>NC_073233.2:34450000-36950000 GCF_029281585.2 Gorilla gorilla gorilla | reverse complement strand
TTTAAACAGCGTAAATAAAAACTGTCTATAGCTGGCAAAACATATTATCTTCAATTTGTCTTTTAGAACACTGTTTATGCCTTAAAGAAAAAGAACTAATATAATCAGTGCTAAACTCACGGGAAACTAAATGAAAAGCTTTTCCTCTTTCAAACATCAACTCAATCAAACTCCAAAATATGAATATCAGAAGAGTTTTCTTAATATGCTTTAGAATTACTGAATCTTTTAAAGTAATCTCTATGATTATACCATGTGTGCAATATCCTGAAATGCAATATGGACTGTTGGGTTATTCTGAACTCATAACATTCATAGCACTTTTTAAATGAAAGTTAGATTCATAAAAAGATGGAATCATAAGAAATCATAAAAAGATGTGTAACAACGAGGGAAGATGTTCAGTGTTTTATTCAGTTGAAAATACAGGCTACCTAGGGGATGGGATATGACGAAGAAAGAGGGGTAACTTTTACTTCTTAATTACTTCTGTATTTAATTTATTTACAATGACTGTGTATTAAAATTTTTAAGTGGATTATAACACTGTATAATAATTGATATGTATCAGACATTATTCTAAGTACTTTAAAAATATTAACTTAATTTTTGTAACAACTCCATGAGGTAGATAACTTTAATATTTCTCTTTTACAAATGAGGAAACCAAGACATAGAGGGCTTAAGTAACTTATCCAAGGTCACGCAGGTACTACGAGGCAGTGATGGGATTCAAACCTTTCTCTGCTTTTGATATTCCACTATTGTTCCATTTTTGTGAAATACATTTGACTGAAAAACTACATTACAAAATGTTAACAGTGGATATTTCTGAGTGATATAATTATGGTTAATTTTTATTTTTTTATATTTTGCTTGTCTGTATTTTCCAGTTTTTCACAAAACAATCAACAGAGTGCTTTTGAAAAGAAAAAAAATCTTTTTAAAGTTCCCTTTGTACTAAAGCATGAAATAGGGATTTGGATGTAGCACTGTGATTTTTTTTTTTTCAACTGCCCTCCAGTAAACCTTCCTTTTATTTTATGCATCTAGTAGAACGTGTGCCCTAGATCTTGGCTATTGAACTGTTCTCTTGTGTGCAGATTTTACTTTGTTTACAGTTGGTCACTATGGGGAATAATGAGAACAGAAGAAGAAATTGATAGAACTTCCAAAATGCAGAAATGTCAAGAAAGGAATAAAGTCAGAAAATACAGTTGTCATATATTAGTCTTAAAATTTCTGAACATATTTCTATTACATCTTTCCTTAGCAGTCTGAGTTGCTGAGCAGGGCCATAGTAACTTAGCTTGTATCCATAAGGAAACAGCCACTGGAGTATCATCCCTACCATGGACTTTTCAAGGCTGATGGGGTCCACATGCAACAATCCCTGCACCAAGAGAATAATATTCTCATTTGTAGTTGGCTTCTTGTGTTGCCTCGAAAGGATATCTCTTTCTTTGAAGATCTGAATAAAAAAGCGACCACTTGTTAAGGATCTCTTAGAATAGTACATGGAATATTAAACAATTAAATTATATTAAATTGGTTCTGATGAGGACAGATATGGAATTGATGTAGCATTCAAAAACTTTAAGGAAAAACACAAATACATTTGCCTCTTGCAATTACATCTCATATGAAATAAGAACAAGTTTGTTTGTGTGCCAAAAATAGGTGTAGGGCATTGAAAGGAGGATAAAGTGAGTTTTAGGATCTGTAAGTCTGAGTAAAGTTAGTGACATTTTATACCAGTGTTGTATTTAATGCTACAATTCTTTGTGAAACACAGAATCCCAAGAAGTGTGTAAAGGATAGGATGAAGATGGCTTAGAGACATAGGGAGGCTGGAGTGTGTGTGGAATTAGATGCTTCAGAAAATCATTAGGTGATTATGGCTCTCAACCTCTCTGGCTGGGTACCACAGTGCTGTTAGCCAGTAGTTCCAGATTCCAGTAATCTTTGTTTCTCTTATGTAAAATGTATTCAAATCTCTTCTATTCATTTCTCTCTAGGTCTCATCTTCTACTCCAAAACTGTCCTGGCTAAGGCTACCATCAACTCCAACCCAGTGACAGCAATAGCTCCCAAAGGTCTCCCTGTGTTCAGTCTAGTTCCCTAAAATCCGTTTTACAAAATGGGGTGAATGATCTTTTCAAAATACTAATCTAATCATGTTACCCTTTCCAGTTGAATTTTTTAAACAGCTTCCCGTTGCCCTCAGGATAAAATCAAACATCTTAAACAGGGCCTTACTGTGACCTTCAAATATCTTTGGCATGACCTTGTGGTTCTGGCCTTTACCTACACATCCATATGAATCGCAGACACTTCTTGCACCACGCACATCTTCACTCTCAGTACCTGGCCACACTGGCTTCTCTTTTTCCTGCGACCTCTTTATATTCCTTTCCTCCACTAGGAAGGTCTTCATTCAACCCCAGAGGAGAAAAGGTTTCCCTGCTTTGTTTTCTTTGCACGAGGGGCCTCTCCTTTACACAGCCATAATTTGCATTCATTTATGTGATGCTTTAAGTCACTGTCTCCCCATCCCCCTGAGATTGTATACTTCATAATGTGGAAAGAACTCTGCTTTTTTTACATCATTAGACCATAAGCATGGTTTAAGAACTATGCCCCACACAGAGCAGAGCTTAAAAATATTTGTTGAATACTGTAATCCAGCCATTATATTAATAATATAGTGAGAAAAAGGTTTTATATTCTGCTGGTCTCCCAAACTCAGTTTTAAAAAATTGTATCCATTCATTGATTTATTTTTGCTGAGAAAGTTACATTATATATTGCTTTCTTGAAATACAGATATCTTATGCTAGATTGCCAAATTGAATTATTAAACTTGGAAATGCTCACATACCTTTTCTTTACCAGGTTTTAATGGGGTTTCTATACTGCTCATCTTTCAAGAGAGATTATTTTGAGTTTACTTCAATGAGAAAGCTCTTTTCTACCATGACAAGCCTATCCCAAGTACGACAAAATTATACCATTTTCCCAAAATTGGGACCATTGACATGGGGGAAGACTCAGCAAGCATTAATTGATTTAAAATGAGAAAAGAACTTTTATTGAGGAATGTGAGTCCTTTTAAATTATCAGGCCTAGAAAGACATTGAAATGAGACAGCAAGTCCATCCTAACCCCCAGCTTTTGAGCTATGTATTCACCTCTTGAAACAGCTTGTTATTGTCCCTAGAAGCTATAAATTAACTAATAATGCTGCACTGGAAACTATAACTCACAGCCTATAGCTTAACAATGTCTAGCCAACCACTAATCAATGTTTTTCTGTAAACCAATGAGAATTCTTTACAGAGAACTTTGTGTCAGCCTACTCCCTGTCCCCCATATTTGGCTTTAAAAATTTGCTTGTAACAAAGGCCAAAGGAAGCTCATATCCAATGTTACCTGGGTGTGAATCTTCCAGGCAGTTGTCCTCGCACTTTGGCTCACATAAACTCTTTAAATTATATTTTGTGCCATAACCTATTCCTTTTAGGTCAACACAGAGATTATGGGTGTCTGTTAGAATGGTTACTAACACTAAGAACACACGAATCCAGACTCAGTATCATGTTCAGACTTTTAAAATTAATTATTGCATAAATAATTTTCATCCGATTTCTTGATACATGCTAGATATTGGCTAGTAAGTATGTTAAGAATTTGTGAGTGTTTTGCTAAATTTTAAGATTCTTCCCCAATGCTTGCTACTTAAGCTGCAGGCAAAACTGAATTAAATTTAGCCTTTCTAAGATGATAATGAGCATGACATTTATTTTATGAAATGAAATTTGATCAGTTCTAGTGTTTCCTGATTCTTTTTTTTTTTTTTTGACCCATAAACATTTTTACTGGTTAACCAAAGAAAATTTTAAATACAAAGTACCACCCTTGAAAAAAAATCATATATTTATTTTGAGGATTTCAAAAAGGATCAATCAAGGAATTAGATTAATTATATGTTTCTTTTGAGAATGGCTTGATATATTTCTGTACATTTTAAGGAACAAGTTTTACTCAGAATTCTTTTTATTGTGGCATCCTGCTGTATTTAAAAAGAGGGCTGCCTTTAAATGGACATGATACATAACAAGCTTGTCTCTCTATAAGAAAATTAATTTGTAAAACAGTCTTAGGATTATTTCATATTTCTAAAGACATTAGCAAGACCTTTAAAATGTGCTATTTTAACTCCTTGGGAAGTCCTTAGCTCTTATCCTACAACACTGCCTCATGACATCACTTCCTCTCCCGCAGATCTGGTGTGGATTTTTCTTAATTGTGTATTTGCCTCATTCACTGATGTGTTCTCTTCTTTACTTTCTCATTTATTGAACTAACAGTCATTTAACAACTATTCCCAACATAAAGATAAAGAACTCAAAGAAATATAGGACATTGTTATTCAACTTGGAGGGGTCATAATAAAAGCATTTGAATGAAACAAGTCAAAAAAACATAAGAACTGTGAGAATTCAGAAAAATAAAAGTTTGTTGAGTTTTATTTTCTAATTACATCATAGTGGTAGTTCTATTAAGAGGCTCTGATTTCTGATAATATACATCTTAGCCTTTGCTGTAAAATGATAGAAATGCTTACAACTTACAGAAAAAAAGAAATAAAATAGTTGCTGTTTGTTCCTACTGTTAGACTGGTACATATCATTTCAATGAAATTATTCAATAACATGCAGTAATTTCAATGGATTGCTTTTTAGAAGAAGAACCACAGTATTGAACCAAGTTTTAAGTCATACACATCTCTGAAGTACAGGAAAACCTGTTCTCATAGGGAAGATGAAAGCCAACTCCAAATAAAGTATTGAGCTTTCAAGGGAAGCATCATTTTCTTTCCAAGCTTCCACCCAAAGTTCTCCCACGCTCCTCTTTCTCATTTTCTTTCCTAAATGCATTCTGAAAAGATAATTTAAAAGGTATTGCAGTGGGCTATCAGGAAGCATATTTACCAGTTCCTTCAATGAAATCACTGGGGAAAGGGTCCAGCTTTGAATTCCATTAAAAGAAAAAAATTGTAATATTTCCTTGAAGCCAATCATAAACTTAGTATTTGATTTTCATCATTCTTTTCTTTTCCATTATACACAATAAAAGTTGAATTTAACAACAACAACAAAAATGGAACTTATAGACTCACTTATCTTTAAAAAAAAGCTGAAGCTTATAGGATTTAAAATTTGATATAATGAGGTAACATTTCAAAGCTTATATGGGAGATGGGATAGACATGGTTCACATCCAATAATTTTAAATTAAGCTTTTAGTGTAGGTAGCTGTATTTGTAGACAATATGATTTAACAAAATGCAATATGTTCAAATCCACGTAAAGAGAATTATTTGAAAAGTGAGTGTCTTTTTGTTCCTGATTTATTATTTAAATTCATTTTCAAATCTCCAGCTTGTTAGTAGCCTAATGAAAATAAAATTTCATAATCCAAATATACCTTGGTCACTATTGGATAATTGATCTATCGGCAGGTTGACTTCTTCCAGCACTACAAATTACAATTTTAAGCCTTTTTACCTCAATTTTCCCCACTCAGTAAAATGGTATACAAATTTTCATCAACTTTGTAATGGATAACCCACTTGATTTTTTATGGCATTAAGTATCCTGTAAAATGTACCCCTAAAGTAGAAAGCATTATTATTTACTGTCTGGGTGCACATATTTAGATTCAGAATCATGTTCAAACTAGTTTGTCTGCTTTGTTTGACTGCAATTTTTTTTTAAAAGAAGGAAACCACAGAAATTATTTGGCTGGTGATGCTTTTTTTTTTTTTTTGAACTGATTAAATCAGCCCAAATCAGTCTAAAAATTCAAACTATTAAGATATGAGGAATGTAGTACTCAGTCACAGAGTAAGGGAAACAAAACCAAGCATTTCTTCAAAAACATGATTCTAGTCAGTGTTCGCTGATGGGCTAGAAAACAAAAGAAAACAAAATTTAAAGGTGCCTCTATGCCCCCATCTTTGGCATCCTTTAATGTCAGTGTCACTTGTTCTGATTTGTGCTGGGCAAGGAAAGACACTGTCCTTTCCACCCCAGCACATTTGACAAGCACTGACACTCTGGGCATGCTGTAAAATAAAATAAATACATTAGTAAGACCATTTCCCTTTTCATTTCAGCCTAGGCATAAGAGATGGGTTACTTAAAATGCAAGTGCCAGGAAAGCCCATTGTAAAAGGGAAATATTTTCAAGTGAATTCCGTTTGATCTTTTTTTATAGGGGCTCCTACAAGCCTCTCTCCCTTCCTCCCCAGACCCTGGAAACCAATTAGTCTCAGCACAGAGGCCACAGACCAGGTTGCAATGGCTCTTTTTTTATTTTTAGGGGGTATAATTTCAGCCAGGATGTCTAGTCAGTTGTCACATAGTATACTTAGCACACTTCTCTCTCACACACACGTATATATATACATTGGATTTCCCTTCGGAGAATGCACAGATCTTTCAGTCTGACTCCTAGAAAGGAATTAGATCTGGTTGCTGTCCCAATCTTTCAGCAATGACAATGGCATAACATCACAGGGCCACCTCATCTTTCACAGACAACCCTGCCAACCAAGTTTTCTAAAAGCCTTCTCTCCCTTGTTTTCTGTCTTCCAGCATTTCAGCGGCATTTCCTTTCCTTGTGTTGTTTGTATAAAATTCTGAAAACCTTTTCTTCCATTTTCCAAAGTAGCAGACAAAACTGGACTAAGTTTGATTTTTAAAATGCTTTTGACATGCTTATCTTTTGGGGAAAATTTTATCCAAAAGACGAAAATGGAAACAATTAGAGTCTTTGCCTCTTCTCACCTTCCTGTCCTGAATCTGCGTTAATTCATGGAGGTAAAAAAAATGATCAGCTGGGTTGGCCTTTTCTTTCTCAGCAACATTGCAGAGAGAAAGAGGTGAGTGTGTGAGTGAGTGAGTGAGTGAGTGTGTGTGTGTGTGTGTGTGTGTGTGTGTCTGGCGTGTTGAAAGGCTTGGGGGAAAAGGAGCACAGCTCTCCCCCAGGAAAGCCTCAGATCAGCAGATGGGAGGGAACCTAGGGTCGCCTTCCTAGGTCTGAGCGAAGTGTCCCAGCCGCTCCCCTTACCCCCGCGGTGAGCCCTGCGTCCTGGAACGGTGCCAGGACTCCTGACAGAGCCTGGCAGGTCGGTGGGTGGGGGGGGAGCTGGGTGTTCTCTTTGCAGAAGAACACCATTTGGGAGAAAGCTCCCTTCTTTTCCTGGGGCACCGTAGCCCGCCTTCCTTCCCCTATCATTTTTTACGCAGATCGCACTCATGATGATGAACTTGCAGCTCAGCTTCCTGCCGCCTGCTTGACCCGGGAGCACCAGCAGGCTGCCGGGCCTCGCCCTCGGCTCCCTCCTCCTCTCGAAACCCTGGGGCTTCGGGGCACCGGTGGGGGTCCGAGTGGGCAGGGACTGCAGGAGGGGCGTGCAGGGGCGCGGGGTCCCGCCGGGGAGCGCGCACGGAGCGGCGCCTCGGCCGCCCTGCTTCCTGGAGCTGTGCTCCTTTGACCCCAGTGGCAGTCCCTGTCACTGCACCGCTCGCGCTCTCTCCGGCTCGCCGCGCCCTCGCTCCCTCTCCTCGCCCCCTCGCTCGCTCTCTCCCCAGATCGAGGCTGCTCGGGTCCTTTCTCCCCCCGCCTCCCTCTAGCGCCGCGCCCCCTGGCCCCCAGCCCCAGCCTGCGGCGGGACCTCCGGGGTCGAAGGTTCTGGCCCGCCCGCGCCCCTCGCCGCCCCCGCGCGCCCCCAGCGCTCCTCCAGCCGGCTCGGGCCGCTCGGCTATGGATCGCCTGCTCGCCGGGCGCTGAAGGCATCCCCGGGACCCGGAGCGCAGCCCGGGAAAGGTAATCCGCCCCGGGAAGGGAGGCGGAGGGCGGGGGAGGGGGAGGAGGCGGCCGGGAGCCCGGTGCCGAGCACGAGAGGAAGGGAAAAAAATGCACACACAAAGCGGAGCCCGGGTGAGAGGTGCCTTGTCAGAGGCGCGTGCGAGGGGCTCGGAGGCTGAGGACCCGGGCTGCCCCGGTGCCCCTGACATCCGCACAAGCGGGCGCCTCCCGGGCAATTCGGCGCCCGGGGAGGGCTGATTTTCAACCCCTGAGCGAAAGCAAATTCTTTTTTAGGAGGTGTCTTCCCTCCGACTCCCCATCCTGCGCCTCTTCTCTTCTCCTCCACCCCCTCCAGCCATCAGTTCCCCGACCTCTGGGGGTCCCCACCTCTTCGCTCCCTCCTCCGCCAGGATTTCTTAGGAGGAGAGGAGGGGGTATCGGCGAGAAGCTGGGGAAGCCGGGCGGCGGGGATGGGGGTGGGGACGAGGGCTCAGCGAGCTGTTTACTAGAAAGTCCCGGGGTGATGTGTTCGAGCCGCCCCGGCCTAGGCCTGGGTGCATTGTGTTGGCCCGATCCCCGGGCTCCCGCGGCGGCCCGAGGCCAGGTGCAGTGACGGGGGGAAGGCGCCGCGCAGCTTTGTGCTCCGGCTGCGCCCCGCGGCCGCCCCCGGGGCCGCCCGCGCGCTCCGCTCTCGCTCGGGGCTCTTTCTCACCCCGTCCCCGCGCCCCAACCTCACTCTCCGCCGCTGCCTGGGTCTCCGCGCTCGCAGCCTGCGGAGCGACCCGGCGACCCAAGCTGGGGTCGAGGCTAGGCGACGGAGGACGAGTACCAAGGAAAAGTAACCGTTGCCGCCGGATTTCTTCTCTACAGAGGCAGGAGTTTCTTTGCTATTTACGTATAACAAGGTTATCTTTGTAAAGCCTTTGAATTCTGGGGTTTTGCGGCCTAGGAGGTGAAGGGGGCATTTTTCTAGAGGCTCAGGAGCCGGTTGGAATCCGTCAGCAAGAAAATAAATTAAGGATGCCCCAGTGAAGTTGATTTATGATAGTACATCACCACCCCCCTCTCACACACACACCCCAAATTAAGTGCAAATGCGGGTCATGAAAAATGTATAATTGATTTGAGATGCTGCAAACACAAACAAACAGGTCGGGGAGGGGGGGAACAAACAAAAGTTTAAGTGAAAAAAGATGTCAAAAGAGGGGGAGATCCCGTGGCCTCCACACCCCCTTCCAACGCTCGCTGGCTCCCTCCCTTCCTTTCTCCGCCGTTCCAGGGAAGGAACCTGGCAGCGCCCAGGCGTAGAGCAGGGAGGAGGCGGCGGCCCCGGGCTCGGGCTCAGCGCTGTGGGTTCGGGGATGCCAACGCGCCCGGGAGGCTGACGTCGGGGACGTGGGGCTGTGATGCCCGACCGAGGATGGCGTGGTGTCAAAGCCATTGGCCGCCGGTGGTCATCAATCAATCCAGAGCTAGGGAAGAGGGAGAGAAGAAAGATAGGCGTCCAGCGGAGCCCGGGGCCGCCAGCGCTAGCGCCAGCAGTGCCAGCAGGAGCGGCGGCCGAGGAGGTGACGGAGGTGGCAACGGGGGACTGAGCGAGTAAGGCGCTGGTGTTCCAGGAAGGAAGGGGAAGTTGTAGCCGGGAAGAGCCAGCCGTGAGCCTAGAAGGGCAGGGCGAGTGTATATGTGTGGGGTGTGTGTGTGTGTGTGTGTGTGTGTGTGTAGTTGATAAAGCACCCCCCACCCCGCCTCGCGCAACTGCCCACCACCCTAGATTTAAAACAAACAAACCAATCCAAAGTAGAGAATTCCGCGCCCCCCACCGCCCCACCTTATATAGACTCCACGAGTTGCCAGAGGCTCCGGAGAAAAGTCTTGCCCTCCCTCTCCGAAAGAATGTGTCACCCGGGTGTCCGCAGTGCTGGAGACAAGTTCAGGTGTAAGTGCGGTGGGAGGGAGGGCGCTCGGTGGACAGAAGCACGTGGAACTTTATGTCAGCCTCCCCCAAAAAAACCCTGGCGGAGAAGCCCGCCGGGAAGGCGTGTGGGCATCGCTCCCAGATACAGGGATGAGTAACTGGAAGTGGATATAAAAGAGTAGGGGCGTGAATTAAGAACGCACTGGATCTGCGCGGCAGAGGGAGGAGAGAGCGAAATTTGGCGGATTTGGAGCAGGCAAGTTCCAAAGTCCCGCCAGGCTCGGTCTGGAGATCTTGGGGCAAGTGATTAAAATGAGCATCCTTGTTGAAACGAGAAAACCGCGGGCTCTTTTCTCATAGGCTGTGCTGGGCAGTGCAGGGGTAGAGAGGTCATGAGTTGTTGCTTTGAAAGTTTTGGTAAATTGGACTTCTGGTGTCTAGGAGGTGGAGAGTTATTTAATTCTTCAGCTTTTAATCCCTTCATTGCCAGCCGACTTTAAAAGGTTTTCCAACTAGATTCCTGGAAAAGAATATTGCTAGTTGTACAGCTTAAAGGACAGAAGTGATTGCTGTCTAGGAAATGCAAAATGTACTCACATGATTTTCTTTTTAAAGAGAAAAATCAAACTAGCACCAGCATGAATGTTTGGCAGTGTCAGTCCCTTTTAGATTTTTCTTTCGGCTTCTTGGTATTTCGTCCTGGGTTCCTTTGTTTTGTGGAAAGTGTGTTGAAGTATAAAATGAAAATTTATGAAAAGAATAGTGCTGTCTTTAAATATTGTGTGTAAAAAGTTAAAGTAAGTGTGAAGAGGGTAAGATGCACGAAAATCTGATCATTTGGAAGGTTTTACTGCCTAAATATGCATCTTCTTGATAGTTGTAAGCAGTGTATCCTTCTGTCTTGTTTCAAGCTCTCTCCAATTTCTCAGGTTATAGGAAGTGGTTTTGTCCATTGTCCCTTGTCTCTGAGAGTTTACCAAAAAAAAAAAAAAAAAAAAGTCTTTTCCAGGTGTTTGTGTTTAAAATTCTTAGGATGTGTTCATTTTGAGATATGGGTGGGGATGAACATAGCATTTTAAAAAATAAGCCTTTTCTTGACTTGTCTGTAAAGGTGCTGTGAAAGTTTTGAAGCTCTCTGCCTCAGTCTGACATTTTCTTCAAAGGACTCCAGATTAAAGAAGATAGACGCTGCAGGTGCACTGTTTCGATGAAACATTTGAAAGGGAACATGGCAAAGATGAATTCAAATGAGGTGCCAGCCACCCATTTAGCCTTTCAGAGTTACAGGGGCCTGTGCTTGCTGATGAAAAGATGTTCTATTTGTCTTACTGGGGCAAAGGTGCAAAGAGGCATAGATGTTCAGTGATAGAGAAGGATGACATTAGGATCAAGCGGACCATGTAGAAGTGCAAATTGATCAGCTGCTAAGTTCTGTCTCTTCTTAGCTTCAAATAGTAGAACTTGGGTGGGTATCATGCTAACTGCTACAAGTCATTGCCTAGATGTTTAAATATTAGGTATGTATATTTTATTTCTAGGCCACATTTGCTTGGTTTAATTAGTGTGTTTACTCCAGAAACATTTAAAATCTTTCTAGTACTGGGTGCAGAGATTGTTACTCAGAGGTCACAGCGGTCTAGACATGAATTTGATTTTCTTTGCTTCTTAATGTTCAGTATTTCACACAATAGACATTGATGGAAGAATGAACATAAGAATTGTCAAGTAATTTTTACACCACTCTCTAATTTATGCAAACACTAAGTTCTCACAGTCTGAAAATGTGAATTTTTCCCCCTCTGTGCTTTGATGGCTAACATTCTTTTTAATGACAGTCATTTCTATAACAGGAAGATGTTTTCATTTGTATTTACTTTTCAGCGCGACGCAATTATGCAGTTTTGCGCTTCAGTAGTGTCTCGGTACTTTGTGTCTCAAAAGAGAATTACAGTACTTAGAACAGGACTGCAATTTGAAGCAGGTGTTGTGTTTTACTGTTATGCAAAATAACAGTAAAATATAATTGTGGGGGAAATTAAGGAAACAGCTGCAAACTTGGTATGAAAACTGCTACATTATGATTTGTAAGCAGTTCTTATAGATATCTTACATCAGAGGAGCAGGGAAAGATTTTAATTTAGTTAATCCTACTGGCCTGGTTGTCTATCATCTGGCGCTTAAAAGACTCATACCTCCCATGAAGTCAGGAAAAAGAAAGAGAACCCAAAGTGACACTTTGTTTAAAATGCCAGTGCACGGGGATTCATCTCTTGGCAGCGCACTTGACATTAGGAAGGCAGGCAAGGTGGGTGTTATTTAGCTTGCTTTGCTAATATGAAGAAGGCAATGATTTGAGTAGAACACTCTGGAATTTCTTAGCCCAGCTAGCATATGGGGGACTACACAAGCCCCGGGTTGTAAAATAATAAAATAAATGGCCTATGGCAGGCCATCTGCCTTTTGCTCGATATTTAAGGTGTTTCATGCCAATTTTAAATCTAATCTTATTATTCTAAATATTTTTATTTGAAATAGCAGATAAGATTCTCAGAGCTTAATGGTGCACATGGCAAACCTATTCTGACGTTGTGCACTTAAAGTAAGAGCATGGGTTACCTAAGGGTTACCCAAGGAGTGTACTACGGCTTCTTCTCTACCGCACTGATCAATTGCAACAAGTTGGACGTGAGAATTTGCTTCCCTCGGCCTTTGCACACCTACCATAAAAATAGACATCTTCATTTCTCAACCCAGTGCAGCAAATAATATATTGACATTTATGAAAAAATCAGAACTAATGGAAATTTTGAAAAATGAAACCAACTACTGAGAATTATGTTGCACCAAGAATGAGGTGGCAGATGTAATGGCCGCCCTTCTTTACGGCTCCATCGGGGCTTGAAGAAGGGAGGTAATGAATGCATTCAAAGTGGTGGTCCAGACCTGGAGGTGTTTGGTTTTCCCCTGAGTGACTGGAGTGTTGAAAGAAATGACACTACATTTAACAAGAAAGATTTGCCTTACCATAAGGTTCTGGGCTGGTGAGGAATGCCAAGCATTGCCTACCTGTGTATTTTGGGAGCTGCTTGTGAAAGAAAAAAATATGTGTAATGTGTGGTTATTATGTGCATGTTATAGTAATACACATGTATTTGTTATAAGCACAACATTTTAAATTCTTATCTGTCATTGTGTTATATAGCTGTTTTAAACATGGAGCTTTCAAATGATTATGTGACACCAACTTTGTAAAGACCAAACATTCCAATTAGCAGGGAAGGTTTGGAAGATTCTTCACTTCGAGCACAAACCATGTATAGCCAGATGCCATGGCAATTGTGGATATGCCCCTTCCGTAATTCATGCTAAGTGCCATAATTATAATTAAAGAGGAAATCTTAGTTTGACCTCCATTGAGAAGATTTGCTAGCACCCAGCAATATGTATAGAGTGTGATATCCACTTTGAAGTGCATGAAGGGAAGAGAGTTGGGAACAGTTGTATCCACGAGCCAACAACACATATGCAGATTTTCCCTGAACTAGTTTCATGTCTAGATGTTAAATTTATGTCTCTTAGAACACCCTTTTTCTCTTTGTTCTCATTTTATATACATATTTTTTTTCTTTCAGAAATGCACAGCGGTATTGATGAGTAGATCCTTGGATTCAGAGGTTGGCTGAAACGCACCATGCCTGCTTCCATCTTTTGCTCTGTAAAGTTGTGAATTGCTCATGCCTATAGGGAGGAAGGATGGCACATGGGATTCCTTCTCAAGGCAAAGTTACCATAACGGTGGATGAGTACAGCTCAAACCCCACCCAGGCATTCACGCACTACAACATCAACCAGAGCAGATTCCAGCCTCCACATGTACATATGTAAGTATCGCTTATGAACTTAACAAAATTAGCAATCAAGAAAATAGCAAAAAAAGAAAAGCATTCACTATTAACTTCTGCTAGGGAGACTAAAAGGTAAATGATTTACAAATCAGATGGATATCTGTGGTTTCAAATACAGCTCAGGAGGAATCCCATACATCTGTGTAACATTTCAAATTTTCAGAGCACTTTCAACCACAATTGAAATTAGATTTTCAGAGCCTCTGAGGACTGGTGGTTGGTTGCCCCTATTTATAGATAAGAACAGAAAAGAACAGAGAGGTTAAAGTATTTGCCACACAGCGAATTTGCCTGAGACTCCTGACCCCTAGTTCAATTTGCTTTACATTGTATTACTTGCCTCCATTCTGAAATATTTCTTTAAAATTTCTGTAGTTTTTTTTTTTTTTTTCCCACACCTCACCCCACTAGCCCTTTACATTCAGCTGGGAAATAGGCCTAATTGGGACTAATTGTCCAGCTACTGCTAGATCCATTGTCTTGCCTGTTGCTAGTGAAACGTGTGCTGCATGCTACAGGACTCAAACAATATGGGGAACAAAGGAATAAGGGACAGTGGAACAGTTGGTTCCAGGAATTGTACTTTCCTCTCACTCCCTAATACTATTTAAGTCATGTTGAGGTTTAAACTGTTTAAGGAGCAAAGTGTGGCAGAAACCCAGAGGCAAGGATTTCGCAGCACCTGGTTGCACATCAACTTTTTTCTGGTCCTCTGCTACAGGATGTGCTGGGCTTTCAGAAGAAGGGAGCAAAAGGTCACCATCTCTCTTGTTTATTCAAGGCCTGGTGCTCATTCTCTATGAGACCCTTCCAATGTCTAACATGAGTCTTTCATAGTAGGACTAAACCTCTTTGAAAACTATTGTATAGTCAAGATAGAAAGGAGGTTAGGGCTCTGTTGACTGTTTTTACCACTCCTGGAAGAATTGAACTCGGGGCATGTCCAAGTCGCAAGCTCTTTTTTTAGTAATTGTTTTACATGAGCATTTAAAAAAAAATAGTAGGTTACCCCAAATACACACACCCCCGACCCTGGAATTTACAAACGCTAACCAAACAAAAGGGTCTTTCCGTTGACTGCCTGGATATTAGTGTAAATACTAGGATGTTGCTTTGCAAGTATATTCTGGAGAGCGAGTCAGTTACCTATGATGAGATTTCTGCAAAGCAGCCGTTTTAAAGCAGCATGCTTGAGTGACCAAAAAAAAAACGGAAAAGACAATCCTTGTAAGTGGTTACTGCTAAACTATTTGGAAGAACTTTATACGTTCTTTAAATGAGAATATATTCATGATTATGAAGGATCGCTAACATGATTTTAAGGAAAAATGGATAAAGTTTTTCTTTGTTAAAATAGCTTTTCTGAACAATAAATATATGTTTAATTCAAATATTCTTTTTATTCTACTGTTTCTATTTACTTGTTTTTCTTCAAATATGTTACGATATTTGTGTAAGCCATACTTTAGAATAGCTTCAGTTCTGTTTTGCTGGTGTTATGTTTTTGTATTAAAGAACTACAAGGAACTTTGTAGATGCTGTTTCCATTCAAGCAAAACAAAGTGGGTTTTGCCCAGATTCCTTGGAAAATGACTGCTGGGGAACCTCAGCTTAGTTCTGAAGTCTGCAGACATCTGCTCACTTGTTCTTGGCCTCAAGATTCCACTGGCGAACTGTGAATGCACAGAGATATTTTAAAAATCATGTAACTTTAAATTTCATCTGCTTTTATCTAGCCATAACAAATTTGAAGGATCAAATTTGAAAAAAAGCCTCTTTTGAAAAAAATGGCTTGAAAATGGGGCAACCTAGACAGCTGTGTAGTGCTTTCACCAGACTCCTGATCTTGGAATAGAGTATTCTTCTACAGGCTAGTTCCAGTGTACCTTTTCACTTTTATCGCCAATAAGGGCTTCCCATCTGAACCCTCTGCTTCAGCCACACAGTTTGGCTCCCTGTCACCTGAACACATCTTAGCCCCTTCCATCTTGGTGCCATTGCCATCACTGTTTCTCACAGAGCGTAACACATTTACGCTCTGCTCATCAAATGCCTCAAAGCTAGTTTAGGTTCCTCCACTTAAGCCTTTTCTACCTATCCGTTTCCAATCCAAAATGATCATGCCTGCCCAAGTTACTTGGCAACACTTTATACCACCTCCATTATTATTTTTCTTAATCTATCTGTCTGTTTATCTGTCTACCTACCTACCTATCTACCTACCTGTATCTATCTATCTGCCTATCTGTCTCTTATTCTTTTAATTTTTTACTTCTTAAAGAAAGGCTTGTCCTTCTGAGCAGGTGACAGATGCTCAAAAACACTGGTCGATTGATCCATTGATTTGATTATGCATTAAATAGAGAGAATAGATTGATGCTTGGAGATTTTCACTGGAATTTCTCTGTCAGTTCTTGACATTTTGAATGTTTTCATGATGGTACGTGTTGTCAGGAGGCTGGCTTACCTTTTCCCTGGCTTTACTCTTTCTTGCTTGAGAACATGCCATTGTTTTGTAGGCCTGATGGCCTCACACAGTGACTGGCCTATGGTAGGTGGTCAGGGATCTTGGTTGGATTTAATCATGTCATGTTTCTGTTATGTTAAGAAACAAAAATTGGCCTTAATCTAATTAGAAACTTTAATTGGCTAGAAAATATCTATAAAATATTTAGTCTAAAATGTCTTCAGTTTTTCTGAAAATTTCAACATGTCATGGCAGAACTTTGCTCCTCTCCCCAAGGTAAAGATATTTTGTCTTTTCCACTTGCGTAGTTGCTCATTTATTTTGCATGGGATTGTTAAATTATTTGCTTCCTTTTTTCACTTACACTTGAGATTTCTGAAGACCCCTGACAGGTCACTTGGATTATAGTTAAAAACCCTATCCCTTTAATGATGTCTTACTTTCTTTTCTACAGCCTTGTGATGGTAGTTGGGGTTTTTCACCTTAATTAGGAAGAGCTCACTTCCCATTTAATTCAATTAGTCTCAGCTCAGCTTTGTGACTAACAAATTTTCTTTTCCAAGTCTCAGTTTACTCATCTGTAAATATTTGCACCAAATGATGGTTAAGGATCTTTTTAGCTCTGACTTGCTAAGATTAAGATTGCAGTTAAGACAATGTTTATTTGCAAGGCGATGCTATTAAGGAAACAAAAATAAATAAGACCCAGTCCCCATCTTCATGAAGCTCATTGCTGATTTCAGAGCTGATGTTTCAAACAGCTTTAAGAAGCATTGGTTTAGTTTTCATCTCTGAGTTCTGGCAAGATTACCACCAAGCTCTCTAAGAATGACCGGCTTGAATCTCTGCTTGTTATGGAGGGAAGTTTTTGTTTTTTTTTTAGAAAGCAATCCTGTATGACCTTGGGAAAGAAAATTAAAGCACAGCTGGAGTTGGCAGAGCAAAATTTAACCTAGAATTTGTGTGCCTCACTTACCCAGACTCTTGAGCATACTAATAGATGTGATGATTGAAACCCAGCAATTAACAGGGTTTCATTTTTCCACAACTCCTTCATCTTTCCCAAGCAGAATGATAAGAAAATTTATTTAGTATTTTTAATGATGGTGGGAGGAGGTGCTGAAGGAGCCAATGTAGGTCTGAAAACACCATAAAGATTTTGTATGTGTTTCATAATCTGAGGCCTAATCAAATGTTACAAAACTTTATTAGTAGGGTATCCAGCCATTTCAGTGTTAGCATTGAAATCCCCGTGTTATTGGAACGCCATAGGACAATAGGATACCCTACTCAGGTTAATTCTTCACTTTTTTCTTTAAGGATTGACGACTAGGGAGCTCAAATCAAGCTTTGTTTTCAGTTTTAGCCACTTTCCTTGCCTGCGCCTTCTGTTGTTAACACCCCTTGAATCTTACACTGCACTTGTTCTTTTACCCTGGTTCTGTGGAGGCAGGTTAGCATAGTGGTCAACGTCACCTGTGGAATCAGATTACCGGGTTTAACATTTGCTTGCACCACTGACTAGCTGTATAAGCAACTGTGGATACATACTCTAACTTCCTTATGTTTTATTTTTCTATCTGTAAGATCTGGACCATAAAAGTAATGCCTATCTCAAAAGGCTGTGGAGGATAGAAGGATGAAACAGTATTACATGTTAATGCTTATACATACATAGTCTATGCTCAATAAATGTTAGCTGTTATCATTAATAATTTTTTCATTGATTCTGGGTTTTTAATTTTAAACTGCCAATTCATTTTGAAAAGCAGTGGAGTGTATACAAATGAATAAATAAAGTCATTGCTAAATCTTGTCCTTTCTTCCTCATGGAGCTATGAGCAGCAAAGAGTCATGGAAACTTTTCTAGGTGGGATTTTGGTTTGTCAGGGTTGGCAAGTGTCCTGGTTTAGTACCTGTCAAGATTATAAACAGCCTAGGAGTGTCTCATCCACCTCCAGTTACTCCACGGGAGTGGCAATCCCAAGAGGGGGATGGAATCTTGTGAGCTGAGTGCTGACTGGTTGCTGTCTGTGGAATCACAGTGGCCTTCCTCCACATGAGCTGGACCTAGGTTCTCTGTACCCCAGTCAGTTTCTTAGACTTCCCATCTCTATCTGTGGTTAAAACAGAAACATCAAGCGCTATGTGTAATTAACCAGGATCGAGTGCAAAAGGCACAGCTTGGGCTGGGGAATGAGGACAATATACACATGGTAGCTGAGAATATGGTCTGAAATCAGCGATCTGTATACAAATACTGATCCTGCCAGTTACTGGCGTGGCTGGGTGACGATGGAAAAATTGTTGAACCTGTCTTCTCATCTGTAAAATAGGTTTAATGACCCTTTAATATGGTTGTGAGCATTAAATGAAATGATATATAATGACATATAGTGCCCAAAAGATACCACTTGATAAATAGATTTTATGATAATATATATGGTATTGTCTACCAGCTGATGAGTATGAGATAAGTTGTTAACATTTTCCTTTCTAAACTACTTGGCTATATGAAACCTGACAAGTCCAACTTGTTTTATTTTGTATTGTGTAGTATCTGTCAGTGTTGCTTGGCCATCGCTAGTTAAAAAAATAATCTGTAGCTTTTAGGGTATCTCGGTGATTATTTCATGCCAAAGTATTACAAGGTTTTGTTTGTCTGATCTGAGATTTCATTCTTATTCAGTTCAAGAATGTGGTAGGAAGTAAATGTTTGTTTTAGTTCTGTATTAGATATGCTTACGTATAAAAACAATGTTACAGAAGAGTGTTATAGAAAAGGTGTAATTTGGCTAAATAACTATATAAAAGTGTTTGGAAGGTTAAATAACATTACTGGTGATTTTTAGGGAATACATTTGGAACTGAATTTGCAGGAGGGAGTGTTGGATAAGGACCTTTTACTTTTTATTTCTTATACTTTCATATAATTTGAATTATTCTTATAACAAGTATGTAACACTTTTATGATTAAAACTTTTTTAAATTGATAAAAAATATAATTTGTCTCCAAGTCCTTATGCTTTGCCTGTAATATTTGCTTTAAAGTCTTGATCTGATGCAAATCTTCTATTTTCTTTTGTCCTCACTTTCTTGGGTAGCACCTTCTTCTATTTTATATTGCAATCAAGGAATAGGCCAAAGGCTGTTCATTGGTTCAGTATAACTCAGCTTGCTCAAGTGTGGGAAGATGAGAACAGTGTTGCCTACTTCGTCGTCTTATAACTGATTGGAAATTTTTAAAGAAGTATGGTGTCACTTAATGACAGGGATACATTCTGAGAAATGCATCTTCTAGGTGATTTCGTCTTTGTGCAAACATCATAGAGTATATTTACACAAACGTAGATGGCATAACCTACCATACACCTAGGCTATATGGTATAGCCTATTGCTCCTAGTCTACAAACCTATATAGCATCCTACTGTACTGAATACTGTAGGCCATTGTAACACACTAATAACTATTGTGTATCTAAATATATCTAAACACAGAAAAGGTATAAGAAAGGTAGAGTATAAAAAATTAAAAATGGTCCACCTCTACAGGGCACTTACATGAATGGGGCATATAGGACTGGAAGTTGCTCTGGGTGAGTCAGTGAGTCAGTGGTGAGTAAATGTGAAGGCCTAGGACATTACTAAACACTACTGTAGGCTTTATAAACAGTCTACACTAAATTTATAAACAATATTTTTGTTTCTTCAACAATAAAGTAAGAAACAGCTTACTGTAGCTTTTTTACTTTATACACTTTTTAATTTTTTAAAACTTGTTGACTTTTTTATAAGCCAGATTAAAACACAAATACATTGTACAGCTGTACAAAAATATTTTCTTTCTTTATATTTTTATTCTATAAGCTGCTTTTGTAGCAAACTTTTTTATTTTTATTTTTTTGCTTTTTAAGCTTTTTGTTAAAAATTAAGACATGGTGGGAAGGGAATGAAGGATTTAAAAACTACATATTGGATACAGTGTACACTACTCAGGTGATGGGTGCACTAAAATCTCAGATTTCATCACTATAACAATTTATCCATGTAACCAAAAACCACGTGTATCCCAAAAGCTACTGAAATAAAAAATGTATATGTGTGTATAAAACTAAGACATGAACACACATTAGCCTAGGCCTACATAGGGTCAGGATCATTCATATTACTGCCTTCCACCT
Organism: Gorilla gorilla gorilla; assembly: GCF_029281585.2. Taxonomy (NCBI): domain Eukaryota; kingdom Metazoa; phylum Chordata; class Mammalia; order Primates; family Hominidae; genus Gorilla; species Gorilla gorilla. The sequence goes on along the minus strand of NC_073233.2, from coordinate 36,929,651 downwards.
GCACATCTTGTCCCACTGGAAGGTCTTCAGGAGCAGTAACAGGCATGGAGCTGTTATCTCCTGTGATGACAATGCCTTCTTCTGGAATACCTCCTGAAGGACCTGCCTGAAGCAGCCAGGGTTTTAGTTAACTTTGTTTTTGTTTTTTTAATAAGTAGAAGGAGTACACTCTAAAATAACAACTAAAGTATAATACAGCAAATAAGCAAACCAGTGATAGAGTCATTTATTTCATTGTCAAATATGATGTACTATACATAATTGGATGTGCTATACTTTATACCACTGGCAGGGCAGGTTTGTTTATACCAGTATCACCATAAACACATGAGTAATAAGTTACACCACAATGACATTATGACAGCTAATGTCATTAGGTGATAGAAAATTTTCAACTCCATTGTAATCTTATGGTACCACCTTCATATATGTGGTCTGTCATTGACCAAAATGTCGTTATGCAGCTCATGACTGTATTTTCAAATCCATTTGGGGAAGCTAAAAGAGTATACAGTAATAGACTTCTTGATAGCGTTTCAGGGAATCTGCATTCTAGTCCTGTCATGATCACTAATCAGCTCTGATATTTAGCAAGTAGGGCCTCTCTGAATTTCAGGTTCCTTACCAGCCAATAGACTTAATGGTCTTAGCATCATCTCTTCCCATTTTAACAGTCTGGGATTTCTCCTGTTCCTTACCTTTACATTTGTCCATGTAAAATTAAGAACACAAATCCCACATCATTAGTCATATTCTTTAGGGAAAGAATATAATAGAGACATCATTGGGATATGGTGGTGAGAGAAGAGAAATGACCCCTAACGCTCACACAGAGGAAAAGTCATATCAGTGGATGAATGAATGAATGTCTGGGACTCTGTAAAATGGCACTTACTAACAAGGTAGAAATTTATTTTGTTACAGAGTTGGGCTGCATTTGCTATTTAAAAAAAATTCTAAACATACACTTCTTTCTTGGTAAGCCACTTTCTTATTTTCATTACAGATTCATCACTGTCCTGCACATTAGCATGGCCATAATTTGTAAAATGTTCTCAATCTGAAATTCATCATAGAAATGCTGAATTGTCCTTTTAGTTTGCACTTTATATATAAACACTGGATATTTTTATTTTCTTCTCTCATTTATTCTTAAAAATACGTTCTTTTTCCTATACACTCCCTGAGGGCACCTGTCTTGTGGTCCGTGACAGTTGGACTTCATTTTAGAGCTGACTTTTTCCCTATTCTGTACATTTCTTTGTTTGCACTCAAGCATTAAAGAAGCAATCTAAAATTAGATTTGCTTTTTGTCCATAGGAATTTGTTCCTAGAACCCTAGCTGTATGTTGCATAATTGGAGAGTGGTTTTTGTTTATTTGTTTGTTGGCTACTTGACTTTCTGGGAGGGTAAAGAATTTTGATAAATAAAACAAATCCTATCTTCTATGTTATACCTGGATTTTGGGTTCGGAAAGTTACCTACATTTGTAGGGATAAAGAACGACTCATAGAGAAAGCATAGTCATAGTCAACTCATAGACATATCCCGCAACTGGGAGCCATCAGATCACCTCTCCTTACAGACTGAGTCTATCTATCTCCTGCTCTAAATACAATTTTTGTTTTCTCAGCTTCTTTCTTGGGGATATTTTGGTAAAAATTATTCAAGTGGCAAGACAAGCCAAACAGGCTGTAATGAAATAGGTAGGTTGTGTTTGCAACATACTCGATTTTAATTCTGAGCTTTCAAAGCTTATGAAGATGAGATTTTAAGATGTAGAAACAAAGCTAATGCTGCTAAATCTACTGCATCCTGCACAGCAAACTCTAGATAATTCTGAACTGTTTCCAAAAAGGAGAAGCTTACTGAGTCTTGGAAGATCTATTCATCAGTTTGTTTTTCTTCTTTTTCAGTATTTCCTTAGCTCTTTTCTTCCCATGTCTTTTTCCCTTTTAGACTTTCATAGCTTACTGGAAACTAGATGTTTAAGTGGCTATCCTAGCATGGTTAGACTATTATTTCAATATCAGTATGGACAAAACTGCTGCAATTTTGCAGACCACCATCTTAGTCTTCTTTTTTTTTCTTTTTTTGTTTTTTAATGTAAAAGGTACACTTAGAGGCTTTGTCTGTGTGGAAACACTAACTCTGCAAAGAGGAAACTCTGTTGAATTTATTGGCTCTTGCAGTATTTGGGTCTGCATATTTCTGTTCTATTTTGCTTTGAAGATTGGTTTTATTCAATTTCTGTCCCTGTAGAAGGGACAAAATATATGCAAATAAGAAAATGCATTTTTGCAGATTTTTTATTTTTTTCTTCTTTACCACAAATCAAGAATATAAGTTTCTCTAGTTGATTTACATTTTTGTGCAAGTTTTTCTTAAGCCTCAGAGCTGTTGAAACTAGTTTAAAAAAAAAAGAAAAAGAAAGCTAACGTCACCATGGAATATAGGGAACAGATAACTTTTTCACATTTGATAGTATTGAGCTTTAAAATCCTAAGTGAGAATTAGACCATTACCGAAGTTCCTCTGTTGGTAGTGGCTTCCTTAAAAAACTGCAGGACTCTACATCAAAACATGGACTCTACTGAAACTCACTTATTTCTTTGTTCAGACTGTCTCTGAAACCTTCCAGCTCAAAGATTTGATAATTCTTGGATTGGAAAAATATCCTTTCCTGTCTTGCTGTGGGCTTTTTTGGCATTTATACTGATTGGCTAAGAAAAGTGGCTTACTTGTGGTATTTGGCTTTAGGTATTTGGGCCAAGGACCAAGTTTCAAACCTTGTACATATTTGTACACTGAGTTTAAAATATGTTTTGAACAAAGACTTTAAACTGAAATCAAGAAAAAAATTAAGTCTCCCACCAGCTAAGCAAGCTGAGCCTGTTTCCCTAATTTACTGAAAGAGTTAGCCTTCTTCTATGACATAGGCATTTTACTAGCTCGTTTAAGTCCTGAGTTTTGGGAAATTTTTCTCCAGTTTGTTTTATTTTGCTTTGCCTGGAGACTTCAAAGATAACCACCGAAGCCTATCAAACTGTATTCGATTTTTTAATCATAAAATCTTAACTATTGCTCTTAGCACCTTTTATTTAATACATTCTATGTTTAAGAATGATACGACTTTTATGTACTGGTTCTGCTTGGATAGTGCTATGGTTTGAATATTTGTGCCCCTCCAGAATGCATATGTTGAAATCCTAACTCCCAAGGTGATGGTATTAGGAGTTGGGGCCTTTCAGAGGTGATTTTCTCATGAGGATGGAGCCCTTATAAAAGAGGCCCAGAGTAACCCCTTGTTCTTCTTTCATATGAGGTTACGGTGAAAAGATGCCTGCCTGTGACCTGGGAATTAGGCCATCAGCAGACACTGAATCTGCCTTGATCATGGACTTTCCAATCTCCAGAATTGTGAGAGATAAATGCATGTCTTTTATGAGCTACCCAGTCTATGCTATTTTATTATAGCATCTCAAACAGCCCAAGGCAGGTAGGCAGGGAATATAATGGGAAGATGAATTTTATAGGGGGAACAAGAGGAGAAATGGGCGTATTTGTGAAGGAGAGAGGGAAAAAGTAGGAGGGAATATATAGCAGATGTATTTGTGAGATCGTAACTCTTCCTTGTCAGTTACGATGTCCTGACCTTGGGCTTGACTTTAGCACCGGGAGCAGGTCAGCATCCCTAGACTTCAGTCAACAGGGAGATGAGACAAAATTGCACCTTGGCTTTCTAGGGTACACGTGCCGACTCAATATACCAATGAATCTAGCATATGAAAGGATCAGAATAGCAATTTTTGATACTTTGACCTATGTTGATCTCTGAGAAGGAACGATTTTTGGGGTAATTCAAAACTTTTAGGCTTGTATTTCAATATTTTTTAAAAAATAATTTGACAAATAGTGAACTCTGAACTGGCTTTCGAGAAATGTAAGAATATCTGAAGTTGTGATTCCCCAAGGTTCGCCATCTGTTAGTATCTGGAAGACTTACCATATGTTGTGCTCAAATTCTGACTTTTACAGGTTAACTTGTTTTCACTTTATTCTTCACCCATACATTCTGGGTACAGCTGGTAGCATTGAAACCTATCTTGACTCAATAAACTTAGAGAGAAGAATGGTGAGGGGTGAGTCTTTGGGAAGAACAAACAGGCTAGGAGGTGTTGACTCCTAAAGGATATTAATTCTTAATTCTTCCATAATGCAATTCAAAAAGTCTAATGCTTTCTTCATGTAAAATACATGTAAAGGCTTGGGTATCCTTTTGGTATAGTGGTGTGAGTCCTGTTCTAACCCCTCTTGCAACTGACCCTCCTGAGAATTCGGAAGGGAAATAATAATCCTGTGGGAGTCTGTTTGCTCCACGTTGTGCCCCTCGGTGGTGGTGGATGGCTCCCCTGTTTTGCATCTCTCCATCTCGACCCCACCACGATGTTAATGGCTGTCGGCACGCTCCACTGTTTATCTTGGAATTTGATCCCATCATCTTGGCAACCAAACTGGGACCTTTACTGCTCAGATTGTTTGTCATTTGTTGTTAATTATCTGTTACTATAAATTTTGCACTTTGAGAAAAAAGGGAATGTTTTGAAATATTTCCTCCAACATGTAAGTGGAGCTTCATTTTCTGTGGACAAAAGAGAACAAAAAAAATGAGCCCTTTTGGGAGCTGGTTTTAGGGAAATCAAGTGCCCTGGTTTTTCAGATGGGCTCAGTGAGATCCCACTAATGCAGCCAGGATTTGCACTGAAAGAACCTTTGCAATTCAGCAGTGGTCTAATACAGACCATTAGTGACAGGTACCCCCCATTGGAGGGAAAAAATAATTTAACTTTAAATAAGGGTTTTTGCTTTTTATCCCAATCTCTTTATGCCGTAATTGCGTTTTTTGTATGCTAGGGCCTGTTCCCTTCAGCCACTTCCTCCTTTTTAAAGATTATTAAGACAAAGCAGTCCAGAGTGAGAAGTAGCTTCTGCCTGCCTGTCTTTATGAGGTGTTTATTTTGTCAAGTGTAGAATTAAAATGAGCTTTCTAGTCATTAGTGGATTTTAGTCCTGGTCTCACACTCTGCAGGAAGGGTCGTGCCATGTTATAAACAGATAGCACTGTTTTCCAGGGTGCTGTACCACAGGCTGCAGGAACCATGGTTGAGCTTAACATCTTCATAAAACGGTAAACAAAAGAACATGAAAGAGAGAGAGAGGGAAAGAATGAAGGTTTGTATTTTAGAGGGAGCGTTTGAGAATAGAGTGACTGTTGCTAAGCAGAAATCTGGGCACCATTAACATATTTAAAAATGAAGTCATTTGAGAAGTTCCAAAAAGAAAAAAAAAGTATACCCAGAACTACTACTAGTGTCTTATCTTTATAGCAGGGATCATAATCATATATGCTTCAAAAAGTAATGGTGAGGGTTATAGAAGATAATGCTTAGTGCCCAGTAAAGCACTTAGTGCAGTGTCTAAATGTTCCATGTATGGTGGCTATTATTGTTAATAATATTGTGTATCTTTATTGCCTCTAAAACATTAACATGAGCTACTGCAGTTTTAATAGGGATATATAGTCCATCATCACTATAAGTTTTTTCGTGCCTTTAAGTTTGGTGTGTCTGTTTTATTCTTGTGAAGAAGTTTTTAGGGTTTTGCTGTCTCCCAAGGGAGACACAGGGAGGGAAGGATTGAGTCTCTGTTAACCTGGTAGCCAGGGGCAGAGACTTAATAAACACTTAACTCCTTGCCTGCTGCCTGAGACAGTGTAACTCTCAGTGATGTGTCTTTTACTGGAGTTGTGGAATTTGCTTGGGTGAAAATGTTCTCAGGTTTATAGGGGTTCATGATAATAGTGTCGGCCCTGAAATAAAGCACCACTTCTAAATATTCCACTTTCACTATCCTTGTATGTCTTCTTTCTCAGTGTTTTTCAAAGGGGACAGGATAAGTGCTTGGGCACTACTTTAGAACACAGATTATAATCAGACTTTGGGATTAAGACGTGTAGTCAATGTATTAAATTAGTGACTTAGTAACTGTTTGAGTATGAGAATAAGAAACTGGAGGGAGGAGATTGGGAGCTGGAAAAAAAGCACCCCCGATTGCTCTCGGGGAGGCTGGGAAAAAGGATTTAACACTTTGGATTTTTTAGGAGCCATTAAAACTCTGATGGGATCAAATTACTTGACTGCACATCTGAAACATGAAACTCTTGCCCTAAACTGTGCAATTGAGTTAAGCTCAAAATTCTAGGCCTCCCCCTAAGACTGGCCTCTGGGTAAGCCTCATTGTTGATCGCAAAATGATTTCCTTTGAGAGGAACAAGACTACAGTGAGGTTTTTATGGCCAATTTGGTCTGTGCATTGGTGCCAGCCAGACTTTTGGCAAGAGTTAGTGCCAACTTTGGTGATCTGTCCACCGAATTTTTCCCAAGGTCTTCAAAACCGTCTGGATTTACTGCTGACATTGAAGGAAAGATGCATTATAAGTCCAGCTTTCTAGGCACACCTCCTGTATTTTTTGTTTTTTCAAGTAGAGAGATACTGAGAGGTGCCAGAGAACAACAGGCTGATCCGTGGCCATAAACTTTTAGTCACAAAAGAATGTTGACAGTCTTCTTCCCTAAACACTATTTTCTCTCTCTAGCTTTGTCCCCTTTTTAGGTAGCCCCTGCCCTTCTCTCTGGATTAGGTGTCCCCTTATACATACTCCCAGAACCTGTGAGTGATGCTGTCCTTTGGCTGCACTTATCATAAATATATTCTTGAATTGTTGGTGAAATGTGTGTCTTCCACTAGGATATAAGCTCTATGAGGGCAGTGACCTTATCTTTTTCATTTTATTTATTTTTTGCTGTCTGTATTCACAACACCTATCACAATGCTAGGCATGTTCTGGAGACTCTGTCAACACCTGTTGAATGAATGAATGAATGAAAGCTGAGTTTGCAAGGATTCGAGGAATTAACATGTGCTTCCCCAGGAAGTGAGTGCTGCCTTGTAATCACTCATTCATTCTGAGAGCATGTATGTAGACTTGAGGGTGTACTTGGCTTTAAAAAGGGTAACTTATGTAAGTCTCCCGTGTTTTTTTCAGGATGGAGCTGGATGAAGCTCAGAGTGAGTATTTCTGATACTCGTACACTAATGCTATCATCTCTGCCTTCAGTTGACTTTTGCTTTGACAGTAGTAAACTCTCATTTCTAACATAGGAAAAAATATCAAAGCTTCCACTTTCAATGTGACCCTAGAGATTTGGGTTTTCTATATTGTTCTTTAATTTAAAAATGGAGGCATTGGAAAGTATATTGTTTTAACTCCTTATAAAGTGCTCACTTATTGATCATATTTGGAGTCAACAATTATCAGTCAGAAGCATTAAATTAATTAAGATATATTTCATCCCACTTACCTGGAACGTGACAACTGCTCCTAATAGGTGGAGTTTACTTGAAATGAAGGCCATGAAAACAGGTCATCTGTCATCATGGGAATCATGCGTTTTGAATAAGGCGAACCAGTTTTTATTCTGTACTCTGATGTTTAATGACTCTACATTTTTTTTTTTAATAGTAAACTCTTAAAATTTTTACAGAACAACTTTTTTGACAAAAATCTGTGATTTGGGTTAAATACAGATAACACCGTCATAACAGTATTGGTATGGCAGTGGTTGAAAACCATTCTTAAAAACATTGACTTAAAGGTAAAACAAAGGAAATTCAAAGTAAGTATGCAATGGAGTTCTAATTGTGGGTGACTAAACTGTCAACACCTTGAAAAGCAAATGATCAGGAAAAGATCCTGCTGTAAACTGCCAGGCTTAAGAAAATTTTACATGGCACAGAAATTAAAAGAGGGGAGATACTAAGAAAGAGAAGTCTGTATCACAAGCACTTTTGGGGCAGGAAGTTTTTAATTTAGATGACTGACTTCAGGTTTTCTCTCTAACTTTCCCTGTGGCTGTGTCTACTAAGGAAGGTGTTGTATAATTAGACTTTCTGGAGATGCCCTTTGGCTGAAGACCTAATTGAGTCTCTGGACTTGAGTGCAGGGTTGGAGCTGGAGGAGCTTTTTGCCCTGCAGGTAAAGGGGCTTTGATGGACCTACCTCTTTGATAAGTACCTGTAGGGCTGGCAGTGACATTGTTTAGGTAAAGTATGGTTTAGTAATTGAGGAGTCAGTGCTCCTTAGCATATGAAAATCTTTCTTTAAAATAGGGAAGACACCAAAATCCACATGCGCAATTTAAATGAGCCTGTATTCTGCATTATAAATATGCACCGGATGCCAAGTAGAAAACCGGAACACTCTCTCAGGATGCTGTTAGGGCCAAGCGGAATCTCATTAGGGACAGCTTCAAAGATCAGTTCCTCGTGTCCATAAAAACAAGTGTAAATTATCTGGTACGCGCCTGCTGTTAGCAGTTGCGGTGTTGCATTATGCATGATTCAAGACTGCACAGGGGAGACACAGGCTACACGGAGTTCCACAATATATGTGGGGATTTCTCTACCCATTTTTTTCTTTTTGGTGCTGAGTCCTACATTTTGGAAATTTATTGGTGTGTTTCAGTTAATGGAGGATGTCATATATAACCCACTCCTACATTTTTGATGAATTGGAGTCAGTTCAGAGAGGAATGATAAGGTTCTGAATTGTTTACATGAACAGCCACGCTACTCAGATTTATGTATCTTGTTTGCTCACACATGGAGTCAGATTGGGGGGCATGAATGCATTCCATGCACATAGAATTGAGTGCATTTGTTTCAAGGACTCTCTCCCTCATTTTGGTCTCTTGGTTAGATTTTTTAAAATAAGTGTAAATGCTCAGTAAATTAAGAACATGTAGTCGAGTTTAACATATAAGGCTTCAATAAATAGTTTTGTAATAAATGCCTAAGGGTCTGAAAATATATTTCTGAGCTTCATTGCCTGAGGAGACAGAGAAGCAATATAGTGTTTAAGAACGTGGTTTGCAGAAGCAGACTGCCAAAGTTTGAATCTTGGTCTCCCTCTTACTCTCTGTGCGACTTTGAGTGAGTTACTTGACTTCTCTGTGTTCTTATCCATAAATGTGACCTCTCTGTGTTCTCATCCATAAATGAGGGAAGCAAATAGTACTTTTCTCAAAGGGCCATTGCAAAGGTTAAATCAACTGCTTTAAGTATAGTACCTACCAAATTTTCTGGGGACGTAGTAAGTTCTATAGAAGTGTTTCATTTGGTGTTATCGTCATGATCAGAGGTAGAAGACCTTCCAGTGCAGCTGGGCATGACTAGGTATAGAACACCCAGAGCCTGAATTTATAAGCCTATGTGTGCTTGAATGGATAGATATACATGAAAGCTGAGGGCAGACAAAGTCAGGGAATGATTACCTTGGGGTCAACTAGAAGAAGCCACTAAAAATACAAAATGCTTAGTAGATGTGTATCTTGCCAGCACAGGTGACTCACAGAGATAAACATGAGATCTTGAGAAAAGGTTAAGACATAGTAGCAAGAGGGAGTTAGCTTTCCTCTAGCCAGAGTAGAAGAAAGAGTTTGTCAATTTCCTTTTCCCAGTTGTTTCTCAAGGCCTGTTCCCAGAACAAAGAAGCATGTGGGAGAAAGATCAAAAGATCAGCCTTACACAGTGTCTCTTGACTTAAATCCATCAATTTTCCAGCACAAGTTACCTCCATTTTGACATGTACATTCGCTCCTATAAGGGGATACCCACACATAGCAATATTGCCCTTTCTAGACTGGAAGCCCTATAAGGGCAGGATTGATGCTGGCTGATCTTGAATCCTCTGCCTTGTCCATGATTCAGTAACAAATTCATCTTTGACAAATCAATAAACAGTCTTCAATATGTATTTCTCCTGTCATTTTGTCCTCACAGTAAATTCTCTCTGAACTCAGAATCTCCCCACCCTCTTTAGAGTTGCCTCTGCTACTAACATGCTTACCTAAGCACTAGTTAATGGCCTATCATGCTTGCTTCAGTGTCCCTCCTTACAGTTTGCTGAAATTGCCCCTACTATCTCCTGTCACTTACTCATCAATACCTTAAGAATGGTTTGTTGGGAGCTCTCATTTTTTGGCACTAAGTGATTGAGGCTACCTTGGGTATTCTGTAGAGGTGAGCTGCGCCAGCATTACTGCCTGACTTCCACCTCCTGTCAGATCAGCTGCGACATTAGATTCTGATAGGAGCCCAAACCCTATTGTAAACTGTGCATGCGAGGGATCTAGGTTGCTTATTCCTTATGAGAATCTAATGCCTGATGATCTGAGGTGGACCAGTTTCATCTTGAAACCTACCCCCTCATACCCCCATCTGTGGAAAAATTGTCTTTCACCACACCTGTCCCTGGTGCCAAAAGGGTTGGGGACTGCTGATCTATAGGATAGGGAGGGAGAAAATGAGCAAGGAGAGTGGGATGTCTGGGGGAAGTTGGGTGTCATTGAAAATGTTACAGTAAATCAATAAGTATTTATTGGAAGTAGCATGGGATGCAGGGATCCTGGTTGTTTTGCTTCTCGTTTTATCCCCAATGCATAGTACAGTGCCTGACGCATAAATAATTATTGATGAACAAATTAATGAAGGAATGTTTTATTGGGTTTAGCAGTCAGGATAATATAGAACCATAAACCCCCAATCCTTGTCTGCTAGCGTGTCTTGCCTGTTTACAGAGATAATCAAATGCATCTGAAATAAATAATATTTAATAAAATAATCATGTGTGCATTATTGGTAATAGAATATCAAGGTTCTTAAAGTACTTTTGTGCTGTACTTACTGTGAAGGAAACAGAAGTAAAGAATTTTACGTATGGCCTACTGGCAGCCCAGAGAGGTTGAGTGACGTGCTCAAGGTCAAGCAGAACTGCTGGTTTCTAGTACAGAATATGACTCTTTATGACCCTTAATAAGCTGTAGGTGCCTAAGGAACTTACAGTTTGGGGCAGACAATAAATGCTAACTGAGTAGGAGAAGCAAGGAAGAATTCAAGAACATGTCTAAAGTAAGACTTTTTGGGTGTCTGCCTTAGTTCTACTGAAATGCTTTACAATGTTATTTCCTAGTTTTTCCCTGTAGGCATGCATCAGGTTTGATTCTTCTCCCAAACGTGAAAGAAGGTAGGCTTCCCGTAGGAGGCAGCCTGTGATGGAAAGCAGTTTAAAATAAACAGGAGCAGCTATTTTCTGCCCTGGAGGATCACACTTCACTTTCATTTCAGAATATGTCCTCCTGTTTCTACCACTCTTTTGTCCTTTGGTTCTTCTCAAGTCTGGCAGCATCTTCTGGCCTTATGGGCTCCAGAAACCACTGCCATTTCCTATTCGGAGCCTGTGCACACTTGGACAGCAATTGCATTTTTGCTTGGTTGTGGGAGTTGAGAAGTATGTGGCCATATGCTGTGGCTTGGATAATGGCTTACATTTCAAACAAGTTAGGTGGTTTCTGGCCCACTGCTTGCTGTGTGTGGAAATGAGCAAACCTATATGCTTCTAGGTCTTTTCCATTTGGAGACATGAAGATGAAAGGTGGGATGCTTCAACCCAGTACATTTTACAAAGCTCAGTTTGAGTGTGGTTTTCAGATCTGACTATGGTCGAGTATCAAAGATCAAGGGTAATTTCAAAGGCACCACCATTTTTGAGAAGTTCACAGAGGTTACTGTTTGTAAATGATGTCTCTGACCAAAAGGAAGTGGTGTTACTGCACAGAAAATTGCTTCTGTTCTCTATCATTGGTGTTGGCATCACTTGGTAGGCTACTGAAGTGCATCTTCTTCTTTAGGGTTGAGAAACCCTGTGGTCACAAGTTGCTCCACAAGGAGCACTTTTAGCCACAGGCAATTTTCCTTTTGGAAAATGTGGGGTGGCAGGTGTAAGGTATCACATTAAACTTCTTTATGTTGGACTGCAGCTGGACCCAAGTTGGCTTTGACAATAACCCTCTTTGCCTAGGTTGCTACGATCTAGCTATCAGTAAGGCTGCAGCCAGACTCCTAGGATGTTGGTACAGTGGCTGGTGGCTGGGCATTGGTTTATTTGCCGGCATTGAGCCAGTATTACCTGTTAGACCTTTAAAAACTGAGCATCACAGGACATACTAGAATTCTTCCAGCTCTGTTGCTTTTCTGGGAAGTTCAGAGATGGCATTTGGCAGTAAATTCACATTTAGTTGAGACTGTTGAACTTCACATTAAGTTGAACTATTGAACTTCATAATGAGGAAATTATCTAATAAAAGCTCTAGTTTTTGGTGATGATTAAAAACAGTGGCTCTGGAATGCTCAAGACCCCAACTTAGTAGGCAGAGAAGTTCATAAAATACGCATTGTGCAGAGTCCAACTGGTGAATATACTGGCTATAGCAGTATTTATTTCACTGTAGAAATTATATATCTATGCAGTCCATATTGAAATAAGTGTGTGTGTGTGTGTGTGTGTATATGCACACCCACATGAAGGTTTAAAATTAAACATAGATGAAAATGCTTGCAGAACACTCCTTTTGGCTATTTAAAAAACAAATAAAACATTGGACATGTTTGCATGTGGGTTGAACACCTCAGCTAACGATTACTCACACAGTTGGCCTTGTTTTCTATTCAGGGCACCAAGAAGCCACGTTGTTAAGCATATTGGGTCAACCCAGGGTTCACGTTAACATCATTTTTCTTTCTGTGGAGATGTAAAGGTCTTCAGCCTGATTGTTTTCTTTTTCTTCCACACCAGGTGGGGGGTAGCATGATTTTTGCATGACTATGGGCCTGCTCTATAAATAAGCAGATTCAGTCCTTTGTTTTAAATGTAATCAGCAAGATTGCATTTGCATCGCCTGTAAGTGAATCACATAAGTGAAATTACATTGCCTGCATCTCATTTGGTATCATAAAATGTTATGGGATGCAGGCTGTTTTTCTCCAAGTAAAGTGTCTTGAGTTAGTATTATGGTGTTTGCTTTCATTTTCCTTTGTAACCAAATTTGTGGCATTCTACAGAGCTAGGGCTTGTATTTTCACTTATGTTAGTTGCTAGAGAAATACTTGTTCATGTCCTCTAGAATAAGCTAAGATATTGGTTCAGTAGGGGGTAAATGGGAGTTTTAAGACTATCTCATGTCGTGTAGCAAGTGATTGCTAATCACTTTCTGTCGTTTGTGACAACTTCTGCTTACTAAGAGTAAATGCCAGTCAGTGTTGGTTGGAAATATAAAGCAATCTGAAGCTTTTCAGGCAGTTGGCCACAGAAAACGGTTAACATATTTTTTTTTTTAAAAAAACTTGTTAGTCATCTTTTTAAGCAACTACTATGAAATGCATATCTTAATTGACCCTTTAAGAGGTATCCTTAAGACAGAGGACTCAGAAGTCATTGTAAGATTCTCCCACTTATTTTCTTGAAAACAAATAAACACAATAAAAATAATTACTGACTTCAGAAGTCAGTAATTTTGGTGACAAATGAGAATGCTCTATTTCACACAACACCTCCCCTCTCCCCTGAGGTTTTCTTAATTCATGAATGCTGGTGGAAGTCAAAGCAAAGGTATGAGTTCTTAGATAACCTATAACACAGTGTGGTTACCCACAAAACATCTGTTTATTAACTACATTATTGATAAAACTCCACAAGGCAACAGGTAACTATAGTGCCCATTATGCCCTTTGAAGGGCATAATGTGAAGACTATTTTCAAAAAGAAAATACATGTGAAGACTATTTTCAAAAAGAAAAGGCATGCCAGTCATAATGATATACCAACACAGTGTAGGTGCTTGATACAAAATGCCCTTTGGTTATTTGGAGAGGTATTAAATTTAGTATGCCTCACATGGAATAAAAATAATTTATTTTTGAAATTATATTTAAAAACTAAAATTAAAAAAATAACTTTCAAACATAGCTTATAATTTTTTCTATAAGACTTTGAAGGAGATTCGCAATTTTGTGTTCCCATATTATTTAAAAGAATGTATCTAGGAAAAACATTTCATATGGAAGGAGAAGATTGAGTATAGTTTCTTTTTAATTAGTAAGCTTTTAATTGACACATCATGCAAGTTAAAATGTATACAAATTAAGCATGTTCATGCAATAAATTTCCACAAAGCAAAATACTCATGTGATCACAATTAACTATGGTTTTAAAGATCATTTTTTTGTTTTAGTTTGCAAAATAATATTATGAAGTCATAAGAATTTAAATATGATTGCAATTTACAATACATTTTTATTAATAAAAGTTGTAAAGACCTTTGTTACTATTGCTCTGTGGTTTACAAAGAAGATAATTGTGAACACTGGGATCCCATTGGGCTCCTATAGATTCCCCTGCAGCTGGGTGTTTTAGGGCATAGAATTACATATGTGACTATTGTGACTTTTATTTCAACTGGATTCTAAGGAATACTTTTCATTAGTAGTCATTTAAGATTTCCTGGAAGCTCTTCTCTGTGATTTGAAAAATTCTCTGGATAATATTTCCAAATTGATGACCTTCTGGAGTTAAAACAACTTTTTCTTTGGTCTAGCTTTAAAGATATCTTTAATTTTCTATTCCATTCATCACCATTTTTTCATTGAAGAAATTAACCATGCTTATCCCACTTCAAATGAGCAGCTGCACTTTGAAACTAGATCCTTCTTTTGGCTGTAATTGTCCAAATGAGGAGGACCAGGTTTGTGGACTATTTGAAAAGAATTGGTTGTGACTCAAAGCATTTTTCTGCTTTCAATTTTTCTCTTCAAATTTTAGTGTATTCCCAAGCCAGAAAAAAAAAAAAGAAAGAAAGAAGGAAAGAGGGAGGGAGAAAAGGAAGAAGGAAGAAAAGAAGGAAGGGCTGGGCAAGGTGGCTCCTGCCTGTAATCCCAGCACTTTGGGAGGCCAACGCAGGGTTATTACTTGAGGCCAGCAGTTTGAGACTACCCTGGGCAACACAGCAAGACCCTGTCTCTATCAAAAATTAAAAAAAAAAAAAGCTGAGTGTGGTGGCACATACTTGTATTTCTAGCTACTCAAGAGGCTGAGGTGGGAGGATTGCTTGAGTCTGGCAGGCCAGAGCTGCAGTGAGCTGTGATCAGTCCACTGCACTGCAGCCTGGTGGCAGAGCAAGATCTTGTCTCAAAAAATAAAAAATAAAAAATAAAGAAGGAAACAAAAGAAGGAGAAAGAAAAAGGGGGAAAAAGTTTACAAGGTACGTATAAGTAAGGCGGTTCTTACCTGGGAATAGCTGAACTATAGCTTTTGAGGAAAGAGAAAGATATAGGATGATCCCAGAATTTCAGCATGAGAACGACTATTGGGTTTGAAGTGTGACTATAAACCACTCAGCCAGACTTTTCTTTCTTTTTAATAAATTTACCAGAATAGGTAAAATAATAATAATAAAATACATACAAAATATATACGTGTGTGTGTGTATATGTGTGTGTGTATGTTCTATTGGTTGACCAATTCCTGCAATACCAATATCACTGAAAAGAATTGTGAAACCACCTTTTTGAGGATTGTCCTTGGAGCCAGGTCATGGGCACATAAAGAAAGAGTTCTTCATATTTTCCAGCCACAGACATTATCTTTACTCGTATTTATTTATATCTTCCTAGCAAGGCCCTTAGGTTCCAGTTCAACATGCCCAGGGAATAAAATTCATTAGTGAGTTCTCACATTTGACTTTCTCCCTCTGACCATGAGGCTCTTCTTACCAGGCTAATGTTTCTTTGATTGGATCCCTCATGGTCATTGCCATGAAGAGTTCTCATATACATATTACCGTAGCAACTTTTCACTTATCTTTAAATATGTTGGACTGACTGTCAGAAAGTTGACCCAGCAGTTGATCCAGATCATTCTATATAAATGGGAATATGGGAGACTGAAATAATTGCACATTCCATTGTTAACAGCACCAAGGTAGCTGATTAGGTATGTTTATTGATTGGTTATTTAGCAAGTAGCCTTTCCTTAAAAGAAAACAAAAGGAAACTAACAATCATAATAGATGGACATGTGCTAAATCTCATAATAACTAGAAAGAATATTTGTAAATAAACATGAATTATAGCTCTGTTTATTATACAATAGTGAGAGCTAATAATTTGCCTTGACATAATAGCTGCTTTCGAGCTATCATGAGTCATGAATAAATGAAAATACCTATAAATTTCCAAAAGTATATTTGAATTCTTATATTTTGCATTATAGGAAATGATACATTTTCTCCAACAAAGTGTTTTAATTGATATCTCCAGTTAAGATAGAAATATTCTAAAACTTACTTTAACCTTGTAAATGAAATAGCAAATACAGCTGTTTCAGAGTTTTGATATATATATTATATATATAGATAATATATATAAAATTTGCTTATTTGGCACAGTCATTCTTTTATTCATTCACTCATTGAATTCCTGCTATGTGCCAGGCACACAAACAAACTGAATCTAGCACTGTTTAACAAAATTGAAATGATAATCTCATAAATGCATTATGGGGGAAAATGTTTCAATGTAATGCCCAATGTATCAGTCTTGATACAAAATTTGTGATAGCCTAGAGTGTAAAACTAACCCCCTTATGATTTTGATTTTTTTTATTCTGATGATCTTTTCCTCATCTTATTGCCCTAACTTGGTTCAACACTGCTTTTGGGGAATCCCTTCTCTTTCTTCTTACATTTTCTGGCCTATAGGGTCATATGGCTTAAGTTAGAACAAGGAGACCAGTCAAAAAGAGCCAAGGCAGACAAGGCAAAATCTACAGAAATGATAATAATAGTAATGATAATAAATAATATGGCTACCATTTATTGAATGCTTATTGTGTACCAAGCCAAGTGTTAATTGTTGTAATATATTATATCATAACCCTAGGAAGTGAGTGGTGTTGTTCCCATTTTGCAGATAAGAAAACCAAGGCTAAAAGAGGCTGCCAAGGGTGACCTGGGTTTTACAGCTTGTCAATGACACACAACTTTGCCTGAATCTATAGGCCATGCTAATCTGTCAAGGAAGCAGTGACAGACTTGTGGATTAAAGGTTTGGATTTGACTATTTGATTTTCTTTCCCAAACAATGTTCATGATAAAACTATGTGGAATTGAAGTCATGAAGAAGCATGAGGTAAATGCAATCCAGACCCACAAACATATTTTTGGGATAGTTCCACTGATTGAGATTCTATAGAGAAGCATGACCTAGGATGACATCTTCACTCAGAAACAAATATGGAGGAATTCATTGTTTGGAGGTTGGGGAATGGCATGGAGAAGAGCATATTGGGTTAAGAGTCAAATGGTGTAGGCCTTCATTCCTTACTCTGTAAAATGAGACTAATACTGGTTAGAGCAGATGGTCTCCAAGGATCCTTACATTTCAAGCATTCTAAGCTTTTAGGCTGAAGTTACTTAGAATTCTTTGTATTATTAGTTCCCGGACTTTCCACTGAAAGGCTACAGGGATTGATGATAATGCAGGAGAGAGTGGCAAATGGAAACCTCACTCTCGTAAGTCATGGAATTACAGAAGGAACACTCAAGGCTATTAACTTTTTCAGTTGAACATCTAAAACTGAGTGGAAAAATTTAAGAAGGAAAAGATTTTCTCTACCTTGAGGAATCTTTGGCCTATGGAAGAAAGAGATTTCCTAAAAGAACATGTCAGTATGGGAGTATTAAAAAAATATGTGGAGACTGGGCTGGAATGAAGAATTTGAGATTCCGGGGGAATGTGCAGAGGATTTGTTTTTTTCATTGGTTCATAGACATACTCATTGTATTACTCCATTTTCATACTGCTATGAAGAAATACCTGAGACTGCGTAATTTATCAAGAAAAAGAGGTTTAATGGACTCACAGTTCCACATGGCTGGGAAGGCCTCACAATCATGACAGAAGGTGAAGAAGCAGCAAAGTCATGTCTTACATGGTGGCAGGAAAGAGAGCATGTGCAGGGGGTCTGCCCTTTATAAAACCATCAGATCTTGTGAGACTTATTCACTATCATGAGAAGGGCACGGGAAAAACCCGCCCCCATGATTCAGTTACCTCCCGCTGGGTCCATCCCATGACACATGGGGATTATGGGAGCTACGATTCAAGATGAGATTTGGGTGGGGAGACAGCCAAACCATGTCACTCATCTAAGAACCGTGTGAACAGTAGCCTGAAGTACTCTAGGTCTGAAAATTCCTAGTTTCAGCCTTGCCACTGACTCACACTTTGATATTAATATCTGGGTCTCATTTTCTTATCTGTAAGATATAAAGTAAGTTTCTAAAACTGCTTTCTGGTGCCACAAATCTGTGAATTGGGGTATCTTGATATCACTATAGCAAGAGAGTCACAGTGTTGAGGTGGTGTTTGGGGTGCCTGGACTGTCAAGTGGACTGAGTCCTGGCTGAGTGAGCAGTTCAGAGGACATGGACTAAAAGAGTTTCCATGAGGAGGAAGAAAAAAAAGTCCAACATTAGGAAAATAATTTGTAGTTGAGTGAGAATAGTTTGCCCTGTGGGGTGAGTTAAGTAGATGATGGTAATTCTGCTTTCATATACCATGGCATCTGGGAAATGGTGGAGGAGACAGAATAGTCTAAACCAGCACTGCTGTGGAATCTGGGAGACTATCTGCATTTGGGGCTGGTGTGAATTGTGGGTTTGGAGAGGACAAAAAATCACAATGAGCAGTGTACTTAGAGAACTGATGTCAGAGAAGCCAGCATGTGACGTCAGGCCTAAGGACAGACACACGTGGGGATCTTCTAACCCAAAGAAAATGTGGTGCAGGCTGGGCATGGTGACTCATGCCTGTAATCCCAGCACTTTGGGAGGCCAAGGTAGGCAGATCACTTGAGGTCAGGAGTTCAAGACCAGCCTGGCCAACACGGTGAAACCCCATCTCTACTAAAAATGCAAAAATTAGCTGGGCATGGTGGCAGGCCCCTGTAATCCCAGCTACTTGGGAGGCTGAGGCACGAGAATCTCTTGAACCTGAGAGGCAGAGGTTGCAGCTGAGATGGTGCCACTGCACTCCACCCTGGGTAACAGAGTGAGACTCTATCTCAGAATGAAACAAAACAACCTCTAAAATGCAGAGCAAGTGGCAAACATCTAATGGATATTTTGGAGTTTCAGAGCAAAAATTTTAAAACAGGAGACTACCCTTCAAGGAACAGGACAAGGACATACTGCAGTCCCTGCAGTTGTGGTAGGATAGCAAAGCTTAACAACAGGAAAGAGGCCGAAGCCCATTTACTAGAATTGAAGTGAAACACAAGCAGTGGCAGACAAGCAGAATGACTTGTCCCTGAGCGGTGTGAAGCCTGCATTAGGATTTTTCTGAGTGCCACCTACAATCAGGGTGGGTTTAGGAGCCCGGCCTTGGACTAAACTGAGTGATGGGCATAAAGTTGCCATGGCTCTGTGTAGGGGATTGACATGAGGGCGGAGAACCAGTCTCTGCAGTTGCTGAGAAATTCACAAAGTACCCAAGGACTCTAAATTGGGCAGGCTGCCTCAAGACAAACCAAGAAGTCTAGGAAGAGTGTACTTTCTGTTCTCAGTTCTTGGTTTGCTTCATGAAGTTAACAAAAAGAAGCAATAGTCCTAGGTTCTTAATCTCTAGGTCCTTGACCTTATGCTTACGATTATTTACACTCATAAATTGTCAGTGCAATATGACTCCCTGACAGCTGCCTCCTCCTTGCAGTATAGGCTTTTCTTCTTGTTGACAATAATTCTGCAATCCTTACACTCTCTGTGCCAGAGATGGTGCTTGGCATTGTAGATACCATGTTTAACACTCAAAGAACCCTTTGAAGCGGCTGCTTATCCCTCCCGCATGTGGCTTGAATCAGAATCCAGGCCCAGCTCTTATCCTGACAAAGCCCATTGTTTTCCATTAAGCCATCCTGACTTTCAACTTGAAGCAGTTTCTTTCCTGTTTCTCAATCTTGTTTTAACAGGAACGGTCAAGATTTTCAAAATTCCAGCTACTGTGCCTAGAAGTGCAAAAATGCTCTTTTGTCTTTGCTTAACCTTTAACTGCTTAAAACAAAAATTCGTGTTTGTCGTTTGTTTGTTTGAACCATAAGAAAGGCAAATGCAACTTAGAAGTTGTTCTGTAAGACCACACAACCATTTTTAAATTCAAAGACTTAGCTTTGAATCTTGGATTTTAAGATGATAATCATACATGTGCATGAGGGTGTTAAAAGAGCCTTGGTAATTGTGATTTCTGATTTCAGTGTTACAGTCTATGACTATTGCAAGTTCTACATTGTTTTTTCTACCTAATGCTTGCCCTTCTGCCTTCTTTTTCAAAAAAGAAAATATAATGAACATGATCTGTTATTTAAAAAGTGTGTTTTATGGTGCAGTTCATGGCAAATGGTGTTGAGTGGTGATGGAACAGTGATTTTTGGAAATAAACTGAGTAGGGCAAGAGGAGAAAAGAAGGAATTCACATCTGCACCCTTGGTTTGCGTTGGAACACAGGCAGCAGAGGTGGGTGGGAGGTGTTTGTGCTCTTCCCTGTGCTCACGGTGGGTGGCCGGGCCTGTCGAGAACATTATTTTATTTATCTTAGAGGAGTTGCTGTAATTGTTGACCAGAACTACTGGCATTTGGGGTTCACACATCACTGGACTCAGGGTCTGTTGGCATTTGAAGAGTAGGACTCACGGTGATTCTTACCTATGGTGAAAAGTGATGTAGCTAGTTCCCAAAATGGCTTGGTTTATGACCACAGGCAGGCCCCATCCTTAGGGCTGCGTGTCTAGAAATCTTGTCTGGGCTTGACAGCTTAAAAGCCTTTGGGGGGTATAGCAAAGGGAAATGGTTAAGAAAATTGTGACAAAACTAACCTGTGAAATATCCCACAGCCAGTGAAAACGTTTATAAAGAGTCTGCAGTAACATGGAAAATGCTGACGTTATAATGGTCTAAACGGAGAGAGAGAGAAAAAACAAAACAAAACAAAAAATACAGAAAGAAAGAGAACCCAGAATATAACATTTACATGCAGAATGATTCCAATTATATTTTTAAAATGCATAGCAGAAAGATGAAATGGAAAGATACCAAAATGTTACTAGTAGCTATCTCTGGGAGGCAGAATTATGGGTTCATCTTTCTTTGCTTTTTATATACATATTCTTAATTTTACTAACGTTAATTATCCCTAACTTTAGTAAGCATATATTACATAACTAGGGTAAAAAAAGCATTTTCACAGTAAAAATAAAACTTCTTATATTTTGGGGAAACTCCCCTTTGTGGATCGGGGAAATTTGTTTGTCCCTTGCCATTCTGGCTTTGCAGAGGGCTCCTGTTTGACCAGATTAACACAGGACATTGTGTTCAAGAACACCTACCTATCTGATAGGAGTACTGAGGTGCTATAGAAGATGACAGTTTTAATAGTACCGGATGAATAATAATTTTAAGAGATGGAATTGACTTGTGAAGTGTAAAATGACATGATTTTTTTTCCCAGTTAGGGTGTAGGATGCTTTATTATCTGTTTATGAGAGACCTGTATTTGGAACACTTCATCAAGGAGCGTATTCAGGTTTTTTCAACCTAGTGAAATTAGGGCAATCCTGAGAAATTTTGCAGAGGCAGAAATAACAACAAAACAATTCCAGTAATTATTGGTCGTTTATACCGTGCTCAGTGCATTCTCATTACTTCTTCTTCATAACATCCTTATGAAGTATTTTAACCCCTAACACAGATGTGAGAATACTGAAGTATGAGGTTTAGTAACTTGCCCATATTCCAGAGGTTGTCCGTTTGTGTATTTGGGATTTAAATCCATGCTGTTTGTCTCTAGAACTTACTATGCTCATAAAGTTTGCTGGGGAGTCTAGAAAACTTCATGCAGGAATTTATATTAAACCATCTGTTTTTCTTTTAAACGAAATAAGAGATATAAGCAAATAATACTTGGATCAGTAAAAACACCTGACAAAAGACAGCACTTTTCAGTTTGTAGTGTGTTTTCTTTTTGACAGTATCAAAATGGACCAAACTAGAATTTCATAAATTTATTAGATATTTTAAAAGGAATTTATTTGAAACCAGGAGAAAACTTACAATTTTTCAACTTAGCATTGAGTTTGCATAGACAAAAGCATTGGACAGGGAGGGACTATAGGTAAGCTGAGGAATTCTATTCCTCTTATAACAGAGGCCTCATGATTTATAGCATCTCTGACCGTGGGGAAATTATGTAACCTCATAAGTCCAGTAGTTCTCATCTGTAAAATGGGATTAATAATACCTACCTTATAGGGTTCTCTCAAGGAATGGATGAGGTAATGTTCATAAAGTGCTTGGCACGGTGCCTAAGCATGGGAATAGTGTTCATTGATGGTAGTGATTATTTTTATTACTGGGGGTTAGGAAGTATAGAGTGTGTATCCAGTTCTGCTGCTAACATTGGCCATGAACAAGTCACTCAACCCTTCTGGTTCTTAGACTCCAATGGGAATAATTACAGTGCCCTTTTTACTGATAAGATGAGAATGAATTGAAATTATGTATGAGTCAACTTTTTGAAAAAGTATGAAAGATTCTACCAATATACATGATAAAGATGGAAGGGAATAGCAGGCAGGTCAGAGGGGCAAAGTAGTTAATGTTCTTTGGGTTTCAGTCCTAACTGGGACTTAAACACAACTCCAGTTTGCATAGAACAAGTTGAGTGAATTATACTCAATCACTTGTGAGAAAACACTGTAACTCAGAAACCCAGCATTACTGCTACCAAATTTTCCTGATGTTTGGCCTCTCATCATGAAGGGGCCTGAACTGGACCTGGCGGGAGATCTTATTGCATTTTTTCCCCAGGCTATGCTTTCTGGTTAGTAAAGTGTCCCGGACAGGCCTGGCTGAGGTTTTACTCTTTCACTCCGGAATGAGAGGAGAATGGAAATAGCTCATTTCTGCAGCCGTGCAAGCCGTGGAAACATCAAATGTGTGTGTGAACTTGTCCATACCCTTCAGGCCAAGTGCTTTTAAAAATTACCTGCTTCCTAAATTGCCACCAGTGCTCTGCGAAGTTTTGCTTTGGTAAACTCCCATCAAAATTCCTGACTATTCTCACATCCCCTCTGCAGGGCCATAATGGGAGTACTGACGGGCTTTGGCTCTGGAAGCAAACATTTAAGAGTCAGGGCAAACATAGAAAAATTATATTCTAGTCCTGCTGCACTCATTGAAATGGGTTCAAGATACTCGGTGTGTTTCCTAGTATAGATGACATGCTACAGCAGGGGTGGGAAAGACACAATGATTTCTTTGGAACCAGGGGCTGATTTGTTGTTGGAGATTATAAATCTTTTCACTGACTGTTTCTCAGGCTACCATTCACCCTAGATTCCTACAGGAATCACGTTGCCTCCACGGAACAGCGCCAGCCCCAGTGCTAATCAAATTTAATCTATCAGCGAGGACTGCTTTCCTACAACAGACATTGGGGGGCATTGCCCATTAAAATGTTGAGTCGTTAGCACCGTCTTGAAAGCAAATCTGAAGGCTTGATAGGTGGTACTATCTTATTACTATTTTAAAAAAGCAGTTGATATGGGAGTGGGAAGAGGGGCTGATTTGAACTTAACATGCCCCCTTGGCCACCCCTCCCCAAAAGATGATTTAAAAACAGGCAGTGAGCCAGAGAATTTTCAAGGCTAACTTTCTCACATGGAAGAGAAAAATTATTGCAATGCCCTTTAGCTAAGTACACTCACTTCAGCCTTTATCGATGGTGGCAGTCACATGTGCACCTCTTCATGAGGAAGAGAGCTTGAAACAATCACAGGGCAGAACCTCCAGAGACTAGAGCTAGGATGAGCTCTAATAGTAGGGCACAGGGAGTACCTGTGAGGTTTTTGTTTTTGTTTTTAGGAGAAGGCTTTTTGAGGAAGTAATCTTCCTGCACAAAATTGAAAGTTAAATCTTTTCCATCTTATCCATCATTGCTCTTAACAGAGACAGTTGATATTCCTGAGTTATAGGAGACCTGCAAGTCTCTACAGTAGGCAACTTTGTAGAACTCATATGTATAGATAGTGGGCCTTTTACAGTTTAGCATTCATTTGAGCATACGAAGGATAAAAAGGAGCAAACAGATGGGATTATGCAAACATGGTGCATTAAGAGTTTCTAGTAAACTTTTAGCAAATGTTGACACAGAATTGAGAATTATCTGAAGTTTATTATCCTGTCCAAAGTATCCAAGAAAGCAATTGATTGGAAATAGAGCAGGGGAAATTTTGATGTGAACCATAACAAGACTAATAAAATGTAGAAATGACATATAACCAGGTACAGAAAGAAAGCAGTTACGTCCAGGATAAGAGCAAGGATGGAATTGGCTTTGTGTGTTATTTTCATGTGTGTATAGGGATGCATATGCTTGCACATTGAATGCAAGCTAACGGTTAAAGTATGTTGTATAAAGTTCGATCTGTATAAAATGTGGTTTGTACTTTGAACTCATATTTCTTTGTTGCTTATAAAGTTTAGAATAAAATAACCACTTATTCCTGAAGGGTATTTGAACTGGTGAGTAGTCACAACTGTAGTCATGATGATTTGGTGTCTAGATTTTTAGGTAAATTGGTACCTGGATAATGCATTCCTATTTGGCTTTAGTAATCTTCATACAACTGTGAAGTAGAGAGCCACAAGCTTTAACAAATTTAGAAAAATTCAGGTCACCTGACAAATGCAGTGTCCCCCTGGGAATTAGCCTCTTTGTAAATTTGGCACTATGACTCACCTTTGTTGATCCTTTCATGACTCTCTCCCTCTTTAATTTAAATTCTGTTTATTTTATGTCTAATGACATTATTCCAGTTCTTTGCTTGGTGACCTAACCTTTCAAGTCCCAGGTAAAATGCACCTTCTTTTGTGAAGATCTACCCATTTTTAAATAGAACTAATTTCTTTCATCAATATTTCTCATAGAAGAATCTCAATAATGATGGCTAACACTTACTGAGCATTCGATATGCACTGGGCCCTTTACAAGCAATAGTTACGTAAGCTGGGCATGGTGGCTAACACCTGTAATCCCAGTGCTTTGGGAGACCAAGGTGGGAGAATCACTTGAGGCCAAGAATTGGAGACCAGCCTGGGCAACATAGCAAATCCCTGTCTGTACAAAAAATAAGAATATAAAAATAAGCTGGGTGTGGTGGCACATGCCTGTAGTCCCAGCTACTTGGGAGACTGAGGTGGGAGAATCCCTGGAACCCAGGAGTTCAAGGCTGCAGTGAGCTATGATCGCACCTTTACACTCCAGGCTGGGAGAGAGAGAGACCCTGTCTGTTAAGAAAAAAAAAAAGATAGTTACTTAATTTTTGTGTTGATAGTCAATCTTATGAGGCAAGTACTATTATTATCCCTAGTTTACAGATGAGGTAAATGAGGCTTTGAGAAGTTTAGTAAACTTGTCCAGAGTGTCATACCTAGGTAGTGGGAAAGCCATGGTCCAAAGCCAGGTCTTGTGGATTCTGTAAGTGACCTCACTGTTTGCTGAAGTGACCTCTTAATCACTTTATTCTTTCTCCATTCTCCCTCCCCAGTATGTACATAGGTATATATAATTTGTGGTCACATTGATTACAGTTTGGTATGTATGCCCTCCCAAATGAAAATGTGAGGTTCAAGATAGTAAAAATGGCATCTTCGTAACCTCTGCAAAAGAATAATTTTTAAAAAATTGACTCAAATACAGATATACAAACACCTGTCATAAAATTTACTTAGGTTGTTAATGAATGAGGGAACCAAGAAAGTTGTTGTAACAGATTTGTAGAACCATGAATTTATATGGAATAAAAAAATGCTGAAATTAATTTGCAAATGGATCAAAAGTGGAGGGGAAGTCGATTGAACCTCCACTGGACATAATTTATTTGCATCTGTAGACAAAAATTATTTGCATTGCTTTTCATTATCTATAAATTACAAAGTTATACAATACAAAGAACATAGGCTCATGGTTTAGATAGTCCAGAATCCAGATTCTAACTTCCAAGCTTAATGTTTGACCTTAAGTGAAGTTTGGAGAATTCAGAATATCACACACACATAGCCATACACAAACATCACACAGAGATTTTGAGAAGATTAAAGGTAATAATTTAGAAAAAGCCCCTGGCACATAGTAAATACTGCTAAATATTAGGCGTGATTGTTAGTAGTAATAAAGCTGCTATCAGAGCTCTAACATTTAGTTGTTGCTTAGTAAATGTTTGTTGAGTGACTAAATCAGGAGTGAACAAACTTTTCCCTGTTGAAAGAGTTCTGGACGTGCCACTCCAGTTGTAGCACAACACAGTAGGTGGTAGTTCTCTTTGTTAGTGTTTGAAGTTACTTAACACTGGAATTGCAGTCAGACCTAGATTTGATTCTCTTCTCAGCCACGTACTAGCTGGGCAATCTTCGGCAAGTCAACCCATCACGTCTACAACTTGGATATACAAACCCTGTGAAAATCATGAGGAAACTATGAGATACTCTGCCAAGGTAGTAAGTATGCATTTCCAGAGAGGGAAGAAAGTAGTCTTTCATGAGTTCTTTGGTTGAGTGGGAACTATGTGAGTTTTGTGGCTAAAAAGTGAACCAGCCATTTCTGCAAGGGATAAAGAGGTAGGGTAAAATAGTTCTTTATTGTTACAAAACCACCTCCAGAGAAACAAATATTAAGTCTAATAATTATTGTATTGAATTAATTTTGAAAGGTGGTTAACTGTTGACATCATGTTGTCTTACAAATAAGCATTTGTCTTCAAACTCACATAAATGATGTCCCCTATGTAGTAAAAAATGGTCTTTTTGTCTTAGGCATTGATGGTTCTTAGAAAGTAAGTTTATCAATTCAACTCAAAGTTGGGAAAAAACAATACAGACCATTAAAAGCCAACTAAAATGGCCACACACTTTAAAGAAGGCCCATTAGCCATGCAAATATGAAGTTACCTGCACTTCCAATAAGCACAATTAACTAAACAATGAAGCCCATTAACAACTACTTGTGGGACATTAAGCTTTGGGGAACTGGGCTTTGATGAGTTGGAAAGGAAGGAAAGACAGAATTTGTTCTCAATTTGGGCTGAATTTTAATACAAAAGAAATCTTGTAGAGTCAGTTAGGGTCAGTTAATGCTCTTTGTAAACCCCACTCCCAACTCTCTCCCCTACAACATTGAAAAAACAAGTTCGTGTGTTTGATGGGCTCTTAATGTTCTTTCTACTGGTGTGAGCTAGGTGAAGACATGTTTGAGGCCGGGCGGTGTTTGGAAATAATCCACATTTTGTTCATGATGTTGTAATGATTGATTTAAAACTATGATTTTAAAATAATAGTTTTAGGCACGTCTCTATTGTTTTTTCCGAACTTTGGGTTGAATTGATAAACTTACTTTTTAAGAATCAGTTGTGGCCGGGCACAGTGGCTCATGCCTGTAATCCCAGCACTTTGGGAGGCCAAGGCAGGCAGATCACCAGAGGTCAAAAGTTCGAGACCAGCCTGGCCAACATGGCGTGGAGGCAGACACCTGTAGTCCCAGCTACTCAGGAGGCTGAGGCAAGAGAATAGCTTGAACCTGGGAGGTGGAGGTTGCAGTGAGCCGAGATCGTGCCACTGCACTCTACCTGAGCGACAAGAGCGAGACTCTGTCAAATATATATATATATCAGTCATGCCTAAAACTATGTGTCCCATTTTAGAACAGAATCTGCTCTTAGATCTCTGTGTGCTGTTTTGTGTAAGAGGAGATTGTAGAAGCTGGAGTAAAGCAGACATTGAGCAGTCATACTGGGGCAGAGCCACCGCCTATCCCTGTACCTTTGCCCTATTGCTTAATCTGAGTCTCAGTGTCTTTGTGTGCCAAATGGGAAAAAGAGCCTATCGCTGTAAGGGTCAAATGAAAATGATCCATGTAAAGAGCCCTGTACAGTGCCTGGCTTCTAAATGAAAACTGCTGCCGTTTCTCATCATCATCATCATCATCACTATTACTCTATTCAGCCAAAAAATGATGTTCGTGTCCTGATCAGTGGTATAGATGGCTATAAGATAGAGCTACGGGAGACTCGGTGTAGGATGTTGTAGTTCGTTTTTGACTACTTCTCTACTTCTCCCTTACAGTAGACATTTATGTGATTATCATGATGGTTTCTGTTTACGATAACCATCAATTTCCTGTTGCCTTCACATTCTCTCCTTTGTATTTTCTTCTCAGATGGATTTGGTTTTGTCACTATATGCCTAGATTCTTAGCAATAAATTACAAACCAACCTTTCCTCAAGAATCCCCCCACCTCCCATCCTGTAGGGAGCAACCCCACTTTTCCTAAAATTCAGGTTTCCCTGTGGCCCTCTGTTCCTCTTACTGGGTAGAGGGAGAAAGATGTTTTCCATGCCCTCCAGGTTCAAGCCCCATAGTCTGGCCCCCTGAGGTTCAGACCCTAATCCCGTTGGCCTTTGAAATCTTCTTCTGCTCACCGTCATAGTGACTCTGCTTCTGCCATGCTTGTTTACTCACAAGTCCCTGAACATGCTAAGTGCTTTCACACCACTCTTAATAGTTCTCTAGATGGCCTTCTTCCTGAGTTTCCAAGTCTTGTGCTTATTTTAATTCCAAGTGAGGTCCCAGCTTCCGGCCACTCTCATGCGTCTTTTTTCTGAGCTCCTAATAGTGCCAGTCCTTTGTCTCGTGCATTTGAAATCGACATACTACCCCTTGTGTTCTGTGCCCACTGCAATGTCACCTGTCCTTCTTCCTAGCCCATAGGCAGTGCTGGATATTTTTTCCTTTTACTCCATAGCACCTCAAACATTCTTAATTATAACACTTTGTGCATTGTTTCATAAATCACCTATTTACATATCACATGGACCATCTCAGACTGGCTGGTAGCTGTCTCTCCAGCAACTAGCACAGTCTGTGGCCCATAAAAGGTGCTCAATAAATGCTTATGAAATGACTAGATGACAGAGCAGCTACCAGGCATGTTCGTAAGCATTTGTTGAATAGTAAATTGGCAGAATCCTTGAGGGAACCATCTTTATTGCTTCTTTGTCTTCTTTATACATACCAGGGTACCTGGTACACAGGTAGGTGCTTAAGACATGGTTATTGACCTACTGCTTGACCAACTGACAGACCAACATACTGTGTGGAATAATGGGCACTCAGTACAGTATCACATGCCTTTTTTTCTCAAATGCAAGGCCATTACCCAGAATTTTAAGCTGATTAACGTGATTGCCATGTTAGAAGGGAGGGAAGCATTTAACCCTGGACAATACATCTCCAGTGGGATATTTATGACCCAGCGATATGTCATCTGAGAGGTTTCAGTGGCTGACACAGTAGTTAGCCTGATGCACATAAAAACACCTCAGATGGCACTAGGAGAAGGACCATGAATTCATATTGCATGCAGTGCTCAAAGAATTAAATTGTTACCACTTAACATTCATTGAATGTCGGCACTGTACTTTTGTAAGAGGAAAAAATAGAGGAGACACACTCCGTGCAGTGGGCTTTGTTAGCTATAATTAGTTGGTAATAGAACAGTGTTGATACAGCAGTTCAGCAGTTAAAGAAAAGCAGTGCCTGTGGTACAAATGTGAATATATTTATACATCTGGTTCTGTTCTGCTTACTGTGTTTCAGCACCATTACTGTTCTGGGGCATAACAGCTAAACTAAGAATTTTACCGGCTCCTAGTTTAAAAAAAAAAAAAAAAAAAAAAAGAACAACGCCATTTCTGGAACGCCTTAGTTCGATCACATATTCTGTCATTTTTGTTTTGTTGTTATAACTGGAATTCTGGCTTCTTTGTTCTCTTTTGGAGTAGATATACCTAGAAGCTCAGTCTACAGTCGTAAATTGCAATTTCACTTCTCTTTATTTAAAGTCTTGCTAATTCTGATTATATGTGGATGGATCTGGATGGCATTTATCTTTGCATTGTCTGGGAAAGCATAAAGTAAAATTGCAAAGAGAAAGAACAGGTTTGGAGTGACTTCAGAACCTGAATTGTTTCTGCTCTTTCATTGGTAAATAGTGGTGTGTAAACTGTGTGGCTAATCATGGAACTTTGGAGTCATTTGGTCTTGCCTCTCTTTTCGCACTAGAGGGACAGAGGCTAGAAGAGGGGAAGTGACTTGCCCAGGGTCACACAGCTGATTGATGATATATGTAGTAACAGCACAAAAGCCACTGGATTCCGCAGCCAGGACTCTTTCTAATGAGATTCATCAGTCAACTGAACTAGTCCCTCTGAAGAGACCTGTATGTGGAAGCAAAATCCATATGTACATGTGACGTGAGATCCTTGAGAATGAGGAACCTTTATATCTTTATCAGCATTTTAAAAATCAAACTTCTGTATTGTTCACTCCCTGTAATATGCATTTTTTTTTCATTTAGGAGACTTATTTTTATTTTTTGGTAAACTTAGGAGACTTATTTAGTTTAGGAGAAGTCATTACTTCACTTCTCATGTAAATTATCCATGACTGGATAGAGAGCACTAAAACTTGGATATTTTTGACAACTAATTCCAATAATTTTGGACTGTCTCTCTAGATATTAATGGTTGCCAGAGTTAGGTGACTGATTTGCCAGTATTTTGTCATTTTTTAAATTATTTTTATTCTCCAAGTGCAGGTATATTGTAGCTTGCAAAATTAAGTGGGTGGAAAGATAAGTGAATTGAAAGTTAGAAAATCTGAGTTCTACTTATGGCTCAGATTCTTCATGGTAAAATGAGTCAATTTAAACTAGATCAGTGTTTTCCAAAGCATGGACTATGTATCATTAGTATTAATAAGCAAGACACTTTAGAGGAGACATACCTTAAACAAAAATTGAACACTTACATGTTTATTTTATTTTATTTTTATTTTTATTTTTTTAAGATGGTCTTGCTCTGTTACCCAGGCTGGAGTGCAGTGGCACAATCTCAGCTCACTGCAGCCTTGACCTCCTGGGCTCAGGTGATCCTCTTACCTCAGCTTTCTGAGTAGCTGGAACTATAGGCATGTACCACCATGCCTGGCTTTTTTTTTTTTTTTTTTTTTTTGTATTTTTGGTTGAGATGGGGTCTCGCCATGTTGCCCAGGCTGATTTCGAACTCCTGAGCTCAAGCAATCCACCCACCTTAGCCTCCCAAAGTGCTGGGATTACAGACATGAGCCACCGAACCTGGCTCGTGTTTATTTTAATGTGTAGTAGAAAAGTAAAACCATCATATCTGATTGATGACTTCAAAGATGCTGTTTTTCAGGGCAAAACTAAAAAAATATTTCTGTAAAAACTATTAAGCATCTAACAAAAATTAAGGACTAGTACAAGTGAATAAGGCAAAGGCCATGAAGATGATCCTCAAAGAAGTGGAACACAGGCTCAGATCATCTCTAAGTTCCTTTAAACATAAAAGTTCTGTAATTCTGGTAACTTAAACCTGTTATTTATTTGTTCATTGTTGTGCTGGCAGGTTTTACCTGTCTTTATCAAATAGTATGTCCAGGTTGGATGATAGAACATCACAAATATAAGTTTAGCATTAATGCTATCAAAATTTTCTGGGTAAAAAGGAAAGCCTTGATATCACATTGGAAACTTTTTAGAGATGAAGTCAGTGGGCCGGGCACCGTGGCTCACTCCTGTAATCCTAACACTTTGGGAGGCCAAGGCAGGTGGATCACTTGAGGTCAGGAGTTTGAGACCACCCTGGCCAACATGGTGAAACCTTGGTCTCTATAAAAATACCAAAATTAGCCAGGCGTGGTGGCACATGCCTGTAGTCCTAGTTACTTGAGAGGCTGAGGCAGGAGAATTGCTTGAACCCAGGAGGCAGAGGTTGCAGTGAGGTGAGATTATGCCACTGTACTTGAGTTTAGACTCTGTCTAAAAAAAGCAAAAACAAAAATAAGAAAACCTCAGTGGAATCCATAAGCACAGCCTGAGGATTTTAAAGTGGAATGGGTGTTGCTAAAAGCACTGAAATCCCTTTAAAATGCTTTGTAAGGATACAGTTCTGTTCTCTCACTGAATTATAGGTTGATTGTATACACAAAGGTTATACTGCACACATGGTCTAAAGAAGAAATCCATGTCACAACAAACCACATGACAGCTTTTCTGAAGATCTACCAATGAGGTTTGCAATACTGTATTCATTTGTTATTGGAAAAACAATAATAAATATGGCCGGAAGAGGAATCAGAATGGAAGCCATAATATTATCATATTTTTTGTGAGTAAAAAAACCCTAATATGTCAAGACCGAATAAACAAGAATGGTTTCTTTGTTTGAATATGCAGTGAGATATGTAAGCATTTGATGATCAAGCTTCAAGAACAAGATTTAAGGCTTGGCACAAAACTTGGA
The DNA here is from genome assembly GCF_029281585.2 of Gorilla gorilla gorilla. Lineage (NCBI taxonomy): Eukaryota > Metazoa > Chordata > Mammalia > Primates > Hominidae > Gorilla > Gorilla gorilla. The sequence continues at coordinate 36,897,211 of NC_073233.2, read as the reverse complement.
AAGTTCATTGGAAAATGGTTTAAGATGATAGCTCAGGCCTTCTCTAGAAAAATCTGCCAATTTGTTCAGCAGTGCTCAATTTGTTCAGCAGTGTTACCTCGCCATGGCCTGGGCTAGCATCTGTCTTTGATGAACAGCTCATTGGTTCATGAATTCACACAGACCATGAATTCTGACACTACAAAGGGAGGGATTCTCCCCAATGAAATTGTATCTGGGAGGAAATCACCTTCTGAAGACATTAGACATCCTATCACACAAGGAAAAATGGAAGAAACTGTAGCTACTCAACTAGAGTGGAGATGATTTCAGGGGATTATAATAGATTGTTTTCAAATAGTTGAAGAACTGTCCAATGGAAAAGGGACTGGGTTCTTATTTTCTTGTTATTTCAGAATGCAGAACTAGGATTAAGAAGGAGGGACAGGCAGGAAACAAATATATTATAGACCATGGATTCCGCTCCCAGTATATGCTGGGTGTTGTGTATGTGATTTCTTTTAATTCTCACAAAGTCCCTGAGTGAGTGGTAGATGTTATTATCTCCCTACAACAGAAAAAGAGATGGAGGTCATAGAAGTTAAATGATACTACTACTAATAGTAGTAAAAATACTATTAGTTACTAGTAAAAAAAATACTAACATTTATTGGGTATCTACTTCATGTCAGACACTGTTCTAAATGCTTTGAGTACATTATCATTTTTTATTCTCATAACAATCTTAAGAGATAGGTACTATATTTATATCTGTTTTACTGATGAGGGAACCAATGCACAAGGGTTAAGCCACTTGCTTGGTGTTGCATGTTAATAAGTTGTGGAGTGGATTTCAGAGCCAGGAAGTCTGGCTCTGCAGCCAAACATCCTTCACCCTTACGCTATTCTGCTACTCTATTTTTGGAGCATTTGTTGTGTGTCAGATGCTGTACTTGATAGTTTGCATCCACAAAGCAACATAGAAAATTAGGCATTATTATTCCCATTTTACAGATGTGAAAAAGTGAAGCTTAAAGAAATCAAGGAAGTTGCCCAAAGCCAATGACTTACCTAAAATTGTTACTTAGTCTTCAGGTTCCAGGCCAAGGTCTTTGGACCATGCTCAGCTTTCTCAGAGGTACAGAATCTGAAACAGAACTTTCTAACAAGTAAAGCTATGAAAAACTAGGATGGGTTGCACAGGGGGAGGAAGGAGCTCTCCTTCTCTGGAAACCTCAGAATGAAAATTGAGGCCAGGTGGGGGTGGCTCACGCCCATAATCTCAGCACTTTGGGAGGCTGAGGTGGGAAGATTACTTGAGCCCAGGAGTTCAAGACTAGCCCAGGAAACATAACAAGACCTCATCTGTACTACTGCTAATAACAAGAAAAATAAGCTGGGTGTGGTTGCCTGTGCCCATAATCCCAGCTACTCTGGAAGCTGCGGTGGGAGGATTGCTTGAGCCTGGGAGGTCGAGGCTGCAGTAGTCTATGATTGCACCACTGCACTCCAGCCTGGGTGATAGAGCGAGATCCTGTCTCAAACAAACAAACAACAAAAGAAAAAACAACCAACAAACCAAACAAACACAAAACATTATGTCATCTAGAGGGAAGGGATAGAGGAGATTCAGATGTCATGTAAAACATTGAACGAGATGCCCCATAAGGTTTAGTCCTGCTTTGGGATTTTATGCTGCTGTGTTTTTTTCTCATCTTCCCATGTCACCTTGTTGTCCCCCAGGTGTACTCAAACATATGTGCAAATATCACTCTAATATTTGAATCTGGCTCTGGGGTTTAGATTGCCTTGGTAAGATACTCACTTGCTAGGATATTTGACACGATGCCTTAGGGGAAATGTTAGGTCATTTGAGAACTCAGCAGCATAAACAGTAAGTGGTAAAGTTGTAAACTAAGGATGAAAATATAGTGTGAGGACCTTCACACAACATGAACAGATAGGATCTTCCAATAGCAGTTGGGGTCTCCCTTAGATGTACTTTTATAGTGAAAATGTTTGGCTGTCTTGACTTTTCCAGGTGTTTATCAAATGCCCAATTTGGGAGGAGTAGTTTCCTGAGGGTGGTCTCAGTTTTAATTATCTCCACTGGAATTTGCCCACTCTGCTAGAGGTCTTATTTTCAACTCTATGCCTGTGGGTGGAAATGTCTTCTTCCTATGAGCTCCAGGTGATATTTGTCGTACCATCTCACAGAGTGGCTTTGGCATGTTGCACTGCCTTGTCTTCTGAAACCATCTCTTGCTTTGTACTTAGTCCTATGGATAACAAAGATTCTCAGTGCCTCTGGGTCAGGATATCTATATAAAGTCTGCATCTGTATACGCCTCACTTCCCCCATCCCCTGCCTTGAATCAATCTTCTGTGCATTCTCCCTAGTGTCTACACATTATTTCTCTTTGATGGCATCATGGTGGTGGTGTATATGTGCAAGCCTTCTTTGCTTGTCTTGCTGTCTACTTTGGACTCAAAGCTGAGAAGAAACACTTACTATTTCAGCTCAAAGCTGAGAAGAAACACTTTTCCCATTTTTGCTGCCCCCTCTACTCTGCTGTTCCTTGGACTTTGATATTTAAATGTTTCTCTGAAGGAGGTGGGAGGTGGAGAAAGAGGTTGAAGTGATTCAGAAATTGCCTAGTGTTCCCCATAATGTCAGAAAATTTATTGCCTAGTATGAAGTCAAGATGAGGAACCAATTATGTACCATGTGATGGTTGGCTACTTTAAAGTGGGTAGATTCATAGAACAGGGAACTATTTACAACAAGAGGTTTACATCTGTGCTACTTTCAGTCTAATTCAAAATAATGACAATGATGTCTGTCTGATAAGCTGAGATGACCTCCCAAAGGATTTTGATGCAGTAGCTGGGTCTGTAGCTTAGCTGAGTTACAGAAAAGGAGAAATGGGGCTGTGTCTGTATGTTAGTATTAGAATGAAAGCTAGAAAACAAACACTAGAATAGGTAGATATTACATTTATTCATATATTTAGAGATGTAGTGGCTGATTTATTAAATTTTCATTCAAATGTGGGTGCATTAAGTATAAATGCAAACAGTCCTATTCTAGTGAGCATTTAACTATTGGTATGGGGATATTACTTATCACTTTTAGAGAGTGACACAGTCAGCCCCAGCAGGGAACAGTCATTCATTCTCTGGGAAAACTACTTTTCAAAGACAGGAAATGTTGCTAAGATTGTAAGCACCGAGACTGAGTGTAACCAAGTCTCAGTGATGGAAAGGAAGACATCAAACATTTTTACATCTAAAAAAGCAACATCGGCTATAATGAGGAGGGTTTCCAGGTTACTAATGAGATCACAGTGGATTAGTGAATTTTCTACCTGGTAACAGCATATTAATTTCTAACCTTTCTAACAGAAAAAATCCATTAATTTTTTGCGGAAGTTAAACTTTCTTTTTGGGCTTCCAATTAGACCCACTGTGATAACCAGTTCACAGTTCCTTCCTCCCTACTCTCCTCCTTTCTGCCCTTCCTTCTTGCTCCTCTTACTTTCCTTCTCCGACACAGATAAGAGGAAATAAAAAGGTTAGTCATTGAAGAAATGTGGGACTATCCAGGTTGCACACTGATCTCTTCTATTTCCCTCACTGAAATTGTCATTGTTAAAACAGATTGTTTCTTTAAGAAAATAAATAAATAAAGGAAAAGAGAAAACAAATTAAACAAAGCCTGTAGAGGCAATATGTTTAGGGAGTCTTGTGTGGAGCTTTCAGTGTGTTCTCTGCTGCATGTTAACTATCAAGGGTTGGGGCTGGGATATGAAATATTGTTCCTTATTTACTGTTTCACACTCTAATCTCTGCGTTGCATATTTGCTTCTCTTGTGACCTTCTCTTTGCATTTATAACTGCTTCTTTTCACCTATAATCCGAAAATAAGTGTACATTCCTACAGAGAAATTAAAGGAAGCTGTCAGTGTAGAGTTAATATAGTTAAAGCATCCTTAACTCTGCGACAAACCCCTTAAATAATTAAAACTGTATGCTTGAAGAGTCAGATTTGCATTCCTTTACCAAGTTTATTTAGTACACTATGTTACACTCGATTAAATGAGAATGTTCTGTTTCATTTTCTTTGCTTTGGGTTGATCATTTTGCCTTTTGATTCTTATGCCCTGGTGTAATTTCACAGTGCTTAGGTCTCTAAAACTATACATATATTAATGTATATGTAGATATATACATCCCATTAAAAGGCTTAATATTTGTACTGAATAGAATCTTTGCCCAAGGCATTTGAGCATTCCTGGTAACCTCAGGTGTAACTGGGACTGCAGATAATTCATCGCAGTAAAAACGAGTTTGACAAAATTCTTTTAACATCCAGTGTCTTTTTTTTTTTTAATTTTTAAAGCTCTGTTATTTTGGCATCACCTTCTCTCCCTACAGTTTGATTTGTGAATAGCAAAAACCAGAAGATACAGGTGTTGAATGGTTGTGGAAAGGAAATTAAATATAAGTGCTATCTCTCCACATTTCAGTTGGCAGAGCATGTGCAGACTGCTCTCTGTAAATTAGTTCATTGCTTAAGTTATGCATGTTTAAGAAGGAATAAATTAGTTATCTGTTTCCTAATGAGTAGTGGGATCAATTCGAGCATGATGAGAGAGAAATAGCATAATTTTGCTTCCCCAGTTGAGGTTCAGTATCCCTAAACTTCACCGTTAATCACTCTATCAGTTTCCTGGGTTATTTCAAATCTATATGTAAGATATTCATTCCTTTTAATTTTCCTACCAGGTAAGTAAGTCTTTTTGAATTTGCCCAGTGGGTTTGTAGATGGATGATGCTGTCTCCTTTACACCCAGAAGTGTCCTTAATTACAATGGGCCCTTCTGCCTTTGTGTCAGTTTGTCTGGGTGCATTCACGAATAATAATAAATATGTATGTGCGATGACAATTTCAAGGGTTCTAATATGTTTAACTGTTATGGGATCTGTTATGTCTACTTTAGGGTCGACCCCATCCCATATGACACTCCAAAACCAGCGGGCCACACGCGGTTTGTCTGCATCTCAGACACACACTCCAGAACAGATGGTATCCAGATGCCTTATGGGGACATCCTTCTCCACACAGGCGATTTCACCGAGCTGGGACTGCCCTCAGAGGTTAAGAAGTTTAATGACTGGTTAGGTAAGGAATGATTGCGTTCTGGCGGCCCCAATTAACCTTTCCCGTCCGAGTGTCACTCACTGCGTCCTAATTGAATTAGAGCACTTGGAAGCCAGCTCAGCCATTTCTCGTATGATATGCGGTGGTGTCTAGCTTTAATCCAATTCTGTTAATTAAAGATGAATTTTTAGATATTTAATTTTACTGTGCATCCTTTCAGTGCCTGGCCTTGGTGGCTCTGGGGCAAAGGGATGGAAAGCTTTGAAACCGATCTCATCTCACTCATTCTGCTTTAATGAGGGCATTCATTGGCACACAGGAGACCTAGAATCATATTTTTAATTCATTGGCTCTGCAATCTTTTTTTCCCCAGATATTATAAGCAAAGATACACAAATGACCTACTAGTAAGAGAACATTTCTAAGAAATGAAGGGGTTATAAAAGTCCTTACATGAAACAAAGTTCCTATAGCACAGTGCTGCTTGGGAGCAGATTTCCTAAGTGAGCTGGAGGGTGTTCTAAGACCCCTGAAAACATGAGATGTATTACTGTAAAGTTAAAACTTGGGATGTGAAGTTGCCCTGTGTCCTGTAAAAAGGATAATAGCAATTTTCTGGGTATTGTGGAGGCACCCACAGGTCAGTTACTGCAAAATATTGGATCCTGGTTCCTCTTAGCGGAGGGAAAGACGTGCAAATGTTCTGAGATTTTAGAATCTCTAAAGATGAAAGAATTATATAGTAAAGAGCAGACATCACTCTGGGAGCGTAACATTGTCAATAATATGTCAGCCAACAAAAATAACTTGGGAGATTTAGGCAAAAACATTACAACTTTGTTTTCCATCGAACTAAAGCAGGGTTTGAAAATTTTTTAAATTTTCGATTAAATGATAAGACGTGTTAATGGAAAGATGATATTTTAGAATTGTAAGCAATAAACTTAACTAATAACATAATTATTTTGATTTTTCATGTGACTTTGCTCATCTGTTCACATTTTATATGGTTGACATCTGAGTACATATCTGCTTTTTGACTTTTGGCTGTTTTCATTTAATAGTATTTATTGGTAAGACTTAAAACGTTTTTGCATAATTTTCATATTTATTCTTTTTAATAGCAGCATGGCATTCATATGGTTGGCTATGCCTTTCTTTAATAAGACATCTCTCTAAAAATGAGCATTTAAATTGATAACAATTTTTCCTCTGGTAGCTAGCACTGAAATGTGCATTTTTGTTTGTGTATGTCATTTTGTTTCTATTGATTTATTTCTTAGGGAAAAATACTATACTTAATTTGCTAAGTCAAAGGATATGAAATTCTTTATGGTTTTTGCTACATGTTGGCATCTTGCTTTCCAAGGGCACTGTAGCTGTGTGTTTCACTAGCAGTGAATGAATGTATAGGTACTAGTTCTACCATGGTCCTGGCAGCATTGGATGTTGGAGCATTTATATTTTGTGCTGTTTTAGTAGGTACTTAATCATGTTATTTAAAATGGCAAGATATTTTAACTATTATTTAGCATAATCTCATTTTTACAGATGACACAGAGATGTAGAGAAGTTAAGTGATTTTTTCAGTTTCATAGTGGCAGAGTTGGTTCTAAATCCAGATCTTTTCGCTTATGTTTTTTTTCCTTTACAATAATCCCTTTATTTTAGCAACTTTCATCCATGAACTATTAGCAGTTAAAATTATTGTTGGTAAATCTTGAGAGTTTTAAACTAGTCTGTGTCAATGGAATTTCAACACAGAAATTATCAAGCTGCGTTGACAATGTTGATTTTTAAAGGAAGACAACAGCACTGTGGGAAGTGTTTATAGAAATGGAGGACAGGTTAGGGCTGGTTATAATCTTGTTTAGCCACTGACCTTGGGAAACTGAGTTAACCTTCCTTTTCCCCTTGGTTTCCCTCTGCAGGATGAAAGATTAATACTACTTGTCTTTCTAGATTGTTGTGTAGATTAATCAGTAAATGATTGCTGCTAGTAAGTTTTTGTGGGCCGTTAATAACTGAATGGGGAATGTGCCGAATGAACCATCAAAATATATTTAAAGGGTAAAAACAAGAAGAGGCCAGAGGAATTATTTAGTAGATCAGAAGTAAACACTGGGAGATTTTATAAGGGAAAGTACTCCATAAATGGAAATGTGTCATAACTAAGGAAATACAATGATAAGGAAATAAAATGCCAAGGCACAGCTGCATGGTCAGTGCCTTCTCTTCTTATTTCCCCTATGATCTGGTGAGACAGGAGGAAGAGGTTTCAGCATGGGATGCAGAATGTGAGATTGAAGGGAGCCCTGGGATATGGTTAGAGAAGTTGGGATCCCATAGAGAAGGCCAAGAATAGCTCACTGTTACCCAGGCAACCTCATGGTGCTCAGAGGGTAAGAGATGGTGTGTGATAACACTCTACCACTTGGCTCAATGAGGACCCTTTCTGAAAGGGTGCTTCTAGCAGCAGCTGCCAGGTGGCCTGGCAGAGTGGAGTCAGAGGTCAGATCAATCTAGGGTTTTAGGGCTTTTTCCATAATAGGGCATCCAACTGTCAGTGGGGCATGGGTCTCACAGATTTGGTAGGCATTTGGAGTCCACTGAATCTCTGATTTCTAGCTTTCTACTCTAGTGTAGACTACCCTGATTATTGAAAACAACCTGACTGTCCCCCAAGCTCCTTTATTCTGTCTCTGAGCTAATTTGTTTCTACTATAGGCCAGGCACTCCCTCTATACCTGTAACATCCTTCTGAAGTTGCTAATGTTATCCCCATTTTACCCAAGGTCATTTAGTATGTAAGAAGCTCATAGCGGCTGAGTATCCACCCAAGTACACTCAGCTAGTAGATGTGGGGCTGTCTGACTCCAAAGTGTGAGCCCTTTTCCTTTGTCATTCTGTGATATTATGACAGGGCTTGTGGCATCTAGAAGCATGCAGATTTGAAGCTTGTACTAGAAAGTGCTGTAGCTTCTGGCAGCTTCATGTGGAAGTTGAGTAGCTGTTTGGCTATGTGCTAATATTGCACATATTTGAAAGATGTGTTTAAGCTCTGCCCATCTTAAATCTCACCCTTGACTTAGCAGCTGCAAGGCCAGGGAATCCCATCATGAGTTCTTTGTTGGTTCAGAGATGATGGTCCCTGGTTAATCTGTACATATGTCACCTAGCAGGAGTAACAGGCAAAGTTGTTAATATGCGTACTTTATCAGATAATCGAGCACAGCTTCATCTTAGGTCATAGGAAGATTGAACTCAAACCAGATATCACTACAGGATGGAAGGGGAGTATAACATGTAATGATTATGAGCAACTGGGAAGACCCAGCCAGTTTTGAATTCACTACCTTTGTTAAGTTGTGTAAACTCTCAAGCCTTGAGTTGCTCATTTCTAAAATGAGCATGATAATGATAATACACCTTACAGTGGTTGTGAGGATATGCTCTGTGATAAAGCTCATACTGTTCTTAGAACAACCTCTGGCCTGTATACAACTTTCAACTAATAGAGTAGAGGAAACCAACAGAGCCAGTGCCATAGAATCCCAAAAGCAGAAGTTAAAAGGAGCTGGCCCTGGGCATTTAAAGAGGGATCCAGAGTGTAAAGAGGGAGCACCAAAATGTATAAAAGTGAGCCTCCCTTATAACAGTGACACTAACCAGACAGAATGTTAGGACAGGAAGAGACCTTGAAGGCCATGGAGTCCCACCTCCTAATCTGATAGAAGTGGAAACTGAGACTGGAGAGATTTAATGAATTGTCCATGGTTTTGCAGATAATTAATAGCCAAGTTGGGATAGAATTTGGATGGGGCAGGATGGGGTGGGTGAACTAACATGTATTAACATGTATTGTCTATGGGAGGTAAGGTCCAGATGCTGTACCCCTGCATTACATGTGTCATTTCATACAACCCCCACAATAACTTGTGAAGTAGGTATTATTAGCTTCCTTTTAACGTGTGAGGAAACTGAGCCTTGGTGAACTTAACAGTTCAGCAGTGACCTCAGGATTTGGACTTACGTCCATCAGACTCCAATTTCCAAGTGTATTTCCTTACCTCTCTTCCCAGAGTGGGGCTTGAAATCTATTGGAGGAACTACATCCTGGGTAAAACCATGGTTCTTCGAATAACTGCCTCCTTTTAACACAAGTACTTACACATACATATGTTCAGGGCCTAAGGTGGTTTATTTTCTGAGAAAGCTGTTTTGTGGCACAGCCTCTTTACGTAAGCTGGCCGATGGAAGAGCATTATGAGGTAGGGAAGTATTCTCACCATTTGGTGTAGACAATTTTGGCGAGTTACAACAAAGCAAATACCCGTAAAGAATTCTACAGATGCAGCCAGTCATGTAAGCTCCAAAGAATAGTCTAAATTATGTTATGACATTAGCATTTCATTGACCAGTCCTGGAAATGAGTAGCTACTGATGGTAGCCTGGAAATATCATCTTTTTGGGCAAGTATTTCCCACTTATGAACACTTGAAATGATCAGGATATTCTAAAAACTGCAGCTAACACCGCATTGGCCCCTTTCCTCCCAAATCTCTACCATGGATTGGGGAATGAAACTTTGAATCCCTATATCAGACAGCTGGAGGGAGTGACAGAGCCCCTGTTTTCCATCTCTCCCCAGTCTGGCTAATCAGACATCCCAGTCCTCCATTTGCCCAGACAACCTGTGCCTCTCTTCACCTGGCTGCTGCCCGTAGTGCTGTCTTCAGGGCATCTAGTCTAGGGTCAGAGGGACAGGTGGCTTCTTATTGCCAAAGATTTATTGCCAGAGTGTATGGAGAGAGGTACAGATGAATCCTTCTTGAAGAAATACTTTTTAAATTGATAGTCAGCTCCTATTGTCTCATTAACATTTTAGCTAAGATGTGTTCTACGTAAGCCATGAATAGGCTTTGGTGAGTTGAACTGGGACCCTGCCACCTAATAGTTAATAACATTTTCCTTCTTATCTTAGCAAAAATGCGTACCAATCCCAGACTTGGCTTAAAAATAAACTTGTGAATTAGATAAAGTACCTGTCAGTTAAAATGTGATTATTTTTATTGCCTTGAACATCAGTGGCTTCTAATACCACATTCTCTAAAGGTACATTTTGCAAGGCCTCTTACCATGTGTGGCCTTCCTGCACATTGGCCCTGTGTTCCTTCCACCTGTGCTTCTTTGAGATTACTTACTGTTCACTCGATTTCGTCCCTGTTGTGCTTTCATCTTCAGAATACTTTTGGTAGCCTTCTTGAATATTGCAGTCTATGCTCATGGATGCTACACAAATAGGCATTAGAAGATCTCGTTTGATTGCACATCCACCTTCTTATTTCTGATTTTTCCCTTATGCCCATACCCAGTTTCTTCCCATTTTTCAAATGCAACATGTCCCTTCACACCTCTTTCCCTTTGCAAACGCTGTTCCCACTTCCTGGAATGACCGTCTCTAGGAGAACTCATCCTTTATGACAGATTCTCTTTCACAGTACGCTACTTTCCTTAACACATCAGTCACCCGTCTGTGCATCCCTTCCCATGGCTATGCCATTGTTTACTTGTTTCTCTGCCCTACCAGACAGCAGTGTGCATAATGAGTGCTCTTGGTATGCCTGGTTCTGAGTATAGGGCCTGGAACATTGTTGGTGTACACAAATGTTTGTTGAATCATTGAGTGAGTGGATGAACATAAAGGTACAAGATGTTTTTTCCTGCCTCCGCTTTTGGCCAAACTTTAAAATTATGTATGTATAGTGCCTAATCCTTCCCTCCCATTCCTTTTTCTTTTATTCTCAAAGAACTTATAATATCCCATTGGCTGTTGTTGTTGATTCCTATATACTGTGCAGAAATAAGAAGGGTATATTGTTGCTGTTGAGTTTCCCACTTTATAATTAGAAAGGCAGAGTTTTTGGGTGGTCTATTCTTTCAGTCAAAAGTTTACATATAACAATCCAGTCAGTCAAAAATTCCTTTTAACACAGCATCATTGCCATGAACTTTTAATTATGGCCTTTCAATTGTGGCCTTTCTTTGGTCTGGATTGTCATTTAATAGTTCCAAGCTTCAGTTTTTCCACCCCTAAAAGGGAGAACAAAAATGCTTCAAGGAAAATCTCAAGAAGAGGGTCATTCATATTTGTAAGAGCATTTTGTTAGACATGGCTGTAACAGAGTGTGACTGTAACCAACATCCCAGATTGCAGACATACAAATCAATTTTTGCCTCTCTCAGAAGACTATATTCCCTTTCTAGTGATCCTGCTATTGGCCCAAAGTTTTGGAGCTGGTCTTTAGGAAAAACCTTCACCGCCTAAGCTGTTTATTTTATTCTTATAATATATGTTATACATGTGCATTCCTTTTAACTTAGAGATAAGTGAAAAGAAGAAAACAAAATTACCTATGAACAGATGTAACTACTGTTAACATTAGTGTGAATTCATGTAGAATGTCTTCTATAAATACACACACACACACACAAATATCTTTTGCCAAAATATAAGTCTTACAGTTGCATTGCTTTGTAGTCTCTTTTTCATCTTAACGATATATTATGAACCACTTTTCACATCACTGAATGTGGTTAAAATACTTTTTCCCAAGAAGGATACTTTCATTGTAAGATACACATAACATTATAAACATCCAAATATTCGATGTGTGTAAAGTATAAAATATACATTCCTCCATAATTATATTTCCAAAGTAATTACTTACTATTTGATGTATAGCATTTCAAAATTTTTTCTACTTTCTGTTTCTTTTTTTAATATCCTCAATAGCAGGAAATCTTCACCCATTTAGGGTCTTTGTTAGGGACTATTTTTTAAAATTGATAAAACTATGCGTGTAATCTTGTAACTTAAAAAATGAACACATCATGCTCTGTGTCAGCATAGCATTCTGTTGTACTGACGCACTTTAATTTATTTAGCTAGATCTCTTGCTAGATACATAAGGTATTTCCATTCTTTTATTATTCTACTTGCACTGAAGTGACGAACATCTTTCTTGCTCTCTCTTTGCAAACATCCTTAATTATATTCATAGGATATATTCCTAGAAGTAGAATTGTTTCTTCAGATGATGTGTATTTTTAAAAAATTATGTATTATCAAATTTCTCTTCATAAAGATTGCAATTTCTCCATGATACTCTCAGTAGTATTTGAGAGTCCGTGTCACATATTTTTGAGTACCCTCAGTGGCAGCAAATCTTCACCCTTTAAAGGGTTTTAAAAGATGACGATAGCTGGATGCAGTGGCACACACCTGTAGTTTGAGCTACTTTGAGGTTGAAGCCTAAGGATCACACTTGAGCCCAGGAGTTCGAGACCAACCTGGGCAGCATAGTGAGACCCTGTCTCAATTATAAATAAATAAATAAAAGACTGTAAACGATTTTCTAATTATGAAAGCTCACATGTTCATTGTAAAAACATGTAAACAATGAGGCCAGGCACAGTGGCTCACGCCTATAATCCCAGCACTTTGGGAGCCAAAGAGGGTGGATCACTTGAGGTCAGGAGTTTGAGACCAGCCTGGGCAGCATGGCCAAACCTTTCTCTACTAAAAAAATACAAAAATTAGCCAGGTGTGGTGGTGTGTGCCTATAGCTCCAGCTACTCAAAAGACTGAGGCAGGAGAATCACTTGAACCCGGGAGGCAGAGGTTGCAGTGAGCCAAGATCGTGCTACTGCACTCTAGCCTGGGCAGCAGAGCGAGACTCCATCTCAAAAAAAAAAGAAAGTAAATAGTGATACAGAAAAAAATTAAAATTGCCAATATATCCTATAAAGCTCACATGTAACTACTGTTAATGGCTGGTGCGTATCCTGTGGTGTGGTAGATGTGCATGTGTGTGTGTGTGTATTGTGTGTAAAAAGGCAGTGTGGTATTAGGTTACAAGCATGAGTATTGGATTGAGCCTGCCTATATTTAAATCCTGGTTTCAACATTATTAATTCTGTGATCTTCAATGTATTCATTTGTAAAAGGAGACTTATTAATGCTTAGTGTATCCAGACTCTAAAGATTGCTGTGAAGTTAAGTAAGATAAAGGAGACCCAATGTGTACAAGTAGTGAACGGTCAGGAAATGTTATTTGCTGCTATGACATTTTCCGAGCATGCTGTGCAGTGACAGCTCTTTCATGCTCTGTTGTTGAGGTTCTGTTACTCCTGGGGAGGGCAGGAATTGGAGAGACAGGGGGAGGGGAGAACTCGGAGAAAGTGGCCCTGAAGTCTCTTGTGTCATAGCGACCTGCTGGCCTGTGGCCCACTCTGCCTGTGCAACAGAGAAAACAGTGACACAGTGGCCTTACCTGGCCACCAGAAACCTGATGCTGTCCCCTTCCAAGTACCCCAGACCAAACTTACATAGACCTCTCCTTAGACTCTGATTAACATCTGAACCACAGAAGCACGGCAGCAGGGCCTCTCCTTTCCCTTTCCCTCTTCCCCATTTCCTGTCCTCTCCCCTCTGTTCCCCTCTTTATTCTGACCCACTCTCTCTCCCCTCCAGCGTCGCCACCCCTCCTTCCAGAAACCACCCTTGCCCACCGGCTCCTGTCTTAACAATCTCCAGCACCAGGCTTTATTCACCAGATTACCAAGGGCAGTTTTTAATTAAAAAAAAAAACCCAAAAACAACAACAAAAAAACAACTCTTTCTCATAATACTTTCCAGGCATGGTTCACACATTTAGGATTTCTGATTTTTTGAAACAATAAAAAATATTAGGAACTGGAGCTGGTGAACTGGGCAAGGTAGGAGATGCCATTTTAAATAGAAAATAGAGGCCGGGCGCGGTGGCTCACACCTGTAATCCCAGCACTTTGGGAGGCCGAGACGGGCGGATCACGAGGTCAGGAGATCGAGACCATCCTGGCTAACACGGTGAAACCCCGTCTCTACTGAAAAAATACAAAAAAAAATTAGCTGGGCGTGGTGGTGGGCGCCTGTAGTCCCAGCTACTCCGAGAGGCTGAGGCAGGGCAATGGCGTGAACCTGGGAGGCGGAGCTTGCAGTGAGCCGAGATCACGCCACTGCACTCTAGCCTGGGCCACTGCACTCTAGCCTGGGCGACAGAGGGAGACTCCATCTCAAAAAAATAAAAAATTAAAAAAATTAAAAAAAATAGAAAATAGAGATTGATACCTGGCAACTTTTCTCTAGTAAAGTACCTGGCACTTCCCAAAGAATCACTTCAGAAACGATTTGAGCAGAGCAGCCTCACTGGAATGTTTATAGTCATGCAAGTTTATGATTACCTAACAGTCATATCTAATAAAGAGGTAAAGGTAGGAGCCTTTTTTTTTTTTTTTTTTTGAGATTTATTCTTGCTCTGTAGCCCAGGCTGGAGTGCAGTGGCACGATTTCGACTCACTGCAACCTCCACCAGGTAGAAGGCTTTAGGAAGGGCAGATAAGATTAACTCTTCCTATGATTTACAAAGGAGAATATGCCAGAGGTTTCCCTAGAGTCAAGATCTCTGATTCTTACTGTTGAGAGTTTAATACTCAAGTAGTTTCTTAATCTTTAGCTTGTTCACAAAGACAGTATCTAAAATGCTATACTTTTAAGTTTTTGATTCATAATTTGGTTTTCCTAGCAACCATCCTAGAGTTATGATTTATTGAAAGCTTCTCTTTCTAGTTCAAGAAATCCACTTAGGGTCCTTTTTTCTATTTTTTTTTTCTTTCCCCTTTCTCATCATCATTGTTGTCCTTGTCGTGGTGTGTAATTCTAGGATTTCAGTAGGTGTCTATGAGTTGCCTGTATGTTCTATCAGGTAGCTGTAACACAGCTTGTTTTGTCTGTAATAGTACAGGATAAGAGTATTTGCTTAATACAAGTAACAGTTGATTCATGCTTATTATCTGTGTGTCTTTCTTTACATTTAATAATTTTTTTCCTATATGAATTACTTCATGGTCTAATTCATATAAAAGTGCATCTTTCCAATAAGGACAAAATTAAAGTGTAGTTCAATTTTGATAACAGAATTAAGTAAAGTACTTGGGGGAAACTAATGAACCCAAACACAGCATAGTTGAATATGCTCAAATAGGTAAGATTGGATTTTGTTCCATTAGAAAGGATCATTAGTGACCTGAGGACAAGATGACTGGGTCTTTTGTGATCCATGTGAACCCAATCCTCTGTGTTATGGGCAGCCATTTTCTTAAATCACATTAATTATTATGCCTTTAATTTATATGACATCTTTCCTCCAAAGGACTCAAAGTACCTTTTGAGTATATTAGATCATTAATGCTTATATTGTTTCAGGGGAGTTGATATGGGCAGATAGTATTATCTCTGTCTTACTGATGGATGGGTGGAGATCCAGAAAGGTGGAAGGACAGGCTGGGTCACATTGGAGCCACCATGAGAGCTGAAGTCACTGAGTTGACTCTGTGTTCCAGCCTTCAATTCTTAAGCTTCCTACTTTCTCCTTTCCTGAAATCTCCCCATCTCCTAAAGAGAAAAAAACATACGCAAGACATACATAATTATTACTTCATCAGCTTAGCAGAAAAGCCAGGAAAACACTTTCCTGAAAAGGGTGACCTTTTAGGAATTTTACTGTATGAAAATTGTATCACTGGTAAACAAAATAAAAAAGCGGCTCTTTGAAAACAAAAAAGTCCTCAACTTTTCCAAACTATCTGGTCCAAGAGGAAACACTGAAGCCCCCTAAATCCTAGAGCAGGACTCTTGTGTCCTAGCACATGAAGGGACTTCATCCTCAGAAGATTATTTGTGTATATTCTAAGTGTCTCCTGAGGGCCAGGTTACTGCTTTGTGGGAGGCACTGAGAATGCAGAAGCAAAGTCACTGCATTTAGTATCCAGTCTCTGATTGTCATTATTTTTTCCCCATTTTGTGAATGAGGCAGCTAGAACTCAGACAGTTCAAAGATCTTGCCCAATTTTGCACAGATTTGTCAGTGGGAGGCCTAGGACTGGGGGCTTTGTCTTTCCTTTTGATATGATGACATTTCTCATCATAGGCTAAGTCTGCCTATCAAAACCTAGGAGATTATTCTAATTATTTGAGGTTTTATTGTTAGAATGGAGTGCTGGTTTTATCTTAATCATTACCTCTCTTTCCAAATACTTGCATCTAACTGGAGACCAGATATTTTGACATAGATGGTAGAAAGTACACAGACACCTCAAAACCAATAATACCTCAAACTGAAGTATATCGCCTCCAAATATTGCTTGTTCTTTTAAATTCCCCTTTTGACTCACAGTACCATTAATCCAGGTACCTGAACCTCCTGGAACTATGACTACATTTTATTCGTTTCACTTCCTGAGTGTCTTTCTGACCTCTATGGTGCCTAAAAAGACTGCCAAGCCCCAACTTGCCATTCATCTCTCCTGGAATCCCCCAATAATAATATCTAACACTTGTTGATCACCCACTATTGCCTGACCCTGTACCTGCATTAACTCATTTAATCCTCACAACACTCTGAGGCTGGTTGATGCTGTTATCACCATTTTTACTGATGAAGACTTGGTATCTCTTTGTTATGGGCCCTCCCAACATACTGATATTTTTGTGGAATGCATTTTAGGAACCATGAACAGATGGAATGGAGTCTACTGTGGCATTCAGAGCTCTTCATGAACTGGTCCAACCTATCTGCCCACCTTAATTTCCCACCACACTTCTCTCTGGCCTCTCCTTCACTCTTTGGACTTGCGTGTTACTGTTTTCTCCCCTGTTCTCTCTCTTATTTTTTATTTTTTTCCTTTTTTGAGACAGAGTCTCACTCTTGTCACCCAGGCTGGAGTGCAATGGCACTATCTCAGCTCACTGCAACCTCCGCCTCCCAGACTCAAGTGATTCTCCTGCCTCAGCCTCCCACTGAGTAGCTGGAATTACAGGCACTGGTCATCATGCCGAGCTAATTTTTGTATTTTTAGTAGAGACAGGTTTCACCATGTTGGCCAGGCTGGTCATGAACTCCTGACCTCAGGTGATCCACCTGCCTCAGCCTCCCAAAGTGCTGGGATTACAGGCATGAGCCACCGCACCCAGCCCCTTGTTCTCTCTTCTTGACCACAGCAACTTTCTGGTCCAAGTTTGTTTCCACCTCGAACCTTTGTACTTAATCATCTCTTCAGTCTGTCAATTTCTGCTCAAATGCCACCTCTTTGGTGAGGTCTTCTTATTTTACCTCTTTCTGCATATCCTTCTTTGTTGTTAGTTTTCCTCCGCTGAATGCTAGCTCTGCATGCCTGTAATCCCAGCTACTTGGGAGGCTGAGGCAGGAGAATTGCTTGAACCTGGGATGTGGAGGTTGCAGTGAGCTGAGATCACACCACTGCACTCCAGCCTGGGCAACAAGAGCGAAACTCCGTCTCAAAAAAAAAAAAAAAAAAAAAATGTGTTGCTTCCCTGGGCTTCAGCCCCCTTTTCTACAACAAGGGGAAGTTGTCACAGAGTCGTGAGGATGCAATTGAAGGCGCCTTATTGGAAGATGTCAAATGTCATGTAAGTGTTAGACATGATCATTTTGTTGTTAATATCCTGTCCTATCCCTCATTGCCCTAGGTAGGAGGCCTCCCAATGCATTTCCAGTTCCTGCAACAGGTTTCTGGATAAGGATGGTCATCCTTATACCAACGTGGCATTTGGTTTGGCTTTGATCTTCTCAGTACTCCATAGATCACTTTCATCTTAATTCCCCACCTCCCCACAGCCTGCCTGTATATTGTTTCCAGGAATCTTGATTCCATCTGTCCCCTGGGTTTTTGAATGCCATTTTCCTGGCCCTTCAAGCTGTATGGAGAGTCAGTTCCGCTTCCAGTCTATCACTGGACTCACTAATTCTTGATGTTTGCCACCCGCCCCCACTTTTGACTGATAAATTTTCATTATTGGTTTTGCGTGAAAGTCTTCAGGGTTCTACTCTGCCTGACCCCTGTGGTCACTTAGTGATTACATGCGCCAGCTGAGGTAATTTATTCACTTTGTTTTGGTGTGAACATGTCCCATGGGGCTTGTAACTGCTATAATCACTTGACCCTAGTGACTGTTAAATGCTTTAAACACAGTTATTTTAAATTTATAATTGTTTTCATTAAAAATCCCTTATAGTAACTTAACTGACCTTGCTGTCAATGTGGCGTTATGTGCAGGGGGAGGAAATGAAAATATTATGATGCAAATAATATAGTACTCATCAGAGATATGTGGCAAATGATTAGCTCACTCCACACATTCTCACTTGGAGTCCTGCAAGGAAGATGAAAGGGAAGACGACATAATTATAGCACTGTCCACGTAATTCAATGCAGCCATTCCCACACGCAGGGCAGGCCACTAGCCTAGAGAGGTGAAAGTGGAGTGGAGTCCAAGGTTAAGTCCCAGAAGGGCCTCGCATCAGGCCCGTTAAATGTGTAGACAGCGCTTCTCACACTGGTGGGCGGCCTCCATTGATTATTTTTTAGTTAATATTTCTTCAAGTTTCAGGAAAGTTGCAAGAATAATACAACGAACGCTCATATACCCTTCACACAGATTTCCCCAACTGTTAATGTTTTGCTACATTTGCTTTATTATTCTTTTTCTAGGTGTGTGTGTGTTTGGGGTGGGGTGTGTGTGCGTGTGTGTGTGTGTGTGTGTGTGTGTGTGTGTGTATGTTTTCCTGAAGCATTTGAGTTTAAGTCATAGACATCATGCCCCTTTACCCTAAATATTTCAATGTATCTTTCCTAAGAACATAGATATTCATTTACATGAGCTCACTACAGTTATCAAAATCAAGAAATATAAATTAATACAACTGTTATGTAATCTATAGGCCTTTTTCAAATTTTTCCAGTTGTCTTAATCATGCCATTTATGACATATTTTTTTCTATTCCAGGCTTCTATACAGAATCATGCATTGCAGTCAGTTTTAAAAATCAAACCAAATCAAAACACTGTTTCTTACTTTGTTGCCTTAAGGAATAAGGATTTCTTAATGGAAACTTGGTCCTGTGAAATTAGGATTTGGACCTACATTTCTGATAATCATGAGAATTGCTGTATATTAAGTGACAAGACACCACACTAGGTGTATATTTTGCAAACACATTTATCTCATTCAGTCCTCCCAGCAAACATACAAGGAAGTTATTCTTGATCTGCAGCTCCAGATGCTGCAACTCAGAGAGGTCACCATGCTCTGGGTCACAGAGCTCCAAGGGGCAGTATCTATGTTCCACATCCTGCATTCTTCTGCGGCATACAAGAAGGGTGGGACTCCAGGATCCTGGAGACTAGTAGCCATGTGGAAACGACTGGTGTTATATTTGTTTCATTTCTAGTTTTTACATTTTACTGGCAAAGGTCAGAAGATATATTTACATTAGAAAGTTACCTAATATGTATTTTGACTTCAAAAGATACTGCCTGGTGTCCTAATTAATTTTAACAATTAATGAAATGTGTAACAAATGTCAAATAAACTAGGTTTGTTTAATGGAATGCTGCTAGACTGCTGACCAGAAAGTGCTAAATAATGAAATCCAAAGAGCCTTGGTAACCTGGCTTGTGGTACTGGACACTCGGACACTGAGATACTCTGTGTGTTTCTGGCCTGGCTGTTAGTCCTTGTGGAAACTTGAAGTCATGTTCCAGAGTTGTGAATTGAATGGCCCTTACAAAGGCGTTTGATTAGCAAGCTTTCATAATTTAGCCTAAATGGGGCTGGTGGGGATGATTCAGTTCCAGACTTATGGTTACATCCCTACATTTGGTTTTGGTTTTGTTTATTCTTGTTTTTTTTTTTCTTTCCTTTCTATTTTATTCCTAAATCCAGGATTTCTATGAATACTAGATTCACAAAATGAAGAATATACAATGAAAATACTAAAATATCAGTTAGGTTTCCTTAAATCTCCCCCCAAATTCATAAATTACAGCTAACTATTCTAGCATTCCTCCTAGTAGCCCCAGTACTATTATTACTATTACTAGCACTACCACCACCATCACCACCACTTGGAGAAGGAAGTGGGGGTAGTTGTGCATTTTCATTTAAAAATTTTCAGTATTTTTCCAATATGTTATTTCTGGTTGGGGCTGCTGCTTATCTGTAAAGTGCTTTTCTACAAAGTGTAAAGAGGAGTCCCCTGGGCCTGGTGGGTACATACTCGGTGAATGGCAGATAGCTCCCACTTACCCCCTTGGCTGCTACTCTTCTTGTACAGTGAACAACCTTTGCAACCAAAATTAAAAGTCATTTCTTCCAACATAATTATTGTCTGGAACATCATAAAATTCTCCCCTATTTTTTAATGTAAAAAGTGACATTTTGACTAAGGAAATTTATAATTATTTTAAGAAATGATGTATGTTTTATAGGCTATTTATTACAAATGCTAAAATCAAATGCTCTAAATACTCCCTTCATTTCCAAATACTTACTGTATATGAAAATGACATATAAGACAATATCAAAAAGTCATAGGTGACAAATAAAAATAAATGCTAGCACAAAACATTAACCAAATATAGGTAATAAAAAGTGAAAAGAAAGGCAAACACAAAAGAAGTCTTCTGTTTTGATTTGTCACCCAAATGAACATTCTTTTTGTTTGCCTTATTTTAGCATTTATGTAGGGAAAAAATGACTTAATTTTGGTTACATTGCCTGAATTTCCCAGCTTTTTTCACATCCGGAATTTGTGTTAATGCCATATTTATAGTACACCCTAAATGAATAATTAAGCAGCTAACTATAACATGCATTATTGATCTATCATAGATGTTATTGCAGCAAGTTTTATGTACATTATGAAACTGGGGTAAACTTTTTTTACATTTTTAACATTTTTTTAGCTGTTCAAATTTTAAGAGCAGGAAAGAAGCAGCATTCTTTTTTTCTGATTTCAGGATAAACGTATACAATTAAACTGTGTTGTCTCCCTTCTCGCTGCCGTTTTTATGAATCTCACTTATCCTTCTTTGTTTGGAAATTAGGAGGTAAAGCTCCTTTTGGTTTTGAAGAGACTGTACTTGCCTGTGAGGGCAGACATCTAACTATAAAATATACAACTTCTGAGCTTTGATTTGTCTGTAAAATGTTGAGAACAGGTTAGGAAGTTCTTCACTTGCTGACTCTAAATTAATCATATTCCCTAGTCGTTTGAGACTCAGTGCCCACCAAGTCCTGTATAGTTCTTCCCTTTATTACCTCAATTTGGAATTGTTAATCAACCAAGAGCATATAATAATGTTAGTGGTGGTGATGGTGTTGGTAGTGGTAGTAATAGTAATAATAGTACTGGGGTTACTAGTAGGAATACCAGAATAGTTAGCTGTAATTTAGGAATTTAGGAAACCTAACTGATATTTTAGTATTTTCATTGTGTATTCTTCATTTTGTGAATCCATTATTCATAGGAATCCTGGATTTAGGAAGCAATGTAACCACAGAGCCTGAAAATGTTTGTGTATATATAGACACACATATATATCTCCTTAACATCATTTTTTATGATTTTACACTCATATATATGTGTATTCTAGCATTCCTACTGGTAGCTCCAGTACTATTATTACTATTACTACCACTACCACCACCATCAGTACTATTATATGTGTATATTTTATAGGCTATTAGAAATGCTAAAATCACACCCACACATATATATGTGTATATATATGAGTGTGTGTATGTATATATGCACATACATATTCATGTATACACACCCACACACACATACTTTTTTGTGTGTGTACGTATATATTTTGTTTGTTTGTTTGCTTTTGAGACAGGATCTTGCTCTGTTTCCCAGGCTGGAGTGCAGTGGTATGATCACCACTTACTGTAACCTCTGCCTCTTGGGCTCAAGCAATTCTCCCAAGTAGCTGGGACCATAATTTTACACCACCATGCCTGGCTAATATTTTAATTTTTTGTAGAGATGGGGATTTCCCTATGTTCCTTAGGCTGGTCTCGAACTCCTGGCCTCAAATGATCCTCCCGCCCCGGCCTTTCAAAGAGGTAGAATTAAAGGTGTGAGCCACCGTGCCTGGCCCTGAATGTGATTTTATATGTGAATTCCAAAATGAATATTTTAAGCATACACATTTAATACTATGAAAGTGAGTAAACTAATAATTTGCCTATAAAAATAGATAGAAACAAAAAATGCAAAACCAAAATGTATGTCTTTTGTAACGCATCTGGACATTTTGCCCTTTGAAAAGGCCACACAAGAGTTAAGGGTGGTGGGAAGGCAGGAAGGACTTCTATCTTCACAGTCCTGTGCATACGCAGCTCCTAGTCCAGTTAAAGCCTTCTTATCCAACCTGACAAGGAAAGAAAAGTGTTCAGTTCATCAAAAAAGTCAGCTAACGTAGGAACCCATACAAATGATAATCATATAGCTAAATAGTTTTATTTTAATATGAAGCATAAGACGTGCATGCTTTGGTCAGTATCCTGAGGTAGAACTGAAGCCTTCCCTTTAAGTATGGACACAGTGATTACAGGTCAGCACTGTCTTTCTTGGGTAAATCACACATTTAATTTCTCATCTTTATTAAAAACATATCACATTTTCATTTTGGCATATTTATTGGTGAACATAAAGATGCTTGTGAAACAATCTGAGTGCAGAATCTTTCTAGAATGCTATGATTTTTAAAGTCATTTATAATTACATGAGATGATTACATTAAAAAATACAGCTGGATAAACTGGTTTGGAGATAAACACAGGTGGCTCTAGGACAACTGTGCATGGAGCAGAAGAGCGCAGGTGACTGCTAGAGACAGCCCCTGGCTGCTGTTAGTGGGTGCATGTTGGGCAGCAGACAGTATGTGTCTCAGAGAGACTGGAGACTGTCAGTTAAAAGAGTGTCTAGAATATCTAGAAAGATCCTAAGCAGAGACTGTGTGTGGTTCTTGGTAGCTGTTCTGTGGCTCATAATCTACCATAAACTCTTGTAGTAGTTCTCAGATCTAATGTTTGATCTCTTTGCCTGCCTGGGAATTGTTTTTTTAAAAATGTCATGGATATAGTTCAGTAATAGTGTGAATTTGTTGTTCACAAGTCAGTGTACATGGTGAGTTCCTCGTTTTTACTATAAGTAAACCAAAATGCATCGCAGAGTAAGAATTCATAGTATAAGGTATCAGGGAGGAACTTAAATTTTAAGAAGGGTTTTATTTCTTAGAAATAGTTTAAAAAGTGGGCAAAGGACATGAACAGACACTTCTCAAAAGAAGACATTTATGCAGCCAAAAAACACATGAAAAAATGCTCATCATCACTGGCCATCAGAGAAATGCAAATCAAAACCACAATGAGATACCATCTCACACCAGTTAGAATGGCAATCATTAAAAAGTCAGGAAACAACAGGTGCTGGAGAGGATGTGGAGAAATAGGAACACTTTTACACTGTTGGTGGGACTGTAAACTAGTTCAACCATTGTGGAAGTCAGTGTGGCGATTCCTCAGGGATCTAGAACTGGAAATACCATTTGACCCAGCCGTCCCATTACTGGGTATATACCCAAAGGACTATAAATCATGCTGCTATAAAGACACATGCACATGTATGTTTATTGCGGCATTATTCACAATAGCAAAGACTTGGAACCAACCCAAATGTCCAACAATGATAGAGTGGATTAAGAAAATGTGGCACATATACAACATGGAATACTATGCAGCCATAAAAAATGATGAGTTCATGTCCTTTGTAGGGACATGGATGAAATTGGAAATCATCATTCTCAGTAAACTATTGCAAGAACAAAAAAACCAAACACCACATATTCTCACTCATAGGTGGGAATTGAACAATGAGATCACATGGACACAGGAAGGGGAATATCACACTCTGGGGACTGTTGTGGGGTTGAGGGAGGGGGGAGGGATAGCATTGGGAGATATACCTAATGCTAGATGACGAGTTAGTGGGTGCAGCGCACCAGCATGGCACATGTATACATGTGTAACTAACCTGCACAATGTGCACATGTACCCTAAAACTTAAAGTATAATAATAATAAAAAAATAAATAAAATTACAAAAATTATCTGCGAAAAAAAAAAGAAATAGTTTATACATGATTTTACTAAGGTAATTATGGAGACTCCTTCTCCCATGAGAGAAGGAGGAAAGATCAAGAAGCTTGGCATGGCAGTTCTTTCTTCGTCCTTTTGTAGTTCTTTTCATCAGGGCCAGAGGGGTTGAAGTATGAGGGTTTCCGTGCTTACAGGACAAGCTCTTTCCCTTCTCATTAGTACCCTGTTCCATTGCCTAAAGAGAGAGAAACATGCAAGATGAGGAAGGACACGTCCCAGACACATAGGCCTACACTTTAGCAGTGTTACTACATCTTCTCGACGTGGATAGTCTAGAATTTCTGAAGTGTGATTGCTTCATCAAATATATAGTATACAGTGTTCTGTCCATTCATTTGTAAAATATAACAAAGCTCCTCAATATTGTTGGTTTAAAAAATGTCTTTTACCGTATACATAGGCTTGAATCTACCTTGTTAAAAATTTTGTGCTTGTGATTATTAGGGAAATATGCCCAGTGTTCATAAAAGTGTTTGTGTATGCCCTGGCATGGAATATAGATATACACCGACTAACAATAGCTATAAAAATGAAATCTTGCACAGAGCTGTGCCCTGCCTTCCCAGTCAGCAGGAACAATGCTTTTGGAGTTGAAGGGAAGCTTTTCCACTGGGGAGATATATGGGGAGTATGGGGGGGTAGCAGCTTAAGAAGTGGGGAGGGAGAAGTGCTGCAAATTTTAGTATAATGCATAATGTTGTAAGAAATTCTATCCCATCATAAAGATTAGCAGGCTGTGTAATTCAATTTAAAATTGGTTGGCGTGTCCTGACTATTATAAAGCCTTTCCTTTTTTTGTTGTTGTTTTATCGCCATTCCATTATTTGATGTCATATACCAATACAGAATGGAGCATACAGCCAACCCATACAGGGTCTCTTTCCACATTTGCATCCATTGGAGAAATTGTTGGGGAATGTAAGAGTTTATCTTAAAATGAATTAAGAAAATGCTTGCTCAATTGAATGCCTCCTTGTTTTCTTTCTTTCTTCTTTCTTTTTTTTAACACAAAATGAATTTCTTCTGGGCAAGCAACCATTGAGAGTGAAATTCTTTTAAAAGCATTTGCTGGACACAGGACTTGGTTCTCAAAATTCCAGCGTTAGCACTTATCTACAGTATCATGGGCATTACAGTGCCATTGAAAATCAAGATGCGGTAGCTTATGTTAATGCAAGACTGACAGACCCACATCTGATGGCAATCACCCATACTGGGGGGTTAATAAATGTTCTTAGAATTACAGTCTTTATTTTCTTTATTGCAAGAAAAATGGGCAGCTTCCTAAGCCGTGCCTCCTGCTTCTTGCTACCAGCCTTGGTGACTTGATAATTAACTGTTTTCATTCCAGTGCTTCATGGGCTCTTCTGAGTTTAATATTCATGTTAGGGAAATGCTACGTCCTTTAGCCAAAGTAGTAAAAATATTAAATTAAATTCAGCAAACATTTATCCAAGTACCCTTTAAGAACAAGAAATGAAGATGTATAGAAATAATAATAATAATGAGACTTGGATGCATCAGAAGAGTGTCTGGAAAATGAATGCACACTGTTTTTTCCTTCTAGAAGGGAGCGAGCTTAATTTTTATTCATTTTCTGAAGGGGTTTCAGCACAGGTGTGGCAGAGAGAATTCATCACATTTGCCAGCTCTGATCAATCTAAAGTGGCTCCCTGAAGCACTTTGTTAAGAAGGATCCTCATGCTATATCCAAACTCAGTGGGAAAGATGTTATGATTTATCAGCAGTGTCTCTCATGCTATGGGGTAGGGGTGTGGTTACTCATACCATGCATTTGCTGTGCCTGCTATAGTGTCATTCATCTTTGTTCATATTCATGCTCTATGAATGTGGTAGGCAGAAAATTGCTGTGGTGGAAATGTATGCCTACTTTATTTTAACTCTTTAGAGTCAATCCAGACTTTGGAATATCTCCAGTACTAAATTCCTGAAATGATTGTGATCTTCGCTTGATGGGATTTTAAAGTTTTCTTCACATTAAAGGCTATTCTATGTCTGTTTCAAGAGGTTCTTAGCTGTCTGTAAGGCAAATTGGGGGTAGTGCATTAGTAAGGTTGTCAAGAAGACAAGAAAACACATACAACTTTTGGGGTCCTGTAGGATTTAGGAAGCAAATTAACTTTGGTTTGTGATGCTAAATCTATAGTAAGAATTAAGGTTGTACAACCACTCTGATGGTGTGGTTAACTTTTGAAGCTGTTTTGCATACCTATTTGGAAAGGAATTCAGAGATCAGGAGAGACAATTCAATTCAATTTATCCTGTTATGTCCCCCAAATCTTGGGCAGCTCAGTTTTCTCTAGCCCCTAGTTTCTATCTCCTAAGCCTGACTGCCCATCAGAATCTCTCAGGCAGGTGGTTAAACATTCAGATTCCTGGAATCTAGTTCAGACTTACTAAATCAAATTCTCTACTGATGAGTCCTCATAATTGGAGCTTTAATGAGCTCTTCCCTGGTTCTCTCACAGCCAGTGCACTACCACCTTCTTGCTTATGGATAAAATGGATTGCCGGGATTGGGGATATATTCTGCATACTCCTATTAACCTAAACCCAGCCATTCTTTTCCACTCTCTTTTCATGATGACCCCTGTAGACTTCATTTAGCTCCTCTGTAAAAGAGGATAATAGATCTTGCCTCATAAGGTTACTGTAAAGATGAGGTAGGTTAACGTATAAAGGTTTTTTGTTCGTTTGTTTGTTTTGAGATAGAGTCTCACTCTTTTGCCCAGGCTGGAGTGCAGTGGTGCAGTCTCAGCTCACTGCAACCCCTGCCTCCCAAATTCAAAGGATTCTCCTGCCTCAGCCCCCTGAGTAGCTGGGGTTACAGGTGTGTGCCACCATGCCTAGCTAATTTTTGTAGTTTTAGTAGAGATGAGTTTCACCACACCAGGCTGGTCTTGAACTCCTAACCTCCAGTGATCTGCCCACCATGGCCTCCTGAAGTGTTGGGATTACAGGAGTGAGTCATTGCGCCAGACCTAAAGTTTTTTAGGATGGTGCCTGACAGAGGCAAATATTGGATGTGTTGGTTCCAAATCTCATAATTGTCATCATCATTTGATTTCACTTACAGGGACACTGAGTATCTTTGCCAGAGGCAGCAAATCAAATTATAATATCTTACCAGGCTGTTGTAAGAAGCAGAAGGTATACAAAAAGCTTTGCTTGGTTGAAACACTATTTTTTGAATTTATGAACATGTAAACATAGAACAGTTAGGAGGCTTTTGACTGTAAGAAACAAAATGCTGTAAGAAACAAGGAATTTAGTCTCTCATTAAAAAAAAAAATGTCCAGGCACAAAGCAGTTTTCAGCATCTGGTAATTCAGGGGCTCAGTGATGATACCAGGAACTCAGGTTCTTTCAGTATTCCTCTTACATGGTGGCCTTGTCCCAAAGGTTTGAGAATGACTGCTGCCGAAGTTCCAGGTATAGCATGAAGTAATGACAGTGTTCATTGGAAAAACAAGGTCATTCCTTCCAGTATGTCTCTTTGTATAGGTGATGACCATTTCCTTGAAGCCCATCCACAGACTTTTCTTCATGTTTCGCTGGCCAGGATTGGGTGACCGCACCTCCTTAAACCAGTCATTGGCAAGGGAAATAGATGTACTAACTAATCAAGATACCCTCACCTGGGTCTATGAATGAGTTTACCTTTCTGGAGCACAGGCTTCCCAGGGGAAGATGAATACATGAATAAAACTGGGGGCTGTGCTATTGAGGAAAGGTGGGGTGAAGATTTGAATGTGCCATCAATAGCATCTGCTTAATGAGTCTCATAATGAAGTATCTTTGCATGGCACCTTGAGGAAAGTAGCCTATGGTCTTCCTAGAATGGAGTCCCTTGGGCATGGCAGGAGACAGCACTGTAGTGAGGCTTGGCCAGTGACTGAGATAGGCTTGGGTAGCATTTTAAAATATCATGCCTTGTTTCCTTGTTTCAATATCTTGTTTCCTATTTTCATTCTGAAATCTTTACTTTTCTTATTTCCTTTTTTTATGTTCCTTGTTCTCTTTTCTTTCATTCTTCTGTTTCCTCTTTTGTCCATGTTATACCAGGATCCGTGTATAGGACAGACTTCTAGCCACCTGTGTCCCTTTCCCATAGAAATGATCTCAGAAGAGAAGATTACAGGTTCCTGTTATGTGATCGGATTCCAAAGTTCTGAGAGACTTAACCTATCATCACCTGTTATGTTTCATGGCTGTTTGGAGCAGTTTAACCTTCTGTCTTATCCATCTACAGTTGAATATTTTACTTCCTGAAGATCACGTATTTGACATATTGAGATTCTGAAGATACCATAGGAACTATACTTTTAACAATTCAAGCTAATTATCTGTCACCATCAATTGGCCACGAAGAGATGGAAAGACACTTGGTTGATATCTGAGCCCACTGGTAGAGTGTAGCAAGAATCCCTGGCTAGACCTCTTGAAACAAAGATGTGCACAGAAGACAAGGCCTGACCAAAAAAGAGAAAGAGAAACAGTCATCTGTATTATTTTAATGGTTTTGAGCTCATTTCCCTTTATAGAGGAACTAGGCTTAACCTTGGGTGGACTGAGGACTCCTGTCTCTGGACTAGAATAAAAGTAGGGCAGGAGGCCCCCATTATCCCTCCTTGCTAGGGTAATGCTGGTCACTGAGATCTTGTCTCTCATTAGAGATGCAAAGAAAAAATGGAAGAATATGTTTTTTTTAAAGTCATGGCCCTCTCAGACCTAGAGAACAGAATCTTTCAGGATAAAGCCTGGAAACTGATTTACTTTTTTTTTTTTCTTTTGAGACAGAGTCTCCCTCTGTTGTCCCAAACTAGAGCACAGTAGAGTGCAGTGGCGTGATCTTGGGTCAGTGCAACTCTGCCCCCCGATTCAAGCTATTCTTCCACCTCAGCCTCCCGAGTAGCTGTGATCATAGGCGTACACCACCACATTTGGCTAATTTTTGTATTTTTAGTAGAGACAAGTTTTCACCATATTGACCAGGCTGGTCTTGAATTCCTGACCTTGGGTGATCAGCCCGCCTCCACCTTCCAAAGTGCTGGGATTATAGGCGTGAGCCACTGCACCCGGCCATGATTTACTTTTTAACTTGTACATAATTTGGAAGATCAAACGGGTTTGGGAGCTACTGGCCTAAAGTGACTATCTCAGGCTTTATAATTGTTAAAGGGTTTGTACAATCCCGGTTCTAGGGCAGTGATTTTTTCCAAGGGCCCTGAGGGGCTAGAAATGTGGTGTTGTGGGGTAAAACTTTATCCCTCCCTCCTTCCCCCACAACAAGAGCAGACCTAATTTCAGTTTTTTTGTAATTCAAACTTCTTCATAAACTTTTCTTTGAACAAAGTTTGTCCTTGACCCCACTTGCCCCAGCATGCAATGAGAAATGATCTGTTTCTGGGCCAAGACACATTAGGTGCCATGGCTTCCTAATATCATTATCCGGGCCATCCTGGCAGAGCGGAGAGAAAAATCCCATCAAGGCCACTGAATGTCTGAGGTCACATGAACAAGATATGGAAAGTCAATGGTGGCCAAGTAGAATGACCCTGGAAGGGGACCCTGGAACCAAGGTGCATGGCCCTAGTCATGAGGACATCTTCCCTCTCAGGACTTCTGGAAGCCCAATGACAGTAGAGTTCTCATAGGACACCGTTACTACTGCCTATTTGGTGTCTCCTCAGTGAAGTCATTGTGTTGTGGTGCATCTCAACTCCCCAGAGTTCAATTCCCTATAATAATGAGAATTTTTAAGGAGACAAAAATAGAGCCTAAGAAAATAAAGAAATATGCTAGCTTTGTTGAACTATTCCAAACCACACCCAGACAATAACCACAAGGACAACAACAGTAATTGACGTTCAGAGTATATACACATTTAGCCCAATCTTGCTAATGGATTGCATTTTAATCTCCTCAAAGTTGCTTCAACGTTAGACCATTAGTAGCTTGCCTTCTGAAGGTAGAAAATTAAATATTTTAGAAAATATTTTCATCACAAGGGTAGATTTTTAAAAAATATTGTCTAATTAATTGTCAGCTAATCAACTATAGATGATTGCACTGAGTGTTCTAATGAAAATTGAGATTTACAAGGAACTATGTGCTTGCTATACTGTTCTAAACATCTCTGGGGTGTGTGTGTGTGCACGTGCACATGTGGTGTGCATGCATGCATGTATTTCCTGCCTTCTTACATTGTGCTGTACATAATCAAGGAAGTTTATTTCTTAGCTATCTTTACTGTTCGTTGAAAAAGGGCTAGACAGACAGAAAATATTGACTGATCCCCCTCAAAGACACCTTCCTGGATTGCCATATCTTGGTAATTTTCTCTGTTACTCTCTTTCATAGGACCTGCTAATTCTCTTCCTTGCAGTTATAATCTGAGTTATGTTAGTAGGTTATTTACTTCTTTATTATCTGTTGCTCCCACCTGAATATAAGTTCCATAAGGCCAGAGACCCTGTTCTGTTTGCTGCATTATTATATTCCCAGCCAGCCCCATCATACTGCCAGTCACATCCTAGGACCCCAGGGAATATTTCTTGGAGGTTGTAGAAAGACTGTGGTCATTTCATGGCATTCTGGGGCCCTATTTCATTATCACATCTCATCCTGACTTTTGAGAGAGTCAGAAGCTTAGTGGGATTTGATGGAATCTAATGGGATTTCTTTTATCCAATGCTACAGGATTAGAAAATTAGGTTGAGACCTGACTTTGCAAGACCCTTGAAATGAGCCAAAACATAAAGAAAAGTGAGGGAAGAGAGAGTTAAACCACAAAGTGGGTGAATCTGAGAATGTGGGGTTGAAAGTGAAATGCCACATGACAGAGTAAAAAAGTAAAAACAGTTTAACCTGAAGAACTGAAATCTGGCCACACTTTCCTAGTAAGGGATCAACTTTACAAGCTTTGGATGGGTTTGAATAGAAGAGGTTGGAGTCCTCAGTTTTGGAGAGTTAAGCCCTGCGAAAATACCTTCTTTTTAAACCAGTGTATCTAATCTCCAGTTTCCGGTCAGAACACTGCAAAGTAATTCAATTTTAAAAAATAAATAAAAGTAGCCGTTTTCAGAGAAAGTCACTCTTCATTTTCACCATTTAAGAGTCAATGATCTGAGCCTTAGCTTCCACTCTGGGGAAAATAATCTTAGTGAAAAACGAAAGCTGGCATTTTAGAGACATGTAGAAATGAAATACTAAGCTAGAGATGAGCCTACATATTATAAAAAGATACCAATCTAGAAAATCTTTTGCTCTCAACCTTGAGAAACCACCTTGGTGGTATTGATATGAAAAAGAGGTGCTGTATTGGCTGAGGATAAGCAAATGTAGCCCCTTAGTTATTGATGAAAATAAACGTAAAAGTTGTGATGTTAGTATCATGGAAGAACTTTACCATTGAGTTTCATTAAAGGTAACTCAGTGATAGTGTCAGAGACAGAAGAAAAGCTTGGAAGAACAGTAGCTAGACACAGAAAGATAATTTCTATCATCTTAAATTACTCCCTGATTTAAGCTCATGTTTAAGATGGCTAAATAGATGCTTTCCATGAGTCAAATGAAAAAAAAAATGGCCTTAAACCATGGTAGTACAGGTTAAAAACAAAAGAGTATCTTAACAATGAAATTTGATTAGTCTTCTGTGTCTATGAAATAAGAAGAAATGAGTGACTATATGCCTTGGGTGTTACTGCATGATACTTGCTGGTAGTGGCAGATGAATGTTAGGACCCAGGATTCATGATTGTAGGCACAGTCTTTAGAAAAACTTCTTAGCTTCTCTGAACCTTAACATTCTGATCTACAAAGTGAATCATTTAAATCTCTGACCCGGTGATTAGGTGATATGGTGGAGAAGGAGAGGATTGGTCTGCAAAATCAGAAGTTCTGAATTGCAACTAAGTCATTGGGTGACCTTGGAGGAGTCATTTTAGCCTTGCTAGGTCTTAGTTTCCCATTCCATGGAAGGAATGATTCAAATCTCTGAGGACTCTGCTAGGTTGGAATTTCGGTAAGCCTGGAATTAAAGGATAAAAGGTCAGGAGCACCCTGCTGTCCCTTGATTTTCTGTTGGAAGCAAAAGGATAGAATTGGCCTTGCACATAAATTTGCGTGGATTCTTTCATCTGACCCAGTGACTTGGGGGCCTGAGAAGATGCACACACGTGTCCTGTTTGGGCCTAGGCAGTAGGCTCATTTATAAAGAGTGGCCTCTGCAAAGCCAGCTGTCAAAACAGCAGTGATTTTCCTGAGAGGCCTAGGGGTGAAAACTTTCAGATGAAGGGATACAATGAAGAAATACAGGCACCTTCCTCAAATAATGAATGACTATTCCATTAACTCCATCTATTGATTACTCCTCTGAGCTACCGGGAACAAAGGCTGGAAAAATCTTTAAGTGCATAGTGTCAACCAAGCAGCAATAATTCCCTTCTCTTTTGAAATTGTAACATTATTTGTGTGATGTATATAGTTCATTTATTCATTTATTCATCCATTTATTTGTTCACTCATTCAACAAAATTGAGCCCTTACTACAGGTGGGCCAATTTCTTTGCCCTCTTTTGCCTTTCCCAGTAAAAAAAAAAGCCCCTGTATAACAGATTTTAAAAATCAGATTTAGTTTATTAATAGCAAATTAACAGTATACTTTGTGATGTATATAATTGGTGTCATCCTTGAATAAAATAAAAATAGGATTTATAACACTTAAAGGCCATTTTGCATCCAAAATTGAGGTCTTCGCTAATCATATCCACATGATTCTCAGGCAATATAGAATTATTTCTTCATTCATTCATCTATTTGATAAGTAATGATTGAGGCCTTCTGGGAATGCAAAGATGAATAGAATATAGCTCGAACCCTCCTGAGGTCCATAGTCATGTGGCAGAAAGAGAACTCGTTAGACAAATCCTCATTCTGTGAACTGCAAGCACTTGGCAAGCTCAGAGCTCCAGATATGAGTGGGGAAGTGGCTGGCAGGGCACAGAGAGTTCTACACACCATACCACGGAACGTTTGGCCCTTTGTGGGCAATAATAGAGAATCTGGGAAGATGTTAAGTTGGGTGAGTGTTTAAGTGTGTGGAGGGAGTGTATATGATCAGATTTGTATTTTGATGAGATCACCCAGCTTTAGTGTAGGAAGGATTAAGCCAAGGCAGCCTTCTAGGAAGGGTATTACTTTGCTAGGGCTGTCAACCATGGAACCACAGACTATGTGGTTTAAACAACAGACATTTATTTTCTCACAGTTGTGGAGGCTACTGGCAGGTTTGGTCTGTGCATTTTGGGGGAACACAATTCAGCCCATAACAGAAGCAAACCAAAAAGTAGGGGATATCTGCTTTTTGACAGAGTGTATGCATATGTATGAGGAGGGAGAGAAATTTACATGTTTTTTAATGAACAATTTAAGGCAAATGTAGTATGCATTTACCTGACTTCACATGTCTAGGAACAAAGACCCTCATAGAACAAACACTTTTTTTTTTTTATTTTTTCATTTTACTGTCATGCCAAACACCTTTTTATGTATTTATTTTTGTGTCTTGCTTTGGAACAATGTTCAGCGGACAGAGTATGCTCTCCAACTGTGTTCTGATTACCTGAATTCCTTAAAATACTTAATTCAAATTATTTAAGGAAGAACTTTATGGAATACTTTGTGCCTTAATTATACTAATTAGGAGAAAACACAGATTTAGGAAGACAGTGTAAATTTATCTCTTGATAAATTTTAAGATGCTGGGGACTGGATCTCTAGAAATTGGAAAACCCATGAGTAAGGAATGAAAATGTAGAAAGTAAAATAGACCTCCAACTCTGCTTCTTGGAACCTTGGGTACCAAGGGCCATGATGGAATTTCCAGAAATCCTTTCTTCCTGAGGAATTATACTACATACTTTTTACTGCTTCATACCAGTGGGAGACTTGTGGGATAAAGCCATAAAAGCATTGCCAAAGAAATATCGGAGACTATTGGAACTGTGTTCCAGTGGAACCAAAACATTATCCAAAGGAGACTTCATGATTTCACACCCCCCAGGAAGTCTTAGTGGCTCTGATTCAGGGGAGCTCTTATAGTAGTAAATGTTGCCCATTGAGGGGTGGAGAAAGCAGAATGGAAAAGGAAATGAACATGGTCTCCATTCCCTCTATCTTGTCACTGTCACTGTTGATCAAAATAACCTTCTCTGAGGGGTTTCTTTGTAAATATTATACTTGAAATGCTTCATTCAAATTTTGAGTTATAAAATGGGAAGAATCAATTTTATTGGATCCTAAATTTTGCTCTATGCAGCTTCCTGTCCAGCATGGATATTATTAAAATTGACATAGGATGTGTGTGCAAGGTAATATCCCCTGTCATAGGCACTTCTCTAAATTTCAGGATATTCTGTAGAGTGGATTAGATTATACAGTGAGTGGGGATTCAGAAAGGAGAATAGAACTGTGTATTGATGCCTTCAGAAATATTATTTGATGGCAATAAAATATTCCCCGAAATTCCCTTCAGAGGGAAGAAAATGGAGTTTGTTTGCAGTGATTGCATTTTCTAGCATTTGCTCTTACACTTTCCAGTATAAGCCAATTGGAACCCATGATTTGGTTTTGCTTATTGACAAAAGTACCATGTAAATTGATCTGTGATGCATTTAAAGAAGATGCTTTGAAAGTTTGGAAATTGAGATGGCTTTTTCTTATTAGATTTTGAGAGTATTAGGGTTCATTTCTATATTTTAGTCTAATGTAATATTAGCCAAATATGTTCTTTTTCAATTTAGTTTTAATCAAGTTCTGGAAGACCATTTTCATTTATCCCCAGTGGCGCTGTTAACGCAGAGATTTTATTTCCACTGTCAACCCTCCATTCTGGCTTCTGCAGCCCTGCCCCGCAGAATTCCTGCATTCGGAAATCCTGCATCATCTGCCCAAATGTTATTTCAGCATGCAAAAATGATAGTAGTTATTACAAAAAGATTTTTAAAATTCTTATTTGCAGGCTTAAGGAGGGGAGGAATTAAAAAAACCTCTAAAATGGTTATTTCTTTTAAAAGATATGGCCTTTATGCCTTATGTTATTTTTATTTAATTTGATCATCACCATACTTAATGGTTTAAAATGCAAACACACAGGATTTGCATTTGTTCCTCTAATTATTCAGTAGAATAATTGCCACTTATTTTATAATTATTGCTGGAAGGAACACCTTTTTCTCAGTTGCTTTT
Source organism: Gorilla gorilla gorilla (assembly GCF_029281585.2). Taxonomy (NCBI): domain Eukaryota; kingdom Metazoa; phylum Chordata; class Mammalia; order Primates; family Hominidae; genus Gorilla; species Gorilla gorilla. The sequence continues at coordinate 36,861,666 of NC_073233.2, read as the reverse complement.
TAAAGGCTTTGTGGGGGAAAAATAAACATATCATTCTTCATCTCATCAGAGACTTTGTCAGCCAACACTACTAGTTTATTAAAGATATTTATTAAATACTCTTTTAAAGAGGTAGAACGTAGGAGATGGGCTCCTTTTTCTGATCTAAGTTACACTGCAAAACAGAAGACAGGATAAAAATAACAGTAATAGGCCAGGCACGATGGCTCACGCCTGTAATCCCAGCACTTTGGGAGGCTGAGGCGGGCTGAGGGGATCAGCTGAGGTCAGGAGTTTGAAACCAGCCTGGCCAACATTGCGAAACCCTGTCTCTACTAAAAATATAAAAAATTAGCCGGGGGTGGTGGTGGGCACATGTAGTCCCAGCTACTTGGGAGGCTGAGACATGAGAATCCCTTGAACCCTGGAGGCGGAGGTTGCAGTGAACTGAAATTGCGCCACTGCACTCTCACCCAGGTGACAGAGTGAGACTCCATTTCAAAAATTAATAATAATAATAACAATAATAATTATCATCCTTTATGTGGCAAGTATTGTATTTGGTCCTTTCCTGCTCTCACTTATTCCCCATACCCACTTCATAAGGTAGATTGTACAATTATTCTTTTTCTTTTTTCCTGATGAGTGATGTGAAGCTTAAATAGTGTGTTTGGAGTCTGAGTTTAATAGGTAATAAGTGAGAGAAGCAGGAACTTGATCCGAAATCTGTCTGACTCCAAAGTCCACACTCTTTCCTTTATGTCACATATTCCTGTAAGTTCAGGTTGTATAAACATGCACACAACTGATCCAGATGAAACCTGACAATGTCTTTACCAATTTTTCTTGTGATTATCTGGTGGAACCTTGATTTGGATGCGGTTTTCTAATGCTTGAGGAAGTAGATTGAAGGGTCTTTAGAAGCTAGTCTGATTGTTCAAATCGAATTTGTTGTATAAATCTTTCCTTTTAAGCCAAGACCCTCATTTGTAAAGGAAAGTTTGGATAAAATAAACAGTGGAAGAGTCTACCTTATGATTCTTTTGTCCAGCCAGATGGCAATACTGGAATATAATTGGAGTTGCATTTAGGTGGACGGTTACCACTAGGGATTCCCATTTAGAACATGCCATGTTGATTTGGGAGGCAACTTAGAGATACTCGGATGGGAAGCAAGGAGGATAGTGTCATTCATTTCTACTACTTTGTGGTTGTCTTAAAAATATATATAAGTGTGAATGAGTATGTGTGAGTGTGTACGTGTGTGTGTTTAGGTCACAAAAAGTTGTGTTGGAATAAGGCCATGGTTGAGGCAAGAATGCTTAAAATAAGGAGTTGCTGAGCAGCAATAAAATCTCTGGGCAGTTTTCATGGTCTAAAAATTGTGGATATTAATGGCCTGCTTCCCCATCATTTGCACTTGTCAGTTGTCACCTGCCATCAGTGCAATGCAGTAGTGACTACTGTAAGGGATGGGGAGTGGACTTTTGTCTTCTTTGTGTGGACTAAGGTTTATCACATCTCCTGGTGCCTTGGGATTCTCTTTATGGAGGAGGCTGAAGCGGAGGAGGGAGCATTTCCGCTGTGGTGTCTTACACTGGTGCTCATTCCTGCAGTGGACCACCGGGCTTTCACTCCGCATCCCCTGCCTTCTCCTGGGTTTCCGGCTCAGCCCTGACATTATTGTAATATAGTTTTCTGTGTTTAATATTTCTTAGACCTGGTTTCCCATTGCAAGCATGGAAGAAACCCTAATGCATGAGTTTCAGAGGAGAAGGTAGCAGTCTGAACCTGCTGTGTGGCTCCATCAGCAAGTGTGAGTATTAACGTTAGAGCTGTCAGGACTTGTGAAAATTAATGGAGCCTGACGGGGGACAGACTGAGGTCAGAGACAGAGCTTGCCCTGACTGAATGTTTCTGGTGGTTTTGTAGCTGAGGCAAGTGAGTGCAAACTGTGGAGCCAAGGGGGATTTCTGGAGTATGCAGTGGGTACCAACTAAGTACTAAGCATTCTTCTAGGTGCCAGGGGTACAGCAGCAAAAAGTTGGCTCTGCCTCCTCATAGCTTATAGAACCCCCTCCCCACCTCCAGGCTGGACTCAGGCCTTCTCTGCTATCAGCCCCCAGTAATTGCCAAGGAAGGAATTTAGATGAAATGTCTCCTTAGCCCATCCTGAGCCTCATAGTTCTTCCATGCTCCTAGCAGTTGGTATTACTTTTTTCCTTTCATCTTCCTGCAGAATTTTCTGCTTGGCCAGTTTTCAAGCCCGGGTTATTCTTATTCATTCCTCAGTGAAATAGAGAGGCTTCAAAAGTTTTAATAATTTTCCCTGTTCCTGCTGGAGTTACAATATTAAACATATAATAATAATTTTAAATAGGAAAAATTTCCTCCTTCTGTGTGCCTTGGGTAAAACAAAGTAACTTTATATCACTGGCATTAGGGAACAGGGTTTTAAAACAGGCATCTGGCACTGCCCCATTGCAGGCAGGTTTCAGAAATGTGATCAAATTGTTGTATATCTCTTATTTAGAAACAGTCCTGTGATAACAGGTCTGACTATATATTTGTTTGATTCTTTTAAATCCCAACAAGTTAGCTTTTTTTTCTAGCACATTGCCAAGGGAAAGTGAGCCTGAAGGCTGTGCCTTGTGAATTTGATTTTCCTGGGCACCTGGGAGCCATAGCAAGTTCTTCTTCTGTCCTGTCATCTCTGTTGTTTTTCCTCCTGCTATAGAATGAGCTTTACTGACTGTGAGTGCTATGCCCCAGACATTTTTAGTTTCCTTATATATTTTAAAAATCTATAATTTGGGAGAATAGATGGGAGAGGGCATAGGGATTGGCAGTCTTAAAATATGTCAGCTTTATGGAACTAGGTTTTCTTTTATACAGGAAAATGACAAGCCATGTTTGCTTTTGGAGGCTCTCTTTCAAAAAGAACTACTGCTGAATGCTGGGGTTTTTCTCTTGGTTTTAGCAGGAGTAAATAGGAGATAGTAATCAATTAGCCTTGCTGACTAGATCTCTGATTTAAAAAAAAAAAGGGTGTGGAGAAAGGATATTTGGTGTTAACCATGACCTGATGATTGTGATCGCCCCTGTTTTCCATATTCCCTGTTCATGGGGAATGAAGAGTATGAGGCAAGAGTTGTCTTCTAAAAGTTGGCAGGCTGTATTAGTCTGTTCTCATGCTGTTACTAAAGATATACCTGAGACTGGGTAATTTATAAAGGAGAGAGGTTTAATTGACTCATAGTTCAGCAAGGCTGGGTAGGCCTTAGGAAACTTATAATCATGGCAGAAGGGGAAGCCTACACGTCTTTCTTCACATGGCGGCAGCAAGCAGAAGTGCTGAGCAAAAGGAGGTAAAGCCCCTTATAAAACCATCAGATCTCGTGAGAACTTACTATCATGAGAACAGCATGAGGATAACCACCCCCATGATTCAATTACCTCCCACCAGATCCTTCCCACAACACGTGGGGATAATGGGAGCTACAATTCAAGATGAGATTTGGATGGGGACACAGCCAAAGCATATCACAGGCAGATTCCTGGGAAAAGTGAATGTTCTGGAATTGACCTTGGATTTTGGTTTGACCTAAACTTGAATTTTCTAGAGGAATTCATTCTATAATGATTTATAGCAGAAAACCTGATTGCAGTTGTTTGATACTTATTTTTGAGGAACATTAACTTGTATCGAGGGAGAGGGGCAAGCTAGAGAGGAGATGACGTTTGGCCAGAGCAGTGCTTATATATGTTTATTTTAAAATGCTGATGCACATGTGCCCCCAGTCCCCTCATTGTTCTCTATTATCTTCCACCTAGTTCAGCTCAATTCACATTGTTTCTTTACCTCCCTAGTCCATGTAGGTGTTTGAATTTATTACCTCAGACCTCCATTTTCCTATCAAAATCTCATCCTCATAATTGTAGCCAACAAGTTTTTAGATTCTGGGACCTCACATAAAGTTGGCCTTCTCTTCACTGGGTAGGCCCCCACATTCTCCCAGGAGCCTGTAGATAAGAAATTGTACCAACAGCTGCAGTAGCATTCGGGGAATCTTTTAATTGAGCCAGGATGTGTTTTAATTGTTATAGCATGAGGCTGACACTGCCTCATTTCCCATACAGGAGAAGTCTGTGATATAGCCAGAGAAGCATCTAGAATGGAGAGTTCTGTTTCATGGGTACAAACAAAAAGGGCCATAAATGCTTAATATTAGATAAAAGGTTACTATAGATGGATAATGGCATGAGGAGGATTCATGTATGAGTAGGCCTTAAGTCAAACTTTATCAAGTTGTCACATATGTGGGGTCATCTGAAAACTACTGGTCTGGGAGCCAAAGAGCTAGATTCTGGCCCCACTTGTGGCCTGTGACTGCACTTAGTAAGTGGCAGCACCTCTCTGGCACTCAGTTTCTTCATCCATAAAATGGAATTGCATGAATCAGTGGTTTCCTCTTAATTTTTTTAAGCCAGGGTTAACTTTCTTAGAATGATGAAATCTTTCCCCAGATGGTAAAATCAAGGAAAGCATAGCTGCTCTGGTGAACCTCAGAGAAGGTCGTTCCCCTCTGCCCTTCTCCATCCCTGGGGAGGCTTCACGGAGCACAGCCTCAAACCACCAGATTGTCTTGGAGGACCCTTAGGGGTTCATGTGTTGTGATTCATCGGAGCCATTATAAGTGGTATGTTAAATGTCCAGAGTTTTATAAGGGAGTTATGCTGACTTTGACATAAGTTGCTATGTGTTTGTTTTAACATTGTTATAGAGTTCATCAGACATGTGCATAGCTGGAAATCTTAAACTTTTCATCTATTCCTTGCTGCATGCTCATAGAAGAATAACCCCACCTGATTCTAAGAAGAAATTCTGGATATTCTGCATGAGTAGTCACTCTTGAGAGAAACAGTCTGGATGCTATCTATTACAGGTTATACTAATCATTCATGAATGAGAGGCCACTCGGCACATTTTTTGGTATTTGATAAATACTGGAAGACAGAGATATCTGGATGAGAGAAGGAGGCAAAAAGTTGTGTGTTAAGGGAATACATTGTGCGAGGTTAGGATTATCTCAACAGAGGTGCTGTGTTTGCATTGTGTGCAGGTTGGAGGCCTCATAGCCCCACTGACCTTCACTTTTAGATCCAAATGCTTATTGGCCCTAACAATACTTTTGTTAGTTTGAAAGACATGTTGGAACATGCCAGTTTCTGCCATGAGAAAAATCAAAATGTTCTTTTTCATCTTCAGATGCTTTGCTTTGAGAGTAGTGACATTGTGCCTGGCATCAGGGAGTGGTCCAATTTGTGGATAAACCAATGATTTATTGATGGCGATTGGGAAAGATGGTCATGACAATAACATAACAACACAGCTAATGTCTGTTGAGTGAATATAAAGTGTCAGAAACTGTGCAGGTTGTTTATATGCAGGATCTTGTTTAATCCTCACCATACTTTAGAAGCAGTATTTTATTTTTACTCTATTTATATCTGAGGAAACTGTAGTTTAAAAAGAGTTGGAGATTAGTCGGCTAGACTGGATGTTGGGGAGAAGGAACAGGACACTTCATGCGGGCTTAAAGTTGGAAGAAAATGTGACATTGGCTTAAACCTTGCCATAGCCCAAGATGACAAACCGAGTTCCTGGAATTCTATGGAAGTTACCAGGAAGTCTTGTGGAGGTTCATTCGTTCCTTCACTTACTCAACAAATCTGAGTTGTGTGTCTGCCATTTTGAAGATGTGGGACTAGGTACTTTGGGTCAATAAGGAACAATAAGCCATGATCCATGTCTTCAAGTCTATGGGGATACAAGTCACATGCAAAAACAAAACTCAAAAATGGAGTAATAATAGTGAACGTGCACTGATGGTTTACTCTGCACCATGCATGTGCTTTAGAGGTTAAATTTCATTTTATCTTTGCCAAAACTCATGAGGTAGGTGTTATTATCCCCATTTTGCTAGTGCACTTTAGAGAACATAAGGAATCTCCAAGGTCATACAGCTAACATGTGGCAGAGACTACAGAGTCCCCATTCTTATCCCCATGCTGCGTCCACAGTTTAAATTGTAATAGTTTTAAAATCGAATCATTAGGAATAGAAATGTGAGAAGCACAGTAAGAAACTATTAAATACTGCCCATAGAAGTAAAGATGAATAAGGAGAGTGTCATGGAATAAGCATGCAGATGAGATAGGATGCAAAGGAAGCTGAGGAAGAAGAGAGAGGAGAGGAAATATCAGAGAGGGAGGAGGAGAACTTGGAGAGTGCCACAGCAGTAATCAAGGGAATGGATCACACCACTGTAGTGTGATCAACAGAGGTCAGAATTCAAATAAAGCCATGGCTTTGGCCATTAGGAGGTTATTAGTCACATTCCAGGGACGCTTTTGGAAGGAGAGTAGAAGCAGAAGCCAGATTGCATTGAGTAACTTTTGAGTAACCATTTGGCTGTACATTGTTAAATCTATTAATATAGTGGCCCATCAGGCAGAACAAATGTGGTAAGTGGGCTGTATGAGAAGAAATCAGAGAGGGGAGATCTCTTGGCAGACTGGAGGTCAGTTTTGCCTGACTTTTGATTTTCCACAAGAAGCTGGAAGTGCAGAAACTTTTGGGTGATATTTCCTGAGTTCTAGATGTTAGTTCATTACAAAAACAAAACAAAACAAAAAACAAACAAACAAACAAATAATAACCTCAGTTGAGGGCTAAGCATAACACATCTGAGGGCTGAATTGGTCCCACCAGCAGCAAGCTTATGGAATCCTCTTTTAAGAAGTTTAGAAGTGAAATGAGGAAGCATCTCAAAGAAGTAAAAAAGTCAAGGAATGTTTACGATCATGTTTGAGGCACATATGTGTGTGTGTATGTGTCAAGGGTTGTTTGTTTTTGTTTTCTTGGAGTGGGTAAATATAAACTCACCAAGGAGGAGGACTCAATGTATAGAGAGAGGCCCAAAATATCAAAGAGAGGAGATGCCTGGAAAAGGAAGGTGCTTATGGGAGTGGGAGGAATCAGATTAAGAGGCCAATTTGCAAATTGAACATCCCTACTATGAGAATCCAAAATCCAAAGTGTTCCAAAATCTGAAACATTTTGAGCACTGACATGACACTCAGTGAAAATGTTCATTGGAGCATTTCAGATTTTGGATTTTTGGATTTGGAATGTTCAATCAGTGTAACACAAATGTTCCAAAATCTGAAAAAATCCAAAATCCTAAATGCTTCTGGTCACAAGCATTTCAGATAAAGGATGCTCAACCTCTGTTAGAAAGATGAGAAGATGCAAACAGATGGTGTGATGGGAAAGTGAAAAGGCAGAAGTAAAGAGAACCTCCCTCCTTCTGTACACATGTGGTTAGAGGGTATTTTGCATGTCTGGAGAGGGGCTCAGTTGGAGCCTGGGAGCTAGAGAGGAAACTGGACAAATTTTGTGATGGCTGCTTTGGGGAGGTAGTGGCTGGAGTGTGGGGCACTTAGAACTGTCAAGTAGCAGCGAGGACCCAGTTGACTTTCAGTTCATGAGTATCTACTTGTGTGACACCACTAAGTGCAGAAGATACAGAATAGATAAAACTCAAATAACTGCCTCTTTTATGGTCTCACTTACATTCTGTAGCTCTAACGTGAACTGATGAGCAAGTTTTCCACATCTCATTAATTCACTTGCTACCATTGTCACTTTATTGTCCCTGTAAGTTACCTCTACTATTTGCTCAGTAATTTTCTTGAAATTACCTCTTATTTTACATATAAAGGTAGAAAAAAGGAGGCTATATATCATTACTTATACTTTTATATTGTATTTGTCCAAACAATGCATTCTTAAAAGTAGTTTTAAAATACAAAACTATTTGACATTTTGTCAAAGGTTCCTTTCCATTTCACCTAAAATAATCTTGTGTACCATTAGTAGAACATAGACCATGCCTTGGGAACGATGAAACTGGTTGGTTGGTAGCGTTCTTTTTTTTTTTTTTGAGACAAGTTTTGCTCTTGTCACCCAGGCTGGAGTGCAGTGGTTCAATCTCGGCTCACAGCAACCTGCACCTCCGGGGTTCAAGCAATTCTCCTGCTACCACACCCGGCTAATTTTTGTATTTTTAGTAGAGATAGGGTTTCATCACATTGGCCAGGCTGGTCTCAAACTCTTGACCTCAGGTGATCTGCCTGTCTCGACCTCCCAAAGTGCTGGGATTACAGGTGTGAGCCACCGTGCCTGGCTGGTAGAGTTCTTTGGGTCATTCAGAGCAAGGATTTTTTTTCCATGTTAGAGTATATATATGGCCTTGGTTTTTTTATACAAGCAGGTCAGCTTAGCTGGCATGATCTGAATAAAATGGAAAAAGGCAGGCACCTCTTTGCCTGACAATTTTAAAGTGTTGCTATTTGAATACCAAGAAGTTTGAAGCTTGACTGCAGGGCCTTCCCAATTAATCTAGTCTGGAAAAAAAAAAAAAAAAAAAAAACGAAAATGCCATCAAGTAACAGGAGATTTGTCAGCTGCCCTGTTTACACTTTTCATATAAAACATAAAGGTTGGCAGATTATAGATGAAAGGTCAGTTCAGCAAAAAGAAAATATGTCAGACAATCTCATAACATCAGTAACAGAGGATAGAAGTTGGAAGCTACTACTGGATTCTCAGAAAAAGATGAGTTTGTTGGTGATGTGTAAATATCATCACCTTTTCTGTGGCTCTTCATTTTGGTGGCTACCTTTTTATGCCGAGTCTCCAAAATTTGATTTAAAAGACACCAAAGATGCTTGTCTTTCTGAGAAAGATTTACTTTGCAGCAGTTTTACTTAAAAAAAAAAAAGAAAGAAAGAAAGAAAGAAAAAATCCAGTCTGAAGGGGGAAAATATACTTCCTTTGCCATAGTGGCTAGTCTCACCCACGCTGTCCCTGAACCTGAGCCCTAAAATGAGGATAAATTGAGAAACCCAGGCTTCCTGCAAGAGCGGCGGCACATAATGAAAGGGTTTACAGTGAGTCCCATCATCGTGAATGATTAAAGGGGAACTGGGCAACTACAGTGTGACTTGTACAGGTAAAATCTTCTGCTCTAAGAATCACACAGTAAGGACCGGCCTTGGAAGACATTGCTGTCTGGGAAAACGTTTTAGCCTGTTCCGGCTTTGGGAGCACAGGTGAATTGGGGCAGGGAGCACTATTAGACTCATAGGGTCACAGAGCCATGATATTAGAGTTGTAGGGCCTCTCACAAATTTCCAGCATGTGCAGTACTGGGAATTTGTGGCCCTGTTGATATATCTTTCATCTGCACTTGAAGTTCTGGAATTGTGCAAGATACCACCATTCTATCCAAACAACTTGCTATGTACATCATACTCTTAATTACCAAATTCGCATAAACATGCATTTGAGGGAGGCTTCCTATTCTTTTTTGAACTCTTCAGCATAGCCTTGCAAATAACTGAGGCCAAAGACGTGACATACAGCACTGTGGGCTAGTAGTCAAAGATATCCATTGCTGCTTGGCCTCAGCGTTTCTGGTTTCCTCTCTCTGCAGTGTTATTTTCTATCAGACTGCTTTCATCTCTCTCTTAAGCCTCCCCATTATTGCCCGTGCTATATATGCAATTTTATTATTGTCAGAAATCTAACAATTAATAGCTAAAGAAAGGCAGTAATATACAAAACATGGTTTGCCAGTCTTAAAAACTGCTTCAATATTAGCAAATACGTTTGTGATGTGCTGCTGAGACTGTGTGGACTTCACAATGTAATCTTTACAGTTTGAATTGCTAAAATCCAAGTGGACTGACGATGGAACTTGCTCCCCTCACCTCCCCCAACCCCCCCGCCCACAAAATTCTCTTCCCCACTAAGCTTCCTTAATGAAATCATTGAGACTCTGGCTTGCTGGTAAGGACCAGTTCTTACAACAAGTGTATCCAATTTCCTGCTAGTGGTAACTTTAATTCTTCCTGGAATAGCAGGAAACATTAATTTCGCATCAGACCCATAGGTCTCAGAAAGCTGGAATTATAGGTGCCATTGTCCCACTCTTTTTTTCCTCCAAAATAAAATAAAATAAAAAGCAGCAGATGAACAGTGAGGCTTGAGGGATGGGTAGTGACAGAGTAAGGAAAAGAACATTAATTTCAGGTGGGGACAGCTGCCCGGCACTATCTCCCTTTGGATTTTGGTTCTTATAGCATCACGGTGAGTTATTAATATGTATGACCCGTACTTTATTCAAACATTATAAATCTATGCAGAAGTCTGGTGTTTGGGTTTTCCTTTATAGCTTTCATTCTTCTTCCCAGAATTATCTCATTTTGATCGGGAAACTTTTGCATAAAAAGCACACACCGAGAACTCACATTTCCATACCATAAATATTAAAAGAGGGTTAAGCTTTACAGTTTCTTCTCCCATCCCAATAGGAGGAAAGTTAGCCTTCTAATCAGGGGGCCCTTACTAATGTTCTTTTTATTCACAACCCAAAAAGGAAACTTAAAATTAGAGTTGAAATATGAAATTGTACTATCTGGTTCCTTTAATGTATGTCAATTATGGAATGTTTGACTATGCCATGTCTTTAGTATGAAGCATATACTAAAAATCTAGTAGTTATCTAAGTTGTTAAGAATAGTTGGTTAGATTATGTTTTGAGGACCAAACTAGGTACAGACCTTCTCTTAAGGATCGTGATTAAAGAGCTTTTTACTGGATAAATATAAAGTGTGGATTCATTACCCTGTGGATTCATCACAATGAATACATAGCATACAGAAGAGGGAAATGGAACTAGAAAACTTAATGTCTTTTTAGCAATGTTTTAGCTACTTAGCAGCTTCCTATCTCCCGTTATTGTCATTTTTGTTAGCATAAAGGAGTAGTCATAAATTCCAGTTCACATGGAAATGTAAAGGAATTTGTGAGCTATTTCATTTGGGTGAGCTGTCTGCTAATCACACAGTCTCGGCTGTTGTACTTTGTGATGGGAAATGAACGTGCTAATTGGTGCTCTTTTTTCTTATTTCAGGAAACCTGCCATATGAATATAAAATAGTGATTGCTGGGAATCATGAACTGACATTTGATAAGGAATTCATGGCAGACCTTGTTAAACAGGACTACTACCGTTTCCCCTCTGTGTCCAAATTGAAACCAGAGGACTTTGACAATGTTCAGTCCCTCCTGACAAACAGTATTTACTTACAAGATTCGGAGGTAACAGTGAAGGGATTCAGGATATACGGTGCACCTTGGTAAGTGATGATTCAAACAGTTTTCCACATTGCTTTTTAGCTCAGTACCAAGAAAACACAGCTCAGATTTAGATGCTTTAAATGAAAATGATTAGGATGAAAGGAAACCTTATTGCTGTATTTCCAACAAAATACATACTGTACTGCTGCAAAATGCAACACTTGTTGTTTTCATTGTGATAGAGATCCCTTTAGGCAAGATCAATAGGAGTTAAAGCTTTCCTAGATATATACAGTCATGCCTCCCTCAGTGTCCATGGGGTATTGGTCCAGGACCTCCCACTGATAAAATTCCATCATGCTCAAGTCTTTTATATAAAATGGTGTAGTATTTGCATACAACCTATGCACATCCTCGTGAATACTTTAAATCATCTCTAGATTACTTATAATACATAATACAATGTAAATATGATATAAATCATTGTTATGTTTTATGGTTTAAGGATTAATGACAAAAAATATCTAGCATAGATGCAATCCTTTTTCCAATATTTTCTTTTCTTTTCTTTCTTTTCTTTTCTTCTCTTTTCTTTCTTCATTTTTTTTTTTTTTTTTTTTTTGAGGTGGAGTATCTCTCTGTCGCCCAGGCTGGAATGCAGTGGTGTGATCTCAGCTCACTGCAACCTCCGCCTCCCGGGTTCGAGCAATTCTCCTGCCTCAGCCTCCAAAGTACCTGGGATTACAGGCACATGCCACTGTACCCGGCTAATTTTTATATTTTTAGTAGAGACGGGGTTTCACCATGTTGGCCAGGCTGGTCTTGAACTCCTGACCTCAGGTGATTGGCCCGCCTTGGCCTCCCAAAGTGCTGGGATTACAGGTATGAGCCACCGCTCCTGGCCCTTTTTCTAATATTTTCTATCCTTGGTTGGTTAAATCCCTGGATGCGGAACCTCTGATTATGGAGGGCTGGCTGTATATGTTTATGTTACTGGGGCTGGGTGTATGTCTGTGTGACACAGAAGGATTTGAGAGGAGGTCACCATGCTACCCTTCACATAGATTCAGCTACTCTGAACATTCCATCAGCCTTAGGTAACTCGTTTCCCTCTCATTTTGTACTGGAAGCAGTCATAAAATATCTTGCTTAGATTAGGGTTTCTCAAACCTCTCTACACATCAGAATTACCGTCTCTGTAGAAATATAGATTTTGAAGCCCTTCCTCCAGAGACTCTGATTGTCGTTCCTGAGATGAAGCCCAGCAGTTTGTATTTTTTAAAGTTCCCTGGGCAAGACTGATGCACAGGTGGTTTGAAAGTTACTGGTTGAGAGCTGGCACTAGAATTCTCAGAACTAAGCTCTGGAAAACTTGAAACAGGTACATGTATCCTTGGAGGCCAGACAAGAAGCATGTCAATCTTGATTGTATCAGTTGACAGTTGTCAGGTTTTAAAGGAGTTACTTCACAGTGTCTGAGCCTCAGTTTTCACATCTCTAAGATGGTGAAAATGATACCTATTTTAAAGGGTTATGATGAGGATAAAATAGGTAAAGTTTGCAGTGGACTTAAGAGAATATCAGATAGTTTGCTTAGGGTATGAATTATAATTTTTCTGGCCTTGGGCTCTCCCACTAAGTATTTATGTGAACTTAGGCAAGTCATTTAGGCCCTAGAGCCAGTTTTTTTTTTTTATCTTTAAAATGAGAATGTTAGACTAAATGATTGTCAATATCAGCAGGTTCTAGGACTTTTTTTTTTTTTTTGAGGGTGTATATAGAGCAAAACTAACCTGTGTGTGTATATGTAGAGCAGAAGAACTCACCTTTACTCACTTAATACAGAAAAGTACCCCAGTCCTTCACTAGGAGTTGTGGATAGGACTGGAAAAAGACAAGCAGACTGAATTCAGATTGGTCACTTTACTCGACAGTTTGGCTTGTCCTCTGTAAGTTAAAAGGTTGAGATATTTTCTATAATTTTTTTCTAGCTTTACGAGTTGGTATCCAGAAGGACTGGTGAGTGGGTACAGGAAGTACATATCTGTTTAAAATCAACCCCGACAATGATTTTGAACTCTTAATTAAGTACTTCCTATATGCCAGGCATTGTCCTACATTTTTTGTATATGTGTTATCTCATTTAATCCTCACAATACCTTTAGGAGATGGGCACTATTATGATTCTCATTTGGCAGATAAGAAAATCCAGGTGCAGAAAAGTTAAGTAATTGCTCAAGAATCGCCACAGATAATAAGAGGTCTGATTTGAACCTGACAAGTCTGATTCCAGGGTGTACAGCATGACTGAGGGGTGGCAGGGGTTGGGATGTGGTAATTGGTGGTTATAATCCTCAGATCCAGTTTATACCTAGCTTTAGTAAGGTACGTCAATTTATTTTTGTAATGTGTGAGAACGTGGTAAAGGGCAAGAGAATAAACAGCAGAAATCAGTCCTGTCAAACTGTAATCTGGGGTCATGTAGGATGTTGATATTAGCATTTCTGGGTAAAGGGCAGGAGACAGAGCATTTCCAGCTTCACAGCCCAGTTCTTAATGTCAGTACAGTAGTTGAGGAATGACCTCTGATTGGCAGAGATGCTCTACATGCAAGTTAAGATCATTCTTTAAAAATAATTTAAGATTACTTTTGAAAAAATCCTTAAAAGGCACAGGACATTTAAGGCTATTCCTGAGCAAGCAGATGTTCAGAAATCCCTGGACTGATAGTTGCTGAAATGATGACAGCAACAAACTTCCTCCATTATCTGAGCTGATTCAAATCTGTTTAGGACAGGGTTCAGCTAAACTAGATTGTAGCTGTGATGAATGAGGGAATGATTTTGGTCCTCAGGCAGATCTTGCAGCATCTCAAGAAATCGAACAAACAGACTAATTCAGATATGTGATGTGGCAGGGCATGATCTGTTTTTGGTGGTGCTGCAAACTGCAGACAAAGTTTATATCTGAAATGGATTGATATCATTTAAAATGTTTTAATTTTAATACTGGCAAGGTAGCAAAGTCAAGAAAATAAGCACTAATCAGTCTTCTGAAATGTTCTCCTAAAGGTGTCCTTAGACTTAAGTCTGTTGAGATTTCCACAAAGCTTCAACCATTTCCTATTGAGCATCTCTTTACAATGAGGGAGATCTCTAAATGATTTTTGCCCCATCCATTGGAATTGTTGATACTTTGTATTTTGACCAAGAATACAGAGGTTGACAAAAATGATATTTCAGTTTCATCATCTGTTTTTGGGAGGCATCAGTAGTTTGGATCTCACTGTGAAGATATTTCGTCAAAATTAATATTCCCAGAGCTACTGATAATCTGAACATCGATTTAGAAATGTCTGCATTAGCATTTCTGTGCTAGGGAGGAGAGTATTTGCCATCTTTACCACTTGCTCAGTGGGACCTTGGGTGAGTTTCTTAACATCTGCCTGCCTCTGTTTCATCTCTAAAATGGGAGAAAACATTACGGTTTCATGGTTGTTATGAAGATAGAATTAATGCATCCACAGCGCATAGAAGACTTTTTAGCACGGAGTAAGCATTTGATAAATGTTAGCTATTACTACTAATAGTGATGTGTTAATGTTTCCAAACTACTTTATACCTCTGTCAACCTTCATAAGGAGACTATGGGACTAGGAGTGAGATTAGATAAGTTTCAGCCCTAGTTCACCTTCTGCTCATTGGGTGACACTAGGCAAGTCCCTTAACTTCTTCATTTAGTTGTAAAACATGAGGAATGAGGTCTGCCCTTGTTTCTCTCATATGCCACCCACTTAAATGGTCATGAAAGTTAGAATTTTCAAAAACAATACATATTTGTGAGCATGCTTGAATTACTTTAATGTCTTGTACAATTTTTAGCCTCTTTTATTATTAAGAAGCAACGTTTGGGAGAACTTATACCATAGGTACCACTTTTCTCCCCTCGGAAATTAGATTTTTTCCATCTCTGAGATTTACACATAGGTGAGTCCCTGCTTAGTAACCCAACAGATATTTCAACCCAAAATAATGTAAATTGATTGTTTGATTTCCCTGTTTTTACAGTGACTTTTTTGGAGGAAGTATTAAGTTCTGCATTGCTGATACCGCTAGTGGTTTTAAAAATAGAAATCAAAATAAGAACCCTGATACTAAGGATTCACAGGTTTCTCAAAAGTAATCGCCATCAGACTAGGAAAATAGCTATAATTCATGTATTTAGAAGATATGGATTGTGGCTTGGTCTAGCTACAGAAAAAGAATATTAGTCTGTATTCGTTACACGTTGATAACTTGCAACACAGCTGAAAGCTACCTCAAGACTAGGGAGAATTAAAGTAGTGTTTTCTAATTTACAATTTAACAGGAATTGGTATGTAGAAAATAACTTACAACACACCAGAGCATTTATATATGTTTGCAACCGTAATGTTCTGTAGTACTTACTAGATCCCCAAGGAAGAGGCTTTGAATGTGGTTTGATAAGTCTGGGAAAATTCAGTGGCCTAAACTGAAGATGTTATAAGTGGGATGCCAGGTCTGGAAGGAAGGGGGCTCCCTCAAATGGGAAGGCAAGAGTTGATGAATTCTTAAGGGGCACCCTTACCTCAGGAGGCCTTAAGGCAGGTTTTATGGCATCTGTATGTATTCCTTCACCATCTCATTCTTCCAAGAATCTGGAAGAAAGGCATCAGGCATCTTTTTAACAGTTCAGCCACAGATTTGCTTCACTTCTCCTATTGTTGTTTTTTTCTCATTCTTTTTTGGGAGTACAGAAGAAGGTTTTTTGTTGTCAGGCAGGTGGGTCAGCCTCATACTTACTTCGTACCATGGGAGAGCTTGTGGATTGCTTGCATACCTAAAATTGATTCTCTGCCACCAGTGGTGCCCAATTTTGTCTTTGTGACTCACTCTCAGCTCTGTAACATCTTTCTCAAAGGCTGAGTATGGTTAGAAAGGGAAGAAAATTCCAATCTGTCAAATACTAGCCCCTGTGGTAACTAATGGCATGTCTGGCTGGGTAGAGGGAAGGTAGAGTTTTGAAATCATCTTTGTATTTTTGATTACTGAATCTGTAGCCAGCTTTTTAACACAAGCAATTTGGGGTAAACTTACGCGTGGGACTAGGCTCTTCTTTTGCTGTTTTGATACTAAGATACTGTGCAGAAAAAAAAAATCCACATATTAATTGATCAGCAGCCAAGCTGCAGAAAGTGAAAGGTCTATACTGCGCCGACTGGAGCAGAGCAGTTGTATTGTTCAGCGAAAGCCTGCACCTTGTTCTTCTCTTGAACAGAAATACAGAGCTGGTCTCCCGTGGCTTTTAATGAATATGAGTGGGGCTTTCCAATGTCCAGGAATTTGATCTCTAGGCTGACCAAAGGGTCAGGAACAAAGAACACATTTTTTCACGTTAGAGTGGACCCAGGTGTAATTTGTCAGATTTAGTAACTGTGGAGGAAGTGCCTTAACTTCTCCAGCAGGAAAATTAGATCAGGCCTAGGCAGTGCAATTCTAAAATGGCTGAAATAGGAAGAGAAAGTCTGTTGAGTTGCATTTTCAAAGGAACTGTGAACAGGATTTGTTTTCCCTTCCTCTCTTCCCCTCATTTCCTATCATAAATTCATTCATTCATTTAGATGTAATTTTCTCAGCATTTTTCAAAGTGGGAGTTGAGTGTTGATTTCACTCTCTGCAGCATTTCTAATTGTGTTTGCACACAAATAGCTACAAGGTTGCTCACATTTCCCTTGTTCTGATCAGTGCAATAGTACTTTATGTTTACTCTGTCAGGAAAGCGTCAGATGTTTTTATTTCCAATTATAAGTTTTGTAATGCATCATGTATTTTGCTGACAGTCTTCAAGTTCTTGAAATAGCGAACAAATTAGCAGCAGATATTGAGTGAGAGGATTAGAAAACCAACTGGCAACTCATATGATAGAATTCAGATACAGGGATGGGTGGAATGGGCTCATTTATTTTATTTTCTCAGTCATACTTTGTAATTAACTTAGGCAAAAAAAAAAAAAAGGAGAAGAAGAAGAAGAAAAAAGAAAAGAAAGAAACAGCTCCTTGTTCAGCAGAAAAATCCTTTGGCACTAAAGAATGAGACTATGCAAACAATATTGGTTCTGTACGACGTTTTCAGGGATTTCAGCTTTTATTCAGGAGGGTTCAGAAAGGTATTGGCACAGAAAAAGGTCTTGTGTGTGTGTGTGTTAAACAAATATGCACTCTGCTCTTACATGATTCTGTTTAAAGGCCCAGGGTAACATTTCATTTTTCTTGGCACAGGGCCCATAGACTCTCCCATTATGAAACCTATGGCTGTTCTGCCCTAGTCTAGAGTTACAGGGCTCTGTTTACATTTTTGCCTGTTTCAGAATGCAGCTGACTGCTCTTAAAGCCCAGATCAGATTCACTTCTGGTTTAACAACTGCCCTGTTTATTTGAAAAAGGAGAAAGCAAAACCGATCACTTTGCTTCCTACCTCGCCATTGATGACCAAATCAGTAAATACCATTTCCAAAGCCAGTTTATGCAGAACTGGTCATGTGGGATCTCACTCGCCCCTTTCTGCCAGCTCTGTCCAATTCAGCCTTCAAAGCCTGCCGGGTGCCTTTATCTGATGTGTTGGTGGTGGTTGTATGGAAGAATGTGGAGGTGCTAAAGAAGTATTTGTCTGCATTCAATTATGCTTCATAGCAACCGTTGGCATAATTTATATTTTTGCCTGCACATTCTGAGAGAGCCATTTGGCAAACAACAATAATAAATTTACATTTGGATGGTGTATTTCACTCAGAGAACTTTCATATGTATTATCTCATTTGGGGCTCACAACAATTCTTTAACCAGGGTATGTATTACTAATAATAATTAACAATAGCCAGCATTTACAGTGTTTATATGTCAACTGCTGTTCATTATTGCCTCCTTTTGACAGAGACCAACATAGAGAGTTTTTGACAGAGAAAGTGACTTGCCCAAAGCTACAGACTTAATTTGAGGGCAAAACAGGACTAGAATCCAGGCTTCCTTTGCGGAGTTTGCTAGACTAAACCAGGATATCCTAGATGCCTGTCTACTCTGTGGCCTGAGCAACTCAGGAAGTAGCTGCTTTTCATCTTAGAAGACCTGGCCGTTTTCATCTAGTTGCAAAAAGGGTGTACAGAAATCCAGGCCAGCACCCTTCAGGGGCTCTCAGGATTAAGTGGTGATGTGTGCTTCTAGGGGAAAATAGGATCATTGAGGGAAGAGAAAAAACAAGTGACTCAGACACTAGGGTTTAAAAAAAAATTGGCCAGGTGCAGTGGCTTGTGCCTGTAATCCCAACACTTTGGGAGGTTGAGGTTGGAGGATCACTTGAGCTCAGGAGTTTGAGACCAGACAGGGCAACATAGTGAGGCCCCATCTCTACAAAATTAAAAAATTAGCCAGGCGTGGTATGTGCTTGTAGTCCCAGCTACTTGGGTGGTTGAGGCAGGAGGATTACTGAGTCTGGGAGGTCGATGTTGCAATGAGCCGTGAGCACACCCCTGCACTCAGCCTGGGTGACAGAGGGAAACCCTGTCTCTCACACACGCAGATTTATGTCTTAATGTGTTATAAGGCATGAGTCAGCTCCTGCTGTTCCTGCACCACAGAGGCAACTTCCTCCACAACACATATCAGGAGGCAAGTATAGGTTGCATGTGGCTTTTTCCCTCTGAAGAACCATGCAGTGGAGAGAGACAGCAGCCCTGGGCATATGCACCAAGAGGGAAGTGCTGGCAGTGTACTTCGGCTGCAGTCAGACCTGCCATGGGCCCACACTGTGCTCCACAGAAGACCTGGACCTCCACTTTGGGACATGGCTGGCTGGCTGCTGGGTGTTCTTTCATTTTCTCCTATTACACTAATAGGCTCCTTTTAATCCAGAGTTGCTGCTGGTGGATAGAAAGAGAGTATAAAGTGATTACAAGCTCCGTCAGAGCAGGGACCTGTACTTTGTCCTCTATGCATACCCTAGGCAAGCTCAGTGCCTGGCACATAGTAGATGCTTGGTCCCTGTCTTCTGAAAGAATGAATGAGTGAATCAGGGTGGTGGTGGTAGAGATATGTCTCTGGCTGGTGAACTGAGGATTTACACAGATTAGACACCCAGTGACAAAAGGAAAGAAAGTATTTCCAGTACAAGATCCGGCACAGTCATGGATATACAAAACGGAAGACTAGAGATGATAGAGCAAAATGGAACCAAGCAAAGCCCTAAATGATGTCCATGGGCTTTAATAACACGTGTTAACAAGGTACATATACCTAGATTCTTCCTGAACACTCAGAAATCTAGCATCTCTTCAGGTGAGCATGGTTCAATAAAAGTGAGAAATGGGAGTAGGACAAACCTCACATTAAACCTCACAGTACGGCAGTGAGAGTTTTCAAAGAAAGCCTCCACCAGCAATTTTAGGCTCTTTGGTATCATTTCTTCAGCTCAGACACCTTATTCCCGTACTGTGAGCAGCTCTAGAAGTTACTCTTAGATACAGAGACCATCGCTTCAAGGCTGCAGTCAAAGTAGTTGGCGTCAAGTTTGAGATTGGTCGGAAGCTAGACCAGGTGGGCCCTCAGAACGTCCTATGGACATTAAAACCAATTGTCAAATATACAGTATTCCCTTTTCTCAGTGGCTGAATTCTCAGTGATTGAGTTCTTAGCGTCTTGTAGATTCTGTACCATTTATTTTCAGGCTACTTGACAAACACTGATTACTTATTTTATACTCTGAACTGCAAGGGAAGAATGAACTTCTCCAGGTCTTGCCAGACAGTGAGCCCACTAGAGTCCCATTGACAGTCTTAACCTGTATTTATTTGGTTCCAGCCTTAGCTGCTTCTGTCTTCCTGTGATGCATTTCTCCTCTGTGGCTCAGATGTGTTCACAAGTTAGTTTAGGTAACCACACTGGATCCTTTCATCCTTCTCCTAATCTCTGATGAAGGTAAGATGGGTTTTGGAGCAGACATATATTTGGAGAGATGAGGTTGCTCCTTCCACTGGGTGCTCCTCTTTTGCCAGCACCACATCTGCAGAGCCGCAGGACATCCTTCCGCCGCTTCTGATGAGCCTGCATGCTGCCAAAGTTGTTTCACAATAGAGCGTTAATAATCAGAGCCATGTTGTGTTATGTGCTTCATACAGGAGAAGCCCCCTGCCTTCTAGGCTGCTTTGTGAGAGCAATGTCGAGGCATGATGTCACCCACCCTCTCAAGGGTTCATCTATAAGCCCATGGGAGGCTTGGTCGGGCTTGTAGACCCACCATGTGCGTAGGGACATCCCCTCTGATGGCGAAGGCTTTGTTGAAACTGTTCTCCAAAAAAATTATTGCTAATTCTCTCTTCCCTTAAACAAGCAGTTCCTTAGGCTACAAAACTTCTGGCAGGGCCTCCCCAGCAGGAAGGCATGTGCTCCCCACATTGGGCATAGCTCAAACATCTACAACTCTGTTTTACTTACAGAAGGAGGGAGGCAGTGGTATAGAGCTCCGCAGGGTTTAGCCTTAGAAACAGGCTGTTCCCAATAAGCTTGGCTCTCACTTTTATTATTTAGAACTTATTTACCTTGTTACACACGTTATGTGTAACATGTGTAAATGTTACACACGTTATGTGTAACATGTGTAAATGTTACACACGTTATGTGTAACATGTGTAAATGTTACACACGTTATGTGTAACATGTGTAAATGTTACACACGTTATGTGTAACGTGTAAATGTTACACACGTTATGTGTAACGTGTAAATGTTACACACGTTATGTGTAACGTGTAAATGTTACACGTTATGTGTAACATGTGTAAATGTTACACATGTTATTTACCTTGTTACACATGTTATGCAATCTCTCTGAACCAGTTTCATCTGTCAAATGTGTATATAAGTAATAATAATAACTACTATTTATTGAGCATCATTCACATACAGGTACCAGATGTAAAATTGTTTTAAAGCCTCAAAGCAACCCTATAAAGGAGATAATATTACCCTCATTTGGGAGATGAGAAAATTAAAGGTTAGAGAAGTTAAATAACTCACTCAAGGACACTTATTTTGCAAAGAACTGTAAATCAGTCCCAAATCTGTTCGCTTCCAAAGCCTTTATGTTCTTCACTACTTCTGTATATTTTTCATGGGATTAAAATAAGATCATGTATGTTAAGTTCCTGGCACTCAGTGAATGCTCAATTAATATTATTTTTTTCCCCGAAAGGTAACACTTGTTAGTTTTGTAATGGCTATTATTTTTTGGTTTTGTTTTGTTTGCTTCGTTTCTATGGTGGTATTACCGTGGTAGGAGAGAAGAAGCAAAAAGAGTAGAAATGAGATAAATAGGAAACTTAGTCTAGGAAAATGCTTACCCCTGTTTGTGTATTGGTGGGGGAAGGGGAATAAAGGAAGAGAGAAACTGTTTAAAGTGAATATTGTACAGTTTCTTTGCATGGCAGGTTGCTTATGATCTGGATACGTAGAAACCATTTAGGAAAGGAACCCCATATTCCGCTTCATTTGGTCAAAAGGCATGGAAGAGTGGATAGACGTCTGTTAAATGAAGACATATGGGCATTTTGAAGGTCACTTATATGGAGTATCATTTTCAGTGTATGAGTAATGTTGGCAGTGTGTTTCCACCCAGGAAGAATAAAAGTAATCTTGGATGGTGACTATAAATTAAATGTGGACTGTTCCATGAGGGCTGCTCCAACACCAAGTGAGTGTCAAACTTTGAAGTTTCTGGGTTTAGCAGAATGCATATGCATTCTGCAAAGAGCTGCAAAGGTGAGCTACAAATCTGCCTTAATTCAGGAGAGGATATGGGAAGACTGTTTTGCTTAAATATGAAAGATCAGCTTGGTTAAAGTGTAAATACAGTTACTATAACTAATAATGTCCAAGTATAAAATTTGTAGCAAGAAAAGAAATAAACAGGCAATGAGAAGTACCTGGTATAGAAGGGCATACTAGAAGAAGTGGTTAAGACCTAGCTTAAATAATAGTCTTCCTAGGATGAAATTTCCCAAGACAGCATCTGAAGGTGCCAGTGATATTTAATGATTAATGTAGATATTTTCAGGCCCAATGTCTTGGTGTGGTGGGTTTAAAGGATGGATAACATTAAATAAAAAATGGTGCTAAAATTTCATATGAATCAACAGTAAATCAACATTGAAGACTAAGTGAAACCAATGCTATATTTGTAAAGGAAAGAAAAAGAAGAGCAGAGTCAACATATTGATTTTTCATTCTTTCCTAAACTTGGTTATGAACTTCTTTTATACATTATGTACAAAATGATTGCATATAGCACTACGTGCCTCTGATGGCTGCCTGGTTTAATAAACTGTGATTATTGTTTTTCTCTCTACATTTCAAGCTACCATATGTACTGAATTTCTGGGATATATCAATCTCAAAGCTAAACCTAATAGGATATACTGACTTTCCATGCCACACAAGGCTTCATGAGCCATGGGAAGTAGCTTTGGAGCACCATGGTTCTAGAAAGAGGATTGTCAAAGACAGACACTCAGGAAAAAAAATGTTTTATTGTCTTAATGATTTAAAAGTTCAACTCTTAAATCACTAGCCATAATTCAGGCCTCTTATTGAGTCAGTCATCAGTAGAAAAACCTTTCTTGCTTTGATCTTTGAAGAACAAAATAAAAGATGCTAGACTAAAACCTAATCAGAAATTATTGATGGCAAAACTAACTAGTTGGAATAGGCTGTTGGCAGAAGTCTCTCTCCCACTTTTCTTCTTTTCCTTTGGTGTTATGATTTAAGGGGAAAAATTATGGAAGACAAGTTTGTTTTAAAAACTCATAGGGTTCATTTGTGGGTTTTGCATTTGTATATATATATTTTTAAATAATAATTAGGAAGCACTTGAGAATGAGGATTTTAGCCTATGCTGATGCTACTGCTTCTGTTGCTAAACATTACTTAATGCTTCCTGTTTTTCAGAAGAAATAGCCAAGACTAGTTCCTTTTCTTATCCACATTCAGCCATTTCCCTTAAAAGGATAGGTTCTGAAAAAAGTACTTACCTGTTGGGCAGTAGAATAAGTAGAAAAATGGAAAACCCAAATGTATGTGTACGATGCTGGGTCTGACCTTTATGCTTTTAAATAATTCTTACTGGAGGCAAATTCTGTGTGGTTGCCGGCTTGCATAGCAGCTTCAGAGGCAGGCCCATGAAAGACGAGCGAATTTTCAGGGTATTGAGTGCCTTGCTATATTCACACTGTATGTGCCGTTCAAGATTACTATTGAAGGGAAAATCAGAAGGTATTGGTTTTTAAGGAGGGTATTGGTATTTAAGGCTATTTGCTGTAGGAATTACCTTCTACAGAGTTTGAACTCTGTTCTGAAAAGTCTGAGAGAAATAGAAACAGTTCATAGGAAATTTTGAAGTTTGGCTAGCCTGTAAACCACAGGCTTAACAGTGCTCTAAAGTCAGTTCTGAGACTTTGTAACTCTTGATATATAATTATGAATGCATTTTTGCTTTGTTGATTGTTGCAATAAACAGAATCAGTGGATTATTGGTTAAGCAGAATACAAATATGCCAGAGAAAATTCATTCTCTTTGTCTCACTCTGAAAATATTGCATCAAATAATCTGAACGAGACCAAAAAAGCTTTTTGTCTGAGTTTCTACAAGTAATAGTAGAAAAAACAATGAAAGGGAAATAGTTAAATATAGAAAATCATCAAAAATAGAAATCGTGCAAAAAGTAGACATCTCGATTCTTAAAAATTATGTTTCCCAAGCTGTGCAAACTTTCCTCAGTTAACCACATACTTACATGGATGAAGATTTCACAATTCCAGTAAAAGCATTCTTACATTCACCTTGAATGGTTTTGTCCCTTGAAGAACTAGCATCAGTCATCAGACAGCAATGGTATGTTTTTCTTCTTATATTTAGCAGTAAGCGTTTTAAAAGCCATATCCTCACCAAAAATGTACAGATGGATCATTGCATTATAAAAACATATACTAATATAGTCAGAAAACAAAAACTGAAAGATAATACACCACAAGTTATAACAGCGATTTTCTCTTATGAATGTTCTTTTTTTCTTTCTCTCATTCTGCTTTTCCTGGGATTTTGTACATTCTTACAGTAGGTAAGTTTTATTTTTACAGTCAGGAAGAAAGGCCACATTCTGTAGCCATAAAATGTGTGTCTATGAGTAATTGGAAATTAACCCTGTCCTTCAAACTTGGTGCCGTCATCACGTGTATGATCCGGGTGTGTGTGTGGGTTGGCACATATGTACATATTTCACAGATTATCCCATTCAAAGATGGGAAGGTGGAAGTGTCTGTCCTCAACAAGTACTGTGGTTTGCCTGGCTGAAATGCAAAGAAACCCCCAAAAGCACCAGAGCCCTGCATTTATTCAGCTGAAAAAATGTGTTTTCTTTTTTAAATCAGGGTCTCCTAAGATAGAAGAACTTAGATGGCTCATCCGGTGCTGGGTTGAATGATAAAACCCAGACCTTTTTGGTGCTGCGTTTTGATTCATCCCTGAATGTGACACCCTGGTACTTGGGTTCCTGGGTCTGGCTTTACAGGATGTGACTTCAGTCAAGGAAAGCCTGGTGCCTACCTTTGCTTATTTGTATTCTAGTGCTGTAAGCTCCCCTCCTCTCATGTGTCTTTGTTCTATTAATCTGCAAAACAGGGCTCGACTTGTGATTAGTCCTTGGAGCTTGTTTCTATTAATCAGTCTGCAAAACAGGTCGACTTGGATGCTTTTGTTCAAGAGCTTAATGCGTTCTCCTTGTCAGGCTGTGGTTCAGGCTGCTCGGTTTGCTTTAAACGGGACCAGGTGGTGAAATTTGGTTTTTATACGCTGATTGCACTGTCAAGAAGGAAAACACTGTTTGAAAAGACGACAGGAAAATGCTAATGTGGAGTTGTAGAGTGATGTTTTAGGAGGAGGAAAAGTTTATGGAAAATATAACTTGTGTAACCTGGCTGTGGTGTATAATAAACTGCACGGTGCAGTTGACTGGAACAGAAAATAAGGCATTATTCATATTATAGTCTAGAAGCATGGTGTCAAGGAAAGGTCGCCTATTAATACAATTTTATGTGGATTTGAAATGTAATTCTTTTGATTCTTAAAGTGGGAATATCATTCTTTTAGCTACAGTATTAGCTACTGTAAGAAGACCCAATACAATTTTGTGCATTTCCTCACTTTTTCCTTTCCACCCTCCCTTGTGCCAAACGACCTTGCCACAGATTAAAATTATTCTACCTGTTATGTAGGGAAAACTCTGTATCTCAATTTTCTTATCTTCATTATCAAGGGACAAAAACTGACCTACCTGTGGAGATAGAGTGTGGGCTAACTGAGTGATGGTTATAAATTGCTTTGTAAAATGATCATTATCACCATTTAAAAAATTCTCCTAACTCTAATGTGCAAAGGATAGCCTCACTGGAAAGGAATTGAAATGCATAACTTTTTTCTAGCGATAGCGACACTCTAGGAAGAACACAGTTTTTTATTGGAAGTTGTCTTTTACATCTCTAAAAATTTCAAGTAAATTTAGCATTCATTACTTGTGAAATAGCTGCCCCCTCCAAAAAAATCTGTTGAAGTATATGCAAGGAGCAAAGTCTCAAAACTCCAAATTAAATTTGTCATCAGTGATAAATTTAGTCCTGTGAGATAGTTTAATAAGTGCTTCAGCTTGATTTATTGGCTTTGTTAGTTAACAAGAGTGTATTATGTCTTGTACAGAACTTAGCAGAGCAATTTCTGACTAGACCTTCCTTGATTAAAATAAAAAACTGAAAGTCTCATTTTAGTCACAGCGATGGTAATTATTTTAACATGAAATTGGAAGGTAAGCACACTGCAGTCCTGTCATTAATATTTAAAAAAAGAAAGAAAAGAAAATGTCAGAATGTGAAGGGAAAGGCATTTAAAAGGTTCTAGTTCTTTATGTTTGTACGTACTTTATTTCTTTTGTGTGTATGCAGAGCGTCTAGGCTGTTTCACTGGTTGGGGCTGAAGATGCAGCCCTTGCATATATAATCACTAATGAGTGTCAGGATTCAGCTGCTAATTTGAAAGGCTTTGTGGCTCTTTCACCCCAAACACTAGAAGCTTCATTAGGCGCTGTTTTGTCCAGCCTGACCTTTGCTGATCTCTAGATCACAGCTAAATACCAACATTACACCAACACCCTCCCAGTTGAAACAGTCCAGACATGATTCCTTTGGTGCATATCTTATCAGAATCTGCTACTGACATAAACTTGGGTGTCCCTGTAGCTTGCCACATAATTAGGATTACCTTCCCCCAAAGAGGCCCTATTTACTTACAATTGTGTTCAGTTGATTGGAGAGTTGAAATTGAGAGCAATTAGCAAATTTCTCAGTCTCTCTCTCTTTTTTTTATTTTCTAAAAAAGGCACTTTTATAAGGCATAGCTTTTAAAATATGTTTTTATGGCTGTTTCAGTGTAAGCAACAGACAGCTACTAATAAGGTATTTCTCTCTTTGACTTAGGAAAAATACATAAAATTTATTATTAACGATATCAGATTTTAAAAATGGAAAGAAAATCAAATGGTATTTTTTTTTCTTTAGAGGTATGTCTTTGGGAGTACACTATCCTCAAAATCAAACCTTGTAGCAAGCAGGTGGAAGAGACTTTTCTGCTTACACTATTTTAAATATCCTGAGCAATGAAACAACAGGCATGATTTATTTGTCAAGCTTTTGGTTGTTGGGGAGGGAAGCCTTACTTTTCAGTGTTATTGTTTGTAGATTCTCCCCCTACTCTTCTCAATTGCTAGAGATTATTCTGCTTTAGTTTAAAATTTTACTGTATATTTGATATGAAGCAGTAGCTAAGTGGAGATATCTTTTGACATTATATGTAATTATCAACCAGAAAAATGCATCTTTATAAACTTATTTTTCAACAGATCCAGTCATCTACGTCAGGTCTCCGGTGATCTTATTTTGAAGTGGTTTGAATTCTCTTTCCTTTTTAGAGTCATAAAATTAGAGATGGGAAAGAGCTCTCTGATTGCATCACTTTTTCCACCCTTTTGGCCAGTGTGATCTCCCTCCCTCCGGCATATTCCCTGGTGTTCCATTCAGCCTAGTTTAGGATAATAAGACCAGGGAGGCTTCTTGTCCAGGCCCTCTGGGAAAATGTCCCACGGCCCTTGACATGTGGATAAGCTTTTAGGCATGCAAGCTGAAGTTTTCTCCTGCTTTGAGACTGCTTCAATATTCTTGAGTTCAATGTCTTTTCTTGTTGTTCCTTTCTTCTAAAGCATCAAAAACTTTTTTCTCTGTCAAACAGCCTGCTCGTATTGTGAACAACAACAAAAAACCCACAACACTACACACAGGCATGGTTTTCCTCCTTCTTCCGTTCAAAACGACAACGTTATTTAAGGTGTTTTGTTGTTATTAACCACGTGTCTAAGACATGCCTAAATTTGAATGGTTCATAAATTTTACCTATAAATGAATCTCATAAATCCTTAGCCATTTCATAGACCCTGTGACTACAGCGTCTCAGAATCTTGTTGGTTTAGAGCCTTTTCAGGAGTCCAGGAACAAGATGGGGATTCTGACAACATTTGTTTTTAGATGGATAGAAGTAAATTAATCAAAATCCTTTGTTTATGATGCATTGCCATCATTGGTCTATGCCTAGCCTTTGTTATCATCATGTTATTTTTACATTTATGAGTAATGTAGTGAACATCCATTAACCCACAGAGAGCCTGATTACTAGAACATTGACAATAATTTGTGTTTATCTATGTGCTTTCTCGTTTCTTATCTCCTGCCTTCTTTTTCCAGGTATACATTAATCTGAATTTTGTTTTTTTCATTCTTTTGCTTATTTAGATGCTTCTTATAATACACACATCTAAACAATATATAGTTATTGGTTTCGAACTTAATACAAAAGTTACTGTGGGTTTCTCTTTTAGTTATGGAGGAATAAGCTCCTAACAAACTAAGTCTCCTGCAAATAACTATGAATAACAAATAAAATAACTACCCAAGGGCTTTGGAGGTGCACAGAAGCAAGTAGGTTTTTGGAGGGGAGTTGAAACTTAGAGGAAGCAACTCCAATAAAGTTTTTCATTTCTATTGGTTTCTGAAGGGTAGCCACAGTTTAGTAAAACGGTGTCATGATATGGCTAAAATTCTGACAGACAGCCCATACTCTTTTGGGCAGGAGAAACCATTTGAAAACGCTCAGAGTAACCAGAGCCACCAGAGAGTGAGGGGGAATCCTAGGGGAAAAAAAGAGAGAGCTAAATAAGAGAAACACCAAATTCTTTGTGTAAATTCTACAAAGTCTCTGGACCCTGAGTCATGCATGTAGGGGCAGATTGAAAGTGTCTAAACTGAGATCCGAGCTACTATCCACCATAGATATCAACGTTTAAACATTCAAAGAAGTAATGAAATCTTACAGAAAATCTTTCCGAAATTTGAAGACGAAATGCTTCCCAACACGTTTTATAGCCAGCATGACATTAATACCAAAACCTAACAAAAATGTGTTACCAAAAAAATTACAGAATAACATGCCTCATGAGCAGAAACTAAAATACTTTCCGGAAGGTTAGCAAATCAAATCCAACAACATATAGAAAGGTTAATAGATTACGATCAATGTGGATTTATACCAGGAATACAAGATGGGTGTAAAGTGAAAAAAAATCTATCTAATTCACCCTATTAACAAGATAAAAGAGGAAAACTATGTGACCATTTTAATAGATGCAGAAAAAGCATTCAAAAAGACTCAATATTATTCATAATAAAAACTTTCAGCAACCAGGAGTAGAAAGCTTCATCAATTTGATAAAAGACTACAGTCCTACACTTAACATCACAACTGATGGCAAATATTGAATGCTTTCACACTAAGATCAGAAACAAGATAAGGATTCTTGGATTGATACTGCTATTTACCATTGTTATGAAGGTCCTCCATGGTGTGATAAACACACACACACACAAAAGAAATAAAAGGAGTGAAGACTGGAGACAAAGAAGTAAAATTGTCCATTTTTGCAGATGACAGGGTTGTCAATGTAGAAAATTCTAAGGAATTTACAAAACAACTGCTAGAAGTAATAAGTGAACAAGAATGAGGTTATGGGATACAGGATTAAGATACAAAAACCAATTGTATGTTTTCATAATTGCAGCATAAAATTTAAAATGAATTTTTTAAAATGTTAATTACAGTAGTACCAAAACCTTAAAATATTTAGGAGCAAATATAACAAAAGATATGTAGAATCTCTTCACTGAAAAACCAAACAACATTGCTGAAAAAATTAAAGAAGACCTAAGCAAATGAAGATATACTATGTTTGTGAACTGCTCAGTTCTCCCTAAATTGATCTGTAGATTCAGCTCAATCTACTGATTGGGTAAAAATCTCAGCAGGTTTTTGGGCTTTGAAAATAAACAAGCTGATAGTAATATTTTTTGAAAATAAAAAAGATTTTGAATAGTCAAAGTGAGTATAAAAAAATAAAAGTTGATGGACTGTACTATCTGATTTCAGGCTTACTATGAAGCTTTTATTATTCAAAACAAAGTAATATGAAAGGTGGACACATAGATCAATGTCAAAGAAAAGTAAATCCAGAAACAGACCCATATATATACAGCCAAATGAATTTGGCACAGTTTCAAGGCAATTTAATGAGGAAACAGTAGTCTTCGATAAATGGTACCTGGACAGATAAATATCAATATGGAAAACCGTGACCTTTACCTCATACCACATACAAAAATAATTACAAAACAGATCTTACGCTTAAATTTTTTTAAAAAATGAAATCTATAAAACTTCTAGAAGAAAACTTAATCTTTGCAACCTTGGAATGGGCAAAATTTCTTAGATTGGGACACAAAAAACATAAACAACATAAACCACTGAAGAAAATAATGACAAAATTTTAAAATTTTCAGTCTTTGAAAGACATCATTACAAAAATCAAAATGCGGTCCATAGTCTTGGGGAACATAGTCTAGGGGAACATATTTTCAACCTATAAATCTGGATATTATGTAAATCTCTATCCAGAATACATAAAGGAATCTTACAACCCACTAATAAAAAGACAAACACCCCAATAAAAAATGCTCAGAAGTTTGAATTGACTCTTCATAAAGGGATATATCCAAATGGCCAATAAGTATATGAAAAGATGTTAAAAAATCATTAGTCATGGCTGAAATGCAAATTAAAACCATAGCGAGATACCACTGCACACACAATAGAATGGCTAAAATTTAAAAAGCTAACAATACCAAGAATGACAAATACATGGATCCACAGATAGAGGCAGATATGAATGTAAAATGGAATACCCTCTTTGGAAAACTTTTTGGCAGTTTCTTAAAAAGTCAACCCACATCTACTGTACAACCTAGCCATTCTGCTCCTAGATATGTACTCAAGACAAATAAAAATGTATGTCCACATAAAGACTTGTACACAAATATTCTTAATAGCTTTATTCACAATAACCAACACCAGGAAACAACCTGTACCTTGGAATACTACTCAGCAAATAAAAGGAATGAACTATACTAAAACATGGGATAACATGAATGAATTT
Source organism: Gorilla gorilla gorilla (assembly GCF_029281585.2). Lineage (NCBI taxonomy): Eukaryota > Metazoa > Chordata > Mammalia > Primates > Hominidae > Gorilla > Gorilla gorilla. The sequence continues at coordinate 36,830,779 of NC_073233.2, read as the reverse complement.
GAAGATCATTATATTGAATGAAAGACGCCAGACATAAAAGAGTACATTTACTGTGATTCCATTTGTATACAATTTTAGAGAACACAAACTAATTTAAAGTGACAAAAAGATCAATGGTCGCTTGGACTGGGGACAGAGGGAAAGACACAGACTGCAAAGTGTATGAGGAATATACTGGGGGTGAAAAAAATGATTGGTATCTTAATTATGGCCTTGTGTCTTCGTTATAGTATGTATATATCTGCAACATTTTATAAAGTTGTACAATTTGAATAGATACAGTTTATCATACATAAATTTTATCCCGATAAAATTTTTTTGAGAAGGATATTCGGCTGAATGTCATCTTCTGGGGCTTATTTCATTAAACATTTATTCGATATGATTTAACAAATATTTGAAGAATGTAAGAAGGAAGGAAGATAGATAAATTTATATCAGTCACTTCTGTAATGGGAGAGAAAAAAGATGAAAATAAATCCAAGTCTTCTTAAACAAAACAACCCAATTCTAGATTTCATATCTATCCATCTTAGATATCAAAGAATAACCTTTCTAGAACCATGCTCACCATAACTTACATTCAAGGCTATTATTGCTTTCAGTAATAAGGGAAAACTTCAGTTTGTATCAGCAACATTCTCTAATCTGTCAAGTTATGCAGTTTTTTGTTTTGTTGTGCTTGAAATCTTGGAGCAGCAAAGCAAGAGGGGCATATTAGTTAAAACACTTTTGGCTGCAAGTAATAAGACATCAACTCAAACTGACTCAAAACATTGGAAATTACTGGCTTACATAACTTAGAAGTCCTTAGGGATGACCAACACTGAGAATAGCTTGATCCAGATACCAATGTTATTATTGGAATTCACTTCTTATTTCTTATTATTGGCTGGGTCTTTAAGTGTTGGCTTCATCTGTAGACAGACTGCTCTTGTGGTGGCTGCTGGCAGTTTGAGCTTTACATTCAGTCAAGAGACTCTCATTGTTTTAGCTTGATTTGCATGTTTTTCTTTGGACCAATCAGTGTGGGAAGGAGGATGGAATGCACTGATTGGCAAGGTATAGTCATGTGCTCCTTCCCAAGCCAGGCAGGGTGTGAGTGGACCCCATCGGTACCACACAAATTAACAGTGGAATAGGAGTGAGTTTTCAAAGGAAAATTGGTGTGCTATTATCAGAATAAGGTGGTTTAAATGTTCCACAGGCAAAAATCACAGTTACCCTCTCTCTCAAAGATAAACACATGAGGTGAGTGATGTCACTAAGAGGAACCTCACTAGTGGAAAAAATTTTAAGTTCCTGGTCCTAGTTGTCTTCCAACCTCTTTTCCCAAGGACCATGGCCATCTGTTCATGGCACAGGAAGCTAGAACACTCTCAACCGTGGTGGTGGTGATGATGAATTGAAAATCCTGGAATGGTAAATGCCTTCTTAAACTTCCATTAAGCCCAGCAATCTGACAATGTGGCTGTATTGGTTAGCTATAGCTATGTAAAAAATTCACCACAAAATGCAGCTTCTTAAATAACAAACATTTATTATCTTACAGCTTCTGTGGGTCAGGAACCAAGGTGCAGCTTAGCTGGGTCCTCTAGCTCAGTCTTTCTCACAAGACAGTAATGAAGATGTCGTCCAGAATAGTGGTCTCATTTCAAGGCATGACTTGGGTGGAATCCACTTCCAACATTACTCAGGTGGTTGTTGATAGGAATCAGTTGCTCGCAGGTTGTTGGACTGAAGGCCTCAGTTTCTCATGGTTTTCTGGGTTTTCTGTTTACTATTGGCCAGTGCCCTTCCTCTATGCCTTGCCATATGGACCTCTCCACAGGGCAGCTCACAACATGGTAACTGTCTTGAATCAGAAGGAGCAGAAAGATGCAGGAACATGGAAAGCAGGGTCTTTTGGTAATCTAATCTCAGAAGTATTACTCCATCACTTTGGCTGAACTTTTTTTTTTTATTAGAAGCAAGTCACTAGGTCCAGCTCATATCCACACCCAAGGGAGGAACAATTACATATGGGCATGAATACCAGACAGGGAGATCGCTGGGAACATCTTAGAGGCTACCCATCATCTTAGAGGCTGCCCATCATAGTGGCAGTGGCAACAGAGGAAATACTTTGCTAATATCTCTTGCCATTGAAGTTTTCTGTTGAGAGCCTTAAATCATGGACTGGATACATGAGGCGGACAGAGGCATTTCCAGAAGCTAGGTAGGACCTTTGGCAAGATGGAGTTTATGTTCATGGTTACTAATGCAAACCAGATAAAAAGACAAAACCGAAACTGTTAGAGAGTCTGATTGTGAGGTACAGAAATGATTACAGAAACAAGCTGAGAAAATAAATGTGTGACGAGAGGTGAAATAGAGAAACATGCCAAGGCTTGTATTTAAAGTGTTCACCACAGACAGAATCAGCCAAAAAATGTCCAAAACCAAGGGAATGGTTTACAAATTGCAGTGTGTCCATATGATAGAATACCATGTAGCTGCTAAAGATACTTTTTTGGAACAGTGGCTTTTAAACTTTTTTTAACCACAACTCACAGTAAGAAATCTGTTTTACACCAAAAATAAGTATATATAACTATTTGAACTGAAATAAAAATTTCATAGAGGATGTTTATCCATTGTACATAATATGCACTTTGATATTTTTAATTCTATTCTACAACATTTTTTATAGTGGTAAAATGTGTATATTGTAGAATTTACCATTTTAACCATTTTAAGTGGCATTAAGTACATGTACATTGTTGTGCAATTGTCACCACTATCTCCAGAACTTTTCCAGCTTCTCCAACTAAAACTCAGTTCTCTAGCTCCCATTTCCTTCTTACCCAGCCCCGAGTAACCACCATTCTATTTTGTGTCTCAATGAATATGACTACTCTAGGTAACTCACATAAGTGGAATTACACATTTGTCCTTTTGTGACCAGCTTATTTCACTTAGCATGATGCTTTCAAAGTTCATCCATGTTGTAGCATGTGTTAGAATTTCCTTTCTTTGTAAGGCTGAATAATATTTCATTGTATGTATACACCACATGTTGTTTATCCATTTATTTGTTGATGGACACTTGGGTTGTGAAGGTATTTGGAGCAAAAGTGTGAAACCTCTCTGTGAGCATCAGGTTGAAAATCTCTGTTGAGTCACAGTATCCTAAACTGCAACTAAGGTCCTCTTCTCCCTTGATTTTCATGCTTAATTATTATTATTATTATTATTATTTGAGACAGGCCCTTGTTCTGTTGCCTAGGCTGGAGCGCTATGGCACCACCACGGCTCACTGCAGCCTCAACCTTCCAGGTTCAAGCAATCCTCCCACCTCAGACCCCCAAGTAGTTGAGACCACAGGCATGCACCACAACCTCTGGCTAGTTTTTTTGGGATCTTATGTTGCCCAGTATGGTCTCAAATTGCTAGACTGAAACTGTCCTCCCGCCTTGCCCCTGCAAAGTGCTGGGATTGCAGGCAGGAGCCACTGCGCCTAGACTTATGCTTAATTTGAGAGACATATTCTATAGATATACCCAAATATTGTGCACAAATGGCGTGCACTGTAGCTGGGATTGACAAGAATCACGCTTTGACTTTAGCAACCCTGAAAAATGTTGTTTTTTTTTTTGTCATTTGGTTGCATGTGGTTTATAGAGATTATTCTGAGTCTCAGCATTAAATTGATTAGTTGTCCTTCAAAAATCCATGGGTTATGGTTCCAAGAGAAAAAGATAGCAAATCAGGACACATGCGCACCCCTGCACCAATGGTAGAAACTTATTCCTGTGTCTTCTCAAGTTTCATTTGTTCATTAACTTAACTACCATTTATCGAACGCCTGCTCACTGTAATGTCAGGCACAGTCCTAGGTGCTGGGAATATGGGAATGGACAAATTAAAATACTGACCCCAGAAAACCTTATAAGCCTCTTAGTAAAAGAGAGAGAGAAGTAGATCATTTAACAGATTGTCACAAGTGCTACCGCAATTTTGTAAGATGACTTGGGAGACAGACATGATGAGCACCCAATTCAGCTTGGGTAAGGACAAGCTTCAGGAAGACTGAGACGAATCTGGAAGAGGATATTTAAGGCAGAAAGGGCAGCATGCCCAATGAGTAGAAGCAAGTTAGAATGCAGGACATGTGTGGTAAGATGAGAAGGTCATAAGGGCCTCATGTGCCGGGTGAGAGAGTTTGGATGGTATCCTGTGGTTTTGGTGAACCATGGAAAGGTTTTAAGCAGGACAATTATTTGGCTATATTTATCTTTTGGAAAGAACTCTAGTGGCAGTGTGGACTAAGATGAAGGGAATGGGAAGGAAGTGAGACCAGGAATGTTATAATTGTCCAGGAACAAGATGTTGAGGATCTTACTTTGAAGCATCATCACTTGAGATGAACAGGAAAGAAAGACCCAAGACAAGCGGAGAAGATAGAATTGAAAGGTTTAGAACTAATGGGCTGAGGGCAAGGGAGAAGTTAAGATTAGATTTCTGACTTGCTGGCTAATATTAAATGATTCTGTAGTAATCTGATAATGAACCACTAATTAAGTCTTTTTCCAAGGAGCCCTATTGTGAGAAACGTTTGATGATTTTCTCAGGATATAGCTGGGCAGCCTTTCTAGGTGGCACATCCTGCAAGCTTCTTTCTTCCATTATCTGTGGAGGTGTATTTATGGAGAGAATCTTAGAGGTTAAAAATTGGTCTATGCAGGATGGCTAGAGGCAGAAGAGGTGGGAAAGAAGCAAGGAAAGAAGCGGCCATTGAAACTAGAACATGGTACTAAGGGTTAGGATAAAGAATGTAGCAACATGAGTCTGGAAGTAGAAATAAGCCACCAGGCCCTTAGCTTGGAAGAGTGGGAGATTTGGGGGATATAGATAAAAATAGCTCAGGGCACAGATGATTTAGATAAGACTGTAAGTGATATGAAGGCAGTTGGCTTTTAGAAAAAGTTTTGTAGAGATGTAATTCATGTATCGTACAAATCACCCATTTAAAGTGTATAATTTAGTGGTTCTTGGAATGTTCAGAGTTAGGCAGTCATTACCACGGTCAATTTTAGGATGTTTTCATCACATAAAAAAGAAACTTCATAACTATGAGTAGATAATTTCTCTAATTCTACTAATGGCCATTTCTCTGCCCTCTACCCCCTGTCTCCAGACGATTACTCATCTACTTTTTGTCTCTATATGTTTGACTATTCTGGACACATTAAAAAAAAATCCCTCCCATCTAACTATAATTTATATATACTTCAATCAACTTTTAAGTGGTGCTTGCTGCTTATTATGGGGGCTTGTTTGCTTGACTGACCATACTGGGCCAGTAGGGTAGGGGACAAGTGAAGGGAGCTTTTCCAAAACCTCTTACATTAGAATCATGAGCTGACTCTCCAGCTGTCCACCTCATGATGGACCATCCTATGTGTACCTTAAAAATGAAAATGAATAATAAATTTTCATAAAAGAAAGTGCTAAAATCAAAGTGGATAAAGTGATTAAAATGGACAGATAAAAAATTCAGTCACCAAGCACTTGTACAACCACTCACAAGTTGAAGTTGCAGCAAATAAATTAGATATTGCTGGTCGAATGACATGATTCTAGCTGGGCTGAAGCTACTCTCCATGGAGTTCTCTGGGTACCTTCCATGACACAGTGATAATGAGCCATAAGTGCTTTCCTTGAAGAATTCTTAAGAATCAGACCATGCTCCTTTAGGGAAATTTACTTGTTTTATATTATCAGATTAATAAGTGTAGAGAGGGAAACCGTTTGCCTGCTAATCAATGGAGGATATGGAAGGAGTGATCGTGATAATGATAATGATGGTGAAGATGATAATGATAATGATAATAACACATTGCATTTGAGGGCTTACTCCTGGGGGAGGCACTCTCTGAAGGGCCTTACACACCTCTCTATTTAGTTCTCTACCTGCTCCTTGAGTACCTTTAACTGTAGAAAAGGAGGCTAGGTTCAAGAGATATTAACATTATAGTAATGTACTTAATAGGAGAATATACTTAATTGGAGAAGTAGGACTGAACTTGGCTCTTTCTGCTATGCTGCTGCTACATCTCCGATTCTGAGATTTTTCATCTATAAAAAGGAGTAACAGTAGACATGCATCCTTATTAGGTTGTTTGCTGCTATGGGAACTAGGTGAGTTAATACATGTAAACTTTCTAGGACCATGTCTGTCATCTAGTAAGTGCTTAATGAATATTAGCCATTATTTTGTATTATTGTTGTCATTACTATTCAATACTACTTTTGATATTAGAAAAAAGATAGTCCATATTTTAAGAAAAAAGTAGATGGTAAGAAAACAGAAATGCACACACATAAAGTCAGTGAAAACTACACTTCTTTTCCACTTCCATCAAAGGCTATTAAATGTAGGGCCTGCTATTGTATATTTATTCAGACATCAATCTTAATCAGCTCCTTTGCTACTTTGGCGGTAAGGGCATTGTAATTCTATTTTTATCGGTTCCTTCCTGTGCACCAGACATTCAAAATAGCATGAGTAAGGATCAAAAATATCTTAATGGATTTGGTTCCCAGAGATATCAGTGACCAGGGGAAGAGTTTTGCAGAAATTTCTTCCTGAACTGATAAGGAAGGTAAGTGGGGAAGGTGTAGGGAGGGCTGGCTATGCAGCTTGCTGTTAAGTCTGCATGGTGTGAAAGGCAAAGATCCAGTGGTGGAGTGAATTACAAGGGTCCCTGGAAGAATCTGGGGGATCAGAGCATAAACGCCTCCTATTTTCAGGTTTATGATTGGGACCAGTGTTGTGTAATCATTGAAGATAATACTGACCCTTCATGAGGTAGTCATGGTTTTGGTGAACAGAGTTCCTGGTGTGATTGTGTTACACACACACACAGACACAATATGGAGGTTCCTATATGATTAATATTTTTATTTGTATATCTTGCCTGGGCATCTTTTCTTTCTTTTCTCTCTCCTTTCTTTCTGCTTCTCTCCTAATTATTTTACCTCTTCTCCTCCTTTTACCCTCTTTTTCCCCTTGGCCTCTCTTTCACTCTCCCCTAGTGCCATTTTATATTCAGACTAATCATCATCAAAAAGTTATCAAAGTTTGTAAACTGAGATTGATGGGAAGAGAAAATGAGATTAGAATATCCAGAACAACTATAGTTCTTACAGCAATGCATGCAGTGGTAGGCTATGCCACATGGTGAAGTGTGACACAATCTTAGGTGGTGCACAGGTGCACATTTGTTCTTTAGTAATTATGTATTTACTGCATGCATATTGAAAGAGAGAGAGAGAGAGAGAGAGTGTGTGTGTGTGTGTGTGTGTGTATAGTATGCCATATTTGTGATTTCATGGATATTCTTGTTTAGGATGAGGATAAATTTATTTAAGTAATAAAAGTGATACCATATGTAGAGAAATACTTAGTAAATATTAGTACAGGTGGTACACAGATGTAGCTAATGAATCATGACTCTAGTACATGAGGACTGAAGCTTGGGATACACTGTTGTAATACATGGCATCTTTTACTTGCATCGGGGGCCTCTGGGGAGAGCTGTAGAATGTGGTTGTTGGTCCATTCCAAGTGATCTCCAAGGAGCCTCCATGTTGTTTTGCCTTGGTTCTGCCATAGCATCAGTAAGCACATCTCGGAGCTAAGGATTCTGAATAAAACCAGCCCCCTCCTACCCCCAACAGTTCCACAGCTGCATCTCTTGATGAAAGCCCAAGGCGTGAGCAATAACTCTGCACCAGCAACTCGAGTTTTTAAACATTTAAACATGTGTAGCAGGTGTGAATGTTATTCTATGATATGCAGATGCAAGAAATTTCACATCAATATATTTGTTTGTTTGTTTTTAGAGTAGAAGTAAATCTAAATCTGAGTCTTGTCTCTTGGAGTGGGAAAGAATTAGATCGCACTTGTAATGGGGGTTCACTCGACCTTGGCTCCCAGCCCAGGGCCTGGGGGAGATCCAGGCCATTTGGTGGGAGCCCTCTGGACTGTGGTCCACACTGGCCACTGCTGATGGGTCCTCTGTTAGTATCCATCAGGCAGTGGGCCCTTAAAATCAGGCAATGTCTCTGTTTTCACTGACTTGGGCTTGGGGATCCCTTCCCAAGCTGGAAGTGATGGCATGATTTGGGACATCACACAGCTGCGCCAGCTGAGAGCTTGTCACTCCCCCACTAAGCCTGCCCCCTTGCCAGGAAGTCCAGCTGAGTCCTCACTACTCCAGACAATCCCTCCCTTTTCATTCTAGAGGAGTCCCCCTCCTGCTTAATCTTGACTGTGTCTGGAAGCCCTTCACCCTTACCCCTGTCTCCAAAGGCACTCACCTGGCTCTCCTCCCATATGTGTTGATCTAGCCTTGTGCCCTCAGTGACAGCAAAAGCCAGAAAGTGTGGGAGTGGGGTGTTTTTGCAACTTCTGTTTAAACCATCACATACAAACACCCCTGAGGCAAAGGGGCACGAGGTCTTCTTAGAATAAGGGAGAGAAAATCAAACACAGATTAATATCTCTATCAACAGTTCTGTCATGTGAAGGAAAAATTCGAAATTTTTGTATATGCATAAAGGGTACGTTATAATATGACACATACATATACACACGTATTCAATTCAGAGGCTCAGAAGTGTGTTCAAATAGGCATATGTATTAAGCATGGTTTCCCATTGTTACCAGAGTTGGCATGGAATTATAGAATCTAAATGTTATGCTTGTATAGGCCTTAACAATTCTCTCTTCCAAATGCATTTTATCCAAAAATGCAGTAGGTATTTGGGGCCACAAAGCATTGTTTCAGTTGAATTTGCAAAAGCATTCAAACTGGGAGAAAATAATAGAATCAGCCCAGTTTCTGGTCTAACCTTTGGTTCATTTGCATCACTGCCCCTTCAGTATTGATGTTTTAAAATTCAATGGCTACCCTGATCCTTTGCTCTTTGCATTCAGCCCCATTCCTCATTGCCCTGCTCCCCTCTGCATCAAAGGGCAGATTGACCTCTGCCATCTAGGGTCCAGCGATCCCTGAAGGGCCCTTTCCTCAATGGATCCAGCTGGACAGCCCACCATTGGACCGGATGTCAGGGTGCTCCTGGCCTCCAGCTGAGCAGCACCTCTTCCTTTCATCACTCCAGCCCCATGGCAGGGTGCAGCATCTTTCGGTTGCTAAATCCACATTCCTCTTCTAACACTTTTGAAAGTAATGCTCCAATTTAATATTAATTCCTAGATTGAATTACCTGACTCTATCATACCTTGCTCTCTTAGCTGAATCCTGATTCAAAGGGGGAAGATAAGTCTATTAAGTTTCAGAGACTATAATTTATAGGTCAGAAGCTTAGATTCTATATAGAAATCCACAGGAACAAATAATAATACCTTTCATTTTTGTCATTCAATAGTTATAGATCTATTCTTCTTTTGCAGGCTTAAGAGCAAAGAGTGTGCACTCATGGAGTTACACTCTAGCAAGGAACAGGCCAACTGAAAAGAAAAGTAAAAGAATATCAGGCACTGAGAAGTGCTGTGCACAGGAGTAAAATAGGATGGTATTTTAATATTTGGGGAAGGCCTTGTAATTACTATAAGCTTGGATGTAGCTTTCAAAGACACTGAAGCCCTATACAATCATCCCTCAGTATATGTGGAGGATTGGTTGCAGGACCCCCACGTATACTCAAATCAGCACATGTATACAAAAAGTCTGCCCTCCATATACATGAGTTTCACATCCTGCAAATGTATTCTCAGTCTGTGTGTGGCTGAAAAAAATCCGTGCATAAGTGGACCCACACAGTTCAAACCTGTGTTGTTCAAGGGTCAACTGTACTGTTTTTCTGCTGCTTCAGATTCTACTTACCAAAGGTCACAAATTAGGGCTACATTTGGAATCTAAATATGTTGTTTTCCATGTGCAGTATTTTATTTAAATAAAGCAGAAAAGGCTAGGCTGGGCATGGTGGCTCACACCTGTAGTCCCAGCACTTTGGGAGGCCCACCCAGGTGAGCGGATTGTTTGAGACCAGGAGTTAGAATAAGGGAAAGAAAATCAAACACAGATTAATATCTCTATCAACAATTCTGTCATGTGAAGGAAAAATTCGAAATTTTTGTTTATGCATAAAGGGTATGTTATAATATGACACATACATACACACGTGTATTCAATTCAGAGGCTCAGAAGTGTGTTCAAATAGGCATATGTATTAAGCATGGTTTCCCGTTGTTACCAGAGTTGGCATGGAATTATAGAATCTAAATGTTATGCTTGTATAGGCCTTAACAATTATCTCTTCCAAATGCATTTTATCCAAAAATGCAGTAGGTATTTGGGGCCACATGCAACATGGTGAAAGCCCATCTCTACCAAAAATAAAAGCAAAATTTAGCCAGGCATGATGCCACGGGCCTGTAATCCCAGCTATTCAGGAAGCTGAGTTGGGAGGGTTGCTTGAGCCAGGGAGGCTGATGTTGCAGTGAGCTGAGATCATGCCACAGCATTCCAGCCTGGGAGACAGAGTGAGACCCTATCTCCAAAGAAAAAAAACACACAAAAACCAAGCAAGTTTAAAGGTCTTCTTGTGGAACATTTACTGTCCAGTGTGTGGTAGTTCCCATCACTATTTCCAATTGTTTTATATTACAGCCTCACCAGCTTACCATATCTATATGAACTCCAAATGCAGTTCCAATGTGAATTTGAGATCATTTTAATTTGCTTAGCATCACTTCCGTTTGAGAACTTACCATATACCAGATACTGATGAACAGTTCATCTTCACAACATACTTTGTGAAGAAAGTATACTAACTCTAATTTTCAGACCACATTGCTTAGACCTAGAGATTACATGCCTAAAACTATATAGCTAGTGAGTAGTAGAAATAGGACTGTTTGCTTACTACTAAAGCCTATCTCTTAACTGAGTTGAATTGAATGAGCCTGTGATAGATATCTGTGGTGTCTTATTTGTGTTAGCAATGCCTCCCCAACCTGATAAGTTCCTTGAAGACGAGTTAGTTACTCGTCTAAATCCCCACATTATCATAATAGAAACTAAACACAAATTATGAAATTATAATTTTATAAAATTATAAACCATAAAAGTGAATTGATTAGAGATAAAACAACAAGTCATAGCTTTGAATATTCCCAGTTTTGTCTCTGAAGTTGATCAGAGATTCTTCTGATAAGCAAAATAACTTAGCAGGTTTCTGCCCAATGGCACAAAACAGACACATGAAATGCCAACTGTTTATCCAGATGATTAGAAAACAGCCAGTTTGAAGAAGTGAAAAGCCTGAGTTTCAAAGTGGCTTATTAAAATCAAGTACAACAAGAAACTAAAGGTAAACTTTTTGACATTACCATGGCAAAGTGAGAAAGAAAGGATGATGTGTGTAAGTAGGTTGTGTTTTCAGTGTAGTGTTATCAATTTCTCTTTCTTGGGAAGGATGATCCCTCATTCTGAAATTATGTCCATCCTACTTTTTAGGCTTAAATTTTTTAAAATTGAAATGTAGACGATAGTCAAGTGGTATGTGTGTGTGTTTGTGTGTGTGTGTGTGTGTGTGTGTGTTAGTATCCTTTCATGGTAGAATAAAAATTAACAACTTATTAGTACCTAAACATTCCTTGAAATTTTACTAGTCCATGAGATCCAAGTCTGATAACCTCTGCCTCTGATAAAAGATCAACTTAAACAAGCTGATGTATTTATCATATCACTTACTTGTTAGGATAATATTTACATTGTTATTAAGGTATCATAGATATATGTCGATGTAACTAATCAAATTTATATTGAACGCTTGCTATATACCAGTTTTTAGTCAAATAGTTTAAATGTCTCTTTGAATTTTGTTTTTTAGGTACTGCATGGGTAAATTTCAACCTAGCTCTTCCCTGACCTATATTTTCTAAAATTCACCATTGTAGGGTTCAAATTATGTGTTATTTCATTTAAGTGTGTGTGTGTGTGTGTATGTATATATATATATGTATATATATGTATATATGTATATATATGTGTATATATATGTGTATATATATATATGTATATAAATAAAATAACAGTTTAGACATAATCCCATATCAGTTAGGATTTTTATGTTCCATACAATTTTATGTTAAGAAAAGTCAACCCAAACGGTCTTGTACAAATGGAATCTATTGTCTCCATATTTTAAAACTTCAAAGGTAGATATGGCTTTAGAGATTTTGATGTGGCCTTAACATGTAACCCAGATACTGTTTCTTCCTTTACACTTCTGAGCTCCATTTCTCACAGGTTGGCTCCATCCTCAGGCATGCTGTCTCCTTAGGCTTTCAAAATGACAGCCAGCCACTTCCCAGAACTAAGCTGGGAGGAAAGAGCAAAATCCAGAGACTGAGCCTGCTGGCTGATTTGGCTCCTATGCTCATGCCTGCACCAACCTCCAGGGCTAAAGGGGTGGAATGCACAAATGGCCTTAGCCTGGGTCACAAGTGCCACCTTGCTGGGCCTGAAGTGCAGCCACTTCACTGTGGATCCCCAAATGGAAGTTGGGGCTGTTGGGGAGAGGAAATGGAGGAATGAGTATAGGAAACCAACTAACAAATGTCCACTACGAGCTGTTTACTGGGGGTAGGAAATAAACAGCTTGTCTTTGAAGCTCATTTTCTTTACACAATTACAATCATTTGGTGTTTATTTTCTTCAGTTGTTATCAGGATTACATTGCAATTGATATTTCAAAATTGCCTTGAGTGGATAGCCGAGAAAACCTTCGTAGTGACATAAATCTGTACAAAGACAAGGTGGTAGAGATTTCTAACCTCTTGTACCCCTGTTGTAAGTTTACCATTTGAATAGAAATGGACAGATTCAATTCCAAAGTCATTGAACTATTGCTGACTCTTGTTTCCTTTTAGGAAAACCACAGGTTCTTTAGGAAAGTCAACTTTTCTCCCTCCAATAGTTAATGCTGTTTTCCCAACTGTTCCCCTTCTGTATGACCCTTTTCTTTCCAGATTTAAAATCTCTTCATATGTGCCTTTTAAAACATCTTGTTAAACTTTCCATTCATCAAATAAATACCAGATGATAGGGACTGTGCCCTTTTCCATACTTTTTGCCATGTGGGTAATAAATACATCTATTTACTTCATTTTCCATCAATTAAAAACACTACAGTGGCTTTTTATTTAATCGGTTATATGGAAGTTAGAGGGGATGGGAATGGAACATTATTAGACTTCTTGTTTGCGAGTACTTGGACATTAGTAAACTTCTCTTGGAGATCCAGTCCAGGAAAATAGGTTGCTGGCCAGAAATAGAAACAGCATTTTTTCCCCTTAATAAAGGAAGTCATTGTTTAAAATAATACTTAAAAATGTAAAAAAGACTAATTGTCCCTTTCCTTTTTAAGAGTATTTTTGAACATACTTTTAAAAGACTCTTGGTATCTTCATATTATTTTACAATTATGCAGTGATTTTTTAATGCAGAGCGTGTATTGAAGTCTATTATTCCTTCCCGCCCAAGTTGAGTTTATAAGTTGTGGGTGATTTTTGCTCTCTTTCCAGCTGTGTCATAGAATCACACAAATGGGTTCATACTGGGGCTTAGTGCTTGTAGATTTTCCATTTTGTTTGCTTTTTGCTGTTTTCAGTGTATTGTTAGGTTAAAGGAATGCTTCTCTCTTTGATTACTCCCTGGTAATGGGGACATCTTTACCCTGGAAAGCAGCAGGTAATGAAGAACAGGTGTTCAATGTGAACTTTCAGTTTTGTTTTCTCAGAAATGTGCCCAAAAGTAGGGCAAAGCTTTGCAAGTTTTTTAATGCAGATTATTATATTGATAGCTGCAGTATTTCCCCTGGTCTCCTGCCAACACCCATATCCCAGGCCTCTGAGTTTGACAGCACTTGAAGGAGCCATGAAAACTTGCTAACTTACAATTGATAAGTTGATCAAATGAATTTATGCAAGACAGTGAGTGCCCAGCATCTCTGCCTCAATGTTTACACAGGATAATCTCCTGGAACGTAGCAAAGTTTTCATTTGTGGTAAGAAATAGATGTTGCTTCCCTTCAGAATCTGAAATAAGATTAGACAAAAAATTCTAGAGATAAAATTTTCAGGATGAGTTTTGCTTAAATATCTGAGGGCCGGAGGAACATTTACTCTTCATAAATAAGATTTAGCCCCCATAGTCAACTTCCAGGGAACATCTCTATTTTTTCAAGGTCTTTTTTTAATCATATGCCTGCCTCAGGGTGCTGAACTTTGGACTGTAAGGTCAGGCAAGTCTCCATCTTTTTATCCTGCAACAGGCCTGACAGTCTTTGGGACTCTTTTTCCTAATGCAGACGTTGTAGTTTGAGTCACAGCAGCTACGGAGTGCTTTCCACTCGAGCAAGGGTAGACTTGCTGGCTCTCAACTTCGCTGCGGCACAAATGCAGTACTCACCGAGGCCAGTTCTGTAGCATCTCTGGTGCAGCGTCACGATTTTCCTAATATATTATTTTCATTTTTTTATTGGTAAAGTATACATAACATAAAATTTACCATTTTAAACTATTTTTTAAGTGTACAGTTCAGTGGCATTAAGTACATTCACATTGTTGTGCAACCATCACCACCATCCATCTTCAGAGCTTTTTTCGTTATTTCAAACTGAAACTCGGTATCCATTAAATGATAACTACCATTCCTCTTTCACCCGAGCCCCTAGCAACCACCATTCTACCTTCCATCTATACGAACTTGACTATTTTAGGTGCCTCATATAAATGGAAATCATTCAATCTTTACCCTTTTGTGTCTGGCTTATTTCGCTTAGCCTAATGCCCTCAAGATTCATCCAAGTGTCAGAATTTCCTTCCTTTTTGAAGCTGAATAGCATTCCCCTGTGTTTATATATCACATTTTGTTTATCCATTCATCTGTCAATGGACACATGGGTTGCTTCCACCTATTGACTATTGTGAATAATGCTGCCATGATTGTGGTTGTACAAATACCTGTTCAGATTCCTGCTTTCACTTCCTTTGGGTATATACTTAGAAGTGGAATTGCTGGGTTACATGGTAATTCTGTGCTTAGTATTTTTAGGGATTGTCATACCACTGTACACAGTGACTGCCCTATTTTACATTCCCACCAGCAATCTGTAAGCTACTTTTTAGCAGACATAATTCCCTTCACACCCTACTCTCAACAATATAAAACCAGTATTCATCTGATTCTTTTCTTAATTTAAAATTTTAAAAATATTTATTTATTTAATGTCTTTATTTTTTAGAGACAAGCTCTTGCTCTGTTGCCCAGGCTGGAGTGCAGTGGCACTATCATAGTTCACTGCAGCCTG
This sequence comes from Gorilla gorilla gorilla, assembly GCF_029281585.2. NCBI lineage: Eukaryota > Metazoa > Chordata > Mammalia > Primates > Hominidae > Gorilla > Gorilla gorilla. The sequence continues at coordinate 36,815,389 of NC_073233.2, read as the reverse complement.
GAACTCCTGCGATCAAGCAGTCCTCCCTCCTCAGCCTCCAGAGTAGCTGGGACTACAGGTGCACCACCATCCCTGGCTAACTTTTAAAAAAAAAATTTTGTAGAGACGGGAATCTCACTCTCTTGCCCAGGCTGGTTTTGAAACTCCTGGCCTCAAGTGATCCTTCCACCTCAGCCTTCCAAAGTACCGGGATTACAGGCATGAGCTACCACGCCCAGCCTGATTCTTGTCAGTAAAGGTTTTTCTCCATTTTCGGGGTGAGGGGGAAAGTTGGACACTGCACTTATATTGTTGCCACGGGAAGCAGAAATGTATCAAAAGAAGACAAGAAGAAAAAAGCAAAAACTATGGCATAATGCAGAAGAAAAGCAGAAATGTATCAAAAGAAGACAAGAAGAAAAAAGCAAAAACTATGGCATAGTGCAGAAGAAAAGCCAGCATTCACAAAGGATACAGGACCCTCTGGATTTAAACAGAAAATGCTATAAGCAGGGTGTGAAACTCCCATCTGTCCATTGCTGCTTCCTTTTAGGGTGTACCTGATCTTGTGTGTGCCAAGTACAAAATGCCCCGTGTGCCTTTGTAACGGCCAAGCTCCCAGTGCTTTCTCATTCCCACAGTGGCCATGTGGTCTACAAAGTGAAGCAGACGCCAGGCTGACTCTCAAATAAAGCCTCCTTGCTGCTGTTTGCCTCCAGATAGTTCAAGCCATTTCCTTTCATTTTTGGAAAAAAAGAGTGTCAGTTTGGCTTTCTGAAAACAGTTGCCACCTTTGGGCAAAGCTAATTAACTACAATACACATGTTCAGTTCAGGATTTCCAAAGAGAAAGAAATGTTTGATACTGGTGTATGTTACCCAACCTGACCACACATATGGCAGGTTTGGGCCAAGAGGAGGGAGCAGGAGGACATTAGTTCTGATTTCAGGTAACTGTTAACTCGTTCTACTTCTTGGAATTATATGATACTAGAGAGAGAGAGCTTCTATGTGAAGCTTTGTGGATTTGAAAACTGCTATACTGAATATTTTATGATCTTGTCAAGGCCTCCCCTTATCATGTGACCTCAAGGCGCTACCATGGCTTTCATCTTGTGAAGTCTTGAACATTTGCAGTTGCAGAAAAACCTCAAGAGACTCAGTATTTCAAAAGCCATAGTTTAGGTTTTATTTTCTAGGCTGGGATGTTTGTGGGTTTTCTTATTATAAAATTAGAGTTGTCATAGTGATGTTGTGTATTTCAAACCAGATATTCCATGGTCGCAGAAAAGTCTCACTTTAGGAAATGGATTTCTTTATGAATGTGCTAACATTGTGCACAGAAAGTAGCACAATACAGATAAACAGGCATCTTTGGTAGGTGGGGTGTTTGGGTAAATTTAAATTTCGGAGGATTGAACAAAAACTCCTTTACCTTAAGAACTGTGCAAAATTGTCCTAAAAAAATTTAAGTATCTAGTCTCTAGATGTCCGTAGTTAACATAATTTTATTGTTCTCACTCATCCAGCTTTAGAACACATGGTTCCTGAATACAAGTCTCAGCTTTGACCTCAGTGCTTGTTAACCCAGTGCCTCAGCCCTTCTTAGACATGAATCAGAACCTTTGGTGGTAGAGCAGGAAATTGGCACTTTAGCACCCAGGGTGATTTTTATGCCTGCTAAAGTGTGAGAACAACTGACTTTGAAGCTGTAGGTGTTTGGGTTGGTGGCGTATTTATCCCTAGAATTGCTCCGTGTAATTTGACGATGAGGACGTCTTTCTGTTTCTTTCCTCCAAAACGGAAGGCAAACTAAATTAAAATCCAGTTAATTCAGGTTCTGAGTTGATTGGGACATGGATAATTGTGATCTTTTTGCTGATTTCTAAAATATTTTCCCTTCATTATCTGTTGGATTTCAAGTGCATTCTGCTCTGTGTTATAGAATGAGGGTTGATGTGAAACTTAGGGGGACTCCAATTATATGCATGGTTCACTTACTGGTTCCATAATTTAGGAAGTCCTCTTTTCCCACTGACTTTCACTTTCTTTGTACTTAAATGGCAAGGTTGTACTATCTGATCTCAGTGTTTCTTTCCATCTCTAGCATCTTATGATATCCTTCTTTATTTTCTAACTTTTTCTCTTCCACCCTCAAAACATTTTCTCCATGCATAGAACTAGAAAGGCCCTTTGAGATCATTTCATCTTAATCTCTCATTAGGCACGAGAGAAAATAAGCTGAGGAACAAATTGGAGATGCTGCTTTGAAAGAGCCCACATGAGAGCCTGGGGCTTCAGCTCTCACAGTAGAGCTCCTTGCACTGTGGCATGAATTGTCTATCGTATGTGGGGCTCCATTTCTTACATTCCAGCCCTGCCCGATAAGTGTTTGGTACAGCAGCAACAGAGGTTGCTCTCAACATTTGGACATTAGGAATTTAATGTGTTAGGATTGATTCATATGTGTCATCAAATTGTATCTGGGGACAGAGATTCTGGGGAGACTCACGTATGAGTTTGGCTGGCCACAAGTAAACCCCAGATGATTCTTGTTACTAACTCTAGAATACCCGAACAGCATATATTGTGAACTTTTTTGCAGTGTACTTGAAAGGGCATGACCTTTGCACTCCGAACTATATTCAAATCCTGGTTTGGGAATTTATTAACTGTGGAACCCTAGGCAGGTTACTACCTTACCTCTCTGAGCCTTATCAACATAAAGGTTGTGAAATAACTAGTTTGTGGATTAAATACGATCTTACATGTAACGATTCCTGGAATTTAATGGGCACCAAGTAAATACCAGCTCATGGATCTTTCTTTACTTGTTGGTATTATTAGAGTTTGAAACTTTGCAAACTTGGGACACATATCAACAATTTGAAAATACAAAGGGGGTAATTTAAACTTCTTGCGATATCAGCTTTCAGCAATTTAAAAAGAAGGAACTGTTTTTTTTTTTTTTTGGAAAATTAGGAAGTCAAAATGCCAGACTCATCTATAAATGCGAAGCTCTTTTTGAGCTTTTATAGTACGGGCTTATGACATCAGTAAGGATCCAGCCCCTTCATTATTGGAACCTGTCACAGACCAGGGCAGGAAACCTCTCCCTTATTGTGTCTCCACTTTTTCTTGTTCTCAGAGTTCCTTTAGAACATGTCCAGGGAACACTGCTGGGTGTGCATTCTCAAAGCATGTTGCTGTACTCCATAAATGCTGATAAGCTTTTTCCCCAGACCAACAGAAGTCATATAAGTGAAAGGACAGAGAAGAAAATTTATCAAAGAAAGAGTGAGAAGAAGATTGACCCCCACCAGGAATGGAATTTTCTCTCTATAGCTTACTCCTCTTGATGAAGTATTAATTTTTAACAGGAATATGGATCACTTTTTTCCAGGTGTGAATTAGTTCCTATTGTGAAGTATTTGTCATTCCAAACCATTTTTGTTCTTATTGCTAGCTGTATGATTGCATGAATAATTAGTGCCCATGGAGTGCTTTAAGATCCCAACCTTCCTGGAAAGACAGTGCTAGTGTAAAGGGTCTTATATATGAAACCATTATGGCACTGTTTAAGGCATTGGAAAGGTCCAGAATATTCTGTGCCCATGAGAAAAAATTGGGCTAAAAAACAGAAAGTGAGTGCTAGGCTACTTCTTTTTAGTCCTCTTTCTATTTGATTCTTAGGATTACAGAATATCAGGATTGTAATATTGCTTAAAGTTTATCTAACCATCAAGTACATGGATTCCTCTACAACAGTCCTGTACTACACACACACAGACACACACACACGCACACACACACATACAGGATTGAGGAGAAACACAGAGAAAGAGAGAAAGAAAATGAGAATGAATGAATTTATCAACTCTGCTTTACCGCCCAAGTGATGTATGGAATGTGACCCCAACATCTGTTACCCCATATATGGTCAAGATTGATTTTTGTTGGTTGGGTACCAGTCCCTCTTCTGCTCACTGCCATGTGTTTATTCCCCTCAACTGAACCATTCATCAGTTAAGGATATGTGTCCTACTGAAACCCCTTTTCTTTGAACCCACATCCATCTAATGTCTTTGTTCACATGTCAGACAGCTCCTCAAATAGTCAAAGGGAACTTGGCATTTTCCTTAATCATCTCTTCTCCAGTTGAATTTTCCCAGATTCTTCATTCATTCCTTATTTTTGAGAATGACCAGCAAAACTAAAGGAATGGCTGTAGGTTCCTTCCATTATTTATATAATGCAGCTTTTCCATAGAGAAGCAATATTTTTTTTCTTTATTTTAAATTTTATTTCTTTTTTTTTTTAATTATACTTTAAGTTTTAGGGTACATGTGCACATTGTGCAGGTTAGTTACATATGTATACATGTGCTTTATAAAGGACAAATAAAGACATGTCTGCAGAGACAGTGAAATTCTTAGAAAGTATGCTGTACTTGAAAGGCAAGACACAGAGGTTTTGAATGCAAGCTGTGATGAAACATTACCCAGGGCGGTGTCCTGTCTGTGTTAGAGTGGAGAAACAGAGTCATGGAGCCTCTTGGTCAAAGCGTCACTATGTCAGTCTTGCAGAGCAGAATGGCTGTCAGGTTAATGAGTGCTGCATGTGCCCAGAGGCAGTTCTGAGCATGGTAGGACTACCCAGGTGAGGGCTCTTTGCTTTTGTGAGTGGGGAGCTCCCATACCTCATCATGTTAAGCCAAGCTGATCTGGAAAGGGACACATTCCAGGGGAGAATAGGGATGCTTAATTGATTTACACTGTTGATGAAGCGCACAGGCATGAATTCTGGTTGCCTTCCATCCCATATGGGGAGGAAGGCGTAAGTTGTAGAAGCCGCCTTTTGGCATTAAAAAACAAAGGGCGCTGGAGTAATGTAAGGATATATACTTAGCTTTTTCTTTTTAATGTATGAATGGAAAACATCTTTTATGCTTCAAATGTATATTTTAATAATAAAAATAGAACTATTGCCAAAATTCACTCCAGAAGGCAGCACAAAGAGAAAGAGAGGAGAGATCAAGTGTCTTCTCTTTTTCATGATAATTGCTTGTAGTCCCTGCTAACTGGCCTTTTGACAGGGTCACTGGCAGAGCTTGTGGGCCCCCTTGGCGATGTTGGTTGGTGGGACAGAGTATGGGCCAGTGCCTCAGCAGGAATGGGGCAGAAAACACTAGGCTGGTTCCCAGGCCTGTTTGCTCTGAGCACCAGCCAAGCCAGGTTTGGTTTTTGCTCACCTGTCATTGCAGCAATATGTAGTGACGTTTCAAACTGCTAGCATGGAAACAAGGTAAAAACTTCTTGGGACAACTGGGAAATTTCATTTAAACAGAATGTCAGACCTTAGCCTCCAGTGTAAATACTAGAGGCTTTGCTCTGTCCAGTTATGCAGTAGCATTTGGTGTGGAATTAAATCAGAGGCTAGTGAAAATCCAGGCAGGATCTAAATGTGTTGAGTACATTTAAGTTTCTCCTCTAATTTAGGAAACCTTATGCTTCTCCACCCTTTGGCACTGACAAATACCTGGAAGAGGCCATAACAGTCTTGAATAGGAATATGATCGCTAGATTCTCTATCACAGAATAAAAAATGAAGAGCTTATAGCTCTCTGATTTTTTTTAAGTGCTTTGGTCTTCAGAATCTGGCCCAGCACTAGTTGTTTTGATTTGCCCAGCAACCTAACCCATATTCTTGAATAAGCAAGCAGGATTTCAGCTCTAGAAGGGTGAGCTGCATATATTCACACACCATTCTATTCATTTTTCAGATACAGGATTTTTTAAAAAGGAGAGAGAACAGGGTCATTTTCATTCTATTGCAAACGCTTTTTATGTTTCAGGGATCAAATTATCAAATTTCAGGCAACTTTTTTTTTAAACTAGGTCATGACTTTCAAAGGCCATCTTTATTATCCTCAGCAGAAACATTAAACTTGTAAAAAAAAATTTATAATTTTTTTTCCTCTGGTGATTTTTTTTCTTTTATTTCCACCCCCACACATACAAAAAACGCTCAGGGAAAATGTTTGCCTTCACTTCCTGCTATTCAGCACTGTGTATTGTTAAACTGATGTAGTGTTTATACACATCGTGGTTATGGCTGTAGCCCGGCTATTGTTGAAGGATGTTAGACAGCCATTTATCACAGTACGCCAGTAAACCCATTGTAAAAATGTCCTACTAGTTAAATGAGGCTTAGATTTAATGAGGGTGTAAGAACAGAACGGGATTTTGACATACTGTAAATAAGGTTCCTATAGAAATGTCATCAGGATTAAGGTGCAGATTCCTTTTGTTTTCAAGCAACAATAGTCTCCTTGCCAAGGTAAAAAGAAGCCCCCTCCCTTTTAAATGAATCTTTTGAGGAAGTTGTTGTTTGCTCAGAGGAATGCATGAAACAAAGGTGTGTGGCCAGGAGATGACAAGTTCAGGGATGACTTCTTTGGGAAAGAGACGACACTCCCAGAACTCCTTTGTATATCACAGCCACACCTGGAGCCCTCAAAGCCTCCTTGTTCATGCCTGCTGCTGCATGTGAATGCCATTCAAGTGTGGTCCCAGTCCCCTCCTCAAGGAGGGCAAAGCCAGCCTTAGAGAGACCTAGTCTGAGATTCCTGGCCAGCCTTTGAAGAGAGTAATCAAGTTAGACATAGCAGGAGGGCATTTGCCCTTTCAAGCCAAGTGGGGAAGCACAGAGCCAGTCTTCTTTGCTTGATCTTATCAGTGTTCAATGAGATCTACCATTATGAAATCACAGAACAAACTGTAGAAAATGACCAGAAATTCTGGTGCATTCAATTTTCCCCATGGGAAGGAAAAATCAGTTATTTCCCCAGTGTCTAAGGAAATGAATTCAGAGAGAATGTCTCCATACGCAGCCAGAAGTAGGTACGTAGGGCTTGGCGTTAACCACTGGGGTTGCAGTACACTATTTACAAAAATAGGCAGTCTTGAAATTGCCCTATTGGAGAGAAATTTGATTGTCCCAGAAATAAAATAAAGTGGTCTCCATCTTCATTTTGCTAGGGCTCCTGGAAAGCCTCAATTCAAAGAGATCAGTGTTGAAAAAGATGAAATTGAAGGATATCTTGAGAGCCAATAGATGATCTAGAGGCAACCCATCCACATCTGCAGTTTCCTTAGTATCTTTCTGAACCTGGAACGCTTTAGAGGTGTGGAGTCTTCTTCTACTGAGTCTTCAATTTGACATAACAATGTATCCCTTTAGGCTTGAACCCCGAACTCACAAGGTCTTAGGGAATCTGTTGCTTCTATTTTGGTGGTCACCAGAGGCTTAATTTTAGCTGCTGAGAGATTAGTCTTTTATATTTATTTAATGTTCTCAGTGGGGGAAAAAAAGTTCAAGGGTTGTGTTTGCCTTCAATGCTCACTGCACATAACTCATTTTGCATCCTTGCAGCAAATGCCTGCTAACTTCATCAGGAAGTCACATTTGGACAAGGTGCAGTATGTGCTGGACATTCTTAGCTAGAAGGGCCCTTTCTGCAATGTCTCCATCTTTAGCTGCCCCCACCAAGGCTCTTTTTTTTTTTTCCCAGATCCCTCTTTTGCTGTAAGTTTCCACCATCCTTTTTGCAGAGCCACATAGAATAATGTTGGCAGAGAAACTTAGCGATGCTCTCTCAGCTCTTTTATCCTAATAGTGGTTTCTGTATCCTCACACTGCTAGACTGAATGTCTTTCTCAAGACAACCAAAGGCAGCTTTTTCAAGAAAAGGATACAGATCTGGATGCACAACAGTGAATCAGGCATAATCCTGCCACTCCAGAGCTCATGAACCAGTACAGTCATTCTCAAGCTTTAGCGTGTGCAGTACATACCTTACCCCCAGAGGTGTGACTTAGTAAGTTTGAGTTGGACCCCAAAATCTTCATTTCTAACAAACACTGTAGTAATTTTGATGCAAAAAACCTCAAGAGAAATACTGATGTAGTGAGGCAGAGGGAACACAGAAACATCATGAATTACAAAACTGCAGGAACCGCCTGAAGGAAAGTCAGAGTGCTGTGGGAATGGAGAAGGTATGGGTGCCACAGGATGGGCCTGGGCAGGGCCCACAGACACGATCATGTTTAAGCCAGATCTTGAAGGATGACTCAACTGTGGACCCTTGGCAGTGCTAGAGGGAAGGCCTTCTGAACAGGAAACAAGATCAAGGTGACTGAGGTGAAAGGGGAAAGGGCACATAGGGGTCAGTGCAGCCAGAGTGCTGGGTGCAGGGAGGATTCTGTTTGGAGCTCAAGAATTTGGAGTTTAGTCTTAGGCAGTGAGAAGCCCTTGAAGATTTTTAAGTAGAGAAGAGAAATAATCTGCTTTCTGCTTTCTTTCCACAGTGACCACAAGTGAAGTTGAGGTGGCTTTGGGCAGCATTAAGTGAACAAAAAGGGCAAAATGAGAAGAGGCAGGAAAAGGGAATTATTTTACGGTTCCCTCCTACTTCCCACATTCCTTTGAGGCCGAATTAATTGGTGTGATTCCATTCTCAATTTAAGAAATCAAGGTTAAATGACTTGCCCACAATTGCACTGAGCTGGAACTAGGGCATAGGTCTGCTGTCTCCAGATCTCCAGCTGACTTCCCACCGCAGCCTGTCAGTCAGTGAAATTAATCTGCAGTCATTCGCAGACACCTGAAAATGTCCCCTCCCACCCCTCAAATTGCATAATAATGAGTCCTACAGCAGAAAACAGTTGTATTCTTTCAAAAGTTTCTCTAATGTTTTTGAAATACACAAGGAAATAGTAAAAGTTAAGTGGACATTTGTAATACAGGCTTCTTTTATCATTAAAATAACGTCTCCCATGGAGTGAGAGTGAGGGTGGTAGTGGTGGGGTTCCTGAGATTCCAGATAGATTGTACTTCTGGCCCTAAAGATTCCTTATTAGCAAAATCTTTGAATCGGCCAGGTTTGAATGATAAATAAGAGGACACTGGGCATTTGGAATCTTCATTATCTATCATAACATATATTGCCTCTGGCAAAGACCACATCCCTCAGTCTGAGCTCTCACTTCAAACTGCAGGGGGGCCAGGTTAGCAGTGGGAATTGCATTTCTAAGGCTTGACAACCAAGGTCCTTAGACAAGAGGGGCCTAAGCTTTGTCACATCTAATCCCCGAATGTAACAAAAGCGGCTAAAAGGTGAAGAAGGGAAGCCCAAAAGGAGAAAAAAATAAGGGGGTGAGATACAGCTTCACACTGAGTTTCAAAGCTGGAAGACAATTTATAGATCATGTAGTCAAAGTCCCCATCCTCATCTTTACAGAGAAAGAAGTCTAGTCCCAGAGAGGGGAACCGATTTGCCCAGACCCCTACAGCTAGTTAGGGGTGATGCTAGCATGAAGAAGCCACGTGGCTCTTGTCACCACACCAAGCTGTTGCTCTCATGTCTCATGATACAATTGTGCTCACAGATTATTTCCCATGGATCCACTGGGATAGTTTATGAATCCTTTAAATGCAAAAATTAAATAATACTGGGAAGCCAGAGAGCCTATGAGATCGGGTTCAGTATTTTTACTGTTTACCGGCTTTGTGGCCCTGAGCCAGACCTCCTCTGAGCTTACTACTTCTTCTGAAAAAGGGGGCTAATAATCTATCTGTACCCGATACAGAGTTTCTCTGAGGGTAAAATGTGTCATTTAATGTGGAAATGCTGTACAAACTGGAAAACTCCACTAAAACATATGCTGTTAAACTCTTAAATATAAAACTTGGGTGCTGAACAGGCCCTTAGGAAGTTCACATATGCAGCTATTATTTTTCTGTGAATTTGTTTATAGGGTGTTTAGAAGCACCTAGGAGTGGCCATATTGCTTATCTATGAATGCAGGTTTTGGAACCAGAGTCAGCTATTGTCAAAAATCCCAGTTCCCCCATTTGCTCAATTCTGGTTATCAGTGGTTTACTTCACTTCTCCAAGTTGAGATCTTCATCTGTAAAATGAGACCAATAACTGCATCTAATTTATAGGAGAGTTATGAGAATCAATGAGATAATATATACAAATTACTCTGTGTCGCACCTGAAATAAAAGAATAACTTATACAAAATGTCTATTTTTACTCATTTTGCTTTAGTTGTTGTCTTTATCATTCTGATCTAGACAAGGAGTGGGACTCTTGGAACCCCATGAGGGCAGGTTTTAGGCTCTTCGATTAACCACTGCATCTTCAGGTCTGACAAGGCCTGGCAGTAGCAGATGCTCAATTAATATTTTGGAAAAATGTAATGAGTTCATATTGTAGGGGAATAAAGAAGGGGGAAAAAAAGACCCTTTCCTCTACCCTCTTATGTTTTGTGGCTGGCGCCTGTGAATTCAAAAGGCACTAGAAAGGTTAATAGGAGAAAAAACATACAGATTTAATTGATATTTTTAATTTTACATGCACAGGGGCTCCACAGAAAATTGAAAACCAAAAAAAGTGGTTTTGGGGGGCTTATACCATTGAACAAATAGCAGTAAATTGTGGAGATATGACTAGACAGAGGAAAGGGGGTTTGGGCATCTAGGGCAGATGAATTGTGAGAATATGACTTGGAAATTCTGGGGGAAACTAATGGAAGAGAAGGGTAATTTTAGTAAGGTCTGTTTAAGCAGACTTATCTTGGTGCTGGCTCCTCACTTCTCATGATAGGGTATCTCTCTTTATCTTGGTTCAGGAGGAGGGGAAATTTATACTACCATCACAAATGGAAGTTTATGACCTGTTTTTAGGCAGAAAAGGGGAGAGCAGAGAACTTTTCCTGTATCTGCTGATTCTTTCTTTTTTTATTGAAACAAGGTTTTCGTCTGTCTCAGGCTGGAGTGCAGTGGCATGATCATAGCTCACTGCAGCCTCTACTTCCCGGGCTCAGGTAGTTCTCCCACTTCAGCCTTCCAGGTAGCTGGGACTCAGGCGCACGCCACCACACCCTAATTTTTGTGTAGAGACAGGGTTTTGCCATGTTGTCTCAGCTGGTCTCTGGTCTTCAACTCCTGGGCTCAAGTAATCTGTTCACCTCAGCCTCCCAAAGGGCTGGGATTCCAGGTGTGAGCCACTGCACCTGTCGTATCTGTTGATTCTCCATTGCTTTCAGCTCAAAAATACTCCTTATGACAAAGCGGCATAGTTGGGGGTGGCATATCCTGGACTCCTTCAATATATAAACACAGCAGAACTTTAACATTTATGACCTCCTGATTAATGTAATTTTTAGCTATACATAGGGGCATTCATTCATTCATTCATTCATTCATTCCCTTAACATTTACTGAGCAACTACCATGTTCCAGGCACTGTGTTTGATAGTGGATATAGATTAAGGAATAAAATAGACACAATCCCTGCTGTGGTAAACTTAAAATCTAGTAGAAGAGACTAAAAAACAGGCAAGTAAACAGATGACTAAAACAAAATAATCCAGAGTTATGAATTATGGTAAGTACTATGAAGGAAACATAGTATGTGGTTACTATGTGGGGAGCACGTGGTTAAAAATAGTGGGGAGTGGCCGGGGGTGGTGGCTCACGCCTGTAATCCCAGCACTTTGGGAGGCCGAGGCAGGCAGATCACCTGAGGTCGGGAGTTCGAGATCCTGACCAACATGGAGAAACCCCGTCTCTACTAAAAATAGAAAATTAGCCAGGTGTGGTGGTGCATGCCCTGTATTCCCAGCTACTCAGGAGGCTGAGGCAGGAGAATCACTTGAACCCGGGAGGCGGAGGTTGCGGTGAGCCAAGATCATGCCATTGCACTGTAGCCTGGGCGACAGAGTGAGACTGTCTCAAAAAAAAAAAAAAATATATAGTGGGGTGTGCTTCTCTGAGATATCAAGAAAGGCCTTCTAAACATAAAAATGTTAATCCTTTGCCTTTCATCCTTGTAGAATAAAGTTATCCTAAAAAGCCCATTTCCTTGTAGGTCAAAATAGACTTATAGCAGTAACCTCCTGAATGGCAGTTGTAAGGATAGATGTGATAAAGCCGTAACACTTTAGTGTGTAGCAGGATAATCTATGGAACCCGTGTAACAATCAGAAGCCTGGGCTTCAGACCATAGATAGAGAGTGAGGCTTCTAGGTGGGGCCCTGGCAAGCATGTGTTTGTGGAACTCATCAGGTGCTCCTGCTGCAGGCTCAAGTCTGAGCGCCCAGTTCAATCCAGGGAGCTGTTGATTTCTTGGCTGGTTGACTTTGCTGAACATCATGGCTCCCTCCCCACAACAGGGATGTTGCTGTTGAAAGCATGACATGCATAGGGTTTGATGTGAGTGACATCAAGATGTCCTTTAGTCTTCCATTGGAAACCCTTTCCCCTCTTAGGAAAATGATGCCCTTGTGATTTGACTCATTCTCCCCCAAGAAATGATGCTCATTCACATCTGAAAAAATACCCCCTGTATAGTAAATGGTGACAACAGACAGGGATTTCCCTTATCTTAAGCCAGGGCTTCTCTCTGAAAACATCTCAGAGTGGGCTTCAGTTTTGTAAACTCCCTGAAATTGTAGGTAAATTGTGTGTCCTTGGTGTAAATATGAATTTTATCTTTCGAGGGTCTATAGCTTTCTTCACATTCTTAAGGGGATCTGCTCCTTAAGATCATAAATGTAGTACTGGATGGTAGGGTGACGTCTCGTGGATCCTTGTATCTCCAGCACCTAGGGCAGGGACTCATGAAACCTCTCAGGAAATACCGGTTGATTGAAGTAAAGATTCATTCTGAAGCAGACCCCTCTAGCTATCAGCAAAGGACAAAATCCACACTTGGCCTTTCTTACTTGCCCCTGTTTAACTGAGCAAACCCTTGTTTGCTGTGCCACTCTCTTTCGTATGCCCGTTTGCACCCGGCTTCCTATTTATCAGCTATCAATATCCAGCGAGTGCTGGCTCTTGTCAGTCTAATTTCTGGTTGCTGCCGCTTCTTGACACCCCACACTTTATCACCCGCACACTGCTTGGCTCCTATTACAACTGGTCTCAGCATTGCTAATAAACAGCAACACCAAAGCCATATTTTCTAGTCCCTGTCAGGCCACTGCTTTCCTGGGTGAAATAAAAGTCCTATTAACATGCTCCTCCTCATTGCCTCTGACAGATTGATTAATTAGGCCTCCTCTTTAGATGACCTCTGCACTGACACGACAAGGAGGTGAATATAAAATGAATAGTTTGCCCATATAATGGGCTACTGTGGGTTTGGGGTTTTTATCAAATCAGACTGTCGGAAGTTACGAACTTGTATGAAATTCCATGGCTTGCAGCAGCAGCAGCCTAGGATGGCTTTTGGTCCAGTGGAATCTGTCACATACAGATAGGACTTGAATGCCAGGCACTGCGGGGCAGGGGAGAACCCACCTGACAAACAGCCACCTGTCTACCTGAATGATCTCTCATTTATGCAGCCCAGTTCATAAAGTGCAAATCTAATGTTCTTTTAATGTTATCAAATCAAATGACCTTTTGTTTTCCACAGCTTTTCTTTCCCTCCATCCCTCCTTCTCTGCTAGAACACCCAATACGTTAACTTTGTGGTTGCTTTGCCTCTCAGAACGCTAATGCAAAACCATTACAAAAGAGCACTTGAGTTAAATGTCCACATTTCCATTATAAGTTGTTGTTTTCAGAGAAATCGGTAACTTGGACATAAAAAGTCATTTTAGACTGGGACTTGGCGTCGGGGGGGCTCCGACAGTCTTGGCAAACAAATTAGGCTGCTTGCTTTCCATTAAGAGAGTGTGGAATCCGAGGGGTGCTCGTTGGCTGCCTTTGCTGTTATGCACTTCTTTAGTGAGGGAATGGCTTGGGAAGCCATTAACCAGATTGAAATATACAAGGAGCTCTCTAATTGCTTTACTGAGCAGGCTCTGTAGATATTTAAAATCCTGCCTGCAAAGAAGAATGAAACAGCCTTGCAGAGCATGGAGGCTGCAGCAGGCGAACACACATGGACAAAGATGCCCAGAGATGGAAGGCTGTTTTTTCTGCTTACTTGTATTGTTTTTTTTTTCCCTTTGGAGTGAGTTAATTTATTATTTTAAAGCATGCCTACTAACATCTAGCACTTTTAGAAACATGCCATTCTATTACAGTGTCTTCCTCCAAAGAAAAATAATTTCAGTGATGCCAAGATCAAGCCAGTGAATTCTTAGCAGAGCTTGGTACTTGCTAGGTGCTCAATAAGTGGTAGGCAGGCTGAGCTGAATGATGAGTCTTTTCAGGAGAAATTCTCAATGGGTGAAACCCTAGAAAGAGAGAGTAGGAGAGGGGACTTGCCAGTCTCCTCTAACCGCACACAGAATTCCCAGGGCCCGGAAGGAACTCATGGCCTTTGACTTTGCCTGCAAAGCTATTCATTTTATATTGGTCTAAATTTGGGCTGAGTTTGCAGCTATCTGCAACCAAGTGAGTGAAATACTGGATGGTCCATGGAGAAATGATGGTATTAGAAACAGGACCCTCAAGAACGTACACATGTACACATGCCACTGTCACCCCTTTAGAGATGGTAATAGTGACACTAGGGAAGAGAGTAGTTGCTTAAAGACTGCATGAACTTGAATGGATATTTGTATAGCCATGTTCATAGCAGCATTATTCCCAATAGCCAAAAGGCGGAAGCACCTCAAGTGTCCACTGACAGGTGAATGAATAAACAAAACATAGATACCTAAAATGGAATATTAATCAGCCTTAAAACAGAAGGAAATCCTAACACATACTACTATATGGATGAGCCTTGAAGACATTATGCTAAGTGAAGTAAGCCAGACACAAAAGAATGTATATTGTATTATTCCACTTGTATGAGGTACTTAGAGTGGTCAAATTCATAAAGATGGAAAGTAGAATGGCAGTTGCCAGGGCCTAGGGGGTGAAGGGGGTTATCATTTAATGCGTAGTTTTGGTTTGGGAAGATGAACAAATTTTGAAGATGGATGGTAGTGATAGTTGCACAATAATGTGAGTATACTTAATGCCACTGAACTACACTAAAAATGGTTAAAATGATAAATTATTTGTTATGCATATTTTACCATAATTAAGAAAAAAGGTTACACTAATTAGTGACAACTAGACTGGAATGCAAATCCCTTGAATACCAGTCTAACAATAGAATGGAAAGATGTTTGGTCTGGGAGTCAGCAGGCATGGAATTTAGTTCCTTTGTATTAGTCGAAGGTCTTCAACAAATCATGTTAGCCCTTTGAGCCTTGTTTTCCATTTATAAGAGAGGGTTGAACAATATTCCAGCTCTGCCAGTCTTACATACCCAGAGCCCTTCCTCAGCCGGGGAGTCTCCTAGTGAACATTGTCATGAAGCCAGCCTGGATTTTGCTCTCTTTATTTTTTTTTTTTCTTTGTCACAGGTCATTCAGGCAATGACTGCATACCTAGACTAGGTGTTGTCAGGAGAAAGGAGTGAAAGAGAAGATGGAAGCTTTAAAGGGACTGTTCATCTCTCCCAAACTTAATTTCACAATTCCCAAAGAGGAAAAGAAATTAATGTAGTTGCTGTTAAGAAATTGCCATATGTCCTGTTCTTTTATCCCAATGTGGATGATCATTGACTCCCAGAAATCCCTGAGAAATATATCGGAGAATATGCTGAAATTTATTTAATTAAGGTAGTGCAGGGGCTGGTTCCATATTAAACATGGTGGTGGGGATTTAAGATAATAATGCTACCATCAGTACATCTAAAATTGTTTAATGTTTTACTGCAAATATTTTTTAGCTAGAAGAAATTAAACAAGTGGGGAAGATTCTCAGAAACCAACACAGCCCAAAATGTGCAGATAAAGAACCAAAAAATAACGTAGAAAGGAGCAAGATTATAATAAATGTATTTTTAATGAGTTAATTTATTTCCTCTTTTTAAGTCTTAACTTGTAACATTATTTGAAATCACAGTAAATGTACATTTTATTTCTTGTTTCAGCCCTGAGGTGAGTTTATTTGGAATGTTTGTTTTAAATGGATTTAGCCATCATGGAATTAGGTCATCTTGGAAAAATGTGTTTTTTCTAAAAAAAAAAAAAAAAAATAGAATGATGTTCTGTGTGTTTGAGAGTAATTTAGAAACCACTGTTAATTTCCAGTCCTGTTATGGACTCCTTCTTCAGGAAGGTAAGTGCGTTTGATGTGTTTGAAGCATTTTGTGAGACAAGCAAAACAATTTGGAGCAATTGAAAGTGAAAACCCTGCCCTGAGCACATGGCTTCATTTTCATTACGTTATAACGCAGGTGGAATGCAGATCATGCTGGGTCAGTTCTCTCTCTCAGTATCATTTATTCTACCTTTCTGTGCCTTAAGAACAAACTTTTCACTTAACACAAGGATGCTATCCATTTGGCTTCTTTTTTGCTTTTCCAGTGAATAGCCATTTGCTTATCGACTTGTTTTTGAACTTACTATAATAAGCTTTAGTCAATTTTCTTTTAAAATAATTTTTTTGGCTTTAACTCTTGTGAGATAGCAATAACACAAAAAAGACATTTATTTTGCTTTGAAACTAGTGCTTTTTCCAGAAGGTCTTGTGTCCCTTAACAATTTGCATTCATCCATTTATCAAATGTGGATTGAGGGCAATGTACTGTTCCAAGCCTCGGATTACTAGGGAGAAGCATAAGGTGGGTTCATCCCTGCTTAAGATGAGTTTGTTGTTTCATTATGCAGTCATTCGTATAGTGAGAACTATCAGTAATTCATACCATCTTCAAGTAAACAGAAAAATCCATCATGCTAGTTCCTGGTCATCCTCTTAGGATAGAAGATGGTGGGGGAGATGAGTATTTATTATCTCCACCTGCCTACAAAGTGTTTCTTATTCCCTGAGTTCATTCTACAGAGCCATGATTTGAACCCAGGTCCTTATTACTGCAATCTGGATACTTTCCAATTACCATGACACCTTTTGGATTATTTAATCTATCACTTGTCTGCTTTCACTCCCCACCCTCCCACCCACAATCCCTGCCCCGTCTTCTCTCTTTCCCTCCCTCCCCTCCTACAATGAGAAAGTGATATATAAGGAAGACAATGAGACAAAAGCCTGACCCTGAAGTCAGACAGACCAGAGCTTGACTCCCATCTGTGCTGGGTGACCTTGGATAAGTTATCTAACTTTACTAAGCCCCAGGTGCCTCCACTGAAAACAGAAGATACTGATACTTCAGTAATAATAATAAGCTCTGGCACTTAAAAGAATTCTGTCCAATGCCTGACGTGGAGCAAGCAGTAAGCCTCACTTAGCGTTGACTGCTATTATGTTTACGATCTTCCCATCATAAATGCTTTATTTATTTATTATTTTTTTAAAGTAGCATTTCCCACTAGGTTCCCAGCAGAGTGGATGGAGAAGCAGGTGTGGAGGATTGGTTTCAGGAGTCTGTGTGTCTATGAGCAGAGAAAGTATAAATTTATATTGTGTCTGAAGAATTTCTTGTGTGACTTGATGAAAAAAAGATAAGGATGAAAGCTTAATGACAATATTTTTTTTTCCTTGAGACAGGATTTTGCTGTCGACCAGGCTGGTATGCAGTGGTGTGATCATAGCTCGCTACTGCCTCAAACTCCTGGCTCAAGCAGGAGTAGCTGGAGCTACAGGCTCAAGCCACCATACCCAGTTAATTTTTTAAAACAATTTTTGTAGAATTGGGATCTGTTTATGTTCCCCAGCTTGGCCTCCAACTCCCGAGCTCAAGCTATCCTCCTCCTTCAGCCTCCCAAAGTATTGGGATTATAGGTGTGAGTCACCGTGCCTGGCTTAATGGTGATAACTTTTTTTTGAAAAGAGCCCCAACTGATACCTAGTTGAAATGTTACCTATAATGTGATATTTTCTGGGACTCTCCCAGGTGGAGTTGGTCACTCTAGCCTCTGTGTCACTGTAGCCACTGTTCGATAGCTATACACAGTGAATGCTCAGTAATATTTGTTATGTGGCTGAATGAGTGAAATAATAAGTGAATGACAACACATCACTTTATTTTAAAATATTTTCACATTTGGTTCCCTGATCAGACCTTGATATGGTTGGATCTGGAAAGGAGTCTTGTCTCTCCCCTTTTCCCTGCTGTCCTGACATACTTTTTCACACATAGTGGGCAATCAGCAAAGCTTCCCCTATTGCTTTTTGTAGGCTCTTTCCTATCAGAGACATGTCTCCAAACATTCACAGATTTTATTTGACTAAATACTCACATGTAGATCTAATTAGTTGGGCTCTATTTCTCTGTTCTCTAAAAGACTCCCTGAGTATTTCAGTCTGGAGACCACTCTTCTATCTTTTCCTCCTTCCGGAGTTTCAGAATTTTCTTCTTAAACTGCCATCTTTGGGAGTTCTTCTCTGTTCTTCTTCACATTCTTCCCACCTTCTTTCCAACAATTTTTGCATTTTATCTTAAACGATGTGTCTTGAAAAGATACAACATGCTCCTTCTGGCCATCTCTGAGCCAGTTTTACTATGAGCCAGAGATCAACAAACTGAACTTTTTATTTTACATCTTCTGCATGCCAGGCACTGAGTTAGGCTGTAAGGATACAGTGGTAAACAAGACAGGGTTCTGCCCCATGGAACTTACACTCCTGTGAAGGAGCAGTTTCATGGGTTGTGAATAAGAGTTTCAGAGGGATAAATCAGGAATAAGAAGCAGCCTAACCTAGCCTGGGGAATGGGCTGTGACAACTGTGATGAGGCCTCAGCACTTGTTCCCACTGGGCATCAGGAATGGGGAAACCTATGCAAAAAGAAAGGGGCAAGAGAATGAAGGCTGTCATGCTGGAAAAGCTGAGGCCGAAGCTTTAGAAATGTTTCCTACTTTCAGAGTTGGGATTGAATTAAAGGACAAAGTGGGAGAGAAATATGAGCCTAAACCACAGAATCACAGATCTTTTGCCAGGCTCCTGGAATAGGGGGGCATCTTTTGGAGCCATAATTAAGTCATTACCACAAGATTATTGTCAATTGTTAGTATTTCATACATTACAGATGTTTCTAAGTGATTGGTTTCATGGAAGGGGATTGTGGCAGACGTTGTTTAAAAATATGACCTCTCACTTGTTCCATTTCTGATTTTCCACATAGAACAGATGATCTTGATTGTCTCATGGTCAACCCAGAATTACGACACTCTGGGAAGATTAGGAGGAGAATAAACTGCTACTTAAACCTTTTCTCAGCAGCATTGGGAAGCATGTGTTTCCAGCAATAACTCCTGGGAACTATTTGGTCAGTACATGCTTCAGCTGTAATTAAAAGGGCATTTCCTTGGTTTTAATTTCTTTTAATTAATTAAAAAATATGCCATCTGTGTAGGGGGAGTTATAGTCCCTTCCTAGATGTGGAAAAATATGATTTCTGAGACCAAAAAGCAGTATTTCCAAAAGAGTGTTCTGAAGACCACTAGTTCTGCTCGGTAACCCAGAGAATGGGTTGGTTTGAGATTTGCTGCTCACTCTGTCCTCTTGGAGATTCATGAGTTTGTTAATGTACTAAAGGCTCTGAGAAGTCCTGCAGTAAAGACACCTCTTTAACTCAGCATTTCACATATATGTTTGAGCAAAGCACCCGTTTTTAAGCCAAGACATATTATGATTCCACAGAACACACTTTGGGAAACATGGTAGTGATGGTATTTCTTAGCGTCCTCTGTATGCATCATTGTGGTAACTCTGAGCTGATAGGACTTAGAAGCAGTCATGCCTCATGCAGAAGTCAAAGGAGAGGCCTCAGCCAGATTTAGTGGCAGCTCCGATTGTTTATTGAGTGAAATGAACATGTCAGCAGTAGACTGCAGTGGAAAAAACACTGGGCTTGGAGTCAGATGGTCAGAACCTATTCTTGGCCTGGCACTACTAGTTTTGCTGCCTTGAGTAAAGAGGTTAACCTCATTGAGCTTCTCTTTTCTCTGTAAAATGGCTATTACCTGCCCTACAGCTGCCCTAATAACCATCATTCATTCAGTGCTCCAAAGTCCAGAACAGGGGTCAGCAAATGTTTTCTGTAAAGGACTAGAAGGTGTAATAAATATCTTAGACTTTACGGCCCATATGGTCTCTGTCATGGCTACTCACCTCTGCCATTGCGGTGTGGAAGCAGTTGTAGATGATATGCAAATAAATAGGTATAGCTGTGTCCCAGTAAAACTTTTTTTTTTTTTTTTTGGAGACGGAGTCTCACGCTGTCACCCAGGCTGGAGTGCAGTGGTGTGACCTCGGCTCACTGCAACCTCCGCCTCCCGGGTTCAAGCAATTCTCCTGCCTGAGCCTCCTGAGTAGCTGGGATTACAGACATCTGCCACCACGCCCGGCTAATTTTTGTATTTTTAGTAGAGACGGGGTTTCACCATGTTAGCCAGGCTGGTCTTGAACTCCTGACCTCAGGTAATTCCCCCGCCTCAGCCTCCCAAAGTGCTGGAATTATAGGTGTGAGCCACCATACCCAGCCCCAGTAAAAGTTTATTTATAAAAACAACAAGAGAGATTTGGCCCACGGGCCATAGCTTGCTAGTTCCTGATCTAACGTATGTCAAGGTCTTTACCTATATTACTGCTAATTCTGCCTGTAGGATTAACAGAACACCTAGATTTATACCAGCGAAAACTGAGACACAGAGATGTTAAGTAACTTGCTTAAGGCAATATAGTTAATAAGTAGGTCTAAGAATTGTGCTCTTAGCTACCATACTGAACTCGCTTCTCTTATGACATCAAAAAACAGGTTACAAATTACAAAGGTAAATAAATGTAGATAGGATGTAGTATTATCTGAGGAAGTTCTCGTTTACTTGGGCTATAGGAGGCAATTCATGAGAAGAAGCATGTATTATGTAGTATGCTTACTATGCCCTTTTGTCTCCACTGCCACTTCTGTACTATGCTTTACCTTCTCCTCACTCAGCAATGACTGGGGTTTCTAGGGCACCATAATTCAAAGAAATTGCCTTTTTCTGAAAATTACCAAAATCCACTAGCAGCCTATTGAACATAATAGTGACACTGCAAATGTGCCCGAACCTTCAGACATTAAGGTGCCAGGATGCTGTAGACTTGAGTGTGTAATAGGAAACATCTGAGCCTACAGTTCCAGCAAATGTAGACTATTTCTTAATAAAAAATAACCCTGTGTACATCCACTTAGGTTTTACTTCCTAAGTGGAGTAAAACTAGCCCTAGAGTCAAGTTTGAAATTATTTTCATAATTTTGGGTAATTAAGACACTTCCCAGATCTCATTAGCAAATGCCTAAAATAGAATAATTGCCATATAATTAGTGACTGGCAAACCTTTAGAGGTTTGAAGGTTTTTGTTCTTTTCTGAATTTGGAAGTACAAGGGCCTAATCTTGAATTTATCAGAACCCAGGAAACTTCATAACTAGACTCCATTCCTTTCCCAATTCATTTGTTTTAGTCCTACCTGTCTTCTTCCACCAAATTCCACACCTTTCTATGAGTTTCTTGTAAGCATTTTGTCTTCTTCTATTTAGATATTTCTCCTTGGTTGGAGTCTTGTACTTTAACAACTATTTAGCATGTTCCTTCTCTGAGTCTGACACTGAGCCAAATGCTAAGGGGAAGATGGTATCTCTGCCTGCTAGGAGCTTATAGTCTAGTTAAGATATGATTTCATGATAACAGCCAAAGAAGAGATAGGGTGGCAGATCATTCACTTAAGTCTGCTGTGCTCTGAGATTTAGAGTTAGGGCATCCTACTCTTCTCTAGCACTTTAATTGCTTTTTAGGGCTGCCCTTATTATCTTCATTGATCTCAAAATAATTCTGGCAGGTAGTACAGATAGGATCGAGAATAGTAATGTCTTTCACCTAAAGAAGCTGAAGCTCAGAAGAGTTTGGCAATTTGTCTAAGGTTATGCAGTTATGTATGGGTTTAAAAAATAATAGCAGGTCTTCTGCCCCCTGGCCCCACCTATTTTTTACTGTGATGCATCAGCACATGGCACATAGATTCCCAAGTGTCTCACCCCATTATCTTGTCAAGGGAAAGAGTGTAAATGTTGAAGTTGGACAACTTTGCATCCAAAACCTAGCTCAGCCACTTTGGTTTGACCGTTAGGTCAGTAATTTAACTTAAACCTTCTTATTCCTATTCTTCATAGGTAATTTGAGACTGCAATAAGTCAATTGCAGGACTGTGGCAGGGATTAACTAGAGGACAAATGTGAAAGTACCTAATAGGATAAATGAAATAATAAATGGAAGCTCTTATAAATGAGTATATCACCCCATGCTCACTCACCACACTTCTTCTCAAGTCTCTCCTTTACTGGATCATGAACTCCTTGAGAATAAGAGTCATTTCTTGGTCATCTCTGACACATAGTAGGGCTCAATATACTTTGTTCATTTAACAAACACCTAGCACTTATTGTGTGTCAGGCACCATTCTAAGTGCTTTGCATATTTTAACTGAGCTTTATTATAATCCCTTGAAGTGGAAGAACTACTATTATACCCATTATGCAGATTAGGAAACTGAGGCCCAGGAAGATATGCCAGAGTTCACCCAACTATTAAGTGGTGGAATTAGGACTCAAACCCAATTGTCTGGCTCCAGAGCCTATGCTGTTACTCATCCTGGGCTGCTATCAGTTGGACTGGGTTAGGTTGTTCAGGCCCCATCAGCTTTGCTTCCCCCAAGATTCCTGCTCCTTGGCTCTGGAGGCACATTTTGTTAACAAGTCGGGATTCTTTGGTGAGGTCAGATTTCTTCTATCTGCCTCCCTTTTACTGCTCTTGATTTTCCAGGGATAATAATTCAAGATGATAGCTGAACCATAGGACTAAATTTCAAAGCACAGAGTCTAGAGGTGTTTTAAATGAAGAGGGAAGGTTGTGTAAAAGTCAACTGGGTAGAGGAAGGCTGTCGACTAGATTTAGGCTAGTATTCAGATAAGTGTGGATCCAGAAGAGCCCCAGCTCAGAGTCATGCCTAGGTGACAAGCCAGGTTTTTATTCTCCTAAAAGGAAAGGACTTACTTAGAAACAGAGAGTAGCCCCTTCCAAGTCTTCTTTGCCATTCTAGGGTTGAAATTTGATGGGGAAAATAGAAGCTTTCAGGTCTCATTTAAGAGTCAATGACAACACAAGGAAATCTGTCTCCCAGTCCCTTTTTCAGCTTCTAGTTCAGTTAACGTACTTTTATGTATTTGCAAAGATGTGTAAGCTGTTTAATAGAATCATAGAAAAACCTAAATGAACAGGGAATGGGAAGTATTAAAACAAACACAAGGGAGTTAAAAGAAAATTCATTCTGAGTTGTGGGTAGGTAACTTAGTGTTTAGGTCCCAGTTTTTTATTGCATCCTAATGCTTGAGCCCAGCGATGCTGACGTAGGCCTGGTGATGACAATATTCATTAAAGTTAATTTCCTGATAGAGGCCACTTAAATCTGATTGTTGTTTTAATTTGTTTCACTGCTAATTTCCTTCACTTAAATAGAGGAAGCTCTCTGCCCCTCCCACAACCAGCCCAGGCAGTTTCAGAGAGGTGACAGCCATCACGTCATTCACCAACCAGAGAATGCCATCATGTCACACTCTTTAGGCAGGAGATGATGTCTTTATTTATCTCTAGAACCTAGAAGTTGCCTGATTTGGAAAATATAGGTGCTCACTTTCAAAGTCTAAAAGTATATTGCTTTATTGAATATGAAATCTCCTCCATTACTCAGCTAGACCTAAATCCACCTAGGACTTAATGGGAAAAATGTGAGTCCCAGCAGTGTCCAGGATTTTTGAATTATACATACTCATTTTGTTGTTTGAAGAACAAATATAAATACAGCACAGGCTAAAACATCAAAGCAGGAGAGAAAACTCCCACAGTAATAATAATAGCAAACAAAATGTTTATTAAATTCCAGGCTGTTCAAAGTCTTTTTCATCATGGACCTTGTGCGGTAGGTGCTTTTGTTATCTGCATTTTTACAGATGAGGAAGCTGATGCCTAGAGAGGTAAATGAAGCTAACAGCAAGGATTTGAATTCAGGAGGGTTGCCTTAGACTCTGGCTCTTAAACCCTGCAACAGTGCTTCTTAAACTCTGGTCCCAAGACTGCAGCATCTGCATCTCTTGAGACCTTGTTAGAAATGCAAGTTCTTCGGCTCCATCCTAGAGCCACAGAACCTTGGAGTGGCTTCAAGTGACTGATGCTCTCTAAAGTTTGAGAAACATTGCATCACAGGATGCTACTTTTCCAGACTTGGTTCTTACATTCCATAAATATTTATCAAGTACTCAATAAGTGGCAGGGACTATTGGAGATACAGCAAAAGCAAAAATGCCTTCCCTCTGGGGGTTTACAGTTTAGAGAGTTTACAGACTCTAAAGAAAATTAAGTAATTCAAATACTAAAGTACTAAGCTCTCTTATCTCAGATTGGCAGATTACATTCTCAGTTAGTAAAAAAAAAAAAAAAAAAAAAAAAAAAAAAAAAAAAAAAAAAAAAAGATGCTAAACTTTAACACTAATAGCCAGAGGAAGGAACACCGCATAAAGGAGTTTAGAAGCTTACTTCAGGTGACACTACTGAGGTTGCAAACCCAGGTCTCTTGGTTCCTGATCTTAGCATCTCTCCTATGCTATGCTGAGCATGTTTTCCTCATCTCCTTTGCCCTGTATCTTGTTAGGGGGAAAAAACATGAGGTTTATAGACAGGCTGACCTGAGACCAAATCCCAGCTCTGCCACTTACTGATTTCATTGCACACAGATTGACATGAGGTTGGGGTTTGGGGGCAGAGTTGACAGTGGTTGGTAGAGGCAGAGCTGGAAATTCCAGTCCACAGTTCCTGCCAGCTCACAAAACTGGGAGAGATTCCAGTCTAGGGAAGGGATGTGAATGATGGGTGGTCAGGCTTTGTTGGTCCAGTGTCTGTCACTGCTCTTGGACTCACAAAACTTCCTGCTCTTCAACTTTGTGAGATTTTGAAATACAGTTTTCTCTCCTTCTCACTGCAGTATGCTTAGCCAGAGTCCTCAGAAGGAGCATAGATTTTGTGTGTATATTAGATATGCTTCCAAATGTATAGCCACTGTGATCGAGTGTCACTGCCACTGGTTCAGTTTTCTGTTTTAGGGAAAGCCAGTAAAAACCTGACTTTTGGAAATTTCCATTTGTTGAAAAAGGCAGACAGCACCACTTTTGATAGTGTGCTTGTTAAAAGGCTTTAAGAAGAAGATATTTGACTGGCTAGCAGACATTTCACATAAGAGATGGTGTGTCACCAGATGAAGAGTAGAGGGGACTGGGGAGAGTGGGATACCATGCAGTTATAACCCACTTTCCAGATAACAGAATTCTGGTCCCTCGCCTTCTAAAACACTGGCAAAATAAGGAAGTAAGAAATGTGTTCTTTGCAGAACTAATAACTCAGAAAGCATACAAACAAGGGCCTGTTAGGAATGCACTCACAAACTATGCTAATTCTGGTTTAACTCATGATTCTGACACATTGTCCTGGCCCCAGAGAAACCTGGGTAGCAAATTTGAAGGAGAAGAAGAAATATTGAAACTGGGGATTCTGAAGGCAACCAAATCTGAGTTTGGATCTCAACTTTGCCAGTCAGATGCATGACCCTAATCGCGTGATTAAACACTGTGGACCTTTCCTCATTCGATCGTCTGTAAAACTGAAAAAAAAAATTTAGCAGTTTATATCTTCCAGAGTTCTTGTGAAGCTAATGTATTGAAAGCAGCCAGCAGATAACTGTACAATTGTTTCAGTGATGGTGAATAGCAACAAAACGGAAAGGTATCACTTACTGAGAGCTTCTCATGTGCCAGGTTGATCTAAGCATTTCATAGGTATCAATTTATTTAAATATCGCTATTATTATTGGAGTTAGACTGTGTTATCTCCGTATACTCTGGCAACTAGGAAGAGCTTTTAAATGTTTTTATGCAGAACTGGAAATGCACAAGCTTGTATTAATATGAAAATTGTGATTTAAATTAGAAAATTCTCAATATCTTAAATGAAAATTATTGCTCCAGGATGATAAACCAGGATGATCTGTGGATCCAGTTGTTACTTCCTGGGGGTAAACACACCATGGTTTGAGAATTACAGCCCTGCACTCCTCTTTTTATCTCACCTCTGCTGTTCAGGGGCTATGGTGGATGAGCTGGTGATGGTAAGAGGGGCAAGTGAGGAAGGGATATGCCCCATGACCTTGTCTCTTCCCCCTTCCCTTGCCAATTCTGGATCCCTGCCCACCTCCTCTTCAGCTCATCAGTAGTGACATGCCAATGTGGTAGGCAGCATAATGACCCCGCCCTAAAGATGTCCACATCCTAATCCCAGAAATATGTGAATGTTACCTTACATGGAACAGAGGATTTTGCAGATGTGATTAAATTAAGGGTCATGAGATGGGAAGATTATCTTGGATTAGTGGAGAGGGCTCAGTGTAATCACGTGGGTCCCCACAACTGGGAGGCTGGAGGGTCAGAGTGAGAGGAGTTGTGGCCACAGAAGCAGAAGTCAGAGTAATTTAGGGCCAGGAGCCAAGGAATGTGGGAAGCC
Source organism: Gorilla gorilla gorilla (assembly GCF_029281585.2). Classification (NCBI taxonomy): domain Eukaryota; kingdom Metazoa; phylum Chordata; class Mammalia; order Primates; family Hominidae; genus Gorilla; species Gorilla gorilla. The sequence continues at coordinate 36,788,844 of NC_073233.2, read as the reverse complement.
TCTAGAAGCTGTAAAAGGCAAGGAATTAGATTCTCCCTCAGAGCCTCCAAAAGAAACCAGCCCTGCCAATACCTTGGTTTTAGTACAGTGAGACTAATTTTGGACTCCTGACTTTCAGAACTATAAGATAATAAATGTGGGTTGTTTTGTTACAGCAGCCATACGAAACCAATATACTAGGATAGAGTAAGCCTAGATTTCCTCTGAAATGTGAACGAATTTTCTATCTATCTCTGTTGCAAAAGAGAGAAACTTTTATCCCTTTGAAAATTTCCCACTACAGCTTCAGAATAATCATGGGCTTGAGACATGACAGCGAGGGACCAATGTAAGAAAAGAAAGCAGTGACAGGGGTGGACCTGCCCTTTGGATAATGTTTCCTAAAGTGACATTCAAGGAGATTGGCTTCCAGGGTTTATTCTGGCATGGTAGTTAAGCACATCTCCCTGTGACTTTGGAAATCTTTAACCTCTTTTTGCCTCAGTTTCCTCATCTGTAAGATAAGGTTAATCACAGCATTCACCTCAAAGAGATGCTGTGTGTATTGAGTTCATGTACGTGAAATGTTTCATATAGTACATGCTACATGGCAAGCTTTATGTAAATGTTAGCTCTTATGAATAGCCATTATTTTAAAAAAGTGAAACAGAATTTATAGGGGGTCCAATATGTTTAGAACAGGATCCATTACATCAAACAGGCTTCTTTTCTGCAGGGTATCTCAGAATCTTTACTATGGTAATGTTCACTTTATACCTTAAAGTTGGAGGGGAAATGCAGGAACATTTCTCAAACTTATTTAACCATAGAACCCTTTCTGGTCTGTAACAATCTCAGCAAATCAGATTTATTGGTCATAGTATGAGAAACACTACCCTTGAAAGTTACACCAGGAAACCTTAGCTCACCTCTCTCCAACTCATAGTCCCTGTACCCAGCTTCTAGAGCCACCACCGAACTGGAGATTGGGGACCCCCATCAGAACAGTGCAAGGAGAAACATGCCCCTAGTATCAAAAGCTGAAGATTAGAGGCTTTTTTCCATGTTCACATTGTTCTAACATTGTATGTTATCATATCAGTTAGCTTGGCTCCTGGGGACTTGCCTGGGAACCTAGCATTGTTTCCATACCATGACACTTTAGTTCCAACCAGGCAACCTAGAAATAGTTTAGAATGTAATTCACAAGTTGGGGACCTGTAGTTTAGCTTCAAAGTAATGCTGTTGATTTGTGAGCAGATAACCTAGAAATATATACATCAAAATGTTTATTTTACTCTTCAAATAAGCAATTTTCAAAAAAGAATTGTGTATTTTATAGGGTGGAAGTATAGCATCACTAAGTTGTATTCATTCTAGGGCGTATGTTTTAAAAAAAACACTAGCGTCATTACTTTGCACAGGCATGCCTTGTATAAATATAGGAAATCTAACTTCTGGGGAATTTCATTTCAAGAAATCAGACCTGGCTCACATAAAGATACCTTTCAAAAATGAAATATAGCAAATTTAGTCAAGCTTAGGCTGTTTTGTTTTGAAAGCTATAAAGAAGTAAACTATAACCCGCTTTATTTTTAGCAGACACCTCTAGAAAACCTTGCACAATGTTCTATTTATAAAACAGAATCTGTTTTCATGCAAAGTTGCTTAGTGATAAGAGAAAAGAGCAAGACTGAGTATCGGAAAAATGAAATGTTTCTGTTTTCAAGATTCCTTGAATTCATCAGCATCTCTTTAAGACACAACAAAGCAATTGACCTGGTTTTAGTTTTGACTATGAGAGGTTACCTGGAGATTGATAAATTGGATTTTTTTTTTTTTTTGAGACAGAATCTTGCTCTATCCCCCATGCTGGAGTGCAGTGGCACGATCTCGGCTCCTTGAAACCTCTGCCTCCTGGGTTCAAGCAATTCTCATGCCTCAGCCTCCCAAGTAGCCAGGATTACAAGTGCCTGCCACCACACAGTTTTTGTATTTTTAGTAGAAATGGGGTTTCGCCATACTGGCCGGACTGGTCTTAAACTCCTGACCTCAGGTGATCCACCCACCTTGGCCTCCCAAAGTGCTGGAATTACAGGCGTGAGCCACTGTGCCCGGCTGAAAAAAAGTGGAATTTGAAATGAAAGTGCAGTCTGTCTTTTATGAGTTATGCCACTGAGTAAGCGACAGAGGACCTAAATAATTATAAGGTCATTTCAATATCACATTATATAGAACATTTATAATTTCATCATCCTTTAAGGCATTAACAAAAAAAAACAAAACAAAAAACAACAAAGAAGAAAACGTGGTTGAGTAAATTCAATGGCTATAGAAGATTCTAGAAACTGAAAGTAATGACCCAATACAACTAGAATGTAGTGTAGAAAGCAGGCAGTTTCCACCATCTGCTTTATCATTCTGATCAATTTTGTGTCATGCTGTTTCCTAATCTTTACGATAACAATAAAACCAACATTTATTTAGGGGTTATTATGTGCCGTGCACTCTGCTAGGAGCTTTATGTGGATTATTTCATTTAATGTTCCCAACAATGTGTCATTGCCATAGATAATATAATTATCTCCATCTTACAGATTGGGAAACAGATTCAGAGAGGTGCAGCAGCTTACCAAAGTTCACACCTTTGGAGGTGTTAAAGCTGGTTCAGACACAGGTCTGACTTCGGAGCTGCACTGTTAAGTGCTACCTAGTGTTAAGTGGAGCCAACAGTGAACCAACAGAGAATACACACACGCTGTGTGCCAGAGGCTTAATGTAGAGACAGAGGCTGGTCTCTAGTCTGCCTTTTTATCGTAATAATCCAGGAAAGCTTAGGAATCCCACCCGCCCCCCCCCCCCCGCTGCAAAAAAAAAAACCCACATCATCCATGACAAAAAGAATAGCTTTCCTGTTTTTCTTCACATTTTTCACAGCCATTTCTTAGCTTCGGAAAACTTAGGTGTGCTCATCTCACCTTGCATATATATATTGCATATATTTTATACACAATTGTCTGTTTACCTGGCTGCCTCCTCGTCCTCTTTGATCTCCAATTCTGATTTTTCCTGAATACAGAACCTGGTGGGAAGTCATAGTTCTGCACATGTATGATGGGTGAATGGAAGAGCATGCCCAGATGCAGATTGAACATAGACACGGTGTGCAGTGTATGCTGTGGGCTGGTTTTTCTCAAGCAACATGATGTCTTAAGGATTTTCTGTGTTGCCACCTAGTCTTCAGAATTAACATTTGCATAATATGTATTTTACTGGATATTCCAATCATGGCAAATTTTTTAACCATTCTTTTTTCTGCAGAATTTAGAAATAATTGTTCCCAATATTTTGTTGTTACAAATTACACTGTGTGAACAACTTTGTGCATAGCATTTTTACTTACTTTTGGATTGTTTCATTAGGATGTAATTTCTAGACAGGGATTACTGAATCATAGTATAAGCATTATATATGGCCTGTGACAGCATTTTCCGATATGAATATAATGTGAACTACATAGGAAATTTTACATTTTCTGGTAGCCACATTAAAAAGTAAAAACATAAAATAAAATTTGGTTTAATGATATATTTTATTTGACCCAGTTATCAGAAAGCAATCATTTAAACATGTATTCAATATGAAAGCTATTAAAGTATTTTCACATTCTTTTTTTTAATATGAAGCATCCAAAATATGATGTGTGTTTCGCACTCACAGCACATCTCCGTTTTCAGACTAGCTACATCTCGGGTGCTCAGTAAATACGGCTATCATATTGGGCAGCACAGGCCTGTGATATGTCTAATCCAGTATTTTTAAATGACCTTTGCTTTTTAAAAGCCCAATCTTAATCTGCCTTGCCCTTTCCTAACCTTCTCCAGTCACACATAGTATCTGGCTCATTCCCTTGGGCACTTATTTTAAGCTGTCTTGACTTTTTCATTGTTATGAATATTTTCTTGACCTCTATTTTGTGTCAGGCACTGTGCTAGATCTTGGGGGACACCAAGATAAATAGGACATGGTTTACAACCCACTGGGAGAAGATAGACATACCCATAACACAACGTGGATTCAAATGCTTGTCGGAATGAGGTAGGAAATAATTTTGAGAAAAAAAGACACACACAAGCAAGTAATAATGCAGAGCATGACAAATTCCAGAAATGAGGATTAAACAAAGGGCTGAGGGGATTGGGGAAAGCTTCTTGGGGAAAATCTAATTATGAGTTGAGCCTTGAGGGCTCAGTGAAATTTTAATGGGCAGAGATATGGGAGAACAGTTTTGCCTGTGACAATCTTGTTATCCCAACCAGATGGCAGGTTGGTGAAGAGTGGGGCATTGCCTCACATTGCATTTAGATCTCCCCAGAGCACCCTGCCAGAGTTTTGCAGTAGAAGGTGCTCAATAATGTTTGTTGGGCCCAATTAATAATATATGGTTGGCTGGCACACAGTGAGGGAGACACCGGGTCTGTGTGCTTGCTTTAACCTCTGAATTGAAGGGCAGCCTAAGCTTTTTACTCATTCCTCTGATTGTGTGTACTGCCAGTTTGCAGTCACAGTTTTCTCACTTTACTAAATCGGTCTGGACTGAAACTAGTCGTTTAGAGCCAAAATGGTAGATAAATGGGGGCTAACACTTTAACTTACATCTGACCTCCTTGTCACTTATTCCAATTCCCCCGAGCTTTCAAACAGCACAAACAGGCCACGGGGACAAGAAATGACATGGGAATTAGAAGACACTTATCAGAAGGTGCTTTCCTTTTATTTGCAACTCACACATATAGGCCTTTGTTTGACAATCTTGCTAGAGCCTTAGGAATTTTTGTCTTCATTCCACAGGAAAGGAGACAGGAATTCAGAGAGGGTACTTATTCAAGGTTATATAGCAAGTAAATTGGAAAAGTCGTGACTAGAACTTCTCTTTTCTATCTCCCAAGTGAATGTCTTCTTTTTATTCACAGTTGGCCCACCCATATCAAATGTCATCTTCCATTGCTTTGTGACAGATCTACTCAATTCTTTGGTATCCACATCCTACATCTGAAAAGTAGAGAAAAGGTAAACTTGGACGTGATATGAAGTATGGAGAAGATAAGTTAGGGAAAAAAAACCAAAGGGTTGGTGATATTAATATCTATAATGATATTAACATTCATAATGATGATAAGAGTCACCATTTAATTTTTAATCAATATAGGCAGGCTGTCTGCTAAATGTATTACATATATTATCACATTTAATCTGCACAACACACGTGTATGGTTGCTATTTTTATCTCCATTTTATAGATGAGAAAACTGAGATCAAAAAGATGAACTTGTCCAAGGTCATATTGCTAAGTAGAAAGCAGCTGGAATTTGAATCCAGACCTAACTTCTAACCCTCTTAACTTAATCATTGCACTACAAAGTTCTGATTCATGCCAACTTAGCTTAGATGACCTTAGACAAGTCGCTACAACTTCTATTTATTTTTTATTTTTAGAGACAGCCAAGGCTGGAGTGCAGTGGTGTGATCAGAGCTCACTGCATCTTCAAACTCCTGGGCTCAAGGGATCCTCCCACCTCAGCCTCTCAAGTAGCTGGGACTACAATCATGAGCCACCATTCCTGGCCCCCAAAATCCTATTTATGTAGACTGTTTTTCCCAAAATTAATACTTTGCTCACCTCTTGGTAAACTGATAAATGTGAGAATTATTTGTAAGCAGCAAAGTGGTATACAGATATATAATGTTGTGTGCATTTAAACTGAAATTTCTCAGTCAGATGAGAGGTATATACCAGCAACAGAGTGATGTCTGGCACTAAGCAGGTGCTCAATAATGTGGCTTATATTCATTCCATGAATGAATTTAAGACTTCCGTTGCTGAAGATGCTTTTTTATTGCCACATATGGAAATGGGTGGTAAAGAGAAAGAAGGCAGGCCGTATGTCAGCTTCCTGAGCAAAAGTCCCCACACCCACTAATTTCCCTACCCCCTTAATATTCTAGGGCATTAATGGGATGTAGCTAGGGAAGAAACCACCTTAGAAAAAGTAGAGTCGAAGTAGATGTTGAATTCTCCAAATTCTTCCATCCATGCTCCACTTGCATTTAGCCATCTGGAGAGTTTTACATTGAATAATTTTTTTTCCAAATGATATATAGTCATTATAGAAAAAGTTAAAAAAAAAAAAAGAAATAGAAAGGGAAAAAAATTCACATCACCCATAATCTTTCCCCTCTCCCTTCACCCCCAGAGATAACCTAACCATTAGGCATGTCCGTCTGTTTCTTTTTCTTCAAAGCATTTTTTACATGTTTGAATTCATACTGATACACGAAAGGTAATACTTTACTTTTCCACTGGCCATCAAGGAATACACATTTTCTCATGAACTTACAAACTCTTCGTGAACATTCATTCTTAATTCAGCTGACAAATACACATCTTCTCTGTGCCAGGTGATGGGGACACAGTAGTGAGCCAGACTCATTGAGTTTCCAATCGACCTTATGTTTAATGGCTGTATGGTATTTTATTGTCCACTTATCAATTGCACCCTTTGGGTCTATTTTGCAGGTAGCAGGCTTTCTTACTAGTAAAATGCTCCCCAACTGTATATCCCCTTGATAATGCCCTAGAATATTAAATTGCATACAAAAGAAACCAGTATTAGCAACATAAATGTGTAGCAACACACACACAAACACATTGTAAATGAAATCAAACATAATAAAATTGTGAATTCTCCTGTATTTGGGGGCAGAGATTTCATCAGTTCCTACTTGTTTATTAACATCAATTCTTGAGAGTTCGCTATGTAACAAGACAAAATCCAGCTACTCCCGAACCTACCTTTCCTCTTTTTCTTATTTTGCTGGGAAATCTAAGTTAGAAAAACAATCTACCTGCCTGGTTGCCATGACATGTCTAAAGTGTGGGATGGGCAAGAGGAGGCACAGGTATTCTCTGTGAGTTTCCTGAGTACTTGGCAGTCTTCCCACCTCCTCCCCTGTCCTGTTCGTCCTGTGCTCTGGAGCCAGCCAGGCATGTGACACACGCCACCCTTGCAGGCCCAGTCTCTAGTAGGATGTGGGTTTTTGTGTGTTGTGGTCCTGGTTTCAGCTGCAGAGCCTTATTATGGAATGTATAGGACGAAATGGAAGGACCTCCCTCCCGCTCACACCAGTCCTGTCACAGATGCCCCAGGTCACCTCCTGGCCTCAGGGCCTGTCTGCATTTGGAACTGCTGGATTAACTTTCACATTATTCTGATGTTCCCCAAGCTCCTCTGAAATTAGATTATTTAAAAAAGAAGGCCAAAGTTTAAAGACTTCTGTCCAGGGCACTGCTACCTATGAACTGGCTGGCTATGGATTTGTTCTGGAAACTGTATTCAATTTCATTTTCTCAGCACCTGCCATGCTAGAACCTGGCTCGTTATAGGCATCCAGGTGATGTCTGTTGAATGAGTGTATACTCTGGGAGATACCTTACTGAGCCCATCCTCACTGGGCCTTCAATCCAGTAACTGTGCACTTCACAAAGAAAGGGACTGGGACTTATTATCCGGGTCTCCCTATGGTCAAGCTTAGTGCCTGGCACCTACTGAGCATTCAGAAACCTTCTTAGATAAAAAAAAATGAATTCTGCATACCCACACAATGGCATATCATTCAGCTGTAAAAAGGAATGAATTTCTAACACATGCTACAGTATGGAAGAACCTTGACAACATTATGCAGGGTGAAATAAGCCAGACACAAAAGGACAATTACTATCTGATTCCACTTATATGAAGTACCTAGAATCGTTAAATTAATAGAGACAAAGTATAATAGTGGTTACTAGGGGCTGGGGGAGAAGGAATGGAGGAGTTAGTGTTAAATGTGTACAGACCTTCTATTTAGGATGATGAAAAGAATTTGGAGATGGATAGTGGTGGTGAAAGTAATCGAAAGTAATGGCAAAAACCGCAGTTACCTTTGCACCAACCTAATACTTACTGCTACTGAATTATAGCTTAAAAGTGGTTAAAATGGTAAATTTTGTGTTGTGTATATTTTACCACAATAAAAAGACTGCCATGAAAAAAGGAAAAGAGAAGACAAATATCCCTTTTCTTTACGTCTACTTCTCTCCATCTGTTAAGCCTCCCTTTTTCTTTCAAACCTGGATGATGGGAACAGTGAGATTCCTCTTTGAGGAATTCCCACTGCCGAGGATTGGACATTAGTGCAGGTCCCACTGGGGGCTGCTAAGTTCACCGCGTTTCCTCTCCTCAGGGTCCCAGGGCTGAGCAGGACCAGCCCTTGTTTTAACTGAAGGCACCCTGGTACCTTGTCCTTTGATTTCTGCAGCAGCAAAACAAAGAGCCACTTATGTAAGCACCAAGTCATGTCCAAAATCTGCCTCACCTGTCCACCAAGACAGAAGTCCTGCCATGATCTTTCCTCTGCCCCGTCAGGCTCTCTTTGCATGATGGATGGGCGTCATGTTTCTTACAGCCATGTAGAAGGAAACAGATTGAAAATATTCCCCTTCCTGCTATGAACTTGTTTACAAGATTAAAGGCAGGTATGCTTGAGAGGGTTGGGCGGACACTATAAGATGATTTTTAATAATTCAGAGCACGCCAAGTTCGAAAACTGGTCATGTTGTCTTTTGTTTCTTGGTTTCTACAGTAAACTCTGCTTACACCACCTCCTTTCCAGCAGGAGAAAAGAAAATCGGTAACAGAGGCTTAATGCTGACACTTGTTCTTTATTAGTTACAAAAAAGGGACACAGCGGGTGTGTTTGTAAAGATGTCCACGTGTGCTGCCTGGGTTTAAGAAGCCCCCATGAGTAGCTCATGGGGCTCAGGTGACCACCTCAGGCACAATTTGTTCCTTTCCTGTCCATGACACATAGACCACATTATTCACCCAGGCCTGCCCTTTATCAAAACAATATCTCTTTTCATCCCAAGGATCTCATAACGAAAGACCAAGCTACAAAGTCATAGTGAAGAGATGGGATCAGACAGCTGGTGAGAGAGAAGCCAGCACTACCCTTTGGAGGCAGCTGGGCTGGTGGTTTGGGCTAGCCAGGCTTCCCAAGCAGCTGCAAAGGGGTGGAAATCTTGCCCTGATGTTAAGTTTTCCTTCCCTCTCCTAGCGATGTCAATTGGTGTGTGTGTGTCTCTTTGCTGCAAGGTGTGAAGTTGCTCTGTGGGCTAATGCAAGACATCTTTTGAATTGTGCAGAAGAGGAACTTCCAGGCTGCCCAGAGGAGGGACTTGGGAGTTGGGGGTGGGGTGGTGCATTGCCTTCCTAAACAAAATCCAGAGCTAAGAAGGGAAAACGAGGCAGGGAGGGGAGGGAGCAGGGGCCAGGTGTCTGCCTTTCATCTGGATATTCAAGATGACACATCTGGTGCCAGGAAAACTGCTATTTCTAACTGACGGGGAAGCTTTGCAGTCAAGGGAGGGCTGAGCTGTCAGGTGAGCTAGAGATCAAGAATTATCATGACAGCTTCATGGCATGTGAAAGGCGCTGTGAAGTGCAGTATGATTTTAACCAGCGGTGGTTAAATTAGCTTCTCTTGGACCTGGTGTGATGTGCAGTCGGAGAGGGGCCGATGGCGGCTGGGAGTGCCAGGCGTGAAGAAGGTTGCAATTCAGAAGGGCTACCATTTAGAAAAGAAAGTGTATGTGAAAATTGGCTCCCGGTTTCTGAGTTTTGCTTAATAGAGGTGCCAGGCAGCAGTGATGGCATTAATTAGTAGCTTGTCAATTCCTTCGGTGAACCTCTCTTCACCCCCTATTATAAATATTCCAAGGACCCAAAGTAACCCCTTGTCTGAACTTCCCCAATTTAAGATCTTGTCAAAATCTAACCACCTGTACTAGCTGGCTAAGCAGCCTTGACTAACCGTTTTGCCCTGTGCTCTTGCATTCCACAGGATTGTCTATGCAAGACTGAGCCAGTGAGGGAGCGAGCAAGTGAGCGAGTGAGCGAATGGCTTTCTGAAAAACTTCCACTCAAAAGTGAACTGAGGAAGTGCCTTTTAATAAGTAATCAGCCAGAGGAAATCAGGCTCTGTCTAGCCATATAGCAATGCTTGCCTATTCATTGGGGACTTTCAAAAGTCTGGAGCAGGAGGGTCTATGATTTGATGGACCATGGCTTGGGAAATTCTAGGAAGAAAAAAATAATGTGAGCAATTCTCTGTGTGTATGTATATATGTACACACACATACATGTATGTGTTAATATATATCATATGTAAATTAAAAGCTGTACATTAACCCTCTGTGCCAAAAATTTTACAAAAGTTCACTCACTTTATCCACATAGGCAAACATTCTGTTTTTATTTGTAAAAACTGAAGTCCAGAGAAGCCAATAATTGGCCAGTCTGGAACTTGAACTTGGGTCTGTTTGACTCCATAATCCATGCTCTTAACCGTTGCCTTCAAAATAAGAATGGCTGACTTTTAAAGAGCCTGCAGGTGCTCGTTACGCTAAGTGGCACAGCCAACCTGCCAGCTCCTAAAGTCTGGGTGCTATGTGATCTTTGCACTTTCCCCTTCACAGCTTCTGTGCCAAATCCGAGCAGAGCTGCCCCAAGGCTTCCAAGCTGTAATCCCTGCAGGAGGTACCCAGGAGACTATAGTAATAAGAACCCAAGTCTTTTTGATGCAGCCAGCTCAGGACCTGTCTGTGCATTGAAAATTTGTGGACGTTGATTTGTAACACCAGGGCTGTGACCCTGAGTAGCCCACCTGAGGATAACAGGCACCAACTTCCTGTTTCCAAATCCTGCTTTCCTAGGACGCACCCAGCCCCCACTGAAGTTTGTGGGGGAGTAAATAGCTATTCACCTGTCCAAGCCTCCCTGGATTTATGGCTTGGCAGCTCCCTTCTGCCTGCACCACCGTACTGTGTACTGCAAACACAGATGACCTTTTCAGCAATTTCGTCCTAACTTGCTTCCATAAAGAAAACCTGTTTTGTATTGACATTGTTTGGAGTAAGTTCTGCCTATGTTAACTCCCTTAGCCCCTGCCCCTGGAATTTCAGCCCAGGGAGGCCAAGTGCTTACAATTTCAAGAGCAAGGGGGAGGGTGCTTTGAAAGCATCCCCAGCTTCCATCCATCTGAGTCTTTGGTCCAGTGGCTTCAGGCAGATGGAGTTGCTCCCCTTCCTTCTAGTTTTCTAATCTCTCCCTAGAAGGGGAGAGGTTGCAGGCTCAAATTGGCCCACTGGCAATAGGGTGCTTTGTGGGACATTTTCTTACAAGTTGGTTCCCATGTGGTATTTGTTTGTCACAGCTAATTATTAAGTCCTTTGGCTGAAGCAATAGACATTGTTCCCTTGGATTCCCTCCTCCTCCTTTCCCCCCTCACCCCCCATTGCTACACAACAAAACCCATTGTGGGGCTCTGGAGGTTGGCTGTGCACGTATTTTCCAGTGAACCCCTGATGGGCTCACTGCTGGGGTTTCATGTTTCAGGTTGAAACTCAACTGGATAAAGCATTATTCATTGGCACTGACACATTCAGTGTTCTGCTCTGTGTAGATATTTCTCTCACACTAGACTTGGTCCCTCACAAGCAGTTTAGGTAATTCACTGAGAGCAATTCACTGCAGTTACTCAGAACATGGATAATCTGCACAGAACTAATAAAATATTAGGATTTTTAGATCATGGAAAGATCATCAAGTGCCAGGTTTGGCCAGCTGTGTTCAGAGGTGCAGGTTGGAAAGGAGGAGGGAGCTGAGTGAGCAAGCAGGCTCCAAGTTCCTTCTTCCCAGTCCCCACCTTTGCATTTGTCTGCTCTGTGCATTGCATTTCTGCGTAAGATTTCTACAACCTAAAAGCAATCTTGAAATCCAGTAATTGAGTCCACTCACTCATTCATTGCTCAGGTGAGGCAACTGAACCAGTGAGGACCTTTTGCTAACCTAAGGTTCAGGTGAGCCAGTGAATTAATTTCAGCATGAGAATTAGCACACACATCTCCACACTTCTGTATGCCCCATTTGTTATGCCATGCTGAGATAATTCCAGAATCCATCAGTGGGCTGCTTTTCCCATAGCCTGCCACTGTCTTGTGGAAAGACCTTACCTAGAGGATTTAGAGGACTGGAAAGCCCCTAGAACAGCCATATCATACTATGTTTTTACTAAAGGCCACCTTGGTTGCACAATTCCATGGCACCTCTTGGAGATGTACAGTACACAGACTAAGATTCTGTATGGAACAGCCTTACTTTTACTCTACATATATGAGAGCAAAAACTGAAATTGGGCTAGTAGGTTTTGGTCAGCATTGTGCAAGGGAAGAACCCAGGCTTTGGAGCCAGCAGATCTGGGTTCAGATCTTGGCTGTACTACTTACTGGTCCTGGGAACATGGACAAGTTACTTGATATCCCTGATATTCAGGTTTTTAACTAAAAATGGAGCTGATAATATCTACCTTAAAAATTGCTGTGAAGAACTAAATCCAATAACTTATGCAAAAGCTCTAGGTAAAAGCACATCAAGGCCATGATAAATGTTTTTTTTTTTTCCTGGAATATAACTGCTCTTCTTCTCATACACATACGGATCTGAGTTGAAATAAAAGACAGACGTTGTTAAACTTCATCCTTAACTTGGAAACTTCTGGATTTTGTCACAGCTTAACATTAACCAAATGAAATTTGGGGTCTCTATAAATATAGACCATAGGTTTGTCTTATCTTTTACAGAGCACTTATAAAACTGAGTATTTCCTGGGGGAATATGGCTGTGGGGTTTTAAGAGAAAATTCTGCAAGGGAAAACAGGAAAGACTGAAAAATTTAAGCCCTGTTCCTTTGCCTCTGGAAGCCCCTGGGTGTCCTGTGGGTTCAGAGGTTGACTATCCTTGCTGACAGCAAAATCAGATCTCCTCGTTGTAACAACTACCTGAGTGTGCTTGAGACTTGTTAAAACCCTTCTTTATTAGATGTCCAGATGAGAACCATAGGCCCAGAAGCTTGTTTTCAAAATCTAGCAAAACAGATGCTTTTGCTTGTTTTTCTCTGTCTCTCTTTGTCCAAAATGCTCACTGAGTTTTCATTGGGTTTCGAAGTTGCCTTTTTGTTTTGTTTTTACTTTTAAAACAAACCTTAGAAGAGGGTCACTGTAAAATGAAGGGGAAGGATGGGCATCCCAAATGAGAAAAGCTGTATTTTAGACTCTAATAAAAATGTTTAAGAACCAGAAGGTGAGGAATCTTAAAGGACAAGAGAGAGAAAGACTGATTCTTTGAACTCTAAAAGGGTCTACCTGGCATTATCCCCAGGCCTCCAATGCCAGGTGCCTCCCAAGCAAATTGAGGTAGGAAAGAGAGCACTACCTTCTCCTCTCTAAAAGCACTGCATCTAGCTGAGCAAGGCGGTGTGGCTGTGTTGACTGACCATGCGCCATATGTCAGCTGAGGCCCAGGGCCACTCACAGGTCCCTGCATTTTATAGGCAGCTCAGACGTTGTAGGTACTGTACCAATTTTCTATTTCTGCTCTATCAAGTCACAGCAACTTTAGTAGCTTCTAACAACACATATTTATCTTACAAGTATGTTGGTCAGAAGTCTGACATGGGTCTCACTGGACTAAAATCCAGGTGTTAGCAGGGCTGCATTTTTTTGGAAGCTCTATAGGAAGATCTGGGTTTTTCGTAACTTTTCCAGCTTCTACAGGTTGCCCACGTTTGTTGCCTCCTAGTCTCCTTCTTCTGTGTTCAAAGCCATCAATAGCAGGTTGAGTCCTTCTCACATTGCATCACTCTGATCTTCTTTTCTACCTCCCTCTTCCAGTTTTAGAGACCCTTGGGGTTACACTGGGCCGACCTAGATAATCCAGGATAATCTTACTATTTTCAGGTCATCTGAATTCCATCAGTGACTTTAATTTCCCCTTGCCATGTACAGTAACATTCACAGGTTCCAGGTATTAGGATGTAGACATCTTGGAGTGGAGGAGACATTATTGCTTACCCCAGGTACATACAATGATTGTATATATTAGGACTTTTTAAGTTTCAAGAAACAGGATCTAACTAAAGTTAATAAAAAGAACAAGATTTTATTGGCCCTTAGAAGGAAAAGTTCAGTTGGCTTCAGGTACAGCTGGATCCACATGTTCAACAACATCATTAGAGTCCTCTCTTTTTTGTCTTGGGTTTCTTTGTGGTGGTTTCTCAAGCAGGGGCTATCATCTATAGGACAGATAAAATAGCTCCCTGGCAATTCCAGGCTCACATAAGTCTTAAGATTCAGGATCCCAGAGAGAAAACCATGACCTCTTCTTAGATAGCACCAGCCAAATCCTGAGGGTGACTCTCATTGACACAACTTGGGTCATATGTACATCCCTAAGACTCATTCTAGAGCAGGGATGGAATCGGTCTTACCAGAAGCACATGTACTGAGTGGGAAAGGGAGTGGTTCTCCAAAAGAAACTCAGATGTTGTCACCAAAAGATGGAGGAAAGATCTGAACAGACAAAAGCAATAGGTATCCACTCCACTATGTTATTACTGGATTTCAGAACCATGAAATTGATATATTATTCCAGTTCAGAGCTTACTAGGCTTCAAGCAACAAGATACCCAAGCTTGAAAGAGTACAGAAGAGTCTCACCCAGAGCAAGGAGTAAATTAATTCAGATAGTATATAAGAAGAGGAATTATATGGTGGCAAACATTGTTTTTGGAACCAGACTGCCTGGGTTTATATCCAAGTTATTAATTGTGTTTACCTAACCTCTCTGTGCCTCAGTTTCCTCATTGTAAAGTAGAGATGATAATAGTGCCCACCTCATGAGTTTGCTGCGAGGCTTAAATGAGTTAATACAAATAAAGTGCTTAGAATAGTACCTTGACACAGAAAAAGCATTAAATAACAAACTATAATTATTCTCCTCATATTCTTATTTCTATTATTAAGCAAGCACCCGGGCATGGCTTAAGGACTTGGAAAGTGGTTAGGAAGCAAGTCTGATACTTTCCTGGTTTCTCCTTTTCTGGCTAGGGCTACACAGTCTCTTCTCTCTGGAACTTTCTCCACCATATCAGCGTGAACTGAGGTTTGCACGTATGCCACAGATTTTTGCATGGCTTTCAATGACCATTCTTCTCCCTCTGGTCTTGACTATACATGTCCACCACCAAAGGAAAGCTGTGTCAGTGTTTCTAAGTTCAAATTCTTGAAAGAATCTGATTAGTCTGGCCAGTGACTGGCTTTAAATAAGTGGGCACTCCATTTGATTAGCTGTGATTGACAAGGTTAGGGTCACATTATACACAGGTTTACCTCTTTCATTTGGCATGGAAGGGGCAGGTTAAACTGAAAGGGTAAGTTGGGCTTGGCCAGAAAATTGACCGACTTGTCTGTTACATGTATGCCTTAGCAAATTAGAATTTACCCACAGAACAAAATAGAACAGTTTTAAAGAATACTGATAAGATCTAGATGTTTGGGAATAGGATAACACTGGGAACTACTTAGTTCTAATGTGATTTAGCCTGTAGTATTTGCAGAGAGAAATTGATCAGTCTCCCATTACTTGTATCTTAAATGGTAGAGACATTTTCAGCACCGATCAGAAATGCTCAATGGATGGACAAAGACTCATTCCCTTCTACATGGAACATCAATCTCAAAAACTCATTCTTGGAGCAGAAGTTCCTGGGATGGAAAAAGGCTCATGTTCATTGTCAGGAGAGTGGATTCCAGAGTGACCAGGGATGTCCCCAAATCTTCCCTTTGGTGGCAGAAGAAAAGTTCTACGTTTACTTTCTGTTTACTGTGTTCCTTCTCACTTTTCAGAGCCCCCGTATTTTTTCAGAAATCTCACTCCAGGGTATTCAAACAATCTTAATGGACAGAGTGTCTGTGTCAGAGCCCTCATCCTTTTCTCCAAGGACTTTAGTGAGAATCTTTCTGGAAAAGTAGAAAGATTTTCTCCTCCCTCCTCACTCCTCCCCCCACAGTGATTGCGAGGGAGAAGGAGTACTGCGGAATTTCTTAGCTGTGAGACGCTACAGGAAGGGTGGAAATGCTTTGGATCGGGGCTGGGTATCTTAGGAAGCACTGAGATTTGGGGGAAGACAAAGCATTGTCAAGATTTTGATAGAGGCCTGCTGGGAAAGTCTCCACTGTAAAGGCTCCTGTGCCCCTTTCTAGTGGAACAATTCGTAGGCTCCACGCTTGCTTTCAAATGGATTGGTTTTGAAGCAGTCAACAAAAAAGCATCCTGCTGCCAGGGCCAACCATCAAAAAGAGAAAAGAGAGCAATGCAAACCGTGGGGGAATGTGCGAGAGAGAAATATTGCAGAGCGGAGCCGTGGCTCTGCTGGCCTGATACCATGTGCATTATCTCCCCCAAAGGACCCCGTGGTTTAATGGATGGGGCTTTAACCTACCCAGAGGTCAGTCTCTGCTGGACAAGTGGAACCTCATCCCTGAGGGCATTGACATACTCATGACACATGGACCTCCTCTAGGTAAGTGAAGCAAAGGTTGTCCTTTGTCATCCAGATGCCTTTTTTTCCAGGCATAATGAATAATGCTTCAGGGACATAATCATTTTCCTCCAAAAAAAAAAAAAAAAAAAAAAGTGAATACGAAAAGAAAAGTCAATGTCTTTAAAGAAACTCAGTATGATAATTAAACTCAGCAGTTCTGCTGGGCTTACAGGTGTTCTTGAAATTAAATTTTTTGATTTAGTCAAGTCAGGGAAAAATCAAATGAGTATGGTGCACCACAGTCTTTTGAGCTTGATGATTTATTTTAAGAACTGTATTCACTTTGGAGTAAGGGGGTGGGGTGGAGAAAGGAAGGAAGATACGGACCTCCCAATCACAGGGCTTTTGAATGGCAATGAAATGATGGAAATTTTTATTCAAAGGAGCTCATTTTCCTTTTCCATATAATGCTGGAACCTGGAAGACCTTTAAAGTTTAACATTTGAGCTGATAATTTTAGAAAAGAATCCTTTTTTTAAGCTGAGGTATTTCAGTAAGAACTTACACTGAAAGTTACTTAAGGATACTTACCCTACAGGCACATGGAGGCTGCATCCAGATTTATGTTGTCTGTGTGCTTCAAAGCCTACCCACTAGTGAGCCACATTATGGGCCAAAGAATGATCAGTTGACTTATTACCTTTTAATTTTTCACGAACTTGTTATCTGTTGGTTTAGCTACAGAACATTCTTCAACAAGGACTACTGCCCTGATCCCACATCTACTCAGTACCCATTATGCCAGGACCCTTTCTAAATGACTAAGGTGTGCTCAAGAAATTCAGATGTTCCACTTTTAATAGAAGACTGTTCGATTTTTTCTTTCTTTTTAAAATTGTGGCTAAACACACACACATACACACATATAACATGAAATCTACCCTTTTAACACATTTTTCAGTGTACAGTGCTAAAAGAGTTTCTTAATCATCTTGGTTTGGAGAGAGGGAAAAAACACTTTATACAAATATAAATAATTTCCACAAATTTTCCTGTGGTTTGGAGTTTTTATCCATGTTACTCCCCTCCTTTGCCATCCCTAAAAATAAAAAGAAAAAGAAATAACATTCATTTCCTAATGCAAGTTTAATTTTTGTAGATATTTTCTCCTCCAAGGCACTTGGTGCTGCTCTCCTTCTCTTACAAGGGAAGTGGCCCATGTTTCACAAAGAAACAGTGGAAGTGAGCACCATGGCGGAGGCCATAGTGGCACATTTTAGTGATGGGGGAGGCAAGAAAAGAAGAGACAGCTCTGTTGCAGACATGGGAATTATATAGATTTGCACAGGATCAGCAGTTCCTGACTTCTTTTAACACTTCAGAATCACCATTCCCATGCTTTTTCATCATCCGCAGACCACCTCAACCCATGTTTTAAAATATTACACTTGTCGACAACCTTTATCAAGTCACAATTAACTAAGTTCCCTATTTTACAACCATTAGAGTAGCTACATCATTAAATTGCTAGCTAAATATTGTGATCAGCATGAGTTACCCAGTGAGAGCATCCTACAGAGTTATCATTTCAGCTACCTTCATCCTTTTGCCTGAGCAGCCTAATTGGGTGCAGGCATGATTTCCCTTTGGCTATTTATTTCAAGGGACTTGGACATCTTCAGCAGAGAAACATTTACATGACTCGAGTATTATTTGGAATACAACTTTGAACAGAACAGACTTATCAAGTCATTGATTTTGGTATAAAAGCAAATGGCAAGAAGAGTAAGTCTGAACTGTAGACTCCAAGGATTTCAGACATCCCAGGAACTCTTAATAGGGAAGCTAGCATCCCTCTCTTTGTGGTAAAGGTGGAGTAAATGAGAGAGTGGCTGTGAGTAGAGCAGAGTGACAGCTACATCAAGGAGTTCCCAAATAAAAGGTCAGGCAAAGTCTTCCTAAGGTATTGTTAAACCTTAGTTAATACAGCTATTGGGATTCTTGTGAAAACATGACATTGGAGAGGGGAGTGGAGAGACTGGCCTTGAATTTCTTCCTGCTGGTGAGGGGTGCCACAGTGCCGTGAGACTTCACTGTTATGGTATAAGCAAGATGCTTTCTCAGATGTTTGCATATGAAATGGAATATTTTCCCCCTTCAGGAAAAACACATGCATGAGGTAATATGCCAATCAATGTAGCTTAAGAATTCTGCCCCACTATTAAAAAAGTTTTGAAAACGCTGGATAGATTTTTGCTGGGGACTCCACTTTCATCTATTCTCAGACTCTCTAGTCACTCCTTAAACCCCAGTGAATATGTCTTTACAGAGACACTAAACATTCATGTCTGCAGTTTGGCCCGACAAAGCAGAAAGCTGTTCCTAACTGCCCAGTTATTTCTAAATAATAGAAATAACCTAATGGCGCTGTGGAATGGGTTTCCAGAGATTACGATTTAGCCTTTCATCCTACCTGCCTTCTTTATGCCCTATCCTGCTGAGGCGTATGGATTCCATTCCAGGCCATAATCATCCAGATAGCTGACTTTTGCTATAATTGATGTCAGTTTTTATGGATTTTCTGCATTAAGTGTAGAACTAAGTGGCTTTTACTTTAAAAGTAGTCAATTAGCCCCAGCTTGCTGGATGCCACCGTGAGGTCACATTTTTGCCTGTCGCTGGAGAGGACAGGACCACAGGAGCAACCTAGCTTTCCAAAGCTTTGGTCATCCGGAACCACAAGGGGTAAGACTTAGTGTATGTAAAGAGAGCTGGGTATCTTGTGACCAGTTTACAGGCAGCCCCTCTCAGTCCTTCTTTGCATCATCTTAGAAGTAAACTCCTATAAGAAAGATGTAATAAAAAAGCGGAAGTAACTGAATTGAGGGAGAATGAGATATTATGGGACTGCCAGGAATAAATGTCATTGAGCTCATGAAGAAGATTTGAAACCCATGGCAGAATAAATCAAATCTCTTACCGAAAAAAAAATGTTAATTAACAGGAAGAAAAAGAATGGAAACCAAAAAAAAATTTCAAGAACCTAAAGAAGACAAAGTGACGAGTGAAAAGTTTCTTAAAAGCCATTGTGAGCTTTAATGGAGAGGCTAGGATTACAGATAATGTAATAAACCTTCTGTGAGTTATGGCTTCCTGAAAGTCTAAATGAAACCTTACCTGAAGAAAGAAAATTAAGTGTATTGATTGCATTTTGCCCTTAGGTTTTCGAGACTGGGTTCCAAAGGAGCTTCAAAGAGTGGGCTGTGTGGAGCTGTTAAACACGGTTCAGAGGCGAGTCCGGCCCAAGCTCCATGTGTTTGGTGGAATCCATGAAGGTAAGAACAGTGGAAAAGAATTCAAAACATTTTGTGTCCCTGTCCACGATCTCAGTCTACAACTAGGAATAAGTGGAGTAGTTGTTTTCAGACTTTTTAGCAGCGGGACCCTTTTATAAGATGAAGTCTTATGAGAAACATCTGCATATAAAGCTGATAAATATTTTATATAGACCTTCTCTCTTGTAAGCAGAGTGGAAAGTAGGAAGCACGTCTGGTCTACTTAACTGCAAACCCAGCACTCCCCCTGGCAGCTTCTGGAATCTCAGGGCTTTAACGAGGAATGTTTGATAACCACTGCTTTAGAGCAACCCCAAGGTATATAAGGAGTCATTTTCTCCTTAAGAGAGTTAGAAGAAATGGTCTGGATATTAGAAGCTATTTTAAGCCTCTATAGTCCCCTCCTACCTGTAAATATTGTGTTTCATATGGAATTAACACAAAGACCCAGGAAGACAAGGCATTCTCTGAAAAATAGCTTGGGACATGCAATGAAAGATATGTAACAGAAGTGGCGGCAACCTGCACATTTGCAGGTAGACTTTTCCTTACTAACCTCAGAAAACTATTTCAGACTTCTCAGAAATCATCGGAGCTATTAGCTCAGGCTGAGGTTAAGCAGAATAATTTAATCTCTCTTAAATAGGAACTGGTCCAGTTGCCATTTTTCTGCCTTTCAAGGTAAGCTGAGTCAGGTTCACAGAACCGAAAGCCTCACAGGAATCTTCAAGGGATCTGGGTTTTCTCCGACCTGCCTTTTTCAAATCATGGGTAATTGGGCTTTGAGACAGACACAAAGCCCTCCTTCAGCAAGCCTAAGGATTTCTGTCCCTGGCAGATTTTCCCAGTTACACACGCTTGTGTGCAATGGCCGTGTTTACGTGGGCAGCCGCTGTATTCTCTCTAGCTCCTGCTTATGGCAGCTCTCTGGAGTTACTTATGAATATGCAGTCAAGTTGAGGTGTTTAAGGCTGTGTGCCTGAGGAAGCAAAAAACAAAGTTTGCTTTTTCAAAGCCCACAAATCCAGTGGCTTCCTGGTTAGGCGGGTAATAAAGAGCATATTGAAAATCATCCTACTGAGGCCAGAGAAAATTCAGCTTGCTCCAAGGGCAGGTACCAGCTGAGTGGGTGGAAAGCAGGGTGCAGCTCCCAGAGAGTGGATATCGGCCTGCCCTGGCTTTGAGCTGTGCTCCCTGAAAAGGAGGGTACTGCCCTAAGGTATGATGGAGGGAACACCCGTGATGGGGGAGTGCCTGGAGGGGAGACTAGGGAGGTGGGACCTCATATCTAAACTAAGCAACATTTCTGGAGGACTGTTATTCTGAAAACAGGTCTGAATTCGTGCAGCATGCCTATGAGTTTGCATTTTATCTTTGAAAAAAATCATTAATTACCTTTAAACTAGCCAGACAATTGGGGAATTCCACTGAAGCCCCAAAATAATAAACTTGCCTAAAAGGGAGGAGATCATATTCAAATAAACTTGTCTCACTTTTATTCACTTAAGACAGCTGAAGAGGGCAGGAAGAGGGCAAATACCAACCTCTTGATGGAGAGAGATAACAAGACTTTATGACCCCAGAACTAAACAGTGCAGACTTTAAATGCCTCTTTTCTTTTCTTAAAGAGATTTTTCCATTGACCCTCATTAAGTTCTCCACAGGCTTTACTTGGAGAAATTTTAGCAAATGTGGAAAAAAGCCTTTTCAGTTACTTCTCTATATCTTGGTAATTTTATTTTTTTCACAGCTATGTTTTTATATGCCATAAGAGCCTGATACCAACATAGAATCTTAGTTGAAGAGGCTATAAGGCAAATATAAGGTATTCAGGGAAATGTGCAAACTTGCAAACATGCTAAACATTTTATCATAT
Organism: Gorilla gorilla gorilla; assembly: GCF_029281585.2. Taxonomy (NCBI): domain Eukaryota; kingdom Metazoa; phylum Chordata; class Mammalia; order Primates; family Hominidae; genus Gorilla; species Gorilla gorilla. Next base: position 36,767,175 of record NC_073233.2, on the reverse strand, counting down.
TGAAAATTATCAAAGGAACATATATACCAAAAACCTAGGGAAACAGCTTTTTCCCAATAAATCACAAAAGGTTTATATTGCATATGGGAAGTGTTTTTGCTTGATCTAGTATGTAGTATCCAGGTAAGCTTAGGAAACAGTGACCTAGGGTGATGTTTCTACACATCACTTCGACATGTGATTAGCTGACACTTTTGAATGAAATGGAACTTAGTATTAAAGCCACACAATTCAAAAATCATATATGGTTGACTTTTGTAAAGGCAGTTAAGAGATTATTTCATAAATAAGTAAATTGAGTGTCTACATTTCTTAACTCTCAATGCAGTGTCCTTTCCCCCCTCACCTGCCCCATATCCCACTTGGAATTTAGTTGTGTTTGCCCCTGAGGAGTAATCCTTATGTTACTCATTTTATTCCCTAGAACTCAATAGTTAACACAAGGCTTTGAAATGAAAATCCTATTTTAAGAGGAGGAAAAAAGTTTTTCTTTATTCTCCCTAGTAAAGAAATCACAGCCCTTCTTCAACAAGTTTAGCATTTAAATAAAGAAAAAAAATTGCTCTTAGTTGAAGGAGAAGATTCTACCATTTAAAGAAAATAGAGTAAAATTGGGCAGTAGCTTCTGAAAGTCATTATATCTGAGGAGGCTCAACTGAATTTCATCTCACTGCCCACTGACAAAAATTTTTTGTTTTCCTTGCCTGACAGCCCTACATTCCATCACTCTCATTTGTATATATTACAGTAAATGTGACACTCTCTCCCCACAGGTTATGGCATCATGACCGATGGTTACACAACGTACATCAATGCCTCGACGTGTACAGTCAGCTTTCAACCGACCAACCCTCCAATTATATTTGACCTTCCAAACCCACAGGGTTCCTGAAGCTCTAAATGCCCTATTGGAATGTGAGGGAAGGTCTATAAACTGCCATTTTTCTAATTATAAACTTACATTCTCTTACTTATTTACAAACCCTGTGAGTTCTTTTTGTAAATTGTTGGAACACAAATGATGCTAGAGGTTGTGCTTCTTATTTTATTTTATTTTAAATGGGGCATCCATTTGAAATCAGAGGAACATTGTGAATTTGTAAAATGACTTCTGTTTTCTCAAAGGCCATGCCATTGTAAATTGTTAGTGTTCGCCAAAGGACAGCCAAGCTTTCTTTTAAAAAGTGATAAAAGTCTTATTTTAATACGCTTTAAGCTGAAAGAAAAAAAAATAAGAAACAGGCAGTGTTTTAAAAACCAACACAGATTTGCACAACTGTTTAAGAGTATTGTTTGAAATATTTTAATTTTCAATGTTTTGTTGTTGTTTTCCTGGTAATGCTTCTTTTTTGCAGATGTGGTCCTGATTTATAGCAATCTTCTCAACAGAAGTAGGCATGGAAAAGACTTCTTTTCATACTCTCACTATAAAGAAAGCTGCATTGAGAAGAAAATGGCTGTCATTTAAAGGATGGTTTAGCTAGTGAGATTCCTATTGTGGTTATACAAGGTCTCATTGTTTGTTTGTTTCTTTTAAATTATTTTAGCTTTAAAAATACAGAAATGGAATCTGTCAAGAGCAGGTATTTCATACGGTTAAAAAAATGAACATGCAGACTCCTTTTCAATATGGGTTTATATATATAAGTATTTTTTGTGTATTATGACTACGTTAGGAGTTTAATATTGTCAAGGACAGTACAACTGCAAAGGGATGCTGTATAGCAGCACATCAGAAGTCGGAAGGAACTGACACATTTTCTCAGAGCTCAAGGTCTTAAAGAGCTTGAGTTAAATCTAGGTACAGTTACAGGCATGTATAGACTTAAATGGATGCAATGGAAGCTAACTAAAATAAGGCTTAGTTGTCCTTTCTATTTAAATACCCCGAATTGTCTTCTTACTTCCTCTCCCCTCTCCCATTTTGCACTGTGTGTCGATGCAATCTTCGCTAGCACAAAATATTGTCGCTAATAGTCATTTCTGTTTTCCCATTGTAAATGCTGTTGAGCTTTATTCTATTTTATGTTACTTTGTTAATGAAATTTAGGAAAGCAGTTGTTTCTTTAAATTTATTGTGATATTCTATATCTAGCGGCCTTTATATGCAAATAAAATTGCAAGATTTTTAAATTCGTGCTGTTTAGAGGGTTGGATGGTGGAGGATGGTAGTTTCGTCCTGGGGAAGGAGGGATTTATTCATATGCAACATCAGTAATGCCTTTCAGAAGAATTAGAATAAGTGATTTTTTTTCCCTAATTTTCAATAAATTTTTATTACCCACCATTCACAGGCTGGCAGATAGATCGATAAGGCACTCAGTGTACTCTTTCCTTCCATCATGCTGTCATCTGTCTTGCCTTAGGTTTCATCTTTGGCTGTTGTAATTTCTACAGGAACAGAGAGACTGGAGTTAAGGCTGTGGATGTATTTTGGGCAAGTTTGTGATAGTGAGTTTGGGGAAACAGTTGATGACAGAGTAATCACTGCACATTCTCATTTTCCCCAAGAGCAGTCACCATCTCCTCCTCACTTTTGTAATGATGCCCACCCACAAAATGCTGTGGCAACCAAGAGGGGATAGCAGAAGGGTGGCGAAAACCAGAGAAAATAAAAAAGACATCACCCAGAAGAACCACTGAAGCAAAACAGCATAATCTTGGATCTGCAGTGCACCCCCAAAGTCTTATGTGTCAGGGCTCATTGGATTGTATTCTGGATATATGTTCCTTCCTTCCTACCTATTGTGGATCCTTTGGTGCAATTTCTGAAAGGTGTTCTTGATTTCAGTACCAGCAGAATTGAGGGAATGTTCTAAGCCAGAATTCCTGCTCAGAGTCACATGTAACCATCTTGGTCTGTTGTAGTTGTTAATAGTTATTAAGTATCTTGGATGTCACCATAGGCTGTGTTGGACATTTGGGTCCAAGCTTGCAGAGCAGATGCTTGAGCTTCCCATGGGCTTCCCAGAGGGAGCTCATGACCGTTGCAGCTAACGTGGACCGAAAGAGGTACTATGACAAGTGGACAACCCTTCCTTGACCTTCTACATCAGTAGAAGAGGGTGTTCACTTCAAGCCCCATCCTAGGGGGTTGGAGTGAGAGGTACACTACTGAATGGAAATTTCACCTGGTTAGTGTACTAGAAGCCAGAGACTCAGGCCTCTGGCTTGTGGAAAAACAAGCCTCCCAGAGATAGGTGGGTAATCACGATCACAAGTATGTATGCCCAGCCCTTGAGAGTACGTCTGGACACAAACTAATTGAGCTAAGCACTTACTAAAATTGCTTTCCATTTTGTGGAGGCAGGAAGCTACCCAGTGTACTAAAACTAGAAGGCAGACTCGTTTGTGGATGAAGCTTTCTTCAGCCAGTCCACCATTTCATATGCACAAACTGCCTCTGAGGGATTTGTAATCACTGTCCAGATGCCCAGAGCTTTCTACACTGGGCCTTACAACAACAAAATATTCAAAACAGCTCTTACAAATTGGGCACTTCCTATCCGTCCATCACCAGGCACCCTGTTGAACAGGTTGTGTATTTTGTTTCTAATCTTCACAGAATCCTGGGTAAGGTCACATAAGCCTCGCTTTACAGATAGGAAAGTAAGATGTACCAAAATTAAATAACTTTCCCTAGGAAAAATGGAAGGTTCAAAAGCAGATCTGTCCATAGCCCATGCCCTTTTAATCATTCTTTGTCTGGACTGGATAAGTTGATGGATGCCCTCTGAGAGCTGATATAAGACAGGCACGGTGGCTCACACCTGTAATCCCAGCACTTTGGGAGGCTGAGGCAGGCGGATCACAAGGTCAAGAGATTGAGACCATCCTGACCAACATGGTGAAACCCCGTCTCTACTAAAAATACAAAAATTAGCTGGGCATGGTGGCACGTGCCTGTAATCCCAGCTACTCGTGAGGCTGAGGTAGGAGAATCATTTGAACCCAGGAGGCGGAGGTTGCAGTGAGCGCTGGGAGAGTGCCGTTGCACTCCAGCCTGGGAGATGAGCAAAACTCTTGTCAGAAAAAAAAGAGAGACTGGCACAAGCCTGGGGATATATCCTATCCCTCAAGTAGCAGCTGGCTGAAACACCCTGCAATGTGGCTCTATGACAGCCGTACATGGCACCTCATCCTCTCCGCTGAGGCCCAGCACAGCACAGTGGATAAGAGCACAGACCCTTGGGACAGTGTGCCTGCCCACATACTGGCCCCACCTCGGACTAGTGCTGATTTCTTTGCCTGGGTACTCACTTTCTCTGTAAAACGGGGGTGATGAGGAGGAGGAAGTTGTTCTAAGTGCCATGTGAGTTCATTGTTGGAGATCACTGTCTGACATCTAGTAAGTGGTGCACATGTATTTGTTAAATAAGGTCACCCGTGCTTTGTCTTTAGATTCCCCAGGCAGGATTCTGTACCTTTTTTAAAAAAATTATTTAATTTTATTTATTTATTATTTACTTATTTATTTGACAGAGTCTCGCTTTGCCACCCAGTCTGGAGTGCAGCGGTGCAATCCCAGCTCACTGCAACCTCCGCCTTCTGGGCTCAAGCAATTCTCCTGCCTTAGCCTCCTGAGTAGCTGCGACTGCAGGCTCGTGCCACAGCGCCCAGCTAATTTTGTAATTTTTGTAGAGACAGGATTTCCCCATGTTGCCCAGGACAGTCTCCAGCTCCTGAGCTCAGGTGACCCGCCTGCCTCAGCCTCCCAAAGTTCTGGGATTACTGGCCTGAGCCACCGTCCCTGGCCTTCAGTCAGGATTCTGTCTGTTGACTCTCCAACCTCGAAAGCAGCAGCGGTATTGTTTCTGAGAAAGTTTGTTTGCATTGCTTAGGAACCGTAACAAGCCTCTCTTCATAAGGATAGGAAGAAGCCCAAGGGCATTAGTGGGAGGCGGATAAGGGAGCCTAACTTCCCAGTTTGGCTATCGTTCTTTGCAAAATCACTTCTAATCTCCAAAGAGGAGGGGGTTTCTCCTCTTTCAAGTTGCTTAGAAGGGCACCCACAGATCTGCTTATTTCTCACAGCATCTCTCTGCCCTTGCAATCTTTCCTCTCCACCTCACCATCCACTTTTAGTGCAATTAGTGAATTCTTTTCTGTTTTTCACACAATCCCCTTTTGTCTTATGTTGGGAGGTTGCTGAAATCCCTTTAGAAACAGGTCACTGTTATTCTGACAGGTGGCCAGCCTTAAGCCTGCCTTCATCTCCATCATTTAAGTAAATAAATACCGTGACCTAGGTCTTAAGTAGGGAGAAACGGAAGCTGGGAGGATTTGGGATTTGTCAATTGCAGATAAAACACTCGCTGTGTCTCAGAATAATGCCCCATTCCCCACTCTCATCCAGCAAGGATGTGCAGCTTTGGCAGAATCAACATCCAGATATTATTTTGCTTCCTAGTCTCTTTTCATGCTCTATTCCCACTTTCCTGAAAGTTTTAAGATGCTTTCTGTGTAATTATTAAACAAAAGTGAATTAAGATCTACTTTTAAGGATTTGGCCATGAGGTGAGGCATTTGGAAACACTGCTAGGTATGGGGTAGGAACAATTGCTTGTGGGGAAGATTCCAGGATGGGATGGTCTTAATGTGTGGTTTCACGGAAGGCTCCAGGACCACTTCTGGATGTCAGGTTCTTAGCACAAAACATTTTTGTTGTTGTTGTTGTTTGCTTTTGTGTTTGTTTGTTTGTTTTGTTTTGTTTTCTCCTATCTTGCATTCAATAGCAGGATGTGTCGGCCTTCTAGCATGGCTCCTCCAGAAATTTAGAGCTACTTTTCCCTCCCTTTTCTAAGTGTCCCCTCTGCCTTCCTCCTCTTTGCTTTTCCATGGGAGAGAAAAACACTGATTCAGAAAACTCCCTAAGAAGCTCCAGTCTTCCCTGGTGCCCCAGTAAAGTCAGCCTCTGGAGATCAGGAGAGGTTCCGAGAGGATCAGTGGTATCACCATGGTCACAGAGCAATTCAAAGATAATGCCCCACTTTGGCATTTGGACATTCCATTTTGAGCATGAACTGATTTTTCAGCTTGACATTCAGAAATAATCAAAGATGGAGAGATCAGTTTTGGCCTGACGTAGTGTGATTTTGTAGCACAGGACCAGCTGCCAATCTGTGAAGAGAAAACAAGATTATTTGAAAGAAACCTCAGAATCTGAGGTTTCCCATGAATGTTCCCATGAGGATTCATTTTCCATTTCTTCAACCCGTCCACCTGCAACAATTCCGATAGGCTTCCAATTCTTCCTTCTACAAGAGAGATGGGTGCTCAGTTTCTACCTTTTCTACCTCAGAACATGATGGCTGTTCGTCATGCGTTTTGACATACATGTGTATGTCAGGTCTGGAAGCTGTTGGGTGTTGGTAAGAGCCCCCAACTTTGGAATCAGACATGCTGGGTAGCCTTGGATGTGCTCTTTTATTTCTCTCAGCCTCAGATTCCACACTTGTAGAAAAGGAATCATTCCCATCTCACAGTGGATTTGTCAGAATTGATACATTAATATCGACAGGACCCTGGGTGGAGGATTTTTATTCTGTCAATTGTAATTTCCTAAAGAGAAAAAAAAGAAAAAAAGGCAGGGGCAGAGGGCAAAAATAAAAATGTATATTATTTTCTGATGGCCACAGCCCTTCATGAGAGAAAGCTAATTCCTTGAACTGGACTGTGTAAGAAACCATACAGAAAATGAGTTCTTTAACTTTCTCTCTCTCTGAACTATCTGACAAAACATTTGTGGTGGGTTTCTGTTGACTCCTCCTCATTTCCTTCCTGAATTAGGGATGCCTTACAAGACAAAAATCTTGAGGTAAAAAGGCTCTTTCATATCTGACAGCATCTATATCTGGATAATGGTGAGAGAGAGAAATGCATTTCCATTAGGAAGCACAGCCACAGTGGAACTAAAAGCATGGGTAGACTAAACACACGAACACAGAGAGCCTCCTCCCATCAATCAGCTTTGATTTTTATGAAGCCATAGTTACCATGAGGTGCATCTGAACACTCCCAGAGCCTGCTTGCCATGGGGAAAGGGCCTGTGATTTCATAGCCCATTTCTGTCCCAACCTTAGTTGATGACTTTGGGAATAGGTTGAGCTTTTCAGTTGAAGATCCTGAAATCACAAATGACTTGAACCCAAATGCTCCCTGTTTGCATGGGCTCACCACCATGCCTTTTGTATAAATGGGCTATCATGTTTAGGTAGCAACTACATAATCCTGAAAGGAACTCCTATTTTCTGGAAGCCTTTTCTGGATCCCCCCAACCTACCTTGACCCAGAACACCCCCCTTTGGTGCTGCCATAGCCTCCCACATATACGTCCAGCTGTGCCACGTTCTGATTGTTGCGTGTCTGCATATGAGCTCCCCAAGGTCAGAGACCATGCCTTCTATCCGCATTCCCAGCATCTAGGTCTGAAGAAACACCTTCTTAATGAATTAATCACTATTTGGCAAATAACAGCCAGGTATGCGAGAAAAATAGGCAAAATCAATCACAGATGAAATCAACAAATATTTACTGAACACCATAAGCCAGGTGCTGTGCTAGTAAGCTTCATTTGTAAGACCCAGTATTTACCATGAAAGAGTCTTTATAACTAGGTGAAGAAAACAAGATATTGACACATGAAGGTAAATGGTAATAAAAGATGTAAATAATAGTTAAGACAACAATAAAAGAAAGTTGGGGTCTGGAATACACAGGTTTCTCCAGTTACATGAGTGGCCATAGATATGGGGACATGCGAGGTGTGGCATAAAACTCAGACAAGCACAGGCAGCTAGCCTAGGAAAGGGAGTCTGCCTGCTAATGGCAGTGTCAATCCCAAGTAGCTTCATTCCTGAAGGAGTAAAACCCACATGGCCAGTGGCAATTCCAAGTGTGTCACATAGCTGGTTTGTTTTTTAATTTACTCTATGAAATGGTTTTCTCTAATGGCATGCCATTGACGAAATGCACCATAATGTCTCCATCCATCACCTCCAAATGCTTTTGCATGCATCAATTGTTGACTCGTTTTCTCCCATTCAGCACATAAATGAGAGGAATGATTTATCCAAGGCCACCATTACTCTTATGTGGAATCCAAAATAGCTCTCTGGAGAAATACTGCCCTGAGCACTTATTTCTTTGTGCATCTCTCAACTTGTATTGAAGGGTGACTTTGGTCTGGGCTATAATGGTATCCTCCTGACCAGTGTTTCCTGGGAAGCTAGGCCAGGTCTCCATGGTGGTATATAACTCCTGGATGCAAGACCTTGTATTCTTCTGGGTATGGCTACTAGGGTTGGATGATGGGAAATGAAAACCAGGGCTTTGGCCTTTGGCTATGAGTGGGCATTTGAACAAGCAATGAGATTCCCTCATGAGCTCTCTGGAACTCATAACAGGAAGAGAAAGGGTACTACATATCTGAGTGCATTTTCTTTTCCTTTTTTAATTCATCTCACTTCCTTGAACTCCATCTCCCCATGCTGAAGACATATAGCCCTTTCTTCCTCTGAGTTTTGCATAGTAGTAGATCAGAAATGGAAAATAAATAGGAACATCAAGGTAATTCTTACCAGCTGAAAATTCCTTGAGAGAAGCCGAAGTATGGCATCTTTAGGATCTACTACTGTCTCAAATAACAGAAGGGGCCACTCCACATAGCTTTTGTTTCATTAGACGATGGTGATAATGAAGATAAAAGGTTTGAAGCATTAAATGGCATAGAGATCCTGGGACATTAAACACAGTATTCCTCTCTGTAGCATTAATAAATTGTGATGAGGTTTGAAATACTATATTTGCCTCCTTAGTTCTTGTTTCAAACAGCTGAAACATGTAACTTGGAAGGTTTCACCTGAGAAAATTTGTTGAAATCAGTTCTGTAGGAACAAGAAAAATAACAATACTCATCACACATTGTTTCTGCATTAAAGTATTTTCGGTGAATGTATGTGTGTATCTACCTCAATGATGCTATGTCTAATATATTAATTCTTTCCTGTGACTGGCTATATTTCTGAGTACCAGCGAAACTGAAATAAGGTGTACAAAGGATAACAACTTCCTACATTGTTTTCTTTTTTCTTTTCTTTTCTTTTTTTTTTTTTTTTTTTGAGACGGAGTCTCGCTCTGTCGCCCAGGCTGGAGTGCAGTGGCGCGATCTCGGCTCACGGCAAGCTCCGCCTCCCGGGTTCACGCCATTCTCCTGCCTCAGCCTCGCGAGTAGCTGGGACTACAGCTGCCCACCACCATGCCCGGCTAATTTTTTTTGTATTTTTAGTAGAGGCAGGGTTTCACCATGTTAGCCAGGATGGTCTCGATTTCCTGACCTTGTGATCTGCCTGCCTCGGCCTCCCAAAGTGCTGGGAATACAGGCATGAGCCACTGCGCCCGGCCTACATTGTTTTGTAATGGGCTGAATAACCAAAATTAAAAATCCAGAGCTAATCGTAAGCTGCAGTGGAAGCAATATGTTGGTTTCACATCTTATGAATGGAATCTGTGTTCTGAGATTCAGAAACTGTGGTAAGTTGGCATTGTACTTCTCACGTTTTTATTTAATAGGTCATTTTCCCAAAGAAGTGAGGTATCCATGAGTACAGCATCCAGGAATAACAATAAAATGTGTTTGAGTTCAGAGATTATGCAAAGAAGTTTACTTAATAAAAAGCTAAGATGGGGGTGGGAGAATAGGAATAGGAAGGAGAAAATGGTTCTGACCCAAAACTGAATGAACCTTTAGATTTCCCAGGTCGATATGTATGACTTCTGTACATCTTTTGATCACTATCTTTCTCAAAATTATAAATTAATAGATTTGTCTCTTTGATCTCAGGACAGGTGAGTAGCCTGGTTGTTTTATTAATGTGAGGTCTGCTGGCTTTTATGGGGGACCAGGAGAGCTGGACTCCTCATCACAATCTGTCTGTGATGGGCTTTTCCAACACAATGGCACATAAGAGACTTTTGTGAGGATGTTACTCTCAAAGAAGACTTTTCTCAAGAAATAAATCACGTATCTCCAGTGAAGTGACAATATGCAGGTTATTCTTGCTATACTTGTGGATTCAGCAGTATCCAATTTATTGATATGAATATTTATATCCAGGCCAGTAGCGCTGCGGTTGTTCGTAGTATTTGCAGTGAATAGCTTGGCTGGGATGCTGAGGACATCACCCACTGTTTTTAAAGCTCAGCATTCTCAAAGCTATTTAAAGAACCCCTTCATCACCACCACTTTGGACCAATGTTAAAAGCAATTCAGTAGAGACATTCTCCTTCCATAACACCCCAAATAATTATTGCTGACCTAGAGGCAATTCTGAAAGGAGGTATACGTTAGCCCTTCTAAAAATCTTATGTAGGCCAGGTGCGGTGGCTCACGTCTGTAATCCCAGCACTTTGGGAGGCCGAGGCAGGCGGATCACGAGGTCAGGAGATCGAGACCATCCTGGCTAACACGGTGAAACCCCGTCTCTACTAAAAAAAAAAAAAAAAAAAAATACAAAAAATTAGCTGGGCGTGGTAGCGGGTGCCTGTAGTCCCAGCTACTCAGGAGGCTGAGGCAGGAGAATGGTGTGAACCTGAGAGATGGAGCTTGCAGTAAACTGAGATCGTGCCACTGCACTCCAGCCTGGGTGCTGGGTGACAGAGCGAGACTCCGTCTCAAACAAACAAACAAAAAAATCTTATGTAGTTCCCTTTCATCAGAAAATTTTGAAAAATTACAATTGACCTTCTTTCAGTTGAATCTATGGATATAGTTCCTTTAGTTTGTAAGAAAATGCTTCTGCTACCCACAGAAAGGTAAAAATATTCGGTTTTAGCCCTATTCTAGGGATGAGGCTCAGAAGTGTGATGGCACACCCAGTACATATCTTTTCATGTGCTTTTAGTGTCCAGTGACTTGCACTTAAAGGAAGTTAGATTGAGGTCAGCACTGGACATCTGTATCTTCACAGCCATGCAACAGGTAAATGATATCATAAGGCCCTCCTGTGCTGGGCACTTTACTTAACATAAGATTCAGTCCAGAGTTAGGCCAAACAGAGAACCCAACCAAAGCCTTAACTACTAGCCTTAACCACAGCACCAGGGCAAATGAGCCTGTTTCTTTCCAAGAGATGGGAATGAAAATCAGTGGTGCTGTTCTGTTTTCTCCATCTGCTATCCTATAACACAAGTCACAATCTTCTCTACTGATTTTTCGAAAACCAAACTATTTTTATAACACTTTTTGGGGGACATGATATGTATAAACAGGAAAAAGTTTCAGTAAATTCATTTATAATTGTTTAGCCAGGCACAGTGGTTCACACCTATAATCCCAGCACTGTGGGAAGCTGAGGCAGGAAGATCACTTGAGCTCAGGAATTCTAGACCAGCCTGGGCAACCTGGCAAGACCTTGTCTCTACTAAAAATCAAAAAAATTAGCTGAGGGTCGTGGCATGCACCTGTAGTCCCAGCTACTCAGGAGGCTGAGGCAAGAAGATTGAAGATTGCTTGAGCCTAGTAGGTTGAGGCTGCAGTGAGCCATGATTGTGCCACTGCACTCCTGGCTGGGTGACAGAGCAAGATTCTATATATATATATATATAAAAAAGAATGTTTGATGATATGTATTGGAAAAAGAAATGAATGGTAAGTAATTGATCTTGAATGATGTAGTTTGGAGTACATGTCTATAAGCCAGAGAAGTCTGGCTAATGTTAAATTTTGGGAATTAAAGTTTCAGTCCTTTTAAACTTTTCACTCTTTGGATGATGTCTCATGACAGGTTAATGAGTGCATGCTCTAGTCTTCAAAGATTTAGGACATGTCTGGCTAATATTAACACTGACATCTGCAAAGTAATATTGGAATGGACATCCAAATAATAAAGAATGGCTAGGGCCTTGATCATCCTAAAGCTTTGGACACTTCCCAGACTTTCCTACAGTTTTAGGGTATTTTCCTTTTCATTCCATTAAGGCACTTAAAATACTCTCCATAGGGCCAGGTGCAGTGGTCCACATTTGTAATCCCAAAGCTTTGGGAGGCAGGAGTGGGAGGATTGCTTGAGGCCAGGAGTTCAAGACCAGCCTGGGCAACATAGCAAAACCCCCATCTCTAAAAAGAAATATATTTTTTTTATTAGCTGGATGTGGTGGCAGGAACCTGTAGTCCTAGCTACTCAGGAGGCTGATTGGGAGGCTGATGCAGGAGCTTGAGGTTACAGTGAATTGATTGTGCCACTCTACTCTAGCCTGGATGACAGAGCAAGATCCTATCTCTAAGAAATTAAAAAGTAATTGCTGTATAACCCTGATCTCTCGACTGCCATAAAATCTTTCTTGCACCTAAAAAAAAGTTAAAAATAAATAAATAGACTCTCCACAAATACTTGTCTCTAATTACAGTGAAAGATGTTACTACAAGCTTTAATACTTTAAATGTTTTAAATACAGTGTTGAGGTTTCGGTCTGTCTTTGTTGTCAGACTGGTATTTTTTTAAAAAGTATATATGGATACAAACATGTTAAAAAGTTTAAATATGTACATATCCTTGTAATATATATATTTTCTCCCAATATGTTTTATCTATTCTGTTTAAACAAAATCTTAAAGGTTAGAGTTTATGACCTTAATTTGGTATCTGCAGTTTATAAACTTTAGCTGGTAATTCAACCTATTTCTATGAATTTATTTACTGAGACTCTACATGAATGAGGTCTTCGCTACAAAGGAAACCTTTCTAATCTTCACCCATTGTCCATTTACACATGAGTAAATATGTTAATCTGTTCATAAAAGGATAAAATAATTCTGAAGATAAATGCAAAATGACTTTTACAAAGACACAAAACAGTACATTACGTTCTACTCTGTGTGATGCCTGCCAACATTCCAGAGGACAGAGAATTGATAAAATACCAATTTAAAGGATTAGAAGAAACGATTTCTCGAATCAAGAATTCCATTTCTCTGTGATGGGAGTCTTAATTCTGGAGGAAAGGAGAAACATACATTTTTTTCTTACCTTTGTAATTTGGCAATTCTTAGGCTAATAAATTAGAGTAAGTGGTTTGTCTGAGACATGGAGAAAATTGGATGCAGCATGAAAAATTAACAACAGTGTTAATGAGAAAATGGTTGGCTTATAAGTCCTGTGCTTGAATTTTGTATGCAGGGTGATTAGGTCTTCACAATGTTGTTTATTAAAAAAAAAGTATTGGATCTTTTTTTAATGTTTCCATATCCTGCCAAGGTCAAAGAGGACAATATCTGTTTTGTCACATTATGTTTTCATGTAATGGTGGTTGGTTTAATGAAATTGTTTTAGAAGAGCTGGCCGCCAGGGTATATCAGACTTGTGTGTGTCACTTTTGGAGCATCTTTCACAAACAATTAGCTCCTTATAAGATGTATGATCGTCCTCACATTCATCACGTATGTCCCATGCCTCTCAAATAAAAAACCATTTATAACCATTATCATCAACCAAAATTAACCTGGGCCCAACTGAAGAGAAGGAAGTCAAGTTTTCAGTTTTTGGTTGGCAAGTTAACTCTTTCAAGTCTGATACATACCATTTCATGCTCCTTACTGGATGGACTTTGGCATATTTGTACTTCCAAAGAGTTTTTTCTGATATTAAGGAAAGTTTAAAAGCTTTCTCTTGGCTGGGTGATGTTTGATTGCAAGGAACTAAAACTTACTCCATCTTGATCAATAAAAGAGAGGTTTGTTATAGGATACAGACATAATAAATTTCAAGAAACAAGAAGCCCAGAGAGGGAAAGAACCAAGAATCTTCAGGCAACTTAGTAGCCTCATGTAATCTCAGTGGTTGTTCATGGACCTTCTATCTGATTCTTAGTAAAAAATCATCTGACCATCTGATCAGCTTAGTAAAAAAATCATCTGATCAGCTTTCTTCTAGTGAATGAATGGTACCCCCAGGTCATGTGTTCACCTCTGATCTAATTAACGGTAACCCCAGTAAGGTAAGATCTAAAGCTACCCCTTTATGGGAATGAGTGGGGTAGGTAGAGTTTGGGTCAGAGTAGTGTTAATGAGGACAAGTTTTGAGGGTGAATCTCATAAACATTATTCATTATTCATTATTCTTATCCACAGTCCCAAACAATTTCAGCCCTATCACTTAGTAACTCATTAGCATGACTGTGGAGATTGGCTGAAAGAATATGAGTGAATTGAGGCAAATCTAACTCTGCTATGGAAGAAGAAAAAGCTGTGATAATTCATAGCCCTTGAGGTACTGATAGGAATCATTAGTACCATGTTTATCTGCAAGGATAATGACTTAATACCAAATCTCCATCCCAGTTTCTTTTGTTTCCTACAAATTGGAGAAATGAATTGGTCAAAGTCAAGGAAGGAATTGGTCAAGCTAAGAGATCTTGCAAGATGTTTGGTCTACATTAAAGACCCATAATAGACTGATTTTTAATTACAAGGTTAAGTCAGTTCACAGGGTACATGGTTGAAAAAATGAACCTCAGATGATGATAATGGTGGTAAATAGCTTTCATTTTTAGTATCATATTTTTAACATGAGATTTGTTAAAACAGCAGGACAAGACTCTACTGCCCACTAGCTAGTGAGGTGTTTATTGATCAAATTACTTAATCTCTTGGAGCCTGTTTCTTCATCATTAAAATGGGAGTGATAAGTGTACTGATCTTACAGGATTGTTGAAAGAAGTCAGTGAGAAAACAAATGTAATTGCTTAGCATGGTACCTGACACATGTGAGCTACTACTATCAAGCATTTATATAGACCTTTTATGAATGTCAGTGGTTGTTTTATGACTTATCTTCCTTGAATCTCAGAACAATCCCATGAACTTAGAGCAGTCAGTGAAACAGTTAAGTCGATGTTATAGTTTGTATCGCCAAAATTAGATAATTGAGTCCTAATGATTACGAAGTCAACGAATATCAACCAAATGTAACAGCAAAATAAATACATTATTGAATATGTAAGAACTACGGTATGCTTACCACCTGTGTACTCCATATGAAATTTACTAGAGGAGTTGCTCCAGAAAACTTATAACAAGATCCAAAGTGAAAAACAAACTAGCATACAAGAAATAGTGGCTGATAAGTATGACTCAGAAAATGGAAAAGAAGGTAGAAAAGGAAGAGGATCCATTTGAGAAACTTAGAAATTTCTCTTTTAAGAGTTTAACTTCTATACTTCTCTTAATTACATTAGTTTATTTTACAGTAAATAATATTTTCTGAATCACAACCCACAATATTGTTGGTTTTTAATGTTACAATTTACATACAAAGCACTAAAACTGAATTACACTTACAGAACAGAATATAAGCCTTGAAAATGTGACAATAACAATATACCTAACAAAAATTAGGGGTGATATATAGGAATAAAGAAGAGAGATAGAAGATTGAGCATATTAGTGGTCTTGTCTTTCTTTGCAGGGAATCACTAGTTACTACCTAATTTGATATATCCAGAAATTGAGGCATAAACATACCGTGTAAATTTTAATTGCTGCTAAAGTAGTTGCCCCAGGATTGGGACAAGAAATGGAAGCATTTTACTTTCCCTTTCTATTTTTCTACACTTTATGAATTCTAGTTTGCATGTGTATGCATTACTATTTTAATTTTTAAAAATAAACTGAAAAAAGAGCATTCAAACTCATGGTTCAAATGGAGATAATTCTATTCAGGCACCTAAATTGAAATTATAGGAAAAACAGAGTGGAAGCTGATCAGATATAGGAAGGTGTGACTATGAGCTTGCAAGTAAACCTGGGTTTTCCTTCATTAAATTTGGTTTCCTTCTCTTTCTCCTTGTTTCATTGAGCTGAAATATGGAATTAGAAGGCACATATTCCAGACCAGTTCTGCAACACAAACTACCAACAACTTTCAAGACTTAAATGTACAGCAACCATAAAATGTATAGTTATGTCTAAGCGTAAGAAATAAGCAGTCTAGAGGGTAAGAAATTTAAGAAAAACTGCAGGTATATACAGGCAGCTGTTAAAGGCTGGAGTGGGAATATTTTTAGCAGTGGATATTTGCTGCCATTGAATGCTTAAATCAGTGCAGGTGGGGCATTCAAAAGGCTTCTGAGGGGTCAAGTTGCTCCAGATATTTTGCAAGGTTATATTGTCCATGAATGAATGATTTTGCTTTATGTCCCTGCACAGGGGAGTCAGAGGACTGTGTTCCTTTCTTAGTCCCCAAGGATTCTCATCTGTTGTGAATAGCAAAAGCCCAAGGTAGGAGGATGGATCAGAGATCTGAAATCCAGAGCCTTGCTGGAATGCATTGTCCTTAAAAGCAAGCATCTCAGTATGATAAATACGATCTCCTCAAGCCCGTTAGGGAATGGAAATTTAAGAACCGGTTAGGTCAAAGATCAGGAAATTTATGACGATTATCTGCGGTTACAGTGTAGAGTGTTTGAGGATGGTTTAAGCCAAGGAGTCCAGTGCCTGTAAATCTTGAGAGTGATATTAATACCTCCGTGAACGTGTGTGTACAACGTTTCTGAAAAGATTGATTGCAAAGGCCAGTTCCCAGGAAAGACAAGCAGGTAATTGGCATTTAATTAATGAGAATAAGTTATACTAAATTAAAGACTTATAATCCTTGATTATTTATCTTCCTGTAGCCAGTGTGACAATCTACTCTTAGATTATTAACTCACCACTGTATTTTTAAGAGGCCAAACTAAGCCGTCTGTTCAGACTGTATAAATAGGAATATGTTTGCATCTCAACCGTGGGAACAAAATATCCTTTGGGAACTCATGAGAGGCTTCTTTCTAATATAAATGATTTTTGAAAAATTGAATCCATGCAGAGCATCTAAGGTATTCTTAGGTCTACTCCATACCCCCAGAATCCAGAAGAGTTGACATGAACCATTGTGTAGTAGGAAGGTTGTGAACTTGAGGGTCAGCCTGACCTGACCCTCCTATAAGTCCTAACTCTGGCTTATATTAACTAAGTAGGCTTGGGTATGTTATTAAAATTATAATATAAAAATATAAGTCCTTATAAAAATATAAGTCCTAACTCTGGCTTATATTAACTAAGTAGGCTTGGGTATGTTATTAAAATTATCTGGGGTTCAGTTATCTTATCTTCAAAAATGAGAAAATAGTACTGACCTGGAATATACTATTTTAAAAAGTAAATGATACTGTAAATCCCCATGGCCCATTAGCTATCACATAGTACTCAATAAAAGCTCATTTTTCTCTTCACATTCTCCTCCTTTTGTAGCACAGGATGATAGTGGTTAGAAAATGATTCAGAAACAAAGTTGGAGGCTTCATGCTACTTGAACAATTATGATAAATACACATTAATCAAGATACTATGGTACTGGTGAAGGGATAAACACATACTGCAGTGGAGTAGAATAGAAATTCCAGAAATAAAGCCACACAAGTATGACGAATTGATTTTTGAAAAAGGTGCAAAGACAATTCAAAGAAGAAAGTCCAGTCTTTTAAAGAAATGGTGTTGAACAATTTAACTTCACATGCAGAAAAAAGTAAGTTGTCTCAAAAGGGATTATCTAAATGTAAAGCATAAATCTAGAAAACAGGAGAAAATATTCATAACTTGGAATGAGGTAGAGTTCTTACATATGACACCAATAATACAATACCTGATAGAAAAAAATTTGTAAGTTGAACTTCATTGAAATTTAAAACTTGCTCTGTCAAGTATGCTATTTAAAAAATAAAAATACAAATTACAGAGTGGGAGAAAATATTTTCACATCACATATCAAACAAAGATCTTGTAGCTAGAATATATAAAGACGTCTTAAAATTCAACCAAATTAAAAATGGGTAAAAAGTTGAATAAACACATAACCAAAGAGGATCTGTGGATGGCAAATAAGCATAAGAAAAGATTTCCGACCTTATTAGCTACTAAGAAAATGCAAATTAAAACCACAATGAGATAACATTACATCCCTATTAAAATGGCCATTTAAAAAAAAGCCTGATAATATCAAGTGCTGACAAGGATGCAGAGCAACTGGAATCCCCATGCATTACTTATAGAAATGAAAAATGGTAGAGTCTCCTGGAACACAGCTTAGCAGTTTCTCATGAATTTAAAGATACATTTACAGATGATCTAGCAATCTCACTTCTGAATATTTACCCTAGAGAGATGATGACTCATGTTCACTCAAAAACCTGCATACAAATGCTTATAGTATCTCTACTTATAATCACCAAAAACTGAAACAATCCAAATATCCTTCAGCAGGTGAAGGGATAAACAAACAGTTACACATCCATAAAGTGGAATACTACTTGGTCATAAAAAGGAACAAACTATTGGTACACACAGCAGCTTGGATGAATCGCAAAGACATTATGCTGAGTGAAAGAAGACAGTCTCAAAAGATATATTCCACTTGTATGATATTCTGAGGAAAACAAAACTATACTGATCAGTGGTTGCCAGGGGTTAGGATGGGGGCAAAGCATGACTACAAAAGAGCAGCACAGGGGAGTTTTTGGGGCTGACAAAATTGTTTTGTATCCCAATTGTGGTAGTGGCTACACAAATCTATACTGTGTTAAAACTCAGAACTGCACACCAAAAACAAGTCAGATTAACTGTACATTAACTTTAAAAACAGGATAAAATTAAACATATTTTAAAAAATGATCCCACCAAGAAGCCATTCTAACTTATGATAAACAAGGCATAACACCCCAGAACTCTGGGAGTCCTTAAATATAATTTATTTGTTTATTATTTATTGGGCAAATGTTTATTGAGCACTACCTATGTGTTCACATTGTTTTAGGCACAGAGGATGAAGTTCTAAACATAACAAAAACTCCTGGGAGGTTACATTATAATAAATAATAACTATATACTATGTCAGATGGTATACATACTCAGGTAAGCAGGATAGGAAATTGCAGGAGGTTGTGCCAAACCATCCCTGGACAGAGCTGATTTGGTTTGAGATAAAGGGAAGGGAATTTTCTATGGAAAATCTCTTACCCAAGGCCAAGATGGAACTCTGGTCTGAAAATCCTATGAGTTGGAGGCATGCTTTAGGCCTGGATGATAAAGCCAAAGTCATCTAAAGACCACAGAGACTGTCCAGGATGTAGTGAGAGCAGAGATAGGGTTGTCTATTACAGATTGTATCCAGGATGTAGTGAGAGCAGAGATAGGGTTGTCTATTAGGAAGGACACAGAGGGTGGGACACTGGCTGTGGGCTTCCAGTGATGTCCTGAGTACCCAGCAGGTGTGGTGGAGAGGCAAGACTCTGACCCACATGACTCATAGTTAATTTGAGAAAGAGAAACAACTGTCGATGAGAGGTGATCTCCAGATTGGGCACAAATTGAAGGTTCCCAAATACAAAGAGTGAATGTTCAGGGAAGTAGTGGCTGGGAAGAACCCTAGGATGGAAAGAGGCCAGCAAGAGGAACAGAGGGAAGACTAGAACCAAGCTGACAAAATGCCAGGACCCAAGCATAGAAGGCAAGATACCGGATAAAGTGTTTGGAAAGAAGCTAGTGGACACACTTTGCCTTAAACTCTGAGCACATTTTAAAATAGGCACTTCTTCCTCAGATATTGCTGCTTCCTTCCTCCTGGTTCAGTGACTGCTCCTTGAGTCTGTCTTGGAGGTGAGCAAACCTTAAGTGGAGAGCATGAACACTCTCTCCCATCTGTCTATCCATTACTATCTCATGCTCCTGAGCTCCAGCTCAGGGAAATCCAAGGGAACCCGTCCCCTTTAAGAACCAGTGGCTTGCAGGGACTGGCTTCCTGCCAGGGTAGAAAAGTAGAGCAGGAGACATTTAAAGCCCTGTTTGAAAACTGTCATTTTTCCAACGACCTCAGATGGGGTGATTAATCAAGAAGCAATTCCGGAGAGAAGCCATCTTCTTTACCTGCTTAAATCTCCCAGGTTAAGTTGTATTTTAAGCCCTGGCTTATTTTTAGACAAGTTTGTTGCTGTTGCCTAACCCTATGTTAAAGTAATTATTGTCTGTGAAGGTCACACAGAGTTCAGTGGAACTGAAAAACTCACAGCCTTTAGTATTAATGGGGTGAGCAGCCTGTTCAGGGCCTTTTCCTTAAAGAGACAGACCGGTGAGAACAGTCAATAAGGACAAAAAAGCATTTGACATTTCAAGAGAGAGAAGGCTTATTCTTTTTGTGGCTTCTGGCAAAGACCCCAAAATCAAACAAAGAAACCATTAGAGGGGAGTCAATCGCTATCTTCTACATGCCAGTGCTCAAAAAATGTTGTTGAATTTGTTATTTGAAATCAAGTGGGAAGTTAGAAATTCAAAGTGGAAGGAAGAGAAATAGTATATAGTTTGAACACCTACCATACACCAGGTGCTTTACGTAATTACCTTAATTCTCACATCTACTTCTTTGAAGTAGTTATACGTACTACTATTATATGTACCATTGCAGATGAGGAAACTGAGGCTTAGAGAGGTAATTTGCTCTGGATTACACACTTAGTAACTAGCAAAGCCAGGATTAGCATCCAGGTTGGTGTGACTAGAAAATGCAGACCCTTTTCATGTGACTTCCTGAATCACATTAATTTAAAGCCTAATGTTGGGGCTTTAGATGTGAAGGTAACTGGGGAGGTTGAATTTTTCCATTTTTAATTGATATTTGATTCTATAAATATATATTATGAAATTCATTTCAAACAACACTTTTCAGTTTGGCTTCTATGTTGATTGGAAAATAATGAGAACTAATAGTTAAGACTTAATAAATGCCAGACATTGAAGCAAAATGACATGATCTTATTGAATCCACACATGTACACATATGATTGAACATTTGGAAACATACACAATCATTCCATTTTACAGAGAAGAAAATTGAGGCTTAGAGAATTCTTGTTCATATATCACAGACAATATATGGTAGAGCCAGGATGCAAACCCAAGCATTTTTATGTGAGAGCCCACTATCCCACCAACTGTTTCATTCAGAGACCATGGCTTCTACTGCCTGCCCCACCAACTGATAACGTTAGGTACCTGGCCCAGATTTCCTCAATGAGGAACCTGAGGGCTGGTCTACAATCACGTCCAAAGTACAGAGTGTATGAGCAGTGCAAGACAAAGACTGAAATGACCACACCAAAGAGCAGTTAGCCTTTGTCTTTTAGGCCATTCAGCAAAAAAGCTGCTGAGCTTCCCTCCAGAGGGAAGCCACTTTATAAAGGGAGTTGGGGCCCAAAGCCACTGGGCCTGCATTTCAGAATCAATTCCCTAGCTTCTTTGAAGCCCCTAGACAGTTCCATCTCTTCACTTCTGGGATCTGCAATCCATCTGTGGCCTGGTTGTGGTACGTTGTTTAATGGCTGCAAATTTCTTCCATTCCAGGATCCAGGCCCCTGTGCACTATAATTTTGCCACTTATCCTGTCGGGGACTAGAGTCTATTTCTCCACACCTTTGAATCTGGGCTGGTGGTGTGACTTGCTTTGATCAGTTCACTTCCATCGTCTTTGAATGCTGCCCTGAGACCACCATACAAAGAAACTGGTCTCATTGACTAGAAGATAAGAGGCCCCATGGAAGGAAGGGAGGTGCCTTAGCCAACAGGTAGCACCACTGCCAAACATGTGAGAGGGGCAGCCATCTCAACCTTTGGGCCCAGCTAACCTTATAGCTGAATGCAGCTGCCAGGCAAAACTGGCACAGAAACCTTGGAACCAAACCAAAGGATCCTAAAAGATATAACAGTAAGTTGTTGTTTTAAGCCACTAGGTTTTGGGGTACTTTGTTACACAGCAAAAGCTAACTGAAACAGTCTTTCTTTGAAGTTCAGAGCAGCATAAGGGTGCACTCTTGGTTGACATATTTCAGCGCCTGCCACAGGGCAATCAATGGCAGTGATATATTCTCCAGACTCCGGCCTCCATTACCATAAACTCCTCCAGGGACCAAAGGATGGTTTCAGGGCTTTTTTATACTTTGGCCAACATAAGTGGACATCCAGACTATTAGGCTGTCAACATTTGAGGCCTAGAAAAAGTATTGTTACTTTTCCTTAAAGAGACAGACCAGTGAGAACAGTCAATAAGGACAAAAACACATTTGACATTTCAAGAGAGTGGAGGCTTACTATTTTTGTGGCTTCTGGCAAAGACCCCAAAATCAGACAAAGAAACTGTTAGAGGGGAGTCAATCACTATCTTCTACATGCCAGTGCTCAAAAAGTGTTGTTGAACTTGTTATTTGAACTCAAGTGGGAAGTTAGAAGTTCATATTTCTGGCATATTTTAAAAGAAAGCTGAGAATCAAAATTAGTAAATATCTAATTGAATATCTGTGAAATGTAAGAAATGCCAGTTAGATGCCAGCATTTCAATACTTACATACTAAATATATTTAATGTGGACTGTTATTCTTGAATAGATGATATAAGAGGCTTTTTTCCTAAAAGGCAGGTGATCTGGAGCCCATGAAGATATTGAGTAGCCGTGGGTATTTTGTGTGTTGATGGACTTGGGAACTCTGTGTATTTGACCATTAACTTGTACTCTGATGCCCCAAATTATTGCTGTGTTATGTTATCTGGTCTTTAGGGAGAACATTAGCTGTGAGGTTCCAAAAACTAAGGGCTCCCTATCTACCTGAGTCAGTTTCTGAAAAGGCTAACACCTGCCTCAGCCTCTCAGAGACTCCTTGATCCAGAGTCAAGGCAACCAAATTGGGCAGAGTGACTACAGAAAAGTAACAACACATTTTCTAGAGAAGCAGAAGATTGTGGTGGCACAGTGTATGATAGAATATGTAAATGAAGCCATTCAGGATTATTAAATTTTTCATTGGTTAACTGAGAATTATTTTAAACCTAAATCCTACCTGAGGAAAGGAAGCAGGGAGTCCCTGAATTTCTGCCCATCAGAATCATAACCACCAGCACATATTTTATGAAAACATAGAAGCAAAAGCTGGCATAGCAGCTTAGCAGGAGGACCACAAAGAATTCCTATTTCATATTAACCCTCAATGAATAGACAATCCCCAGGGCATCATTTTCAAATATAAGGGTTGGCCACTTTTGCCTGAGTGGAGTTCTTAGTTTGGTTCTGCGGGTGACCGCACACACTATGTTCCACCTCATATCCTATCTCTTGCAGTTGGGAATATACCCAACCTCAGTCAAGGCTCCCGAATTCAGTCTAAGCTGTCAAAAGGCTCTGCTGGAGGAAGAGGTCCGCCTTCATCGCTAGAGGCCACTAAACTCATTAATCACTTTTGCAAGGCAACTGCTTGGTGGAGGGGCCTTGTTAAAAGCCAAGGTTGCTCTGAACTTAATCTAACACAGCTTGTCCTCTAGAGAGGTGCTGAGGGGTTGTTTATGAGAATGGGAAGGTAATCAAGACACCATCAGAGAGAAAACTGAATAATTTAGGTCATGTTCATCTCTCTCTCTCTCTCCCTCTCTCTTTCTCTCTCTCCCCTTTAGTAAACCCTGTGAGCACCTCCAAGGCACTGAGGACAAAAACATGTTCTCTGCCTTCAAAAACTTCCTAGTCTAGAGGAAACTGGCATAGACACAATTAATTGATGATCTGATGAATTAGCATTGTGTGAGCTACAATCCTGGCATGAATCAAGAACTAGAGAGGCACACAGGAAGGAAGGAAGATGTCTCTCCTTGGTGAAGACAAAGAAGGCATGAGGAGGAGGGGACAGGGAAGCTCACCTGGTGGACAACAGGCAAGACAGCGGAGGAGGGCTCTGCTGGAAGAGGAAACAGACTGGGGAGGTGGGGCCAGTGCATAAAGGGCCACTGCAGGAAGGGATTGTAGGAGAAAAGGAAAGACAGATCAGTCACTGATGACCCCCTCCACCCCAGGTCTGCAGACAGAGCTGATTCCTTCTCTAAGCCTCGGCATTCCCTACCGACAAACAGTCCCTCCTGCTCCTTCTCTCCCAAGTCCTCTAAACAGCTTCAGGCCCAAACCACAGAGAGAACATTCTCAGGCCTAAGGCAGGCCTTCCCAGCACAGAATGTTAGGAGCCCTCTGTGGGAGAGTGGCTGGCCCCCTTAACTGTCCCCCTTCCCTCCGGGAGCCAAGGCAGGCACTGTGCACCTGCCCCTGAATTGTGTGCGGCAGTTGCCGGCCTGGAGCTGAGTGACACAGCAGGTGCCTCCAGCCTGAAGACAATTCCATATTTCAATGGAGCGTCGCCACCAAAGCTTATTATCTAGGGCAATAAAGTTTAGGATTAGGGGGATTCAGGATGATTGTGTGATTCTCCACAAAGCTTATCTTCTAATAGACCAGCTGCTTTATTAGGCCGCCCCCACCCGCACCAGGCCCTTCCCAAAGCATCCCAAGTCCCAGGCAGCCGAGGGGGGCCTTGAAGGCGGCAGTGGTAGACAGCTGGGGGTATCATATCACCCTCAGTCTCCATCTGCGATTATTAAATTACGGGCGGCTTCCAGCTGGGCACACCCCAGCTCCCACCTTCCTCCTACAAAGCCAGCATCATCGTCAGGCATCTGCCAAGGACACGATGTGGCTGCCTCTCCCCTGCTGATCCCTACTCTTGAACTCTAAAAGGGCCAGGTCTGGGTATTTACTTGCTATTAGGGCTGTCACTGTCACAGTGTGGAATGCAGTGGAGTGGAGGCCTGGAGAGAGGGGGGGACCATGGAAATTTCTGTTGCAAATGGGGCTTTGCTGGGACTGTTCACTATAAACAAAAAAAGAAGATGGAATCATGCACCACAGAACCTCAAAGAAGCTGGCATGCTTACCAAGCTCCCACATATTTCTCCCAAAATGAAATTCATTAACCATTGAGTGTTCAGGGACCACCTCCACATGCTCCCTGATCCCATTGCTCAGTTCCTTTTCTGATGGGAGCAGAGCATGGGATGGTGTCTCTCCAACCCCGTGTGGTCAGCAGCACTGAGGCCACTCTCGTTTCCTATCCCTCCCTGACAGTCTCCTTTATCCTCAGCCCCTGACAGACTATCTGTTCAGAGTAGGAATTTATCAATAAGTATTGATAAGCTTGCCGAAAGGAATATGGGGGACTGGGAATATGCCTGAAACATAATGAATGTTTCAAAGAAATGAAACGTTCTGAAAATGGAATTTTCAAAGATTCTGACAAGCACACAGCATCTGCTTGCGGATTTTAGGAAAACTTAGTCATAGAATTATTCAGAGTTCACATTTCAGCCATGGGGATGTTGTGTGCCTGTTGACAGCAGAGGTCCCTGTAGACGTTTGTTTTTTACTGTGTCTATGTGTCATTCACTAAAGAGAGAGTGGCTTAGATGCTCAGAGTAATTAATTGTAGTATTGAGATAACAGTGGCTTTGAAATCCAGCTGTGCTTATATGCGTGCACGCTGTGCAGTTAGATGCTCCCAGGTTCAGATCTGCTTCCATCACTACTAACTATGTGGCCTTGTTTTCTGATCTGCAAGCCATGGATTGTATTGCTTACTTTGCAGGC
Organism: Gorilla gorilla gorilla; assembly: GCF_029281585.2. NCBI lineage: Eukaryota > Metazoa > Chordata > Mammalia > Primates > Hominidae > Gorilla > Gorilla gorilla. The sequence goes on along the minus strand of NC_073233.2, from coordinate 36,741,649 downwards.
CTGTGGTAAAGGTTAGGCATATATGAGGCAAGTGCAATGCCCAACATTTGGCAGATGCTTAATAAGTGTTGGCTATTATTATTACTACTACTACTACTATTGCTTTTGCTATTGCTATTATGTGTGACCTGCATAATAATCCTACTAATATGAGTGAAGGCAAGAATCATGGACTATGCACCTAGCATAATCAGGAGGGTTTGACTGTTGTGAATGAATTCAAGGGCAGGACAAGCAGCGACAAGAGTTACTGAAGTTCATCTGATTTGAGTTCTGTTCATTCATTTATTTGGGATCCAAATTCTGAACCCCAACTCTGTGCTAGACACTGTTCTAGGTGCTGGGAAAACAGCCATGTGTTAGTCTGTTTTTGCTGCCATAAAGGAATCCCTGAGACTGGGTATTTTATAAAGAAAAGAGGTTTATTTAAATCACAGTTCTGCAAGCCTAACACCTGGTGGAAGCTGCCAAGGCTTACAGCTTATACCCTCTCAAGCAGCACCCTAATCTATACCTTGAGCCAAGACTGGAATTGGAGCTGCCACGATGCAGGAAGCAGTGTCCCAAGGATGTGCAGAGCAGTGGGGTCCTGAATGTGGCCCCCCAAACCATTCTTTTCTCCTAGGCCTCTGGGCCTGTGATGGGGGGGTGGCCTTGAAACTCTCTGAAATGCCTTCAAGGCCTTTTTCCCATTGTCTTGGTTATTAGCACTTGGCTCCCCTTTAGCCATGCTAATCTGTCTAGCAAGTGGTTGCTCCACAGCCTGCTCATATTTCGCTCCTGAAAATGTTCTTTCCTTCTCCACCACACAACCAGTTTGTGAATTTTCCAAACTTTTATGCTCTGCTTCCCTTTTAATTATCAATTTCCCAGCCTCAGATATTCCTTTATAGTAATGCAAATGAACTAACAGAAGCAATGAATAAGAAGGGGTCCTGGCCCCTCTACAACTCATCTTCTATTGAGAAAGAAAGAAGAAAAAATGAAAATAAGTTAAAAAACTCAAATTTTGATAAACCCTATGAAGAAAATAAGAAATGGGATAGAAGTTAGCTGGCGTGGCAGGGTGGAGTGGGTGAGTGACATTAAGGAGGGTGACTACAGAGAAACTTTCTGATAAAAAACCCAGTAAGTAAAGGTGTAAGTGATGTGGATGAGGCAGCCACATGAAGACCTGGGAGAAAAGTGTTCAGGCAGAGAATATAGCAGGTACAGAGCTTTTTGTATAAGAAGGTAGCAAAAAGGCCAGTATTGCCAGAGAATATAGGAGGTAAGGAGAAAGATAGGGGATGAGGCAGGTGCTAACTCATCAACATCCTTGCAGGCCTTGATGAGAGTTAAGATTTCATTATAATTGCAATAAGAAGACAGTGGAAGGTTTTTTGGGGGGGGTGGGGGTGGTCAATGACATGATTGGATTGATATGTTGGAAAAGCCCATCTGGCGACTGTGTTCAGTAACAGTGCACTTGCATGAAGATCCCTCACAGCAGCAGACAACACAAATGCCCCCTCCCACCCATCATGAAAATTTGGAAAGCCAAGCCAATAGGAAACTGAAGCTACAAAGACCCAGCCCCTAGAAAGCAATATAAACAAGACCAGAAAAAGCATGTGTTCAGGACAAGTTCACATTGAAGTAAAACCATATTGACATTGATTGCATTCCCTACCTGCTTAGAGGTTTTGCTTCACCTAAACTAGTACCTTGAGAATCTGTAAAAGCTTACAATTTGAGAAAAGCAAGAGATGACACCTGATTATCCTTTGAATTGGCTTCCATGTCTGTGGCTGTTTTCCCTAATTCCTGTCCCTTACACACACGTTACAAAACTTTGTCTCAATTCTTTGCTTTTAAAGGATTTGACTTTAACAAATTCACATTGGGCACTTGCTTAGTAGGAAAGGAAATAATGACTCTCACCCCCTATGTTATAAAACTTTTAGGAGTATTATACACAGGCACATACAGGGTACACTGGTATGGCTTGTCATTTTGTGACAAATTCTTGTCAGTTTGTGGTCTGGTGGAAAGCATATGGAATTAGCAATCAAGAAAGGTGAGATTTAGTTCTGGCTCTGCTTCTAACTAGCAATGCAATCTTGGACAAGAGATTTATTCTTTCAAGTCTCAGTTTCATCTTGTCATATGGACATAGAGTGATACTTCCTTTTAAAACAACCTGGGTATCCTGGCCAGGCGCGGTGGCTCACGCCTCCCCGCACTTTGGGAGGCCGAGGCGGGTGGATCACAAGGTCAGGAGATCGAGACCATCCTGGCCAACATGGTGAAACCCCGTCTCTACTAAAAATACAAAAATTAGTTGGGCGTGGTAGTCCCAGCTACTCGGGAGACTGAGGCAGGAGAATTGCTTGAACCCTGGAGGCAGAGGTAGCAGTGAGCCCCGAGGTCCTGCCACTGAACTCCAGCCTGGCGACAGAGCGAGACTCTGTCTAAAAAAAAAAAAAAGAAAAAAAGAAAAAAGAACTTGGGTATCCTAAACATGGTTGAGAATCAAATGCAATTAAAAAAAATCCTCCTCAAAGACCAAACTAGATATTATTCAATCCACATTTTAAAATTTCCTAACAGTACTAATAGGAATGGTCCTCTCTCCATACCTGCTTTGTCGTACTTTATACATGTTGCTAACAAACTTGGTTATTGATTCCTGAACTCACTACATAACATTACAGAGTAGAAGCAGATTCAAAGTGAGAAAGATTCTTGTGCACTAACATCAAGGAAATAAGATTACATGTCTCTGTGTATTGGGAGTGTCTTTGTTTTTTGTAATCAGCATGATATCTAGCATGTAATAGGCACTCAATGTAGATGTTTGCTGAAATAAAATTGATGCTATCAATTGTCACTTTTTTTTTTAAGGCAGAAAACTCAAGGATTCAAATAGAATTAAATGAATGTCTAGGTCAGTTAGGGCAAGGGCAAAGAAACTGAAATGGCTTGTTTCCTAAAATCATGGTAGTAAAATACACAACCAAGTATTAATTTTGTACCCCAAAGAAATAGATTATGGACAATATGCTCTATTTTAAAAGGCAAGGAAGCCTTTTATATGTCTCAGCAATAAACTCATTTAGATTTTTAAAATGTGAACTGTCAATTATCCAGAAAATAGAGCTATCTAGAATAAATTATTGTTTATTTATACAGAAATATTTATTGATCACATACTCTACACTGGGAAAAACAGACATGGCACAAACAGACAAAATCCCTTGCCCTCATAAAATCCACATTCAATTGGTATAGTTAGAAACTAAGCAAGTAAACATGGAAATGCATAAGAAATTTACCTCAGAATCTTGGTGACTGAGGGTGTCATTTAATAAAACCTCATAAGTCCCTCTGAGGAATAATTAGAAAATTAAATGTAAATGTGTTTCAAAGTTAAATGCACTCTAAAGATGTAAAGGTTTATTAAGTAATAAAATTTATAAAGAAAACTGTCAGTTACTCATGTTCTTCTGATTTACTATGTATCATTTGTGCAAAAGTAATTGCGGTTTTTGCCATTACACCGATTTGAAAAAAAAGTAAGTGAAAAAATCAAATTGTAGGAGTATGTAGTATAGTATACCTATATATAGTATGACTTCACTCTTGATTATGTATTGAACATCTCTTCAAGGGCTCTCGCTTAAAAAAACACATATAATGTTTTATTTTATTTTATAAGGGACTTGTATTGCTATTGTAATCTGTTTCTAATGCAAAAAAGTAGTCAATGGAATGTTCATGGGCCTCCATAAATAGGCATGTGTGTGTTCAAAAGAATCAGAACGTGTGTAAGATGGCAGCCATTAAACATGAAAAGTCTGCTGTATCCAGCTTGGGTAATGAGGTAGAGAGAAAAATTCATCAAGATGAACTTGGAGATAATTCCTTTAGCACAGAAGGCAGAAACGTTAATTGATGGATGTGATGCCCACGCAGGACAACACATTTAGCTCCCGAACATGACAGCTTCAGTTGGCCAAAGTAAAAATGAAATGAAATGAAATGAAAGCCTCCTGAATTGAGGTATTGGGGAAGAAGAGAGAGATGACTTTATTGGATACCAAACATCTATTTTTCATTCATACAAGAAGCTAAATCTAATTGGGAAATATCATAGTCACGATCCTTGGGACAAAAATCAGGACAGGATCGCCCTTTTTCTTCCTTCCTTTGTATCTTTTAAAAACTATTATTATTAAATAATTCAGGCCAGGCACAGTGGCTCATGCCTGTAATCCCAGTGCTTTGGGAGGTTGAGGCAGGAGGATTGCTTGAGGCCAGGAGTTCAAGACCAGCCTGGGCAACATAGTGAGAGCTCCTCTCTACAAAAAAAAAAAAAAAAAATTGATAGCCAGGAGTGGCGGTACGTGCCTTTAGTCCAAGCTACTTGGGAGGCTTAGGCAAGAGTATCGCTTGAGAATGAGAGTTCAGGGTTATCGTGAGTTATTATTGTGCCACTGCACTCCAGCCTTGGTGACAGAATAAGACCTCGTATCTGAAAAAAATTAATGAATTTAAATAAATAAATAACTTCACTCAAGGTGAAGTATAAAAAGAAAAAAGGAAGTTATCTTTTCATGAGAAGCTATTTCCCTTGGAAAAAGCTACAAAAATCTATGCTTGTGTTTTCTTAGGTGGATGACTTGAGAAACATGGTCATGATTTTAAAGATCATAGTCAAGGTGAATAAATCTTTCACTGAACTCACCCTGAGCCTCACATTACTACAGAAGAAAACAAATCTTCCTAATCCTGACAAATCCAAATTGAAGACTGCCTGCCTAGACAAATCCCAGCTTATCAATCAGGCGGCTGGGAGGAAGCTAATCCAAGCGCTGGACCCCTGTGCCCCAGCCTGCCTGGCATTCACTGCTCTCTCTTTTGCTCTATGCTTCTCTCTTCCGAGTACACAGGTTATTCAAATGGTGTGCCCATTTTAGACCAACAGACAACCCAAACAACTGGGAAAAAAACAGGCAGAGGTGAGAAGAATGCTTACAGTGTTTATGAACAAAATTCAAGATGTTTTCCTCCCAACAATTTGCATTTGCTTGGAGCAAAAGAAACTGACCCTAAAGGATAAAAGGGAGGCAGAGGCTTGAAGTTAAGCAGAGCTGGGTTTAAGCTCTGACTCGGCTCTGTGCTAGCTGTGCAACATTGGGGAAGTTACTTCATCTCTTCTGGCCTCAGCTTTCTCTTCTGTGTATTGGAGATAATCATACCTACCTGGGCATTATGTGAAGATTAAGTGAGAAAATGCAAGTCAAGGGTCTGGCACAGCTTGTCACATAGTGAGCACTCAATGTCTGAAAGTATTATTACTGAGAGAAAAGCAGTTCAATTCTGAGTTGGGATTCTGAAGGAAATTTGTATAATTGACCAAAGAACATCCTGGAATATGAGATTGTTCCAGAATGGCATGGGTAGGAACGTAAAAATGGGTAGTTTTGTCCCTATTGCTAAATCATAGTTACACAGATGTACTGAAAGCTTTAGGTGAATTATATAATTTCTCTGGGTTTGGATATCATTGTCTTTAAACAGATAATATTTATACCTAATCCTAATGAACTCAGAGATCATGTAGCTTTGCTTTAGAGTAATGTTACATATCATAAGCACTGATTTCAACAGCCCAAAAGTTGTCGAAAAGATATCCTCATTTTTTCTGGAATCCTGCAGACTTTATAGAGGATTTAATACTTGGTTTACAGCAATATTAAATCAACCTTTGCACTTTCCCATCCACTTAATTTACTCCCTGTGGCTGCTCCAAATACTCTCCCTTCAAATACTATGAAAAACCAAACCCATCCTCCACCACCATCTCCATGTCATTCTTCCACTCTTTACCCCTCTCTTCTATCAGCATCTTATTAATTATCTCAATGTTTGGCCTCTCTCCCAGCAAGAAAGAATCCTTCTCCTTTGAAAGGGAGGAATACAAGGAAAGATTAGGTGGCTATTACAGATGTCTCTTTGTTGGGCTAGAATTCTATGAACATTAAAAATGTTTATGCTCTCGTAGCTGCCTCATAAGGTTGTTATGATTAAATGAGATAATGTATATAGAATTTAAGCAAAGTGCTTGAACGTAGCAAGTGCTCAATAAATTGTATTTTTTATTACTATTGCCTTTGGGCTGATGATGGTCCATGCTCGGCAAATAGTATAAATTAGTAGAAGAAACAAGCAACAAAGTTAGAATGCAGAGACCAGAGTTCAACCGTGTTCATAGATATTGATCTTATGATCCTTATATTTGACATCTTATCCGTCTATACTATTGTACCTACTTGCTCCTTCTTGTCTTAGCTGACTTCCTTAGAAATGACCCTTTGTTTTCCTGGGGAATCAATCAGGGTTTTAACTGCCCTGGTCCTCCCTGTTGGTACTATCTAATTGTGACCCTTATCCTGGAATTCACAATATTTTACATTATATCAGCATATGTTAATAAAGATCTTTAGCCGTGAGTACTCATTCATGATAGGCTCTGGATTATCCTGATGTAGGAATAAGGAATATTTCCTACCAAATCATTTGGCTAGCCTCCTGATAATCTAAACTTCTGTTTTCCATGTTTAGCTGAGTAAGTAGTACAGGAAGTTCCAGGTTACTGCAATCCTAACTAGTATCCTCAAATAATGAGGTGTTGATTCTTTTCTGCTTGCAGACAAACTTCAGAATAAACAAGTAGAATGTTTATTTATCTGCCGTGCTTTCCTCTGAGCATTTTCTGGTAATATTCTTGGGAACTGGTCTCATAGTAACTGATACACTTGGTTGGAGATACTCCCACCCCTTGCCTACACACATACTTTTAAAAATCAAGCTTCAATTTTGGTAAAAGTTTATTGATATTGTCCAGCTCTGACAGCCCCAGTTCTACTACAAGACCTGTTCAAAGGTGAAATGGACTTAGTAATGCCTTCAACTTTCATTACTCAGCCAGATTGTGGAGTCTATCAATAATCCCAGCGTTGACAGTCAGGTGAATTAATTGGTACATTTGACAAGGACAGCTATTACCCTATGTTGTTCTGACAGCTGGTTTTGATATCAGGAATTTGTCAACCTCCCCTTCACGGGAGCAATGGGAGGGATGGTTGAGTGAATCAAGAGAGGACATTCAGAATTTTCTTCCCACCCTCGGCAGCTGCAGCTAGCCCTCCTCCTAAATACAATTGCTGACATTCTTAACCTGAGCATCCTAGCACGTGACAGACTGCCACAGTACAACAATCTATACCAAATGGGGCTGAAAAAATAATAATAAGAAAAACAGAAAAGTTGGTAAAGTTATTAACACTGAACTGGGAATATTTTAGTAATGATTTTAGTGAGCTTCAGAGACTAGCTATACTCACCGTACTCTACTTTCTTGGATTCATTCATCTGACATGAGTGGGTTTTTCATTTCCATCACTAGATAAGGTGGCTTCAAGATGATCATACATGTAGCAAGTCGTAGTCAACTTTATCTGAGAAGATGTTCAAAACATAAAGGTGCAAACAATAAATATCTCTTAGGGTCCTTTTCAGCTTTATGTTTCTTATGGTTCAAAAACCATTTGTATTTTCTACAGCCACTTCTTGGAATTATTATAGCCAAGTGACTTGGGCCAGTGAAAGAAGACATAACAAGACAAAAGAAGAAGCAGGATAACATAATGACTTTTTGTGTGATTTTGAAGAAGTTACAATCTTTCTATGGAATTCTACAACATACCCGTAAGATGGGGAAACTATCCATTCTACAGCTTTCAAATACAATTTTCCAAGATAAGGGAGGTAGTAAGACTGGGATAGAAATTTGAACTCTTCAGAAGACAAGCACAATTAACCCAAGTCGTAATGACTTCTCACATTCCTCCTGGGTTTTTGCTGGGTGCAAAAGAAGAACCAAAGTGCTGATTTCATTGGGATGCTGTAAGGCCAGGTGTTAATCGCGCTATGCTACAGTCATTTGCTATAACTAGTCTCAGACATTAATGCTGACCATGTGAGTTAACAACTCAGTAGGTCTGGGATTGCCCAGGGTTGAGCAAGAAGTGCTGAGCAGTAAATGTAATCCACAATCCATAAAATTAAGCCTGGTGGAGAAATGCAGTTCAAGGACATTTAAAACAGTTAAGCAAGAGGAAAAGCAAAACTGATGCTCAGTTACATTTTCTGGGTGGCATGTTGGGCTCATGGTGTGGAAGTGACCCTTTGAAAAGGCTAATGTCAAAGCAACTGCCTCCACCGTTAGTGAATTGCTGAGCCTTTCCCTCAGGACGTGATTAGGTCTTTGAGAAGCTTGTAGAGGTGTTTCTGGAAGCTGTCTGCTGTGGATTCCCTCTCAACTGCTGAACATGCCATGCTATTAATCTCACTTCTGAGCCCTCAGTTCCTCTTCATAAAAAGATTGTTGTTTCTTGTTTTCTGCTCTCATTATTCCCATTTCTCTCAGCCCCCTCCCCAAGATTCTACTGTGAGAACAAAGTTGGAGACATAAGGAGGAGCATGAGAGTATGACAGACAGGTAGAAGCAGAGACTCTGCAGCGTGATATCTCTGAAAGCTCATTAACACCCAGTCTTCCAAGCTTGAGCCTGGGAGACAATGGCCATGTGTAATGACTGTGCAGCCTCTACTTAAGTAGCTCCACTGTTCACAGAACTCATTGCTCCTTATAGCTTCCCTCTGCATCTTCGGAAGCCTCTGGATTTAAAAATATATTTTTAAAGTGACCTGAAATCTGTCCTTCTGTAACTCCCATCATTAAAGTTCTAGCCTTCTGGTACTGTATAAAACAAATCTAACCATCTTTGCCTAACAGCACTTTGAAAATAGCTAACGCAGGCCTCATGAACAGGGATGAATTCAAGTTTTATGAAACCCAACATTTATACAATTTGAGAGGCTCTCTTTAAGATAACTAATATAAAAGTAATTACAAAGTTAGGTGCAAAAGTAATTTTATTTTGAACAGAAAAACATAATAAAGTATAGATTTTAAAAAGCTAACAATAATCCAGACATCACAAAAGTCAGAAAAATAACATAATTTTATTAATTGCCCAATCTTTTTATTATTTTTATTTCCTACATTTTTTGAATCAACTCTTATTTAACAATCATTTTGTAGTATTATTTTCTAAAGCAAAAATAAAGAGATAATTCAGTCTTGTCTTTATCATCAGAATTTTTCTTTATTTTGGTAGGTTAGAAAAGTTTTTTTAGCTACACCAGTTGTGATGAGTAATATCAATAAATTTTTAGGATTGTTGTCAAATTCGTGCAAGCCTCTACATGTTTCTTTTATATGTGAGCTCTAAGATTTGGAAGAATTTTCCATAGACCAACTTCTGGCTCTAAACATTTCACACCTTGCTTCTCTACACTAGTCATAAACATCCGATGCCAGGCACTATATGACACTGGTAGTTCACACAGCTGCTGGTCTTGTATCTTCATGACACAGTTGAAGATGGGTGAGCCAGCCCAGTCAAGGAAAGAAATATTCCTTGAAGACGTTTTTACCCCAGGACAGCTAAACCTACTTAACTGTGTACCGAAGTGAGTGCAAACCACGAAGATATATCTTACTACACTCAAACTAAATGTATCTTCATCTCAAGTTCTCCCTAGCTAGAGATGAAAATACCCATGGCTGCTCCACTGCCCTCTGAAACAAAAGGGCATGTGAAGGAGGGGGAACCCAAGTGGAAAGAGACAATAGCCTTAACCAGTTGTAGTGACAATATCTTACTTTTGAAATGCTATTAAAACTGGTGACCATGTGAACTTATTGTTGGCCTTCTCCCTAGGCCTCAGGAGGGACCTGCGTAAATAAGAGGCCCTTAATCTTAAGCTTCATTGTCTTCACAGAAATCTGCCTCTGCCTGTGAGTCCTTGAAACAAACAAACAAAAAAAAAACCCACTTGGACAAAGAGATTCCAGTTCCCCTTACAATAAGTTCTAGGGACTAGTGAGGAGTGAGAAAACCAGTAGCTTTGCATAGGATCAGGAAGTAAGCCAGTCACATGCCCTGTAATAGCTACAACATTTGGACATGGCACAAAACACGATATGCATTTACTGGCAAATTGACTGATCCGCACTTTTGGGGCTGTTGTATTTTCTTCCAGTAAAAGTCCTTGCATCCTCAAGGCTTTAACTATGGAATGGAAAAACTGGTGTTAAATTGTGTCTTATAAAGCCAGAATCAACCATGGTTTCAGGAATCAATATTACTTAGGAGGGAAAAATGCGTGTGCTAGTCACATAACATTTCCATTGAGCACATAACCATTTAGCTTCCTGTTTCTTGTCTATGGCATGAGAAGGGAAAGGCTATCTAGAAACTAGATACATTTAGATGAATAGATGATGTTACCTCTCTCCTTTTGCACGTAATGTATCTTGGCTGATATTGTGTATTCATTTATTTATTTTAAAAAGAATGTATTCTACCGTCCCAACTCAGCTTCAAATTTCTCAGGGATAGGATTTTGTCATATTCTTAAAAAATTATTTTTCTATCCTCAGCATTAATATACCCTGTATATAGCAGGCATCATACAACATTATTAATGAGAGCTTTTTAATATATTTAAAGTACTCTATAGAGTTTAACAATTGAAACAAAAATTGATTTGCATCTTTTTCCTGTTCTCATACTGTTCCTCTTTTTTCCCTTTCTCCTCTTTCTTTCTCTATCCTTATGCCTTAATTCATCCCTCTGTCTTTTGTCCTCTTGTTTTCACCAAGTTCAGGGCTTTGGAAACAGAAAGAGTTTGACTCCTGGCTTTGCCACTTACTGGCTGTGTGGCTTTGGGCAAGAGAGTTAACCATTTGAGCTAGAGTTCCTGCACCTACAAGATGGGGCTAATAAGAGATCTTCTCAAAATTGTTGTGTTCAGTTGATGAAAGAATACAGTGAGTCTCAACCCTTTTGGAACAGATGCTGTAATAATTTTATTGCAAATATTTTGCAAATACCTCCTTTGCTATCTTGACAGAAAATTCATAAATTATGTAACCTACATACACACATAATAAAAAAATCCATATAATGCCCACATGTGACATAAAGATATAAAAGAAATTTATAATGAAATAAATTTTAAATGCTGAGGCACAACTACACTAGATGATATAACTAAGTGATGTGATTTTGCAACTACATTTTTCACCATATATGTGACAGGTACAAATGCAGACCAGCACAGGTATGTAGTATTAACACTCAAGTATCACAGAGCACAAAATAAAGCGCGGTCTTCCTTCAGCTTACATCACAGTTGCATTCCTAGAAAGTTATATGTATGTAAAAACTATGAATGTAAAAACTATGCAAAAAATACTTCGTAAGTAAAATGAATGCAGGTTCTAGGCCTAGATAGTCGCAAACAAGTTTTTACCTCCAAAGCTGTTCCAGTGGGCCCTTTGAAATTCGTGTAGGATGCAGGATAATTCTTCCTCATGCAGAGCTGTTCCAGGCATTGCAGGTTATAGAGCATAATGCATTTTTGGTTCCCACTTGTATAGTTTTTTCCAACACCAGCTGGGTGTCCAACAATTCAATTCAATTCTGACACTGTCTGGAATTAGTGCAGATGCCACAGGTTAAGGACTTAGTCCCACAAAATTGTCCCACTTCCGATGCCAGGTGCAAATGGGGTGCCCGAGCTACCCAGACGTCTGTTCAACCAACTACAAATATAGGGGTTGCCACCCTTCAAAATTCACTAGAACAACTTGTAGAAGTCAGGAAAGTACTATACTTCCTATTACAAGTTTATTATAAAGGATACATTCAGAAACAGCCAAATGGAAGAGATGTGTAGGGCAAGGTTTGGGGTGGGAGAGAGGGAGGGGCAGAGCTTTCATGCTCTCTCTGGCCTGGCACACCTCCCTCCTGGCACATTGATGTGTCCACCAACCAGGAAGCTCTCCAAACCCTGTTGTTCAGACTTCCTTGGAGGTTTTATAACGTAGTCATGATTGATTAAATCACTGACTACTGGTGATTGAACTCAAATCTCTTAGCTTCTCTCTCTTTCCCAGAGGTTAGAGAGGGCTGGTGCAGCAGGTTGGGAGTAAGCTGAAAGTTCCAGCCCTCTAATCATGGTTTTGTCTTTGTGGTGACCAGCTCCCATCCTGAAGCTATCTAGCTCTGGCCCTTCACCCCAAGAAATATCTCATTAGCATACAAAAGATAATTATCACTAAGGAGACTAAGAGTTTTAGAAGCTATGTGCCAGAAAAGGGGACAAAAAGCAAAATATTTATTTTTATTATATAATACACCACCCCATAAATGGCAGCAGTACTCTTCCATTTTTATCACAACAAAAAAGTGGTTCCACAAATTTTCAAAATGCCACTTGGGGGTGGCATCCCCTTGACTGAGAGCCACTAAAATAATAAATCTCTGGGGTTCAGGCCTGTAATCTCAACACTTTGGGAGGCTGAGGCAGGAGGATCACTTGAGGCCAGGAGTTTGGGACCACCCTGGGGAAATGGAGAGATCCCCATCTCTACAAAAAATTTAAAAATTAGCCGGGCTTGGTAGTGCATGTACCTGTACTCCCAGCTCCTCGGGAGGCTGAGGTGGGAGGATCACTGGAGCCCAGGATTTCAAGATTACCCTGAACTGTGATCATGCCACTGCACCCAAGCCTGTGTGACAGAGGAAGACTATGTCAATAATAATAATAATAATCATAATACAGTCTCTAAGTAGCTAGTGTAGTGCATAGATTACAGAATTGCAATCCAAATTAGCTGCTTTTCCTTTTTCCCTTCCTGTCTTTTCCCTCCCCATCCGTTTGCATGTGCCCTGAAGCTCTGAGGAATTGCAAAAGGTAGAAAAACAACTATTTCCAAATCACTCCACTGGGGATAAAGCAATGAGAAAAACAAACATCAGTTAACTATATAAAAAAATATATATTCCTATCCATGGACCCTTAGATATTCTTTCTGTCCTGCAAGACATCTGTACTCTATCAAGGTACACACCCACCTGATTAACTTATTGGTAGATGGGAACTTCATCATGTTCAAATAATTTAGAAGAAGTAGCTGCCAAAGATTAAGGAAATAGTCTTGGTTGTGTTTGCTTTGAATGGTATTGACATCAAAGGTGACATCAGACTTCCCTATGGGCTTCTGTTTAGTTTCACAGGGAAACTGAAAAGGAATTGCCTGTTAAAGGAAGAACACATTTGGCAACAGGAATTCTAGTGAGTACTTTTGTGGCACCGACAATAACCAGTGCCAGCTGATTCCTGGTTCGAAGGAGTATGTGTCCTTTGGGGAATGACCACAAAACTTTCAACTTGAGGTTGGGGGCAAGAAGGGGCTTTGGAGAGATAAGGTGATAATAAATTTAGTTAATTAGAATTCTTTCTGGAACTCATTTTGATGCTCTTATCTGCCAGCTCGGCGTGCGTTATGGATGTTAACTCCTTTATCCTCATAACTTTTCTCTGAATTCATTATAGAACAGAGACATGATAGTATTTCAAAAGACAAAGTATTTCAGAGAGCAAAAAGAACAATTGTGGTGAATGGGTGAAAATCTCTCAGATTCATTGTTCTTATGGAAGTGGTGGTGCCTTGATGAGATAATGTTGAGAAAAAAAAATCAGACACCTATCAAGGTTTTCATTAAATTATTACTTGGCATTTGATGTATCATGAATATAATAATAATAATAACATGTCTCCTTAGTGCCATGTATTGAAACAAGCATTTCAAATCCTCATAGCAGTGCAAGGTAGGTTCTATCATCTCATTTTACAAATGAGAAAAACCAGGCTCCGGGAGGTTAAATACTTCGCCAGAGGTCCGACAGCTCAACAGAAGTCACTGAAACTAGGTGGGAATGGAATCCACCTGACTTCAGAGCCCTGTGGTTTTCGACTTCCCTACTTTCTCTGGTTTAAAATCTCCTAGAGTAAGCTCTTCCTCTCTTTTGTGCTGCAGTAATGCCTAAGACTTTCAGGGATGGAACAGGCACATGTTTAAAAATATACATAAAATTTATAGGCAAAAGAAAAGTTTAATCAATTTGATCACATAAAAATAGAGAAAAAGTTTGCAGGACAAAAAACACCATATTAAAAAGACCAAAAGATAACCAAAACTAGGGGTGAAATATTTGCGACATATAACACAGACAAAAATTGATCTACTTACTACATAAAGAACTCTTGAAAATTGAGGGTTAAAGGACCAAAAGCATGCTAAGAAAATGAAAAAAAAAAGACATGAACAGACAGTTCACACAAAAATATAGAAAATAGCCCTTAGATACACAAAAAAAGTTCAGATCACCAATCATTATTAGACAAATGCAAATTAAACCAATACTTAACTTATGTAACTTTTCTCACCTGTTATATTGGTGAAAATTAACAAGCAGACAATATATTCTGTTGGCAAGACTGTAGAGAAACAAGCGTTCTTCTGCACTGCTGATGAGGATGCAAACTGGCACAACCATTCTTGATGATAATTTGGCAATGCTTGACAAAACTACATACACACTTACTTTTGACCCAGGAATTCCAGTTCTAGGAACCTACACTGAAAATATATGTTCAGTACTATGGAAATACATAAATGAAAGGTTATTCATTTCAGCATTGGTTGTAATTGCAAAATATTAGGAAGAAAAATGGTCAGATAGGAGAGTGGTTTTGGTTGAATAAACTATGGCTCATTCACTCAGTAGAGTACCATGTAACTGTAAAAAAACAGTTGGAGTAATTTTTATATATCCTGTTACATCAAAAAAACAAAGCATAAAGTGTATTTATAGCATGCTAACCTTCATGTAAGAAAGACAGAGATATCAGAAAATATATTGGGATCTGCTAAGTTGTGAAAAAGAAATACAGGAAGGATAAACTAGACACTACCGGCAATAGTTACTGAAAGGTGCTGGGTGGGAACAGGGTGGAAAGAATGGGGCACTGGGTATAGGGTAGCAAAGATGATGGAAAATGACTCTTCTCTGAGTATATCATTTTTAGTGTCTAGCTCTGACTCAGTATATTTAGCATATCCCCAGAACAAATTTAAAAAGTTAAAATCAACCAAGATGTGAGGAGATTCCCAATGAAATACAAACAATAAACATGATCCCAATATATGACAAATTAATAATATAACTACACCAAAGGAGAGGAGAAGAAAAGAACTAACCTAAGTAACTTTGTCAAACAATATTTTGACTGCGTATTATTAGGCTAAAAATGAAACGAATTCTACAAAAATTTTGTATTCAAGTTGGCAAATTAAGTTTTTTGCTTTTGTTTTTTTCCACAGAGGTAAAGGCTAGCAATCCTGAAACACTTCATGTATGCTCCAGGATTGAACAAATAAGCAAATATATTGTGGAGAATGAATACCAGGTCCCTCACTATCAGAGAAATGGTTACAAGTAAGACAATGGAGAAGGCTAGAATGAACATTGTAGTTTAATTGAAATTAGAGGGATCAGCATAAAATCATGGTTCTAGATAGATCAAGTAGACAAATTAGATAGATGATAGATAGATAGATAGATAGATAGATAGATAGATAGATAGATAGATGATAGATAGATAGACAGATAGATAGAATAATGGTTAATTTTATGTGTTGGCTTGACAGGGCCACAGGGTGCCCAGATATTTGATTAAAAATTATTTAGCATACATTTGTAAGTGTTTCTGGATGACATTAACATTTGAATTGGTGCACTAAGTAACACAGATTGCACTCCCCAGTGTAGGTGGGCCTCACTGAATCTTTTGGAGGCTTGAATAGACCAAATGGTAGCAGAAGGGAGAATTATCTCTCTTTCCCTGACCAGGATATCAGTCTTCCCCTGCACTTGGACTTATATCATCTGTTCTCCTGGCTCTTAGGCTTTGGAACTCAGATTAGAACTACACACTGGCTTTCCTACAGACAACAGGTTGTAGAACTTCTTAGTCTCCATAAATTGTGTGAGCCGATTCCATATAATAAATCTCTCTATATATGTATAGATATAGAGAGAGGTTTATTATATTATATATATATGTTATAAGGAATTGGCTCACAAAATTATCTATATCTATATAGATATAGATACCTATATATAATATATATCTATATACATAAATATATGTAGTTATATAGAATTATTATATATTATAATAGATTGTATATATTATCTATATCTATATATTATTTATATCTATATATAGATATATAATTCCTACTGATTCTATATATAGATATATCTTTGTTGCTGATTCTATATATATAGATACATATTTCCTATTGATTGTTTCTCTGAAAAACACTGACAGATAGATAGATAAAAGATGGATTTATAGAGATAAATAATGGATAGTATAAAATATCTATAAAAATATATATAAAATAAAGAGATAAAATATATTAAAAAACATAAAAACAAAGATGCTTCCATGTGAATGTGTGTGAGTACACATTGTCTATTTTCTAGCCCTGTCCACTGAGAAGGCCTAGAACAATGATACCCTAGTAGCAAAGAGCACACTTAGTGCCTAAATATTGGTTTTTCCAATAAAAGGAACCAGAACTCCCTGGATAAATATTTGATTACAGGGCTGAGAAAGGGAAAGTACAATATGACTTATAATATCTTGTGTGCCAGACAGGAAAGAAGTGCTCAAAAAAAGGATGGGGACATGTTACAAGCAAGAATGAATCTGAAGGGGTTCTGATGGCCAAATCTGGGATGGTTTAAGTAAAAACCATCTGGGATGGCTTAAGGAAAAAAATAAAAACTCATGAATAAAATAAACAACCATTAGTTCACACCTACATAAAATATTTGAATAAATAAATATTCCTTACAGTAGATGTCCAATAGATCAATGTGGAAAGAATGATGAAAATAGAAAACCACCATTAGGAAAATAGAACAGTGATAACTTTGGCAGACAAGAATTATTAATGGATACCAAAATTAGTAGGCTACAAAAAGTGTGATGAGAAACAGGAATAGCTTCAAAATATCTTCCCATGGGACATTTATTAAGTGATCAAAGTTAATAAGACCAGTAATGAAACATATTGACATCATGTAGTCCAGATATGATGCACCTAGAAAAACACACCATGACTTCTTGACATTTTCCCCAAAATGTCAAAAATGCCTGAATCTAACCTGAGAACATATCAGACAAATTCAAATTGAGGAACATTCTACAAATAACTAGCCAGAACTCTTTAAAAAGTGTCTAGGCCATTAAAGAAAATGAAAAACAGAAACTGCCACAGACTCTAGGAGACTAAGGAGACATGACTAAGTACAATGTGGGACACTGGACTGGATCCTGAACCAGAAAAAAAGACATT
The DNA here is from genome assembly GCF_029281585.2 of Gorilla gorilla gorilla. Classification (NCBI taxonomy): domain Eukaryota; kingdom Metazoa; phylum Chordata; class Mammalia; order Primates; family Hominidae; genus Gorilla; species Gorilla gorilla. The sequence goes on along the minus strand of NC_073233.2, from coordinate 36,724,248 downwards.
AGTGGGAGAATTGGTGAAATTCAAATGAATATCCCATCAATGCTGTATTAGTCCATTCTCACATTTCTATAAGGAAATACCTGAGGCTGGGCAATTTATAAAGGAAAGAGGTTTAATTAACTCACAGTTCAGCATGGCTGGGGAGACCTCAGGAAACTTACAATCATGGTGGAAGGCAAAGGGGAAGAAAGGGATCTTCTTCACAAGGCAGCAGGAAGTAGAAGTACAAGCAAGGGAAATGCCAGACACTTATAAAACCATCAGATTTAATGAGAACTCACTCACTACCATGAGAACAGCATGGGGGAAACTGCCTCCATAATCCAATCACTTCCCACTGGCTCCCTCCCACAGCATGTGTGGATTATGGGAACTACAATTCAATATGAGATTTGGGTGGGGACACAGTCAAACCATATAAAATGCTAATTACTTGCTTTCAATAATTGTACTGTGGTTTTGCAAGATGTTAATACAAGGGGAAGCTGAGGAAAATGCATATGAAAACTACTATTTTGTGTACCTTTTCTGCAACTCTAAAATTATTTTAAGATAAAAAGTTTAAAATATATAGTATTTTTCCTTATAAAAGTAATGCTTATTAATTACAGCAAATTGGGAAAATTTAGAAGCACAATTTTTTAAAAACAAACATCACTAATGCCGTCACCACAAGATAAAATCTGTTCTTATTTTGACATAATCACACACATACATTAGTTTCCAAAATTATGCTAATAAAATATTCATTCATATGTAACCTGCTTTTTTCCCCACTTAACATCACCAGCATTTATCCCATAGAATCAAAATTCTTTAATATTGTTTTAAACAGCAGCAAAGCATTCCATATACAGATATGTAAATTTATTTATTTATTTTAATTGTGAAATGATCCTTTATTGAAATATTTTTCTTTGTGCTTCTTAACTAGCTTGGTATTCCACCGCACCACTGTTGACATCATCTATGACGTCATGAGGGTGGCGGCCATCAATATCACAGCCCACAGACTCGACAGTCCCCAGGATCTCTTTAATGGTTCCAGAGAGTTATCTGGCGAAAGATCAGTGCCGCATCTGTCCAGCAATGTGGACAATCTCATCAAAAGTGATATTTCCACTGTGTTTAGTGCTTTTCTGTTTTTTTCTATCTCTTGGTGGTTCCTTGAGGACTTTTATGATCATGGCCGTGGCAGAAGGTACCACTTCATTCTGGGTCTGTCTGTACTGAATGGTCAGTTTCACTGTAATCCTCAGATCCTTCCAGTCACCGATTGCCTTGGCAATGTCATTACCAAGTTTTTTTGGACACAAACCCAGGATGGCCAATCTTGGGTGTCAGCCCAGACATGGCACCACATTTATCCCTGGTGCACGTCAGGTATACGACTTTAATCTTGCTGGGGTCGAACTTCGGTGGCATGGTGGAGGCCGCTGGTGTCAGATGAACCTGGATTCAGGACGACCGAAGAAAGTTACACCTTGGCCTCCTTCGAGACAAAAGCTGAAAGCAGATATGTAAATTTATTTAACTCAGTATTTCCTGAAGTATATATTGCAGAGCCTCTTTTCTGTAGTATATTAAGAAGTATTATGTAATAAAGGGATTCAGTGACCAAAGGAATTTGAGAAGCTCTGAGTTAAATGAGGTCATATAATAGATTTCCTTTTTTGTAAGAATTGTGAGAAGATTCTTGCTAATATGCCTTGTGATTTCTCAAAATATATAGTATGTATGTCCTAAATTTATTTGATCACACAATCCTGTGTGTGTGTGTGGGGGGGGCATCTTATGAAATTTGTTTCTGCAGAACACATTTTGCGAGATTCCAATCTCTTTTTGATAATTTGCAATATTTCACTATCATATATAATACTGTTGTGACTATCTTGCCATATAAATCTTGCAGTATAAAACTTACAAGTATCTCTGTTTCCTTATGATCAAATCTCAAAAATATAATTGTTGAGTCAATGACTACACAGTTTGTAGAGTTTCTTGACACCCACTAGCCAAATTGTACTCCTGAAGGAATGACTAATTTATATTCTCACCAGCAGTATAAGAAAAGAGAGAGAAACTAGCTGGAGAGAAGATAGATTTCAGATGTCGAAAGAGAGGACTGTGAATATAGATTTTGTCAGAGGTAGTGCAGAAGTGGCTGAGTTCATTTTTCTAAACTTTTTAACTAAAAGGGTATTTTGATATCAATCTGGGCCACACTCTTTCTTGGAATTTTTTAACAACAGTGTTCAGTTCTAGTACAGTGTTGATTAGCTATGCAGTAGTGGCTGGAATTAGCTCAGTCTTTGCCAATTTACAGCTACTGAAAATATTTCACTCACTCATCTCCAATTTTTTTTCTAATAGTTTAGAAATATTGGTTCCATCAGATCAAAGACTTCCTACACTTAGTTAAAATCAAGACTGCTATCAATTCACTTGTTGTTTGGGGGCCACTGGGACACATGGAAAGTGGTATGGGGGGTGCCAATGTTAGCCTTCTTGACATGGGCATACAAAGCTAGGAGTCTATCTGTCCTAACCACAGGCTCCACCAGAGGCAGGTAAGGACCCAGAACTTATTAGAGTCTCACAGATCTCAATGTTCAGCCCAGAGGAGACAGTGATACTTGGTTTTCTTTAGAGGTGAGAGATTTTTAGCTCACCACTGGCTTCATCAACCTCTGGAGAAATCAGGAATCCTGAGCTAGATATTTAACAAAACTTTGTAAAAGCTGAAAACCGTGTAATGATAGTGTGTCTCTGGACCATAACAGCATATGGAACCAGACACCAGACTAGTTTTCAAGACAAAATGATCTTTGTTAAATTACATGAAAATGATAGGGAGGCAGAGTGTTGCAAGGATACCACCCTGCAAATGCAGAGGCCAGGGCTTTCCTTTGCTCTGTCCACTAAACTAATTTAATAACAAGCTGTGTGACCTTGGGTAAACTACCTAACCTCTCTGGACTTCCTGCTCCCCCCATCTCTAATTAGGTCTTAAATGACTTCAATTTGCATATCAAGTATTTGACAAAAAGTCAAAATTATTGCAGAGAAAAAAACACTTAATTTGTAGTCACCATCACTGCTCATAGCATATCAATCATTTGGGCAGCAGCATGGATACTTTAAGTTTCTCCCTGAGAGAGCATATCAGATGCCAAATGACCTACTTGATGACCTTTCAACCCACCAAGTTCTTTCTAGCCTCAGGGTATTTGCACTTACTACTGGATTTGCCCACAAATATTTCCCTTTGACTTGCAGCTATTTGTCACTTCTCCATCTCAGTTAAAATCTCAGCTACAATCTCTCCAAAGAGGCCTTACCTGGCCATGCATCGGTCACACTCTAGCCCCTCCTCATTCCATTTTAATTGCTTCAAAACACTTGAAATGATCAAACTTAGGGATTTGATCATATGCCTATTGCCTGTTTCCCTCCACAGAATGTAAGATCCACAAAAGACAGATCTTGTGGTCTTGTTCGGTCTGTGCCTAGAACATTGCCCAGCACTGCAGATACCCCAAGGCAGAAAGTAACTCAGTGGGCTGAAAATCAGAAAGGAGGCCATGTGACTGAATCTTGTAGAGTGAGGAGAAAAGTGGTGAGAGGTAATATCAGGGAGGTAGGCAGGGGCTAGATCACATAGGTCTTATTGGCTATGGTGACTAAGTGAGAGTAATGCTGTTATTGGTAAACCTTTGAATCTTCTCAGATGTGTATACTTCTAAAAGCAAATCATTTGCAAACAGCTATATTTGACCTGTTATTAGTAAGCAGTTACTTGAGACATACATCACAGCTGATCACCGCATCCCAGTGTGTCACAAATTTATAGTTTTACAAGATAACCTCAAAAACAGGGGCTCCGGCGAGGGGCTTCAGAGAGTTTGTGAATCCTTAGAGCAAAAGGAAAAATTTTGCTGTCAAGTGCAAGCATTCATGTGTGCTCCTGGAGAGAGGTTCCATGAGCTCCAGCCTATTCTCAATGGAGCCCTATCACCTCCCAATTTAAGAATCATTGATCCCTGCTCTCAGCTTTCTCTGAACACCTTGACTCTTCCAGCATCTTGTTCTAGGCTGGTAAATATGTTTGCTGTCTATTTAAATCACAACTTAAATCTGTGAACTATACTTTCTTCAGTAAGCAGGCAGAGAAGTAAACATGGGGAACATTTACTTTTAAAAAAAGATCAATTAGCAAATGACAACCCATGATAAATCAGTGCCCATGTGTTAAGTGACCGGAGTGCAGGTGGCAAGGGCTGATTTTCCTCCCAATGACAGTCGCTGAAATATCCACATAAGATGATCTTTAAATATTTGACTGTTGCCTTAAAATAGCTACCTTGGTTTTTTAAAAAGAACATAATTTTAAAACCCTTAGCTTATTTTTAATTTACAGTCCTTGAAAAAAAAAATAAGTGGCTGGCCCAATCATTTATATGCCTGGGCAAAAGCAATACATCTATATAAAAGTACAGTGATATATTTCTGTTGCTACTTTAATGTGCTGCTCCTCGCCCTGTATGTTCTGATTCATTGGAGAGTAGCAATCATGTCGACAGGCGCTGTTCTTCAGTTCCCATCAGCGACAACTAAAGGCCAATTCAAGGTTGTGGTGGGGTCATGAATCTAACACAGTCGCTGATAGAACAATTTCCCTTCCACACAGCATTGTCAGTGGGACACACTGGGAATAGACAGGGAGGCTGGCTGTGTGCATCTATATCTTCTTGCTTTTTCTTTTGTTTCAGAGCCGGTGTCTGTCATGTGTGCCAATCCAGCACCATTAGGGAATAGAGGGCCAGTCCGTGGAAAATTGATAAGGGAGAAAATTTCTAACGCCTCAAGAATTTGGGAGGGGGGTGGGAAATAAGCCTGTCCCTCTGTGCAAACAAGTCATCCAACAATGTATTACAAGAGGGTCAAGAGCAGAGAAACAGAAGGAGAGGCAGAAATAAAGGCCTGCTGGTTGGAAACAAGAGAGGTCTCAGAGCTTTACAAAAGAAAATGTTTACATTCCAGAGACTCGGAGGGTTAATTAAATAACCGAGTTCTCTGTTCTTTCATTGCCCAAATAGTGTCTGAATGAGTGAAGATGCTGTCTCTGCAGCTGCTTTTTGTGTTCCTTCCTCATTCTAGGCTGCAGTCCACGGCTGACCAGAAAGCCAACCTTATCTCTATTAGTCCAGAGGGTGAAGGCAGGTTTAATTTAAAACCAAGTCCAAAGATAGAGCATCTTGGATGAGGCTTTGATAGCTAGTGTCATAACTTTTGTGGGCTAAGCCTCAAGTTTTGTTGAGATAAAAGCGTCTGGAAAGTGGGTGAAGGATGAGAACCAAGGACTCGGCTAGTTGTGGGGACAGGTTCCTGCAAGTGAATGGTCCCAGGTCACAGTGTGCAAAGAGCAAGGAGTCTTGCAAGCATTAACAACATTTCACAGCAGTTTTAAACATGGACTTTGAGTTCAGAGAGGACACAAAGGGGTTAAGATTTCACTCAAAGACATGGTGGTGGGTGTGCAGCTGTGACTCGATCCAAGGCCTGTTGGAATCCAGAGCCCTAAGAGTCTAGGACTCTTAGTCCTAGACTTGTGGCTCCCTGTTTTGGACGCCCATGTGAAGGAGGTTGACCATGGCACCCACCTTTCACGTGTCCCTCTGCGTCCCAAACCCCAACTGCACTGATGGCAGTCCTGGTTGTAAGTGTGAGAATTCTTTGCCCTAATAGAATCAAACCTTTTTCAAATATTAGGATAACACTTAAGATGAGTGAGTAACATGTTTTTGATAGCTATAAACTGGCAAAGATGGAGCTAGTTCCAGCTACTACTACATAACTAAGCATTTCTCGCTTCCTGTAACAAAGACAGTTACTTAGGAGGAATAATAAACATGAAATAAACAGTTAATTAATCCATATAAGAGGCAAATCCACCACCACAGTTGCTGTATTTACTATTCTTTTTTTCACAGACAGGGGTTTTGCTCTGTTGTCCAGTCCTTGGTTCTCATCCTTCACCCACTTTCCAAACGCTTTTATCTCAACAAAACTTGAGGCTTAGCCCACAAAAGTTATGACACTAGCTATCAAAGCCTCATCCAAGATTGCCCAGGCTGCAGTGCAATGGTGTGATCATAGCGCACTGTAACCTCGAACTCCATCAGGTCCAGTCTTTTTGTTTTAGAGAGACTAAAACAAAAATACGTTTTTTTAAGAGAAAAAAGCCCGATCTCTTAAATGATATTTTCTCCTGTATAAAATGAATACATTGTTGCTATATTTTTTACATTATTATTATATTATTGTTTTGGAAGTACTATACTGAAAAATAAAAGAAAGAAATTAACCAACCTTAGTGCTACCATACTATTAATATTTTAATGTATTTCTGCTTCATTTATTTTATATGCATAATTTTTGTCAGTTATTTAATGGTCATACTACTTACATACTTTTGAAAACAATTTTTAAAATTTAACATTTCTATGTAAGCATTTTCTCGTGTTATTATGAATTCTTAATAAATATCATTTTAATGGCTGCTTAATGTTCCAGCAAGTGGATATTCCAGAATTTACTTAATGATCCCTTTATTACCAGACATTAACTGGTTTCTAATTTTTTAGTATTACAGATAATGTCATGATAAATATGTGGGGGCATTTTCCACATTTCAGATTATTTCCTTAGGCTAGATTTACAGAAGTAGAATTGCAGAGTCAAAAGGTATGAAAACATTCAACACTCTCAAGAAATATTGTCATATTGCTTTATAAAAGGGTTGATGCAGGCCGGGCACGGTGGCTCACGCCTGTAATCCCAGCACTTTGGGAGGCCGAGGCGGGTGGATCACGAGGTCAGGAGATCGAGACCATCCTGGCTAACACGGTGAAACCCTGTCTCTACTAAAAATACTAAAAATTAGCCGGGCGTGGTGGCGGGCGCCTGTAGTCCCAGCTACTCGGGAGGCTGAGGCAGGAGAATGGCGTGAACCCAGGAGGTGGAGCTTGCAGTGAGCCGAGATCGCGCCACTGCACTCCAGCCTGGGCGACAGAGCGAGACTCCGTCTCAAAAAAAAAAAAAAAAAAAAAAAAAGGGTTGATGCAGTTTGCACTGCCACTAGCAGCTAATCGAGCAAAACTGCAATGTGACTAAAAACAGTTTATGGAGTTAGACCAGGGTTTCTCAACCTCAGCACAATTGACCTTTTGTGCAGGATAATTCTTTGTTATGGGAGGCTGTCATACGTATTGTAGGAATGTTTAGCAGTATCCCCGCTATCTATCCACTAGAATTCAGTAGCAACCCTCAGTTATGACAACAAAAAATGTCTCCAGACATTGCCACATGCATCCTTGGGGGCAAAATCATCCCTGGTTAAGACCTCATGTGTTAGACAAACTTTAACTTTGACTTTCATTTGAGCTCTACCACATACTAGCAAGCCAATGTGGGCAGGTTACTTGATCTCTCTGGCTCATCATTTATTCATCGTAAACTGGGGATGATTACACTCAGCTCAGGATTTGCTTGTGAAGATAAGATAGTGTATGTAAGGTGTTTCATACAATGCTTGGAGCCTGGTAACAGCTAGTAACTATTTGCAATTAAGATCATGGTGGCAATGCTGGAAGTGCCCTGTGAAAGGACCCGGCTTCTGTGTGAATGAAGGAGAGGTGGGTTTAGTGAATCACTGATATTCATTCATTTATTTATGCACTCATTCAGTTAGTATTTATTGGGCCATTACTACATGCCAGGAATTGTTCCAGGCACAAAGGATACAGCAGTGTATAAAATACTGTCCTCATGTAGCTTATATTCGAGTGGAGAGACAGGCGATAAATGAGATTGGAAAAGTGAATTATATGATATGTTAGGAAAGAGGACAGAAATTGTTTGGCAGGTGGGAGAGGTTGAAATTTTAGATAGGATAGATCTGGAAGTCTCTATTGAAGAGGGACAATTAAGACTTGACTTTGCCTTGTAGGCACTAAAGGGCAGTCCAGATGGAGGGAAGAGCAAGTGCAAAGGCCCTGAAACAGAAATATGCCCAGAATGTTCAAGGACTCACAGGTAAGCCAGTGTGCCTGGAGGAGGCTGGAGAAGGAATTAAGACATTGGGTGAGTGGTTGGCTGGTGGCCTGGTGAGGAGGGATTATAGAGACTTTGTTTTTACTCTAAGTGAGATGGGAAGCCTTTAGATATCATTGTTTTGTACACTTTAAAGGAATCTTTGACAAGAAATTGTGGAAGGTGAAATAGGAAATATAAGAGTGTCTATCTAGGGGGTATAGAGTTGAGAGTGGAAAAATGGAAAAAACCTGCTTTTCCATGTCAACAGGTGTTACCCAGCCAACTTCCAAATTATTTCCATCTTATTTTGAAATAATTCCATCTTATTTCCACTGAAAGGTCTAACTTGGCTGAAGGCAAGGCTTCAGGGTCAATAAGGAGAGCTGATTGCAGGACTTTGCATCACCATCTGATTACCTGGGTGTGCTTCATGCTCTCGTGTGTGTGTGACATTGTCATGGATGCAATGTTCTCCTCAGAACATGGAATTCAACCTGCTGTCCTCTCTCAGCACCAATAATGAAGCTTTTAAAGCATCCCTGAAAGGTATGTCCATTTCTTTTTCTCCTTAAATATGATTGGGAAGTGATTAATTAGAGTGAGAAACAGACAATAACTCAAAAGAACAAAGTGGTGTGGGTAGGGACCATAGTTTGGTCTTATGGCTAAAGAGTGATTGGACAAGTTATTGAAACAAATTTCTCTATGTCTTAGGGAATTTGAATGTTGACTTTCTTGGTGAGACTATATCAGTGGTATGCATTTCATAATCATCTTTTATTCCAGTATTATGACTCAGATTTGAGGTGTATCTTTTATTCATGTCAACAAGTATAAACACATGCTTGAATGTTTTTCTCCTTTAGTCCAAGGTGATGTTAATCAGAATTCATTTCAGATAAAAATCTCAACATGCACTTGAACTCAAAGGTGAGAGTGCATTCCATTCTGTTCTCACTTTGTGGAGCAACTCTTCTGCCAGCTCTGGCTTGGCAACTTGACTCTTTTGCAAAAGTTGGTTCTCGGGAGCTCCTACAGAGTGGAAAAAATCCTTGATCCCAGTCTTAAAGATAAGAGGGATTAGCTCCTTGGTGCTTCATAAGGTTTGTGACATTCGAGGTGATTCTGTGAATTTCAAAATTTTAAACCTTGTTTATGTTTTGTGAAAGTAAAATTTAAAATTGTTTAATCCAATTCTGCTCCTTCTATTCATTTCAGAGTTATCGTGGAAGGATTTGCTAAAGGACCAAAGACAACTGCCAACCTCTTCAAAGGCAATTTTCCTGCATCAGTGTCACACAGGTAGATTGCTTGGGACTGCATTTATTCATTTCCCAATTTTTTTTTAAATCGTACTTCACCTTGGATTAATTGCTTGACAATGTCAATCCATTTCTTTGTGGAATCCCCAAATGGGAATTCAGTCACTGCCTCTGATCAAGTGGGGAACCTTCATCTGCTTGGGATGACAAAGATCTGCAGTCTCCTCACCCAGCTACCTGTTCATCAGTTAGTCCCTTTGGCAGAATCATCCATGCCATTGGAACACTTGGGGATAGCCTGTCTGATTAGTTAAATTTTTCTTTGTCACCTCGTGAGCCTGCCTTGTCCAACTCTGTAACTTTGAATGTGAAGAAAAACTGGCTGTTTGTGTAAACATAAATGCCTCTTCACAACTGAACACTTTCCACCCTTGTATTAGGATGGTGTGCATTTCCACTGTTTGCCTGTTACTGTCACCCCACAGCTGCTCTGGGAAGCAATGCAGGAGATTCCCTCCCTGAGTTCTCCGACCACAGTGGACGACTCCAGTGGCTTCAAGAAACATCCATGACAGTACTGGGGATCATTCGTTGGTTTCACAGTGTAGGGCCTGGTTTGTGATTCTCTCTAATGGCAGACCAGGCCTCTGGACCAGAAATGGGGCCATGGAAAGTGGCATGAAAGGATCTCGGCAACAGGAATAAACAGATGTGGTTCTAGCAGTGCTTGTTTCATTAGATATTTCAACCTGCTTAAGTGGAGAAATAGTAGACTTGAACCAATTGAAAAAACCCAGAATGATACACACCAATTTGCTGAGTCCTGAAAAGAATGCAATTCCAAATCTATTCATCTACCGAAACCATGACCCAAACCAATATCACCACCAAACCTACCCATCCCACCAAACACACACTCTGGGAAGGGAGAGAGGATGCGGAATAAGGACCAAAGGATTAAAGAAGAATGTCAAATAATCCTGCATAGTAAACCTGAACTAAAGTAAAATTATATCAATCCTCTTTTTCCCATCAAAGACTGAGCATTCTGGTTAATGAAATAATTTAAGGTACAGTAATTTGCTTTCACGGAAACACAATTTTCTAACTTAAGAGTAACTTATATGTACAGTGGGAATCAAAGTATCCTTTTAGTCTTTAATAAACCAAGCATTATAATGAAGATAGTGTCTAAACAGCTTTCTCCTTTTAGTGGTCCGCACCAAAGAAGATAAATAGATGGGCGTAGCTACAGAAAGGCAGCCTCCACAGACAGGAGGTGAATGCTTCCTTCTTCTGCATGTGGTGCTGAGAATTGGGAGGGCTTGCAAACTTCACCGGACAGGTGTATCCTTCTTTTGCTCTTCACAGTTAAGGATCTGGAACATTCCAGCTCCTTGGCAGCAAGGAAGGTTACCAGATGTAAAAGAACGCAAAAGGTATCTCTGGAGGGGAAAAGTCTTTCAGGCTCTTGGGACTCTTTGGCCCCTTGTTAGAAATTGTGTGTACCCTACTCTCCTGGCCTGAGGAAGAACCAATGCTTGGCGAAGGCTGAGGTTTAGATGTATGGCCACAGTGGCTTTGCAGCTCATTTTCTGAACCAGTCCAATTCAGAGGCAGATCGAGATTAAGCTCAAAGAGAAGAATTTTAGGCATGGGATAAAACTTAATTTTCCTGATGAGAGAAATGAGAGCTAAAGTGAGAAAGTGCTAATGAAAGATTCCAGGCAAAGAAGGCAGGGCCAGCTGCCAGTTTACAAACTGAGCTTGGCAGACAGACAGTGGAGCTCTGACAGGGAGTTTCTCTGTGCATTTTAGAAGAAGGCAGAATAGATCTAAATGCAGCCAACCTATTGATTTATTCTCTTTGTACTGGACATGGCTTTTTATTAAAGAAAGCAGATATTCAATAGTGTTAACTAGTAATGGGAATTGACTTTTCACTAATTGCACAGACCTTGGCATTAATACACTTTAATGGAACCTGGGCTCTGTGTCCCTCAGATCAATCCCGAAGTTTTTCTCTAACTCTTTCTGGTCAAAGGATATGAATGGCATTGTAACCGAGGAGACCTTTTTTAATCTTTTTTTTTTTTTTTTAATTCATGGAATGAATAGGCTGAGGAACTTTCTTTTATTCCAAGAGACCAGAGAGAGGGGTAGTTCTGTGACTTCTAAAATACATAGAAACTTTGTGGGTCCGAACTGACTTTGGAGCTTGGTGTTGGCAATTTAAAATTCAGTTGTGAAGGCTGGAAGAGAGTTTAGCTTCCCATGCATCTGGCTGGGTCCTGCCCTTGCTGGGTTTTCTGAGGCAGACGAATCACCACTTATTTATCATTCATTTGTTAGATTTATTAAAAGTAAATAGGATCCCTGACAACTGCTGGGCTCATATACGGACCTGGAGCCAAGGATATGAGAATATGGGTAGCCCTGGCAAACCTCTACAGCAGAATCTGACCTCACCAAAGGGAAAGTAGCATGGCATACCATATCCTGCCATGAACAAGGACATTCCTGAAGGCCCCAGGATGGCAAATGTCCCAACTCCAGTTTTCCAGGAATTATTGTCAGATTCTTTCTCCAGCCACAGAAGATTAGGAGGATCCTCTAAGACAATGATGCTTCAAATCCAAAGCATGAGACTTTGAGGTTCTCAGGGAGGATGTTTGTCTCTTATTAATCTTTGAATATGACAATGCCTGGAGTCAGGGCCAGACAACCCCAGTTTAATTTATAGTTTTACCTCTTTCTAGCTTGGTGGTAATAAGTCAGTCTCTGTGAGCCTCTATGTCTTCATTTGCAAAAAAGAAAGAAAGAAAATAGAAACACATGATTCAAAGGGTTGTTGAGGGATTCAAATAAAATACTGTATGTAAAGCTTTTAGCTCATTGAGGGCTCCTTCAGTGAATGGTAGTTATGATTATCATCATCTTTGAATCCTTTGCACTTAGACATTAGGCATTTTGTAAATGTAAGTTCAGTGAATTGGTTCATTCTTTGATTCAACTAATTTTGTGCCTGTTACATGCCAAGCACTATTCTGCAGTGCACAGACACACCTCCTGACCTCATGGAGTGTACAGTTTGGTGGGGATACAGGAACAGAGAAGTAAATGAATGGATAAACTGTCTGAAATTTAATTTTGGATAGTAATAAGTTCCATGAAAGATATTAAGCAAGATAAGAGGATTGAAAGTGATTTTGTGTATGTTTGTGTGACAGAGAGAGAGAGAAAAAGAAGAAAGAAAGAAAGAAAAGAAAGAAAGAAAGAGAAAGAAAGAAGAAAGAGTATAGCAAGTGAAGGTCTATGGGGGAGACAAATGAATAAATATAAACAGGGATTTCTTCAGGTACTTATAATGCATCTGCCCTAGTTGTTTTAATCCCTTCGGCCAAGTGTTCACTCAACAACCTCTCTCTGTACTTGATGAACTCTTGTGCTGTAGTTTCTCTTTACATAGTGAGGTGAGATAACTCCCATTAGGTGAGTGTCTTTATTTGTTTTCATCCTTGACCTTGTGTCCTTTTTCCTAAAGTGTCCCCCACCTCCATCCCAGGACTTCATCTCAAAAATAAACATAAAAGGCAGGAAAATGCCTCCCTTTTCATATCTGACTTCTGTACTTCCAGGCTTGCCTTCCAGAAGTGGACAGCCATGGATTCAAGATGTGTCAGAATTGGAAGGAGCTTTGTTTCTATTTGGCCCTGAAAAGTGTTCCACAACTGGACTGCCATATTGAATTATTTTCAGCAGTAGAAATTCTTCGATGGCCCATTTCAGACCAGCCTCTAATTTGAAAGTAATAACATTTGGGCAAAGCTTAGATGCACTAAGTTGCTGCCGAGGGCTTGGTGGGCTTTGAGGTAATTGGTTTTACTCAGTTGCTGATGCTTCACTTGGACAAATGAGAAATCAAACTACAGCTCAGTTTGCAGAAAAGCCCGTGTCAGCAGTTTAGTCTGACTACTATTTCAGAGCTTGTTATGTTATTGGCAATATAATGCAACTAATATACTGTTAATTAATATTGCATCCTACAGCTAATTTATCACATTATTAATCAGAGTGATAAAGCCAAGGAAAATGCAGCTTACCTTTAGTGTCCTTTCATCTCTTTTAAACACTTGCATTTACGCACAAATAGGTGTTTTGGTCAACATTGTCAAGTGTTTGGGTGGTCCTGGATGAGTGTATTTTATTTGCAAACAGTAACTTGCCCCTCAGGAATATTTTATTTAGCAAGACAGGACTTAAAGTGAAAGGGTAACCATTTCTGATCGTAACCTTGGCTTTGTGCTTCCAGTAATTATCCTTTAATTGCATTACCCTATTTGAAATAGAGTTGTAATTGGAAAAAAACAATTTGACATTCCCTGATGCTTACTCTGACATGCACTATTTGCTTTTTATTCAAATGTAAATTTTCACCATAATACTATCAAAGAAAGAAAAAAATCAAGCAAAATTGAAATGTCAGTTGCAATTTCTGACATGCAGGCAGTGTCATTCACTGGTGTTGTCTGGAAGGCAAGACTTTCACTTCAGATGGAAAAAAAAATCAAACTATGAAATTAGTATGCTTTGAGGAGAGGGAGAGATGGATGGCAGAATCACAGATCTATTCCTTTGGGATATGTGTCCACTTTGCACAATGGCTTCAAAATATCAAACAAGCATCCAGCTATGATTTTTGGATGAATAATCCTTTATGCTTAATATAAAAAACATTTTTCCTTAAAAACTGAAAAATCGTAAACTTACCTCTATTTTACCCCAGGCATCTTGAAGGTGTAATTTTCATTTGGAGCATGTGTTAGGCAGTCTCTAAAATGGCTATAATGATTTCTGTCTCCTGATATCACACTCTTATAAACTCTTCTCTTTTGGTTGTGGGCTAGACCTTTTGACTTGCTTCTAATAAATAGAACACAGCAAAAGTAATGGCATGTCACTCCCAAGATTAGATTACACAAAGTACTGTGGCTTCTGCTTTGGGCTTCCCTGTTTTGCTTTCTCACATGTTCACCCTGAGGGAGACCAGCCTCCATGTTGTGAGCAGCCCTATGGAGAGGCCTTGTGGTAACTGAGGGAGGTCTCTGGCCAGTAGCCAGTTAAGAATTGAGGCCTTTGGCCCATTAACCCATGAGGAGCTGAATCTTGCCAACAGTTTGGAAGTGAATCATCTTTCAGTTGAACCTTCAGATGAGCCCACAGCCCCAGCTGACACCTAACTATTACCTCCTGAGAGACCTTCAGCCAGAGGCACCCAGCTAAGTGGCAGCTGGATTCCTGACCCATAGAAATTGTGAGGTAATAAGTGCTTGTTGTTTCAAGCTGCTCAGTTTTGGGGTAATTTATTATATGGCAATAAATAATTAATATAGGGTAGGAGAGAACAAATATTAAACTAATAAATAATTCTAGATAAGTTTGGCTTGTCACATAGGCAGGAAAAAAACATAAACAATGGTGGAGGATGACAACTGCTGTGTTTTTGCCTCAGTATGTTTCCTCAGATAAGTCATATGACCTTTCTGTGCCTCAATTTTCTTATCTTGATCACAGGTATAATTTACTCACAAAATGTCTGTGAGTTGGAAATGAAATAATAAATGCAAAGCACTCAGAAAATGTCTAAGTACTGTACATACGTGAAATGATTGGTATTAAAGCTGAGAAATAACTGTTTCAGTCCAGGACTCAGTGTAGGACTCACAGTATAGTGGAATGAGCACTGTGCCTCAGTAGACCTGAATTCCAACCCAGCACCTTTCATTAACCAGCTGGGTGACCTTGAGAAAGCCACTTAAGTTGTATCAGCTTCAATTTTCTGATCTGATAAACCTTTAGACACTGAAAGAAAGGAAAACAGGACAAGTAAGTTTTGATTGATGAAAGCAGCCTAGGAGCATGGGTATAGTAATTGGGACCCTTTGGTCAAAAGTGACAGAAATCCGAGGTGAAATAGATTATCTCTAGGATCTACTTTAGGGTTAAAAATATTGATTTTTTTAAAAGCATTTCTTTTGCTTTCACTAGGTTTCCAACAGAATGTGATTGTAATTTTCTTTTACTTCAGAGTCTACTTTTAAGGACATTTGTGTGCTGGAGTGAGTGAAAAACTATGTTTTTTGAGAGCATGGTTAGTCAAGTGAATCCATCATATAGGCAGGCACTGAGCAAAGGGGTTGGGCAATGATGTCTAGATGTTAGGCGTGGTAAAGTTGACCACCAGTGCCTGTTTCTGGTCTTCTGATTCTTCCATCCCACATTCTTCCTATAACTAAGTCAGCCTAGAAGATGTGTGTTTATTTCAGGAAGAATCTCACACACTTCTAGAGTCTGAATTTTGCAGCTATGGCCTCAATGATGTTATGGGGCCAGGGCAGGCCCTTGTACAATCTTGAAAATAAGCATCTCCTTGAATCATTTGCCCTTGGCGCTTCCCTTGCCTCATCCTTGTTCTAGCCATGTGTTATTTCCTTGGTCCCACTGAACATAAGCCACAGGAGTACCCCCTTCCTTGTAGGCAGAGTAGACAGCTGCTTCACCAGAGTTCTGAGGATCCTCTGAAGGTCCCCTTGATCACACTGTCTTCCTCACTGGCCTTCACCAATATCCAAAAGTCTAAGCCTGGAGTAACTTCCGAAAGCAAGAAGGTGTTGGGAAAAGTATGCAGGATTTGGAAGCAAGAGAAAGGGTCTGAAATTCAGGCTCTGGCAAAAAATAATGGGGAACTTGGGCAAGTCACTTAATTTATCTGGACCTAACTTTTCTATTCCATAAAATGAGGAAGATATTATCTGCCCTCCTTTCCTCTGCATCTTTATGTGGATCAACTGAAATACTGATTGAAAAATCATTTTGAAAATGGAAAAGCAATATATAAGTGCTTACTGTGATTATTAAGGGTTAATACATTATTATCTATGTTAGAAGCAGTAAAATTATCTGTTCACCCCTTGGAACACTGAAAAGAAAGGAGACAGGTTGAGTAAACTTTGATTGATGAGCAAGGGGTGAGAGCATAAGTATATGAGTCAGGTCCCTTTGTTCAAAATGGATAGAAATCCAACTTGAAATAGTTTAGGCAAAAGAAGAAGGAAATTTCTAAAAGGGCATCACACTTGACCTAGAGTAGAACAAGGTGGGAGATGGTCCTCAGGGAAAATTGGAAAATTGGAAAAGGAACTCAAATCAAAACCATAACTTCACTTTTCTCATGGCAGAGCTTCCTTTTCTGTTATGTAGACTGTCTTCTTCCCTGTGCTGGGAACCTGGCTTATGTGTGCTCCCACCATTCAAATCCTGTTGTTTCTACCAACCAGGAGGAGCTGATTCTCTCTATTGTTTCAGTTTTGAACATTCCAGGGAAGGATGCTGATTGGTTTGGCTGAAGTCAGATACCCACTTCTGGACCAACTGGAACCAAGGAGGCAGAATCTTCGTGGGGACACATAGGAACTGCCTTTCCCAGAGGAGTAGGAATGCCTTGAAGCAGATGCCAAATGTTGTCCTCTGCAATAAGGCCCTGACTAGGTCACTGGCTGCCACATACAGCTGTTTAGGTTGTGCAGTTTGCTGCATGCAGCAGCCCCACCTGGCTGGGGAGAAAGCTAAAATGCAAGGTGCCTGCACAAAAGCAGTTCATTTCTAAAAAGAAATGTACTCCAAAATGTGGCAGAAAAAGAAGTTTTGCAAAATGTTAGTCCAAATGAGAGAAGATGGAAGAAGTTTCCATTGGGGGAAAAGATAAGCCTATGCCAGAAAAGCCTTTGTCAGCCCTTTGCTCAGAGCCTATGAGTGCCAGGCAGTGGACTGGGATGGGTGACAGCTCCATTCTCAGAGGTGTGCCCTCCCCACATTTTATATTGATGAGATGAAATGGGAAATTAAACTCTGACACCAATATGAATAGGGGAAAGAAAGGAAAAGCTACAAAGTGACAGTTCTTTCTTCAGACTTCAGAGAAATGATTGCCCTGCCTAATGTTGGCGGCATGTTCCAAATTGTTTGGGTTGTTAATGTGGAGGAACTCCAGTCATCTTTGTCCCCTTCTGCCAGGATGAGTAGGTGGCATTGAACCCACCCGTCCCTCCTGCTGATGCTGCTGGGCTAATTTTCCTCCAGCCCACATGTGCTAATCCTGACTTTGTCCTGCTCGAAAGCCAAATGTCCTCTCTCCACTGCCTGCCAACTCCTTAAACAGGCACCCATGGCCCTTCACTCTATGGCCCCAATCTGCCTTTCCAGGTTCCTCTCCTGCTTTCTCTCTAAGTCCATAAATATAGACTTTTGTTGTCCCCTGATATGCCAAACCAAGTCTCAGCTTTGAGCCTGTGCTTGGGCTATTTTTTTTTTTCTGCCTGGAACGGGCTGCTTTTTGAAAACTTCCCTGTTCATCCTTTACAAAGCATTTCCTGGTTCCCCCCAAGTAAATGCGACTTCTTTTTTTGATCCCCAGAACTCATGTCTTGTACTCCTTTATAGCACTCACCACATTCTGTCTTAAGTCATGGTTGCACTTGTTATATTTCATTCTCCCAGATGAAAAGATCCTTGAAATGAGATTTTTTTTAAAATGGTGATGATAAACACATATATTTCTTACTCTGCCAGCCCTGCTACATATTTTAAGTTATTTAATCCTCATGACAACCTTTTTCCAAATGAAAAACAGAAGCACAGAGAGGTTTAGTAACTTGCCAAAGGTCATACAGCTAACCTAAGATTGAATCCTGGGTAGTGTGCCTCCCTGAGTCCATGCTATTGACCACAATTATACCTCTTTTTGTGGAGGCAGAGGAGTATTTACTGGGAAGCCAATGAAGCTTTTTTCAAGGCAGCAATTTATAATTTTGTATACTTGTTGTAAAAGAAGATTCAAACTTATATTAACTTCAGATCCTAAAATAACCCAGGATGGATGTACTTGCTCGTGTTTGAATCCTCTGCAACCTCACTTGGTAATAACGATTGCCATGATGATGATGACAATCATTCCAACCCTTGTATAGAGCATTTGCAAGGCACCTCAGCTATCTCCCTGGATCCTCAGAACAACCTGAAAGTTAGGCACGATCTTTGTCACTTTTACAGATGATGTACTAACCTCAAAGAGACAGTGATTTTGCCTAAAGTCACCTAGCTAGTAAGTGATGGAGCCGGGACTGAAACTCAGAGCCTCTGATCCCATATGTCATGCTTCCACCACTCAAACATTTGCTGCCTGTGGGTTCTGAGAGCCCTTTACAGTGCTTAGTAGATGGTGCTCCTCCCCGCCCCAGCCCCATGCAGACCCATTTGCAGAGCACTCCATCACATCCAACAATTATCTAAATTGAAGTTGTCCATCCTGCCTTTTAAGTTCTTTTCCAGCTAATGAACCTTTTCAACCAACACAGGGCGCTTGATGTTAATCACATGGAGAAATGCAAGCTCAATCTGTTCACCTTCGAATAGATAGCGCCTAAAAGGTATAGAAATTGCATTTAACTTCTCAAGCCCTAATCTTAAGAGTTTCTTAGGGGAAACTTCTTCAACTGCCCATTTTCAAGAGACTTTCAAAACCCTCAAGCAATTGCTAAAGTGATACTAGAAATGCATTTGCCTTTATCTAGAGACTTGGTGAGTACTAGCCTGTAATTTATCATTCTGTATAACAGAAAGCCTGGAGAATCATATTATAAAGAAGTCTTCAGCTTTCATAGCTGATATGTAAACATATTCCTAAGGCAGAAAAGGACTGGATTATTAGTGATGCCTAAACACTGACCCTGGGGAAAGCACTCCACATCCAGTTATTTTTAAGGACATATTATCTTTGTGTCATGCAGGAAAGTGCCTGCACCAGCAAGGCCTTGTCTTCCTTCCCAGACTCACATAATCAGTAGTAAAGAAGTTACTGGAGATAGTGATTGAGAACTCAAGCTTTGGAGTTAAGCCAGCCTAGGCGTGACCTGCATATTCCTGCATAAATATGGGCACGTGCATATATGCATAAACCTGGGTGTGGCTTATTTATATTACTTAACTTCATTCATTGATTCAACAAATATTTACTGAGCACCTGCTACATGCCAGCCAGTTTCGTAGGTACTGAAGACAAAGGAGTAAACAAAACAAAACTACCTCGGGGTGCTTCCATTTGTCTGCAAAATACAGCAGTAATTTGTCGCACCTCGCCCATAAGGCTGTTTAAGGATTACAGCTGAGCCTGGTACCTGGCACATACTTATTAGTATAAAAACAAAATAATGTTTTACCCCATTCTAGATTTAAAATACTTCATGGTTCATTTGTTTATATTTTGAGCCATTTCAAACCCTGTTTTTCAGAAAATTATTGTGGAGTTTCCTTTGATGGGGCCTGGCAGATACGATAAATAGTAGCTGGCTCTTTGGGCTATGTGAGCAGGAGCTGTGGTAGGAGGCAGGGCAGCAGGCCACATGAGTGCATTTGGTAAACTGAGTCATGGCCAGAATGTGTTCAGGTGGCCTTGGCATAGATCATCACAGAGGCGCTTCATTTTCAGTTTTATTCTGAAGGGATTGTGCTGAGATTACTTTCCCTCTAGAGTTTCTATTTGTCAGGAATACTATTAAAGAGTTTCAAATGAAGCATTTAACAGAAATTCCTGATGCTGTGGCTCCAGTTCATTTTCTTTCCTCTTGCCCACCAGGTCTCAGTGGTGGAGGGTTGAGTTGGACAACCTAACCCACTTCTGCCCAGGTCTTCTGGGTACTTGGCTATTCCTTGGGCTTCTCTGTGATGCATCAGAACCCAAGGTGAGGTGATATATGTAAAACTTTGTTTAGCCAGTGCTTCATGCAGAGGAAGCATTCAATAAACTGTAATTATCATTAAAGAGCAGAATATATGAGTCACATCAACTGCATGAAGCTCCTCTGAACCCCTAAATTATTCCCATTTTAAGGATGCAGTAACTGAGGGTAAGAGTTAAGATACTCATCCAAGGTCCTGCAACATTTAACCACAAAAGTCATGGCTTATCTGCTATATGAGAAGAAAGAGATACAAATCATTAGCACCAACAACTTCCACTACCTTTTAATAGTGTTATATATATTTTGATGATTATAAGAGTAATCATGTTCAGTATAGGAAATTTGAAAATTACAGAACACTTGATGGAGAAAATGAAAAATCATATGAAGTCAAATATAACTTGTATTATTATTTTAGAGTCTCTCTCACTTTGGGTGTTTTCCTGCTTTTAACAAATTTGGAATTGTTCTTTTTATTTTATACTCTGCCTTAAAAATAATTAGCATTGTTATGAATGTTGCCCCATTACTTTAAAAATTCACCAAAAACTTATTTAGTTATATTATATTGATACATAATATAATATATAAAACATATATAATGATATCCCATTAGCTATCCAATTGTTTTTCTCATGTTAAAAAATAAAGCAGTTACCAAATTCTGCTGTTACAAATGTGATGAACATCATTGTACAAAATCACTACTTTTGACACCAATGGCAGGTGTGTTTGTCATTTAAAGGTGATTTCTTTTCCACAAGAAGTGTCATCACTTACATTTTCTGGTTGTTCGGTCACAGTGACCTCCATGGTGTGACCAGGTTGATGGAACCGATACACTGCATTTGTTGGGAACTGACCCAGCCAGACCTGGGGTGTGAGTGTCCAGACCAAAGCCAACTCCAGCTAGGTGAGAGGACTTGCAGCTATTTCCTCCCCTTGGTGCTGTCCTGGGCTCAGCCTGGTGAAGATTTCCCACAGGAGGCAGGGATGAGCAGACTAGAGACAGCTGTGTTGTTCTGAGAGCTCACTGCTGGCTGCCACACAGGGCAGCATCTGCTTTAATACCTAAGGTTGTCACCTGGTGGGGCCTGAGCTATGGATACTGCACTTCCTGAGACCCCAAGGTATGGCCCTCCTTCTGTGGCACACTTCCAACCCACTGAACAGGAAATAAAACACAGCAAAACACTTTCTTCTTCCCTTCTTTCATTCCCAAACCTTATTCTTACTTGGTTAAACTCACCTTCCTTAATCAGAAAGAAAGGAGGTGGCTCACGCCTGTAATCCCAGCACTTTGGGAGGCCGAGGCCTGCAGATCACCTGAGGTCAGGAGTTTGAGTCCAGCCTAACGTGGTGAAACCCCATCTCTACTAAAGTAATCCCAGCTACTTGAGAGGCTGAGGCAGGAGAATCGCTTGAACCTGTGAGGTGGAGGCTGCAGTGAGCCGAGATCGCGCCATTGCACTCCAGCCTGTGCAACAAGAGCGAAATTCCGTCTTAAAAAAAAAAAAAAAAAAGGAGGGGCATACCTTCTTTTATTGTGGCAAGAAGGGGAGAAAGTAGAAACACACAAATTAGACTGCACTGCCAGTTTCACCTCCTGCTTTGTGCTTTTATTTCTTTAAAGTATGACTTTTTCTCCATATTTTAAAATATTTTACTCAACAAAATTTATTGAATGTGTATTATGTACAAAGCACTGTTTAATGCAATAGGAATGGAAATGACTGAGGCTCTACTGAAAGAAAAATTTTACATAACTTTGCTTAGATTGGCTGCTTATTCAAAAATTTAGAATATTGAATATATTAATTTTCCTAGCTACTAGAAATGTCAAGCCCTTTACTAATAAATTCTAAGTTTTTTGAAGTCTCTAGCCATTTTTAGTTTAGTTTTCCCCCTGTGCCAAGGAGTTTTCTGTTTAACATTGTTAAATTTAGCAAATAAAAACACAGGACACACAATTAATACTGGATTTCAGGTGAACAAATATCTTTAAATATATTTCATGAAATATCCATAGGTGTGTTCCAAGTATTACTAAAACATTATTTGTTCCTTATCTAAAATTCAGATTTAACTGGATGTCCTGTATTTTATCTGGCAACTCTATTTCTATTGAATAAGAAATTTGCCATTTATTGAGTCTTTGCCTTCGGCTCTTTTTTTTTTTTTTTTGAGTCAGAGTCTTGCTCTGTCACCCAGGCTGGAGTGCAGCGGCACGATCTCTGCTCACTGCAACCTCTGCCTCCCGGGTTCAAGTGATTCTTGTGTCTAAGCCTCCCGAGTAGCTAGGATTACAGGCACCCACCACCACACCTGGCTAATTTTTGTATTTTTAGTAGAGACGTGGTTTTGCCATGTTGGCCAGGCTGGTCTCAAATTCCTTCAGGTGATCCACCTTCCTTGGCCTCCCAAAGTGCTGGGATTACAGGCGTGAGCCACCACTCCTGGCCTGCATTGGGCTCTTAACCTGACACATTTAATGTTTATACATCTCTATAATGTAGGTATTGCTATCCAAATTTTATATGCAAGGGAATGGAGGCCTCTAGAAAACAAATAACTTGTCTGAAGTCCCAAAGCCAGCAAGTAGTGGAGACAGCATTCAGACTCAGGTTCACCTGACACCTAGGTCCATGTTCTTTCCTCTGGATTATAAGTACTTATAATTGAAGTATGGACTAGTTTTGGAATATTCCACTTTAACTGTATTTTAGTAGAATATTTGATTTCAAATTGAAAGAACAATCTATATAAGAAGGAGGGTAAGAAGGAGGAAATTTTGCTCTTCTTCCCATAATATTTAGAAGAAACATTTTATTCCAAAAGCACTTGAACAAATGGCACTCCTCCAACTCTACCTTAAGATACTCATTTTCTAAATGTATAGTTTTTGTTCAAAGTGGTTGAGCGCTTCACTGGAAGTTTGTAGCAAAATATCGCCCTCTTCTGGACAGATGGGTATCATTCAATGGAGATGGATACAAAAGACTTTTTTAAAAAAAATTTTTTCCTTCCAACTTTTATTTTTGGTTCGCATGATACATGTGCAGGTTTGTTACATGGGTAAATCGTACGTTGTTGGGGTTTGGTGTACAAATCTTTGTCACCCAGGTAGTTAGTCTATAATAGTACCTGATAGGTAGTTTTTTGATCCTCATCCTCCTCCCACCTTCCAACCTCAAGTAGGTTCTGGTGTCTGTTGTTCCCCTCTTTGTGTCCACGTGTCCTCAATGTTTAGCTCCCACTTATAAGTGGGAACATGTGGTATTTGCTTTTCTGTTCCTGTGTTAATTCACTTAGGATAGTGGCCACCAGCTGTATCTATGTTGCTGCAAAGGGCATGATACTGTTGTTTTTATGGCTGCATAGTATTCCATCGTGTGTATGTCCCAGTACACTTCTTTTTGTTGTTTTTATGGCTGCATAGTATTCCATCGTGTATATGTCCCAATAC
The DNA here is from genome assembly GCF_029281585.2 of Gorilla gorilla gorilla. Taxonomy (NCBI): domain Eukaryota; kingdom Metazoa; phylum Chordata; class Mammalia; order Primates; family Hominidae; genus Gorilla; species Gorilla gorilla. Next base: position 36,700,627 of record NC_073233.2, on the reverse strand, counting down.
ACTTCTTCATCCAGTACACTGTTGATGGGCATCTAGATTTATTCCATGTCTTTGCTAATGTGAATAGCGCTGCAATGAGCATACACATGCATGTGTCGTGTCTTTATGGTAGAACAATGATACAAAGGCTTTTTAAGAGTTAGAACAAAAGTACAATTCGATTATGTATCCAAACACACAATAAATAGCTGTTATTGTCACTAAGTGTACACCCTCTTCACTGTGACTTCTCAGAATGAAAACAGAAAGACATGTTAGAATTGGCTGAGCAACATATTCCATCCATGTTTATGGAGCTGGCTGAGTAGTGGGCATGGAAGTGGGCAAAATCTTTACTTCCAGGACACACCTTAAGTAACCAAACTGCAATAATACCTAAGTCATCAGAATCACATAGCTTCAATGAATCAGAAAGAATTTCACATGTATAAGATGAATGGTCAAAAAAGAATAGAAAAATATCCACCAACATTGGAACTTTGGCGTCAAACAATCTATTTAGATTCCCTTCTCTTCCACTGATAAACTATGTGACCCTAGGCAAGTTATCTAAATTATTTAGCTCTCAGTTTCCTCATCTGTGAAATGATAAAAATAGCCACTTATTAGGAAAGGTGGAATAAAGAAATGTGGTAATATCTGCTAGGGTCTGAATGTTTGTTCCCCCAAAATTCATATATTGACATCCTCACGCCAACAGTGATGGTATTAGGAGGTGGGGCCTTTGGGAGATGATTAGCTTATGGTGACAGAGCCTTCATGAATGGGATTAGTGCCTTTATAAAAGAAGCTCCCGAAAGATCTCCTGCCCCTCCCACTGAGAGGTTTATAGCAAAGAGACATTGTTTATGAACCAGGAAGTGCCCTCACTAGACACTGAATTTGGTGGCATCTTGATCTTGGGCTTCCCAGCCTCCAGAGCTGTGGGGAACAAATTCCTGTGGATTGTATGCTATCCAGTCTATGACATTTCATTATAGCAGCCTAAAAGGACTAACATATAAAGTATAAAAACAGTTTCATTTTCTAAAGTGTCCTACTTTATTTTCACCCAAATTTTGGCTAATAGCCAAGGTTTAGCAAACCAAATTATTTCTCCAAATTTATCCAATTTTAGAACTGTGTATTTTCTCAAGAAAGTCGATATCACCATAAAGATGTTTTGAAGCAGGAACCTCAGAAATAGGTGAACCTATGAACGTCTAACCAAATATACTCTATATTTTGTTTTATGTAATTTCAAAACTGAAAAAAGTTTTAAAATGTCAATACACTAAAATATCAAAAAAGATGAAAGCATTTAAATATCCCTGTATCACAAATGATTAAGAATATCCAGCTTTATAAAATACACTGTCAAGTATCAGAAAGTCATTATGCATTTGATTTTTTTTTGGCATCATTATTTCTGGAAATGACATATAGAAAATGTTGAGGTGTGTGCTGAGTTCCCTTTTGTTTGGCAGGAACCAGTTTCACCTTCCCCTCTTTCACACCACAGAACTGAGAGTCCTGTAAGGGTAAAAGGGAAGAAGAACAGGAGCTGTTGATGCTTAAACTTCATTTTGCTAGCAGTGTTATAAACCACAAATTTAAGTCAATGATATGCCTTTAACTGCCTGACAAGTTATTTAATTCAGATACAGCTATTAAAAATTTCTATTCATTTGACCTAGGATTGAGTTCTAGCTATGAAACATAGGATGACAGAGAAAATTATCCAAGTATTCTCTGTTTAGCTTATAAACAACAGAAATTTAATTCTTACAGTTCTGGAGGGTGAGAAGTCCAAGTTCCAATTTTCAAACATGCTAAGCACTTTAAAAGCAAGTAACACCAATACAAATACCCTAAATTGGTAACTTAATTACAAGTGCCTTATTGTTATTACAGAATGTCAGACCCTCATGGTAAATTACCATAGGCCATGCTACATTTGTCTAAAGGAGGTTAAGGCCCATGAGAATGGTATGAGAAGATTTTGCAGGGCAGGATTGAAGATGTGGGGGTAAGTCACAGCTGTTTGCTCTCCTTAAAAGATATAAAAGTTCCTGGCTGGGTGCAGTGGCTCACGCCTATAATCCCAGCACTTTGGGAGGCTGAGGTGGGCAGATCACAAGGTCAGGAGATCGAGATCATCCTGGTTAACACGGTGAAACCCTGTCTCTACTAAAAATACAAAAATTAGCCGGGCATGGTGGTGGGCGCCTGTAGTCCCAGCTACTTGGGAGGCTGAGGCAGGAGAATGGTGTGAACCCGGGAGGCAGAGCTTGCAGTGAGCCGAGATCGCACCACTGCACTCCAGCCTGGGCAAAAGAGCGAGACTCCGTCTCAAAAAAAAAAAAAAAAAAAGAAGATAAAAGTTCCCAAGGGCATGAGTTTCAAACAGGCCATTCTACCCTTGATTTTTTATCCTCAAATGAGTAGAGCTAACTTTCCATCCAGTCATTACCTTGTATTCACTTAATGGTCAATCGTGCAAAAAGATAAAATTATTGACTCACATAACTGAAAAGTCCAGGTTTGACTTCAGACATAACTGGATCGAGATACCCAAATTCTATCTAACTTGGTCTCTGGCTTCCACTTTCACCTATGTTGTTTACATTCTAAGGCAGATTCTCACTTAGTGCCAAGATTAGCCACCAGTAGGCCTGGTCTTAAACCTGTAAACTTAGCAACCCTCATTGAAAAAAAGCATCACTTCTTCTCTAGTCTCAGTAAGCCTGAAGTTGATTGGCTTTGATTGACCTGGCTAGTCATACATCCACCCTTCTAACATTCATTAAGGCTAGTGAGATGCTACATTCTCAAAGGCCAGGACTTGTGATAAACCCACCCTACAACCACAAAGTAAGGCCAACTGTATCTGAACCACATGGGCTGACTACAAGGGTGGTTTCTCAAAGGCCAACTGCAGAGTGCTAATTCCAGAAGGGGAAGTGATACTGGGCATGCAAAACACTACCAGACTTTAACTGACGTGGAAACAAAAATAAAAACAAAAACCCAAAGCAGATTCAAGAATTTTCCAAGCAGTGACCAAATGGACTTGATAATATGAACAAAAGAAAGGAGTAAAAAATGACTGACTATATATTTTATTGACTTATCTAAGGCCAGATACAGCAAACAATCTAATAGTTTATAATTTATTTGATTTTTAGAGCCAGGACCTGAGAACCAAGTTGAAATAGAAACAAATTAGGTTACTGTATTAGTCAGGGTTTTCCAGAGAAAGGGAACCAACTGGATGTGTCTGCCTGCCTGCCTGTCAATTGATATATTGATCTATCCATCCATCCACCCATCCACCCATCCACCCATCCATCCATCCATCCATCCACCCATCAAGAGGTGTAAGGAGCCTCTCAACATGGGTTGTTGGTATGTCACACAGTGTGATGCTTTGTTTGCCAAGAATTTGTAGTTCTTTAAAAGACACAAGGAAAAAAATAAGCATGTTTTTTCAATTACAGCTTTTGGGGATGAGTTGGAAACTTTTACTGAAAAAATTAGAAAATGTTTCCTTTTCAACATTTTCTATAGGAAAGTCTATCGTCCAATTTAGAGAGGTCAGGAGCTATTTTGGAATAAATTTATTTTCATACACCAAACTGTAGGGCCTGTATTTTATTCAGAAATTTTCTTTGCATAGTCTCATTCACTAAGTCATAAATGGCTAGATGCTTGCTAGCATTTTTAAAAAACCTCAATATACCACAATTCACTAAGCAATCCCGAATACCTCTCTTAATGCCAAAATTCAATTTGTATTTTATCCAGAATCTTGTAGTCTCCATTTACATGGTACCAGTACTGCTACTATTGGTTACTTTATCTTATGTGACAAAATAACCAATTTAATTTTCAATTACCTTCAAGACCAAATAATAAATTTGGGGTGCCAGAATATAACAAAAAACAATTTAATTTGCATTTTTCAAATTCTTCGGCGTAACTGATTGCTTGTTAACAAAGGGAAACTTAGCCAATTTGTTAAGTTTAGCAATGTTTGCAAACATTAGTTTTAATAAGTCTATTTATTATAAAACGTATCTTAGGCTTCAAAACCTAAGATAGGATAGGTAGATTATGGTAACTTTTTTTTTTTCTTTTTTTTTAAGATAAGAGTCTCGCTCTGCGTCCAGGATGGAGTGTGGTGGCGCGATCTCGGCTCACCACAACATCCGCCTCTCGGGTTCAAGCTATTCTTGTGCCTCAGCCTCCCGAGTAGCTGGGACTACAGGCGTGCGCCACCATGCCCAGCTAATTTTTGCATTTTTAGTAGAGACGGGGTTTCACTATGTTGGCCAGGCTGGTCTCGAACTCCTGACCTCATGATCTGCCTGCCTCAGCCTCCCAAAGTGCTGGGATTACAGGTGTGAGCCACCATGCCTGGCCAGCAACTCTTTAAAAAATAAAACGTTTGTTTGCTTGTAATGACATGAAATGCAGTTTCTAATCATTGGATGTTTAACCAAGAAATCATTCCCTTGTAGTTTCGAGGAGGAAAAAACACATTTTAGTTGTGGCATTTCACAGAACTGTAATACTTCCAAATTTAAATACCTTTTGTATTTGAAGGTGTTTTACTGCTATCCCAATAATCTGCTTTATCTAGTAAATTTCCTGTATTTTTCTAAAAGTTAAATTATTTTAATAAGATTAGTAAATCCTCACAACTATACCATTAAAAGTACACATTGGGACATATACTTTGCAGAAGTCTATTACCTTTCGAAATAAGTATTCAGTTGTGTTTCATGATTTAAAAAAAATAGATAAGAGCATTACTTCCCAAGTACCTCCACTTTATAAAAATAAGTGAAAAGAGACTCAGAATTGCCTGTGTGTATTTCTGTATCCTCACTCACATTCTTGAAAATTAACACCCAATATGGTTGACTGCTGCTGGGCAAGACCTAAGAATGATAGAGAAACCATTTGATTTTGAAAAACATCCACTTCAGCAGGTTATTATATAATTACATGTTCACAGTTAAATTTATAAGTTAAGAGATTAAAGGAAAGTAGTAATAGCTGAGAGTAGTTTTTTTCATGAAGATACCAGATGTCAGCAAAACTAAGGCAGTGTCCTGAATTTTGCACAAGAGTGTTAAGCTATAAGCAGGGCAACCATCATGGAGGTAGAAAACCTCTACCAAAATCCAGTCCAGATAAGACATCAGTTTTCTACATTGTGACTCAATGTGCAATCACCTTTTGGAGGTGGAAGGGGTATATGAGGCCAGTGGGATCTGATTTTTCAGGGCAGTCATAGCTCTTCTCAAGGACTGAGCTGTTCTGGTTTTGTTTTTCTTGAAAACAGCCACCCACAATACTATTTAACAAACCAACCGACACTTTAGCCATACTCAACTGAAAAAGTAAAATGGTTTACAGAATATTTCATACTACCCAGGTACTGCAATACTTGTTCAGGAATTCTGAACATCGTGAGTACATGAATGCAGATATTTTTCTGGGAAGTTAGTTCATAGCTTTCATCACCTATGATGAAAGCTATGAACAGGGGTCTTTAACTTCCAAAAAGTTAAGACTATAATAGAACTAAAATTATTTTTTTTATTAATAAATCACTGTATATATATATGGATATTTCAAAATTCACTTGCTAAAAATTACTTGCTTGAAATCACGCCAGAGAGGCAGTTTTAGAGTAGACTGTCAGGTTGTATAACAGCCTGTTATATAGAACTAAACATACTACTTTAAAAAGAGAAGAATCCTATATATGATGTTACAAGGTAAATAGCTATTTCCATATTTTAAAAAAAAGGAAAAAGATCACGAGATGACATTTTATTCAAATATATACATGCATTTCTACCTTAATATTTGTGACCAACATTGTGTGAGACCAACATTTGTGACCTAACTTCTCTACTAGGATCTACACACAACAGAAATTGTTTATAAAACTTTGCTTTTTAGATTAATTCTAAAATAATTTATATTAACCTGGAATATTTATGCACAATATAAAGAGGCTCTAGATGATTTCATTATATTCCATATTTCTGTAATTTTATATTACAAAATAGTAAGTGGGCTCATTATTTAATTTTTCCAAAACATAGCTTTATTACAGCTTACTGTAAATCAGATACACCTTTCTCTGTAAACATTTTGTATGCTCATTAAAAGTTTGCTTCCCTAAATGGGCATGATGAACAAATATTAGCAAAATTGTTCAAGAATATTTTCCTTTGAAAAACATATTAGTCTTTGAAAAATTACAGGTCTGTTCTAAAAAATGCTGCAATATGGCAATTTTAAAGTCATTCATTCCATCAAAAATATTCCTATTTTAAGTAAAAAACCTGATTTTAATTTGTCCCTACGAAAAGCCTAAGCACTGTCATACTTAGAAAAACTAAAAGACGGTAGAAACAATTAAGATCTAATGATCCTAATGTTCAGATAAAACTGGAGTGTTTATGTCCTCAATAATGAAGTATTTCCTTACTTTAGAGAAAAGTAATGTAGCATCTGACTTAAGTGAATAAAGCTGAAATATTCTTTTGCCAGTGTTCAGGTAAATCATACAGATCAAGGAACTGACAAGCTAACTGTATGTACTTCTGGTAACAGGTGAGTGAACAGTTAAAATTATTAAAAATATGTAATTCCAAGGCTGAATATGCCATTCCCTCAAAGTAAAACCAGTCATTTTAAAAGCAAAAAAATTAAAAAACAAACAAACCCTCTAATGGTCAATTCAAACTGGCTGCATAGATTGAGTTTTAATGGCTACAAAATCTTTCAAATTGCTAAGAGCACATTTGATTTAACTGAAGGACTGTATTTAGGATGCAAAAAACCCCCCAAAACCTAGATCAGTGGCAATGTCCCATGTGACAAAAAGCTTTTAGACAAAATGACAGCTGTCTTTAAAAAAGTGCAAAGACCAAGGAGGGCAGATCATGAGGTCAGGAGATCAAGACCATCCTGGCTAATATGGTGAAACCCCGTCTCTACTAAAAATACAAAAAATAAGCTGGGTGTGGTGGCATGCGCCTGCAGTACCCGCTACTCAGAAGGCTGAAGCAGGAGAATCACTTGAACCCAGGAGATAGAGGTTGCAGCGAGCCGAGATTGAGCCACTGCACTCTAGCCTGGGCAACAGAGTAAGACTGTCTCAAAAAAAAAAAAAATAAAAGCAAAGAGATGATACCATTCCCCCATCCTCCAAACAGCATCCAAGCAAATTCCAACATCAAGATGCAATCAATTTCCAAAAAATTTATTTATACTCTGTATTAACCAGTGTTTCTCTTTTCCATCATCACTCCCTAAGGAGCCTTTTTATAATCCTAATCAACCACCCCCAAAATTTTAATACCACAGATATGGTATCTGTTTAAGTACTGTGTGTATATTCATGCTTTATACATCAAGTTTTTGTCCCCCAGAACAATTTTGACAAGGACTGCGTGGCGCTAACAATGAAAAGTTTATAGTATTAAAACTTTTTTATTTGAATAAGTGGGGAGAAGAGAAATATATTTCAGCACTTAGATACATAAATTATTTCCAAAACAGTTTAATACTCAACTAGTCGGTTCTATCAAAATCAGTTTTCCCTGAAGTAAGCACTGTTCCCAGCTACAAGCGATCCTCATTTCACATGGTACTGTGGGACTATAAAAATGGTCCTGCAATCTTAATAATCAGTGGGTAAAATGATGATTGTTCCATGACCTTTAAGGTTCTGCTCAAATATTAAAAACTCTTAAGACCAGTTATAAATGTAGAAAAAAATGCAAAAATGTTTAAAAATATTTAGTACACTGTAATTTAAAACATTAGAAATAGAATTAAAGTGTTTTATTTCATTGTAAAAACAAAGTAGTTTGAATAGGGCTTGCCTTTTTTTCTGGCAAGTAACTTACCATACTGAGTAAGCATCTTTTATGTTCAGGGCAAACTGCCATACTCCTTGTAAGTTTGGGTCAGCTTCCACCCTTTTATTGCTTGTGCTTTCAATGTTGTGAAATATTTCTATATTCACATTAAATATCTTTTAATGTAAATTTTTTTTTTTTTTTAACCATCACTTCCTCTGGGACATATTTGTCTTTATTGCAACCACTTTGCTTATTTGTGTTGGTAAGTTTGCCTTCACTAAGCTCCTATGAATACACAGCAGCAAGAACAACATTCCCATGGTCAGTGACTTCTTCTACAAATTCATTTATGTTTGATTAAAATTTCACTTCCAGTGTTATCACTTTTCATTGCTTTGCTGCACTTTCATCTTTGTTGACCAGTTCTTTCGAGTGTTCACTTCTATAGAATGTCAAGTAGATGACAAAGAGACAGCATAACTACATGCTCTGCTGTAAGTGAACTGAATTAACAGATGCACAGGGACAAACCACTGGAAGAATTTGAAAGAAATAATATGACTGGTCACAATCATGAAGCATATCTGTTATTTACATAGCGATTTGTAGACTGAAGAGCTAGCAGAGAGGTTTGTACTTCATGTAATTACTCAGAGTTACAATGTGCTAACTAAAATTTTAACCTAGATTTTAACAACAACAGTTTCCTTACCAGTTTTCTTTCCTTCCTGGTAAGGAAACTGGTATTTAAACTAAATCTAGGTCACTGAAATTTGTGCCCATAGGAAACATGCAAATAGATGACTGCCTACACCCTACTTGTTTATATTGATCCAGACAGGCTTAACGCTGACTACTGAAAAATAGCCTATCTGAATTTATATCAAATAGTGAATCTTAAAGCACCCAAGATGAAAAATTAGGGCATACTGAGATGGTTTTAAAATCTTTGTCATATGATAATCAAGCTTAAAATGTATCTTAGAGTAACAGATTTTTAGAAATAAAGACCTTTAAAGGCTCCATAGTTTGGTACCACAGATTATCCAGCATGTTTATTATGAATTATTTCTCCTCCTTCAATTTCAATTTGCTCATACAGCCACTTGCGGTCACAGCGGCATTCAGCTCCACACTTGGTAGAACCACAGGCAGGACAAGCATAGAAACATCCTAAGCAGTCTTCATCCAGGCAGTCACAGAGGTCCATCCCACTAAAAATCAGGAGACCCTGGCTATCATAGACCTTACTCTTTGCTGGTATCACTTGTCTGTAAAATAAAACACAATGAATTATACCTCATAAATATGTTATTTTTGATTTAATTGAAAATACAGTAAAAAAAAAAGGAGATAAAATATTTTTAGATGAGGTCATGCCAAAATGATCTATAATTTATCAGGCTCAAGGCTTATTCTATCGTCAGCAGTAAATGAACTCCATGTGAGAAGAGGAGACCTAACTCTATAGAGTGTTGAGACAAATCTAAAAATTCTGAATACGCTTCTTGAAGTGCATAATTTTCCCTTTACTTTAAACAAACAAAAAAGAATGACAGGTTAATAGTGGTTCAGTTTATTAGCTACCAACCTCTTCACTGTTTTATCAACACAGTTTTATTTTTATTATAGTATACCACCTCTATAGATTTTTATACTACAATTAATGTTTCTTGTTCTTTAATGGACTCTAGTAAATTTGGCCTAAAAATATTTAAATGACTCAATGGTAAATTTTAACAGATGGAATAGATGGCATATATAGAAATGTTGACTGAACTTAGAAAAAAAATTCTGAATGATTATATTAACATTTGTTTTAGAGTCATATTCTAAACAATTTAGTTCTCCCATTCATTCTGTTGACTATACAGAACTGCATTTCTATTTCAGACATGTAAAAAATAAAAACCTTGCATTCTCATAAAACGTAATTACCTTTTAGCTGCTACCCATAGAACGGAGATATATGAATTACAGGCACACTTCGGAGGTATTGTGGGTTTGGTTCCAGACCACCCCCAATAAAGTGAGTCACACACACACACACATATATATATATATATATATTTTTTTTGCTTTTCCAGTGCATATAAAAGTTAAGCTTACACTACAGCCTATTAAGTGTGCAACAGCCTTATGTCTAAGAAAAAAAATGTATGTACCTTAATTTAAAAATGTTCTATTGCTAAAAAATGCTAACAATCATCTGAAACTTCAATAAGTTGTAGTTTTTTTGCTGGTGGAGGATCTTGCCCCAATGAGGACAGCTGACTGATCAGGGAGGTCGTTGCTGAAGGCTAGGGTAGCTGTGGCAATTTCTTGAAGACTACAGTGAAGTTTGCTGCATCAGTGGACTCTTCTTGCAAAAGATTTCTCTGTAGCATGTGATGGTGTTTGATAGCATTTTATCTACAGTAGAATGTTCAAAATTGGAGTCTCCTCTCAAATTCTGCCTCTGCTTTATCTACTAAGTTTATATAATCTAAGTCCTTTGTCATTTCAGTAATGTTAACAGCATCCTCACCAGTAGATTCCACCTCAATAAATCACATTCTTTGCTCATCTCTAAGAAGAAACTCCTCATCCATTCAAGTTTTATCACAAGATTGCAATAACTCAGTCACATCTCCAGGCTCTGCTTCTAATTCTAGTTCTCTTGCTATTTCCACCATGTCTGCAATTACTTCCTCCACTGAAGTCCTGAACCCCTCAAAGTCATCCATGAGGACTCGAGTCTTCTTCCAAACTCTTGGAATGGTGAATCCTTTCCAGAAGGTGTTCAATTTACTTTGCCCAAATCCATCAGAGGAATCACTCACTGTCTATGGCAGCTCTGGCCTCACAAAACGTATTTCTTAAATAACAGACTTGAAAGTCAAAGTACTCCTTGATCCGTGGGCTACAGAATGAATGTTGTGTTAGGAGGCATGAAACATTTATCTCCTGGGACATCTCTATCAGAGCTCCTGAGTGATCAGGTACATTGTCAATGAGTAGCAATATTTTGAAAGGAATCCTTTTATCTAGGCAGGAGGTCTCTCAAGTGGGCTTAAAATATTCAGTGAACAATGCTGTAAACAGATATGCTGCCATTCAGGCTTTGTCCCATTTATACAGGACAGGTAGAGTACATTTAGCATCATTAGGACCCTAGGATTTCGAAGAGGTAAATAATTGGCTTCAACTTAAAAGTCACCAGCTGCATTAGTCCCTACCAAGAGAAACGGCCTGTCCTTTGAAGATTTGAAGCCAGGTATAGACTTCCCCTCTCTAGCTATGAAAGATGGCATCTTCTTCCATTAGAAGGCTGTTTGTTGGCCGGGCGTGGTGGCTCACACCTGTAATCTCAGCACTTTGGGAGGCCAAGGTGGGCAGATCACGAGGGCAGGAAATCGAGATCATCCTGGCTAACACGGTGAAACCCGTCTCTACTAAAAATACAAAAAATTAGCTGGCTGTGGTGGCACGTGCCTGTAGTCCCAGCTACCCAAGAGGCTGAGGCAGAAGAATCGCTTGAACGCAGCAGGTGGCGGGTGTAGTGAGCTGAGTTTGCGCCACTGCACTCCAGGCTGGGTGACAGAGCAAGACTCCGTCTCAAAAAAAAAAAAAAAAAAAAGAAGGCTGTCTACATTGAAAATCTGTTGGGTAGTGTAGCTACCTTCATTAATAACTTGCTGCTTCACCTTGCACTTTTATGTTATGGAGATGGCTTCTTTCCTTACCCTCATAAACCAACCTCTGCTAGCTTCAAACTTTTCTTCTGAAGCTTCCTCACTTCTCTCAGCCTTCAGAGAATTGAAGAGGGTTAGAACCTTGCTTTGGATTAGGCTTTTGCTTAAGGGAATGTGTTGTAGCTGGTTTGATCTTCTATCCAGACCATTTAAAGTTTCTCCATATTAGCAATAAGGCTGTTTTGCTTTCTTATCATTTGTGTTCAATGGAATGGTACTTTTAATGTCCTTCCTGAACTTTTTCTTCGCATTCACAACTTGGCTGTTTAGCACAAGAGGCCCAGCTTTTGGCCTGTCTCAGCTTTTGACATGCCTTACTCCCAAGCTTAATCATTTCTAGCTTTTTTTGTAAAATGAGAGACTTGACTCTTCCTTTCACTTGAACACTTAGAGACCACTGCAGGGTTATTAGTTGGACCAATTTCAATATATTTGTTTCTCAGGCAATAGGGACACCTGAGGAGAGGGAGAGAGTCTAGAGAACAGCCAGTAGGTGGAGCAGTAAGAACACCCACAGCATTTATTGACTAAGTTCACCAACTTGCATTGGTGTGGTTCCTAGCGACTCAAAATAATTATAATAGTAACATCAAAGATCATCACAACAGATATAGTAATGAAAAAGTTGGAAATATTGCAATAATTACCAAAATGCGACAGAGATAGGGAGTACATGCTGTTAGAAAAATGACACCAATAGACTTGCTTACCAGAGTTGCCACAAATTTTCAATTTGTAAAAATAAATAGCACCTTGTAAAGAATAAAGTGAAGCACCAATAAAATGAGGTATGTCCGTATATATATAATAACAATGCTTTTCAAATTAGTGAATTACTTTAATTGTAATTATTTTAACTCTCATGCCAAAATTATTTCTTCAGTTCATTGCTACCTTCTTAGAAACAAATTTTTGTAGTTGAAAGGGATACCTTAATTTTATATGAATAAAAACAAAGGCCTTCATAGGTTTTTACTAATTCTACATTATCCAATTTAAAATATGAACCCAGAAAATTCAAAATTTAAGAGAAAAATAGGGGAACAATGCAAATGTGCAGCAGCAAGTTAACATGTCTTCAGTAACACTTAGCCTACCTGTCTGAACCAGCGGTTGCATTTTTTGTAAGCCTTCTTTTTTCTCTTTTACCAGTTTCTGGAGCAAATTCAGTTTGCCTTCCTGGATTCGTAAATTGTAATGACCTCAAAGCTTTAGCAGTTCTTCCCTGAAGAAAGGTAAACAAATTATCAACTCAAATCTTGGTATCAGACAACAGATTAACATTTTATTTAATGTTAAACCAGATGATTCCCTAACATAGAAGACAGTCTGGAACACACAAAAAAGAAAACAAGGTTTTAGAGCCCAAGTGCAAGAAAATTTACACGGCCCTAGACCATATTCAAAGCGTATTGGTTAATGTATTAGTAACATTTCCATTATTTTATTTTAGTCTCTGGTATATTAGGAGCAGAGGAGGAAGGCATTGTGAAAACTGCAATGGCTGCTGCCAACACAGGTGAGAAGGCACAAAAACTGCTATATAATCCAGTGGCACATAACTGATTTCCTAACAATCCTGGGTCCTTATTACTGTATTTTATATATTTTTAAGAGCAGAGAATATGATTTCAAGTCCTGGAATAGTATTATAATCTTTTTGAAAAGTTTTGGTGAAACAAAATTTCGGTGTTTAAGGGTTTATGTTTGTTATTTGGGGAGGAAAGAGCTGCAGCTGATATATTCTACAAGAACATTGGATAGATAAGGTGAAGACATCTACAATGACACTATCAGCAAGTATCTAGTATGAACTGCAGATAAACTGGGCCCTCAAGATGTTCCTCTGAGAAGACAACAACAGGAAAATAGTATAATTTCAAATTTCAACTATCTTTTAACTTGGTAAAAAGGAGAAAACTGAGAAAAATATTCCAGCAGTAAGAATTATGAAATAATTACAAGTAAAAATTCTGAGATGTGCTTCTTTGATATACTTGTCCTACACAAAAGATAGCTTTATGAAAACTTAAGTTGTTCTGATATGGTTAAATATGCATGTAGGCATGTCAATAAGGAATAGAGGTAAAATATTTAATACTTTACGATGTAAAAATGTATTATTATTATTATTTTTTTACCACAAGGAGTCCTAAAATTAGCCTTGACTATATCAAGTAGGAATTCAGAACTAGAAGCAAAGAAAATTCACAAGCATTTAAAAAACTCAAGAATGAGACAGTGTCAAAGGAGAAAAAAAGAGTGAAATAAAAAACAATTACTGTAAGTCACCTCTCTAATGTTCCTTTTAAAGCAGTGATTTCCAAGTCCTTCATATAAAGGCGAATTCATCCTGCTGCAAAGACCCTTGCTGGTTGCCATGTCCCATGTAGTTACTTTGGTATCAGAAAAGAAACTAAATCCTGGCTTGGCCAGAATATTCTAAAACCCACTCCTAAAGTCTTCGTACTAAAAGTTGTAGCTTGGAGTCTTGGGCATATTTTATTATTACTTTCCCAAGCCTACTTTCTTTATCCCCCAATCTTGACCTTCAGTATATGTGAATAATATTTAGAAACATCATCCACTTTCACCCCTCCTTTTAATTCACTGTATGCTAACAAATTAGTAATAATGTAAATATGATTTTCTTATAGTTAAGCAAAATCCTACATGGTAGAATTCACAAAGTAGAAAAAAATGACTATTATACATACATCTGACTCAGGTTTCCTTTTCTGGCGGTCTTCAGTATCAACATCCACACTTCCATTGATTATCTGTGTGCATTTTGGACAAAGCTTCCAACCAGGTACAAGCTGTCTTCCAAATTTAGCACTCAGAAAAGTGGCATCATCTAAGTCAATTACATGCAAATTTTTTTTGGCTAATTTTTTGTGTATGTTAAATGGGTCACAACATGACTTCTGTAAATCCTCAAATCTGTCAATGTAAATTTTTACATGATGAAAGCAAATTGTATTGTTCCCAGAAAGTGTCATTCCAGTTCTAAGTTGAAGTAAAAGCATATCATTTGATGACAATTCTTGCAAAGTCTTAAAACCTGTGTGACGAGTATAGTAGGTTTTATGGCACTCATTTGTAGTACGAAGCTGGACTCCAACTGAACATGGATCCATCATTCTTGATTCTAGCAAATTTTCCGTGTTTTATTTTGTCTGGAGGTTTAGGTCATGGGCTGATCACCCTAGAGAAAATATTAAAGAGAATCAAATTTGTGCTGTAAGTTTATCTAGGAAACTGAAAAAGCATTTGATAAAATTCAACACCTATCTAAAAGAAAATAAGGAATAAAAAAGATATTTATCGAAGTCTTATAATAGACATTTAATAATCAAACAGAAGCTTTCCCTGTAAAGTCAGAACTTCATGAAAACACCTGCAATTACAGATTATATTTAAGACCACATAAGAATTAAAAAGGAGGAAATAAGAAATATTATCCTAAGATACATGAGAAATACTAGAGATTTAACAAACTATTAGAACTAACAAGAGAATTCACCAGGGATGCTAGAAACCAAAAAACACTGTATCTTACAAAATATGTGAATCTTACAAAAGACATACAAGACCTTCATGGAGAAAATTATCAAACTGAAAGACAAAAACGGTACCCTAAATAAATGCAGCTATATATCATGGAGTGGCTCATTATAAAAAATATGTCAATTATCCGGGAATACATCTGTAAATTCAGTTCTGTTACAATCAAAGTTCCATCAGATATTCTACTGCCACCCCCTTGGAATTTAGCAAGCTGGTCTATATGAAAGAGCAAAGGTCTAAGAAAGCCAAGGTAATCTTGAAGGAAAATACAGTAACATATTGATTTACTATAAACCTATTCTAATTAAAACTATGGTATTGGTATAGTATAAACAAACAGATCCATGAGTAGACGAGGGCTCGGTATATGACATGTGTGGTACTATTAATCGATGGGTATCACACACTAATGAAGAAGGGACTTTAACCATATGGAAAAACAATTAGATCTCTTCTGCACGAACAAAAATCAATAACAAGTGGATTAAAGATTTAAACATGAAAAGAAAAACTAAACATGTTTATGAGAAAATAAAGAAGGTTTTCTGACATGGAAGTATGGAAGAATTTTTCAAACAAGCAAGCAGGTACCAAAAAAAAAATAAATAAATAAAAAGATGGATACATTTGATTATATGTAAAATTTACACATTTCTGTATAACTAAAGGAGAAAAAAAAGACACTTGAAAGGTGTTGTTAGGATTATTATCGTAAATATTCGAGTAACTCCTCACTTCTAAAAATCAATTAGAAAAGGACAGAGTCCACTGGAAAACTAAACAAATATAGTTAGGCAATTCACAGAGAAAGAGAACAAAAGCCAATACATGCATACAAACTGTTTCCCCCATAGTTCCTAGGAAAATGCAAATTAAATATCATTTCTTAATCATTTGCTTGAAATCAATTTAAAAATCTGATATCTGGTTAAGATGTGTCCAACTCTCACATGCTCCTTATAATAACTTTGGTAGGAATGTAAATTGCTGCAACTGCTTTAGAACGTTTTCTGCAATTTCTTGTAAAACTGAGGAAGCATATACCTTGGGACTCAGCTCTTTTCAGTTCTGGGTGTCAGCTGGAGAAAAATATCTCCAATACGAGCACAAGTTATATATGAAAACTTTCAGCATTCACTGCCTTTGGCAGTGAAAGATGACAAATAACCTAATTGTAAAGGATGTGAAATCGTTACTCATACAAGGGACTCCCACATAACAGTTAAAATGAATAAACTACATGAATTACGTGAATCAACATGAATAAATCTCAAAGACAATCTTAAGTGAAAAAAGTTGTAAAGGTTATATAGTATCATCATTAAAGGTAAAATTTAAAAAAATAAGATAGTATATAAGATTTACAGATGAAACATGAATATATACCAAAATATATATAAGAGTAACATATATCACATTTGTGGATACTTCTGAGGGAAAAAAACATTATTTTCCCCAAAAAGATTTACAGAAAATAAGGTTTGGTGACATGTACATAAGTGCTTCACTACTGTCCATACTTTCTATTTGAAATTTTTCATATATAATAATTTTCAAAGCAAATTAAAAAAAAAAGTTGAATTCTCAAGAAAATATGCAACCAATACAACTCACTAGGAAAAAATCTGCTGTTGAGAAAAAATGTGAACCACTGAAATCTGAGTGGTAGTGAGGGACTGTGAAGTCTAGGATTCAGCAATTTTACAAGTGTTTTTAAGCTTTGCAAAATTAAAAAAAAAAAACTGGAGAGAAATCTTAAACACATTTTGATATGGTTTCTGCAGAGAAAAACAATAATCAGCAAAATCATATAAAAAGAAAAGACCCTGGCCTCAGGTAACAAAAAATGGCGAATAAATGTCTGTGTTTTAGGTCAAAATACTATATTTAGAAAGTTAAAAAATAAAATACACTTTAAAGTGTTAAAAAATGTTACTGAACATTTTAACTGAAAAAAGTTTTAAAGCTGGTAAAAACAGAGTATATTTATATTCATTTATTGTGTTTTAGTCAGTTTTTAAAATGAACTAATACAGGTCCCAATCAAATCAGATAAAATGACTTCTATCACAGTAATAATTAGAAGTTTCCTCTAGCCAGGCATTGTGGCTCCTGCCTGTAATCCCAGCACTTTGGGAGGCCAATGCGGGTTGATCACTTGATGCCAGGAGTTCTAGACTAGACTGGCTAACATAGTGAAATCCTGTGTCTACTAAAAATACAAAAATATTAGTCAGGTGTGGTAGTGCAGCTATATGGGAGGTTGAGGCACGAGAATCGCTTGAACCCCGGAGGCGGAAGTTGCGGTGAGCCGAGATCGTGTCACTGGACTCCAGCCCGGGTGACAAAGCAAGACTCTCATCTCAAAAAAAAAAATAAAAAATAAAAAATAAAAAAAAAATTTTTTTTTCTTCAAACAGATAGTTGGATTAAGATAAATTAAGGAGAAAAAGGAAATCAGAGATAAAGTTACAAGGCAACGAACTATGTGGCAATGTATCTTAGCAAATAAGGGACACAATCTGGCTTTGACCTTTCTTATTTTTTATATATATTTTTTGAGACGGAGTCTCGCTCTGTCGCCCAGGCTAGAGTGCAGTGGTGAGATCTCGGCTCACTGCAAGCTCCAACTACCGGGTTCACGCCATTCTCCTGCCTCAGCCTCCAGAGTAGCTGGGACTACAGGTGCCCGCCACCATGCCTGGCTAAATTTTGTGGGGTTTTTTTGTATTTTTAGTAGAGATGGCGTTTCACCATGTTAGCCAGGATGGTTTCGATCTCTTGACCTCGTGATCCGCCTGCCTCAGCCTCCCAAAGTGCTGGGATTACAGGCATGAGCCACCGTGCCTGGCCTGACCTTTCTTAATACAAGGGAAACTAGGACTACTATCCCTCATCACTGTACAGAAAATAATGCTTAGTATTTTGTTAATGCCACAGATTCTTTTTATTTGGAGGTAATCATCACCAGTTTTTAGCCACAGATCTATAATGGAATTTTTTTTGCCATAAAGCTATTTCCTAATATTCAAAACTTGGGCTACCATGGTCATATTTGATAGGAAAAGCATCTTGGATTTAGGAAACTAATTATTTCAGAAACCTTATCTGTCCATAGTAATAATACATTTTTACCTTTTAGGGTAATTTCATTTACTCTATTAATTTTAATTTTAGGTAAAAAATTCTTTTCCTTAGTTATTGGGGAGTCTCTGTTCCATTAGTTTCCTTTATTCATGGCTAAATTACTACAAAATTCAACAGAGTTCATCATGATTAAAGGAAACTAATGGAATGGACTCTGTAACTTGTGCCAGTGAAGTTGAATACCTATTTCTGAAATTCCTGGCCTCAAGTGATCTTCTCACCTCAGCCTTCTGAGTAGGTGGGTCCTGTAATTTGTTTACAGGAAGTTCAGTTTTTCTTAGTAACAGGCAGGACGTTGAGCTAGCACCAAAGATCTCTACTTACTGGATGCAGAAAATGGGGTCACCAGACTTGGCAAATAAAAAACGCAGGATGCCCTGTTAGATTTGAATTTCAGACAATGAATTACTTCTTTACAGGATCAGCTCATTTTAAAATTAAAATATCCTATCTGATAGAAGACATTGCCAACTGTGATAAAAACTAAATTTTACACAGATTAAAATTCAGCGGCAAACTAATCCCACTCACTTGAGTAAAACTGCACACACCTGAGTCAAGGTAGTTTTAAAGTCTTCTATAGGTTAGCTTTCTGATCTACGATTAGGCAGTTTGTTCACATACTGTCAAAGAGTCCAAGTCCAGCTAGCTCAAGGAACACCAAATTTCAGACACTGATCATAAGTGGTCACTGTTTGCATTCTAAAAATTACACCCTCTGGTTGTTCCTCCTCTGTTATATTCCTCAATGTTCTCATTTCCAGCTCTTTCTGACTTCCTCCTATAAGCTAAAGTTCTGCATTTGGGCCTGTTTCCTAGCAACTGTTTTTGCTCATTTTGGTCTGTATTCTGGCAATGTGGCCTACAGTTTATATTTTGTTTTCTTCAAATGACAGTCCAGCAAGTTCATATTGTTCCTTTCACCTACAGTACAGTGCTATGTTCTTCCATAACGATGATTTATCTGGCCCCTTCCTTAATATAGCTGGAAATGCATTACTGTTTACTCTCCCTGAATCAGCACTGGCATCAGCTGGGACCTCAGTAGAAATACAGAATCTCAGTATCAGCTGCAGACCCAATGAGTCAGGATCTGCATTTCAAAAAGATACCCAAGTGATTTGTAAGCACATTACAGTTTGCTATGTACTGCTTCAGATAATTCAATTAAAAAATTTAAATTTAAAATGTTTTGATATCTTCTATATTTTATAGAAGACAGCAAAAAAGAGTAAGAAAAACACAGATATGTATTTGCCTTACAGGAAGTCTAACTGTAGGGAAGATTATTGTGGGAGAGGAGATTTAAATTCGACACGCTAAGGACAGAGAAAAACATCTGCTTCAATAGAAAACTGCACTGTTGAGAGCACAGCCTTTCAGGTTTTCACATTCTGATTACATGGGAAGTCTGATTCTTTCAGCATCTTGGAGCTATTTTACAACTGTCAACTGTAGATAACCAACAGCAATGCAAAATAATTGTCTGTATTCTTGTAAATTCTATCTGCTGAAGGTTCAATGGACTTCCGTCTGACTGTGGAAGCAGCCAATTTTGCCCTCACTTGCACATTTATTTCAATATTCCTGCTCTATAAACATGTCTACTTTTAATTGTCATTTAAACTGGTTATAGCATCTTACCAGTTCCTATTTTAATAATCTTTTAACGCAAGAAAAGATTAATTTGCTCCAAACACTTTGGTCAATATAAAACCTAGTACTCTTCATGGAAGAAAAAAATCCAGCTTCTTATAGGATAACAAGCAAACCAATAACAAAAACCCCAGTTTTAGAAAGATTCACCATGGTATAAATAAAATCCAGGTTTTCAATACTTTTCAATGTCAAATAATAAAAACACTTTTTGGCAAGGTGAATTTTGCTTGAGCCCTGTGCTGGCTCCCTATTAGCTATAATTTAAAAAATCCTCCTACCCTTGAGTTAGGTAAGACTCAAGGATCCCCCCTTGTTTACCTATGACCAGGCAAAAGAAAGACCCTCCAAATTCTCATTTTTTGCTTCAATTATGAATTTATGTATAATTTGCTGATCTGCTTGGCCCTACAGATCAAGTGGAACAAAATACTTGTTAATCAAACTTTAGTTTCTCTCCTTCCCCCAGGTTCCTGAGCGTTGGCCAACTCTCAGCCAGAGCCAGGGAATAACATTCTCAGATCTACTATTAGATCAAGCCACCCTTATATCCTACTTCCTCACACCAAAACTTTCTAGCACAGTTCACTCCTTGGAGATTCTTGCAGATCTTTTGGTTCTACCCATTGCAAAAGTCCCTTTTCTCCTTTTGTAATAACCCTTTTGAATAAAGTCTCTCCTAAGTCCAGATTTCTTATTTGACATTGTCTTTTACAAATTCTGCATAGGAGAAAATTAAGACTTTCTGCTGCCTTAGGATTGACATCACTTTACTTTAGTGCCTAAATACAGCATGTTTTGTATTCTAAGATTAACATTTAATATTTTTGTAGCACTACCTAAGAATCAAAAGAGAATGACATAAATGTAGAATACTTTGATTAGACCTCTCCTACTACCTTAGGCAGTAAACAAAAGTATTTGCTCCTCATACAATTTGAACGCTGCCAGCTCAGGGAATTATCCAGCTTTACTTTAAAACATCAGTAGTTTTAAAGAGTTCTTAAGCATTTTCTCTTGCTGCCCATTACCAAACGGTAAGGAAGGTAGATTAGGTTGAGGAAGCTGAGAAAACTCACACGTGGCCATGACACTTGCAAGGTCTAGGACATTATCACAGAGGTTTCGGGGTGTTAATGCAGAACACCCCCACCACCACTAACAAAACAGCAAAACAGCCACTAACAAAACAACAGCAGAGGGAATTGAGGATTAATTAGGGAACTCACTTTTTCTTTCTAAATTTGTAGAGGAGATGCAGAAATACCCGTTCCAATATGTTAATTTCCCTTAACATAGTTTTTTAGTTTGTTACCAGTCTCCTTATTAGTGGGAAAAGTAACATTTAGAGGAAATTTAACAAAACAAAAAATTTACTTCGTTTTTAGGTCAACTGTCTCTTTTATAAAAAACATAAAACAAAGTTTTCATGAAATGTTTTACGAAAAAAATCAAAGGCTTTTCTTGGCATAGGGTCTTACGACTTACACAGCGTCTTCCCAGATTATCTCTTATTTAATAAAAATGTAATTTAATCTACCCCTACTCCCCAAATCAGGAGCTTTAGTTATGGGCACATACGCCTACAAAAGTCACGCATCCTGCAACTGTGAACTTTTTGTGCCTGTCATCTTCAAATACTGATTACCTATAACATGACAATTGGCATTAATCAAAGGGCCCAAAGGCAAAGAGGAGAGTCTCAATCCTCAGGAAGATCTAGGCACAATAAGAAAGGTAAAGGCAATTTAAAACAAAAATACAGTCCATAACACCATTGAAAAGATTTGGTTCAAGTGTGGTAGTCAGGACATGCCAGGTACAGTGCTTAGGGCAAACATCATTTCAGGAACCTTCATAGCCACCCTGAGGAAAGTACTATCATTCTCATTTACAGATGAAGAAACTCAAGCCTAGAGCTGTTGTTACCATGCCTAACAGAGTGCCCCCAAACCCTGCAATGATTCCCAACCCAACCCTGTAAGAGGCCACATACATTTCTTCCTTAGTTCACGGCTATTTACAAATGACTAAAACCACCAGATCCGTCCAGTGGGCACCTACTAAGTTCATGGTACCGGGATGGAAAAATAAACATCAGCCTTTGGCCTCAAACGGCCAGGGTTGAAAGGATTCTGATTTGAAAAATTAAAAACAAAAATAGCAGAGATACAGGCTGTCTACGGAGTTCAAGGCCCCAATAACCCTAAGTAGTTCACGTCAAAATCGTAGCTTTGAAGGTCCTGGGCCTACAGGACAGGCGACGACCCTCAGAGAGGTCAGAGGCGGCAGAACCTGTGCTGGGCTTTGACACAAGGCGTTGCGTCGCAGATGAACTACGCGGGGGTAGGGGTGAGAGGACCCGGCCAGCAGCTGGAAATCCCCCTCACGTGTGCGGGCCTCCTCTTCCACCTCTCCCCGGGCTCCCCCGTGACGCCGCCGGGCTCCCTCGCCACCCAGGGGCCCGTCTCCACTCTCCCACTCCTCTCCAGGGCCTCCCCCGCTCCCCTTCCACCTTAGCTTGAGCTCTCCTCCGCCCGGCTTCGGGCAAGATGCGAGTCCACACAAGCCACACTCGACCGACCGCTTCCCAGCCAGTCCCCGCGCTACCACTGAGAGGACGGCAAGCGCGGGCTAGAGGAGCTCAACGCCACCACAAAGAGACGTCCGGGAGAAGCCTAGAGCGGACACGAGGCTGGCGGCCTCCGGGGACGGAAGGGGCGGGGCGGCGTGAAGTGGCAAATGATTCAAGGCGAGGCAAGAGGTGCTTCAGATGCTGTCTTTTGCAGTCCTCCGAGAGGTTAGGGATGTGGGAGGTCCCTGGAGGCCATCTCTTACAAGACACAGTTTCCACTAAATTGGATCGTATTTGTACATCTCTACACCTGTGCGTGATAGTAAACTTTTGCACCCAAATACCCCGACCCCTGAAGGAGAGTGTGAGTTAAAAGGATCTGAAGAACGGACCCTTTGTTTAAGGTCTCACATTCTATTTCTTTAATTCAAGCGAAATATATTCCAAAATGCATCTTTTATTGTACGCTATAAAAATAGCTATTACTTCGAGTAAAATGTAGGCTCCAGGAAGATGCTTGTAAATTTTCTCAGAACAGAAATGGTATTTTTATTGTATCCTTATTGTCTGTCACAGTATAGGTGCTCATTAATTTTTAAAGTGGGTTTTGTTATCTAGAATCCAGGAGAACTGAAAGTCTCTTAAAGATTCTTGGCCTTTTAATTATCTTAAGGTCGGGATAGCAGGGAAACAAAAACTTGTTTTAAACTCCCAGTGAAAAATGAGGAACAGGTAAATAAGACAAGCCCCACCAAGGCCCAAGCTTGCTAGTAGTAATTCTCTGCATCTACTGTAAGCTGTTTTCTGCAGTGCGTCTATGGTCCTCCCACCACTTTCATACTGCTCGCCGACTAGGCAAGCGATTTGATGCCTAGAACTAGGGAATGACAGAAAGGAAAAAACAATGAATAGTTTCTTCAACTGTGTCTGCAGGAGGTTGCATTCTGTAATTCTTTTACTGTTTACTTTGTGGTTGGCACTTTGTTAAGTAATGATTAGACAAAAAGAATAAAATTTATTTCTGCTTCCAAGGAGCTCACAGACTAGTGAGAGAGGAATAAACAGTTAATCACAGTGTGGTGTGAAAAGTGTCATAACAGAAACACATGGATATAAACAGGATAAAATGATAGGGGCTAAAGCAGGAGCGTTCTGGGAGGAGATTAATGCCTGCATGGAACTTAATTTGATGCAATTGTGGCTTCCTAGTAAACTAGGCAAGCTATCCTAAAGGTAATGAAACAGAGAAGGCTCACAGATGAAATTAAGATTATTAAATAATATAGCCTATTCAATTTAAGTATCCAGTGAATAGGTGAAAGAGTTGTGGTAAGTGGACACACTTAGGATAAGGTGCAAGCAAGTGGAAGGACGCCATCACCTGAATCATGGGTTAAGTAATGTTCATATATCCTATCTGCCACAACAGCCTTCTCCGCTGGTGGTATACTTACGAGGACCAGAGGTGAGGTGTCAGCAAGGAGGCCCACAGGTGGAAAGTGCTTTGGGCCAATGGTACACACCTGCTTTATTGGATAGACGCAGAGAAGTATGCCTGGTCACAGCCAGAGCTTACTAGGTAAGTTGTTGAACAGATACAGGTTTTATTTGCATTTCCTGGGCAGAGCACATATGAGACTATTCTAAGTGTGACCAATGGGTGGCTGATTTAGAGGTGACATAGTTAATAGCCCAGAGATGTCATGATTGCTCATTGCTTAGTTTTTCCATCCCTTTTTGGCTATCAGTGACTCTATTCCATCATATTTCTATTTAACTTTGGCATGTCTTATAGTTTACTAACTTACTATATATATTTTACATAATCCTGCCTATGTTTCACAAAGTACATGCTTACTCATATTCTATATTTAAAATATGCTAGGAGTTTTGCATTTATCTCATAAGCTACTAGCTTAGTTACTGTCTATAGTTAACACTTCTTACGCCTTTCATCCATCCCTAAGGAAACTGCAAAGCCTTTCAGTATGGGTAGAGTGGAAAGCTGGAAAGGCACATAGGTAACAAATAATGCCCTTTTTATGCCATATTAGAGATACTGAATTTTAACCTGTGAAAACTCTAAAACTATGAGGAGTGTAGAGAATAGAAGAGAGGTGAAGTCCTGGGCTAGAGGGCCGGGTGGAAACTTTTGCCCTAACGCAGATGATTAAGAAGAGGGCCTCCATCAAGTGAGGCAGTGGCTCTATGGGATGAAATGTGATTCCCTCTCACTCACCTCCTCCCACTGGATTTGGTAATGTCTAGAAACATTGTGGCTGTACCAGCAAGGGGTGCTACTAGTATCTAGAGGGGTAAAGGACAGGGTAACTGCTAAACACTTAACAATGCACAGGACAACCTCCCTCCTCCAACAACAAAGAACTAACTGGCTCAAGATTTCAGTAGAGCCAAGATTGAGAAACCCTAAATGAAGGACATTTAAAAGGCATAGAGATGATAGAGGTTAAGTAAGCAGAATTGGTCGGATTTTTTAACTGATTAGATATAGAGGTTAGGAAGAAGTAAATAATTATTTCAGGTTTCTAGCTTGGATAACTGGGAGGTCAAAAGGAGGAGTGGGCTAGGGAGAACAGAGATAAGAATTTAAATACTGAATACGCTAAGTTTTCTCAAACTTATCAAATGTACCTCCAAGTGAAGATATACAGCTGGCAGTTGGAAGAAGAGGGCAGGATAAGAGAGGGATCTCAGCTGGAAGATAAGAGTTTTGGGAGATGTTAGTCTGTGAGTGGTAGTTCTATCTTTGGAGCTGGGTAGGATAGGGAAGATGATACCTATGTATAGGGTAAAATGAGAATAGGGCTAAAGATTATTCTAAATTTCTGAGCTCTCGTTCTATTTTACTGAATCAGAATCTCGGTCCTCCAAGCCAGTCTACCAGATCATAATATCTGCAGATAAGATCCAAGAATCTGCATTTTTGGCAAGCAACCCAGGTGATTTTGCAGCACACTACGATTTTAGAACAACAGATTTAGGTCTCAGAAAAGTCTGAGAAGGAGCAGACAGCGAGGTAGCAAGAAAACTAGGGAAGAACAGAGACCCACAAACCAAGAAAGGAAAGTTTAAAGCAGGGCTCTGTCGGTGCAAGAGGTTGTTATAGAGCAGTACTGGCCATTAGAAGTACAATGTGAGTCACATAAGCCATTGTAAATTTTCTAGTAGTGATATAAAAAGGTAAACAGAAGCAGATGAAATTAATTTTAGAGATAGCGCTTGTTTAACCCAGTAATTAAGACATTATCATTTTAACATGTAATTAACATAAAAACTAATGAGATATGTCACGTCCTTTAAGTCATATTATGTCTTGGAAACCTGGTGTGTGTTTTACACCCCCAGTGCCTCTCAATTTGGTCTAGCTACACTTCAAATATTCAGTAGCCCCATGTGCCTAGTGGCTACCAGAGTGGATAGCACAGGTGTAGAAAGTCAAGTAAGGAAATAACTCATCTTCCAGCTCGGGTTGAAATGAACTAGAAGGAAAATAAAAAGAACTAAATATATTCCGTAGCTGTACTAATAAGATAGTTATAGATGGTGTGATAAGACCTGTTTCAGTGATGTGGTGATGGTAGAAGTCAGTATATACCCAATTAAAGAGCGGGAAGTTAGAGATGCTAACAGCTACCTGAGAGAACATCTTCAACAAGCTTTACTGTCAAGTATAAAGAGGCACCCCTTTTTTGTGTCTTTGAATATGAATTTTAAGATTAAAGAACACAATTCAGTTTTAATTTAGGTTTTAGCAATTACATTTGGATTTCTGCTTCTGCAAAATTACCCTATCACTAGAAATACCTGGAAAATTGAGCATAATATGTGAAATGAATTGGGCACGGTAGCTCACAGGTGTAGTCCCAGCTACTAGAGAAGCTGAGATGGGAGTATCACTTGAAAAAAAAATATATTTTATATATTACATACATGTATTTACGTATATATATAATATAAAATATATATGTATATATCATTATATATATATAATATTTATATACTGAGTATGTTATATATAATATATAAATATATAATATGTATAAAATATATGCATATGATAAAATATATATTTATATTTTATATAAATATATAAAATATATATTATAAATATATAATATGTATAAGATATATAATATATACACACATATATACATTCATATAAATCATAAGTATGTATACTTATACATATTTAGGAAAAGGCTGTATATATACATATACACATATAGGTATGTATATATGAAATCATTGTTTTCAGACATTGGCCAACAGGCAGTGCAGGATCGTGATCCCTGAGAGAAGGGAAACGAATTAAGTTCCATAATGACCCCAGCTTACTATCTGGAGGCAGTGTCCAGAGCCTAGAACAGGGAGGGGAACCCAAACAAAAACCGATGATTTCACTAAATGGAGGCGACAGAGATGGAGGCGACAGAGGTGGGAAGTTGGGGAGGCTGATGGGCAGAGTATCTGAGAGGAGGACATGGCACACAAGAGAGTCTTGGACATCTGCAAGAGTGTTCCTTTGTATTGCGTACTTCCCTTTGGCTCTGAGTACTTATCTGTGCAATGGAAGGATGAAACTCCACGACGCTAGGGAAAAGACACCAAAAAGCAGTGGGCCAAACAGTTTCTAGTACTTACACAGGGCTGGGAATAGTTTGTCTTCCCATAAGCCAGAGCAGATTGACAGACCTTGTAAGAAGCACTTATTTGTTTCTACCAATCAAAGTAACAGTAGGAGCTGGGCCAGGTCGGTCTTTCTCTCTCTCTTTCTGTCTCCACGTGGGCTCTTTTCTTAGGCTAGTTTGGTCTTCCTCACAGCATGGCAGCCAGAAGGTAGTTGGATTTATTACATGGTGTCTCAGAGCTCCCAGGGTTTGTGCTCCAGGAAGCAAGGTGAAAGCCTCTTTGCCTTTCATGACTTAGTGCTGGAAACACATAGCGTCACTTCCACTGAATTCTCTTGGTTATGTGGGAGTCATTGAGCTTGCCCCAGATTCACAGGAAAGGAACATAATCTTTACCTCTTGATGGGAGGAGTGTCAAGAAACATATTTTTTTAAAATGCTACAATACTTATCCTAATGCATACAATAGCATGGTCTGGTGTCAAATCTAATAACTACCATAATTGCAAAGTAGTGATGAATATGAATATATCCTGAGATATCTGTAACAACTATAATGTGACACAAAAAATTATGTGATTTCTGTTGGTGACAAAGTTATAGACACTGTAAACAAAGTTATTAGTACTGCAGCAGTACTAATAGGCACTGCTAATACTATTATTTGTTGCCTGCCCTTTGTAAATAAATGAAACGCTAAATTTCAATTAGAGGTTAGGAAAAATAAAGAGAAAGCTTGCTAGGGACATAGAACAGCATTTAGGACCTAGATGAAGTTAGAGACCATGAATATGCAGAGACATAAATTAATGATGTGAAAATTTCAATTTTTCTTCTAGTGTATAGTTGCCCTTGTGTGGGACCAGTGAAGGCAGACAACAGAATTAATTTAAGCAAGAGCAGTTGACGGTTAGATGTGTAAGAAGGACAAGAGACAAGAGAGTTTAGGGTTTTTTCATGGAAGTCATTAGATGGTGAGAATCATGAGATAAGACATAATGTCAGTTTAATTTACTATAGTATTCCAGGAGCCTAGCACTATTAGTTGAGTAAGTGGAATGGTTGAAGTGATAAATCTCTTCAAATAAACAAACGAACGAAAGAGGGAAAGCTGGTTGAGAATGAAAAGAAATGGAGCTTTCAAAATCAAAATTGAAGGCAAGGAGGTGAAATCTGTGATCAAACTGAAACAATGAACAGTTGTGGTCAGAGAGTGGAACTGAAGTTTAGGATATCAGCTAGTGAGGTAGTTCCCTGTGAGAAATTCACAGCTTCTCATTAAACGCAGTTGGGAATGTGCAAAGGAACCAAGAATTAGGAAAAAAGAGAAATGTTTGCATGCAAGAATCTCAAGTTTGGGATGAGATGGCGTGTACTCTGAAAGGGAATGAGGGGAATGAATTCTTAGTAATTGTTTTCATTTCCTTTGTGTAAGCTTTCATACTGAATTTTGACATACCACAAAGAAGTACACAAGTTCTAAGTCTATAGCTTGATACATTTTTATATTTGTATAACCACTACCCAGGTCAAGAAATTATGAGCTCCCCAGAAGTCTCTTGTATGCTGTCTCCTAGTTGTGAGCACCTTTTACCAAAGGTAACCACCATTCTAACTTCTTTGACCATAGATTGGTTTTGGTTGTTTCTGGACTTTGAGCTTTGGAATTGTACCACATATATTCTTTTGTGTCTGGCTTCTTGTGGTCAGTATTATGTCCTTGAAATTCATCGATGCTGTATGACATCGTAAGCAATTAATTATTTGTCATTGCTGAGTGGTATTTCTATTACGTGAAACTGAGAACATTTTCTTTTATCTCTTTCACTGTTGATGGACATTGGGTTCATTCAATTTGGGGCTTCTACAAATAATGCTGCAACAAACATTTGAACATTCTGTCTTTTGGTCCACATACATTTACACTTTCATTTGGATATGTAGTAGGGAGTGGAATTGCTGGATTATAGGCAATATGTATGTTCAGTTTAAGTACATACTGCTGAAGAGTTTTTCAAAGTGGTTGCATCAATTTACATTCCTTCTAGCACCAATTTACACTCATAAACATACTCACCACCACTTGGAGTTCTCAGTTGTTATTGTTGGCTTTCATTTTAGTTATTCTGGAGGGTGCATAACTAATTGCTTTCTAAAGCTTCAATATCCTCCTTGGGGCATGAAACAAAACTCTAAGTAGGCTCTGGAATCAGACTGCCTGGTTCAAATCCTGGCTTAGCCACTAGTAGGATAATGTGTAGAAATTACATTAATTCTCTAAGCTTCAAATTCTTATCTGTAAAATAGAGAAAGTAGCATCTGCCTTATAGGGTTTTTGTGGGGAATAAATGAATATGTGTTTGTGTATGTGTGTGTGTTTGTGTATAACTTTTTATATATATAGTTTAGCATAGTGCCTGGCACATAGTGAGTTCTCAATAACTAGTAGCTATAATTATTCTTGCTACTATTTATGGACCTCCAGTTATGTCTGAAAACACTGGAATGATAAGCTCATATGTATTATCTCATTCATGACATGGTATATTTCAATCTGGAAAGATGGGTATTAAACTTAAAAGAAGTGGAGTCATTATTTGAACTAGTATCCCCTAACCTCACACACACCTTGTCCTTGCTTTCCTTATAACAATATTTAAGAGTCAGTTGATTTAAAGAAATGTGATATAGGGGATTTAACTAATGACTGGACAGAAGGACAGATTGAAACTATTTTTCAGCAGTTCTTCTGATTTGTCTCATTTGAAGTAAAGATTTCAGACTGTTATGGGGGTGGCGTAGGGGAAGGAAATACAGATTTGTTCACAGCTGCTATTCAAAATACTAGCCATATAACTAGGAAAGAGTTTGGCTCAAATAAAAACCCCAGGGCTCTTTATTGCCATCACAATCATTATTGTGTCAATTAGGATTCATCTGGATGTCCACAGTGTGTTTGGCACAACATCAAGGAAGGAAGCTGATGGTTACAGGAACCATTTTGGTTACATCTTCGAATGACCAAAATGGTGTGAATTAAATGCAGAAATTAATTATTAAAAATTAATAATTCAACAGCACTGGGAACAAAAAAATTAGAACTGGAAAAGGATTTAACAATTCTGTTGCATAGCTTCCTCATTTAGAGGTTGATGAGACTTAGTTCCGTAAATGGTAATGTTATACAACTAACATATAAATGACAATTTGTAAAGCTTGTACAACCAGTAAGTAATAGGGATAGTCAAGACTCACACCCAGGTTTTCTTTCTAAAAATGCAGTGTTTTTCCTACTCAATCAGGCTGCATCGCAATCTGTAAGAATCATATTCTTAGAAAACTAGAAAACATAATATTATCTATTTATAATATTAATATCAATTACTTCTTTTGAATTGCTCTTTTGGAAAATTGGTCAAGCCATTAGATTCTACTTGTTCTATCTGTTCTGTATTAATCATTATCTGTGATAAGAAGAGAAGGTAATGATGGCTTTGGTGGGGATGCTCTAGCTTTGGTGGAGCTTATTTAGATGAACATTATGAGCATTCTAAATATTTTTGGAAAAATTACAAAAACATTATAGATATTTTTGAGATTCCTTGAAAAAATTTCATATGGGCCTTTGGACAGATCTTTGAAGAGCAATACTGCCTAAAAGCCAGCAGAGGGAGAACAGAGCATTGTTTTGCTAATTTTCACCAAGTTTCTCCTCATGCTCTTTTACATTTTATTTTTCCACATATTTAATACATTTCTTGACCATGAGATAATATTATCCTGTCCTGCATTTTGGAAAGGGCAGAGGATGCTGCTATCATTGAATTAGAGTTTTGTTTAACTCACTGGTCAATAGGCTATCAAATGAGCTGGGTTAGACAGTTCTTAAGCATAGTCGGAGTTTATTTATGTGGCTTTCACATGTTTTTCTCTATAATGTGTCAATTAGATGATTTTAAATATTATATATAATCAAGTCAATTAATATAGATTCTCTCACCTCCAATAATTACTGCTAAGAGAAAGTTACGATGTAATAACAAGGTTTGGGATTATCTCATTAATGACTTGATGTTGCTATGTAAGAGGTCAAATGTATATTGACTCAAAAGAAAGTTGAAAATGATGACTTTTTATAATGAGAGTTTTAGAAATAAAATTCAAGTGCCAGTTAGTTGAAGTAATCACCTACTCATTCTTCCAAAAATCTTCAGTACATTTCCACATTCACTATTGCTTTGTTTTCTGTATCTTCAAAGTTTGAGGTACAAAACTGAATATACTACATACTTGTCCTCTAAGAATTCGTAAGAGACAGACACAGAAACAGATGATCAAAAATGTTAACAGTAGTGTTAGACATATTCATGAGGCAGTAAGTGTGCATAGAACACAGGCACCCAAACCAATAAAGGGAATCTGGAGTGCCTCCTGGAGGAGGGTCATCTGAGCTGGGATTCCTTATTTATGCTTAATTTATATTAATTCATTTATGCAAATGAAATTTTTTCAAGGAATGTCAAAAATATCTATAATGTTTTTGTAATGTTTTCCAAAAATTTTCTGGGTTATTCCCTCCCCCATCCACATGGTTATGGTGAGAGCAGCTATTCTGTACATCATCACACTGCATCCCTGGGCCCCAAATGTTTGGGCCATGAGTGAGTACGTGAAACATGCTGAGGCAATCAATGTCCCTCCCTAGGATTTTTCCACATGGGACTCACTGAAGCTTGAGAACTGTCAATTGCTATGTTTTCTGCCATTTGATAGAGGAAAACCAATAATAACAACAATGTGAGTCACATTGACATGCACAGGGAGAAGCAGAGACAAACTGAAGAGAATGCATCTTCCAGAGAATGCATTCTGTTGTTACCTACAATAGATATACAATCATGTCCTTGCTCTCTGTTTCAGGAAACATCCCAGTATCCTTACAGTAAATTTCTCTTTTTTCCTCCAGTTAGTTTGAACTGGCTTGCTTTCTTCTGCAGCCATGAGAATCCCAGCTGGTATGAAGAGTTACCAAGGCAGAGGAAGGGTGAAGGACATTTCATGGACTGCATGAGCAAAGCCACAGAGACATAAAAAAGCATGGCATGTATAGAGAAATATAAATAGTTTAGTTTTTTTGAAACAAAATGAGAGAGAAAGAGTGCTAAGAGCTTTGGTGAGAGATATGTCATTTTAAAGAGTTTAACTCTACCCTGAAGGCAGTGAAGAGCCTTACACTGGTTTAGACAGTGAGTGACATGGTCAGATATGTGGTTTAGATAGATCACTCTGGCAGGAGTTTCTTCAATAGTTCTCTCTTATCTCTGGGCTTATCCTATGTTCCCTCACCCAGGAACCTGGGGGAAGAAGATGGGACATAGAAAATGTATTCTTTCACTAGCCAGAGCAAAGCCCAGAGTCATGACTTTTTATTATTTGCATTTTAATTGCTATTTAACAGTCTGTCTTCTCTTGCATTCTGAAAGTCCCACTGGAGCACAGGCCATGTCTAGTTTGTTTACTATTGAATTCCCAATGCCTATCTTAGTACCCAGAACACATGGTGATTCAATAAAAAGTTGTTAAGTGAATAAATGAGTGAAAGAGTAAGTAGTGATAAGGTGGAGGAGATAAATTCAAGATATATTTTGCAATAGTCAGGATTTGATGAGTTTTATAACATATCCTCCTTTACTGAGCACTTATGTGCTCTGCAGGGGACGGAGTGCTTTGCATGCATTATCTTATTTAAATTTCACAACAATCACCTGCGTAATATGTACCACAGCTCTTCCTGTTTTTCATATGGGGGAAAAAGAAGATTAAAGAGACCAAATGCTAGTTTGAACCATATGAAATTGCCACCTATATAACTTGCCCAATATAGTTAATGAGTCAGTAAGTACTCTACAAACTGAATGTGTGTTTCCTCACCAAATTTATATGTTGAAACCTAATCCCCAATGTGATGGTATTAGGAAATGGTACCTTTGGGAGGTAATTAGGTCACAGATATAGAGTCCTGATGAACGGAACTAATGCCCTTATAAGGGGCTGAAGAGGTCAGAGTTCTTCCTTCCACCATGTGAGAATACATACCAAATCTGCCAGCTCCTTGATCTTAAACTTTATAGTCTCAAGAACTGTGAGATATAAATATCTTTTGTTTATAAGCCACCAGTTTATGCTACTTTATTATAGCAGCCTAAATGGACTAAGACAAAGTGGTACTGAAACAGTTGAATATCCAGATGCAAAAAAGTAAACAATGATTTTTATGTCATACCACATATAAAAATTAATACAAAATAGATCACATATCCAAATATATCTAAACTATAAAAAAAGGTGTAGAAGCAAGTATATGAGATATTCATTGTAGTTTTGGGTTAGACAAAATTTTTTTTAGATACAACTAAAAAAACAGGAACCATAAAATAAAAAAAATGATAAATTGGATTTCATGAAAATGAAAAACTCTCACTCTTCAAAAGACACCAATGGAAATGAAAAGAAAAGCAACACACTCTGATAAAATACTTGTAGACGTATGTCTGATAAAGAACTTGTTTCTAGAATATATCAAGAACTCTTATAATTCAATAATGGTAAGACAAATGACGCAATTTAAAACAAAATTGGCTAAAGATGTGAAGACATACTTTGTCGAAGAAAATATATCAGTGGCAATGGTATGTGAAAAGATGTTCAATATCATTAATCATTTATAAAATGCAAATTAAAGCCACAATGAGATAGCACTACACATCTATTATATGGCTAAAATTTTTAAAAATGATTGATAAAATCAAGTGCTTAAGAGGAGGTATGGAGCAAATGACATTCTCATACATTTCAGGTGGAAATGCAAAAGGGTACAGCCACTTTGGAAATGCCATTTGACAATCCTTACAAGTTAAACAGATCACTTAGAAATCTCACTCTCAGGCATTTATCAGGGACAAGTCTAAGCACCTACCTAATCAATAATTTGGATCTGAATGCTCATAGCAGCTTTATTCATAATGATTGAAAAAAAGAAAGAACCAAAGTGTCCATTGAATGATGAACGGATAAATAAATAATGGTATGTCCATACAATGGAATAACACTCAGCAATGAAAAAAGCTAATCTACTGATAAGCATAACATGTATGAATCTCAGAAGCATTATGCTACAAAAAGAAGCCAGATGGAGTATGTAGTCTTTTACATGATTCCATTTATACGAAATTTTAGAAAATGCCCAAGTATAGAGATAGAAAGGAGATCAGTCGTTGCCAGGAGCCAAAGAGGATTGACAGCAGTGGTGAATGAGGAAACTTTTGAGATGATACAAATGTTTTGTATTATCATTGTAGTGATATTCAAATGACTTAATTTATTTGTCAAAACTCATCAATGGTATACTTACAAATTGGTGAATATTACTGTCTATAAGTTGCACTTAAATCACAGTGGCTAGTGAGAGAGAGAGAGAAGGAGAGATGAGAAAGAGAGTAGAAGCTGACCTACCCCATTCCACAAGTGCAAGTGGCCTGCCTACCCACCTGCCTTAAGCAGAGGAAGGGAGGGGAAACTGCTTTGAATGAAAGCTTAAGAGATGTTTAATATTGTGGACTTGGTAGTTCCACTTTCTGAACTGAGACAATGGTTTGTAACTTGAGTGACCACAGAGCCCTCGGTTACCTAAACTGAGAAAGTTATGAGGCCCACGAAGTCTCCTTTTCAGTCACAAAGAAAGATTCTCCTCTGAATAACTTTAAAGGGCCATTAAGAGGCAAAAAACAAAGTTGGATCCCATAAATCAAGCTTGTCCAATGTGCTAAGTACATTGACAAGAGAGTATTTCAGAAAGGTAGCCATGAGCGTCAGGACAGGCAGGCAAGGAAACAAAACCAGGGGAGGACAAAATGACTGGGAGAAAGTGAAGGAAACTAATGAGCAGAGGTTATTAAGATCTTGCTAAATAGGAAAAGTTGCCAATGTGAGTGAACTAAAAGGATAGAGCTTAGTGTCTTTTTAAATATATATCTGCAGGTTTAAGGAACAATTTCATATCATTTTCCCTTTAGATTTTCATCTTTGCAACAAAACTCACTGATGTATTAATATAATCAATCATTTATGTAGTCAACAGATATCGTTAAGTGCCAGTACACTGCTAAGCACTTGGATCTTGAGGTAAATAAGTAAAACACAGCCCTGCCCTCCTAGGATTTACAGTTTAGCAGGAAAGGGAAGCCATTAAATATAGTCATGTGCCATGTAACAATGTTTTGGTCAATGACACAGTGTATATACAGCAGTGGTCCAAAAAGATTATTCCTGTTTTTTTGCTGCACCTTTTCTATGTTTAGATGCACAAATACCTACCATTGTGTTATAATTGCCTATAGTATTCAGTACAGTAACATGCTGTACAGGTTTATAGCTTAGAAGCAATAGGCTACAGCATATAGCTTAGGTGTGTAGTAGGCTATATACATTTAGGTTTGTGTAAGTACACTCTATGATGTTCACACAATGATGAAATTACCTAACAATGCATTTCTCAGAATGTATCCCCATCATTAAGTGATGGATGACTGTAGTTTTGTTTTTAATTATATCCATGAAACCTAGCACATTGCTTATTATGTGCTTAATCAATATTTGTTGAATAGACATATTTTATAATGTGTGTATGTGTGTGTGTGAATATCAAAACAATCTTTAAAGCTGCGGAAACTTATTTTCTCTGTTGTGTATAGATTAACTTGCAGTTTTCTCAATTAAAGAAAAGTCTCTAGCAATGTTTGGTCTTGTCTCTGTTCTCTGCATCACTTTTGTGAGTCTGAAGGTATAAAGAAAATCCTATTCACCAAAATGTTCATGGCATTGGAGAACACAGATATGCTTTTGTCAAGTGAGGTCTACTTTTTGTTAGGAGAATTAAGCTTCCTATGCATGCTAAGGAAGAAGACATGTAGGAGCACGAGATTTTGGAAAAGTCAGAGCCTACAGGGTCTGGCTGAGAAGAAGAAAGAAGGAAGGTCGGAGCAACAAGATGGCAGATGGCAATGCGCACCACAACGAGATTCTCTTACCTCTGCGACTGCACAGAACCTTAGAATATCTATAAAGAATATAAATGTGATTGGAAATTTTGTGTAAGATAGTGAAGCTTCTAGATATGAGGGGCCACAGGAGCAGGGTAACCTGAATAAATTCAGAAGTGGAGGCAGAAGAAGGAGAAATCATGGTCTAAAAATCACGGGGTAATTTTGGGAGCTTGATGGGCTGAGTCTAAGCAGAGCTACTCATCGCCTTTAACCACATAGAAGTTATCAATTAAAAAAATAGCAAAAGACTGACTTGTCATAACATAGATGTCAGTGGGTGCAAGAAAAGGAAAATTAAAGCCAGAGTAATAAACTTACCAGCTGATGCTGTGGAGGCTGAGGGAGCTGGTGACTGGATCTAGCCACTAGGAACTAGGGGCTGTAGCTTTGAAGGTCTCCTGGAGACAAGAGATAAGGCTTTGACTTGTGTGAGGCAGAAAGTTGGACCTGAGACCCCAGCATAAAGGCAGAATCATAGAATTGCTGTCTGTCAGTGAAGGAGGAATTAGAAAAACTAAACACTAAAACTTAAAAAAAAAAAAAAACTCCCAGAGAAATCAAAGCTCAGGGTTTTTCCATATTCAACTGTGAAGTCTCAATTGACATTCTTCCTAGGGTTTTATAATAAACAATAATCCTTCACACCAGTGAAGTTCTGGGGTGTCCGGCAGAAGCAAAACTCTGTATAGCTACACTTCCAACAGTCCAGGGTGATAAAGAACTACCAACAAGAGCTTGGGATTAAAATTTATAAATCGTAGAAGAAAATAATTCAGTATGACAGAGAGTAATTAGACATAGTGAAGAGGACTGTTAGAACTTTAAGGACTTGAGAAACTAGAACAATATGAAATGTATTATAGAATAACTATGGTTAACATAATTAAAGTGATAAAAGGAGTAAAAACCACAAGGAAAGGGTAAGATATTATTATATAAGAATATGTGATCTTGAAAAATAGGAAAGAACTCCAAAAAATGATTTT
This sequence comes from Gorilla gorilla gorilla, assembly GCF_029281585.2. NCBI lineage: Eukaryota > Metazoa > Chordata > Mammalia > Primates > Hominidae > Gorilla > Gorilla gorilla. Next base: position 36,663,335 of record NC_073233.2, on the reverse strand, counting down.
TTTAATTTTTGAAATTAAAAATTCAGCGAAAGAGTTAAACAATAGGTAGATCATAGCTAAAATGAGAATTACTGAACTAGAAGACAGAGATGGAAAAGCTAACCAAAATCCAGCAAAGATAAAGAAATGGAAAATAGGGGGAAAATGGTTGAGAAATTGAGGCAGACTGAATGGGTTGAACATGCGTCTAATATAATAAGAGTTGTAGAGGATGAGAAATGAGATTGGAGAAGAGGCAATATCTAAAGAAATTCCCATAATCAAATGTGTCATGGTTATAAGCAGCATATAGTTAAGCTTTGTTTATTTTTTTCAGTCTGACAATCTTTGTTTTTCGATTAGAGTATATATTCTTTTCTTGTGAGTAACATTACATGCTTATTACTGATATATTTGGGTAGATGCTGACCATTATACAATATCTGTTTTTTTTTGGGGTCTCATTTGTTGTATGTTGCCTTTTTCTTCCTTTGATGAATTCATCAAATATTTCTATTAATTATCTTTTACCTTTATCATCATGAGAATTATGCATTCCATTAGTGGCTACTGCTGTGCTGTCCAGTACAGTGGCCATTAGGTACATGTGGCTCTTTAAATGTAAATCAATTAAGATGAAAAAGAAAATTCAGTTCTTCATGTCAAGTACTCAATAGCCACATGTGTGCAGTCACTCATGTATTGGATTGTGCATACATAGAACATTTCTATCATTGCAGAAAGTTTCTGTTAGATAACATTGATTTTGATAATCTGTGGGTCTATTTATATCATCTGGGCTTTATTTTTGTCTTGTTTCTTGGTCTGCCTTTGTAGGGAATAGAAGATTTCTCATCCATCACAAATTCATGGCTGAGTCACTTATAATAAAAGATTAACATGAGAAAAGCTTACAAATTTGTCTAGTGTAAGTTTTCTATGACACAGGAGCCTTCAGAAATGACGACCCAAAGAAATAGGGAGAACTGTATTTTTATGCTTAGGTTTGCTGAAGAATGAACAGTCACAGAAGTGTGGACAAAAGGGGGTGTGTTCTAAAGGTTACAAGTTGGGGGCGGAGGGCAGACTTAGGAAGGGTTGTTCAGATTCTTCTTGGCATCTTTATCTTTGAGGATAAGAGCGTTCCTTTCTTCCAGGTATAGGGAGGGGGTCTATGGAATTAAGGTCTTATTATCTGCTTCAGGGGAAGATCAGCTAGGTTTTTATGGCCTGCTTCAGGGGAGAAGGGGCAAGGGGAGGGTGAGAGTGACATTATTCCTTTTGCTGTTTTCTCAAATCCAAGGTGCCATATTTTGGTGTACCGTGTCCTGAACCCCATCTCCTTGGCATCTTTTTATTAAATGATGAATATTTTATATGAAAAAATTACATGTGTTCAGATGATTTTGTCTGTCCCCAGAAAGGGTTCACCTTGTTCTCTGTCAGGAAACTACAGTGAGGAAAATACACTTTAATTTAATCAACAACTGAATCAACCTAAGTTGTCTGCGTTACAGTTGTTATGAACTCAAATATACATCTTGTTTAACCTCATTCTTGGGAGCATAGCCTCAGACAGTCTTAACTGAGAGGCTGGGGTATTTATCTTTTATTAAGTCCTCTTCTTTTTAGCTCATTCATATGCTGTAAATTGTCCTTGTCACTGTCAGACTATTGAAAATGATTTTTCCTTTAAGTGGCATTCTGCTTAGATTCTTAGCCGGTTGCTTTGTGTATCTTAAAAATGTAACTGTGGCCAGGCGTGGTGGCTTACGCCTGTAATCCCAGCACTTTGGTAGGCCGAGGCAGGTGGATCACGAGGTCAGGAGATTGAGACCATCCTGGCTAACATGGTGAAACCCCGTCTCTCCAAAAAATAAAAAAAAAAAAAAAATTAGCCAGGTGTGGTGGCAGGCACCTGTAGTCCCAGCTACTCGGGAGGCTGAGGCAGGAGAATGGCGTGAACCCGGTAGGCGGAGCTTGCAGTGAGCAGAGATCGCGCCACTGCACTCCAGCCTGGGCAACAGAGCAAGACTCCGTCTCAAAAAAAAAAAAAATGTAACTGTGTGTGTCAGGCTTGTTTCTCCCTCTGTCTTTGCTGCCTTGGCAGCTCTGGACTCCACTTTTTGTGTTTTCCGCCCTGCAAAATTACCAGAAACTCTTTCAGCTACTCTGCTTCTCAGCAATTATGCTCTTCCTTAGATAGGTAGCCTTTCACACAGCACCAAAAATTAGGAAATTCTCCAAGGGGACTCTTACTGGCTCACATCTTTCTGCTTCACTTCTCTTTAGGATGTTGGGCCTTTAAGTCCTAACTGCCTAATTAGCTCTCAATGCTCTTAAATAGAGATTTTTAAAAATCTCTTTTTTTTCTTTGTGGGAGCTGCTATTGTTTGAATGTATGTGTCCCTCCAAGATTCACATGTTGGAACTTAACCCACAAGGTGATGGTCTTAAGAGGTGGGGTACTTGACAAGTGATTATGTCATGAGGGCTCCAGCCTGGTGAATGGGATTAATGTCCTTATAAAAGTGCTGGAGGGAAGTAGCCAGGCCCTTTTTTGCCCATTGCCTTTCACCGTGTGAGGATGAAGCAACAAGGCGCCACCTTGAACGTGGAGAGCAAGCCTTCACCAGACATGGAATCTGTCTGCACCTTGATTTTGAACTTCCCAGCCTCTAAAACATGAGAAATAAAATTCTTTTATTTGTAAATTACCCATTCTGTGGTATTTTGTTATAGTAGCACAAATGAACTAACACAGAAGCATCATTGGTTTGCTCCAAGTTATGCTGTTATATAATAGCTGGGAATAGAAGCCCTTCCACTTCATTTCCAGTCATGGTTAATTCTGGTTCAAGCTACCAATATTGACAGGAGAGTCATTTTATTATTACCAATGTTTCTGTGTAGTTACATCTTTTTTTCTGTGGCATCAATATGACTACTACTATGCTTGTATCTGTAAATCCTCAACGAAATATTGGGAATGTGTTGGATAAATTCATATGATTTAATGAACCTTATTTTGGGCAAACTTCTGAGAGCTATAATAACAGGTAATATTTATCAACCACCTATCACATGCCTTGTGTGTTGGATATAAGTTGCTTCTAATTATTAACAATAATTCTGCACCATATATATTATTGCCCTAACTTTACTGATAAGAAAGCCAAGGCTAAGAATAGTTAGATAACTTCCCTTTGGAGAGGATCCAGGGTTGACTAACTTTAAAGTATTCATAGCCATTTTCCACCTATTCTTGAGAAGGTACCAAAACCTTAGGAATACTCTGTTCTTCACATCCCCTCAAGCTTAGCTGCAGACTCATTTGCTGTAATTCAATTCAGCTTTCTAGGTGATATTCCAAAGGAATAAAAATAGAAATAGTGACAACAGGCCATGCTTATTGCACTGAGAGGCTCTAAAATCATTTTAATGAGCTAAACCTACTAGTTTTAATGAGCTAATTAAATAACCTACTAATTTTAATGAGCTAAACCTACTAGTATTAGTAATAGTCTAGTGACCACCAGCTTGTTGTCTGCTTCAGGCAAAGTTTAGTTGGCTGGGCAAAAATAGGAAAATCACAGATGAGGACTTTTTCATTTAAATAAATTAGCAATGCCATAGCATTCATTATCTAGAGTAGCTATTTTTAGCTCAGAGTACCCTGCAGAGAAGATGCCAGACAGAATCTTCTGTCTTACTTGCTGGCTTGGAAGAAAGTCCTCTGACCCCAACACTGAAAGGAAGACAGGATCTGAAAACCACTCATCTCCCTCCCTAGTTCCTTGCTGAGGTGCACATTCTGAACTACCCATCACTGCTTGTGACTTTGTACTCCCTAGTCTCCTTCTACAGTGGCCTACATATTTATCCCATTCTTTGTGATGTCTTATTCTAATCTGAAATAGAGTGATGAGAACCTAAATTATGATGGTTGATATCCTGCAGTGCCTAAGTCAGATCTTAGCAAAGTGATAGTTGAGGAATAATTCTAATTCAATGAGAGCCACAAGGTTTGTTTGAGACTGTAACTTCATCTAGAAACACCTAGAAAGTGAGAGTCCAGATATTACAAATAAGAAATAAATTGAATCATACAAATGGCTTGTTTTGATGTATTCACAGTTCAGAGAATGATGCAAAACATTTTTTTCCTGTTGCCATGGGATCATCTTTCACTCCAAAATGAGTAATAATCAGATAGTCACCAAGAAATACTTTCTTTCTTTTTAGTCTGTTACTCTCTGTTCTTTTATTGCCTCTGTTTTTTCACATTTCTATCCTCTGTTAGGTTCTGGTACATTTTGCTACCCCAGGAAACCTATGCCACATTTCATGTTTGGATGGCAATGGTGAATTCCTATTTTTTTAAATGGACCATTTATAAAGCAAAAAAATTTTCCTTTTGCATCATAAGGCAGCCTTAGAGCATTAACATAGTTGCATTTTTATGAGAGAAGGACTCTGCATCCGAGATGAGAATGGAAAGTGACAGAGTAAAGGAGATAGAGACCCCTGTGCTCCAGAATTATTAATGAAGAGAGCAAGATGGCATGACTAATGGGAGGAGATTTGAAGAAGTGTTTTCTTTTTATGTTACAAATGTGAATTGCTCTACAACTCTAGGGCTTTAATTCATTTATTTATTCATTCCAAAATGTTTATTAATTCTATACTCTGTATCAGGAACTACATCAGACACAAATAGGTAAATATTTGGTAAATAAACAAGATGGGACTCCTGCATTGGCTAATATACAACCTAATTGGGAAGGCAGACAGCCAACAGCCAACGTGTTAAAAACAAACAGTAAAAAGTGCAAAGAAGAAAAGGTGAGGGGTATGGTCATAGGGATTATGTGCAGTGTGGTGTGTGCATGAATTAATTATATATAAAAATAAAAGTCATAAGCATATAGAGAGCATTTAAAGTTGTAGAAATTTACAAGATCAAGAAGGGAAAGAAGACACAGAGATAAGAAAAGAAATTCCTAAACTAAGCCCTTAAGAAGCAAACTTTTTCTTTTGTCTGAATAAGGCTAAATCTGGTTTTATCCACGAAGGTTGCTTGAAAGTTTGTTATCAGACATTTTACTTAACAGCCTCCTTCCCCTTGCTTGGGTTTTACAAGGACCCTGGGGACTTAGAAGGTCCTTAAAGGCAGACACAACAGTTCATTTGAGGTTAATCATTCCAGTGTATGGTTTGTTTCCAGTGTACCAAATTTAACCAGATGGACCCTCACTTAGACTTCAAGGAGTGTAGCGCTTCTTCCCTAATTATGGCCTTCTACAGTTCTTTCACTACACAGGCAGTTTAGGTGGGATCAGTCCTCACACCCATGGCAAGCAGGTGTATATTAGAGAATCAATAACTATCAACCTGTCAGATAACACTATAAAGCCTCCATTTCTTCTCTTCTTTCCAAATATTTGGTTTTCCAAATGGACCTAGGCCTTTGAAGCACAAAGACCTATTCAGGGCTGTCTTCAATGTTGGTGGTTCTCTGCCTAGCAACTCACCCTTCTGGCTCCAAAACACAATTATCATTGTTTATTTTTTTTAAACTTAAAAACAGCCCATGCCTTAGAAGTCAAGACTGAACTACCTCCCTGGGTGGCGAAATTAATGATATCTTTTCTTTCTTTTTTATGAATATAGAGTAGCCAGAAACAAGACAAAATTATTATTTCTTTCTTACTGATGTAGAGTAGCCAGAAACAAAATAAAATCTATTATCTTGTAATCTGCCACTTTAGGTGGCAGAATATATTTTAAATGAGCTTAACGTTAAAATACACAATGCATTGCTGGTGGGAATAGAAACTAGTACAATATTTCTGGAAATTAAGCTGATAGTATAAGTGTGACTATACCTTGTGAGCCAGCAATACCATTTCTGGGTGTGTATTACATGGAAAACTTCCCACATGTGGATCTATAAGGATATTCATCACTGTTAGTATTCAAAGGTAACCTAGGTGGTCATCACTAGGGAAATTGATATGTAAAATATGAGGGACACATACTGTAGAAATTGATGCTGCAGAGAATGTAGCATTAGAAGCAACTGAGTAGATCTATATATAGCCACATGGATAGATCTGAAAATATAGTGATAAATGGGAAAAATACATAAATTAAAAATACAAGCACAAAACATATTTTATAGGCTGTATAATTATAGTCAGGACCTCAATTAAAATGCTAAACTGGCTATCTAGTCGGGTGGATAATGGGAAATGTGTTCATCTAGGATGAAGGGAGAAAATAATTAATAAAATAAAAGAAGGAACCTGTAAAGACTGAGCATGATAATCTTCCATGAATTAAGTAGTATATAATACTTATTTTCTTTGTGCCTGAGGGAACAAACCAGCTTCAAACATCAAAAACGATAACCCAAATTCTTAGAAGAAAAGAAGTTCCATTTTCTTTCATTTTTTAAACTTTTATTTTAGGTTCAGGGGAACATGTGCAGGTTTGTTATATAGGAAAATTGCATGCCACAGGGGTTTGGTGCACAGATTATTTCATCACCCAGGTAATAAGCATAGTACCTGATAGGTGGTTTTTCAATCTTCACCCTCCTCCCACTCTCCACCCTCAAGTAGGCCTGGATTATCTGTTGTTCTCTGTGTCCATATATACTCAATGATTAGCTCCCACTTGTAAGTGAGAATATATATTTGGTTTTCTGTTCTTGTGTTAGTTTGCTTACGACAATGTTCTCCAGCACCATCCATATTGATGCAAAGGATATAATCACATTATTTTTTTAAGGCTACATAGTATTCCATGGTGTATACGTATCACATTTTCTATGTCTAGTCCATCATCGATGGGCATTTAGGTTGGTTCCATGTCTTTGCTATTGTTAATAGTGCTGTGATGAACATACATGTATGTGTGTCTTTATGGTAGAGTGATTTATATTCCTTTGGTTATAGACCCAATAATGGGATTCCTGGGTCAAATGGAAATTTTGTTTTAAGTTCTTTGAGAAATTGCCAAACTGCTTTCCATAATGGGTTAACTAACTTACTTTCCCATCAACAGTGTATAAGTGTTCCCTTTTCTCCATAACCTCGCCAGCGTCTGTTCGTTTTTAACTTTTTGATAATAGATATTCTGATTAATGTTAGATGGTATCTCATTGTGGTTTTGATTTGGATTTATTTAATGATTAGTGATGTTGAGCATTTTTTCATATGCTTCTTTGCTGCCTGTATGTCTTCTTTTAAAAATGTCTGTTCATGTCCTTTGCCCACTTTTTAATGGGGTTATGTTTGTTTTTTGCTTGTTAATTTGTTTAAGTTTCTTATAGATTCTGGATATTAGTTCTTTGTTGGACGCATAGATTGCAAATATTCTCTCCCATTCTGTAGGCTATCTGTTTAGCTTGTTGGTAGTTTCTTTTGCTCTACAGAGTTCTTCAGTTTAGGTCCCACTTGCAAACTTTTGCTTTTGTCACAATTGCTTTTGGCATCTTCATCATGAAATCTTTGCCAGGTCCCATGTCCAGAATGAGAATTCCTAAGTTATCTTCCATGGTTTTTATACTTTTAGGTTTTACATTTAAATCTTTAATACACTTTGAATTGATTTTTTATGTGTTTCAAAGGAGGGGTCCAATTTAAATCTTCTGCATATGGCTAGCAAGTAATCTCAGCACCATTTATTGAATAGGGAGTCCTTTCCCCATTGCCATTGCTTGTTTTGGTTGACTTTGTCAACAATTAGATGGTTGTAGGTATGTGGCATTATTTTTAGGCTCTCTATTCTGTTCCGTTGGTCTATGTGTCTATTTTGTACCAGTTCCATGCTTTTTTGGTTACTGTAGCCTTATACTATAGTTTGAAGACAAGTAATGTGATACCTCCAGCTTTGTTATTTTTGCTGATGTTTGCCTTAGCTATTTGGGCTCTTTTTTGATTTTATATGAATTTTAAAATAGTATTTTTTTTTGGAATTCTGAGAAGAATTCCATTGGTAGTTTGATAGGAATAGCATTGAATCTGTAAATTGCTTTGGGCAGTATGGCCATTTTAACAATATTAATTCTTCCTATCCATGAGTTTGAAATGTTTTTTCATTTGTTTGTGTAATCTCTAATTTCTTTCACTAGTGTTTTGTAATTCTCCTTGTAGAGATCTTTCACCTCCCTGATTAGCTGTATTCCTAGGTATTCTTTTTTCTTTTTGTGGATATTGTGAACAGGGTTAAGTTTCTGATTTGGTTTACAGCTTGGATGTTGTTGGTGTATAGGAATGCTACTAAATTTGTACATTGATTTTGTGTCCTGAAACTTTGCTAAAATTGTTTATCTGCTTAAGGAACTTTTGGGCAAAGACTGGGGTTTTCTAAGTATAAAATTTCATCTGCAAGCAGAAATAGTTTGACATCCTCTCTTACTGTTTGGGTGCCCTTTATTTCTTTCTCTTGCCTAATTGCTCTGGCTGGGACTTCCAGTACTATGTTGAATAGGAGTGGTAATGAGGGCACCCTTGTCTTGTTTCAGCTTTCAAGGGGAATGCTTCCAGCTTTTGTCCATTCAGTATGATGTTGGCTGTGGGCTTGGTATAGATGGCTCTTATTATTTTGAAGTATGTTCCTTCCTTCAAGGAACATACTTCCTTGAAGTTTGTTGAGGGCTTTTTTCTTTTTTAACATGAAGGGATGCTGAATTTTATTAAAAGCCTTTTCTGCACCTATTGAGATGATCATGTGTTTTTTGTTTTTAGCTCAGTTTAGGTGGTGAATCACATTTATTGATTTGTGTATGTTGAATCAACCTTACATCCCAGGGATAAAGCCTACCTGATTGTGGTGGATTAGCTTTTTGATATGCTGCTGGATTCAGTTTGCTAGTACTTTGTTGAGTATTTTTGTATCTAACATTAGTCAAGAATCCAGGTCAAGAATAATGGCCTGGAGTTTTCCTTTTTGGCCATATTTCTGCCAGGTTTTGGTATCAGGAGAGGCTGTGATGGTGGGAGAGTGAGGGTGGGTTGGTACATGTCTATCTGCAGGGGCCACTCTTCTGGAGCTCTCCCCCATGGTCAGTTGCAGTCGGCCGTTGATGGACCTAGGAGGCAGGACCCTAGGAGGCACCATGGTTGGGCATCCGAGGCTGCACTGCAAATGGGTGTGGTCAGGCTGGGGCCCAGGAAGAGGCCAGCAGACAGGCCAGTGCTTAGATCTGACTGGCCGTGTCTCGTGGGCAAGACCACCCTGCTTTGTTTGAGTTGGACAACTCCCCTAGGCTAAAGTCTCCTAGAGGAGCATAGCAAGCATTGGGAGATTGGCATCCCTGACCATGCTCCACTGCAGATGGTCTTGCACCAAACCCTCTGGGCTCTGCACATGCAGGAGCTGTGTCCCTACCACCTCTCTAAGCAGCTCTCTCTGCCAGCTCAGGTGTCTGTGGGTATCATGGGGCCTCCTGCTGCCAGGATTCCAGAGGTCCATGGCAAGTATGAGTTGTTCCTCACCTTTGCAACTTACTCCTTCCCCAGTAGTCATTGAGGGCCAGGAATGAATCCTGATGCATGGTAGCCCTGTGTGGTGTGCCCCGCTTACTTCCCTTCTGTAGAAGTTATATTTTCTAATCTTAATACACAGGAGAAATTCTGTGGCCATGTTCCTTAGATGAGAGCTATATTATTTTGGGTATAATCACATTTAAGTTTATTGGCAAGCCTTGAATTCTGAGAAAGTATACTAGAGTGGTTTGTTCAGAGATATGCATTAGCAGGTATTTTATAAAAATCAACTTTGTTGATATATAATTTACATGCAATAAATTTTATCTACTTTTAAGTTCAATGGATCTAGACAAATGTATTCATCTTTGTAATAGCCTCCCCGACTGGGATGTTGAACATCTCTGTTATCCCCAGACAATTTTCTTAAGGTTTTTGCCAGGCAATCTTCCACTCCAATTTGCAGCCCAGACAACAATCACTATACATCAGTTTTAGCTATCTTCGAATTTTATATAAATTGAAACATGCAGTATGATTTTTGTCTGCCTTCCTTGGCTTAGTATAATGTTTTTGAGAGTCATAGATGTTGACTCTCGAATTGTATGTATCAGTAGTTTATAGCTTTTTACTGTTTAGTAGTATGTCATTTTATGGAAATGCCATAATTCGTTAATCCTGATGTAACCTGTTGATTTATATTTAAGTTGTTTGTAGCTTTTGGCTACTATAAATAAATCTTTAAAAATATTTTTATGCAAGTCTTTATGCTGATATATGTTTATAAATTTATTTTTGTATTTGATATTAGAGATTATTATTGATTATTATGACTATGATTATTTTGCATCTGGATATTCAAATTTTCCAACATCATTTGTTGAAAAGACTATTTTTTCCCCATTGCATTACCTTGAGATATTTGTTTAAAACAGTTGTCTTTTAACAATATACCTATTTTTGTTCCACTGATCTGTAAGTAGTATACTGTCCTTATTAATGTAGTTTTGGAATAAGTCTTCATATTAACTATGCAAGCCCTCTAACATTGTTTCTTATTTTTAAAATTGTTTTTACTATTCTGGCTCTTTTGCATTTCTGTATCAATTTTAGGATTCCCTTGTCAATTTCTCCAAAAATCTTCCTGTAACTTTGCTTGGTATTGGTTTGAATCTATGTGTCTATAAAGAATTGATATCTTAAAAATATTAAATCCCCCAACCACCAACATGGTATATTTCTCTATATACATTTTCTTTAATTTCTCTCAACATTGTTTTACAGTTTCAGTGTCCAAATTTTGCTTATATTTCTTTCTTTCTGTTTTTTTTTTTTTTTTGAGACAGAGTTTTGCTTTTTCACCTAGGCTGGAGTGAAGTGGCATGATCTCGGCTCACTGCAACCTCTGCCCCCCAGGTTCAAGTGATTCTCCTACCTCAGCCTCCTGAGTAGCTGGTATTATAGGCACCCGCCACCACGCCCAGCTAGTTGTTGTATTTTTAGTAGAGACGGGGTTTTGCCACGTTGGCCCATATTTCTACTACCTAAGTAACTTGTATTTTATTGATATTTTCACAAGGTATATATTTTATTAAATTTCTTTTTAAAGTTATTTTGTTTTTAGCATATAGAACTATAATTGATTTTTGTATCTTGACTTTGCATCCTGCACTCTTGCTAAATTCACTCATTAGTTCTAGTAGTTTTCTGTGCATTCTGTAGAATTTTCTTTTTATGTAGTAATGTCTATCTATAAGGACAGTTTACTCGCTTGCAATTGTTTTCTTGCCAATTGTACTAGCTAGGAAACTTAATTAATTATGATGTTACATAGAAGGTGACTTAGTTTCTTCCTGATCTTAGGGGCAGCATGCTTATTTATTCTGCATTAAGAATTATGTAGCAGTAGGGTTTGTAGTAAATGTTGACAAAGGTTATTATTATTACTATTATTTTGCATATGGATATTCAATTTTCCAGCATCATTTGTTGAAAAGACTATCCTTTCCCCATTTCATTATGTTGAGATATTTGTTTAAAACAATCATGTTTTCTGCTTTGTTCTCTTGCCTTCTCTCTGGTGGTCTGCCTCACAGATTTCAGCTGTTTAGCCTCCCAAACTGTGATCTCCACCTCAACGGTTTTGTAGATGAGTCTTCCCTGCTTGGCTTACGCTTTTCCACTTTGTGACCCAGACAGTTCCTTAGGGTAGAAACTGGGGGTAAACAAAGGGATCACAGTCCTACACTACCTGTTGTCTAGACTCTGAAAACAGTTCTTTCACAAGTTTTGTTTACTTATGTTGAAATACCTAGTCCAGCATCAGTTACTCTGTCAGGACCAGAAGAGGATGGTTTTTCTTTCCTGGAAGTCTATAGTCATCTTCTCTTAGGCCAGAATTACTTAGATTTTCATATTAATTCCTGAACCAAAGACCAGCAAGTGGCATGAGATTACCATTTTTGGTGCAATCTAACAGTAATCAGAGTCCACTCATGTGGTCGAGGATGGCAAAGGTCACATTATATTTATTTATTTATTTGTTTATTTTTGAGGCAGGGTCTTGCTTTATCACCCAGGCTGGAGTGCAGTGGTGCAATCTCGGCTAACTGCAACCTCCACCTCCCGGGTTCAAGCGATTCTCATGCCTCAGTCTCCTGGGTAGCTGGGACTACAGGAGCGCATCACCACTCTGAGCTAATTTTTGCATTATTTTGTAGAGATGGGATTTCGCCATGTTGGCCAGGCTAGGCTCAAACTCCTGACCTCAAGTGATCCACCCCCCTTGGCCTTTCAAAGTGCTGGGATTACAGGAAGGAACCACTGTGCCCAGCCAAAGGCCAAACTTTAAAAAGAGTGCTAAGGCACTTTGCTAAGGCAAAGGGATGCAAGGGAACTTTTTTGGGCAAGTTAAAAATTTTGTATCTTGGTGATAGTACTGAATACACGACTTTATATTTTCAAAACTCATCAAATTGTAAACTTAAAATTGATACATTTTATTGTAGTTAAATTATACCCTAATAAAGCCATTTGAAAAAACAATAAATTATCACCTGCTTTGGTTGTATATGCAGAAAACTGTATTTTAAAAGGTACAGATATCAATAGAAAAAAAGAGCCTGAGCCCCAGTCTCTCAGTCTCACTGTGAGCCTTATACAAGGTAATGTTTTAACTATCGAATGCCTAGCAGCCAAAAATACTATAGAGAGAGTAGCTTCCTAGGCCAGAAGCCTTGAGGGCTTTTTTTCTTGCATTCTGTCTCTTATTTTTTTTTTCGTTACTGTCATCTCTTAGGTAGGCAACTTCTTTCTCTCTCATACCCCACTTGAAGAGAAAGTGCTTTCCTCTCTCTTTAATGGAATGGCCTCTTTTTTTCTTATAGGAGTCCTTCCTCCTTAGCCTCTCTTAATAGCCTGCAGACTTAAACAATACAGTGCAGTGTCTTAGTTTATCTTCCTAGAGAAATAGTCCTTTCTTTCATATCAGAAGTGTCTTATCTTGTTTTACTCGGGATCATTGGTGAAAGAAGTCCATTATAACTTTGAAGTTACTGCCCTGTAGTGGACTGATTGCCTGCAGCGCATCAGCTCCTCTTTTTCCTGCTTAGTAGAACTCTGAATGTGTTCCAGTATCTACTATACTTTCATGCAGCCTATGTGACTCAAGAGAAATTGACCTTTTTCCGTGTAATATGAGCTCAATAAATCTTTGTTGAATAAATTGCATTTATTAAACTTTATTTTAACTTTTCATTTGATCTCCTGTTTCCCCAAGTGTGATATGGTTTGGATGTTTATCACCTCCAAATCTCATGTTGAAATGTGATTCTCATTGTTGGAGGTAGGGCCTGGGGGAAGGTGATTAGATCATGGCAGTCGATCCTTCATGTACAGTTTAGCACTATCCCCTTGATGATGATGGAGATCTCATTCAGTTCATGCGAGATCTGGTTGTTTAGAAGTCTGGGACCCCTCCACCCGACCCTGCTCCCTTGCTCCCACTCTTGCCATGACATGCCTGCTCTCCCTTTGCCCTCTGCCATGATCGGAAGCCTCCAGCATCACCAGGAGCTGATGCTGGATCCATGCTTGTACAGCCTGCAGAACTCTAAGCCAATTATTTTTTTTCTTTATAAATTGCCCAGTCCCAGATATTCCTTTATAGCAATGCAAGAATGGCCTAATGCACTTAAGATTGTCTTATTCAGTAGGTACTGTTAACATAGTATATAAAGCCAAGAGGCAGAGACTGAAGATGTAAGAGACTCCCCTCCCCTCAAAAAAACCCAAAACCAGAAATGAGGCTTTGTGTTCATAGCATTGGTTAGGTTGTGCTGCAATCACAATTATTTCCCAGGTGTTGGCGACTTTAAAAAGGCTTTATTTCTAGCTTATGTTACATGTTCCTTGCAGGTTAATGATGAAAGGTTGGGGGTTCTGGGCTTCAATAAGCCACTTAAGAACCCAGGCTGATAGAACCTCTGCCATGTCTTATTTGCACCATCTAGAAAACACAGCCTTCCTGATTGCCAAGGCAGTTGGGGAAGAGAGAGCCTGAAGATTGGGCATGGACTTTTCTCTGCCTCACTATTTACCTTTCACTGGGCAGGACTAATTATGTAGCTTTTCAGCTGGAACATGTAGCTTTCTATTTGCTCAGAGGAGAGGAGGGCTAGTGATTGGTGGATATTATTTTATCTACCAAAAGTTCTAAAATATAAAAATAAAACTGAAAATTCAAGTTAATAATTCAAATTAATAAAAACCCAAAATAAAAATAAAGAAAATCCACACTAATAGTTAATTAAATGTTACTTCATCATTAAATGGGGGCATACATAAATATTTCACTGCATTCAAGAAGTTTCTTTCTTAATTTCAAAAACCTCAGTATGTGGAATGCTATTAAATCATAATCATAAATTATATGTTACTTATATCCAATGATGTCAAACACAAAATTGAAAAACATTTATAACTTTTTCTGCTACATTAAAAATGTTTAATATGATGTGTGGTATGGCCTCCAAAATTAAAACAACCAAAGAAAGTGTTTTAATGCTGTTAGTAGGCAGTAAGCGCCATGAAGGCATAATCTTTTTCTTTTGTTAGTTATTCCTGGGGTCTGGCACAATTTCTGACATGGTGGAGAAGCTCATCAATATTTGTTAATACAGAAGGAGCAGGGTTGAAAAAAAATACTTGTCAAACTACTGAACAAAACCATAAAATAATTTAGTCTTCACTTTCGAGGAAAGTATAATCCTAGTGAAGAAACTGATGAGTTCAATACATTTCTGTAAATGTTAGCAGTCAAAGTCCCAGTAGAAAAAAGCTGGAAAACACAAATTGAATAGTTTGAAGAGAATTTAATGAAGATGTGGACAGGTTTGAGGTGGGGAGGAAAGGAAATAGTTCCTGGAAAGAGGGCCACTTACAGCAAAAGTGACTTTGGGTTGAGGGACACAGCCAGCCTGCAGACATTTTCCAAGTCAGATAGAAAATGTAGGTGGAAAAGCCTATGCCAGGCAGAGGGAATAAGATTTTACATGGCAGGGAGGGGTGAAAACACCGAATGTACTGAACTGATGGTGAAGTGCAGCATCAGAAGTAGGCAGAGGTGACTGGGTACAGTGGCTCACACCTGTAATCCCAGCACTTTGAGAGGCTGAAGCGGGCAGATCACTTGATGTCAGGAGTTCAAGACCAGCCTGGGCAGCATAGTGAAACCCTGTCTCTACTGAACATACAAAAATTAGCTGGTCACAGTGGTGCGCATCTGTAATCCCAGCTACTTGAAAGGCTGAGGCAGGGGAATCGCTTAAACGTGGGAGGTGGAGGTTGCAGTGAGCTGGGATTATGCCACTGCACTCCAGCTTGGGCAACAGAGTGAGACTCCACCTCAAAACAAAACAAAACAAACAAGTAGGCAGAACCAGAAGGTCCTGGAGTAGAGTGGAGAAGCAGATAGGAGCTGTAATGTGAAGCATCTTTGGAAATAGATGTCCCCCTGTAGGTATGGCCTATTGACTGATTAGGAAACCAAACCCTTCAAAACATTCCTGAACAATGTAAACTTCTCCCTAGTGAAAACAGAAATATAACTACAGGGGCTGGTGCCAGGGAGATTTTACAGGTTACCTTTTACCTTTTTCTTCAAAATATGGTTCAAAACTATTTTTTCCTCAGTCCAATTTCAAAAATTCCCTCCTCATAAATTGAGAGTCTGAGCCAGGAATATGTCTGAATGTAGCCCTTGCTTTGTGATGGCAGGAGAATGTCTGGGTTGAGTGTAGCTAATAAAAGATCTACCTGGAGAAGAAAGTAGGGAAAGAAACAGAAGGAGTCTGAGAGATGAATCTTGAGTCCCTGGATCCAATATCCTGGAACGAGAACTGCGATTTATCATGGTCCCACCCATTTTCCAGAGTTGCCTTGGCTCACGGTGCCCTGCCTTAGTTTAAGGCTCTGATTCAGTCACTGTGGTTTGTTAGGTGGGGCTTCCCAAGAGGTGATGCTGCTTGTCTGTGGCTTCCACTCCAGCCAGGTTCAGACAATTGCCAGTCCCATCAGTAGGTGCAACGGTAGTAGTAGGAAGTTTATGAGTTTGCTCCCTAGTATCCGTCCAAAGGCCAGGAAGCGGAATGCAAGCATCCTAGACGTGAGTGGGTCATAGGAGGGTAGATGTGTAGACAAGCTTACTTGCATTTGCTCTTTTTAGTGCCTGCAAACTTCAGCTCCCTACTGGTCTTGCATTGTTGGGCTGTCCATATCAGTTCCACTTCTGTCTTCCAGAGCCTTTCTAGTTCTCCCGTGTTCCTGCTTGTCTGCTACATGGCAGATTCCCAGCTTATTCACTGTTCAGCCCTATCATGGTTACTACTTGGAAAGTCTTTGGTTCAACAAAACTACCATAGGCCAGACTTGAAATAAGCTTCACCTAGAAGAGAATAGCCAGGAAAAATCTCATGCCAGGAGGGCAGTCAAATGTTTCTCTTTGGTGGGAGAAATCTTCACAGGAATCCATACGGTCTTCCAGGAGCCAGCCATTTTTGTTCCGTACCCACATCCCAAGTTTTAGCTCAGTTGTGAAGAGAGGAGATCCAACTGGGTAAGTACCGTATTCAACCTAGCTTCAAGGCCTTGTGTCACAAATATGACTTGGTATCATACATTACTTTCTTAGGCATAGTTTCCAGGATTCTTGCAAGGAACATGTTTGATTACAAGAACTATCACTTTCAGAGAAGTCTGAAGATGTGTATTCCAATAAAGTATTTATAGTTCATACACATAGCTTCCACTCCAGATGTTATTGGGTATGAATCAGGGTTTTTTTTTCTTTCTTTTCTTTTTCTTTCTTTTTTTTTTTTTTTTTTTTTAACTAAAAGCACGTTGCTTGGTAACAGAGTTGCTCTTCTGCCTTTATTAGGTTTCCAGGGGAACAGTGCTAAAATGTTAACCCAAGGTCATTCTGGAAAAAGAGAAAGGGTATTATTAACCATGTATCCATAGAAGGTTTCATTGATAGAATGTCATTTGAGAAAAGACTTGAAGGAGGAAAGGGAGTTAGCCATGGGGCTATCTGAGAAAACTCTCTAGGCAGAAGGAACAATCAGTTTAAGTACCTGAGGTGGAGGCATATCTGCAAAGGGTGAGGAATACCAGAGATGTCAGTGCCCCTGGAGTAGAGTCAATGAGAAGAGTGGTAGGAGCTGGTGAGAGGTAAGTGGTGAGGATACAGGCTAAGTAGTGCTTCTTAGAACATTGTAAAAGACTGGATATTTCTTTGAGTAAAATAGAAAGATATTGGAGAGTTTTGAAAAGAAGAGTGATGAAATCAGCCTGATATTTTAAAAGGACCATTCTAGCTATCGTGTTGAAAATAGATTGTACCAAAGGGTGGAAGCATGATGACTTGTAGAAGGCTGTTGTAATAATTTCATATGGGCAGTGGCTTGGATTCCTGTAGTAGCAGTTGAAGTGAAGGGAAACTAGTCACTTTTTAAATATATTATAGACAAAGCATGTAGTTCAGCTATGCATTCTCTATCAAATACAACTTTTAAAGCTTATTCAGTTATCTGTATACATGAATGTAGTGCATAAAGAATGACAGCAGTGCATCCTGAGAAATTGGGAAAGATGGCCAGTAAACAATCAGGATTTGAGAATGAAGCAAAAATAGTAAACCCATATGGCCTAAACTGAGATATGAAAATCACTGAGAGCTTCATTGTCATATGAAAGGTCAATGCTGGTGTCTCCAAGGGTATATAAAGTTGATTATGTTTCTCTGATGAAAATTATGGCCAAACCCAGGTATTTACTTTTCCTCTCAAGCCTAGGAGTTAGAGTCCAGGCTGGGCAACATAGTGAGGCTCCGTCTTAAAAATAATAATAATTATCATGATAATAATATCAAACAAGCTACAAACTACCTTCTCCTAACTCCCAGTATTCTCAACCCCACTTCCCTATTTTTCTCCATAGCTCTGATCACTATCTGATATATTCTGTATTTTCCTTGTTAATTTATTGTCTGTAAATAGAAATGTAAGTTACTTGATGACAAGTAGTTTTGTCTGTTTTGTTCACTCCTATATCACCAACCAGATAAACTGGTTGTTTTTTAATTAACCTATTTTTTCCTCTTTCTGTATGTTGTTTTTATTGTCTTCTTTTGATGCAAGCATATTTTTCCACACATGTACAATATATTATTAAAAATTTCAACCTTATAAAAGTAGATAAAATAGTATTAATTAAGTCCCATGTGACCATCATTTCTTTTTAATGATTATCAACTCATTGTCAACCTTGTCTATTTCACTATCCTTATCACGACACCCTCCATGAGTTATTTTGAAGGAAATCTAAGACATGTAATTTCAATATGTATCTCTAAAAGACAAGGACTTTTAAAAAATACATGGTTGGAATACTGCTAACACTGCAAAAAAATGAGTGCAACTCTATAATCTCAGCACAGAAAAAAGGAATATTTTCATAATGTCAGCAAATATGCAGTCACTCTTTAATGTTTCCCAAGTGACTCACATTTTTAAAAACAATCTGTTTAAATCAAAATGCAATTAAGGCCTCTATACTGCAATTCAGTGGATGTATCATTTATCTATTGTTACAGTAATATAATGCTTCATCACAATACCTACAATACTTCTGAGGTTAAACAATAAAGCATTTAATGCTAATGTATATGGGGTCAGTGTGCAGCTCTGTTGATCTTGTCTGAGATCATTCCCATTGGATTTGGCTGGCTGTTAGCTATGTATGTTGGGCCCACCTGGGATGACTGGTATGACTTGTCCTTGATCTGCATGTCTCTCATCATCCACAGGCCAGCTCTGGCATGTTCTCATAGTGACGGCAAAGGAACCAGAGTATGATATGTAGCTTTGAAGTGATTCCAAATACTTACCTAGTTTGCCACGTGAGTGATATGTTTTGCTGTGATAAGAACATGGAGTCTAATCCCTCTCCATGCAAAAATGTTACACCTCACCCTATTGGACTACATGTGTGAGTTACTGGACTCACTGGACTCCAACACACATATAAGCCCAGGGTTATGACAAACACATTGACAGCTTGGGTCCAAAAGTCAATTTGTTTGGCTATTCTGGCAGGGATGCCTATTAAATATGTCACTGAACATAAGAATCATGTAACCAGTACATTTTTTGAAAATTCCATTTTCACCAAACAACTATATGATTGTGATTTGATTTCTCATATTATCTGCCTGCTGAATTTTTAGTTAATGCTTGTCTTGCAAGTGAACAACTTCATTCTAGCGCATTTAGGTATACTTTGAATGTGATTAGTGACAGCCGTCTTAAGTCACATCTACTGTAGGAGTTTTATATTATGTTGGTGCAAAAGTAATTGCGGTTTTTGCTATTACTTTTAATGCAAAACCGCGATTACTTTTGCACCAACCTAATATTAGGAAAGGTGAGGACTAGAATCTGCACAATGATAAATTACTCAAAGTAATATGATCCTGGGAGGGCTCTTTTCACTAGTGGCAAGCAGATTCTGCCTTTCCATTTAGCTCCTTCTACCTTCAATGGTCTTAAAATGGTGTATTTCCTAATATAAATTGATAAACTGGTTTTTAAATGACAAGTCAGACTCCATTTAAACTGGCAACTTTTTAAGGGCAAGTTCTCTAGAGCCTAAGCATTTCTAAGTAAACTGATAAAATATAATTCAGAGGACAACAAAACCAAGGATCTTCTTCATCTACCAATATATTATTTTTCTTTTCCGACTTCTATTTTAGAATCAGAGGGTATATGTTCAGGTATGTTGCATGGATATTTTACATGATGCTGAGGTTTGGGGTATGATTGATCCCACCACCCAGGTTCTGAGCATAGTACTAATAGGCAGTTTTTCAGCCTTTGCCTCCCTCCCTCTCTCCACCTTTTAGTAGTCCCCATTGTCTATTGTTCCCATCTTTATTTCCATGTGTACCCAGCATTTAGCTCCCACTTATAAGTGAGAACATGTGGTATATGGTTTTCTATTTCTGTGTTAGTTTGCTTAGGATAATGGCCTCCAAATGTAGTCATGTTGCTGCAAAGGACATGACTTCATTCTTTTTTTGTGGGTGCATAGTGTTCCATGGTGTATGTGTGCCACATTTTCTTTATCTAATCCACTGTTGATGGGCCCCTAGGTTGATTCCATGATTTTGCTATTGTGAGCAGCACTGTGGTATATATACGAGTACATGCATCCTTTTGGTGGGATAATTTATTTTCCTTTAGGTATATATGCAGTAATGGGATTGCTGGGCCAAATGGTAGTTCAGTTCCTAGTTTTTTGAGAAATCTCCAAACTTTTCTCAACAGTGGCTGGACTAATTTGTATTATTTCCACCAACAGTGTATAAGTGCCCCTTCCACTGCCTCACCAAAATCTGTTATGTTTTTGAGTTTTTAACAAAGACCATTCTGACTGGTGTGAGATGGTATCTCATTGGGGTATTGATTTGTATTTCTTAGATGATTAGTGAGGATGAGTATGTTTTTTCTTATGTTTGTTAGCCACTTGTATGTCTTCTTTTGAGGAGTATGTGTTCATGTCCTTTGCTCACATTTTAGTGATTTTTGCTTCTCTAAGTTCCTTATAGATTTTGGATATTACACGTTTGCTGGATGCATGGTTTGTTAACATTTATCATTCCATTCTGTAGGTTGTCTCTATACTTTGTTGATAGTTTCTATTGCTGTGCAGAAGCTCTTTAGTTTAGTTAGGTCCCACTTATCATTTTTGTTGTTGTTATAATTGCTTGAGGACTCAGCCATAAATTCTTTGCCAAGGCTCATGTCAGCAAAGGTATTTCCCAGGTTTTCTTCTAGGATTTTTGTAGTTTTAGGTCTTACATATAAGTTTTTAATTTATCTTAAGTTAATTTTTGTATATGGTGATAGGTAGGGGTCCAGTTTCATTCTTCTGTATTTGGATAGCCAGTTATTCCAGCACCACTTATTGAATATGGAACTTTCCCTGCATTGCTTGTTTTTGTTTTTGTTGTAATGTCATCTTTGTTGTTTCTGATTGTGCCATTTGGATCTTCTCTCTTTTTTTCTTTGTTTAGCTAACAGTCTATCAATCTTGTTTATCCCTTCACAGTACCAACTTTTGGTTTAATTTGCTTTTATATGGACATTTGCATCCTAGTTTCATTCAGTTATTCTTTGATTTTAGTTATTTCTTTTCTTCTGCCAGCTTTGGGTTTTTGTTTTTTTTTTCTAGTTCCTCTAGGTGTGATGTTAGAGTGTCAATTTGAGGTCTTTCTAGCTTCCCGATATGGGTGTTTAGCACTGTTAACTTTTCTCCTAACACTGCTTTAGCCACATCCCAGGGATTTTGGTATGTTGTATTTTTATTTTCATTAATTTCAAAGAATTTGAATCTCTCCTACTTCTCTCTCAGGAATGCCAATGAATCACAGGTTTGGTTTCTTTATACAATCCTGTATTTCTCCGAGGTTTTGTTCATTTATAAAAAATTAATTTTTCTTTATTTTTCTCTGAGTTGATTTGAAGAACTGGTCTTAGAGCTCTGAGATTTTTTTCCCTCAGCTTGGTCTATTTTGTTGTTAATACTTCCAACCGTATCATAAAATTCTTTTAGTAAGTTTTTCAATTCCAGAACCTCAGTTTGGTTCTTTCTTAAAATGGCAATTTTGTCTTTCAATTCTTGGATCATTTTACTGAATTCCTTGGATGAAGTTTTGGATTTCCTCTGGATCTCAGTGAGCTTCCTTGCCATACAGATTCTGAATTCTCTGTCTGTCATTTCAGTCATTTTAATCTGATTAAGAACCACTTCCTAGAGAGGGAGAGATGACCCCCCTCACCATGTCCTTTCCTGTGCCTTAGGGGAGCCCCCTTTGATCACTGGTGCTGCACCTGCATTTCCTTTGTTGGGTGTTCCAGGATGCAGCGCTCCCTCAGGCAGAGGCTGTGGCCAGCAGACTGACCACATCCTTCCTGGACCAGCCTTGTAGAGGGAGGCATGCCCTGCTGCCATGCTAGTCCACAAACCCATGTCTCATTCTTCTCAGTGTTCTGAGAGTGGGGGCTCTTCCCCTGCTTAATTGCTGGTAATAGATCTCAGCTTGGTACCCCTGAGCTATATGCTCTAAGCCTGGGGCACTGGGACTAGACCTATGGCTTTCTCCTCTGGCTCCTTGGGGTCAGGTACTGGCTGTGCTGAGGGAGCCAAAGTGCTCCCAGGCTGCTGGGAAAGCACTCAGACAGGGCCACTGGCAAAGCATTCATGCTGGGCGGTGGAGGCTATGATGCATGCACACTCTTGCAGGAGCGCTCTCGTGCAGGGGCCTTGGGAGGGGCAGGGAGAGATGTGCTGAAGAGGCATGATCCAGTCCCGTGGGAGAGATGGCTCTGCTCTCTCCTGGCCTGTTGATCAGATGGGGTTAGAGGTACTTGGAGGAAGATGGAGAGCCTTGGGGAATCGATGCCTATCACTGCATTTTGCTACAGCTGCTTATCACACAAACTCTCCTAGGTTCTGCACAGGCTGGAGCTCTGTCTCTATCTACTCTCTGAGCAGATCCCCCTGTCAATTCTAATGTGTATGAGGGTTGTGGAATCTCTGGTAGTTAAGATCACAGAGGTCCTCTGCGATCATGGGTTTCTTTGCCATCACTTCACTCTGCCCTTCCCCTTAGGAGCTCTTCAGGGCTGAGAACTAGTCCTAGCACTTGGCAACCCCGTGCAGGGTTCCTGACTTCCTTCCTCTTCAGCCTCAGTGTCTGCATCGTCTCTCTGTTGACTCTCACTGTTTTCTCTCTGAGGATCTTTTTAAAATATGTTTTTTTACTCAATATTTTGATCTAATCAGCCATCTTGTCCTCTCCCTTCCCAATATACTATTATGAGGACCTTCTGAGTGGCTAGCCAGCTCTTCTGCTTAATATATAAAAATAAAAACAGAACAAACAAACTATGAAGTTTTCTTCTGTTTATAGATTGTCTATAAGCAAGAAATATAAACTTTATAAAATTTAGTGACGCTATGATAAATTTTATATGATGTGCAATATTCCACAATTAAAAAATGTAAATTTTTTTGCTAGGATACCCAAGAACTCTAGGTTGCAGATACAGTGGTCACTCCTGTCAGCCTCTTAGCATTTGACACAAGTGGTCTCTTTCTTGGAACATGTGGCCTCTAGGATACTCCATGCTTATGGCTTTTTTTTCTACTTGAAGTATTGTTGGCTCTCGGTTGCGTTTCTGGGATCATCCTCATCTTTCTGACCTCTAACTGTTGGGGTTCCCTAGGCTCAGTCCCTCTACCTCTTCTCTTCTCTATGTTTATTTCCTAGGTCACTTAATTCAATCCCTTAGCTTTAAATACCACTTAGGTGTTTTTCAAATTTATGTTTCCAGAGCCAGTGTGTTCTCTGAAGTCTAGACTGTTATGTGTCTTTGGATATCTAATAGCATCTTAATTTTAACATGTCTTAAACCAGATTCTTGATTTCTACTTTATCATCACCCTCCCACTCCCCATCCAAAGGAAAGTAAACAAAAGAAGCTGCTCTTAGTGCAGCAGGGGTCATACACTTTCATTGATTAACTGTGTGGCCTTGGGCAAGTTATTAAAAATTTCAGTGGCTCAGTTTCCTTGTTTGAGAAGATCAAATGAAATAATATATATAAAGCATTTGGAAAAGTGCCCGAGCCCTACTAAAAATAAGGTTAACTATTATTTATTAATATTTATTGTTACCAAAATGATAACAGTAACAACAGAACAATAATAACAATTTTTGTTGATTTTACTCTAAGGTTGTTTTCTGAATTCTGATACTTTCCACCACTTCCATGGCTACAACCCAAGTCAAAGCCATCATCCTCTCTTGCCCGGAAAATGGCAAGAACCTCCTCACTGGTCTACTCGTTTTCATTCTTGCCTTGTGTGATAGTTAATTTTATGTCAACTTTACTAGGCCATGGGGTGCCCAGATATTTGTTAGACATTATTTTGGCTGTATCTGTGAGGGTGTTTTTAGATGAGATTAACACTCGACCCAGTAGATTGAGTAAAGCAGACTGCCATCCATCCCTAATGTAGGTGGGCCTCATACAATCAGTTGACAGTCTGAGTAGAAGAAAAAGGGGAATATTCTCATGAGTAAGAGGATACACACCTGCCTAACTGCTTTGAGATGGGACATTGGTTTTCTTCAGCCTTTGGACTTGACCTGAAACGTCAGCTCTTCTTGGGTCTAAAGCCCGCTGGCTTTGGACTGGAATTATAACATCAGTTCTTTTGGGTCTCCACTATATTGACTATAGTTGTTGGGGCATCTCAGCCTCTGTAACTTTCAGAGCCAATTTCTTAGAAGTCTCCTTATGCACATATGCACACATGCACACACACACCCTGTGGATTCTGTTTCTCAGGAGAACCCTGACTAATATACTCTATAAGTTTATTCTCTCCAAACAGCTAAGGGAATCCCTTAAGAGAGTAAATCTGATCACATCAGTTCCCTGCTAAAGACAGTCTAGTAGCTTTTCTTCATTCTTGAAGTAAAATTCTGAGTTATTTTCTTGAGGGGAAAGAGAGACAGAGACAGAGAGAGAGATACCAACACACACACACACACACACACACACTCACACACACACACACACACAGAGAGAGACAGAGAGAACTTGAGATTACCATTTCTTTACTAACAGAAAATCCCACCTGTGTTCGTTCCTCCCCATAATCAGCTGGAAATAGAAATTAGAACATGTGTGATAAGGTGGAGCTCCAAATAATTGACTTGTCACTTTTAAATGTTAAATAACATTGTTTATTTTTAACGATATGAAAAAGTATATTTTAGGAAATGACCCATAATGCCTATGACATAGAAAATAAAGTATGACATGCTTATAGGAAGCACAGTCAAACAGTATAGAAAGGTTCTAAATGACTTATAGTCTCTTGAACATGTGGACCTACCATATTAGTTTCTCATGTTTCCTTCCAGAAAAGAAATTATGTGTTCATTGTCTGTATATAAAATATTTCTATTTTTTCATTCACACAAAAAGAGGAGTATACTTACACATTATTCTGCGCTTGATTTTGCAACTCAATAATATGGCTTGGCCATCCTTCCGTTATTAGCTAATATAGATCTTTCCCCTTGTGTCATGGACTACATAGTATTCCATAGTCTGGAGATGTCATATTTTATTTAATAAGAACTAGAGTGTTGAAAAAGCGTTTGTTGTTTTCATTTTTAGCTCCAATAAATACCCTGTACATATATCTTGATGAATTTTTGCAAGTGTGGTTGTAGGTAAATTCCTTGCAATTAATTGAGAGGTGACAGGGGAAAGGGTAAACACACTTTAAATGTTGGAAGATATCACAAATTGCCTCTAAAATGTTGTGTAAATTTACATATCTAGCAACAGTGTCAGCATTAATCATTGTTAAACTTTAAAACCTTTTAAAACTTTTAGTTAGTGGGTAAAACTAACATCTTATTTTCGTTTATATTTCTTTAATTATGAATATAAAATTTTTCCTCAGCCTATTGGCCATTATTTTTATTTTACTATAAATTATCTGTTCATATTTTTGTTTATTCTTTATTAGTTTACTTATCTTACCCTTGATTCTTATAACTTGTGAATATGTTAAAGAAAATTTTTGTCTAATGTGTACTATAAATGTGTTTCCAAGTCTTAACTGTAATTTTTATGAACAATTTTTTTTGTTTTTGTTTTCCTTTTTTTTTTTTTTGAGACAGAGTCTTGCTCTGTTGCCCAGGCTGGAGTGCAGTGGTACAATCTCGGCTCACTGCAACCTCCTCCTCCCGGGTTCAAGGGATTCTCATGCCTCTGCCTCCGGAGTAGCTGGGATCACAAGTGTATGCCACCATGTCTGGCAAATTTAGTAGAGATGAGGTTTCATTATGTTGGCCAGGATGGTCTTGAACTTCTGGGCTCAAGCAATCCACCCATCTTGGCCTCCCCAAGTGCTGGAAGTACCGGCATGAGCCACTGCACCTGGCCTTTTATAAACAATTTCTTATGTAGTCATGTGACTTCTGAATTGTGTTTTACCTTTCCTGTTCTCAGATTTTTGAATGCATTCACTGTGTCTTTCTTTGAGAACGCTGATGATTTCATATTTTGAGTGTTTAAATCTTAGATCTCTCTGGAAATGATTTAATTGCTACAAACCAAGTAGGGATCTTAATATATTTTCTTCCTAATTGGTTACCTAATTGCCTCAACATTATTTATTGAACAATCTATTCCTTTGACTACTTACTTGAAATACTCATTTATCAAATGGATTTGCATCAATTTTTGAATTCTCTCTTACATTCTGTTGATCCATATGCTTCTTCTTTAGTCCCTAAAACTAATTAATATAGCTTTTTACCATATCTATTTATCAGAGTGAGCTTATCCTTTTTCATTTTCTTTTTCATAATATTCCTGGCTTTTGGTACTTGTTCTTTTTTCCAGTTGAACTTATTTGTTGTACAGAGAGGACACTAAAAAACCTTTGCTTGTTCTAATCTGTGTTTCTTCACACATAAACATAACAACTACATGGGTTCATTTCAACTAGATACTGAACCTTCTAGAATATAACTAACTGGCATATATACTCAAAATGGTAGGTGGTTGAAATCTGGGAAATTCAGTTTCCATATATACGGCCTCAAAAAGGAAATAGCAAAATCATGCAGATGAAATTCTAGAGGAATGGATGTTTTCATGTAGGTTGTCAAAAATCTTTTTCTTGTTTCTACAAGGATAAAACCAGTCAATATATGGTAATGATGAAGGATCCCATAAAATTATGTAGGATTGATATCTGATTTATTGACTAGGATTTTTCCTATCTTCTTCCTCACTTCTCAAAATTCATTTGGCATAATCAAGTATCATTTTTAAATTCTGCATATGTTTCACTTGACATGTTACCAACCTCTTTTGGACTCTTCTACTGTGTTGGCACTAAACTTAGAACAGTTTCCTTGGGAATCTGATGCCCTTTCATTTCACATCCTAAATATTGACAATCACCAGTGAAATCCTAAAATCTTATTTTTCCCCTTGGATTTTGTACTAGGTTTGATTTTGTTTCTTATTTGCATTTTCCATTATAGAGAAAGCGACAGCAAGCACGTTGCCGTAAACGCTTAAGCTCCACACCCAGCTTTTATAAAGTTGATATTTTAGCAGGTGGCTGTTCAGCCCAGAGAGATTTCAGAGTCAATAAATATTTTTAAATATCTTATTAGAATTCTTAATCTTGGTAATCTTCTAAGGTATATATCATTAATCTTGTTTAACAGAAGAGTAAACAATCTAAAGAAGCTGAGGGGAGAGAAAACAAAAGGTATATTTATTGCACATCTATTATATGCTAAGAATTGCTGAGTGCTTTACTCCATGAAGGTGGTGACCATGGTCACTAGTCATGGTTTGTTTTGGTCACCAGCCTATCCTCAGTATCTGGCATGTTGCCCAGGACATAATGCTTGCTGAATATTATTTGCTGAAAGCTTGAGGGAGCATCCATGCTTCCAGGCTAGATAGCAATGGCTGGTGAATAGCAGGGCTGTTCTCCCTGTTTTGGCATGTATGTGTGTGGTGCAGCCACATCTGTATACCTGTAAAAGAAAAGCCTTAATAAAACTGGATTACTTTAAGCTCTTGTGGCAGATCCATCTATTTTCAGTGACTTTGGGAAAACCTAGAAGAATTTTTATTTTCCAACCATTAAGTTTTCACCTTTGCAGTTTTTAGTTTCTCTATGTTAAGGATGAGGAAGAGGCATCGGGGCAGCCCATGGAGAAATATTTCTTGTTCTATAAAGACGTACCTGGAATGTATGTTTCTCCTTGTGAAATGTTCTTACACTAACTTCTTTAACACTCTAAAGCATTACTCTTTCCTGCATTGTTTGGGTTCAGTTATAGACCCACTGCCACAGATAACATAGTTCCTTCGGGGGAAAACGTGTTTCATATCTTCAAGTTTCAATTTATACTTTTGTGGCAAACCAAGGCCTGATTTTCTGTTGGCATTAATGATGTGTTATCCACAAGACTTCTTTCCATTAGCAGAATGAATAAAGGGTTGATTACATCTCCTCCACAAAGCCACTCAATTTTTCAGTTTTTCCATCTTCATTGCTGCATATACCTGTGACACAGCTCATGATTAATCACTCACTTTCAGTATATAGGGCTACTGTCTTTCTCAACCCTGGAAAACCCGGGAAAGGTTACTGTCATTTACCACACAAACGGAAAGGAACATCAGAATAGCTTCAGGGGTTCCTCCAAATTGGAGATGATTTTTCACAGAAATGTATTTTAAAATTTGAGAGCAGTTGTGTGCCTTTTCTTCTAAACTGCAGAACAATTTAATGTCTTTTTAATGTGAGAAGCAATTTGCATTGTCCTGAAGTGTTATAGCCTTTAAACCAATCATGAGATTGCACTAGGCTCCATTTGCTCCCAGATCTCATGTGCTATAGTAACAGTGAAGGAAAAACCATATTCATTTCTCAAACACTGTTGGCTGTTCCTGTTGCAACTAATAAAGAGGTTTGGCTTTTAATTTGTTGTTGGTTTCTGTAAAGCACAAATTATATTACTGGTTTTAAATGATGAGGTATGCTATTATTTTAGATATATGAAGAAACAAGACTGTGGTGTGCAAATTTAATTTTAAATTGCTTGATTAATTCATTTTAGTGGCATGTAGCAAAGACTATTCTTTATTACGCTGGAATAAGCTAATTTACTGTAAATCACTTTAACAAATGAAATGCCTGAAGGTACCTTATAAACTGCAGTACTATTTTCATTGTAGGGAATATAAATGAATCAAAATGCAAATTTCTAAAGCAGTTTAAAAATGTTTCTAGTAGCATTTGTGTATAAATCATTGACCTGACTTTCATAGTTGATTACATTCAGCTAAGATTTTGTTCGTTTACATTTTTATTCTCTCAAAGGCTAACAGAGATCTGAAGTTGTCCACCATTTGGAATGATAGATTTGCCTTTCAGTTGGTTGGTAAGGAAGGTTTCACCATGTTTCATTCTCACTGGCCAGAAGATAACTTTAGAGGGTGGTGAAACTTTCAGGAAAATCTGAGTTGACATATGCAGCCAATGCAACATGAATTTTTATACCAGGTGTGAGAACTTTTGATATATTCCTTTGAGTGAGAAAAGCAAGACATACACAAGCATGTAAAGACAGTTATTGTATATACACAAAGCCATATGATATGGGTATGTACCTATATATCTCAATATTTAGAGATAAAAATATATAGAGTTATAGCAATGCAATGCAATGCAAACATGCTCATTGTTAACATGAGTTTTCCGGGGAGTGAGGTGGGTGGAAAAAAAGCCAGGAAAAGAATGAAAAGACAGAAAATATTGCCCTAAAAAGCAGATTTCATGTTTGTAAAAATAGGCATGTTTCATTTACCAGTTGGATTATTTTTAGAGGAGATAGAAATAAGGTACAGTGGAAGCTCTTCTCCATTTATAGAGAGTAAGTAAATTAGATTTCTTTACATTTACCACATCTTAAACACTAAATATTAAATAAGGCAACCTGCAAATTTGATTACGTCATTTGAAAAAGGAATCTGATTTTTTGTAAAGTGAATGAATAATCAACCACCTTAATTATTGTGTATGAAGTGGCAGGCAGAAACACACAATAGAGAAGAGTGATTTTTCATTATAGGACTTTATCATTCCTTTAGTCAACAAGCAATTATTTAGCACCTATTATGGGCAAGGGCCCGCCTTAGGTGCTGGGCAGGCTATGTAGAAATAACACAGTGCAAACTTTAAGGAATTTACAGTATAGTTGGGGAGACCAACAATCAACTAATGTATAGCATGTTTGCCAAGTGAAAAAGGGAAGAAAGAAAAGCATTCCAGGCAGAGACAGTAGCACGTGCAAAGCCTCAAAAGTGAGAAAGAGAATGGCATGGGTACAGACTTGTAGAACGGAATATGATTGGGCAATGTGGAGGAGGAAAGCTAGCTGGACAGAAGAAAGCTTGAGAATATTAGGAGACAAAATTGAGGTACATTTGGATTAGATTGTATAGAGGCTTGGTGGACATGCTGTGAAGAGTTTGGGCTACCTACTACAAGTAAAGAGGTGCTCTAGAAAGTATTAGTACAAACGTGACATGATTACATTTATCTTTTTAGAAAGATGACTCTGACAGAAAGATAGAGGTTATATTTGAAGAGAAAATAATGTGAGGCAGTGAAACCATTTAGGAAGATTTTGTTGAAGACAAGTACTAGAAAATAAAAGTTTTAGAAGAGGAAGGAGCTATTGTGGCAGAGGAATTAAAGGAAGAATTGATAGAATATAGTGATTGATTGATTGTTGCAAGAGGTTGGTCAAGAATGTCAGCAGTCAAATATGCCTCCAAAGTTTCTAAGAATAAAGTCAGTGCAATAACTAATTTTCCCCATTAACTCCATGAGAAAAGAGAAGGGCTTAGATTTAGAACATGCTGATAAGCAGGCCAGTTCTAAACATAAAACTAATTTTAATTTAATGTTTATTATATATCAGGTAAGACACATTATATGCGCTATCTCTTTACTAATATACACTTAATATATGTATGAGTACCAATTATGTGCCTGAAAATGTTTTAGACATTATTATATTTTCATCTTATAAATGGAAACAGCAGCTTAAAGTGGTTAAGGAACTTGCCCATGGCATCACAGTCAATTGATGGTGGGGTCAGAACTAGAATATAGATTTGTTCAGCTCTGTAGGTTAGGCTTTTCAATAACCACACTGTGTTGTCTTTTTGACATTATGTAGGTTGGGTAGGCTCCATGTTTCCCAGCAAAGCTGGAGACATACAGACTACCTGGTGTTACATTTATTTCAGTGCCTCCTGAGTGTCTCTAAATAACATATTTTCATTGATACTTTTTCATTTTCCAAGCTATGGATTTTTCTCTATGAAAAATAAAGATATAATTCTTTCCTCTCCCTACCTTGCTATATATATGTAACCTTTTTATTTCCCATTCTGCCAATACAGTGATGATTTAACTTTGGTTTAATATACTCATTTATATGTTTTGAATGTATTCCCTAATCACAACTGCACCATGTAGAAAAGTCTGATTACTTTTATTTTGCTACATAATTTTTACATTTGTCTTGTTTTATTTGCTTAATTTTCTATGTACTTATAATTAATCCAACCTCAGACTATCCACCAACTGTCTAGAATGCTTCTGAATGCATTAATTTATATTCAGTTTTCTATTTTGCCTTCCTAAAGATGTTTCTCCTACATCCTTTTAACTTATTCCTAAGGAACTGGATTGGTCCCTTGTCTGCTAGGTATATCTCTGACAACCTGGGACCGTCGTTCATAATTATTGTGAGATGCCCTTTACCTCTTCTCTGTGTTGTATAGCCTGTTTCTGATTTTTCTTGTCTTTTCTATTTAATTCTCAAAAAAGACAAATTTTGTAACAATTTTGCATGTTTAAAAATATTTATTTTTTTCTTCACTTTTAAATAGTAATGTGGCTTGGTAATGAATTCTAGGTTGAAAATCATTTTTGTTTGGAATTCAGAAAGGATTCTATTGGTGTTATCTAGCTTACAGTGTTGAGATTGAGCAACTTGGAATCTCATTTTTTTCTTTTTGGCAGCTTGAGGGATCTTCTCTTTGTCTTCAGTATCCTGAAATTGCGCAACGATGGGATTTTTGTTTATGTGTGGGTGAGTGGGTAGTGGTGGTGGGGTTCTTCTCTCTACATAGTCTCTCTCTCATTCCTTCCTCTCTCCCTCTCCCTTCCGCCTGCATCTTTTAGTTTAGGAGCTTTCCTTAGATGTGTATAATCTGTGACTTTTTGTTCGATTTTAAGAAGGGGAATTAAAAAGCTAATTAAAAATATAGGAACATGATGTAGCTTGTCAACTGAGAGCTCCCTTGCAGGTTGCTCTAACTAGGCCTTTTGAATGAGGAAATGCTGATGTTTATATCCTCTAGGGCTGGGGAGATTCTGCAAATAAAAATTTTCTGTCTCCTTCTTGGAAGGTGAAGTCTAGCTGATAGCCTCGGTGAGCCCAGTGGGATAGAGATCTTTATTTTTAGTAAGGTGTCTTTTGAGGTTAATTGTTCTCAGTGACTTCCGTCAAGAAGGGAGGTACCTCTATTTTACCTTTCTCAAGGTTTAAAAGAAAAAGAAAAAGAAAACAAAAAAGGTATTTTGTTGGAGCAGAGCATTGCTAGTTTCCTGGCTATAGAGAGTAGGTTGGGATCTAGGACTTACTATAATTCCCTTTTTGAAGCCTTTCCCCCCTTTACACTCATTTTCATGATAACAGATACTACCAATTTCTGAGTCTTTTGGGGACCTGGAGTGTATGGCTACCAGCTAAGGATTCAGTTTTCTTATATCTGCTATATTATTTATTTTTCTTCTGCTTTATATCTCCTCCAAATTTATTTTTGTTTCCTTATGTTTTTTAGTTTTTTTTTGTGGATTTGGTCCTTTAAAAACATCTCTCCACTATTTTAGTAGATTTTGGATAGGTAGTGAAAGTAAATATGTGTATTCATTTTTCCATCTTTACCTAGAAATCCAAAAAATGCCAAGAAACTCTTTTGTGATGCTGTTATGCTTTTGATTCCATTTATTTAGCTACTTTATCTTGTGGCATCCTTTACTGAGATGAAGAATCACTAGCTAGAATACACTTGTCAAGGGCAGATCACCTGAGGTCAGGGGTTCAAGGCCAGCCTAGCCAAAATGGTGAAACCCTATCTCTACGAAAAATTTAAACAAATAGCTGGGTGTGGTGGTGGGTGCCTGTAATCCCAGCTACTTAGGAGGCTGAGGCAGGAGAATTGCTTGAACCCGTGAGGCAGAGGTTGCAGTGAGTCGAGATCAAGCCATTGCACTCCAGCCTGGGTGACAAGAGCGAGGCTCTGCCTCAAAAAAAAAAAAAAAAAAGAATACACTTGTCTAATGGACTGGAACAGCCATGTTTTATTTTTGTCTCTGCCATCAGTTGGCTTTGTGACTGGAGTGAAATCCCTTAAACTCTTTTCCTTAGTCTATGTCTCTATAAAATAGAAATAATACATTATGCTCACAGGTTATTATGATGATAAAATCAGATAACACGGCAGTGTATTGTAAAAGGGCTTTAATGTGCTCCATAAATGCAACCTAATTCAAATGTGAAGACACCTTAGTGCTCTTTATAGTATAAACCATGCCAATTTATAAACCTTTTTCCCCACAGATTCTTTTTTTTCAGTGCCTGATTATTTTTGTTGCTCTTCCCTGAAACATCTCTTTCTTTTCCAAGAGCAGCCTACTGCTCTGCCCTATGCCAAGAGGAATGAAGTGATTATGCTCAGCTCTTTCATGTCAAACTTCTGCCAACACCTCTCATGGCATTTCTTCACTACAACATAAACAATGAGGGAATAAATTCATCTTTAGTTCATTATGTCTTCTCTGTTTTCTCTGCCTTTGAGTATTCCATCTGGTTATCCTAGTTGAGGGATTTTTCCTTGTGCCATCACCAAAGTTGCAAACCAAATGATAGTGTGACAGTGCCTATCAGCAGCTTGTTCCAACTGCCAAACAGTGGAATATACTTGCTTTACTAGCTGAAGAAAAAATACTGACAAAAAAGGCCTGGATTCAGTGACCTATGCCAAAAATAGTTAGGAGCAGAAAAAAAAAATGAATCACTTGTGATTCCCAGCAGGTAGCAAATAATTCCAAAATAGCTGTTCTTCTCCTAAACTTTCTCTGAACGATTGTCTCATGATTCTACAGCATCAGTTCCTGAAATGTATGTGCCAGAGACATGATTCTTCTGCACCTTTGCTAAGATGTTTCTCTTGAGGCATTTGATGGTTGGGGGCTATAGTTTTTGCAATATAGAAAGAAAATGAGATGGATTTTGACTTCTGGGTTTGGCAGAATAATTGAGACTAGCCTAGCCCTCCAACTTTAAACAACTAGATGGATAAAATATACGGAACATTATATTTTTGAACTTTGGGTAATAGACATTCCAGAACTCTCATCCCTTAGAAGGGAAACAAATAGGGTGAGTCCTAAAATCACTTTGGTTTTCTGCCAGAGAAACATCATTTTCTGCCAGGATGAACACTGATTTGAGAACACAGAGATCACAGTGTGAAGAAATGAGGCAGCTAGGATTTGCAGGATGGACTACAGGAGAGGAAAGAGCTACTCAGAGAAAGAACTCCAGAAATCTGCATATGGGTTCCCTTGAGTCTGATGCTAAATACAAATCCACAGATTGATACAGTGGAAACCAAAGAGGCTGGGAAAGATAATTGGGTAATATGCTGAGAAAGTTCTCATTACTTACACAGGGCTGAAAGATGTTCAAATCTTGACTGGCCAGAGCAGAGAGTCCTCATTTAACATCGAGGACATTGCTGTAGACCCTTCAGAAAGGTCATACTTTAGAAGTATGGCCAAACTAGTTCTATCGTAAAGGCTACTCAGGACCTTCCACAACAAACTGAAAAAGAAGCTTTGAAAAGATCAAAATTATTGGCAAATAAATTAACCACTTGTCAGAACCAGGTCCAACACTGTTTAAAGGCTGAAACAAAATCCAGTGTTCCAAAATGTAAAATTAGTAATGGCCAACATCCAGTAAAATATACTAAAACAGTACAAAACTTTTAAACAGCTATTATTAACAATGTTTAAAGATGTAATGAAATACATGAAAATAACAAGAGAATTATAAACTATTAAAAAAACTCACAGCAGAAAAATGCAATATCTGTAATATTTATTATTTGGAAAATTAGGGCAAAATGAAGATTTTTTAAATAGATAAACAGAAGATTTGTCACCAGACACTATAAAATTTATAGTGTCACCAGACACTATAAAATTTAATATTGAGGGAAAACACTATCAGATGAAAATTTGTATGTATATAAAATGAATGAAGACTGCTAGAAGTGGTAAATAAGGGAGTAGAGATCAATTTTTTTTCTAATTTAAGTTTTGTTAAAAGATAACTGTTGTGGGGAGGAGCCAAGATGGCTGAATAGGAACAGCTCCGGTCTACAGCTCCCAGCATGAGCGACACAGAAGACGGGTGATTTCTGCATTTCCAACTGAGGTACCAGGTTCATCTCACTAGGGAGTGCCAGACAGTAGGTGCAGGACAGTGGGTGCAGCGCACCGTGCAAGAGCCGAAGCAGGGCGAGGCATCACCTCACCTGGGAAGCGCAAGGGGTCAGGGAATTCCCTTTCCTAGTCAAAGAAAGCGGTGACAGATGGCACCTGGGAAATCGGGTCACTCCCACCCTAATACTGCGCTTTTCCAACGGGCTTAAAAAATGGCACACCAGAAGATTATATCCCACACCTGGCTCAGAGGGTCCTATGCCCACGGAGTCTCGCTCATTGCTAGCACAGCAGTCCGAGATCAAACTGCAAGGCGGCAGTGAGGCTGGGGGAGGGCAGCCCGCCATTGCCCAGTTAGTTGTTTGATTAGGTAAACAAAGCGGCCAGGAAGCTCGAACTAGGTGGAGCCCACCACAGCTCAAGGAGGCCTGCCTGCCTCTGTAGGCTCCACCTCTGGGGGCAGGGCACAGACAAACAAAAAGAGAGCAGTAACCTCTGCAGACTTAAATGTCCCTCTCTGACAGCTTTGAAGAGAGTACTGGTTCTCCCAGCACACAGCTCGAGATCTGAGAATGGGCAGACTGCCTCCTCAAGTGGGTCCCTGACCCCCGAGTAGCCTAACTGGGAGGCATCCCCCAGTGGGAGCGGACTGACACCTCACACGGCCGGGTACTTTTCTGAGACAAAACTTCCAGAGGAACAATCAGGCAACAGCATCTGCGGTTCACCAATATCCGCTGTTCTGCAGCCACTGCTGCTGATACCCAGGCAAACAGGTTCTGGAGTGGACCTCTAGCAAACTCCAACAGACCTGCAGCTGAGGGTCCTGTCTGTTAGAAGGAAAACTAACAAACAGAAAGGACATCCACACCAAAAACCCATCTGTACATCACCATCATGAAAGACCAAAGGCAGATAAAACCACAAAGATGAGAAAAAAACAGCAGAAAAACTGGAAACTCTAAATATCAGAGCGCCTCTCCTCCTCCAAAGGAATGCAGCTCCTCACCAGCAATCGAACAAAGCTGGACGGAGAATGACTTTGACGAGATGAGAGAAGAAGGCTTCAGACGATCAAACTACTCCGAGCTACAGGAGGAAATTCGAACCAATGGCAAAGAAGTAAAAAGCTTTGAAAAAAAATTAGACAAATGGATAAGTAGGATAACCAATGCAGAGAAGTCCTTAAAGGACCTGATGGAGCTGAAAACCAAGGCATGAGAGCTACGTGACGAATGCAGAAGCCTCAGTAGCTGAGGAGATCAACTGGAAGAAAGTGTATCAGTGATAGAAGATGAAATGAATGAAATGAAGCGAGAAGAGAAATTTAGAGAAAAAAGAATAAAAAGAAATGAACAAAGCCTCCAAGAAATATGGGACTATGTGAAAACACCAAATCTACATCTGATTGGTGTACCTGAAAGTGACGGGGAGAATGGAACCAAGTTGGAAAACACTCTGCAGGATATTATCCAGGAGAACTTCCCCAATTTAGCAAGGCAGGCCAACATTCAAATTCAGGAAATACAGAGAACTCCACAAAGATACTCCTCGAGAAGAGCAACTCCAAGACACATAATTGTCAGATTCACCAAAGTTGAAATGAAGGAAAAAATGTTAAGGGCAGCCAGAGAGAAAGGTCAGGTTACCCTCAAAGGGAAGCCCATCAGACTAACAGCTGATCTCTCGGCAGAAACTCTACAAGCCAGAAGAGAGTGGGGACCAATATTCAACATTCTTTAAGAAAAGAATTTTCAACCCAGAATCTCATATCCAGCCAAACTAAGCTTCATAAGTGAAGGAGAAATAAAATGCTTTACAGACAAGCAAATGCTGAGAGATTTTGTCACCATCAGGCCTGCCCTAAAAGAGCTCCTGAAGGAAGCACTAAACATGGAAAGGAACAACCAGTACCAGCCACTGCAAAAACATGCCAAATTGTAAAGACCATCAAGGCTAGGAGGAAATTGCATCAACTATCAAGCAAAATAACCAGCTAACATCATAATGACAGGATCAAATTCACACATAACAATATTAACTTTAAATGTAAATGGCTAAATGCTCAAATTAAAAGATACAGACTGGCAAATTGGATAAAGAGTCAAGACCCATCAGTGTGCTGTATTCAGGAAACCCATCTCACGTGCAGAGACACACATAGGCTCAAAATAAACGGATGGAGGAAGATCTACCAAGCAAATGGAAAACAAAAAAATGTAGGGGTTGCAATCCTAGTCTCTGATAAAACAGACTTTAAACCAACAAAGTTCAAAAGAGACAAAGAAGGCCATTATATAATGGTAAAAGGATCAATTCAACAAGAAGAGCTAACTATCCTAAAGATATATGCACCCAATACAGGAGCACCCAGATTCATAAAGCAAGTCCTGAGTGACCTACAAAGAGACTTAGCCTCCCACACAATAATAATGGGAGACTTTAACACCCCACTGTCAACATTAGACAGATCAACGAGACAGAAAGTTAACAAGGATACCCAGGAATTGAACTCAGCTCTGCACCAAGTTGACCTAAGAGACATCTACAGAACTCTCCACCCCAAATCAACAGAATATACATTCTTTTCAGCACCACACCACACCTACTCCAAAATTGACCACATAGTTGGAAGTAAAGCACTCCTCAGCAAATGTAAAAGAACAGAAATTATAACAAACTATCTCTCAGACCACAGTGCAATCAAATTCGAACTCAGGTTTAAGAAACTAACTCAAAACTGCTCAACTACATGGAAACTGAACAACCTGCTCCTGAATGACTACTGGGTAAATAATGAAATGAAGGCAGAAATAAAGATGTTCTTTGAAACCAATGAGAACAAAGACACAACATACCAGAATCTCTGGGACACATTCAAAGCAATGTGTAGAGGAAAATTTATAGCACTAAATGCCCACAAGAGAAAGCAGGAAAGATCTAAAATTGACACCCTAACATCACAATTAAAAGAGCTACAAAAGCAAGAGCAAACACATTCAAAAGCTAGCAGAAGGCAAGAATTAACTAAGATCAGAGCAGAACTGAAGGAAATAGAGACACAAAAAACCCTTCAAAAAATTAATGAATCCAGGAGCTGGTTTTTTGAAAAGATCAGCAAAATTGATAGACCGCTAGCAAGACTAATAAAGAAGGCAGAAGAATCAGATAGACACAATGAAAAACGATAAAGGTGATATCACCACCAATCCCACAGAAATACAAACTACCATCAGAGAATACTGTAAACACCTCTATGCAAACAAACTAGAAAATCTAGAAGAAATGGATAAATTCCTCAACACATACATCCTCCCAAGACTAAACCAGGAAGAAGTTGAATCTCTGAGTAGACCAATAACAGGCTCTGAAATTGAGGCAATAATCAATAGCTTACCAACCAAAAAAAGTCCAGGACCAGATGGATTCACAGCCGAATTCTACCAGAGGTACAAAGAGGAGCTGGTACCATTCCTTCTGAAACTATTCCAATCAACAGAAAAAGAGGGAATCCTCCCTAACTCATTTTATGAGGCCAGCATCATCCTGATACCAAAGCCTGGCAGAGACACAACAAAAAAAGAGAATTTTAGACCAATATCCTTGATGAACATCAATGCAAAAATCCTCAATAAAATACTGGCAAACGGAATCCAGCAGCACATCAAAAAGCTTATCCACCATGATCAAATGGGCTTCATCCCTGGGATGCAAGGCTGGTTCAACATACACAAATCAATAAATGTAATCCATCATATAA
This sequence comes from Gorilla gorilla gorilla, assembly GCF_029281585.2. NCBI lineage: Eukaryota > Metazoa > Chordata > Mammalia > Primates > Hominidae > Gorilla > Gorilla gorilla. The sequence goes on along the minus strand of NC_073233.2, from coordinate 36,624,317 downwards.
ACAGAACCAAAGATAAAAACCACATGATTATCTCAATAGATGCAGAAGAGGCCTTTGACAAAATTCAACAACCCTTCATGCTAGAAACTCTCAATAAATTAGGTATTGATGGGACGTATCTCAAAATAATAAGAGCTATCTATGACAAACCCACAGCCAATATCATACTGAATGTGCAAAAACTGGAAGCATTCCCTTTGAAAACTGGCACAAGACAGGGATGCCCTCTCTCACTACTCCTATTCAACATAGTGTTGGAAGTTCTGGCCAGGGCAATCAGGCAGGAGAAGGAAATAAAGGGTATTCAATTAGGAAAAGACGAAGTCAAATTTTTCCTGTTTGCAGATGACATGATTGTATATCTAGAAAACCCCATCGTCTCAGCCCAAAATCTCCTCAAGCTGATAAGCAACTTCAGCAAAGTCTCAGGATACAAAATCAATGTACAAAAATCACAAGCATTCTTATACACCAATAACAGACAAACAGACAGCCAAATCATGAGTGAACTCCCATTCACAATTGCTTCAAAGAGAATAAAATACCTAGGAATCCAACATACAAGGGATGTGAAGGACCTTTTCAAGGAGAACTACAAACCATTGCTCAATGAAGTAAAAGAGGATACAAACAAATGGAAGAACATTCCATGCTCATGGATAGGAAGAATCAATATTATGAAAACAGCCATACTGCCCAAGGTAATTTATAGATTCAATGCCATCCCCATCAAGCTACCAATGACTTTCTTCACAGAGCTGGAAAAAACTACTTTAAAGTTCATGTGGAACCAAAAAAAGAGCCCGCATTGCCAAGTGAATCCTAAGCCAAAAGAACAAAGCTGGAGGCATCACACTACCTGACTTCAAACTATACTACAAGGCTACAGTAACCAAAACAGCATGGTACTGGTACCAAAACAGAGATATAGACCAATGGAACAGAACAGATCCCTCAGAAATAATGCCGCTTATCTACAACTATCTGATCTTTGACAAACCTGACAAAAACAAACAATGGGGAAAGGATTCCCTATTTAATAAATGGTGCTGGGAAAACTGACTAGCCATATGTAGAAAGCTGAAACTGGATCCCTTCCTTACACCTTATACAAAAATTGATTCAAGATGGATTAGAGACTTAAATGTTAGACCTAAAACCATAAAAACCCCAGAAGAAAACCTAGGCAATACCATTCAGCACATAGGCATGGGCAAGGACTTCATGTCTAAAACACCAAAAGCAATGGCAACAAAAGCCAAAATTGACAAATGGGATCTAATTAAACTAAAGAGCTTCTGCACAGCAAAAGAAACTACCATCAGAGTGAACAGGCAACCTACAGAATGGGAGAAAATTTTTGCAAACTACTCATCTGACAAAGGGCTAATATCCAGAATCTACAATGAACTCAAACAAATTTACAAGAAAAAAACAAACAACCCCATCAAAAAGTGGGCAAAGGATATGAACAGACACTTCTCAAAAGAAGACATTTATGCAGCCAACAGACACATGAAAAAATGTTCATCATCACTGGCCATCAGAGAAATGCAAATCAAAACCACAATGAGATACCATCTCACACCAGTTAGAACGGCGATCATTAAAAAGTCAGGAAACAACAGGTGCTGGAGAGGATGTGGAGAAATAGGAACACTTTTACACTGTTGGTGGGACTGTAAACTAGTTCAACCATTGTGGAAGTTAGTGTGGTGATTCCTCAGGGATCTAGAACTAGAAATACCATTTGACCCAGCCATCCCATTACTGGGTATATACCCAAAAGATTATAAATCATGCTGCTATAAAGACACGTGCACACGTATATTTATTGCGGCACTGTTCACTATAGCAAAGACTTGGAACCAACCCAAATGTCCAACAAGGTTAGACTGGATTAAGAAAATGTGGCACATATACACCATGGAATACTATGCGGCCATAAAAAATGATGAGTTCATGTCCTTTGTAGGGACGTGGATGAAGCTGGAAACCATCATTCTCAGCAAACTGTTGCAAGGACAGAAAACCAAACACCGCATGTTCTCACTCATAGGTGGGAACTGAACAATGAGAACACATGGACACAGGAAGGGGAACATCACACACTGGGGACTGCTGTGGGGTGGGGGGAGGGGGGAGGGATAGCATTAGGAGATATACCTAATGCTAAATGACGAGTTAATGGGTGCAGCACACCAACATGGCACATGTATACATATGTAACAAACCTGCACGTTGTGCACATGTCCCCTAAAACTTAAAGTGTAATAATAATAAAATTAAAAATGATAACTGTGAAAGACAAATTATAACTTTATTGTCAGTTTTATGATATAAATAAAAGTAAAATGTATGAAAGCAAGGATAGCAGGTTGATATGAAAGTATACCATTGTAAAATTTTTATAAATAAAATAAAATAATAGTATTTAAGGTAGACTGTGTTAATTTAAGATGTATATTATAAACTCTAGCACAATCTCTAAAAGAATACAAAGATGTATAGCCAGTAAATGCAATAGGGGACATAAAATGAAACCCAAAATGTAATCAATAAATTCCAAATGACAAGAGAAGGTGGGGGGCGGCCCTGAAAGCAAATTTCAAGGGAAAGTAGGAAATTATATGAATGGGATGAAAAATAAAGACACAGCATAGTGAAATTTGTGAAATGCAGCTAAAGTTGTGTTTAGAGGGAAATTTTTAGCTTTAGTTGCTTACGTTAGAAAAGAAAGGAGGTTTCATTGATAATCTAAACTTCCACCTTAAGAAGCTAGAAAAAGAGTGAATTAGACCCAAAGTAAGTAAAGGGAAGAAAATTGTAAAAACAAGAATAGAAAACAATAAAATACAAAATGAAAAAAACAATACAGAAGAATCAGTGGTACCAAAAGCTAGTCTTTTGGAAAATAACAAAATCTATGGCCATCTGGCTAGACTGCTCAGAAAAAAAAAGATACCAATTATCAATTACCAGATACTAAAATATGAAAAGAACAACAAGGTAATATTAGGAACAACTTTGAGCTCATAAAATTAACAAATTGATGCATTTTATTTTATGTAAATTATGCCTCAGTAAAGATGATTTTATAAAGAAAATAAACAAGTAATTTTAATTGCTGTGTTTACTGAGATCCTATCTAGGTGTTTGTCATAGATCATCTCATTAATTTCACAAATCATGGTATAACTTAGTGGTTTGGAGTTTATACTCTATATACCAAGACTGCCTGTCTTTGAATCATGGTTCTGTCACCTAGTAAGTGTATGACCAGGAAAGTTATTTAACCACTAGAATGTAAACTGTACATTGGTAGGGAACTTCTGTTTTATTCATCTAGAAGAGTTCCTGGCACATGGTATGCATCCAGTAAACATTCGTTGTTAAACTCCAGTTGACAGATGGGAAAATTGTGGCAAAAAAGAGATTTAGTGACTTTCAAAGGTTGCCAGGAAGAAAAAAGCTCAAGATTGAACTCAGATCTGTCAGATCCCAGGACTAGTGTTTTTTTTCTTCTGTTGATATGGCAGACAAATGAGAAATAGTAAAAGGTTGCCCAATAGGTAACTATGCATTTTCTATTTACTTATAAGAAATGAAAATTATGTATATTTCTTTTTATTATCAAATTAATTCTTGGAATGGTTACCTCTCTCATTTTTAATAAAACTGTTATTGCAGGAGAAAAATAAAGCAGGCATCATTTTTTTTCAATACTTCTATTAGATGCTGCTGCTGAAATTGTACAGTAAGAGCTCAGAATGTAAGCACTGACTGCACCACAGGTTTTCTAAGGCAAATAAACAAAACCCAAGTTAAGAGTTTTGATTTCTTGAAAAGCATGCTGTTCTGACTCATATTACACTCATCTAATATAGGCCATCAAAGTAGTATGTTATTAAATCCTATTCAAATCCATTTTAAAATGTGAAACACATGCTCAGTAGCTGGCTTGGCTTTGAATAAGGGAGGAAATTGAAGAAATAAGATTAACCTCTATGTGTCAGACATTTTGCTGTTATTTCTAATTTTAATCTTCACAAGTGTGAAGACTTTACAGTACATAACCACAAATCTCATTTTAACCAAATTGCATAGAGTGCAGTTGTGTAGAGTTATAAGGCTAGTAAATAATACATCTGGGATTTTATTTTAAGATCATAAACCATAATCATGATGTGCCTGGTGTGTTTTGGTTATTTTTTTTTCTGTCTAATAAGGTAACTCAATTGAAGCTTGACTCACCAGGAATAAATTAAAACCCATGAATATCCTCAACTATATTTCTTCAGCTCTTAGTTTCTTCATGTTACACATGTTTTCTTAAACTTTATTGTAGAAAATTTCAAATATGTAAAAGTGAGAGGCTAGTACAGCACACTCCCATACAGCCATCTCTCAGTTCCAGCAATTATCAACTTGTGGTCAACATTGTTTTACCACAACTACTATACTTGTGCCTACTCTCTCACACCTCCAGTAATCATTTCATTTTTAAGACTTTTCGTATGGATTCTAAAAGATAGAGAAACAGTTTAAAAAACATCAAAATTATATCATTATCAAACCTAGGTAAAAAGAAATAAATTGATACATACTTAAATGTATAGAATATACCTCATAACTTATATGAAAATGTGCTAAATGTATAATATAAATATTAAAGTTAATACTATAAATTTTAGAAAAAAACTGTCGGAAAAATATTTGTGATCTTGGGCTAGATAACAAATTTTAGAGAAGGCACAAAAAACATAAACCATGAAAGACAAAATGACAATATGGTCTCCATAAAAATTAAAAATGTATTTTTCAAAAGACAGTGTTAACTATAGGGAAAAAGCTATAGGCAGAAGCCAATATTTTCAAAATTTTTATCTGATAAAGAAGTTATATCGGAATATAGAAAGGACTTTTACAACTCAATAATAAAACAACTCAATTAAAAATGGGCTAAGATTTTGATAGATATTTCACAAAAGATACACAAATGGCAAATAAGCATATGAAAAACAGGCTCAACATCATTAGTCATCAGCAGTAAGATGCCATTGCACAACCAATAGACAACTACAATGAAAGAGGCTGCAGTAACAAGGATTGGTGAGGATGAGGGGTAACTGGAACCCTTGAACATTGCTGTAGGGAATGTAAAATAGTACAGCAACTTGAGAAACCAGTTTACCTGTTTCTTATCAATTTAAACATACTCTAACATACTTCCTAGCAATTATTCTCCTAGGCATTCACTCATCTATATAAACTTATTTTTACATGATCACCTCTTTAAAGACCTATCTCCAAACACAATCACATTCTGAGGTAACTAGGAAATAGACTTCACCATATGCATTTGCAGGGAGCGGGCATAATTCAGCTGATCCATACACTTTCATGCTTTTCTAGGGTCCTCTGCCATGTAGTGCTGCAGAGCATTCAAAATACTACTTCTCTTTTTAAAATTAATGTTAATTTTAATTTTAAGTTCCAGGGTACATGTGCAGGATGTGCAGGCTTGTTACATAGGTAAATGTGTGCTATGGTGGTTTGCTGCATCTATTAACCCGTCACCTAGGTATTAAGCCCAGCATGCATTAGCTATTTTTCCTAATACCCTCCCTCCCCCAATCCCGCCCCTCGACAGGCCCCAGTGTCCATTGTTCCCCTGCCTGTGTCCATGTGTTCTCATTGTTCAGCTCCCACTTATAAGTGAGAACATGCGGTATTTGGTTCTCTGTTCCTGCATCAGTTTGCTGAGGATAATGGCTTCCAGCTCCATACATGTCCCTGCAAAGGACATGATCTCATTCATTTTTATGACTGCATAGTATTCCATCGTGTATATATATATGTACTGCATTTTCTTTATCCAGTCTATCATCGATGGCAACTTTTTTTTTCTTAAAAAATGTAAAGAAAGAAAAGACACACAGACTTGTACCCAAACATTAATAGAAACATTATTTATAATGGCCCAGAATTAGAAATAACTCAAATGTCCATCAATTGGTGAATGGATTAAAAAACTGTGATATATCCATAAGGAAAATATTACTCAACAATAAAAAGGAAATGCAGTACTGATTCACAAAGCAGCATGAATAAATATCAAATGCTAAATGAAAAGAAGCCAAGACACAAAGACTGTACTCTGTATGATCCCATTTATAGGAAATTGTAGAAAAGGCATATTATAGTGATAGCAGATCAGTGGTTGCCAAGGACTGGGACTTAGGAAGGAGATTAACTGCAGAGAGACATGAGGGAAGTTTTTGGGGTGATAGAAATGTTCATGATTATGATGGCTTTATATGACTATGTTTTTCAAAACTGATCAAATTGTACACTTACACTGGGGATACAGCAGTCAATAAAATAGGTTAAGGGCTTTGTCTTCATCCAGTTTATATTCTCTTCTCTGCACTTGACCACATATGGTGCAAAACTAGTATAGAAGTCTACTAATTTATGCTAATCATTGGCCAAAACCTACTTGTAAGGAGTCTTCTTTCAGGCTGCAAGACCCATGAACACAGCTGCTGCTCCAAATCCCATGCAAATGCCTGTGGTTGCTGCCATGACAAAATACCATAGACTGGGTGGCTTAAACAATAGATATTTATTTTCTCACGGTTCTGGAGGCTAGAAGTCCAAGGTCAAGGTGTGGGTAGGTTTGGTTTCTTCTGAAATTTTTGCTTTTAGCTTGTAGGTGGATGCCTCTTGCTGTCCTCACATGGTCTTTTATTTCTGGGTGTGTACCTATGGGGCACCTCTGTGTGTTCAATTTTCCTTCTCTTGTGAGAACACTAGTCAGATTGAATTAGGGCTCACTTATATAAGTTCATTTTAACTTAATCACCTCCTTAAAGGCCCTATCTCTAATTGTAATTACATTCTGAGGTACTGGAGGATAGGGCTTCAACATATGAATTTACAGGGTGTGAGGGCAGCATAATTCAGCCCTTATATAGTTTCATGCTTTTCCAGGACCCTCTGCCATGAAGTCACTGAGTATCTAAAGTATCACTTGTTAAGTCCCTGAGAAATAAATCACAGAAGTGATTTTGGAAAACTTTCACACATCTTACATTATTTTCAACATTGCAAGGAAAATGAACGAGAATGACAAAGAAGCACTAGTCTCTGTTCTCAAAACTCAAATTGAAGAGTCCCCTTTTGTAGGTTTCGTGGTCTCTGTACTGTGGGATTCCACATAGCATTTTCCTTTCTGCTTCTTCAAGCAGGAGACAGGCACAGCAGGGAATCTCTGAGAGTTTATCTTGATTTTCACCTGTTACTCCTTTTCCTATAAGTAACATTCAGTAACTCAAAAGCACGAGTTCTGGGTAGCACTAAAAGAAATGTGGGATCCCTACATCCTGGGTGTCTAGCCCAAAACCAAATTGGTTTTGAGTTTCTTCAGGGCAGTGATCATGCCTGTTATGTTTCTTAGTACCTTTCATAGTACTATTGCAGGCGAATCCCAAAATTGAGGTTCACCCCTGGAAGCCACATGGGTTCTTGGCTTCATGCAGGGAAGAATTCACGGGCGAGCTGACAGAGTAAAGTAAAGGCAAGTTTATTACAAAGCAAAGGAATAAAAGGATGGCTGCTCCATAGGCAGAGCACAGGTACCCCATAGTCAGAATAGCACTAGGTGGGGGGCTGCTAGCTGGCTATTTTATGGCCATTTCTTAATTATATTCTAAACAAAGGGTGGGTTATTCACAAGTTTTCTGGGAATGGGGCAGGGAGCTCCCAGGACCAGGGATTTCTCCCCAGTCTTGACCATACAGTGTAACTTCTAGACATTGCCATGTGACATTTATAAACTATCATGGTGCTTGTGCTAGTGTTTTAATTAGCATATGTTGTAATTAGCAGAGCAAAGTTGCCATGTTGGTTTTAGCTGACATAGGCTGGTTTGTTTACTTATCCTCTCTTATCAATGGGGTCTCCTATTTTAGCAGCAGGATTATGTGACCCATTGTCTTGGAAACTGGTCCTGTTGAATTCCTATTTCAGTACTGCGCTTAGTACTATGCCCTTACTAGAAACTAAGCTATCTGCTTAATAAATATTTTCCAGAGGAAGTTAGGAGACTTTCAAAGGTGTGAACTACATTTCCCAGAATTCCCCTTGCCATATCATCCTTAGTGAGCATCTGTGGAGGTGGAAAAGAAAGAGAAGCTCCAGGACCAGCTGCAAGCAGGTGTGTGAGCCAACTGGAGGCTCGAGCAGCTTCTGGGTGATCTTGAGAATTGTCACACTGATTCTGTAGACTGAGCTGATTGGTGGAGGTGTCCATGAGGTTCTTGAGATTCGTAATAGCTTTAAGTGAATGCTTGCAATCACCACCCATTGCCTGGGTGAAGAATGAAGAGTTTGAGTGAGGAGCTTTCTAGAGGTTTGACAGATTGGCAGCAGTGTTTGCCTCATCTCTTGAGAACCATCCACATTGGTGCTTCAGGCTGGCATAGTTGGTAGTGGCTTTCCTGACTTTTGCATCTCAACTCTTCCAACCTTGGAAAAGCTTGAATTCCCATACTAAAACCCTTCCTATCTGAAATACAGGAGTGGCTCTGGTTTTCCCCTCTGAAGCCTGGTTAATACCTAAGGTCACACAACTGAGCACAGTCAGAAACTGTTCCAGAATTGCACTCAGAGAAGGTTAGAGTTAGAAGAAAACTCAGAGATCTCTATCAAAGTTTCTTATTTTACAAATGAGGAAATGGGCTTCATGTAATATAGTGACTTAGATGAGAAAGGTAGAATTGCATTAAGAATCTGATTTCAATCCAGTGCTTTTTTATTTTTATCATACATAATTTACCTTTAAAAATACACATGAATATGAGCTTCAAATCACTGAAAAGTTTAGAAAATATTCAGAAATAAAGAGGGATTATTTTGTTTAGGTAATCATCTGTATATTTATTTATTTTGTGAATGTGAACTGTTCATGTGTGCTGTCTCTCTCTCTGTTCCAGTGAGAGCACCGGAAAGTATTTGATGAATTCTGAAGTTGAAATGTACCTGTGGCGAGAAGCTTGTTCAGGGTTCTTAGGACAATCTAGAGAAGAGTCAGCTATAGGAAAGGAGCAGGTCAGCATGGAAGTGAAAGGACCATATTAAATACATTTTAGAACCCAGGATAAATCAGAACTGGGTTCTGAATGAAAAGCAGTACTGAATGAAAAATGTGGAATATAAAGTTGAATAAACTCAGATATATTATGGTGATTAAAAAAAAGAAGACATTACCAAGATATTCTGTGTTACCAAGATATTATATGTTGGAATATTGCATAAATAAATAAGTGACAGTCTATCAAAACAATTGAATTTTGGGTGCCTATTAAAATGATTTTAACAATGAGTTTTTAATAATATGAGAGAACACTTTTGACATCATGGCGACTGGATCACAAGAAGGATTCAGAATTATAAGTGAGTTATCATCTCAGCTGTATTTTAAAACGGCACAGAAAAAAATGACAAAGGAAATTTGCCACAGTTATGCCGGTATTCACTTGGAGTAGTGGGACTATGGCAAAACTCTGTCTCTCTGTCTCTGTCTCTGTCTCTCTCTCTCTCTCTGTCTCTTTTTTGCTTTCATTTTCTCTTGTCTAAGCCTTCTAGATTATCTGCAGTGAGCATATTACACTTACCATCAGAATTAAAACTGAAGAGGAAAAACTCGTAGTTTGGAGAAGTAATAAATAGGATAGTTAATCAAGGACAAGGTGAAGTTTTTCCCTAAGGAAATCTTAGCTACATCTTTTTTGTTTCATGAGCTGCTCACTGTTTCCAACAGAACATTTGCAATAAAACCTGAATGGCTGACTGACTGAATGACTGGCAGGTTTTAAAAGGTTCTGTCATGTAGTCAGAGAAGTGCATGAATTCTTTCTCCTGTGTGACATGCAGCAAATAAGGATGGAGGGCTGTTTTCTTAAATAATCTATGTAATAGGCATAGCTTGTAAGTGTGATTTTTTTGTTTGTTTGTTTAAATTAGATTTGAAATTTTAACATATACCATGGGAAATCTTTCAGGTCCTTAGCATGTTCATGAAAAAGCATGCTGGGTAAAACAATCCCTGTCTCAGAAAAAAAAATGCTGCTTATTTTTGCAAGCTCCCTTTTAACTTCACAAATATTAATGACCATTATTAAGTTATCTCTTTACAGAAATGCTCAAACATCTTGTAGATTAATAAACCTCCAGGGTTGGTATTTTATTTTGATTCATTTTTTAGAAATGCTCAAAAGGATGGAGCCAGTGACTCTCGTTTCTCATATTATGTGGCTTGTTGACATTTGAATTTTCAAAATATCAAGGATTTCTCCAGTGTGACTCATGTGAATCACGTGCCCTTTTTTTCTTTGAATGATGGGCTGCTGATTCAGAACTACATTATAAAATTAGAAATGCCAATATTTCATTCAGCCTACTTTAAAAAACCTGTTCTTTCAACTTTTGGTTTAGTAATCTGCAAACTAATTTGATAATTAAATTTGGTATAGAACTTTTATTTGTATTTTAGTTTTATTCTTAATGAGCAAAATAGCCTGAAGCACACTGGTAAAATGTGTATGGGAAAATGGCAGCAGTCTGGGATTTTTGCTATGCAGGTCATAGTAATGTCTCCATCATTAACTTCCTAGGTAGCATGAGCTATAATCCTTGGCTTTAGTGGCTGTAATATGAGAGTTTCCTGCTCTTGATTTTAGTGGCTATAAAATGAGAGTTTGTTGCACTATATTAGACAGGATAGGTTAAATTATGCTGCAGTAATGAAGAGCTTCCAAATTTCAGGGCTTGAAACAATCAACGTTTATATCTTGCTTATACTATATAACCATCATGGGTCAACTGGGGTCTCTGTTCCCAAGTCATTATCATCCTTACTCTGGGACTCAGGCTGACAAAGCAGCCACTTCCTGAAACATTGATGGTTGCCATAGCAAAGGTAATTGAGAAGATGCCAAAGCATGCATTGACTCTTAAAGCTTCTGCCCAGAAGTGACACATGCTACTTCCTTACATATTCTATTCATCAAAGCCAGTCTTATGGCCAAGCTTAACTTAAAGAAAGGGAAACTCGATTTTGGTAAAAGTTAGTATGATCTATAGATAATCAATCTATAAAGGCCTTTTAATGTCTAGGAGTCTATGCTTCTGAAGTGAACTGAGAGTGGTTATGATAAACATTTGGCTTAAGAACAAATATGTACCTTGTAGCAAAGACTGATGACATTTTGGGGATTTTTATGGAGAGCATTATAGATTCACATGCAGGTGTAAGAAATGATGCAGAGAGATCTTTTATACACTTTACCTGTTTCCCTAGTGATAATGTTTTGCAGAACTGTAGCACAATATCACAACCAGGATATGGACACAGATGCAACCTGCCTTTCTTATTCAAATGTCCCCAGTTTCACTTGCGCTCATTTATATTTGTGTATGTGTGTTTAGTTCTGTGCAATTTTTATCAAATGTGTAGTTTTCATGTGTCTTCACCACTGTGAAGGTTCTAATCAGTTCTAACACTACAAGCATCCTTCTCTCCTACTACTAATGTACTCTCCATTTCAAAAATTTTGTCATTTCAAAAATGCTATTTCAATGTAATCATACAGTGTACAACTTTAGGGGACTGGCCTATTTCATTCAGCATAATTCCCTGGAGATTTATCTAAGTTGTTGAATATGTCGATAATCTGTTATTTTTATTGCTATGTGTTATTCAAGGCATGTATATCCTCAGTTTGTTTAACATTTGCCTGTTGAAAGACATCTGGGCTGTTTCCAGTTTTTGGCTAATATGAATAACACCACTATGAATATTTGTAGGCAAGTTTTTGTGCAAAAATAAGTTTTCATTTCTCTGAGATAAATGCCCGTGAGTATAATTGCTGGATAATATGATAATTGCATGTTTACTTTTATAAGAAATTGCCAATTGTTTTTCAGTGTGGCTTTACCATTTTACATTACCACCACCAATGTATGAATGATCCACCAAATGCTCATAAGCATTTGGCATTTTCATTATTTTTTTATTTTAGCTATTCTGATAGATGTGTAGTGATATCTCATTGTAGTTTTAATTTACATTTCCTTGATACCTAGTGATATTAAAAATCTTTGCAAGTGCTCATTTGCCATCTGTATCTTCATGTAAAGTGTCTGTTCATAGCTTTTTCTCTTTATTAGTTTTTTTCTTATTGTTGAGTTTTGAGTATTCTTTCTGTATTTTAGAAACAAGTTCTTTGTCAGAGTGATGATTTGCAAATATTTTCTTCTGATTTCCAGCTTGTCTTTTCATTCTCTTAATGGTGTCTTTTGCAGAACAAACATTTTTAATTTGAATGGCATATGATTTATCTATTTTTTCTTGTATGGCTTTTGCTTTTGGTATCATTTAAGAAATCTTCGTCTATCTCTAGATCCTAAAGATTGTCTCCTATGTTTTGAGGAATCCAGATATGGGTGTGATTGTTCAGATTCAACTATAGGCAATTACAAAGCTTAGCCTGGCAGGCTTCATGGGGAGAAGCTGACCTCCCCACACCAGATTTTGTATATAGCCAATGCATTGCAATTTTCTGGAGCAAGTTGCAGTCAAGGGCCTTCTGGGCCAACCATGTTTATATGCATATCTGCATTTCTAGTCTGGGCACCTCCAGTGGGAGGTCTCCTCTTTGAGGATCTATGCTGAGGCACTTCCCAGGCATCTCTGCTGAGACCTCCTTATTGGGAGCCTTGGCTAAAATACTTCTCTCCACTTAGCTTCAGTATCTTTCTACTCCCAGCCTTTCCCCTTTCCATCTCCTCAGCCCGTGAATCCATAGAGAGGCAAGTATCTTTTGTTTAGGGTTTTTCAGCAGTGAGACAATTCCCTTTGTAAGTACTATGTCTACCTGACCCTCACATAGTGAAATAATAGAGGAAAAAAAATGGAACATTAGGGAGCTAGTGCCTCTTGCTTGCACTGTCACTATAAGTAAATAGAGGTTGGATTGTTACTTTCAGTTTGGCTAGTTGTCCTGATTGAGCACCTCCACATCTGACTGCTTGAATTTTTTTTTAAGTTTCATGCCATTACTATTTATATTTAATTCCATTATTCATTTAGAGTTAATTATTGTATAAATGTAAGGTTTAGGTGGAGATTCATTTTACTTTTGTTTGTGATTGTTTAATCGCCCCAGTACCATTGGTTGAAAAGGCTCTTCCTCCATTAAATTGCTTTTGCACTTTTGTGAAAAAATGGTTGAACATATTTGTGTGGGTCTACTTCCTGGTTTTCTATTTTGTTCCATTAGTATGTATCTATATGTCTCTACCAATACCACATTTTCTTGATTACTGTAGCTACCTTTTTAGCATGAATAGTTACTGGATTTTATCAAATGCTTTTCTGCATTAATTGATAGGGCCATATAATTTCTGTTTTTTAATCTGTTGATGTAATAGATTACACTGGTTTTCAATTTTGAGTCAAGTTTGAGTACCTGAAATAAATCTCACTTGGTCATAGTGTATAAGTCTATTTATACATTGCTTGGAATTGGTTTGTTAACATTTATTGAAGATTTTTCCTTCTAAGATGGTGAGAATTATTGATCTGTAGTTTTTTTTCTTTCTTTTCCTATTTTTGTCTAATTTGGTATACTTGCTTAATAAAATGAGTTTAGTGTGTGTTCTCTCTTATTCTATTTTTTATAATAGATTCTGTAAAACCTATTTTTATCTAAATGTTTGATAGAATTCTCCAGTGAAAGTATCTGGACCTAGAAAATTTTGGGGGAGAGCTTTTAAATTACAGATTCAATTTCTTTAATGGTTATGAGGATCTCTATATTACATATTTCATCTTTATTGAGTTTTGGTTGTTTGCAGCTTTCAGGGAATTGGTCAAGTTTTCTTACTTTGTTGAATATCTTAGCATACAGCTGTTTGTTGTATTTCCTTATCTTTTCAGTGTTTGCTGGGTCTGTAGTCACAACCTCAATTTAATTTCAATTTTTTTATTAGTATCTTCTCTATTTTTAAAATCTTATTAGAGATGATCAATTTATAGATTTTATTTTTTTGAAGAACCAGCTTTTTGTTTCATTGATTTTTTTCTATTATTTTTCTATTTTCAGTTTTGGTCGTTTTTGTTCTGACTTTAGTTATCTTGTTTTTATTTGGGGCTTATTTTGCTCTTCTTTTTCTAGTGATTTTGAGGTAAGAACTTAGGTTATTGATTTGAGGCCTTTCCTCATTTCTGATGTAAGTATTTGGTGATATACATATCCCTTTTAGCACTGCTTCAGTTGTAGCACATACATTTTGATATGTTATTTATGTGTTTATTTATTTATTTGAGGCAGGGTCTCTCTCTGTTGCCCATGCTGGAGTGCAGTGGCGTGATTATGGCTCACTGCAGCCTCAACCTCCCAGATTCAAGTGATCCTCCCACCTCAGCTTCCCCAGTAGCTGGAACTACAGGCCTACACCACCATACCTGGCTAATTTTTTAATTTTTGTGTAGAGATAGGATCCCCTATGTTGACCAGGCTAATTTTGGAATGTTGTACTTGTCATTTTCATTCAGTTCAATGTAGTTTTAAAAATTTTCTGAGAATTGCTTCTTGACCCATAGATTATTTAGAAGTTTTCTGTTTCATTTCCATATGTTAAGAGATTTTCCTATAGTCTTGTCTTTAAAAATTGATTTTTTGTTTGACTCCATTATAGTCAGAGAACACATTCTGTGTGATTTCAGTTCTTTTAAATTTGCTGAGGCTTGCTTCATGTTCCAGTGTATATTCTATCTTGAGGAATGTTTCATGGGCACTTGAAAAAAGTGTGTATTTTGTTGTTGGTGGTGGTGCAGTGTTCTATGTAAGTACATTAGGAATTCTTAGTTGATTGTGTTGTTCACATCTTTTAAATTCTTGCTGCTTTTATTTCTGGTAGTCTTTTCAGATGCTGAGAAGGGGGTGCTGATGTACTCAGCTTAATTGTGATTTTGTCATTATGTCATCCCCCTATTTGTCGCTACTAATTTTCTTTGCTCTAAAGTCTATTTTATCACATATTTATGTAGCCATGGCTGCTTTTTTATTTTATAAAAACATAGTGTTTTATGGAATACTATTTAGCATCCTTTTAGTTTCAGCTTGCCTATGTTGTTGGATTGAAAGTGCTTTATTGTAAACAGATATAGTTGGGTCATTTTAAAATACACTCTTGTGTGAAATGGAAAGGGGTGGTGGAGGAGTGGGGATGAATTCTTCCCTTGACCACTTTTTCTCAATCAGAAAACAACAAAAGGGGCTCCTGATCAACTTGATGGTGTTGGTCCTGCCTGATGTTGTCAGAGGGACCATGGTTTGATCATGGAGAGGAATGAGCCTACCTCATTGGGAATTGGCAAATATGGGTCTGGCTTGCCTTCTGTTGTTAGGTAGAGGGATGGATGTATGATGCCCCACTGCTGTATTACTTCAATCCTAAGATCCTCAGATAAGTTAACTTTCTTTTTACAACCGTACAGAGTTCTCCTTTGATTATCTCTTATGTTATTTTCCAGCTTTATAGTTGCGCTTAGAAGGGAGGAGTAAAGAGAAATGTATTTATGCCATCTTGTCCAGACTGGAAGAGATATTTTATATGCTAAATTACCAAATTACAAATTCTCTGAAGGTAAGATTTGCCTTATTCTCCTCAGCGTCTTTCACAGTCCGTAGTGTAGTTTTTAGTGTATCGTAGCTTTTCAATGACTGCAATTTTAAGTGAGAATTATTTAATAAAATAAATAATTTTAATAAATAAAATAAAAGAAAAAAATATTATTTAATAAAATACTGAATTATTATGAGTGGCTACATATTTCAGTTACCATATTTCTTTTGCAAATACATTTCACTTAAAAGATTTAACTTTTGGATCTGCTGAAGTCATTTTTAAGATGGTTCTGTTACAAATGAGTAGAATGAAAAGTCTATTCTCACAGGTTGTCATTTGAAAAAAGGGAGATAAAGGGTCAGGTTATTAGTATTTAACAAGAAGCCCAGTTACTGAGTTGGCCAGAATACTCAGATGAATGGCTATGAAAAGAGAAAACATAGCATCACTAGGAACTTAAGTAGAAGTTAATATCAAATATTTGAAATTAATGAGTATTTCTCCTTTCTTCTGTAACTTTCATCATCTATACTATAAACCTAACATTTGATTGTACTTTGTTTTCTACTCTTTATTTCCTCTGGTTAAGTATTATTTTACTCACCCTTCTATATAAACTTCTTCATGCATCAGAAGGAAGCCTCATACTTCATCTGCTTTCTCCTTCATTCCTTCAACTCTTCTTCTTGATAAAAATGACCTTATATTCCAGGCTTTCTGTCCAGTTCTAATTTTAAGTGTTCTACCACATTGTTCCACTAACCATCAACCTGTCCCAGAATTTCAACACTGTAATGTATAAGATAGATTTAGCAAACTGGATTTCATAATTGAAGTAATACTGCAATTCTTTAGTAAGATGAACTGTCTTAATAGTTGCAGAGAGAGATGAACTGTCTTAATAGTTGCAAAGAGATGTAATTTCTGTTCTAAATTTAAAGCAAAGAATAGACAATTATGCTGACATTGGAGGCAATGGCTAAAGTGATGATATGGTTTGGCTGTATTCCCACCCAAATCTCATCTTGAATTGTAGCTCCCATAATTCCCACGTGTTGTGGGAGGGACCCGGTGGGAGGTAATTGAATCATGGGGGCAGGTCTTTCCTGTGCTGTTCTCATGGTAGTGAATAAGTCTCACAAGATCCGATGGTTTTACAGAGGGGAGTTTCCCTATACAAGTTCTCTCTTGCCTACTGCCATATAAGATGTGTCTTTCTCCTCCTTTGCCTTCCACCATGATTGTGAGGTCTTCCCAGCCATGTGGAACTGTGAGTCCATTAAACCTCTTTTTCTTTATAAATCATTCCATCTTGGTTACATCTTTATTAGCAGCATGAGAACTAATACAAGTGGTATATTTTCTGAACTCTTGGTTCAGAAAATACATTTGTTATACCCACAGTGACTAGTAAATTATCTTGTTACATTATAGGATGTTAGAGGATAGAACATCTGTATTATATTTGGCATAGTTTCCATTGTTGCTAAAGTCTACAGGAGAGGAAAGAAGATAGATGCTTTCACCCATGGAATATTCAATCCAATATTATAATGATCAATCTTACAAAATAATTTTCTATATCTGCTGACTTTAAGTGTGGGAAATGAATATCTTTAAGTGTGGATATGACAAATTCTATTTTGTTTGTGTATCTTTGGAGAGATCTTTCAGATATGTAGGTGGAAACACATTTTAATGTTGTTTTCTCTGGGTGAGCAAGTGACATTCTCTTAGGAAAAGTAAGCCATTAGAATGAAATAGAATAATCAAGATTGCCCAGTTTATTAATATCTATTTTAAATTTTAGTCATGAGACATTATTCAAACAAGAGAGAAGATCCTGAAGACCTAGTGCAAGAACTATTTTGAACTTAGGAATTCTTAAAGCTGGCACCATGCTGGCCCTTATTAATTATGCATCCTACAAATTTCTTCACTTGCTTGGGTTTCTAGTTCTTGTAAACTGAAAATTTTTTGACAAATGCAATAGCTTTATTTATAGTAAAATGAAGTCAAGAGTGAAAAATCATAAAGTGCCTTAAGGCATATCCTGTCAAATTCCAGTTAGAGTCTATGATAGTTATTTTAATATTCAACTAGGCTGGGCGCCGGTGGCTCACACCTGTAATCCCAGCACTTTGGGAGGCTGAGGTGGGCGGATCACAAGGTCAAGAGATCGAGACCATCCTGGCTAACACGGTGAAACCCTGTCTCTACTGAAAATATAAAAAATTAGCCGGGCTTGCTGGCAGGTGCCTGTAGTCCCAGCTACTTGGGAGGCTGAGGCAAGAGAATGGCGTGAACCCGGGAGGCGGAGCTTGCAGTGAGCAGAGATCATGCCACTGCACTCCAGCCTGGGTGACAGAGCGAGACTCCATCTCAAATATATATATATATTCAACTAGTGTTTTTTGAGCATCTACTGTGTGTGAAGCATTGAACTCTTAGGTTCTGGAGATGGAATTGCAAACAAGAGGTGGTCACTATCCTCAAGAAATGCTTGTAATCTAGAGGACTTAGCATCAGTAACAAACATTAAATTATCTCCTGAAAACATCCTTAGCTTTTAAAACAAATAAGTTTGCACTTTCCCCAGTCTATTTGTTTTGTAAGCTATAACTGAATTGTGTAGACAGCTCATAAACTGCTCTGATTCAGGTTCCATGTGTCATGAGTTTAGTTAGTGGTGCTGGTGTGTAGCTTGAGGTAAATCCCACGTAAATTGAAATTTGGGTTATGGATCTTGACTGGAAGAGTTAGACCCACTTTTTGAGGAGGAGGAGGGTGAGAACTTTTGATATGTGTATCAGTTTTCTATTGTTGCTATCATAAATTATTAAAAACTTGGTAGCTTATAAGAAACTCAAAATTATCATCTTGCTATTCTGTAGATTAGAAGTCCAATAAAGGCCTCAGTGGGCTAAAATGAAGGTACCAATCAGGTTGTGTTTCTTTCTGGATGCTTTAGAGGAGAACCAATTTCCTTTTCCAACTTCCAGAGGCTACCCATATTCTTTGATTTGTGGCTTTCTTTCTCCATCTTCAAAGCCAGCAATGGCGGGTTAATTTCTTCTTATATTGCATCTCTCACCTTCTTTCTTAGTCACATTTCTCTGTGATGCAACTCTTCTGCCTCTCTCTTCCACTTTTAAGGACACTTGTAAAATATTGGAGCCACTTGGATAATTCAGGATAATCTCTCCATCTCAAGGTCATCACATCTGCCAAGTCCCTTTTGCCATATAGGGTAATACATTCACAGATTCCAGTGTTCAGAGCATAGATATCTTTGTGGGTCATTATCCTGCTTACCGCCACAGGTTACATAATCTTAAAGTTAACCCTGATATTGCTTGTGATTCACTAGAAGAAATGCAACACGATGGAGCCTTAGCATTTAGCCATTCCTGCTATAGAGGCTGCTAGTCTTATCACAACATTGAGCAAAATAATGCTAAACTAGCTGGTTATATAATCATTCCTGCTGTGAACTGAATGTTTGTGCTTCTCAAAATTCCTGTCTTGAAGCCACAACCCCCAATGTGACTGTATTTGGAGATAGGGCCTTTATGGAGGTAATTAAGGTTAAGTGGGGTCATAAGGATGGGGCTTTGATCTGAAAGTATTAGTATCCTGATAAGAAGAGACAAGAGAGAGCTTGCTCTCTCTCTCTGTCTCTGTATCTCCTTGCCATGTGAAGACACAGAGAGAAGGTGGCAAGTTAGGAAAAGATCTTTTACCAGGAAACAAATTGGCCAGCACCCTGATTTGGAACTTCTAGCCTCCAGAGCAGTGATAAAATAAATTTCTGTTGCTTAAACCACCCGTTCTATGGTATTTGTTATGAAAGTCTGAGTTAAGTAAGACAGTTCCCAAAATGGCTTTGTCTGTTTCTCTCCCTTTTTCACTCACTGGCCCATGCGCCTTCTTGCAGCTTCTGCTCATTTGTCTTTGTCCCAACATTTATTTAAGAAAATAAAAAAGGGCATAAAACATGCTCAAGGATAGATGAGAATGTAACATTTTGCCCAGAGGAAAATTAAATTCCGAGACAGCATTCTGAAGGTGCGTATTAAGTGAATTGGTGGGGGAAAATGTAATTTAGGAGACAGTGAAATTGCATTTGAGTGGAGCATCTCGCAGCAGCACTGTGTCTATCTGGATATCATTTCCATTTCAGTTTCCTGCATGTGTCATGTCCTAGAACTCCCCCACTACATTTATTTTGAGACCATCAAGAATAGATAACTCAAGAATGATCTGCAGGTCAGTGTACAGGTAAAGGAAGTTTCTAATACTGGAATAAAGATAGGGCAAAAATGAAAATCATAAGCATCATGTTTCTTTTCATTTTTGATCAGTTGATTTCTTATAATGTATTAGGCAGTATAATAGGATGTTAGAATCAAAGTTTCAAGACATCAAGATGTAGTAAATTTCAGATATCAAAGTGAGTCAGACCATCCTTTAGGAATTTCAAAGTAGATGGCCAAAAAATTCTCAGAGAGCCTCACTGTCAGTAAGGGATTTAAAAAAATGTGGGTGTTTGAAAATGAGAATATTTTATGAAGAGGAATGCTTTGGAGGAGGTTGTATAAACTTCCCACCCTATACCCTGTTGCTAAGGAGGCAAGGTGGAGAGGTATGTGCTCCTTATTTCGAATTCAAGGGAGGGAGGATTAAGTGGGATCATTCAGAGAGCTTCATAAACAGTCCCTAGAATTGTTAGATACAGTGACTAATATCTGACTCATGCCTGAGAAAGCTAAAAGTGAAGAAGTTATCTAAATCTTCCTGTGGCTTCAAAGTAGAGGAATGGAACTAGAAAGCAACTGCTCTCCCTCCACCCTCTCCACCCACCAATATTGGGCCAATGTGGCAAAAATTCTGGGGCCAGAATGGGAACCTCACCTTAGGAATGTCTATTTAATAAAGGCTCCTGCTCAATACAGTTCTTGACAGAGATTTGAGGTATATAGTGTTAAATAAAGAAAGCCTGCCTCCAGAGATGCATTCCCCATGACAATGGAATTATGGTTGGAGGGCCCCAGCAGAGGTGCCTCTGAAAGAGCACAGACACATGCTTAGAAAAGAGTCACTGTCAAACAGCTATCATGTCCTGAGAGGATGCACCCATTTCCTTTGGCTCTTCCTCTTTTCCCACTCTGTATTCTAATCCAGAAGGAGCAGTGACCTAGGAACAGGGAATAGAAATCCCAGATGGGGAGAGAGAGTTAAAGAATTATACCTCCACTCCTCCAAGGATGGGATATGTTTAATATTGACTCAGGTTTGATTGAAACTTTTGTTATTAGTAGGGACTGGGAGTTTTTGGTTACTGTTGTGCTTATGTAGTAGAGACTGAAGGTTTTTGGTTACTATTGTGCTTGTGAAGTGATAATGAAAACTTTGTTACCCAAAGTGACCATTGATACATCAGGCCATGTAGCCTGATAGATTTCCATCCAGTGGCAGGAGAAGGACAGCTTCCTTTTAGCAAATTCACAGGGACAATGGGAGAGCAAAATAAAGTTGCTTTTAGGATCTCACTCTGGGAGTCCTGTTTGTTCAGCATACTGATGACAGTGGCAAATAATAGGTATATGTTGGGGCCAATGCCCACAAAATTGACTGAATTCAGATCAATATGCCTATCTTCAAAAGGATGAATCACTTCTTTTTTCTTCAAATACAGAAAAACTACTTAGAGCTTTTCAAGGCCACCAAATTCTTAGTTCTGACTTCAGAAAAATATTTGTTTCAGATATGGAAATCAATCTGCCTGTCATTGTCAGCTTCTCTTTCTAGATTAAACTGTCTTTCCATCTCTCCTTTGCTAAAAAATAATAGTATCAGGCTGTTCTTTGCTCCTGGGAAGTCACTGAAGAGACAATGGTTGTATCCTGCTTTCAAAGGCAGCCTATCATTAGGGTACCCAGAAGTGTACTGTTGGGGTATTAGTCAGGATTCTATAGGGGAACAGAACTAATAGGATAGATGTGTATGTGAAGCAGAGTTTATTAAGGAGTATTGACTCATATGATCACAAGGTAAGATCCCACAATAGGCCATCTGCAAGCTGGGGAGCAAGGGAGCCACTCCGAGTCCCAAAGCCTCAAAAGTAGAGAAGCTGACAGTGCAGGCTTCAGTCTATGGGCTCCCTGATGTTAAGTCCAAGAGTCATTTATACTCACTAGTGTAAGACAAAGAGTCCAAATGATGAAGAACTTGAAGTCCAATGTTCAAGGGCAGGAAACATCCAGCACAGGAGAAAGATGAAGGCCAGAAGACTCAGCAAGTCAGCTCTTTCCACCTTCTTCTGCCTGTTTTATTCTAGCCACGCTGGAAGCCAATTAGATTATGCCCACCCAAATTGAGGGTGGGTCTGCCTTTCCCAGTCCACTGACTCAAATGTTAATCTCCTTTGGCAACACCCTCACAGACACACCAGGAACAAAACTTTGCATCTTTCAATCCAATCAAGTTGACACTCAATATTAACCATCACAGGTACCTAGTGGCCTTCATCATGGTCTTGTGTGAAAGACTCTACCCAAAGAGAAATGATAACATTTGAATCAATCAAATCCTTTTTTTTTTTTGGTGGGGGGTGGAATTTAGGCTAAGAGACTCAAAGAGAAGTTCTGATTGATTCTGGGTGCTTATGTTGAAAGACACCTGTAATTAACAGCACATCCGTACTGTGGAGATTGGAACTGCTGTGCAGGGAGAAAGAGAAATGTTAGGAAGGAGACTTGGGAACCCTTAAAGCAAGAATGACCATTTTGGTCCTTTAGCTATTTTAGTTTTAGTTCCAATTCCATGGACATCATTACAATAGAACCTTCCTTTCATGTAAAGAATCTTCCTTTCCTTTGCCAATAAAGCCTCTGATTAGAAGATTGCCATAAACTTGACTTGGTGGCACTGATTTCATTGCATACCCTGCACAATTTTACCCTCAAAATTCACTCAGATCTCATCTGCTGTGTGATGGGCTTTTGGTTTTCTGCTTATTTTAAGGGCAGTTGACTTTCTAAATGCTACTACTATTTAGCACCTACTATTATTTCAGTTGGTTCTCAATTGTTATTTATTACTTTAATAATTTAATCTGGATTGATTGTCTAAATACCTGTGTCTTCACATGGACAAGCAGACCACCTTCTATATATAGACTTTAAATATGATTATTATGTACATTGCTTAAAGGTGGCTGAGATTGTTTTATTATTGTAGATGTTACTGGCTGATCTTTTCAGCTGATCTTTTTTATTGGAAATTGAGAAAGAAATGCTAATGGAGTAAAAAGGCCTTTTGCTTTAGATTTTGGAAAATTATGTTTAAGGTGGAGATAAATATACTCCATGTAAGGGATTCCTTGAAGAATTATTGTTTAATAACTTTAATTGTTTCCTGTCTCCTCTGTACTTTCACTACTCTCTCCCTGCTCCTAATCTCTGGCATTTGGTCTAGCCAATATTACATATCCCCCAGGGTTACCCTCTGTTTCCCCAGATGCATTAAGGCTTTGAAGTAATCTCGTTTGGAAAGGTAGCATTTTATCCTGGTGTGATATGAGTGTCTGGCTTCTTTAAAACCTTATTAGTAAACTGAGGGTCAGATTTTAAGTCCCAGCCCAACATTACCAAGTAACCTACATGGACCGCTGAAAAAGCCTCATGATAATGCTTGTAAAGAATGTTGGAGTATGGTAGATGGTACACAGGCTCTGAAGTCATGAGAACTCCCTGATCCTGGATTCCCCACTTAACAGCTCTGTGACACAGTCTCAAGGATATGTACTTTATCAGCGGGACCAGTAGGAGGCACTAGCTTGCCTTTTTGTGTGGAGTATTTCATATGAAATAGTAGTCAGTGATTCCCTGAGCCACTTTCAGACAGAAAGAAGGAGGAAGTTTTATTTAGGGAAATTCTCTCTCTCTCTCTCTCTCTCTCATACACACACACACACACACACACACACACACACACACACACACACACACACACACCCCTCCAGGCTAAAACTTAAAGTACTAAATAACAAAGCTGTTTTGCGTATTTTAACAGAAGATTGTGATCTGGGTGTATATGTATACATTATTAGATAACTAATTTTATACTTGGTTCATGTGAGTTGATCTGAAATATTATATTTAAGCTCCTTAAGTACTGTGGATCCCTACAATAGTTAAGGTAATATTGCCTGCTGTAACAAATAAACCCCCAAGTCTCAGTGACTTAACACAAGAGAAATTTGTTTCTTGTTCATATAAAGTTCTTTCAGAGGGAACAGGTGTTTAGGCATGTTTGAGTCCTCTGGGCATTCTGAGATTTAGGCTGTAGAGCCTCTGCTGCTCTCTGTGCATGGCTTCCAAGGTTGCTTTAATCATTGGTACTCAGTCACCTGAGAGTAGAAGAGAGTACAATTTACCTGTCAGAGGATTTATGAGCCAGACCTAGAAGTAGCACACATCATTTCTGATAACCTTGGTTATTGGTAGAACTTGGTGACATAAATATACCTTTCTACAAGTGGGGCTGCAAACTATGTCCCCAGGAAAAATAGAGAAGGTTTCTGTGAGCACGTAACAATCTCTGTCACAGTCCAACCTTCTGAGAACAAATATCAGTTTCATCTTTCTCTCTCATCTGGAACCACCTCCTCCCCTTCTTTAGTCCAATTCCAGGCCCTTAATACCCGGATGATACACAGTTTTCTTTATAATGTCCAAATGTGGCTTCTCATGAGCTGGCAACTCAACCTGTGGACAAAAAAGACTTGTTATCTTCCTTGTCCCTTTCCCCCCGGTATTCAGGGATGAAGTACGGACACTTTGCGCAATAACTCCGTTATTATACGTCTATTACGAATAGAATAATACTTCTATTCGTAAGAAGAAAGAATGGGAGACACAGCTCACTGGATTAAGCAATGATGAAACCCTACTGGGCAAACTTTATGAAATCCTTTTGCCAGACCAGTGGAGGAAGTTCCTGGATTAGATGCTGCTTCTTCTCACTAGGGGCAACATTCTTTCCTTGTCCATTGTTCTCCATGGCTCCTGGCTCTATCATCTGGAAAGTTCTTCCTTATCCATTACCTTCCATGACCACATTCAAAGTGGATGTTGGAGAGTCATCCTCCTTGGTCTCGTACAGGTTGCGTAGTCTATTTTCTTCTCATCAAGTTTAGGAGCCCAAAGGGTGTTCAAAGAAAGGCATTTTTAGTCCGGTCTCCTAGTTTCTTTGACAATCAGCTCCTTCAGATATTTCTGTTTAGTTCCTAGTGCCTATACGCATGTTAAAAGTTTTTTCTTATTCATAATTATCAATCTTGATTTTTTTTTTTTGCTTCCTTACAACTTAGTAGTTCTACCATGATAGTACCTGAGATAGAAGATCTAGATGGGTAGACCATACCCTAAATCTGTCTTTACCTCAGAACCGAGTTTTAATGAACCTTTGTTTTTCAAATCCATCTTATCTCTTACTATTTATTTGTTTTTCAAATCCATCTTATCTCTTAGTATTCATTTGTTTTTCAAATCCATCTTGTCTCTTACTATGTATTTGTTTTTCAAATCCATCTTATCACTTACTATTTGGGATGAGGAAGCAATAGACATTTACATACAATTGAGGCAAAAATTTCTGGACTTTCTCCATTCCATTTTGCAAAAAAGCTATCTCTTTAATATCTAGAAAGGAAAAGCCAACTCCCTTTACATTCCAGTTCTTTGTAAGCCTTTCCCTTAGAGCAGAGGCTGGCAAATTTTTCTGTAAAGTTTCAAATTATATTTTATTTACATTGTGGGCCATATGGTCTTTGAATTCTGCTTTTGTATACAAAAGCAATCATAGACAATATGTAAAAAATTAGGGTGGCTGTGTTCCAATAAGCTTTGTTTAAAAAAAAAGGTGATGGGCCAGATTTGGCCTTCAGGGCATAATTTGCTGACCCTGCCATAAAGCTAAGGACTGAATAGGCATGTGGCCAGCCTTCATGTTTTCCCAGGTGAAAGTTGTACTCTTTTTTTTTTTTTTTTTTTGTGAGTCTCACTTTGTCCCTGAGGCTGAAGTGCAGTTGTGTCATCTTAG
The DNA here is from genome assembly GCF_029281585.2 of Gorilla gorilla gorilla. Lineage (NCBI taxonomy): Eukaryota > Metazoa > Chordata > Mammalia > Primates > Hominidae > Gorilla > Gorilla gorilla. Next base: position 36,598,511 of record NC_073233.2, on the reverse strand, counting down.
CTCATTGCAACCTCTGCATCCTGGTTTCAAGCAATTCTTAGGCCTCAGGCACGCACCACCACACCTGGCTAATTTTTTATATTTTGCAGAGATGGGGTTTCACCATGTTGGCCAGGCTTGTCTCGAACTCCTGGCCTCAGGTGATCTGCCCACCTTGGCCTCCCAAAGTGCTGGGATTATAGGCATGAGCCCCCATGTCCAGCCGAAAGTTGTACTCTTGAGAAATAATAACATTCTAAACCACTAACTGACAGAACAGGTTCTTCTCTTGGCCAAGGGGACCCCATAGAAAACTTGGAAGCTAAGTTCATGGCATGATGGGATGGGAGGTCTGAAAGGCTTCATGATATTCCCTCCAAGCTCTTAGGCTTTCTTCCCTAAGGGCTAACTAGACACCAGCTTTTTCAAAAAAAGTCCACTCTGATAATATCTACTAGTTTATTTTCCCAGGTGCAGAACAAAGAGAAGATGAGAGTAATCATTCCTTCACTCTATGCTGAGATGTCTGCTTCCTCCATTCCTATTTACTTTGTTCACCTTATCTTACATAAAATGTAGATTTACTGAGTACTAACTAAAATCTCACAAGTATGTAATCATTTGTCTCATTGCCGCACCGACTCCTCTACCTTTGTAAAGGAAAATGTATAAATATTAAACCTCCGAGAACCTCTTTGGAAAAACAGCCACAGATGTGTCTGTTACTTGAGTTTTTCCTGGATGCATCCTCAAACTGGCACAATAAACCTTGATGACTGAGACGTACCTCTCAATCACTCATTTTGGTTGCCACTATGATTACTACTTTCTTTTCTCCTATTGTACAACCACTAAGCCAATGCCATATGTGCTAAAGTTTTCATTAATGCAACACGCCACTTCCAGTACCAATATTTGTAAGTTAAAATAATGCATTTTTTAAAACGAATAAACTCACAAATGTCAGTGACTAGAAGTTTACTGTGTTGATGCATAGCATCCACACAGCCTGCTATAAGGGGTGGTTGATATTGGGCACACTGCTCCTTGCAGACATTCGGGGATCCAGGTTGACAGTGGTTCTGTTTTCATCAACACAAAGCTTTCCTAGTCACGTTCAGGATTGACATCCAGCAAATAGAGGAAGAGAATAGATGATCACTTATGAGAGGTTTTTATGGGCCGTGTGTGAAAATATGTGCAGTACTTCTGCCCACATTCCATTAGCTGGCACACAGATACACTTGATTGCAAAGAAGGTGGGAAAATGTTGTCCAGCTTTATACCCAGGAAGACATAGGCACATATCTTCGTAAGTAGATTTGAATTCTCTACCTCTGTCACTAAATGCATACTAATGATTGAGGCTTTGCACACTAGCTGTGTGACTTCAGACTAGGCTCCAGGCCCATTTCACTTTTCTTATATTAGGCATAAAATCTAGATTAAATGTACAGTGCATAAAAAGATGCCATGTTAGTTGTCAACTAGTAAACACTGAACATGCCTACAGGAATATAGTAAACACCTGTACAGCAGTCTCCCAGTTTTTTATATATTAACATTATATCATATTTGTAAGAAATAAAACATTATAAATACAGTTTGAGGCTCTCTGGGTACTTTTCCACAGTTCCATTTCTCCTTCACCTTCCTCACTACCATGAACTCAGTGTTTATTATTCTTATGTACTGGCCTCACATTTTTATGATTCAAGTGCTGCTGACTTACTGACCAGTTTTCAATTACAGTCCACCAAATATCTCATGGGATGAATGGCATGGTATTTTAGTTAAAGCATTTCAGGAATGGAAGGCCCTCAATCCTTCAATCCTCAAAACTAATCTCTAGATTCAGCAACCCTTGTGGGGAGCGGAAGAGGTAAGAAGTTAAATAATCAGAGGTCAGACCATGATAGGCCTCATGTTTCAGCTAAGAATTAAGATTTTTTTTCCTGAAAACAATTGGAAAGCTCATTAATTAATTGGCATGGTCAAAGTTGTGGTTTAGACATACAATTTTTTTTTTTGAGACGGAGTCTCGCTCTGTTGCCCAGGCTGGAGTGCAATGGCGTGATCTTGGCTCATTGCAACCTCTGCCTCCCGGGTTCAAGTGATTCTCCTGCCTTAGCCTCCTGAGTAGCTGGGATTACAGGCATGCGCCACCATGCCCAACTAATTTTTGTATTTTTAGTAGAGATGGGGTTTCACCATGTTGGTCAGGCTGGTCTCGAACTCCTGACCTGGTGATCCGCCTGCCTTGGCCTCCCAAAGTGCTGGAAATACAGGCATGAGCCACCACACCCGGCCTAGACATACAATTCTTAAAGTCATGCGAGGACTGCCCAGAGCCAAGAGATGTCCACCATAGTGCTGAGAAGGGATTATCGGACTTCAACTAAAATGACAGCCCATGGAGATGGACCTTTTCTTGGCCTCCACCTGGAGGGTTCACAGGTTTTTGTTGCTGTTCCAGAAAGGAGTGTACTCCTATTTGGCATGGGAGTGCGTAAGAAGAAACTTCTGCTTTTTACTAGCATTTTGACCTTGGCCATTTGAACTAAGCGATAAGGGGGACTCTCTCCAGCAGGATTATAGCTCTGTTGGCCTCTGAAGTGCTTTAACTGCATTATATTTTTAAATCTGCACAGCAACTATGGGAGATAGTTACCATTTTTACTCCATTTTAAAAGTGAGAAAGGTGAGACCCAAAGGGGTTAACTAGTTTGCTCAGACCAGAAAGAGTATGAGCTGGGTTGTCCTTAACTTAAATCTGACTTTACCATTTTACTGCATTGTCTCTCTCAAGGGACAACCATCAACTAATATTTATTGAGGAATTACTATGTGCCAAGTACTGTTCTAAGCCCTTTTATCTGTTATTTCATTAATCATGAACACAACCCTCTAAAGCAGGACATATTATTATCCCTATTATACAGTTGAGGAAACTGAGGTCCAGAGAATTTAAGTAGCTTGTTCGAGATGACACATCTGCTTAAGATGATTGAGACAACATAAATCTGAAGCCATTGCCCTTTACTCTCCCTAATGTAAAGGTTTATTATTTTGGTCTGCAAAACTACAGGAAGAAGGAAAAGGCTATAATTTAAAGCATCTTATTCAACATTGTTAATATAGCCCTAGTTTCAATGCATTGCTATAAGCCACACCCAATACCAGATTAGAAGGGACAGAGATGATTATTATAATAATATCTATAGTTTTGCTTCAATCTTTACCAAAATGACTTCTTATTATGGTGGAATAGTCAAAGGAGAGCTGGATTAAGAGCAAGGAGGCTAGGATTCTAATCCTGGCTCTGCCGCAAACAGTCTTTGTGATTGCTGTGGTCTGAACGTTTATGTTGCTCCAAGATTCATGTTGAACCCTGATCCTTATTGTGGTGGTATTAAGAAGTGGGGCCTTAGGAGGTGATTAGATCATGAAAATGGACCTCTTATGTATGAGATTAGTGCTCTTATAAAAGAGACTTGAGGGAGCTTTCCGCTGTTTCCACCATATGAGGATGCAGCAAAAAGTCACCAGCGTTGAAGTAGGGAGCAGGCCCTCCCTTCCCAGACAAGAAATCCGCTGGCACCTTGATCTTGGACTTCCCAGCCTACAGACTGTGAGCAATAAATTTCTGTTGTTTATTAATTACCCAGTCTAAGGTATTCTGTCATAGCAGCCCAAAAGGACTAGGAGAGTGATCTTGGGTGGGCCACTTAATATCACTGGGCTTTAATTTTTCCATCTCAAATATTCAAGAAGTAAACTATAGAAACTCTAGTATCTCCACCCATTCTGTGATTCTCTCTATGCTTTTTTTCTCCCAAATTACATCAGAAAATGTCTTCAAAAAATGACAGGAAATTTAAGTGACAAAACACTTCAGAAATCCAACAAAATTATTTTTAATATCTCCAAAGATAAGGAAAGGTAATATTTATAGAAACACTGGGAATTATATGTTAAGATTTCATTCCACTAATATTATAAAATACAGAATATCTAAGTCATCTGTTTGTACATAAAACAATCCAAGCCTGTGACTCTGGTGGCTAGCATCTTTATTAAAAAAATAAGATTTAAATAAGTTAGTTAAACAATATGAGTGTGAAACTGAGTGCATAACTAAGACAGTTAACACGTTTAAAAGAAATCAACTCATGAAATAGTTTTAATATATAACCTGTTGAAAGAAAGCACAGATTTGGGAGAACATGGATGGATAAAATAGAAGATTGAAGTAGACAGGATCCTAGAAAACAGCAGTTTCCCCTCGTCCCCCATGGCTAATTCTTTCTAAAGGAGCTATTTATTTATACAAATATATTTGTAGACAAATTAATTATATTTATTAAATTGCTGAAACTGCTTTCAAACCTACTTTCAAATCCTTTGTCATTCCAAAGAAGTGGATCCTAGGGAGGGTAGGGTGAGATAGTTTGGTTTTTTCCCTTTATCTCAAAAAGGAGTTTTGCAGGAGCCTAGTAGCATATGATCAATTTGTTTAAGTAATGAATAGAGGCAGGCTAATTTCCACAGCCCCAAATTAAAATTTCTTGCCTTTGCCCTTAACTAACAGGCTTGGTAGTAATAGCTTGGAAATCCTGAGCTCTGTTACTCCCCATCTGTACCGAACAATTCAGAGAGATACATCATGTCTCAATACTCCATGTGCTGGAGAAAAGGCGAGGTGGAACTGATGCCACTACTTTCATGGGACTGGTGTGGCTGCGGGCAGCCTCATCAGCTTACCTCAAACATCCTCTTCCAGTATTTTCTACCCTTGACCTTTCTGATCTAAAGAAGCCATTGTGTTTCTAAGTTCCAGGCAGAGTGCTAGGCATTGAGGCTACAATGCTGAAGATGCTGACCTTGCTCTAGAGGGCCCAAGAGTCTACCAGAAGACTGCGGCAGTTAGTTCTTTCACTCACTCCCATTACTGCTTCCTCCTTCTAGGCTTCTGTTTCCCCCTAAGAGAGAGTTATTGCCTGAGAAGATTTCTAAGATTTTTAAGGAAGAAACCAGGCACAAGTCTGTGAGTTAAGACTGAATAAACCTTATGAAATCAGACCTAGGAATATAGAGCTGAATCATGATGGAGTCCTGGCCCCCAGCACTCTCAATTCCCAGAGTTCCCTCTGCCAGTAGACCAGGGATCAGTAGAGTCTGAATCCCCTGATCCAGTGGTTTGTCACCTGGGCACATTGCACACACACAGACTTTTTGAATATCTTGGTCCTTCAGGACAAGGGTATGTGGCCTGAAATGTCCACTGATCTTTATTCTTTCATTTCACCAAAGGAGCAGTAGCTGGGCCCCAGGCCTCGCACGGTACAGTCAGTGCTGTCGCTGTCACACTTGCCACAGTGACACTGGGTGGCCACTGGGTATGTATACAAGGAATCTGCATGGTGAGCACAGCCGGGCACTCTCACTGTTTCATATACCAGTTCCTTGAAGGTACATGTTTTCTGGATGTTGGGCCTGGCTGGGTCCTTGTACACCAGATCCTGAGGAGTTTAAGAAGAGAGTTAGGTTATGGTATTGTGGAAGTTCCTATTTAGCTTAGTCAAAATGAGACAGAAATTGAATACTGCTTGCTCTAACATTTACCCATTAAAACATGACCTCATAAATGACCTATATGCGATTTACATTTCTAAATTGTTCTCGAAATCTTCCAGAAAATACAAGTAATTCCTTTTCTTACTTCCTATGGCTATATCAAAATGTTAATTATTTTTCAAAATATAAAGGAACTTTGAATTTTAGCATAGAAAAATGATGAAAAACATGACAGAATTTTAAGTTGACTTTTCATATTTAATTGAAAGCTATATTAATGACAAACCATAAACAAAGATGTCCAATGTCTCAGAAAAAATATTTTAAAACACACTGCCCTGATGTATTTATAAAAAGTCAAAAATATATAATTTTAAATGTTAATGCTTAAGTTAACATGTTTGCTAAGGCTAACATAAGATTTTAAATATTCCAACTCCTTGTGGACATTTTTCTCCCTTAAAAGCTGTATACTTTGCAGAGTTCCTAGTTTCAAAGGATATGCAGTTTGCATATAAGAATTTTTAATCCAGGTAGAAATTATTTGTAGTAGCACTTTCCATTGGAAAAATTATTTATATTGCGTAAAGAAATTGGGGCTGCTGTTTATTTTAATATCATCCTACCAAATGTATATCCCAAGAAGGTGCAATAAATTGTGTAATAAATGGAGTTTGATCAAACTCATTTACCGTCAAATAAAGTATCGTTCATTTAAAAAGTTGCCATTTTCAATTTTAGTTTATGGAATGAAATTCTGCATAGATAATTAGGGGTGTTGCAGAGAAAAAAGAAAGCACCATGGAAACTATTTCTCTACTTGTATTAATGCAAGGAAACTGCAAACACAGACTAGCAACTGATGCCTCTATGTCTTGGTTTTCTCAATGCTATAACGAAGGGAGTGGGTTTGCTGATTCATTTTTGTTCTAACAGTCTGCAAGAATTGATTGTGTTCTCAGGCTGTTTTTTGGCATTTGTATTTAGTAGGGCCAGGAAGACAATTTTTTTAAGTGGCTGTCTGTGTTTTTATGTGACTTGGAGACATATTTTGGTGTGATTTTTGTGTCAAAGATGTAGTGTCAGTTAAAGAAATTGCCTTTATGAGAATATTATAGGTCCTTTATGATTAAATATATGTATGTTTCCATGTTTATCTCTCTATATGTAAAAACGTAACATAGAAATACTTTTTTCCTGTAAATGCAAAGTTGGACTAGTACCAAATTGATCAGATTAAATCTGAGGCTTTCCTAAATTTACCCAAATCAAATCCAAGCCCAAACATCTAAGTGATATCATGGTCATTAACCCCAATCACAACACAGACAGTCTTGGCTAAAGGACTCATGGCTGTTACTTAGAATACATAAAATATTGATAAAGTAGAAACTAATGAAACAGGCCTAATACAGACCTTCAACACCCTTGCTTCCAGCAAAACATGGTACCTACCCTGGTGTAGCAGTAGCCAGCACACCAAGTGGTGTTGATGCTTATGCAGAAACGACATTCTTCTTTCTCTATTGCAATGGTGATGTTGGTCAGCTCACAGCTATTGCAGCAGATTGCTTTCCAGCAACAGAAAAGGAAGAAAAACTGGAGTGTCTTCATCCTGGTCTGGGAAGCAAACAATGAAGCCCACTAGAAACTGAGAAACCAAAGAATGATAATCATTATGTAAGCTGACCAAACCAAAAATAATTGGTCTGCTCATCCTCCTCAATCACATTTTGCTTCAAAAGTTTTTTTTCCTTCCTTATGCCTTTTTACTTACGTCTTTGTTTCTTGGAACAACATTTTTCCTTGTCCTTCAATTTTTGGGTCAGGGTGGGAATATATTATAGATCAAAACTCCAATATAATGATTTAAGCAGAGGAATATTTAAAGATTAGAATCTTATTGCTGACTATCATAAAGTAATTACTCTGATAATTGTGATCATCATATTTGTTCTTCCATTATTATTTTAAAGTCTATTTTTGTCTGAAAAGAAAAATAAAATTCTTTTCTTTTCTTGAGACAGGGTCTTGCTCTGTTGCCCAGGCTGGAGTGCTGTGGTATAATCATGAATCACTGCATCTTCAACCTTCCAGGCTCAAGCAATCGTCTGACCTTGGCCTCCCAAAGTGCTGGGATTACAGGCATGAGCCACCATTCCTGGCCAAGAAAATTCTATGCTACAAAATTATGTCTTCATTTTTAGAATCTCATAAATATTTTCTTTTGCTCACATTTGTTTAAAATAAGACCATTTCAGAAGAGAGGCATACTGGTCTATAAAGTCAGTTACTTGCTAACAGTGATTACATTATATTAACCATATTTTACATGTCAGGTTGACAAGCATAAATTTCCTACACAACAGTAGTGAAAAGCTCTAGTTTTGTCCTCCATGTCCTGACAAATCTGTAATTTCAAAAGTAGCTGTCACCACTTGAAAACGGTAGATGCCAAGACTCACCTGTGGTCGGCTGCCTTGCCTGGCAAGAGCTGTAAACTGAATGAAATCTCAGTTCACCTTTTATACAAAATCATGTGCAACTAACACCTTGTGGATTTGTTGGGTATTAATATGACCAATGCTAGCCTGAAGCTTGCTGTAAGTGAATCAGTGTTTAGATAGACAGGGAGATCAAGCTTTACTAAAGTAGTCTAAACGCAGTAGATTAGAAAAAATAATGTTACCAGAGATGATGATTTTGTACAAATTGAATTTGATACAGTAGCACACCCACTCCTTTACCTTCTCAAATTAATTGTGACTCCAGATTTTTCTTTTGTATCTTTAAATCAGGAAATTCAGAGTCCTTTCCAAGTATTGCTTTGACTCTGTTCAGGAGATGCATTAAAAAATATGGTTAATAAATTGCTCCAAGAGCATATCAAAAGCTGTGAAGGAAGAAACAAACAAAGAGAAAGCATTTCATGATCTGGCTTCTGTCTAAAGTGTGAACTGTATCTCTCTTTCCCTCCCACATTCTGGCCCCCTAATCACAAATCTTTATTTTTTGATGTTTTAGCAAGAACTTTCTACTTTACTTGTAATTCCATAAATATGTTGCTGATTCATATCTTTAGATCTTTGCATGTAATGTTCTTTCTGCCTGAAATGTCCTTGCTTCCTCCCTGCCTCCTCCAACACCACCCTGAACCCTGGCAAATTCCTCAACCTTCAACATCCAGGGGAGTTTCACCTGTCAAAGTTTAGGATGGGAGGTGAGGGAGAACCATAATCACTACCTTCTGTGTGTAACCATTTATAGGCTCTTGTTTCCTCCAATAAACTATGATCTCTTTGGAGACTAGGATTGCTTTGTTTAATAAATATTTACTAATCAAACAGTGTGACTGGGGCAAAAGGACAACAGCAGTAATATTAGAATGTGATGTCAGAGAGATAACAGGAGTCAAATAATGTAGGAACTTGTAGACCAATGTAAGGGCTCTGGTTTGTACTCTTTGTGTAATGGGACCCATTGAAGGATTTTAAGTAGGGGAGTGACGTGACATGATCTGATTGAGTTCTAAAAGGACTCCTCTGACTGCTGTGTTGCTAATATAGGGGAACCAAGAAACAGGAAGACCCGTTAGGATGCTATCAATAACCCAGGTGAGAAATGATGTTTGTTCAGTCTAGTATGGTAGCTATTGGAGGTAATGAGACATGCTCTGACTCTGGATGCATTTTGAAAGTAGAACCAACAAAATTTTCTCATGGATAGATGTTGAGTGTGAGAGGAGGAAAAGGGTCAAGGATGGCTCTAAAGATTCTGGTTTGAGTAGCTGGAAGGATAAACTTGCTATCAGCTGAAAGGGGATGGCTGTAAATGTCGAAGTTTGGGAAAAGGAAATGGAGTTCAGTATGCACATGTTGAGCTTGAGTTGTTTGTACTGCATCCAGGAGATAATGAAGTTTCTTTTCCCTCTTTCCAAAGGAGACTGAGGAGGGCCATTGAGGAAAGTAGGAATGGGGAGAATATGGTGTCCCAAAAGCCAAATAAAGAGAGCATCTCAGGGAGGAGCCAGTGACACCTGTGTCAGATACTGCTGACAGGTTAAGTAAGATGAGGGTCAAGAACTTCACAATGCATATGCGATGTAAAGTTCACTACTGTCCTTGGCTGTAAAAGTTACTTTGGAATGATGAAAACAAAAACCTGATTGGTATGTGTTTAAGTGATTTGGAGGAGATAAGTCATAGTGAATATAGGCAACTTTTTCCAAGAGCTTTTTTTTACAAAGATCAACAAAAAAAATGGGTATTTGGTTAATGTGGATGTTGGGTAAAAATAACTTTCTTTTGTTTTATTTTTATTTTTTATTTTTGAGATGGAGTCTCACTCTGTCACCCAGGCTGGAGTGCAATGGCACAATCTCGGCTCACTGCAACCTCTGCCTCCCAGGTTCAAGCCATTCTCTGGCCTCAGCCTCCCAAGTAGCTGAGACTACAGGCATGTGCCACCATGCCTGGCTAATTTTTGTATTTTTAGTAGAGATGGGGTTTCACCATGTTGGCCAGGCTGGTCTTGAACTCCTAACCTTAAGTCATCCAACCCTCCTCGGCCTCCCAAAGTGTTGGGATTACGGTCGTGAGCCACCGTGCCAGGCCGCAGACAATTTTCTTTTGATTTTTAACTTTAAGATGGGAGAAATAAACACGTTTGTATGGTGATGGGAATGATTGAGTAAAGTGGAAAAAGTTGGTGTCAGAAGGGGAGAGAAGTTCTGAAGTGTACTTGAAGAGGTAAAAGGAAATGGGTTATAGAAGAGGAGTGGAAGCATTGTCTTTAGGCAGAACCATGGAGAGCTCATCCCGTATTAGGCAAGAAGGCAGAGCTTGATAGTGCTGATGCTAGCGAGTGGGCAAGTGTGATGGATGCAGACTCTGGTGGGTGAGGAGGGGTTGTGGGTGCAGATGCTGATGGGTGGAGAGGTGGTGAGTGAAGATGCTGGTAGGTAGGGAAATGTGGTGGGTGCAGATGCTTGTGGATGGGGAGGAGTGATGGGTGCAGATGGTGATGGCTGGAAGGTGTAGTGAGTGTACATGGTGGTGGGTGCAGATGCTGGTAGGTTGGGAGGGGTGGTTGGTATAGATAATAGTGGGTGGGGAGGGGTGGTGGGTGCAGATGCTGGTGGGTAGAGGAATGTGGTAGGTATAGATCTGTACCTACCACACTTTGCCTGTTAACAGCAGGGGTTCAGGCACGTGGGTTACCAAAAGTTGGATTCATCTAGGATTATGATTTTATAAAATAAATTTGACAAAGACAAAACTTAGCATAGCAGTAGACATTGTAAGTACCAAATCAATATTTATGTAAATGAATATTGTGAGTATAGAAATATTTTGAAATCTGTCAGTAATTGGTAAGCAAGCATATTTCCAAGTTATAGAATGAATAATTAAATTTTATATTATGTATATTAAATAAAAATACTAATGATTCTTGGAAAATTATAAATCTTTTCAGTTTTTCCAAAGGAATGCTAACATTACTGTAACTATTGCTAATACCTTGTATTATGAAACAAAACAAAGTTTTTCATATTATCTATGCATAATCACAAGATTTATTTGTGTGAATGTAAATGAACTACTTGGTTTTAATGACTAATATGTACATAGTATTAGTTCCTTACATTCACTTTTAAAATATTAATATTAATAGCTTCTTTTTCACTGAGTACCTCCTATGTCCCAGGTGAAACTGCCTTTGCAAAGGTTATGACAGTGAGATAAATCTAGCATGGCTGACTCCATCTTGCCTCTAGCCTCACAGGCTGGCTGTTCTCACTCATTCTTAGGTATAGGCCAAGCTAACCATGGGAGGAATTTAGTTTATAGTTTAACGAAGCAAGGATAATAGTCCTATCCTAAAACTAACCCCCTCCTTGCTCAGGGACTGAAAATGGCCTTTCTAAACAAATGAAATGCTATGAGATTAGGATTATGGGGGGACCTGAATTCTGATAAAGTATAGGCATGGTTTTTATAATCCCTTACTAGTTCAGGAGTTATGTGTCCAGAGGTCACAAGATTTGTGACTTCCCCAATTGCTCCTATAGATAATATCATTATTGCGGAGCCTACAGTTGATCTTTTGAGACATTTTTCAGGCTTTTGCATTCTGGCAACAAACTGACTCCACTTGGACACATGCTTCATGACTCAACTGGTCGTGTGGCCTACACCCGGAAGCAGACTCAATGAAGGAGGACAGTTTTCCACAATCTTACTATTTCATTCCCCAACCAATCAGCAGCACCCATTCCCTAGTCCCCTGCCCACCAAATTATCCATAAAACCCTAGCCTCTGAGTTTTCAGGGAGACTGATTTGAATAATAACTCCAGTCCTCCTGTTTGACCTACATTAATTAGATTTGTTCTTTACTGCAATTCCATGATTTCAGTGAATCAGTTTTGTCTGTGCAGTGAGCTAGAAGAGCACATTGGAAAATTACACAGGCATTTAACTAAACATGTTAAATAGAAGTTCATATACAATATTTACAATAACACAATAACCTTTTTTTTTTTTTTAGACAAGGTCTCACTGTGTCACCCAGGCTTGAGTGCAGTGGTACAATCTTGGCTCACTGCAACCCTCTGCTTCCCAGACTCAAGTGATGCTCATGCCTCAGCCTCCCAGGTAGCTGGAATTCCAGGTGTGTGCCACCACACCCAGCAAAATTTTTTAAATTTCTTTTTGTAGAGACAGAGTTTCACCATGTTGGCCAGGCTAGTCTCCAACTCCTGGCCTCAAGTGATCCACTAGCCTCCGCCTCCCAAAGTGCTGCGATTACAGGCGTGAGCCACTGCACCCAGCCTACAATAACCTTTTAAAGAAGTTACTATTCTTCTTCTTTGAAAGATGAGAAAACTGAGGATAAATGCAACCTGTAAGTAGCAAAGCTGGGATTCGTATTCAGGTCAGTTTGACTCCAAAGCCAGGGGGCTATTTATTGAGCCATTGTGACCTCAGTGGTCTACAGTTCTCATCAATCCCATTAATTGGAGAGACCCCAAGACAGAAATCATCCAAAGTTTGGGCCAGTATTCTAAATGCCCATATTTATATTTCCACCTGCAGTTAGGTCAGAGATTCCCACAAACAGCTCTGAACTTGGCCTGTCAAGAGGCCCCCAGACCTTTCTCTCAATTCTAAGCCTCTTATGGCTAGCTCATCTCATTAGCATATTTGCTAGTTAATGCCATTACTCTCATCGAGGTTTTTGAAATATTTTATTGATAAAAATTTAGAGTTCTTTTTTATTCACCTTTGAATTCCCCAAAATAAATAGAATTTCTATTACATAATAGTTACTGAAATACTTTTCTTGAACCAAATGAAAAAAAAATCACTCATCATTTCTTTTATGTTGTGTTGGTCCATAGCCTGTTTGCTATTAAATGCATTCCTTGTTTTTGCTTGGTTTTGCGCTCTGTTTTGTGGGAGAAAGGACCTCGGCAGGCTGCTTTTCCCACTCTGCTGTATTAGCAGGCTTTTGCCTTTGTGAATGGAGATTGGAAAGTGAATGCAAGGAAGAAGTTGGAGTATTTCTCTCTACCTTTTACATTCTGCTTCCCTTCCTGGTAGTGACTGCATGATCTCCCTGGCTCCAGGTCCCATTGGACAGCTCCTCCCTTGGTGGTCCCAGCTTTTGTGAGGAAACCCCAGCTGTGGTTTGAGCTTCTGCTAGGTGGTCTCACCTTCTGGCTTCTGGGAACCCCACCTATGTCCCTCCAATCCTGCAGATAAATGGAGCTTGTCACTATTACTTATCTCTGATTGCCTCATATTCCCTGTCTGGCTTTTCAGCAATCTAATACTTGAGCAACCAAATCTCTGGATTAATGAATTCCCTGATTTTCCTCTATTTTTGCATATCAGGTGTGATTTCTGTTTTCCTGACTAGAAACTGGCTGATACACCTTCCTTTATTTCTAGAAAATATTCCCTCTAGAAATAAAACTCTCTTGGGCTTTTTTCTTCTTTCTATATAAAAGCAAGTCTTGGGCTTTAATACAGTGATCTATCACTCAATATTTAACAAATGACTGAACATTATTTAGGGAAGTCCTATATCAAATTCACCTATATTGGCTTAAAGCACCTCCCACCACCTCAAAGTCACATGTATTCTTTTTGCTTCTTCTTTGAAGGAAATAAGGTTCTAGTCCCTCTGCCTGATACATATTTCTCCTCTTCTTTTCATCTAAGCTACTCCTACAAGTACTTCAAAACTCCATTTAAAGGTAACTTCTAGGAGACATTCACTTACCCTGCCTTACACAGCCTCCAGTGCCCAACTCTCAGTTCAGCACTTTCTGTCTTATGCTTCCTTAGTTCCCAGTTCCTACCTCAGTGGTAACACTCATCACATTCTACTTTAAATGCACAGCTGACTTCTTTTGTGAATTCTGGTAAACCAATGTCTTCAATTGCTGGAAGATCTCTTGAATTTCTGTGCATATACTCAACAGCCTATGTTGTTCTTTCATTTATGAAGATTTTCCCCCAAAATTATTCCTTTATGTTTGGGTTTTATATATATATATATATATTATATATATTTATAGATTATATATAATATATGTTTATAGATTATATATAATATATGTTTATAGATTATATATAATATATGTTTATATATTATATAATATATGTTTATATATTATATATAATATATGTTTATATATTATATAATATATGTTTATATATTATATATAATATATGTTTATATATTATATATAATATATGTTTATATATTATATAATATATGTTTATATATTATATAATATATGTTTATATATTATATATAATATATGTTTATATATTATATATAATATATGTTTATATATTATATATAATATATGTTTATATATTATATATAATATATGTTTATATATTATATATATTTATATATATGTTTATGTATCTATTATATGTGTGTGTGTATATATATATATATATTTTGAGACAGAATCTTACTCTGTCACCCAGGCTGGAGTGAAGTGGCACAGTCTCAGCTCACTGCAACCTCTGCCTCCCAGGTTCAAGTGATTCTTGTGCCTCAGCCACCAGAGTAGCTGGGATTAAAGGCACACCACCACCATGACTGGTTAATTTTAGTATTTTTAGCAGAGACAGGATTTCGCCATGTTGGCCAGGCTGGTCTCAAAATCCCAGACTCAAGCAATCCACCCACCTTGGCTTCCTAAAGTGTTGGGATTACAGGTGTGAGCCACCATGCCTGGCCTCAAAATAGGAAATTAAGCACCCGTGTTCATGCCTTGATAAATTACCTGCTCCTTCTATGTTCTCGGATCCTTTCCTCCTTTTCTTTGCCCATGTGATGTATGTTTTACAATATAAGGTTTTAAATGTTTAATATGTTTTATTTTCTAATTATTCTTTTTTGTCATTTAAAATATTATTTAGACATATCTACTTTATTTAAATTATAAAGTAATAAATAACATATATGATATACATTTCCATAGAAAGTGCCAACATTTTATTAAGTTTTTACCCTATCTAATAACACAACAATGGTAATATAACATTTCACTGTCCAATGTGGTAGCCACCAGCCACAGGTGTCTCATTAGCACTTGAAATTCAGTTGGTCCAAATTAAGATATACACTATAAGTGTAAAATACACACTGGGTTTCAAAGACAAAATAAAGCATATAATATATCCCATTAATACTTTTTATCTTGATTATATTTGAAATGAAAATATTTTGGATATATTAGGCTAAAAAATTGTTATTAAGATCTCACCTATTCCTTTTTATTTTGGTCTTTAAAATGTGGCTACCAGAAGATTTTAAATCACGTAAGTCTTTCACATTATGTTTCTATTGGACAGCACTGATGTAGAACTTGCCAAGTAATAAGTAAATTTGCAGCGGTCACAAGATGTGCTTACCGGTCTAATGTCTGGCACATGTGTATTACACATTGCCAGATTAGGTGAACTAATATAACCATAAAAAATAATAAAATAAGAAGCCCACTGGTTGCCAATGTTTATTAATATGAAGACACAATAATGTACTGTGTATTTTTCAGTGAGATTCAATCTTCGTATTAGCAGGAAAACTTCTTATTCTCATCCATCGAGGCAGTCACATGGAACTATTTCGTCAGATGAGACACTAGAAAAACAATAGAAAATCAGCTGTCCATTTCTACTGTATTTTCTTTCCTTAGAGCAATATGGAGCAAATGGCATAGAGTGCTCCTGATAGGAGCTCTTTTAAATGCAGGTAATGGCACTCAGAATATTCCATGATGATGTTCCAGTAAGAAGTCAGTACATTTGGTATCAGTCAACTGATAATGCATGAAGCTAAAAATATTTCCTAGGCTTGATAGCATTTGGAACCTGCATAAAGTAAGCATTCAATAAATACTTACGAATTTGATTTTGTTTTGATGCTGGTTGGCAAGTTTCTAGCATAAAGCACTGAGAATGATGTGTATATCCAAGTGATTAACAATATATTGATGCTTCATGTGGGCTATGCTGAAAGGATAGTAATCCACCGATGGGCCAGCAGTTACCCCCAGTACAAAATGCAGATGCCAGTTGATTTCATATATTTGTGTTTTAGGAAAGAGCAGAATATATAATGCACACACATACAGACACACACACATATAAAGTACTGAAGTGACAGTTTATGGTGTGTTCACATCTTAAGTTTGTGCATATCCTTTGAGGAAAGTGTTGTTGTCCTCATGCTACACAGTATAAACATTGATTGAGCACTTACTCTGTTGCAATCACTGTGCTAAATGTTTATATGCATTGTAACACTGAATGCTGTCACCAGCCGTATGATGTACATATTATAATTATTTGTACATTACAAATAAAGAAATGAGGGTCAGGGAAGTGCATTAAGGTGACCAATGTAATAGTAAGTAGAAAAGCATCAATTCCAGACTATGCAAGGAGACTCCAGCATCCCTCATATTACTTCAGTCTCATAAACTTTGCTAGACAGACTGACTCAGTGGATGAGAAGCATCCAAGGACTGAAGGGCATCATTACTATTCAAGATCAACATGGTATGTTTTTTAAAATTTTGGATAAATTCTATTTGATTCCTTCACCAGGAAAAGCAGGACCAACTGGGGAGACTGGAGAAACAGAATCTTAGGAAGAAAATGGAAGAAAAAGATAAGCAAACTGTACAGTGAATCATTAATCCAAGTAGGTGCATTAGAAAGTTAGATACTAAAGAATGAGTTATCTTTTAAGATATAAGTGCCAGGCTTAATGCTAAGCACTTTATATGTGTCATTTAAATGTATTTAGTCCTCACAACCCTAAAAAAGTTCTATAATCATCTCTATTTTAGAGATAAGGAAACTGTGACACAGACAGTTCAAATATCTTTACCAAGGCCACATGGCTGGTAAACAGGATAGCTGAAATTCAAACTCAAGGTGTCTAGTTCTAGTGCTTGCACTTTTACCACTATGCCATTCTACCACCCACTCTTATCAGAATAAAATCCAGCCCATTTTAGAATAAATATATGTGCCTCTCCATGCCCTCGACAGTGAATTTTTACTCCTCTGTGTGCATATGTGCACACACATCTGTATGTAGAGGGAATTGTGCTAAAAGACCAAGATCTCTTTTTCCACCTACCAAAGAAAGTTCCTCATAATAAAACCTGTCATTGTCAGAATGCATGAGGAAAAAAATGGAGCGGGAAGTATTTCTTAGATAATTTAACCATCACTAGAGCATAGACAAGTCACCCTAAATATTCCATATACTAGCCTGCATTATCTAGCTTCCTTGTATTTAGATTGGGGTCATGTGACTAGTTCCAGCCAATGTACTATGCACAGAAGTGAATTGTATTATACATAGACTGAGGTGGAAAAATCTCTTCTGTGAGTACTGTAGGGACTTTATTTTCCAGGTGCTAGAGCTAAAAGTTGGTAGAGATTCTGGCAGCATGTGTCCTTGAGTGACTGTGTGAAGCATAATCTCCTCTGACTCATGTTAGATATTTAGTATGGAAAAGAAATTAACCTTTATTGTGTTAAGTCCTTGAGAATTTCAGGTTCTTTTGTTAGTGCACTATAATCCAGTATATTCCGACTAATAGATATCTTACCTGGAGGGCATCTCAGCAGTGTGCTTGACTTTGTATGATGCTAGACCACAGGGACGGAAGGTATATACAGTGTATATATGTATAGCCAGGATCTTCTGTAACATAATTTTCAGAATTGTCCTCTTTGCTTTTCCAAGTCTTTCAATCCATATCATGACTCTGTCCACTCTGTGCCTCTCCTGATCCTCCAGCAGAGCAGGAATAAAACTATAGCATCTACATAACTCTATTGCCTGGATTTGTTCCCTCCCTTAAAGCAGTTTAGAATTACTAGGTGCTTTCTATCTTTCCATTGCTTTTAAACAAACAGTAACAGAAGCAATAGTGACAGCAAAATTTAATACTCCAGAAAATTATAAAAAGAAAAACAACTAACAGCTGATTTTATAGCTACTCTGCTTGTTCTAAACGGCCAACAGTAGCCTCCTTTGCAAACAAGATTGCTAGAATCTGAAATTTTGCCCAAGGAAAATAATTTGTGTTATAAAAATCTAATCCTGTATACAATAATAACAATCAAATATAGGAAGCAGGTTGAGACAACAGGTTGATGCTACGAGTCTTCATAAATATTGGTGATTTCTATGAAATTATTTTCTCTCTTTGATAGACCAATGCCCCTCACCGAATCACCTAATATTAGACCAATTCCTTTGTTTCTGGTCCCTTGCTCTCTTGACATTTATCTGCCACATTCATTAAGGAACCCCAAAAGAGAATGGAGATAATTTTGAATGAAAGAATGGATTTTTAAAGGAGAGAGAAATAATTTACTCCTTTAATTCTACTTTGTTTCTAGAATTATTTACATCACATTTCGAAAATTGCTTTCACATTTTAATCTCAGTTTACTCCCAAAATTTCCTCAGAGCAATCTTTTAAGGTGGCAGGGTAAACATTACCTGAAGATTGCTTGAGAACAGGCGTTCAAGATTAGCTTGGGCAACATAGCAAAACCCTGTCTCTATAAAAATAAAAATAATCAAACAAACAAAATAATGTAGTCAAAGTCATCATCTCAGGGCAGAGAGATAAAACCCTGAGTGACTTGCCTATGGTTATATTGAATGGCAGACTTTTTATAAAAACATGTAATTTAAAGCATTCTATTTTAGGTGGCTCTGGAGTCTATTTTTGGCACAGAAAAAGGTAGCAACGTTAGGAGCACGATGTGGCAGAGACTGCCAATTGTCCCTTGATAGTCAATCTCCCTCTATTCTGCCATAGGAATAGAATTTCTAGGCAGGCATATGGCTGCCCAGAAAAAGAGTCAATGTTCCACCTTCCACTTTCCTTGCAGCCAGGAATGGCCTTGCGTTGAGCAACAAGATGTAAGTAGAATGCTGTGTGGCAGCTTTCAGGAACTGTAGGAGATAGGTGGCAAGCAACTTTTGTTCCTTCTTTTTCATACTTTCTCCATACTGCTCCTCATAATGTGGATATGTCGTCTTGAGCTAAGATACTGAGTGGATGGGGTAGTGACCTAAAAGGCACCTGAGTTGCCAAGGACTTTTCAGAACTACCAGTCCAGCCTTAAACTGCGTAACTTTAGAATTTCACATAAGACAGGAAACAATCTGTATTCTATTTAGGTCGCAATATTTTGGGTCTCCGTTACTTTTAGTTGAATGAATCTAACTCAAAAATGAAGCTGGAAACCATCATTCTCAGCAACCTAACACAGGAACAGAAAACCAAATACCCCATGTTCTCACTCATTAGTGGGAGTCGAACAATGGACATAGGGAGGGGAACAACACACACTGGGGCCTGTTGGGGGGTTGAGGGCTAGAGGAGGGATAGCACTAGAAGAAATACCTAATGCAGATGACGGGTTGATGGGTGCAGCAGACCACCATGGCACGTGTATACCTGTGTAACAAACCTCGAGGTTCTGCACATGTATCCCAGAACTTAAACTATAATAATAATTTTAAAATGGGTATTTTGGCTGGGCATGGCAGCTTATACTTGTGATCCCAGCACTTTAGGAGGCTGAGGCTGGAAGATCGCTTGAGAACAGGAGTTCAAGATTAGCTTGGGCAACATAGCAAAACCCTGTCTCTATAAAAATAAAAATAATCAAACAAACAAAATAATGTAGTCAAAGTCATCATCTCAGGGCAGAGATCCGATTCTTAGGTCAAATATGTATGATAACTATCCTTGATAGAGTCTGTGGAGGGCAGAGGATGCCTATGGTCCCTTGAGATTAGCCTGAGAGTGAATCCTGGCCCTGTGATCTTAGAAATATCAAAACTGATGAAATTGCCATTTCTAGACTGCAGCTTTTTGTCTTCTAAAATCTGGATATTTTCATGCATCTTTGGTGCAGAACTTTCTAGATGAACATACATGTGACATGAGGGATGTTCTGTCTCCATTTCCTTCCTTCTTCTTCCTTCCAGTGTTGGTAGAAAAACAGTCTTCTAGCATAGTACGTTGATGTGTGCTGCTGGAGGTAAGAAGGGAATATTTGGATTGTAGATGCCCAGCTATGAAGAATGCCTGCAGCTATGGAGGAACTAGGAAGAAATGTATCTATGACTTTGATCTGAGAGAAGGGAAACAGCAAGCCAGGAGCAGAAGGGTAGAAAAGGGAAGCTGGGGGAGATGAGAGGATTCCCAAGTGCTAACTCAGTATAGGTCTAAAGTGATCAGGAAAAATGAAGAATTTAAATGACTTTTTATGTGTATTGTTGAGAGATTAACAAGATGCTTGCTTCCATTACTGTATTGTATTCATCTGCCCTTATGTCTGCTCAGTGCTGTGGGTCTAGGAAAGGGGTTACATAGAGTAGAGCCTTTCTTATAAAATGGACATGTTTGTGGCAGTGTGACTGGGGGGACCACTTAGAAGGAAAATAGCCTGTTGGTAAAATGAGAACTTAAAGCAATATATTTTTTAATGACTAGACTTAGACTGTCCTGATGAGGAAGAACTGTTCCTTATAGTTGGAGAAAGATGTGTGTGCTCTTGCTTGGGGTCTTGCTCAAGGCAGATGAAATAACTGTTTTCTTTGGGGCTCAGTGACAAAGTAGGGCACAGCGTTAGAGGGAGAGGAGCATTCTTCTATTTCATCAGGGAAGCCAGCATCCTTCTCCCATTCATGTAGTTCAACACCAGCATTCTTGGCAAGAACTTTGGCATTCACGCAGCTGGCATCATGTGCAGTGAGGACTGCTCTCAAGTAGTTCCCAGGTCCTAGGGAATGAGAGCTAGAGCAAGGGTAGGAAACATGGCAGACATTCGGGGGAGAATGAAACTGACAACTGATTGATGGGCATATGATTCACCCTTTTGTAGACCTCCTAAAGAGTTGAGGACACTTTGGAGAAGGGAACGTTAGGATTCTCACTGAGATGGTGGGAAAAGGAGGGGCTAAGGGCCATCAAAATCTGGGCATAAGGTGAGTCATAGGGTAATAGAGGACTCATCAAAATAGCAGACTTAAGGTTTTTTAGACAAAAGGAGGCTGTACAAAGGCCTAGAGAAAAGTGAGAACACAGCATCTTCTCAGAGCTCAGAGTGCAAGAAATTCTAAAAGGGCATGTGGTTGACAATTGTGCAGCAGAGACCATAACTTTACGTAGCGACTAGTAAGAATGCCAGCTAACCAACTTAATGGCTTAGCTCTAGCTCCTTTTAGGGATCAGTTCTGGGGAGATTCAAAGAGGGTTTTCATTTTTAAAAGAAAAAAGAACCAGGCTCCAGTCAATACAGAATCTTATTCAGATTTTAAAATATGAGATGAATGGAATACTACAAAGTCATATAAAAGAACAAAATTATGTCCTTTGCAGCAACATGGATGCAGCTGGAGACCATTATCCTAAGCAAATTAACACAGGAACAGAAAACCTAATTCCTCCTGTTCTCACTTGTAAGTGGGAGCTAAGCATTGAGTATACATGAACATAAAGACCCTGAGGATTACTAGAGAAAGGAGAATGGGATGAGGGCCAAAGGCTAAAAGACTTCCTGTTGGGTCCTATGCTTACTACCTGGGTGATGGGATCAATCGTATCCCAAACCTCAGCATCACACAATGTGCCCATGTAACGAACCTACACATGTACCCCTGAACTTAAAAGTTGAAGTTTCTTAAAAAATGAAGGCAAGGACGGGCGCAGTGGCTCATGCCTGTAATCCCAGCACTTTGGGAAGCTGAGACGGGCAGATCAGGAGGTCAGGAGATCGAGACCATCCTGGCCAAGATAGTGAAACTCCATCACTACTAAAAATACAAAAATTAGCTGGGCGTGGTGGCTCACGCCTCTAGTCCCAGTTGCTCGGGAGGCTGAGGCAGCAGAATCACTTGAACCTGGAAGGCAGAGGTTGCAGTGAGCCGGGATGGTGCCACTGCACTCCAGCCTGGCAACAGAGTGAGACTCTGTCTCAAAAAAAAAAAAAGAAAAAAGAAAAGAAGGCAAAATAAAGGTGTTTTCAAACAAACAGAAAAAATGAAGTGAAATTTTTATAACATAAACAAATAAATAAATAAAGTAAATACATCTCCCTTTTGGCACCATGGTATTTTTATTCAGTATCAGTCATTCTTCCATTCTCAGATCAGCAAATCTCTAATATAATAACAAAAAAGCTAAGTACTTCTATCTCTGAGCAATTTCTTTTGATATGACATTTCTGCAGACACTACTATTTTTAAAGGGACAATCCTGAAATAATAATTTTTTTTTTTAAAGAGTGCTTTTGTGTGAGTTGGTACATTTAAGGATTAAAAAAATATAGGTCATAGGGCTTTTGAAGTAGGTGGAAAGAGCATATATTATAGTCTCGTGTACTATTCTGGAAGATGACAAGCAGCTTAATTTTAGTAAACTAAGTTGACCCTAGAATGATAAAAGACATAAAAAGGCCATTGTGATTTGCAACTTGAGCAGATAGGTTGTGAGGTAATTAAGAGTGTTTGCCACAGCAGCAACTGCCTGGTTTTCATTCTTGCCACCCCCGCTCCTGCCTCAGGATTCTTCCAGATGTACAAAACAACACCAACTTTTGCACAAGTAGATCTCTGAAAATTGTTACTGATTACTGAGAATCTTTTCAGTTCTATATATGGAGAGACTTACACTTGATAACAAATGGCTCTTTCTAGAAACATAATAGTAATAGTAATCATTGTGTCAAAGAGATAGATATCTGTACCCTTATGTTCATAGCAGCATCATGCATAATAGTCAAGATACAAAAACCACCTAAGTGTGTATCATAGATAGGATAAATGGGTAAAAAAAAGTGTGGTCTGTGTATACGTGTTTGTGTATATCCTTATATATATGTATATATGTACACACACATATACACAGACCACATTTTCAAAATATAATATTATTGATGCAGGAGTTAAAAAGAAATTATTTAGGCAGATAGTGAGAGTAAGAAAGTCCTCAGTAAGGTTTTCCTTTTAATGAAAAGCATCCCCAAAATAATTTCTTTCTAACAAAAAGCAACTTGTAAAATCAAGCCACAGGCATAGATAAGGAAGCTGGAAGCTAGCAGTGGTGAATGCCAGCAGCTGTGCCTATAGGAAAAGGCTACCTGGGGGCTAGGCATGTCCAACATGGAGGCTCCATCTTCCCTTTTCCTTGTCAACCACGTGCACAGTAAGGAGCAGACAACATGGCGCTGGCCAAGTGGAGACTCCATTTGCATAATAAAAGATTAGAGTGTGGTGGCCAGCTTCCTCTTGCACTATGTAACCATCACACTTAGTCCAACCAATCTTTGGGCCCTATGTAAATCAGACATCACCACCTCACTCCTGTCTATAAAACCCTGTGCACTCTGCTGTGGGCCAGAAGTCCCATTCAGGCGCCCTTCTCTCTCCAGGAGAGAGAGCTGTTCTCCTTTCTCTTTCTTTTGCCTATTAAACCTCCACTCCTCAACTCACTTCTTGTGTGTCTGCATACTTGATTGCCTTGGCATGAGATGACAGACCTTAGGTATTTACCCCAGACAATGATGCCACTTCATTATATTAACATAATATTTCTCTCCCTCCCTCTCACTCTCTCTCCCTGGCCATATACATATATATGTGTATGTATATATGTGTGTGTGTGTGTGTGTGTGTGTGTGTGTGTATGTGTATATATATATATATATATACGTATATATGTATATGTGTATATATGTATATATATGTATATATATGTGTGTGTGTATATATATATGTGTGTATATATATATATTTAGCATTATGTCCTCCAGATTCATCCATGTTGTCACAAATGGCAGGATTTCCTTCCTTCTTTTTTAACGCTGCATAATATTTCTCTCTCTCTAGGTGGAAAGCACCTAACAGCAACATTGTAAACCAATGTTTCTCAAAATGTAGTCCCTGGGCCAGCAGGATCAGCATCACCTGGGAACTTGATAAAAATGCAAATTACTGTGCCTCACCCTGGATCTACTAAATCAGAAACTCTGGGGTGGAGCCCAGCAATCTGGTTTTAGAAGTCCTTCAGGTGATACTGATACATACTCAATTGAGAACCAGTGTTGTGGGCAAAGCTCTCTTGGTTTTAAAAAATAGGAATCTACTTAATCTAGCTCAAACAAATATATCTTACTGAAAACCAGAATAATTATGAGTAGCTAAAACAGGCAGTCTCTGAAATATTGGTGCCTTTACTCAGAAGTTTATTTTTTGCTTATGTTGTGGTCCCTTGTTGGTTGGAGGACCTCCATGTTGTAGATTTGATGTCTGGAACTCTTGGACTCTAAGGTTACTGTACAAGAGGAAAAGATAGCTGTAGGGTTAGATTTTCCACAGTGTTTTAAACTGCCAGGTCTGGCACATGAAAAAATGTTTAATATCACTAATCATTAGAGAAATGCAAATCAAAACCACAATGGGATACCATCTCACATCGGTCAGAATGGCTATTACTAAAAAGTAAAAAACTAACAGATGCTGGCGAGGTTGCAGAGAAAAGGGAACACTTATACACTGCTAGTGGGAATGTAAATTAGTTCAGCCATTCGGGAAAGCAGTTTGGTGATTTCTCAAATCAAACAGAACTACTATTTGACCCAACAATCCCATTACTGGGTATATACCCAAAGGAATATAAGTCATTCTACCATAAAGACACCAGCACACTTATGTACATCACAGCACTATTCACAATAGCCAAGACATGGAATCAACCTAGATGCCCATCAACAGTAGACTGGATAAAGAAAATGTTATGTGTATATAGTTATATACATATATAAATATATATAAATGTTATGTGTGTGTGTGTGTATGGAATACTATGCAGCCATATAAAAGAATGAAATTATGTCCTTTGCAGCAACATGGATACAGCTGGAGGCCATTATCCTAGGTGAATTAACACAGGAACAAATAACCAAATACCACAGGTTCTCATGTATAACTGGGAGATAAACATTGAGTACACATGGGCACAAAGACGGGAACAATAGACACGGGCTTACTTGAGGGTGGAGGGTGGGAGGGGGGTGAGGATTGAAAAACTACCTATCAGGTAGTATGCTCACTACCTGGGTGATGAAATCATTTGTACACCAAACCCCAGTGACACGCAACTTACTCATGTAACAAACCTGCACATGTACCCCGCTAAACCTAAAATAAAAGTTGGAAGAAAAAAATACATAAACAAAATTATTGTTTTGCTGCCAGTAGAGTCTGTGGTCACCTGGGCTGGCACATGGGTAACAGCCAAGGGCCCTCACCTCCCTCCCAATCCCCTCCAGAGGCTCCCCATTCTATTATGCATAGCCGTTTATTTCTATGTGGAATGAGGCTGTAATTCTGAAAAACTGTTGTAATTTATTTTCTGCTAGACCAGTTAGCAAGAGTTCTCTAAATATATTATTATCATAGGAAAATAGCAACAACAAAATAAAGTGCCAGGTCTGGAAGTGACCTGTATCAGTGCTTCTCAGACTTTACTGTGAATCAGAATCACCTGAGACCTTGTTAAAATAAGGATTCTGACTCAGGAGGTCTCAAGTGGAACCTGGGATTCTGCATGTCTAACAATTGTCAAGGAGATGATGATGCCACTGTCCCTTAGAAGCAAGGGCTTATCTCTCTTCTGCACATATCTCATTAGGCCCAACCCTTCTGTTGGTCCCAGCCTAACTGCAAAGGGGTCAAGAAACATAGTCTTCATGTGTGATCAGTAAGAGGCATTGTTTCTGCCACACGAGACTACAATAGCAACCTGCGCCCTAACTCCCAGAACCTGCCTTGTTAACTTACAGAGGACAAAAAAGACTTTTAAGATGTGATTAAAAATCTTGAGATGGGGATATTATCCTGGATTATCTGGGTAGGTCTAATGTAATCACTAGGAGATTTTCCTGGAGTATTTGGGTGGGTTCAATGTAAAGGAGCAATGTGGAGATTATAATAGGGACATAATAGAGAAGGTCATGTGACAACAAAAATAGAGGGAGGCAAGCTATGATATTGGAAGCAGAGGCTGGAGTGATGCCACAGCATCCATCATTGGAGTGTAGAAGGGGGCCACAAATCAGTGAATGGCAGTGGCCTCTACAAGCTGGAAAAGACAAGGAATGGATTCTCCCCTGATGCTTCAGAGGGAATGCAGCTCTGCCAAGACATTGAATTTAGCACAGTGAGACCTATTTTTAACTTCTGAGCTCCAGAACTGTAGGATAATAAATGTATGATGCTTTAGTCACCAAGGTTGTGATAATTTGTTACAGCAGCAATGGAAAACTAATACGGTCACTCCCCTCACTCCTTTTTTTTCATATCTGTTCCTACTCTTCTCTCTTAGTGGGCTTTCATTGCGTTTTATCCTGTACATGACTCTGTGATATCGGCTCCAAGTCTATATGCTGATATTTTAGCCCACTTACTTCCAATTGCTGGAATTTCCATCTCTTATACAGATTTGCAGGTGAAAAGAAGTGTTTAGATAAGTTTATGAATGTGCCTCCTCTAGGGTCAGTTAATCTTGTCCTATTAAATATGATCAAGGATTAAGTTCACCTGGTTAATGTCCAGTTAGCAGAAGCTGATAATAGGACTAGTAATTATAAATGTATTGAATATAAAAGAAAAGAAAAGAAAAAAGATTGTCTTATATTTATTAGTTACTATACTAGATTCTTTGTGAGGATCAATGCTGAAGTAATGTATCCAAGATCTCAAGATAATGTGTGGTAGAATCAAGACGTAAACCCTTATCTCACATCATTGCTTACACTCTCTCTGCATCTGGTTTTCAGAGAACACAGGAGCAGGTTAAACACTCAGAAAACAACCAGCTCTTTTTAAAGGTATAGACAAAGAAAAAAATACTTTGAGTATGTTTGACCTTCTAAATTGCCAAATTGATATGCTATTCACTTTTTAGGCTTTCTCTTACATGACTTTCACATATCATTTCATTATTGACTACTTTCCTTCTCTTTGAAAAATAATTTTTCCTGCACTTTTATTTTATTTATTTATTTTTATTTTTTTGAGATGGAGTTTCACTCTGTCACCAGGGCTGGAGTGCAGTGGCATGATCTTGGCTCACTGGAACCTCCGCCTCCCCAGTTCAAGCAATTCTCCTGCCTCAGCTTCCCAAGTAGCTGAGATTACAGGCACCCACCATCACACTAGCTAATTTTTGTATTTCTGTAGAGATGAGGTTTCACCATGTTGGCCGGGCTGGTCTCGAACTCCTGACCTCAATTGATCTGCCTGCCTCGGCCTCCCAAAGTGCTGGGATTACAGGAGTGAGCCACTGTGTCAGGCCCCTGCACTTTTTAAATTTAACATTTTATCATGAACTGTTATCCATGTTATTGAATATTTTTATAAAACTTATTTTCTATTGTTGGATGAACTTTGGCTGATCTAACCACTTTCTTATGATTAAACAAGTTATTTTCATTTGTTTTTCATGATTACAAGGAATATTGTAAACATCCTTACTACCTTATTCTTCATCTGCATTTCTGATTTTTTCTTTAGGTCACATTACTAGAGGTAGGATTGCAGGAAGATATATATATATATACACACACACACATATATGCCCATATTATTATCCATATCCATATCTACATCTACTATGGGGATATGTATATTATATATATAAATACACATACAGATATACACATATATACATATATACTTTTTTTCTCTCCATCTTGTGCTTACAGGAAAATATATATTATTTTAAGATAGTCACTGTAAATTTTCAGCAGCATATAGGAGGGTGCTTGTCATCTTAATTTCATCAATTTGAGTGCATGTGTACATGCGTGTATATTTGTCAGTTTGTGAGATAAAAAATTATAGTTGGCATTTTTTCATAACAACTAGTGAACATTTTCTCATTTGTTTATTTGCATTTCTTTGGAGAATTGTTGGTTCGTCTCATTTGGTCACTTTTACATGTGCAAAAGAATTACATTTATTTTAATAAAGAATATTAATATAGCCAAATATAAGTCATTTTCTTCATAATTTTCTTTTAATGAGTCAATGGAAATGAGTTAAAATTCAATTCGACTAGATTACCATGTGCTAGGTTAAGACAAGCAATACTTGGTACCTGCTTTTGGGAAGGTTATAATCCATCAAGATAGAGAAATACATGGATAACAGGCAATAATGCAATGTGATGTGGGCTACAGGATGTTCTGCCTGCTATAAAATCACAGAGAAAGGAGCAACCAATCCCTAGGGTCAGAGCAGCCTTCTCCAAAGATGTTCACAGATATTTTCTAATAGGTACATGGGGATATATGTTCAGGGGAGAGGTGGAGTGTGATCTTCAAGGACATCTTAGAACAAGAAGACTGCCAGGAAACGAAGCTGAAAGGCCTTTAAAACCCAGTTTCTTGGTATCAAACATGTAGCTGAGGTCATCCCTGGGTTTCTTCAGAAGGTGCTTGAGAACTAATGTCTGTAGTTTTCATTTCCTCTAGCACTTGACTATGCAAAGAGCTCTATCAAGTTAATTACAGAAGACAGACCCCACCTGTTCAGCCTGAGGCGCTCAGGTGCCTTCCAGTCAGCTGCAGAGGATGAGTCACTGAGCATTCCCTGGTGCTTTGTTGCCTGGAAATGGGAAAGACGACCATGGCTGTGGCATTTTGAAGGAATCCAATTAGCAGTTTAGTTGGAACTATCCCAAAGCTCACCTCCAGGCCATTTGCATTCTTGACCTTTGAAGTGAGTTGCAGTCTAAATTTCCAAGGTGAGGTGATGGTTGGGAAGCCCAATCTGAAGGCCCTGGCACCTCTGTTTTGACTGTGCTAGGTTGTTATCAAAGGCTTTAGAGAACAGAAATCAAGGGGAGGTGTCCTAACGGGCTGGAGAGGCAGTGAGATGTTGATGATGGTTTAGATAGGTGAGGGTGGTGAGTAAGGGGGAAAAGAGCAAGGTATACCCGTGATTCAAACTCATTAACAGGACATTAGGACCAACATATAATATATGACGAGTGTTGGTCTTAAACTTAACAAACCTGTTTCATGAACTTCAAGGATGGGGAACAGATTTGCCTTGTTATTTCTTGAACAGTCAGCAAGCATTTACTGAACTGGTAAGCCAGATCCATTCTAGGCACTGCTTATGACCACGAGAGTTAGACTTCACAAAGAAATATTCTTTAAAATGTAAACTGGCATTTGGAATCAAATGTTAAAAATCAGAGGCTGTCTTATTTCCTTTGTATACTTGGAGTTCTGAGGTTTAAGACTTTAAAACTGCAATTAAGACTTCTAGTTTTTCCTAGGAGATTTACCCCAGTGCAGGTGGCTGCCACCAGGTGAGAGATAGAACTAGATATTGCCATCAGCTGCTCAGCCTTCCTGCTCTCTGGCAGGTGCAGCTGAACACGCAGCCGCCACAACCTGGAGGCTTACTGTGCCTATCCATAAATGAAATGCGATGGACAGCAAAAATGAGCCCTATTACTAAATCACAGATTCCTACTGCTGAGAGCACAGTTGCAAAACAAGAAAATACCTAAGTGTTTAAATTATCTGTTACCTATTTGAGATGATAATTCTGACTTTGTTCCCTGATAGCATTTTACTTTTATCCAAAGCCCTTTTTCTGCAGAAACTTTCCCCACATTTGCACTGCCTAAATTTTGTTAGTTTCCCTTTACTTGTATACCATTAATTTAGATAAAAGTCCTTATTAGACGAATTCACCTAGGTATACTTTTTTTTTTGAGGTGGAGTCTCACTCTGTCACCCAGGCTGGAGTGCCGTGGTGCGATCTCGGCTCACTGCAACATCCGCTTCCCGGGTTCAAGTGATTCTCTTGCCTCAGCCTCGTGAGTAGCTGGAACTACAGGTGTGTGCCACCATGCCCAGCTAATTTTTTGTATTTTTAGTAGAGACTGGTTTTCACCTTGTTAGCCAGGATGGTCTCTATCTCCTGACCTCATGGTCCACCTGCCTCAGCCTCCCAAAGTGCTGGGATTACAGGTGTGAGCCAGCGCACCCAGCCAGTATACTGTTTTTGAAGATTCTGTAAATCCATTTTGGAATAAAGTGGGGTGCAAATAATTAGTGGTGCTCTGTCTATGTCAAGCTCTGGCTCTTCCAGGTGTGGACTGACACCGAATGCATCTGAGAATCTCTGGCCCTTAGAAGAGGTACCAGGAAGAGCACACATAGCCAAGGCTGAGGGTGGGGCTTGAGTGATACTCTAGGATTCTGTAACTCCTCCCTCAGAAGAGCATGGTATATGCACTACAGTGTTTAGGAAGCAGGAAGGGTCCTAGCGTCCGGGCCCTTCTGCTATCCTTGGGGTCTTAGAGAAACTACTGAAGAAGGAATAGAGAACAGGGCTTGTCAGAGGTGGGGGAGCTTTTGAGACAATTGGTTCTAGTAGAACCAATTCCTGCAAGTAGGCTTCTCCTTCTTGCTCAAGGCCTGTGGTTGACGTCTCAGTCAATCATGATGTCTCCACTTGCCTTTGTCCATTGAATCTCAACACTTCCTGAGAACCCTTCCAGGCCAACACACCAGACAATAACCCCTGTAGCCAAGATGGAGGGAGACGCATGCTCAGGTCTCCCTTTGGGAAAGGACTTGCTGCCTACCTGCCAAGAGTAGAGTTACTAGCAGCCTTCAGCTATTAGGTCCTTCAGGATCTGTCTCGGCTTTTGAGTTGAGGTTCTTCCATGGGCATCTCCTTTCCAATGCTTGAGCAGGGCTGTGGTGCAAGGACTCAGCCATTTCTCTCCAATGTGGGACACCTCTAAAGGACAATCTGTCCTCCAGAGCTCCCAGATAGGCAAGTAAAGATCACTCTCCCTGCCCATTCCTTCCTTTTCTTCATTTTCCTTTACAGGTATCACTCTCTAATAAATATTTTGCATCCCTCTCTATCATGTCTGTACCCCTAAAACCCCAACTAGTTATAAGTACTAATCAGCTTAGCAAGAAAGACACACCAACATTTATGGAACATTTATGTGCTAGAAATTATTCTAAGTAATCAACATGTATTCTCTTTTTAAATCCTGGAACAATGATATGTGCTAAGTACTATTATTATTTATATTTTAATGATGAAGAGACAGGCACAGAAGACTTTAGTGACTTGTTCAAGGTCAAACAACTAGGTGGAATCAAGATTTGAGTGTCAACAATCTGACTCCAGGGCTCCTAATTGCTTTGCTGAGCTATCTTATTTGCCATTCCTAGGCTAGCTTAACTACTTTACTCATCTCTTGCTACTACTATTTAAGCAAGGAGATTTGCCCTTGGGGTAAACAGTTAGTATATATCTGGGAGAAGATGGGTCCTTTCATTCTTTTTCCGGTATTTCCAGCTCATGGTATGTTGCCTAGCACGTAGCAGGAGCCCAATAAAGTTTTGATGATGGATGAAGACAGAAGAATTGAAAATCCTATCATCCTGACTGAGATAAAAGAACATGGTAGGAAAAATGATAGTTTACTGTGAATGATAGTTTACTATGATGGTGACTGCATATGGGGTAGGCGTGACAGGAAAAGAGATAATTTATAGACTGTAAAAACTCTTTGCGACTTATGATTTTAGATTCACTCTAATTTCAGCATAGCATCAGCCCTCATTCTGGCTGGTGTGCCAATGTAGGAGAAATTATAAAGCAGTTAATTCTAATTTGTCTGATGCTTAAGATACAGTTGTATGAATCTATACTTTTCTTTAACCAAAACAGAACAGTATCCTTTAAAACTTAACTGAGATGTTGAAGGTTAACAGGTATCTCTGAGAAGAAAGTTGTCTTTGTGTTTTAAAACATAGTTGGTAGTCATTCAATTACCTTCTTCTCATCCTTATTCTGCAATCCATACTGGGTTGGTAACTCTGTAGATACTGGTTTTATAATTAATATTATGTATTTAGTAGGCAATAAATTTTTATTGTATTTTAATAAATTAACCTTGCTAACTAATGCGGAAAACTATAATACCATAAATGTAGGGAATAATAGAGTCGATACCTTAAAGATTATTAAAGGCAAAATGTTTTTATCTCAAAAAAGTAAATAAGTAAAATTCAAAAATGCCTAGAGATCAACCCTAGGTGGCCGCTTAGGGATGGAATTTCTGGGGTTCTGCTAATGAAATTAATTCATGATGTTTTCTCAGTTTGCATACTTATAAATCTATATGGTGTCACAGATGTGTCTTTGAAAGTGCAACCCCTTTTGAGACCTGTAATGACAGAGTAGGTATGAGTTTTGGCTGCTCTTCTGTGGCTTCCTTTTTTTAGTCTTCTCACGGCTGTCTTAACACATTTGCTGTTCTCTCTTCTGGGGCTATAAACACCCAGAGAGTAGAATCTATATATTATCATTGTTTCTCCAGCTGTTTCCTAATCGACTTAAAATGATGCACTTCTGTAAACTTTTGTTGAGCAGTTGAAAAAGGACAGCCTGAGGTATCTGAGGGGATTCAGGTTTTGGGACTGAAATTCACTTTTGTGTTTCACTAGCTGTGTGACCACAGGCCACTCACTTCTCTGAGTCTCTGAAGCATTTTAGATTGATGAGAAATAATATTCTTTTGTTATAAGGTTATGTGAAGATAGATTCATAGGATATATGTATTATCTGGCTCATAATAGAGACTTAATATTCATCCCTTGTGTCTGTGGTAGAAATATTGTCTTAAGGCTTTACTTTCATTGTGTTTTTAATTGTCAAAAAAGTGGTTTTCCCCTTTAAAGAACACACAGGAGATCCACTTCCTCTTTGGCTGCCTTGTTTTTCTTTCACTGATTTGTCAATTTCCATCACTGATAGTGAAGCTTTTTGTGCTAAGGCTCTTCTCTTTATAGTACAGATAATAGGAAATGCTGCAACCAAATCCAAAGGGACCAGAACCAAAAAGGAGACTTTCTAATTTGAGATTTGACACCCATTTCAGCTGAGAGTAAGGTTTGGTAAATATTTAAAATGGATTACATTTCTTGAAAGGACTTCTGCTGAATTTTATAAAGGAAAGATCAAAGCCTTCAGGTTTAAGTTTGATTCTACATATTTTCTACTTATGGTGAAATCCTCTGAGCCTTTTTCTCCTATAGAAAAGTTTTAATAAATCCTTGCTGAACCATTTCCACTAGAGAATTTGTCTCTATTACAGTGAGGAGACTGGATATTTTAATTCTCACAGTTGATTGAATTCCAGTTCCAGAGCATCTAAATACTCTATCTTCTAGAATATCATCAATTAGTTAATTATATTTCATGATCCTAGTTTATATAAAATTCATACAAGGAAGACATTTGACTAATTTATCCTTAATACCCTTATAACATTGTTCTAAGAGTACAAATATAGCCTAGAATGTAGTAATGATTATAATAATAACAGCAACATTGGCCAGGTGCAGTGGCTCATGCCTGTAATCCCAGCACTTTGGGAGGCTGAGAGGTGGGAGGATTGCTTGAGCCCACGAGTTTGAGACCAGCCTAGACAATATAGTCAGACCTCTTCTTTACAAAAAATATAAAAATTAGCCAGGCATGGCTGCATGCACCTGTGGTCCCAGCTACTTGTGAGGCTGAGGTGGGAGGATCACTTGAGCCCAGGAGTTTGAGGCTACAGCGAGCTGTGATCATGCCACTGCACTCCAGCTTGGGTGACAGAGGAGACCCTGTCTCTGAAAAATAAATAAACTTTCTTTGTATCTAAGGTTTTTGTAAGAAAAGGGTGACAATAACATTAGCCAAACTATCTCAAAGCATTGTCACCTGTGTCAATGGACAGAAAGGTTTTGAACAACATCATACAGAACATATTACAGTAGTGAATGCCTTAACACCCTTTCTTCACGATAGAATTCCAATTTGATTTTGATAAAGGCTTTGAAGGAAGCAGTACCCTATGTTATTTCTACACATAATCACCATAAAACATTGTAGAAAAAAATTTGTATACAAGCCAACAACCTGATACACACATCATCCTCAATATTCAGAGATTAACATGTTAAGAAGAATGTTAACACTTTCAAAAGATTAAAATATTAATAATTTAATTTATTGCCTGTGAATGTATTTGGGAAACATAGCATCAAAATCAAACAAATCATTCTTAAATCTTCAAAACCCAGTGTGTGGCAGGTCTAATCCTCCTGCTAAATGGTTAGATTGAACACAAATAGGGAGTGAGGATGGTTACATTTCTATTGACCCTGAAATAAATATCAAAGAGCAGAGTGCTATTAAATTCCAGACATAATAATCCACTGTACAAAACTACCTGAATCCTGAGTAACTGTTTCTCCTTGTAATAAGCAACCACGATTAAAGGGGATACGACACGTCTGACAGATGTGAAAGCCACTAAGTCATCAAAGAAAACTTATCCCTTCCCCCAAACAGGTGAGTCAATAGCATCGACATTTTCAAATGTCAGCTGCTGGATTATTATATAATTCTGTTTGGAGCAAAGCAGCATTAGTTCATTGATTCAAAAAGCCATTTTTTGAGCACCTGCTGGGTACCAGGAACCATGGCAGGCTTCAAGAGGTGCCAATGATAAATAACAGACAAGATTTTCCCTAAAGAGTCCACAGCCCAGTGCAGCAGATAGACACATGCAGAAATCAACTTGGTATAGAAAAATTGCTAAGGGTTGTGGTGTCCTTGAAGGGTGTGCAGGATGAATGGGAAGGGCATTCCTGTGTGAGGGGGTAACATGCACAAAAGGAAGAGACCACAGAGCTTTGGGTCAGAGCTAGGGAACAATACTGTGTCACTAATGCTGAAGGATGCTGAAGGGTACTAAAGGTACATAAAGTTTAAAAGGGAATTAGAATCATACTCTGGAGGGCCTTGGATGATAGGCTGAGCTTATATTTTGTTTTATTGCCAGTGGAAGCCATGGTGGGAGGTTTGAGCTGAGGGTGGAAGTTTCATCCAAGAGGGGCCTTAGACGGGTTGTTTGTAGGGTACATTTTCAGGACCTGCAGTTTGACACTGTTGACCACCCTTCTTGAAACTTGCATGTCCTTATTCTCTTCTAGTCTTCCTCCTGCTGCTTGGCCCACAGCTTGTCTATCTCTTTCTCAGGCTTTTTCCTTCTGCTTCCTTCTGTCATTGACTTTTCTCATGCTATGAGCTCTCCTAGGGTGAGCTCATTCATATTTATAGATGAAAGACTCTAACGTATTTACCTCCCAGCAAGTGTGCTAAACTGAACTGCAGAGTCATGTTTCTGATAACCTTTAAAAATCTCCCTCCACCTGCCCAGCATGGGTAGACTTTGTTATGGGCTGAACTGTGTCCACCCTACCCCCCATATTTGTATGTTAAAGTCCTAATCTCTATTACCTCTGAATGTGACTATGTTTGGAAATAGGTTCTTTAAAGAGGTAATTAAGTTAAACTAAGGTCATTAGCTGGCCCTAATCGAATATGACTGGTGCTCTTAGAAGAAGAAGAGATTAGGACACAGACACACAAATAGGAAAGATCATGTAAAGACACAGGGAGAAGGTGGCCATCTACAAGCCAAGGAGAGAGGCCTCAGAAGATTCCTTTGTTCTTGGACTTCTAGCCTTTAGAATTGTGAGAAAAATAATTTCTGTGGTTTAAGCCACTCAATATGTGGTACTTTGTTACGGCAGCCCTAGCAAACCAGTGTGGACATCTTACACTTAACATATTTAAAATTAAGCTGTGGCCAGGCGCGGTGGCTCACACCTGTAATCCCAGTAGTTTGGGAGGCCAAGGCGGGAAGATCACTAGGTTGAGAGATTGAGCATCCTGACCAACATGGTGAAATCCCGTCTCTACTAAAAATACAAAAATTAGCTGGGCGTGGTGGTGCGTGCCTGTAGTCCCAGCTACTTGGGAGACTGAGGCAGAGGAATCACTTGAACCCAGGAAGTGGAGGTAGCAGTGAGCCGAGATCATATCACTGCACTCCAGCCTGGTGAAAGAGCAAGACTCTATCTCAAAAATAAATAAATAAATAAATAAATAAATAAATAAATAAATAAATAAATATGAAGCCCTACCATCACCTCCCTCCCAGGCAGTGAAAATCAGGCACTCATAGGGATGAAGTCCAAAGTTCGAGTCTAAGGGCCAGTAGAACTCTCTCTAAGGCATTTGTCAAGACAGCCAGATGGAAGAGGGTATTATGATTTCCTGGACATTGTACTGATTTGGAAATCAGAAATAATGTCTGGTCAATTAAAAAAAAGTAAGAATATATAAATAATCATCTAGAGAAGATAATAAAGTCACCTGAAATCTCATCACATTCATATAAATATTTCCCAACCTTCTGCCATGTAAAGAGTATGCATTTTTTTCTGGAAAACATGGTAAGTTACTATCATACTATTCTTTAACCTTCTCATATGTCAGACTTGTAAGTCTGTACAAGAAATCTAAGATTTGTTTCCAAGCCAGCGTCATCTCTTGCTTGAATTACTACTATAGCCTATTATCATGTACCTGTTTTTTTCTTGCTTTTCCTGAATTGTCCATTGAGCAGAGTGCTATTAAAAAATGATTATAACATATTAATGTAAAATATGTTCTTGTTCCCTTCCTTACAACCCCTTCCCTCAGCCCTCCATCCATTGGCAGCCCATTGCATTTCAAATAAAATCTACATGTCTTGCCATGACCACAAAGCCCTCACAACTATCTTTCTAATCACATCTCTCATCACCTTACTTGCTATGCCTTGGGCTAGTTCTTGGTTCTTGCAGTATTAAAAGGTCTCCGGGCCTTTACATTTTCTGATTGTTTTTTGTGGAGTACTATTCTTATTTTTTGAATGACTTGATTTATTGTTCACATCTCAGAACAAATGCTATCTCCTCAGTGATGTTTGTCTTTCTGTCCACCTCATAGAAAACATCTTCTGGGTCACTTTTATCACATTCCTTTGTTTTATTCCTTCAGACTATTTAACATTTACTGAAGTGAATTTGTTTTATTTCTGTCTGCCTTGCCTAGAATGTAATCTCCATGAGGGTAGTGACTTTGCAGGTATTTAGCTTCTAGAAGAGTGCCTAGATCATAGCCAGCACCAATACACACATACTTAATGCATAAATACAACCTCCTTTTTATTGTGGAGTTTAGATTATCTTCTTATTTGTAATATTTCCCAATAAGGAGATATCTTAAGTATGTAGAAAAGAGTGTACTATAAAAAAACCCTTTATACCCATCAACTAGTTTTATATTTCTTAATATTGTGCCAGTTTTGTTTTTTATACAGGTGTTTTATTTTTCTGAAAGATGAAACATTACAGTTTTACTTGACAGTATCTATGGAGTTCTTTTGATCCCATTCTTTTTCCTTCCCTCTTGGAAGTGATCATAATCCTGAAATAACTCTTTGATATCAGGTATATTAGTCAGGGTTCTCCAGAGAAACAGAACTGGTAGGATAGATCTAAATATCTAGATATAGATATATAAAAGAGGATTTATCATGAGAATGGGCTCCCAGGATTATAGAAGCTAAGAAGTCTCACAATATGCCATCTGCAAGCTGGAGAACCTGGAAAGTCAGTGGTATTCAACCTGAGTTCAAAGGGCTTGAGAACCAGGGGGCTTGTGGTGTAAGTTCTGGAGTGTGAAGCGTAAGAACCAGGAGTTCTGATGTCTGAAGGCAGAAGGTGGATGTCCCAGCTCAAGAGAAGAGAGTACATTTGCCCTTTCTTGACGTTTGTTTCATTCAAGCCCTCGAAGAATTGGATGATGCCTGACTATATCAGTAAGGGAGGATCTTTACTCGGTTTATGGACTCAAATGCTAATCTCTTCTGAAAAGACCTTGACAGACATGCCCGAAATAATGTTTTACCAGCTGTCTGGGCATCCCTTAACCCAGTCAAGTGGAGACATAAAATTAGCCATCACACCACGGAAAAGGAATGATTAGTTTTTATAACTAAGAATATAAATTGCCTTCAATTTCTGTAGAGTTTGCAATTATGCAAAGCTTAACTATTTTTGGCAGAAGGGGAATCATACCCTGATTCAAGAGTTCCAGTGGTAAGTGGACAAAAAGCATACACCACTTTCCATGCTTTGCTTTGTCAGTCCTCAGAGCTGGCCTCAATCAGTGGCCACAGTAATAGCAGCTTGGCTGCCCTCCTTCAGATGCTCTCTGAGAGAGATTTGTGAAGTTCTAAACTACTAGCATCCAGCTAGCACTGATTATCCACTTACTCTTGCAACCAGAAGAAAGCAGAAGAAGAAAGCAGGACATTCTGGACTTAGACTTTTGCCCACTAGGTGGGTTTGGGCACATCTCTTAACCTCTCTTGGCCTAGGAGACAGTCTCCTTATCTCATAAACGGTAATGGTAACTTTCATCCTTTATATCTATTTTAAGTACTAATTCTTATGCATGATTTATTCATGCACCCTAGCCTCTTCCCTTTACATGTAGTGTGCCTCTATTTGGATGCAACTGGTTTTAAGTGCCCTATTTAGATTCGTAGAGCTTGCAGAAATGAATAATTGTCCCAAAACCCTTGTGACTTGTAGGTTGCTTAGAGTCAGGCAGATATTAGACCATGTCTTTGCCAAAGATTATTTACCTCCTTATCTCCCTGCATCCTTGCTAGTTTGTTTCAGGGCAGCAATATACGCAGCTCCAAGCAATGATTTATGATTGGGCTGATCTAGTCTTGATAATGCTATTACTGTTTACTAGATTTTCTACCTTCCCTTGCAGCTAGGTATAGCTGTATAACCCAGTTTCCAGTAAGACATAAAGTCAGATTGGCAAAAGGGATGGAGAGGCTTCGGGGAATGGGGAACCTGAGTTTTTCGTAACATCATTGAGTAGCTGAACTACCCTGCCACTAACTCCAAGCTTCTCGTTATTGATAATCATAAGTCCATAGTTATTGAGGTCACTAGTTTTTTGTGTTTATTTGTTTTTTTGACACTTGCAGCTAAAAGCATTTCTACCTAAAATCAGTTTTCTACTGATGCTGTAACAAAATATCATAAACTTAGTGTCTTAAACAACTCAAACTTATTACCTTACAGTTCCAGAAGTGCAAAATTGTGTCAGTGGGCTAAATTCAAGGTGTTGGCAGGGCGGTGTTACTTTCTGGAGGCTCTAGAAGAATGTTTTCATGCTTTTTCCTGCTTTCAGAGGTCACCCACATTCCTTGACTTGTGGCCCCCTTCCTCCATCTTCAAAGCCAGCAACATTGATCTCTCTGTGCCTCTCTTCAGTGGCCACGTCTTCCTTTGATTGCTTCTATTTGGCCTTGTTCATCTACTTTTAAGAATTACTTCATGGTTTATAGTCCTTTGGGTATATACCCAGTAATGGGATGGCTGGGTCAAATGGTATTTCTAGTTCTAGATCCCTGAGGAATCGCCACACTGACTTCCACTATGGTTGAACTAGTTTACAGTCCCACCAATAGTGTAAAAGTGTTCCTATTTCTCTACATCCTCTCCAGCACCTGTTGTTTCCTGACTTTTTAATGATTGCCATTCATGCTGCTATAAAGACACATGCACACATATGTTTATTGTGGCATTATTCACAATAGCAAAGACTTGGAACCAACCCAAATGTCCAACAATGATAGACTGGATTAAGAAAATGTGGCACATATACACCATGGAATACTATGCAGCCATAAAAAATGATGAGTTCATGTCCTTTGTAGGGACATGGATGAAATTGGAAATCATCATACTTAGTAAACTATCACAAGGACAAAAAACCAAACACCGCATATTCTCACTCATAGGTGGGAATTGAACAATGAGATCACATGGACACAGGAAGGGGAATATCACACTCTGGGGACTGTGGTGGGGTGGGGGGAGGGGGGAGGGATAGCATTGGGAGATATATCTAATGCTAGATGATGAGTTAGTGGGTGCAGCGCACCAGCATGGCACATGTATACATATGTAACTAACCTGCACAATGTGCACATGTACCCTAAAACTTAAAGTATAATAATAATAAAAAAAAAGAATTACTGCAATTACATTTGACCCACCTAGATAATTCAGGATAATCTCCTCTATTTCAAGGCCATCTGATTAACAATGTTAATTCCGATGGCAATCTTAACTCCCCTTTGCTATGTAACCTAACATAATCACAGGTTCCAAAGATCAAGATGTGGACATCTTAGAGGTAGAGGAGAGGGCATTCTTCTACCTAGCACAGTGCCCAATGTTATACTCTATTATAAAACAACAGCAGTAGCAGCAACAGCAATGGAACTGCTTCCTTGTGTAGTATTGCAGAGTTGTGGAAGGAGAGATGATCTGGTGTCCTGAGGCTTGAGTCTTGTTCTTGGCTCTGCCATTAAATTGGGCCATCTACTTTCTAGCCCTGGATTTCATTTTCTTCATCTCTTAAAGAAAAAAATTCTCTTGACCATTAATTTTCAAATTTTTAAAGTAGCAAATCCACTTCAAATAGAATAGAAAAACATGAAGACTCTATAGCTAATGTGATAGTGTGATTTATGCAAGAAGGACTCAATTCCTCATTCTTTTCCGTATCCATACCCTTTGCCATTGTTCTGGGTTGAGTAATGTCCTGCCAGAATTTATGTCTATATGGAGCCTCCAAATGTAACTTTATTTGGAAATAGGGCCTTTATGGTTGCAGCTAGTTAGGATGAAGCCATCCTGGATTAGGGTGGTCTCTAATCCAGTGACTGATGTCCTTATACCATGAGAAAACAGAGATGCAGACACATAGGGAGAACATCATATGATGATGGAGGCAGGCATTGGAGTGATGTGTCTACAAGTCAAAAAACACCAGGGATTACAGGAAACCACTGTAAATTTGGAGAGAAGTAGATTCTTCTCACAGACCCCAGAAGGAACCAACCCTACTGACACGTTGATTTTGGACTTCTAGCCTCCAGAACTGGGAGAGAAGAAGTCTCTATTGTTTTAAGTCACCCAGTTTGTAGTAATTGTTTTGGCAACCCCAGGAGACTAACACAGCCATAGACTTTGCAGTGCCCTCCCACTGACTCTGGGCTCAGCCATGTGACTTTCTTCAGTTAGTGGATGTTGCAGAAGGTTGAAAAAAGTATTTGCGTGACTGGACTTGCCTTTGCTTTTGTGCCTCTTCTCTTGCTTAGAAACATGCCCAGGCTAGCCTGCTGGAGGATAAGAGAACTAGGAGCAGATCTAAGTTGCCTGGTCATCTTCCTTTGGGGCATCCTAGATAAGCTAGCAACTGAGCCTCCCTCAAACATGTGAGTGAGCCCGGATAGATCACTAAAACTACCCAGCCAAAAACCAGTTGACTTCAGACCTGTGATCAACAAATGCTTTTTGGTTTTTGTGCCATTAGGGCTTTTTGATCATTTGATACTCAGCATCATTGTGACAGTAAATCATTGATACAGAGAATGATGACAGGAGTGAGGTGACCAGGACAACTAAGGCCTCTCTACGGAACTCAGATTGCAAACCCTGCACTAACTGGGTTTTGAGCTCTCATCAGTTTTGACCTTTTTTCACTACCTAGGATACTGTAGTTTGCATAATATACTTTCTAAAAGGTCAAATTTTTAGGAGTTCACTTTTTGGAGCCAGACCAATTAGACTAGAATCATGATACTACCATTTATTACTGACTATAAACTCTGCACAAGTGGTTCAGCCTCATTAAGCCTCAATGTACTCATCCCTCAAATGGGGGAAAATTATACTGAAGTCACAGATCTACTGTGGGAAGTAAAGAGAATGATGCATCAGTAGTTAGCCTGGTTCTTCTCTACCCTCACCCCATGCCAAAGACTGAAGACCACATAGTTCTTTTGCAGAGTAATACATTGACAGTGGCTTTTGTTCCCCTTCTGTTCTTGAAACATCATACACATACTGCAAATATCCATTTACTGACTGTGAAAGTTAAATGTTTTGTTCCATATACAAATATATTCTAGATACACATGTATAATATATATGGACACACATATATGTGTATATTAACTTGTGTATACACACATATATTTAACAATGTTTACGATACTTCTTAATATATAATATTTCCCTGGTTTTAAGAAGGGAAATATTAAGAAGAAACAGAGCCTCTGAGGTATACAGTGATTTGCTCAGAACCACCCATCTTTCAACTCCAAATCCAGCTCTGTTTAGACAAAGTCCAGAAGCTTTCTGCTATATGGTCTGCCTCTTGATTTTTAAATTAAAGGTAATCTTGAGGTGCTAGCAGGTGGCCATTTTTGAAATAAAGCTGAAGATATTTTACTTTGTCTTTCTTGGCCTGGAGAATTTCACCCCCTTAAAGTCGCAGCAGTCAGGACTCTTGGAAGGCCACATTGAGGAATGAGTGAGCTTTGGGAAGGTGGCCACGAGGTGGCAGTGGTGCACACCCACAGCAGAGGTAATCCCTGTTGTGAGCCAGGGTCTGTGAATGAGATTCTGGATAACCTTGTATACCACCCTGCTGGCTATCAGCATTAAATCACACTGAAAGAGCAAGGCTCTGGTGTTTTGATGCAGAACATTAATAACATAAGTGGATGAGAAACTCGAGAACTGAAAATGCCACTTTAGCCTCAAGCCCCAAGTGTGAGACCAGCTCACTGATTCCAAGGCTGCCATTGCCTGTAAGCAACCAAGATTAACTGTTCTGGGCCATCTGAGGATCACTTTCTAGCTCTGGCTATTGAATTGTTTTAATTTTAAAATGAAAATGAGCTGTGCAGAAAAACAAGAGCGTCCACAGTTTGAAAGTGCATTCCTTCTCCCTTTGAGCAAGTTTCTCTCTGTTTTCCCTTCCTTCCTTTCCTTGACCACATGTAGACCTGCCATTCTTTGCCCCATGCTGCTATTAGTACAGCTAAAACTGGGGTGTGCACACTCTGTGCAAAAATATGCATGCACAGGGTCTTTTTAATGCCTTCCCGCCCTCCTCTTCTTACCTCTCAGGTGCAGCTTTCCTATAGTAACCGCTGAAGGGAAGCACAATGTAGTGGCTGAGCCATTTCAACCACAACCTGACTGCTTAATGCTTCTTATTTAAGGCTGTCCCTCCTGAGTACAGGGCCTTAGCAACAACATAACTGGCCAACATTTGGGATAGTTTGGTTTGGTGAGTTTGAGTTAATGTATCCCAGTGTTTCAGACTGTAATATGAATGCTAGAACAGTTGTTTCTTTGGGGAAGTTTTGTGTGTTATAACAAAAGGAGTCCATTATCAAATCCGTTTGGGGAATTCCATAAGTGGTGCTTTGTGTTGTAGCTTCTGGACTTCTCAAAACTATTAATTTGCTCTTGTACAATGGCAATCTTTAACCCATTTATGCCTGAGTTTGCAATTTTTTGAATTTTTACAATCAGACCTTGGCGATGGCCTTGAGCAGTAGGAAATAAATAACTCCCACATGCTTAGCATTCCAATAATGGAACACTAGGCATAAATGGGATCAAGAAGCAGACATAATAGCAGTGACCACAGAACTACTACCTCACCCCTGCCTTTATGTTTTTTTCCTTAGGAATCTTAGCGGTATCCCCCAGAACCCCAGGGTTTCTCTGAGAGTCGTGTAAGAAATGTAGGCGTAACTTATTGCTTGTTGTATCATTTTCTATTGCTGCATAATAAACCACCCCTCACATAGTGGCATAAAAGAACAACCATTATATGATACTCAAGATGCTGTGGGTCAGGAATTTGAAAAGGGCACAGCAGGGACAAGTTGTCTCTGTCCCATGATGTCTGGATGCTGAGCTGGAAAGACTGACTCTCTGGGTGACTTGCTGGCTGGCATCATCTGGAGCCTCTTTCCCTCATATGTCTGGAGGAGCTGGGAGCTCAGCTGGGGCTGTTGGCGGGACACTTACACATGGCAGCACCTTGTGACTGTTGGGCTTCTGCACAGCATGGTGGCTGGAATCCAAGAGTGAGTATCTTGAGAGACCCAGACAGAAGTTGTATCACCTTTTATGATCTTGCCTTGGAAGTCACATAGTATACTCCATCTGTAGTCACAAGCTTACCCAGATTCAAGGGGAAGGAACATAAGTCACGCCTCTCAATGGGAAAATTGTCAGTGTCACCTTGTAAGAAGCACATGTGGCATGGGAGATGTTGTGGCAAGTTTTGGGAAATGCAGTCTGGTACACTTATCCACACTTTATCTTTAGAAAGCTGTGGATGAGCAACTGGAGGGATAGGTGGGATTCATATCTCTGTAATATCAAGCATTCCCTATATATAGTTATGTCTTGAAGGATGTATTATTATGGAACATTAGAGCCAGAAGAAAGGTTA
Organism: Gorilla gorilla gorilla; assembly: GCF_029281585.2. Taxonomy (NCBI): domain Eukaryota; kingdom Metazoa; phylum Chordata; class Mammalia; order Primates; family Hominidae; genus Gorilla; species Gorilla gorilla. Next base: position 36,554,013 of record NC_073233.2, on the reverse strand, counting down.
TATAGTCCTACTGTCCATAAAGTATAACTTTAATTTCTGAAAGGAGGCTGCACAGCCAGGCCCTGAGGATATCAAAACATACAAAGTTTTTAAACTTGTTTTTAAGGAGCTCACTGTCTATCAGGGGAGGCTGATTTGTAAAGAAAGTAAATACAAATACAGAGCTAGCACTTTGGAGTTAGCCAAAGAAAGTTTCAAAAACATGGTGAAGTATGAACTGGAATTTGAAGAATGAAATGATCTCTTGAGTTTTCTGAGCTTTTTTTTTAAGACAGGATAGAGCAGGGAAAGGCATATCACTCTATAGAGACTTATGTGAGAAGGCAGGGGTTGGGGAGTGAATCTGCACCTGTGTTTTAGGAAATCCAAGTGATTTATAAATAAAGTGCAGGTGGTGAGTAAAAAGAATGCAAACTGAAGAAGGCTTGTTCATCATCAGACTAAGGAATTTGAATTTTACCCTATAGCCCACAGAAAACCAGGTAAGGATTTTGAACAGAGAAATGACAAGGTTACGGTTTGGTTTTAGAAAGTGCCTCTGCCACAGTGTGAAGGAGAGACTATCGATTGGAATGGCCAGAGCAAGAGATGTGATTAAGAAGCTATTGTCATGATTCAATGGAGAAATGATGAACCCTTGAACTAGGAATTTGGCAGTAGGAATGGAGTGGAGGGAAAGTGGACTTGGATAATATTTAAGACAATGTATAAATTAATGTGTGTAAAGCACTTGAAATGAGGCCTGGTATATAGAAGCACTCAGAAAGTATAAGTTACTGCTGTTATTGTTATTCAGTGTTTTTGTAGCACCTGGATTTTCTTAGGACTGGTGGTGGGGATGAGGAGAAGACAGTGTCTAAGATGATACCATGTTTCTGATTTGGTCATGAGGAGCAGTCAGTAGCTTTCCCAACATAGATAATAAAGGAGGAGCTAGTTTGAGGAGCCATATAATGAGTTTAGTTTCAGACATGCGGATTTTGATGTCTCTGTAATCCCACAGAGATAAATGTTAGTAGTTTGTTGGAAATACAGGTCTGGAGAACAAGGGAAATGTTTGGGCTTGACCTAAGGATTTGGTTATCATTAGTGATTGCCAGTACAATTGAAACAAAGCACATTTCATTAATAAAATATTTTAGGACATTTGTCTTATCCTGCTCATTTTTTTTCCACAATTACTCATATGGTGCAAAGACTCTCTAGTTTCTCAATATTCCTTTAAAAACAAACTTTCAATATACCTCTTAAAATATGATAATATTATTTAGAAGGGACCCTGGCATAATTTTAACCATAACACCCTTGAATATGAAATACTACTATAAGCTCTATTTTAATAGAATTCCATTGCTCTTTGCAAATGGAAAAAACAGCAACCTAGGTTTCTGGTTTTTGTTTTTATGAATTATTATGACTCCAGGTTCTGATGACTTTGGTTACATTGCTTTGGGTTTAAGGCAGTTTTATTAAACTATAATTTATGCTTTGTTAATATAAATTGTGCTTTGCTAAAGAAATTTTATCCAGCTAATCAATGAAACATTGCTGGGAGTAATGCTAGGTATGGACAGATTAGGTGAAAGCAAGCTAAGAGTTTCCAAAATCCTATTTTACCCAAAATGTCTGCAAGGCCTGCCATCGGGCTGAATAGAAAAAAAAAAAATCTTTGTTTTCGGATAAGGTCCTTAGGCCGAATTGGCAAATATGTGACATATATACTGTGACACACTCCAACTCCTCTCTTTCATATCTAGACAGGAACTATAGATCCTAGAGGTGGCTTCCAAATCTGTCTTAAAGCATGCCCCTGGTAGCCACCAACTGATTAGTAGGTACTTGTAATAACACCAATATTTCTTTCCATCAAAGCTAGTGTCTTCATTAGGTTCCTATAAAAATATTTGAAATATTTGAAAGAATATTTAACTTTAATATTTGTCCCTGCCAACATGTTAGTGAGAATTATTTTCGCAGTTGTTAGATATCACTGACACAGACAATTAGAAAATGATTCAGAGCAGCACTTGTCCTATCCTTGAACCTGTTCTCCCTAGTGTCTTTGCCAAATTCTTGGAGGAGACAAAATAAAATTAAGCTAATAGTTTCTCAGGAGATGAACGTGAGATGAACACTTAATCATAAGATCTTCCCATATTTTATAAGCTAGAATAAAAAACAGCAAGATAAAAGCTAACAAGATAAGAGTGAGTAGAAAAAAATGTAAAGTTCTGCCAAAACTTTCAACAAACCAATGATACAAGCCCAAGATGGAAGTGGGGAGGGAGGTTTAACAGATGTTTCTAAGGGAAAGTGCAGGTAATGGCTTGATTTCACAAACTGATGTCTTTAAAAACACTGTGTTAATAGGAGCTAGTATTGCCCAAAGCCTGTTCTAAATGAAGTGTCCATAGCAAAAAGTTTTGGAAAATGCTTAGTTCAATAAAATTCAACAGGTTTCTTTATTGCAGGACTTCTCAGAACCCAAAATATACTAATATACATTGCAACTCTAGAGGAGGAACAACATTTTCCAAATGTATTTAATTATGACCCTTTTTCCCTACAGGGAGAATGTACCACTCATGTGGCAAACTCCTGGAAATGCTGATCTAGGTGTTTAGTTGACTGAAGTTCAGTTTTAGCTAATGATATGGCATATTGGTAAGGTGGAGTGCACTTGATGTTCTCTCATTCCACCAAAAGTATAATGTATAAAGGTAGAAGATAATGCTACTCTATTTTAACTGATTAGGCTATTTATTTACCAGACACATACATAATGTTTACTCTGTGTCAGACATACTATAATAATGCTATTAATTATCCCATTTTGTGGATGAGGAAATCGAAACAAGAATGACTTTGTAACATGGCAAAAGTCACACATCTAGCAAGTGGCAGAACTAGGATCCCGACCTGACCAATTGGTTCTGATATGGTTTGGCTGTGTCCCCACCCAAATCTCATCTTGAACTGTAGCTCCCATAATTCCCACATGTTGTGGGAAGGACCTAGTCGGAAATAATTAAATCATGGAGGCAGTTTTCCCCATACTGTTCTCATGGTAGTGAATACGTCTCTCGAAACTTGATGGTTTTTAAAGGGGTTTCTCCTTTCATTTGGCTCTAATTCTCTTGCCTGCCGCTATGCAAGATGTCTCTTGCTCTTCTGCCATGATTGTGAGGCCTCCCTAGCCATGTGGAACTGTGAGTCAATTAAACCTCTTTCCTTTATAAATTACCCAGTCTTGGGTATGTCTTTATTAGCAGCATGAGAACAGACTTATACCAGGTCCCCAGGGTCTGTATGCTTACCTACCACAGCTGGAAAGATGCTTCCCACCTTGAGAGCCACACTTAGCCACCCTAGTGAAACCAAAGTGTCAACAGTATCACATATGAAGTAGCAGGAGATGCTAAAGAATGAGGACATGCCAGTGGCAGAACATATCTGTGGTTAGCCTTAAGTTTAATATCAAGTTGCCAGTGAGAAAAATGTCCAACATCTCTAAGAGATCAACTGATTCTCACTGTGTTTAAAGGAACTCTAGAAACATTACTGGAGTGTGAATGAAAAAGAACAGCAGCTTCTGAGAGGTGTGCTCATGTGATTGCCATTTACAAACTCCCAGGACTCCTTAGCACATTAGCTTAACAGCTAACATTTTGGCCTTACTGTTTTTCAAACAGCTTTCTGTAGAGAAGCAAACTCATCTATTTCTTTCAGATGACAAGGGCAGGATGGGTGTTCCAAGCCAGGGCTCCTTTTCTAATTGGCAGTGCCTTGTAGAAGTTTAAAAGTGTGAGTGCCCTTTGACTCTGTAAATTATTTTAAGAATTTAAGACAGTTATGAAGATACTCAAGAATAGTCACTGTAATTTTGGCTGTAATAAATGGGGGGAAAAGGCCATGTTTAACATTTGGTTACAGAAATTACAGTATGTTGATACAGAAAAATACTTTGTTGTCACCAAAAATAATATTATAGAAGGATGAATGTATGAGATGTTCATGACAAATTAGGAGAGATGTGAGGTTACAAACAGTATGTACAATTGAACCTATTTTTGTTAGGATCCTAGCCTATATCTATATACATATGTAAGTATATATATGTATAAACCTGCACATATATAAGTATATATGTATATAGATAATATAATTTAATATGGAAGGTCATATTAAATACTAAATTTTCTCTAGAGCAGGACTTCCCACTAGAATTTCCAGTGATGATAGAAATGGTCTATCTTTGTTGCCTGATGCAGTAGCCATGAGCCACATGTAGCTATTGAGTACTTGAAATGTGGCTAGTGTGACTGAGGCACTGGATTTTTAATTTTTAACAATGAATTTAAAATTAAATAGCTATAGAGAGAAAATGGTTACCTTATTGTATTGCACAGTTCTAAAAATTAATAGTCTTTTATGCATTTGTATCTTCTAAATAGTCTAAAATTTTGTAATAATTTTTTAAAGACAAAAATTCCACTGTCTATCAAAATGAGTTTTCAATCTGGTGAAGGCAGGAAGGGACAAAGAGGATTTCCAAGGTCAGAGGGATAGAGTTAAGAAACCCACTGGATAGAAGGTTGGGGTATATTTGAGAGTATTCCAATAAATAACAGCTTTCTTCCCAATCTGAGTTCTGAGCCAAATGAGAAACCAGAGAAAAGATTAAGCGTGGATTACTACACAGCTATAAAAAATGAGATCATGGCCTTTGCAACAACATGGTTGGAGCTGGAGGCCATAATCCTAAGTGAATTAACACAGGAACAGAAAACCAAATACTGTATGTTTTCAATTATAAGTGGGGGCTAAACATTGAGTACACATGGATGTAAAGAAGAGATACATAGACACTGGGGCCTATTGAGGGTAGAGATCAGGAGGAGGGTAAGGATTGAACAACTACCTGTTGAGTAGTATGCTGAGTACCTGAGTGACAAAATGATCTGTACACCAAACCTCAGTGACATGCAATTTACTCATGTAACAAACCTGCACATGTACTCATTGAAACTGAAATAAAAGTTAAAAAGAAAAGACAATGGATTAAGCAAATGGAACCAAAATGTTATCTTTATTACAGTTAAAGCTGATATTGAATCTATATCTATAAAGCTATGTGCAAATGGGCATATGTCCCTGTGTAGAGAGACTTACCACGTGGTCACAGGCAGTGTGGGTCTCTGAAGCCACACCCATGGTCAGTGGGACCATGAAGGCCATGTTTCCTGGATGGTTGAGGGCAGTGAAGAACACATATTCTCTGCATATGGGCCACCTTCCAAGAAGAGGGGAGACAAGGAACAGGGCTAGAAATGTATAAGCAGGGATATCACTCTTCTTCCTTGGTAGACAAGCAAAGGGGCCAAAGAAGTTCAGAAGCATTATGCCAGCAGATCTCCCACCACAGGAAAGGAATATCAGGAGTAGGAAGAACATTCCCTACTCCCTTTCCTGACCCTCCCCCAATGTTAAGAAGATTTAGGTTAGAGGGCATTAGTTGGTTTCCAGATGCTTGTCATAGAGCAAATGAGGCCATAACCAGGGAACAATACAGTCTTGACCAAGATAGAATGATTAAAAAATGAATGGGTCTCTCCTTTTCTAAAAATGACTCTTTATTTCTTTGAGTTAGAGTAAAATAGGTTAAAATATTTGTAGGTTAAAGATAGAATAAATTATATCCTCCAAATTTAGCCTCCTTAAAGTAAGCAGGGTTACCCCAAAAATGTGTTCTCATAGCACATAAAATGCTGCCAAAGAAATGAATAATGGATCCAAATGTAAGAGCTAAAACTGTAAAATTTCTAGAAGAAAATATAGAGAAAAATTTTTTGTGAACTTGGGTTAGACAAAGATTTCTTACATAGCACACAAAAGCAAACTATAACCAAAAAAATAGAAATTTAGTTTTCATCAAAATTTAAAATGTTTTTTCTTTAAAGATTCCATTAAGAAATAAAAACACAAGCCACAGACTGGGAGAAAATATTTGTAAACCATATATTTGATGAAGAACATGTATTAACAACATATTATAACAATAAAAAGACTGGGCGCAGTGGCTCATCCATGTAATCCCAGCACTTTGGGAGGCTGAGGCAGGTGGATCACCTGAGGTCAGGAGTTCGAGACCAGCCTGGCTGACATGGTGAAATCTTGTCTCTACTAAGAACACAAAAATTAGCCGGGTGTGGTGGCAGGCGCCTATAATCCCAGCTACTGAGGAGGCTGGGGCAGGAGAATTGCTTGAACCTGGGAGGCAGAGGTTGCAGTGAGCTGAGGTCACGCCATTGCACTCTGGCCTGGGCAACAAAAGTGAAACTCCGTCTCAAAACAAAACAAACAAACAAACAAACAAAAAAATAGAATATGGGAAACAGATTTAAATAGATTTTTTTCAAAGAAGCACACTAAAGCAAATAAAGAATCTTCATCATTCATCAATAGGAAAATGCAATTTAGAACCATAATGAAATACCACAGTACACCTACTTGGAATGGATAAAATTGAAAAGACAGAAAATACTCAGTGTTGATGAGAATGTAGAGAAACCGGAACTCTTATTCACTTCTGGTAAGAATGTAAAATGGTACAGCCACTTTAGAAAACAGTTTGACAGTCTCTTTAAAAAGTTAAACATGCCTTTACATAAGCATCCACTTACCTAGATATTTACCCAGGAGAAATATAAACATATGCCCACAAAATGGCTTTTATGTAAATGTTCATAGCAGAATTATTCATAATAGCCCCAAACTGGAAACATGCAAAATGATCATCTACTGGTGAATGGATAAACAAAATGTGGCACATATACATAATTATATATATTTATAAAATGTGGCATATATAATTCTTTATGTATATATAAAATGTGATAAACAAAATGTGGCATACACACACCCCCACATATACACACACCCCCACATACACACACACACTGGAATATTACCCAGCCATAAAAGGAATTAACTAGTGACACACACAACATAGATGAATCTCAAAAAAATCATACCAAGTGAAGGAAGCCAGACAAAAAAGACATTTTGTTTAATTTCATTTATAAGAAATTTCCAGGAAAGGCAAAAGTATAGTTATAGAAAGTAAATCTTTACTCTTATGGAAAGTAATAATTATAGTGTTTGCTTTGGCAAAGGGTAGGAGTGTGGTTTGACTGAAAAGGAACATTACAGAACTTTTTAGGGTGATGCAAGTATGCTAAAATTCTATTGTGGTGATAACTGCATGACTATATACATTTACAAAAACTCACTGAATTGCTCATTTGAAATGGATGGATTTTATGATGACTTCAAAAATTCTGTTTTATTTTAGTAATTTTTTAAGCTACCATGAGGTTTGTTTGGTGTTCCCTTTTCAGGATGCTAGGATTGGTTTCTCCAATTGTACTCTTGCACTACTCCAATCTATTGTCAACACAGAAACCAGAGATATTTTTAAAACAGAAGTCAGTTTGTGTCTTTCTTTGCTGAAAAACTCCCGTGGTTTTCTACTAATTTAAAAAATTCCAAACCCTTTACTATGGCTTACAAGGTCCTCTATGATCTAGCTTCTTCCTCTGTCTCTGACTCAACTTCTCTCATTATATTGCAGTGATATCAGGCTTTTAATTGTTTCTCAGACACACCCAGGTTATTTCTGCCATAGGTCCTTCACACTTGCTATTTCTTCTGCCTGGATTACTCTGACACCAGAGTTTCATGGCTATTTTCTTTTCACTTAGTTCAAATACCATCTTCTCATAAGACCTTTTCTTGACCAACAGCCTAAATAATCTTCCCCACAAAATCAGTCTCTGTTTTAGGTATCCATTTTGGTGTAACCAACCCACAATAAAGTGGCTTATAACAATTTAGTATTGTGGGTTTACGGGGCTCGGCTGGGTGATTCTTCTGCTCCTCATAGTATAGGCAGCTGAATTCAACTAAGAGCTTTTTGGAGTGTCAATGTCCTCCACATGGCCTCTTGGGAGTTTGTCTTGAGCGTCTTCACAGCACGGCAGCTGAGTTCCGAGAGAGAGACTTCTCTTAACACCTGGTTGGAAAATTCTAGAGTGCCACTTCTGCTACATTTTATTGGTCAAAGTAAGTCTCAAGACCCACCCAGATTCAAGGGGAAAGAAGATAACTTTGCTTATTCAGAGGAAGGAGGTGCATGTACAGGGATGTGAGGAATTATTTTGCTGCAATATTTTCAAGCAACCCAGGAAGGTCTCTATTGCAAAGTGTTTTATTTTTTCTCAGCATTCATAACTATCAGATACTTTATTGTATATTGCTCTGTTTGATGTTTTATTGTCACATTATCCTACTAGACTATAAACTCCATGAGAACTTAGCCTTTGTCTGGTTTGTTCACCATTATATTTCCAGCACCCAAAACAGTGCTGGCACATACTTGGTGCTAATGGGTGACTACTCGTTCCCCTTGAGTTTTGAGAGTGTCCTCCTCTTGAATAACTCCCTTGCTTCTCTCTACTTCTCACTTACTTCTCCCCATGAGAAGTGAAATGACTTTTCTGATTGGGTTCTGCTGAAATGAACTGATAATGTTCATCTCGGACTCTTTTCTCTCCCCTTCTCAGAGCTACCCAGTCATCTGCATTCTAGTCTTCCTTCTGCCATGTGGTAAGGGGTCTGGCCCTATGAGTATGATCTGCAGTTCACCAGTTAGGCAATGACCAGATCATTGTCTGTTGACTTCAGCGAAGTATTAAGACTTTGACACAGATATAAATTTACATTTTCTAATAAGCTTTATCAATAATAAAAGTGAGGTTTGGATTGCCTGATTCCTGTATTTATCTTTATATTGATTCTAGTCTTGTAAGTGGAAGAGGGAGATATTATCTCTGAAACCCCAAACATGGGTATTTTATAAACTTTTGCAGATTGTACAGATGAATTTAGCCCATTGCCTCCTGATTAATTCCCTAACCATTCCCTTGTTTCTAGGTTTTCTTAGTTCCTCATGATTCTCATTCAATTTCCATACCTGAGCTCCTTTGTCAGGACCTGAGAATGATGACCTATTTAGAGCATGATTTCCCAGCTCTAATCTTCATAACCCTCTGAAAAAAAGACTCTAGTATTTATACTCTGATGACACACACAGTGCTCACTGGATTGAAGCATCTGCTATTTACACCTTCCTTAGTTTTATGGAACGAACCACTGGACCATGTCTTGCCAACCCTTTTCTTCCATCACAGTAGGTAAATTGGGTTAGGAGTCCTTCTGTAGTTGGTGGCCCCTTCTAAATTATCTCAAAAGTATTTAATGATCACCTGTGTGAGCATCGTTATGTGTGGTAATGTAACTAACAATATTATTAGACAAATAGAGAACTAACCAGAATACATTTTAGTTATTTGTACTTCTTGGCTTAACTCCTACAATATTGCATAAAACCCTAAAATTGTAAGATAACCCAATATACTATTCTCTCTGTTCAGGATTTGGACAACTTGGTTCATTAACTCTGGTTAATTTAATATTGCCATCTAAATCTCACAAAGATTACCAAATCTTTCTTACATGACCCATAAGAGTTAGGTGTTGTAATTATGACAATCAGTTATTTTGAGTGGGTATGCTGAAAACTGATTTTCTTATCAAGTTCATAAGCCAGAATTTGTATGTGATCTCCCAGCAAAAAGGAAAATAAAATAAAGTTATGGCTCTCTGATTGGTTGATTTCTGGGTGAATAGGAGTTTACATTCCTTTGTTTAAATTCCTTTGTTACCCATTTTATATTGTATTTTTCTTTTACCCTTCAATGAATTAATCACCTTAGGCACAAGTAATTAAAGTCCTTAATTCATATTAGAGCTAATTCTTCTTTAAATGCCAATCTATTAATAGCCCAATAGGGAATACACACTGGCCTGATTTATCTTAGAAGGTTAGTGATGGCAGTGTGTGCTTTACTCTGGTCATCAAAGCAAAAATGTAGGCAACTTTATTGCATGGAAAAGAAAATATAGGGTTAGATTTATCTCTCTTGAACTCCTTTGAACTTTAATTTGGTTTAGGAGTGAGGTTAGCTAGACTTTTCTTTTCTTTTTTTCTTTCTTTTTTTTTTTTTTAGTGGTTTCTCATTTATTGTTTTTAATTTGCATTTCCCCAGTAACAAATATATGCATTTTTTTCATATTTTATTTACAGTTCATCTATCTTCTCTGGTGAGGTGTCATCTGTTAGGATCTATGTTTTCTTTTTAATTGGGGTTTTTCTTTCTTTTTTTAAATTTTATTATTATACTTTAAGTTTTAGGGTACATGTGCATAACGTGCAGGTTTGTTACATATGTATACATGTGTCATGTTGGTGTGCTGCACCCATTAACTTGTCATTTAGCATTAGGTATATCTCCTAATGCAATCCCTCCCCCCTCCCCCAACCCCACAACAGTCCCTGGTGTGTGATGTTCCCCTTCCTGTGTCCATGTGTTCTCATTGTTCAATTCCCACCTATGAGTGAGAATATGCGGTGTTTGGTTTTTTGTCCTTGCCATAGTTTGCTGAGAATGATGGTTTCCAGTTTCATCCATGTTCCTACAAAGGACATGAACTCATCATTTTTTATGGCTGCATAGTATTCCATGGTATATATGTGCCACATTTTCTTAATCTAGTCTATCGTTGTTGGACATTTAGGTTGGTTCCAAGTCTTTGCTATTGTGAATATTGCCACTATAAACATACGTGTGCATGTGTCTTTATAGCAGCATGATTTATAATCATTTGGGTATATACCCAGTAATGGGATGGCTGGGTCAAATGGTATTTCTAGTTCTAGAGCCCTGAGGAATTGCCACACTGACTTCCACAATGGTTGAAGTGGCTTACAGTCCCACCGATAGTGTAAAAGTGTTCCTATTTCTCCACATCCTCTCCAGCACCTGTTGTTTCCTGACTTTTTAATGATCGCCATTCTAACTGGTGTGAGATGGTATCTCATTGTGGTTTTGATTTGCATTTCTCTGATGGCCAGTGATGATGAGCATTTTTTTATGTGTTTTTGGCTGCATAAATGTCTTCCTTTGGGAAGTGTCTGTTCATATCCTTCACCCACTTTTTGATGGGGTTGTTTGTTTTTTCTTGTAAATTTGTTTGAGTTCATTGTAGATTCTGCATATTAGCCCTTTGTCAGATGAGTAGGTTGCAAAAATTTTCTCCCATTTTGCAGGTTGCCTGTTCGCTCTGATGGTAGTTTCTTTTGCTGTGCAGAAGCTCTTTAGCTTAATTAGATCCCATTTGTCAATTTTGTCTTTTGTCGCCATTGCTTTTGGTGTTTTAGACATGAAGTCCTTGCCCATGCCTATGTCCTGAATGCTATTGCCTAGGTTTTCTTCCAGGGTTTTTATGGTTTTAGGTCTAACATGTAAGTCTTTACTCCATCATGTATTAATTTTTGTATAAGGTGTAAGGAAGGGATCCAGTTTCAGCTTTCTACATATGGCTAGCCACTTTTCCCAGCACCATTTATTAAATAGGGAATCCTTTCCCCATTGCTTGTTTTTGTCAGATTTGTCAAAGATCAGATAGTTGGGGATATGTGGCGTTATTTCTGAGGGCTCTGTTCTGTTCCATTGGTCTATATCTCTGTTTTGGTACCAGTACCATGCTGTTTTGGTTACTGTAGCCTTGTATTATGGTTTGAAGTCAGGTAGCGTGATGCCTCCAGCTTCGTTCTTTTGGCTTAGGATTGACTTGGTGATGCGGGCTCTTTTTTGGTTCCATATGAACTTTAAAGTACTTTTTTCTAATTCTGCGAAGAAAGTTATTGGTAGCTTGATGGGGATGGCATTGAATCTATAAATTACCTTGGGCAGTATGGCCATTTTCACGATATTGATTCTTCCTACCCATGAGCATGGAATGTTCTTCCATTTGTTTGTATCCTCTTTTATTTCCTTGAGCAGTGGTTTGTATTTCTCCTTGAAGAAGTCCTTCACATCTCTTGTATGTTGGATTCCTAGGTATTTTATTCTCTTTGAAGCAATTGTGAATGGGAGTTCACTCATGATTTGGCTCTCTGTTTGTCTGTTATTGGTGTATAAGAATGCTTGTGATTTTTGTACATTGATTTTGTATCCTGAGACTTTGCTGAAGTTGCTTATCAGCTTGAGGAGATTTTGGGCTGAGACGATGGGGTTTTCCAGATATACAATCATGTCATCTGCAAACAGTGACAATTTGACTTCCTCTTTTCCTAATTGAATACCCTTTATTTCCTTCTCCTGCCTGATTGCCCTGGCCAGAACTTCCAACACTATGTTGAATAGGAGTGGTGAGAGAGGACATCCCTATCTTGTGCCAGTTTTCAAAGGGAATGCTTCCAGTTTTTGCCCATTCAGTATGATATTGGCTGTGGGTTTGTCATAAATAGCTCTTATTATTTTGAGATACGACCCATCAATACCTAATTTATTGAGAGTTTTTAGCATGAAGAGTTGGTGAATTTTGTCAAAGGCCTTTTCTGCATCTATTGAGATAATCGTGTCGTTTTTGTCGTTGGTTCTGTTTATATGCTGGATTACATTTATTGATTTGCATATGTTGAACCAGCCTTGCATCCCAGGGATGAAGCCCATTTGATCATGGTGGATAAGCTTTTTGATGTGCTTCTGGATTCGGTTTGCTAGTATTTTATTGAGGATTTTTGCATTGATGTTCATCAAGGATATTGGTCTAAAATTCTCTTTTTTTGTTGTGTCTCTGCCAGGCTTTGGTATCAGGATGATGCTGGCCTCATAAAATGACTTAGGGAGGATTCCCTCTTTTTCTATTGATTGGAATAATTTCAAGAAGGAATGGTACCAGCTCCTCTTTGTACCTCTGGTAGAATTCGGCTGTGAATCCTTCTGGTCCTGGACTTTTTTTGGTTGGTAAGCTATTGATTATTGCCTCAATTTCAGAGCCTGTTATTGGTCTATTCAGAGATTCAGCTTCTTCCTGGTTTAGTCTTGGGAAGATGTATGTGTCAAGGAATTTATCCATTTCTTCTAGATTTTCTAGTTTATTTGCATAGAAGTGTTTATAGTATTCTCTGATGGTAGTTTGTATTTCTGTGGGATCAGTGGTGATATCCCCTTTATCATTTTTTATTGCATCTATTTGATTCTTCTCTCTTTTCTTCTTTATTAGTCTTGCTAGCGGTCTATCAATTTTGTTGATCCTTTCCAAAAACCAGCTCCTGGATTCATTAATTTTTTGAAGGGTTTTTTGTGTCTCTGTTTCCTTCAGTTCTGCTCTGATCTTAGTTATTTCTTGCCTTCTGCTAGCTTTTGAATGTGTTTGCTCTTGCTTTTCTAGTTCTTTTAATTGTGATGTTAGAGTTTCAATTTTAGATCTTTCCTGCTTTCTCTTGTGGGCATTTAGTGCTATAAATTTCCCTCTACACACTGCTTTGAATGTGTCCCAGAGATTCTGGTATGTTGTGTCTTTGTTCTCATTGGTTCAAAGAACATCTTTATTTCTGCCTTCATTTCATTATTTACCTAGTAGTCATTCAGGAGCAGGTTGTTCAGTTTCCATGTAGTTGAGCGGTTTTGAGTGAGTTTCTTAATCCTGAGTTCTAGTTTGACTGCGCTGTGGTCTGAGAGACAGTTTGTTATAATTTCTGTTCTTTTACATTTGCTGAGGAGTGCTTTACTTCCAACGATGTGGTCAATTTTGGAATAGGTGTGGTGTGGTGCTGAAAAGAATGTATATTCTGTTGATTTGGGGTGGAGAGTTCTGTAGATGTCTCTTAGGTCCACTCGGTGCAGAGCTGTGTTCATTTCCTGGGTATCCTTGTTAACTTTCTGTCTCGTTGATCTGTCTAATGTTGACAGTGGGGTGTAAAGTCTCCCATTATTATTGTGTGGGAGTCTAAGTCTCTTTGTAGGTCACTAAGACTTGCTTTATGAATCTGGGTGCTCCTGTATTGGGTGCATATATATTTAGGACAGTTAGCTCTTCTTGTTGAATTGATCCCTTTACCATTATATAATGGCCTTCTTTGTCTCTTTTGATCTGTGTTGGTTTGAAGTCTGTTTAATCCCAGACTAGGATTGCAATCCCTGCCTTTTTTTGTTTTCCATTTGCTAGGTCGATCTTCCTCCATCACTTTATTTTGAGCCTTTGTGTGTTCCTGCACGTGAGATGGGGGTCCTGAATACAGCACACTGATGGGTCTTGACTCTTTATCCGATTTGCCAGTCTGTGTCTTTTAATTGGAGCATTTAGCGCATTTACATTTAAAGTTAATATTGTCATGTGTGAATTTGATCCTGTCATTATGATGTTAGCTGGTTATTTTGCTTGATAGTTGATGCAGTTTCTTCCTAGCCTTGATGGTCTTTACAATTTGGCATGTTTTTGCAGTGGCTGGTACTGGTTGTTCCTTTCCATGTTTAGTGCTTCCTTCAGGAGCTCTTTTAGGGCAGGCCTGGTGGTGACAAAATCTCTCAGCATTTGCTTGTCTGTAAAGTATTTTATTTCTCCTTCACTTATGAAGCTTAGTTTGGCTGGATATGAAATTCTGGGTTGAAAATTCTTTTCTTTAAGAATGTTGAATATTGTCCCCACTCTCTTCTGGCTTGTAGGGTTTCTGCCGAGAGATCACCTGTTAGTCTGATGGGCTTCCCTTTGTGGGTAACCTGACCTTTCTCTCTGGCTGCCCTTAACATTTTTTCCTTCATTTCAACTTTGGTGAATCTGACAATTATGTGTCTTGGAGTTGCTCTTCTCGAGGAGTATCTTTGTGGAGTTCTCTGTATTTCCTGAATTTGAATGATGGCCTTCCTTGCTAGATTGGGGAAGTTCTCCTGGATAATATCCTGCAGAGTGTTTTCCAACTTGGTTCCATTCTCCCCGTCACTTTCAGGTACACCAATCAGTTGTAGATTTGGTCTTTTCACATAGTCCCATATTTCTTGTAGGCTTTGTTCATTTCTTTTTATTCTTTTTTCTCTAAACTTCTCTTCTTGCTTCATTTCATTCATTTCATCTTCCATCGCTGATACCCTTTCTTCCAGTTGATCTCATTGGCTACTGAGGCTTCTGCATTCGTCACGTAGCTCTCATGCCTTGGTTTTCAGCTCCGTCAGGTCCTTTAAGGACTTCTCTGTGTTGGTTATTCTAGTCATCCATTCGTCTAATTTTTTTTTCAAAGCTTTTAACTTCTTTGCCATTGGTTCAAATTTTCTCCTGTAGCTTGGAGTAGTTTGATTGTCTGAAGCCTTCTTCTCTCAACTCGTCAAAGTCATTCTCCGTCCAGCTTTGTTCCATTGCTGGTAAGGAGCTGCATTCCTTTGGAAGAGGAGAGGTGCTCTGATTTTTAGAGTTTCCAGTTTTTCTGCTCCGTTTTTTTCCCATCTTTGTGGTTTTATCTACCTTTGGTCTTTGATGATGGCAATGTATCTACCTTTGTTCTTTGATGATGGTGATGTACAGATGAGTTTTTGGTGTGGATGTCCTTTCTGTTTGTTAGTTTTCCATCTGACAGTCAGGACCCTCAGCTGCAGTTCTGTTGGAGTTTGCTAGAGGTCCACTCCAGAACCTGTTTGCCTGGGTATCAGCAGCAGTGGCTGCAGAACAGCGGATTTTGATGAACCGCAAATGCTGCTGCCTGATCGTTCCTCTGGAAGTTTTGTCTCAGAGGAGTACCCGGCCGTGTAAGGTGTCAGTCCACCCAGTACTGGGGGGTGCCTCCCAGTTAGGCTACTCGGGGGTCAGGGACCCACTTGAGGAGGCAGTCTGCCCATTCTCAGATCTCAAGCTACGTGCTGGGAGAACCAGTACTCTCTTCAAAGCTGTCAGAGAGGGACATTTAAGTCTGCAGAGGTTACTGCTGTCTTTTTGTTTGTCTGTGCCCTGCCCCCAGAGGTGGAGCCTACAGAGGCAGGCAGGCCTCCTTGAGCTGTGGTGGGCTCCACCCAGTTCGAGCTTCCCAGCTGCTTTGTTTACCTATTCAAACAAGTAACTCGGCAATGGCGGGCTGCCCTCCCCCAGCCTCACTGCCGCCTTGCAGTTTGATCTGGCACTGCTGTGCTAGCAATGAGCGAGACTCCGTGGGCATAGTACCCTCTGAGCCAGGTGAGGGATATATTCTCCTCGTGTGCTGTTTTTTAACCCTTTGGAAAAGCGCAGCATTAGGGTGGGAGTGACTCGATTTTCCAGGTGCCGTCTGTCACCCCTTTCTTTGACTAGGAAAGGGAATTCCCTGACCTCTTGCGCTTCCCAGGTGAGAGGATGCCTCGCCCTGCTTTCACTCGCGCACAGTGCACTGCACCCACCATCTTGCGTCTACTGTCTGGCACTCCCCAGTGACATGAACCGGTACCTCAGTTGGAAATGCAGAAATCACCCATCTTCTGCGTCACTCATGCTGGGAGCTGTAGACCGGAGCTGTTCCTATTCGGTCATCTTGGCTTCTCCTAGCTAGACTTTTTCTATAAAGGGCCAGATGGTAAATATTTTAGTTGGGTATGCAACCCCAACTGTTGTGCAACTACTCAACTCTGTTATTGTTGCACAAAAGCATCTATGAGCAATACATAAATAAATGAACATGATTGTATTCAAATAAACCTTTATTTAAAAACCTTAACAAAGGTTTAAAAACCTTTATTAAAAAGCGCAGGTTTGGTGTTTGGGTTATAATTTGTTTACTCGTGGTTTAGGACATTAGGGACAGGAGTGGAGACATTCATAGTGTGTTGGAATGGAAAAGGCCAAGCGACATGGTGTTCAGTCCTGAGTCTGCCAGTTTGGTCATTTATTGAGCATTTACTATAGGGATGGAAATACTGAGGCTTGTGCTGTTACTTTCTGCTCTGTTACCTGTCACCAGGCACCTCAACTCAGTCACAGTACCTCTTCCCAAAGAGTCCAGATACGCTGTTGGAATATTTCTTAATACAGTATTGCAGGCAGCTGCTATCTAGGAAGTAGGGTTCTGTGTGAGATAAAATTACTTTGTCACCCCTGAAACGCTATGTGTCAGTTACTGTGCAGGGTGATTAACATATTGATATGGTTTGGCTATTTCCCCACCCAAATACCTTGAATGGTATTTCCCATAATCCCACTTGGTGCACTGTTTCCAAACCATTCCATCCAAGGTGAAAAGGGGCCAAGGTACAGTTCAGGCTGTTGCTTCAGAGGGTGGAAGCCCCACGCCTTGGTGGCTTACATGTGGTTTTTGGCCTGCGTGTGCACAGAAGTCAAATATTGAGATTGGAGAACTTCCACCTAGATTTCAGAGGATGTAAGAAAATGCCCGAATATCCCAGCAGAAGTTTGCTGCAGCAGTGGAGCCCTCATAGAGAACCTCTGCTAGGGCAGTGCAGAAGGGAAATGTGGGGTTGGAGTCCCCATACAGAGTCCTTACTGGGGCACTGCCTAGTAGAACTGTGAGAAGACAGCCACTGTCCTCCAGACCCCAGAATGGTAGATCCACTGACAGCTTGCACCATATGCCTGGAAAAGCTGCAGACACTCAACACCAGCCCATGAAAGCTGTACTCTGCAAAGCCACAGGGGTGGAACTTCCCAATACTGTGGGAACCCACCTCTTGCATCAGTGTGACCTGGATGTGAGACATGGAGTCAAGGAGATCATTTTGGAACTTTAAGGTTTAATAACTACCCTGTTGGATTTCAGACTTGCATGGGGCCTATAGCCCCTTTGTTTTGGCCAATTTATCCCACTTGGAATGGGTGTATTTACCCAATCCCTGTACCCCTATTGTATATTGGAAGGAACTAATTTGTGTTTGATTTTACTGGCTCATAGGTGGAACAGACTTGTCTCAGATGAAACTTTGGACTTGGACTTTTGAGTTAATGATGAAATGAGTTAAGACTTTGTGGGACTGTTGGGAAAGCATGATTGTGTTTTGAAATGAGAACATGAGATTTGGGATTGGCCAGGGGTGGAATGATATGGTTTGGCTCTGTCCCCACCCAAATCTCATCTTGAATTGTTGTTCCCATAATCCCCACATGTCACGGGAAGGACCTGGTGGGAAGTAATTGAATCATAGGGGCAGTTTCCTCCATGCTATTTTCATGATAGTGAGTTCTCATGAGATATGATGGTTTTATAAGCATCTGGCATTTCCCCTGCTGGTTCTCATTCTCTCTCCTGCTGCCCTGTGAAGAGGTGCCTTCTTCCATGATTGTAAGTTTCCTGAGGCCTCCCCAGCCATGTGGAAACAAGAGTCAATTAAACCTCTTTTCTTTATAAATTACACAGTCTTAGGTATATCTTCATAGCAGCTTGAGAATGGACTAATACACATATTAAGATTAGCTCAACTTGATACTTACTCTTTAGGGGCTCAGTGCCATATTATTCAATGCCATTTCCCTAGGTCAAATTATTTAACTCCTCCTTAATCTATAAAATGGGAATACAGGATCTTGCTGTATCTTTCTCATTGGACAATTGTGTGTATCAATGTGGCACTGTAGGCGAACATATTCTATATGTGGAATACATTGAGTAAATCTGTCTTTACATACTTTCAATAATTGTTTAATAAGTGAAAGCACCAAATAAGTGTATATCAAGCCCCAGTTTATTCTTTAGAATTTGGACAGTGTCCAGACTCTGTAGATAAATTCCCTGCAAACTTTCAAGGTTTACCTGAAAGCATTCAGCTACTGGGACTTGAGAAAATTAACCACTCATAAAAATGACTTTATTTTGAGAAATTAGACCAAACATTTCACTGCTACTACTCTGATGTGAGAATTTTGTTGGCTAAGGGTCCTCTGTTCTCCAGCCTTACAGGCGCCAGGTGTCAAATCCTTTTGAAATAGTTCCTAAAAGACAGAGATCTGAATGCAGTCATAGTGGAAGACATTTTTAGTGGAGACAGCATGGGTGGGAGCCTTCACGGGAAGCTCTTTGAGAGATCTCAGGAGACTATAATGACTTTTGGTTTCAAGTAATAGAAGCCAACTTGTTCTCATCTAAGGAAAGACAGGAAATTTATTTTGAAGAAACAGGGCTGGCTCTTGGAACTCGGGTAATATTGCAGCAAAACCTCAGGAAGTGACTGGAAGCAGAAACGTAAAAGCCATGAGCCTCTCTGTGCATCACTTTATTCTCTGTGTGTGATGATTTCATGCCTTGATTGCTCTCTCAATTGATTATCTCCTTACATCCCCAGTCTACAATGGGAAAAGGTGATGGTGCTTCTATTTCCAAAGTTTTATGTTAAAGGCCTCAACTAACTTGACTCCTGGTTTTGATTCTAAATGTCCAGGGTTGGAACTGTATGCATCAGTTACCTACTTTGGTTTAATCAAGTGTAGTCAGCAATACAAAGAAATGCCAAGAATGTATTTCAGTGGCTTAGAAGGAGCTGTATTTTCCTGAGAAAATGGGTAGGTAATTGATCTACATGTGGTACAGATACTCCAAAAAATGCCCAATTGATTTACATATGGTACAGATACTCCAAAAGATGTCCATTTCAGGGCTCCAATGAAAAGATGCCCCTCCTGCTTGATATTTTATGGCTGAAGTATTCAGGTATAAGGCTTAGGTTAGAGGAATAAAGTGGTCCTGGCTGGGTCACCCTCAAAAGTTTCATCTCAGAGATGCTGACCTTTCTTATAACCCTCATCCTGGGCCTATGTTTTCACAGTCTGTCTCTTCCCTAGTGCGGATTATTGAGCTTCTATTATGTGGGAATGGTGACTCATGAGTGCTCTGTCAAGTGTCAGTAAATGGATGATATGAAACAATATTCTTCTACAAAAATAAATGTGTACCTTCTAATTTTTTTCCTCTAGATCTAATGAAAATCTTTCAAGTCAAGTGAGTTCTTAGAGCATTGCACCTTCTGTAATTCTTGGCCTTTCACAAGTACAGCAGAAACCTTTGGAACAGAAGAGAATATTTGTTCTTTTATAATCATTCCTCCCTTGTGTTCTTAGCACACTATTGGGCACATGGCATCTGCCCTACAAATACTTGCCAAAGTGGCTTTTCTGATAGGAGTCCAAGAAGATGGAATCATAAGAATGACTTCTGTGGTTAGGAGTGAGCTGGGAGAGAATATTTTCTTATAAAAGCTGGAAGGGAACTTTGCTTCTAAACTAATGTGGTAGACTGAATAATGACCCCCTGACGTATGTCCACATACCGTAATTTTCTGGAACCTGTGAATGTTACCTTATATGGCAAAAAAGAATTTCAGATGTGATTAAGCATCTTAAGATGGGAGATTATTCTGAATTATCCAGATGGGCCCGGTGTAATCATAATACTTCTTAGAAGAAGAATACAGGAGGCGTCAGAGTCAGAAGAAAAGATGATGTAATTAGTAACAGAAGCAGAGATTGGAGTGGTGCCCTTTGAAGATGGAGCAAGAATTAAGGAAGCCAAGGAATACAAGTGGCCACTAGAAGCTGAAAAAAATCAAAGGAATGGATTCTTTCCTCAGAGTCTCCAGAAGAAACCAGCCCTGCTGATACCTTGACCTTAGCCCATTGAAACTAATGCGACTGGAGATCACAAAAGGAAAGTCACAGGCAAAATTCCATGAGGATGTCTGTTTTGTTTGGCCAGAATAGTGTTTTGAGAAAGAAAAGAAAAATGAGCCAAACTTTAAAAACTGGTACATTTCACACACACAAAAATCTACATTTCTAGATTCTCTTAAAGCAAACAAACAAACAAACAAATAATTTCCTCCCCTCCTCAGAGACCTAGAAATATATTACCTCCATTTTGGTGTGGCAGCACAGCCAGCAGCTGACTCTGAGTTGTAGCTCTTCCCATAGCTGGGATTTGTGCCTGCTAATTGCAGTCTCCTCCACTCCCTGTTGTCTCTCTATCTGGGTCTAGCAGAGAAATATTCCTGTGCATCCACCTCTGTAGATAGGTTCAGAGGGCAGCATATTTTAAGAGAAAGAAATTTTGATAAATGTACAATACTAATGCAGGATGTTAACAAAAGGGAAAACTGGGAGTGGGGTATATGGGGGCTCTACTATTTTTGCAACCTTTCTGTAAATCTTAAGCTATTCTAAAACAAAACATTTATTAAGAAATGAAATTGAGCATATTTCTTTATTAAAGTGGAGAATATTATTATGTATTAAATTTGCAAAGTGTTTTTCTGTCGAAAGAAGACTCCTTAGTTGGTTTCACTCATTGCATTATTCTCTGGGCTTCTCTCAGCATGAGTTCCATGCTTAGGGAACCTCCAGATGTTATCATTTTACAAGGGAAGATTCTGAGGCCCAGAGAGGTAAAGTAGCTTGTCCAGGGTCAGAGAACTACTCAGGAAGGAGCTGTGAATGGAACCTAGGCTTTCTAACTAACTTTTAGCCAGTGTTCTCTTTTTGTTCCTGCTGTCATGGGGACTAATGAAAATAGTGAGGGTATAATGCAGATAATATTTTGAAATGTAGTGGGAATCCTATTCACCTTTCTAGAGTCTTCTATTTGAGGAGAGAAGCAGTGCAGATAGGAGGTTCAGTGTTGCACTGAGCAGCCTGCTAGCTTTTTACTTTTTTTTTTTTTTACTTAACTCATTTATATTTCATATCTGGTGCACAGGGAAAACATTTGACATTTGTCCAAATACCAAATGTACTTTGGATTTCATCACTTACATATTAACAAACTCCAGCAACGCACAAGAACATTTCCTCTGAAAGCAAGAAGTGTAGGGTTTGAGAAGTTTGGAGCAGAGGCCTCATGAGTGGAGCAGAGAGGCTGAGACTGGGCTCAGGCCCTTGATGATGCTCTCCGGTGAAAGCTGAGGCAGGCATCCTGTGTGGGCTCCTGCCTTGCTGGGAGGCGGGGATTAAGGGATTAAGTAGATTTAGGAGGTTATGACTTCTTCCAGAACACTGTGCATTTATAGCCTTGGGTCTAAAGAGTCTTTTGTGTGGCTGGCTCAGAGCTGGCCAAAAAATCAAGGTCAAGCTGCTGGAAGACTAAACAGGCTCAGAAATGGGCTGGTGGCTGGCCTTCCTCTGGTCTTTCTCTTCAAGGCTATTTCTATACCAACAGCTTTCTCTGGAATCGTGCGGTGGTGATGGTAACAGAGATAACAGTATTTCTAACTTTTCCTGCAGTTAAAAAGTCTGTAGGTATAAGGGCTGGAATAGAGAGGTAAAAGTAATGATGATGTTAGCTACTATTTTATTGAGTGCTTCTATGTGTTCATGTAATTTATGTACTAAATATGGAGGTAAAGTGTTTCTCTTTTGCCAGAGTTTACCTTAGCCTGTTCCATTCATTGCCTTACTCTTTGGGTATCTCTAAGCATGAATTCATGAATTCCTGGACATGCTTTTTTAATCTTACAGAAGAGGATTCTGAGGCTCGGAGAGATAAAATAACTTGCCCACAGTCCCAGAGCTAGTCAGGAAGGAGTTGTGAATGGATTCCAGTCTTCCTTCTAGCCTAGTGCTCTCTTTTCTTTCCTGTTGCTGAGGGGAGTGATGGCAATAAAAAAGGAATAATAAAGTTGATATCCTGGAGTTCATGCTCATGTTGGTATAGGCAGTATGGTGTACTGCCTGTAGGCAAAGACTCTAGAGCTGATTGCCTGGGTTTAAATCTCAACTCCACCACTTAATAGCTGTGTGCCTAGTGAAAGTTAACCCCTCTGAACCTGCTTTTTTCTTCTATAAAATGAAGACAGTAATAACACCCACTATTTAGGGGCTATATGAGAATTCAGTACCCACTTCAAAGGCTACATGAGGATTAAGTGAATTAATAAATCAATAGTACCTTGCTCATAGTAGCTACTATATAAATGTTAGCTCTTACTGTGAGATAGTTATATAAATATTGCCTCTATTTTTAAAATGAGGACAAAAGCTCAGAGAGATTACATAGTTTGCCCAATAACATACAGAAAGGGGCCAAGCTGGGATTTCGATTCACATTTTTGCTCTAAATCATCTACTGTATTACCTATTAGTCACTCAGGTCTTTTTCAGGCTGGTATTCCTTGGCTACCTCTCTGGATGGCACCTGGTATGTACACAAAGTTTCTGTGTTTGCATTAGCAAAATATTGACATTTCCATAGGTCTTAGATCTTTCACTTCCTTCTTTCACTTGTCTTGAATATTTTTTCCTGTTTTTCTAGGAGAAAAGAAATTGGAAGGAATAAATTATATAAAATCTGAATTCAGGAAGTAGACTGAATTACATTGGCAGGTAGTAACACTGAGTACAGGAAAAGAATGCTCATCTTTGAGATGGGTGAAATGCTTAGCCTTAAAAGCTTTAAGCTTTACTATGTAAAATTAACTGAAGTTTATGTGAAAGGGAGTGGTATTTGACCACAGGCTCAATATGAAAAACTAAGCGAGCAGTAAGACTGTGCTGGGATCCAGTCATTTAGACATAGTCACCAGAGCCTAGTATGTGTCAGGCAAAGGACCAGTTGCTCAGGGCATAATGGTAAGACATTCTATACTTTAAAGACCTCTCATACAAAACAATTGTCTGCAGGTATTCAATGTCTTGAGTCTAGGTCAATTCTGCCCTTTATGAATTCCCATACTTTATATAAGCTCTTAACACCAAAGAATATTGATCAGGATTGTGGAAGAGCTTGACTGAAAACTGGATTATTCAAAGAATAGTTTAATGAACTGCTATTCTTCAGGCTGCAAGGAAGAACATGGGTTTTCTCATTAATGGAATAGTGTTCAAGCCGAAAAGAGATTAATTTTGGTTTGGATGGTTCCCGGAGATAAACTGGATGGGAATTTCAGGAGATAAAGCTTCTCAGTTTAGTTTACATCAATCCAATTTAATTATCCCATTAATGGTATCTATTAAGTACCAAGGATTTACCAGAGTTGATGAAACTCCTGTTTCCATAGAGACACTATGTTGTTATTATTTTGATCTTCAAAGCTGCAGCCTAATGTGGCATAAAAATGTTGTAGGGAAGACAGATGTATGCAATGATCTGCACTTTCTAGATAGCCATATTTAAATAAACTAACTTGGTTGAGAAAGTGTTTTCATAACATGGTGGGAGAGTCCAAAGAGAAGCTAAATCTAAGAAGGAATGTGGGGTTCTACTTCTGATCATATCACAAACAGCCTATGTGACCTCGGGTTTCAGTGATAACATCCAGAAAATGACAATATTGAACTGGATGGCTTTCAGTCCTGTCTCCACTTCATTATTCGATTCAACTTTTATTTTCTCGTCATATTTTTGGACAACCAAAAAATATAATTAAATCTGTTCTTGAAGGACAAGACAGATTAGATGATTCTTAGGAGAGGCCAACAGATATAATATGTACTCAATTTGAGAATTTCAAATTGAATGGAAAAAAAGTCATTTGGAAAGAATAATCCTTCATATCCATGCACTGGAAAATATATTAGCTCTAGCGCCTAACTAGATTTCAAAAGTTATAAGGAAGACTTCCCGTTGAGTCTAAGCTGCAGGCAAACAAGATATGCTGAGGGCTTTCTGAGAATAAATCAAATTTAATTGTACACTAGGGGATGGGAGCAATGGGCATAAAATAAGGAAGTGATGACTTAAATAAATGACAGAAATTTTCACTGAAGCAATTTTTGGTAGTTTTATTTCAGGGAAGAAAAGGGGGCCACTAAAATCCAGTAGGATTCTTGTTGATAGTTCCAAGTGAACAATGGGCACAGATGATATTTACAGAATCATAAAAATCAATCTAGTAATGTCCCCACCAGTACTATAAAAATACACATGCAGTTGTCATGTGAAAGTAGTTACAGAATGTGGAAAAATCTAAAGTTGGGCCTTCGGTGAATAGCATCTTGGATCTGTATGTTTCAAAGTAGAGGTAAAAAGGAGTTGATATCTTTAAAAGCAATTTGAGTCATGAGGCATTTTTCAGTGTGTACTCTTTGGAAAGATATCATAGATTTGGGAGAACATGTAGTCAAGTGATAAAGCAGATGTAGAGAAAGCCAAGAAAATACAGTTATTCTCTCTAGACTTCCAACACTTTTGAGGAGAACTATCCCTCTGAAAAGTTAATTTCAACTAAGTTTTCCATCCCACCGATGAAGGGAGATTATGGTCCAGATGGCAGAGTGACAGGTGATATATCTTATTGCCTGAGAGAGAGTTTTTCAGGAGGCCGTAAATTCTTAACCAATATTTAAAAGTAGTGATATATGTAGGGACTAACAATTCAGGAAATAATATTCATTGGTTTTGCAACTGAATTTCCACAAACCCAAATAAACATCTCTCACCTGGGCTCTTAATTCAAATCTGAAATAGAAATTGCTAAAACGTGATATTCCAGGCTGTAAATCCTAAATGGTTGCACTGCCTCCTGGCTTACCACCCTTTCACCCCAGCTCCCACCCTCATGGATCAATAACAACCTCTCTGCTAGAAAAATACAGGCAGATGGAAGTGATGGCACTACCTCTGAGGGTAAGCTGTAAAGTGAATGCTTTTGCCTCCGTTACCCTTCTTTCCTGAATATCCCCTCAATAATTAAACAATGAGACATAGAGCTCCATAACGCTAGAGAAATACTGGCCCTGCTCTTGCAGGCCATACAATCTAACAGGAGGTCATGTTCCATTTAATTATCTTGCCCAAGGAGACCTAAGTCTAGGTTTTCTCATCTATATAATTAAGAGGTTGCTCTAGAGGACCTCAAAGTCTATAAAAAGTTGGAGACAACTTATAGTCCATGAATTCGGGTTGAATGAAACTTGCAGAGCCCAGATCTAGGGATACGGGGCTGAGCGGTGATAGGGTCCTGGCCCCAGCACTCTCAATTCCTGGAGTTCCCTCTGCCAGTAGACTTGGGATCCCTAGGTTCTGACGATCCCCTGGCCCGGAGGTTTGCACCCTGGGTACATTGCACACACACACAAACTTTTTGAATATCTTGGTCCTTCAGGACAAGGGTAGGTAGCCCAAAATGTCCACTGTCCTTTATTATTTCATTTTACTGAAGGAGCAGTAGCTGGGCCCCAGGCCTGAAATTTCCATTTCACTTAGTCAAAATGAGAAAGAAATTTAATACTGCTTGCTCTAATATTTGCTTCCTGAATAACAGCTTTTAGGATTCTTAAGCACAAGAAACTTGACCTGATAAAGGAACTATATGCTTTGCCACTTTTCTGAACTGTACTGTGAATGTTAATAGACAATAAAACTGCCTTCTTCCACTTGAACATGATAGTACCCCCATATTTAATATTTCTGAAACCCTATAAAAACTTTGAATGTGTGTGGTGTAAAAGGATGTAAAGATAAAGGCATAAAGAAAATATGACCTTTTGAACTTTAAGGTTTTTTTTGCACTTGCTAATCTGAAGCTATATCATGACAGGTAAAATTATATAATACTTGGGTTTAATTGTTCAGAAAGATATTTTTGAAAACTCTTTTCCATGTCTATTTAAAAGAGAAATAAGAGTCAAAAACTTAGGTACTGATACTTTGCTTAAAATACTGGGAAATCTCATATGAGATTCTGGACATTCTGTTGCCTTTTAGGTTCTTCCTTGCCTCTGCCTTAAATTCTGTGTTTGCACGGTTCCTAATACAAAAGTGTATGACACAGTTTCAATATCAGAATATTTAACTGAGGCCATTTTTTTCCCCACACCTTTACTTGTCCAATGAGAAAAATAAATGGCTTTAAGGAAGAAAAGGGGCTGCTGGTTAATTCCTTTTTCTAACTGACCTCCGGATCTATTTCCCACCAAAAGTGCAGTAAACTATGTAGTAAGCTGAATTTTATTGATTAAGTTCATTTACTATCAAATAAAGTATATTCATTAAAATGCAGCCACTTTCAATTTCATTTTATGGAGCTCCTGCACAGTCAGCCAGATGATATAAAAAATGCCAAAGAAGAACATTCCCCAATTTAACTGATCTATTATGAAGAAGCTCTTGAGGATGCGGACAAATGATTTAATGCCTCCACACTCGATGTTCTCATAAAGAAGGAGACATAAAGAGGGGAGTGGGTTTGCTTATTCATTTTGGTTTGAACAGTTTACAAGGACTGATTGTACTCAGACTGCTTGTTAGCATTTGTATTCAGGCAGGCCAATAGAATGAATTTTATAATTGGGTGCTTCCATTTTAATTTGGCTTTGAAATGCATTTTGGTACTATCCCTATTGCAGAGGTATGCCTTTTATTATTGCAACTGGCTTTTTGAGACTATTGACATATTCCATGATTAAATATGGATATGTACCCATGCCAATGTTTATCTCTCAATAGGTAAATCTAGCATGGAAATGCTCTTTTGAAATGCAGAGTTGGCACATTAAATCATTCATTCACATCAATCTGGGCTGCCCCAAATTTGTTTTACCCAAAACAAATCCAAACCCAAACATCTAAATGATATCATGGTAATTAACCTCAATCCCAAGGCAGACAGTGTTGGCTAAGGGACTCATGGCTGTTATTTGGGAGGGAGAAAATATTGGTAAAGTGGGACTTATGAATGTTTCCTTGTACAGACCCTTAGCACCTTCACTTGCAGCAAAGCAAAGTTCCCACCTGAGTGTAACAGTAGCCCATACATCTAGTGGTGCTGCTGCTTATGTAGAAGCAACTCTCTTCCTTCTGTACTGCAATGGTAATGTTGGTCAGCTCAAAGCTATTGCTTCAGATTGCTTTTCAGCAACAGGAAAGGAAACAAAACTTCATCCTGGGCTGGGAAGCAAAAAATTATAAACCCAAAGCACTGCAACTATTACAGACACTGGCCTAGCCAAACTGAACTGAAATTAGCGCTCCCCAAATTCCACAATCATATTTAGCTTCAGCAAGTGCTTTTTGGCAAAAGAGAAACACATTACAGGTCAGAACTTCCCGTATAATTAAGTGGAGATTTTTTCAAGGATTAAAATGCCAAAGAGGATTATTTTAATATGAAAGTAATTAGTATGGAGCAAGGCAAATGTTGTTATAAGTGGCCCCTTCATTCTTAGTTTTAATGACTATTTTGATTTTACTGAAATACATTTTACGCATAATTCATTTTTTTGCTTTTTAGTTTAACCAAAATATGGACATATACTTTTGTTCACATTTGATTACTTAAAGTATATTTTAAAGGCCACATTAACTGGTCTATAAAATCAGTTGCTTGCTATTCCTACTTGTAATATATACATACATTTTGTTTAAGAAATAAAATTGGCATGCCTGGACTCCCTACAAAACAATAGTGAAAAGCTCTTCACTGAGAGTCTCAATTTTTTTTTAGGTCCTTCAAATAAGTAATTTCAAAAATAAGCATCCCCACTTGATACCTGTAGAATCAGAGACCTGTAGTCTACTGGCTTGGCTAGGAATGATACAGACAGAGGCAAGTCTCAAGTTTACCATATAAAAATCACATTTACCTAACATCTGATGGATTTATTGGGTATTAAAATGTTCTGGGGTTTAACCGTTGCTTAAATGAACAAGTATTTAAATAGATAAAATGATCAAACCTTGTTAGAACTGCCTAAACACAATATATTAAGAAAAATAATGCTAAAATAGATAATCTTTCAGAATTCTATTCAATATAATAGCACATCCTCTCCTTTCCTTGCTAGTTTAAACATGACTGCAACTTTTCCTTTGGTGTCTTTAATCTGGTGAACTCAGGATCCCTTCTATGCATTGCTTTTGGCCATGTTGAGAATGGTAGGTCATAAAGATGAATAATAAATTTCCCAAAGATCAGATTGGAATTTTATAATCTGCCTCCATCTGCATCACTGGCCTTACCATATTCCTTCCTTAGGCTCCTTTCCCCATTGGCCTGCCTAATCCCAATCCTACTTGCCAATTTAACCACAGATCATTACTCTGTCTTTAGTCTCCTTTATGTGCTGTTGATTCATTCCTCCTCATACCTACTATGGAGCCAAAGCCTTCAAAGAGAAGGAACAGCATGTAAAGACTCTGTGCTTCATGACCCCATGTCAGGCACGGCCTTATCTCTAACTGTACCTGAAGCAGGGGAGCCAAGTGAAAGAGAGCCTTCGTCATTCCCTTCTCCTCAGATTGCCTTGGCACCTAGTCATACACCTGCTGTGTTGTAGTAATTTGTTTTCTTGTCTGTTTCTGTGGTGGATTGTAATATACTGTATTTGAAGGCATGAGTGATACTTACACATGCATGGTTTTGGCATCTCGCAAAGGCTGCACATAATAGGCACATCATTAATGTTGATTAGTAAACAAAACTAAAGCTACAAGTATGTAGCAAACCATTAGAAATGGACATATATGGACAAATAAATATCTATTTACAGCTAGAGAATGAACATATAATTAAATTGCACATAGTGTTTATTAATCAAATTGTACACATAATTTCTGAAAAAATATATAACTCCTTCCAGTTTCTCTAAGTAGTGTCAAATATGGTTATAAAATTATAGCTACTTTTATTATGAAATACACTTTTTAAATTGTATATGTGTATTATTTAATTATATTGGGTTTAATTTACTCTTTCTAATTTCCTAAGGTGAAAGCTTATATAATTTATTTTACACCTATTTTATTTTATTACATAAGCATTTAAGGACAGTCACATCTAATTTCATCCAGTGCCACTTTAAATGCATCTCAAAATCTTAATTCATGTTGAGTTGTTATTATCTTTCCATTAAAAATATTTTCTGTTTTTCTTATGCTTTCTTCTTTGACCCATGGATCATTTGATTTGGAAGCAGGTAGCTTAATTTCCAAATTTTGGAAGATTTTAAAGATTTTTTAAATTGTTGATTTGATTGTTTAATTTCATTGTGTCTTAAAAACATACTTCATGTAATTTCTGTCAACTTAAAAATGTTGAGGCATATTTCATAGCTTAGCCTATAAAATATTATCTCATTAAATGTTTGGATGCACTTGTGAAGAATGTGCATTTCACTCTTTGGTGGGGGGTGAAATGTTTTACACACATCAATTAAGTTAACTTGATTGATAGTGTTATTTGACTCTTCTATATACTTTTTCATTTTCTGCCTCCTTGCTCTATTAATTACTGAGAGAGTAATGCAGAAATTTTCAATAACAATTGAAAATTTTTTAAAAATTGAAAGAAAAGTCTTTTTTTAAGTCTATTGGCTTTTTTTTTTTTTTGAAGGAGTCTCACTCTGTTGCCCAGGCTGGAGTGGCGCAATCTCTGCTCACTGCAACCTCCGTCTCCCAGGTTCAAGTGATTCTCCTGCCTCAGCCTCCCCAGTAGCTGGGATTACAGGTGCCCACCACCATGCCTGGGTAATTTTTTTTTTTTTTTGTATTTTTAGTAGAGACTGCCCCTCACCCCCACCCCACCACCTGGTCTGTGAAAAAATTGTCTTCCGTGAAACCAGTCCCTGGTACCAAAATGGTTGGGGACCACTCTTATAACAGTATACTTCCATTTTTCTCCATCC
This sequence comes from Gorilla gorilla gorilla, assembly GCF_029281585.2. Lineage (NCBI taxonomy): Eukaryota > Metazoa > Chordata > Mammalia > Primates > Hominidae > Gorilla > Gorilla gorilla. The sequence continues at coordinate 36,523,539 of NC_073233.2, read as the reverse complement.
CCATCTTTGTGCCACACAGCAGGAGATGAATAATGGGCAAGCAAGCATTACCATCTGAGCTCCGCCTCCTGTCAGATCGGTGGTGGCATTAGATTCTTATGGGAGAGCAAACCCTATTGTGAGCTGCGCATGTGAGGGATGTAGGTTGCATGCTCCTTATGAGAATCTAATGCCTGATGATCTGTCACTGTCTCCCATTACCCCCACATGGGACTGCCTAGTTGTAGGAAAACAAGCACAGGGCTCCCACTGATTCTATATTATGATGATTTGTAATTTCATTATACATTACAGTGTAATAATAATAGAAATAAAGTGCACAATAAATGTACTTGAATCATCCCCAAACCATCCTGCCCTTCACCCCCACCCCACTACCCAGTCTGTGGAAAAATTGTCTTCCATGAAACCAGTCCCTGGTACTAAAATGGTTGGGGACCACTGTTATCACAGTATACTTCCATTTTTCTCCATCCCCATCTTTGTGTTATTGTCATTTATTTTACGTCTACGTTGTCCTAATCCCCCATTACATTATTATCTTTGTTCTAAATAGTCAATTATATATTTTTAAAATAAAAAATGTAGAAAAATCATTTCTATTTACCCACATATTTACGTTTTTAACACATTATGTCATTCCCCTACTGATATAAAATAATGATAATATTGTGTTCCTAATAAACATCCTTTCAAATTCTTTGACATGCACATTTTCTAACAATACATTCTCTCAACCTTAACTTTATTAAAAATAACCTAAGTCCATAAAGTTGGGAACAGTAGACACTGGGGACAAATAGATGGAGGAGAAAGGAAGGGAGGCAAAGGTTGAAAAACTACCTGTGTACTATTCTCACTCCCTGGGTGATGGGATCAATTGTACCCTGTTTAGAGAAAAACTCTCTCTACCTGTGTTCTTCCTGTACTCCCATACCATAAGAATCATCAACATAGAAGACTTCTGTGACCACATGTGTTGGGATTTTTCCCCACACACCAAACAGCAGGCACCAGCTGGGTGTCCTGTAATTCAGTTCTGACACTATCTACCCAGAGATGGTGTCAGATCCCATAGGTGTAGGGCTCAGTCCCCAAGACTGTCCCCCTGTCCCACCACCCCTGTCACAAGTCTCTAGAACTTCTGCCTGACTGGCTTCAAGTTGGGGTGCTCCCTCTTTGGGTTCAATTAATTTGCTGGAGCAGCTCACAGAACTCAAGGAAACACTGACATTTACCTGTTTATCATAAAGGATATTGCAAAGGATACAAATAAAGAGACGCATAAGGTGAGGTATGGAAGAAGGGGCGTGGAGCTTCCATGTCCTCCCTAGGTGTGCCACCCTCCAGGAACATCCATGTATCCAGAATCTCACTGAACCCTGTCGTCTTGGGTTTTTATGGAAGCATTTCTTTCCTCAGGCTGTAGGGTGGGACCTTCTCATGAGAAGGTCTTAAGATCCACAATCAGAAAGGCAGAGGAACATTAGAGTCCTGCTTTGGGGCAGGTGAAGGGAGGGCAGATCAGAGGCCTGCCCCTGAGACTTAACGTACCCAAACTTATAATAAAAGATTGTAAAAAGGGCTATGAGAGTTATGAGCTGGGAAGCATGGACAAAAACCAGTGTATAATCATAATACCACATACCCCCAAACTCAGCATCATGCAGTATACCCACATAACAAACCTGTACATGTACCCTCTGAATCTAAAACAAAAGTAGAATTTTTTGAAAAAAAGTCGTAACTCAATTTTTGAAGGATTCTTTTGCTGGTTATAGAATTTTAGGTTAGCAAGTTTATTATTTGTTCGTTGGTTGTTTTATTTCAGCACTTTATCTTCTTTGTTTCCATTGTTCTGAAGAGAATACTGTAGTCTTATATATTTTCTCCTTCTCAATGTAATGTGTCTTTTTTCCTCTGACTGCTTTTAAGATTATGTCTTTATCACTAATTTGCAGTAGGCTTTGCTGAACTTATGCTAATTTATGACATACCTTGGTGTGGTTTTCTTGGGGTATATCCTTCATGGGTTTCAGTGAGTTTCTTTAATATATAGGTTTATAGTTTATCAAATTAGAAAAAATTTCAGGTATTATTACCCAAAACTTTTTTTTTCTGCCTATTTTTCCACACTCCTTCCTCCTTCTCCCTTCAGAGATGCAACTTATGTGTCATAGATAGCTTCCTATTGTTCCCTAGGTCACTGAGTCCATGGCTTTAAAAAATTTTTTTTCTTCTTGGCCCTATAGTTTGGCTTTTTGCTATTGCTGTGTTTCAAATTTACTGATCTCTTTTTATGTAACATCTAATCTGATCAGAAGCCCATCCAATAAAATTGTCATTGTAGAAGTGTATTTTGCAGTTCTAAAAGTTCCATGTGTTTTTTTATATAGCTCATTTATTTCCTTATTATGTTTATTTTTTCCCTTAATTTTTTGATATTTATAACTTTTAAAGTCTTTAACTGCTGCCTTTATCCTCTCTTCGTTTCTTCTATTTATAGATCATATTTTATGCTTCTTGGTATGTTTAATACTTCTGATTTACTCTTGGTTCTATTTCTCAAAATTTTTGGAAATCAGAAAGAGATGTGGAGTGAAATTTTGGAGGGTCTTGTAGGAGGCCAATGTTGGCCAACCTAAGAGTCACTGGCAAAGTAGATCTCTTTAGCTGAGTGGAGATCTCTGGTAAGGAACAAATTCCCTGTATCTCTAGTTATAATTTTAACCAGAGACTAAAGAATATCTACTTCAAATGGACAAGTTCAACAATGCAGTGAATATTAGATACCCAACACCCTTAGAGAAAGCAGGAATAAATAATATTTATTGAGCAGCCACTAAGAGCCAGGTTCTGTGGTGAAATTATTTACATAATTTCATTTAGTACTGAAGGATGTGGAATCGGGTGGAAAGTCATAGAAGATGCCATTTGCCTTGATTAATCTTTTCTGGTTTGTGAGAAAAGGGTAAAAAATCAATTCTTTGTCATGAAACATAGTCTTCTAAAGGGAATTATTACTCTAAATGGACCACCTCAAGGCAAAGAACAAAGGGTTTCCCTAGTTTCTTTCTTAGGTAAATGATTCTTCTAATACTAATCCTGAATTCTGCCTCTTGAATAGCTTATAGTTTAGAGATAGAAAGAATATTACAGATAATGAAGCCCTGGTACTGGATTCTTTTTAGAGAGGAGGAACAGATCCAGAAGGTTAAGGCAATTGCCCAAGATCACAGTAACATCTAGTAGGAGATCTGGAATGAGAAGTTCAGTCTTTGAGACTTTGCCTGGTGCTCATACTGCTCTGCTCTGCTGTCCTTTCACCAGTCAGTTACTGAAAACAGTTGACCACTTCCACCATCTATTTTTAAGGTTATTTTCTTCTGCTGGATGGATAAACACTCAGAACCCCAAAGCAGTGTTCTAAGGTGAGTCCTTCATTTAGTAACTATTTATTTCTCAGAAGCTTATGCCATTCTTTCCATTCCTACAAATTAGCATCTACTCTCTTTCCTTTGGGATGCCAGGCATCACACAGCTACCCAATGGCAGCTACAACTTGTCTTTTTGACAAGACAGATAGTATTTCAGCAGAATTATGTTCCGTAGCATCAATCACCCTGGCAGGATATATGATAATAATTGGGAGACTCACCATGTGCCCCATTACACTTTTAAGTTGTTTATCGAGATTTAAATTTTTCCTATTACCCTGTCTTGTTGTCAATTTGTTGAAATTCTCCAATGACATAATCATTTCTTAAGTGCTTTGCCTCTGGTATATCTAAAGAAATTAGTCAGTGTGTATAGTTGCTGCCATTTATTTTGGAATGATTTGAGAATCATCTGGGACTAAGGACCGGATCAAATGTCACCTTTTTGGGGGGTGTATTGAGAAGCTGTTCTTGATACCCCCAGACTGGACCAGATGCTCACTTTTTGGCGCCTGTGTACACTGCACTTCCCTCTATCAGAACCCTCATCCCTCTACACTATTATTGTTTCTTTATGAGTTTTTCTCCTTTGTTATAAGGTAGGTTCTTTTAAGACAGATTTTTTTTTTTTTGTAGTCAGACACACCTGGGTTCAAGTCCTGACTCTGTTACTTACCAGCAGTGCATTTTGTGGCAGTTACTTAAACTATCGGAATTTCAGCTAGCTCATCTGTAAAATGGGCATAATGATACCCCCTTGCAGAGAAGTTTTAAAGATTAATGGAGGACATGTGTATAAAGTACACAACGTAGAATTGTACAAATGAAGCATTCACTAAGTGAGAGCTAGCATTATATTTTTTAGGTTATTATCCCATGGCAAAGCACAATGCCTGTCACAGGGTGGATGTTAAAAACAAATGCATGTTGAATAAACAGATGACCACCAATATTTCTTAAACTCTTCCTGTGTGATGCTGTTTTCCATATTATACCTGATATTATAGTTATGTTTACTTGCCTCAGTATCTTTCCTCTTGGAGTTTTTAGTCCATGAGAGGAGATGTTGATTTTATCCTTGCCAAATGGAAAGGTAGACGTGAGATAAATGAGAGAGGCTTAATGTATATTTTTCTGGCTTCTATCCCAGCCTCTCCCCTAACTGCAAAAGATACTAGATGCCCTTTAGAAAGTCAGCTCAAGTACCCTCCACAAATGTTTAACAGTTAGAAACTCCAGGCTACAATCAGCAGGGCTCAGAATAAGTGCCAGAGCCAGTTTCTGAGCCTTGAGGGTAGATTGTCCCTTCTGAGAACTGACTGGGGCAGGTCTCATATTTTCTCGTACATGATAAAATTGCTATGCTTGTTTTAAAAATACTGAAATATGTATTTTCCAGGGGAAAATATTATATTTCTGCCCTTAGCTCCTTAAATGACCCCATGCATGTGCACCCTGGCCACCACAGACCCTCTCCAGGATCTCCTCAACCTTTTCAAGGTCCAGCAACTTAAGAGTTGTTCCTTGTCATGGCAAAGGGCCTCCAGGACTGTATCCATTCTAGTTGCTTGGTGTCTGCTTACCAGCTGCTAAGTAGTTTGATAGCACCTTTTTGCACAAGTAGCTGCTCTCTGACCCCCTTCTTGGTCTTGCGGGTTTCTTCTTCTCTTTGCATCTGGCTTATAATCTGTTTTGGTCCTGCCAGCTCCTGGGACCACCCTTCCCTACCATCCTCAGCTCTCACCAGTCCTCCTCTGTCTAGTCTAGCCTTGGCACCCTCTGCATATGGTATGTCTGGCAATGGTTGAAGTCTCCTCCCTTGATCAAAGGATCTTCTCAAACCTCATGTTAAGGGTACAACTTAGCCTTTAATTGTGGGCTCTGCCTCTTGGGGTAGGTTAACCAGGTATTCTGTTTATACAGGACATGTCCTGTATGTAATGATTTTGACTTGTATCTTACAATGATTTTGTCAGGATATTTAAATGTCCTTATTTCAGCTTTTATAGAAAAATACAGCAATTAGCTATTTTTCAAATTTAGCTGAGTTTCTTGCTTTTTTTTGCCTCCTTAAGATCTGGTAACGTTACCTTCCTACCGTGAGGAACACAATTTTACCCTCATTTTCCTGCATGGTTTTTTTTTCAGTCTCTGGACTGATGTTTTTTCCCCTTCTGTCTAAGATGCTACGTGTTATACAAACTAAGGGTCTGCACTAATTCCCTGATAATTAGGACGCAAACAATAGTTACTGAATAAATGAACAGGTGAATGAAAGAAAATAGTTTGCCCCATAGGATCTCTTTCCCTTTAGGATCTCATTTAGAATACAGCAGGGCCTTTGAATCTGAAAAAATAGTAGCTATACTGGAAGCTAAACTCTATCAGGAGGAAGCCATACTGCTTTTATACTGCCACTGCTCTCTATATTTAATTATATTTTGTTTTTCTCTTAGCAATTAGTAAAGTGCCAGTCTGTGTCAGATGTGGTTCCAAGAGAAGATGTTTTTGTCCACACTTGAGCCAAAGTGTTAAAGGAACAGCAGCACACTTAGGGTGGGAGGTGGGGGAGAGTGGAGATGGAAAGTAATTAATATTTATTGAGCAACCATCATGTACTTTTTTAGACATGATCTCATTTTATCCTCACAGCAACCCTGCAAAGTATATTCTAAATAAAGAATCAGGTTTAGCCAGGCTAGGTAACTTGCTCAAATCCTAGAGTTAGTAAATGGAAGAACTTGGATTTAAACCGTGGTCTTTCCACACAAAACCATCCTGCCTCCCATTTCTAGGAGTATCATAGTGGCTGGTGATAGCAGGAGTGATCAAAGCCAGAGAACTCAAGGGGAAGGTAACACCTTAAGACGGTGTCAGACCCACCCATTCTCTATCTCTTCCCCTCTCTATCTCTCGTTTCTACCTTCCATTTATTCATTTATATTATATTTACTGAGGACCCCTTGGCAGCAGGCATAGTTCTAGATTCTCTGGATCATGATGAGCTGATAAATAAGATACATAGTCCCCGATCTTGTACAGTTATAGTCTAGGATTTATTACAGATATTGAAAAACTGATTTCAAGCATGATGTAATTGTTAAAGTCATTTTGGAAATATGTAAGAAGATAATAGAGTATGGCAGTTGTTGGAGAGGTGGGGATCAGCAAAGGCCTCATGGAGATAGGAATATGTGGGTTGCAATGTGAGAGATAAGAATTTAGCTATGCCAACAGTTGGAGACGTGTTGTTTCAGGCAGAGGAAACTGCAAGACGACAAAGATATGATGCATTCATGAAAATGTGATATGATTGGCTTATCTTTCAAAAGAGAAAGCTGGAGAATCCCAGACTTCTTTCAATTAAGGAAGCCATCTTGTTACAATAGGAAGAGGTCATGAGCCCTGAGTGCTCAGGAAAGGATATTACATAGAGAAATATTTGGGTAGAGAACAGGGCAACCATACAGGCTTTTTTGATTACAAGTACCTGAAGAAGGCAGAGGCAGAAAGTAAGAATAATTAAATGAGCAAATGAAGAAGTGAGGGACTGAGGGGACACTTAAGGTTGGCTCATTTGATAAACAAAATCTCCAACTGCAGTGGCAGCTCTGACGTTGATGGTTTTGAAACTGCATTTGGAATGAGAAGACAGTGAAATTGTAAAAAGCCACTTTGCTCTGGCAAAGACTATAAGTGGCAGTTGGAATTATGATCAAATTCAATCTCCCCAATTCTGTAGTTATAGACTGTTTTCCAAAAGTGTAGGTAGGTAGGCTGATTAAACTACAGGCTCTAAAATAGCCAAATGCTTCCTCCAAATGTTTAATATCCAAGCTAGGCCCTTCATCACAAAATACTTTCTGTATTAAATATTAATTGAAATAATTTCATTTTGCAGATTCAATACTTAAAATATCAATTTAGATGATGGATCATGAACTTTAAAGCTGGAAGAAACAGTAAATGTATCTCTCTCCCTACTGCCTGCATTGACAGCTGAGGGAGCTGGAATCCAGGGAGGTAAGTGAGTGTCCAGGATTAAAGCCAGGTTATGAAGTTAAACTGGGATATTGCGTTTTTTTCAGATTAAAAAGAAAAAAGAAAATCAGGTTGATAAAGAGCCTCAGGTCTAACTGAATTGTCAACTAATGGTATGTAGAAATTTCGTGATATTTTCTTGCTTTGACAAATATTTATTTTTCTGGCTTTTAACTCTAACAAAATCTTCAGACTAAAGTGATTGTTGCTATTAGAAATCTGGGCCAGGTGCGGTGGCTCAAGTCTGTAATCCCAGCACTTTGGGAGGCCAAGGCAGGTGGATCACGAGGTCAGGAGATTGAGACCATTCTGGCTAACATGGTGAAACCCCATCTCTACTAAAAAAAATACAAAAAAAGCTAGATGACGAGTTAGTGGGTGCAGCGCACCAGCATGACACATGTATACATATGTAACTAACCTGCACAATGTGCACATGTACGCTAAAACTTAAAGTATAATAAAAAAAAAAAGAAAAAAAAAATTAGCTGGGCGTGGTGGCGGGCACCTGTAGTCCCAGCTACTCGGGAGGCTGAGGCAGGAGAATGGTGTGAATCCAGGAGGCGGAGCTTGCAGTGAGCTGAGATCATGCCACTGCACTCCAGCCTGGGCTACAGAGCAAGATTCCATCTCAAAATAAATAAATAAATAAATAATAAAAAATTAAAAAGTAGAAATCTGAATGACATCCTATTAAAAGTGTGTGTGTATGGGGGAGGACTTTTGTAAACATGGCAAGTTTAGTTAATTATGAATGGTGGAATATTCCAGAATCTTCTCCCCTTTGTGCCGTGAGAAAATGCTTCATAAGATGTAGAATCCTAAGAAAGTAGTGTGCCTCTCCTTTTTGTTCAACCCATAGTAAGCAACTACTTTGATCTCAGTTGCATCCTGGGTACGAAGTGTTGTAGTTGGGGTGGGATGTACAGACATCCTTCAGTCTCAGGAAATTTACCATTTAGATGACAATTTTGGTAATGACTAGACAAAAATGAATGTCTGTATTGGAGTATGAAAGGGGCAAATGCAATTGCTAGTAGAGCTGGAATGGATATTTTTGCAGTGCAGGCTTGGGAGTAAAAAAAAGTGAGCAATCAACAACTGGTACCTAGAACTATTTCTCCCTTTGTCAGGGAGAAGGGAGTTGAAAAGTGCATAAATAAAGCCAGGTAAGACAGTGCAGTTGCGCTCTGACTTGAAGTTAGGAGGGGGTTGGAGGAGTTATTCAGAACTTTTCCTAACTTCAGGATTCAAGTCATTCCATGTCTCTGTACTAAGAAAAGACTGGGTGATGGGAATAATGTAATATATTTGCCACACTCACAAGAGATTATATGGGCTGATGCCCAGAAACCCATTAGTAATAGCTAAGTAAGTGTCTCTCTGTCCCCATAGGCCTACTGGCAGACATTGCTAATCAATCATGACATTCTTTTCCCCTCTGAGACTTAGAATCTTTCTCAACACCACATTCCAAGCAAACACTAACAAATGTTATAAAACTGAGCTCCAATCCTTATGCTAAGTTATATGGTAAAGGGACATCAGCAGTGCTTGGAGTAGCCCAAAAGAAGAGATGGCGTGACCTGGGCTTTGAAGGACGGGTTCAATTTGAGCAAGCGGAGAAGAGTCTTGGGAAACAGCACCAGAGACACTTAAGTGTAGAGAAGGTAATGAGTGTGGCAGTTGGGAGGAGACTAAAGATGCTGACCTACATAGAGGAAAGGGTCTGTGTAGGAATAGGAAGAAGTAGAGTTGGACAAGAACAGTAAGACGGATATGCCAAACATTCTAAAAAATTGTTGTGATTGGAAATAGGACGTTATTATAGGCTGATACAGAATTGCTGAATTGTGATGTGGTAAAAGTGGTGATCAAGCTCCTCAGGAGAACAAGGCACTGGAGTTAGGGAAGCCAGCTAAGGCAGATATTAAAGGAATGCAGGAGTGAGGTGAGGATGCCCTATTCTGATGGACAAAGGCTGGAAGAAATGCAACTCATACTTTTATTCACCAAATATGTATTGAGTATCATTTCTGTGCTGAGCACTAATCTAGGTGCTGGCATACAGCTGAAAGCAAGACAAATAAGATCACTACTTACTGGCATTTACACTGTAGTTAAGGGAGACAGACAAGAAACATGTTGGTTTATTTCAGGTACCTCTTATCATGGTATCTCTTATTTTTATAAATAAAATTGAATAATACGGCAGAGAGCTATGCAAGGGGAGGGTGCACTTTAGATTTAGCAGCCAGGAGAGGCACCTAAGCAGATGACACTTGAGTTGATACCTCAGTGATAAGAAGGAGCTTGATATGGTTTCGCTCTATGTGCCCACCTAAATCTCATCTTGAACTGTAGTCCCCATGTGTTGAGGGAGGGACTTGTAATTCCCATGTGTTGAGGGAAAGAAGTGATTGGATCTTGAAGATGGTTTCCCCCATGCTATTCTTGTAATAGTAAGTGAGTTTGCACGAGATCTGTCATATTAATTAGTGTTTGGAAGTTCCTCCTTTGTGCTTCTCTTTCCTGCCAACTAAGGTCGGCAGCACGAAGGTGCTTGCTTTCCCTTCACCTTCAGCCATGATTGTAAGTTTCCTGAGGCCTCCCCAGCCATGTGGAACTGTGAGCCAATTAAACTTCTTTCCTTTATTAATTACCCAGTCTTGGGTACTTCTTTATACCAGTGTGAAAATGGACAGAGCTACCATGCAAAGATAGGGGTATGAACTCTGTAGGTGGGGAGCCCAGTAAGTGGGAAGGTTCTGAGGCAGGTAAACCAGGCTGTATGGTCACCTGTCCTCTGAGGTCCTATCTGCATTGGTCTTAACACCTCTTGATCTCATCTTTACCACTCGTCCTCTTCACCCATCCTTCTGGGCCACACAGACCTCCTAACTGATTCTCAGACACATGAAACATGATGTTCTTTCTCCAGATAGCTTCACAGCTCATTCTTTTTTTTTTTTTTTGAGACAGAGTCTTGCTCCGTCACTCAGGCTCGAGTGCCATGGTGCAATCACAGCTCACTGCAGCCTCCACGTCCCAGGCTGAAATTATCTGCTCACTTCAGCTTCCCAAGTAGCTGGGACTGCAGGCATGCATCACCACGCTTGGCTATTTTTTAAAGTTTTCTATAGAGATGAGGTCTTGCTATATTGCCCAGGTTGGTATTGAACTCCTGGGCTCAAACAATCTTGCCTGCATGTATTGAAGGAAGTGTTGGAATTACAGGCATGAGCCACCATGCCTGACCTCATTCTTTTAGTTCCTGTAGGTCTCCATGCAAACACCATCTTATTGGAGAAGGCTTTCCTGAACATTTTATGTAAATTGTATTTCACTCACTTCCACTCCTAGTCCCCTTCCATGTTTTATTTTTCTCCATGGCACTTATTTTTCTTCATTGCTCTCCGTTATTTCTTTTGATTTTGCTCCATGGTACTTATCTTCTTATATTCTTGCTTATATATGTATTATTTTTTTTCTTCCTACTAGAGTGAGGGTTCCATGCATGAGGCAGGGAAATTTTTCTGATCACTATTGTATTCCCAGAATCTAAAACAAGGTCTGGCACATGGCTTAATAAATACTTGAAAATTAATGCAAGAACGTATGATGAACAGCGTTCAGCTGCTTGGTTGTAGCTGTAGCCAGTAACAGCAAAGTCAAAGCTCAGCTCCCTCCCCTGACCCTGTAGAGTCAGTGTTTGTATCCCAAGGCTGTGGCATCTTCAGCTCTTGCAGTTCTTCGTGTTATCCCACCTAAATATGCACATATTCCCATGTTCCAAAAACTGTTGAACTTGTGTTTTTCCTAAGTACATCTAATTGAACAATCTGTGTTTCTACCTGAGCTTTTTCAATTTATATCCTCTCTTGAAAGCTTGCTATAGTAACAAACACACATTTTTTTTTAAGTTCTTCAGTGGATTTTTCCAAGTCAGGTTAAGAAATATTCCCTAGGAGCTTTATGGTAGACAACTTGACCTAACCTACATCTCTGCCTCATTCCTCACTATTGTATGTCAGGCCTTTTGTATTTATTCAACAGGAAAGGGACCACTTAAATGTCTCTAGGAATGCCCTGATTTTCTATGTCCTGGTGACTTTCCTGTTTCATTTCTTCTGTTTTGAATATTCTTGGAAAATTCTGGTAGCCCTTTAATTGTTTAAAGCTCAACTTATGGAACACCACCAAAAGCCTCCTTTGGCTCATTTAAAGAGAGGTGATTCCTTTTTTCTTCATTTTAATGACTGTATTTTATTACATGTTTGACATACTCATCATACTCCATTGCAAATGTTTCCTAAAATATCTCCGCCATTACCCAATGTCCTCTAAGTGCAAAGACTACATGCCATCTCCTTTGCTGAATGGTACTTGTCATATATAATAGATAATAAAACATCATACAAATAAGAAATTGCATGTGAAGATAGATTAAGTTCTAGAAATAATAGAAATGTTTTAGCCATCTCTAATTTTTATTGATACCACTAACTTCGAAGTGTTTGAAATATGCCACATCTATTCAATACTCTTTGAAACTGAGGAGATGGCACAGAGCAAAGAAGTGCCTATCATTCATATAGTCTCTAATTTCATTACCATATAGAACCTTTGTCCTTATTGATCAGACTGTTATGTTAGATGGCTTTATTTTCCACAGGGTCTTTTGCTGCTATGTCTCCTTCAGGGCTCAGCAGATGATACTCCACTTTTTTGCTTGACAAAGTATTTTCACACCCTAACCCATGCAGAAATGGGGTAGTATATCTAACTCATAGGAAACACAAAGCATTAGCACATACAACGTGGTCTATAACTTCCAATACAAAAGGCAGTGTAGCACTGTGGTGGAGCAAGGGTTTTGCAACCAGAGCGAGCTAGCTTTAAGTACTGGCTCTGTGATTTTCTCGCTTTGTGAAATAGGGAGCCTCAGAACTTCAGGTTCAGCATATATAAAACAGAATAATTCACTCACAAAGGCAGTTATGAGAACTTGGTACAATTCTTGGCATGTAAACCTTTCAGTACATGGTCGTACCCACTGTTTTCAGGGAGCTTAGGTTTTAATGACAAGACAAAGGTCATGCCTAAAATATTTGGAAAATAATCACAACATTGGGTAATGAAATGTGGTACCCTGAGAAGGTTTGTTTGTGGGCTTGTAATAATCAGAAAATCTTTCCAAAATAGAAAGAGTAATTTGAGAAGGACTATAAAGGATGAGTAGGAATGGACTAGATAGAAATAGATAGACCATCTCAAGAAGCCAATGAAAAGTTAATGGAGGTTGGGTGAACATTAATTCATAAGACATTCAAGCCATGTCCAGTGTACAGAAAACAGAGTCTGTTGCTGCTGTTGTTGTCACTTCCCTTGGAGACGACATGTAAGGCCAGCAGGGAGCCAGGCTCAAAGACAAAGAATAGATGCGGAGAGAACTGGGTTTACAGTCTTCCCTGGTTCCCTCAGGGCTGCGCTTGAAGCTCCCTAAATCCCAGAGCACGAGAGCGGTACGTTCTTCCAGCTGTCAGTCCAGATAGAGAATACCTGCAGCTAAAGAGCTATGGGACTTCCCTTCAGCCTGGCCTGGTTAACACATGGAACTGGCCTGAGTAAATGCCCTTTGTGGTCAGCTACAGGAAACCCCTATGTCTTATGGAAAAGCTGCTCAAGCTGAGCATCCTTCAATTCCTGCTCAAAGGCAGCAGAAACAAAGATATGTGCATGTGGAAGAATAGAGCATTTAACTACTCTCTGTAAGGTTGAAAAGAAGGAAGGTATGCAAGCATATTTAACACATTGCAATGTTGTAGTTCATGAGGTTTTTCTAAACTAAGTGATTCCTGACCAAATGACAATAAATTCTAAACTTGGGTTGGAGCCAGGCATAGTGGCTCATGCCAGGCGCAGTGGCTCCCAGCACTTTGGGAGGCTGAAGTGGGCAGATCACGTGAGCTTAGGAGTTCGAGGTTAGCTTGGGCAACATGGTGAAATCTTGTCTCTACAAAATATACAAAAAAAAAAAAAAATTAGCTGGGCATGGTGGCATGTGTCTGTAGTCCCAGTTAGTAGGGAGGTTGAAGTGGGGGGATCACTTAAGCCTGAGAGGTTGAGGCTGCAGTGAGCTGTGATCATGCTGCTGCTCTCCAGCCGGGGTGACAGAGCAAGATTCTGTCTCAAAATAAATAAATAAATAAATAAGCAAACTTGGGTTTGAGTGGAGGTATGTGAGATGTAGCAAGATGTCTCTTCAAACGGCCTGCTCAGCCTTTTATTCTTTAATTCCCATAATTCCCAATACTGCCCCACCTTTCTTCTCCTTTACTGCTTTCTGACTTTACTACGTGCCCAGGCATACCACAGCAACAGTGACGTTATCAACAGCAGCTCACATTCCTTTCCTTATTTAAAAATAGACTGACTCTCTAGTTTGCTGCAGATGACCCCTTCCTCCTTTCCCCTCTCTCCCATTACACGTCTACCTTATTTAAAAAAGCTTAAATGTTTATCCAGTCAAGTCTAGTTTAAATTATACAGTCCAACCCCACCACTGGGGAAAAGACACAAAGGCAAAAGTCATGTTAAAAATAAAAACTTCTATTCTCCTTTGTTCTAAGTACTCTAGTAGCAACCAGCCATATGGGAGACACCCTTCTGCACAAAAGTAAATTTGCTTTACAAAAAATCCTTTATCTAAGTGCCCATTTTTCCTTAGGACTTTGAGCCTTCTTTCTAACAAGGTGCATGTTCTTAGGTGTATATAGTTATGTAGTAGCCCTTTGTGGCCAACTTCCACGGCAAACATTTTACTATACCTGCTCTCTCCAAGGTCACTAGTCATCTCCAGATTTGAAACTCATGATTTTTCCCATCAGTTCTCAGCCTTCTTGCTCAAGCTGCCTCATTTTCTCTTTCCTTTGACTATTTCCTTTGGGAGATTAAGATAATGCACCTTGTCTTAAAGCTGTTGGCTACTTTTCTTATCCAGTTACTTGAAGATAGGGAATATATCTTATTCATATTCCTAACCTGTCCACCACAGTAATTTTCAAGTACAAATGTTTAAACCAATGAATAGCTTTGCTCCTTATATATGAGTCAAGGACCTCTACAATGAGTTATGTTGCTTTGCCTTTCTAATTTATACTCATCACAAATTTCTAATGGGCCTCTTTTCTAAGCATGAGCCAGTACATTTGATTCCTGTTATTATCCATATAGGCCATTCTTATTACTACATGCTCATGCATAAGTTTGGAAGAGCAATACTGGATGTAGCATCTCTAAGCCATGTGATATTATAGAGCTCAGTGAGAGTTTTGAAGCATCAATGTGCCAGAAGCCAGCAGAATTGCAATCTCACCTTTATTCACCGAGTAACTTTAGGCAAGTCATTTGTTTCCCCAGTTTTTTTGGAATAAGCAAACAAAACACAAGGAGATATTTGCCTGAGAGGTTTGTGGCAAGGGTCAAATTAAGGAATATTTGTGAAAATGCTCTGTAACACATGAAATGTTATATAAATTGGTTGAATGATGATATTGCAGAGTTTCACATTGAACTGTATGCTAAATTGGGGAATATTTAATAGGGAAAATGAAGAAACATCAACTTGTTCAAAGTATATTTTAACATAAATCACAATATATGTTATTTCCATAAAATGTAGCTTGACATTTGTGGGGAAATCATATTATTGGTTCCAATCAACAATTTCAAAAGCATTTTCTGCAGATACATGAATAAGTATTTTTGTTTATACAAATTTGGAAAACACTGAATCAAAGTTCACAAAATTCTGTGTTATAACTCCTTATACCTTTTAATTCAGTTTCATTGAGAAATTTCTAAAATGGGGGTGTTGAAGTTGTATGTGTTTGTGTGTTGTACGTGTGTGTGTGTGTATAGAGTATATCTTGCCATATTTCCTGAAAATAGATGAATAGAAAATGTCCTTCCATTTTTCTACAGAGCATCATGGGTCTAGAATTCCATATAACATTTTAGAAAATGCTACTCTTGTGGCCCAAACTATTCTGTGATCCAATTACTTAGCTGGAAGATAGGCCTGCAGGAATAGTAGGTAACCTGTCAAATGTACTATATATTCTTGGGATGTGACCAGAATGCATGATCTAGCTTTGATTTGGTTTATCAGAGAAAGTCATTACCATGGTATTCATTACTCTCAAGCAAATGGGCATCCTGAAAGGGAGACCCAGATGGCTGAGCTAAGATGTGGATGAGATTGGTTAGAAAGACTTACCAGGCTTTTCAATGATAATGTCAATGCAACCACAGAAATCATCCCGGCTAACTACCCACTGAATCATTTCTTAATACTCGACCTTCTCCAACTAGACCTATGAGAGATCTTAAAAGAAAAATATAAGTTTATAGAATTCTATTTGGACACACTTTTTGTCATTCATTCTTTTCTGAAAGAATTTGCCAGTATCTGCACCAATGGAAATCACAAGTCTTGGGTTCTAAAAGGCTAAGAATAAACCTCGGGTTGGGGTGGCTTTTGCCATACATTTGATGAGAAGGCCTCTCTGCCAAGACAAGCTGAGAGTACTAAAAATATTAGAAAAAGGGTCACAAATGGACAGTTCACTGGCTGCCTTTAGCACTCAGATATTATCTGTTTGGGGCACAGAGTGTTTTGAAAACCAAGTAATTAGGTCACAATTGAGATCTTGAAAAATTCAGAGACTCAGCAATATGGGGCCACATTTCTGTGTGAAAGCCATCAGTGATAACTGAGCAGTACTTGTTTAGATGGGGCATATGCTTCCAATTTACCCTGGTCCTTAATTCTTTTTTGTTTTTGGATGTGAGCTATTTCACTGAATTATTTTCACCTGCTTGGCCCTATAGTACTTTATGGTTGGTATCCTCTGTATTAGTAGTATTGTTATTCAGAGCCTTCTAGCATGAATACTTCTTCCAACCATTCTACTTAGGAACACACGCACTGTTGTTAGGAATGTAAATTAGTACAACTACTATGGAAAACAATACAGAAGTTCCCTGAAAAACAACAAGTAGAACTACCATATGATCCAGCAATTCCACCACTGGGTATCTATCCAATACAGTGGAAATCAATATATCGAAGAGCTATCTTCACTCTTCTGTTTATTTTACCACTATTCACCATAATCAAGATACGGAATCAACCTAATAGTCCATCAGAAGATGAATGGATAAATAAAATGTGGCATCTTTATACAATAGAATATTATTCAGCCGTAAAAGTAATAAAATGCTGTCGTTTGCAGCAACATGGATGGAGTTGAAGGTTATTATTTTAATTGAAATAAGTCAAGCACAGAAAGACAAATATTGTGTGTTCTCACTCATATGTGGGAGCTAAACAAGCAGATATCACAAAGATAGGAGTAGATTGGTAGTTATCAGAGGCCAGGAAGGTAGTGGGGAGGAGGGGAAAAGAGGGTGATTAATGCAGGGGTCCCTAACCCCCAAGTCCTGGACCAGTACTGGTCTGTTAGGAACCCAGCGGCACAGCAGGAGATGAGTGGATGAGCGAGCATTACCCCCTGAGCTCAACCTCGTGTCAGATCAGCTGCGACAGTAAATTCTCACAGGAGCACAAATCCTGTTATGAACTGTGCATGCGAGGGATCTAGGTTGTGTGCTCCTTCTGAGAATGTAACTAATGCCTGGTAATCTGAGGTGGAACAGTTTCATCTTGAAACCATCCACATCCCTTCCCCCACCCCCATCCATGGAAAAATGGAAAATTGGCTTATATCAAAGCAGTCCCTTGTGCCAAAAAGGTTGGGGACCACTGGATTAATGGGTACAAATATACAGTTAGGCTGGGTGCAGTGGCTCACGCCTGTAATCCCAGCACTTTGGGAGGCGGAGGTGAGACAATTCCTTGAGATTAGGAGATCGAGACCAGCCTGGCCAACATGGTAAAACCTGGTCTCTACTAAAAATACAAAAATTAGCCAGGTGAGTTGGCACACACCTGTAGTCCAGCTACTCAGGAGGCTGAGGCGGGAGAATAGCTTGAACCTGGGAGGCAGAGGTTGCAGTGAGGCAAGATTGCGCCACTGCACTCCAGCCTGGGAGACAGAGAGAGACTCCATCTCAAAATAAAAATAAAAATAAAAAATAAAAAAAACAAGATGTGGTTAGAAGAAATAAGACAGTATTCAACTGATCAGTAAAGTGATTGTATTAGCAATAATCTATTGTGCATTTCAAAATAGATGAGAATGATTTGAATGTTTCTAGCATAAAAGAAAGACAAGTATTTAAGGTGATGGATACCCCAGTTACCCTGATTCGATCTTTATACATTATATGAACGTATTAAATTACCATATGTACTCCCAAAAATGTACATCTGTGTCAGTAAAAAAAAGAAGAAAAATAGTCTTTTTATGTTTGCCAAAATATTTAGCATTTCTGGTGCTTTTCATTCCTTCTTTAAAACTCTGAGATTCCATCTGGCATCATTTTCTTCCTGCCTGATGAAGTACCTTTATCATTTCTTGTAGGGCATATCTGCTGGTGAAAAATTCTATTAGTTATCAATTATTTGGAGATGACCTTTTCTTTCCTCCTTTCTTTTCCCTTTCCTTTTCCTTTTCTTTCCTTCTGCACTTTAAAGGTATTATTTTACTGTCTTCAGGACTTAATTTTTTAACATTTTATTTATTTAGTTGACAAATAAAAATTGTATATATTATGTACTTAAAAATATGTGTACATTGTGGAATGGATACATTGAGCTAATTAATGTATATGTCACTTCACATACTTATGTGGTGAGAACTCTTAAAATCTACTCTTTTGGCAATTTTGAATAATACAATACACTGTTATTAACTACAGTCACCATGTTGTACAGTAGACCTCTTGAATTTATTCCTAGCTAACTGAAAATTTGCATCCTTTGAGCAACATCTCCCCAACTTTAGCTACTGCCACCCCTTCCTCCCAGGCCCTGGTAACACCACCATACTGCTCTTTACTTCTATGAGTTCAACTTTATTTTAGTTTCTAAGTATAAGTGAGATTATGTGATATTTGTATATCTGTGCCTGATTTATTTCACTTAACATAATGTCCTCCAAGTTCAGTCATGTTGTCACAAATGACAATATTTTCTTCTTTTTTAAGGCTGAGTAGTATTCCATTGTGTACATATCACCACCTTTTCTTTATCCATTCATTTGTTGATGGAGACTTAAGCTAATTCTCTGTCTTGTTTGAGTAGGCAATTAACTTGGACTCAAGTTGCAAACTGTCTCCTTAGCAAAAGATATCATGCAGCTAAGGAGATGGTTTGCAACTTGGGTCCAAGTTATTGCCTGCTCAAAGAAGGCACTGCATTATGGCTTTTATTTCTATTGGTCTTCTTTAAAGATTGGGCTAGATATATTAGGGGCTCAGCATCTACTGTTAATTTAACTTGCAAACCTCTCAACTGAAACACTTTGCACTATCTTTCCCATCCTCCTCATTATGTCGACCTAACAATTTTAATATTCAAATATATCATGCAGATTTACCAATTCAAAAATACAAAGATATGTTTTAAAGGATGTTCTTTGAAGCTTAATTGCTAATTGCTATTTGCTAAAATTTCTGAAAAAATGTCAGCCAGGGTCTGGGTAAATAAATCATGATATATGCATAAAAATTCATGATATCCGACTAGCTAAAAATAGATGTATAAGTCTTGCAATAAAAATATTTCCAAAATATATTATATAGAAAAAGCAAGATAATAGGATTTGAATTCTGTATATATTTATATACATAAAGCTGTATATAGAGAGAGTGTCTGTAGGTAATGGTGAAGGGAGACTTTTTGTGGTTTGTTTTTTAACCAGGGTATGCACTGATTTTTATACTGAAAAATTAAAATTCATGTCACAAGGCTCTTCCTCAATATACCAATGGGGAGAAAAATAAGTGTGAAAATTTAATCCTTAATATAGCTTTTTTTTTTTTGCAACATCCCCCTCTCACCTTTGCTAAATTTTACCTATAAAGTCATTTTTTTAAAGAACTAATGGGGAAAACCAATCTGAAGAGTAAAAAAAAAAAAAAAAAACGAAAAAAAACCCCTCAACATTTTACTTTTTCCTTAACATAGATGTCAGTGTTTTATTTAATACCTAGAATTTTCTGTTTTAAAGGCTGGGTTGAATAGTGCTTTCAGCAAAGAAGAAAGATAGAATTTATTTATTTATTTTTAAGTATGATGGCCTACAATCTTCTCTGTTACAAAAACCCACACCAAAGAGATGACAAAATGACTTGCTGAAGGACATCATCCTGAGAAGATAAATAGACGTTAAAATGGTTTTGGCCTGAAAAATCAATTTGGTTGTCTATAGGCCTCATGGAAAGAAAATCACCTTTGCTGAGGAAAATATTATTTCTACCTCTGAGAGGGCCAAACCAGTATCAGGGAGGAAGGAAGGCTCTTTTTTTTTTTTTTTTTTTTAAATGATGACACTTTCTCCAACAAAGAATGAGTGTTTACAGAAAAATAGGGGACATATACTTATTTTTCTCAGCATTGAAGGAAAACCTTGTCCTTCTTTATCGTTCGCCCAGCTACAGGGCATTACTGACATATATGTATAGGACAGAGAGACAAAAAGCCATGCCATGCTGTGAGGGCAACAGACTGATGTCTTGGTGAAGAAAAACAAAAAACTTTGAAGGTGAGAGAAGAATAACAGGGAAACGTAGGTAAAGAAGGACCAGCTGAGCAAACTCTTCCTGGTTGAGAGTCGGCAGCTGGCTGCAGCTTTCTTTTCTGTGTTGGGTGACCCATGGGAAGAACAACCACTATAGATTTTCTGTAAGGAGCAAGCAGAAGCATGAATAGCCTTCCAGCAACTTCTGGGAAAGGACTAGCCAGAGCTCTCTGACTTGTCACTAGCAGTCAGATTGGAACCAGTTGATTTATTAGGATGAGGAGAGCCAGAATAAGAAGTTGGGGGAGAGGGATTAGGAAGATTTGGAAGAGTCAAGACCTCATTCAAGAGGTCTCATAGAAAAGAATTGATTGTTTGAGCTCTAAAACCAGCTGAGGGTTTAATGCAGATGTTAGGAAGGGATTAGCATCCATAAGCATCTTCTAATGGCAATATCCACATGGGGTAGGTGTAGCCATCACCTTCTTCTTTTTAATCGATGAAGGAACAAAGGTTCAGAGAGAGTAAGCCTTTTTTATATTGTCAAACACTATTAAGTAGTGGAGCCAGCTTTAGACCCACCTTTATTCCAAAGCCTGTATCCTCTCCACTTCACTAGGACATCTCTCTGTTACATTAGGGCAGCTAAGGAAGCTCATGACCAGCTCATATTTACCATTTACTGTCTTTACTCTTTACTGTTTTAAGAATCTCTCTCCTCCTCTTCTGCCTCTATTCTCCATTAACCAGGTTCACCCACTGTAGCATTTAAAAGTAATTTATTTTAATCTGCATAACAACTCTTGGCAGTAGCTCTTGTTTTTCTCCATTTTATAGTTAAATGAGATTTACAGGTCAATGTGATGACAAAAAAAAGTTTGGTTTTGCTCACTGAACAAAGCCATGCTGGAATTTTGGAGGTAGAGTCAGCATTTGGATTGAGCTGTTGGTATCAGAGCAAGGACTAGAACCCAAGCAGTGGGACAATTGTGCAGTAATTTTAATCTCCACTAGATGGCACTGTAAAAGTGCTTTGAAAAGTGGCTTCCTTTGGGAGAGCTTTATTTCCTATTCAGCAAATATGTTACTCTCCTGGGGTACGTTACAGTCCTGGGGCCCAGTTCTCTTGAGTAGCTGGCATTCTGGCTTTTGCACAGAACTCTCTGATCTGATGCAGCCCTTCATCCATCGTTGTCGGGAAGGGGCTCATGAATGATTTATCACTAATGATTCATCATTAATGAAAATTACCAATGATTAATCTTTAAAACCTCTCCTTCTTGGGAAGTTTGCTTATGCCCCCATACTTCTTGGAGTTTCTGTTCCCCACAAACAGTACTAAGCTGTCCTGAATACCATCCCTTCTCAACTCACAAGGCATACCCCTACCTTGGATTCATTTTGGAAATTTGGGAAATTGTCTCAAAGTCAATAACAAGATATCTGTCCTGCTTTAAGTAAGGAAGAGGGGGGATCTATGAGCTCTGCTCTCCAGAGATATACCCTTTGTCAACGGTTAAATTATATTGTTATTAACTAATACCTTGCATTTTTGTCTCTTGGGTTCTTGATTACAGTGATGACTTTAGCCCAAACTCCCAAGTTTGACACACCCAGGGATCCATTAAAACTGTTGCAGCAACAGCATATAGTCAATGATGACTATATAGCTAGTTCCCAGTCATATGTAAAGATGATCTGTAATTTTTATCTCTATTTTCTATGATCTTATCTATAATCTGATCTTATAAAATCATATCAGAATAAACTTCCTCACTTTGGAGACTTTGTCTGGAATGCTTTTGTTTCCCAAGTTTGTTTACAAGGAACAGAATATGCAAATTTCTATGCCCTGTACAGTTTCAGCTTAATTATCACGCCTTTCTATCTTCCCAGATTAGGTTAAGACCCACAGTTATATTCTCCCATAACACTCTGTCTTCTACCTTCAAAGCCACTTTACACACTAATTAATTATGTGTAATGTTTAAAACATGTCTGTTTTCCCTAGTAGATCTGAAAGACCATTGCAACAATAACCCCTTCTGGCTTGTTCACCACTGATTCCTTAGAGCCAGGCATATACCTTATATACAGTCAGTGTTAAATAAATATGTACTGAAACAGAAATAAGTGTATGATTTAGCTTTTTCTATTCAGCTGTCTGGGAAATAAATATTACCTGAGGAGGTCTATAAAATATTTTTACAGGGTACATTTAGTTTTGAAAATATACAGACAGCCTCACTGGGTCAAGAAGAAATGTACATTCTCCTGGTAAAGAGGTAGGAAAATTGCCTCCTGGAGTGTATGTTGAGATCCAAAAGAAAAATGCTCATCTTTGTGTTATTTGAACAGAGCACCAAATAAATGATTGTTTGTTGGAACTATTATATTGCTTTTTTGTCTCCTGGGTTGTTAATTACAATGATGATTAAGCAAATGGTTTATTTTTTTAAAACTAGAGTTTGGGTATGATAAGCTTATTTGCTCTTATTCCATCAGAACATGTTTTGTTCTTCTGTTTTCAATTGATAGATTGTTTGTGATGTCTGCAATAGAGATCAAATGGAGA
The DNA here is from genome assembly GCF_029281585.2 of Gorilla gorilla gorilla. Classification (NCBI taxonomy): domain Eukaryota; kingdom Metazoa; phylum Chordata; class Mammalia; order Primates; family Hominidae; genus Gorilla; species Gorilla gorilla. The sequence goes on along the minus strand of NC_073233.2, from coordinate 36,500,776 downwards.
GAATTTTGCAATGATGTAATAGAAAGGGCATTAGAATTCTAGTCAGGGAAGTAGACTGGCTGTGTGATCTTATTTAAGCCACCTGCTATCTCTGAGCTTCAATTTCCTCATCTGTGAAATGAGGAGTTGAGTTTACATGAGTAGTGTGGGCATGCAGTGTCTGATGTGGGCCTCATTCATTTGCACTCCTGGTATTTATATTTTTGGGTAATCTTCTTGCTTTGAATGTGAGTTGAATCCAGTGCCTGGCTTCAAACCAATAGACTATGAAAAAGTTGATGAGATGCCACCTTCACACACAAGCTACAAAAGATTGTGATTTCTGTCTTGCAAGTGCACTCTCTCTGCCTTGACCTCCCTGATTTTGATGAAGCAAGCTATCCAATTGGGAAGCCCACATGTCAAGGAACTGAGGAAGGTCTCTGGCTAATAACTAGTGAGAAACCGAGGCCCTCAGTCCAAGAGCCCTGAGTAACTGAATCCTGCCAAAAACCATGTAAGTGAACTTTGAAGCAGATCTTTCTCAGTCAAGTCTTCAGATGGGACCTCAGCCCTACTCAACACCTTGATTGCAGCCTTGTGAGAAATCCCAAAGCAGAGTGTTCAGTTAAGCCATGCTTAGACTCTTGCTGCACAGAAACTGAGATGTGTGCTGTACTGAGCTTCTAGGTTTAGGGGGAATTGGTCATACACCAATAGGTAAATAATACAAGTGATTTCAAACTGATTGACAGCCTTATGCATAGATGACCACCTTTAGAGCCTCTCTGTCCAGAGACATCTCCTCTCCCCTAATCGATCCATGTACAAAAATATATAACACTTATATGCCTATCGTTATGCTTTCTGGAAGGTTAAGAAAATCAACATATCTGATATGATATGCAGCTATCACAGAGGGGCAGCAGAGTAATAGTGATAGGTGGGGTCAAAAGAGCAAATTATTGATAAGTTTATAGTCATACCAGTTTAACTCTCTTGCGGCTCAGTTTCTTATTTGTAAAATGAGGAGACTGGAGTATAACAGGGTTCCCAGAATGTGGTCTCAGACCGGCATCATCACCATCATCTGGGAACTTAGAAATGCAAATCATCATCACTGGCCATCAGAGAAATGCAAATCAAAACCACAGTGAGATACCATCTCACACCAGTTAGAATGGCGATCATTAAAAAGTCAGGAAACAACAGGTGCTGGAGAGGATGTGGAGAAATAGGAACACTTTTACACTGTTGGTGGGACTGTAAACTAGTTCAACCATTGTGGAAGTCGGTGTGGCGATTCCTCAGGGATCTAGAACTAGAAATACCACTTGACCCAGCCATCCCATTACTGGGTATATACCCAAAGGATTATAAATCATGCTGCTATAAAGACACATGCACACGTATGTTTATTGTGGCACTATTCACAATAGCAAAGACTTGGAACCAACCCAAATGTCCAACAATGATAGACTGGATTAAGAAAATGTGGCACATATACACCATGAAATACTATGCAGCCATAAAAAATGATGAGTTCATGTCCTTTGTAGGGACATGGATGAAGCTGGAAACCATCATTCTCAGCAAACTATCGCAAGGACAAAAAACCAAACACCGCATATTCTCACTCATAGGTGGGACTTGAACAATGAGAACACATGGACACAGGAAGGGGAACATCACACACCGGAGCCTGTTTTGGGGTGGGGGGAGGGGGGAGGGATAGCATTAGGAGATATACCTAATGCTAAATGATGAGTTAATGGGTGCAGCACACCAACGTGGCACATGTATACATATGTAACAAACCTGCATGTTGTGCACATGTACCCTAAAACTTAAAGTATTAAAAAAAAAAAAGAAATGCAAATTCTCAAGCCTCAGCACAGACTTATTGAATCAGAAATTTTGGGGTGGGGCCCAGCATTTTAACAATCTGTCCAGGTGATTCTGAGGTACACAAAAGTTTGAGAACCACTGGGCTAGAAGTTCTCTGAGACCTCTCATAGCTCTACCGAGTAGTGATGACAGTAATAACAAGAAATGGTTATTGATCATATTCCAGGACTTACAAAAGGACTTTATATTCATTATCTCATTTAATCATCACAACACCCTGTGAAACAGACACTTGTTATCCGCATTTCTTGTAAAAGTTCTAATGTCTTTGCTTCTGAAAGACAGGGACAATGTTTTATTCATCTCTAGATTCTATAAGCCTTGCACAGGCCTCATAATTTCTACATACGTATGTATGTGTGTGTGTTAGATGATAATTGTTTGAAAACAGAATGAATGAATGAATGGACAAATTCAATTTGTGAACAAAATTAATTTGTGAGTAAAAATAGTAGGAAGACAAGGTTGAAATATCAGAGGCTCTCTAGAAGTTGGCTAGACGAAGTCTGGGGCAAGTTGAATATTCTAATTACCACTGAAATCCATATTAGGAAGGTACCACTGAATCGGCTTACCTATGAGGCTGGCCTTGATCTCAGGGTAGCCAACCTCTTGATTCCCAGTGTTTTCAGTTTGCAGGCTTCAGCTATGGAAAAATCTAATATGACATTTATTCATTTTTTTTTCTGGAGAGTGACCCTGGAAGAAAAATTACTTTACAGAGATAATTAATATGACAGGGGCATAAGCAAAGCTTTGAAAGGATATTTCAAACACATTAATCAGAGTATTCCTTGTGCCTTCCAGAAACTCTTAGAGAGGAATACCTCCAAACAGTTAATAGCTACTGCTTCTCATTCCTTGGGCCTTTTAAGTGAATTAGCAGGGCCATTCAGATTTGTCTCTATGTCCTTTCTAGACTTGGTTTCTTTGCCAACTACAATAAAAAACATGATTTTTGATGCTGTGAAACATCTCAATAAATAAGCATACAGTTAGAATTGACTCTGAGCTCAGCAATATCTTACACATTATTCATAATTATTGTAATGTCACTCCTGGTGTGTGTGTATGGGTGGGGTGGGGGTGTGGGAACATATTTTTTTCTTTCCTCTCATCTCTTCTGTAACAGTGTCAAACACTGTTTCAATCACTGTGCACATCTTTTCTCAAAATTATTCTGTAAGAAAGGTCCAGTTACTATTGTGATATTGCAGATGGGAAAACTGTGACACAGTGAGGTTAAAAGCATCTTACTCTAGATCTCAGTGGTGAGTTGGGATTCAAACTCAGGCAGTCTAACTCTGCATCCAAAGCTTTTAACTATTATGTTGAATACTATCCTGACTAGATCAGAATATAGGCTAGATAGTCTATGAATTTGTAAGCATGGCTCTCTCATTCTTCTTGTTTTCATGCAAGAGAAATTACATGTTTTTTTTCCCAAAATACAATGGTGGAACAGGGATAGGATACCAGTTAACAGTTACATTTAAAAAAATAATAAAAAGAAAAAATGTAAGGAAAAAGGAGTTACCAGTTCCAAGCAAATTAGAAATCCAAAGGGGCAAACTCCTGTAAGTTTCAAGACCTGGGAATAATCTATGACTTGAGGCTTCATTTTCTGAGCCATTCTTTTATGAAGAATAGCATGTGTTAGCTGGGTGTGGTGGCTCACGCCTGTAATCCCAGCACTTTGGGAGGCTGAGGTGGGCAAATCATGGTGAAACCCCGTCTCTACTAAAATAAAATAAAAAATTTAAAAAAATTAGCTGTTCGCGGTGGCACATGCCTGTAGTCCCAGCTGCTTGGGAGGCCTCAGCAGGGGAATCTCCTGAAGCCGGGAGACGGAGGTTGCAGTGAGTCGATATCACGCCACTGCACTCCATGCACTCCAGCCTGGCAACAGAGCGAGACTCCGTCTCCAAAAAAAAAAAAAAAAAAAAAGAAAGAATAGCATGTGTTTGTAGCAGAGTGGTCTTTTTAGTCTGTGTCCTGCCTGTAGAATTTTAGGAGTCCAACAATCTTCTTTCATTTCATCATCTCTCTATCTATTTCTATCTTTCTGTTGGTATAAAATTCTCAAGAGGTCAAGAGGTTTGTGGGTCTTCTGTGAATATTTTGGGGATTCACTCCATTAGATAAGAGTCTCTTCCATATATCTTTCCTGGATAAACCCATCTTTATTCCTGGCTTTTACTTAGATGGCTGAGATCTGTGAGTCACATGACTACCCTCTCCAGGATACCTCTGTGTGATTGAAATTCTCACCTCTGAATACTTCTGAGCCACTGGCAAAAGGTGGTCCAGCCATTTTGACTTTCTCTCCAGAGCAGTCTTTCCTGACAGTGAATCTCCTAATTTTAGCATCTTTTCCAATCTGGATCGAATGAGAATTTCCCAATCACCAAGTTCCAGTTTCTTTTTCTTTAACAATTATTTTGTCAACCTATCTCTTTCCTCTTGCATTTTATTATAAGCAATGTGACAAAACCATTCTGCACCTTCAATAATTTGCTTAAAATGCTTCTCAGCTAAATATCTAACTCCATTACTTATCATTTCTGCTTTCCACAATGGTAAGACAGAAATCCAGTAAGCATTCTGCCACTATAAAACAAGGCTGTCTTCTTCTACATTTTCTACTTGTTCCTTATTTTCTTCTAAACCTTCACCAGGAGTGCCTCTAATATCCATATTTCTATCAACAGTCTTTTGTGAAGATTTAGGTATTCTGTAAAGTTATGTAGATTTTCACTATGGATTTTCTGCACCATGCTTTTCACTTCCTTCTGCATCCTCACTAGTAGAGTCATTATCCATATTTCTACTCACAGTCTATCCCAGACAATCCGACATTTTCTGCTGTGTTCTTCAAAATCCTTTCAGCTTCTACCCATTGCCCAATTCCAAAGCCACTTCCACATTTAGTTATTTGTTACTGCACTTCCAAATATCCCAATCTATATAAGTCAGGGTTAAACCAGAGAAACAGAAAACTAGTAGGAGATATATTTTTTAAGCTTCCTTGCAAGAAATTGGTTTATGTGATTGTGGGGACTATGCAGGCAATTCCAAAATCCTTAGGGTAGGCTGTCAGGAACTTTAGGCTGGAACTCTTGGGCACAGGCTAAAGCTAAAGCTGGGGTCCACAGCTGGAATTTCTACTCCTGGGAAACCTCAGCTCCACTCTCAAGGCCTTTCAATTGATGAAATCAATCAGACTATCTAGGATAGTTGCCCTTTTAAAAACCCGACTGACTGGCTGGGCGTGGTGGCTCATGCCTGTAATCCCAGCACATTGAGAGGTGGAAGTGAGCAGATCACTTGAGGCCAGGAGTTCAAGACCAGCCTAGCCAACATGGTAAAACCCTGTCTCTAATAAAAATGCAAAAAAAAAAAAAATTAGCTGGGTTTGGTGGCTCACACCTGCTCTACTTGGGAGGCTGAGACAGGAGAATCACTTGAACCCAGGAGGCGGAGTTTGCAGTGAGCCAAGGTGGTGCCACTGCACTCTAGCCTGGGTGACAGAGTGAGACTCTATCTCAAAAAAACCCAAAAAACTAATTATTGACTTTAATCACATCTATAAGAAATTTTCACCTAGGCTAGTGTTTGATTGAATAACTGGGAAATCTGGCTTATTCAAAATAACACACAAAACTAACCATTACAAGATGGTACCTGAATTCCCATTTGTCTTTGTTCCTTGTTAACAATGTTTCTCTTAGGGTCTTGATGAGGAGGAAAAAATGACTAGAACAATAGCAAGATGGGAAGATTTCCTGGGTCCCCTATTCATGATATCATCAAAAATCTCATCACTGAGGCCGGTCCTGGTGACTCACACCTATAATCCCAGCATTTTGGGAGGCTGAGGCAGGAGGACCTCTTGAGCCCAGGAGTTTGAGACCAGCCAAGGCAACAAAGCAAGACCCTGTCTCTACAAAACAATAAAAATAAAACATTAGTCAGGTATGGTGGCATGCACCTGTAGTCCCAGCTACTTGGGAGGCTGAGGTGGGTCCTTGAGCCCAGGAGGTCGAAGGTGCAGTGAGCCATGATTGTGCCACTGCACTCTCACCTGGGTGACAGAGTGAGACCATTTTTTTAAAAAAAATCATTAACACTGAACAATATCCTTAATGTGAATATACTTAAAGTGATTAGAAAACAACATAAAATAGTGTGTACTTGGGAGGCTGAGGCAGAAGAATTGCTTGAACTCGGGAGGTGGAGGTTGTGGTGAGCCGAGATTGTGCCATTGCACTCCAGCCTGGGCAACAAGAGTGAAACCCTGTCTCAAAAAATAAATAAATAAAATAATGTGTATTCAATGGTTAAATTGTATGGAAGATACTAAAAGTACCATTTGAGTTTATAGGAAAAGTTAAGTAGGGGTTAATTTAAGAAGCAAAGTGTTAATTGAGAAGGCAGAATATGAGCTGAACAGGGCTCAGTTATAGATGCAGGGAAGAGCATATGACATATCCAGCAAGGGAACAGCTTGGAGATAGAAACAAAAATGGCATGTGGATGAAGCACCGAAAAGACTGCTCTCTCCCATGCATGATCTCTAGGACAATTGAGATTGGGTGTGTATATTATGGAGATCATTAAAATCTGTGCCACTGAATTTGTATTTGAAGTAATAGGTTATAAAGAGTCATATGATGGAAGCAGTCTATAAGAAAGTTGAATCTGGCAGAGTGGGGCAGGATGAATTGGAAGGGGCAGAAGTTGTCATCATTCGTTCAGGAACTGAGATGAATAGAGTGGGGATAAGAATGTAGAGCAGGAGAGTGATATAAGTGGCATTTTGAAGCAACAAACTAAGGGCATCTGGTAGAGTGAATACTGGAGATGAAGAATTGGCATGAGTCAAAATTTATGCCAAAAATTTGGTATTGATTATTTATGTTGAATTGGGACTTTACATTAGTATAATCAGGAGTCTACAAATTCTGCTCTTTTCCATACTAATCTCCTGCTTCTCAGGCAGGTTAGAAACAAGGGTACATGACAAAGGAGGCAAGAGAAGGCACAGTAACACTATTATTAGCAGAGGCTTCTGCTTGAAGCTCCAGTGCAAAACTAGGAAGCTAAGGTGAACCATGTGGAAAAAATTTTAAGACATCAGAAGCAGCCTATATATAGCTTAGATCTGAAGCAAGTCAAACAGCTATCTATGTTTATCAGGTTCAGCCTGGATAGCAGATCTTCCACGGATGGTGTCGAAAAACCAATTTAAGGTGTACCCAGTGCAAGGGGAAAGTGCTGGTGGCTCCATGCATGAATAAAGAGAGAATATTCACAAAGGATAGAATGAAGGGTTGCATGGAGCAGCCCAGAACACTAATCTTTCTGGTCTAGTAGAAAAGAGGGAAGAGAAATTCCAGCCACAAAATCAGTTCAATTCGAAACTCCACTCCTAGAAAATGTAGCCAACTCAGTACCTTGAACTTAACCAATCCTTCTACTCTTTGGCAGGCCAAGTTTCTCCTTTTCCTGGCTGCTCATTTTTAGGGATGAGTGAGGGAGAGGGATCCTATGGGAACCTCCCTTTCTCATAGAGGACCATCACTTTATGCCTCGTTAATAGGCAGGATAGTGGCGCCATTGGTTTAGAAAGGGAACAGAGGAGAGGAGCTCTACCTGGGGTGAGAGGCTGGTGTATTAGACAATGATCACACATTTTCTTATGTTCCCTCATTTGTTCTTCACAATAACTATGTAAAAAAAACCGTTAGCATCCTGGAAGATTTGCTAGTTTAGGGGTCTCAAGATGATATAGCACACTCAAATTGAATGATTTATAAGTGAGTGAACAGAATTTAAAAGGACATGAGAGCTATTAACTGCCTCTTGGCCTGAAGGGTCAACAGGAAAAAATGGTTAATGTAACCCAAAGAAAAGTTTGGCTACTACGGACTGAATGGTTTGTGTCTCCCCAAATTCATATATGGAAGCTCTGATCCCCAGTGTGATGGCAATTGGAGGTCGGGTCTTTGGAAGGTAATTAGTTTATGAGGGTGGGGCCTTCATATATGGGATTAATGTGATCATAATAAGAGAAAAGAGAAAGATGATCTATCTCTCTACCATGTGAGGATACAACTGGGAGGGGCATCCATCTGCAAACCAAGAAGAGGGCCCTTAACAGGAACCAAATTGGCAAGCACCTTGACCATGGGCTTTTCAGTCTTCAACTGCAAGGAATAAATGTCTGTTGTGTAAGTCACCAAGTGTGTAGTTCTCTTTGTTATAGGAGCCTGAACTGACTATGGCTCTATGGATAGAACAGCCTGAAGACAGCTATGGCATTAGGCCAAAGTCAAGCCTTGTGACTTAGCAGGTGGGGCACTGGGAATGTAAATACACCAATCTCACCCTTCATTCACCCTCTAGTCTTTTGCTGATGTCTACATTGGCTAAACACAACAGGAAGCCACAGGATAAAAAAAGCCTGTCCATAAAGTTCACATAATTCAATGTATCTGAGCACAGACTGAGCTGCAAAAAGGTGGAGAAAGCGTCTGGGAAGGGGAGTAACCGAAAGATTCCAACACAGGCCAGATTGTGAACTCAATGGAGAGTGAGCTAATAGTTGGATTTAAGGGAGGAAATGACTCTTTGCTTGCAAGAAATGCAGGGCTAGTGGTAGAGATTTGGGATACAAGTTAGAGAATGTTTAATGTGAAAAAAAGAATTTATATCAGGAACAGTGCAAGCATTTTCTTATGTTCCCTCATTTGTTCTTCCCAGTAACTATGTAAACAAACAAACAAACAAACAATTAGCATTCTGAGAGATTTGCTAGGCCAGGGTCTCAAACTGGCAGTTCGGAGACTGAGTTTCTATGTTTTATTTGGCCTACGTGATGCCTTAAAAATCAGATTTCCCATAACAAATCCAGGTTTCTGATTTCTCTGGAAAAATCAGACGGTGTGGCAGTAGCAAGTTTGCGTTCTTGCAAGCTAGTCTGGATGGTAACTTTCATCTTTAGACTGGATATGAACATTGATACAATACCCATCACTCCCTGTTGTAGAATTGTATCATACCTTCCAGATTAATTCTGTTACATTACCTGCCAAGTATTTTAGTTTTCAACCCTGATCTACTCCCTCTTATTTTTCAGGTTAATAAATTAAGTAATAGAGAAATTGGATGACTTGTTCAAAATTTCACAGCTAGTTAATGCCAAAACTTGCATTAGAATTTAGGTCTTAGGCCTCTGCATCAAGTAATCTGTTAAACCTAAGAGTGGATAACTATAACTTTCACTGTAATCAAGGCAGTGTGGTGCTGGCATAAAAACAAACACATACATCATCAGAACAAAATAGAGTCTGGAAATAAAACCACATATATAGAGTCAACTGATTTTCAATAAATGTGCCAAGTTAATTCAGTGAGTAAAATCTTCTCCACAAATGGTGCTTGAGCAACTGGGCTAAAATAAACATTTACCCCTATGTCTCATTATATATGTAAATTAATTCAAGATGGATCAAGATGGAGCCTCATTCAAGATGGAGCCTAAATGTAAAAGCTAAAACTATAAAACTTCTGGAAGAAAACATGGAAGCATATCTTTGTGATCTCAGACAAAGCAAAGACCTGCAGGAGAGGACACAAAAGACACTAACTGTAAAATAAAACAAGTATTTAAAAGAATGGATGCACTTTTTTTATAAGATAATGTGGAGAAGGTTCAGAGTGCTTAGTACTGAGTACTGGGGTTGTAAGAAATCAGAGGCATTTAAGAAGAAGGAGCAAGAGAGGAATAAAAGGTGTTGGCAGAAATATTGTAAGTGGTTAGGATATTCTGAATCTTTCCCAAGGTTCTAATATCAACCTATTTAATTTGGGTCTATAAAGTTTATTTAGAAGTTTCCTAAAAGCCTCTTCCCTTACTAGGCTTAGGTAAACTAATGATTCAAATTGCTGAAGCGGTTTCCTTCTGAAAATTTGAGCCCTCTCCCAGGTTTTGTTTAATTCTCTGTCTATGGCATGCTCTGAAGCCTACTGTTTTTGTTTCCTAGTCTGAGTCAGAGCCAGGTTTCAGGCCTTGACCATCAGACTCTGTTAAGGCAATAGCTCCACACAGTGTTGGTTTAAAACAACCCTATGTTTATGATGTAGTGGACTCTGGGCTCAAAAACACCCATAGTCCTTTCTGCTGACTGGATCAGCTTGTGAGGTGCAAAAAAAAAAAAAAAAAAATACAGATGAGTACTTAGTTAAATGAGGTTATTTTTCATTTTCCCTCGCCACTTGAAAACGATGTCTCTTCAGCTGCAGAAGGAGATGTTTGGTTTCCTAATGGTGAAAGTTTCCTCTCTTTCTCCCTAAAATATTCATTTTATCAAATTATTGTATTCTTGGTTCCTTTGCAGCAGTCATTTATTGTTCTATGTTATATACAAAGTTAAGAGGAGAGTTCCTTTTGGATTGTGCTGCTTTGCTTCTGAAAACGTATAGTAATGAAACTTCTTTATTTTTTCTTCTCCTGTTATTTCCAGAATATACTGGTATTTTTCAATAGAACAAATCTACCATTTCCACTTATCAGTCATCTTCTGTTTTCTTAAAATAGTCGCTTGTTCTGATCCTACGTTTACTCGCTCTCTTCTGTTCTTTAGATGTTATCATTTCTGTGTTTATTATACCCTGAAGATATTTTCTGTGTCTTTTATGCCCTGGAGATTAATAGACATTTGAATTTGGGTATCAAGATGATGACTACCATGTAATCTCCTTTTCAAATTCATTTCCTTTATGAATTGCTTTTTTTTAAAGATGGAAACTTAACTTCCTCCCTTGAAGAAACTGGAACAGCCAAATGGGAGTTTAGCTTCTAGGATACAAAGCATGCAGAAACACAGAACACAAAATATCATGCTTGGCAGCTCTCCACACAGCCTCATGCACAGCTCACATGGTATCTTCACAATATGGCTCTAAGCTATGTTCATGTGAAATATGGCTTCTAATGAAGAACTTCAAAGGTGTAAAACCAGCTGTATGCTGTCAACCTAGTCACGTTGTATGACAGTTTGAAGAAAATACGAACTGTAGAAGCAAGAACTATGGACCCAACACAGCGGTATTTCAATATCAGAACTTTCTGTGGAGTAGGCTCTTGTGTGTGTTGAGGCTCCTGCCTTCTATTTTAGCCCTCTTGTAGTGATGCTACTACTATAGTCATTTGAGGTCCCAGAATAGTTTAGGATGCCATGGAAAAGGCAGAGGACAGCTAGGAAGATTTTGTGTACTGAATTTGCAAACAAAAAGAAATTGGCTAACAAATACAGCTGTAACCTGCCCTTAGAACTTCTCCAAGCCTTATCCTCCCTCATCAGAATCTGGCCTGTTTTTGCAAGACACATTTTTGCTGTTCCCTAGTTTTAATAAGGTAATACAATTGCCTCCTTTTTAAAAATTAATTTTTAAATATCAAAGCACAAGGAGCAAATCACAGACTATTTGGAAAACATTATGATTAATAAGCAAAAAATCTTGTCAATGAGTTTTCAGCAAGTGCCAGATTAAATAATTCTGGGCATTTTAGGCACATTTTGTCATTTTCTCATGACAGCTACTGTGAGGTTTGATATTATAGCTGTCTTACAGATGGGGCTGGGAAAATTAAATTTGATGGGGCAGGGAAAATGTGAATACAATCTGCCAGTGGTCAAATGCAGAGCTGGCACTGGAAACAAGTCTCTTGGACCCTGAAGCACATGTTCTTACTGCTCTGGTTGGGCCTCCTTATGGCTTGTTGGTCCAAGATTAAGGGAACATATCCTGACCTGAGCTTAGTTCTATGTTGAGGACTAAGGACAGCTACATAGATGGAGCTTACTTTCTAGGAGTTACAGCAAGTACACATCTTACTTTTCCTGAGCAGGGATAATAACATGATCAAGGTAAAGTTCTGTAAGATGATTTTGCCACCATTATGCAGGATGGACTCAGAGAAGGGTGACTAGTGGCAGGGACCCTGGCTGGGAGGTCATTGTTGTGATCCAAGTGTGACTCTCCCAGGATCCCAGCTAAGAATCTTATCACCTTATATGGTTTTCAGTTTTTGTTTAGAGGTCACTGCAGTTTTCACAAGATATTTTTGGGCTGAGACATACCATTTTGGATTTGCTTTGGTTCCAATGTCTTTTCTTCCTAATATGTTTTTTTTTTTTGGCCTCAGCGTGACGGCAGGTGAAATACAGTCCCTTAGCCACTCTTTTCTTTTAATCCCCTGATCCCAGTCATCCTTTAAGCTTGTTCAGTTCACTAATTAGGACACAAGGGATTCCTTTTTAGCATAGGCTGAGGCCCCAAGTCTTCAGCCTGATAAGCCCTGTACAGTTGAGGGTGGAGGTGTTTGGGAGGAGGTAAAGGAGGTTATTTCTGTTCTGGCTAAGTATTTATCCTGCCTTGGGAACTGTAAAACAGCTCAGTTCCTTTCACTGAGGTTTGGGCCTCCAGGAACCTCTCTGCCATCCCCAAGCACTCCTTCTGGCATTGCTGTACAGTATCAACCCAGATGCCTCTGGGATTTCAGAGCTGCAGCAGGCTGTCAGTATCACCTCCTTGTTTCTCTCCTTCCCAGGCTGTAATTTAGGCACCTCATTTACCTGCAGAGAACAGTGGTTTGCATGTCAGCTGTCAGCCTGAAGCTATACTTTTTCTATCTGATTCTATTGGTGCTCATTATTTACTATTCTTTTTAGCCAAGTATTATGTGAAAACACGAAAATATTGCAGAGAACCAGCCAAGTCTTAACAAAATATCTAGGAGTTGCAGATTCCATATAGCTGTTTCTTAGCCTTGCATTGGTTAGAGCCCACCAGCCCAAGTGTCTGCATCTCAGAGGAAACTTCAGTGTGACAAGATTGATAAATTCTGAAGGTCAAATCAGACTGTGCAATCCCCTTTGCTCTTTATGGCCTTCCTTTTCTACCACCATAACAGCGAATGTTTTTTTAAGGTGCAATTACATATACTAAGGTTAAGAAAAGGGAACTTTGAAGAGGAAAACAGTATCCCTTTGAAGAACAATTTAGGAAAGCAAAATGCAGCCATTATTTTTTCCTGCAGTTGGTGTTTATGAGCTAAGGAAAATTACAAGTCTTTCTTCTTTGCAAGTAGCTTTTTCCTTTGCCTTCATGGATGAATTGCCTTCCCACATCACTGCCCTCGGGCATCATTATAGGGCTAGTGTAGAGACAAATAATAATGCCCAATAATTTATCAAATCTTGGATACTGAAAAATTTCCATATTTAACAATTCCTTGCCTACTACATTAAGAAATGACAGTGGGGTTAGCTCCCTCTAGAGGTGATCACTTGCAAATGTTGTTGAACGACAGGATGAGCTGGTAATTGGAAGCTTCCCAAATTGAAGCATCTGAAGGCAGAGTTCTCATCCCTTGCTCCTTTGGGGGATCCCATGGTGATGTCTGGTGGACATAAATTCAGAAAATGAGTCAGCAGTGAGAAGGATATATAAGCTAAGAGAAATGTAGGATGATGTGCACAGTCAGCCCATTGCAATGCTTAAGGATAAAAAGAATACCACTCATTTCCCATTAGATTCTAGGGTCAGATTTCCCCTCCTGTGTCAATGCCTCCAGATGCATAGTTTACCCCAGGGATAGGAATTAAGTGGAAACTTTTGGGGAACATTTAGTTTCCTTGAATCTTCAGGATGATGGGCTTTTGTCCTTGGGTTTAGAGCTTGATTACAATATATGTTTATTCTACCATATGGTCTAGATGTGGAAAAGCAGACACGGAACAGATGAACACGTTAATACATAAGGCTGTCCAGCTTGACAAAGGCAGCTGTATTCCTTTTATTCCTAAAAAGAGAGGTTCAAATCTCCAATACACGCAATTTAATCTGCCCAAGCAATCTTAATGACCTCCCTAATTTCCATCATTGCTCTGGGTCTGTTCTCCTCTAAATAGACATTTTTGAGAAGACCAGTTAAGTGAGAACATTAAGGGGGGGTAGAATTTTTGAAAAGAAAACCTTGAAGATCTGGCCCCAGGACTGGAAAGTGAGCTAAGTAACGAAGTGATGTAGCCTATTAGGCACTTTCACTGTTTCTTGTTTTCAAGAACTACTCATGCATGCCTATGCACAAGAGTAGGCACTTGGGTCTTGGTGTCACTGTCATGTAATCCTTATGGAAGTTTCCCTTGTTACTTGCTTGAGAATATGATTTGATTTCTTATTAGTGATGGAACTTCACTGGGATTGGGTTATAAACAGAACGTCCCCTTGACCAGGTAGCCCATTTGGTCTGCACCTGGCCTCCAAGAGTCCCAACCCAAAGTCAGATTATAGTTACCTCCCTAATGACTGACCCTGTAGTTGGCCTCCAATAGGGACAGCAAATAGTTTTCATCATATTTTTTGGCTTTGATTGGAAGTAGCTGCCTGGGATAGTATTGAAAGTAAAATTATGAATCTGTGTCTAGGCTCAGAGAGAGTTAATTCCATAGTTTATATGAAATGACTATCATAGACATAGGTGAGGGCAGTGAGAACATAGATGCCAAGCATTTGCCATGCTAGGACATCTTGTGTGTCTCTGAAGTGACTCCTTTTACACACTACACCTAGTTCCATTTCCATATTATTCATTCTATTTATTCCCTAAATTTCCTGGGAACTACCCTTCAGTGATATTAATAGCTGTCACCTACATAGTGCTTATTGTATATTGGATGCTAATCTAAGCATTTATATATACTTACTCTCACCACAACCATGTGAAATTCTTTTTATTACCTTTATTTTAAAAGTAAGGAAACTGAGTCACAGAAAGTTTAAAAAATTGCCCGGGGTCACAACTAGTAAGTGGAAGACTGAGAATTTCAACCTAGGCAGTCTGGATGTAGGGTCCCTGCATGCAATAGCTGGGGTATTCTGCCTCTGTAATTAGTATGATGGGTATTCCAATCTCTCCAAGAGCTCTGTCCCCTCACACACCTCAAAGGCCAGCCTCTTTTGCCTCCCATAACTCCCTCTCTTTTCTTTTCAGAAAGAAGCACAAAGATACAAACTATAAGCCCTTTCAGTAATTGTTTTCATTTTTTTCCTATTAGAATTCCATTATCACTACTTTCTAAGGCTAATGTTGTTCTAAGACTAAAGCACATATGAATAGGTTTATAAATTATATGAGGGTGAAGAGGAAGTGTTCTAAGAAGGATGGATTCAGAATCCTGAGTAGGGTGAGAAGAAGAAATGAAGAGTAGGATGAAATACTAGCATCAAGGTAACATAATTGGGGGAAGTAGTAGAATAGTAACATTTCTAGAATTGGAAATTTTAGGTTCTGAAATTAATTAATTCAGCAATCAAGTATTTTGTGTCTACTATGTATCAGGCACAGAGCTGCGCACTGGAAATAAAAAGGAGATTAAGGAAGAGCCGCTTTGTCTAAGCATTTTACATTTATGACAGATAAATAAATATGTAGACAAACAAATCTTATGAGTTAGACTCCTAGTCCTGGCCCACTCTGATCCTGGGAGGAAGAGTGACTTTTCAATTTGAATCTGCATTGAATGTGGCTTAGCCCCTTCTAGGATCTTCTTGGTGTCTGTCCACCAGGAAAGAATACATTCTGATCTGCTCTCTGGGCCATGAATAGATTACTGGGGTAGGCTCTGCCCTTGTAGAGTAGGCTGTGATTTCTCAGTAAGACTGATGTAATAGGTGACTTTTTGGGTGCAGTATTAATACCATTTTGTGCCACACACATACATGTTCCAATCTAACTTCAAATAGTAACAACACCAATATTTTGGTAACCATATGTACACCTCTTCCTTACTTTCAATTCTATCTGAATTCACAGAGGGTCATTTACCTCAACAGTTCATGTAATGCTCCTGTGATTTTAGTGAACTTCAGTGGTTCCTTGACTCCTCCGTTATTACAAATGGGCTGAAGAGATTATCCAGCTCTGGCCCAGAAATATCCTCACTGCCAGGGTGCCAGGAGTAATAGTTGTGATTCATGGACTAATTGGCAATCACTATCAGGATTACCAGAAATTCATCTGGAATGTTTTGTAAAACTTAAAGAAACATTTCTAGTGCGTGTTTCACTGTTTTTAGTAGCTTGTCAACACCTTGGAAACTGAGGTTCTAGCTGAAAAAACTCTGAGGATGAGCGTGCACTGAATTAGGTAACACCCAGAGAATGAATGCCAGGATATTTCTCATGGAGGAGGGGAGGGCTGCCATGGCTTTTCCCAATGACCTGGCTTCTCTTTGTAAGCTCATTTGTCATACAAAAGACATTTTGGGCATCATGCCCACTAAGAAGTTCTCCACACTTTCCTTTTGTCATTCTACAGCACTCTGTGATATGGTGTTGATGGCACGGTATCATCACCATGTGTCTCCTTGTCTGTTACCAGAGGGTTAACTCCTAGAGGGAAGGATTTCTGACATAGTCACCTTCGTGTTAGCTTGCAAGACATAATTTTAGACAAGAAGAAAGGAAAGGTGCAAATATGCTAAATGAGTTTGAAGCATCCTCAACCAGGCTAGAAGAGGGTATCCAAAGGAGATAGCCAGAACTTTCAAAAACAGACTTTCAAAGACAGAAGACAGACCCTCTGGGCAGGTATGTCAGAGGGAATCAGAATCTCATTCATTTTGTTCTCCAATTCAGGTCCTGACACTCGGCATGTTGAGTATAAAATTTCAGAATAAAAAGACTGTGGCCAGTATGAACAAGTTAAAGACCCCGAGTGGTTATTAACTACCCCAGTTCGAGCAGTATTCATGGCAGTGATGAAGCCAGATGATTAAATGTACCAAATAACCTTCAAGATTGCTACATGCAGGTTTGGATATGGGAGCATGACTGTGGGATGCTAGAAACTTGAAAAAGCTTTGGGGGAGGGGTTTGGGTGACAGACTATAGAGAAGAGATGAAAACCTTAAGGTTTCTTAGCATTAAGAAAACAGCACTGGGTAGCAATTCAGTAGTGACTTCAAGATATATAGAGATAGATTCTGTGGGGCTGCAATTTGAATCCATGTTGTGTACATGGCTTGATCTTACTCTATATGCAATTCTCAATATTCACCCTTAAGAAGGTTTAAATAAAGTAGTTTCCCAACTAAATTTATAATGTGTATACATTACTGACAAAGCCAAAGAAGGGAATGGAAAGATGTGATAGATGGAATTTGATTTTCTCTGGAGTAGTTGAAATGAATAGTTTGTCTGGGTAACTAGGGAAAGAACACAATTTGGCTCAATCCCGGGCTAACTGTGACCCAGACAGATAGTAAATGTTTAATATAGGTGCTAAGAGGGACTGCATTATCATGAAGACTTTTAACCAAAAAACATCACCCAAAACGAAAATGGAAAAATAAATAGACAATGAAAAACTGTAAAAATTGAAAAATAAAATTCCACCCAGAAGATTGTATTAACATACAAAGGGCAAAATATTTCAGACATTAATATTTTTAACAGTCATCAAAAGCTACTTATGATAGAAAAAATACCATAGGTTTATTAAAACTTCACATCTTGAGAGTTATTTTCCCCAAACCAACTAATAATCTTAACAATCCCAAAGTCTGATTATTAGGAAGTTGAGCTCTCATTCCCAATTTTACTTACTTATGTCCTTGAATAGCCATCATTTTGGGAGGTGTATGTTGTTAAGGCCTTTCTTCATTCCCCTGACAATTCCCCCTCATCACTGTCTTGGCCTGTTCCCCAGCAGTAGTCAGCATTTATTAAATGTGTACAATGTTTAAGCCCATGCTAAGGACTTATATTCATTAGCTGCCTAGTCCTTATGTTGTACGATTGTTAACACGTTTCATAGGAAAGTGCTGCTCAGAGAGGCTAAGATTGCACTCAAGGAGACAAAATTACCAAGGAGATGCTGAGATGAGTTCAAACCTAAATCTGTTTGATGCAGAATTTTCACTCCTAAACTCCAAATTGCACAACTCCCATGTCTGACCTTACACCAGCACTCAGCCTGGTTAGTTTATCCACTGCTCTCCATCTGACCATTACTAGATTCTGGGTTCCTTGAGGAGCCTTTGATTTATTCACCTACAGAGCTCCCTGGCTCCCAGAAAACACCTAGCATTTGTTGAGGGAATGAAGAAATGGGTGAATAAAAAAAAATGAAGTCTTCTGTATGG
Organism: Gorilla gorilla gorilla; assembly: GCF_029281585.2. NCBI lineage: Eukaryota > Metazoa > Chordata > Mammalia > Primates > Hominidae > Gorilla > Gorilla gorilla. The sequence goes on along the minus strand of NC_073233.2, from coordinate 36,482,672 downwards.
AGGCAAAGGGTTGAATTTCAGGTTGGATTTCTAAACATTTAGAAATCCCCCAAACTCATTGTTATATCTAGAATCCTAGCATGATACCTGCTATGTAGTTCACTGTATGATTTTTGCTAGTACAAATAATGCTGTTGTGAAAACTTATACATGTTTTCTGGTATATTAGTGCAAAAATTCTCTTCGGAATATACGTAGAATAAAATTTCTGAGCTAGTTTTTTCAAGTTCACTAAATAATAACAAATTGTTTTTTTTTTTTTAAAAAAAAAAAAAGGTTTTCTAGAGATTTACACTCCCATCAGCAGTGAGAAGAGCAAGGATTCCTGTTATGCAGTCTTAGTTTGTCTTCCCCCAAGTGCAGATCCAGAGACAAGAATTTGGGTCCAAACAGGTTTTTCTGGAGGGTGAACTCAGAAAGCACTGTGGACAGTAGAGCTAAAGAAGAGAGGAAAGTCCATACAGGTTATAGGAAAAGTTATATGGATGATTAATACTATGTATAGCCAATTGAGGCTCGTTCTCTCTGGGAATCCTTTAAGGAAGCTGGCATGTTTAATCACCATATCCTATCCCTTGTTGGATGAGGATTGTTCCTGTAAGCCTGCACATGAATGCCGATGGCAGGAGACATCTAGGGTAAGCCAAAGAAGATGGCCAGGCACTGGTAGTGTCGGCTACACTGAGCATCCTGGCCAATGATTGACATTATAAGAGTCTTTACATCTTGCCAATCTATTGGTTATAAAATGATATCTCAGTGTGGCTTTAATTTCCATTTCTCTGTATACTAATGGAGTTAACATCTCTGGATATATTTGTTGGCTATTTGCGTTTCATGTGAAATGCCTATTCTTGTCCTTTACCTACTTTTTGTTAGGTTGTTGTTGGCTTTTTCTTATTTATCTGTAAGGATTTCTTTATATATTCTGGATATGTAGTAGAGACTGGCTAACTGTTCATCAAACCTATTCCTCTTCCCTTCTGGGCATGAAACTAGACTGTTTCCATCCTCCTTGGCAGCTAGGTGAGGTTTTGTGACTAGCTTCTGATAATGGAATGTGAGAAGAAGTGAGGCATGCCAACTTTCAGGCCTGTCCAAGAAAAGCCTCCTCTGTGATCTGCTACCCTTTCTCTTCTCCCATCTGCTAGTTAGCTACTATAGGTTAGGGAGATCTTGGAAGCCAAGTATAAAAGATAGCAGAGCCTTCTGCAACCTGGAGTATTACTGAGTTAAGGGAAGCTTTCCCAAGCAGAGACTGGAATTTGCATGAGCAAGAAATTAGTTGCTATCATGTTATGCTACGGAGATTTTAAGATTTATCAGTTAAAGTTATAGCAATCTCTTAATAGAGGATACTGATCTTTTATAAATTACATGCCATACAAGTATCTTAGATTGAAATAAGTAGCTTATGCGTGTGGCAAAAATGGCCTTATTAATATATTCCCAAGGAGTCATCTTACCTACCCAGTCAAGGACAAAACTGGAAAATCACAGGCCTAATCTTGTGCCTACATAGGGGCAGGGCCTACTCCAATATACCTATTCATGACCAGACAGCAGATTAAAATGCATGTTCCTTCCAGGCAGTCAGATGCCAAGAAGATCCTAAAAGGGGCTAAGCCACATACAGTGCAGTTCCAAATCAAAAATTTACTTCCCTCCTAGAGAAAGTGCAGGTGGGCAGAGAGAGGCCGGGACCAGGAGTCTAACTCTGATGGAGGTCCATCTTTTTGGAACATGAAACATAGAAAGGAGGCCCTCTTCCCATGAACCAAAGATCTTGCAAGGCTGCCACCCTGCTGGGTATCACTGTGATTGTGGAGATTGTGCTTGGCCATGGAGCTGGTGGAAGTTTGACTTCTCAATTTAAGGAATTTTTGATTAACTCTTTATTATCCTTCACACAGGGAAGATATCCGGTAATGGGTTGCAATGCAGGGTTGGATGTTTGGAACATAGAAGAAGGAGAAGAGGCCTGAAGGATGGGAGAAGGTCATGCTTAGTGAAAAGTACAGTGAAGAGAATTATCTGGAGATACCAAATACCTTTACATTAATGAATTTTTAGGGGGATCTGAGATTATATCATGATCTTAATTTAGTTGAGTCCTCCCTAAATAATTCCTCCTGGGGTTCTGTAAACCACTTTAGGATCAACATGGAAAGGAAAATAAAAACCTATTATTTTTGAAAACAGGGTATTATTAAACTAAGGTCATTAATGACAGTAGTAATTAAGATTATAGGCCTTGAAGTCATGTATAATTGCATCCAAATCCCAGTTTTGTCACTTCTTGGTTATTTAACCTTGGAAAAGTTACTTAATCTCTCTCAGCCTCAGTTTCCACATCTGTAAAATGAGAATAACATACTATATGCATCATACAATTTGTGGTAAGAATCAAATGAGGTTTAAAAAGTTCAACACACTCAGCACAACATCTTATCTAGACATGATAGGAATTCAATAAATGGTGACAACTATTGTTATCAGTCCCAGGTCAGCTCAAATGAGATAATACATGTGAAACATAATTTGTAAACTGAAGTAATCTGGCTCAGTGCTCCTGGAATACTTTGCTTCTACCTCTATAAAAGCATTGTTCGCTTTCTTACAGTACAGTTGTCAAGTTGACCTTGCTTTAGCAGCCAGTGGGGCCTAGGACTTCGATTCAGACTGTGGTTCAAGGGGAAAGAGCAGGTCTAAGTAGGGTGCTCCTATGGGACAGAGACCACCAAGATCATTGAGAACATCTGGGGGAAAAGAGGAGAGAATGGTAAAAATAGACACTAGAACCAATGGGACTGTATTAGTGATTGCATTCTAGCCTGTAAAGATATCTTTTGATGCCTTCAATATAAAGAGCTTAGAGCCCTAATTTTGGCCATGGACAGAAAGGAAACTCTTGTGGGCATTAAGCCGAGCTGAAAGCGATTACATGCCTTTATCTACTTGTTTTTCTCTAAAATCACCCCCTCACATGTAGATGTCGTACATCCAGCACATGTCCTGAACTGGGGACATCTTTATAAATATTATTCTTTATTCTGTCTCCAGCATGTAGCCCATTGACATGGAAATGGTGAGTCATCAGTGCATGCTAATTGAATACTTTAATGTAAACATATAAGAGGTGTTGTGTTCACTTTGGTTGGACCCCTTGTTTTTAATCTACTCCTAAAGCAGCCCTGAATTGTCAGAGGAGACGCAACAGAGAAAAGCAAAGGGCCATAGAAATCTACTGCTTTAGCAGTCACATGACCAAGGATTAGGTGCATGCCATAGTGAGAAAAAGAACTGTTCTAAAACAGAATTGGCTACCATACAAGAGAGTGAGCTCCAGCTAGAGGAGAGGGAGTAGACGTGTGGTGGGCACCGAGCAGAAGGTGCGTGGCCATCTGAGGGCAGCGTGGTACAGGGATGCCTGCACTGGTTGGACCATATTATCACCCCTACACACAACTATATCAGAATCTCCTGTGGATGGGATTCTTATAAACAAACAAACAAACAAACAAACTCATTCCTAGGCCCTTTTTCCAAAAATTCTGATTTAGTAGATCTGAATTTGGACCCAGAAATCTGTGAGTTATAATTAACATACTTTAAGAGCACCCATTCAAGTGCAAAGTTTGATGAATTTTGACAAATGTATATACCCATATATTCACTGAAATCAAGATGTGCAATATTTATATAACTCCAAAAACTTCCTTGGAAGTTACAAAAATGTCACTGTAGTCAATTGTTCCCCTCTCAGGTCCAGACCACCACTGGTATGCTTTTTGTCATTGTAAATTAGTTTTTCTGGCTCTAGAATATGATCTATGGAATCTACAGTGTGAACTCTTTGTGTCTGGCTTCTTTCCTTAAGCATAATGTTTTTGAGATTCATCTGTGTTCCCAGGTATACAAGTTGTTTATTCTTTTTATTTATGTGTAATATTCTGTTGTCTGTATATTTTACAATTTGTTTACCCATTTACTTGTTGGTGGGTATATGGGTGGATGGGTGGTTTTAAATTTTTGGCTATTATGAATAAGGCTGCTATGAACATTTATATACAAGTATTTGTGTGGACATTTTCATTTTACTTGGATAAATACCTAGGGCTGAAATTGTCCCATTGTATGGTATCTATTTAACTTCATAGGAAATTGCCAAATTGTTTTCCAAAGTCATTGTGCCAGTTTAAAGTTCCCACAAGCAGTGTGTGAAAATTCCAGTTGCTCCACATTTTTGCTGATACTCAACATTGTTGGTCTTTTTGAATTTTAGCCATTTGACGAAGTGTGTAGTGGAATCTCATTGTCGTTTGAATTTTTGTTTTCTTTATGGCTAATGATGCTGAATATATTTTTGTGCCATTATTGGCCATTTGTATATCTTCTTTTGTGATATTTCTGTTCAATTTTTTGCCCATTTTATTAAGCTGTCTTCTTGTTATTGAGATTTTTGTTTTTTCTTGAGACAGAGTCTTGCTCTGTTGCCCAGGCAGAATGCAGTGGTGCAATCTCGGCTCACTGTAACCTCTGCCTCCTGGGTTCAAGCAATTCTCCTGCCTCAGCCTCCCGAGTAGCTGGGATTACAGGCACGCACCACCACGCCCAGCTAATTTTTGTATTTTTAGTAGAGATGGGGTTTCACCATGTTGGCCAGGCTGGTCTCGAACTCCTGACCTTGGGATCTGCCCACCTCGGCCTCCCAAAGTGCTGGGATTACAGGCGTGAGCCACCACACCCGGCCAGTTATTGAGTTTTTAAAGTTCTTTATATATTCTGGATACAAATCCTTTGTGAGATACATGTACTATTAATGTTTTATCCCAGTCAGTATCTTGCCTTTTAAATTTTCTTAATACTTTCTGTCATGGGATGAATCGTGTCATCCCTCCAAAATTCCTATGTTGAAGCCCTGACTCCTAGGACTTTAGAATGTGACCATATTTGGAGATAGGACCTTTAAAAAAGTGCTTAAGTTAAAATGAGGCCATAAGATAGGCGCTAATTCCATCAGATTGATGTACTCATGAAAAGAAGAATGTGAACACACAGGGATTCATGTTCACAGAGGAAAGACCATGTGAGGACATATTGAGAAGGATCCATCTGCAAGCCAGAGAGAGATCTCAGGAGAAACCAGCCTGCTAATACCTTGTTCTTGGACTTCTAACCTCCAGAACTGTGAGAAAATGAATTTTTGTTGCTTAAGTCACCCAGTCTATAATATCTTGTTATGACAGCCCTAGCAAACTAATATAATGTCTTTCAAAAAGTAAATATTTTTAATTTGATGAAACTTAATATATCCCTTTTTTTCTTTACCATACATGCACAGATCTGTTTCTTGGCTCTCTGGTCTGGTCCCATTGATCTATACCCAGGTGTCTGTTTTTAATGATCTCCACAGGTTATTATAATCCATAGCCAAGTTTTGAAACCGTTGGGTTGTCACAAGATGAAGAGATCAAGACCATCCTGGCCAACATGGTGAAACCCCATCTCTACTAAAAATACAAGAGTTAGCTGGACATGGTGGCACAAACCTGTAGTCCCAGCTACTCAGGAGGCTGAGGCAGGAGAATAGCTTGAACCTGGGAGGTGGTGGTTGCAGTGAGCTGAGATCACACCACTGTACTCCAGTCTGGCGAGAGAGTGAGACTCTGAAAAAAAAAAAAAAAAGCTAACTCTTTAATTCTATGAGAGCTCTTTCAACAAGTAACCACCTCTATGAATCAACACTAGAAAGGCAGAGAATAATAAAATAGATAATCTCCAAGAATCCTAGAGTACTTGTATTCTCCCTTAGCACCTGAAGTCATCCAGAACTCAAAACAAGTGTGGATTAAAAGAAATCACCATGAAAAGAAATGTTGCCTAATTGTTGAAAGTCCCAGAAGCATATGTTAAATGGCATTAGCATTCATTCATAAGCGTCTGTTAAATTATGTTATGTCGATACAAGCTAAACTGAGTATTACTTCGACATAGAAAGATATTCCTTCATTTAATGTAAGAGGAGGAACAAAAAATGTCCTGGGGATGGAGTCAGATGAACTGATAAACACTGTACTAATGGATAAATCCTAGCACAGTGTTTACCACTGAGTGCACTCATTGAAGTATATGGTATCCCCAGTGCCTGGAATGTACCCAACACATATTTGATACTGGCTGGGTTGAATGAATGTGCTAAGGAAAAGGGGAAGAAGTGTTTAGAAAATTTGTAAAAGAACCAAGTTAGCGAAGTATCTAGTAAATGATACAAATGCATAGAGGGTAGCAATTTAATGATATAGTTAAGAGCAAAATCATTAAAGTCGGAAGCTTCTAGGTTCAAATCCTAACTGTATTTACCAACAGTGACCTTAGAAGAGGTATTTAACTTCTCTAAGTATTACTTACTTCTGTAAATATTGGGAAAATAAACACAGTATTGTTGTGAGCATTAAGTAAGGTAACAATTACTTATTTAATGCCTCTCTTTGCAGCTGTAAGTTCCACTTCTTAAGAGTAAGGACTGCATTTGGTTTATGACCTTATTTTAAAGCATAGAAAAATGCTATATATTAATTCTGTAAATATTTGATGAATGAGTGATAACATATTAAATACTTAATATTGTGTTTTGTATATGATAAGCCTATATTAATAGTAACCCATTGTTATTTTGAATTTTATTCCATCTCAGGAAGGACAATATTGTTACAATCAGCTAATTCCCCATTGATGACACGAGCTATCTGTTATAAAAACAAACAATCCAATTAGAAACAGTGTACTTAATGTAGTACAATTTATTAATGGTCCACTTCTTGATGGATATTCATGGGGTCATAGGCTCTAACTGTGTCATAAGCAATTTTCATGCTGGTAATTGAAAGGGTCAATTATTGGTTCAAATGACATTTCTTTCAACAGGACACATTTCCGTGGATGACTGAACACATGAATGTATTCAGAGTAGAATTAGCACCACATCTTGGTTGTCTTCATTATGAAAAGTGCATGAAGGCAGACATAGAAATTTCTTTTCTAATGTATGTGTGGCTCTGGTTTCCATGATCATTAAAAAAATTTAGAGCAAACAGCCCATTCCAAAATGATAATTAGAAAATGGGCTGCTTGTGATTAATAGCTGGTGGATTCTGAGACCTCAAGTACTTGGAAAATCTTGGCTCTAGCTTCGTAATTATTTATTAGCTATTAAATAATCAGGCCAGAGGTAGAGCTCAGAGACTTTGTGAATCCACTATACTCTTACTGAGGGCACACACACAGAAAAGTTAAGTGTTATATTTGACGAAGTAGCACAACCATTTTCAGAGAAATCAAAATACTAGCATTTTATTCATTTTGTAAGTTAAATGTTTGTGGGTCAGTAATCCAAGTGGGGCCAAAATGGCAAATTCCATCATTCCAGCAGTTTATGATATAGCATTTGCTGATACATACATGTTTTAGAAGTCGGCCTGCCCCACTGGTTGAGTGGTGTTGGACAGAGAAGATGCAGAATGATGGTTGCATAGATCCGAATGCTGTCATTTGAGGGCTGACAGAAGAGCTCAGTGAAAATCACAACCTCTCTCTTTTTTCTCCCTCATCTATTCTCCTCACATTGGCTTAAGCACTAGAAATTCCCACTTTTGTGCACATCCTGACTTTAAGTTGTTGAAATCTCGTATTAAAATACAAGTGTATTATCTTCCATGAGGAACTGGGTTTATTTAAACCAGCAATTAACTACTTAATCACTGATAACACCATTGAATCTATTTTTAAGTCATAAACTTTGGGATCAGAAGGATCTTGAGTTCAGGTTCTAATTTTGCTACTTTTGAACTGGGCACATTATCCAGAGATTCACATTTTGCAGTGACAAAACTACTGAAATTGAGCTTTTCCTGAAAGAGGAAACCAAAGTCTTTACTGAGTGATCAAAGATTCTTTTGATAATTGATTCCAAAAGCTATTCATGCTTCACAGCAGAGAACATACATTTTGATGGTCCTGAAAAATTTAAAACAGGATTAACTTCAGCAGCCTCTGGAAGAATTACGTCCATGAAATTCTGTATTCATGTGATTGTCTTGGTTTTTCTAGAAGGTTACTACATACTAAAGCTAGCTGTTAGATTGGTTTAGGAAAATTTGTCTTCCATGTCATTTCCTGTCTTGTATAAGAGGAATCCACTTTAAAAAAAAAAAAAAAAAAACTGGCCAGGCACGGTGGCTCACGCTTGCAATCCCAGTACTTTAGGAGGCCGAGGCGGGTGGATCACGAGGTCAGGAGATCGAGACCATGCTGGCTAACACAGTGAAACCCTGTCTCTACTAAAAGTACAAAAAAGTAGCCAGGCACGGTGGCGGGCGCCTGTAGTCCCAGCTACTCAGGAGGCTGAGGCAGGAGAATGGCATGAACCCAGGAGGCAGAGTTTGCAGTGAGCTGAGATTGTGCCACTGCACTCCAGCCTGGGCAATAAAGAGAGACTCTGTCTCAAAAAAAAAAAAAAAATGCCTATCAAAATTCAATACAAGAAACATTTTGTTTATACTAAAGAACTGGTATGCTTATTTTTTCCTGATGGTGAAAAAAATGTAACTTGCTTTTCATTTGGCTGCCAGGGATCTTAGAGACACAGTTAAAGATAAATTCCGTAAATTATATAGCTCTTTATGACCAACATTTCTGTGCTCTTCTTCATTTGATCTTAATATTTCTCATCTTATTTTTATTTATTACCTCCTTTCAATTACTTGTTTCTATTTATAATTATTGTATTTTGTGAATTCTAGTTGTAAACTGCTTTAAATTCTTTATACAATGAGAGGAAGCAATATATAAATACACTAACAAATATAGTAAAGGGATATTTCATCTGATGTATGCCCATTTTGAAAAAATAAATCTTATAATGCTTATAGGAGGTGGTGGATGATGGAACTGTCAAACAAGGTTTATCAGTTATCTATTGCCAGGTAACAAACCACTTGAATAGGTAGTAGCTTAAAGTAACAAATGTTGTATTATTGCTCATGAGTCTGTGCATTAGCCACACAGTTCTGCAGGCAGTTGGTGGATCACCTAATGCTAATTGGTCTAGGATGATCTCCTTCATGTGTCCGGTAGTCATCAGGCTGGTGGGCTATTGGGTCTCAACTGGGGCAACTTGTTTCTGCTTCATTAATTCTCTCATTCTCTGGGAGACTAGCTTGAGCTTCTTCAGAGGTGGTTTCAGAGCAGCAAAAGAGGATAAATGACATTGAGCATCCATTTTTCTTGTCTCTACCCATGTCATGTTTTCTAACATCCCCTTGACCAAAGCAAATGACATAGCTGAGGTTAGATTTAGGGGGTAGAGAACTAGATTCCACTTCTTTATGAAAAGAATGGCAATGTCACATTGCAAAGGGACATCAGTATAGAGATGAAAATATTTTGCAACCAATTATAATCAACTCCACAAAGTAAAAATTAAATAAAGACTAATATATCGTTAATTAAAAAAACAGATAGGAATCATTGTTTATTGAGCACCTACTGTGTACAAGGTGGTAATTGTAGAACATTCTGTTTAGAGGAAGGAGCTTGTTTTAACTACAGAATTTGAGAGTCAATGACAGAGCATTTTCCATGACATTGTCTGGGCAGGATTCCATGTATCTGCTTTATAAATTCATCAATTCCAGTTCTCTCTCCCCTGTTTCAAGATAGGTCTTGGCATCTGGGCAACTGAAAGTTGCTGGAAGATTAAATAGTTGGGGTAGCAGACTGTGAAATTTTCAGGATACTGTAGATGAGAGAAATCTATTATGATTTCAGGAAGTTGCAGCTATGGTTTTGCTTTGTGAATGATTAAAGGATCTGCCAGTATAAGGATGTGGGAAACTAAAATTCGCCATGAACAGTTAATGGCCTTTTCCTCCTTTGTATGTTAAGGATCGAGGAATCACAGATCTCAGAATTGAAAAGAATGTTGAAAGGTCATAGAGATATGCCCTGTTGCCTTATTTGATTTCTGAATCTCCCACTTAAGTACCTGTTTCGTCTATGTGGGTAGCATGCCCAGTTCTAGTTCTTGACTCACCTGTCTTTCCTCGGCTTTGAAATCGTGTCTACTGCCACTGCTTCCAGACCATTTTGAAAGCTCTCATCTCGATGGAATGGGACGGGCCTGGGAGCTCTGCTAATAAAGTCTTAGAGAATGAGGGGAAAGGAGGGGACAATGGCTAATCTATCCCTCTATTATTGGGTCAGCTGAGGAGAATGTCAGATTTAGACACAACATTTACTGAACACTTATTCTGTGCCAAAAACTATGCCAGATGATTCCACAAATTTTCTTATTTAATTGTAAGGAATTTCTGGCCAAGATCAAGTGGAAATTCCAGAGATTTAGATTGTCACTCTTAGCCTGCAATACAAGAAAATTAAAAAAAAACACACACACATTTTAAAAATTAACTGCACCCAACATTTCACATTTTAAAACTATTAAAAATATAACTTTTTATCTTTAGACATCTTGGATTTATTCTTTTGTGATGGTGTGGGGAGGTCCTGCATTGTATCATAGGGTGAAGAGGAAAGATGTAAGTGAGGTATAAACTGTGATAGCTGTGAATTGGGCTTCTTTAGGCTGCATCCAATATGCATGAATAAAATCTTAACTAGGTTGTTCATTCAGACATGGAATCCTTGATGGATGAATATTCAAAATTCATTGACAAGTTTCATACCATCTTTCAAAGATAAGTGCCAAGTCCTTCTCTTATACTCGGAACAAAATAAGATATGTAGAAGAAGAGAATGCACTTTGAATTTCTATTCATTCTCATCCCTTCTTCTAATTACACAAAGCATCTTTTATATAGGAAATGCAGAGACAATTTTCTGCTTGAGAATGAGGGCAGACTTTCTTTTGCAAGTCAATAGCACAGTCCTTATGTTGTTAGGTAGAGACAAAATGACTTTGTATAACAATGCGTTTCTTTACTCCATTCCTGAGAAATTCTAGGTCTCATATCAACTTCAAAAACTTAATAGGGAGCTACGTTCATTTGTAGAGACCTCATGAGTTAGAGAGAGAGTGTCAGATGTTGGCAAAGGGGATAAACATGAGCCAGAAAATAGGAGAGACTTCATAAGGGTTGACAAGTATAAGAAAGTACCCTCAAAGGAACTCTTTCAATAGGCCATTAATCAGCTGATGGAGTTGAAGATCAGTGGCTGTCCAGTTCCTGTAACCATTCGTTGCTGCTCTGGTAGTGGATGCTCTTAACAGAAGACCAAGTTTCTGAGAGTCCTAGGGCAAAGAGAGGGGAATGTAAACCAAATGTTAGAGAATTTGGATTAGAGCACCTACAGCAAGTAAGAAAGACATATACAAATAAATAAATGAAACAACCTGACACAGAAAACCAGAGGGAAACACAAATAAATAGATCTTTGGGAAGGGACATGGAATATGAAAAGTACTAAAGCAAATTAAAGTTACTATCTGGCCCAGACACTGGAGTATGTCTGTCCACAATTAGGACCGCAGCTACCTGGAAGGGGAAGGGAGGAGGGATCCTGACGTGATGCAAGTCACCTTTAACATGTTATCAAGCAGATAATCTTAACCAAAAATAAATAAATAAGAAGAAGAAGAAAGAAAAGAAAACAAAACAAAACACAAACAGTAAACTGAGAAGCGAGGCCAAGAACCCAGAGGGAGTATTTTAGTAGGTTTTAAATGGGCAGCAGAGTAGGTTAAAAAACAAACAGGAAAAATGAGGAGAGTTTCTGATCAGGGCAGGTAGAGAGAGTGTTGGGGACTGTCAAAGGCCAGTGTGGGAACAAGGCTCATTGTCATAGCTAATAGATTTTTGAAAACAATTTCCTTTATATTTTTTAAATCAAAACCAGTGCTTGTAGAGACATTCCATTCAGCAACCTGTGTTCTGTTCCTGCAGATCCTGTAGTTGCTCAACAAGTCACAAGAAAGTAAATATAAACACACACAAAAAATTATTCTAAACTTGACTTCACTCTTCCTTCCAATAGTCCTCCCATCTATATTTAGCTTTTATTCTTTGCATTTTCTTTTTAAAATCAATGACAAACAGAAGAAGAAATTCTTAAAAAAGCTCAACCTCTCTGATCATTAGAGAAATGCAATCAAAACCACAATGAAATACCATCTCACACCAGTCAGAATGGATATTGTTTTTTAAGTCATATAAACAACAGATGCTGGCAAGGTTGTGGAGCAAAAGGAACACCTTTACATTGTTGGTGCAGGTATAAATTAGTTCAACCATTGTGGAAGACAGTGTGGCGGTTCCTCAAAGACCTAGATGCAGAGATACCATTTGATCCAGCAATCTCATTACTGGGTATATATGCAAAGGAATATACATCATTCTATTGTAAAGATACATGCATGAGTATGTTCATTGCAGCACTATTCACAACAGCAAACAGTTATTGAGTACTTAGTGCATGTTAGGTTCTATCAAAAGCCATTTACACCTAGTTATTCCTTATGAATCTGCCTTGAGGCAGATACAATTATAAACCACCACTCACAGGCCAGGAAACTAATATATAGTGAGGGTAAGTTGCCTACCCAAGGTCACGTGGCTAGCAGGTGGCAGAGCATGGCACGCCTGGCTCCAGGGGCTGTGGGCTTCCCCATTCTGCTGTGCTGCTTCTCTCACAGCTGCTTATCATTGCCATGATATTCATCTCTGCATGGCCCCATGACTCAGGTGAGCCCAGGACATGTCCTTAAAACAACCCCGTCGCATTGGGCAGATGCAATGTGACACCTGGTATTTTATAATCTGTTTACATGCTTTAAAGAAACTGTTCAAGCTAGTGTTGGATTTGTCAGCCCACTGTTCAGAACTGAAGGAGGATTGTGGAGGACATTTGATTATTTTATCATTAATTTGTCACATCTTTCGTTTAGCTCCACTTTGAATGATCATTAATAGACTTTGGTCCTTATCTACAGAGTTCAAAATTCCATATACCATCTCTGCTTTGAGGAGTCAACAGCCTGAAGAGAGGCACTTAAATAAACACTTAAGCAATTGTTTTAGGACTTCTTTAATTGCTTTATAGTAAGCAATACTATCCCAGATATCTATTTTGTTCATTACGTTTTATCAAAACTTGTGAGAATGTGAAGCAGAGCTATCATACTATAGGACCTACAGAAGAGGTATAAGTTGGGAGTGGTGAGGCCAGGGCTTAGGGAACCAACATGGAGTCAGATTGTCTACCTTCTTCCTCCAGAAATGGTCAGCTGGTCAAAACTCCATGTCCAAAGGATGCTAGGGTGTTCACGGAGTCCCTAGGGATTGGTCAGCATTTATGAATTCCTATCAAAGAGGTTGGAGTACTTGCACAGTTTTGGTACAAGGAAGTAAAGCAGCCCATTTGAACAAATGCAGAGCCTAAGCCAATCAGCGGTGTAAAGGCACAGAGTCTATTCTTGTTGGTAAGAAATAGGTAGAGATTCAGGGATTCAGCCTGGTAAGAAATGGCCAGCTAAAAGCACACACCCACATTTAAAAATCGGAGCTGGATATGGATTCTGGCTCTAGTCTTTATTAGTGAACTACTTAACAACCTGAAGCCTCAGCTCCCACACTTCTAAAATGGGCATAAAAATGCTGATGTTGAAGATTTGTCATGAATTTTTAAAAAGATAATGGGCGTGAAGCAATTAGTTCCTGATACACAGATGATGCCCATTAAGGTAGTTATTATTCTTTCTATGGGGATAACAATCATGATGAGGATGTTGATCATTATGCTCTAGGGAAGAGTACTTTTTTTTAAAAAAAAAAAGTGTGGTGTAAACCAGGAATAGGAGTGGGATGGTAGTGGAGAGAGTGTGCATAAACCCAGCTGTTCTGTTTGAGAACCCATGCAGGAGTTTGAGGAAGGTCAGCCTGGAAGACAGCCTGATGTTCAAATTCTGGTTCCTGCACATGCAGCTCAGGGCAGCAGATAAATCCTAGCGTTACATTTACCCACATTGTGAAGAGTAGAGGACATTCCATGATAATATAATACTAGGGCTGGTTCTCATCAGTTCTGAAATGAAGAGGCATTGGCCGCAGGTGGCTGGGCTTCAACACCCACATTTAGCTAGTGCAGGGCCAGAAGCAGGCAGGAACTAGAAGATTTGCTCACCAGCCTCTCCTGCTGTATGGTAGGTCCTGCACTAAAGAATATGTTGGCACTTAATAGGTAATGATAAGCAATATCTCAGGTAGCATCTCTTGTGTGGCACTTTAAAATAACTCAGAGGACTTGCTGAGGGCTGTATGTTGATCTGAGTCAATTGCTTGCAGCAGACTTGTATATCTTACTACTTCTTTGGTTCACAAACAAAAAATTATTCTTAAGGATGGATGACAGTGGTTAACATTGCTGTAAAAAGGCATAGACTGTTATCAGAAAGATATTGTAGCAAAAGGGAAGACAGAGGATTTAGTAAAAATTCAAATATTTAATAAAATATTAGTACCATATTTTTTTCAATGCTAAGAAACCCATGATTGTGAGGTTCACTGTCAGTTTAAGAGCAGCTTATTCTAGAAGTAGCTGATAATGAGGGAGTTGTTTACAACAATTTCAGAAGCAATGAAAAAAAGTTCATTTAAGTAAATTTAGTAGCTAATAATTTTTTAGCACTAACTAGGTTCCAGACAGTGTGGTAAGTACTTTACCTGACTCATCTTATTTAATTATCACAACTCTGGGTAGCTACTATTATTCCTGTTTTACAGATGAAGAAACAGAGGCTTGAAGTTTGTATTATTTAAAGTGATACTAAATACTGTAAGAGTTAACTCTGAAATCTCAGTGGATTCTTCTAATAGAAGTTTATGTATCATTCTCATAAAGCCCAATGCTAGGGAAAGAAGGTTTTGGTGGCAGTGGGGAGGTGACCCACATAGTCATTCAGGGATCTAGGCTGAGAGAAGTTCTACCATCTTCAACACGAGGGTGTTGTGGTGGCCCTGGACATTGATATCCAGCTGGAAGATTGGGGAAGAGAGCACAGAGGATTATGTGGGATTTTATGGGCCCAGGACATGGAGTGGAATTTATCACTTCTGCCCGCATTCTCTTGGCCAGAACTCATTCACATGGCCCTTTCTAGATTTAATAAAGGCTTGAAAATGCAGTCACTGGCTGTCCAGCTGCTTCCCCACAAAGGCTCTACCCTATGAAAGAAAAGGATACATTTTTGATGGACAGCAGCCATTCCTGTGGCACAATGGTTAAGTAGATTGTGAAAGGTCACACAATTGGTAAGTGACAGGGACAGAATCTAAAGCCATGTCTGTCTGACATCAGAATCTACATTGTTAGTATTCTGTATGCACTAGAGTGAGAATATTTGATACAGACAGAAGCAGGTGTTGTTTTTTTTTTTTTAAGTTGCCTTTATTCTCAGCTACAACTGAGGAGCTCAGAAAGAAATGCTATGCCTTGCTGCCTCCTTTTTAAGAAGATAGAATTGCCTGGATGATGCATTGTTTTTGCAGTGACTCACACTGGATTGCCTTAGTTCAGTAAATTGCATCACATCATGAAACCGAGTGACATCTTTGAAGCCAGAGCTCGGTACTTCTCAAAGTAACACATGAGAAATGAAAACTGAGCTTCATTTTCTAGAGAAGCTGAGAAAACAACTTAAATGTCAACAATAACACCAAGTTAAATACAATTTCTATTAATTTATATATCCTATTCAGTAAGTCTATCCGTAGTTAGTTGAGATTCAATGAACTGTATGCAGGTTGTTCCTCAGACTGATTCACCTGACTTTCTCAGAGTGAATTTTTCACACTACTTTGGCAAGTGTGATGCTGGAAATAATGATATTAGTTGGAAATAATGAATGTTTTATCTGTACCAGAATCTTGCCTAATTGCTTCTCATGTATTACCTCGTTTAATCTTTTATAAGTTATGGTAAAGGCTCTCTCTCAAAAAATACTGCATGAGAAAGGTATTATTATTATCATTTTCATTATACAGATGAAGAAACTGAGACCCATTACTGTAAAATAACTTGCCCCAGTTCACGAATTAGAATAAAGCCGTGATGTGACCAGATGGTGTGATTTTAGAGCCTGCCCTGTTAGTACACTCTTCACTCAGGGCTCCTTCTGCCACTGGTGGATGGTGGACAATAAGTAAAGTGAAAAGATGGGAGAACTGGAGACCTAACATTTATAAAGAGCCTACTAGGTTCTAGGAATTTCATAAATGTGAACAGCTGCCCAGGTGTGCTCCATGGTCTCATAGTCTAACTCTGTTTCAACACTATTTAGCCCTTCTTAAGCTTCCATGAAAAATCAAATCAGCCTGTGAATTTATTTGTCTGGAAAAATGAATTACACTGCACTTGAAAATCCTGCAGCATTTAAGACCTGTCATGCCCACCCTGTCACCCCACCTCCCACCCTCTCTTATTTAACAGTACTGGGTCTTTCTTCTGCTTAAATTCTGTAGACTATAACCTTATTGAGAGGCATCTTCTCAACATAACAGTCAGTCTTCTTCCTACATTGTAATTCTATCTCTTGCTAGCTGCTAAAAAGACAAGATTTTTTTCCCGTATCCTAACATATGTGTTACCGCATTCAATTCTTACTGTTCCCTAAGGATAATAATTAATATCTCCATTCTGTAGACAAGGGAACTGACAGTGAGGTTAAGAGCTTGCGTCTGATAACACAGCTAGTTAAGCAGCCAAGTGGTGGCTTGAATCTCTATCTCTCTGACTTCAAATCCAGGGCTTTAAAAATTACATCATACCTTAAATATTTGAATCCAGGCTATGACTTGACCTGAGAGCAGGATGAATATAATCTAAGGGCCAGACATGGTGGGGACTGGGCCATATGCTCTAGAATCAAGCCCAAGAGGTCAGTCGAGAGCAAAACACGCCAAATGAGTAAAAGGGCATATTTTCCTCTAAGAAAATTTGCAACTAAGAAAGTTTGGAAGTCAGAAAAGGGTCAGGACAAAAGAGTTTCAGTAAGGCATGGGGGGAATCTTAGGAAAGGAGTTAGACAAAAGCACAGAGTGAATTTCTAGTTTTCAGAAGTTTTAATCTGAGAGCAGGCGCCAGTCTGCTCTGAATACGGCAACTAATACTCTGATATAAAGCCTATGGTCTTGCCATTTTGGAGCAATTACAGTCATCTGAGGAATCCCAGGAAAACAACAATAACAATGGCAACAGCAACAGTAGCAGCAGCAATAGAACCAGCAAAGAAAATGTCAAAATCCTGTGAATAAACTTTATCAAAATCTCTTAACAGGCCCTGAAACATGGAAGCAGGGGGCAGCTTCCAAGCAGCCCAGCTAAGCCTACAAGAAATACATTGAGATTTGAGTTGCAGTGGAGACAGAACTTAAATTTGCTTACAGCCCCAGTGAACTTCCTGCTTAAAAACAAATCAATATTCTTGGCAGCAACATTTCAGAATCTCTACAATATATCATTCCTAATGTCCAGGTTGTAATCCAAAATTATTGGATATATGAAGAAACAGGAAAATGTGACTTATTCTGAAATGGAAACACAATTAATGGGGCTGACACCAAGATAACCCAGATGTTGAAATTTGTGGACAAGGGTTTTAAATCAGCAATTTTAAGTATTCTCAAAGTTGGAAAAAATATGAACATGATGAATAAAAAAACAGAAAATATCATCAGATAAATAGAAATTACTTTTTTGGCACAATTGTTTGCTTTATTCTACAATATAATATATATTTTTTATTATACTTTAAGTTCCGGGTTACATATGCAGAACGTGCAGGTTTGTTACATAGGTATACACGTGCTATGGTGGTTTGCTGCACCCATCAACTCATCACCTACATTAGGTATTTCTCCTAATGCTTTTCCTCCCCTAACCCCCGCTACCCCCGACAAGCCCTAGTGTGTGACGTTCCCCTCCCTGTATCCATGTGTTCTCCTTGTTCAACTCCCACTTATGAGTGAGAACATGTGGTGTTTGGTTTTCTGTTCTTGTGATAGTTTGCTGAAAATGATGGTTTCCAGCTTCATCCATGTCCCTGCAAAGGACATGAACTCATCCTTTTTTAGGGCTGCATAGTATTCCATGGTGTATATGTGCCACATTGTCTTTATTCAGTCTTTTTGGGACATTTGGATTGGTTCCAAGTCTTTGCTATTGTGAATAGTGCCACAATAAACATACATGTGCATGTGTCTTTACAGCAGAATGATTTATAATCCTTTGGGTATATACCCAGAAATTACTTTTTAAAAAAATTTTATTATTATTATACTTTAAGTTTAGGGTACATGTGCACAACATGCAGGTTCGTTACATATGTATACATGTGCTATGTTGGTGTGCTGCACCCATTAACTCGTCATTTAGCATTAGGTATATCTCCTAATGCTATCCCTCCCCCCTCCCCCCACCCCACAACAGGCCCCGGTGTGTGATGTTCCCCTTCCTGTGTCCATGTGCTCTCATTGTTCAATTCCCACCTATGAGTGAGAACATGCAGTGTTTGGTTTTTTGTCCTTGTGATAGTTTGCTGAGAATGATGGTTTCCAGCTTCATCCATGTCCCTACAAAGGACATGAACTCATCATTTTTTATGGCTGCATAGTATTCCATGGTGTATATGTGCCACATTTTCTCAATCCAGTCTATCATTGTTGGACATTTGGGTTGGTTCCAAGTCTTTGCTATTGTGAATAGTGCCGCAATAAACATACGTGTGCATGTGTCTTTATAGCAGCATGATTTATAATCTTTTGGGTATATACCCAGTAATGGGATGGCTGGGTCAAATGGTATTTCTAGTTCTAGATCCCTGAGGAATCGCCACACTGACTTCCATAATGGTTGAACTAGTTTACAGTCCCACCAACAGTGTAAAAGTGTTCCTATTTCTCAACATCCTCTCCAGCACCTGTTGTTTCCTGACTTTTTAGTGATCGCCATTCTAACTGGTGTAAGATGGTATCTCATTGTGGTTTTGATTTGCATTTCTCTGATGGCCCGTGATGATGAGCATTTTTTCATGTGTTGTTTGGCTGCGTAAATGTCTTCTTTTGAGAAATGTCTGTTCATATCCTTTGCCCACTTTTTGATGGGGTTGTTTGTTTTTTTCTTGTAAATTTGTTTGAGTTCATTGTAGATTCTGGATATTAGCCCTTTGTCAGATAAGTAGGTTGCAAAAATTTTCTCCCAATCTGTAGGTTGCCTGTTCACTCTGATGGTAGTTTCTTTTTCTGTGCAGAAGCTCTTTAGTTTAATTAGATCTCATTTGTCAATTTTGGCTTTTGTTGCCATTGCTTTTGGTATTTTAGACATGAAGTCCTTGCCCATGCCTATGTCCTGAATGGTATTGCCTAGGTTTTCTTCTAGGGTTTTTATGGTTTTAGGTCTAACATGTAAGTCTTTAATCCATCTTGAATTAATTTTTGAATATGGTGTAAGGAAGGGATCCAGTTTCAGCTTTCTACATATGGCTAGCCAGTTTTCCCAGCACCATTTATTAAAAAGGGAATCCTTTCCCTGTGGCTTGTTTTTGTCAGGTTTGTCAAAGATCAGATACTTGTAGATATGTGGCATTATTTCTGAGGGCTCTGTCCTGTTCCATTGATCTATATCTCTGTTTTGGTACCAGTACCATGCTGTTTTGGTTACTGTAGCCTTGTAGTATAGTTTGAAGTCGGGTAGCGTGATGCCTCCAGCTTTGTTCTATACCCAGAAATTACTTTTTAAAACACATGCACTAAAACTAGAATTCTAGAATGCAAAAATACACTCTCTGAAATTTTAAACATTAACTGGATGTACTTCACATAATAGTAAAAAATGGCAGATGTGTCAAAGAACTTAAGAAAAATATAATTGAAGTGATTTAATCTGAAGAACAGAGAGGAAATGATTTTTAAAATATACAACATATGTGTAATTGCAGTCTCAGAAATAGAGAAGACGATGAATGGTGCAAAAAAATGTTTGAACAAATAGCAAGTGAAATGGTAAAAGACAAACATCACCTTCTCAGTGAGGTCTTCTGGTATGAACTGAATGTTTGCATTTTATTCCCCCAAAATTCATATTTCAAAATTCTCACCTACAATATGATGATATCTAGAGGTAAGGCCTTTCGGAAGGGATTAGGTCATAAGGGTGGAGCCCTCATGAATGTGATTAGTGTCCTTATAAAGAGACCCAAGAGAGCTCTCTTGTCCCTTTCCTACCATGTGAGGACACACTGAGAAGGTGCAGTCTACAAACCAGGAAGCAAATTCGCATCAGACAGTGAATATGTCAGTGCCTTCATCTTGGACTTCCCAGGCTCTAGCAACTGTTTGTTGCATAAGTCTATGTTGTTTTTTATAGCCACCCAAATAGACTCAGACACCTTCTCAGACTACTTTTTGTTAGATTGCAACCTCCTTTCTTCCCAGTATTGTATATCCTCCCTTATGCCTTATTTTTCTCTATATCACTTATATCCATCTGATATACTAGATACTGTGCTGGGATTTAAGCTCCACAGGAATGAGTATTTTAACAAACATTTTCATTGCTATATCCTTAGTGCCTAGAACAATACTCAGCATATGGTAAGTACTTAATAAATATTTGTTGAATGTTGAATACATGAATCTCACTTGTATTCCTAACTTTGAATGCAAAATTTCCAAGCATCATCACTGAGTGTATGGTGCTTATGCTCAAATGACATTCACTCTATGAGCAAGAGAGTATGGGTAACTTTTTTATTCTCTCTTCAGTTTCTCAAGTGGCTTTTCAGAGCCCATCACACTGCAATCAGTGAACTGGGAACTGTTTTCTGAATTCTCTCTCTGTAGTTTGAATGTAGAGTGAGGAATTCACCTGAGCACCTGAATTCTTATCTATTCTTATCTGTGCATTTCCCTAAATTAGCTTCTGTGGTAGAAACTGAAATCTCCAAGGCACATATATTTCACATTCAAAAGCATATTCCTAACATTGTGTTACAGGTGTCAGAATTCATCATGTGTCAGATAAATCCTAGAAAGCAGATGAGCACATATCTTAGATGACACCTTCCTACTGTGGCCTCACTCCTTTTTTCCCCTCAGATATCTAAACAACCAGAGCAATAACATTTAGGTGATGTTGTGTTTACTGTGTACCCTCCATCTGGGTGAAGGCAGACATGTAACGGGGCTTGCCCACTTTGATGTTGTAAAGGGCTTGCCCTGGGCAGCATTGTGAAGGAGGCACAGTTTGACTTGGGTGTGTATCCACTGTGTGTCAGTCTTGACCTGCAGTGCACCAACCTGTTCTTCATGAGAAGGAAATTATTTATAAGTAACCCAGTCACTTCCAGGAGTATAATTAACACAGCCAGGCAGTCTATCTCCTTTTCCTCCATTCTTTGTTTCTTCCACAAAAATGTATTAATTGTAGGTTTCATGCCAGACTCTATGCTAGACAGAAGTGATCCCTGCCCTTGTGGAGCTTAGAGTTTAATGGGAATTTAGGAAAATAAGTGGCTGATCAACATATAATGCCATTAATTATCATAAGAGAGCTTAAAGCAAAATGCTGTGGCAGCTAGGAAGAGCCATGTGACCTAATTTTGTGGGAGCAGACATGGCTTCCTGGAGGTAGCTAAAGCCAAGAGGATGGGTAGAAGTTAACCAGCTAAAGTTAGAAGAATAAGGTTGAAGAGGAAATTTCTGGCATATATAAAGGCATAGAAGTGAGAGAGTTCTAGATGTGTCCAGATCACTGACAGTGGGTTGCTGTGGTTGGAGCTTATCACCATAAGGAACAGAGAGAGAAGTTGCTGAAGAAATAGGGAGTCATGCAGGGATTGGAAGGTGTTATTAAGGTACTCCATTGCATCCTAAGAGCAAGGGAAGTTAATGATGAAATTTTGGCTGAATGATGATGTAGTCAGGTTTTATCTCAGGAAAATTATCTCATCATACTGTGTAAAATAGATTTGTGGAAGTGTTATGGGAAACTGGAGGAAGGAAGAAGAGATGGAAGCTGTTGGATCAATAAAGGTCAGATATGATAGAGCTTGAACTACGTAATGGGGAAGGAGACTATAGAACAGATCTGAGAGATCTCTAGGAGGCTTCTTTAACCCCGCAAATCAATAGAGCCTTGAAATTAATCTTGGTCATTCCTATTCAAAGGCTTAAAGCACAAACACTTGAAAGTTATTGTCAAAAGACTGCCCACTGGCCCATGTTACTTCTAGAAGGAAATTAAGGGAGGATGGTTAGGTATAACTGATGGAGAACTGAGTCAATCCTGAGGACCAGAGCCCAGAAGGGTGCTAGAGAGCCTCTTGCCCATTGTGCTGGAGGGTGGAATCTGTATGTGACACAGTGCCAGGTGAAGGCAGAGTTTCTAAAAAGCATGGAGCTCCAGGAATAGAAATCAGGAGCCAAAGGGGTGAAGTAAGAAATTTAAAATACTGAGCAACAGAAGAGAGCATAGAGTAGCTTTTCTAAAGAAAAGGAGGAATCTAAAGAAAAGGGAAAGCATGCAATGGAATGACTGTCAGAGACCCCTAAGTGATACGGTTTGGCTGTGTCCCAACCCAAACCTCATCTTGAATTGTAGCTCCCATAATTTCCACGTGTCATGAGAGGAAGCTGGTGGGAGGTAATTGAATCATAGGGCAGGTCTTTCCTGTGCTGTTCTTGTGATAGTGAACAAGTCTTACAGGTTCTGATAGTTTTATAAAGGGGAGTTCCCCTGCACACACTCTCTTGCTTGCCACCATGTAAGATGTGCCTTTGCTTCTCTTTGCTTCCCATCATGATTGTGAGGCCTCCCCAGCCATGTGGAAATGTAAGTCCATTAAACCTCTTTCCTTATAAATTACCCAGTCTCGAGTATGCCTTTATTAGCAGCATGAGAACAGACTAATATACCCCTAACCAAGACTGTAGCTGGCCTTTTATGAAGAGGCAGGGACTTGGCTATGCTACTCCCTTCAACTTGTGTCCCTTGAGCTTTTTCCATTTCCCTCAGGACACTGGAACCTGGGGTGGAACCCTGACCTTTACTTCAGCCAGCCAACGGGTGCCCTCCCTCTACTCAGCTGACAAAGGGGTATGCTGCCTATTACTTCAGCTAATCGAGGGTGCCCTGCCCTTTACTTCGGAGAGACGAGGGATAATGATTTTTTTGTTTTCATCCTGTCAGTGTCAAATCCAGACCTCCAAGCCCACCCTGCCTTGCCTTGTTTTCAGATGATTTCTCTGAGTGACCCAGTAGGGTCACGATACTTGCTGTTTATAAAGCTGGTGTGCACCTCCTCAGAGCTAAACCCTCACTTACCTGTGAAAACGCACTCCTTTTGTGTGTTTTTCTGGAGCTGAACTGGCTTTGCCATGCCTCTCTGCAGACATAATCATAAGATGTTGTTTCATCAATATTCTGATTCATATTCCTGCACACTACTCTTCGACCCTTCAACCCTCCTTTGCTCAACAGCTTCCTTTGTGTGATGTGTAATTGTGCCTGGGAGCCAAGGCTTTCAGTCTCTTTTCTGCCCTCTCTTGCTTGCTTTTGGTTTTCTCCAGGTCAGAAAACACAAAATGCTGGTCTGCTGGAGAAGTGAGAGTGGTTTAACTCTTTTACAGTGTTATTTTCATGATTTTCATGACCTTGTGCTCTCACAGAAGTTTAAACAGTTGAACTTATTTTCCAAGGTGCTTTGAAACTTCTAATTGAGAATGGAGATAGGATTGATGCTTAGAAGCTTGGTCATTCCAAAACAATCCTTACACAGGAAAAATCAGGAAATATGAAATCCACTTTAAAAATGTGTGATTCTCGGCCAGGCGCAGTGGCTCACGCCTGTAATCCCAGCACTTTGGGAGGCCGAGACGGGCGGATCACGAGGTCAGGAGATCGAAACCATCCTGGCTAATATGGTGAAACCCCGTCTCTACTAAGAATACAAAAAATTAGCCGGGAGTGATGGTGGGCCCCTGTAGTCCCAGCTACTCGGGAGGCTGAGGCAGGAGAATGGCGTGAACCTGGGAGGCGGAGCTTGCAGTGAGCCAAGATGGAACCACTGCACTGCAGCCTGGGCAACAAAGCAAGACTCTGTCTCAAAAAAAAAAAAAAAAAAAAAGTGTGATTCTCCTAAATGCCAAGAAAAAAATATATACCTGGCATCCCAAGGGATCATGACCTAATACCATACCCAATCCTGTTTCTCTCAGCCTAGTAATACTGTTCTCCTCAGAGCCCTCTCCATAAGGATCTTGGGATGTAAATAAGTTACAAGACTGGAACTGCATACCAGTCAGTGTCCTGTTGCTATTTACTGGCCCCGTTTCAGTTCCCTGTGGCTCCCAGAGTAAGACAATGGGCCACATTGCCCTTTCGTTAGATGTTTCATGCTTTTGGAAAGGAGTAGGGTGGACCAATGCAAGACTGTTCTAACTTTTGTTTTTCTTTTGTCCTTATTGCTACCTCTTGTCACTACCTGTCTCCTTAGCTCTCTATATATTCATTGCCACTTCAATGAGAGGTTAAAATTTCCCTGTGGATATGGTTCTAGGCCAGAAGAAAAAGCTGTTTTGTCGCTTTAAGGAAGGTACCAAAGTGAAAATGAAAGTGGACTTGCACTTTCTTCAGATGAAAAGTAGAAATATTAAGACCCAATAAACAATTGCGAAGCTGAATGGGGATAACCTGAGAAAGGCCTGGCACACAGCCTACTGCAGATGAAACGTGAAAATCCAGAATAGAGTCACATTGGCTGTATGGAGAGGAAAATATTCTTTAAGACTTCCTGAAATAGCACATTTAGGATGTATCTGTATCATTTAGGATGTATCTGTATCTATATTCTTATCGATATCTATTCCAATGCTCACCCAATTGCTTATGTTTCTCTCTATAAATGGTCCATTTACATAAGAAATTATGATAAGAACAATTTATTTCTCTGGGGCATTTTGAACTTTTATTGAAAAAGGTAGATTTCTTTTTTGTCCCTTTTTTTGTTTTTTTAATGTACCGCATAGCTTAATGGTATGAACATGACAGGAAAGATATTTAGTTTTTACACTTAAGAGATTCATTTTCCTAGAATTTGATGCATTATAGTGGATTGAGAATCATTTAACTGCACACTTTAGCAGCAATATGAAAATTCTAAAAATGAATTTTCTGACATAGAAAAGTACATCACAGTAAAACTGCTCTTATGAAAGATAACATTTTTCCTTCTCTAAATGAAAAATAGATGAATAATCTGTTCCAATTTGTAAAAACTAAAACAAAGATTTGTTTTAAATTTGAACTACTCAGAAATAAATTTGGATAATTGCAATATTTGTGGTTATAGAGACATTTCAGCTTTCCATTTGTATTTTAGTTTCTTCTTTTTTAATACCTCCTTTTATTTCTCTTATATGTCAAAATGTTAAAAAAAATCCAGGAAACTAGGAAAGTAGGATAGATTCAGATGTATAATCTATACTTCCCTTTCACTCCTAGTTATTTCTTTATAGACTTTGGGGTGGTGAAAATGGGAAAAGAACTAACTTTTGTCAATAGAAATTCCGCACTAGGCCGTGTGCCAGGCCTTTCTCAGGTTATCCCCATTCAGCTTCACAATTGTTTATTGGGTCTTAATATTTCTACTTTTCATCTGAAGAAAGTGCAAGTCCACACAACTGGTAGGTGAAAAGCTAGGATTTAAATCTATGACTCTCAGACTTCAACATGTGTCCTCAATACTGTACCATTTTCTTCCCTTCTACCCCGTGTTATGATTCACTGAAAGTTAATTTACTCTTCAGAGTGAATCCCAATTTAATGAGCTCCAAGGGACATCAAAATTGTTAAACTCTAAACATCCTTCATAAAAATTGCATTTAATGTGAAGTAATACTGAGGGAAATTTTTCTTTATTAATTTTTTTAATGTGGAGAAAATTCTTAATATTACTAGTATTTTCCTAGGAATACAGCTAACAAGAGAAGTGAAGGACCTCTTCAAGGAGAACTATATGTCACTGCTAAAGAAAATTAGAGAGGACACAAATAAACGGGAAAATATTCCATGCTCATGGATAGGAAGAACCAACATCGTGAAAATGGCCATCCTGCCCAATGTAGTTTATAGATTCAATGCCATTCCCATTAATCTACCATTAATGTTCTTCATAGAATTAGAAAAAACTACTTTAAAATTCATGGGGAACCAAAAATAGCCCAAATAGCCAAGACAATCCTAAGCGAAAGAACAAACCTGGAGGCATCATGCTACCTGACTTCAAAGTATACTACAAGTCTACAGTAACCAAAACAGCATGATACTGGTACAAAACAGACACACAGACCAATGGAACAGAATAGAGATCTCAGAAATAAGACCACAAATCTGCAATCATCTGATCTTTTACAAGCCTGAGAAAAACAAGCAGTGGGGAAAGGATTCCCTATTTAATAAATGGTGCTGGGAGAACTGGCTAGCCATATGCAGAAAATTGAAACTGAACCCCTTCCTTACACCTTATACAAAAATTAACTCAAGATGGATTAAAGACTTAAGTGTAAAACCCAAAACTATAAAAACCCTAAAAGAAAACCTAGACAATACCATTCAGGACAAAGGCTCAGGCAAGATTTCAGGACAAAAACATCAAAAGCAATTGCAATAAAGGCAAAAATTGACAAATGAGATCTAAACTAAAGAGATTTAAACTAAAGTTAAAATGAGATTTAAATGAGTTAAATGAGATTTAAACTAAAGAGCTTCTGAACAGCAGAAGTGAACAGACAACCTACAAAATGGGAGAAAATTTTTGCAGTCTTTCCATGTGACAATGGTCTAATATCCAGAATCTACAAGGAACTTAAACAAATTTACAAGAAAAAAAAACTCCATGAAACAGTGAAAAAAAGACATGAACAGACACTTCTCAAAAGAGGACATTTATGTGGCTAACAAGCATAAAAAAAGATCAACATCACTGATCATTGGAGAAAGGCAAATCAAAACTACATTGAGATACAATGTCATACCAATCAGAATGGCGATCATTAAAAAGTCGAACAACAGATGCTGGTGAGGCTGTTGAGAAATAGGAATGCTTTTACACTGTTGGTGGGAATGTAAATTAGTTCAACCATTGTGGAAGACAGTGTGGCGATTCCTCAGAGACTTAGAATGAGAAATACCATTTGACCCAGCAATCTCATTATTGGGTATATACCCAAAGGAATATAAATCATTCTGTTATAAAGGTACATGCACACATATGTTCACTGCAGCACTATTCACAATAGCAAAGACATGGAATCAACTCAAATGCCATCAATGATAGACTGGATAAAGAAAATGTAGTACATATATACAATGGAATACTATGCAGCCATAAAAAGGAATAAGATCATATCCTTTGCAGGGACGTGGATAGAGCTTGACACCATTATCCTCAGCAAACTAATGCAGGAAGAGAAAACCAACAACACATGTTCTCACTTATAAGTGGGAGCTGAACAATGAGAACACATGGACATAGAGAGGGGAACAACACACACTGGGGCCTGTTGGGGCAGGGTGGGCAGCAGGGGTAGGAAGAGCATCAGGATAAATAGCAAATCCACATGGAGCTTAATACATAGGTGATAGGTTGATAGGCTCAGCAAACCACTGTGGCATACATTTACCATTAAATGTAAGTATATATATACATATATATGTGTATATATATATGTATATATGTATATATTTATATATGTGTATATATATACATACGCACACACATACATACACACATACATACATATATATATATATATACACACACACATATATGTAGAATTTTAAAGTAGATTAACAGAGGAAAGCGTGTGGTACAGAAATAAATTGTCACTTTCCTTGTAGTGGTGCCTGACTGGGAAAACTTATTGTTAGATTACTTTGATTTCTTTATTTAAGTTTTGTTATGCCATTAAGCTATAAAATATATCTATGTAGGAGAAAAATTAGAATATATCAATAGACCACCATCCAGGGGCAGCTAAAGTTAACGTTTTCTTCTAGATTTGTATGTATATATGTAATTTTTTACAGAGATAGTATATTTTACCTACTAGTTTAAAATATAAATTTTTCCCATTTAAAAATCTCTCCAATATTTTATGTCAAAAATAAACATCCACAGATTAATTTTAGAGACTAATATCATAAGAATGCTTCATAGTTTATTTAGCCTATATTGGACATTTATGTTGTTTCTAATATTTTATTTACATAATGTACTGCTATAAGCATCCATGTCCATGCATCTTTGCACATCTCTGATTATTTTGTAGGATAAATTGCCAGGTGTAGTTGTTTTAGATATAGCCTTGAATATTCTTATTTTTGAATATTATAAAGGTAATATACTTGGGGGCAACCATTATTCAGAATTCAAGCTAGTCTGTATAATGACACTGTTCAGCTCAGAATGGAAATATCAGATCTTTAAGGGTAACAATTTGAGACACTTATGTAATGTCCCAAGTTTGAATTTTGAATTTCTGACTTGTTGAATTATAGAGGACATTCTTACCTTACAGATGAGGACATTATTATTCATTTACATATCTGTCATTCCTTAATATGTAAAGTCCTTGAAAGCCAAGATCACATTCTTTTTAAATTTGTGTCTTAGAACCAAGCACCATATTGGCTCAGAGCCCCTGTTCAAAAAATATTCACAAATAACCTTTGGCCAGGCACAGTGGCTCATGCCTGCAATCCCAGTGTTTTGGGAGGCCTAGGCATGAGGCCAGGAGTTTGAGACCAGCCCAGGAAACATAGCAAGACCCCGTGTCTACAAAAGTAATTTAAAATAATTAGCTGAGAGTGGTGGTGCATGCCTTTAATCCTAGCTACTTGGGAGGCTGAGGTGGGAGGATTGCTTAAGCCCAGGAGTTTGAAGTTGTAGTGAGCCACGATTGTGCCACTGCACTCCAGCCTGGGCAACAGAGTGAGACACTCTATTGAAAGAATGAAATAAAGAGAGAGGGGGAGAAAGAGAGAGAAAAGGAAGGAAGGAAGGAGGAGGAGGAAGGAGGAGGAGGGAGGAGGAGGGAGGAGGGAGGGGAGGGAGGGGGAGGGAGGGGGAGGAAGGGGGAGGGAAGGAAGGAAGGGAAAGGAGGGAAAGGAAGGAAAGGAAGGAAGGGAAAGGAAGGAAAAGAGGGAAGGGAAGGGAAGGAAGGAAAGAAAGGAAGGGAAAGGAAGGGAAGGAAGGAAAGAAAGGAAGGGAAGGGAAGGAAGGCAAGAAAGGGAAAGGAAGGGAAGGGAAGGAGGGAGGGAGGGAGGGAGAGAGAGGGAAACAAAGAAAAAGAAGGAAACAAAGAAAGAAATTATAAATAACATTTAGGTATTGAGTGGCTAACAGATTTGCTAAAGGTCAAATGGCTAGTTCAAGGTAATGTTCACACTTGAACCCATACTCTTGATTCCAGACTTCTCAATTTTACCAGTGCCTCATCCTGAATTTCCCCAACAGTGTAGGGGCTGCTACTTATGAGGGAGTGCCATCCCTCAAAAGCAGGAGAGAGGGAAAGAGGGAAGGAGGCAAGAAAAGAAGGAGCACAATTAGGAGAGGGAAAGAGGGAAGGAGGCAAGAAAGGAGGGAGCACAATTAGGAGGCCATGTTACCAAGAACATCACCTTTTGGTATCTAATGCTACTGATTGCTTGATGTCATGGGATCATTTTTTCTTGGAGGGTTTTTGAACAACAGCAATTAAAGATACTCCATTAGTAGGAGAAAGAGAGACATTTATCTGCCAGTTACAATCTCCCATGAAGCATTAATCCATAGGTTGTGCATATGTAGGCTTTGAATGAATTCCTCTGGAATGGGAGATATAAGACAAGATATATTGTTGGCTTCTACCTACTAATGTCAGTTGCTATGGGAGTTGAGATAAAACAGGTAGCTAGGGAATAAAGAAACAGAAGTGGTTGAGCAGATCTGACTAGTGTCTGCAAGTTGTCTGATACAAATAACTTACACATTCATTCTCTTGGTTAATAAATGTTAAACATATCCTTGCACATGGTGATGAGTTAATGGTGAGCGTATACTCAGAAACTAGATACAGTCTTTGTTCTCCAGGAACTTACAACTTTAGCTTAACTTGGGCTCATCAGCCATATCTCTTTTTTATTCTCAGGTGCATTTCCAGATCTTTCTTTACTGTACGCTTTTTTTTTCCAGAAAACTGTACTCTTGTAGGTTTGGCCAGTGAAGACACTGGAGGGCGTTTTAGAATGGGAGTTAAAGTGGTGACATCTCTAGCAGCAGTGGAATTTCCTCTGAGGTTCTACCTCCCTCATGGCAACCTGTGGCTCTGGCTCCATGGTTGGGTCTGCCTCCTGGGATCCTCTTATTCCCAATGGTGCTCCAGCCCTAGGAGTAGTAGTGGCTTCCTGCTGTTGTTAATCGATGGATTTCCTCACTGTCCCCTAATTGTTTAAAATTCTTTCATCACCTAGTAACCAATTAGTGAAACCAATTCCTTCTGCTTATGAAAGCTAGAGTGGTTTCTGTTTTACTAAGTGGACCTCAACAAAAACAGTTCTTCCAAAAAAAATCAACCAATGACTCCTAATAGTTTCATTGATCATGAAATAAATAATAATCTGCCAATGTAATATTGAAAAGGGTGAATATTTTGCTCCCCACCAGTTCATGAAAATCATCAGAGTAGTAAATTTTTAATGCAGACCTCATCATTAAAATCTTATTTTATTTGAAGCCACAAGGAGTTAATGTAAAACTAATCTACGGGGATAAGCATAATCTTGTCAGGATGGACATTTTCTTCATGAAAAGGGAACATTATTTCTGCCAGGAGGTCATTAGAAATCAAACACATATGTTGAATTGCTGACTCTTACTTTAATTTTGAAAGAATGCTGCATATGGAAACTGATAAAAGAAAAAATGTGTATTATTTTATCTTTAACTTTCCAATGCCTTCATTTCCTTTTTCTGAATATGAGGATAAACATGGAAGGGGAGATATAGAAAAGGTTTTTAGGGAGGTCAGCTCTCTCTCTAGCCATTGTGCAACATCAAATGACCTTTATGAATAATACAGTGCAAGCATTTGCACAGCTGAGCTATGCTGTGTGGTCTTAAAAAAATTAATGGTATCTGAAATTTGCATAAACTCTAAGCAATATTAATATTATTGCAATCATTACAATCTGTATTAATATTCATTATGTACTTTATTAGGTGCTTTATACATGTTATCTCATGAATTGTCAAAATATCCTATAAGCTCAGTATCATTTGTCCTATCTTACAGATGTGTAAAGCAAGGGAGATGGAGTACTATGCTCAGTTTTACAGAAAGTAAATAATGGAACTGTATATTAAATCCAAATCTGTAAGACAAAACTCCCTACTGCTTTCTCCATACTATGCTACTATTGTCACTAGATAAAACTTTTTTTTACTTTAAGATCTGAAAAGTATAAGTGATTACTGATATATAAACTATGATATTTTTAATAAACATAATTTAATTTTTTCTGTTCCTTAAAAGTAGAGTATGTGAATTATTTCTCTCGGCTGTTCTCTTTCATAGAAATTCATAGAATTATGAAATACAGTGAGTCCATAGAGAATATCTAGTCCAACCTCCTAATTTCACAGATGAAAAATCTTAGGTCTAGAGGCAGAAAATGATTTGGGCAAGAAAACTGCTACCTCTCAGAATCTTCTTTTGCAGACAGGCATATGGTATCCATTGAGACTTAAGTGGAGGAGAGAGGAATGGCAGGTTTAAATGAAGCCATCTGGAAGTTACCACTTGCCAAATGAAACAGATGGAAATTTTCTTTGACATATAGCAAGGGACCCTGATGTGGGCTTCTTCTGTCTATTCCTTTGGGAATTCTAAGATATAAGAACTTTTGGAGAAAGTCGGGCCATTGAGGATTCCAGCATGTGCCAGTCCCAATAGGCTTATATTTAGGATAGTTAGGAAAATATTATCAACACTCACAAGGAAAAGTGATATCCTATAATTTTCTGAAGGCTTTCCTAGATTGAGAGGGCACCTGTCACAGGTTGGTAGAGAATCAAAGTACAGTTTCCAGTTCAGTCTTGGGAAACTGGTAAAGGAAGAGGGAGTGATGTTTAAGATGATTGTGTGAGATGTTCTTTTATGACTCATCCCGTAAGGAGGTTTTCCTGAAAAACTGAAAGGACAAGTCAAATACTACAATCCCAGGAAAGTGAAAAGTAAAGACCAAGGGAAAATGAATACAGAACAAATGAAATAATTTTAACACTGATGATTAAGGTTAGTTTGAGTCACAAAAGGAGAAGGACAATTCAACGGAGACCAAGAGACTGAGGGAAAGATGTACAAGAAACCCAGAAGGAGCAGGCCTCAGGGACTGCCAAAGAATCAAGAACCCGGAGAACAGTATGCTCAGCCTTCTGTCTCTCTCTTTCTCTCCCTCTCTCTCAATCTTCCTCCATGCTTCCCACAGAATTTCAAAGTGGAGTATGCCATCCCACTGACCCAGAGTTTATACCATCTCAGCTCTAGTCACAAGAACGAACTATGTGGCTTTCTGTGAATCAATATCAAATTCCAAGACAGGATATTTGACCCTTGTTCCAATCATCTATCAAGAAGGAGGTTGGACAAGTGAGAGTAGACATTCTAAAAGAAAGGGAGTTTTTTAAACTGAGCAGACACCCTACAGTGTCAATATCAGCCAATTTTTTGAAATTGAAACTGGATCACAGCAGTGGCTAATGGGGCTCTTGGTAAGCAACATAGATTGAGAATGAATTTTATCTTGATTAATGAATGGCAATCAACTAATTTTGTAACATACTCATTACAAAAAAATAGCCAAATAGGAAGGTATAAAAAGAACAGAATAAATGAATTCATTTATAATAAAGAAAAATAAAGTGACTTTATACATAATATTTTGCCTCATGGACAACTTTACCTGGCTTAAGTCATTGTTTACAACTCTGATTCTTTTTTTTTTTTTTCTTTTGAGACAGCTTCACTCTTATTGCCCAGGCTGGAGTGCAACGGTGTGATCTCAGCTCACCGCAACCTCTGCCTCCTGGGTTCAAGCAATTCTCCTGCCTCAGACTCCCGAGTAGCTGGGATTACAGGCATGCACCACCATGCCCAGCTAATTTTGTATTTTTAGTAGAGATAGAGTTTCTCCATGTTGGTGAGGCTGATCTTGAACTCCTAACCTCAGGTGATCAGCCCACCTCGGACTCCCAAAGTGCTGGGATTACAGGCGTAAGCCACCACGCCTGTCTGCGACTCTGAATCTTAATACCATTTTGTGGCAATTACTTGTCTAGCTTTTTCCCCCTTTCCTATCTCAGGATAAAGGGTCTGTCATTGTAAAATGAGGCTCTGTTTTGTGGAGAGTAGCAATCTAAATACAAGAATTTTGTGTCATAATACTCAATGTAGTGACATTTTCCCTTTTTTCCTATGATACTATGTTAATAATTAAAGTAAATATGTTTATTGCATAATGTTTGGAATACAGAATCATATAACAAAGGAAATAAAATCATTCATAATCAGGTATAGTGATTTTTAAAACAAAAATGATTTTAATCTAATTCTAGGTTTAGAAGCATTAAACAGACAAATGAATGTTCTTAGATTTTTAGAATCCAATCCCCTGTGTGGTAATAAGAAACATTTGATTGGATAAAAACGCCTTCAAGTATTGACAGCCTACTGACTGATGTGTTTTACTACTGCCCAATGCAGCACAAACCCTTGGTATGTAGGTAGTGCCTTTGTAAATATATCAGCTGCTGAGTGTATTAAAATGCCCTGAATTAATCAAGTGTGACTGATGATCTTAATTGATGGGGGAGACACAGTAACCTTTTTCTCAAAGCAACTACATCATGTAATTACAGAGGAAACTGTATAGCATTTGTTAGTTAGACTAGACACCTCTAATGACATTAGCCAGGCAAAGGGTATTATTATCCACCATTTTAAGATTTAAAAATCTGAGACAAATATCAGTTAAATAGGTAACAGCTCCAAGGTCATACAAAAGAATTAAGAGCAAAATCAGACTTTAGGTCTCTTTAACCCTAAACTCTATGTGTTAACCTCTACAACCCACAAACTTTCTGACTGATTAGGTTAAGTTTATGTAGAAAGAAATAAAATATTTATAACTGGTTCCAACTTTTATATATTTCTGGGGTTACTTAAAGATGTTGAAGATAAATTAACTCTAGAATGTAGCTCCATTGCTGAAATAAATAAATAAATTTGATGAGTTGTAGTATGGGCATGAAATGCCATCTGAAGTTAAAGAAAATAGGAGAAATAAGTCACTTAGAAGAAAAACTGTTTTTACATAAAATCAGCATCCAGTTTTGATAAGAATCCAAGCTATTTTAATTTGTGCTTTGTAATGAAAATAGAAATAATCTCATCATGATCAAATCAAATATAATATAGATTAAAATAAGCATAAACATAGCCAAAGTATTGAGGGCAGATCACTTACTTTTTGTATAACAACAAAGCTATTCAAATTAGAAATCAAATCATATATATTAAATTAAAAATATATTTACTAATAATTTCCTTGGACAGTATTTTCAGGTTAAAAGGCTTAAATTTGTTTCTGAGATTAGCTCTTTATTCTTAAAAAGCAGGTGTTAACATTGTTTATTATTTATTATTTTTCCCATTTTAAGATGAAGAAAATAAATGAGGTTTAGTCAACTGTCCCAAGTCACACAACAAGTACGGAGCCATCTCACTATACTTCATATGGTGTTGATACCTATGTCAAATTGCAGTGTTTTCTAGGAATAAGTCAGATGAATAAGACATTATTAAGTGTTCTCCAACTCTTGTAATCATAGTGTTTTCTTAATCACAGTTGTAGGAAGGGCCCAAAAGCTTAGAAAGAGCCGTGTGTGTGTGTGTGTGTGTGTGTGTGTGTATGTATATATGTATGTGTATGTGTGTATATGTTTGTGTGTGTGTGTATATATATATACATATGTGTATATATATATATATACACACACACACAAATATGTATATGTTTATATATATGGGTATATGTATCTATGTGTATATATATATATATATACACACACACCCATATATAATGGAAAAGAAAATAGTGAGTTTGAACTAATTGGTCCTCCCATCACTGTGCCAATCTCTGAAGCTCCTCAAGAATACCTCAAGAATAGTTTAAGAATATTTCACGTAATTTATAATTTGATTTGTTGTAATTTTTATCTTTTGTTTTAAGTGAGAGAAAAAAATATACAAACAGACAATGGCCAAACATAAAAAAATGGAGCTCTGACCCACAATATGAGCACCCAGCCCAGGAAACCAACCCATTATCTATAGTAACCAGCCCAGGAAACCTGCCTACTCCCTAGAAGTCAGACTTACAAGAAGTCAGACCACTGTCTCTAACAACCAGACCTGAAAGCCAAATAGTAACTCCTGTAATAATTAACTGGCAGTTTACCTAATTTATTCCCTGTTTCAAATTTAAGACCAGCTACAGAAAGCCAAATATGTACTCCCTAAGCAATTACGTAGGAAGTCCCACTTCTAGTTACGCTACCTTCATCAGGATAAGAGATTAGGCTTAGGGGCTGTTCATGACAACAGCTCCTAATCAGGACACACCTGAAGTCTTCCCTCTATTCCACTTTAAAGCTTTCTTGTTACTCTTGCCTGCCTTTGAATCTCTGCCAAAATACAAGTGATGGTGGCTGACTCCTTTGCTATAGCAAACTGAATAAATAGCCTTTTTTTCATGTAGTGGGTCTTTTAAAAAACATTCTCCATAAAAAAGCTTTATTATTTGTATAAAAATGATACACAATTACTATTTTTAAGAAAACTTCAAGCAATACAGGAGAAAACAAAAATCTAACACCCAAAGATAAACACCAAAACTATTAGGCGAGCATAATAGCAGATACATATTTTTGTCTACAGATAAACAAAAGAATGAATGGGTAGATAAATGAATGAAAATGATTTTTATAAAATGGCATCCAGAAATATATTCTATTTTAAATGAAATGTATTGAATTAATTTTATTATAATAAAAACAAACTCAAATGAAAATAAACAGTTGAGCATCCAATAATCATTTCTTCCGAAAACATATATGTAAATATGTTTATATTTACATACGTGTGTATATATACATATATTTATATAAGTGTAACTTATATGTGTATATATACACACATAAATATATGTATGTATACGCATATATACACAGATATATATAAAACAAATATATATATTTGTTATGAATAGATTTTTCTGAAGATAAGTAAAATATTGTGAAAAATAAGATGTGGCAAATCATTTTTTTGAATTCAAGACTTCAAGTTTAAATAGTACCAAATTCCTGCATTCTATGAAGAATAGGAAAAATTTGTATTTACATTTCTCATTCCTCCATTTTCCTTTACTTTCTTATATTGGTTATTTATATTAACATGTTTGTTCTGTCAAAATTGGTAATATTTACATTATTTTATATAAAAACATAATGGCTGACATTTGTTGAAATCTGCAGATTCCAATCATTACTCTATGGCTGCCTGCCTGCCTTCCTTTCTCCCTCCCTTCTTTTTTTTAAATTTCTTTGTTCTTTCCTTCCTTCTTTTTCTTGTTTTTTTTCTTTTTGTATTTTTTTTTTTTGAGATGGAGTCTCACTTTGTAGCCCAGGCTGGAGTGCAGTGGTGCCATCTCAGCTCACTGCAACCTCCGCCTCCTAGGTACCAGCAATTCTCCTGACTCAGCCTCCCGGGTAGCTGGGACTACAGGCACACGCCACCATGCCCAGCTAATTTTGTATTTTTTAAGTAGAAACAGGGTTTCACCATGTTGGCCAGGCTGGTCTCGAACTCCTGACCTCAGGTTATCCACCTGTCTCGGCCTCCCAAAGTGCTGGGATTACAGGCGTGAGCCACCGCGCCTGGCCCCTTCTTTTTCTTTAATCTGAGAGCTGGCCCATACTCATTTTTGGCTTACAACATATTATATTTCTTGGCTTGTTCAGCCTTTTTATATTTATCATGTAATTTAATATTCACCAGGATCCTTTCAGGCAAGTATTATTTTCCCATCTTACAGATAAGAGAACTGAGATACCAAGTGGTGGAGTAATTGTCCAACATACATTTAATAAGCAATGGAGCCACATTTTAAACCCATTTCAATCTGTTATCAGAGTTTGAACTCTTAATTTCTGTAGAATAGCCATAGTTCCACAGTTGTTTAGGTTTATTTTTATCTTTAAGTGGATTTATATGGTTTGGATTTGTGTTTCTGCCCAAATCTCATATCGAATTTTAATCCCCAATGTAGGAGGAGGGACCTGGTAGGAGGTGACTGGATCATGGGGGTGGATTTCCCTCTTGTTGTTCTTGTGATAGTGAGTTCTCATGAGATCCGGTTGTTTAAAAGTGTGTAGCACCTCCCTCTGATCTCTCATTCTCTTGTTCTGTCCATGTAAGACGTTTCCTGCTTCCCCTTCCCCTTCAGCCATGATTGTAAATTTCCTGAGGCCTCCCCAGCCATGCTTCCTGTACAGCCTGTGGAACTGTGAGTCAATTAAATCACTTTTCTTTATAAATTACTCATTCTCAGGTAGTTCTTTATAGCAATGTGAGAACAGACTAATACATGGACCCACTGCTTACTTCCAGTACCTTACTATGTTTCTCCATTTCTGGATTCTTTATTTTGATTCAGTTCTTGGTTTGGTGTATTTTATTGCATTGCATTGAAAGACATTTTATAAAGTTCAGAGACATTGAATTCCTTTATTTGCTTCTTAATGTCTAAGAATATTAGTGAGTTGTTTTTCTACTCCAAGAAATATGAGTCTGGATATGAAATACTTGAGTCATTTTTATTTCCCTTTGGACTTTATATACTTTTCTCAGCTGTTCCTGTTTCATTAATAGTTTTATTAGAAATTTTCTACTCATATTTTAGTTTTCCAAACTCAAAAATTATAGTTCTAGAGTTTCTTTTTTCCCAAGAACAACTCTTGAGGACTTTATACCTTGGGTTTACTCATTATTAACAATTTCTGCCAGAAACTTCTATACTTGAATGATTTACCTCCCTTGATAATTAGCTTTGGGTCACAGCTCTGAACATTTGAATTTATTGTCTCTGGCATTGAATATTGCTATAGAGTAAATGTGGCTTGATTTTTTTGACTGTTATATTTTGTGTGTTTTTTTTAAATCCTGCCTGTGTATTTGAGGTAATATTTTTTACTTTTAGATGTTGAAAAATTCAATCAGAATATATCTTATGTTGATCATTTTTTTTGGATTTCCCTGACCACACTGGACCTTTTAACTTTGAAAATGCTTTTTATTCTACTTGTTAGGTTCTCTGAGGAACACAAATTTCCCAATGATTTTTCTTTTTCTATCTTACCTGTATAGTATCTTCTAACTGTTTTGTTCTCTTCTCCAATTTGCTCTGCATATTATTAACTCAAATCTTTCTTCTTTAATAGTAAATTGTTTGGTGTTTATAATTCATTTATTGGCTCTGTAATTTTTCTTTTAATTGAATATTGTTAATAGTTTCGTTTTTGAGCTCTTTTTTATTATGTGTGTATTTTATTGTGTTCTTTGATAGCTTAGTACATTCAAAGAGAATATTCTTATTTCACTTGAATTATTCTTTCTTCCAGACTTGGTTCTTCATTTTGCTACAATATAAAATTTATATTAATTCAGTTGTGTTCATTTTCATTTATTTGTGCTTGCCATGGGTAGCTCTGCCAAGATCTTCCGTTTGCTCTAATATAATATAGATAAATTAGCTTTGATCCTTTTCCAGTCAACTCAGACTATTCTTCCCACCACCCGCATGTTCCCTGCACTCCTAACTAGCCGAGCTATTGCACCAAAGTGATTTCTTTTCCTTCCTTTTTCCCTCCCTCCCTCCTTTTCTTTCTTCTTCCATTCTCTCTTTCTTTTTTCTTTTCTTTTTTTTTAACCTTAGAGTACAAGCATGGAAAGAGAAGGGTAACAACTTATTAGTTCCTTATATTGCAGTTTGCTTTGACAGGAAACTAAAACATTCATTATTTGCTTTTTCTTCTGATATGTTCTCAAATATCCTGTACTATCATTTCATTTCACTTGGTTGAAGGTATATCCTATTTTTCTGGTAGAATACCCAAAGGCTTCAGTCAATTCATTCACATCAAAATGTAACTTTGGAAAATTCTGTTCTTGCTCTTGCTCACTCATCATCCAGCATGGCATTTACTCTTAAGAATTTGCCTAGCCTGTTTTTTTCTACATTCCTACGTATCCTTTAGTCTACTTTTTGTCAAATTAGAGATATCAGTGAAAGCCTCAAGATTTGGAATACTCACCTTCTTTCCACAAAATGTCTGTCAATGAGCAATAATGGTAGTAAGTTTTAGAATCTGCACACACTGTACCAAAATTTTCTAATTCCTTCTGTGGGCTACTGTTTTTCAGTGTAATAATATTTGCTGCTTTTGAACTTTTTTCTTTCTTGCCTTTTTTTTGGCTTTTTTTCTATTTTGTATGTATCTTTTTTAGGTGTACGAAGGGAGAATGTGTAACATTAAGCACCAGGAGCACCAAATGGGAGGGGTATGTAAACTGTTGAGGGCAATGGTCACCAACTATTAAGTCGGGAGTAGAGGACTCTGTGAGAGGTACAGAGTTTTTGAAAGAAGTTTGCAACTGCATATGGCCTCCAAAAATTGTCTGCTGGCTGAATAAAAATAGCACTTATTGAATTACTATATTTCAAATGAATTCAGGTGCTATTTTATGGTGAATAAAATAGAAAGTAATTTAAATGCATTACTGAATTCTTTATAGCTGTTTGTCATTATGTATATAGGTGAGGCAATATAGTAGTATTAAGAGGCTGTAGACAGAATGCCATGTCATACTGCAACCTTGAGAAAGTTATTTAACTACTACAGTAAGCGTCACTGTAAAATGAAATAAAAATAGTATTTACCTCATACGGTCATTATGAGGCTTAAATAAAATAATACATGCAAAGCATTTGGCACAGCACCTGACACCTTATCAGCACCCAATTTTAGCTTCTACAGTTGCAATCCATGGATACTATCATATGAGGATCTAATGATTAGCTAGAAAGGGATCTTCTCATTTTAATGTTGTAAATTACAGCAGGGCAAGATCAGCTTGAATCTGTGGACATGACTTATCTGCTTCTATTAGGTTAAGCCACATAAATGCAACAAACTGGAAGAAAATGTATTAAGCATTCCTACAGAGAAACAAGTGTGATGTCGGTTTAGCATGTAGCATGCATTTGGATGCATTAGATGTCACAGCTTGATTTCCACAAGAAGCAGATGCTGACACGAAGAATGGCAGGAAGAACTTTATTTGGAAGGCTCTCAGGATCAACACTTGTGAAGGAAAAGGGAAAAAAGTGGGATTGGGCCGATGTAGAAGTTGGGCTTTGATACCAAGAAAGCGACAACTGTTCTGCACAGGGAGCTTGAAAGTTACGATGGCCCACCAGAGTAGTCCCAAGTTGTGAAAAAAAAAGAGGTGGACCTTTATATTCCCATATTGACCAGTCATCAGTTGCAGGCTGCCTCTGAAGAAACAGACACATCTTAGCTTGATATATTTCTCTTTTTTTTTTTTTCTCCCTAGCTGAGACTAATTTCTGTCGAGGGCTGAAAACCATTCGGCAGTGGGCAGCGTTTCTAGCAGCTGGGGGCATAAGTTCTTCAGATCTGAAGAGGGATCTGGGTGTCCACAACAGAGTCCACTGCATTAGTTATGGCATGTTCCTTAAAAGTCATATATTCCTGGCTCAAAATAGTTCTGTAATACCATTCAGAATAAATTCTAGAACCAGTTTACTACCTGCAGTTTTAAAAAAAATCCATCTAATTACCATTTTTATTATATATTCTGAAGTAATGAAGAAAATATATTGAAAAATATTAATGCATTCTCTGTTGAGAATGTATTTTGATATGTTATTGCATATAGGCATTTAAAATACACATCTATTGCATTTAAACTGATCAGTCCTGACCATCTATGTTTTAAAGACTATATATACATATATACCTGTATACATATATAAATACATGTGTGTGTGTGTCATTATCTGCACATATATATATTCAGACCTGTTTTGTGAGCAAGTTTGATTTTTACACATTCATGTGAGTGATGTTTTTCCAGGGTCAGTATCAGGCACTTTGGGAAATATAAAGAATAAGAAGCATGCCAGACTTTAAAAAGCTAAAGGAAGATAAAATATGTGCACAATAATTATTTGTAGCAGTCCACTTTAAAGAGTTATGTGGCCTGACATGAACATGACAGGATAGGCAGAATAGTGGTGTAGTCCAGAGCACAGTGTCAGGTCAGGCTGCTTGGGTTCAAATACCAGCTCTGCCACCTCCATGCTCTGTGACATTAGGCAAGGTATTTGACCTTTCTGTGCCTCACTTTTATTATCTGTAAAATGGGTTTAATAATACCTATACCCTAGAGTTGTTATGGGGGTTACATGAGCTAACATATGGCTATGATCTATGTCTGTGATCCAGTGCAAGATCTAGTCTATGATACAGTACAAGAAACATAATTTTATTTTTCTTGTAAAAATCATATCAATGACCTATCAGGTAGGACCCTTCCCTACCTGATAAAAATAAAATTGAAATTCATGTTTTTATGGGAAACCTAGGGTCCTGAAAGAATCACAGTACTTAAAGAGCATTTGAAGAATAGCCTTTGGGTCTGCAGTATATACTAGTCACCACTGTTACCTATCCTTTGTCTGCCTCCATCAAAGGGGCATTTAGATTTTGGCTGATTCCAAGGGCTGCAGTCTCTAGTCCCTGACCACTACAGGTATATCTTGCTATCATTTTTATCTGAGACCCACTTTATTAGTCCATTCTCACATTGCTATAAAGAACTACCTGAGACTGGGTAATTTATAAAGAAAAGAGGTTTAATTGGCTGAAGGTTCTGCAGGCTATACAGAAAGCATGGCTTGGGAGGCCTCAGGAAACTTACAA
The DNA here is from genome assembly GCF_029281585.2 of Gorilla gorilla gorilla. Lineage (NCBI taxonomy): Eukaryota > Metazoa > Chordata > Mammalia > Primates > Hominidae > Gorilla > Gorilla gorilla. Next base: position 36,440,437 of record NC_073233.2, on the reverse strand, counting down.
TTATTGTAGAAAGTGAAGGGGAAACAGACACATCCTATATGGCTAGAGCAGGAAGGAGAGAGAGAAGGAGGAGGTGCTACACTTTTAAACAACCAGATTTCATGAGAAATCACTCACTGTTATAAGAACTGCAAGGGGGAAGTCTGTCCCCATGATCCAATCACCTCCCACCAGGCCCCCCTCATCCTCAACAGTAGGGATTACAATTAAACCTGAGATTTCAGTAGGGACAGAAATCCAAAACCATAGCAGCTGCCATCTCCCTGGCTGTAGAAGATGGAGCAACACACCGTTTCACCATTGCTTGTGAACTTCCTAGACTCCTACTCTCCCGTTCGCTGGAAAAACTCTCTCAATACCCTTCTCCAAAAGCTAATTCACTACCTTTCCCAACCCTGAAATCTCTTCTCTCAGATCATCTAATTCCATATTCTCTCATGAGCCTCGATTTTTGAAAAAAAAAGTCCAGATTGCAACTGATCTTTTGAGTACACTTGCATTTTTTCCCATTTCTGGGAAAAGGGAAGACAAAAACATTGCTATCTTCTAAGACACAGAACTGTAAATTATTTACAGCAGTGACAAGAAAAGGCAAATTAATATCCCAATGCATTTTTCTACCACACACAGATTACACTATGTGAAATATGATGCATATCTTTCTATTTAACTTATGGTTGCAATATAATATAAAACCCATTGCCTGTGTGAGTTTGAAATAGAGTTTCAAGAGCTGCAAAATTTGAAAGTGGTAACTTTAGCAATCTGCTGTTAGCAAGGAGTGAAATATCAAGAGCAACCTTTTTTTCCCCACCCTTTCTCTTATATCTGTTTATCAAATTTTCCACAGATCACAGGTGTTCAGTTTTTTATTGGAAAAGCAAGTGCATTCTTTGAAATTATATTGCTCCCACACCTATATCCCATTTCCTAAGCATTTTCTGCAGTCTATTAAGATGTTCAAGTCTTTGCTATTGTGAATAATGCCCGAGTTAGTGGGTGCAGCGCACCAGCATGGCACATGTATACGTATATAACTAACCTGCACAATGTGCACATGTACCCTAAAACTTAAAGTATAATTAAAAAAAAATAAAATAAAATAAGATGTTCAGATATGCTTCTGTCAAAATGATGCTGTTTCATTCCCAGAGATAGAATACTGAGCAGGCTGAATGTGCACTCAAAGGAAGTAAGTGTTTTATTGGGTGATAGGAAGTGAGGGACCCTGCAAAATCATGTTTTTGAAGACAGTTATAACATCTAATGAAATCTTGAACTGCCCAGATACTGCTCAAGTGGAAGTAAGTTGGAAAATGATGACAATGTTTAGATATAGCAGAGAGGAGTATTCTTAATAGAAAAGACATGATGGAATCCTAAATATTTAGCTGTACTTTACAATGTGATTGTCACACCAAATACCTTGGTGAGCACTTGAAACATTGTATTAAAATAAAATTCTCTTATAAGTTTCCTAAAGATTTTCTTCAGAGGGATTATTTTTAGAAAGAACTTATTGGATGCTACTAGGGGAAATACTGTTCTTATTAGTCTCTGGTCATAACATACTTAGTAACCTGTTAATACATAACTGTTTTGTGTGTGGGTTTCCATCTAAAGACACCTTATTTAATACATATTTTCCATTCATTTACATTGAAATAGCAACAGCATCATACCTCGTGCCTCAGCAAAGCTAATCTAACACATGTGTTTTCTTCATAAGGCACATCACAGCCTACTTAGACTTAGAAGCATTAGATAGAACTTCAGCATTATTCTTTGGGGCCATTTTAAACAGTAAAATCACTAGCAAAAAGTACAAAAATGCAAAAACCATTGTACTAAATAGACTGCAAAAGGGACACTTATTTATAGCATGAGAACTTAAACAGTAAGGCAGCTCATTGCTTTACTTGACCTCAGCTTGGAACATACACATTGGGTGACAAATTTTTTGCCACACTGTGCATGTCCATGAATAACCATGAAGGCAATGCATGTATTAATATTGGGCATACAAGTAAATATTAGTGAGCAGGCAACTTAAACATAGAATCCATGAACCATAAGGATCCACTGTACTTGGAAATAAATATTTATTGGGTCACCAGTGCCCTAAAGGAAGCAACATAACCACAATTTCTTAGAGGTTGAGTTATTTGAATATTTCGAGGTATTTTAGATCGGGTCATAATTATTTAGTTAGAACACTAATATTGAGATCAATCTTACCATTTTATGCATAGGAAAGATCAATCTTATCACGTTATATATAAGAAAGATAAACTCTAGAGAAGTAAAGCAGCTTTTTCAAAATTGCATTATAAGTCATACAGTGGCAAAACAGGACCAACATCTCTTGATTCTAAGCCTGTTTCTCTTTCTACTACACCACCCCATGTAATAATGTATGTGCACTTTTAAAAATGCACTCTGCATTGTAGAGTGCAGAGATTGACATTGTATCAATGATTATGCCAATTTCTTGTCTGAATTCATCTTTAAAAAGTGGGAAGTTCAGCAAAGCAAAAGCAATGAGTATTGATAGTCAATCCTGACAATTTCACTATTTGCAGTGGCAAATCTCTGAGTTTAATTTTTATGGCTAATCATATCACAGATTCACCATACCCATAGAGGTATATGCTGTCTACATTTACACAAACAATTTTTAGTCTTCAGCAAGTAGTATGGGTAAAGTCAACCAAGATGATTTTTAAATGGATTGTTAAAATGATAAAACTAAATTTAAAATATTTTATAGTAATATGTGGTATCAAAAACTAGACTTTCATTTTCTAACTTATATTTTGTACTGTGTGTTCATTAGGATCCAGTCCAAAGTGCCTTAGAAAACTCAAATAACTCAACTTCTGAAGAAAAACACTATGGTTATATTACTTCTATAAAGTACTAGTGATCTTAGAGGTGTTTGATAAAACAAAGTGATGAAGAGCATAAAGTATATCTACTTTAAAATTAGTGATAGTTTCAATAGTGCCAGGCTTATTCTAACATAGATGACAGAAAAATAGATAGATAGAAATATAGGTATCTCAAATATTAAAACATATCTAATAATCTTAATAACATATTTCACTGGAATGTCTCTACACCCAAGACAACTGACATTTTTATCTGTGGGATTAATGATTTTCAATTTGTTCTCAAATTGCTACAGTAACCAGTGATCAAATTTTAATATTCCATTGAGTTAAAGTCACTAATTATTTAAAAAGGGCAGAGGGAGAGAATTCTGTTAAAGAATTGGTTTGTGAGACTTGAGCTATATTCTGGAGAAGTCATAAATATCTCTTTGTTAGTGTCTTCTTTCAAATTTGACTACAAGTGTAAATGGGTTCTATTGCTTTCTTTAATGATTTGGCATGGATCATTAACTGTCCTAGGACTTTAAATATTTCTTCCACTAGGAAATTGAGGATATAACTGATAGACTGCTTCCCAAGAGCCAAAGGGCCTGGAGACAAGAGACTTACTAACTTGTTGAGGGAAATTCTGTTTGAAGATAGTAGTGAGTAGGTAATGAATAATTATTCATTTTACTTAAAGCCACGATTATTAATTCAAGCACAATGAGTGATTTTTTTTAAAGAGCTGTGTTGCAAAAATAAGTTACAGTAATAATGTAGAGGTTGAAATAAAGAGGCCAGATTTAGAGTTAATAATTTGGTGATCATAAAATCTTACATCCTATTCCCTACAGCATAAATGTTGGCAAAACCTAGTGTCTTGCTAAATGAGAGCTACTAACCATTCCAACTTCTGGTTAAAATACAGACCAATAATATGTTTCAAAACCATATTGAAGTTTATTCCTGAATAACTTTAGTAATTCTTATTTTAATTACTAAAAACAAAATTTACACAAATTAAAATAATCTAAAAAAATGGGTGAACGAAATTAATATCCTGGCAAGGAAAGAGCATGGGCTTTGAAGTCAGGCAAAATTCACTACCAGACTGGTTTGTCTTTTGATTTCTCCAGGCTTCCTCTGTAAATCTGGGCAACAATCTCTGCATCACAGTGTGGTTATGAAATCTAAATGAAATAATGTCTATAAAGTACTTGGCACATGTATGTCATCTATTGCTACATTAAAAAATTACTCTTAAATTTAGTGGATTAAAACAGTGAAGATGTGTTATCTTGCTGTTTATGGGTCAGAAATCTGGGCCTCGTTTAGCTGAGGGCCTCTGGATTAAGTTCTCTCAGAAGGTTGCAGCCAACTGTTGACTGAGTCTGAAGTCTCACCTGAAAATGTTACTGGAGGAAGATTTTCCTTCAAGCGTGTTCATGTGGGCCTCTATTCCTTAGAGACATTTGATTATGGGCCTCATTTCCTTGCTAACTGCTTACTGGGGGTTTCCCTCAGTTTCTCTTCACGTGGATCTTTTCACAGCACTGCCTGATGACATGGAAGGTGACCTCCCCAAGGAAAGAGAGAGAACATCTAATCTAATCTGAGAAGTGATATCCCACCACTTGTGCCTAATTTGATTCATTAGAAGTTGATCAATAAATCCCACTCAAGAGCAGGATGTGACAACCAAGAGGTGAGGGTTCATGTACCACTGCATTGGACCAGGCACAGTGCTGAGTTCTCACAGATATGATCTACATTAATAACTCACTTCCTAAGTGGACAAATTCCTGTTGTTGTTTTTTTTTATGTATACCTTGGCCACAACAATTATGATATTAGCAATCTTTAAATTGAGCTTTTTATGTGCAAAGCAGTGTTTTCAGTGTTTTTATAAATTTTGAACTAATTTAATCCTTGCAAATTATCATGCTTCTTTTACAGACAAGAAAATAAAGTTACAGAGAAAGTACGTAATTTGCCCATAGTCACAGAGCTATTAGGTGTTACACCTGTCATATGAACTTAGGCATTTCCAAAGCCTAGAATCTTAAACATTATGCTATACTACCTCAAAATCAATGGCCCTTAACCTTTAAGGGTGTTGGACCTTTATTATGAATCTGATGGCAACTAAAAGCCCTTTTCTAGAAAAATATACAGAGGTACATTTTTCATACGATTGTAGGGGGTTCTCAGAAACCCTGAATTCCACAGATGGATGCCTGATTTAGAACCCCTGTGTATAACTCTCCAACTTGGATAAAATTCAGTAAAGCCTAGATTTTTACATAAAACAAGCTGGTACAGTGAGAAAGAAGTAGGTTGGGAGTCAGTAGAATTGGGTTTGGGTTCCACTTCAATGGGCAAGTCATTCAACTTGAAACCACAGTTCTTTTATGTATAAAATGGCCACAAATAAGTACAATGTTGGTGGGAATGTAGATTGATACAGCCATTATGGAAAATATGGAGGTTCCTGAAGAAGTTAAAAATAGAACTACCATACAACTCAGTCATTTCTTTTCTGGGTGTATACCCAAAGGAGGTGAAATCACCACCTTGTAAAGAAATCCACACTCTCAAGCTTATTATAACATTATTCACAATAGCTAAGATATGAAAACAACCTAAATGTCTGTTGATGGGTGAGTGGATAAAGAAAATGTGGCATACATATAATGAAATATTATTCAGCCTTAAAAAGGGAGATTCTGCCATTTGCCACAACATGGATGAATCTGCTTGGACATAGACATTATGCTAAATAAAGTAAGCCAGACTCAGAAAGAAAAATATTGCATGATCTCACTTACATGTGAAATATAATTTTTTCTTAAAAAAAGCTCATATATACAGAGATAGAAAATGAAACAGGTTACAATGGACGGGGAAGGAGGTTGGGGGAGAGGAGATGGGGAGATATAGGTCATGTGATGCAAAAGAGTAGATACGTAGGAGGAACAGGTTTAGACATCTAATGTATAATATGGGACCAAAGTTGATAAGATTGTATTAAGGGTTTTCATTAAATAAATAGATTTTAGTGACTTTTGTCACAAAAAAGGAATTATGTGAGATGATAGATATGTCAATATACTTCACTATAATAATCATTTTACTATCCATAGGTATTCCATCACGTCATGTTGTAAACCTCAATACACAATAAAATTTATTTTTTCAAAAGAAAAAATATATTTTGAAAAAAATGGACACAATAAGCTTTTCTCCATGTAAGCATTAACATACACTGAGTGTAAAAGCCCACGTATATTACCTTGTTCCAAGCACTACTCTAGGTGTCTTCCTTATAGCATCTCAATTAATACTTACACATCCTCCCCTCTTCTCTGCAAGATAGATAGTATTTTAACCCTGTTTAAGAGATGAGTAAACTGAAACACCAAAAGATTAAGTACCTCGTCTAAGGTCACCTGCTAAATGGCAGGGTCAGAATTTGAACAAAGGCAATCAGACTTGGAAGTCCATATTCTTCAATGCTATACACTATCACCCCCCTGGGGCTACTACAAGAATAGGGTAAATACGCATACGTGAAAACACTCTATAAGTGGCAAAGTGCTAAAATATCCCATATGTATAGTTGAAAGAGAAATGGAGTTGATTTACATCACAATCATATAACTTCACAGCTGTGTGACCCTGAATAAGACACTTATTTCATTGGGCCTCTGCTGCTTCAATTGTGCAAAAGAACAAATAAAAAATGTGATGCCTATAGGGAGGTACTTAGTAAACTGATAAACTATTAAATGAACATAGGTTCTTCTCATATATATTTATATTTCATCTGATTCAATTGACAAATGTCTTTAGAATGGATAAATAACATTTCAACAAAACAAAACCTTGAGTTTATTTTATAAAGAATAATTTCTAGAAAGTGGTAAGCCCAGCTACATTGCTATTATTTCTTATATTTAAATCTCTCTATACGGAGGGCAGTTTAAATCTTTGAAAATCTGTTTGGTTTCCTTCTTAAATTTTTCCTCATTTACCATCACAGAGAACACTTTATTTTTTCTTTTAAGATAGGGTTTCATTCTGTCACACAGGCTGGAGTGTAATGGTGAGATCATAGCTCACTGCAGCCTCGAATTCCTGGGCTGAAGTGATCCTCCTGCCTTGGCCTCCCAAAGTGCTGGGCTTACTGCTGTGAGCCACTACACCTGGCCAAGAACAATTTCTAATCCTATTTTTTTTATTTTAAAACACACTGAATAGCTAAATGCCACTTAATATGGAAACAGGATTTCGGTTTGCTATATGATGAAGCTTCACTACACATGTATTAAAAAGGCAGCATGTGTAGTGTTGAGTGTTGACAATGGGCTCAGGCTGCCAAGGTTGAAATCCCAACTCTATCACATATAGTCTTTGTGACCTTAAGCAAGTAGCTTAACTGCTTTATACCTGCTTGTGCATCTGTAAAAATGGAGGGTAATAATAGTAGTAACCTCACAGGATTGTGATGTGGGTTAAATGAGTTTTGTTCATGAATTATTTAGAACAGTGATTACCACTTATTAAACATTCACTAAATATGAGTTATTATTATATTTGTATGATTTGAAATTTCTTCTCTTTCCATATCTCGTTTTAATATTCATAAAGTGGGAACACTGTTACATTTTATTTCTGGTTAGGATTATAGTACATTCTCAAGTTGCCTAGAGAATGTTTTAAGCTCTGTAGGTGCTATGGATCTACAAAGGGTAACTGTTGTTCCATTTTTAAAAAGGAAAAGGTAATTACTATGTGGTCTTTTTTTTTTCAGGAGGAGCATTAGTCAACACGGTTTTGTTTTGTTTTGTTTTTGTTTTTGTTTTCTTAGCACACACAGAGGTGGAAGCTACTGTGGCATGATTCAGATGACGTAGAAAGCGCAATTCTGGACTGAATTAGAATGTTTTTCCCATATCGGAATTTTTGTAACTGCAATAGGAGAGCAGGAGAGTGTCAGTTTCTATGTGGAAACGAGAGCCTTTTATAAGAAACACACAGTATTTTCAATAGAGTACACAAAGAATCTGTTTTAAACTGCCTCTCCCCTTAAAAAAGTGAAACCACATATTTTTCTTTGCATGCTGTGTCTACAACGGCCCTCTCCTTTATAGGTAGTTTAAAGGTATGCCAGGAACCTCCCAGAACAGCTTCTCACCAAGCCCATTTCTAGTTTTGTTACCTGGTAGGAAGCAGCAAAGCTTACAAGCTTTGTATACGAATTATTTAGAACAGTACTTTCGGATGAGGGTTTTTCCCTTATCACCACTGGGGACTATCTGAGCCCTCCTATTGCCAAACCGTCACCTCATAACATTGACTGAGACTGGCTCAAAGGAAAAATCTATTTGAGTTTATCAAATAAATAGCTATCTGTTAGTAAAAGATTGTGACTAATAGAATCCTGTCATTAGCAAAACTCTCATTTAATTAAAGAAGCAAAAGTTTCTATGAAAGCAACCTCCTCCTCCCAACATGTCAAATTTAAAATCAAGCAGAAAAGGATGCTTAGGATTTTTGCTAGTTGAACGCAACTGAGCTGTGAGCCTTATTTAACAGGATTCCTGATCTGCTATGCCAGACTCAGGTGAACTCCAAAGAATGGACAGGGAATATATGCTTATTAGGATACATATTGGGGGAAATGCAGAGGGGAGCTGGAGGAGAATTGTAGCATTCTGAATGCAGAATGCACCCAGCCTATCAGGGAATAAGGGTTAAAAGTCTCCACATGCCTGAGTGAAATGAAACCTGGAAGAGTTTAGAACCAAGGTTCCTGCTATGTGTCTCTAATGGGTCAAGAAAACCCCATAGCAGAGACCAAGGGAAGTCCAAGACACAGCCTGAGTGTAAGTAGAGCAGAGTCTTAGATCTCAGTCATGTCAGTGAAGACAGAGCCATGACCCAAGTAAACAAGGATTGGGAGGGGAGATGGAAAAGGTTTCTGAGTAAAATTATTATCTCTATTCCTTAAAATGGGCAATAGGCATACCAGCCATGGACACCAACAGAGCCATTGGTTTCCTCACATGAGGATGATAAGTAATTCTGCTAGAAATTTAGATAATCTCCCAAGAGAAAGGGGGAGAGAAGAACTCTAAATTTGGCTACCCAAAATAAAATGAGTTTAGATTGGAAGTGTTTAAGTATCAATAGGTAAGACTAAACTTTTGCCTTCTAAGCACGAGAGGCACATTTTTATCCGCACAGCTAAATTTGGTGTAATAGGCTCCATCACGGAGGACAAGAAAGAAGAGGAGGAGTGTTCACCTCCGTGTGGGGAGAACCAAAGGGTACAGAGAAAGGAATTTTGAAATTAATGCACTGTAGATTCTTAAGGCAAAAGTCCTCTAACTTTCATTTCTATCTTCTCTCCTTACTTTGAGAGAGGGCTGGGAAAACAGTTACTAGGGCCAGCTTGGGTTTGGAAGCCCTGCTTAAAGTTTTGCAAGGCCTGGAATGGACTTCCCATTTTCACGGTTGCCTGCAGCCCACTTCCATGTATTGATTTGCACTTTTCATGTTTAAAATAAGACTTATGGCAAACAACATGGGTTCATTTTAAAATCTGCACAGATACCAGTAGTTGGATGGGGGTTGACAATGACTTAGAAAATGGTGCCTCTGAGTTTTCGAAGCATTAAGCTCCTTTGTTATTTGCTTACTCTTTTTTATGCCCATGGCTTCCAAAGCAGCAAGTGAAATGAAATCAATACAATTCCCAGAAATGAGGTCTCCCATGTTTTCCCTGGCAACCAGGGGTTGTAGCGTGTGAGACCAAATATTGAATTTCATCTTTAAATTGACTGACTCAAACAATTGCTTGTTTTATGCATAACAACATATGTCCATTGACAAGAAAAAGTGTTCTGTATCAGGGGCCAACAACCAATTTTAAGGAAAAATAATGGAAGAAGAATTGGGATATAGAATAAGAACAATAATTTACTGAGATCAATGTCTCTTATGAGAATCTAAACGTTAAAGAGAAGATCCGTCTTTGAAATTGAGATTGAACAGGTGAACCGGTACTACACTATGCTAGTTCTGTCAAGTAGATAGTTGGGAGACTGAAAGATGATAGCAGAGAGAGTAGAATAGGAGCTGAGGACAGGACTCTTTTATGTTCATTAATTGGGTAAACATAGGTTGAACATACACCATGTACCAGACACTGTTCTAGACACTGGGAGATAAAATGTCACTACCCTGATGGCAAGAGAAACAGACACATAAACAAAGAAGATAATACACATAAACAATGAGGATAATATGATCACAACTGGTGGTGTTTTGGTGAGCTGTCTCTTCAATAGAGAGAAAAGGGAGGGTGGGATGCACTTTGCAGGCAGAGAGGATAGCTCATTTGTAAGATCTGAGGGAAAAAATATATCTGTAGTTAACAATATGGTATTGTATCCTTTAAAATGTAAGAGCATAGGTCTCATGCTAAGTGTTCTTGCCAAAAAGAAAAAAACTCCAAATGACAGAAAAAAAAAAAAAGAAAAAAAAAACCTCACACACAAAAGAACACAAGGAAAATTTGGAGGTAATGGATATGTTTAGTACCTGGGTTACAGTGATGGTATCGTTGGTGTGTGCATATGTCCTGTATGTCCAAACTCATCAAGATGTGGACATTAAATATGTGCAGTTTTGGGGGTATGAATTATACCTCTAAAAATGTTTAAGAAGGAAGGAAGAACAAAGATCTGAGTAAGAAAGGAACCAAGTAGAGCGTTGTTGTTGTTGTTGTTGTTGTTGTTGTTGTTTGACACAGTGTCTCATTCTGTCGCCAGGCTGGAGTGCAGTGGCACAATCTTGGCTCACTGCAATCTCCGCCTCCCAGATTCAAGCGATTCCCCTGCCTCAGCCTCCCAAGTAGCTGGGACTGCAGGTGCGCACCACCATGCTTGGCTGATTTTTTGTATTTTAGTAGAGACGAGGTTTCACCATGTTGGCCAGGATGGTCTTGATCTCCTGACCTCGTGGTCTGCCTGTCTTGGCCTCCCTAAGTGCTGGGATTACAGGCATGAGCCACCATGCCTGGCCCCAAGTAGAGCTTTTGAAAGAACAAGAGAAAGTCAATAAAGCCAGAGGGCCTGGTGTACAATGAGAAGGGAAAGATGGGTCAGATAAATCTGGAAGCACAAGCAGGGACTCGAGTATGCAGGATTTTGAAATTTGCTTAAGAACATTAGGAACCTGTTGAATAATTTTAAAGCAAGTAAATGATAGATGGGATGATGCTTATAACTTTTATGAATTTTACATATTAAGGTATATTTACATGTATTGAGGTATAATTTATATACCAAAAAAATCACAAATTTTAAACATCTTATTCAATAATTTTTAGTAAATTTACAGTGTTGTGCAACAATTCTCTCAATCCAGTTGAGAAGATTTAATCATGAAAATTTCCCTTTAGCATATTTACAGTTAATCTCTGTTCCCTTCTCCAGCCCCAGTCAACCACTAATTTCATTTGTTATAGATTTGACATTTCTTCAGATTTCATATAAATGGAATTGTATAATATGTAGTCCTTTGCTTCTGGCTGGTTTCACTTCACATAATGTTTTTGCAGTTCAGCCATGTTATAAAATGTATTGATATTTCATTCTCTTTTATAACTGAACAGTACAGTGTATGGATATGTCATATTTTGTTTATCCATTCACCAAGTAATTGGTGTCAAAAGACAAAATTACAACAAATTTAATTAAGATCTCAATTGGCTTTATGTGATTTCAGAATTGGGCAACACTTCATTCCATAAAATAGAATAAGTGTTCTGATGACCTGAGCAAAAGGGGTTGTGTTAGAGCTTCATGCAGAAGCTTTGTGCAAAACAATTAACATCTTAACTTAAAACAATCTATTACAGATTCAAACTTACAACTTAATTTTGATAGTATACATCGGCTTTGCTCTCCTATAGCTCCATTGCCTCCCTACTTCTGTGCTATTATTATACATATCACTTATTAGTACATTTCAAGTACATCGACACAGTTTTATGTCTTTTAACCATATGCAAGAAGAAAAGTGTTACAAACTAAAATATATTTATACTATCTCTCATATTTGCTTATGTAATTACCCTTATTAATCTTCCTATTTCTTCGTATTAGAGTTACTCTCTAGTTTGTTTTCATTTCTCCTAAAGGACTCCCTTTAGTTTTTCTTGTAGGGTAGGTTTGGTAGGGATGAATTCTCTCAGTTTTTGTTTACCTAGCACTGTCTTAATTTCTCTTTAATTTTTGTCAGATAGGTTTGCCAGATGTAAAATTATTCATAAGGAGGGTGTTCCAAGATGGTTCAAAAAGGAACAGCTTCGGTCTGCAGCTCCCAGCAGGATTGATGCAGAAGACAAGTGATTTCTGCATTTCCAGTTGAGGTACCTGGTTCATCTCATTGGGACTGGTTGAACAGTAGGTGCAGCCCACAGATGGCAAGCTGAAGCAGGGTGGGGCGTCGCCTCACCCGGGAAGCACGAGGGGTTGGGGGATTTCCCTTTCCTAGCCAAGGGAAGCTGTGACAGACTACATGGAAAAATGGGACACTCTCGCTCAAATACTGCGCTGTTCCCAAAGTCTTAGCAACTGGCAGACAAGGTGATTCTCTCCCATGCCTGGCTTGGTGGCTCCCACTCCCACGGAGTCTTACTCACTGCTGGCGCTGCAGTGTGAGATCAATCTGCAGGATGGCAGCCTGGCTGGCAGAGGGGCATCCGCCATTGCTGAGGCTTGAGTAGGTAAACAAAGTGGCTGGGAAGCTCTAACTGGGCGGAGCCCATCACAGCTCAACAAGGCCTACTTCCTCTAGACTCCACCTCTGGGGGCAGGGCATAGCTGAACAAAAGGCAGCAGACAACTTCTGCAGACTTAAACGTCACTGTCTGACAGCTCTGAAGAGAGCAGTGGTTCTCCCAGCGTGGCGTTGAGCTCTGAGAACGGACAGACTGCCTCCTCAAGTGGGTCCCTGAACCCCGTGTAGCCTAACTGGGAGACACCTCCCAGTAGGGGCCGACAGACACCTCATATAGGCGGCTGCCTCTCTGGGACAAAGCTTCCAGAGGGAGGATTAGGCAATAATATTTGCTGTTCTGCAGTATTTGCTGTTCTGCAGCCTCTGCTGGTGATACCCAGGCAAACAGGGTTGGGAGTGGAACTCCAGCAAACTGTAACAGACCTGCAGCTGAGGGACCTGACTGTTAGAAGGAAAACTAACAAACAGAAAGGAATAACATCAACATCAACAAAACGGTCATCTACACCAAAACCCCATTTGTAGGTCACCAACATCAAAGACCAGAGGTAGATAAAACCACAAAGATGGGGAGAAACCAAAGCAGAAAAGCTGAAAATTCCAAAAATTAGAGTGCCTCTTCTCCTCCAAAGGATCACAGCTCCTTGCCAGCAACGGAGCAAGGCTGGATGGAGAATGACTGATGAGTTGACAGAAGTAGGCTTCAGAAGGTCAGTAATAACAAACTTCTCTGAGCTAAAGGAGAATGTTCAAACCCATTGCAAGGAAGCTAAAAACCTTGAAAAAAGATTAGACGAATGGCTAACTAGAATAAACACTGTAGCGAAGAACTTAAATGACCTGATGGAGTTGAAAACAATGGCACGAGAACTTCGTGATTCATGCACAAGCTTCAATAGCCGATTTGATCTAGTGGAAGAAAGGGTATCAGTGATTGAAGATGAAATTAATGAAATAAGGTGAGAAAACAAGATTAGAGAAAAAGAGTAAAAAGAAATGAACAAAGCCTCCAAGAAATATGAGACTATGTGAAAAGACCAAATCTGCGTTTGATTGGTGTACCTGAAAGTGATGGGGAGAATGAAACCAAGTTAGAAAACACTCTGCAGGATATTATCCAGGAGAACTTCCCCAACATGGCAAGGCAGGCCAACATTCAATTTCAGGAAATACAGAGAACACCACAAAGATAATCCTCCAGAAGAGCAACCCCAAGACACATAATTATCAGATTCACCAAGGTTGAAATGAAGGAAAAAGTGTTAAGGGCAGCCAGAGAGAAAGGTCGAGTTACCCACAAAGGAAAGCCCATCAGACTAACAGTGGATCTCTCAGCAGAAACCCTACAAGCCAGAAGAAAGTGGGGGCCAATATTCAACATTCTTAAAGAAAAGAATTTTCAACCCAGAATTTCATATCCAGCCAAACTAAGCTTCATAAGTGAAGGAGAAATAAAATATTTCACACACAAGCAGATGCTGAGAGATTTTGTCACCACCAGGCCTGCATTACAAGAGCTCCTGAAGGAAGCACTAAACATGGAAAGAAACAACCGGTACCAGCCCCTGCAAAAACAGGCCAAATTGTAAAGACCATTGATGCTATAAAGAAACTGCATCAATTAATGGGCAAAATAATGAGCAAAAATCATAATGCCAGGATCAAATTCACACACAAAAATATTAACCTTAAATGTAAATGGGTGAAATGCCTCAATTAAAAGACACAGACTGGCAAATTGGATAAAGAGTCAAGACCCATCAGTGTGCTGTATTCAGGAAACCCATCTCATGTGCAAAGATGCACATAGGCTCAAAATAAAGGGATGGAGGAAGATCCACCAAGCAAATGGAAAGCAAAAAAAAGCAGGGGTTGCAATTCTAGTCTCTGATAAAACAGACTTTAAACCAACAAAGATCAAAAGAGACAAAGAAGGCCATTACATAATGGTAAAGGGATCAATTCAACAAGAAGAGCTAACTGTCCTAAGTATATGTGCACCCAATACAGGAGGACCCAAATTGATAAAGCAAGTCCTTAGAGACCTCAAAGAGACTTAGACTCCCACACAATAATAATGGGAGACTTTAACACCCCACTGTCAATAGTAGACAGATCAACGAGACAGAAGGTTAACAAGGATATCCAGGACCTGAACTCAGCTCTGCAAGAAACAGACCTAATAGACATCTACAGAACTATCCACCCCAAATAAACAGAATATTCATTCTTCTCAGCACCATATCACACTTACTCTAAAATTGACCACATAGTTGGAAGTAAAGCACTCCTCTGCAAATGTAAAAGAACAGAAATCACAACAAACTCTCTCTCAGACCACAGTGCAATCAAATTAGAACTCAGGATTAAGAAACTCACTCAAAACCACACAACTACATGGAAACAAAACAACTTGGTCCTGAATGACTACTGGGTAAATAATGAAATGAAGGCAAAAACAAAGATGTTATTTGAAACCAATGAGAACAAAGACACAATGTACCAGAATATCTGGGACACATTTAAAGCAGTGTGTAGAGGGAAATTTACAGCACTAAATGCCCACAAGAGAAAGCAGGAAAGATCTAAAATTAACACCCTAACATCACAATCAAAAGAACTAGAGAAGCAAGAGGAAACACATTCAAAAGCTAGCAGAAGGCAAGAAATAACTAAGATCAGAGCAGAACTGAAAGAGATAGAGACACAAAAAACCCTTCAAAAAACCAATGAACCTAGGAGCTGGTTTTTTGAAAATATCAACAAAATTGATAGACCACTAGCAAGACTAATAAAGAAGAAAAGAGAGAAGAATCAAATAGATGCAATAAAAAATGATAAAGGGGATATCACCACTGATCCCACAGAAATACAAACTACCATCAGAGAATACTATAAACACCACTATGCAAATAAACTAGAAAATCTAGAAGAAATGGATAAATTCCTTGACACATACACACTCCCAAGAATAAACCAGGAAGAAGTTGAGTCTCTGAATAGACCAATAACAGGCTCTGAAATTGAGGCAATAGTTAATAGCCTACCAACCAAAAAAGTCCAGGACCAGATGGATTCACAGCTGAATTCTACCAGAGGTACAAAGAGGAGCTGGTACCATCCCTTTTGAAACTATTCCAATCAATAGAAAAAGAGGGAATCCTCCCTAACTCATTTTATGAGGCCAACATCATCCTGATACCAAAGCCTGGCAGAGACACAACAAAAAAGAGAATTTTAGACCAATATCCCTGATGAACATCAATGCAAAAATCCTCAATAAAATACTGGCAAACCAAATCCAGCAGCACATCAAAAAGCTTATCCACCACGATCAAGTCGGCTTCATCCCTGGGATGCAAGGCTGGTTCAACATATGCAAATCAATAAACATAATCCATATATAAACAGAACCAAAGACAAAAACCACATGATTATCTCAATAGATGTAGAAAAGGCCTTCAACAAAATTCAACAGCCCATCATGCTAAAAACTCTCAATAAACTAGGTATTGATGGGATGTATCTCAAAATAATAAGAGCTATTTATGACAAACCCACAGCAAATATCATACTGAATGGGCAAAAACTGGAAGCATTCCCTTTGAAAACTGGCACAAGACAGGGATGCCCTCTCTCACCACTCCTGTTCAACATAGTGCTGGAAGTTCTGGCCAGGGCAATCAGGCAAGAGAAAGAAACAAAGGGTATTCAGTTAGGAAAAGAGGAAGTCAAATTGTCCCTGTTTGCAGATGACATGATTGTATATTCAGAAAACCCCATTGTCTCAGCCCAAATTCTCCTTAAGCTGATAAGCAACTTCAGCAAAGTCTCAGGATACAAAATCAATGTGCAAAAATCACAAGCATTCTTATACACCAATAACAGACAAACAGAGAGCCAAATCATGAGTGAACTCCCATTCACAATTGCTTCAAAGAGAATAAAATACCTAGGAATCCAACTTACAAGGGATGTGAAGGACCTCTTCAAGGAGAACTACAAATCACTGCTCAATGAAATAAAAGAGGACACAAACAAATGGAAGAATATTCCATGCTCAGGGATAGGAAGAATCAATATCATGAAAATGGCCATACTGCCCAAAGTAGTGTATGGATTCAATGCCATCCCCATCACGCTACCAATGACTTTCTTCACAGAATTGGAATTTATTACTTTAAAGTTCATATAGAACCAAACAAGAGCCCACATTGCCAAGAAATCCTAAGCAAAAAGAACAAAGCTGGAGGCATCATGCTACCTGACTTCAAACTACACTACAAGGCTACAGTAACCAAAACAGCATGGTACTGGTACCAAAACAGAGATATAGACCAATGGAACAGAACAGAGGCCTCAGAAATAACACCACACATCTACAACCATCTGATCTTTGACAAACCTGACAAAAACAAGCAATGGGGAAAGGATTCCCTATTTAATAAACGGTGCTGGGAAAACTGGCTAGCTATATGCAGAAAGCTGAAACTGGATCCCTTCCTTACACCTTATACAAAAATTAATTCAAGATGGATTATAGACTTAAATGTTAGACTTAAAATCATAAAAACCCTAGAAGAAAACCTAGGCAATACCATTCAGGACATAGGCATGGGCAAGACTTTATGACTAAAACACCAAAGCAATGGCAACAAAAGCCAAAATAGACAAATGGGATCTAATTAAACTAAAGAGCTTCTGCACAGTGAAAGAAACTACCATCAGAGTGAACAGGCAACCTATAGAATGAGAGCAAAATTTTGCAATCTACCCATCTGACAAAGGGCCTGGGGGAGGGATAGCATTAGGAGAAATACCTAATGTAAAGGATGAGTTGATGGGTGTAGCAAACCAACATGGCACATGTATACCTATGTAGCAAACCTGCACATTGTGCATATGTACCCTAGAACGTAAAGTATAATAAAAAAATAAATTTCTTCATTAATGGTCTTCGTCTTTCAGCCCTTTGAACATACTATCCCACTTCCTTCTGGCCTCCATGCTTTCTGATGAGAAGTCATCTGTTAATCTTAGGGAGTATTCCCTGTAAATAAGCCTCTTCTATCTTGATGCTTTCAAGAATCTCTGTCTTTCAATAGGCATTTTATGATGTGTATAGGTATGGACCTGCTTGAGTTTATCCTACTTAGAGATTTTAGAGTTTCGTACATTTATAAATTAATGTTTTTCATTAAATTTGGGAAGTTTTGATAATTATTTCTTCAAATATTTTTTCTTGCTTCTTTGTTTTTTCTTCTCCTTTTCTGAGATTTCCATTATGCACATGTTGCCATACTCAGTGATGTCCCACAGTTTCTGAGGCTCTGTTAATTTTTCTCCAGTCTTTTTACTTTTTGTCCCTCACATTGCATAATCTCAATTGACCTGACTTCAAATTTACTGATTCTTTCTTTTGTCAGTTCAAATCTGCCATTGAGTCCCATAACCACTTCAGCTTTTGTACTTTTCAACTGTGGAATACTTATGTATATTGATTCTCATCATTCTTATGCTTTTCTTTAGTTCTTTAGATGTAGTTTCCTTTCTTTCTTTAAATATATTTATAATAGATGATTTAAAGTCTTTGCCTATTAAGTCCAACATTTGGGCTTTATCTGGGAAAATTTCTATTGACTGATTTTTTTTTCCTGCATATGCACCATACTTTTTCTGTTTGTCTCACAATTTTAGTTTTTGTTAAATTAGACATTTTAAATAGCATAAGTAGCAACATTGGAAATCCAATTTTTCTTTCTCCAGGGTTTGTTGTTGTTGCTTTAGTTGATGGTTTGTTTAGTGACTTTCCTGGACTAATTTTGTAAGGTCTGTATTATTTGTTGTATATAGTTTTGCCACTGTGTGAATAGTCTGGCACTGTAGTGTAGTCTTTGCTCAGTTATCTTAGTGGCCAGATAATTATTGGACTGAGACTTACTTAAATTCTTTGAACAAATTAGCCTCCTAATCTTTGTAGGGTTTCTGTGTGTTTGTTGAGGCATACCTTCAATGCTGAGTTAGGCAGTTTACCGCTCAGCCTTAGCTTATACTCCCTGTTTGAACAGAGCCTGGAGGTTAACCAGAGGGAAAAGATTAGAGCCTTCCTCGGTTTTTCCTGGGCATAAGCACAATCTGCACACGTATGTGGCCTTACAGATTCTCACAAGCTTATAAACTCCCTATGGTCATCTCATTCCTCAGTTTTTCCCTTTAAGTCTTCTGTGGAGCCTCTTGTAAGTCTCTACAGATATTAATACTTGAAACTGCTGTGATATTAAATAACTGCCCTGATTGCTTTTGACAAATGACCTAGGAATAGGACTGTTTGCACAGAGTGAGCTTTAAATTAGGTCAAATAAACATAAACTCTAAGAATGGAGCTATTGAGAACATTTTCAGACAGGTCAACTAGTATTAGTTCTCAGGGTATGGGGCTTTTTAGAAATGCCAAATATCAATTTTTCCCCATCTGTTGGCTGCTGGTCTGCTGTCTTTTGCAGCTCTCATGGTTGTGAGACTATTGATTTTCAAGGTTGTTGCAGAGCTGGAGATGGGGTAATAGAAATAGGGTAAGTTAAAATGTCACAAAACTCATTGTTCTTACTGAGATTCACTTTTTTTAAAAAAGTAGCAAACACTCCTTGGATTTTTGTAAGACTTTGCCTAATATCCTGAATTCTGAGAAAGTTGATTTATTCAAATTTTGCCAAGGTTTTTATTGCCTTTATGAAGGAATAGAATTTTCAGGTTCTTACTCAAATATGCCAAGAACATGCCTCCTTAATTAAGCATTTTGTGGTACAATGGTTTTTCATTTTAATGACATTCAATTTATCAACTTTATTCTTTTTTGGATCATGCTTCTGATGTTTTGGAAATATCGTTTTTAATTTCTAATAAATATCTATGTGAAAATATTAGATAGTTGGGTATTTGAGTGTGGAGTTCTGATTAAATATCCAGGATGGGGATATCAATTTTGGAGTCATTAGTAAATAGATGTGATTGAATGAGGCCATAAAAGCAATAGGTAGACAGAGAAGAGAACAGAGTTAAAAGATCATGCCCAGTGGCATTCCAACATGAAAAGGAAAAGGATATGAGGAAGAGCCAGCAAAGAATCCCACGAAGAGTTCAGAGAATGGAAATCCAGGTAACTGTGTTGTCTTGGCAACCAAAAGAAGAAAGTGTGTGAAGGAAGAAAGAGTGATGAAGCCTATCAAATTATTTTCCTGGGGCTAATAAGACAAGGTTGGCCATGTCTTTGGCAATGTGGCACTTATTAGTTTTGGTGGGATGTTGGAGGATAGCACCTACAGGAAGTTCAAAAAAGAATGTAACGAGACAATTTGAATTTATTGAGTATACACAGCTATTTTAAAGAATGAAGCTTCTCTGGGACTGAAAACTGGGTAAAGAAATTAGAATGCCAGTAAGGGTTACTTTACCTAATTGGCTGCTTATAGTGCTTCTCTCTTGGCTATCTGTATCCTCTTTATTCAGGTAAGATTTTGGAATTTTCCAAATACTATCATATATATTATGTGATTTGACTATTACAAAAACCCTACTATGATGGAAGGGAAGTGATAATTATTACCTCAACTTTGCAGATGAGGAAATGAGAGTCACTTCACTGGAGGTGAAATGCCTTACATAGAGTCCCCTGAAAGAATGGTCTTGGCTGCAGGCCTTTTAACATCATCCTACTAAAAAGCTGGCCATCATTTTCAGGTTGACAACACTGCAGCAGCCTCCTATTATGTGGGGATTAGATTCAAAATTTGGTACTTATGACTAAATTTGAGTAAGGCCAAAATTACTTTTAAAAATCCCCTATAATCACCAGCAGGATATGGCTTATTTGAAGTCAAAAGCCAACAACTAAGGCTTTTTCTTAAAGTTGTTTTTGCATATATCTAATTCAAGTAAGTTAAGTGCATCTATGATGAGACCTCACTGAATTTCAGTAACAATGTTTGAAACCCGCAGAAACTATATTACCTAATAATCTGTAAACTCCCTGAATTTCCCTTCTAGAATCATTATTCTCTACCTAAATGAACCTCCATTGTTCTAAATTTTGGGGAAGTCTTTTTTAAAAATTATTATTATACTTTAAGTTTTAGGGTACATGTGTACAACGTGCAGGATTGTTACATATGTATACGTGTGCCATGTTGGTGTGCTGCACCCATTAACTCATCATTTAGCATTAGGTATATCTCCTAATGCTATCCCTCCTCCCTCCCCCCACCCCACAACAGTCCCCAGTGTGTGATGTTCCCCTTCCTGTGTCCATGTGTTCTCATTGTTCAATTCCCACCTATGAGTGAGAACATGTGGTGTTTGGTTTTTTGTCCTTGTGATAGTTTGCTGAGAATGATGATTTCCAATTTCATCCATGTCCCTACAAAGGACATGAACTCATCATTTTTTATGGCTGCATAGTATTCCATGATGTATATGTGCCACATTTTCTTAATCCAGTCTATCTTTCTTGGACATTTGGGTTGGTTCCAAGTCTTTGCTATTGTGAATAGTGCCGCAATAAACATACGTGTGCATGTGTCTTTACAGCAGCATGATTTATAATCCTTTGGGTATATACCCAGTAATGGGATGGCTGGGTCAAATGGTATTTCTAGTTCTAGATCCCTGAGGAATCGCCACACTGACTTCCACAATGGTTGAACTAGTTTACAGTCCCACCAACAGTGTAAAAGTGTTCCTATTTCTCCACATCCTCTCCAGCACCTGTTGTTTCCTGACTTTTTAATGATCGCCATTCTAACTGGTGTGAGATGGTATCTCATTGTGGTTTTGATTTGCATTTCTCTGATGGCCAGTGATGATGAGCATTTTTTCATGTGTTTTTTGGCTGCATAGATGTCTTCTTCTGAGAAGTGTCTGTTCATATCCTTTGCCCACTTTTTGCTGGGGTTGTTTTTTTTTTCTTGTAAATTTGTTTGAGTTCATTGTAGATTCTGGATATTAGCCCTTTGTCAGATGAGTAGATTGCAAAAATTTTCTCCCATACTGTAGGTTTCCTGTTCACTCTGATGGTGGTTTCTTTTGCTGTGCAGAAGCTCTTTAGTTTAATTAGATTCCATTTGTCAATTTTGGCTTTTGTTGCCATTGCTTTTGGTGTTTTAGACATGAAGTCCTTGCCCATGCCTGAATGGTATTGCCTAGGTTTTCTTATAGAGTTTTTATGGTTTTAGGTCTAACATGTAAGTCTTTAATCCATTTTGAATTAATTTTTGAATAAGGTGCAAGGAAGGGATCCAGTTTCAGCTTTCTACATATGGCTAGCCAGTTTTCCCAGCACCATTTATTAAATAGGGAATCCTTTCAAATTTTGGGGAAGTCTTAAGGGCTCTAGGATTCAGTGCTTGGGGGCATCAAGAAGGTCCATTATGATAAAGAGCTAAGACATGACCCTACTGTCTTAGCTTTGTTGCTAAAAAACTCTTCACAGCGCAATTTTTTCTGTTATTGTATTTGGACTTCAGCTAACCCGTGTACTTTCTGGGAACTTTTACAGGTCTTTGAACATACAGAGTAAAAGCAAAGGATTCACATATTTATCCCTTGCTGTTACAAATTCAATGGTAGGAAATCTGCCATCTGGCTTAGTTTCAGGTATCTGACATCTTAGGGATGAGTAAGACAGCTTGGAAAAATTGCAAATGAAATAAGACCCCTAATTCCACTTTGCTATCAAGGAGCTGTAAGAAATGGGAGTTCAAGGACTTTACTTTCAATGTTTCTAATTTTTTGTAACATTCTAGTATCTATGCCATTTTGAATCTTAAGTTATACTATAGGAATTTATGAAAACTTTTAGTCTAAAAGACATTGCTAACATGATCAAGGGCTTAAAACCAAGCGTATTTCCAAGAAATCCAAGCTATTTCTAAAGGAATAGTCAACTGAATTGTTGAAATAAAACAACTAGAAAAGTAATTAAATTAACAGGATTTTAACTTTGGAGTTTAACCTTAATTTTTTTTAAGTTTAAAATTGAATGATGTATTGGGTTAGGATAGGTTTGCAAAGAGCACCGATTGAAAAATACCCAGGTTTGGGGGAGGAGCCAAGATGGCCGAATAGGAACAGCTCCGGTCTACAGCTCCCAGCCTGAGTGAGGCAGAAGACGGGTGATTTCTGCATTTCCATCTGAGGTACCGGGTTCATCTCACTAGGGAGTGCCAGACAGTGGGCGCAGGTCAGTGGGTGCACACACCGTGCATGAGCCGAAGCAGGGCAAGGCATTCCCTCACTCGGGAAGCACAAGGGGTCAGGGAGTTCCCTTTCCTAATCAAAGAAAGGGGTGATGGACGGCACCTGGAAAATCGGGTCACTCCCACCTGAATACTGCACTTTTCCTACGGGCTTAAAAAACGGTGCACCACGAGATTATATCCCGCACCTGGCTCGGAGGGTTCTATGCCCATGGAGTCTCGCTGATTGCTAGCACAGCAGTCTGAGATCAAACTGCAAGGCGGCAGCCAGGCTGGGGGAGGGGCACCCACCATTGCCCAGGCTTGCTTAGGTAAACAAAGCAGCCGGGAAGCTCGAACTGGGTGGAGCCCACCACAGCTCAAGGAGGCCTGCCTGCCTCTGTAGGCTCCACCTCTGGGGGCAGGGCACAGACAAACAAAAAGACAGCAGTAACCTCTGCAGACTTAAATGTCCCTGTCTGACAGCTTTGAAGAGAGCAGTGGTTCTCCCAGCACACAGCTGGAGATCTGAGAACGGGCAGACTGCCTCCTCAAGTGGGTCCCTGACCCCTGACCCCCGAACAGCCTAACTGGGAGGCACCCCCCAGCAGGGACACACTGACACCTCACACTGCAGGGTACTCCAACAGACCTGCAGCTGAGGGTCCTCTCTGTTAGAAGGAAAACTAACAAACAGAAAGGACATCCACACCAAAAACCCGTCTGTACATCACCATCATCAAAGACCAAAAGTAGATAAAACCACAAAGATAGGGAAAAAACAGAATAGAAAAACTGGAAACTCTAAAAAGTAGAGCGCCTCTCCTCCTCCAAAGGAACGCAGCTCCTCACCAGCAACGGAACAAATCTGAACGGAAAATGACTCTGACTAACCGAGAGAAGAAGGCTTCAGACGATCAAATTACTCTGAGCTATGGGAGGACATTCAAACCAAAGGCAAAGAAGTTGAAAACTTTGAAAAAAATGTAGAAGAATGTATAACTAGAATAACCAATATAGAGAAGTGCTTAAAGGAGCTGATGGAGCTGAAAACCAAGGCTCGAGAACTACGTGAAGAATGCAGACGCCTCAGGAGCCGATGCGATCAACTGGAAGAAAGGGTATCAGCAATGGAAGATGAAATGAATGAAATGAAGTGAGAAGGGAAGTTTAGAGAAAAAAGAATAAAAATAAATGAGCAAAGCATCCAAGAAATATGGGACTATGTGAAAAGACCAAATCTACGTCTGATTGGTATACCTGAAAGTGATGGGGAGAATGGAACCAAGTTGGAAAACACTCTGCAGGATATTATCCAGGAGAACTTCCGCAATCTAGCAAGGCAGGCCAACATTCAGATTCAGGAAACACAGCAAACGCCACAAAGATACACCTCGAGAAGAGCAATTCCAAGACACATAATTGTCAGATTCACCAAAGTTGAAATGAAGGAAAAAATGTTAAGGGCAGCCAGAGAGAAAGGTCGTATTACCCTCAAAGGGAAGCCCATCAGACTAACAGCGGATCTCTCGGCAGAAACCCTACAAGCCAGAAGAGAGTGGGGGCCAATATTCAACATTCTTAAAGAAAAGAATTCTCTTGCGATAGTTTACTGAGAATGATGGTTTCCAATTTCATCCATGTCCCTACAAAGGACATGAACTCATCATTTTTTATGGCTGCATAGTATTCCATGGTGTATATGTGCCACATTTTCTTAATCCAGTCTATCATTGTTGGACATTTGGGTTGGTTCCAAGTCTTTGCTATTGTGAATAGTGCCGCAATAAACATACGTGTGCATGTGTCTTTATAGCAGCATGATTTATAATCCTTTGGGTATATACCCGGTAATGGGATGGCTGGGTCAAATGGTATTTCTAGTTCTAGATCCCTGAGGAATCGCCACACTGACTTCCACAATGGTTGAACTAGTTTACAGTCCCACCAACAGTGTAAAAGTGTTCCTATTTCTCCACATCCTCTCCAGCACCTGTTGTTTCCTGACTTTTTAATGATTGCCATTCTAACTGGTGTGAGATGATATCTCATAGTGGTTTTGATTTGCATTTCTCTGATGGCCAGTGATGATGAGCATTTTTGGGAGATATACCTAATGCTAGATGATTAGTTAGTGGGTGCAGCGCACCAGCATGGCACATGTATACATATGTAACTAACCTGCACAATGTGCACATGTACCCTAAAACTTAAAGTATAATAAAAAAAAAAAAGAAAAAGAATTTTCAACCCAGAATTTCATATCCAGCCAAACTAAGCTTCATAAGTGAAGGAGAAATAAAATACTTTACAGACAAGCAAATGCTGAGAGATTTTGTCAACACCAGGCCTGCCCTAAAAGAGCTCCTGAAGGAAGCGCTAAACATGGAAAGGAACAACTGGTACCAGCCGCTACAAAATCATGCCAAAATATAAAGACCGTCGAGACTAGGAAGAAACTGCATCAACTAACGAGCAAAATAACCAGCTAACATCATAATGACAGGATCAAATTCACACATAACACTATTAACTTTAAATGTAAATGGACTAAATGCTCCAATTAAAAGACACAGACTGGCAAATTGGATAAAGAGTCAAGACCCATCAGTGTGCTGTATTCAGGAAACCCAACTCACATGCAGAGACACACATAGGCTCAAAATAAAAGGATGGAGGAAGATCTACCAAGAAAATGGAAAACAAAAAAAGGCAGGGGTTGCAATCCTAGTCTCTGATAAAACAGACTTTAAACCAACAAAGATCAAAAGAGACAAAGAAGGCCATTACATAATGGTAAAGGGATCAATTCAAGAAGAAGAGCTAACTGTCCTAAATATATATGCACCCAATACAGGAGCACCCAGATTCATAAAGCAAGTCCTGAGTGACCTACAAAGAGACTTAGACTCCCATACATTAATAATGGGAGACTTTAACACCCCACTGTCAACATTAGACAGATCCACGAGACAGAAAGTCAACAAGGATACCCAGGAATGGAACTCAGCTCTGCACCAAGCGGACCTAAGAGACATCTACAGAACTCTCCACCCCAAATCAACAGAATATACATTTTTTTCAGCGCCACACCACACCTATTCCAAAACTGACCACATACTTGGAAGTAAAGCTCTCCTCAGCAAATGTAAAAGAACAGAAATTATAACAAACTATCTCTCAGACCACAGTGCAATCAAACTAGAACTCAGGATTAAGAGTCTCATTCAAAACCGCTCAGCTACATGGAAACTGAACAACCTGCTCCTGAATGACTACTGGGTACATAACGAAATGAAGGCAGAAATAAAGATGTTCTTTGAAACCAAGGAGAACAAAGACACAACATACCAGAATCTCTGGGATGCATTCAAAGCAGTGTGTAGAGGGAAATTTATAGCACTAAATGCCCACAAGAGAAAGCAGGAAAGATCAAAAATTGACACTCTAACATCACAATTAAAAGAACTAGAAAAGCAAGAGCAAACACATTCAAAAGCTAGCAGAAGGCAAGAAATAACTAAAATCAGAGCAGAACTGAAGGAAATAGAGACACAAAAAACCCTTCAAAAAATTAATGAATCCAGAAGCTGGTTTTTTGAAAGGATCAACAAAATTGATAGACCGCTAGCAAGACTAATAAAGAAGAAAAGAGATAAGAATCAAATAGACGCAATAAAAAATGATAAAGGGGACATCACCACCGATCCCACAGAAATACAAACTACCATCAGAGAATACTACAAACACCTCTACACAAATAAACTAGAAAATCTAGAAGAAATGGATAAATTCCTTGACACAAAAACTCTCCGAAGACTAAAGCAGGAAGAAGTTGAATCTCTGAATAGACCAATAACAGGCTCTGAAATTGTGGCAATAATCAATAGCTTACCAACCAAAAAGAGTCCAGGACCAGATGGATTCACAGCCGAATTCTACCAGAGGTACAAGGAGGAACTGGTACCATTCCTTCTGAAACTATGCCAATCAATAGAAAAAGAGTGAATCCTCCCTAACTCATTTTATGAGGCCAGCATCATTCTGATACCAAAGCCGGGCAGAGACACAACCAAAAAAGAGAATTTTGGACCAATATCCTTGATGAACATTGATGCAAAAATCCTCAGTAAAATACTGGCAAACCGAATCCAGCAGCACATCAAAAAGCTTATCCACCATGATCAAGTGGGCTTCATCCCTGGGATGCAAGGCTGGTTCAATATACACAGATCAATAAATGTCATCCAGCATATAAACAGAGCCAAAGACAAAAGCCACACGATTATCTCAATAGATGCAGAAAAGGCCTTTGACAAAATTCAACAGCCCTTCATGCTAAAAACTCTCAATATATTAGGTATTGATGGGATGTATTTCAAAATAATAAGAGCTATCTATGACAAACCCACAGCCAATATCATGCTGAATGGGCAAAAACTGGAAGCATTCCCTTTGAAAACTGGCACAAGACAGGGATGCCCTCTCTCACCACTCCTATTCAACATAGTGTTGGAAGTTCTGGCCAGAGCAATTAGGCAGGAGAAGGAAATAAAGGGTATTCAATTAGGAAAAGAGGAAGTCAAATTGTCCCTGTTTGCAGATGACATGATTGTATATCTAGAAAACCCCATTGTCTCAGCCCAAAATCTCCTTAAGCTGATAAGCAACTTCAGCAAAGTCTCAGGATACAAAATCAATGTGCAAAAATCACAAGCATTCCTATACACCAACAACAGACAAACAGAGAGCCAAATCATGAGTGAACTCCCATTCACAATTGCTTCAAAGAGAATAAAATACCTAGGTATCCGACTTACAAGGGATGTGAAGGACCTCTTCAAGGAGAACTACAAACCTGCTCAAGGAAATAAAAGAGGATACAAACAAATGGAATAACATTCCATGCTCATGGGTAGGGAGAATCAATATCGTGAAAATGGCCATACTGCCCAAGGTAATTTATAGATTCAATGCCATTCCCATCAAGCTACCAATGCCTTTCTTCACACAATTGGAAAAAATGACTTTAAAGTTCATATGGAACCAAAAACGAGCCCACATCGCCAAGTCAATCCTAAGCCAAAAGAACAAATCTGGAGGCATCACACTACCTGACTTCAAACTATACTACCAGGCTACAGTAACCAAAACAGCATGGTACTGGTACCAAAACAGAGATATAGATCAATGTAACAGAACAGAGCCCTCAGAAAGAACGCTGCATATCTACAACTATCTGATCTTTGACAAACCTGAGAAAAACAGGCAATGGGGACAGGATTCCCTATTTAATAAATGGTGCTGGGAAAACTGGCTAGCCATATGTAGAAAGCTGAAACTGGATCCCTTCCTTACACCTTATACAAAAATCAATTCAAGATGGATTAAAGACTTAAACGTTAGACCTAAAACTATAAAAACCCTAGAAGAAAACCTAGGCATTACCATTCAGGACATAGGCATGGGTAAGGACTTCATGTCTAAAACACCAAAAGCAATGGCAACAAAAGCCAAAATTGACAAATGGAATCTAATTAAACTAAAGAGCTTCTGCACAGCAAAAGAAACTACCATCAGAGTGAACAGGCAACCTACAAAATGGGAGAAAATGTTTGCAACCTACTCATCTGACAAAGGGCTAATATCCAGAATCTACAATGAACTCAAACAAATTTACAAGAAAAAAACAAACAACCCCATCAAAAAGTGGGCGAAGGACATGAACAGACACTTCTCAAAAGAAGACATTTATGCAGCCAAAAAACACATGAAAAAATGCTCACCATCACTGGCCATCAGAGAAATGCAAATGAAAACCACAATGAGATACCATCTCACACCAGTTAGAATGGCAATCATTAAAAAGTCAGGAAACAACAGGTGCTGGAGAGGATATGGAGAAATAGGAACACTTTTAGACTGTTGGTGGGACTGTAAACTAGTTCAACCATTGTGGAAGTCAGTGTGGTGATTCCTCAGGGATATAGAACTAGAAATACCATTTGACCCAGCCATCCCATATCCCATTGGGTATATATCCATTGGGTATATACCCAAAGGACTATAAATCATGCTGCTATAAAGACACATGCACACATATGTTTATTGCGGCACTATTCACAATAGCAAAGACTTGGAACCAACCCAAATGTCCAACAATGATAGACTGGATTAAGAAAATGTGGCACATATACACCATGGAATACTATGCAGCCATAAAAAATGATGAGTTCATGTCCTTTGTAGGGACATGGATGAAATTGGAAATCATCATTCTCAGTAAACTATCACAAGAACAAAAAACCAAACACCACATATTCTCACTCATAGGTGGGAATTGAACAATGAGATCACATGGACATAGGAAGGGGAACATCACACTTTGGGAACTGTTGTGGGGTAGGGGGAGGGGGGAGGGATAGCGTTGGGAGATATACCTAATGCTAAATGACTAGTTAGTTGGTGCAGCGTACCAGCATGGCACATGTATACGTATGTAACTAACCTGCACAATGTGCACATATACCCTAAAACTTAAAGTATAATAAAAAAAATTAAAAAATAAAAATAAAAAAATAAAAAAAATAAAAAATAAAATAAAAATACCCAGGTTTTACCACTTTCTGGTAATTTCCTTAAACATGCAGAACTTAGCCTCTTGTTCTTCTTTTCCATCTTCTCTTTCTTCCACTGGTGTGGGGCTAGCAATCTAGCAGGAAATATTAAATTGTGATTTTTTGTCTCCCACATTTTTTGTCCCCCTCATTTTAAAGTCACAGCTATGCTTTGTAATTTTTTGCCTCTGGAATGTTTGTAATGTATTCCATAGAAAGCAGAAGCTTTGATAATTCTCTTTCTGTTCTGTTGAGCTTTATTTTTTTCAGGATTTTAAGGCCATGAAATATCATGCTAGCATTCTGAAACGCAGAGAGTTGGGAGCAGATGCATGAATCAGAAATAAGCTGAGCAGGGAGGGAAGCTTCTAAGAAAATTGGAAAAACAGGAAAGTTTATGCCTTCTCAGAAGAGAGGATACCTGTGCTCAGGGATTATGTTGCAATGATGTCGAGACCTAAGAGAGAAATGGCTGCCATCTCCTAGGTCTCCCCGCCCTGCCTAAAGGTCACATGCCTCAAGCCTCACAGGAAAGCAGCAGAGCAACTTCTCCTGAAGTTACCATGTGAACTGAGATGATCACGGGTGTCTGAACTGGCATCAGTATGGATGAGTGATCACCAGATGGGCCTCTCCCAAGTCTTAGTGCTATTTTGATCCTGGTGTTTTACACAACTCTGGGGTAAAGGGTGGGGAATGCTGCAACAATAACAGGTTAGATCACCTTTCAACCCAGGAAGCTGGGGACCACAGTCAGTATTAGGTTGACTGAAAATAAATTTTAATGAGAAATTTCTTGCATGCCTGATGTTGTGGGCTGAGAATCTGACAAGTAATATATACTGATTTCCTCCATCCCTCCATTCTTTCCTTCCTTTCTCCTTTCCTCAGTCCCTCCCTCTCTTTCTCTTTCTCCCCCTCTCCCCTTTTCTTCCTTCTTGGTATCTTTCTGTAGTTGATCTGTATCATAATTATTGCTGACTTTCTGGACTGACTAGCTTAATGGATTGGGGCATGATGTCAATGGAGCAGTGATCCCACTTCTGTTTAGTCATTGTTCAGCAAGCTTTGAACAGAAAAAAGAACTACTCAATGACTAAAGCTCATTCTTCTTTTCTTCAGCAGTCAAAAAAAAAAAAAAAGCCCCACAAATAGGAATCGATTGCTCAAAGAGAATTTTACAATATGCATTACTAAGACTTAGAGAGATATGTCCCACAGGGCCTGACCAATCAGAGCATTGTATCTGCTCAAGACAGTCACTGGTTCAAAGATGACAACAAGACATAGGACACTGCTTCGAAAGTTCAGGAAAGAACTTTTCAGTAGGATCTCTGAGTCTAAGTATGACTTACGCCTAGAATTGACAGTTGTCATTTTTGCCACCACATGAGAAGAACTTATCTAAAAAGTGAAGACATTGAGTCTCTGAATCCAGCCTATTTTAAGTTTTATAATCTCCTGAATTTCTTACGTACATTAGCCAATATAAATTACCTCCTCCACTTTTTTCCTTAAACTATTTTGAGTTGGGCTTCTGTCACTTGCTTTCAAAAGTACCTGATTAATAGAGAAATCACGTCAAGTCAGGGAATAACTGTAATCTATAAGGGAAAAGCCAGGATCCCAGAAGAAATTCAAAGCGTTTGTAGCAAAAAGAATGGTCACAGTAATCATATATTTTAAATAATATTAACTCTATTTCTCAGTATCATGTCTACCCTTGTTTACTTGTAAAGCCTTCCAATAGGGGTCACTCTATAAAAACAGAATGGTGTTTCCTCTGCTCTTCTGCAAGTTTTATAATTTCTGAAACAGGAATTATTTCCAAGTAGAAGGCTGCTGTGAACCCACAATGGCTTTCATGGAAGATAATAAGTTTGTATCAATTTACAATTGTAAGCAGAAGAAGCTTTTGTCTGTTAAGGCTTTTTCATTAAAAGTTACAGAACATTATATAACACTACACAAAGCCTAGGTAAAGAAGAAGGCTACAATATCTGCCAAAGATGTTGCCCGTGCTGTGGATTCTTTTACCTGAGAGAAACGACATTTGGTTCATTTACTGATCTTGTTGGATGACTGACTGCATTAGACCAACATATGCCAATTCATCACCAAAGCCAATTTCTTGCCACTGGGTCATAGAATAGGTGATATTATTTTATACTATGAGGCAGAACCTTGATAGGTCCTTTTTCTTGTAAGTGCTAGCAAAATAATAAATTTACCCTGTACCGTTTTGGGATTAAAGAAGGAAGGTGTTCTGCTTACTTAGAAGAAAATCAAAATTATTCTTGCTCATGATGACTATGCTTTTTTTCTGATAAAGAAAAAAAGTAGAAAAAAATGTTAATCTTTAAAACCTAGTGCATTTTGGGGTTTTATGGGTTTTTTTCTTTGGCTTTTGTTATTTGCATCATTATATCAAGTGACAGCAGGTAGGTCCCGTAAGTTTAAGCAAAAAAGGGAAAGTCATTAGAAGGTTTAGAAATAGAGAATGGACAGCCAACTGCAAGAAAGTCAGCGATGCTGTCGGACCTCAAAAATAATTGACACCGGCCGGGCGCGGTGGCTCACGCCTGTAATCCCAGCACTTTGGGAGGCCGAGGCGGGCGGATCGCGAGGTCAGGAGATCGAGACCATCCTGGCTAACATGGTGAAACCCCGTCTCTACTAAAAATACAAAAAATTAGCTGGGCGTGGTGGCGGGCGCCTGTAGTCCCAGCTACTCCGGAGGCTGAGGCAGGAGAATGGCGTGAACCTGGGAGGCGGAGCTTGCAGTGAGCTGAGATTGCGCCACTGCACTCCAGCCTGGGCGACAGAGCCAGACTCCGTCTCAAAAAAAATAAAATAAAATAAAATAATTGACACCAGAGATGAGAATTTGAATTTTATCAAATGCTTTTATTAAATGTGTTAATAATAATTGTGTCTTTTTTCTTGTCATCTGGATGATTTATATTAATAGACATATATTAGTTAGGGTAGGCTAACTTCTACAACAAACAGAATCAAATAGCACAACCATTCAAAAGTTTATTGTTGAGACAGAATTAGAGATGAGTAGGTTAACAAGGCAGTCTTCCTCCACATAATCATTCAGAGACCCAGACTGACAGTCTCTACCATCTTTGAAATATAGCTCCTGTTGTCTTCAGCAAACTAACACAGGAACGGAAAACCAAACACCCCATGTTCTCATTTATAAGTGGGAGCTGAATGACGAGAATACATGGACACATGGGGGGAACAACACACACTGGGGCTTGTTGGCGGCGTGGTTGGAGGGAGGAAGAGCATCAGGAAAAATAGCTAATGGTTGCTGGGCTTAATACCTAGGTGATGGGATGATTTGGGCAGCAATCCACCATGGCACATGTTTACCTATGTAACAAACCTGCACATCCTGCACATGACCCCTAAACTTAAAATAAAAGTTGAAGATAAAAAAATAGCTCCAAGATCTTGGTATCATTTCTATTCCAACCACTTAAAAGGGAATAAGGGCATGCAGCAGTTCTTTGCAAGATGTACGTTGAAGATGCTAGTTTTGCTTACATTCTACTGGCTAAAATGTAATCATATAGCCACATCCAGTTGCAAGAATAGCTGGGAAATGTAGTTTCAGTTTGGGTAGCTAATTTCCAGCAGCAAATAATATACCACAGATAATGGGACAAGAATTATTAGTGGACAGCTGGTTATCTCTGCCATAATGTCCTAATATAGACACACCTTTGACTTTCAGGGATGAAACACACTTGGTTATAATGTATTATTCTTTTAAGGTCTTATATATATAAAAACTGGCATTACTATTCATAAGTGAGTAAGCTTGTAGTTTTATTTTTCTATGCTAAATATTTTATATTTAGTTATTTGTATGCTTTTGTCTTTATTTTAAAAAATTGAGGGAAATTCTGGAAAAGTATAAAAATTATTTCTTTAAGCTTTACAAAAATTTACCCATGAAATAGCATGCCTAAGTTCTTTTAGTAAGTAATTTTTTTAAACAAATTTCATCATTGTCAGGTTCATGACTACGCCAAACATCATGCTAAGGGTCAGGTTCCAGCCCCAGCTAAGGGCCGAGGGAAGTGGGTGTATGTGGCGCAGGGAGCTGGAAGAACACGCGAGAGACAGTAGGTAAATGAGACATGGCTTGATTCAGCATCCCCTTCACAGGGTCAGTGTTACATTTATACACCACACAAACAATAGTGGCTGAGAGCCAGATGGTGAGCTTCTCTATGTTATGTCTACATGGCTATGATTATATAAGACATGGGACTGGTAAAGGGTATGTCCACGCAGTACTGGCTTTACTACCCAAACCGAGTCCGAATTCTCCGGCCCTGGTGTGTACGTCCAGACCATGCAAAATGTCCACCCCCGGAATATGTTCAGGTAAAGGAGAAACATACACAGTATACAGGCACGGAGCCAAGTGGCCATTGCTAAGATGCAGAGACACAGGTTTCACTTTCACCAACTGGCCCCCATAACCATCAATGAATGCAGCTTTGCCCGGAAACTTACCCGGATTTCCATAAACAAAGCTGCAGTCTGCACCAGTATCTACCAGTGCTAGGACCCACTGTACATTGGTGGGAGGCCAATGGATTGCCAGTTCCACACGTGGCCTCTGCTGGGCACCTTGGCCAGTTCCCTGTCAAAGGAAGGGTCTGGTCTCTTTGGCCATCAGCAAACAGTCCTTGAGTACAGCATCTGGGTGGGGCTGGGTTGATCAAGAGTATTTTGCCCCCTTTCGGACATTTTCTGGAATTGCTGCTCTGGGGACAATTGCCTCCACAGAGCCAACGGCATCCCATTGGGTTCCCTGTCAATTTTCTCCCAAGCAACCCCAGCTGCAATTAAATCAATCCACATCTGCACATGGGTTACCCACTGGGGCCCCTGTTGATTTCCTGGGGTGGTTACCTGCAGAGGCGACACCTTCCCCTTCTTTATGGCATGGGTTCCCCAGTCCTGCTAATGGCCTTCTGCCTCCCTGAGGGCTGCCATAGCAGTAGTCACTTCATGTATTTGGCACCCCACATACGGAGTGAACAGCAGCCAGAGAGCCAAAAGCACTCAGGGGCGCTGAGCCCAGCACAAGATCCCTCATGTGGGAGGTAAAATGTTCATCATCTAGCCCCTGGGTATTCAGATCAAACATAGCCTGCCACATACCCATCTCCTGGAGTACCTGCACCAAATCAGTATATGATTGTCATTTACTCACAATTTCTATTTTCTCTGCAGCATCATTCCAAACAGTCCGTATGGCTGCCATCAGCCACTCAATTAACATGTGGTCACCTTGCCCTTGTGCCAACTGTCAGCACAGCTGCAGCTGCTGATGAAGGGAGGGGCGAGTTGTGATAGAAGCCAGCTTCTCCGTCTCAGAAGTGTAGCGAGAAAACCTCATCCCAAAGATGGAGTAACTAGGCTGGGAGGCGCTCCCCTGGGTGCTGCCTGCATTGCTTACCTAACTCCTGCAACTCAGTGGGGGTATAAGCACTATAAGAGGTGTGTTTCACCACTGTGGGGGAGTCCCTGGGCTCTCCCCTGGGGTCCCATCAGCTGCTCATCTTCTACCTTCTGACGGATCACAGGATGAGCCCATAGCAGAGGAGCCTCCTCTTCCTCCTCAGCAACAGCATCAGACTGAGTGGGAGTGTCCCGCCTGGAGGTCGGGCTCAAAGTCTCGCTGACAACTGTTTCTGACTCCAGGCTGTTTATCTGGGCCTCTAAGCACCCTGCTTGCACCTGGAGGTCCTTCACCCCAAGGTTTTGCTCCAAGCTGTGCATTTGCATCCCTGGGTGCTCAACTTGTGCCTGGAGGTCCCTTACCTTTGCTGTCTCCCACAGGGGCTGAGCATGTACTTCGCGTAGTGCAGTCAGAAATGCCCATCTGACTCTGCTGGCGAAGGTGTGCTCCTTCTTGGTGCTGTGAGCTTCCAGCTGCTTCAGTGCCTTCTCCACACTTGCTGGAGACCTGTCCACTGCCTCTCATGTTTCCACTGGGGCTCATCCAAGCAGCACCACTGCCACCAGGTACCACAGCCCATGCTGCGGTCACATAGCAGACTGGGAGCTGAAGACCCACTCACCTTATCCTGTTGACGTCACCAATTGTCAGGTTCACGACTACACCAATGTCATGTTGAGGTCCGAAGGGATTGGGTGGATGAGAAGAAAGCTGAAAGAACACTCGTGGTGGGGGCTGCGGGGGGCGTAGTTAGGTGAAATATGGCTTTATTCAGCAGCAGCTCTCATCAACAGCTTCTGTCTGTCCTGTCTCAGCTGCTTAATCTGGCGGCTCCCACACACAGCTATGAGGCTGGCTCTCCCTTGCCTTCAGAGTAAGCAGCTTAACTCTTTCTCTCTCTGGGCATGAGTGAGCTGAGCTGTGTCCTGGCTGCCCTCCGTCCGTCTGTAAAGATGGACGTATCTGACTCTCTTTCTCTTTCTCTGGGCACCAGCAAGCTGAGCTGTGTCCTGGCTCCCTCCTTTCTGTCTGCAAAGATGAACAGCTCTGGCTCTCTCTCTTTCTCTGGGCACATGCCTATACAGTGTCAGCAGGGCAGTTATACCTTTTATAGACAATAGTGGCATAGCCAAGGGATGGCCTTCCCATATTATGGCTACACAGCTGTGTTTACATTATACATGGAACTGTGCACATACACTGCAAACTCTCTGAGTCACTCTGGCCGGGATGCCCACTTTGGCCTATTCCTTGACCAAAGCACAGCCATTTTCCTTACAGTAATGTATTTCCTGTTGTCCCATTTTGGATATGTATATCTATGTGGGTCATTCTTTTTCCTGTTTCCTATTTGGGCTCCACTTATAGAATTGGTTGTAAATTCCCTGGTGCCCAGCAGTCTCCCTGCAGCCACCTCTCTCCTACTGCATCCTTGGGCAGTCAAGAGTCTAATTTCAGCCCTGACTCCTTGAACCTTTATGTGCCCTTGAACAAGTGATTTGACCTCGCTGTGACTTGATCTTTTTGTCTTTCAGATGGCCTGAGAGTACCTGTGCTGAAATGGAATTGTCTTTGAGTGGACACCTCTTAGATGAGACCTACTGTGGCCAATAGCTCCTGAGGAACTGAAGCCTTCAGTTCAAAACTTGTGTGAGAATAATGAATCTTGCCAACTACTGGAGTGAGCTTAGAAATGAATCCATCCCCAGTTGACCCTTGAATGTAGCCTTGTCAGAGACCCAGAGACAAAGCATCCTGCTAATCTGCACTGGGTTCTAGGCCCACAGAAACCATGGGATAATAACTTTGTGTTGCTGTAAGCCACTGAAAACAAACAAATAAAATACTTAAGATGTTCCCCTGTGGAAGGGTTCCATTGCCAGGGATCTGCACTTCACAACCAAAGGGATTAAAGAGAATTGCCTTCTTCAGATTTCAGACTGTGGCCTGCTTCTGGTTTTTCTTTCTATATTCATATATATGTTTGTTTAAATCATCCTACTTTTGGAGCAGGAAAAATTACTATTACAGTTTATACAAAGGGAAGAAATCTGGTACATGCTAAAGTTATTCATCTGTAACTACCTGACGAGCCCAATTAGTTGCTTGCTCCTATGGATTCTGAGCCTAAAATCCCTTCAACAGATCTTTGACCTTTTTTCAGGTAAGTTTTTGGAAGTATCCTATTTATTCACTTACTTGGGCCAGAGACTATAGAGATTAAGAGAAAGTTTGATATTTGACCCTAATTTTAGGCTAAAACAATTTAGGTGGAAAGAACAGACACAATTCAATTTAACCATATTCAACTGCTGTGCTTTAGAAAGCTGGGAGTGTGGAGAATGGAGTAGGTGTACAGAAAAATAAGAACAGTTCTGTTCTTGAGGGCTTGATAAAGGCTGCTGTGAGTTGGATGGACAATAATTACTACTGACTAGGTCTAGCTGGGATAGTTAGGGGAGACTTTCTGAAAGAGGCAACACATGAGCTGGGTTCTAAATCTCAAACAGGATTTGATGGCTGAAGATGAGGGTAATAAAACAAGAGAAACAAGTACATTCCAGATAGAAAGAATAGTATAAGCCAAGAAAAACCTATTCCAGGGCAGCAGGGAAGAGTCTGAAGTGGCAAAACAAAGTAGGAGGCAAAGCTGTCAATATAAGTAACTTGGTAGAGAAACATTAGGAGTTTGGATTTTATCCCATTGACTAGGAGGATTTAAAAACAGAAAATGCCCACAGGGGCCAGGCAAGTTATGAGTAAATAAAAGGTCCAGGTGTAAGTGCAACAGGGCCCATGGACATAGGAATGGGGGATGTGAAAAACCAACCTTTGCTAACAGTGAGTTCTACTATGCAGCTTTAGCTGATTATAGCCAGACTCGAAAGCAACCTTTGTAGGGTTGACAGTTCTTGTGATTGTTCAAGAAAAAAATTTATGTAAAATCTACTGACTTGAAAATACTAGATTAATTTATTTAATGTTATAGAGCTCAAATAAAACACATTTGTCTTATTTATAGCCCAGGAGCTTTTGGTGGTGATGGTGGGTAACAATTTTGGTAGGAGAGAAGGCTATGAGTTGAATGGTGTCTT
Source organism: Gorilla gorilla gorilla (assembly GCF_029281585.2). Taxonomy (NCBI): domain Eukaryota; kingdom Metazoa; phylum Chordata; class Mammalia; order Primates; family Hominidae; genus Gorilla; species Gorilla gorilla. Next base: position 36,402,310 of record NC_073233.2, on the reverse strand, counting down.
AGGAATATTTGGCATTTGTGATAGATTGGACAAGGTAGAGATGTAAAAGAAAAAATGTCTCAGGCCGGGTATGCTGGCTCACACCTGTAATCTGAGTACTTTTTGTGGCTGAGGTGGGATTGTTTGAACCCAGGAGTTCAAGGCTAGCCTGGGCAATATGGTGAGACCTTGTCTCTACAAAAACGTTTATTAAAAAATTAGCAAAGCATGATGGTGTGCACCTGTAGTCCCAGCTACTTGGGATGCTGAGGTGGGAGGATTGTTTAAACCGGGGAGTTCGGGGCTGAGGTTAGATGAAATACCACTGAAAGGCCACTGCATTCCAGCCTGGGTGACAGAGTAAGACCCTGTCTCAAAATAATAATAATAATAATTGCATCAGACCACTTAAACAGGAAGACCTTATTCAAGATTACCACAATAAGGAGAGAAATTGAATTCAACTTTGCCGAATGAAAAGTGGGAGAGTTTTTAAGCACTGAGATGCACTAGTAGAAAAATATTGAAGGAAGTTAGTGGAGAGGTTGATCAATGTGATGAGAACATCTGTAATTGCTAACTGGCTGTTTTAAAAGCTAGGCTCCCATCCCTCCACGGAGACTGGACTGTAAGAGTGCTATCTTTCTTGAGGAGTACATTTCAAAAGGATGGCTCCGAGGTCCTTCCCATCCCAGGTCCTTCAGACATTCCTGGGTTATACAGGATTTATATCTGTTAAAGCAAACTAAATATGGCCAGAGAAGGACTCCTTATTTCTATATTTGAGTCCACGTGAATGAAATGCAACCTAACTTAATGGGTAGACAAGATTGAGAACCTAACTTGGGAGTGTGTGCCTGTAACAGTGGCTGGGCCTTGGCCAATCCCAGCAGCCATATGTCAACCACTCATACAGTGTGGAGTGTTCAAACTGTGTTCAAATAAGGTAAATGCCAACCTGTAACCAATCCAGCTGTTTCTGAACCTCACTTCTGATTTCTGTACATCACTTTTCTTTTTTTGTCTATAAATTTGTTCTGATCATGAGGCATCCCTGGAGTCTCTCTGAATCAGCTGTGATTCTGGGGGCTGCCCAATTCACAAATCATTCATTGCTCAATTAAACTCCTTTAAATTTAATTCAGCTGCAGTTTTTCTTTTACCACATCTAAAACGCAGAGAAAGAATTTACAAGTGCAAGTTTTCTGAAGTAAATGCTCTAAGAAAAGGGAGGACAGAGGCCTAAAGTTAGAAATAAACTTGTCTAGGCTGGGCGTGGTGGCTCATGCCTGTAATCCCAGCACTTTGGGAGGCCGAGGCGGGCAGGTCACTTGAAGTCTGAAGTTTGAGACCAGACTGGCCAACATGGTAAAACCCCGTCTCTACTAAAAATACAAAAATTAGCAGGGCATGGTGTGCATGCCTGTAGTCTCAGCTCCTTGGGAGGCTGAGGCAGGAGAATTGCTTGAATCAGGGAGGCGGAGGTTGCCGTGAGCCGAGATCGCGCCACTGCACCCCAGCCTCGGCGACAGAGTGAGACTACATCTCAAACACACACACAAACGCGCGCGCGCGCGCACACACACACACACACACACACACACACAACTTGTCTAGAGTTTAGTCAAGCTGAGTGTTAAGGCCAACTCATTCAGAGGATAAATGCAGGGAGAAGAGTTAGAAGCTATGGCAATAATCCACATGTCACGTTCTAAAGTCCAAAATGAAGGACTAACACCTGAACCAAGAAAATGTGTGAAAGGCCTTGAAATGAACGAAAAAGATTACTAGGTGCTTTCAGCTGATAAAGTAGGTCTTTTCTAGTGAGCACTCTGCCAGTTTATTTGAATCTATGAGGTTTTTGACTTTCATTGCCTGTGAATTGTTTTCCAAGGATTTACAATGTAAGTTGTGGTTAACTGATTGCAATACAAATTAATCTTCTTTATAGACATGCAAATGAGATCTGTCTGCTGTAGGAACAATTCATTTTCCTTCCCCCGCTACTCATGTAGTAAACCAGTTTTATATCTACTTATAAATTATTTACATCTATTTATAAATTCATGTTAGCATTTCTTATTGCTTATATATGGGTGGTTCTTTGATTGGAATAGCTTACTGGTTCTTTGTTAATTAAAGAGTTACAATATTTAACATGTGTTTGTTTAATTACATGAGAGTCTTAATTATATAGTTTTAAAAAACATTATTCTTTAATACCTATAAGAGAATAAAGGTATAAATGTAAGAGATTTAAAAGATAGAATCAATACAACCCAGTGAAAAATGTGAAGGTTAAGAAAAAGGAAAAAAAAATGATGCTGTTGAATTTTGTATCCAGGGGCTTGGATGGATGATTTGTCATAGAGAGAAATAGGAGTAGCAGGAGGAAGAGAAGTTTGAGTGCCAAAGTGGGAGGAGAGGCATTCCTTCTTTTACAAGTACTGAGTTTGAGAGGAGGTTAAAATATGCTAGTGAAAATGTCCAGCATTTGGACATGATGTGATTGGAAGTCCCATGGGAGATCAAGGCTAGTTGTATCATCTGGGAGTTGTCTTTACATGGGTGACCTACAGAGACGATGATATCCCTGAGGAAGAAAGTAACAAAAGGAGATGAGGGCAGAGCCTTGGGGATTACCCACATTTAGGGACAGGATGATAAGCTGAGGCAGCAGAGCAAGATAGATTATAAATGGTGTTTACAGTTTTTCTCAGGAGTCGGAAACCCTTTAATCCTTTCCCTGCTTCTCTAAGAATTTTATCTTAAACCTCATAGCCTTTCTTCTTTCTTCTTCTTTCTTCTTCGTCTTCTTCGTCTTCTTCCTCCTCCTCCTCCTCTTCTTCTTCTTCTCTTTCTCCTTCTCCTTCTTCTTCATCTTCTTTTTCTTCTTCTTCTTCTTCTTTTTTTTTTTTTTGAGATGGAGCATCACTCTGTTACCCAGGCTGGAGTGCAGTGGTGCGATCTCAGCTCACTGCAACCTCCACCTCCCAGACTCAAGCAATTCTCGTGCCTCAGCTTCCCTAGTAGCTGAGACTACAGGCATGCACCATCATGCCTGGGTAATTTTTGTATTTTTAATAGAGGCAGGGTTTCGTCCTGTTGGCCAGGCTGGTCTCGAACTCCTGACCTCAAGTGATCCTCCTGCCTCGGCCTCCCAAAGTACTGGGATTACAGGCATCATACCCTTCCTTCTATCTATAAACCTTTTCTTCATTCATACATCCTGACTTCCCACTTTCCAGGAGTCATTTCTCTCTTCTGACAGTTCTGAGCTTGTCTGTCAAATAACTTGGAATCTAGAAAATATAGGTGTGACTTCCAGAGCTGCCATTTTAAGCTGTGCAACTAAGCACAAGTGAATTCAGTTCACTGAGCATCCGTTTTCTCATATGACAAAAGCTGACCGTGATACTTTCTCTATACAGTAATTGTGAGAAATAAGTAAGGTAACATAAGGCACTGCTAGGCAGAGCACTTGGCATATAGTAAATGCTCTTTGAATCTGAGTATGAATTGCCAGATAGGCTCCCCTGTAACGGCATGATTCATTTGTAACTTTTGCCCACAACTGAAAGATTTACAATTACACCCCATTTATTGGGGAAAGAGCTATTTATCACAATGAACTATTGTGCTTTTTGAATTCCAAAAGAATTAACCTTCCTCTAAATTCCACTTCCTTATTCCATCGCCTTTTCTCTTTTTGGCTTTTAGTGTATGACGGAAACTTTTTTTCTTGCTTATGCCTCATTTCATGATAGGCTTTCCTAAGCTTATAAGCATAGACCACAGAAATATCAGGAAAATATGAAACTGTAAAACTAAGGTCCAATCAGGTTCAGAACTTTGGTTTAATGTGAATCTTTGTATCTTTTCTCCATGGAAATTTCATATTGCAAGGAGTAGATAAGTGGCTTGCTCTAAGAGTTTAGGAGTGATTAGGTAATTTATTTTCTGCCTCTGTCGGCGCCTGCTTTTTTTTGTTACATTTTATTCTAAACTTTTGTTAAATACATATTTATAATTGAAAGGTTTTATAGTCCATTATGTGCCTTTTATTAGCTATTGAGTTCACATGAAGTTTTCTCTAGGAATCAGCCTGAAAATAATGCTTCTTTATTTTTTATCTTCAAGGTACCCAACCCAGTTGAAGGGGAAAAAGAATGTCTGTGAGATTCTGTTAAATTTCTATCCCTACTCCTATAGTTTCGTCAAGATCAAACAGATTCCACACATTGGCAGCCACACAGAGCAGGGACCAAATCAGATGCATATATGAAGCTGCAATAAAAGAGAGCTTTATAGAAAGGAAATAAAGGCCTAGCAGGCATGGCTGGCTGACAGCTGAAGAAAGTGCTACTATCATTAAGGGGAAGCAAATATACTGCCAAGGTTCAGAGAACATAGTATCAAACATTGCATATGGACCCAATGCTGGGTGACTCATTCTTTTGCTCTTATTGTAAATGGGAGAGCCAAGTGCCTATTCAGAAAATCTGTTGACAACAAGATATAATCTAAAACACTTTAATAGTTGTTGAGATTTGTCAGATTCTTTGTGCAAGAACTGTGCTGAGTAACCCAGCATCTATTGTCTAATCCTACTTTTTAACCATCCAGTTACTTTACTTATGAACAATTTTTTCCAGGTAGGGTACAACATTGAAGGAAAGCAGTGCAATCATTAGAAATAGGTTATGTCATCACTGAGTTTAAAATTATGTGCTTTTAAAATTTTATTTCAGGTGTGTCTTTCATTATATTTTTAAGATACTAATGTAGTTTCATATTCCTCAGCTACTGGGCTTGCTAAATCTTGTAATGTATATTGATTACTTATAGATGGAGAGCAACTGAAGTTCCTAACTAAATCCCCTCCTTTCTCCCTTCCCTCCCTCTTTCTCTTGTCTCTTTCCTTCTCTCCTCCTTTCCCTCCTTTTATCTAGCAAATATTTACTGAACACTTACTAAGCTCTGGAAGTAGAGTAGTGAAAGCCCTTCTGCACTTAAAAAGCTTCTAGTTTAGACAAATTAAACAAATAATATGAGTATTCCACATAATGATCAATGGCATGAATGTCGTGAAACAGGATGCTGTGATGGTGACTGGGCAGTGGGGGTCCTTTAGATTAGGTAGGCAGGAAAGGCCTGTGACATCTGCCTGTGACTTGAATGATAAGGAGGAGCCAGTCATGGAAAGAACTTAGGTCAGGCCTACCAGGCAGAAGGAACAGTAAGGACAGGGGTTCTGAGGGTAGATAGAGCTTGGTGTATTTAAAGAGCCGAAAGGCCATTGTGATTGGTCTCTGGTAAGAGTGAAGATTGCTGAAGTCAGAGACTGAGGCATTGTCTGGTTACTTAGAACCTTGTGAGTCTCTGTCAGGAGGTTGGGTGTTGATCCCAATACCAGGGGAATTCATCTAAATGTGGAATTGTTATGATTAAAGTTTACAAAGGTAACTCTGATGTGAGGTGAGGAGAAAGAACTTAAGGAATTAGAGTAGAAGCAGAAAGGTGCTTTAAGGAGGCATTTAGAGTAATGTCAATAGAAATGATGGCCATTCAATTTGGGATGTTGTTTCTAAGGGAGAAGGGAGTAAAGGATGGTAGGTAAGAAACTAGCAGTGCTGATTTCAGATAAGATAGTAGAATATAAGGAAAAGGGGAGGATCTGATTTAAGAAGTGAGAAACAAAATAAACTTGATTAATCTATATAATTTATGGAGATTTTGGAGTGTTATGACAAGAATGAGATTTCCTTGTAAATATAAAAATCTGCCTAGATCTCAATTTCATTTTTCTTCAAATCTCTCACAGATGTCACAGCTGAGGCCAATGATGTTACCTTCATCCTTCTGCTGTCTTCTCTACAACTCTTGCAGGCTCATCACCACTCCAGAGTCTAGGGAAACTCACAAGTTAGGAGAATTTAGGAAGATACAGATCTGAGACTCAATGCTAAAGCACCCTTCTAATATATGAGGATCACATTGCCTTTAGAGACTTAGATTGACTTAGATTATTTAAAAATGAACAGTCACAAATTTATATTTTTTAATGATTAAAGTTCTAAACACTCAGTATTCTGAGTTTGATACTGTTGTTCATTTTACTAATGAATGGGTCTTAGAAAGAATTTTATTGCGCCTGTAGTAGGGAGTCATATATAAATACTCCTTCTGACAGATAATTTCAAGAACATTTTAATGGAGGGCCTAAAACTTGTATGGCATGACATTTAAGATAGAGGAAGACAGAAATCAAAAGTGTTTTTTTTCCTTTTAATTAGTGGTGGTAACCTCACTATCACAGCTCTCTAAAGTTAAGTTTGACTATATTTGTTATTCTTGAAAATAGGTTCAACTTGACCGGCCAGCCAAGTATTTTCCAACAACCTTCCACATATTCCATTTACACTGAAGCTAATATTGCCCCCACATTTCAATATTATTGTGCTTACAGGAGCATGGCTGAGCTTATTTGATAACACCTCTTTAAATTCAGTTAATTAAATGGAAAAAAGTAAAAAACATTTGTTACTATAGTAAAAAAGTTTATTTGACTGGAATTTTTTCTTCTTTTTGGACTGATTGTTTTGGCATTGTAAATCTGCCTTCCAAATTCACCCACAAACATGTTTCTGTGGAAACAGAGCCACAAATAGAAGCAGTGGTTATTGATTTTCCTTTGGGGCTACCACCTTGTTTCTGCAAAAACCCTGGAGAGCATGTGCCAACTTCCATGTGTATTTTATCTCCTCTTTTCTCTCCCTATTGCTCCCATACCCACATGAGTTTTAAAATAATCAGTTATCTATTATTTATCAAAAAGCCAGTAAACTGGCTGTGTCTTAGTCATCTCAGGCTGCTATAACAAAATATTATAAACTGAATAACTTATAAATAACAGACCTTTATTTCTCACAGTTCTGAAGGCTGGAAGTTTGAGATCAGGGTGTCAGCAGGATCAGGTTTTGGTGAGAGCCCATTTCTTCATTTATAGACACCCGCCATATTTGTGCTGCATCCTCATATGGCAGTAGGAGGAAGGGACGTCTCCAGGTCTTTTTAATAAGGATGTTAATCCTATTTATGGGGCCTCTGCCCTTATAATCTAATTACCTTTTAAAAGCCCCATCTCCAAATGCCTTCACACTGGGGGTTAGGTTTCATTAAAATAATTTTAGGGAGACAAAAGCATCAAGTCTATAGCAAGCTGATGCAACAAGGAGGGGGGAGTCTAGACTTTTCCTGTTATTTGAGCCTTTTTGATTTGGTCCACCTATAGCCAGTTTCTTCTGATTCTGGTTTTTAGGAAGCCCACTCAGGCTCAGACTAACCCATCATCTTAGTCAGCCCCCAATGCCACATCGAAGCTGTTCTTCCTCATGTTCCCCAGTGTTCTCTAGCCTCTCCACAATACTAAGTTCCTTGTCCTTTCATCTGGGCCTTCCACCTTGATATGGTTTGGCTGTTCTCCTACCCAAACCTCATCTTGAATTTCCATGTTTTGTGGGAGGGACCCAGTGGGAGGTAATTGAATCATGGGGGCAGGTTTTCTCATGCTGTTCTCATGATAGTGAATAAGTCTTATGAGATCTGATGGTTTTTTAAACACAGAGTTTCTCTGCACAAGCCCTCTTCTCTTGTCTGCTGCCATGTGAGATGTGCCTTTCACCTTCCACCATGATTGTTAGGCCTCCCCAGCCACATGGAACTGTGAGTTCTCTATTAAACCTCTTTCCTTTGTAAATTTCCCAGTCTCTGGTATGTCTTTATCAGCAGTGTGAAAACGGACTAAAACAGTAAACTGGTACCAGGAGTGGGGTACTACTGAAAGGATACCTGAAAATGCGGAAGTGACTTTGGAACTGAGTAACAGGCAGAGGTTGGAACAGTTTGGAGGGCTCAGAAAAAGACAGGAAAATGTGGGAAAGTTTGGAACTCCCTAGAGACTTGTTGAATGGCTTTGATAAAACTGCTGATAATGATATGGACAATGAAATCCAGGCTGAGGTGGTCTCTGATGGAGATGAGGAATTTGTTGGGAACTGGAGCAAAGGTGACTCTTGTTATGTTTTAGCAAAGAGACTGGTGGCATTTTGCCCCTGCCCTAGAGATTTGTGGAACTTTGAACTTGAGAGACATGACTTAGGGTATGTGGCGGAAGAAATTTCTAAGCAGCAAAGCATTCAAGAGGTGACTTGGGTGCTGTTAATGGCATTCAGTTTTAAAAGGGAAATAGAGCATAAAAGTTTAGAAAATTTGCAGCCTGACAATGTGATAGAAAAGAAAATCTAATTTTCTGAGGAGAAATTCAAGCTGGCTGCAGAAATTTGCATAAGAAACAAGGAGCAGAATGTTAATCCCCAAGACAAGGGGAAAAATGTCTCCAGGGCATGTTAGAGACCTTTGTGGCAGCCTCTCCCAAGAGAGGCCCTTCTCTGTGTGTGTCTTTGCTGTGTTTCTCTCATAAGGATACATTTCATTGGCATTAGAGGCCACCCAGGTGATCCAGAATGTGGAGATCCTCATCTTGAGATCTTTGATTACATCTGCAAAGAGCATTTTACCAAATAAAGTAATATTCACAGATTCAGAGGATTAGGACATGGACATATCACTTGGGGGAGGGTGGTATCATCATTTAGTCCACTACACATAGTAACTATCAAATAAACACTATGAAGAAGAGTAGCTGTTAATAATAGGATGATAATAAGTACTCGTTGGTAGGAAAATCAGAGCACATCTCCACTGGCTGTCTTTATATTTTCTTTCTTCTCTAAATTTATTTTATTTTAACTTTTTTAACTTTTACTTTACGTTCAGGGGTACATGTTAAGGTTTGTTACATAGGTAAACTCATGTCACAGGGGTTTCTTGTACAGATTATTTCATCACCCAGGAATTAAGCCCAGTACCCAATATTTATCTTTTCTGCCCTTCTTCCTCCTTCTACCCTCCATACTCAGGTAGGCCCCAGTGTCTGTTGTTTCCTTCTTTGTGTTCATAAGTTCTTATCATTTAGCTCCCACTTATAAGTGAGAACATGTGGTGTTTGCTTTTCTGTTCCTGCATTAGTTTGCTGAAGATAATGGCCTCCAGGTCCATCCATGTTTCTGCAAAAGACATGATCTCATTCTTTTTTATGATTGCATAGGATTCCATGGTGTTTATGTACCACATTTTCTTTATCCAATCTGTCATTGATGGGCATTTAGGTTGATTCCATGTCTTTGCTGTTGTGAATAGTGCTGCAGTGAACATGCACATGCATCTGTCTTTATGGTAGAATGATTTATACTCCTCTGGGTGTATACCCAGTAATGGGATTGCAGGGTCGAATAGTAGTTCTGCTTTTACCTTAGTGGACTCTGTCATGTTACTTTCCCACATCAGTGACTTCCCTCTTGCTGCTGTTGTCACATGAGAGACTCTTTTGAAATCTTTATATCATTCCTTAAGGTTCAGCTAAAGTTTAACCTCCTCTGTGAAGTCTACTATGATCAATACTGGTGATAATGAAAGCACCTAACATTTATCAAGAGCTTACTTGTCATAGCACAAGAAGCATTAATCTCTCCATTGATATCCCCATTGTTCTTCCTTCCTTTGACTTCCTATAATATTTGTATCTGTACCACCATAAATTCTATTTAATTATATATTCTCAGATATAGTAATTATAGGTTATGCATGTAGCCTATGTATAAATTCTTGATAATATATATTATTCATATAGTATTTTACTACCACCATTACTACTGTGGTTAACTTCCATTAGAGTACTTAACATGGGCCAGGAGCTGAGCTAACTACAGTTGACCTTCAAACAATACAGGGCTTAGGGGTGCCGACCCCCACACAGTGGAAAACATGTATATAATTTTGACTCCCCCAAAACTTTACTACTAATTGCCCACTGTTGACCAGAAGCCTTACCAATAATATAGACAGTCAACATATATTTGGAATGTTATATGTATTAAATATTATATACCTACAAGAAAGTAAGCAAAAAAATTATTAATAAAATCATAAAAAAGAGAAAATATATTTACTCTTCCTTAAGTGGAACCGGATTATCATAAAGGTTTTCATCCTCATCCTCATCCTCTTCACACTGAGTAGGCTGAGGAGGAGGAGAAAGAAAAGGGGTTAGTCTTGCTGTCTTAGGGGTGGCAGTGGCAGAAGAGGTGGAGGAGGTGGAAGGGGAGGCAGGAGAAGCAAACAAACTCGTCCTATTATTGGAAAACATCACCATATAAGTGGACCCACGCAGTTCAAACCTGTGTCGTTCAAGGATCAACACTGTCCTTAAATTTTCTTTTTTAATCCTCAAAGCGATTCTGCAATGTATATGCTTCCATTATTCTTAATCTTTAGATGAAGAAGCTGAAGTTTATAGTTGTTATTTGCCCGTGGCCTACAAGTGACAGAATCAGAGTTGAGCTAAGGCCATCTAATTTTAGAGACCACACAAATGTATACATTGTCTTAAATATTTGCTGCTATATCACATAAGGATTAGCCTTGTCTTCCTAACCATTTGGGTAGATTTGAAGCTTCTTAAGGCTATACCTCTGCTGTTCACAATTGCCTGTTTCGCTGAGTGTTTGGAATGAATACAAGTTTTATCTTGTCTTATATTTTAATGTAGGGGATGATTTAAATGATTCCTTAGCCAAAGACTATTTGTTTTATTTCCTTTAGAAAGCAGGTAATACCTCTTTGCAATGCAGAAGTAAATGGCTGAAAGACAGCTTGAAAGGACAAAAACTGCTTCTTCAACTTACCTTTGCCCACCTCCCATCTTTTGTAAACTTTTCTTCGTCACAGGTAGACAGTCAAGAAATTCAGCATAAATTATTTTCCTCCTTGATATTGTAAAGGTCATTAATTAGAGAGCATTACTAGCATCAGTGGAAGACTGAGAACTGAAAAAGGTGTAGACTTAACCTGTGACAAAGCACTCTAAAGTCCAGGTAGAGGAAGATAATTAACATGATTGTCAAGGAATTTATAGGCCTGTTTTATTTGCTATTCTTCAATAGCAAAACCTTTGCTCTCACAGTACCATGTCCACATAAACTCTGATCTGGTGAGATTTCCTTTCCATTTATTTCACTCATCCAAAGAAACAGAAGATGGTAAGATTTAAAATACATTTTTTTTTCAAACCATCCTCAGACAGTTGTCTTGGTAGTTTGCATCAGATAGGGTAGAAAAAACCAGAATTATGGATGTTAACAGAGAGAAATACCATTTAGTTTTCTCTGAATTTTATTTTGTTAATATTCAATTAATTATTTTATCTTCCATTTACTCTGCAATAAAAAGATTTCTTTTGAAGAAACAAATTAAAAATTCCCCCATCTTAATGAAATGATCAAAATATTTAGTTAAGAGTTATCAAAAATTTCTATTAAAATTACCAAACTAACCTGGCAAATAAAAAAAGTGAGTCATTGTGTTATAAAAATGTTTACTTTGTCAAATAGATTTTAGGAATAGAACAATTATCTCCTTTCTTATGGCATTCATTTGGTTCTAACTGGTGATGATAATAGTATTGTTGATGACAGCTCACCAGCTTATGGTCTCAGAATTTTTCATCTTTACTGCATTTGATCTTCACAACAGCTTTATGGTGAAGCTACTGTTTTAATGCCCAATGAACTGGTAAGAAAAATAAGAATCAGAGATTGTATATTTTCCCAAAGTCATATAGCTAGTGAACAATAGTCAGGATTTGCTCCTAGGCAGTTAGAATATAAAAAGTGTACTGCAAAGTGTGCTGCCCTCTCTAACAACTGCCAATACTTTGTTCTTTATGAACAAACATTTTATATAGCTGACAATGTGACGATGTTGAATTTTGAGTCCTTTGCTCCCAGAAAGCAGCAATGTTGAAGAAATCCTCCTACCCTATAAGGATCACCCTGAGCTGGTGTATTTCAAGCTAAGACCCACCTCCATCCTTCCTCATTACTCCGAAAACTCCTGGATGGCTCTCTTGCTTATCTGTCTTTAAAAAAACCCCAGACCCCCTTCCTTTTCTTTGAGATGTTCCTCATTAATGAATATTCTCTCTACTGCAGTAGTCTAAATAAAATCACTTATTTGGTACACTTGTCTTTCTCAGTTTAGTGCCATAACCAGGATATGATCAGCCCTTGTCTTGGGAGTACCTGCTTACTCTTCTTAGGTAAGGCCTCTTGGAGTGGTTTGTGGTCCACTCCTGACTGCTGATCTGGGACTCAGGACCCAGTGATGATTCCGACTTTTGGTCCTGTGATGTGGGCTCTTGTCTACCAGTAGCATGGTAATGATTTGATTTTGTTTCTTTTTTGGATATTCACTTGATTTCTGGTGCCCACTTATTTTGATTTTGTGGTCTGAGCATTTGCTAATCTCTGTAAAGAAATGAATGATTTATAGAGATCTTGTCTTTGTTGGGTGAAAGATGTTAGAAACTCTAGTGTGTTAGTCTTTTGTGTTTGCCTACATGTCAGTTTCGAGGACAAATCAATCAAGAGCTTGTACCCACTGAGATGAGAATAGCTCTTTAACATGGACTAGTGAGCTTTGTATTTCTGTGTTTATGCTTGACCCATGACTGAATTTTAGAGTTGAGGCTATAAACTTTTTCTCTCTCTTTATACGCTTATGTCTGTATTTCAGAAAGGCTTTTACCTCTCATTGTATGAGAGTATAATATTTTCCTGCTTCTAGATGGTTTTACCAAATTTGATTATAAAATCTCTTAAAGTTCTATTCTAATTGGCTTAGAGGTAAATTATTGCTCATAAATGGAATCTTCCTAAAATTGCCAGAAATTCTAAGACTTTCAGTTTGCTAAATTTTAAAAATGTCCTTCTAAAAACTAACTCAGAAAAGTTTTAAGGTTTCAAGCTCATATAATTTAGGCAAAGCTTTACCAATGAGACATTAATATTTTTAGTTTAATAAAACAGCCATGTTTTATGTAATTTATCAATGTTAACTATAATACTCATGTAGATTTTTATTTTACTTGGTTATGTTTTCCCTAAACTTTTACAGGTTTACTGGTAACTATGCTAATATTTCTTCTACTTAGTGTTTAAGTCATAAAAATATAAATTTGTATTTACCAAATTGAATAATTATTTGTGTTTACCAATTGAACAAAACTTTATTTCATTAGCAATTATACTTTTTAGTATGCTAGCTTGAAGATAATTTCCAAAATCTTTAGGTAGCTTAAAACCTTGAATTGATAATAAATTGAGTTACTTATGGGCTACTTGTTAGATTCCTAGATTATTTCTAAGTAACATATGAAAACAATTACTTATTTTAGTTTTAAGTTTGTATGCTTTTTATTTTTACTTTTATATGCTATAAAGAAGCTATATATTTTTGGATTTGTTAATGAACATGTTCATTTTCACCACTTTGAAGAGTTGTGCTGTAAGGATATATATGGCTATAAAAAGGTATAAAAGACTTTTGGAAAAGGAATTTTATTTGTCATAGCCAAAGTTGGCTAAAGTTTGATTTATTTATAACATTTTTAAAAAGAATATTCTATCAAAGATTATACTGTTGCAAAACTAGCACTTAGTTTTCTCCATTAAAGTAGCATTTTTAAAATTACTGGTCTGCTCTTCATAAGAGAAAATAAACGGTTATTCCTTAGCATCTGTGTAATCTACCTCAATAGCAAAGATTCTGTTTAGGCCTTAACAGACTAACCTATGGTTTGTGCTGCTTTATTATATCCTTGATTATTTAAGAAAACCATGGATTTTCACATAGACTATGAAAAGTAAGCAAGGCTGTGGACAATATCACCAAGAACATGCACATTCTAGCTGAAGACCTTCAAGACACTTAACCAATGGTATTGCATAACCATAAGATTTCTGCCAGCAACCTCTTAGAATCTGCTGCACTGATTACTCTTAGGTTCAATAACTGACTTTTTAGTGCCACCTATTTTACTAATATTTTCTCTTTTCTAGTTTAGGCATCACTCTTTTAAGATGCCTCACCTCAGACCTCTAAAACAACTGACCGGTTCAACTAGTTTTATAGTAACAATGCCAATAAGAACCATTGAGACTATTTCTTTAACCCTGCCTCACCCCATCTAGGATGCTTATTATTGCTTCTGAGTTGTTGAATGTTGAGTGAAGAATGACATTCATTTGTCTTGAACAAAAGGAAAAGACTGACAATGTTGGAGTTTATCTGAGCTCTGTGTTCCCAGAAAAGAGCCATAAGAAGAAAAGCCACAAAGGACCACCCTGTTCCACCATATTTCAAGTTAACGCCCACCTCCATCCTTCTTCGTATCATCTGTCCTATAACACCCATAGGATTCCAGGGTGAACACCTTATGTATCTGCCTCCATAAAACACAAGGTTCCTTCCTTTTCTTTGAGACTATCCTCATTAATGGATGCTCTTCATGTTGTAGTAGGCTAAATAAAATAATTTCCTCAATTCTCCTTTGCATTTTGTCTTTCATGTAACTTATTTCATCCAATTCTCACAACAACCTTAGAAAGCAGGCATCATCATTATCATCTTGCAGATGAGAACACTACAGTTAGAAAACTTCAGAAAACTTAATCAAGGTCATATAGCTAGTAATCGATGGATTTTTTTTTCTGATTTTAGAGTCTGTGCTCTTAACCTATAATTTATATATCAACATAAATTAGTCGCATCATTATGTTTTCATATATCACATTCAACTTAGTAATGAAATATTCAATAACTTCCTTAGAGTTGGAGAGAAGAGTATACTATACTGTTCTTTTAGCTTAAAAGCAGAGCCACAGTCCACCATTTGATGAGCACTATCTTGAGCAGAAAATTAAATGTTATTAAATATATTATTAGTACTGGGACTCTGTTGAGCTAAATTTGAAGCACATGGCTGGGCCACTAAGTACATACACATTAGTGGTGGCAGAAGACCATATAAACTGGAGCTCCCTTGAATGATTGCACCAAATACTTTGCATGAGTCCTGGATAGAAAAACCCTCCCAGATGATCACATATCAACCTAATTTTGTGCATATTGATCTTAAATCTTATTTAATATTATTTTAATTGTCTTGTAAAGGTTAGTATGTCACCCTGCTAAGAATCCTTAATACTCCTTACATTTTTCAGTAAGTATCTCACTGCAAATTCTGAAACTTCCTCACATACATATTTCTGCAATAAAGAAGGCCATAGAGAACTTTTTAGCTTTAGTTTGTTCCTTTTGAAGAATTTTTTCTCTCTAAATGAACCTGAACAAATAGAACAAGTAATCAAGATATTACTTTGAAGAGTGGCCCTTAACATTTTTGTCAATGCAAGATTCTAAAATAATTGCTGGAATGCTCTGCCTCTCAGAAATCACTCTCTTGGTGCTTTTAACTAACACAGAAGAATATGCATACATGAAATTATTCTAAGATAAAAGCAATGGTTCAATATTGTCTTTAAAATATCTTTAATTAGGATCCAGTCAGTTTTATCATGCATTATTCAAATTATCTGCCTTTTAAGTGGAGGAAGATTTAGTACAGCTAATGAAATATCAGGAAAATATCATAATGTCTTAAAGAAACCTGCTGTTGTTTAGAAAACTGCAAGAACAATTCCCATCTGCAAATGGTTATTTATTACTTAGTTATTTTTAGATTTTATTTTTGGGTGCATCGTTCACAGTAGCCTCTAGGTGCATTTGCAGAGCTTTCCTAGTATAGCTTACACACAACATAGCAGACAACATAAACACAGGCTGCATTCACATACGTCAGCATATAAGTCACACACAAACAAGTGAGTGAGGATACTTTTCATAGGGAGTTTATCACCCTATTGGGTGATCTAACAATTCTTTAAAAGCCAGTACATTTAAGTATTTGACAGTAATCAACGAGCTACTTTTTGCAGGGATAATGGTTGCTTTCTGGGCCATGCCTTGTGCCTATAAGTTTTTAATGAGGCTATAAAATGTTTATGTTCTGAAAATGAAATTCTTAGCTCTGAATTACAGAAAAAAGAAACCGCACATAATTTCATTGTAACATTGTATACTAGTTTGCTGTAACTCAATTGTGAAATAGTTTATATAAACTCATATGGAATGTGTAAATTTTAAGCACACTAGATATGACCATGGGAGGGTCTAAGTACAAGTACCAAGGGTTTCCCAAGGTTTTGAAGCAACTGGGCTTGTTGCTGTCAGAATTAATGCACTGGACTTGTGTTGGCTTCTGTTCAGAAAATTTCATCCCACCCACAGACCCAGATGAGTGACTTTGATTTGGGACACAGGTGACTTGGCCACTTAAGCTGGTAAACTGTGATTTGAGTGGCCTTGTTCAAACAGCTAAATCAATTAGATTCCTCCTTTTGGAAAGTTGAAAGTTTGTGAAGGACTGAGAGAGAGTGAGAGAAGGCTGGCTAATCGTCTATTTTTGTCTTTGAATCTTGGTTCCTCAGCTCTTTTCTGGACTCCTGTAAAATCCGAGTCTTCACCACTGTTGTATATACACTAGCTTGAATTGCTTTCCGTTCCTTGCTACCAAAAGAACCTTTAATAAAACAGAAGCTATAACAGTACGCAGCCCATCTTGCCTTTCAGAGAACAGGCAGCACCAGACCAGTGAAAGGAATCCTTAACCACATTTACAAATCAGGACACCTGGGGCTAGTAATCATCACTGCCTCTTAAGTAAATGTGAGTGGTATTCAGATGTAGAACTGTGAACATTCCCCTCTAACCCCAGGACTATCTCTCTAACCTCCTAGGGGTGCCCTCCTATCCATTTCCCCGCACTGAGAAGAGTGACTGAGCCTAGAATTAGGTACTAAGTGAAGGAAGGAGAGAGAGATGGGGTGTATTAGGTAGTGGTGTGGTATAATTAAATTGTGCAGTAGATGCTTTGTATTCACCGGGCTCCTTTTGGGAAAGCCTTTACTCTTTACTAACTTTTGAATCACTCTGCCTAATGGTTTTTCTTTTTTTTCTGCCCCAGATCATCACAGAACAAGCTTTCTTGTCATATAGTCCTCAGCTCAACTGTTATCTCAGTGAGACTTTCCTTAGCTACCCAAATAGAATTGAAACTCCCTTCCCTAACACTCCATTATTGTGTATTATTTTCTGGGTAACATTTATTGTTGTCTGAAATTTCTTGTTTGTTTGAGAGTAAGGACCTTGTCTTCACTTATCACTACTGCTTAGTGCTTAGACTAATGCCTGAGACAAAGTAGATGCTCAGTAAAATTTTGTCGACTGAGTGAAAAATGAATACTGTTAACATTTTGAATGTTCATGCTAATGTAATCTACAGCCATTTTAAAAGAAAAACTGCCAAAAATTCCAAGTTGGTTGAGTAGTAAGTTTTAGATTATGAAGGCCTAATAAAATTTTAGTATCATGTTATCACACTGGTGGGTTGATTGCAAACCTTTCTATCAATTCCTTTAAAGAGAACCTGTAAGAACCATTTATAGCCAACACGTTCTTGAGTTTCAGATACCATTGCAAAGTTTGCTAGTAAAAACAGTCTATATGTCTATTACGCAGTTCTGATGGGGTCTTAACTCAGGCTGCAAAGACAAAATATGGGGTGATTATCCTTTATCTGAAATGCTTGAGACTAGCGGCGTTTCCAATTTTGGAATTTTTTGTTTTTTGGAATATCTGCATTACATTTACTGGTTGAACATTGCTAATCTGAAAATCCAAAATCTGAAATGTTCCAATGAGTACATCCTTTGAGTGCCATGTCAGTGTTCAAAAAGTTTTGAATTATGAAGCATTTTGGATTTTGGATTTTTGGATTTGGTCTACTCAACCAGTACCACAGTCTGAGTGGCTTAAACAACAGAAATCTATGTTCTTATAGTTCTAGGGGCTGAGAAGTACAAGATCAAGGTGCTGATATACTAGGTTTCATTTCAAGCCTCTTCTCTAGGTTTTGAGGTGGCTGCTGTCTTGCTGTATACTCACATGAGACTTCTGTGTGCTCCCTGAAATGGTATCTCTTCTTATAAGGATACTAGTCCCATCATGAGGGCTTCACCCTCAGGACCTCATCCAATCGCGATTACCTCCCCAAAGCCCCATCTCCAAATACCATAACATTGGGAATTAGGGCTTCAACATATGGATTTTGGTGTGATCACAAGTCTTCAGTCCATGACAGATGGTTATTGTTTTAAAATGATGTCCTATATTTATGTTGTATTTTTATGGTTGTAGAATTCTTTCCCATACACTTTTTCATATGATCCATATTCATGATTTTGTGAAATATGACTGATGCTATAGTACTCATTTTTACAGACAAGAAAATTTAGGCCTACAAAGGTGAGTTGTCTTAGCCACAGGTTCTGCAGCCAAGAGGCTGGAGAGAAAAACCTATAGCCCCAGGATCTGGTCTTTGCTCCAGGCCCTCAAGCAATTCAAGAGCAATTGCTTTGGTCAAATGTTTACATAGCTCTTTTCAAGGGTTGCTATGAATAGTTAAAATTTCACTGTAAACTTAAAAATTTAAAGTTATAAATTTACTTTCAAGTTTAAACCTATACATGAATGAAGAAAAGGTCTCTTTGCTAAAAACCATCCAAAGGAAATGGGTAGTGTTTGTACCCCCATATAGCCTTTGGAGATGACAGCCTAAGATCTCTGTGTTTATTCAGAACAAGAGCTGATATGTGAGACTAACTGAGAAATAAATTGGAGGAGCTTCAAGTGTACATAAAATCTGATGTGTGACATGCTGTTCTCCAGGGTCAATGATGAGAAACTGAAAGTTAGCATCCTTATGACACCCATACTCTCAGCTTTGTTTGTTTTAAATTTTTGTTTTAAAATATATCAGTTGGCTAATCCCTAAAATTTTGTTTCTATCTTTAGCCAGGAGTGAAAAAAAGTGAACAAGTTACAGAAATAATTTTGGGTAGATTTCCCAACTGATCTGTACCCTGTGGGAATTTCTTCCACATGAGAATATCCTTCCTACAAGTATGGTCCTTGTTTTGAAAAGCATGTGCTGGACAAGCTTTTTCTAACACTTAAACAAATCAAAAGGAATGCTGGTCTGATGAAGTAGTTCGGATGCTGGCAGCCTGTAGAAATGCATGTAAACATCCTTATGCTGGAGAACAGAGGCTCTCTGTGAGCTTTGGTGATGGCTGTCCTTGGGCAGTAGGTGGAAGGTGTTGATCAAAATCAAAATGGGAGTGGAAGGGGAGAAGTCAACTCTCAAGAGAAGACGCCAGCCTGACTTAATGTCGTTGACTATATTTAAAGGGGCTGCCAATGATTTTGAAACACATTTTTTTTTTGCAGGGGATATACCATGATCTTTAGTTTTTATAAAAAGGATCACGTTTAGACATCTGGGGAAAACTCTTTGACATGAACAATTACACTTTACTGCAAAAGGCATGGCGGTGGTAGTATCTGTAGAACTGAAACACCGTCCCATACCCAAACCTTGTCTTGATTCACCTCTGCCCCAAGTTTGCTCCTGATTGGTGCCAGCAAATGAGGCTATGGATAATTTCTGTCTGCGCCAGGATTGGTACTTCACTTTCACTGAATCTCCACAACCACCCTATTTCCTAAGCACATATAAGGAAAACAAAGAGCTAAAGGATGATTCTATCTGACGGAGTGGATCTCAACACCAGTGATGCACCACAGTATCAGTGTTAATATGGGTTGTGTTGCAAAAACCGAGTTACTTCAATTAAAGAGGGGCATTTTTAAATAGACCTGCATTTAGAAAGCGAAATCTGAGATTATTTAAGGTTATGCCAATTCGATTTCACCCACTTGGCCTCTGAGATGCATTCATAAATGAAGGAGAAAGTGATGTCATTGCAGCTAGGAGGCCCGGAAATGCCTGCAACTCAGTCTATTTAGTGAATGCTGCAGTTGCTAATCTGGGTTTGCTCAAGGGTGTGTGTACTGCATATGAACTACATCTGTCCTGTGTGTAAAGGTGGAAAGGATTGAGAATCCTATCATGCAGTGTTTTTTCATGGATCCTACTTTGAGCATGGCATATCAGAGTCCTCCCTCACTGCTTCCCTTTCCCATTTCATAGTGGATCCTTAGCTTATCTTTCTTTATTTTCACACATGCTATTGTTGTTCAGTGAGCTTTTGCCATGGAACTCCTTCTGCCCTGAGAACCTTTCTCTATAACTTCAATTAGGTGCCACTTCTTTCTGTCCCTTGTGTGACTTCTATCAGCGTCTTACCACCCAAGTGTGTTGACTTGTCTGTCTCTTGCCGTCCAGAACACAAGTGTCCACACAGAACAGGGAGCAGCTGTCTTAATCACCATTGTGCCTGGCACCGTGCTGCAATCAGAGAGTCAGAGAATGAGTAGTCAGTCTTTCTCTCCAGGGTTGATGTTTTGTTGCTGCTATGGTCTGAATGTGTTCTCTCTAAATTCTTCTGTTGAAATCCTAACCCCCAAAGTGATGGTATTAGGATATAGGATTTATGGTGAGGTGATGAAACCATGAGGGCTGAGCCCTTATGAATGGGATTAGTGCCCTTATAAAAGAGGCCTCAGAGAGCTGCCTTGCCTTTTCTACTTTGTAAGGACCTAGAAAGAAGGCGCCATCTATGAACCAGGAAATGGGCTCTCACCAGACATTGAATCTGCTGATATCTTAATTTTATACTTCCCAGCCTCCAGCTCTGTAAGAAATCAATTTATATTGTTTATAAGCTACCCAGTTTATGTTATTTTGTTATAGCAGCTGAAATGGAATAAAACACTAATTATAGTAAGAAACAAATATGCTCTTCTGATATCTTAAGTTTTGACCAGTGCCTATATGCGTAAGATAGATTAGGAAGTGGTGGTGAACAGCCATTGAAAAACCCAAGAAAAAACTAGCCAAGTGACTCACATTTTATAAGGAATGATGGGCTGATCAAAATATCCCCATCCATAAATTTGTATATGGGAGCATGGAACCAAATCTCCAAGGCCTTCTCACCACCCCCATGCCCATCACTTCAGAACTTTAAAAGTGAGATAGATAGTTGAGAGGCTGGGGTGAGCAGGTGAAAAAGCAATCTTCTAGTTCTCTCACAACACATTCACTGAACTTTCTTGGCAAAGGGAAGCCTCTTCCATTATTCATTCGCATTCTACTCTGGGTCAAGTACAATGCTAGTTGCTCAGGATATAATGTCTGTTCTCAGTGAAGTATCACAGGCATGTTTGGGGAGATAGAGGAGTAAACAGAACATTGCAATTCACTGTGGACCACAGTCCTCAAAGAGAACAAAAACATTTATAATGGGCCTAGCTTGTATCCCACAGGGCTTCCTATCGTGCTTTGTACAGAGATGATCTGTTGGCCTCTGCCACTTTCTATATAAGCAAAGGCTTCACGGTGTGATCTGGAACATTTGTACCACCACTGAGATAATTCAAAGCCAGGGATACATTCTTTGTGGTAATAGGTGTATTTGGTGGTGGAGAGCTTAAAGAATTTTGACTAGTTGATGACTAAGAAAGGCAAGAAAATAATTTTTTCCTCTTTATAGAAAAGAGGGGCTGGGCACAGTGGCTCATACCTGTAATCGTGGTGGGCACTTTGGGAGGCTGAGGCAGGAGGAGAACTTGAGGCCAGTTTGAGACCAGCCTGGTCAGCATAGTGAGACCCTGTCTCTACAAAAACTAAAAATAAATAAATAAATAAAAGTAACTGGGCATGGTGACACATACCTGTAGTCCCAGCTACTCTGGAGGCTGAGGCAGGGGGATCCCTTGAGCCCAGCAGTTAGTTTGAGGTTGCTGTGAGCTGTGATCATGCCACTGCACTCCAGCCTGGGTGACAGAGTGAGAGCCCATTTCAAAAGAAAATAAAAAGTAAACAAGGTTTGGGGACTAAGACAAGGTAGATTTTTATTGGTCTCAATCAAAGAATTTTTTGCTACTGTTTATGGGTTCCTAGAAATTCCTAGGATAATTTCAAGGAGAGAAAGAGAATGTTTCTTGTTTGCTTTATGAATTAATTATTTAAATGGGCAAAGAGGTAGGGGTGTGTTTGTGCATGTGGTGGGAGAAGGCTGGGACGGGGCATGCTCTTCCCAGTTGGTCCTAACCTATCTCCAGCTCCAGTTAGTTGCTTCTGTTCCATCCCAGCACTATGTGCCTGTGCATTCTCCATGGCGGCCACTCCAACTCTTATGATTTTTCAGACATTGCTCTCCTTTCCTTGGGAATTCTTGCTTACTGCCTCCACACTAGATGCTGCTTTACTCTTTGCACCAAGGAGCAACATTCTCATACCTCCATCATAACACAAATCCCCTTGCTTCATAATCTGTATATGCATCTGTGACAGCCACTAGCTTGTACGAACAAATGGGCATAGACTACATCACTAGCACGGGGTCAGTCTACACTGCAGAGTCAGATATGTAAGGCCTTGTTCTGCTACATAATTAGCTATATAACCTTTGGGCAAGTTAGCTAATCATTGTAAGCCTTCATTTCCTTTTCTATAAAATAGTGGTTATAATAGTACTTATCACATAAAAAAGCATTTAGTTATGCAAATAAAATTACATAATATACATTCAAAGAACTTAGCACAGAGCCAGGTAGTAGGCAGACACTCAGTTAATCTTACCTGCCTTGCCCAAGTCCTCCTGAGAGTAGAGTTTTTCCTCAGCAGCATTCCTGTCGTATTTTAGTAATTCAGATTACCGACACCCAAGAAATGCAAATATTAAAGTCCTCAGGCATTGAAAACTTTAAAATTATCTGGGATAGGAACAAACAGCAAAAGAGAAGCATAATTCATAAAGTTTAAACACGATTCAATTAAAATATCCAAGCTTCAATACAACTATCATCTTTAGTACATCATTCCATCTCACTTTTCATCTCCCTGAAAGCACTGCATAGCTGTACCGGATTGATCTCATAAACTGCTTTTGGGAAACAGGTCCCAGTCCTGCTTTTTACTATCCCAAGAAATATCCTTCTAATGAGCCAACAATAAATATTACCAGTTATTTACTTCTGGTACGTATTAAACCGCACAGTGATATCACATTGTGGAGGTCCAGAGAGGGTTTGAGGCGAGTGAACATGATCGTTCTCACTTTTAGAGAAACCCGGTCTTGCTGCTCTTCGAATGAACTGCAGTAGGGAATAAATTGAGGCAAAGAACGTCTCTAGAGCCAGCATGAAGATACCTTTCTCTCAGCTCCTCCACCAGGGTTGAGGCCAGGGGGTTACAGTTAAACTTATTCATGCCAAAATTTCAAGCTGCACTAGCTGAAAGACGTTAGAAAAACCAGGGTCCACTCCAGGTTTCATTTCTTCTTTTTCTTTCACACTGATTACAATTTGATTTTGTGTGTGTGTGTGTGTGTCCGGTTATTTAAAAAGACAAAAGAAAAATCAAACAGCAACAAAAAGCAGCCCTCCAGGTGTCCTTTTCCGAGCCCGCAACGGTTAGGTGAGTGAGTGCAAGGCATATCTATAATTCAGCTCGGGAATATTTCCCTTAATAATTAATTGAGCATCACAAAAGGAGGAGGCCCAATAGAGCCCTTGAACAAAGCTGCCGCCCCGAGGACGACAGTGACAGTCCCGGCGCCAACCAACCAGCCCAAGGTCGGATTTGCTCCAGCAGTAGGCATAGCGCTGCCACTGCCTGCTTGGTCCATCAGGCGAGCTGGGAGAGGTGTCTAGGGAGACCCCGTCGCCACGTGGGCTTCTGGTTATTTGTGTGTGTGTGTGTGTGTGTGTTTGTGTTTGTGTGTGTGCGCACGCGCTCGCGTGTGTGGGAGTGGGGTGGGGATGGACAGCAAAACCCTTTTTTTTTTTTTTTTTTTTTAAATGGAGGTGGGCAGTGGGAGAGATCACTAAGATAGAGTCCTCCCGGGAGCCAAACCTCTCGCCCGGTTGATTCTGGCAAGCCTGAGACAGGAAAGCTGTCTACTTTCCTGTTTTGATGTGGTCCGAAGAAATAAACAAGAAACAAGGAGAGACCCCTCCTCAAACTGTAACTCCAGCCAATTAGCATGAAAAGCTCAAGAAGCTATTAACCAGAAGTTTCGGCTTTAGGGGACCAGGGACTTGCCCGAGGCCCTGGCATGCGCGGCTAGGTTTAACTTTCAACTCATAGTGACCTTTTCCCTAATTTAATGCAAAAAATCGCTCCCAGAGGTGGAGATTTAAGATGCTAATGATACATACGTCCTATGAAGAAGCATGTTAAACCACCATGCATGCACCAGAAAAACTCCACCTCTACATGCCCTGTCTATAGTTCTCCTTATTTCCCCTTACGAGAGAGGCCCGTAAAAGAAACCCACACCCTGACTTCGAGGAACAGCCCACTTTTTTTTTTTCTTGGTGTTAGCTCCCTTGTGCGCACAGGCTTTAATTAAAAGAAAGAAAGAAAGAAAACCAAAAAACTTGCTTTTTGCTGCGATCTCCCTTGATTTCTGTCCTGAAGGATCCAAAGAGCCCTCAGGGAGTCGATACCAGAGCCGTATTTGTTTTTGCAGCAACAGGTTGGCTGCGGGCTCTTCCCCCGCCTTCCAAAGCCCTCAGCCCCTGGCCCACCCTGCAACTTACTCATCTCTCCAACCCTCCTCCCCTAGGACTGCTGCCTCCTGTGCACAGCCCCTAGCCTGGGCCTGATTCCAATTTCTGTAACATTCCCCTGCCCGGGGTTGAATACAGGTTGAAAGTCGGTCTCCTCCGCGCCCCTGAGGCCCAACCCCGGCGCTGAAGCCTCCCAACTCCTGTGTGCAAAGGAGACGGAGACTGAGGGATCTGAGCGCTCTGGCAGGCACAGGAGGGCTCCCCGCCCGTGGCCTCGCCGGAGATGCACCCGGCTCCCAATCCAACAAACCCGCTTTGGGAGGGGATGGGGTGGGGAAAAGAAGACGGGGCTTGGGGCTCGAGGGGAGATACAGAGAAAGCAAGTTAGGTAGAGGAGAAGATGTCCCAGAGGACCCCGTTTTCGGGACTGCACCTCCCATTGGAGCTCCCTGCTCCCAAGCCCTCTGGGGACTCCCGCGCTGCCGTCGAAACCCCTATTCCGGACCCAACGGGGACACTTCTCCAGGATTTGCTCCTCGCCTGTGGGGACCACAGCCAAAGACTCCTGGAATCGATCCCAGATCCTGGGAGTCGGGGGGCCCAGCCGGGGTGCGGGGAGTCGCGGCGTCGTGACTGCACCCGCCCCGCCGCGCCGGGAGGCGCCCCTGGCGACCGTCGCGAACGCCACACCCTCGGTTCGGCCCTGGCCCCGCCCCCGCCCAGCGCGCGTTCGCGGCCAGGGGAGGCGTGTGCTGCTCCCGCAGCCAGCGAGAGCGAGAGAGGGATGGATGTTGGAGGAGGAATTCGGGCTTAACAAGTGATCGCTGCTGTCTAGGATTTTGTTTCTTTTCGGGGGAACCTTGACTTCCTTTCCCAGGCAATCCCTCCTGTGCTGAACTCCAGAGGAACCAGGAGTCTTGGGGTCTTCTCTGGGGCAGCCCCAACCCCCACCCCCAGGCTCCAGCCGCGAGGACTCTGTGCACCCCCCGGGCCAGGCAACAGAACTTGTTCCGTGGATATTTGGAGCCTCCACCTGCCAAACCCGAGTGATTCCTTTTACCACCCCCCGCCCCCCCACCCAAGATCATTCTTCCCCTCCTCCAGCTGTTGCAGCTTGAGGGGGAAAAACAAGCCAGCCGGTGGATTTTCTTTATTTTTATTTTTCGCCCCGCCGGGGAACGGTAAGTATGATACCTTTTTTTTTTTTTTTTTTTTGTATCTTTCCTCCACCCTCTTATTTTGGCTGTTAAGAAACAGTGGACATTTGAGGGGTAAATAATATCGGGAATGTGACAGAAGGGCATGAATGGAAGGCGGTTAAAAATAAACCAGGAGGTGGGAGAAGGGAGGTGCGGATGCTGCGCGGCGCTCCGGGGGACCAACAGTTGTTATTTTCCCAAACCCGGGGATTCGGTGAGTGCGCCCTGCTTAACGTGCTGGAGCGGGAACCGAGGTCTGGAGGCGAGGGCGCGATTAAAGATGTCGTTTCCCAATGAGAGGGGGGTTAAGATTTAGCATCGTTTCGCCTCCTCCCAGCCGCACCGGTTCCCTTCTTTTGGGAACAGCCGGTGAACGGGTCTGAATTGCTGCCTCTTCCAACGTTTGGATTTGCGTGCATTTTCCGAGCATTTGAGCAACATACATAGGGGCTGCATAAATGGCGTGCGTTGAAGTGTATATTTCTCACGGTGTTGGCTTTTCTGATTCCCTCTCTCAGTTTCTCTCTCTTTCTCTCTCTAAGGTTCAGGTACCACCCTGACAGTGACACAGTTGCAGGAATTAGCACTGAGAGACGAACAGCCTTGTTGTTGGAGGGGTGAGAGGAGGAGGGGCGGGATGCTTGGCTGTTGTTTGGGGGCGCCGGGATTGGGGAATAGGTAGTCTGCAAAATCCTATTAGTTTAATGGTGTTAAAGAAGAAGACAAATTCCTCTGCAAAGATCTCTCTCATAAAGGCTCCTGGGAATTGGCTTGAATAGATTCTCCTAACAAGAGTACCTTGAGAAAGAAGAGAGATTTTAAACCAGTCTGATTTGCTGGGAGGGATGATTTTTCTTTTCTCTTCTTTTCTTTCTCTCTCCCTTTCTTTCTAGATCAGGGATAGTGAAGTAACTAGTAGATGATTAAAAGGAAGGCAATTTGCTACTTGTAGGGTGGAGGAGGGAGTTAGATAAACTAACAATCCCAAATAAATAAATAAATGTGAAATTTTTGGTGTAGAGCAGAAAGAGGGCAGTTCTAGAACTCCCGAAGAGCTGATGGTGAATTAGAAGACTCGCTAATTCATGACCTTCTGGGAGTCAGTTGGGTGGGAAGGCAGGTGTTTGTAGTATTCAACTATACAGGAACGTGGGTTACATTGGGGCTTCATTGAAATTATAATTGTTTTAGGGGAGTTGGGGAAGAAACTGAGCAAACTCTCAGGCTATTTGGTCTGTACCGGTCTTGAAAGGATGTTGGCCTGACACTCCACTGTGAATGTCACCCCAGGATGGTTTTGTAAGTAGGGATTTGGAAACTCCTTGAGGGTAAACATTTCAGAGTATGAGATGATGTTAGGAGTCAGGCAAAGGAAGGGAGATGGCATGTGAGATGCCCTCTGTGGTGTATTTTCTGGAGTTTGTGTTGCAATCAAATGCCCTTCTTGCCCTAGGAAAATGTATATGATTGGGAAGGGGTGTATGATTGGGAAGACCTCTGTTTGCCACTTCCATGCTTGTCACTTCATAAAATTCAGTGTGTTTAGGCTTTTAGGCTGACAGGATCAGCAAGGAGCAGCAGGTGGTCAAGAGCTGAATCCTGTTAATGGCTTCAGAAAGCCATTTCTCTTATGCTTTCCAAGTGCTTCCAGTAATAGAAGCTGGTAGATGCCCTGAATTCTGACTATCATCATTCTCTCCAGTTCTCTGGGTTACTCCCTGCATTCTTGGAAGTCCTGTTGAACAGAGTACATGGAAAAATCAAGAGGAGACAGGAGATTTGGATGGGGGCTTTTACAGGACCTGGCTGAGGAGATGAATTACCTGGATCTTGGGAGAGCAAACTAAGGAAGAAGAAGGGCCAGGAATAACAGGTGACAGAGGGAGCAGATCGGAGCTGCAAGGGACATGCAATTCGGAAGTGTGAGATTGTAAATTAAAGTGGGCAGAGAGAGAGAAAGAGAGAGGAGGGGGGATGTTAGGGATGTGGATTTTATTGAAGTGGGGGTAAGTATGATAGGCTAAGAATGAAGTCCACACAAACTGACATTTAAAAAAATAAGGAGATAGTCCCTTGAGCAGAGTGGAGGAGGAACCATTGAGGTGAACATGGAGTGACTGCCAAGGAGAGAAGATGGTTATTAGAGATGTGGAAATTGGCATTAGTTCCTAGTCTGTGGGTGGTAGGGAGTGTTCAGGATTCAAGGGAACAGAAAAACAATGGGGACATGCTGTAGGGAGTCAGGCAGTGCCAACTTAACAAGGGCCATTGGTGAGTCTCAGGATGTCCTGTATGTCCTCACGTCCCATCTTCCCCTACTTTAGTTTGTGGCCTAAGGACAC
This sequence comes from Gorilla gorilla gorilla, assembly GCF_029281585.2. Taxonomy (NCBI): domain Eukaryota; kingdom Metazoa; phylum Chordata; class Mammalia; order Primates; family Hominidae; genus Gorilla; species Gorilla gorilla. Next base: position 36,374,169 of record NC_073233.2, on the reverse strand, counting down.
AAACACTTGGGGCTGTGTAGATAGACAATAAAAACGTAGGTTGCTGTTATGTTATTCATAACTACCAGTGTTTATTGCCATTCATTAGGTAAAAGGCACTGATATTCTATCAACATCCATTATCTCATTTAATCCTTACAAACATGGGATGGGGGGGTTGTGTTATTATTTGTACTTTATAGATGAGGTGACTGAAGTGTATTCAAGTGGTGCTGTCTGCACAAAGAATAAGAATATTATTTTTTTTTCTGATTTCCCCAGTGCTGAGTCAAGATAGAGAGGAGTAGAAGGGCACTTAATTCAGAAACACTTTATGAGTGGAAAGTTTAAAAATTGCCTTGAAATAGATGAATGATGGAAGCAGCTGTAAAGTCACAGCATTATTTTTTGTGGAATGAAGAGAGTGACAGTGAGAATTAAGACCTAGCATTGGTGAAGGGGAAGATAGAAGCAAGAGCCATGTGGGCCATGAGTGGAGAGAGGAAAAATAATTGAGTCACCATAAAAATAAACTGAGCTGAAATAATAACTGAAGAAGGAAAGAATGATGTTTAGTGAGTGAGAATAGCCTGCCCCATACTCTTGAAAATATTGCTGCTTGGTGTGTTATATGGCTTTCTTGAAGAAAAGAGAAGGATGTGTATGTGAAGAGAAATGCTCAGTTTGCTCTTTATGATTTGTTTCCTTTTTATTTTTCTCCTATGCTTCTTTCCAATCCTTTTTCAGGTGAAGTGCTTCTTCTGCATGATTTTGGCTGAAGAATGCTCTGCATTTCCTTGATTTCTATGGAGACCTCAGAGCTGGTTTTGCTTCTGCTGACACCTCATCTAGCACCTTCTCTACCTCCCAGGGTCTTTGCCTCTATCTATGCTTTGGCATTGTACCTGGGTACAGGAAGCCTTTGATGAACTTAAAAGGAGAGCCTGGAGAATGATCCTGATAGACTTTGAGTAGAAATGGCTGGACATACTTCAAACCACATCTTAACATGGTTCGAGCCATCACTAGAAGGCAAGTGCTAACAGTAAAGGCTTATTTGCATTTTATTTACATTTAATGGACTGAGCATTGGCCAATTTCCATGGCAGAAAAATATATTTCATTTTCTAGGCACAACTTCTGGCTGTCAGACACTTGCTGCCTTTGAATCTTGCAGCATCATCACTAACCACATTCCAGACATATTTCCAAATTTCAACATCTACCCCCAAAACATAGGTGTCTGAGAGACTCCAGCATTTTCGGACTTCTTAGTCTTGAGAGTGCCCAGGCTATTTATCTCGACCAGCCAAGCTCTGGAGAGCAATGTTGAATCCCTGAGAAGAGAGAGCATGGGGCGTGCTGATTTAAAAACAGAAAATGCAAAGTTGGACTGAAAATATCCTTAGTCTTCCAAGCAATCTGCTTAAGGGTTCCAAACTTACCTTAATTTGGTGAGAAAAGAAGCTGCCCTATTTTTCTTTCTTCTTCTTCTACAACTGGAACCAGCCATTTCCGAAAACCACCACCATGGAGGTTGCAATGGTGAGTGCGGAGAGCTCAGGGTGCAACAGTCACATGCCTTATGGTTATGCTGCCCAGGCCCGGGCCCGGGAGCGGGAGAGGCTTGCTCACTCCAGGGCAGCTGCAGCAGCTGCTGTTGCAGCGGCCACAGCTGCTGTCGAAGGTAGCGGGGGTTCTGGTGGGGGCTCCCACCACCACCACCAGTCACGTGGGGCCTGTACCTCCCATGACCCTCAGAGCAGCCGGGGTAGTCGGAGGAGGAGGCGACAGCGGTCTGAGAAGAAGAAAGCCCACTACCGGCAGAGCAGCTTCCCTCATTGTTCTGACCTGATGCCCAGTGGCTCTGAGGAGAAGATCCTGAGGGAGCTGAGTGAGGAGGAGGAAGATGAGGAGGAGGAGGAAGAGGAGGAAGAGGAGGGAAGGTTTTACTATAGTGAAGATGACCATGGTGATGAGTGTTCCTACACGGATCTGCTGCCTCAGGATGAGGGCGGTGGCGGCTACAGTTCAGTCCGCTACAGTGACTGTTGTGAACGTGTGGTGATAAATGTGTCAGGCCTACGCTTTGAGACCCAAATGAAAACTCTGGCCCAGTTTCCAGAGACTTTGTTGGGAGACCCTGAAAAGAGGACTCAGTACTTTGACCCTTTGCGCAACGAGTATTTTTTTGACAGGAACCGCCCCAGCTTTGATGCCATCTTGTATTATTATCAATCAGGAGGCCGCCTGAAGAGGCCAGTCAATGTCCCCTTTGATATCTTCACTGAGGAGGTGAAGTTCTATCAGTTGGGGGAGGAGGCCCTGTTGAAGTTTCGGGAGGACGAGGGCTTTGTGAGAGAAGAGGAAGACAGGGCCCTCCCCGAGAATGAATTTAAAAAGCAGATTTGGCTCCTCTTTGAATATCCAGAGAGCTCCAGTCCTGCAAGGGGCATAGCCATTGTGTCCGTCCTGGTCATCTTAATCTCCATTGTCATCTTTTGCCTGGAAACCTTGCCTGAGTTTAGGGACGACAGGGATCTCGTCATGGCACTGAGTGCTGGCGGGCATGGTGGGTTGTTGAATGATACTTCAGCACCCCACCTGGAGAACTCAGGGCACACAATATTCAATGACCCCTTCTTCATCGTGGAAACAGTCTGTATTGTATGGTTTTCCTTTGAGTTTGTGGTTCGCTGCTTTGCTTGTCCCAGCCAAGCACTCTTCTTCAAAAACATCATGAACATCATTGACATTGTCTCCATTTTGCCTTACTTCATCACACTGGGCACTGACCTGGCCCAGCAACAGGGGGGTGGCAATGGTCAGCAGCAGCAGGCCATGTCCTTTGCCATCCTCAGAATCATTCGTCTGGTCCGAGTATTCCGGATCTTCAAACTCTCCAGGCACTCCAAAGGCCTGCAGATCCTGGGCCACACCCTCAGAGCCAGCATGCGGGAACTGGGCCTTCTGATCTTCTTCCTCTTCATTGGGGTCATCCTCTTTTCTAGTGCTGTGTATTTTGCAGAAGCGGATGAACCTACTACCCATTTCCAAAGCATCCCAGATGCATTTTGGTGGGCTGTGGTGACCATGACAACTGTGGGCTATGGGGACATGAAGCCCATCACTGTAGGGGGCAAGATTGTTGGGTCCCTGTGTGCCATTGCGGGTGTCTTAACCATTGCTTTGCCAGTGCCAGTGATTGTCTCTAACTTTAACTATTTCTACCACAGAGAGACTGAAAATGAGGAACAGACACAGCTAACGCAGAATGCAGTCAGTTGTCCATACCTCCCCTCTAATTTGCTCAAGAAATTTCGGAGCTCTACTTCTTCTTCCCTGGGGGACAAGTCAGAGTATCTAGAGATGGAAGAAGGAGTTAAGGAATCTCTGTGTGCAAAGGAGGACAAGTGTCAGGGAAAGGGGGATGACAGTGAGACAGATAAAAACAACTGTTCTAATGCAAAGGCTGTGGAGACTGATGTGTGAATCTTTCTCCACCTGCCACTGCTCCCCCCTCAGCATCTCCAAATATATTTATGCATAGAGAGTGCAGTTATGAAAATGAAATATGCAAATGATCCAATGCATACAGTAGTACACTATTTAATGGTTATACATGGCATAATTGTTACTAAACTTGTATTACATATCAAATAAATGATACATCTTGGAGAAGAGGGAGGAATAGGAGCAAATCTATCTTTATATTTTTATTAGAATGCAAGAATTTTGCACATTAACTGGAAAACATGTTAACAGTAAAGATGGAGAGAGAGAGTGTGTGCGTGTGTGCGCGTATGTGTGTGTGTGTGAAGTAAATTGTCAATGTTAGTAATTGTGCAGTGATGGGAAAAGTTGGCATTTTGAAGTATTTACTATGTAAGAACTAATGAATCTGAGCAGTCATTTATCAGTGCTTTAACAGCATATCATATGTCTTTGGATTCTGTAGTTGTTTTTTAAAAAATTGTAAGAAATACTGTGTAGAGAAAAAAGAAAGTAAATTATTTAATAGACTATAGGTCACAATTTTATCTTGGATTTAATTAAAATTTATTTTTAACTGGAAATTAACTTTTAAAAAGGCTGCAAGGGCCTTTAGAAATTGATTATATTTTGTTATTAATTTTGGGAAGATTTAACAGCAAATGTCTAACATTATAGAATAAGTGAAATTGGAGAATATGTAATAAGTTTTGTTTGCAGGTAACAGGACTGGATTTTTTTTTCATTGCACTACTTTATATGCTGGAGATTGAGAGAGACTTCATACTGTGAATGTTTACTAATGTAACAGTTCAATGACAATCATTGGAAGAATGATTTCTTTAGTCTTATTTTATTGTTTTCTTTTCATTGTGTGAGACTAATGATCATGCAGATAACATCACAGGATTCTCTCCTCTTTTAAAATCTAAATAACTGATTGACAAAGGAATTATGAAGTAAAATTTAGCAACTGAATCTTTTGAAATTGGTCTGTTAGAATGATGCTTCTGAAATCATACTATTTTATATATTCTTCTGCCTTTTAACTCCAGAATAATTTAACCAAAGTTAATGCATGCACTGAAAGAATCCTTGAAGAAGTAAGATGCCAAGCAGCTACAGTGATTATGGCTTAAAATTTTTCTATTAAATGTGAAACATAAACGCTAGATTTATTAAGTTTATTTTTTGTACAGTTATATAAGAACAGAATTTGGGGATTAACCTCAGATTTTAACATTATATTTGCTAAAATGGACATAAGGAAGAATTGTGTCAAACATTTGGTTTCAACATCACCATCATTATCATCTTTATTAAAGGAATTTATGACACATATAACTGCATTTAAGTCATGACAAAGCATTCTAGAATGTGAGATAACAACTAGCGATCAGCCTTGCACTATGAAATCATGAGGTATAGGTTAGAAAACTCAGAATGCATAAGAGGCCTTATTCTACAATGTTTGTTTAACTTCTGTTCTTTATAAAATGATTGTCTTGAGCTCTGGTTGGGGGCGGGGAACAAAACAAAACAAACAACACTGCATACACTATTTTGGCACATAGTGAACTCTGGTAACTGTGAGCTACAAACAAACAAACTGACCTAGAATAGCCTTTCTCAAGCTTTTTAAAATCCAGGCCATCATTTCATAATTACATAAATTCTACCTCTCCTTTAATGGTATTTGAAATTCAAAGTAAATTCAACATTAGGCTTAAAAGTAAAACTGCACCCCCTCTCCACCCTTTCCCCACCACTTGTAGAGAAATGCTTTTCTAGAACACCTTTTAGAGAATGAAAACAGCAAGCAGGGCCTTTGATTGAATGTGAAGAACAAAGATCAATAGAAGACAACAGAGAATGATAAAACAAGAAAATGCCATCTTACAATAAGATTTCAAAGATAATGTTTTAATACATTTTAGATTTGGGGCAAAAATGTAACAAGCATTAGAGTAGGGGTAAGGCTATTTGGACAGGCTATAAGTCATTTGGAAATGTCACTTAACATCTCTGCACCCAAATGTCATGATTGGTTAAAAAGAGGGCAAATGAAGCACATTACGTTACAGAGTTATGCAAAACAAATGAGAACATGCGAAAACTGTGAAATGTTGAGTTCCATACAAATGCCTGATGTTATGTCTAAATTGTTTAACCTTCCTCTGGGAGAAAAAGCGATTTAGAATGCACAAGCATACATCTACTTTATTAGGATATTGTAAAAATTATGGGTAATTGCTTTAACTCTGCAGTCCTTACAAGAAGTTGATGTGCAGATACAAGAGAGTCTATTGCTGATAGATTCAGGCATGTTATAGTATAGAAAGTTGACTCTGTGAACAACAGACCATGTATCTTACAATATAGCCAACTAGGTCAGATTATATCTCAAAATAATTTAAGGGCTGTTTAGTATATAAGGGATGTTTATTGAACTTTCTATAATAGCAGTGACAATGATTTGGCTATGTTTGGAAGGGAAATGTACTGTATTTCATTGTTTCCATAATACTTCCTTTTAAATCTGAAAGTTATATTAAATTTGATTGACAAAACACATTATATTGATAATTCTGAGAATCCAGGAAATGTAGTCATTTGGGGCTTACCTTTATTTCACATGTTTTTTTTTTCTTTTTCTTTCTTTCTTTCTTTTTTTTTTCGGATGAGAAGGTCAAGAAGTGACAGACATAAGCTTTCAAACCAAATATTATTAGGTTATCATACTAAACTCATTGTTTCTTTCCTCCTGCAAGATGCATTTATTTTAGAGTATCTCGATCTTGATCCTACACTGAGAAGGAAGGTTTTAAGCCCTCAAGACTTGTATGGGAGTTCTTCTGTATGGAACACTTCTCTTAGAAGAGAATTCATGAATTCAGGACATCCAGTACAGTTGTGAATTCATAACATTTTTCCAGTTGAAACTAGTCAAAGTGCTTTAGATCCATTTGTAAAAAATTTATACTGATGAATATGCTTTCTGGATGTATTTATAACTAATTTATGAAACTGTATCTTAGAGACCACTATACACATTTGGTTAAGATAAAAGGGAAGTGACCTTCTTTAGAGATCCTAATTCTTGGGATCTGGGATCCTTTTATTGCTTTTCAGATGATAATAGATGTTACCAAAAGCACACTATTTGAGGGTCATCCTAATCAGAGTCTTTTCAAGGGAAGATGCATTGTTCTCTCTTGCAAATGGGTTGGAAAGGAAACAGGCATAACAGTTATGGGGAAGAAAGAAGGAATAAATAGTCCTTTTGATTTCTGTGAAAGGGAGTCAGTGGGTGCTAGAGGAATGACAGCTGGTCTAGGGAGTCAAGAGAGCTGGCTTGTTAATCGTAGGCAAATTGTTTCATCTCCTTGATCCTCAGGAGTGTGTGTATGTGTGTGTGTGTGTGTGTGTGTGTGTGTGTATCTAACATGGGGATATTGGGCTACATTATTACTTGGTTCCTTTTCGTACCACAATTCTACTGTGGAGTAAAAGAAATATCAGACTAGCTTCATATTTTCTAAGTACCATTCCAGTCATATCAGCTTGGATTTTTTTTAGTAAGTAATAGGAGCAAAAATAAATAAATAAAAACAAAAATCTCACTGTTAGGTTAACCGCAGAACAGGTGTTTGAGTTTTTTCGAATGTAGACTAAGCTGAATGAATAGGACGTATTTTGAGCTGTTATTCTAACAACTTCTAAAGGGAAGGGATTCATTTAATGAAAAATAACTCTTCAGTCCTCAGTTGAATACATATGGTGAAAATTGGTAAGTAAACATTTTGATGTCTTGCTTTGTTATCGTGCAGTCTTGTCAGTAAATGGTATTTTGACCTGTGCTGGGGAACTCATTTTATGCTTAAACACATGTAGTGTTTCACAAGTGCTACTGCATGCTTTGTCAAGTTTGTTTTAAACAGGATCACTGAAGCTTCCTGAAATTTTTTTCATTAAGCATGTGTTGAAATAGAACCCAATATATGAATAAGAAAGATATAAGGAAAATACTGTGAATTAAGATACATATTTTCCCATTTAAAAAAAGTCAATATTAACCAATGGAAAATTATTTTTAATCACATTGGAATCACAAACAGTAGCCCCCTACCTTCCAACAAATCAGAAATGGTGTTCTTCGTTGTTGTTAATTTTCAGGGTTTGGATGAGCCTTTAGTACTAACATTGCAGCTATTGCTAGGGAAAGTAAGAAATATACCTAGATTCACTTCACATTTTTAAAATGAACCTGTGGTGATGTGCTCATGTGCAGGAAACAGAGTGTAACATCCTTCTTTATGTGTGTGTATGTGTTTTTATTGATACAGTTTAAAATGATTACGGGGTGTCATTCAGTGACAAAAGGGCCTGTTCCAGGAAATCTCCTTGAACCAAAAGTCATTCTGAATTCTTCAAGAGACATTTGATGTGGATATAAGGTACCTTTTGGTTCTCCTGCCTGTAAATAAACTTGACTTTAGGCAAAGGATCTTCCAGACCAATGTAGCCATTGCAGGTCAGAAGAAAGTGCTATTTTCTAGTATGGAAATCAGTATTCTTATTTGAGGAGAAGGTTGTTGGAGTGGTTGTGTTCAATATTGAAGGAAGCAGAGCTTTTTTTTTTGTAATAAATGGGAATATGTACTTCTGAAAAGTAAATTAAGATTAGGACTGTGATATGAGTTTTATTTCTGGCTTGGTTTTGTTTCCATAGCAGTCCCAATTTCTCACAGTATCTTCTTCATGAAAGTATGCTAATACGTATCAGACCATATGGCCCCATTTGAGGTTTAGAAAATATGGTCATCTTATTTATGGATAAATAAATTAATCCCAGGGCATAAGTTAGTTGCTTAAAAAACATGGCACATATTTAATGAGCGGTGGCTCTAAGTGAGATTCAAGCATCCCCCTTTCAGGCCTGTGGGATGGGAATAAATGTATAAGGCAAACAATGTGCTGAATATAAAGTCGTGCTGTCATCTTGAAAAGCATATTCCCAGATTCACTGGAGGTAGTGTTGCTGACTTAAGGTTCAGCTTTTGGTCCATTTGTTGTCATTGGTGTCTTGGAAGGAGATTTTGCATCCAGGGTGCCAGGAGCTAAATGATTTTGTTAGTTGATCCACAAATAGTCCATTCTTGCTTCCTACCTGTAAGCAATCTGTTTTGTAGGTTATCCGTAGTTGGTTTCTCACCTGAGGCTGGCTTTACTTAGGCTCAGAAGCCTATTGTCTTGTGTTAAACAACCAGTCCAGAAAAGGTAAAATTATGAAAAGATAAAACAATCCATTACAAAGAAACAACAAAAACACTAGAACTAGAAAGCCAAGCAAAACCTAAGTGGGAAGCCAAATCTGTTGTTCAAAGTGTTACATACGCTAGAACTAATTATGCAGGATTTTGGGGTAACGTTGGTCCTGCCTCTTCACCATTAGCAGAAATAACCAAGAAGTGACTGTTGTGATAGAGGACATAAAGCAGAAATAACCTGCCCCATGAATATATAGGTTAACATTTTCTGTGAAAATGATAGAAATGCCAACCTACCTTAGCAGTGGTTTTAATAGTAACTATTAGAAATGACTAATAAATATGGAAGATATGCTGGTGTTTTTCCCAGTAATCAGTATTATGTGGGAATGTACTTGGATTGTTTCTCATGATTCTGTACACCAAGGGCTATTTCAAAGTCAAAGAGCATGAAGGCATTTTTATCCACAGCTACTTAAGCTATTGGCTGTTGAGGGGCCAGTTACCTCTTAAATCAGTCAAAGCAGTTAAATAAATAGTCCCTGTGGATATCAACAAAAGCTGTGCCAGTGCTAAGTCTAAGAATTATATTTGTTTCAAAATAATTATATGAATATATAATATATTCATATGTTCACATATATTATGTATTTTATATTCTGCCAACAAATATAAGCAAAATGAATGATCTGAGGTATTGAAAGAGACTTTTCACAGTGAAGTAAAAGTGTATAATTCCCATTAGCAGGCAAATGCATGTGTTTTGGAGAAATGGTGAGGCTGGAGGATTAAAAAACCTCTCTTTACACTTTAGGTTGGATTTTTGTGCCCCATAACGACAATAATACTAGTCCTAAGCTCTGAGACATTCCATAAGGGTATATAGAGTTTCATTCCCAGAAGAAAGGGTTAATTTTTATGCTGTATGGAACATTGCAAAATGTTGATTTTATTTTTTTAATGCACATTATTCTCATTATATAAAGGATGCATATAGCATGGAAACTAGACTATATGACCTGTAGAACAACTGTGTGCTCTTTAGAAATAGAATTACTAGAAGCCATTATCTTTCTATTTTTTTGTGGTAGCTTTTGTTTGATGTGAATTACTTAATTCTCTCAGGTTCAATTACAGCATTAAAAGTTTCAGGTTATTGTTGTTTTTGGTGAATGTTCCAATATCTTTCTTAGGCTCTGAGGGCACACACACAACCATTCAGTAGTTGGAAAATACTATATCTCTTGGAGATTAAGGCGATATTACCTGAACTCTCTCTATGATAGCAGCCACATTAGTTAACATGGAGGATGCATGTTTTTCTATTTATAAACTTAATGCACTTGTACCTGAATAGAATGATGATTTCCCTAAAGAACACTAATGGTGTTGATAGCACCTGAGTGAGCCTTTTTTCCTCCTGTCAATTGGTAGGGATATGATCCAAATGAGCCTTTCATTTGCTATCAGGCAGAGAAGGAAATAATTAATGAAGCTCCCACTCAACTGAAATCTATCAAGAGGTGATGGAATCTCTAGGGAATGCATTAGGATTTTTTTTTTTATTATTTATTTACTTGCCATTCCTAGTTGGTGTCATTATGGCATGAGTGTTGGGGAAAGATATTAATTTTAGGATGATTTACCTAATACTAAAATGACTTGATAAAAAACAATTCGAAATTATAAGCATTGCAATATCTTATTAGCTTTAGGAATATCTCCAGTTAAAAATTTTAAGAAATTAATATGAGATTTGGAGATTGCAATAGTTATTTGGAGAGAGACATATCCAAAGAATAATGATTCAGTTATTCAGATTTATTAAGAAATCTGAGTTTTATAAGCTTTGCAAGAGATTCAAAAAGTCTCTCAACTTTCAAAAATTTTGCTGCAACCCCGTCAGATTTCAGAAAGAAATTCAAGAATTCCTCTTGAGAGGAAAATGGTACCTATTTTTCTTCTTTTGTGTGTGTCTTTTTCACATTCATGATTAAATTGGTGGATTTTATATAATCATTATCTTCCAGCAAATTAAGTGAAAGACTTGGCTACAGATTGATTAGAGGATGACAAAATTGTATGATAGTCTTTCTTTGCAACATTTGCTGTTGATCAGTTTAGAAGCTGATTTCAGTACATGTGAATTACAACACAGAGAAATGGCTATGTACTATATTAGTATCTAAATGACAAAGCAAGAATATTAGGAATAGGATTTACTTTTGAGTTCCTAGAAGTGTTATTAGAGCTCTTGACCCGTGTCCTCCAGATCTGATCTAGCCAATGAGAATTTAGGAAACTCCTTTTTTTTTTTTTTTTTTTTTTTTCCCTAGAGTAGCGACAAGATATAACAGGATCAGTGCCAACTGGGAGATAGCAACAGGAGCAGGGAGGAGGGCAAGGGACAAGGAGTTATGCCTAAATGAAGTCACTAATTTGATGGTGAAAATAGCTAGGTCAGTCTAAAAACTGCTTCATTTTGTCATGCTAACTATTAATTTTTGTTGACCCAAAGAATCCAGGAAAGTGAATTGATCTCTTAGAGTAGGCATATATGTGTATATGTCCGAATATTCCCTTTGCTCTTCGTCTTCGAGGGCACTCACATACGAAACCATAAAACTGCTGCTGGGAGTTAAAACTGTATGTCTCATTAAGGATAAGATTCACCTTTCCCTTCAGAGTAAGGGACTCATGTCTTTAGGAGATTACTCCTTGGACGTTTACGTTTCAAAGGGGGAGAATTCTCCCCCTTATTCTAATATAGAATGTCAGCATAGCAGTGCATTCAAGCTAAGACAGAAGTAAGCAACCAGTAGAAGCCCTGGGAATGAATGTCACTAACACAGAGCTGAATGATGTGTTTATGTTGGTTATTGCTGGTGTGCAATTCTTAGAGGAATGGAGAAATCATAAAATTTGTGCAATCTAATTAGAACTCTGCCATCATATGCTCCTTGCTGATTTAGCTGCTGCCGCTGCTGCTGCCGCTGCTTCTTCTCATCTACACGGAAAAGAGGTGTCATTTCACTACTAGAATCCACATACTTCACAGGTTTCAAGGCAGTGTGAGAAACAGTGGAGAAAGAAAGGGTTAGATTCGATAGATAAGGATGAAGCAACATGCAGTATTTTAAGGTGTGAATCATCTTGTGACACAAGACTATTTTTACTCAAGGGACTAAGCAGAATCTTTGGATGGGAGAAGCTCTGTTCAGGAATTACCATTTCCTTTTTGTATGTCTATAGTATCACTATTAGAGATCAGTCTAGTCTAGCAAGGGGATAAATTCTTCCGTCATTGCTAAAACAAGCTGAAAATTACATGCTGAAACATTTTTTTCCTTATTTCATTTAAGAAAAATTGTAGTTGTTTTATAAGCTTTGCAAGAGAGATTCAAAAAGTCTCTCAACTGTCAAAATTTTGCTGCAACCCTGTCAGATTCAGAAAGAAATTCAAGGTAGGAGAGCCTAATAGAACTTCAGACCAAATATAAACTTATTCAAAGTAAGGTATCCAGGGATCTCCTTCCAGTCTCTTCCCCCATTCCCCCATGTAAGTTTTTCTTTTCTTTTTTTTTTTTTAACTGCAGATATAAACATGTAAAATGTTTGGTTTTCTCACTTTCCCTCCAGTCTATCTCATCCCATTCACCTTTGCATCAACAAAAGCCCGGATCAGAAAGGCTTTTGCAGTCCCTGTTTGCAGATTTCTCAGGGAGAGTTTTTATGTGTGATTTGGGTAGACATCTTCCCCTTTTATAAATCAGGTCATGCCAGTGCATATCCAGAAAGCTTCTACAACCACCTGCATTGTGAGTCTGTTATGTTCTGTTGTTATGTTAGCTATTTTCTGCCTATTACTGAACAGCTGGGATTTTAGAAACAGCTGGATGATTAGTTTTGTTTTTTCCATTTTTCACCCAGATGCTTTATTACTGTGTAGAAACAACCCCAATGTGGAACAACCTGGGAGTATAATAGCGAAAATCTGCTCTGATGCAACTGTTGTTATTAGGAATTGAATCAAGAAAATTACAGGCAAACAGTTTTGACTATTGTCTGCTTTACAAACATGTTTGATACAGCATTCTCATTTCCATTTCTAGGCAAAATGATTTGATTTAGCAACTTTAAAATGCCTCTTCCATTATTCCTTAGGCTATCGAAGCTGTGCTTTGGCTGTTATGTTTATTTGCTTAAGGGGAAATGTCTATACACAATGAGGCATCACCTGAGTTTTCCATTCACTGCTGGCAAGAGGAGCTGACAGAGGCAGGCAAGTGACAGTCTTCACACTCGCCACAGTCTATTTTTAGGTTGTTGCCTTTGTGGCTGACTTCAGCCCTGATGGGATGGATTGACATTCGAAGACAATGAAATGTTTTATTATGAAGATTTGCAGATCTATAAAACTGGATGGTATTGTGAAAGTGATAAATTTAATTCAGGTGCTGTTAGTTGGTTCCTTACCCAGGGCTAAAATTAGAATAAAAAAGATGGGTAGACGCTTTTTCCTTTTCTAATTATTCTTTCAACAGATGTTTGTTAAGCTTATCCTAGCTGGCTAGGCTGTGTCATGTACCCAATCTCTAGATGTACTAAAATTTCAGAGAATCACAGTTCATGTAAGGATTTTTTGAGATATATATTCATTTTTCTAAATAGCAGGATTCTTGTTTATTATTGTGATTCCTTTTTCCCCCTTTAGAATCTACGTGTGTGGGTAGGTCTAGTTTCTCCTTGGGGAGTGAATTGCCAGGCATCATGCTTTAATAATACTTCCTTTTTATAAGTTCTATCTTGTTTCTGTTATGTACTTCATTTTCTGTAATAGCTTCTGTATAAACTGCAGAGTAAATGGGCCTGAATCCAACTTGCCAATTTTTTATGATTCTTGCATGAGCAAAAACAATACTCAGTGTTTTCAAATAGCAGAGGTGATTATATGAACCATATTTACTCCTTTTCATTCCTGTAATGTATTTCTTCTATTCAATAACATGTGATTAAACTATAACTCAAAGAAAGAAGCAGATTTAACTGAAATATTAAACGTTTGTAAAGCAATAAACAATTTTTTTAAATTTCAAAGTAATTTGCTATGACCATGGTTCTTCTTTCCACACAAAAACATTTTTTTTTCTTTTAATAATAACCATCTGTATCTTTCTATTTGGGAAAGATATGAGTGCCATTGATGGTTCCTTTACAAATTCTGGCTTGAATAAAAACCTGAGTTTATTTCTTGGATGCATGTGGAAAGCTTTGTTCTTTTTGTGGATATTCCTACTACCTAGGCAAACCAGATGGAATTGCATTCATTACATGGCTAAGTCAGGACAGTTGAGGCCAACTTTAGGGATTTTTCCGAGGTGCCTTCTATCTGCATCGATTGATTTCAAGAGGTGTTTGCTCAGGTTTCCATTTGCTTTCAAGATAATGTCTGATACATTAAGTTAAAGTTAAGTCTTTACCATTTGAAATGCAGTTGTAATAACATTTTTAGCTCTCTCTAACTAGCTTTAATTTCTTAAGAACAACTTGAACTTCTATGAAATGTATTTTAAAAACTACGTTGTTTGTTTTCTGAGTGTTTCAGGACTTATATTAGAGTCGCTGGCCTTTAGTCTTCATTCAAGCCAAACAACCATTATCTCTAATTGAAGCTGCTTCTACTGGAAGCCAAAACAATTGGTGGAGTCAGTGAAGAAAAGAAAAAAAAAAAAAAGCCAAGATGATTGTCTGGCATTGTGAAGCCATTGATTCAATTCTGCTTCATTAAAGCCATTAGAAGCAGACAGATCCTGGATTCTCTTTAACTTTGGGCATTTTTAAATTGCTATCTATTCTGTCAAGGAAATACCTTTAATTGTAAAACCATTATCTTGTGGGATATTTAGTTTTACTTTGGCAAACTGCAACTATTTCTTCTGCTTTAGAAATATGACATTCTGTATTAAAAAATGCAAATGAAACCATGATTTTTCTATCTTAAAATGAATAATTTTTTTCCTTCACAATTTTTCACGAAATGTATTTGCAAACTTGAAAATGTATGTTAGCCTAAATCAGCTGACACATAGTTACTATTTGAAGATTTTTAGACAAATAACTGAGTTGCTCATTATTACTATATGAAGAAGGAAATGACTTACAATTTTTTTACACACTGGAAAGTGAAAATGGAAGGCCATATATTTATTTACATTTTCTGAAAGAGAAGAGACCAAAGGCCATATATTTATTTAGATTTTCTAATGGATCCTAGAATGTTCTGTGTGATTTACTCAGAAGTTCTTCAATGGATGTCAAATACACTTGAAATATGTCAGTCAAAGGGTACAAAGGCTCAGATAGGAGGAATGAGTTTGACTTTTTTTGAGATTAATTCCACAGCATGGTGAATACAGCTAATATTTGAGTACTGTACATTTCAGCAACGTTAAGAGAATAAATTTCAAATGTTCTTATCACAAAAATGTTAAATGTTCTAGGTAATGGACGGGTTAATTAGCTTGATTTAATCATTGTATTAAAAAAATCTTAACATTACTTTATATTCCATAAATATATACAACTATAATTTGTCAGTATATAATAAAAATTAGAATTTTCTACACCTAACTAGAAATGTAATTTAGAAATGTGATATTACATTGTATAGATCACATTTCTGATATTTAAAATACATTTATATTATGTAATATTACCCTATTAAATGCCTGTTTTTTGTTTTTTAGCATACTAAATAACCTAACAGGCTATGTGTGAATGTTGTGAAAATAATTTGACAGTTTTAAGTCTATATCCCTAAAGATCAGTTATATTTTCAGAAGAAAATACCTTTTTATGTTCCTATTTGAATAATAAAAGTTAAATATCTTTAACCTTGATTTGAGATCTTAATCTTATAATTTGGCTTTAAGTTTTTCTTTTTCTGTAGTCAAATGGATGGTTCACGTGGCACTAAATAATTATTAATTACTTATATTAGAAGTATTAACATTTACATTAAAAATAGGAGGAATAATTTGTACAGATTGAGCCCTGAGATATTAACACATAAGACAAAGTTCCTCTTTTCACTGGCTATTTAGAGCAATTTTTCAGTAATCATGTTTTTTTGTTTTTTAAGTTTCAAGCACATTATTTCACTATTTATTACAGCCTGGTCATACTATTTATCAAAACCTGACTGCTGTGGAGAAGTAAACCTGTTGCTCTCCATAGAATAGTATTAAAAGCATTTTACAGTAAAACTTTTACCAGAAAGATGGTTCCATTGCAAGTATTCAAGGAAAGTATTAGAGACAACCCCAGGGTATATAATGGAAAGTACAGACATCTTAAGTGATTCAATTTCATAAAAAAGTCTAGGTTCTTAGCAAGCTGAATGATTCCATAGCTCCGTCTTTTAAACCATGCTAGTTGCCAGCTGTTAATTAGTAGTGTATGGTCAAATAAAAACTTGGGGATGAAGTACATCAGTATAGAGGTTTTGCTGTTAAAAAAAAGAATTTTTTATTTTAATTTTTGCTATTCATCCAATCAATTCCTAATTATAGGTAATTCTTGGTATTCTAACTAACAGATAACAAGTACAAGAAGTTCAAAGCTGGATTCATCATGAATAAGGAAAATTTGCCTTTTATGTATTTGTGCCAGAGGCTGTACAACAAACCTATTATCTTATAATTTTTATCATTAGCCTGCTAATATCAGCACATTTTAATAATTTGTTAATTTTCAGGGATGCCTAGGAGGTAAATGCAGCTAGCTAAGAGTTAGCTGATGGACAGACATGGTCATAGAAGTTTCCCATCATCCATGACTACTAGTTTTATGAACATAATTGTGCTTAAAGCTTTTGTCATATTTCTGTTATTTGTCAGATTCTCAGAGAAGAAAGGTGTAGACAGTTGCAATTTTTTTTCCTATTCTGTTTTCGAAATGGAGATCATGTAGCAATGGAGTGTTTGGAAGAAGCAGTTGTCTGTTTTTGTAGTCTTGATCATGTATGTTGTTTGTAAAATTCAAGACATTCATTCTTTGGTGGATAAAGTGCTTAATGAATGCTTCTTATCTCTGTGAAGTATTTTAAAAGAGACTCATATACAACCAAAAAAAAAACGTCTTGAATTGTATTCATGCTAGTGGAAAATAAGCTTCATCCTTAGCCAGGCTTAGGCTACTTAAGGACATTGGAGACTCAAGGGGATGGGATGTGCTCCACGCATTCCAGCAATTTGTAAGATGCTCTGGGAGTATTCCAATTGTGCCTTTATATTGATGAAGCTGACCAAATTATTTACCATGGCTTTTGTGGAGGCTGTGCAATTGTTTATCTATATTTTAAAAAGTGCTAATTGAAATATGTTTATCTCATGATATTGATATAAAATAATATAATATGTAGTAATATAGTTATCACATGTAGCCATGACAGCATGGGATTACAATGAAAAAGAGTAACAACTCTTGTAATTAAGGCCCAAGAAGTTATATTAAATATTTTTTAATATAACATTACTATATTGTGTTTTTAGTATGTAAAATAGAGACAAGAGGAAAAAAATGTGTTTAGTTATCCAAACTCTCTCAGCTCCTTTTTCGCTATGCATCTTTATCCTACCTCTTTATAATTGTAACATACGGCATTCAGATACAACGTTTACTTGTATCAGAGGAGGATACATTCCAGGACCCCCAGTGGATCCTTGCAACTGCAGATAGTACTGAACTTTCTATATAGTATGTTTTTGTCCTATGCATACAACCTATGATAAATTAGACACAGTAAGAGATTAACAACTATAGCTAATAATAAAATAGAACAATTATAACAGTATAGTGTAATAAAAGTTATGAGAATGTGGTCTCTGTCTCTCAAAATATCTTATTGAATGGTACTTGCCTATTTTTGGACCACAGTTGACCACAGTAACTGAAAGAAGCCACCAAAAGTGAAACTGAAGTTAAGAGGAGATTACTGTATTAATAATCTAGGTTTGAATTGTGTTTTTCTCTGAGCATAGTATCACTGCCTTTTTCTGGTAGGTACATCATTTGCTACTTTGCTTTTGTGGATGCTGTGCGATTGCTTTCAGATTTTTATAAAAGCACTGTTGAAGTATGTTTATGTCATGATAGTAATAAAATGTAATATATAGTAATATAATGATCACATGTAGCCATGATGGCATGGGATCATAAAATAGAGTTTCAACCCTTGTAATTAAGGCCCAAGAAGTTATTTTAATTTTTTTACTATAATATTACTATATTATGTTTTCAATATGTAAAATAGAGAAAAGAGGAAAAAGAGATATTTTGTTATCCTAATTATCTCTAACTCCTTTTTCCCTGTGCGTCTTTATTCTACCGCTTTATAATTGCTATGTAGTTAGCAAAACTGTTCCTTTTAATAATTGCTATGTAGTTAGCAAAACTGTTGTTATGTAGCTTTTTAATTTTTATTTCATCTTTTTGCTGTGATTTTGTGTCTACGTCATATTTTATTTAATTGATGTACATACATTTCTTGGTCATTTCAGTATAATATTTTCTAGATTGCTTTACTTTTTAAAATTGTACTGTTATACTATTTAAATCAAACTATGATGAATGTTTTCATAAACATAATATTATTTTTTTGTACTATTCTCTAGGCTATCTTCCCAGAGGAAGTTGTTTTAAATAAAGAGATTTTAATTTTAAATGATACTGCATTATTTTATAATATAATGTAATATATTAACAATAAATCTAGTGGGGCATGAAGTAACTTTTGAAAATTATTCGTTTGCTGTTCTCAGTAGTCGAACAAGCATTAATCATGCAAGTATTATCAATAACGTAATACCTATATGTTGACCTCAGCTTTGCCTATTCATATAGCAAATTGTTTTTGATGCTAAATGTTGCTTGAGCAGCTGATGACAAAGTGGTTCCTATTCGTTTTCTGCTCTTCTATTGCAAGCAGACTCCGGTACCTTTTTTATTTGGCTCATGGTGATCAGGTTAATTATATGTCTCTATCTCTCCATGTCTTAGCTAAAGGTCTTGCCTTCAGCTCTCTAATCTCTTTTAATTCTACCATCACTCAATTGCTTGATTTGTCCTTGATAAAACATAATGTCCTGAATTACCTAATCTCTGTATGGTTTGTGAATGGTTTCCTAGTAATTTCATGAAGGGATACTTAACAACTGGACACCGTTTTTATCTTCAGTTGTTTCTCCTCTTTGTTCTCCTCTTTTTTCTTCAATTTCTTTTCTTTATGTTTCCTAAATTGAATATTGAACTTTTTGCTGACTTGATGATTCAATACTGAGGCACAGGTAATAATTGGGAAACCCTCGGCACACTTCTTTCTTAACTATTTGGAATTGGAAGATCTCTTAGAAGAGCTTAAAACTGTTTAGATGAAACCTTACCATACTCTCTCCTGGTAAGTGAATTGAGCTGCATAGACTACTGAGTTTTCCAGAGAATAAATATATATTTTTTAGTGTAATTGTTTTTGGAAATAATACAGAGAATAAATATATGTTTCTTATTGTAATTGTTTTTGGAAATAATACAGGTTATTCCTGAGAATAATTCATGCTCTTGAAGAACAATCTCTGTCTATCTTCAACATTTTAATGAAAAAAGGCAGGGGCGGAAGGAGCGAATAATTTTTTTCTTTCCAATGGCAATTAAAAGCATATTTTCAGCTCCCTTTTCCAGAGTTCCTGAAAGATTTCTGGAATCTTTTTAAAACTCTGCTTTTTCTGAGCTCTGAGCCTATAATTCTTTACTATGTTTCTTATTATCTGCTTATCTTTGGGATTGCTTGTTTGGGGGAACTGATCCAATTTGATTCCAGTTGTTTCCAATTATGCCTGGAGCCATCACTTATGCTGGGGAGAGACTGTAAAATAAACAAGTTCCTTTTTCCCTTTTAAAACTTTGAATCAATCTATGATATCTTGTAGACACCTTGCCAACTGCATTTGAGAATTCTTGGTATTTTAAGCCATGAGATACCTCATGGTATCTTGGGGTCTTAGGGGTCAGCCATTTCAATGAAGAGGCAGTAAAATCAGGAGCCAAATCTCAGTGTCTACAACAAATGAGTAAACAAAGAAATTAGAACATTTTAACTAGCTAAATGAGAAAGTTAAGTTACGAATAATGTTTCTATTTTTGAAGCCTCATCAGTTGTGTTTGGGGCTGATTTTTGTGCAGTGGCACAGCAGTTCCAGTTGTTAAATGTTGAAATGCATTTGTATTGGTTAAGTAGTCAGCTGATGCTATGGAGCCCAACAAGTGTCAATTTAGGCTGTGTTCAGCTGGGTGGTTCTTCTTCTGATATAACCAGAGTTCCTGCATATAGCCACAGTCGGCTAGGAGGTCTGCTCTTGGCTATTCTTCCCAAGAAGGCCTTGAACACATGCCTGGAAATTGATGAATGGACCAAACCATGTATCTCCAGCGTCCAACAACATAGCTTGGGCTGCTTCACAGGGCAGCTGGCTTCCAAAGGCAGCAAGAGAGGGTAAACATGTTGCAAGTACTTTTCAAGCCCCTGTCTACATCCTGTTTGTTAATGTTCCATTAGCCAAACAAGTTACACAGCCAATTCCAGATTCAGGGAGCGGAGAACTAGATTTCATTTTTTTGATGAGAGAAGCTGTGAAATATTTGCCGCCATTTTTCTTCAGCTTACAACAACTTTTTGTGGCCATTTTTCTTCTCATGAAGAAACTAACACAGAACGAATAGTTTAAAGGTAGCTATTCTTGTATGGGGAAAGTATGCATGGGAAGAAGATGAAATATTTTAATTTAGCCTGCTTTTCAAACTTTCTTATGCCTGATCAATCTTGGGACATTTATAGACTGTAGGTTATATGTGTTTGTGAAGGTATTATTTTATAAAATATTTTTTAAAATTATTTCTCTTGATTAGGTTTTTCTTTTTAAATTTCTTTCCTTCCTGAACAAATTATAAGTTTCAAGAGATCAAGGATTCACTGTTTCTTTTGGTGTTCTTTCCTAGTCTGGGGCCTGCACATTATTGTTATTGGCTAAACTATACACTCCACTGGCTGTATGTAAACAAGAATTTCACATTAAGCATGATTCTATCATTTTGTTATATTTGCTTGTGATTCTTTGTACTTTTGAGTAGCTGTTTAAAACAAGTATTTGAAAAATACAGATCTTTGCATTAATACATCTTTACTACCTCTTTGGGCCTTGAATTTTGAGTCAGTAGCATTGCTTTCTCTGGTGAATTTAAAGCTTATCTTGCACGGAATTTTATTAGGAAGTGTGTGTCCAACTTTGGATCTATTTTCTCATTTGTGGAGCACAGGAATTTCATCGACCAGTAGACTGGTTCTAGTATACTACCGATGAAACATCTAATAATGCTATATCACACCCTACAAGCCATTTGATATA
The DNA here is from genome assembly GCF_029281585.2 of Gorilla gorilla gorilla. Taxonomy (NCBI): domain Eukaryota; kingdom Metazoa; phylum Chordata; class Mammalia; order Primates; family Hominidae; genus Gorilla; species Gorilla gorilla. Next base: position 36,352,970 of record NC_073233.2, on the reverse strand, counting down.
TATTAACTGCAGTATCAATCTTATAACAAACTTTTAGGTTATTCCAGAGCATTCATATTGGCTAATTGCTGACATTAATAATAGTTATGTTATACTTGTTACTTCTCTTGCCATGTTCATCATAGATGTGTTGTACTTAGAGGACAAAAAGGCTGGTATTTTTTCTAATGTACCTGTGAGGAAATGACTTGAGAATTATGATGTTCTTTCTCCTCCCCATGGTATAAAGTTATTTTTCCAAATGCATTTGATAGTATCATATATTAGCAAATTATTTCAGTAATTTTCAGGAGCTCTAGAAAACAATTGGTGGAACAGGTAGATCCATTTATTTAGAAAGCTTCTTATCATTACCCATAGTCACGTAATAATCGTTGCTTAATTATCTCCTTTGCTGTGGTTGTATCAACACATATGTGATTGTTTCTTGTTCCCTATGGCTCAAAAGTCTAAATTCTTTGTTCCTATCGATAAAAGTGTTTGAATGCTTCTTTTGTTATGTTTAAATTTCATACCTGAGAATTGCCTATTTGTTTCCAAATAGCTGTTAGGTTGCAAAGTCAGTGCTTTGCGTAGTGTCAGGGTTATTTAATAACCAAAGGAAATCCTTTTCAGTGTATATTTTCATCAGTTAAATTTCTCACAGAGTCACCTCTCTATACATACAATGTAGCCGAATTCTCTTAGTGTTCTCTGCTTGTGTATAAAGTTTGAATAATAGTTAGAATAAGTATGTTTTCTAAACACTTGTTTACTAGATAATACGCATACTCATTGCTTGGTGTGAGTGGCTTCATTTAATGTTCCATTTTCAGGGATTCCTAGGGGAAGATAATGAAAAGTGTACATTTTTATTTAATGAGAGAAGATAGTAGTCAAAAGTTACTTCATAAATCTCCCTTCTGTTTTCTTCTTGAATGTTTGTTTAGCTTTTCATAAAGAAACAAATGGCATACTTATAGGCCACTTCTTGTATGTTCTTTGCCCAACGATATGGTAGCTAATATTATTCAGAGGAAAAATATCCAGGAAAGAGAAGTGATGGGGATGATAATTGAAGGATCTAGAAGATTTTGCAATATGAAGTATTTGTCAAAAATAAAACAATTGGCCAGACTTAGACTTCTCTTCTGTGTCCTTTACCATGTTGATGGGACCTTTAGTTATATCTCTTTATGTCACTGTAAAATGTGAATAATCACATTCTAAAAGTAAAAGGGGATCAAGAAATTGTTTTCTTGGACCACTTATTGCTTATAGTGCACTCATCTGCACCAGTCGTCCTGATTATGAGGTCTTCTGTGCCTTGGTCTCCTCCCTTCTGACAGTAGGGATCAATGATACTTGATCCTCCCACTTTCCCAATGGGTGTGAAGTAGTAGAAATGACATTTGAAGCTCTAGAAATACAGGCCACACCTTGCAAATTCAACCTATTAATTCTATTATGTTTATGTTTCTTAAATAGCCTACTAATTTTTCTTGGAAAATATGTCAAGATCAGATACAAACCATTTTTTAAAAATTATTTCTTCTTTTAAAATCATCTTTACTGAAGTATAAGTACAATAAACAATATCCATTTAAAGTGTACAATTCAATGAATTTTGACATATGTCTACACCCATGAAGTTACCACTACAATCAACATACAGAATTCTGTCATATCCAAAGTTTTCTTCACAGTCTATTCCTCCCTGGCTCTCAGATCTCTGGCTCTAGCAATCAATGAAATCTTCATTTTGTCACTTTAAAATAGTTTGCAATTTCTACAATTATGTATAAATAGATACATGTGCTATAGATTTTTTTTGTTCCTGGCTACTTGGCATAATGTTTTTGACCCATCCATGTAGTTGTGTGTATCAAGAGTTGGTTTCTTTTCATTGCATAGATATACCACATTTTGTTTATCCATTTACCTTTTGGAGGACAAGTCCATTCTGTGTTCGCATGGTTTTTTTTCCACCAAATCTTGCTCTCTTGTACCACTTGCTAATAGTTTTATGTCCTTAAGCCTAGTTTTATTTATATTTTGTCATTTACTTTACTACATTGTTATATAGTTTCATTATACACTACTAGAGAACCAATATATTACTAAGAGTTTATATAAGGCTTGTATATTTAAGTGGAATTATTTATGATTAAAAAAATGAGTTCTTGGTTTTTTGTCCCAAAGTAAATAGCTTCTAATCAAGAATGTATGATCTTTTCTTCCAGAGAAAACTTTTTTTATCTCTGGCCCATTTTGCCACTTTGATGGCAGCAATGATGAGGATTCCTGTAGAAATGTGTGCTGACATCTAAGTAGATCAGCAGCCCTTCAACATAGCACTTCCTTGGTTCAAAGAAAAGGTACATGACAAGTAGGGAGATTTCAGTTACAAAAGTTGGTAAATGAAATGAAAGGTTTTTTATATTCCTAATTCAGAATTTAAGCTTTTTGAGACTTTTCTTCATGTTCCCAAGGTGACAACCATTTGAGCTGGAAGTTGCATTCACCAGGAGAGCAGCAGCCTTTTCACTGAGGCAAATTTAAGAAGACCAGTTTTATCCCTGTCAACCATAGCATTGCTACTGAAGTTAAAAGCAATGAGAGTTTAGGGAGTTGTTTTTTTAAATCTTTCTTTTAAATCTTCAGACTTAACCTCCTAAATCTAATATTACTGTCTAAGTACATTCACATTTTTAATTTCTCTGGGGCCATTTTCCTTTCTGTCTTCTCTTCTCTGTCTCCAGTTTTCTTCCTCCTTCATTTTCCATCTGCATTTGCATTTTTCTCTTTTTCTCTTCCTCTAGTCATAAAGATCCTCCAGGGAAGGATTGGCCACTAGAAAAGAAATTCTTTTTTCAGCTCTGCTTTGACTATCTTGCTTATGAAATTTTGCTTTCCTAACACAGAAATCTCAATGATATTGCTGAAGCAACTTCTGTATCCTATACCCTGGCAAGGTTCCTAGAACTGGTCCCAGTGGGATTTCTGTTTTAGAAGCTGACTTAACCTTTGTAGTATCATTTAGTTTGGTTTCCTAAAAGAATTCCAAATGCATCTCCTTAAAATGTTTTGCTAAACTACTTGACCACTCCATCAGTGTAACGATGGTATATATATATACACAAACATATGTGTGTGTATATATATGTACACACATATATATATTCTGCATGCACACACACACACTACACACCTCTCTAAATAACTAATTAAGCCTCTGAAAGCACCTTCCTCTTCTACCCCAATAGCATTTCCTTCCTCCTACTCATAGATGCTTTGACTGCACTGACTGTATGAGACTTCTGGGATTCTATCTCATTCCTTCTCATGCTAAACTAATCACAGCATACTGTGGCTTAGTCATGATGACATAACAATTAGGTGGTTCTTCTTGTGCTTCTAAATACAGACTGGGCCCCTGGTGAACAAGTTGGCTTAAGTGGGTGAGTGAATGAGCAGTGGGAGAGGTATTGAGTAGAGGTATTGATAGGCTGTGGTGGGTTGATTTTGAGCATTAGTAATAGAAAATTGCCATTTATTATTTGATTTATACCATATTAGCAATGAGTCTTCCATTAGGGAGAAAATACATCAGATGGGCTAATGGACAGTTATGGGTTTTGTAAAGTGATTGTAATTTGATATGTGTCACTTATTTTAAAATTCAAAACACCACTAATATATGCTATAATCATTTCTTAATTAGGTCTTTAACCAATATTTACTGAGCCTGTACTGTACATATAGAACATTTTACTGTGCCAGTGAAATTGATGATACATTTTCTTGATTTGGGTAACATTTAGGTCTTTGGAATCAATTTATTAATTTATCATTCAGAAAACTTAGTGAGTACCCATACCACTCCTTTAGAGTCAACAAATATTCTGTATTGTGAAGATGAACACAAATCAAGAAGACACTGATTCCTGCCCTTGAGTCTTGCAAGGGAGACAGACGTGGGAACAAATAATGATGGTACATTGTGAAACACACTAATGAGAGTACATACCCAGTGCCATGGGAATCTAAATTTCATTGTTACTTGGCATGCCTTTTATACCAGACCCTTCTGGAAAACTCATGGGGGCGTGGGGGAAAGAAAACTAATTTAGTCACCTAGACCAATTGCATTGCTTTAAGAGGCCTTCTCTTTAGGGGAAAACACACAAATTTTGATCTTATGGAAAACACACAAATTATGATCTTATTTTAAAAAATATTGTTGGAAATACGTGTTTAGAACTGTTGTTTTAGTATTTCTTAAATAGTGTTAATTATGTTTTGTCATTTGTCTTTGGAATAATGTTTCCTACTGGAAAAAAGTATTTTATAGCCCATGTTCATAAAGATGCTGGGGAGCAATGAATTAGAATAGAGCAAAAGCAGGGACATTCTGACAAATGATGATATATTTTCTTTGCAGATGATTCTAAATTCAGATATTAGTGTTTACAATTGGGTTGTGTCTATCTTTGCTGGTCTTTATGATTTCTTCATGCTATCACTAATGTGGTATTTTCATGAACTGACAATTTTGTTGCTCATAGTGGGTTTTGGTTGTTTTCCGGCATCTACCTCTTGCAAAGAATAGCCTTGCAGAAAGTTAGTAATTGATCATCTTAACAATAATGGAATTCCACTTATGGCATTTTGCTCTTTTAGGTAATTGAATTAAGTGAGAAAGCACCTAGCTCATTGCTGTGTTCTCCCTTTCTCAAAACTATGATAGAATGGACCCTAGTTAAGTAATAATATAATTCTTCTCACAGGAATCCCCAGGTAAGCAGATATATTAGGAATTTATGTCTACATTTCTGTTTTTGGCTTATAAAGGATGGCTTTCATACAAAGTATTTGTGTGTTTGGGTCTCAAATGGAAGAGTAATTATCAGGTGCATTGTAGACTAGTGTCTGACTTGTCTAAAGTGAGTCCAATAAGAGGGCTGTCTCATATTTTATGGTTGTAACTTGAGTATTCTCCCTGAAGTACTGTAGAAGAAAAATAACCTCAGTCTTTTTTTTTTTTTTTGAAGAACATTATCTAGTCCTGACTAATCTTACCTTGCCTTCCTACTCCATGGTTTCTATCTGCTGGTGTTGAAGGCTGCTTTTGTGGAGCAGGTGAGAAGGCAGGGACAGACAATCAATGAAATCAGAGCAAGCCACAAATACGATAACACATGTTAAGTGCCTACAATGGTACCTGGCACATAGTAAGTGCTCAGTGTTTGGTCATGATCATGATTATTATTCTCATTACTCCACTTTACTTTTACATGAATGTCTCATGATTATGTCAGATTGAATAATTGAAGTATTACTCACCATTCCCCATAATCGTTAGCAACAGAAAATGTTTACCTTTCAGTGTATCAAATTGACAAATAGAAGAACGATAACAGAATCTTTCCAGATTTTTCTTTTTGTGATTAATCTGTATATAAGCCACATTGAAACATATTCAGGAATTAGTTTCCTGTTGCTACTTCTAAAAATTACCACAAATTTAGTGGCTTGAAACAACACGATTTTATTACCTTACAGTTCTGGAGGTCATAAACCCTAAAATCAAGGTGTCAGCAGGGCTATTCCTTCTGGAGGCTCTAGGGGAGAATCTTGTCTTTTGCCTTTTCTAGCTTCTAGGGGCAGACTACCTTCCTGGGCTCCTGGCCTTCTTCCATCTTCAAAGCCAGCAGCCACATATCTCCAACCTCTGCTTCACATCTCCTTTTCTGACTGTGACCCTCCTGTTATAAGGACCCTTGTGATTGCATTAGGCTCATCTGGATAATCCAGGATAATCCCCCCTTCTCAAGATCCTTAACTTAATCACATCTGCAAAGTCCCTCTCACATGTCCTGGGAATTAGGACATGAACATCTTTGAGGTCCATTATTATGTCTGATGCAAGATCCGGTGAAAATCATGACCATTACATGTTGGATGGAATGATAGAACTTTAGATCTAAGAAATATTTTGGATCATGCCTTTGGGGGATTAAAAAAAAACTAAAACAATGGAGAAAGATTATACCACCTAGGACTAAAACCCAGGTCTTAGATCCCTAATCAAATGACTGTTCCACTGTCTTTATGCAGCATTTCCTTAAACTATGCCCACTGGCTAATTAATCAGTTTTTATTAAGAGTCTACATTATAAAATTCCAAATAGTATTTGAAAACTTAATTTGAGGCCACTTTGAAATGTGACAATCTATCCTCTCGGACTTCAATTTTGACACACTTAACAGAAGAGCTGGATACTTCAAAATTAGTTCAGTGACATTTTTAAAAAGGGAAAAGTACCTTAGGGCTTCCCCAAGAAACCTATAAAATTTATAACTGTGGCTCCAGTTGAAATTGTGCAGCCCAGAATTCTTCCTCCTCAGAAGGGAAAATATAATCTTTGTGAATAATTCTCATTCAGGTCCCAAGTAAGAGATACTCATACTAAAAATGGTAAACAATTGATTTTTGTGAACAGAAAGCATGATTAGACTTGTACCTTGCTTATTTTGAGAGACTATTTAATGGGCTTTTGAGAAAACTTCTGGTACCATTTGATTTCCTACATTTCATCTGTGTAGTGTATCAGGATGCTATAGTCAATTAGAACAGCATGTTCTTATGTACAAATATATGTGGTTTTTATGGAGCTCACCCAAGGATAAGTTAGAAACTGGCTCACTGCCTCTATTTCCTTTTTCTTTTTTACTCTTTTGGCAGTTTGAATTTGTACAGTCTATAGAGGATATATTTGGTCACTTTGATGCTGCTTTATTTTCTGGGGTGCCTTTCAGGTGACCTGAAACATAGACAAATGATCTTGTCATTTGTATTCACAAAACATTTGTGAATTACCTAACCCAATAAGCACATTTTTATTGAGCACAGTCTATGTTCAAAGAACCACACTGGGGATACCAAAATGAATGAGACACAACCTTTTGTAGTAGGAAAGCTATCAACTTCAGATTCAACTTTAATTCTTATCTCATTTTTAGCCCGTAGTAATAGTGAGACTGTGGCAAATACTTAACCCCTTTGATTTTGTTTCCTTGCCTTCAAAAGTAGAAAAATGAGACACACCTCACAAGGGTGTTATAAGGATTACATTGAGGTATTATCTGTGCAAATATGAAATACAATGTGTGGACAGAGCAGGTGCTTCCTAATTGTTAGTTTCCTAGTTCAGAGATCTCATTGTCTAGTAGGAAAGATGAGATGTCTATAAATACCTGTAGTACAGGGTGAAGGTGATGAGTGGAACAAGAGCCATCCAAACAAGGAGCTGTTGGAGTTCAGAGATGAACTATGTTATAGGGATCAGAGAAAGCCCCTTAGAGCATCTTCATGGCATTTTAGCTGGCCACTAAAAAAGGAAAAGGATCTAGACTTGTAGAGATATAGGACCTGTGATTTATGCACCTGTTTCCTGTTTGATCTCCCCACTTGATTACCTTCTATGCCATATCTTGTGCATTGCCTAGTGCTTGGATTTTCTGGTTTTGTCTCTTTCAATCTAGCTTCTGGCTATGCCTTTGTATCATCAAAGATTAATTGCCTTTCCTGCAAGGGCACTCTGGGTTATTGTTTTTTTTACACTTCTCAAAGGTATATGTAATGCAAATACAATAATTTTATTTATGTTTTAAGAGGTAAGTAATATTTCCCCCAAAATAACTTCTGGTAGTGAGATGGATCCAATTAATCTCATGTGGGTGGTTTGCAGAGATTTAGGGCTAGTTTTGGGGTATGCTTTTGATGGGAATTATTCATGGCCCATGGAATCAAGATTTTCTGAGAAAATAAGCTATTGTCTATTTTTTATTTTCTTTTGGATTGTGTGGTGCTGGAAATCCTGCCCCTGACAGTTGCCCACACAGCTGGCTCCACCTGTGTGACTAGGCATCACAGCCCATTTGAATCACAGTATGACCTCCAATGGCCTCGGCAGACCTAATTTAGAAAATTGACTCATTTTGCACAGGCTACCAAGCAGCTATTTGGAGCCGCTGTCTTCTAGTGACTTACAGCTTGAACTAGTTGAGAGTCTCAAATTGACATTTTCCTCTTACTTTAAAAAACATACAACCTTTACCAAATTCTATGTATTTCACATACCCGCACTTTTGCTAATGTTAGACTGGCCAAGTTTTCTGAATCAAAGCTTGGAATATATTGTTTGACATAGGACACAATTTTGGGGCCTAATATATCTAATGTGTATGTGTATGTGTGTATGCATATATATATACGTATGTGTGTATGTGTATGTGTGTATGCATACATATATAAGTATATGTATGTATGTGTGTATAAGTATAACTTAAAGCTACTTAATTGTAGCTCTATTACCAATAAACAGATCATTTTCTCGTCTTTGGGATTTAAATTTAAAAAAATTAGTATCTTTTAGATTTCAGCACTGACTGTTTGGTACCAAGATGGGTAAATCTGATTAGAGTATAAAGTATTATGGGTTCTTAATCGTTATTTATAGCTCTTAATTAATAGTTATTAATAGCTCTGAATGATGTAAGAGGATGTGTTTATATTTGGGGGAAACTTCGGCAATGTGGTTGTACTTTTGTTTCTTCCTGGCTCATAATAAAACATTCCCAGGGCCTCTATTTTTGGTTTGGGATATAGCAATTGTATGTGGACATGGCTTGGTCCTCCATTCTTGGCTGGGAATTCTCATTAAAGAGATCCTCTACCATTAACTCACTGTTTGCAAGATCTTGGTGATGAAGATTAAGAGAGGAAACATCTGCCTTCCCAGAAAGGAACCCATGTCATTATTTTGTTTCTGTCTCTGCATTTGGACTTCAATAAATAGAGGTTTGTGGGAAGAGAAAAAGAGTTTACGCATGCTCCTATGACCAGGTGTTGCTCATCTGAGTGGGCAGATGAGTGATGCATGGGTCACAGGCACAGGATTCCCCTGGGGGCCCTGGCTACTCTTAACAACAGGTTGAAGTTTTGCTTTAGGCTAAATGTCTAGAAGATAAAAGTAAAAGTCTACAAACTATTGAAGCTTTGTGAAATTTTAGAACCTACTCAATATGTTTTTTGGAAGAGATGGAAACTGGGAATTTGATAAGAGTATATATGAATCCATCTAACCAAGTTTTGACATGTGTTGGGGTGGGATGATTTGTTGGGGAGTATAAGGACCTGGAATGTTTTTTTCATCCTGTTGTCAACCAAGTTTCTCATTCAGCTGTGGCTTTACCCTATTTAAGTTCTATCTGCTTTCTTTAAATATATGAATGTGGGTGTTATGGGATGGTTAGTCCAGGTGAGTGTTGGATCATACCCTGTACTTGACTTATTTATTTATTGCAGTTTTCAGGGAGTAATTGATTATGAGTTGGCTCTGTGTCCCCACCCATATCTAATCTTGAATTATAATCCCCACATGGTGAGGGAGGGTCCTGGTAAGAGGCGATTGGATCACGGGGACAGTTTCCCCATGCTGTTCTCGTGAGAGTGAGGGAGTTCTCACGAGATCTGATGGTTTTAAAAATGGCAGTTTCTCCTGCGTGCATGTACTCTTGCTTGTTGCCTTGTGAAGGAGGTGCCTGCTTCCCCTTTGCCTTCCATCATGATTGTAAGTTTCCTGGGGCCTCCCCAGCCATGTAGAACTGTGAGTCAATGAAACCTCTTTTGTTTATAAATTACCCAGTCTCAGGTAGTATCTTTATAGCAGTGTGAAACAGACTAATACAGCAATTATGTTCTTAATTGTGAATGATATAAAATAGTCACACGTGAGGGCAGAATTCTATTCTCAGTATTTGTGAATCATCTTGAGCAATACAATAACTCCAAGAACTTCTAACTCTAAAGCATGAGCCGAAGGCATTAAAATCTTTTTTAGGATGTGCTGCTATATTAAAATGAGTCAGTTTCAAACTCTAGGTCCCTGTTTGTACTTTGACTCCAGGCAAATATACAGGAGCCTTGTGAATACCATCTAACGTACCAAAAATTCACTTTGATACAGGTAATTCTGGAGCCCTAACCAAGATTTTCATTTTTCTTTTACCTTTTTAGTTTTAACCAGATATAGCAAAAGGACTTCACTGTAATTCTGTCTTATAATATGGATCCCATGGATGAGGTAGTACAGGTTTCTGTGTGCTGCACATATATATATTTCCTGTGTTGCATATATATATATGTGTGTGTGTGCATATATATATATATAGGCTACAGGGAATTATAGTCTGTAGCAGTTTTCTCAAAGGATCTCTATAGGCAGTTAATAGTAGTTGGAAAAGGAACTGTTTTTGAATTTTTGAGTTAAACAGTAAAACTAGTTTGTTTGTGGTACTTCTCAGAGCCTACAATCTGCTAATGTGTGTAGTGAATTTCCATGAGGATGATGTGTGGACTTTCTCACATTTTTAAACGTAACCCCTCCTCCTTTTATTTTTTGGCAGAGTATCTTATTGGATTTTTGTTTCACAGAATTTGGTCAATGATATTTACAGGATTAGAAATAAGCATTCTTGAATTTTTTTGAAATTCTATGAAATAGCTCTTGGATCTGGGCTTCTAAGAGTATAGTTAATGCTTCTAAAACTTTACTATGCCTGTACATTTGCTGGGTATCTTGTTAATATGCAGAATTTGCTTCAGTTGGTCTCCATGGGGGCAGTGATTTTGCATTTCTAACGTGTTCCCAGGTGATACTGATGCTACTGGTGTTTTAGCAGTCTTCGAGCAGTAAGGCTCCAGATGTACTTAAGTGCTTTCCTAGGTGAAAAGTGTTAAAGATAATCTCTGCCACCTGGCCTGGAGGTAAGGTGTTTAGAGACGCTTCACCTTAGGGCACTGGAAGTTGGAGCTGAGTAAGTAGTTATACAAGCCAGATGATCTACTTGTATGTTACTAATAATCTGTTTATTTTTCGTTGTATATTTTTTCCTGGCTATGAGAGATACACAAACATATTTTCAGAATAAAGTAGGAAATACCTATATGCTTTGACACTTGCTATGTGTGTCCAAAATATCCCATGGCCTTTTGAGAGGTCCTTGGTAGGGGAGTTTAGATCTCTGTTCTGTAAGCAATAATATTGAATGGGAAATACACACGTGGAATGCTTAGTTAGACCTCATTTAACCCCTTCCCTATCTCAACATTCATGTCCTCAGCCGAGGACAAAGACTTAACTGACTTTCTATGTGAAAATGTATCAGTGATTCAGAAGGGGTTTTAATTGTTTAAGGCGGGGATGACAATTAAGGTTTGCCTTTTGTGTTAACTCTATACATTTGTTCTTCAATATCTAAAGGGATGTCTATAGCAAGATTCAAGGCTATGGTCTGAGCTTGATGAGAAAGAGTGACACATTAGATTAATGATCTCTCTCCTGGGCACGGGGAGGAAAATATCCTCACAGGAGCTGAGCTGCATATTTGACACCCCTGATAAAGCATTAGGTTATGCTGACACCACATTGTCAACAGATGATCTTTGCACCTTCTGATTTGCTTAGTATCCATTGTCAAACACTTAAATATGGGTTAAGGCTACTATAAAAATTATTTACTTAATTATTTACTTATGCCATTTTTTTTAGTACTAAAACTGCATTTTAGGCTGTGTGCTCAGAGTAATTGGGCCAAGATTCCAGTGAAATACCTGAATGGTGCTAAAAATAAATTCAATGAAATTCCTTTAAGTCCTTTCTCAGTGGTTAGATTGTTTACTCCTCAAATTCCTTGCTAACAAATTCTTCCTAATAGAGGTCCTGTTAGAGTCAATTAGTTAAGATTTATTCATAATTAGAAACTCCTATTTGCACACAATTGACTCTTTCAAAGTCTTTCAGTAGGTTAAGTTTGTTTTCTGCAGTTTTGATTACAAATACTTCATTTTTGTTACAAAGTTAAGCTTTAGTTTAATTCTTGGTCATATCAAAAATTTTAAATTCATTGAGTCTAAATCATGAGTTGATTATATTAGAATGGTGTAATAAAGCATTAACAATCATGACAGTTAAGATGCTTCTTTTATGTGTTAGTTCATTGGGGCAGAAGATAGCATAATACAGATGCCCAGTGTAAAGAAGTTAACAGATGCAAATTATCCAGTGGTTCACTCAACTAGAAACTTTAATTTTTAAAGAATGATGTAAAATTTGCTGGGCACTTGTGTGTACTTGCGTGCATATGTTCTTGTGTTGTTGGTGTATATTGTTTTGCTTTGTTTTGTTGTTCTTCATATACATTCAAATAAGAGCTTTTCTGACTTGGTAGTAGTAGGTCAGGATAAAGAGCTGGGGTGTGCTATCCCCCACTTGTGAGTTGTATATAATTTGTTAGGCTTCTTTTGTGTCCACCTTTTTTTAAATTTAGATGGCTGGCTCTGACTGCTATAACAAGGTATGTATCACAGCTATGTAATGTAAGAATGCAAAATCTACTATAGTTGTACTATAAATTCAGCACCTGTTACTGTATAATTAAGATACTGCATTTGAAGACAATAAAAAAGCTAATTCAAATACGTGTACAGAATATTGTTTTCTCATTCTTACATTAGGAAAGATGAGAATGTAGATTATTAGAGAGAAAAATAGAGAAATTTTTGTCAGAGATACTTGTAAGCTTATGCTTACATTCTTAACATTTGTGTATTTGCTTTCATGTAGCTTTATACAAATCACATTGTCTAATGCATGGGGCAGAAGAGATCATAGCATGATGGATAATCCTCTTTGAGAGCAGGGACTGAGTCTTTTATATTTCTTTCCCTGCATGCCCTGTGCTGTGCTCTGTACAGAGCAAGTGTATTGATTGTAGAATCTCCAAATCATTTCTACATGTCTTTGGGCTGTAAGTAGGCATAAAATCAGGCAAAGATGGTAAATGAGGACTATAATATGAAATGATTAAAAATGTGTATCAAAAGCTATTTATGGTGAAGGAAGTAGAGAAGAAAGACTCAAAAGCATTAATTCAGTCAAAACAGGTGATAAATCAATTATAATAAAGTATTGGTTATTTGAGTTTCTTAAGAATTTTTTTAAAGTACATACAATCCCATTATTTTTAGTTTGTTAGCTACTGATACATAATTTTCTTGAGTGTGTTTTTCCCGTGTTGTGAGTCATTTTTCCAGCCTCAGCCTTGCTGCTGCTTGGGCAGCACTGAGAATTAAGGTTGGGACAAATGAACTATCCTCTTGTGCTCTTGGCAGAACTGGCTCTGTTATCCAGAAGTCATTACCAATCGTCAACAACATAGGAGTTTTTAGCCTTAAAGAGAAATAAGAGTTTTGGAGTTAAGTATCACTATATAATACTTTATATAAATAGGAAGTTATTTTCACCATGCAGCCTGATGTCAAACAGTTTATCATGTATATATAATTGGTGCGTGTTGTCAATGCATAACATGGCTGTCTTCTGTTTGCTTCAAGAGAAGCATGGGACAATAAGATTAGAATGTGTAACTTTAGCCATGAACCTGAATTGAGTTTGCTAATGTGCTAAAGTTTTTGCAGTAGACTTGAACCAGTGCCACTTTTTTCATTGAAACGTAACTCATTTAAGCATCTTTTTCCAAAGTCAGAGAAAGGTTTTAATGAGTTAAAATATGCCTTATTCACCATGAGTTAGTGAGGATTATGTATTTTACTCTATGTAAAAAATAAAGGTAATACAAATTGTGATTGTGTGCTGTAAGGACATTTATGTTGGACTTCAATTCACCAAGTGCAGACTTTTCTTCTTGATTAGTCACCAAATCCCATTTTGTGGAGTGAAAATCAGTGTCCTGGGAGACTTCATTAGTTTGCCCCAAGTCAATGAGTGAATCTGTGTTAGTAGCAATCAAATTCTGAATCCTATGCTTGGATCAAGCTGTTCCTCAAGGCCACAGTGTGTAGTTATCAACTTACTAAAAATAGTTAACATTTATTCGTGCTTGTTATGTGCCAGAACAGTATAAAACACTTTGCATGCATTACATCATTTCATCCTCACAACAATATAATGTGGACTATATTATTAGTATTTACATTTTTAAAAGATTATAAACTGAAGTTCAGTAATTATAAAGAACCCAACTGTATTATTCCATTTTCACACTGCTGATAAAGACATACCCAAGCCTGGGAAGAAAAGAGATTTAATGGACTTACAGTTCCACATGGCTGGGGAGGCCTCACAATCATGGCAGAAGGCAAGAAAGAGCAAGTCATGTCTTACATGGATGTGGCAGGCAAAGAGAGCTTGTGCAGGGAAACTCCATCTTATAAAGCCATCAGATATTGTGAGACTTATTCACTATCATGAGAAAAGCATGGGAAAGACCCACCCCATTATTCAATTATCTCCCACTGGGTCCCTCCCATGACACATGGGAATTCAAGATGAGATTTGGGTGCGGACACAGCCAAACCATATCACCATCCAAAGTCACATGGGTGAGAAATCGGTGGAACTGGAGTATGAAGCGAATTTGTCTGCCTCCAGGGTCCTTGACCCAAAACAATATGCTATACATCCTCCAACATATTCAGAGTGAGCCAAAAATTTAAATTTTCCTCACAGAACCAAAGGACTTCATTTTCACTGTGGTGGGATTGAGTTATTTCATAACATGATTTGTGGAGGTGTAAAATACAAATTATTGCTTTTATTAATATATTAGGCAAAAATTAGATTTAATCCAGAAAGTCTATGAATTAGTAAATAGAGGGTTTTTTTCATTTTTTATTTCAGCTTCTGATTCTCTGGTGGAAAGTAGTAAAAACAGCTTAGTTGAAGCTTTCCTCTTAGGACATATTTCAATGTACTTTACAAATAGAAAAGCAAATTTAGCTCCAAATTCAATTTATATCCAAATTTATCTTCTACAACAAATACCTAATTTTCTCTCCAGATGAGTTTATGGAATATATATTCAAAAGGAAACAATTTTGAAAAATTTTTATATATTTTCCCAAAGGAATCCAGAAACCAGTGAATGTCTCAATGAAATATGTGTTTTTTTTCCTTTTTCTATAAGCACAGTGTGTTAGTGGGAAAAGGGGGCTTAATTAATTTGAGAAAACATGCTACAGCACATTTACTGAAATGCCATCATAAGTAATTAAACCAAAATTGCTCTTGTCAAAATAAATGAATAAATTTGATGAGGCATTTTCCTTTACTTTGCAGATTTGTTCCACTTTATCACTAATTCATAAAATCCACAAAGGGTCTCTAGTCATTAGTGTGATTAGTTAAAATCTGCTGCTGTCACATTGTTATGAAAGAGAAATAAAAGCCAGAAGTGCATATCAGGCCACATGAATAGGGTGAGAGCATGTCAGGTGAATCAGAGGGATACAGTCGTGAGGGTCAGGTGTGGTATCAGGAATAATGTGGGAGGCCAGATTGAAGTCTGGGCCAGGAACAATGGTAATTGTGGGAGACTCAACAAAGAGTGAGTATAGCTGAAGGAGCCTGGGAGCAGAAAGTATATGTGTCAAGTGTGAGGAAGAAAACAGATTTGGGAAGTTGTGAGAACTGTAGGCAGTGAGTTGAGCATAGTTTGTGATTTTTAGGGCCTCTAAAAGTATTAAGGCAGCGGCAGCTGCTGCACGCAGACATGAGGGCTAGGCTAAAACAGTAAGGTCAAGTTGTTTGGACAGAAAGCTACAGGGTGGGGTCCCAGCTCTTGTGTAAGAATTCTGACCACACTAACCATGCCTAGGAAGGAAAGGGGTTGTTTTGTAGAAGGGATTGGGATTTGGGAGATTAGCCGGACACAATCAGCAGGGAGAGCATGTGTGTTTTTATGAGAATTATGCTGAGATAGGTAAAGGATGAGGAAGAAATTTGGGCTTGACTGAAGTAATGGGGGCTGTCTGAAGCCTTGAGGCAGTACAGCCCAGGTAATTTGCTGAGCCTGATGGGTGTCAGGGTCAGTCTAAGTAAAAGCGAAGAGAGGCTGGGATGAAGGGTGCAAAGGAATAGTAAAGAAAGCATGTTTGAGATCCAGAACAGAATAATGGGTTGTGGAGGGAGGTATTGAGGATAGGAGAGTATACAGGTTTGGCACCATGGGGTAGATAGGCAAAAACAATTTGGTTGATAAGGAGCAGATCTTGAACTAACCTGTAAGGCTTGTCTGGTTTTTGGACAGATAAAATGGGGGAATTGTAAAGGGAGTTTATAGGCTTTAAAAGGCCATGCTGTAGCAGGCAAGTGACTACAGGCTTTAATCCTTTTAAAGCATGCTGTGGGATGGGATATTGGAGTTGAGTGGGGTAAGGGTGATTAGGTTTTAATGGGATGGTAAGTGGTGCAGATCGGTCGCCAAGGAGGGAGTAGAGGTGTCCTATACTTGTGGTTTAAGGTGGGGAGGTACAAGGGGAGGATGTGAAGGAGGCTTTGAACTAGGGGAAAAGGCAGCAATGAGGTGTGGCTGTAGCCCAGGAATAGTCAGGGAAGCAGATAATTTAGTTAAAATGTCTCGACCTAATGGAACTGGGCAGGTGGGGATAACTAAAAAGGAGTGCTTAGAAGAGTATTGTCCAAGTTGGCACCACAGTTGGGGAGTTTAAGAGGTTTAGAAGCCTGGCCATCAATACCTACAACAGTTATGGAGGCAAAGGAAACAGGCCCTTGAAGGTAATGTGGAGTGGGTAGCCTCCGTATTAAGAAGGGGATGGACTTACCCTCCACTGTGAGAGTTACCCGAAGCTCGGTGTCCATGATGGTTTAGGGGGCTTCTGAGGCGGTCGGGCAGTGTCAGTCTTCAGCAGTTAAGCTGAGAAGATCTGGGAAGGAGTCAGTCAGAGAGCCTTGGTCCAGAGTTCCAGGGGCTCTGGGAGTGGCTGCCGGGTTGGACAGTCCAATTTCCAGTGGGGTCCCACTCAGATGGGACGCAGCTTAGGAAGAATCCCAGGCTGCGGGCATTCCTTGGCCCATTGGCCAGATTTCCGGCACTTGTAGCAAACTCGTGGGGGGAGGAGGTTCTGGAGGAACCCCTGGCAGCTGCAGTTCAGGTGTTTGGAGTTCTTGTGTCCTGGAGATGTGGCTGGGGTTTGTCTCACAGTGGAGGAAAGGGATTGCAACTCAGAAATACATTGCTACTTGGTTGCCTCTACTCTATTATTGTACACCTTGAAGGCAAGGTTGATTAATTCCTGTTGTGGGGTTTGAGGGCCAGATTTTAATTTTTGAAGCCTTTTTTAATGTTGGGAGCAGATTGGGTAATAAAATGTATATTGAGAATAAGACGGCCTTTTGACCTTTTAGGGTCTAGGGCTGTAAAGCGTCTGAGGGTTGCTGCCAAACAAGACACGAACTGGGCTGGGTTTTTATATTTGACGTAAAAGAGCCTAAATGCTATCTGATTTGGGATAAAGAAAATGGAGCATTAACCTTGACTATGCCTTTAGCTCCAGCCACCTCTTTAAGTGGAAATTGCTGGGCAGGTGGGGGAGGGCTAGTTGTGGAATGAAGCTGTAAGCTGGACCGGGTGTGAGGAGGGGAAGTGATAAAAGGATTATAAGGTTGGGGAGTGGAGGCTGAGGAAGAATTGGGACCTAGTTCTGCCTGGGGAGGAGGGGAGAGGTCAGATGGGTCTGTAGAAAAGGAAGATTAGAAAGGCTCAGCGATGCTTGGGATTGGGACTGAGGGGACAGGCAGAAGGGAAAAGAAGGAGGATTCGGACGAGTCGCATTGGGAACAGAGACTAGGGAGGGAACAATGTGTAAAAGAATGCCTGGACGTCAGGCACCTCAGACTGTTTGCCCATTTTACGACAAGAATTATCTAGATCTTGTAGGATGGAAAAATTGAAAGTGCCGTTTTCTGGCTATTTGGAACGACTGTTGAGTTTGTATTGGGGTCAAGCGGTGTTGCAGAAGAAAATAAGATGCTTAGATTTTAGGTCAGGTGAGAGTTGAAGAGGTTTTAAGTTCTTGAGAACACAAGCTAAGGAAGAAGGAGGAATGGAGGGTGGAAGTTTGCCCATAGTGAAGGAGACAAGTTTAAAGAGAAGGGTAGAAACATGGAGAGAAGGGGTGGGGGGTGCTTGCCCCCCAGAAAAGCAATGCTTGCCGCTAAGGGTGAAGGACCAAGGCAGGCGTCCCTGTGTGGTCAGACACCTCTGAAACGTGGGTGAATAATCAGGCAGGCATCCCCATGTGATTAAACACCAAGGGAAGACTGTCTTCCCGAGTCCGTGACTGGTGCTGGAGTTTTGGGTCCACGGATAAAACACATCTCCTGTCTCTACCAGAAAAGGGAAGGAACTGAAATTAAGAGAAAGGAAAGATTGAAAGATGGCGCCAAGATTGAAAGGAGAGAGGTTGAGGGATAGCGAGAGAGGTTGGAGAAGAGAGTAGAGAGAGGCCACTTACCCGATTTAAAATTGGTGAGATGTTCCTTGGGCTGGTTGGTCTGAGGACCTGAAGTCATAGATGGATTTTTCTCATGGAGCAAAGAGCAGGAGGACAGGGGATTGATCTCCCGAGGGAGGTACCGCAATCCGAGTCGTGGCACCAAATTTCACTCGTGTCGGTGTGAAGAGACCACCAAACAGGCTTTGTGTGAGCAACAGGGCTATTTATTTCACCTAGGTGCAGGCGGGCTGAGTCTGAAAAGAGTCAGCGAAGGGAGATGGGGTGGGGCCGTTTATTTGGGTAAGTAAAGGAAAATTACAGTCAAAGGGGGGTTGTTCTTAATGTCAGGCCTCTGAGCCCAAGCTAAGCCATCATATCCCCTGTGACCTGCACGTATATGCCCAGACGGCCTGAAGCAAGTGAAGAATCATAAAAGAAACGAAAATGGCCTGTTCTTGCCTTAACTGATGACATTCCACCACAAAAGAAGTGAAAATGGCCTGTTCCTGCCTTAATTGATGACGTTACTTTGTGAAATTCCTTCTCCTGGCTCATCCTGGCTCAAAAGCTCCCCTGCTGAGCATCTTGTGACCCCCCACCCCTGCCCACCAGAGAACAATCCCCCTTTGACTGTAATTTCTGTAATTTTCCTTTACCTACCCAAATAAATGTCCCCACCTCATCTCCTTTCACTCTTTTTGGACTCAGCCCACCTACACCCAGGTGAAATAAACAGCCTTGTTGCTCACACAAAGCCTGTTTGGTAGTCTCTTCACACTGACAGGAGTGAAAGAGCATATTTCTATAAGTACTTTAAATGAGAACATGTAAGCCCATGTTATATGTGAGGCCAAGGCAGGAGTCAATAGTGGTCAATATTTGTATGTAAATACTGGTTATAGTAGTTATTTTTTTTTGGACAAAAGGAACATTTAGAAAGTATTCAGAGCAAAACTTTCATAATTAGAAAATCAGACTAGCCTGTTGTCTCATAGTACCAGCTACAGAAAATAAAGCTTGACCACATGTGTTGTTTGGCAGGATATATGTTAGGGCACTAGGGTGAGCCCTGAGTGAAGGCAGATCTGTATGGAATGAAAATATATCACATATTGCATATCAGATTTGCTATGTCAAAAGAGTTTCAGTTAAAAATGATGTTAATGCCACTGAAATGATAAAGAAAAGAAGATAATATTGAGGGGGTCATCCTATAACTAGTAATTTTAATTTAAAGCAAAAATCCAAGCGGAAAATCCTTTGTTGAGTACCTACTATGTTGAAGGCACTGATTTAGATGGTATAGGGGATACCAAAATGAAACATCCATGGGCTTGCCTTCATTCTGTATTCTGGTCTAGTTGATAAGATATTTAAATAATTGCAGCAAGATACCAGGTAATATTTGTTGAAAAAAGTTCAGAGAATTCTTCTTGGAGATTAGAGTAAGACTTTGCCTCTGACTATGGAGATTAGGGTGGTGCCTAGGCCAGACTATGAATGACAGGGAGGTTTTGGATTTATGGATGTGGAGAACACTTCCAGGCTGATGGAATTATAAACAGATTTCCAGAGGTGCAGAATCATGCTTAAGTTTGGGGAATATTAGCTTCTTTTCTTTGTCTAGAAAATAGTTATAGAAAAGGGTATAGACTAGCATGTTAGTTTAGAGCCTGAACTTGGGGGGCAGGAGGGTCTTAGATGACAGGTTAGGAGTTTTAATTATTTTTGCAAGATAAATTTGTTGGCAGGGGTCAGGGACATGTTAATGAGCAGGAGAGAGGCATTTTACCTTTGTTCTTCAAAAAGAAATGGAGCAGTGAGATAGGTGTTCAGAGTTGAGGAGAATGGGGAAAAGCTATTGCAATTGTCCAGGCAAAAAGCATTGAAATTCTGAAATAAAGTAGTGATAGGAATGGAGAGGTGGTAGGTTAAATGAGGGGGATACTGGGTTATAGAATGGACAAGATTTCGCATGTGATTTAGTGACAAATGGGAGTCAATTATAATTCTGGATTCAAGTCTGGATCATTAGGAGCATGTGCATGCCATTGATCATAAGAGAAAGAAGGGGAAAACCATTTGAGAAGGAAGATGGTGAATCTATTTTGGACATAATGAATTTGAAGTGCCAAGGGATTTGTAGATGGGGATCTTCAGCTAGCCGTTCCAAAGGCAGTGTTTGGAGTCCAATAGTGTACATGTAAAATGTTTTATAAGTATTAGGCATCAATTTATAATATTGAAACTGAAAATAGGGTATTTGTTTTCTTAATCCAGATACTCTTTGCTGAAAGCCAAGGCTTTATTCTTGAATATAGGGGCAAAATCTGTTGAATTAAAGAGATCCATATTACTATGAGGCAAAGGAAAGATGGTTTTAATAAATAGGCAAATAGCCCTAAATCTTACAATGTTTAAAAGCATTTCAGTCCATTAGAAGACCATAATGACAATGGTAGCTACTCTGTACTGATATTTCTAATATTACTATTACTTCTATTAGGAATATGAAGAGCTATTACACTTGTTGAGTTAACAGCTCCATAATATTTCATAACATTTCATCAGTCTTCTGATGCATGTTTGGGTTGTCTTCCTGTTTCTCATTATTATAAATACTGCTCCAGCAAACATCCTTGAAGGTAAGCCCTTGAGTATGTATGTATGCAAATATTTTTGTAGGAAAGTTTCTAAAAACTGGAATGGATAAGTCAAAGAGTATCCCATTTAAAGTTTAATGGGTACTGTCAAATTGTCCTCTAAAAATGTTGGTACAATTTTTTATTCACATCAGAAAATGTGTAACAGTGTATTTCCATCAGAACTTCACTAACACCAGTTATCAATCTTTTAAATTTTGGCCTATTTGAAAACCAAAAATCGTATTTGCATATTGTTCAATTTGCTTGACTCCCCTTTCACGTTTAGTAGTACTTTCATCTTTTTCCTGTTGGGAATTAGGAAAGAGTCTTTTCTTTGATTTTTCCCTAGAATTATAATTATTACCATTTGTTGATTGATTGAGTACATGGGAGCCCAATGAGCAAAGGAACCTTGAAACTGGTAATAACAGCAAAGTTAGTGATGTTGTAATTAAGAATTCCTAGATAATAGTAGTGACTGCTGGCTGGTAAGTTCTTGTGATACTGAGTTCAAATCTGGGTTCAACCATTTCCTGATTTGGTAAGGGGCTGAGCACCCTGAATATCAATTTTTTCATCTTTAAAATAGAAGCAAAGCTAAAACCTTCCCACAGGGTTTTTGAGTGTTAAAATTCAACAATAGGAACAAAGTATGTTCTCACTAAGCCAAAGGCTGATTATGTTGAAATTGTTTGAAGTTGAACTTGAGGTTTCCTATAAAGCTTTTATTGTAGTCCTGAAGTTTTCACTCGTACTGCCATCCTGTATGTGTACAGGCCAAGACAGTGATATCTCATGAGAACAGAGACAATAGTCTACAACCGTGTCTCTGGTCATCCCATTATTAAACATGACTCTGGGGCGATAGGGCCAAAAAGACATAGAAAATGCAAATAGTCTCTAAACTAATAAACAGCTACAAGAACAGAATTATTTAAAAGATGTGTGGATTTGAAACTCATGTCTCAAAGAGGCCACTGAAGTGCCAAGCTAAACATATATTTTTCCTGATATAGAAATTCATATGTCAACTTTCGAGATTACTTGTTTTATGAAATAGTCATAGGAAATCTGTCATTTTGACCTCAATTTCTCAAGGTAAATACAGTGCTTTAGAAGCCCTACAAAGGGATGTTTTTAAACTCATGTCTAAGCTCATAATATGAGCATTAGGAAATATGATAAACCTGTAAAAATCCATATCATATATTTTGAAGTTCAATTTAAGCATTTACTTATTCATTCCAGTCATGCTGTTGAATAACCCAATGGGTGGCAGGTACACTGCTGATCATGGGTAGTGTGAAGAGGAAGAAAACCAGTAGAGACCTTAGGAACGAGAAGACAATAAACATAGGTTATAAGGGCTAAAATAGAGGTATAAAACATCATGGAAACAGTAAGGCGTGACGATTGGATAAAGCATCATGGAGAAGGTGACCTGTGATTTGGGCAGGCAGTCCACCAAGGAGTGAAGAAGGCAAGAGAGGTTCAGATGAAGGGAATAACCCATATAAAAGTATAAAGAAGCATGATATTTTCAGGGGACATTTTCAGATGTCTGGATTATAGAGTACTGGAAGTGAATACTAGGAATGCAGTAAGTGATTTGAATTAAGCCCTGTATTCAATCTCTTTTCTGCTTCCCTTTCCAGGCCCACTGCCATCAAGTTACTTCAGACACGATTTACTCCAAAAATTGACAGTGGTATAAAAGAGCATAGACTATTTCCTCCCAAAGCTGACACTGTGTCAGAGATTATAAACTGCTATCTTCCCTTCTAACATTCCTAAACACAGTATTGATTAAATTTGGGTCTATTTTCTTTTCCACTGTTGCCTAGCACAGAGCTTGATTTGATAACTTGGTCAAACAGTTGACTGTGAGATGTGGAAGGGTAAGCAAAAATAAAACAACAAAATACTGGACGAAGTTTCAAACTTCACATTTAACTCAGTGAGATTGGCCGTGGCTTCTTGAAATACTGTGTTGAGATGGCATTTGAAGTCATGTAGAATCAACAGAAAGAATGGTAGTTGATTATGGAATTCTGCTATGGACAAAGAAGGCAGCAATGGTGTCATCTGCTATTCTCAACACTTACCCTGCCACCTGCAGCTGCCACCAACCTCTAACAGTTTTATGATTCTACAATTCTATGCCACGTGTATACTGCGATGGTGGCCTACCTTTGCCCATAATATTAGGCATAACATGTTTATTGTGGTAAACGAGGTTTTCTAACTCCTGGACCTTATGTAGTTTTCAAGTGGCTTGTGTCAGTTTCTCATACAGACAGCTAATAAATAATAAAATTTCTGTTTTGCCCCAAACTTCTGAAAAGTCACCCATTCTTTAATATTTATCACTTTGGCTACCTACTTTGGTAGCCATCTCCAGTCATCCAGAATGATCACTAACTTAGATGTTCTATTGCCTTTAATGTCCATATTATCAATGTGGGATACAACACCGTTGTCTTTTTTTATATGTTTAGTTGTATGTGTATTTGTCTTACCCCCCACCCTCATTATAAATTCCATAGGATTTTGAGATCTGTGCTGTATTCACTTTGTATCTTATCACTGGACACAGGACCAACACAGAGATGCTCAAGAAGTATTTGTTGAATTAGTGAGTGCATGAATAATTTTCTATGCTTTTGTTTCTTTTCATTATACATATAATTTTTTCACATCTACTTTGTTGAAATTTTACATTTTCATGGGGGTAAAATGTATTTTATAAAAATTAAAATACCGGCCGGGTACGGTGGCTCACGCCTATAATCCCAGCACTTTGGGAGGCCGAGGTGGGTGGATCAGGAGGTCAGGAGATCGAGACCATCCTGGCTAACACGGTGAAACCCCTTCTCTACTAAAAATAAAAAAAATTAGCTGGCTGTGGGGGCAGGCGCCTGTAGTCCCAGCTACTGGGGAGGCTGAGACAGGAGAATGGCGTGAACCCGGGAGGCAGAGCTTGCAGTGAGCCGAGATCGTGCCACTGCACTCCAGCCTGGGCGACAGAGGGAGACTCCGCCTCAAAAAAAAAAAAAAAAAAAAAAAAAAAAAATTAAAATACCTAGGAATTTTTTTCTCAAAAGAAGCAGTATTACTTTTTTTCTCACAGTATGAGAATTCCTAACTTATAATAATAGATTCTGTTTTTTCTCCCTCATCTTAAAAGTTAGATCCTAATTAGCTGAATTAATTTGATCAAGAACTTGATTTAATTTTAAAATATGCATATTTACATGGAGAAACTGATAATTTAAATTTCAATATTTATCTTTGACATTGTCAACTATTTTTCAAAATCTTGGTTATACTGGCAGCCTATTAGCAAAAACTTATTTCTGAAAGTAAAATTCTAGAGTCTTCTATATTTTATGAACACAAAAAGAAATTTATGAGGGTAATCTGTTTCCTATAATTACTGTAATTGCTGTTCATGTTACATACATTTTATATTTGAGAGAAATTTATCTTTAAATTTTTTCCTATTTGATACTTATCACTGGTCAGCACCACTATAATGATGATCATTTGGGTTTAGGCAATGTTTGAAGTTTTAATCCCACTAACACTTGGATCCCTTTCCCCCCTTTTCTAAACCAAGGCTATTTGTTCTTTCTTTTTTATTTTGTCATTGTGCTCCAAGAGAATTCCATTTCATGTAAACCATAACCTTCCAATTACATTCAAAATTCATCTCTATTAAAATGCACTAAGTTTATATTAACTTAAGCAACATAATAAAAATAGTCAATTCCTTTAAATTTTTACCCCAATATTACTATTTATAATGTCTGAAATATTCTAAAACTTTTCATTGTCTAAAACATTTTATTTTTATATTTTTATTTATAAAAAATAAATTGGGTACAGTGACTCACACCTGTAATCCCAACACTTTGGGAGGCCAAGGAGAGAGGATTGCTTGAGGCTAGGAGTTGGAGGCCAGACTGAGAAACATAGCAAGGCCCACTCTACAAAAAATAAAAATAAAAAAATTAGCCAGGTATGGTAATTTTTTATTACCTGTAGTCCCAGCTACTAGGGACTACATGTACTCCCAGCTACATGCCTGTAGTCCCAGCTACTCGGGCTAAGGCAGGAGGATCACTTGTGCTCAGGACTTCAGGCTGCAATGAGTCATGATTTTGCCACTGTACTCCAGCCTGGGCAACAGAGCAAGATCCTGTCCCTATAAATAAGTGAAAATTAAATTTATATTTTACTTTGATTTATAGAATAATACAGTGGCTAAATTGAAATTATAACTTACATGAGAAGTATATATTTTGTTTCATCAATTTGATCTATAGTAATCTTAGATAATACTCACATTGAGGGCAGGGATGATGTTTTCTTATTCTGCATGACTTGCTCTACCTGAGAAGGGATTAAGCCAGTGGGGAATGTTTAATAAGCACTTATTAAATACAGAATCAGAATTGTAGAGGTCTTGAGGAGGTCTACAATGTTATCTGCTTCAACTTTTCATTTTATAGGCAAGAAATCTTTTATTTTCATATTCTTCCCCAAATATCCATAACTTGCTGTTAAATATGAAATCATGCTAGCACTAAATTTTTCAGTATGTTAACTGTTTTTGATAATGTAACATTTTTGCTTCTTATTGAGGTGGGTTGAGACACAAAACAAATACATCTCTCTTGTGCACTTAAATTGAATTTTAATTCAATTATTTTCACTCAGTTTTCTGTTGATGGAAACATATCCCTAAATCTTTCTATTCAACTCCAACTACCACTTTAATCCCAGCTAGCAGTTTCTAGTTGGGATTTTGTCTGCTAGCATTAATTTTTAATTATCTACATTCAGAACACAATATTGTGATCTGTTGTGGCCAATCTAGGGACAGTTACCACAAAGCACAGGTTCTGGCAATCAACATCATACCCAGAAATGTTATACAAAGCTATTTCTTAGGCCTGGTGGCACATCTCTAAGTTACATAAAACACCAGAGTACGCAGCTAGTTCCAACTCCAGTTTGACAGGTAAAGAATCTAAGACCAAGTAAGAGGTGAAAGATTTACTATGGTCGTATAAATAATAAATGGAAAAGAGGGGGTCTGATTCCAGTGTCCTTGACTCTGCCCATTTTCTTTCCATACTACCATGGCTGCCTCTCAGAAACAACCCCCAGAGAGCACACCTAGGTCATCTTGGTTGCTTAGCTACATTGAGAAAGATACTCAAATTGCATATCTTCACATTTTCAAAACTTACCCTTTTGATACAATTTTCTCCATATCAAAACTAAATATGTCAGAATTTCATTTTCATCCCTAAATGGGGATAATTGTGTATCCCACTGGGATTTTGTGAGGTTTCAAATTACTTACAGACACACACACACACTTAGAATTGTTTAGACAGTAAGTAGGTGGTCAGTAAGCTTTGGCGATTATTACCTGCAAATTACATCGCCACACAATTTCACATGCTTTTGGCTTGCAGGTCCTGGAGGTGGAGGTGGAAAGATTTATAGGCTAGAAAAAAAAAATAAAAACTTTCTCAAGAGTTTATCTTATTCCACAAATATTATATAGAAAGTTCACTATGTGTTTGCCACTGTGGTGGGCTCTGGGACAAAACAGTGATCAAGATGGAGACGGTGGTTGCTCTTAGGGGATTCACATCCCAGTGTAGGAACACAGCAAAGAACAGATAAATAGGAGTATAGATAAATAGATGCAACTATAAAATTGGAAGAAAAAAAGACAACAAACAGAGTTAGAGAGCAACAGAAGGAACCTACTTTAAATAAAGTTTTTCAGAGAAGGTCTTTTTTAAAGCTGATTTCTAAAGAAAATGGTAGGAGCTAGCCGTGAAGTGGGTGGGTGTGGGGGTGGGTAAGCCTTCCAGGCAGAGACTAATGTGTATTGGTCCTAAGGTAGGAAAAAAGCTTGGGATTTGCAAGGAACTGTTAAGTGGAGCAGAGTAGTACACAAGTGAGAGAATGACAAGGAATTAAATAAGAGGACTAGGCTGTGGGTAGGTTATGTGGATTCTTGTAGGTCATAGTAAGTCTGTTTTTATTCTGTAAGTTTTGTGGTAATTTTTTTTTTTAATTCTGCAAGTTTCATAAATCAGGATGATTTCTAAACAAGGGGCATGATCTAGTAAAATCAGGTATAAGGAAGAGTGGATAGACCCTTCACATCATTCTTTGTTTTCCGAGTGAGGTCCATGCTCTCCCTCCCCTACCCTCCTCTCATCTCTGTTTACATCTCTTTCTCTTTTCTGAAAGGGAGGAGAATCACTTCTTGGCTCAAAATTCTTCTCACAGGTTTCCTGCAGAATAAATCCCTGTTCATCCCTAAGAGAATGTTAAACTCTCCATGGAATGGCTTTTTATAAGTGTTTTTCATTGTGAAATTATATCCATTTTGTAACAATTTAAAACTACCTACCCCATGTTATATATTCTCGATTTAACTAAGGGTAGATTTGTTCCCTAGAGCAAAGAGGTATTTTGTTTCAACATGTATTTATTTTCTCTTGCCTGTTCTAAAAGTGACTCACTTCTGATGAGAGTTCTTTAAAAATGGCATTCCATGTGTTGGGGTATTCAGGCTTGTGTTCTTAGAGTCTCACAGACTTTTTTTTGTGCTCCTATATTTTTCTCCTTCAGAAGATAAATATGGGCCTCTTCCCTGTGCTAAATAATCGTTTGGAAGTTGTTGACAGTGCTGAGAAAGATTCAAAGTAGGTTTCTCAGCAAGAAAGAAAACTATTATCATATAGTGATGTCTACTGCTGGCACAGGCTGAGCAAGCAGGTCCCATGTGTGGGCCAAACATTCTTAATTTAGTATGTTAAACATTGCACATGGTGAAGATGAATTGACATGCTAAAGGTATGTAATTAAAATGTTAGAGTTGAGTGTTTATTAAAACACAGACTCTCAATGTTACGTATATTAGGACAACTATAATATACTTATATTAAGGAAAATGTGATAACTGAGAAATTGGAAGTATTTCTGAGTATTTTGAGGCATCCTTCTCAATAACTTTATAGAATAGGAGACAAAACATATATTTGTGGAGTAGTGGAGAGAAATCATATTGAATAGTACATTTGTCATCAAAGAGTTACATGGTTTTAAAAATTCTTGGAATGCTGAATGCCACTGTGATAAAGAGCATAGCTTTGGCCACTAGATATCTGGACAGTTCTTGCTCTGGCACTAGCTCACACTATAGCAGATAACTTCAGGTTTGCCTTTCCATATCCACTTTCTTCTAATTTCTATTTTATTTAGTACTTCAGGAGGCTGATCTGTATGGAATGCATTAATAGGCCCTCTTGTCTGATTTCTGGTTGTTTCAGCCAATGGAAGCCCTGGCAGGAGATCAGAGAAAGAAGAGAACAAGGATAGTGTGTGTTTTCCTCTAGCTGCCTCCTTGTAAGGTTGCCTAGGGCTAGCTGTGTCTTTCATCTATAGATTACATTTTCTCTTAAGGTGGACCTTTCTACATGATTATCTCCTTACAAATTCATGTAACTGTTCTCTTTCCTCCCTTTTTCAGGCCTAAAAAACCAAGTCCATGGCACTGCACTATCCGTTATTGGTTTTGGAAACCCTGCCCTTACCTTTGTAAATAGTCTCTCTATTTACTCCTCTTTAAATTATCCAAATTTGAGTGTGCCATCTGTTTTCAAAAGAGACTCCAACTGCTGCACTAGCTGTATAATCTTGGCAACAAATTTTAAATTGTGCTTCAGTATTCTCCTCTATATAGTGGAGGTAAAATCATTTTCTTATAGACCCTTTGCATATATAATATCAGGGTGTGGATTAGAATAATTATGTTCAAATGCTATTTTCTGAAGCTCTAGATATTCTGTTTCTACTGCTTTCCATACTTCCTCCAGCAGTAACTTTTACTTGCTCAGTTATACTGAACACCTGAAAATTTTTTACTTGAAGCAAGAACTCCGTGACTAAAACAGCTTGAGAACCATTGGCCTTAGATGATTATAGGGCTCTTTTAGTGCAAAAAATTCTGTTACTCTGTCTGGCTGTTATGTTATATACAGAAACTAGTGTTCCTTGCATCATAGCCTTTGGCCAGTGCTGGAAATTTGGTAGGCTTAAATAGCTGTAGGCCGTCTAGTCACATGATTTACTATCTGCCCATGGGGAAGAGTCAAGTTAATTCTCTAGGATCATGTTCCCTTTTATAAATTTTTTTTCATGGCTTAAGATAGAAGGCTGTAGGAGCCAATAAATACACTGCAAGTAGGGGATCAAAAAGCTGTCTTCGGTGGTTTCACTGTGGCCATCTCAGTTCTCAGAGCCCTTGGACAGTAATTGCTTCTCAGTGTGCTGGGTGAGCACTGAGAACCCAGTTCAGAGTAATTGTTAAACTTTGCAATTTGTCCAAGTCTAGCAACACTTTTCAAATATTCTACCTCTTGGCTTATTGTTTCTATCCTTGTAGCTAACATCTTTTACTTCCTTTTCTATATAAAGGAGTAGAGGAAAGGCATCAACAAATTCTTGGGTGTGCTGTAAGCTATACCTGTCCAGAGATTTATTGTAGCATTTACTGGAATGATGACGCACTCAGAAGCACTACTGATATAGTATGCCAAAAAAAAAAAAAAAAAAGTCTGGTAAACTGTGAAGTATAGTAGTTTAGAGTTGCCCTTTACAACCATCTAAGTGTTGGTTTGTTCTTTTATTTAACATACGTTCAGCAAAAATTTCTGAGTACCTGTGATGTACCCAAGAGTGTGTTAGACATTGTGGAACATGAAATTTGACAGGACCCCTGCACTTAAAAAGCCTGTTTTAGGATGTATTCAGATAACTGCAACATGATTGGCTGGTAAAGGCAGCTTCCTAACCTGCTTGTTTCTTAGAAGTAGTCTTGAAAGTCAATCTGAGTAGGCTGCATTGCCTAGTGGCCAGTCTTGGAACTGCTTGGTTTTGCATTTCTTCAGCATGCTTCTGGCTAGATCAATACTTCTGGCTTGATCTAAGACTCTTGTCTAGATCAAGAGTCTATCCCGTTATGCTTCCATTTTCTGGTAACTTTCATTGCTGCAATCCAGTTTATTTCATTTAAGGCAACTTTGCCATCACAATACACACATGTCCTTTTTAGTGTTCTTTTCTCTCTCTGCTATTCAGATTACAAAATTCTTCTACCCTCTTCTCCCCTTTTCAGTCTAGTTGTGAGCCAATATAAAAACTGATATAGGGTGTAGTAGGGAAAGGAGAGTCAGATATTTTGAAGCAAAAATAAGTAGAAACAATCATTGCTTTTCACCACTAGAGTCCTTGTAATCACCCTTAGACTTTGGGCACATTTATTTTCTGCTTCTGACTTTTGTAAGAATAAACTTTCAAGATTTAAAAATAAAAAATAAAACTCATTTAATGGGAACTTTCACTGTATTTTTTAGGAAGAAACATATGCATGATTATGAGGCAAAACCTTGTGAAGGAAGTTGCATTTGTACCCGATTCTGTGGGATCTAGTTAGATGAAGATGGAGGTGGGTTGTGAAAGGCATACCCGACAAAACAAAACAAAAACACTTAAAGGTGAAAGCTCAGAGCTCACCTTGGTTTCCATCAAATTTTGAGCAGCTTAAGGTATGATAATCTCTTTGCTTGACTGAAATCACTTGTTTGAGTGACTGTCTATAACACTCTAAACTTCTTTAAGGAGAGTCTCTTTTATGTTTTTATTTTCAATGTTTAACACAAGACCTGGCACATAGTTGGTACTCGGTAAATGTGGAAGGGTGAAGGATAAATTGCAAGATACATATTAAGGATAGGAAGTGACTTTGATTGACAAGAGAAAGGATTTGATAGAAAAGGGGTCTAATGTTAGAAAAGTAGATTGGGACAGATTAGGGAGGCTTTATATATCAAGTCATTAAATAGACTGTGAAGAGCTGCTTAATGGCTTTGGAGTGAGAGTGTGACACACATATTAGTCTTCAGAAAGGTGAATGTGGAAGCAGTGTGCAGTACAGATTGGTGGAAGGAGGGATTGAACAGGAGATATGGAAATCAATAATGGGGGTAATAAAGTAGAACAGGTGTCAGAGTGGTGTAAAGGTTATGAAAAAGTGTTATTTCATGGTTAAGTATGCTAAACAACTGGCTTTAATCTGCTTCTGCCTCCAGAGTACTGTCAGTCGGCCTGGACTTGAATCCTAGTCTGTCACTTAGTAATCAGATACCTTGGACAAGTTACCTAAGCTCTCTAAATTCATTTCTATGTGTTTACTGAGGACTGATATCCCCCAAAACCAAAAACAAAACATGAAGTATTTGTCATGGTGCCCAAAGAATGAGGAACATTCAACACATGGTAATAATTATTAGTATTACTATTACTTGTGAAGGCTACAAGTAAGGGTTTCCTGCTGTAGGATGGAATGAGGCTTCTGTACATCTTTTTTGCCTTGTGTGTTCTAACTCAAAGAACTGTGCCCTGATCTCTTAAACAGATTTGATGAAAATCTTTCATCTAAGTAGCAAAAGGACAAGCTTTCAAGCAAATATTACATAAGAAGGGATCATAAGTGGTAGAGTGTCATAGAAAAATTCTAGTCCAAAATTTGTTTCAGAAGAGCAGGGTGACCTTGGGGAAGTCACTTCATCAATCTAGATCTTCATTTTTTCAGCTATAAAATAAAGGGGTTGGATTAAATGATCTTTTAGTTCTTTCTCAACCAGATATTAAATGATTTTTCAAGTTGCTCATTAAATTTCTAGGCTCCATCAAGCAGTTCATTATGTATCCTACTTGCTCACTTGATCTGTATATTTTTCATCCAATTTTTCAGTCTAGATTTCCATTTGGTACATTTTCATTAGCACTGAAGTTTTTTGAGCATCTCTTTAGGTGATCTGTCCCTCTCTATCTGTGTGTATGTGTGTGTGTGTGTTTACGTGCGTGCATGTGCATACAATAGGACATTTTAGATAGGTCTAGGGTTCAAACTTTGTTGATGAAGACAATTGCTTTAACAGTTTTCTGAAACATCTCTAAACTCCTGTAGCTTGGATGCCTCAGGGTAAAGTTGTGTGACATCACTCTTGCTAGAATTTATTTGTGCCGCTAATTTACATGGGAAAGAAGAGTTTCCAGGGAGAAAAGAAATAGGGCTTGACTCTTTTTTTAAGTTTCAAAGATACTGAAATATGTCTGATGGATTAGTGTGGCTTGATGAATGCCAAGTTATGGGAAATAGCAAGGAGGTGCTGAAACAACTCATCTTTCTTGGAGGCATAAGGAATTCTGATGAGGGAGGCTGTGTCTCTCTTTAGGGGCTAAACTTTGAAGGAGGGGTAGTCCTGATCCCATGCCCAGGATGACTGACACACTGGAACCATCTTGATGCAACCACCCTGACACCTTGGATATGCCTTGGAATAAACATTTACATATGGTCGAATCTAAAGAACTTCTCTAAAACATGGAAATTCTTAGGCATTTAACAGTTTTGGTATGGGACTATTAAGTGAGTGTAGCTCAAAGGTAACAGCATTATTTCTTTACCATTCAGCACAGAATCATGGTTGTCTGGGGAATTCATGGAACTCTCTACCAAAAGCAATGCAAAAATACCTACAGCAACTCAGTGACAATGTTAACCAAAACTAGCAAGCAGGACTGTTGGGGGCCAGCAAATGTAAATGCTAATTTCAGTAAGTGTCAAATTCAGTCTTGAGGGCTGTGCCCTTTTCAGGTGCAAAAACAGTGGCAAACAATGGCTCTTGGACACATGAATACTCTTGGGAGATCCTTAGATATATTTGAGGCAAAAAATTTGTAAAGCAAGTTGGAATTAGTGTTCAAAGGGTAGGTGAGAATGCAGAGACATTGCAAATTTATGTATTAATGTATATGGGACTTCATTTGAATGCAGGTGCATATTAATATTAATGCATCCACCAAGCATAAAGAAAGGTTAATCTATTTTGAGGGTCAGTTATATTTATTATAGTAAAATAGTAGCAGGATATTCTGGTTAACATAGTCTCATGAACTTAGTTAACGTGAGGCTACCCCTGACAGAGAGAGAGATCCTCTCTGTGTACACTGATAGGCCAGATTTTTGAGTCTCCTCTATAAGGCTAAGAAAAATGCTTTAGCAATCTGTCTGAATGGCTAGCTTGCCTCTATCAGATGATATCTGGATTGTCGCTACAGCTTTTTTTAAATCTGCATCAATAATAAACTGAAAATCTTTATTTGTTGGGCAATGTTACCTTTATCCATTTTAAATGGAAATAAACAAGGGCTTAGATCATTCTGACAGTTTCCCAAAGTCACCTTGAGGGTAATAGTGGAATATGGGCTCAAAATTTGGTCTCTTGACTCTAAGTACTATGTTATTTTATCTGTTCCCCTCTTCTGTGGTGAGTGTGACAATCTGAAGACTAGAGATATAGGTGAAAGGAGGGAGGGGAGTTTTCTTTTCATCAGAAAGGGGTAGTAATTCTGGACAGATTGTTGAAACTAGAATTAAGCCTTTAAAAAAAGACTTTTTTTTTTTCCCACAAACCATCCATAATGTTGGAAGTCTGATTGTGTGTGTGTGTGTGTGTGTGTGTGTGTTGGATTGGGCAAGGGAGAGATCCTGAGGTTATTTCTGTGATTTGATTCACTGTATTTTACAACTAGCTCTCATAAGCATAGTACAACAGTATGACAATAATAATTCTTATGTTGATTCTAAATGCAAATGATAATTTTATGGTCTGGGTTATCTAGTGCCGAAGCTTAGGGATTTAATTATCTATTTTTTTGTTATAATCCAAGTGGCATGTTATGAATTTTCCAATGTATTTGTAACAGTTTGTGTTACATATGAGTTTAACTGTCAGACAGAAATCAAGTAATGCTGAGTTTGGGTGCTCTCTGCAGAATAGCTGACAAGAAATATTAGGGTTAGTGGATCCAAATATCTTTGAAAATATAAAATGTAGAATATATATATTATATATTTCTAAAGTTTGTCTTCTTAAAGCTCATTTATTTCAATGGTATTTTTGTGGATTAAGGAAGTATATGCTTGTTTGACTTGCTGAAAATAAATGCCCTTGAGAAGGAAAATATATGAACCCTCTATCAGTCATTTATTCCATGAGAATTGGCTTTTGCAATTAACTCGTGGTAATTTCAGGAGGCACTGGGAAAATAAAATATAAAAAAGCACGATTCACTGGGAGGATTAGATCCAGAAAGTGGGTACTACCCCAGGAGTCAACATGGCAGAAGGAAGAATATGTGTTGGGATCAGAAGAACTGGGTTTGAATCATGTCACACTGTGTGCTGAATATGTGACTTTGAACACTACGATTAACTCATTGAGGCCTCTATTACTTTCCTGGAAATTGGGATCGATAGTACCTCCCTACCTGACTTCAAAAGATTACTCTGGGGGCCAAGTTAAGTAATAAATCTTAAAGTGTTTTATAAAAGCTTGTATCATTTTAGGGTTCTTTAGATATACACAACAGACAGATGCCATTTAACTTCAGCAAAAAGGTAACCTACTGAAAGACCTTGGGTAATTTACTAACTGAAAGGACAGAGATGGGATGCCAGGTATAGAAAGCACAGTAACCAGGGCTGTTGGACCAGGAATCTAAATAACAAGTGGGCAGTCTTATCTGGATGTCATCACCAGGATGAATCAGCCTTGCGTTTCTTTGAGATCTTCTCAAGATTCAGAATCCCTGGAGAGAGGGAGGGAGAAGGAGGCGGGGTGGGGGGAGGGGGGAGACAGAGACACCAGGAGAAACCAGGACCAAAAGCCCTTCACGTGGATTAGGGATTATCTAGGGCAAAGCAGCTTGATTAACAGATCCTCAAAACTAACACGGGGAAGGAGGAAATGCTGTCAGGGGAAAACTGAATGGAAACTGGGTGACAAAAATACTGATGCTTGCTGAAAAGGCTCTACAGTTATTTGTTTCTTTGGGAGAACAGGCTGCTGAGAAGATGCAATGGTGGCAGTCTGGGGGAGTGGGAGGGAGATGGAGCTCTGATTAGCTAGGGCCTCTCTGGCAGGGGTGCATACCTTGGGGAAGAGGATAAAAGAGTGATGAAGGAGGAGGATACGGTGGATAAAAAAAAAATGGAGGTGGGAGGACACTCAAAAGACAAACACTGGTGATTTTGCTTACAGAATGTTTTGTGTCCTAATGATTTCATATAAAATATCAAGGTAAACATAGACATCCGTTCAGTTTTTTGAGTTGGTTGTCCTAGTTTCTCAAAAATGGGGGTTCCAGCCTATCTTGTATGCATCCTAGGGTTGCACGAAACTGCCTGAAAGGACTTGAAATAGATATTTGGAATGGCTGGGCCTCTACCACATCACTCAGAAATGCTCCAGGTTATATCCTTTATGAATTGGGATTTCATGTGTGAATCTCATAGGGAAAAAAGTTTCATTGCTAAAAATAGCACTAGAAAATCATTGTCTGCTAGAGGAAATCATGAAGAATTTTTTTTGAATAGCATATTTAGTCTCCTCAAATTGTCTTGGTCTCTATCAACAGCTGGGCAGCTGGGTACACAAGCATGATATTGCTTTATTGTTTGATTTATATTAATATTACCTCGGTGGTGTTTATACAATTCATTTTGCCATAGCTAGAAAGAGCCTCAGTCTGCAGAAAATGTTTACCTGCCAAGAGGGTTTGTTGAAATAATCCTGAATTGTGCTTGATCCATTTGGTCAACAGTGGAATTAATAGGCTCAAGCAGATTGGACTTCTTTGACCAAAAATATCTCCTCCTTCCTTGGTGTGGGCCCTGAAAGGCCAGAGTTCAGCTGCCTTGGAATCCCTAATTTTCTTTGACATCAGGAAATTCTATTGGCACATTCATTTGCCCCCTGGTATCTATTAACATTTTCATGTGCTTTGTGGAGTAAATGAAACTGTCTTATGTGGACTGCAGTGAGGTTAGAGATAGTATGTGTTAGAGGGAGATGAGAGGTTTCAGGGTGTGGGTTTTCTTAGTTTTGCTCCAAGCAAAACAAATTGTGTGGATATTCTTAGAGTGCTCAAAATAAGCTGAGCAAAAGTTTCATGTACGGTGAAGTCAGTGACTGAAACAA
Source organism: Gorilla gorilla gorilla (assembly GCF_029281585.2). Taxonomy (NCBI): domain Eukaryota; kingdom Metazoa; phylum Chordata; class Mammalia; order Primates; family Hominidae; genus Gorilla; species Gorilla gorilla. Next base: position 36,316,815 of record NC_073233.2, on the reverse strand, counting down.
TAATACTGTAGACATACATTAGCCTATCATTTAGCTTTGAAGATGCTTTTATCACATACTTGTTCAATTGCATTTTTTTTTGAGACAGGCTGTCACTGTCACCCAAGCTGGAGTGAAATGGCTGGATCATGGCTTACTACAGCTTTGACCTCCCTAAGCTCAGGTGATCCTCCCACCTAGCCTCCTGAGTAGCTGGGACCACAGGCATGCACCACCAGGCCTGGCTAATTTTTTGTATTTTTGTATGGTTTTGCCATGTTGGCCACGTTGATCTTGAACTCTTGGGCTCAAGCGATCCAGCCGCCTCAGCCTCCCAAAGTGCTAGGATTACAGGAATGAACCACTGTGCCTGGCCCAATTGCATATTTAATCTGATTATGTAGCTAGATCTTTAGGGTCAAAACCTCACCAATATCTGCTATTTTTTGACTTTTTAATAATTCTGATACCATTCTGACTGATGTCAGATGGTATCTTATTGTGGTTTTGATTTGGATTTCTCCAGTGATCAGTGATATTGACCTTTTTTTTCCCATGTGATTGTTGGCTGCATGCATGTCTTCTCTTTTGTTAAGTGTCTGTTCTTGTCGTTTGCCTACTTTTAAATGGGATTTTTTTTTCTAGTAAATTTAAGTTTCTTATATATGCTGGATATTAGATCCTTGTTGGATGCATAGTTTACAACAGTTTTCTCCCATTCTGTAGGTTGTCTGTTTACTCTGTTGATAGTTTTTTTGTTTTTGTTTTTGTTTTGTTTGTTTTTTTGCTGTGCAGAAGTTCTTTAGTTTAATTAGACCTCATTTGTCAAGTTTTGCTTTTGTTGTGATTGCTTTTGGTGTTTTCGTCGTGAAATCTTTGCCCATTACTATGTCTAGAATGGTAGTGCATAGGTTGTCTTCCAGGGTTTTTATATTTTGTTTTACACTGAAATCTTTAATCCATCTTGAGTTGATTTTTGTATATGGTATAAAGAAGGGGTCCAGTTTCATTCTTCTGCATATAGGTAGCCAGTTCTCCCAGCACCATTTATGGAACAGGGAATCCTTTCCCCTTTGTTTGTTTTTGTTAGGTTTGTCAAAGATCAGGTAGTTGTAGATGCGTAGGCTTATTTCTGGGTTCTCTATTCTGTTTCATTGGTCTATGTGTCTGTTCTTTTATCAGTACCATGCTGTTTTGGTTACTGTTGCCTTGTAGTATAGTTCAAAGTTGGGTAAAAGGATGCCTCTAGCATTGCTCTTTTTGCTTAGGATGGCCTTGGCTACTCAGTGTACTGTGGTCCTGGAGATTGTTTCTTATGATTTTTTGGTTCTATGTGAATTTCAAAATAGTTTTTTTCTAGTACAGTGAAGAATGTCAATATTTAATACGAATAGAATTGAATCTGTAAATTGCTTTGGGCTTTATGGTTATTTTAATCATATTAATTCTGCCTATCCACGTGCTTGGAATGTTTTTCCATTTGTGTCATCTGATTTCCTGGAGCAGTGTTTTGTAGCTCTCCTTGTAGAGATCTTTTACCTCCCTGGTTAGCCATATTCCTAGGTATTGTGTTCTTTTTGTGGCCATTGCTAATGGGATTACATTCCTGATTTGGCTCTTGACTTGTCTGTTGTTGGTGTATAAGAATGTTAGTGATTTTTGCACATTGATTTTCTATCCTGAGGATTTGCTTAAGTTTATCAGCTTAGGGAGCTTTTGGGCTGAGACTATGGGGTTTTCTAGTTACAGAATTATATCATCTGAAAACAAGGGTAGTCTGATTTCCTCTGTTACTATTTGGATGCCCTTTACTACTTTATCTTGCCTGATTGCCCTGGCTAGGATTTAACAATACTATGTTGGATAGGAGTGGTGAGAGAGCATCCTTGTTTTGTGATGGTTTTCAAGGAAAATGCTTCCAGCTTTTGCCTATTTACTATGATGGTGGCTGTGAGCTTGTCATAGATGGCTCTTACTGATTTGAGGTATGTTCCTTCAGTACCTAGTTTATTGAGAGTTTTTAACATGAAGCAATGTTGAATTTTATCTAAACCCATTTCTGCATCTATTGAGATAATCTTGTAGTTTTTATCTTGTTCTGTTTATGTGATGAATGACATTTATTGATTTGCATATGTTGAACCAACTTTGCATCCCAGGGATAAAGCCTACTTGATCATGGTGGATATGCTTCTGGATTCAGTTTGCCAGTATTTTGTTGAGGATTTTTGCATCAGTGTTCATCAAGGGTATTGGCCTGAAGTTTGTGCGTGTGTGTGTGTGTGTGTGTGTGTTCGTCCATGTGTTCCTGACAAGTTTCAGTATCAGACTGTTGACCTCATAGAATGAGTTACGGAGGACTCCCTCGTCAATTTTATGGAATAATTTCAGCAGGAATGGTACCAGATCTCCTTTGTACTTCTGGTAGAATTCAACTATGAATCTGTCTGGTCCTGGGCTTTTTTTGGTTGGTAAATTATTTATTACTGACTTAATTTCAGAACTTGTTATTGGTCCATTCAGGGATTAAATTTCTTCCTGGCTCAGTCTTGGGAGGGTGTATGTGTCCAGGAACTTATCCATTTCTTCTAGATTTTCTAGTTTCCATGTGTAGAGGTGTTCATAATATTCTCTGATGGTTATTTGTATTTCTGTGGGGTCAGTGGTAATATTCTCCTTGTCGATTCTAATTGTGTTTGTTTGAATCTTTGCTCTTTATTAGTCTAACTAGCAATCTATGTATTTTATTTTTTCTGAAAAACAGCTCCTGGGTTTGTTGATATTTTGAATGGGTTTTCATGTCCAGTCTCCTTCAGTTTAGCTCTAATTTTATTTCTTGTCTTCTGATAGCTTTGGAATTTGTTTGCTCTTCATTCTCTAGTGTTTTTTTTTTTTTTTTTTTTTTTTCCTGGACTGGAGTGCAGTGGAGCACAATCTTGGCTCACTGCAACCTCCGCCTCCTGGGTATAAGTACTTCTTCTACCTCAGCCTCCCAAATAGCTGGGATTACAGGTGCCTGCCACTATGTCCAGCTAATTTTTTGTATTTTTAGTAGAGATGGGGTTTCACCACGTTGGCCAGGCTGGTCTCGAACTCCTGACCTTGTGATTCGCCTGCCTCGGCCTCCAAAAGTGCTGGGATTACAGGCATGAGCCACCGTGTCCGGCCCCTTTCTCTAGTTCCTTTAGTTGTGGTGTTAGGTTGTTAAACTGAGATCTTTCCAGGTTTTTGATGTAGGCATTTAGTACTAGAAATTTCTCTCTTCACACTGCCCTAGCTGTGTTCCAGAGATTCTGGTATGTTGTCTCTTTGTTCTCTTCAGTTTCAAAGAACTTCTTGATTTCTGCCTTACTCTCATTATTTACCCAAGACTCATCCAGGAGCAGGTTATTCAATTTCCATGTAATTGTATGGTTTTGAGTGAATTTCTTAGTCTTGATTTCTAATTTCAGTGTGCTGTGGTCCAAGAGATTTTTTGTTATGATTTCACTTGTTTTGAGTTCGTTGAGTGTTTTACTTCTGATTATATGATTGATTTTTAGAGTATGTGCCATGTGGTGGTGAGAAAAATGTATACTCTGTTGTTTTGGGGTGGAGAATTCTGTAGGTGTCTATCAGGTTTATTTGACCCAGTGCTGACTTCAGGTCCTGAATATCTTTTTTGATTTTTTGTTTCAATGATCTGTTTAATATTGTCAGTGGAGTGTTAAAGTCTCTATTATTATGTGGAAGTTGAAGTCTCTTTGAAGCTCTGTGAGAACTTGCTTTATGCATCTGGGTACTCTTTTGTTGGGTGCGTGATACTTTACCATTAGATAATGCCCTTCTTTGTCTTTTTTGATCTTTGTTGGTTTAAAGTCTGTTGTCTGAAACCAGGATTGCAACCCCTGCTTTTTTGTTTTTCTTTTGCTTGGCAGATTTTTCTTCATCTTTTTATTTTTAGCCTATGTGTGTAATTGCATGTGAGATGGGTCTCTTGAAGATAGCATACCAATGGGTCTTTGTTCTTTATCCAGCTTGACACTGTTTGTTTTGATTGGGTCATTTGGCCCATTTACATTTAAGGTTAATGCTGTTATGTGTGGGTTTGATCCTGCCATGTTGTTAACTGGTTATTTTGCAGACTTGTTTATGTGATTGCTTTATAGTGTTACTGGTCTACGTACTACAGTGTGTTCTTGTACTGGCTGGTAAAACAATCTTTGTTTTTCATACTCAGTGCTTCCTTCAGGAGCTCTTATAAGGCAGGTCTGGTGGTAATAAATTTCCTCAGCATTTGCTTTTCTGAAAAGGATCTTATTTCTTGTTTGCTTATGAAGCTTAGTTTGGTCATATATGAAATTCTGGGTTGGAATTTCTTTAAGATTGTTGGATATTGCCTCCCAATCCCGTCTGATTTATGGGGCTTCTGCTGAGAGGTCTGCTGTTAGTCTGAGGGGCTTCCCTTTGTAGATGACCTGACCTTTCTCTCTAGCTGCCTTTAACATTTTTTCTTTCATTTTGACCTTAAACAATCTGATGATTATGTGTCTTGGGGATGATCTTCTTGTGAAGTATCTTACTGGGGTTCTCTGCATTTCCTGAATTTGGATGTTGACCTCTCCAGCTATGTTTGGCAAAGTTCTCATGGATGATATCCTGAAATATGCTTTCTAAGTTGGTTCAATACTCTCCATCTATTTCATGGACACTAATAAGTCATATATTTGGTCTCCATATAATCCTGTATTTCTCAGATGTTTTGTTTGTTCCTTTTCATTCTTTTTTCTCTATACTTGTCTGTTTAATTTCAGAAAGCCAGTCTTCAAGCTCTGAGAGTCTTTCTTCTGGTTGGTCTATTCTGCTATTTATTTATACTTGTGATTGCATTATGAAATTCTTGTAGAGTGTTTTTTAGCTATGAGGCTAGTTAACATTCTTTTCTATACTGGCTATTTTGCTGTCAGCTACTGTGTTGTTTTATCATAATTTTTAGCCTCCTTGGATCGGGTTTCAACGTACTCCTATAGCTAAATGATCTTTGTTCCTATCTGTATTCTTAATTCTGTTTCTGTCATTTTATCCATCTAAACCTGATACAGAACCCTTGCTGGAGAGGCGATATGGTCATTTGGATGAGAGAAAGCACTCTGGCTTTTTGAATCTTCAAAGTCATTGCACTGATTTATATTTGTGGGCTTATCTCTCTTCAATCTGTGAGGTTGCTTATCTGTGGATGGGTATTCTTTCATTTATCCTGCCTGATGACCTTCAGGATTTGATTGTGCTATAAGGTGGCTTCAGCTCACTGGCCTCATTTCTGGAAGATTTTAGGGGGCCAGTCCTTAGCTTCCAACTCCTTGACTGTGTGCTCCACCTCTGGGGGACTTGTATTGGGCCCAGCTTTTTTCTCGGGCTCCTTGAGGTTAGGAATCTACTGTGCTGTGGGGACTGAGATGTTCCCAGATCACTGATCACTACACTCCAATGAATTGTGTCAGCCAAAGCATTTCATAGTGCGGTGAAAGCAAGATCCACCCTCCTTTGCATGTGTCAGCAGCAGTGCAACAGCAGCTGCAGCAGAGTACTAGTGGGCACCAGGGTGCCTGTCTCCCTGTGGGCATTCACCACAGTTGTGGAGGCAATGCAGCTTGGCAGAGTATGAGTGGGATCCTCTGCTGACAGCTGTGTGTGGTCATAGTGGAGGTGGTGATGGCTAGGTGGCAGGGTGTTGGCAAGTGCAGGTCTGGGTGCCTTTTTTGTACCCTACAAGCAGGAGTGGTTGCTCAGGGCAGAGGAGGGTCTATTCTTCTCTGTGCAGTGTTAGCACAAGTTCAGGGCACTAACAGGGTTGGGCCTGGCTGGCTCTGTGCCCACCAAAGCTCCATCTGCAATGGTGGTCAGTAGTGTTGGGGGAGGCAGGAAAGGACTGTATCCCGACACACAACTGGTACAAAACAATCAAAATCTATTGATGCAGATATTTGCCAGCAAACTGCCGTGGGGAGCTGCAGTGGGCCCATGCGGAGCTGAAGTGTGGGGAGGAAGTGTATGGGCTGGTGCCTGCCCATAGGGGTCACCCCACTGGAGTTCTTCACTGGTCAGTCATGGTCTTTCAGTGCATAAGCTGTGGTAAGTGTCTCCAGGGTACCCAAGGCTGCCCTGCAAGCAGGTGTGACCAAGCTGGGCCCTGGGAGAGGCTAGAAGACCAAGGAGTGCCCAGTTTGGACTGGCCCCATCTGATGGGCAAGGCTGCACTGCAGAGTTTAGGACCAACAGTTTCCCTAAGGCAAAAGTCTCCTGTGAGAGCAAGTGGATCCTACGGGGATGGCCATCTCTGGCCGTGCTCCGCTACCGGCACTCCCACACCAAACCCTCTGTGCTCCACATCAGCTGGCTTTCTGCCCCTACCACTTCTCTAAGCAGGTCTCCCTGCCAACTGAAGTGTCCTTGGTCTCTTTCTGCTGGGGTTCCAGAGGCTCAAGGTGAGAACAGCTTGCTCCTTGATGGTTCAACTTACCCATTCTCCTGGAGCTACTGGGGGCCAGGAACCACTGTAGGTACACTACAGCCTCATCTATGGTTCCTAGCTTTCTCCCCCTTCAGCCAAGCTTCTGTGTCTTTCCTCTGTCCACTCTCAGTGCCTTTCCTCTGAAGATCTTTTAGGAGCATGCCAGCCATCTAAGTTCCTTGGTGGGAGCGTTCACCTGGCTGCATCTAGTCAGCCATCTTTCCCTCCCCTCCTAAACATGTTTAGATTTTTAAGGCCCCTAACTTCTAGAAGGGCTCTGCTAACTTAAGTTTCCTTTTATATTCAAATTTACCCTTAGATTTATACTTTCTAAAGCCCTCAGTGGGAATGCGTATCCCATTTGGGTAGCATAATTGACTTTTATCAACAATGAATTTATAATTTTTTTTGAATTTATGAATTTGATCAGAAAGTTATATTCCATTTTTTACTTTTGCATGTTTTTGATTACTAGTACAGTGATAACATGTTTCATGTGTTTATTGGTTATCACTATTTCACTTTTTGTAATTGTTCATGTGTTTATATACTATTTCCATTTATAGATTTGTACTTTTTCTTCCTGTGTTTGTATTTTAATTTAGATTTACTTATTTTTACTCAAATAAGTTATTAAACATGTTAATATGTAACTAAATTGCAGATATTTCTCAGAGTTTATAATGTTTTCTAACCTTCTTATTAATGTGTGTGTATATATGTGTGTATATAAAACACTTTTTGAGATAGAGTCTTGCTCTGTCACCCAGGTTGGAGTGCAATGGCGTGATCTTGGCTCACTGCAAACTCCACCTCCTGGATTCAAGCCATTCTCCTTCCTTAGCCTTCCAAATAGCTGGGATTACAGGCGTGCACCACCACAACCAGCTAATTTTTGTATTTTCATTACAGACAGGGTTTCGCCATGTTGGCCAGGTTGGTCGTGAACTCCTGACCCTCAGGTGATCCACCCACCTCAGCCCCCCAAACTGCTGGGATTGCAGACATGAGCCACCATGCCCAACCTACTTATTATATTTTTAATGCATGGGAACTGGAAGGCGTTATGTGTTCATATACATCTGTTTATTCCATTATGATTTGTGCTGTTAATTGAATGCTTTAAAAGGTTTTCACCTTTCTAGAATCAAATAACCCCCTACAATTATTATAATGTTTTCATATTTTATGTTTAATCTTTTGATCTCTTTGGAAGTAATCTTGGCATGTGACATAGTGTAGGGGTCTCCTCTGGTTTCTCTTCACCTCTGTCTCCTTATCTGGTTCTGGCCTATCTAGCTGTATCTATTCATCTCCCTTACTCTCCCTTGAATCATTACTCTCCAATCACATAGAGTAATTCTTACTCTACATTTACACTCCAAGCTGATTTCTCTTATGGTTTTAACACTTGCTTCCCCTGCTTGAAAGGCCCCTCCCCAGATCTCCATATGGCTTATTCCTTATGCTTTGTCTGTTTCAGAGAGGTCTTCCTGATCCCTCTATCTTAGGTACACTTTCTTATCAATATGGGTCACTTGACCTTATTAATAGTTTCTTTCTGGGATTTAGCAGTATCCAAAATTGCTTGTCCATTTAATTGTATTGTCTTCAACATCGGGAGTTTAGGCTCCATGGAAACATGGGCTTTGTCTGTCTGCTTTACCACAATTTCCCCAGCATCAAGAATTGACCTGGCATATAGTACATATTCAACAAATATGTTCCTTGGGAGAATGAATAAATAGATTTGGTATGTATCATTAGCCAAGTATTATGCTGCAAAAATAAGGACAATAGCTACTAACTTTTACTAAGTACTTATTCTTGATAGTCTGTCTTCTGGAAATTGCCTTTGCAAAAACTGTAATAGAGAAATGTAACATCACTGACTCCATCTGGTTTCTAATTTCACAAGCTAACTGCCCTTGTTCATTCCTGGGCATAAGCCAAGTTAACTATGGGAGAAATTTCGCTTATAGTTTAAAGCAAGGATGATGATAGTTACTTTCCAAAACTAGCCCCCTCTTTGGGGACTGAAACTGCCTTTGCAAAGCTAATGAAAGTCTTCAAGGTTAGAATTATGGGAAGGGCCTGAATTCTGCTATGATGTAGGCTTACTTAAATGATAAACAGCAATTGCTCCCTAGTTTCCTTTTCTACAGTTGCTGCTCAGGAGTCACATAGTCAGAAGTCACAAGATTTTTAACTACCCCCGGTTGTTCCCATAGCTAACATCACTATTGTAAAACCTAAGACTGGTCTTTGAGATATTTCTCAGACTTTCACATTCTGGCAGAGCAACTGATGCCACCCAGACCCATGACCCATACCACATAATTGACTTGATTAGTCCTGTGAGCCCTACCTGGAAACTGATTCAGCACATGAAGACACTTGATTTCATAGTTTAGAAATCCCTATAATTTCATCTGTAACCAATCAGCAGCACTCATTCCCTAGCCCCTGCCTGTCAAATTATCCTTAAAAACTCTAGCTTCTGAGTTCTTGGGAGGCAGATTTGAGCAAAATCTCCTGTCCTCCTCTCTTGGTGCTCCATGATTATTAAGCTCTTCCTCTACTGCAACACCTACTATCTTAGTGTATTGGGTTTTTCTCTTCAGCGGGCAAGAAAGACTTATTGAGCTGTAGTATGCTTGCTTGGTATTTTATGAACATTATTTTATATAATCCACCAAACAAGATTGGCTTATTGAGGACCTAATGAACCTTATTACTGCAAACAGCTCTTAATAATAATAGATGCTCACAGGTAGAAAGCAGAGGCATTGAGAGTTTAAGTAGGTATGTTAAGATCAAATAGCTAGTAAGGAAGAATGTTGTAGCTTTGTAGTATGTTTTGCATATTTACCTGCTCAATTTTCCTGGAAAAATGTTTTGAATTCATTTTAGCTTATTTCTAGCAAGTGAACTTTTAGATCTTCCTTTTAGTTTCTTTCTGGCTAATCTTAATTGACCTTTTGTTTAGAATTGAATTAAATACTTAATTTGGAAAAAGCTTCATCTTTTCAAAATTGAGTCATTCTTATCTAGGAAGATTGCCTCTCTTTTTCTGTATTCCTTTATGATCCCAAACTTTATGGAACATTTTATGGCTTTTTTATAGGTACTGCATATTTTAAAAGTAGTTTACATTGAGCCACTTTATATTTTTGCTTGCTGTTACAAATAAGACATTTGTTACACTGTTAAATTAGTTACAAATTTTTTAAATTATGTGCAAAGTTATATTTTAAAAAAGAATAGACATTTGAGTCATTATGTGCTTTACTGGCATCTCCAGAGAAAAGTGCTCAGTGGCCAAGTAGATGGGTAAAAACAAATATCAAAGTCAGAAGACTATCAATAATTCAGCAGGGCAGTCCTGGGCTCAAGTTCTAATTCTTGAATCTGAATAAATTACTTAGACTCTCTGAACTTAATTTCATCTGTAAAGTGAGTGTAATGATAGTTTTTACCCATAAGGTTGTTGTAAGGATAAGCTAGGTAATGATGTCAAACACTTAGCACATTGACATATACTAAATGCTTAATTAAGGTTAGCTGTGATTAATACGGCTACTGAACTATAATTTGCAAATTTTTTCTCCAGGTTTTAAGCTATGGCGGGACTATCATATTGTGAAATTTCATGCTCCTTGGTCAGGGATGGTGCAGAGGAGCCTAAAAGAGAAGCCAGTGATTGTAGAGTCACTTTTACTGTCATGTCTTTGACTATAAAGTCAAATGGAAATCTAGGGTTTCATTTGTATTTTCATTTTTTTTTGTATTTATAACCATAAAATGTAGACACACAACACACAGTCATCAACAGGTAACTGTATTAGGGTTCTCTAAAGAGACAGAACTTATAGGATATATGTATATATGAAAGGGAATTTATTAAGGAGAATTGACTCACATAATCATGAGGTGAAGTTGCATGATAGGCCATCTACAAGCTGAGGAGCAAGGAAGCCAGTCCAAGTCCTAAAACCTCAAAAGTAGGGAAGCTGACAGTGCAGCCTTCAGTCTGTGGCGAAGGCCTGAGAGCCCCTGGAAAACGACTGGTGTAAGTCCAAGAGTCCAAAAGCCAAAGAACTTGGAGTCTGATGTTTGAGGGCAGGAAGCATCCAGCACAGGAGAAAGATGAAGGCTGGAAGACTCAGCAAGTCAGCTTCTTTCACCTTCTGCCTGCTTTTTCTAGCCACGCTGACAGCCGATATAGGCTGGTGCCTACCAACATTGTGGGTGGGTCTTCCTCTCCCAGTCTGCTGACTCAAATGTTAAGCCCTTCTGGCAACACCCAGAAACACCGATACACCCAGAAACAATACTTTGCCTCCTTCAATCCAATCAAATTGATACTTAATATTAACTATCACAGTAACTTTTTAAAAAGTATGATATAGCAGGATTTTTTCATCCTGTAAAATTTTTTCCTTTCTTTCCTTTCTTTCCTTCCTTTCCCTCCTTTCCTTTCTTTCCTTCCCTTTGAGATGGGTTATTGCTATGTTAACCAGGCTGGTCTCAAACTCTTGGCCTCAGTGATCTGCACATCTCTAACTCCCAAAGTGCTGGGATTACAGACATGAGCCACTACACCCAGCCTCATCCCATAAAATTTCCATTGCTCCCTTCTGGACCTTCTCCTCTTTTGATTATCCCCCATCTCCTTACCTAATCTGAGAAATGTACCCAAACATTGTTCTACAAACATAGATCCACATAAAAGAAATAAAATAAATATGATACAATAAGAATTTAATTTAAATCTGACACTCTTCCATCTCTGTAGGTATGTCTTACTTCTTTTTAAGCATCTAATACTTTGATCATAAACAAATGCTGTTGTAGGGGAGGGATATGGTGGTGGTTAGATTATGGTTAACTCAGTCCTTATTAAAAACTCTTCCTGCCAGGCACAGTGGCTCATGCCTATAATCCCAGCACTTTGGGAGGCTGAGGCGGGTGGATCACAAGGTCAGGAGATCGAGACCATCCTGACTAACAGGGTGAAACCCCGTCTCTACTAAAAATACAAAAAATTAGCCGGGTGTGGTGGCAGGCACCTGTAGTCCCAGCTACTCGGGAGGCCAAGGCAGGAGAATGGCGTGAACCCCGGAGGTGGAGATTGTAGTGAGCCGAGATTGTGCCACTGCACTCCAGCCTGGGTGACAGAGCAAGACTCCATCAAAACAAAACAAAAAAACCCTCTTCCTGCTGCTTTTGATCTTTTTTGTTGTTACTTTTGTTTCAATTTTTTTTCTATATTAAATGGGTCAGCTCAGCTCTTTCTCCTCATAAACACTAGGCAGTGTCCATAATTTAATCTTCAAAACTTGAAGCCATTTTATTGTCTGAGAGGATCCTCTCCAATATGTATTCCTTAATACATGCAGGCACACCTTAAAGAAGGTGGTAGGGTAGGGCTGGGATATTTGTGATCATGAGGACTTGAAGAGGCCTGAATTGTGTTGAGTGGATTTTAGTGAAGTGAAGGTCATCCTAGTCCTGTGAAACAAACATAGGATTTGGAATCAGACACCTCTGGGTATGAATTCTGCCTCTAGCACTATTAAGCTTACCTTAAACAATTAAACCTTCCTGAGCCTTAATTTTTGCAGCTATTATTTGGGAGGTAAGAGTACCCACCAGAGTATTTGTCATGGGGATTAAGCCAGGCCATGTATGTAAAGTGCTTGACATGGCACCTGACCCATGTGATGTCAAAGTCATTGCAACACTCATGATTATTACATTTATTCATGTCAGTTGCTGGGAAGAAAGCAATCAGGTTGTGATGAGGTGTAGTTTGGCTAGTTTAAAATTTGCTCTGAAGTAGAGCTATTTTCCTTAGAAGGAGATGCATCTCACCAAACTGACTCTACAGCACGTGAAGAAGGCAAGGTGACTTTCAGCCTTCCTATAATCTGGCGGCTTTGCTTGCAAATGGTGGCTGGTAAATGTTTTCCATATTTTACAGGCACACTGTCATTTGATGGTTTCTTAATAATTTTCCATTTCCTCAATGTGTGAAATAATAAACTATAGCTATTTTGTTGGTCCATGGCAGGCCTATCTGTGATGTTGAGTAATTGCTTGGCACCCAGAAAAGATTGCCTTCTATATTTAAACATGTTTATCAATCATGCCTTCCAGACTCCATCTGCCCAAGGAAGGCCACAACAAGTGGAGATCCAGAGAAGAATGACTTTGGGAGGAAGCCTTTCCCAGGAGCATAGAACAGAACCCATTTGGCTCTAATGATTGTTCAAGGTGGATGAGGAGAGGAGAAGGGAAAATGTGTGATCAGATATAACCCTTACCTGCTTATTAATTGAACAAGGCAGGTGCCAGGCTGCTCTGAATTCTGCTGGCAGGCTGCAGAATGAGCCATTTCCCCTGTTAATAAGTCCTTTAGTGCAGGAGACATCTCTTGCAAGCTTTATATCAAGAAATAACAAAAAGTTCAGTTAATATGAACCCTGGGGTTAACTTAAAAATTTCCTTAGCCTATTCTAAAAGTGGAGGGTTGAAAGCAAAGATAAGAAAAGGAAAAAAAAGTAGAAAATTGAGCCCACTGATATTAGGAATTAATTCAAGAGAACGTTTACTGGGTTTTGTCTGAATTCCTTAGCCTGGTATTCAAGGTCACTTTCATGTCCGCATGCCTTACCTTGGACATTGTCTCTGTAGCCTTGGTACCAGTTGCACCTGAGCCCCTGGAGCAAGGCTGGTGGGGCAGCAGGGAAGGGAGTTGGAGGCTTACTTCCCATTTCTGATTCTTTTCATATTTATCCTCACAGATATTTTCATTTCTGTTTATCATCTAAGACCCAAAGAAGGTTTGGGGAACTTGCCCAAGAAATAAGTTAGTGAGTGACTGAAGTAGGACTTAATCCCACTCACATCCTATTTGCTTTCACGTCTTCTTTCTCCTGCTTATCTGAAAGGCCCTTGAGGGCAAGGTTAGCTATTTACATAAGATTTACTGCTTATTCTTTATTAAAAATAATATGCATACCAGACAGAATATTTGATAATAAAAGCCAAAGAAATTAAACTTTCATAGACTTTTCACTAATATTTGGTTTATGTGCTTCCATTCGTGTGTGTGTGTGTGTGTGTGTGTATCATTACAACATTTGGAAACTTACATAATTGCTAAGATTATGTTTACTTGATTCAGACAGATCTAGACCTCAGTCTGAATTTCTTAGTGTTATATAGGGCACATTGACCCTCAGTTTTCTTATCTGGGGAAATAATAGTATTTCTCACTTTGCTTTTCTTTGCTTATGAAGTGGGAATAATACCTATTTCATAAGTACTTTCTGAGAATTAAACCATATCGTCTATTTAAAGCACATAACACTGGGCCCATTTGATTAGATATTGTTATAACAACAATGATTACTGCGGTTATAATTATCAAGAATATTTTCCTTGTCAATAAATATTCTTCTACAATAGTATTTCTCAATGTTTGGTTCATTATTGTCCCACAAAAGGAGCTGTGTAAAACATTTTTTACCTAATTGCTTCCTCCATGGAATTTTAATACCACAGATACATTGTATATCTGTTTGTGCACTTATTTATATCTATGCACTTTATATAGAAAGAGCAAGATTTTAACTCCCCCGAAGCATCAATTTAGCCCCCAAAGAGAATGCATGTGGCATAACATGATTTACAACAGTTACACGATCTTCTGTTAAATAGATAAGCTGTAATTTAGATAATCAAGACTAATATTGAATATTTGGGTTATTTAAATGTTTCACTTTTTTTTTAGCTACATTGTAATTAACATTGTACATAATATATTTGCAGATACAAACATATGTTTTTATATGTCTATACTTTTTCTTAGGATAAATTCCTCAAAATAAAAAATCTTGACCAAAGGTTATGGATTTTTAAAGTTATTTCTGAAATATTTTGTTAAACTATTCTTTAGAAGTGTTGATACAAAACTACACTTTAATTAGCAATATCTGAATGTGCCTTTTTCACTAAATTTTATCTAAATGGACTATTAAAATGTATAATTTTTTATAATTTCTACAAATGTCAGCGAAGTTTAGTTTTGAATCTAATTGCATCCCTACTGCACCTGATATTTGTCTAACCCCATGGCATGGCTCACATGACCTGTCGGGGTTCAACCCCAGACTTTTACTCCCTGCCTGACCCTGCAGACCCCAGCATGATGAATACAATGCAGCTCCTGATCCAATCCACCTGTTTAATTCCTTTAATGTTCCTGTGTGTTCTACTCAGTGGTGGGTTGTCAAGGTTAGACATCAAGAGTCCTAAATGATTCAATAGAAACAGCCATAGTTCTGTCCAATGGCACTTCCGTTTTCATTTTGGATTCTAGTTGCAATTCAGACCTATTTCTTCTAGCCACAAAGAACAAAATGTAATATTTGCCATTGGCACAGCTCTGAAACTAAATTAAAGAAAGACATGGAGTAAAAGACTGCACAGAGATTTAAAAAAATTTTCTATCAAGTTCAGTGTTTATTTTTTGCGGGGGAGGCATTTGTTCATACATCAAATGTTTGGTGTGCACCTAAGCACATAGTAGTTCTAGTTTCTGCAAATATAATAAACTAAGTAAATGCTGTCACATTCATAGAGATTGAAAAATCATATAGTAGTAACAACCCCAATTCAAGAAAGTAACACCAGCTTAGGCTGGCAAATAAAGAACAGAGTGGAACAGAAAAATGTGGACCATACAAGAAGAAAAATGGCAACCTTGCTAAAACATTGGTCTGCTAAGCATTTTCATTAGTTCCTTAGAGAAGAGAGAGGTGAAATTTGACAGGATCACACTGTAAATCTTTTGTAGCTTGTTTTATTAGTTTTTCTTTTTCAGCTCTCTAGTAAAATGTAGGTCATTCTTATTTCACAGCGAGAACACAGTCATTCTCAACAAAACCTTTTGTGGACTTCATAAATCTCTGAATTAAATAACTTTTTCATGCATTTTTATACTTAGCTACCTGAAGTACTGGGAGTACTGACCTGACAATCTGATAGTGAAGATTCTGAGCCAAACCAGGAAGTAGTTCCTCACATACACGTGGCCTTAAGGCTCATTTTATGCTGAGTGTGTTATGTGTTGTATAGGCAGAAGCTTTGAATGTCCATGTGTTTTGGCTGGGGTCTTCTTAATCATCATCGTTGTAAAGACTGTCCCTCAATCTCCCGATCCAATTCAGCTGACCTCCCTTTGAGGTTTTAAAACACCTTAGAACATACCTGTCCTAACACTGTTTTCCTATTTTATGACTACCATTTGACTTCTCCCTTTTCCCAGCTAGACTGGGACTTCTCTGAAATATTAACTGTATTATTATTTCTCTATCATAAACCTGTAGCACAATATAACCACAGTTGTTACTCAATGTAGATTTTTATAAAAGAAGTAAGGAAGGAAAGAACGAAGGGGGAGAAAAACAGGTTCTGGGGCAGATATTCAGTCTGGTATTGAATCCTTCTAAACCTGCAGCTCTGACTTAGGTTGATGCTGAAAAGTCACTGTGATCCTCAGCCACCAATATCTACTTGCCAAAGCAGAAAAAGCATATCAACAGATTTAAGAAATCTTCCTTATATTGCATTTGCTTGTTTCTTTAAAAAAAAACATTTATTGAGCAGTTATTACATTATAGATATGGGGCTCTAGATGCTGTGATACCACTGTCTGCAGCATACCTCGCAATAATGCTATAAGGTACGTATAACTGTCCTCACTTCACCTAAAAGAGAGAGAATGAAAGCTTATAGAAGATAAAGAACTAGCCCAAGTGCACATGACTGTTAAGTATGATGGCCGAAATGTAAGTCTTGCCTTGTCCTGATTTGAGAATCCACTTAACTACCAAACCTGTGATTCTGTCTTTAGTCACATACACATTCCATTCAATCAGTGTTTCAGTGAGCTTCTAAAGGGCTGTGGAAGCTTCAAACCTACATGACTTATAGGAAGATATCATCATTATCACCTTTATGACTCTCTGTGTGGCTGCACATGGCTCTTAAATTATTTGGCTTCAGAGAAAAAACATGTGAAATAGTATCTGAGCTTTTGTGTCTGAGACTGATAGAGAGAAAGAGAAGGGGAGAGGGGACAGAGAGAAAGAGGTAGGGGAGGAAATAGACTTTATACTTAACTTTTCTCTTTGGAAATATTTACTTAAAATGAGCTTAAAAACTCCTTTCCTGTCTTTTCCTTTAGCTGCATTTGTAGTAGAGAAATCAATTATTGTTGTGGATAAGTGAGTCAGTGGTTAGGGGGCCAGCAGAGGTTAGATCATTGCAGTAGAAGACCTCCTGGCTCCTGAGAAGAGTCCACCCAAACTGTGTGAGTAGAGAACTCTCTGTCGCTCTCTTGTTCTCAGCAGGAATTCTCCTGTCCTCAACATTTTCCTGCTTTATGAAATCACAGATATGGGGGTCAGATATTTCAAGACCCTGTGTTCTACACAAAGGTACTGCATTTTTCCTTTACTGGTAGATTCCTTTGTGGATAGATACATTTTCTCTTGTACTTTTAATGGAAATTCTGTAGGAAAATGTAATAGAATATATTTAGTCTGCCCTTGGTTGGTATTCAATATATATATATATATATATATATATATATATCACTTTATCATTTTTAAGGATGATAAAATTGACTTAACCTTTTTGTTTTTACCAGAAGCTACTTTCTGTATATAATATGGGTACTTTTTCCATTGGGGGGTTCGATCAACAAAGGGGTATAATTCTAAGATATGAGTTTTAGAGATTCTTTTTTATCACTCTATTTTTACATTTAACTCTTTGCAGGTAAAGCCCATGTTCAGATCTAAATCTCTCACTATAACTTACACAGGGGCTTTCCACATCCAGTGCTTACAGTTAAAATTTAATTTGGAATGAAAATGTATTAAAATTTTAAAATGATGTGGCAACTAGATGAGAAGTTATATATTTATGTGGGGGAGGGGGTGGATGGTTTGTAAAAGAGATTTTTTTTTGTAGTATGTGAAGTTAAGTTTCTCCAGATAGAAATGGTTGGAGCTTCTGTAACCATCTTTAAGTTTTCTAGAATTTTATGTATGTTATTTTTTATTACAAATTATAAAATAAATTATACATAATGTATAATCTTCAAATGTAGGAAGAAAATTAATCTAAAATGGAAGCTTTGATGTCACGAAAAGATTTAGCATTATATCAAGCCCTGAGCTTGTTTGTTTTCTTTCCGGTAGAGAAAGAGGCAGACAATCGTGTGTAACTTGGCATTTTGGTCTGATGGCAAAACTTGGTAATATGTTTTTCTGTTGTTGCCCGTGAAAGCTTTGATGCCTTGGTGGCTGTTTTCCTCGGGAACAGTAACACCCAGTAGTAGGAAATGGAAACAGATAAAATCCTAGTGTTTTTTTTTGTTGTTGTTGTTGTTTTTTTTTTAAAAAAGAGTCTTCACACTGGAACAAGTTAACAATTAATTCAATTCAGAAAATCACATTAAAACAACATCAGAAATATGACTTAACCAAGTAAGGTCTAAGAAGGTCAAAGCGTGACACATTATCTTTTGCTAATTTGTGAATGCAAAATTCCTTATGCACCAAGGGATATTTCTACCAGTGAAAGACTTTCTGGGCTTGAATGTGGCATAGAGTCAAATGATTAGGTATGAGTTCCCGATTTTTAAGTGACCTCTGTAACATCATGTTGGTGGTTGAGTTAGACTCATTTTTTTGTTTGTTTTCATTCACAACTGTGTGTGTGTGTGTACGCACATGACTGTGTGTGTTTTCTACAGATGTTCATGTTCAGAGGCATTTTTGATGTTTCATTTTCAGTGGTGATAGCTAAGTTGATGTTTTGTACTGCTGACCCAGAGGCTGGCACTGCCCCAAAAGCAGAGGCAGGGGAATTCCCACAAGGGAGTAACCCAACCATCTTGATGTGGTGCTGATTGGGATTCCAAAGAAAGAAGTGCAAAGCCACCGGGTTGATTTATCAGGGGAACTTATGCACAGAATGCTGATGTATGTCCTCGTGATGGACAGTGAGAGAACAGGAATGTTCTACTGTGGTATGCCCGCTGTGAGCAGGTATGGAGTATACATGAAGGCTTAAGGAATTTGGCTCAGGGTTGGGGCCAATATCTTTCAGTGTTTTAGGCAACAATCTCGATACCTTTATGAGTGCCTGGGAATGTTCAAGGCCCTGGTTTGAGTTCAAGCCTGCTGGGAAACACCTGCAGCTGGCTGGGCACTTTGTGATTTTTCAGTCATGATGTAGAAAGAAAGCAGGGGAAACTAGGGGACCCTACAGATATGACCAGGATGACTGCTTTAGTGGAATTTTGTGTTCTCAGGATAATATAAAAAACTCAACTCACAACCAAGGATACTTGAAATGACCTGGGGAAACATGTGTCTTTAAAAAATTGTATCAAAGGAAGAAAACTCCAAATTCTAATTCAGAGGCTTTCTATGTTGAAGTATAGACTTTTATGTTCACGTCGCCTAAGATGATTATATGATGGTTTAACTATTTGAGAATGAAGATATTTTATTTTTTCTTAAGAGAAGAACTATGACACTGTATACCACCTTGTGAAGCTTAAAAGCAAAAAAGAAAACATATTCTCTTAACCATTTGTAGAGGTTGGTTTTCTAAAATAATAATTTATTTAAAAATTATGACTACTTGTAATAGAATTTCTATTTTCATATGAGGAATAAATGTGTTCCTCAAATTCTTAGTTGAAATATGGAAGTGTAAATGACAAATTATATATTTTTTATGAAAGAAAATTCTGAGAAGTCAGGTGAAATTACCCAAACAAATTAGAACAAAATGTTATTGTAGGGCTGGACAAAATTAAAATCTTGAATTAGCCCTACTGGGGATGGATTGAAATATGTCGTTGCTGTTTTCTGTGCTAGCCTGTAGGGTCTGTATGTAACAGTCCTACAAAATGGGCTGTGTAATGGAGACAGGAGTGAATAATTCAATCCCATCAAATATGACATAGAGTTTGATAAAAATTAACAGTCCTTTCTTTTAGCATCTGCCATTAACTTTGCACCATGATAAATGTTGGAAAGGCAACAGAAGGGAGAATGAAGTTTCATATTTGTCTTTATGTAGTTTATAATTTAGGCGATGAGAGAAAGGAACTGATATATATTGGGTAATATGCAGTAGACTGAAGTTGTCTATATTCTCATTCCTAAAACCTGTAAATATGTTATGTTGCATGGTAAAAGAGACTTTGCAGATGTGATTAAACTAAGGGTCTTCATTTGGGAAGTTTATCCTGGAATATTGAGAGCTCAAATAAGATCACAGGGTCCTTATCAATGAAAGAGGGAGACAGGAAAGTCAGAGGAGATATGACTACGGAAGCAAGGTTTGCAGTAATGTGGGACTGTGAGCCAAGTAATGTGGGCAGCCTTAGGATGATGGAAAAGGAAGGGTAATGGATTCTTCCTTAGAGCTTCCAGAATAAGCACAGGCCTGCCTGCCCATTTAAACTTCTTACCTCCTAAGATAGTATGTTTGTGTTATTTTGAGCTACTACATGTGAGGTTAAACGCTGTTAATTGTTACAGCACCAATAGTTAATCACTATTATATATCAACTATATTTCCCATTAATACTATGAAAAGTTATCCCTTTGAAGAAACCCAAACTGTACTCAGAGGTAAAAATTTCTGCAAGCCATGCATCTACTAGACAGCAAAGCAAAAATTTAAACTCTAGAAACAAATTCTGAACTATACCAAAATGGAGGCTACTGAATTAAGGATAAATAATCAAGGATATCATTATGTGCTAAACTACATCACACAGGCAAAGATGTCAGATAAAGGAAAGTGACATTACCTTGGAAAGTAGTTCTGAATGTTCCATAAAAGAGAATGCTTTTGGTTAATTCTAGAGGGGTGGCAAAACTTCACTAGGCAGAGGGAGTGAGGGGTAAACTAATGCACGAAGTATGGCCAACAAGTGAGTAGGCAGGAGGTTAACTGGATAATTAAATGTAAATTATATCCTGGGGAATAATAGGCATATCATAGGTAGGGAGGGTGATTTCAGTTCATAAAAAATGTCAAATCCAGATTCAAAACTTTTTATTTGATTTAGAAGACAGTAAGAAGTAATGAATGGATCTGAGTTGTTCACGAAAAATTTCTGTTCTGATCATTTCTAATTATTCTATCTTTAAAAAAGTCATAACTTTTAAGTCATCATAATATTGAAGATTGGTCTTCTAGCAGCTTATAATAAAGATTGAAATCTGGACAACCAAGGGCTGTTGAAGTAATCCAACCATGATATTTGTGTCCGGAATTGGTGGGTTCTTGGTCTCACTGACTTCAAGAATGAAGTCGCATACCCTCGACGTGAGTGTTACAGTTCTTAAAGGTGGTGTGTCCAGAGTTTGTTCCTTCAGATGTTCAGATGTGTTCAGAGTTTCTTCCTTCTGCTGGGTTCGTGGTCTTGCTGGCTTCACGAGTGAAGCTGCAGACCTTCATGGTGAGTGTTACAGCTCTTAAGGTGGCTTGTCTGAAGTTGTTCATTCCTCCCGGTAAGTAGGTTCATGGTCTCGCTGGCCTCAGGAGTGAAGCTGCCCTTCGTGGGGAGTGTTGCAGCTCATAAAGGCAGTGCAGACCCAAAGAATGATCAGCAGCAAGATTTATTGAAAACAGCAAAAGAACAAAGCTTCCACACTGTCAAAGATGACCCAAGCAGATTGCCACTGCTGGCTAAGGCAGCCTGCTTTTATTTCCTTATTTGGCCCCACCCACATCCTGATGATTGGTCCATTTTACAGAGAGCTGATTGGTCTGTTTTACAGAGAGCTGATTGGTCCATTTTGACAGGGTGCTGATTGGTATGTTTACAAACCTTGAGCTAGACAGAGTGCTGATTGGTGTATTTACAATCCCTTAGCTAGACATAAAGGTTCTCCAAGTTTCCACTAAACTCAGGAGCCCAGCTGGCTTCACCTAGTGGATCCCACACCTGGGACACAGGCAGAGATGCCTGCCAGTCCTGCACCATGCACCCACACTTCTCAGCCCTTGGGCGGTAGATGGAACTGGGCGCCGCAGAGGCTTGGGCAGTGCAGTAGCCCACGGCTGGGGGGAGGCTCGGGCATGGCGGGCTGCAGGTCCCGAGCCCTACCCACGGGGAGGCAGCTAAGGCCTGGCAAGAATTCGAGCACAGTGGCAGCAGGGTGGCACTGCTGGGGGACCCGGCGCACCCTCTGCAGCTGCTGGCCCGGGTGCTAAGCCCCTCACTGCCCGGGGCCGGCGGTGCTGGCTGGCCATTTGGAGTGCTGGCCGACCAAGCCCAGGGCCACCGCTCCTCTCCCTCCACACCTCCCTTCAAGCAGAGGGAGCTGGCTCTGGCCTCGGCCAGCCCAGAGAGTGCAGCAGCGGGCTGAAGGGCTCCTCGAGCATGGCCAGTGGTGGCCAGAGTGGGCGCAGAGGCCGAGGAGGCACTGAGAGTGAGGGAGGGCTCCCAGCATGCTGTCACCTCTCAATATGATGAGGGCCTCAGTGAGGGTGGAGTCAGTGGGAATTTAGGCTCCCTAAATATTTATGAATATCATGTTGAAGAACTAACAATAGATAAATCAGTGATGAATTGATAGTTTTGAGTCCAATTTCCCAAGCAAATAGTTGGATCAATGAAAAAGTTATGGAGATGAATTTGGGGAAAGGGTCAGGAAAAACTGAGTTGGGTTTTGAAAATGTTTCTGATGTTGACAAAACATGTAAGTGAAAATTTTCACTAGTCATCTTAAAAAACTAAGTTTTGGGAGTCAGGCCAAAGGATACAAATGGAGGTATGGTTTGGAAGGTCATAGGCTACCCTGAACTGACATTTCTAGGACAAGACTGTAAAGAAACAAGGAAATAGAACAATGCATTGAGTATTGGAGAACTGCAGAGTTTAGGTATAGGACAAAAAATATGGAGTGATACACAGAGGAGCTGATTGAGATGAAGAGGAAGAATCAGATTGTGTGAAGGATAGACATCAAGGTATGGGGAATTTCAAAAATGATGCGTAAAGTAGCATTGTCAAATACAGCAAAAACTTCACAGCAAATCGGCCTGAAAAAGGCCACTGGATTCTGGGATTCTACAATAGGAGAGTTGTTGGTGAACCTTGAAAAGGAAATATAATTAGGTTAGAAACAGTACACTAGATTAAGGAGCATAGGGGCAGTTTGAGAAAATCACCATAATTCACTTATTTTGCAAGTAAAAAGACAGAAGAGTAGTAGAGAAGGCACTAGAGTTAATTTCCAATAACTTCCCTTTCTCTCACCTTCCCTCTCTTTATGTGTGTGTATGTGTGTTTATATACACAAACAAATATGTATTTGTGCATATATTGATATGTTTGCAGGTGTTTGTGTATACCTGTATATGCACACACATACCTATGTATATATACATAAATACATATAGACACACATATTTCAAACAGCCGTTGGGAGCTGTAGGAGAAGCTAGAGAGAAGAGGTAACTAGAAGTGAAGTTTAATGACAATATAAGCAACAAAAATGCCTTTTATAGTATGGGTAGAGCTTGAACACATTCCTAAGGAATTTCCAGGAGGCAGAAGGAAACCTGTTATTTTTATCTCTTGTCTTTACTACATTTTCCAAGGATAAGGACTTAGTATTACAAGTCTTGGGGCCTTCTGTTCTCTACACATTTAATGCTCATTAAAAATTTGTGGTCTAATCCTGGCTAACATGGTGAAACCCCATCTCTACTAAAAATACAAAAAATTAGCAGGGCGTGGTGGTGGGCGCCTGTAGTCCCAGCTACTAGGGAGGCTGAGGCAGGAGAATGGTGTGAACCCGAGAGGCGGAGCTTGCAGTGAGCAGAGATCACGACACTGCACTCCAGCCTGGGCGAAAGAGCAAGAATCTGTCTCAAAAAAAAAAAAAAAAAAAAAAAAAAATTTGTGGTCTATGTGAATGAGTGAATTATATTTATTTCAAGTATTGCTTCAAAGAAAGGCAAAAATACATTATCTGGTAAGGGAAAATAATCTTAACTTGTACTCACCATTTTAAATAGAGTCTTGAAATCCAGGGGATTTACAGAAACAGAATGTAGATCACTCACTGAGAAGTTGCAGAGCCATTTCAATCTAATACAAAGGGCCACTAGTGGGCCAGGAGTTCTCTGGTAAAAATACTTGTGTTTACATTTCTCATCAAGACAATATACATGGACTCCCCGGTTTCTCTTACTTTCTCTTTGCCAATGTAAATTAACTCAACATTGCTCAAAATCACGTGTGCTATTCTCTAAAAAGGAAAGGAAAAGGAGTTGGGGGTGAGTTGAATTGCATTTGTCAGATGCCTATTTGTGCTAGTACTTTAAAAGATAGGCTATATAATCTTCACAGCTCTTTGAGGCAGGTGCCTTTTTGTTGTTGTAAAATACATATAACATAAAATTTACTATTTTAACTATTTTATGTGTACAGTTCAGTAGCGTTAACCATCACTATCCATTTCCAGAACTTTTTCGTCATCCAAAACAAACTCTTCACCCGTTAACCAATTTTGCATTCCCACTTCTCCCTTCCCTCAGCCCCTGGTTACCTCTCTCTTATTTTCTGTCTCTATGAATTTATCTACTCTAGTTAGCTCATATAAGTGGAATGGTACAGTATTTGTCCCTTTTTGTCTTATTTGACATAAAATTTTAAAGTTTCACTCATGTTATAGCATGTATCAAAATTTCATTCCTTTTTATGGCTTAGCAATATTCCATTGTATGTATATACCATTTTTTATTCATCTGTTGATGGACATTTGGATTATTGTCACCTTTTAGCTATTGTAAATAATGCTGCTATGAACACTAGCATACAAGTATTTGTTCAAATCCCTGCTTTCAATTCTTTTGATTATATAACCAGAAGTAGAATTGTTGGAGGCAAGTGTATCTGTCTCCATTTTTCTCCTCATTTAAAAAAATGAAAAATATTAATTTCCCCGAAGCCACTGTATTAGTCTGTTCTCACAGTGCTATTTATATAAAGAAATACCTGAAACTGGGTAATTTACAAAGAAAAGAGGTTTAATTGGCTCATGGTTTTACAGGCTATACAGAAAGCAGGGCTAGGGGGAAGCCTCAGGAAACTTACATTCATGGCAGAAGGTGAAGGAGAAGCAGGCATGTCTTACATGGCCAAACCATGAGGAAGAGAGTGAAGTGGGAGATGCTACACACTTTTAAGCAACAAGATCTTGTGAGAACTCACTCACTATCATGAGAACAGCAAGGGGAAAATCCGCCCCCATAATCCAATCACCTTCTCCAATATTGGGGATTACAATTCACCATGAGATTTGGTCAGGGACACAAATCTAAACCATTATCAGCCACATTATAAGTAGCAAGGCTGGGATTACAACCTAGCCTGATATGTCTGATTCTAAAACCTATGTGCTCTTTTTTCTAATATCATGTTGACTTATGAGTTTTGATATATTTTTACTGTTCTTATGAAAAGGTTTTGCTTTTCTCTAAGACACTTTTACTGTTCAAATGGCCCAGAATGCATTGACATGACAAAAAATGATTTTGCTAAAGTTGTACTGACCTTGTTGTCGTTTTTATCATGTGTTCATACTACCAAAGTTGAAAGAAATAGAAAAAATGGAGAGCAACATTTCAGGCATTTGATTGCCTTGAGATTTACATAAATAGAAATTTAGACTAGACTTATTACCAACCCATTCATAGTACTTCCCAATGGAAATTGCTTGACAATACCATTTATGTACATGTATAAATAATCAGATTAACTTAAATGCTATAATTTACCTTTGCTTAGTGTTAATCACTGATTTTTTTATATGCAAGAAGAAACAGGCAAACCAAAACAATTGCTGGCAAATAAAGCAAAAGGAAGCAAATAAATAAGCAATAATTGCCCAAGAGACCAGTCAGACACCGAAGTATGTTGTTACATGCAACAGCACATGCTCTCATGAGATGCATTTTTTTTTCAAATACTCCTACAACCTTCCAGCAGTGACAGTGAGATGATGGGTGTCATACTTGTACAGTACATGTGCTAACTCTTAGAGCAGAAAATAACATTCACTCCTACCCTTCTGAATTACGAGGAGTCAACTTTGGAAAACCCTCCCATAAAAGTAAACTTTCCATCTGCTCATCCTGAAATGCAATGCTGCTGGAGGGCTTCTTTATCTCTACAAATCATTAGAAAAACATATGCTTATTTTCTGAACAATAACCTCATTGGAATATATATTTTTAAAATATATATTAGATGAACTTAATTCAGACAAATCTGACTGATATGTATATAAAAGAAAGGTGGGCTTTGATTGCAAAATTAAAATCCCAATATACATTACTCATTTTTAAAATAATTCTGACCAACCTTTACAATGGTTGTCAATTTTAATTTTATTTCTTCCATTGTTTCCCAAGAGACATAGGAAATTTCAGTATCTTTGGCAATGTATCATATCACATTTATAGGTCAATAATTGATAAGGCTTAAGAGAGATTTATCTCTAGCCACAGTAACTCTATTGCATATAAAAGTTGCTACTGCTCAATTTGAGATGCTACAGGGACAATTGTCAATAGTTTCACAAATTGTCAATAGCTTCACATTTTCTGTCTAGCTTGATTTCAAGGCTTCTTGTTCCTTATGGATTGTTCAGTCATAAGGCATTTTACTTGAGTGTACGTGGCCAAAATTCTCATTTCTCATTCTATCTGTAGAAACAAATATAAAAATTTGTCCTCAACAAACCTGGTTTTTGTCCATTATATTGTGTTCAGAGTTAGTACCAGTTGATTCTATTTTACTTAGTCATATTTCTAATCTCCTGGTGATGAAATTGTC
Organism: Gorilla gorilla gorilla; assembly: GCF_029281585.2. NCBI lineage: Eukaryota > Metazoa > Chordata > Mammalia > Primates > Hominidae > Gorilla > Gorilla gorilla. The sequence continues at coordinate 36,290,383 of NC_073233.2, read as the reverse complement.
TGGAATATTTAAGTACACTTACATAAAAAATACATTTCATCTCTTTTTCCATGGGGTGTGTTAAGGATCTTCACATTAAAAGTGAAATGTATTCCCATGTTTACTTTTAACTTTCTCACAATAGTGGTTTGCATCTTACATATTTTATATATCTCAGTATTTGTAACTCTTTTTAAAACGGATTTTAGCTCATAAAACTCCTTATATGTATAGAAAATGGGTTTTTACTTATGATTACTGCCTTTAAATATTTATCACAGAATAGAAGTTATATATAACATTGTATTAGATACCAATTCTATAATACTTGCCTCCCAATTAAATATACTTATTGAAAGTCAGGATGACCGAAGAGTGTCTGTTCTATGAGTTCTTTAAAGGAATTTAAACATGACTAGGAGAGCCAAGTATGATATTTTAGATAATTGTCATCACAGCAACTAACAATAATTAGCCTCAGGACTGATACTTCTAAAACATTATGGGTAAAACCTGTCATGTTTAAGTAATATACCAGATAGGAGAGAAAAATAGTTTCCTAGAACACAGTCTATCTGTGAAATAGTTCAGGGACACTGCTTGAGCACTGAGGTTGGAGGAAGGTGATTTTGAGTGTCACTCTCTGTAGAATCTTGCCTGTTTTGCCTTTGGCCTAGCTCCTCGGGAAACATGCTGATTTCCATGCCAGGAAGGGTAGCTGTTGAAAATGACAAGAATAAGGCAATTAACTAATTGACAACATCAAGGACATCATAAGAACCTGAAAGAATGAGGCTTTCCTGTTTGCGATCTCATGAGTCATAATAATGTTGGAGGCAACTCTTTTCTTCCTTATGGAGAGAAGAATCGATTCCTGTGGGAATGGGAATGGAACATCAGCAACTGCAGAAGCCCTGGGGTTAGTGCAGGGGCCATAAAAGAGTGATTCTTTGAGGGAACAGCAAGCTCCAACACCCTGAAAGAGGTCAGCTGGTGCCATAGGGGAGAACACAGAGGCAGCCAACATCTTCTGAAGGTCGAATGGAAAGAGTGGCAACTTTATCTTCAAAAGCCCACTTTAGTCATCCTGGACCCTATCGGGGGGAAATCTTGGTCTTTGAAGGATTTGGGTACCAAAAATTATGTTGATGGAGACAATAAAGCAGAAACTTTTATATCCTCTCTTGTGATATCCAGATTATAGTTTTATAATACAAGTGTTCATATTGGTCTTTGAAGGATTTGGGTACCAAAAATTATGTTGATGGAGACAATAAAGCAGAAACTTTTATATCCTCTCTTGTGATATCCAGATTATAGTTTTATAATACAAGTGTTCATATCGCTATCCTCGTATCTATCTCTTATACCCCTTTTTCTGTTTGAAATGCATTATTCATCTTAATCTGATAGTTAAAACTTTACCTCACTTTTGATAGTTGATGGGTTGCCATTTGGTAGGTGGAATGCATTAATTTCTTTAGTGTCTCTCCAAGATGTTTTAAATTAACAAGGGTTGTTCTGGAACAAAACGTGAGCAATATTTGTTCTGTGTTTCTCTTTGATGCCCAGTGGACTACCTTGTGCATATTACTTATTTTATGATTTGACTTGAAGGCTCCTATGTGAATACTATTTAGATATAGGTATTTTCATTGTATTCTTTACTCCTGTTTGTTGAATTATGTCTTCCAAAGCTGAATTATTTCAGAGAATGATCTTTTAAAAAAAGTCTACTTTCTTTTTTTAACTGTATTAAATAACAAGTATGTTACAGATTTCCAGCAAATACTTGTTAATATTATCATTATCTTTATTAGTACCTGTATCCACTACTGCAGCCCACTTACAGTCATAGAATAATATAGTTGATAATTGTAAGTGCTTCCCTTCCCTAGATTCACCAGATAGTAAACTTTGTATATGGAACTGTAACTTCCCTTACCCCACCCAAGTTTCAAAATCTTGGGTTTAAAATCTGATATTTCTAGGATTTAGGTTTCGCAGATGTTATGATAAAAACTTTTTTCAGGAGATCACTCAGAAGGGAAATGACTGGTGATTGATTTCTACAGCTCTCAGACAACTAGCTGAAAAGTGGCATTTCAAAACATGAGTTTGAATGCACAAGGGGAAAATACCAGAGAGGAAAATTGACTGACTAGTTTTAGTTCTCAACATTCCAAATCTTCCTCCTCTTGTCTTAGGCAGTTCAGTCTGTCTAACAAAACAAATATAACAAATATCATAGAGTGGGTGGCATAAACAACAGAAATTTATTTTCTCACAGTTCTGGAAGCTAGAAGTCCAAGATCAAGGTGTCAGCATGGTCGATTTCTGCTGAGGGCTCTCTTCCTGGGTGGTAGACAGCTACCTTCTTGCTGTTTTCTCACATGGAGGCTGGGGATGGAGAGAGGGAGAGGGAGAGGGAGTGAACAAGCTCCCTTGTGTCTATTCCTATAAAGGCACTGATGCCATCATTGGGGGAAGCTTAATGATTTTCCAAAGGCCTCATCTCCAAAACCATCATATTGGGGTTAGGGCTTCACCATATAAATTTTGGGAAGACACAATTCAGTCCATAGCACCTCTCTACAGTATCAAATGGCTCAAAACAATAATTATTCACTAAAGTTATAGTAGGAGTTGAGGACTATGCTGGGTGCTGTGGGAGCCACAAAGAAGGAAGATGACATAGATAAGAACTTGATTTGATTTTAGTAAGTTTTCATATCTGTTAGTAAGAAAAGATAGATGTAGACACGTAAGTCTCTTTCTAGGATTATTTAAATGGCAGAACACTTTTGAGGTTCTTCATTGGGAAGGAAAAGTTTAAGATGCACAAGAAGAGTTGGTGGGAAAGTTGAATAGTTCTTCCTTTAAGACATGTCCTTTAAGATTGTTTGAAATGATCAAAACATGAACCAGAATAGCCTAGAGAGGCCTATCTTTCCTTTTTCCTATGGTTCTTAAGGGGTTTATGTAGTTGTGTAAACTTGAATTTGAATGCCAGTAGCTTCAAATTGTATGTTCTTTTTAAGTTCAAATGGGACCATCATTTTATCTGTAACAACATAAAATTACTTAAATAAGCAATTAAAGTAACTTAACCAGAAAGGAAAGGGAATATTAGTCATTTCATGCGTATAATGTGGAAGGCATTTTATATACTACAGCTTATTTCTCATAACCGCATTTACAAAGTAGCTATTTTTATCCATATTTTATACAAGAAAGAAGACAGTAAGGCTTAGGGAGATTAAATAACCTTCTTTTAACCAGTTTAAAAAGCACTTATTCTGCTAATAAGTGGTAGAAATAGAATTTTAGTCAGACCATTTTGACTCTGAAGCCCATAATCTTTTTTACCATTTCAAACTGTTTCCCTGAAATAACTACAATGAACTTCTGTTCAGTAACTGAATATCTATTCAATTTTGTGTTTTCTTCTCAAACTCCTCTGCATATTAATAGCATTTGATTTGCTTCTGTATTTCCTCATATTCTCCAATAATCAGCATTAGATATTTAAGCAGGTTGAAAGGATAAAAGCTCATTCCTTCATTGTTCTACCAATTGATCCAAAGCTATTTGATTGAAAGGAATCAGAGTGGTGTTTGCTCTAATATATTTCTTGAAGAGTTATATTTTACAAGAAACATAATAAGTATTGTATGAAGGTAAGAGCTGATGGACAAATTTCAGGAATCCTGGTTTAAGTACAAGCAGATTTGTACCTTGGATAATTTCCTGTATCTTTAAAATGCTAATGTGCAGTGTATTTCCAAGAAAGTAAAATGAGCTTCAGTGTTTCATCAAATTATTTGTCCACAAAACTCTATTATTACTGAATAACTATTAGCGTCTTATGGAATGTAGAATACTCAAGTATAGTTTGAAGCAATGGCTTCTGGCAATGAACCACACCTGTTTCATTTCAGTGGTTATTCCAAGATCACTATGAAAGTACATTTATCTTGTGAGTTAAAACTTAAAAGCCCAGAATGCATATGTGGGTGAGCTAGTTCTTTCATTGCAATTGCTAAAGCAGTTTGGAGAAGATGGTAAACAAACCACACAAACATGTGCACAAAATTCCATTTGTCTGTGTAGTTCAGAGCAAGGTGAATTTAAGATTTAATTGCTCTGATGGAGCGTGAGTGTGGGTAGACTGGGGGTGTGGGTGGGTGGTATTCATTTTAGGCTACCATTATAAAAGTAGAACTCACTTGGTTTTACTATTAGCACAATATGTGCCTTTGTAAACAGGACACAATCTGGAACCTTATTCCTGTATTAAATATACTTTTTCTGCAGCTCATTTTTAGAATTTTAAGCTTAGATTCCTCATGCTGTTATAGAGAAGGTTTAATTTGTGCCTACAGAAGGCAGTTCTCTTGGAGTCCAGGGGATTATGGAGAAGTAATACATGAACCTGCATTGTTGGGAAGAGAGAAAAACTGATTGCCACAGATCACTCTCTCAAGCTCCCAACCATCTGGAGGATGCCATGTGGAGGAGGGAAGAGTTCAGAGAGGACCAGGACTTAAGACATCAGAATCCAGTTTAGTCTCCATTGGACTAGATCTGATCATAAAGAGCTGACTACTGTTGTCTTCATTCTGCCTGTTGAAATCATACAAGACAAGGTTAAAAAAATGGGTCCAACTTTTACTAGCTGTATGTCTGTTTTCAAATGATTCAATTTTCCCAAACCTTATATGAATCATTAGTAACATGAAGATAATGCTTGCTTAATGGACTGATTGTTATTACTAAAGGGAATAATGTATGTAAATCACCTACATTTTGCTTGCCTTGCTCATAGTTGATAAATAATGAGAGCTGCTTTCCTTTTTATTCAGGTTTTTGGATGAGGTTGGAGAAAAAGAATTTGAAGAGTGGGACAAGAAGGAGCCTGGTAGAGGGAACATATGCTGGTGCTTTTCTATATTTGATACTGTTTTTATGTTTAGAAGACAAATCAGTTTTACATTCCAGACAAGAGATGGAAAATGCATTTAATTTTCGGTGACCTTTCTCTAGTTCTCATTCTCTTTTTTCTTCTCTGAAGCCTTTTATCATGATGAATACTTGATTTTTCTTGAATTTCTTCCTTTGGCTCGCACAAAGCTCTCCCATCTTAGTTCTGCCTCATTATGTGACTGCACCACTTCCTCCAGTGTTTGAAAAATTTGCGTTCTGGTTATCCATCGCTGCATAACAAACCACCTCCAAACTTCTTGGCTTAAAACAATGACAATCATTTTATTTTTATCCCTCATGGTTCTGGAGGTTGATTGGCTCAGCCTGGTGGTTCTTACTTAGGTTCTCTTAAGCAGCAATCAAGAATGCTGGGCTAGAATCATCTGAAGGCTTATTCACTCATGTCTGGCTCCTGGGAAAGAGGGAGGAGATGCAGAAACTGGAGCATCTTTCTCTGACTGTATGGTTTCTCTTTTCACAGTTTTTTAGTACACCAACTTTAAGGTAGCCATGCTTTTTGCATGGTGGCTCAGGACTTCAAAAGGGCAAGAGGGTGGAGAGAGAACCAACCTTTTATTACCTAACCTCAGAAGTCATGAATTATCACTTCTGAAACATTTTATTCATCAAGACAATCACAAAGTCCTGCTCAGGTTCAAGGGGAAGAGAAATAGACTCCACACTTGCTGGGGACGAGGCAAGATTCTTCAATAGCATGTGGAACAAGAAATATACCTGTGGCCACCTTGGGAAAATAAAACTTACCACAATCTGCCCTCTGGTTTCTTCATGCGAAATAGATTCACTCTGTGTCCTGGTCCCCTAAAACACACCCCATCCTCCTCACTTGCCAAAGAAAGTCTCATTCCATTTTGACATTGGGCTCACGCTCAAAGACCAGGATCTTGGCATGTAAGTAAGGTTCAGTGTGGATAAGGCTCTGTAGTGTGGTTCCTTGTGTACAACTCCTTGAGGAATCTCTTCTTGTTCTAAGACTTTTACACTAAAGTGACATGCTCTCTGCCTCTCTCTCACACCCAGTATATGATGGTGGGACAGGTAAAATAATCACAGTAGACATTCCCAATTTAAAAAGGGAAAATTGAGGCACAGCAGTCATTGGTTCATGGTAATTCTGAAAAAGTACCTGGGTATATGTTGCCAATTTCTTGATTAAAGCTCAGTTGTATTGTCTGGGAATGACTTTTTCATAGCCCTTGGCTTTACCTTTTCTATAAAACGTAGTCTGTGTGTGCAGCTTAATAGTTTTGTCTGCCTGCTTTCTGCTTGCAGAAGTTCAAGAGTCCAAAGTCGTCTTTAATTTGATACTGTCTCTGTCCCTTTCAATCTAAGCTGATCTCATACCTTTAAAAACTTTGTTTTTTTAAAAAAGTGTATCAATTTTATAATCTACTCTATTATATAAAAGCCACAACCAAAGATCTCTTCAGTGTAGTTCTTGTGCTACTTTGGACTTCCTGTGTGACTATTGTGGGACAATGTGCTTCAGATTCTTAGAAGCCCAATGTGTAATAGAAAGGATCTATGAGACATGCCTTACTATTCTTAGTAAATCTTTTGTCAGTTTGAGGTAACACCTTAAATTTTTCTTGACAAAAGTTTTTACAGTCATATTCTTGGTTTTATCTTTAGATCATGTTTTCTTGATTGTATGCTAGACTTTTTCTCTGTCCTAAATTCATTTCTTAATTTTAGGGTTATTTTGCCTCCAGAGAGGCTCAGAATGAAAATGTTTTCTTTATCTAGCAAGTCCTGGCTCCTTTATATTTAACAATTCTTTCTTTAGGTTATCTCTCTTCTCTTGCACTTTACTATATAGGCAGCTAGAAGAAGGCAGGCAGCAACTTCAATGCTCTGTTTGCAGATCTACTTACTTAGATTATTTAGGTTGTTTCCTAGTTGCCATATAGCAGACAATGGTGTGCTAAACTTTCCAGTATGCTTTCAGGCTAGACACACTTCCTACCTGGCAGCTCAGGGAGTCAAATGTACACACGTTTCAAGGTAAGACCTATTCTTAGAAGTCATGCAGACTTATTTTTATTTTTTATTTATTTTTATTTTTTGAGATGGAGTCTCACTCTGTCACCCAGGCTGGAGTGCAGTGGCACAATCTCGGCTCACTGCAACCTCCGTCTCCCGGGTTCAAGTGAGTCTCCTGCCTCAGCCTCCCCCAGTAGCTGGGATTACAGGCACTGTCTACCATGCCCGGCTAATTTTTTGTATTTTTAGTAGAGACAGGTTTCACCATATTGATCAGGCTGGTCTCAAACTCCTGACCTCAAATGATCCACCCGCCTCGGCCTCACAAACTGTTGGGATTATAGGCGTGAGCCACCATGTCCAGCCTCAACCTTACTTATGCATTTTATTTCTTTAGGTAATCAGAAAGCCCACTCAGGTTAAAGAGGAAGAGAAATAGCCTCTACTTCATGATGGTGCAGGGCGGGAGGGGAAGTGGCAAGGATCTAGAAAAACATGTTGAAGTAACATGTTGTTATGGCCATTTATGCCTAACGTAATCTAACACACCCTGAATATAAGTGTTCCCAAATGTTCTGTTTTTTTTTCCCCCATTACACTTTTCTTTCCATAATTGTCCCTTGGCGATTTTGTTTGCACTCATGTCTTTAATATACCATGTATATGACTCCCCAGAATCATCAACTTCATCATAAGCAGCCTCATTATCAAATGGCTAACACATTTTGAACACCAACACTGATCCAAACACTGTATTAAGGGTTTTGGATGAGCTGTCTTTATATAGTTCCTACCACCAACCTATGACATTGTTTCTGTTTTATAGAGGAAGGTTAGAGGGTGAAGTAAGTTAAATGCAACCACGGTTATTATATAGTGCTGCTTTTTTATTTTTTATTTTTTAAATCTCTGATCTTTTTTTTTTACCTGTGAAGTCCACACCCTTAACCATTAGCTGAGGTTGTCTCCTAGAGGTTTATATCTCTGGCTCTGACTTTTTCTTCAAGGAAAAGTGCTGGCTGGATAATGCCACCTTTTTGAATCTTCTCTATATACAGGAAAGTGGAGAAGAGAGGAGGGCTACAGAACTGGCTGGTATGTGTCCTGTGAGCCGAGACTGGAGAAGGAAACAACCCTCTCCTAGAACCATAAAATTCAAAGATAAGGCCGTGTTGGAACCTGGACATTGAGTAGAGCAGAGAAAACCAGAGAAGTAGGCTTTTATGTCTTATGAGACAAAGAGTTTCTGGGACATGTTATCAGGGAGGATTGGAATCAAGCATTTGCTTGGGAGGTTGTTGAGCTGGCAAGGTGGGAGAGAACTTGGGCAAAACATTGCCTGTTGGTAATAAGTAGCCAAAGCTCAATTTAAATGCCTAGTCATGGAGTAGATACTGTCATATTTCTCATTATTCCATTAATGTCACAAACACATTATCTTCTCCATATAAGAGATTCCAAAAATGTTACTACCAAAATGAAGAAGGGCCTTAAAAGTAATTTATGTGGGCTGGGCGTGGTGGCTTGTGACTGTAATCCCAGCACTTTGGGAGGCTGAGGTGGGTGGATCATGAGGTCAAGAGATCAAGAACATCCTGGACAACATGGTGAAACTCTGTCTCTACTAAAAATACAAAAATTAGCTGGGTGTGGTGGTGCATGCCTGTAGTCCCAGCTTCTCGGGAGGCTGAGGCAGGAGAATCGCTTGAACCTGGGAGGCAGAGGTTGAAGTGAGCTGAGATGGTGCCACTGCACTCCAGCCTGGTGACACAGCAATACTCCATCTCAAAAAAAAAAAAAAAAGTAATTTATGTGAAAACAATTTTGATGCCTTAGTTGACTAACACTTCAGTGCATCTCTATAGTGCCCTGTAACTTTGTTGTTTTTAAATGCTGAGGTGAAAATAGGTTGCCATAGAAAAGCCTGCAGCAAAGGAGGTGAGAGGTCCATGCTGTTCTGAGTATATACAAACACTGCCAGAGTAGGTACAGTGTTCTGATCAGGGCAGTCTCTTCAAGGTTCAGATCTTCTCTCCTTGGCTCTTCAACATCTTGGCTGGGGAAGCCACTCAAAACTGTGTCAAGTTAACTACGGATGAAGAAAGTAAAGCAATTTATCTGGCAGAAACCAGGATATGTGTATTTGTTTTCTACAGCTGCTATATCAAATCATCACAATCTTAGTGGCTTAAAACAATATGAATATATTAAGTTATAGAGTTCAAAAGTGCAACATGTGTCTTACTAGGTGAAAATCCAGGTGTTGGCATGGCTGCGTTCCTTTCCAGATGCTCTAGGGGAGAATCCACTCTCTTTTTCCAGCTTCTAGTGGTGCCCACATTTCTTGGCTTGTGCTCCCCCTTTAACACAAGCAGTCATGGATGAAGTCCTTTTTATGTAGCATCTCCCTGACAGGACATTCTTCTGCAATTATACAATTTTAAGGTTTTATTGGGCCCACCTAGATAATCTAGGATAATCTTCCTATTTTTTAAGGCCTGCTGATCAGCAACCTTAATCCCATCTTTAATCTAAATTGCCTTTTGCTGTGTAATCTAACATATTTACAGTTTCCAGAGATTAAGGCATGGAAATATTTGAGGGTCATTATTTGTCTAGAACGGACTTTATACATGTGAATGTCTTTCTCTCTGGATGTCCTCAGTGAGGAAAAATAGAATTAGTGATTAGAAGCATCAAAGAAATGCTTAAGATTTTTGATTGCTTGCAACATTTCACATTTCTCTCTCTCTCTCTCTCTCTCTCTCACACACACACACACACACACACACATTTTTTTTCTTTTTCTTGAGACAGGGTCTCACTCTGTCATTCAGACTGGAGTGCAGTGGTGTGATCATGGCCCACTGCAGCCTCAACCTCCTCGGGCTCAGGTGATCCTCCCGAATGGCTGGGACCATAGATGTGTGCCAGCACACCTGGCTAATTTTTTGTATATTTTGTAGAGGTAGGGTTTTGCCATGTTACCCAGTCTGGTCTCAAACTCCTGGGTTCAAGTGATCGTCTTGCCCTTACCTCCCAAAGTGTTGGGAGTTACATGCATGAGGCACCGCACTTGGCCATATTTCATATACTTCCTTTAGATTGTCATTAATTATCTTCTAGGAAGAAACTATGCCTTCCTAGATGAAGAGACAGGAGAAATGAAGAATTAGGCTGGTGAACTTGCCCTTGGGAAGTGGTAGAACTAAATGTAAACTTGGGAATTAGTGTGTTCCCATCTCTGGAAGCAGCCAGTTTATTTGGGGGCAGCTCTACTTCTAAATTTTGACTGCTAAGATGGTAAAATGGGAGAAACATAAGGTTTTGAAGTCCCTGTATCTGAAAGTGGTTTGATCAGAGATTAGATGCTGTGGTTTGAAGGAATGGTTGGGGTCGGAGGTGATGCAGTTGAATAAAACTCAAATCTCTTTACTAGTGCGAAACTAGTTCTTGCTGCAATTTTGTAATAATATTCCAAGTACTTTCCATACCTAACAGCTCTTCCATCTGTAGTTCATATAAGAAATCTGTGATCATGGTACAGAATGTCTTCAGTTTAAATCCCAGCTGTTGTACTTACTAACCTTAAGTCATTAGGATATTATTTACCTTCTCTTAGCTTTGCTGTTCTCATCTCTAAAAGAGAGATAATGATAACACAACCTTTTCAGGATGAAATGAAGTCTAAATGAGCAAATGCAAGTAAAAATTTTATCACAATGCCTGTCACACATTAAGCCCATAATAGGTTTTGTCAATTCTTATTTGGATTGTTACTTTTACTCACAATATACATCTCAAACACAGCTCCAATCAAACAGCTTCCTTAAATATCAATCTTTATTGCCCCCCACTGCTAATGGAATAAAAACCAAGATGCTTAAGCTTGACCTGCAGTGTCCTCTCGATATGTCTTTCCATTGCCTGCAGAAGCATACAATCCAGACATGCTCATTTCCTTTGTATCTGAACACGTACATGTCACTAATTTTCTTGTTTGTTGTTCTTGCATCACCATTCACTTATTTTAGAATGCTCTGTTTCAAATTTCCCAAATCCAAATCATTCCTTAAGAATAAGCACAAAGAGTGCCTTCTCCATGATCTTTTTCTGAATCTCAACAAGAAGTTGTTTCCTCATTTTGTTATAAAATGATTATATATACATATGTAAGGTGATATTAATTGATGTATAGTAGTATATGTATTTGCCACATATTCCCTCCTTACACATAATTTAAAACAGAACCCTATCTTAGTTACTATTTTGTCTTTAATAGGCTGTATAGGTGTGGCTCAATCACTTAAAGCACATACCAAAAGTGTTGAATTAAAGAATGAAAGAAATGAAAGTCCTTCACCTTTTTAGCTAATTCTCAATTGCAGCATTTATATATGATTTCCAGTACTGAAATAAATAATAATCATGATTTTTCATACTTGGTTCTTCAGGAAAAAAAACTCAAAATGTAAGATTCAGTAACTCAATAGATATTAAGTTACTAATATGTGGTCAATCATCTCTTATAATCGTATCTTATAATCCCTCATAATCACCCCTGTATCAACAATCAGTGAGCCAGATATTTCTAGGACTTTGGTTGTGGAAACAAATTGTATTGTAAAACATACACATGCAATAGTTAAGTAGCGTGGCATGGTAGGCTCCAGAGCTAGGAAGAATTGGGTTTGAATCCTAGCTCTGCCATTAACTTGCTATGAACTTTGGGTAAGACTCTTCCCCTCCCTGAGTCTTATTTTCTTATCTGTATAACAATAATGATTATAATAATGATAGCAATCACAGTAATAACATCTATTTTATATATCTATAAAAATTTAATGGAAGAAATGGTGGTTTCAAAAAGTTAACATTGGAAAATTTTAATCACCCCATAATCTCTCTCGCCATCCCCAGAGCCACTGTAAATAGGCTGTACAATATAAATAAAATTATTAGTTTATCTAGCTTCAGGAAACCTAGCACCCTAAACTATACTGACTTGATTGTCACTGTTCCCCCATACAGACATGCTTGAGCCATCACTAGAGGGATCGTACATACATTATTGGTCAGTGTGCCTGGTTTGTGTTCAGTGAATGCATAGTGTTGCCTTTCTTTCTCTGGTATAGAATGAAATTGAGTACTAAGCACCATAGCATGTTGGTGGGCAGGGGATGCAATGACACAAGGGGGTGATCTTAGATACTGTCCTGTAATTCAGGGTATTTTACTTGTTGCTTTCTGAAAACTACAAATATCCAAGAAGATATTTCTCAGCTAAGACTCCCTGCTACTGCATCAACTCAAACAACTCTACTTTTGCTTATTTTATATATCCAGGTTATTTTTTTAGAGACAGGGTCTTGCTCTATCACCCAGGCTGGAGTACGGTGGTGTGATCATAGTTCACTGCAGCCTTGAACTGCTAGGCTCAAGTGATCCTTCCACTTGAGTCTCCCTGATAGCTAGGACTACAGGCACATGCCACCACTCCTGCCTAAATTTTATTTTATTTTGTAGAGACAAGGTCTTGGTATGTTACCCAGGGAGGTCTTGGATTCCTGGCCTCAAGCAATACTCCCACATTGGCCTCCCAAAGCACTGGGATTGCAGGCATGAACTACCACACCTGGCCTAGGGTTCTATTCAAGATTTTCTTTGGGGATCAATGGCTGTGCTATCTTTTCTAAAAAGTTGAAAATTCACCAATAATATCTATCTCTCTCCTTTAAAAAAAGAAGCTGAGATTCAGAAAATTTACATCTCAAAGGCACATACAGAGTAAGAGGCAGAGGCAGCACCGTTGTTAGCTTCTGTTTGTGCCAGCTCATATCCTCCTCCAAATCAGGCTCCAAAGAAAGAGTACCAACTACCTGCATCTGCGTCTCTTCACCTGAGGACTTCTAACCAGGGAGGCTGTTCTGCCTGAATGCAGTGCAGACTGGAAGGGCTGAAGAATTAACCGTCCCGGGAGCAAGCCTCAACCAACAAGTGACAGACCTTGGTGTTTAAATACCTAAATTCCTTGCTCCTCACATGGGAAAGCTCTGAGGTGTATGTTCTATACTATCTTTCTAGGATTGTCCCTGTGAGATTAAGCTGTGGTCATCCACAGTGGTAATTTATTTGATAATAACTACTTACCAAGTGCCTTTCTTTCCTCCTCCTCCTGGAGTTTCCTTGGGATCACAGCGCTAATGAACTACTTTTACTGGAATCCTTGTCTCAAGATGTGTTTCTAGGGGAACTCAAATCAAGACTTCTCTTGAGTCACCAAGTAGTGCCGACTTAACTATTGTTGGATGGGTAGATTGAACAAAAGTAAACTATGAGTGAAGGACTAGGTAAAATGTGCAACATGGACAGCTCTGTTCTCACAGGTTATGGACAATTCCGCCATGTTAACATAAGGTACTTCGAACCTGTGTAACCCACTTTACTGGCCTCCTATTTTATACCTGCATGGCATATTCTCACTCCAGCATCACGGTTGTACTTTGACAGTCTAACTGTGCTCTGTCTTCCCTCGTTTATCATGACATCATCAAATCAGGGGCTTCGTCTCATTCATGCAGCATGTTACATAGTGTTTGGCGCAGACGGTTGGTGGGAGCTAAGTGAATCACCTTCATTGTGTATTGGTGAAATGTGTTAGAAATTCATCTAAGTGTAGAAGCAAGTGAAAAAGTACCTACACAGCATCAGGGAGAAGAGTTTAGCTGTGAAGTTGTAAGAACTCACAAACCATAAAAGGTTTTTAAGTACGGGAGCAACATTATGAAAGTGCTATTTAAGGAAGAAAATGCTTTGAAGCTGCACTTAAAATAGATCAGATCAAGTGAGCTTAAAGTCAAGGAGGCTGACAAGAGACCTCTGCTGTTATCCAAGTACAAGGAGATGGTTTGGGGGCAAGGAGAACGTCTGTATCTAGGAGGATCGACAGAAAAAAATTGGTGAGAAAAAAAACACTTTGCATAAAATTTCAACAGCAATTGTTAAATGCTTATGGGTAAAAATTACCAGTTTATATCTGGCGTTTTCTCTTCATAGTGCTTGACTCAAAATTTTGTTTGTAGCCACTAGATAGATATATTATTGACAAAGGCAGGGTCATTGAGACTAGAACTGGTGTTGGAGGAAGTTCATGAGCTCAGTTTAGTTACTTTAATTTGTGTTGACAGCAAGCTCTGAGGAGTAATATGCTACTCAAATTCAAAAGAAGCCAGGACTGCCTGACTGCCAAAATCTCTACAAATTACTGTTTTAGAAACACATAGATGTATCAGCTGATCTTTAATGGAGAAAATGATAAAAATAGTTGTATCAAAATACTCTTATCACTTTTCTTTTTATAGTATTCAACTAAGCTTTAATGATACTGAGTTTAACTAGAGGCCAAGCTTTCACATCAAATACTGAATTTTAAAATACATAAGAGATGAATAAAGTGATTATCAATGTTCTCAATTTTTGCATGTCCTATAAAGTAGCACGTCGTTAGGCCTACACTGAAAAGTAGGACATATTTTATGTTTTCATCTTCATTGTGTATTGAGCATGTACTGTGTATGTTACACTTTGGGAGAATATAGAATGAATAATGTAACAATCTTGCTCTCTCAACAAATTTAGCATCTACAATTGTCCTGTTGAGACCAAGTCAAAATATATCCTTAGGCAAGTCAAAATGTCCACATCAAAATGTCACGTGTGCATAAACACTGCTGCAGAATGTCATAAGGGCTACATTGATGAGCTTATAATGTCTTGTAGATAAAGGAGGGTAGGGGAGGCTCAGTGAAGAGAGTCATTGTGCTGAATAGGGTCACCTGGGCAGGTTTTGCTGAAGAGGTGGCTTTTGGTCTTGCCCTGGCATGGGATGACTAGATTATCAATAGGTGGGAGAGTATGTAGCAGGTGGTAGGGGAATTGTGGTGGGTCAATGAGGCTAGAAGCTTCCAGATGTCCTTGGGCCAAGTATGGACATGTGGGTGTGAAGATGTGAAGGCACGTGGAAACATTGGGGCCTGAAGGCTGTAGCATTGTGGTGACTCAGAGCTGAGAGCTTCACTGCCTCCCATTGCATGCACCAGCTTTATTTCAGAACAACGCCTGAGTCATTGCTGGAGCAGTTGGCTATGTTGTTACTGTTATTCTCCAAAGCAATCACAGAATATTGATGCTTGCTGGCAAAGGGAGATCAGATGAGGGGGCTCAGGATTCACTCCTGTATAAAGGAGTTTGCCTGAAGTCTATTTTCCCCTTGAGAGTTCCTCACAAAGAAGGTAGCAAACTTGATAAGAATTGATATGAGTATTAATAGGTCATCAGTGTTTCCATTTATAGCTTGTCCTGTGCCCAGTTCAAAGCATGAAAGCATGTTGGATACATAACTTCATTGAAGTAAGTCTTTACAACCACCCTGCTGTTAGTAGCCCTAGTTTACAGGCTACAGGAGTATGGTTTAGGAAGCTGCAGTAACTTGCCCATGGTCATACAGCCTAATAAAGGTGGAATTTGAATCCAATTATTTCTGACTCAAAATCTCATTCTATTTAAATATTATTGCCTCTTATATTTAGCTAAGAATGATTACTCTTGCTGATGGGCCATAGAAATCATTCATATTCACACAGCATTTTAATGTTTTTGGTGTCCTAAATATTATAATTAATAGTTAAAAGCACTCCTCTTAAATCTTGTTTGTTTTTCATAATAACCCCGTAAGATAGGGTTAAAGTTGATGTTCAGATAAAGTGCTAGTCGTGACCAAGGTCACAGGTAATTATATAAGGTCACTGGTCTCTTGACCCCTAAACAAATGCTTGTTCTACAAGTGGTTTCAAACTTTTTAAAATAGGACAACCACTTTTTCAAATGAAATATTATGAAAAAGCCCAATATGTGATGAAACTAGAGAGGATAGAGTCCTGGGAATGAATTTGGGTTTTAGAACCTTGGAGGTTCTGTCTGTTCAGATTCTTCCTCCTTTACTTATTAGCCCACTTCAAGGAACCTCAGTAGAAACCTGTGGCTTGAAGGGAATGGGTTCTACTCTTGTTCCCTTTGATGGAAAAGACATAACCACCTTGGTTTAAGCTTTGCTTGCTTTTTTCCTTTCCCTACCTAAGCCTAGCTCTAGTCATTAGAGGATATGTTCCCCATTGTTTGACTCTTGCCTTTGATTCTGCTTTGTGAATTTTGTGGTTTCGGTTTTATGATGTACGTGTTTATAAGGTGGCCTGTACAGATGTTCATATCAGGAGCAATGGCTTCTTTTCCTTTACTAAGGGAATATGAGTCATCTTTATGTGAAATCTTAATTATCCTTTTATTACTGAGATGGTGTTAGGTTGTATAGGCTCAGATCCTATCTCTTTCACTTAATAAGTTGAAAATAACCTCTGTATGTTAGTCTTAAAATTCATAAAATGGAGGTGATGTAACTGCCACCTTGGACTGCTTTGATAATTAAATTAGTACTTCATGTAGAGGACTGAGTACTTGGTGCATAAAAATTACGCACCTGGTACATAAAATTAATAAATATTATGCATGAAAAGGTCTTAGAGGTTTTTAACCTCAATGAATCATTGACATACACACACACACACACACACACACACACACACACACACACACACACCTTGATTTGAGGCTCCACTGATCAAAAGCATTGTATTAAGAATGAATCAATCAATCTTTCCTTTTCAGAACAACCATGATTGAATACTGAGGGCAGTTTTTGCTCCCACAGTTTAGGATGGGCATTGAAAAATTGTAGTGTGTATATAGAACCACCGAAATGATCAGGCTTCCGAACACGAGGAGTAAAAAATATTTGAAAACAGGATTTTTGAACTGGAGAATAGGATATTTACTGGGGGCCATAATGGCTCTCAGGTAGAAGCAGAGCCAATAGAGTGAGATAAGAAGGAAGTATTTATACAATTTCTGTGATGTATTAAGATATGCATTTACATATGTCATCTCCTCTAATCTTTATGGATAGCTCATAAAATAAGAGTTGTCCACATTTTTACACATAAGGGAAGCTGGAGTTCACTAATGTCGCCTACTCAACTCAATCAAAAGTTAGAATTTCAATATATGTCTCGGACTTCAAGTTCTAAGCTCTTTCCACCTCATTCCTTCTTGTAAATTGGAGCCATCCAACAATGAATAGGTTGTCTAGCGGTTTTGAAGTGTACAGACAACACCGTGAGTAAGTTTCTTCTCTTGTGTCTAGTCTTCAGTCTTACTTCTTTTAAGTTGCATTTAGTCTTCCATATTGTTTTTTTTCTTTTTTCAAATGTAAGTTCTTCACTTTCAGGAAATCTGTCAAGTTGCCATTGAGTTTCACTAAGATGTCTGTATTAATTTTAACTGAGGGCAAATTTCAAGAGACAGCAGTTCAGTATGAGCTTTGCCTTTCTGTACATCGACTTTACAGATAAAAATGAAGCATTTAAAGATGGCTTTGATCATTAGGACAATCATATTATATTGATGGAAATCCTTCAAGGCCACCCAGAAGTGAAAATACTGCAAAATAAGCCCAGGGTTAACAAGCTTCTCCAAGTGGCCTCTTCTTTAGTTGCTTCCTTGTTACCTGAATCCATATCTTGCCAAGACACCAGAGGTTTTCCCTTTGCTCCAACTTAAGTTTCTTATTTGTATGATGAAGAAGTTGAATTATCCTTGAAAATTCTTTCTCATACAGACATTTTGTGTCTGAGCATTATACTAAAATAAATTACACGTCTGTCCTTCCGTCCTTCCATCCTTCCTCTAATTTATTTGGTAATCTGCTTGATAAATGAGAGTTTAAAGTAAAAATCCTTCATTAAAGAAGAATAACCTTGAAGTGTGTAGTTTCTAAAACAAACTGGCACTCTACAAGGTAAGAAAAGATTTTCAATCAGCAAAGCAGTGAAGTTACAGATTACAGCTATCATCACTAATTAGCTACCCCAGATGGAGTGCTGCCCCATCCCAAAGTGGAAGCTGGATGGCTTCCTACAGATAACTGGGACATAAATAACTCATGCCATTCTCTCTATACAACAACCATACCACTCTTGTAAGAGGTGTGCAATTGGTCCATTTTATATTTGGAGCAAAATAGACTTTTTAAATAATTTTAATAGAATTTTTGGGGTGTAAAAATAATAAATGCTGTTACAGAATGTTTAATGTAAAAGAAATGAGAAAATAAGAAGTCATCCACACTTCTACCATTCAGCTATAACTAGAGTTATATTGGTACATATCCTTCCATTCTTACTTTGATAAATATATATATGGAATATAAGTCTACACTGTACATAACCTTTTTCAAGCCTTTTGTTTTAATGTTATCATAACCTTTTCCCTTTTTTTCTTTTATTTTTAAACCACAATACTGAGGTATGACTGAAATCCAAAATGCTGCAGATTTTTAATGTATACAATTTGAGTTTGGAAATAAGCATATCAGTGTGTAACCATGACCGCAATCAATGCTATGAATATATCCATCACCTCCAAAAGCTTCCTCCTGCCTTCTTCTTATCATTACTGTGTGGTAAGAACACTTAATGTAAGAGCTACATTTTTAAAGCAGATTTTTATGAATAATTAAACTTTGGAAAACATGGGGGTTGGGGTGCCAACCCCCTGGCCCCATGCAGTCAAACATCTGTGTATAACTTTGACTTTCTAAAAACTTAACTAAAATTTTACCATTGACAAGAAGCCTTATGGATAAAAACAGTTGGTTAAAACATATTTTATATGTTGTATGTATTATGTATTGTATTCTTACAATAAAGTAAAAGAGAAAAAAACAAAACATTGAGAAAACCATAAAAGAAAATACTTTTACTAGTTACTATATATATATTACATATCTATATATGAGTTTATTAAGTATTAATTTACATGATCACAAGGTCACACATTAGGCTGCCTGTAAGTTGAGGAGCAAGGAGGGCCAGTCTGAGTCTTCAGACTGAAGAACTTGGAGTCCAATGTTCAAGGGCAGGAAGCAATCAGCACAGGAGAAAGGTGTAGGCTGGGAGCCTAGGTATCTCCTTTTCATGTTTTTCTGCCTGCTTTATATTTGCTGGAAGGTGATTAGATTGTCCCCACCAGATTAAGAGTGAATCTGCCTTCTCCAGCCCACTGACTCAGATCTGTTTTGGCAACACCCACACAGACACACCCAGGATTAATACTTTGTATTCCTCAATCCAATCAAGTTGACACTCTATTAACCATCATACTGTCTTCCAAAATGATAGAACTCATTTACACTCCCACCAACTGGGTAAAAGTGTTCCTTTTTGTCCACAACCTCGCCAGCATCTTTTGTTTTTTGACTTTTAAATAGCCGTTCTGACTGGCTTGATACGGTATCTCATTATGGATTTGATTTGCATTTCTCTATTGATCAGTGATGGTTGAGGCTTTTTTTTTTGTATGTTTCTTGGCTACACGTATGTCTTCTTTAGAGAAGTGTCTGTTTATGTCCTTTGCCCACTTTTTAATGGGATTGTTGTTATTTTTTGAGGAAAGTAGTTTTATTATTTTACTTGAAGTTCTGGGATACATGTGCAGAACGTGCAGGTTTGTTACATAGGTATACATGTGCCATGGTGGTTTGCTGCACCTATCAACCCATTATTTAGGTTTTAAGCCCCTAATGCATTAGGTATTTGTCCTAATGCTCTCCCTCTCCTTGACCCCCACCACCCTCCATGTGCTCATGTTTTCTCATTGTTCAACTCCCACTTATGAGTGAGAACATGCAATGTTTGGTTTTCTGTTCCTGTGTTAGTTTGCTGAGAATGATGGTTTCCAGCTTCATCCATGTCCCTGCAAAGGACATGAACTCATTATTTTTTATGACTACATAGCATTCCATGGTATATATATGTTGTTTTTTTTCCTAGTAAATTTAAATTCCTTGTAGACTCTGGATATTAGACTTTTGTCAGATGGACAAATTGCAAAAATGTTCTCCCATTCTGTAGGTAGTCTGTTCACTCTGATGATACACAATTTTGCTGTGCAGAAGGTCTTTAAGTAGATTCCATTCGTCAACTTTTGCTTTTGTTGCTATTTTTGGCATTTTTGTCAAAATGCCTATATCTTGAATGATATTGCCTAGATTTTCTTCTAGTGTTTTATAGTTTTGGGTTTTACATTTAAGCCTTTAATCAATCTTGAGTTAATTTTTATATGTGGTGTGAGGAAGGGGTCCAATTTCAATTTTCTGCATATGGCTAGCCAGTTCTCCTAGCACCATTTATTAAATAGGGAATCCTTTCCCTATTGCTTGTTTTTGTCGAATTTGTCAAAGATCAGATGGTTGTAGGTGTGTGATCTTATTTCTGAGTTCTATATTCTGTTCCATTGGTCTACATTTCTGTTCTTGTACCAGTACCTGGCTGTTTTGGTTACTGTAGCCTTGTAGTATAGTTTGAAGTTGGGTAGTATGATGCTTCCAGATTTGTTCTTTTTGCTTAGGGTTATCTTGGCTATTCAGGCTCTCATTTGGTTCCATATAAATTTTAAAATTATTTTTTCTAATTCTGTGAAGAATGTCAGTAGTAGTTTAATGGAAATAGCATTGAATCACTATATTACTTTGGACAGTATGGCCATTTTCATGATGTTGATTCTTCCTATCCATGAGCATAAAATATTTTTCCATTTGTTTATGTCCTCTCTGATTTCTTTGAGGAGTGGTTTTTAGTTCTCCTTGAAGAGATCCTTCACTTCCCTTGGTAGCTGTATACCTAGGTATTTTATTCTCTTTATAGCAATTGTGAATGAGAGTTCATTCACGATTTGGCTCTCTGCTTCCCTGTTGTTGGTCTATAAGAATGCTAGCGATTTTTGGACATTGATTTTGTATCTTGAGACTTTTCTCAAGTTGCTTATCAGCTTAAGCTTTTGGTCTGAGATGATGGGGTTATCTAGATATAGGATCATGTCATCTGCAAAGAAAGATAATTCGACTTCCTTTCTTCCTATTTTAATATGCTTTATTTCTTTTGCCTGATTGCCCTGCCCAGGACTTCCAATACTATGTTGAATAGGAATGATAAGAGAGGGCATCCTTTTCTTGTGCCAGTTTTCAAGGGAAATACTTCCAGCTTTTGTCCATTCAGTATGATATTGACTGTGGGTTTGTCATATTTGGTTCTTATTATTTTGAGGCATGTTCCTTTAATATCTAGTTTATTGAAAGTTTTTTTTAACATGAAGACATGTTGAATTTTATCAAAGGCCTTTTCTGCATCTATTGAGATAATCATGTGGTTTTTGTCTTTAGTTCGGTTTATGTGATGAATCACATTTATTGATTTGTGTATGTTGAATCAACCTTGCATCCTGTGAATGAAGCCAACTTTATCATGGTGGATGAGCTTTTTAATGTGCTGCTGAATTCGGTTTACCAGTATTTTATTAAGGATTTTTGCATCATTGATATTCTTCAAGGATAATGGCCTGAAGTTTTCTTTTTTTCTTTTTTTTTTTTTGTATTTATTTCTGACTGGTTTTGGTATCAGGATGATGCTGCCCTCATAGAATGAGTTAGAGAGGAATCCCTCCTTTTCGTTTTTTAAGAATAGTTTCAATAGAAATAGTATCATCTCTTCTTTGTACCTCTGGTAAAATTCAGCTGTGAATCCATCTGGTCCTGGGCTTCTTTTTTTTTTTTTTTTTTGATTGGTAGGCTATTTTATACTGCCTCAATTTCATAAATTATTACTGGTTTATTCAGGGATTCAATTTCTTCCTGATTCAGTCTTGGGAGGGGTTCTTGTCCAAGAATTTATACAGTTCTTCTAGATTTTCTAGTTTATGTGAGGTGTTTATCGTATTCTCTGATGATTCTTTGTGTTTCTTTGGGGTCAGTGGTGTTATGCCCCCTATAATTTCTGGTTGTGTTTGATTCTTTCTTTTCTTTATTAGTCTAGCTAGAAGACTATCTATTTTATTAATTTTTTCAAAAAATAACCTCCTGGATTCACTGAGTTTTTTTGAAGGGGTTTTCATGTCTCTATCTACTTCAGTTTAGCTCTGATCTTGGTTATTATTATTTTTTCTTCTGCTAGCTTTGGTGTTTGCTCTTGGTTCTCCAGTACTTTTAGTTGTGATGTTAGGTTGTTAACCTGAGATCATTTTAGCCCTTTGATGTGGGCATTGATTGATATAAATACCCCTGTTAATCCTGCTTTAGCTGTATCCCAGAGATTCTGGTACGTTGTCTCTGTTCTCATTAGTTTCAAAGAATTTCTTGATTTCTGACTTAATTTCACTATTTGCCCAAGAGTCAATCAGGAGCAGGTTTTTCAGTTTCCATGAAGTTGTATGGTTTTGAGTGAATTTCTTAATCTTGAGATCTAATTTGATTTCACTGTGGTGTGAGAGACTGTTTATGATTTTAGCTCTTTTGCATTTGCTGAGGAGTGTTTTACTTCTGATTATTTGATCAACTTTAGAGTAAGTGCCATGTGACAATGAGAAGACTGTATATTCTCTTTTTGGGTGAAGAGTTCTGTATATATCAGATCCACTTGATCCAGAGCTGAGTTCAGGTTCTGAATATATTTGTTAATTTTTTGTTTCAATGATCTGTCTAATATAGTCAGTGGGGTGTTAAAGTCGCCCACTATTATTGTGTGAGAGTCTAAGTGTCTTTGTAGGTCTCCAAGAACTTGCTTTATGAATCTGGGTGCTACTGTATTGGGTACACATATATTTATGATAATAAGTTCTTATTGAATTTAACCCTTTACAATTATGTAATGTCATTCTTTGTCTTTTTGATCTTTGTTGGATTAAATTCTGTTTTTTCAGAAAGTAGGGTGGTGACCTCTGCTTTTTTCTGTTTTCCCTTTGCTTGGTAAATTTTCCTCCATCCCTATATTTTGAGCATATGTGTGTCTTTGCATGTGAGATGGGTCTCTTGAAGACAGCATACCGATAAGTCTTGGCTCTTTATCTGGCTTGCCATTCTGTGTCTCTTAATTGGAGCATTTATCCCATTTACATTTAAAGTTAGTATTATTACATGTACACTTGATCCTGTCATGATTCTAGCTGGTCTAGACTTCTTTATGTGGTTGTGTCATAGTGTCACTGGTCTTTGTATTTCAGTGTGTTTTTTTTTTAGTGGCTGGTAATGGTGTTTCCTTTCCATATTTAGTGCTTCCTTCAAGAGCTCTTTTAAGGCAGACCTGCTGTGACAAATTCCCTCAGTATTTGCTTATCTGAAAAGGATCTTATTTCTCCTTTGCTTATGAAGCTTAGTTTGGTCAGTTATGAAATTTTGGGCTGGAAATTCTTTTCTTTAAGAATGTTGAACATTGGCCCCCAGTCTCTTCTGGTTTGTAGGGTTTCTGCTGAGAGGTCTGCTGTTAGTCTGATGACTTTCTTTTTGTAGATGATCTGACCTATCTCTCTAGCTGCCTTTAACTTCTTTTTTTTTTCCATGTAGACCTAGAAGAATTTGATTTTGTGTCCTGAGGATGACCTTCTTGTGAAGTATCTTACTAGGGTTCTCTGCATTTCCTGAATTTGAATATTGGCCTGTCTTGCCAATATTCAAGTGTGTTTTCCACTTGAATATTGGCAAGACAGGCCAATATTCAAATTCAGGAAATGCAGAGATATTCAGTATGTTTTCCAACTTGGTTCCATTCTCCCTATCTGTTTCAGGTACCCCAATCAGTTGTACAGTCATAGGTTCAGTCTAGTTTTTTTTTTTTTTCCCCAGCAGAATTTCCAGACAAAGCATCGATAGAAGTAGTCCAGAAAAGAGGTTCTTGTTGTGCAGGTCTTCTTGTACAACCAAAAGACTGATAGCTGTTTTTGTATTTTCCATTTGAGGTTCTGGGGTTCACAGCTTTAGAGATAAGGGCAGTCCTAAATACACATCTGACTGTATTTGCACTAAGCAGTAGAGTTAGCTTATCCCTTCCTACCTTAAATAGTGGTGCTCAATTCTCTTCCTTACTAATAAATGTTTGTGACTTTTTTCCTCCCAGAATAGGACACTTTTGTCTGAATTAAAACCTGTTCAGACAGATATCCTTTCTCCTTAATGATTTTCTTAATGGCTTCTGGGAGCTCATCTACTGCCTCTTGGTAAGCAGAAGCTGCTTCTCCTGTTAGCTTGACAATTTTTTTTAATGCCAAACCTCTCTAAAATTATCAAACCATCCTTTGCTGGCATTAAATTCTTCAGCTCTAGATCTGTTATTTTCTTTTCGATTTAAGTTGTCATGTATTGACTTTGCTTTTTCCCAGAACATATTATACCCGATAGTTAAGCCTTTTTTTGCAGCAATCCTTTACCCACATAAATGCTACATTTTCAATAACAGATAAAAAGATATTTCATAAAAATGTCAGGTTTTTGGACCTGCTGGCATAGCTGCAATGAAGGCATCACAAAGTTTCTTTTTTTATAATCATTCTTAAACTGGATTCATTTACATTGAAATGGCAGGCAACTGCAGCTTCAGACCTCAGTATATGGTACATATCAAGTAATTTAACTTGTTCTTGTAATGCCGTGGCTTCTTGGGAGCACTTTCAACATCATTAGTTGTACTTTGTATGGGCCCCATGGTGTTATTCAAAGTTTATGGTATTACAATAAGCACAATGAAAAATACATGAGAACTGCCAGAAATCTTTTTACTGTGATACTCAACTTACTGGAGAGAAGAACTGCTCATGTGGAGATGATTAGCATCACACAGCATTTTAAGCAGATGCTGGCAACAGTTGAGCTCACTCCAAAAGCAACAGGAGGTGGCTATGAAATTTTTTTTTATTATACTTTAAGTTTTAGGGTACATGTGCACAACGTGCAGGTTTGTTACATATGTATACATGTACCATGTTGGTGTGCTACACCCATTAACTTGTCATTTAGCATTAGGTATATCTCCTAATGCTATCCCTCCCCGCAACAGGCCCTGGTGTGTGATGTTCCCCTTCCTGTGTCCATGTGTCCTCATTGTTCAATTCCCACCTATGAGTGAGAACATGTGGTGTTTTGTTTTGTGTCCTTGCAATAGTTTGCTGAGAATGATGGTTTCCAGCTTCATCCATGTCCCTACAAATGACATGAACTCATCACTTTTTATGGCTGCATAGTATTCCATGGTGTATATGTGAGTGGCTATGAAATTATTACAGTGGTACAGTATGTATTAATTTTATGCAGTTATGACTTAATACTGCATCTTTACATTTGTTTACATTTTCCTCAACTGAGAATGGCATCATGTACCATCTATAAGTTTGTGTCATACGTTTTGATAAATTTTAACTTTTTGTATTTGTGTATATTTTATGGTAGTAAATGATAAAATAGACTACTATCTATATGTTTCATGCATTCATGGCATATCTAACTTTTTCTTAATTTTCTCAATATTTCCAGGCTATGCAGTTTTTCTGCCAGGTTTTTCAAATTTTTGCAAATCTTCAAAAAATTTTCCAGTATATTTATTGAAAATAATTTGAGTATTAATGTACCCATGAAGCTCAAATCCATGTTGTTTAATGGTCAACTCTATAAAATACCACATTGTTAACTATAGACGCTGTTTGGTACAGTAGATTCCTAGAACTTACTCATCTTATGTAACTAAAACTTTGTACCTCTTAATGAATATTTCCTTTTTTTTTTCTCAGCTCTTGGCAATGATTCCACTGTGTGATTTTATGAATTTGACTACTTTAAATTCATAATATGAGTTGTTCACATAGTATTTATCCTTCTGAGTCTGGTTTATTTCAATTGGCATAATGTCCTCTGTGTCCGTACATGTTACAAATGGCAGGATTTCCTTTTTTTATAGCTGAATCACTTATGTATGTGTGTATATATGTATATATGTTAAAAAACATATTTCACATTCAAGTGTGTGTGTATATGTATGTGTGTGTGTGTGCATATATATATATATTTTTTTTTTTTTTTCATTCATCCATTGACAGACATTAAGGTTGCTTTTATATTTTGGCTATTGTGGATAATGCTGCAACGAACATGGGAGTTCAGCTATCTCTTTGAAATCCTGTCTTCAATTCTTTTAAATATATTAATGTATCCAAAAGTTGGATTACTGGATTATAGGGTAGCTCTATTTTAAACTTTTTGAGGAACCAGCATACAGTTTTTCATAGTGACTACAGCAATTTACATTCCCACCAAAAGTGTACAAGGGTGCTCTTTTCACCACATTCTTCCCAACATTTGTTATCTTTTTTTTTAATAATAGCCATCCTAACAGTGATATCTTTTTGATATCTTAGAGTGATATCTTCTTGCGATTTTGATTTGTATTTCTCTGATCAGTAATATTGAGCACATTTTCATATAACAGTTGGCCATTTGTATGTAGTCTTTGAAAAAATGTCTATTAAGTGCCTTTGTCCTGTTTTTCAGTTATTGAATTATATGAATTCCTTATATATCCTGGGTATTAACCCCTTATCAGATATATGGCTTGCAAATATTTTCTCCCATTCTGTAGGTTGTCTTTTTATCTTATTTTCTTTGCCATACAAACCTTTTAAGTTTAATGTAGTCCCACTTGCCTATTTTTGTTTTTGTTTAATATTTAATATACTTCTGTCATCATCATCCAGGAAATCCTTGCCAAAGCCAATGTTGAAGATTTTTTCCTGTGCTTTCTTCTAGGAGTTTTACAGTTTCAGGTTTTACATTTAAATCTTTTGAATTTATTTTATGTTGATTTTTATGTATAGTATAAGATAAAATCCCATCTCATTCATTTGCATGTGACTATCCAGTTTTTCCAATTATAAACATTTCTATGTTGCTGTTCTTTCATCATACTATTTATTAATGATCAATAATATCTATCATTTCAGTGTTTATTTAACCACCTCTAATATTTGACATTTAAGGTTTATTTTTCAGTATTATAATAAGCAATGTTGTAATGATCATCCCTATAGATAAATCTCAGTACACATCCACAGTGATTTTCTTGGGATAAAATCTTAATTTTAAAGTTATCAGAGCAAAGGATAGGCAATTTTAATGACAAATTTCTTCCAAAGATGAGGAACATTTTGTACAGTTATGGTTAATGAATTTGGAAGTTTTCCTTACATATTGGCCAATAGTATATATTACTATTTTTTAAAAATTTGCCAGTTTGCTACATAACACACATATACACACATTTTACTCATTTAGGTTGAGCTTTTTAACATGCTTATTAGCTTTTAAAATTCTGTTATAAAATGCATCTTCCTGTTCTTTCTAATTCTTTACATTCTAAGGGTGATAATGCATTATATATTAAAATATTGTTTTTCAGTTTTTATTTACATTTTAATTTTGCCAATTATATTTTTAGCATAGTACTTAAGAGCACAGACTCTACATTTTAACTGCCTGGGTACAAATTTGGAACCCAATCCTTATGGTTGTATGACCTTGAGTGAGTTACAGAATAACTCTATGCCTCAGTTCACTCACCTACAAAATAGAGATAATAATAGTATATACCTCATATGGTTCTGAGGGTTAAACAGAATGTACTTGAAAAGTATTTAGCACAATCTCTGAAGATCATGAGTACTCAAAAATCATCCACAGGGTAAAAATTGTACAAAAACTTTACCTCCTGACCTACTTGGGCTTACACTGAGGTTGAGAGTTGCTGTTGGGTGGGAAGATGGGTGTGTATTCCCAGACATCTCTGAAAGTTGTGCCCCTATCCTCCTTAGCCTTAAGGCAGTACCGATGCAAACTAAGTTCCTGATGAGACACAAAAAGCCCCCATTAGAGAAGAGGTAAAATGGCTAGTATGTTTGTTGGCCCCATAAATGTCTTCTTTTGAGAACTGTCTGTTCATATCCTTTGCCTAATTTTTGACTTTTTTTTTTTTGTCTTGTAAATTTAAGTTCCTTATAGATTCTGGATATTAGCCCTTTGTCAGATGGATAGATTGCAAATTTTTTCTCCCATTCTGTAGGTTGCCTGTTCACTCTGATGATAGTTCCTTTTGCTGTGCAGAAGCTCTTTAGTTTAATTAGATCCCATTTGTCAATTTTGGCTTTTGTTGCCATTGCTTTTGGTGTTTTAGTCATGAAGTCTTTGCCCATGCCTATGACCTGAATGGTATTGCCTAGGTTTTCTTCTAGGATTTTTATGGTTTTAAGTTTTACTTTTAAGTCTTTAATTCATCTTGAGTTAATTTTTGTATAAGGTGTAAGGAAGGGGTCTAGTTTCAGTTTTCTGTACATGGCTAGTCAGTTTTCCCAACACCGTTTATTAAATAGGGAATCCTTTCCCCATTGCTTGTTTTTCTCAGGTTTATTGAAGATCAGATGGTTGTAGATGTGTGATATTATTTCTGAGGCCTCTGTTATATTCCATTGGTCTATATATCTGTTTTGGTACCAGTACTATGCTGTTTTGGTTGCTGTATCCCTGTAGTATGCTGCTCACAGTAGCAAAGACTTGGAACCAACCCAAATGCCCATCAATAATAGACAGGATAAGGAAAATGTGACGCATATATGCCATGGAATACTATGGAGTCATAAAAAACAATGAGTTCATGTCCTTTGCAGGGACATGGATGAAGCTGGAAACCATCATTCTCAGCAAACTAGCACAGGAACCAAAAACCAAACACCACACGTTCTCACTCATAAGTGCTAGTTGAACAATGAGAACACACGGACACAGGGAGGGGAACATCACACACTGGGGTCTGTTGGGAGTTGGGGAGCTAGGGGAGGGGATAGCAGTAGGAGAAATACCTAATGTAGATGATGGGTTGATGGGTGTAGCAAACCACCATGGTGCATGTAGACCTATGTAACAAACCTGCACATTCTGCACATCCAGAACTTAAAGTATAATTTTTTTAAAAAGGCTAATATGGCAAGGATGAATCAACAAGTCCTTTGACTTCAAAGTGCTGCCAATTGTTGAAACTTTATCATTTTGCATGTTTTATGATGAAGGATACTGGCACTGAGTGGTGAGGCAGTCAGCCAAAATTTGGAAATTATAGTGACAGTAAAAAAAGAAAGGTTGATTAGAAATAATACAATAAATGTTCTAAACAGTAGGCCTGGCCAATCCATCACTGAGGCAGAGCTATCAAGTCCAAAGCAGGCCAATTCTGTAAATCATGGAATTAGCACTACTCAGACTTGCTCAGAGTGACGCTTGGATTTCAGAAGCATTTTAAAGTTCCTGGAGATCATAATGATGTATGTAGAAATGCTTTTAAAAAGCCATAAGGTCTAAATTGCCTTAATCAGGGTTAGTGATGAGATCACAAAAAATGGTCAAAATGGCTGAAATGTAAGGGAGAATAAAAGGCTGATTTACTTCTAGGAATGTCTATTGGTATTTGAAACTTGATTTAATAACTGGTTTCTTATATTTGGATAGTAACTATATCTGAGAAGCTCAGGGTCATGGTAATGCTGGTTTAGACTCCTATTCAAGAAAATAAATAAGTTCTTGTTTAGATGAGATATAAGAATGCAGAATTTATGTAATTTAGAGTCATATAATGAATGCATTTATGTTGCTAGCAAGAAAAACCCCAGAATTTGTTTTTTTCAGACACAGATAATTTATGTTTAGCAGGTATATTATCACCCTAACAACAGAAATAAACTAGTCCAATGACTATTTCTCCCCACAAAATTGTTTATTAATAGAGGTTTACTAATAAAAACATGTTTATTTTCTGCAATAAGACATAGAACATAAGAAGAATTAGTTTTTTTTTAGCTGTTTGGGAGTTTGATGTTATTTGGTACAAAAACCCTAACAAACTAATATTAAAATGTTAGTGAGAAGGAATTAATACACTTGGAAGAATTATTGTAAATCATATAAAAACATGAGTTTTTTTTACTTAAAATATGGGCCAAGAATATAAACAAATAAGTCATAAGGAAGCAATATAAATCAGTGTAGTCATATGAAAAAATAAACTCTCATTAATAAAACACATTTAATTTTAAAAAGTTGTACCTATCAAAATTGGCATTTAAAAAAATCTACCTTTTAATAAGATCATGATGAAAATCATGTAAATGATGGA
This sequence comes from Gorilla gorilla gorilla, assembly GCF_029281585.2. Taxonomy (NCBI): domain Eukaryota; kingdom Metazoa; phylum Chordata; class Mammalia; order Primates; family Hominidae; genus Gorilla; species Gorilla gorilla. Next base: position 36,260,279 of record NC_073233.2, on the reverse strand, counting down.
ATGTAAAGCATTTAAAGAGAACAACTTGGTAATGTATGTTAAAAATCTTAAAATATATTACTTTAAAAAAAATTTTTTTTATACTTTAAGTTTTAGGGTACATGTGCACAACCTGCAGGTTTGTTACATATATATACATGTGCCATGTTGGTGTGCTGCACCCATTAACTCATCATTTAACATTAGGTATATCTCCTAATGCTATCCCTCCCCCCCACCCCACAACAGGCCCTGGTGTGTGATGTTCCCCTTCCTGTGTCCATGTGTTCTCATTGTTCAGTTCCCACCTATGAGTGAGAACATGCGTTGTTTGGTTTTTTGTCCTTGCGATAGTTTGCTCAGAATGATGGTTTCCAGCTTCATCCATGTCCCTACAAAGGACATGAACTCATCCTTTTTTATGGCTGCATAGTATTCCATGGTGTATATGTGCCACATTTTCTTAATCCAGTCTGTCATTGTTGGACATTTGGGTTGGTTCCAAGTCTTTGCTATTGTGAATACTGCTGCAACAAACATACATATGCATGTGTCTTTATAGCAGCATGATTTATAATCCTTTGGGTATATACCCAGTAATGGGATGGCTGGGTCAAATGGTATTTCTAGTTCTAGATCCCTGAGGAATTGCCACATTAGTCACTTTCTTTCTGGGTAGCTATACTAGTGTCTTAGTTTGAGTCCACCCAGAAATAGTCTCAGAAATAAACAAGTCATTTGTTTGGGAGGTACCATCAGGAGAGAAATGGGGACGTGATATAGGGAGGAGAAGATGGTCAATAAATGATGTATTAGCCACAGCGGGCTGCTGGAGCTGGATCCCTTGGGGAATTCTTGGAAACAACAAATATGCACATCAGAATTATCCCACCTGAGGGGAAAAAGAATTTGGGGTATTTCTACACCAACTCTCAAGAGTCATTAGTTGAGAGTTACTTGTGGGGGTGTTAATTCCCTAATCTTTCAGTGTGCTGTGAGTTTGGGCTGATTGGCTTCCACAGTTCTGGAAAAAACATTCAGCCACAGAGATGCAGATAGTGATAGTTAGAAACAAGTTATGCTCCTCAAGAAATAGACAACCCAGTGACAATGTGCTATGTTAAGGAAACAGTCAAGAAAATTGCAAATATACTTGTAGAAATGTATATATATACATCTGTTTGTTATAATGTATGTTACATATTAGAAACAATGTAAGCGCCCAACATTTAAGGATCCCATAAATAATGGTATATACAATAATAGATAATATCCAAATAAAGTGTGATAATTAAAACGTATGTTGTAGAAGAATATTTACTGATAGGCCAGTAAATATTTGTTTAGGGAGATAAACACATTACAAAGCAGTGTGTATAGTATGATTACATTTTAGTTGAAAAAAAAGTATGTATTCATGAAAAGATTCGGAAGAACACAAAATAAGATACTAACATTAATTCTCTTTGGATAGTGTGATAATGAATCACACTTCTTACCTGTTTTTACAAAATTTTCTACTCTAAATATATGTTGCTTTTGCAATAGAAAAATTATAGATTTAATAATGAGTCACCAATGGGTTAAAAATAAAATGATGAAAAATGCTTCACTGAATCTAGAAAATTAAGTGAATTAATTACTGTTTACTTCTTTGAACTCAGTCAAGATTATTTCTATGAATAATAGTAATTTTTTTCTTGCAGTTTGTTTATATTAGTCTATTATCAGATATGGCATATAAAAATAGGTTGGGCTTCAGCATGTATACTTCAAAATCACCATTACTTATTCAATTCATGGCGTTGGCAATACAGAACTTGAATTCTAATTTAAAATGTTTGAATTCAGGCATAGAGAATTCTGTTTTAAAAAAACAACTACCCCACTTTGATAAGGAATTAGTATAAATAAAAAAATTGAGAAATAGTTCTCAATGAAGTCCCAAAGATAAGTGTGCTGGACTAGGAAATTATTTCCTAAAAGGGATTTAGAACTGCCAGCTTGAGTTAGTAATAAATAAGCAACATCTTCAGAACTAAGATTAGCTAAGAGTGCTGGTGATGTATACTAACATAAATCTAATCAAATTAATTGTCTAGCATAGTGCATTATACACATTAGGCCCACAGAGATACATGTCCAGTAAACTAACATTAGGCTTGGCACAAAATATGCCATAAATATGACTTACTGGTTGGATGGTTCACGTTAGTCAAATTGGCAATTCTTTGTTGCTTGCTTTCTTTTTCCCCCAGAAAGAGAGTAGGAGATCGTTGTTCTAATCTCTTTTTAAGAGCTCATCAATAATGCACCAGATCAAAATTTAGAACAGTCTGTGTAACAATTGGCATATGGGGGATGAAGAAAAATAATTTGATAGAAGAGAACAACCAGACATCTTCTCCTCAATAATCCTACTTCTGTGAAGGGAGGACTTAGGAGGGGGGTGAGCAGATTTTTAAAACCGGGCTTATTTATTTATTTTTAGCCATGTAAAGAATAGAGCTGATTAAAGTGGACCTTTCCTGTCTTCTTCCAATTTGATAGCCAGTCAATTGTTTTGTCATATTGATACTAGCTCTAGAGTTTCTCAAGTTGATTTCTTCCCCTCTGTTTTGTCTTTTTCAGGTTCCCCTTACTTATGTAATTTATTCTAATGGGACCTAACCATATTTTTCTGTTCCCCTCTATCTTTCTCTAATTCAGTTCTGTGTTTTTAATACCATTGCCAGGTTAACCTCCAAAAGTACAGTTCTCTTTTTTATCCTATTGTCAGGTAGGATTTCACATTCCATTCTATACTGAGATTGTTTTCAATCTTTATGTTCATCTTTCTCAGATCAAGGCTAAACTTAGGGATGTTGGTTCAGAAGAGTAAGGCTGGGAGCAGGATTCTTGTAGTGCAAACACCCATGTAAAATAAATTTTCAATGCTCACTGTTCACAGGGTAGGACCTTAAAACATAAGGGCCACAGGAGGTGAGACCCTTGAGGAAAAGCATCATTGTGTTGTAGACTTTCTGGGTTTGACTTGTAGTTTCACAGTATGACCCTGCTGCTTTCAGAGATTCCTCAATTACCATTAGACCCCAGCACAGCACTGTTAGTACATGCGATTGTCTTCCTGGAAGCCCAATCCTTCACCTTTTAGCTCCTGCCCAATTTGTAGATTTCTTTCAAATGTAATTTCCTTAGGGAAGTCTTCCCTCATTCACTGAAATTAAGCTTAGCCCCCACATAATTAATTTTATAACATCCTAGAATTTCGATTTATAGTACTTATCAGAATGTTTAATTCATAGCTCCCTGACTAGACTTCAAATACACAAGGCCTTTAGTTTTGCTCAGGGGTTTACTTAATACCTGGAACAAAGATGTTCTCAGTGGACATTTGTTCAGTGAATCAATTAATAAATGGATCTATTCATCTCCCAGTATCTTAACATTCTTGTGAAAAGAGATGGCTAGTGAAACTAAAGATTCATATTCTTAGTCTGTTACCAGTAATTATTAAAGCCTCTTTGGGGTCACCACAGTCATCTTGTGAAGTTTGAAATCATGTATACAGAGTCTACCACATAGTTTTCAAGGATCTTGCCCAGTCCACCCTGATACACTGAGGTGGACAATCAGCACTTGAATGTTTCTTTGATATGAATTGTTACACTACCAGCATCCTGCCTCAAGCTCTACTTTTCTGACTCCAGATACCCCTAACTTTAGTCTTGACCCACGAATGGTGAATACAAAAGTAGCAACCACTCAGAAATGAAATTTTGCTCAGCAATTGAATATTACCAAGGTACTACCCCAAGACTCCCCATAGAATACAAATGATGAAAATAATAACCATCAAGAGGAGAGTAAAGATGTGGGCCAAACTGGTCAAAGAGACATCCAGTGTAGAACGTTGCCCCACTCCAGCAGTAAGGTTTCCCCAAGTCGGTTTTACACTTTTACGAGCCCTCTAAATGCTGCTAAGATCTCTTTTCATTGTCACTGTAGAATCACAGCATTCACCTAAGTTTGTTAGAGAACGTATGTACACGGTTTGCACAACCAATAAAAAAAGCAATACAAAATCTTAAATGGTTTCAGCAATGATTTTCTGCAAAGATTCTTTCAAGCCATTGGGAAACAGAACGGTGAACAATGAAGATGAGGTCTTTGCTGTTGTGAACTTACAGTAGCATTGGGCAGTGAGAAAAAGTTGATAAGTATATTAATAAATGGTCAGGATAATTTCTCAACGTGTGATGTCTTTATTTAGGCTGCTATAACAAAATATGATAGACTGGGTAGCTTATAAACAACAGAAATTTATTTCTCAAAGTTCTGGAGTCTAGTAAGTTCAAGATCAAGGTACCAGCAGATGCAGTGTCTGGTAAGGGCTTGCTCTCTGCACCAGAGATGGTGACTTCTTGCTGCATTCTTATACAGTGGAAGGGTCAAGGCAGTTCTCTGAGGACTCCTTTATAAGGTCACTAATTCCATTGATGAGGGCTTCATCCTGATGATCTAAGCACTTCACAAAGGCCCCACCTCCTAATACTATCACATTGGTGATTAGGTTTTCACCATATAAATTTTGGGGGAACACAAACATTCAGACCATTAGCAGCTGTGAAGAAAACTAAGGGTGATGTTGTGGTGACTGGGGCTGGTGGTTGCTGCTTGAGATTGAGTAATCACGGAGGACATTTTTTTGCAGAGGTGACATGTAAGCCTCCACCCTTTTCCTCTACAACAGTGGTTCTCAACTGGGAATGATTTTGCCCCCAAAAGACATTTGGTAATATTCAGAGACCAATTTGGTTGTCACAACTGGCAGGGGGCAGGGGTTACTGCTAACATATAGCAAGCTGATTTTAGGGATGCTGCTAAACATTCTACAAGGCAAAAGACAGCCTGTGATAATTCATTATCTATTCCAAAATGTCAACAGCGCCAGGGATGAAAAACCCTGATCTATGGTCTATTCTCATCACAACAACCAAGTTGATTTTTTAAAATACTGAATCATACTATATCAATCCTCTCTTCTAAGCCCTTTAATTCATCCTCAGGTCTCCCAGATTCTTCTCATTCTGGCTTCCCATAATCTCTAATCTCCTATTTTATTGCCTTCACTCATTACACTCTGGCCTCAGGCCTTTGCACTGGCTGTTCTCCTGCCTGAAGTTTTCTTCCTTTGGATATCTGAATGGCTTTCTTGATTATCAAAATTGAACCCCCTTCCCCGTTTCTGATTGCCTTACCATACCATACTCCCACCTCTTGCACTTATCTTCTAATGTGCTATATAATTTAGTTATATAACTATTGTTTATTGTCTGTTCTACCCACTAGAAAGTAAGCTTCATAAACTCAGGGGTTTATGATACTTCCTGCCACATAACGGGTACCTTATGAATATCTGTTGAATAAGTGAAGGAAGGGAAAGAAACTTCTATGACGAGAATGTGGCTGCCAAAGAAAAGCTATGGAAAAAAAAAAAAAAAAACTCGAGTACAGAGGCCCTAAAAGTGATTGAGCTTAGTATGCTTAAAGGACAACCAGGAGGCCAATAACTCAAGTGCAGTAAATGAGGGACAGAGAATGCAACGTGAGTCAGAAGCTGTCATGGTCAGATCAGATAAAGCCTTATGGAACACAGTAGTGTCCAGGTATATTTTGTAAAGGAAGAACTTGTGTGCCATGTTTTGAAAAAATATGTGTGCATTTGTATATTTTTTTCACCTGCCTGTTAAATTTTTTATTTTCAACATAGGTTATTTTATTTATTTTTCTTTTTGTAGAGACAGGGTCTCACATTGTTGCCCAAGCTGGTCTTGAACTCCTGGGCTCAAGCAATCCTCCCACCTTAGCCTTCCAAAATGCTGGAATTATAGGTGTGGGCCACCGCACCTGGCTCAGCTTACATTATAAACGTAAATGATCAAATCAATGGGTTTTCTCTATATACTTGCAGTGGAGCCATCAGCCGCATGGTAATACCTATAAGGTGCTCAAAAGTTCAACTGCCCCAAAGTATTTTGACACTGACTCATATGTTTAAAGTGTTTTTAATTGACAAGTACAAATTTGTGTGTGTGTGTATGGCACAAAACATGATGTTTCAATATGTGTGTACATTATGCAGTGGTCAAATGAAGCTATTTAACATATGCATTACCTTACATCCTTTTTTTTTTTTTTAATGGGGACAACACTTACCATCTATTCCCTTAGAAATTTTCAAGTATACAATATATTATTATTAACTAAAGTTACCATGATGTGCAATATACCTCTTGAACTTATTCCTCCTAGATGAAATTTTGTGTCCTTTAACCAACATCTTCCTAATTCTCTCACCCTCCAGCCTCTGGTTACCATCATTTTACTCCCTGTTTCCATGAGTTCAGTGTACTTACACCTCACATATAAGTGAGATAATGCATTATTTGTCTTACTGTTTCTGACTTATTTCACTTAGTGTAGTATCCTCTAAGTTCTTTTATGTTGTGAAAAATGACACCATTTTCTCCTTTTTAAGGTGGAATAGTATCCCAGCATATATGTACATCACATTTTCTTAATCCATGTGTCTGATGGACATAAGTAGATTCCGTGTCTTGGATATTGTCAATAATGTGTCAGTGAACATAGGCATGCGACACTGACCCATGTTGTGAATGTTCGTAGTTGCTTTCTGTTTTAGCCATTGTTTCAGAGGCTGCTATTCAAAAGTAAATATATCATTTGGAACATGTGATGCACAATTCTACTAATACCTGTAATTGTATTGATTATAGTTCTCCTGATATTTCTCCTGAAATATAGAATGAATGAAGGTAGAAGAGAGATCTTTTGAGTAGAAATGCAATGAGAGAGAGTGAAAGTGTCAAGGCAAAGAAAGAAAACTGGTATTTGCTGGTCAACTAGTGTGCAACAACTACTTTGTTAAGTGGTTTGCATGTGTGATGCCATTTCAACATTAAAAAATATGGTATCCCCTTTCAATAATGAAGAAATTAAACTTGCTCAAGATTGTGCACCTAGTAAGAAGCCTAGCTGGAATTTGAATTAAAATGTTTCTGGGTCCAAGACTGTATTCATCTCCTCAGGCTGATGTGATAGCATAACAGAATACCATAAGTTGGGTGGGTTAAACAGCCAGACATTTATTTCTCACCCTTCTAGAGGCTGGAAAGCCTAAGATGCAGTGCCAGCTGATTTGGTTCATGGTAAGGGCCTTTTTCCTGGCTTTCTCTCTTCTTCTTATCTCTTCACATGATGGAGAGAGAAAGAAAGAGACCTCTCTTGCATCCTATCTTAGACAATCATTGGGGATCCACCCTAATAACCTAATTATGTCCCAAAGGCCTAATCTTTAAATGCTATCGTGTTGGGGGTAAGAATGTCATATGAATTTTTTGGGGGACATGATTTAGTTCATAACACATATGAATGCTCTTTCAATGAAATTAAGTGCTTTCCTACTTAAAAAAAAATGAAAAAAAGAAGATACCCACTTTAATATTTTACCAAAAGTAGGCCCTGAATGAATCACTTCTGAGTCTAGGCTTAGATTCATTCCATTCAATTAAGTCAGTTTCTAAGGTCTTTAGTTAATGCTTAGAGTTTCTTTCACATACTTCTGTAAAAGAAGTTTTGATAAGATAGTCTGAACGAACTTTTTTCCCCTTAGTTCTCTAAAAAGTCAGAGATTGTCATAAAGCAACTTTTTTTCTGCTAGTTGTAAAAGGAGCATACAAAGGCCAAAATCGTCTGTTTGGGCTTTTGGTACAGCTTTTGTGTCTGATAATAAAAGCCAAGATTTATATTGTTGACTGAAGAAATTCAACCATTGCCCTATATATACCAAATGGACAAAAGGGCATTCACTATTAAATAAAGGTTGTGTTGGTTACATTCAATCCTGTCCATATAAAGATAGAGAAAGAGAGTAATTTAGATTTTTTTAAAAGCTCTTGCTGAAAGAGTCATGTAAGTTTGGCCTATGCCAAAGAATTGCCCATCAACCTCAAAAAACTCAAATATTTTATTTTTAAAAGAAAGGTCTCGTTTTCTCTTCAAACTTTATTTGGAGGGCTTAAATTTCCTGTTAAGTGTATAATATGTATTTTTTTCCTGTTAAATGTATAATATGTATTTGTTTTAACTATAAAAATAACTTTTCTATTAGCATGTATGGAGATTATTATAGATTAAACAAATTGACTGCAGTTGAAATGTTTTTATTCAGAAATCTTACAGTTTACAAAATCATAGTTTAAAATAGAGAAACACATACTGAAATCAGTTTAAACATCCCCCAACTACCAGCTCTGTCTTGTTATTTGTTAAGGTATCTGGAATCCAACTTAAAAAAAAAAAAGCTGTTGTGCTGTCTATGGGTATGCTAAACAAATTTATCAAAGTTTTACTTTTTTTCCCTGAAAAATCAGTGTATAGTGGGTAACATTCTGTCTCTTTCATCAAAATCTAAATTTCTGGGAGCCTTAAATGAGATAATGGTACACAGAATCCCACTGCTTATAGTACAGACAAGTTTGAGAATTGCATCCGCTTGTCCTGGAAAGAAGATGAATAGTATAAGCTTTTATATGTGAGAATGTATTCTCTTTCAGAATTGTTAGAGTTAATGCATTGTATGAAATAGTTGTCTGGTTTTGTGCCAATTTTAATTGCCTATTTGAGCAGAAATGCACTTTGAGTTATTTTTAGCCCTGTAGATTGAATTCAGAATTCAGTGGATTTACGTTTCACCAATACAGATAACAAGATCTGTCATATTTGCAGTGACACTCTATTTTTAACTTCATTGGTTCATTAAAATGATGCATGGCACTGGTTTAAGAAGCAACCAGTCAAGGAAACACAGACTATGAAAACACACTCCAAGGAAACACACTCTGCCTCTATAAGAAATCAACACAACCCAGCATTTATAAAATTCCAGCTTGATGATTATTGTTAATTCTGGAAGAAAGAGTGAAATGCGTTCTTTGGAGAATGTGGCTGCTGTCATCAAACTAATCTCTTTCTTTGCAAGATAAAGACTGCCACTCACATGGATGTCATAGTTTATACCTGTCAGGTTTAGACACCTGTGGGTTGCAGTTAAAGATTGTCACTCTGCAGGATATTTTTCAGTAGTTCATTTATATAATTCCATTTTATTAAAAAAGAAAAAGAAAATGACTCATCAGAGAAGATTTTCACCCAATTGCCCCAATTCAACATTTATGCTCCAAGGAAGTCTAGGTTTTTGTAATAGCAGGCATACCTGTAAGACTTGGGAAACTGGGAAGTTAGCATAAGCATGATTCAATAATGTGGGTAAGTGGGTAGACCATCAGTGTGTCATTGGAAACTGATGGAATTGATCAGAACACATACAGAATAAACAGCAAAAGATGCATATGAGAATTACACTTCTAGAATGGTGGCAGGAGAAGTTCCACAGACCTGCTCCAGTGAAGCAACCATGGCTGGTGAGAATTATTTTAGAATAAGAACAATCACTTATTCCAGAAAAATTTTGTAAGAACATTAAGTCTGTGACACTTGAGTCATGACATTCTTCTCACATAACCCCCCAGCTCAGCATGATGGAAGATTCCAGGCAAGAGCAGCTTGATAAGGTGGGGGCTCCCTTCTACCCTGTTTGATTATAAAGTCTCTGACCTAGTTTGTTTTAGGTCAGTTACCCACTTTTAAAGATAGTTTTAACATTGTAGCTTCTCTTCCTTCACATTCTTATTTGAATACAGAGAAACACACCTAATATTTTCTGCCTAATCTTGCTAATGAAGAGCAGAGTATTTAAATTCAGTCAGAATGATGATTTTGCATTGGTAGTATAAGTGGTTCATTCTTTCTATTTGCATTTTTGATACTGAAAATTGAAGACATTGAGGATTGTTTGGGAATCAAAAAATGTTATACTCAAGGCAATGAAACTAAAATGGCAAATGTGGTATCTATTACTTTGCAGGACATATAGAAACATGGTAGAACAATGAACTCTGCTAGATTACTCTATTCATCATGACTATTTCTGAATGGGGCTTTAGATATAATGAGGATAATTTTAATGAAAAATCTTCAATTTCAGAATGATGACAGCTATATAACCTGTCTGTGCCATAACATGCAAAGTTCTTATAGCCATTTTCTAATAATTTATACCTATGAAATTATACCTTCTATTATTAACAGCACTTATTTTTTCAGCTTCTTCATAAAGCATAGTGATTAATATAATCAAGTGTTTTATGAACTGTTGTATATTAAAAATAAAATCCTATTATAAGGCAATTTCAATGCCATCTTTTAAGCTTAGCAGACTTCTAAAATAAAACTCATCAACTGCTCTTTCCTGCTATACAATGTAAGATTCCCAAAATATTTCAGTTTTGTGTAGCTATCTCCTTTCAACTGTTGTAATTTTTACTTATTTGGCTCAAAGTATATATAATTCATTAAAAATAATTTGTCATGTACATATGAACCACTAAAACAGAAGACCAAAGAGAACCTATTTGAATATAGTTAAGAAGTAAAATGCACTTACATGCAAACCAGAAAATAATCTATCATATATTAAAAAAGAAAACATACTCTATTCAAACATTTTTTTCCCTTTTCCTTATGTAGTACACATGTTATCTCTATTACTTGGTTTCAGAGAAGGGGAAGCTATTATTTATTATCTACTTTATCACAGTAAATATTTCATAAAACACACCTGAAAAATTCCTTGAATTTTCACACCCACTTTACATAGTAGATAACTGCATTTAAATAACATGAATAAAATAAATTGTATCTCCAACAGTTCCACATAATAAAACTGATTGTCTTTAAAATATACTCATGTTTAAAAATACATCAAGAAATAGGGAGCGCAAAACATAAGAAGGTAATATTTAAACAGAAAGTCATATTTTTAAAAAAATTATATAGTAAATCTTAAAAAATAGTTATTTAAGTTGCAAAGGATTGATTAAACAGCAGATGAGACACAGCTGAAGACAGATTAAATAGACCTAAAAAAATTACCCAAAATGTAGGGTAGTAACATAAATAGAAGGAAAATGTAAAATATGAGTTCAAAATTTAGAAAATGGAGATTGAGAAGGTAAAATATATGTTTACTAGGAGTTCTAGAAGAAGAAAATAGACAGAGAAAAAGCATACAAAGAGAACACAGTTAATAACTTTCTAAAATTATGAATCCTCAGCTTCATGAAGTACCATGATTCACAAAGAGAAAATCTCAAAAGCGACCAGAGTAAAACCCTCAGATTAACTACAAAGGGATGGCAATTAGACTGCTGTAGAACTTCTCAAATAAGCAGTGAAAAAAGCCAGAATATGGTGAAATTATATATTCAAAGTTCTAAGAGAATATAAGTAATCCCTAATTTTATAAACAGCTAAACCATGAGTCCAAAATAAAGGTAGAAGAAGAAATTTCCAGGTTTTACTAAACCAATAGACATCACTAGAGGAATGTCGAAAGAATATACTTCAAGGCCGGGCGTGGTGGCTTGCGCCTGTAGTCACAGCACTTTGGGAGGCCAAGGTGGGCGGATCACGAGGTCAGGAGGTCGAGACCATCCTGGCTAATGCAGTGAAACCCCATCTCTACTAAAAATACAAAAAAAAAAAAAAATGAGCTGGTGTGGTGGCAGACGCCTGTAGTCCCAGCTACTCGGGAGGCTGAGGCAGGAGAATGGTGTGAAGCCGGGAGGTGGAGCTTGCAGTGAGCCAAGATAGTGCCACTCCACTCCAGCCTGGGTGACAGAGCGAGGCTCTGTCTCAAAAAAAAAAAAAAAAAAAAAGAATATACTTCAAAAAGAATCAAACTGATCCCAGAAGAAGGGCTAAGATAAAAGAATGACTGTCGGGTAAAGTACATATATACACATTTTTTTTTTTAAAGTAAACATGGAGGTACATCTCAACTAACACTGATTTGTTTTTTTTTTTTTTTTTTTTTTGAGAGGAAGTCTTGCTCTTGTTGCCCAGGCTGGAGTGCAATGGCGCAATCTTGGCTCACTACAACCTCTGCCTCCCAGGTTCAAGCAATTCTCCTGCCTCAGCTTCCCGAGTAGCTGGGATTACACCTTCCACCATACCGGGCTAATTTTTGTATATTTAGTAGAGAAGGGGTTTCACCATGTTGACCAGGCTGGTCTTGAACTTCTGGCCTCAGGTGATCCACACGTCTTGGCCTCCCAAAGTGCTGGGATTACAAGTGTGAGCCACCAGGCCCGGCCCTAACAGTGATTTTTATAAAACAAAAACAAAAACTTACAGGGTTTAGGCAAGAAGGTCAAGATGTAATTGAAAAGTTGGACAATGATAATATATCTTTGTATTTGAGATGAAAATAGCACTATAGAAGTAACTGTTCCCACCTTCTTATTCACTAATTAATTCAACAATTATTGATGTTGCAATAATTATGCCCCAGAAATTCCTCAAATTTTTCACAGCACTCAAAAAAATTCCATTAAAAATTCCTGCCATCACAGGGTTTATATTTCAGTGAGTAGGGCCAGAAAATAAATATAATTAAAATGTAGCATAGATACCATTTTCATTAGTGTTAACTACTCCTGGGGATGAGGAGATGAAAGAAGGGTGGTTGTAAGTACATGCATGTGCAATTTTAATAGTGTGATCAGGCAAGGTCTCAGTGAGGAGATGAGATTTGAGCAAACACTGAAGGGAATCAGGGAGGCATGCTGATATTTAGGAGAGAATTATTCCAGCAAAAGGAAGCAAATGTAAAGCCCTAAAGGTAAAGTGGAAGTGTTCCAGATGCATTTGAAAAATAACAGAACAATGTGACTGGAACAGAGAGAGTGAGGAAGATAGAAGATCAGCAAGGTAGTGAGGAGCCAAAAAGTACAAGGCCAGCAGGCACTGTAAAACTTCACCTTTTACAGTGAATGAAGGGTGAGCCAATGATGTATTTTGAATAGAGGAGAGATGTGATCTGTTCTACATTTTAAAAGGATCACTGTGCTGGAACAAGGCAAGGATAAAAGTAAGAAAACCACTTAACCACTGTAATATAGAAGAAAGGTGATGGTGAATGGAATGTAGCAACAGAGGAGGTAAGAAGTGTTTTGATTCTGGATATATTTTATAGGATATCCAGGTAAATTTGATTTTGAGTATGAGAAAAAAGAAATAAAAAGTAACTCCAAGTTTCTTGGCCTGAGAAACAAGAACAATGGAATTAACATATACTGAGATGAGGAACACAGTTGTAGAGTAGATTTGTGTGTGTGTGTGTGTGTAGAGGAAAAATGGACTATAAGGGAAAACATCAGGAGCACAGTTCGAGATAGCTGGATAGCTGGAGGTAGGGAATGTAAACCAAAAAGTGACTGAGGTGGTGTCTTAATCAATTCAAGGTTTATTTAGCCAAGGTTGAGGACAAGCTGGGGAAAGAACACAAATCACAGGAGCATCTGTGATCTATGCCTTTTCCAAAGTGGGTTTTGTGAACTTAATTGCTTAAAGGAAAAAGACCAAGCAGGAGGCAGGAAAAAAGAAAAGAAAAGAAAGAAGGATAGGCAGTGAGGCAGATGATCACATTCTTGTGAGGCTCTGATTAGCTTCAGTAAATCTACATTTTACATGTGAAAAAAACAGGAAAATGTCAATTATGCATTACCTCTCAGTGAATCTACATTTTACATAAGATAAAGTAAGCATGTGAAAAGTAGTAGGGGAAATAAGGCTATGAAATGGGGTTGTCAAATTACAGCTATCTGGGAACAAAAGGAAGACAGTATTGGTGGTTCAGTTCCAAAGCTTACCTTTCCCTTTGGCATAGTGCCATAGGGTCCTGAGGTGCTATTTTTCTTTCATATTTTCCCTGTTTAAAAATCTTTTGGGGAAAGCATTATAGAAGTACATGAATCTCTGTTCATATGTTTGGTCTGATCACTCATTGCTAGGATGGTTTATTCCTAGAGGGTTAAATCCCATGTTGCTAGGAAGGCTCATTCCTAGGAGGTTGTCAATTTTCATGTCTCATGGAGAAAAATAGGGGGAGGAAGAAATAAAGAAAAAAGGAGAAAAGAAAAGAGACCAAGATCAAATTATAGCAACAAAAGAAAAGCAATCCTGGAAAACTAATTCAGGCTATACTACCACCTCTTTAATCAGAGGAATTCTTTGGGTAATTGTCATTTTAATTCTTTTAGTTGTACATTGACTATCGTATGTCTGGAGAAGTTTATAGACTAGCTGGATTTTTTTAAGTATCTGGAGCATTTTTAAATTTCAGTGGCAATATGACAGATTTTTCTGGATGGTAGTTTGAATCAGGTGTTTAAATGAACTTTATGAGAAGGCAGGCACAAAGCTGATACATTAATACATGTGTGTATACACCCACCCCCATACACACACACACACACACATATATATAATGTACACATATATTGCTGTTATTACAAAATTTAAGTTGTCTAGCTTCAGCTTGCATGGCTTTAAGAAAAGTACAGTTTTAATTTCTAGTGATTTCAAGTCAGAAAAATGTGAGAAAACACAATTTGAAAACATTAATTTGGAGACTTGTAGTCAGGAAAGAATTCAGGATTCAGTCCAAATTGTAGACAAATAATAAATAATGAAAATTGACAAAGCTAGAACCTAATAACAGGTATATTATAGTTTCTTTGGAAACATAATGTTTCTCTTTAATACCCCATTTTTACTAAATCATAGTAGGACAACTTAGTTGCAAATAAATTTTAGTCTTATTGTACTTGGCCAGATTATTTGCATAAAGTACAGCAAGAATAATTATTGGCCATTTGTCTCTTTCAAAATTGGCTTGCTGAAACTTTTCCATAAGGAATCTCAGATAAGGTTTTTAAAGGCCTCTTGAACCCAGCCAGGGATTTATCTGTGCTTGCAGATACCTGTAAGAATTGGGTGAATTTCTCTCTTTTCAAGGTCCCAGAATAGTTTAAGGTTCCTGGGCTTATCAGAAAGTGGCATTCTTTGGGTCAGAAACCCTGTAAAGGACTACGTAGACAAGGTGTGAGGCCAGTCTTTCCAAGGGGCTTTTATCTGCTCTTTAACCTCAATTCCTCAAAGCATTCCAGTAATATTTGAAAATATGCCATTTCAGTCAAAGCTTCAGTAAAATAACCAGTGTATCCAATTATATCTTATTGCAAAAGACAGATTCTTATTGAAATCATGCAAATAACTATATTGGCATAAATTAAGAATACTCATAAATAGTTTCCAAATTCTGGAGAAATCAGGTAGAAATATGCTTCAAATTTGCTCACAAGAGTATATTTCATGCAATTGTTGAAAGTTACAAATATCTCAAAAGAGAAATTTTTTTGACTCTGAAAAACAAAAAGAATCAGCAACATTTCAAACAAAAGCAAAGTCAGAAAAATTTATTTCAGTCCTCTGTTAGTTCAGTTTCATACAACTGAGTCATTTTGTTTGACATTGGGGTTCTCAATCTGTATGAATACATCAGCTCTCCACTGAGAGTACTGCAAGTTTTTTCCTAGTCCAGTGGTACAATCCTTGAAGCTGTCAGAAACCTGCATTGAAGAGCACCAGCAGAGACCTTTCTGTGAACTCCCTTAGAGAAACAAGGTTTGGACTGTAGCTGATTATAAACCACTTTTTGAGAAGAATCAAGATAAAACAATAATCTATGGATGACAATAATTTTAGGACTGCCATGTTTAAAGACACAATTGACAAGGAAATTTGGTTATTTCTGTGGCATGCAACAATACAGCATAATAATCATAATTACCGATAACATTAAGACATCAGAATTATAAGAATTTCATACAGTTTAACATATTAATAACATATTTATATTAAATGTAACTCTAAGTTAAACACATCTCATATTTGACAATGCTTCCTGTATGATTTTAACATTTCAAATAAACTGAATATGTCTCTCTTGGATTTCAAGGGGCTTAATATCTTAAAAAAGTTAAAGTCAAAATAACTGAATTTAGAGCTTGAAATTTGATTTTAAAAAATTTGTCAAATATCAAAGGTTTAGAACAGTTGATATCACAGTAAGAGCATAGGTAACTCTAAAGTAAGTTATTTAGTCAAAATGATAAATCAAAGGTTTAAAAAAGCAAAAGCCTTTACTCTTTGATAGAAAGGAGACTCAGTTCCACAAACAATATGACTTAATAAAGACAGCACAAGGCTAACTGAATCTGTCTCTTCCCTAACCCCTTTTTTTTTTTGCAGTTTTCTCAAAAGGTAAATAAAAATCTTTTATCTCTTAATATTACATAAAAATCTTGTTCATAAGGGGAAACCAAATTTTATATTTGCATTAGTGTTATTAACCCCGATAAAAAAAATCTCATAAACAAAACTGTCCAATCTCAGTCTGACCATAAGGTAAGAATTTCATAAACTTCAATAATATTTTACAATTTTCTATTAAAGAACATATCAGTGTTCCAATAAACCCCTCTTCTTCTGACACTGTGGCCCAGAATTTGGCATCAGTGTGCTTTTTATCTTAATTGTTTTATAGGCAAAAAATTTGTTCCTTTTAAATTTTAGCTACTTGGTTATACAGAATTTTTTAAATAAGATCAGTCTTCCACAAACCTTCTACAATTTATTTCAGTTTTGTCCTATCATTTTACATAAGGACAAATATTCACTTTCTTTTCCAATTTTGTATATTCATTTAATTTATTCATCTTTTTACTCCTTTAATTTAAAAAAGCCCACTCAACTGGGCAAAATTACTCTTGCTTTGACAAAAACCACATTTCCATGCCTTCTTATAACTTTTCCCCTAAAATGCATCCTACTCTTATACACTTTTCATGAAGAATTGTTTCTCTTATACCTAGTAGTTTTAATTATATACATTAATTACAATGTTAATTCTTTGTTACTGTTATTTTTAGTGAAAAACCTAGAAAGTAAACAATTTTAAGTATGTATCAGACGCAGAACCAAGGACAAAAAAAAATAGAGCTTCAGACAATGCCTGACTCTTTCTAGCATATCTAGGAGGCATATCTGTCCTGGAGAGAACTCCATATGTCCCCAGGCCTTCCCATAGCAATTTTTTTAATAAAATTTTTTTTTATTAAAACTCTAGAGGCTCTAAGATGGGTATTAAACAATTATTAAAAATATCACAGAAGGCTGGTCACAGTGGCTCACACCTGTAATTCTAGCACTTGGGGAGGCTGAGGCAAGTAAGTGGATTGCTTGAGCTCAAGAGTTTGAGACCAGCCTGGGCAACATGGCAAACCCTGTCTCTATTAAAAATACAAAAATTAGCCAGGCATGGTGGCATGTGCCTGTAGTCCTATCTACTTGGGAGGCTGAGGCAGAAGAATAGCTTGAACTTGGGAGGCTGAGGCTGCAGTGAGCAGAGGTGGTACCACCATGTTCTAGCCTGGCTGACAAAGTGAGACCCTGTCTCAAAAAACAAACAAACAAAACTACAGAACCACTTTATGATGTTTAAAACTCTAGCAAAAACAGTATCTGAACTGCCTGACTGGGAGTTTATAGAAATAAAAGATATTTCTATGTCATTTTACCAATAATTTAAAAACTGTCTTATTTACTAAAATCATGTGAACTAAAAGGCATTTGAGCTAGTTTCCATTTTTCTGAGAAAAGATTTAAGTCCTTTTTCCTTTCCTTTTTCCTTTAAGCCAATTAATTTGCACTCTTTCATATATTTTTGTTATGAGATATCCACATACACATGATACCATATAAACACATAGATATATAGACAGTGGGAGATCTTATAGATTTATAATGTAATCACCTGATGGGTCCTTCCTGCTTGCTGTACAGACAAAATCAACTTACTGAGACTGGTATTAAAGTAAAAAAAGAGTTTAATTGACATGAGGCCAGCCACATGGGAGATGAAGCTATTACTCAAATAATTCTCTCTAAAGCCTTGAAAGTTAGGGGTTTTTAAGGGTGGTTTAGTGGGCAGGGTTTAGGGAATGGGTACTGCCAATTGGTTGTGGATGCTATGATAAGGGTAAGAAAAATGATCCTTGTGCACTGAGTCCTTCTCTGGGTGGAAACCCAAGGTCTTGTTGAGGCATAAGTCACGAGTCTGGGTTGTGTCTGTCTGAAAAACATTACAGAAAAGCAATTTTAGGTTCTACGGTAGCAATGCTATGTATAGGAGCAATTGGGGAAGTCACAAATCTTGTGACCTCTGGCCACGTGACTCCTGAGCAGTAAGGAATTATAGAAACTATGCCTACATTTCAGCAGAGCTTAGGCCTTTCCCATCATCCTAATCTTGTGGCCTTTCATTAGTGTTATAAAGATGGTTTCAGCCCCTGAACAGGAAGGAGATTTGTTTTAGGAAAGGACCATTATTATCCTTGCTTCAAAGTTAAACTATAAACTAAATTCCTCCAAAAGTTAACTTACATCCAGGAATGACCAAGGACAGCTTGAAGGTCAGAAGCAAGATGGAGTCAACCATGTCATATTTCTGTCACCGTCATAATTTTCCAAAGGTAGCTTCAATAAGATTCTTCATTTGCCTCTTTTCAAAGCTTCTCTCCCTCAAGTTAGACTGTAAATCTCTTGATTATATGTTTCCTGCTATAAATAATTGTTAGCCAGGCAACTCTACAATTGTATTTCTAAAGAGACAATTCTTAGGTGAAACAAGGTAGAAAATTTACATCTCGAAGCACAGAGCTAAGACGTTTGGCCTAAATGTTGTACTGTCATTTGCTCAAACCAAGGGACAAAAACGATGTAAGTATAAGTTCAGTTAAGATGGGTAGGAAAATGACCTTAAAGGTATAGCCTACACTTCTGTGAGGCAATATTTTCTAGGCTCTTAGCTTGTTAGATGACGGTCCACACATAAAGGTCCAAAAGCCTGTGTGCTCCCCACAGACAAAAGAATACAGAAAATCAAAAGCTGTCAAAGGAAGGGGAAAACAAATCAATGATAAATTAGTACCCTAGAAGTCACACAAACATTAAACCAAGAGAGGTTAGTTCCCTGACCAGAATAAAAAATATGCCACGGAGGCGAAAGTCTAGAACTGTAACTACCAGGCCACAAAGCAGAGTGGTCTTTGTTGTTCCCTAATCAGGAAGCAAGCCCAGGCCACGGCAGACATTTTAACTACCAGAACTGTTTTGGGTCAGATTTTTGCTCTTAATTTAGTCAGGAGAATTTTTAAGGCTAGCCATGAAACTGTTAGTGTGTTTTTAAAACTTTGATCTTTCCATTAATTGTTTACAATAGGCGATCTCTAAAATCCTTAATAGCACACACACACAGAGGGGTTAGGAAAACAGTATTGTTATGTAAATAAGACCTCTCAGGTAGTCAAATTTTGATTTTGATTTTTATCTTAGCCAGTCAGGGTTTTAGAGGTGAAACTTGACTTTCTGCAGTTGTGGGGGTTTCAGTAGACATTAGAGTGGGCAAGGGATTGGTCAAGTCTAACAGAAAATGAGCTAAAATAAAAACCAATCACACAATTAACATATTGTTGAGATCTCTGAGCATAAGGAGAAGTTCTAGACAACTGACAAAAAAATCTTGACTTCCAGTTGCCAAATCCCCCCCTAAAAATCCCAAACTAGCCCCTTAACTGGAGATGGAGCCCAAGCTGAAGACGGCTCTTTGCTGTCAGGGAAGTAGGAAGCTTGCCTTCCTTGTTGGAAATGTGTAAAAACTCATTTTTTTTTTTTTGCAGCAGAATAAACCTCGGATCTCAACAGAAAATCAGGGATCTCTGGAGGAAGAATCTCCTAGACTGCAGCAGATCATCCTATTGGTCAGAGTGATAAAGAGCTCTAGCTGGCACAGGACCCGGATAGGAGAGTTGCTGCAGGCTAAGGGCCAATTCCACTCAGAGAATCACTTCGTGGTTACTGAAATGTAAACCAAACAATGACTGAGGCAGATGTCTCAATTGATTAGGGATTTATTTAGCCAAGGTTGAGGATGTGCTGGGGGAAAAACACAGATAAAACGGGGCATCTGTGATCCATGCTTTTTTCAAAGGGGATTTTGTGAACTTTAGTATTTAAAGGGGAGAGAACAAGGAGGAAGGAGAAAATAGGGGGAGGCAGGGTAGGCAGATGGATACCTTCTTGTGAGGCTCTGATTAGTTTCAGTAAATATACATTTTACATGTGAAAAGGAGTAAAGGAGATGAGGCTATGACATGAGGGTTGTGAAATTACAGCTATCTGTTTCGGAACAAAAAGAAGACATTATTGGTGACTCAGCTCCCAAACTTAACTTTCCCAACGTATGGTGAGTTTGGGGTCCTGAGATTCTATTTTAATTTCACAAGGATAATTCTTTAAGATTGATTCCATGTTGGATGTCCTCAAAGATAAAAGCTTTAATGAATCAAATCAGCTTGATTTTTAAAATATATATAGTATTCTAAAGATTTTTAGATTGATATTAATTTTCCAATCTATGTTATTTAATGAATATGACATGGAAAGAGAAAGAAAGAAGGGTGAGGCTGAAAGGTGAAAGCCTTAGAGGGAAAGAGAAGAAGAGAGAATCTTTAGTTCCACAAGCTCCTTCCCTCAGCTCCTGAGGAAGCCACACGGATGGGTGGTGGTCCATTCTCGTAAGTCTGAGTGTCAGCTGTATGGGGCTCCATCAGTGGCAACTGTTTTGTAGTTCCTATATTTGTGTTTTTGAATTTTTAATTCTTTTTTTTTTTTTTTTTTTTTGGAGACAGTCTTGCTCCGTTGCCTAGACTGGAGTGCAGTGCTGCAGTCTCGGCTCACTGTAACCTCCGTTAGCCTCCTGGGTTCAAACGATTCTCCTGCCTCTACCTCTGGAGTAGCTGGGATTACAGGCGTGCACCACCACACCCAGCTAGTTTTTGTATTTTTAGTATAGACGGGGTTTCACCATGTTGGCCAGGCTGGTCTTGAACTTCTGACCTCAGATGATCCACCCGCCTCAGCCTCCCAGAGTGCTGGGACTATAGGCGTGAGCCACCGTGCCCAGCCACATTTTAATTCTTTTAACACTTGTTTAATCAATTCCCTACATTAAATTCTTTTTAAAAAATGCCTACTATGGTTTTTGTTTTTATACCTAAGCTCTACCTGGTGTACTCTAAATATATATGACAAATCCATCCCAGTATAAAACAACCATAGTTTTTTTCATGATTCTTAAAATTATAGGATTTAATTTTCCTCCATTGGCTGTTCATTAATAGGCAGTTTGCATAAAGGGCATATAGCATTCTATACCAATTGTGCAACAGCTTTCGGAATATTTTGGGCCATAACAAAGCAACTATGTTACCACAATAAAAATACATTAAAACTGAGCTTTTAACTTTATTTCTTCTGCAAATTTTGGCATATGAACTGTTTTAACATAGTATAGGGCTCACATTTTCCTAACAACACACACAGTATTTTTGAACAGCTCTCAGGAGTTGAAATGCTATGTGATTTTACATTTAAATGTAGACTTTTTGAGGGGGAAGACATCTCTCCTTGCTGTGGAGCTGAGTGACTGTTTTATTTCTTTGAAGATGCTTTAAAATTACCTTTATTTAATTAAATCAGACTTTCTTTTCTATGCAAGTTTGAGAGAAAGAGTTCTTGATATTCCTATAAATCTGCATATTTCTTTAACCCATTAAATTTTGACTATAAGGGAATCATTCCAACTGAAAAGTTCATCTTTCTGGATGGGATATGAATATTTAAATTTTATACAAATTGTTGTTTGGGGCCTTTGTGGAAAGATAGCATTAAACAAACAAAATCTCCCAAGCTAGGAGAAAAATGTTTAAGCTTAGATAAAAATTACAATAGGTTTCCAAGTTGATTATAGACAAACCCTTGTTTAAAAACTCCATATATTTATCTAACTTGCTAATATTAATAGCATGCTTTTAGTATTCAGGTTGAACTTCTATTTGATAGTCTAAGAATTTGTCAAAACTAAAAGCACTAATCCAATAACCTCTTTATTTCCCCTTTTTTTTTGACACCAAATACATCAGTTGTTATTGCTTTCTGTGAATTAACCCAATTAACTAAATAAATTGTCATATAAATTCAGGAAAAAAATTCTAGATTTTACTGAAGTTTTAATTTCACACATTCTATGCCATTTTTGGGGAAGGATTATGTTTCTGTTTTAAATAGATCCCTAGGGTCATAATCATCTTAACCACATGAAAGTTATTCTCATTTTCACAGTCTTCATTCCTTGTCTACAGAGATAAGACCCTCTAAACCTCTAAAATGAAAACTACTTGGTGGTAGGATACAATCCAGGTGAATCAATTATAGCGGCTAATGTTGGTTGCCTATTCAGCAACCATTCACAGCTTTTTCTTTGTCAAGAAAACCTGATTTTTACATATTTCAGGCAACAAAGTTCAATGAAAAAGGATACATGAAGCAATATGTACAAGGATATGGGCCCTAGAGATGTAGCAGTAATTTTGTGACTATGGAAAGGGAAGACAACAACACGTTGAGGCCTGTTGCAAATGGCAGAGTAGTAAGACGGGACATTGGGCCTTGATAGTATTGCAGAGACATTACACCAACCCTAGAATTTCCCTACTTTCGGGGCTCTTGACATATGAAATCATTGATATTAGTATTTAAATTATTTTTTATTGGGCATTCTGTGTTATAACCAACTTTTATGGAGTCTACCATGTAATTGTATTTTATTTTATTGTACTATAATCGATTGTTATCCGTTGATCACAAGGCCAAAGTACTGGCCCAAGTTGTTTACGTCTCTTCTGCTATCCATTTGCACAAATCATAGTACAACCACCCCTTCTGCCCCCTGCCAGGCACAAAACCCAACATTTATCTTTTGCTTGCTGCCTTGTAGAGGACATTTCCTCCTAACAGCTTTCTATGGCTATGGCAATGAAGGATCTGGGCCATGATGTTCCCCAGCTTTTTCTGCCTACTGACAAACCTGGTACTTTACTTTGTGGCCCTATGTGATGTGGCACTTTCTCTTAAGACTCTTAAAAGTGTAAGTAATACATTTTCTTTCAATGACATTGACCTTTTCATGTTGTCACCCAGTAGCCTCTATAAATTAAAATCCTGTGGATGCTACTGAGACAGTTTGTGTAGCACACAGGGTGACTCAGTGTTTGACAAAGGAGCATGCCTCTAGACTGCTCTTCTTGGCTTACTAACTGGATTTGCTGAACAATGAGTGCTGTCTGGTAAGGCATGGCTGGTACTTGTGCTTTAGCCATCACTAGATTATGCTGTGTCTGCCATTTGCTGCCATGGTGTTCCAACATACATTGTAAGAGGACATCTGAGGCATGTGCCTCTGTGGTACACCTTACTTAAAGTAATTGAGTTTTAGGGAAAAATTAACTACTTTTTGGGATATGTAACTAGATCCAATGGGTCTTATTTGATACCCTACCTTGCACCAGGAAGGGGAGATTAGGTTGATTGACTAATATACAAGGCAAAGAATCCTCAAAGGGAGTGAGGAAGGGCTTCCCCTAGAAGTACCGTATTGGGAGCAAGTCTGATTCATTGACTCAAACATGCCAACATCAGTGGGAGGGTCACTTGGCTGGCCTGGGCTCTTTTCTCATTATAAGTGAATTATTGTATGGGTCTGCCCTTTTAGAGAATGTCCTTGGGCAAAATTCAGACATGGTATCCCCCAGGGAGTTCTAGGGGAACACTGGCAATGCAGCAGGGAGCTCGCTCCTCTCTGAAGCCATAGCACTCAATAGACTTAAATCTTGACTCAAAGGCAAATCTCTTCGTTGTTGCTCGCTCTCCTGTTGTCAATGTTTGTCCCTTGACCTCTTAGAGTCTAAGGGATCCCATCTTTGGGCTGGTGGCTCAGTGCTTAATGAAGGAGGAGAAAAGGAAGGAGAATTTTGTTTCCACTTTCCCTAAGACACCTGAGCGGATTCTCTCAGCTCATCTGAGATTGCAAATCTCTGGGTCATATGCTTGGGTACTCAGAAGTGCTGCTGCTTACCAACATTTCGAGTCTCCTCCTTAAGACTAAATTGTTGGAAAACAAAGAATGTGAAAGATAAAGCTGAGGTTACTATTGGTCTTTTGGATACAGACCCCAGCCCTGAGGTTGATTGGGATACTCTAGAAAAGGAGGCTGCTGCTCATAGCAGAGGCCTCCCCAGACCACCAGGAGTTTACCAGATAAACATCAAAAGGATGAAAAGGGGCAAGCACATGTTGTAATCATAAATTTTAGGAAAAAATTAAGTGGAGTAAAGGGATAGCGAATGCTATGAGGCTGGAAGAGCTATTTTGTTCAGTACCTGTAAAAGGTGACAATAACCAAATACTTAGGTAAGGATAAGAGTTATGCATCTGTCTGGAAAGAGCATTCAGGTAGATGAATTAGCATATAAGTAAAGACTTGAGACACAGTTGTGGCTGGAGCCATGGAATGAAAGGACAATATACTGTGCTAAGTGTATTTAATATCGTTAAAGGATATATAATATACCCAATATGCTTAGCACAGTGCCTTTCATGTAGTAAATAATGAATACATTTTAACTTTTATTTTTACATTCTATTTTATTGCAATTCAGAACACATGGTCTTGGTATTATTTTAATCCATTGCATAGCTCACTGGTCCACATTTTCTGTGAGAAGTGGCTCATTGTGACCAGAAACTTCATTGTCTTAGATTCAACCTTCTACAACTTTTCCACTGTCATTCATGATAATCCAGACATTCAGTTAATAGCTGAGCTTTTAACCTCATCAATGACATTTATTATACTCATTAGAAAAAAATGAAAGTCTTCCTGAAGTCTGCAACATTTTTTAATGACTTTCCTTGTTTATGGATCAGAGAGGCATATGTATGTTAATGTTCTAACCATTACTATATTCTACCTAAAATTTTTAACCAAAAGTATGAAATATGGAAAGACTTCCAAGACATGTAAAGAGAAAAGAGCAGGTTGTTGAACCATATGTAGAGAACCTGTTATTTTAAAAACAAACAGTGTGTGTTTATGCCTGCATGAAAAGATGCTAAAATGGTCTTGACTGGGAATTTTAGAGCTAAGTTCTGAGAGATGAGGAGAATAGATTTTAAATTGTTAAATACATCTAAATCTACTTTGAAGTTCTTGAGCATCAATGTACAATATCATATGCCATGAGGTGGGCGGGGTGAGGGGCAAATAATTTCTCCCAGGATTAGCCTATTACGCACATTGAGTCCAGGCTACATAAGAGACCCTTATGAAGCTAACAGTTCTTGAGAGCAGTCAGAGTGTGACTGTTTTTGGTGACACTTGTGAGTGTACTGACTGATTCCTGCATCCCATTGAGAAACAATGACGAATAGACCTTCCCAACCTTGAAGCCAGATGAAAGGTTCTTTAAGAAAATCATTTAGATGACTTGGCTTGTGTTTTCTGAGATTACCGTACAACATCTGACATGTGACTCCTGCCTGAAGTGGTCTGTAGTAGTAGAGAAAGAGACAGACTTGTTCTTCCAGAGTTTTGTGGGAAACAGATATATGCTTATGTAGACCCTAAAAGGACACAGGAGGAGGGGCTTCTCAAAGGCACACCACCCAACAATACCACCTGGAGGGTCAAAGAAGCCCCCACAGAAGGGTGAACCATCTGAAGACTGAGGCAACAAGAGAAGATATTGCCTGTATGGAATACAGGCAACTGCATGGAAACTGCAGTTGTAAATCCCTGGGAAGAGGGTCTAATTAGATAGAAAAAAAGTCTCTCAGCCTCAATACAGGTGGTAACCATATCAGCCAAGCAAGATCTTGACCCAAACTACTTCCCCTTTCCCTACTCCACTTACGGAGCACCCTAAGCAGTCCTGGTGGCTAAAAGGGAGGAGTAAAGGAAGAAGATGAGTGAATAATGGAGTCCACTATGTGCAAGCATCGGGAGAGGAAAAGCTTTAAATATATGAGAGAGAGCGTTGATCTAGACTGGGTTTTATAATATTGTGTGAAATGATGCTTTTAGAAAGGTAAAATCACGACTGTCGGACAAGTATAAAATGAAATGGTCAGAAAATACCTAGGACTGCAGCTAACTGAGGAGGTGAAAGATACCTGGAAAGAGAACTATAAGCCACTGCTCAAAGAAATTGGAGATGACATAAACAAAAGGAAAAACATTCCATGCTCATGGATAGGAAGAATCGATATCATTAAAATGGCTCTGCTGCCCAAAGCAATTTATAGATTCAGTGTCATTCCTACAAAACTACCAATGACATTCTTCACAGAGCTGGAGAAAAAACTATTTTAAAATTCATACGGAACCAAATAAGAGCTTGAATAGCCAAGGGAATCATAAGCAAAAAGAACAAAGCTGAAGGTGTTATGCTACCTGACCTCAAACTACACTACAGGGTTACAGTAACCACAACAGCATGATACTAGTACAAAAAAAGACATACCAAAGAAACAGAATAGAGAACCCAGAAATAAGGCTGCACACTTACAACTATCTGATCTTTGACAACAAGCAATGGGGAAAGGACTCCCTATTGAATAAATGGCACTGGGATAACTGGCTAGCAATATGTGGAAGAATGAAACTGCACCCCTTCCTTATATCACATATAAAAATTAACTCAAGATTCATTAAAGACTTAAATGTACAGCTCCAAACTATAAAAACCCTGGAAGACAACCTAGGCAATATCATTCTGGACAGAGGAACTGGCAACGATTTCATGATGAAGACACCAAAAGCAATTGCAACAAAAGCAAAAATTAACAAATTGGATCTAATTAAATTAAAGAGCTTCTGCACAGTTAAATAGATTATTAACAGAGTGAACAGACAACCTTCAAAATGGGAGAAAATATTTGCAAAGTATACATCTGACCAATATCTAATAACCAGCTCTATAAGGCACTTAAATTTACAAGAAGAAAAAAACATTAAAAAGTGGGCAAAGGACATGATCAGACACTTTTCAAAAGAAGACATACATGTGGCCAATAAGCATATGTTAAAAAGCTCAGCATCATTGATCAGTAGGAAAATGGAAATCAAACCACAATGAGATGTCATCTCACACCAGTCAGAATGGCTATTATTAAAAAGTCAAAAAATAACAGATGCTGGTGATGTCGTGGAGAAAGAACACTTTTACACTGCTAGTGGGAGTGTAAATTAGTTCAACCATTGTGGAAGACACTGTGGCAATTCTTCAAAGACCTAAATCAGAACTACCATTCAACCCAGAAATCCTATTTCTGGGTATATACCCAAAGGAATATAAATCATTTTATCATAAAGACACACACACATATACATACACACACGTATGCTCATTGTAGCACTATTCACAATAGCAATGACATGGAATCAACTAAATGCCCATCAATGGTAGACTGGATAAAGAAAATGCAGTGTATATATACACTATGGAATACTATGCAGCCATAAAAAGGAATGAGATCATGTCCTTTGTGAGAATGTGCATGGAGCTGGAGGCCATTATCTTTAGCAAACTAACACATGAACAGAAAGCCAAATACCACATGTTCTCACATATAAGTGGAGCTAAATGATGAGAACACGTGAACACATAGAAGGGAACAACACACACTGTGGCATATCAGAGGGTAAAGAGTGGGAGGAGGAAGAGGATCAGGAAAAATAACTAATAAGTACTAGGTTTAATACCTGGGTGACAAAATAGTCTGTACAATAAACCCTTATGACACAAGTTTACCTATGTAACCTGTAAACCTAGACGTGTACCCCTGAACTTAAAAAGAGAAACAGAAGCACAGGAAGTTATGTAATTTACCTAAGAAAACAAGCTAGCAAATATCAGAGCTGAGATTTTAATACAGAAAGTCATACTTCATAGGGTGTACTTTTAACAACAAAGCCATGGTGCTTCCTCAGTAAATTACAATATAAGTAACTTAGCATCCATTTCAGTTCTAACACTGGACTGTTAGTCAATAATTCAGTTCATGGTTTTCCACCAAAAGACTCTTGGCATGAGAGTTAGAAAGTATGATACTTGAGGCCAGGTGTAGTGGCTCATGACTTTAATCCCAGCACTTTGGGAGGCTGAGGTGGGGGGATCACTTCAGTCCAGGAGTTCATGACCAGCCTGGGAAATATGGCAAAACCCCTTCTCAACAAAGAAAAAAACAATTAGGGCATGGTGGTGTGTGATTGTAGTCCCAGCTACTAGAAAAGCTGAGGTGGGGAGGATCACATTAGCTCAGAAGGTTGAGGCTGCAGTGAGCTGTGATCACAGCACTGCACTCCAGCCTGGGCAACAGAGAGACCCTGTCTCAAATAAAAACAAAAGTAGGCTACTTGAGAGCAGATAATTGTTCTTTATTATATTTTACCTCTTGAACCTCCCCCCGAGTACCTACAAGAATGCCTAGTTTTCTACAGGCGCTCTGTAAATGTTTGAATAAATGAGAAAAAATAAAACTATATCTAAGGTTACTGTATATTTAATTGGTAAATTAATGAGAAAATAGTACCGTAGATAAGTACAAGTCTTAAAAATACAACAACAGGTTCAGTGTAAACCATCAGTCTTTGTCATGTACTTGTGCATACAATAAGGGTCAGATAAGTGCTAAGGACAGTGTATATAGTAAAAATTTACAGGAAGCAAACACTACTTGAAGGCAGATAGATCTGGTTAGAATCTTCGTAGAATAGGTCCATCTTAGAAATAAACAATGAGCTTCAGATAAACAGAGGGAAGACAGGGAGTGATTGTCAAGTAGCTGAAACAATTAAAGACTTGAAGATCCTATTTCCTGGGACCAAAAAAAAAAAGAAATTTAACTGCATTGGGCAGAAGGTTTTATGAGTAATATAAGGTAATGTTAAAAATGTAGGTGAGAAGAATGACGCCTGCTTTGCTCAGCATTTTATTTCTAGCTCCTAGCTAGAATGCCTGACATTTCATATGTGATTAATAAATATGTTTTAGTATGAATGATTGTTTACATTGTTCTAAATTGGAAAAGGCCACAGGAACTTTGGATCAGCAAAATAAGTCAAACGATATTTTAGAAATATTATTAGAATAGTGATAAGATGCACTGGAGTAAGAAAGAACAGGTATGAAAATGCTGAGAGCCTGGAATGAGAGTGAGAGACGTTGAAAATGTAAAGGAGGAAGTGTATATGAACCCTTTTACAAAGATAGGATTTGTGGACGGTTTGTGAACACAGAGAGGGTATAGGTAATGGAAAGAGGGAACAAATGTTAAAGGGTAACTCCACATTTTAAAGTTATATCAAGGAACCTATGCTCCGAATACTGTTATTAAATTTCCCAGTCTTTGAACGTGGAAGACTTTTTTTTTGTAGGAACACAAAATTTATAGATTGATTTCAAGATGGCATTGGAAAGTTTTTGAGTTTTCTCTCCATTTTTATCTTGACTTCCTCCCATTTAACAGAGCCTCTGCCCTCTTACTGAACTTTTCTCTGCAACTGGGAAAGGACTTTCTTTATTATTATTATTATTATTATACTTTAAGTTTTAGGGTACCTGTGCACAATGTGCAGGTTAGTTACATATGTATACATGTGCCATGCTGGTACGCTGCACCCATTAACTCGTCATTTAGCATTAGGTATATCTTCTAATGCTATCCCACCCCCCACCCCACAACAGTCCCCAGAGTGTGATGTTCCCCTTCCTGTGTCCATGTGTTCTCATTGTTCAATTCCCATCTATGAGTGAGAACATGCGGTGTTTGGTTTTTTGTCCTCATGATAGTTTACTGAGAATGATGATTTCCAATTTCATCCATGTCCCTACAAAGGACATGAACTCATCATTTTTTATGGCTGCATAGAATTCCATGGTGTATATGTGCCACATTTTCTTATCCAGTCTATCATTGTTGGACATTTGGGTTGGTTCCAAGTCTTTGCTATTGTGAATAGTGCCACAATAAACATAGGTGTGCATGTGTCTTTATAGCAGCATGATTTATAGTCCTTTGGGTATATACCCAGTAATGGGATGGCTGGGTCAAATGGTATTTCTAGTTCTAGATCCCTGAGGAATCACCACACTGACTTCCACAATGGTTGAACTAGTTTACAGTCCCACCAACAGTGTAAAAGTGTTCCTATTTCTCCACATCCTCTCCAGCACCTGTTGTTTCCTGACTTTTTAATGATTGCCATTCTAACTGGTGTGAGATGGTATCTCATTGTGGTTTTGATTTGCATTTCTCTGATGGCCAGTGATGATGAGCATTTTTTCATGGTACCAAAACAGAGATATAGATCAATGGAACAGAACAGAGCCCTCAGAAATAATGCCGCATATCTACAACTATCTGATCTTTGACAAACCTGACAAAAACAAGCAATGGGGAAAGGATTCCCTATTTAATAAATAGTGCTGGGAAAACTGGCTAGCCATATGTAGAAAGCTGAAACTGGATCCATTCCTTACACCTTATACAAAAATTAATTCAAGATGGAATAAAGACTTAAACGTTAGACCTAAAACCATAAAAACCCTAGAAGAAAACCTAGGCATTAGCATTCAGGACATAGGCATGGGCAAGGACTTCATGTCTAAAACACCAAAAGCAATGGCAACAAAAGCCAAAATTGACAAATGGGATCTAATTAAACTAAAGAGCTTCTGCACAGCAAAAGAAACTACCATCAGAGTGAACAGGCAACCTACAAAATGGGAGAAAATTTTTGCAACCTACTCATCTGACAAAGGGCTAATATCCAGAATCTACAATGAACTCAAACAAATTTACAAGAAAAAAAACAAACAACCCAATCAAAAAGTGGGCAAAGGATATTAAGACACTTCTCAAAAGAAGACATTTATGCAGCCAAAAGACACATGGGAAAGGACTTTCTTAGTTTGAGTTCCTCTAAAATGCAGAGCCAGAGACAAAAGTTTCCTTGAGGGTTATTTATTTTAGGAAACTATCCTAAAGAACACCAGTAGGGGAATGGGAAGAGTGAAATAGTGAAACAGAATAGAAGGCTGATTTAAGTTTGTATTAGCCACCTGTTCTATGCTGTGGACAACAGGCTTGATCTTGCTAGGTACTCTGAAGTTGCGTATGTAGTGTTCACCTCAGAACTGTCTGCCCAAGGGAAGATGAGGGAAGCATTTATCCATAGATTTCCTTCTTCAGTGATTAAAGGTTGCCCCATAGTGCATCAACTCCTTCTCACAAAGGTTTGCATGTTGCTAAGAAGATATTGATGGTAATGGAAGTGATTCTTTCAGAAAAGTTCCAGGATGGAGAGCAGAAATTAGGCAGCAGAGTTTAATTTTGACTGTGTGTATGGATTACCCATATACACAGCTGAGTGCCATGAATAACATAAAAACAATGGCTGGAGTGAAAAAGTGGAATGAAAGGAAGTGAGTTGGACAAAAGTGTCTGATATAGTTTACTCCTTGAGCTTGTGCCCTGCATTAAGTCTAATTCATCATACAGTCTTCAAAGTTGTGGCTGGTTACAGTCTTTACAAAAGCCTTTCTGTGTGGCTGGTTACAATCTTTACAAAAGACTTTCTAGACCAGAATCAGGATAAGCTGTTCTGTGGATGATAGGCAGCTTTGTCCTAAACCATCCTAATACTTGCTTAATGGGTCCACCATCAGGGAATATGTAACAGGGACGGAGGCAAGGAGCAAGTTAATCAATGTGGGTTTTCTCTAATCAAAGCTTCTCTAGCTCCTCTTCGATGGTCAGCCTGCTGGCATCAGATTAATGTTGGTATATCACCTTTCCTCAGGGAGACAAACCAGTACCCTAGTGGCAGGTTGATTATATCAGACCCTTTCCACTTAAAAGGAGGCAAAAATTCACTGGTATTGGGATTAATGCATACTCCAGATATAGTTTCTCCTTGCCTACAGATCTGCCATTATAAGTGGGCCTGTAAAATGTCATATTCTTTGGCAAGTCTTTGGTATAAGTTCAAACAATAGGTGATTCTGCCTAGGATGTGGAATTGCTTCTTATTGATTATCTTGTCAGGGGGATGAGGTGCAATTTAAGAATCTTCCTCATGGTGTTTGCTACCATAGTGTTTCTTATTTATCGTTTAGGGAACCAGTGTGAGAATTCTACTAGCTGCTAAATATATCCAACCCAATGATGCACTCAGAAACTGGATAGGTAACCCACAGATGGGTCCATAGACCTTTTGGATTCACTGTGGGGTGAGGATGGGTTAGGATTTGATATATCTATTGCCTTCCATAAGCACTTATCTAACCACAGTTTACAATTATATTTCTGGTCCCAGGTGTCAGTAGCAGCTCAGATTCCACAATTATCTGTCTTCTTCAGCCCTGAGATGGTTTATATAGTGCTTCAGTACAGGATATATTTTCTATAATAAATAGCTGCAAGTACCTTTTGGAAAGAAATGGGGAATGTGTGTTGTTCATATTTGAGTCTCTTCTCCAGTGGACATAGACTCTCTGCAGTCAGTGGGCTCTGGGATGGGAACAGACATCTGGGATGTATATGAGACATCATAGTTTTTCATTAGAGCAGTGACCTCAGCCTTCTATGTACCAGCTCTTGATTTTACCTAGTTATGCAAATATACCCTAATCAGCTCCCTATCTTTTTCATCCTAGGAACACTACAGTTTGTTCCTGTCACCATGACCCCTCTGTTTAAGAACTTAACGGATTTCAGTTATTAGTTGGTTACATTGAGCCTTCCATTTTTTTTTCTTTTTCAAGGCTTTTACAGCTGTAAACAAAATCCAGGCAACTCCATAATCTTTATCATCATTGCTTCTATATCATCCAGGTTCCACTGCTACCTCCTAAGACAGTGCTTCACCATCCACCTGAACCTCTCCCAATTCACCACTGGTGTGAGGGTCCTAGCAATTATGATGCTACCATGTTAGTGGTTGTCACCATTTCCATTATTATTACAGTGGGACACTTAGTGCTGTCCACCTGGTGGGAAATTCAGCCCTGGAATGCCATTGTGAGTCTGATTTCTAGGACCACTTCTGGTACCACTTGTCTTCATTTGAGATCTCACAAATAACAGAGCCTAGGATGAAGGTTTTTGTGTTGGTAATTTATTTTGGAAAGTAATCTAAAGGAACAGGAGTTGTCTCTAGAGAGAAATAAGAAGAAAACCAGTGTGTGTTAGTAGCCTGTTTATGGCTATAGGCAATTGGAATTTGATCCTGCAATAAACCCTCTGAAAGGCCCAAGGGACAGAAGACAAAGACAAAAAAGATATGATTTTTCATGCCAAGCCCTGTTATTGTCTCTATCTTCATTGATCAGAGGTTTCCCTAAGGGATTTTAACTCACTAGTACTTGATGAATCCTTCAGAATGACTGAGTGGGTTTCCACAGCCATTCCAGATAGTGCTATCCAACAAGTCTTGGTGCAGAAAGTGAATGACAAAAACTATACTGAAGTTATACCTGGGTGTAGCTTGTTGCCATAGCAATGGCTGGAGTGAAAAGGTGGGTCAAGAAGATGTAAAGTGAGGCATAAATATGTGTAATACAGAGTGGCATTGATAATTGATGTTTGAAACTTGAACTTTCAAAAACATTCACTATGTATTTATTACATACATATGTATGTATAATGTCTTCCACTTACTAGGCACGTTGGTTGATTTAGGATACAATTTTGAAGAAAATTGTTACCCTTGACATCATAAGTCTTACAATATAGTATGATGTGAATACGTTCAGTTCAAACAGTTCACAAGACTTGGGAAATTTTAAACATTCCATTTCTAGTTGTGTTCATATCTAGAGAAATTGTAAGCCTTTTGTTGTAAGAGCTTAAATCATTTGGGAGTTAGAAATGCAAATTCCTGGGCTCCACCTCACATCTACTAAAGAAGAACTTGTGGTGATAGGGCCCAGGGATCTGTATGTTAAGAAGCTCTCTGGATAATTCACATGCATGCTGAAATTTGGGATCTGCTCTTCTCAGATCTTGTTCCTGAACAACCACCTCATATGGTTATATGAGTAGCACTAAAAGGAAATGTAAATCTTTTGGGAACCCAGAGGTACTTTCATGATCTCTCCAGAGATAATTCTTATTTATATTAGAGGCTATGGCCTGAATTTCCCTCATCCATTTCTTCATAGTAATAACTATACTTTTACACTTCCTGCAGAGAATCTAACCCAAAAGTTTTTATCCCTATGACACCAAATGGCATAGAATAAGGAGTTTAAGTATAATGATACTTAAAGCTCTCTCCAGTTGAAAGATAGAATGAGAAGAAGGAAGGTATTAGAGACATACTCTAAGGTGACTCTTAAAATGAGTTATGCCTTGGTAAAACTCATCCCCCCAGTGTGGGCAGAAACATGTGACTTGCTTCTAACATACAATATGGCAAAGGTAATAGAATATCTCTCCCTTTATTGGGCTATGTTAATGGGATATCACTGTCTTGACTGGTTTATGTTCTATAGCAAAGGTGATGATTTGTTACTCCTATGAATGATTATATGTGTTATATAAGACTGTCTTAGCAGGTTGGACTCTCCCTTCCTGGCTTTGCTGGAGAAAGCTGCTATGATGTGAAAAGCCTATCAAGAAGGCTTGGCTGGGTTCAGTAGCTCACACCTGTAACCCTAGTGCTTTGGAGGCTGAAGTGGGAGGATTACTTGAGACCAGGAGTTTCAGACAAGCCTGAGCAACATAGTGAGATAGTGAGACCCATCTCTACAAAAATTCTTAAAAGTATCCAGATATGGTGGCACAAGCCTGTAGTCTTAGCTACTCAGGAGACTGAGGCAGGAGGATCGCTTGAGTGTGGCAGTTTAAAGTTACAGTGAGCTATGATTACACCACTGCACCCCATTCTGGGTTACAGAGTGAGACTTTGTCTCTAAAAAGAAAAAAGACTAGATGGCATGGAACTGGTGGCCTCTAAAATCTGAGGGACAAAGTCCTATAACCACAAGAAATTGAATTCTGCCAGCAACCGTGTGAGTTTTGAAGAAGATCCTTAGCATTAATGAGACAAGCCTCAGTAAACATCTTAATTGCAGCCTCTGAGACCCTGAGCATAGGACCCAGCTAATCCACACCTGCACTGTTAACCCAGGGAATCTGTGAAATAATAAATGTATATCATTAAAGCCACTATTTATAGTAATGTGTGGTGTTATGCACCAATAAAACCTTAATACAGAAGGCTCGGTATGCATAATCATATCTATTACTGTACCTTTAAAATTTATGGATTTCGGTGTCTAGGTCTATGTGTGATATGGGTTAAATAGTTTTCATTACCTGGTTGCAGGTAATAACGCAGAGTTGAGAACTCAAGCTCAGATATCTGCAGGGGACATTCAACTTACAGACCAGGATTAAGTGAACAGTGTGAGATGAGAATTGCCAAGCTACCTGCATGAAGGTGGGGCACAGAATCTACCTAGTGACTGCGCTTTGAAGACCATTGTGCAGTATTGCAGGAAAACTGGGGAGAACAAAACAAAACACCTTGACAGACTGGGCTGCTTATTACCCGTGAACTGCCAGTTTCCGAAGCTGTTTTACGTGGCTTTTACATTTTTTGCTCAAAATATTTTAACTCCCCATCCTAAAATTCTGGTTTGTTCTCCTATCCTTAACCGGTACTCTGTGGCCATGATCTCCTGTGGTATTACTATTAAAAGCTTGTTTCATCTTTCACAGATGCTGGGAACAGGTAAAAATGATGAAAAAGCCACTTCTACAGCTATTAATATAAATAATCTGATTCTGGAAAATTGATAGTAGAATGAAGTTCTACTTGGGAAATTCAGTTTAGCTCCATAAGATCAATGCCAATCATATCAATTCCATAAATTTGCTTTCTACAAATACCTAACTCTGATGTTCACTGCTTCAATTGACAGTGTTTGAGGAGCAAAAACTATGTGCTGGCCACTGTTGTAGATGATAGTCTAGATGCATAGTCAGAGACCAAAGAATAAATTCCCTTCTTCATGGAGCATTCTAGTTAGTGGGCATTCATGTTACACAACAATCACTGCAAGTGCATAGAATGTGTTAGAGTGTGACTGTGAATTAGTTATGGAATAGTTTTAAAGTTTTTTTCCAATATCAAATAGAGTGGCTGTGGACTCCCAATTTAAAAACAGTAGAGAATTGATTGCTGTACGTTGTGAAGTTGTAGGTTGTATTTAGCTACTTCAGATGTTTTCATTTTTATATTTCTTTTAGACATCGGAACCATAGGTTTATGGTAGTGGACATGCACAAACTTTGCGCAGTCTAGACCAAATCTGTAGTATTTTGTAGTATATAATATATTTTTAAAAGGCAAATATATATCTAAATTGGAGTATAGGGGATTCATGTAGTGGTCGCAGGATGTTGAAGAATCTACACAACTTTGGGGTATTGCTTGAACCAACATTCTTATCTGACCTAGAAAATTTAGATTGGGGTAGTTTTATGTATCACATGTAAAAGTAGATTAATGTACTGCATACACACAGTAAGCATCTATTTAATGTTTTCCAAAATAAGTTAAATATGTGTCACACTAGAGCACTGGTTCTTAACCAGGAGAATGGACCAGAGGAAAACAACAGTTTATAAAATCAAATTCAGGAGGCTCTGATTTTCTATAGATCTGAGGTAGGGTCTGGGCATCCATTTTTATTAACAGCTTCATGGATCATTCTGACATAGCATTTATAAAAGTTATGCAGAACTTATAAGGCAGAGTTTGATTTTGTGCAGAGGGAGAACTTTCTAACAATTACTATAACTGTCCAGAGTCAGTATAAGTAGGATATCAAATTTAAATGGGAATTGGTAGTAATATTCAGACATAGGCATATATACATATTACTACTGGCCAAAGTAAACTGTGCTAAATTTTTTTTTATTTTCACGGTAGACCAAATATTTCAACTCATGTAATATTGTTTATCATGTATCAGTGGAAATCTAAGCTTTTCTCATAATTTCTGTAAACTACTTATTATCCAAGCTCTGCAGAAAAAGGCAACATAACAGAGTGAGTTCAGACTATTTGTAATTACCACCTTTATCACTTGCTGTGTATTCTCATTAATTTTTATTCATATGTAAATGAGTATAATCATTATCTCTATTCTCGGAGAATCCCCTTTTTCCTGGTTTTCTATTTCCATATGCAGCAAGTTCTACTGGAAACCACTATTGGTTTCTCACCCAATAGATTCTGTGTTGCTTTTCCCAAGTCCTCTCTTTAGGACCAAGGCATTCATTTCTTTAACTGCAAGGCTACT
Organism: Gorilla gorilla gorilla; assembly: GCF_029281585.2. Taxonomy (NCBI): domain Eukaryota; kingdom Metazoa; phylum Chordata; class Mammalia; order Primates; family Hominidae; genus Gorilla; species Gorilla gorilla. The sequence goes on along the minus strand of NC_073233.2, from coordinate 36,222,915 downwards.
GACTGCCAACAGGCCACAGCTGTCACGCAAGAAGGGCCTGCAACTGAAGGGAGCCGCCTTGAGCAGGTTATTTGACCTCCAAAAGTCAGCCTGCATCCAATGACTAGTCAATGTTAAGTATACAAAGGCCCAGGCCTCTTGCTTCAGCACAAGACAACTGTGCAGGGCCTTCCTGCTCCAGAGCTCCCTTTGGGATCTGCAGAAGCCTTTATTGAAATTGCATGACATTTCAATTTCACCTCTGTCCAATCCTGTTTCCCTCAAACCCCACAGATACTGATCCCTCAAGTACTCCCCAGTAAACCAACTATGAGTAAATCTTCATCTCAAAGTCACTTTCCACAGGACCAGACCTAAGATAGGCAACTTTTCTCATCGATGAATATGAAAGAAGGAACAAGGCCTGCATACACTGCTCAGCCTTCAGAAGGGTCTCCTTGTGGATCTTCCTATTTTTTAGGGAGCCTGTGTTCAGACATGGTGGTTGTCTTGTCATTGAAGGGGCCTGACCCTCTGGGAGACTGCCGCTGTGTAGTGCTGTCTGAGACTGGGTGGGGTTGGCTTGCTCCGGAACAAAGACATGTTCTTTGATCAGCTTAAGACATAATAAGAACATTTTGTATCTCCACCTGTCTGTCTGATTGCTTTATCTATTTTATAATTCTGAACTCAGATATAGTAAGACTTCAGCTTAATACATAATAAGAACATTTTGTATCTCCACCTGTCTGATTGCTTTATCTATTTTATAATTCTGAACTCAGATATAGTAAGACTGTTGTGTTAATTACTGGGAGAAAAAGACATTTACTTTACTTACTGTTACTTAATAAAACTCCCATGAATATCTGTCTCCTAGAGTCATCATGACAATTAAATGAGATAATACATTTAACTTGCTTAGCACAGCACCTGATATTTAGTAAACGCTGAAAAAATGTTAACTATTTAAAATAACATGAGGTAATGCCACATATATTTCAAAATTCATTCAATTTATTTAAAGCCAGAGCATGTTGAATAGTCTCTGGAGGTATTAACACAGGTATAAAAAATGAAGACCAAGTGGAGGAATTTACATTATATTTTGATTTTTTTGTCAACAGCCCCCAAACCAACCTAAATTTACAACCTCACAGTCTGGCTACCTGCCTGTGATCTTCAAAGCTCATTGGTACTGTGTGCCAAGCCTTGGGCTGAGTAAAGCTCATTTCATACTATTTCGTTTAATACTATGAAATGAAATACCATTTCATTTAATACTATGAAATGGAATAGTATTTCATTTACTACTATGAAATGAAATAGTATTTGATTTAATCCTCTCAGGAAGAGAACTCCTGTGCTACAGCCATCTTATGATAGCATCGTTGAAATTCTTTTATCTAGAGGCCTTAATAGCAATGCAATTCTTGACACAATTTAAAAACAATTATGTGCAAAGGCAGAATAACGAGTTACTTTCATTTTTAGTGAGCATCCTTATGCATGGAATTAAATAATAGGAATAACGCCAGGACTGAACTGTGAGGAGAACTGTTTTTAAAATTTACCCATGAGTAGAAATATGGGTCATTCCATGAATGTGTAGTTTAGGCCTTGGAATCATGTAGGCCTTAGGTGAAATTAAATGTAACTATATAAATTTTATTAGCCTTTCAAGCCCCTGAACATTTTTGTGTGAATTAAATAGTTAAATTTTCTTATGATCATTTCCTAAGTAGAGAATATAAGCAAAGTATTTAGCATAGTTAATTGCCTGATGAAGTATTTACTCAATAAAAGATATAGGTACTATTAGTAGTAGTAATACTAATAATGGTGGTACTAATAATAGTTGTAAGTATATCCACAAAATGAAATCCAATTGTGGCAGATCCCATTCAATAGCTGCCACCTTTCTTTTTCTTAACAGAATCCTTATTTTGTACAGGTAGCAGGCAGATGTTCCACATCTCAGGAAAGCTAGCCTTTCCCAACACAGCAGCTCAAGGAAATAATCACTATGGCACTTGTTAAAATGTTGACATTATTCTTTATCTGTTGGCAATAATGACCATGACAGTGAAATTAGTTCGAGACAATTGTCATAGGATGTTGTAATGATTATTGTTGAATGGTCACCTTGTTATGGGGATGTTCATGAAATGATTGCAGCACTTTCTGGCGCTTGTCTTTGGCCAGGTAAGCAGCACAACTGTGTTCTGGAGTTTTCCAGAATAACTCTACTTTTGGAGAATCACACACAGCCTATAAAAAAATTTTCTCTCTGTAGGTCATGTCTGCCTTGATTGGAAGAGGGTTCTGTGTTGAACAGGTCCTGGTTTACTCTGGAAGGAGAATAGGAGGTATTGCAGTTTAAGACACCATCTCCCTTCCCTGCTTCTGTTCTCTGGGTTAATCTCCAGTGATACTGATTGGGTAAAGGACAGGTGTACTTCAATTGCTGAAGCTGTCTTACAGAAAGTTGGCTAGAACCCAAAGATTGGTGGGCCGGTAGTGTTTACCCACTTGTCCATACAGGGCAGGACCACATGGTGCTTATTCCACTGCTACAAACTCAGCCATGAATGGGGCTCTCTCTCAATGAGCCCTTTCTCTCAATCATCTCTTTTCCCCTGATCATACTTCTGGGGCTGCTAAGAACATTGGTCTGAGGTTTGCAGAGCTACTGTGAGTTAATTGTATTGGTGAGTTTATAGAAATTTTCTACTCTTTGAGACTGTAAGTCACAGAATAACTATCAGCTAGTTGAGAAAGTTGTTGGAATAGTTCATATGATTCATATTAATAAATCATGGCTGAAACAGGGACATCACTTAGCTCTGTCAAACAATCACAGCAACAGTTTCTAAAAATCAACAAATGACTTGAAAATTATTGGAAGATGTGATGAACATTGTGTCACTTTAAAAATAGTCTAGAGTTCAAAAGGAAATATATATTTAAATTTTTGAGTCACATATTTATTTGTATGTTTACTGTATTACCATCATGGTTGGTATTTACTTGAACTATCATCTTTGCTTATAACCAAATGCTTTCTAAATAATACATAAATTTTGATGGAAAGAAGGAACAATTATTTTACCCCAGCAGTAGGTTTAAAGAGTTGACTCTTGAGTGGAATTTTCAATTCTGGCAACAGATAGGTGAAAGCCAAGTTCTTCCCACATTGGCGAATTTCTGCATCTCTTAAGAATTCCCTTGGCACCATACTTCATGCTGGGGCCGATGTCAAGTTTAGTTGAACGTGTCTCTTGCTCAACTCAAAGTGAATGAGAAGACACAAAACCACATTTTCTATGAAATGTGAAGCCCAGACATTGGTATAATTTAATTATGAAAGGAAATGTTCCAGGTTTCACTCACCCTTAAATGAAAGACTTTCCATCACAAGTCTATTCTTCTTTGTAAGTAACCCTTGCCTTTTCCTGGATGCCAAGACCAATGCAGCTCAGATGTCACTTGTTGAGAAAACACTGCAGGCTGGTAATTTGACCTTTGACGTCACTCTAAATTTTTTTTTCCAAAAAATAATCTTTATGACATTGTCTTTGTGAGACTTACTCAACTGAGTAAAGTGTTATACATTATGATTAGATTATATTAGATATTGAAGATAAATATAAAAATAATAAAAATAGTTAAATTTTCTTATAACTATTTCTTAGATACTGTGGAGTGTGGTTTTTATTTTGTGTTCTGTCAAGTCCTCATGATTTTTCCTGATTTCTTAAGGAGCACTGTGTAAAAGGAAATGTCATTGGGCATGCAAGACTCCTACCCCCATATCAGAATTTGAAGCTCTGCTTTTATTTGTTTATACATTGAGGTTCCACAGATTAAACAATATTTTATTTAATAGTTAACTTTTTATGTCTGTATATATCTGTGTATGTATACACACATACATAATTTGCATTCAATAAAATTTGCCTATTTTAAGTGTGCAGTTTGAGTGTTGACAAATATATATATATCTATATAACCATCACCCCAATCATGATAGGGAATATTTTTATTACTGTCAAAAGTTCTCCATACCTGTTAAAGTCAATTCCCACCATGTCTGGCCTTAGAAACCACTGTTCACCTTTCAGTCACTGCAGATTAGATTTTCGTGTTCTAGAATTTCTTGTACACGAAATAAAATAGTATGCATTATTTTGTGCTGATTTATTCCTCTTAGCTGGTTTTCTTTCCAGATTCATCCAAGTTGTTGCAAGTATCTTTATTTTTTAAATTGATAAATATGCTTTTGCATGAATATCTCACAATGTGTTTATTCATTCACTCGTTTATGCACATTAGTGCTATTTTCTGTTTTCAGCTATTATGAATACTGTTGTAATTAACATTTAATGTAAAAATCTTGGTCAGAGGTATTAAATAAATTTTTCTTTGGTAAATACTTAGAAATGTCATGGCTGAATTCAGTGGTAATTATAGGTTCAACCTTACAAGAAATTGCCAAATTATTTTCCAGAATGATTATTCTATTTTTAATGACCCCAGTTTTATCTGTTTTTTTTTTTTTTTTTTTTTTTTTCTGAGATGGAATCTTGCTCTGTTGCCCAGGCTAGAGTGCAGTGGTGTGATCTCAGCTTACTGTAGCCCCCGCCTCCCAGGTTCAAGCAATTCTCCTGCCTCAGCCTCCCAAGTAGCTGGGACTACAGGCACTTACCACCCCACCTGGCTACTTTTTGTGTTTTTAGTAAAGACAGGGTTTCACCATGTTAGCTGTCTAGCTGTTCTAAATCATCTTCAAGTCTTGGTATTGTAAGCCTTACTGATTTTAATAATTCTAGTAGAGCTAAGATATTGTCGTGGTTCTAATTTTTTTTTGCATTTTCTTGATAATTAGTTACTTTGAACATCTTTTCATGTGCTTATTGACAATTGGTATATCTTATTTGGAGAAGTGTCTATTCAAATCCTTTACCCTTTTTTAAATTGTGGGTTTTTATATTGTTGAGTTTTAAGAATTGATTATATATTCTGGAAATTAATTCCTTATCAGATACATGATTTGAGAATATTTTCTACTGTTGTAAGAGTTGCTTTTGTTGATACTATCTTTTGAAGCACAGTTTTAAAAATTTTAATAAAGTTCAATGTGCCTATTTTTTTTTGTTGTTGTTGTTCTTGCCTATGCCTTTGATGTCATATATTTTGAGCACTATAAATATATAGACCCACTTCCTTCTGGCCTCCAAAATCTCTGTTTAGAAATCTTCTGATAATCTCATTGAGAATCCTTTGTATGTGGTAAGTCACTTATACTGCTTTTAGTATTCTGTTTTGTCACTGTCTTCCAAAAGTTTGATTAAATGTGTCTTGGCATGAGTCTCTCTGAATTGATTTAACTTGAACCTCTTACTACCATTTTGGTAATTGTTTTTTGGCTGTTCCGTAATTCCTTTGTTCTGTTCTTCCTCTCTGGATGTCTTCCTTTGTGATTTGATGTCTGTCTTTGTGATGATTTTTTGGGGGTAGGAGTATGCTTTAATTCTTCTACTTATCTTTTGTAAATCTACCACAGATTTTTCTTTGTAGCTCTCATGAGGCCTACACAAATCATGTTGAGACAGCCAAGTAAAGAGGGCTCCCTGCAGAACCTCCAAGCAGCCTGCACAATGGGAGGAGTGAACATTGGGGTGGAGCCTTGGGAAGTTCACGCCCTTTGCTGGGGAGTAGAGCCTGGACTCTCCTGTTCCTGGGTGGTAACCTGGGATCGAATTTGTGAGATGGGGGCCTGTTAACAGGAACCTCTCGTTTTCTTGGGCATCTAGTTTGATTCCATGTCATTGCTATTGTGAATAGTATGGTGATGAACATACATGTTCATGTGTCTTTATAGCAGAATGATTTATATTCCTTTGGGTGTATACTTAGTAATGAGATTGCTGGGTCAAATGGTAGTTTTGTTTTCAGCTCTTTGAGAAATCTCCAAATTGCTTTCCACAATGGCTGAACTAATTTACATTCCCACCAGCAGTGTGTAAGCTTTCCCTGTTCTTTGCAACCTTACCAACATCTGTTATTTTTTGACTTTTTTAATAATAGCCATTCTGACTGGTGTGAGATGGTATCTTATTGTGGTTGGGTTTATATTTCTCTGACAATTAGTGATGTTGAGCATTTTTTCATACATTGGGTGGCTGCTTTTATGTCATCTTTTGAGAAGTGTCTGTCCTGCCTGTTTTTTCATGGGGTTCTATATTTTCTGCTTGTTGAATTACTTAAGATCCTTATAGATTCTGTATATTAGACCTCTGTCAGATGTGTAGTTTGCAAATATTTTCTCCCATTTTGTAGGTTGCCTGTTTATTCTCTTGATAGTTTTCTTTTGCTATGCAGAAGCTCCTTAATTTAATTAGGTCCTCCCACTTGTGAATTTTCATTTTTGTTGCAATTGCTTTTGAAGACTTAGTCATAAATTCTTTCCCAAGGCCAATGTCCATGTATTTTCTTGGTTTTCTCCTGAATTTTTGATTTCAGGTCTTGCATTTAAATCTTTAATTCATCTTGACTTAATTTTTGTCTATGGTCAAATATAGGGGTCCAGTTTCATTCTTCTGCGTATGGCTAGCCAACTATCTGAGCACCATTTAGTTAATAATATTTATTAAATATTTCTATTATTCATTGAGTAGAAAATCCTTTCCCTATTGCTTGTTTTTGTTGACTTTGTTAAAGATCAGACGGCTATATGTGTATGGCTTTATTTCTGGCTTCTCATTTCTGTTGTATTTGTCCATATGTCTGTTTTTATAAAGTAGTGTGTTATTTTGCTTACTCTAGCCTTATTGTATAGTTTGAAGTTGGGTAACCTGATGCTTCCAGCTTTGTTCTTTTTGCTTAGAATTACCTTAGCTATTTTGGCTCCTTTTTGGCTCCATATCAATTGAGAGTTTTTTTTAATTATGTGAAAAATGACAATGATAGTTTGATAGGAATAATATTTAATCTATAGATCGCTTTGGGAAGTATGAGCATTTTACTGATATTTATTTTTCCAATCCATAAGCATGGAATGTTTTCCATTTGTTTGTGTCATCTATGCATTCTTTCAGGAGCGTTTTGTAGCTCTTTTTGTAGAGATCATTCACCTCTTTGGTTAGATGTATTCCTATGTATTTTATTTTTTTCTGTGGCTGTTGTAAATTGAATTGTGCTCTTCACTTGGCTCTCAGCTTGAACGTTTTTGTTGTACAGAAATTCCAATTTTTTAACATTGATTTTGTATCCTGAAACTTTACTGAAGCCTTTTGTAAGTTCCAGGAACATTTTGGCAGAGTCTTTAGGGTTTTCTAGGTATAGAATCATCTTCTCAGCAAAGAGAGATAATTGGCCTTTTCTCCCCCCTCTATTTTTATGCTTTTTATTTCTTTCTCTTGCCTGATTGACCTGGCAAGGACTTTTAGTACTATGTTGATTAGGACTGGAGAGAATGGGCATGGTGGTTATTTTCCATTTCTCAAGGGGGGTTTTTCCAGCTTTTGCTCATTCAGTATGATGTTGGTGGTGGGTCTGTCACAGACAACTCTTATTATTTTCAGGAATGGATGTTGAATTTCATTGAGGCCTTTTTCATGTCCATTGAGATTATTACATTTAAAAAAAAATTCTGTATATGTAGCAAATGACATTGATTTGCATATGTTGAAACAATCTTGCATCCCTGAAATGAAGCCTACTTGGTTGTAGTAAATTAATTTTTGACGTCCTGCTGGATTTCGTTTACTAAGGTTTTGGTTTGTTGAGGATTTTTGCATCTGTGTTAATCAGAGATGTTGGCCTGTAGTTTTCTTTTATTGTTGTGTCTTTGCCAGGTTTTGGTATTAGAGTGAAGCTGGCTCCACAGAATGAGTTAGGAGAGGAGTCCTTCCTCCTCAATTTTTTGGGATAGTTTCAGTAGGATTGGTACTACTTCTTTGTACATGTGGTAGAATTCAGCTGTGAATCAACCTGGCTCTTTGGTAGTTTTTAAAATTATGGATTCAATTTTGGAACTTGATATTCATCTCTTCAAGGTTTCAGTTTCTTCCTGATTCAATATTGGGAGGTTGTGTGTTCCCAGGAGTATCCATTGCCTCTATATTTTCTAGTTTGCATGCATAATGGTGTTTATAGTACCCTCTAAGGATATTTTTTATTTCTGTGAGATCAGTTATAATGTCACCTTTGTAGTTTCTGATTGTGGTTATTTGAATCTTCTCTTTTTTTTCTGTTATCTAGTTAGTGGTTTATCAGTCATGCTTACCCTTTCAAAGAACTGACTTTTGGTTTTCTTGATTATCTTTGTGGGTTTTTGGGGAGTCTCAGTTTCATTCCATTTTTCTTTGATTTTAGTTTTTTCTTCTGTTAGTTTGGAGCTGTTTTGTTCTTGTTTTTCTAGTTCTTCTAGGTGTGATATTATATCATTAATTTGAGATTGTTCTAACTTCTTGACGTAAGCATTTAGCACTATAAACTTTACTCTTAATACTGCTTTTGCTGCATCCCAGATATTTTGGTATGTTGTGTCTCTGATTCTATTTATTTCAAAACTTTTTTTGATTTCTGTCTTAATTTTATTGTTTTCCCCCAAAATCATCAGGAATATGTTGCTTAATTTTCATGGAATTGTGTGGGGTTGGTAATTTTCTTGGTATTGATTTCTACTTTGATTCCCTGTAGTACAAGGGTACTATTATTTCATTTTTTTTGAATTATTGTGACTTGCTTTATGGCTGAGTATGTGGTCAATCTTGGAGCATGTTTCACGTGCAGATGAGAAGAATTTTTTAGTTGATAGGTGAAGTATTCTGTAGATATTCATTAGGTTCATTTGGTTAAGTGTTGAATTTAAGTCCAGAGTATCTTTGTTAGTTTTCTACTTCAATGATTTGTGTAACACTGTTATTGGGTATTGAAGTCCCTACTATTATTATGTAGCTGTCTAAGTCTTTTCATAGACATGGGAATTGTCATTCTATGAATTTTGGGTGTTTAAGTGTTATATGTATACATATTTAGGATAGCTAAGTCTTGTTGAATTGTGCTCTTTAGCATCATGTAATGCCCTTCTTTGTCCTTTATGACTACTGTTGGTTTACTATCTGTTTCATCTAATGTAAGAATAATGATTCTTGCTCTTTTTCGTTTTCCATTTGCATGATGTTTTTCAAACTCTTTACTTTGAACCTATGGTTGTTGTTACATGTGAGATGGGTCCTTTGAAGACTACAGATAAATGGATCTTGTTTATTTTATCCAACTTGCAACTCTGTGCCTTTTAAGTGGGATATTTACACCCTTTACATTCAAGATTAATATTGAGATTTGACGTTTTGATCCTGTCATGAAGTTGTTGGCCGATGGCTTTATTGTTTCTATCATATGGTTGCTTTATAGGGTGTGTGAGCTATGTACTTGTGTGTTTTTGTGGCAGCAGATACTGTTCTTTCATTTCCATGTTTAGAACTCTCTTAAGGATCTCTTTAGGTTGGTTTAGTGGTAACAAATTCCCTTAGTGCTTGCTTGTCTAAAAAAGCTTTTATTTACCCTTTGCTTATGAAGCTTAGTTTGAAGGGATATGAAATCCCTGGCTGGAATGTCTCTTTAAGAATGCTAAAAATTGACCTCCAATAAATATCTCCTGGGTTGTAAGGTTTCTGCTGAGAAGTCCTCTGTTAGCTGATGGTGTTCCCTTTGTATGTAATCAGACCTTTTTCTCTAGCTGCCTTTAAGAATTTTTCTTTAGCTTTGACCTTGGCTAGTCTGGTGACTATGTGCCTTGGTGATTATTTATTTTGTATAGATTCTTACAGGTGTTCTCTGGATTTCTTGTATCTGACAGGATTTGGGAAATTTTCTTGAATTATTATCTCAAATATGTTTTCCAGGTGATTTACATTTTCTCTTAGGAATGACAATAATCCATAGGTTTCATAAGTGACCTGTCTTTGAATCCACGGATCCTTTGCTTGATCAAGTCTACTGTTGAAATTCTCTATGAAAGTTTTAGTACTGTCATTGTGTCCTTTTGCTCCAGAATTTGATTGTTTTTTATCATTGCCGTCTCTGTTAAAATTCTTTTTGCTCGTGAATTGTTTTTCTGATTCCATTTAGTTGTCTATCTATATTCTCTATAGCTTAGTGAACTTTTGTAAGGTGATTATTCTGAAATCTTAGGCAGTGCATAAATAAATCCAATTTATTTAAAATTGGCTACTTGTGCTTTATTTTATTTCTTTGGGGGTGTCATGTTTCCTTGTTTATTCATGATCCTTGAGGCCATGCATTGGTGTCTGACAATTAAAGATGTAGGCACTTATTTCAATCTTTACTGAATGATGCTAGCAGGGAAAGCCCTCAACTGTCAGTCTGTACAGAGATTCTGGGTAGGTTATCTAGTATGATACATGGTTGGGTTTGCTGCTGTAGTACTTGAGGAGATTGGCCTGGTGCCTGGGTAAAATAGTTCTCTTAAGTCTTTAACTAGTAGATTTGTCGTCAGGTCTTTTCCAGTGTCAGTTTTTGTTGATGTGTTCATTCACGTTTTAAGTTTGACTGGGTTACAGTTTACTGTTTCTTTGTATGCCTTGTCATTTTTGGGGAAACTGAAAGTTTGAATCTAATAATGTACTGACTCTGGAAATAAGATTCTACCCTTCCCTGGGATTAGCTGCTTTTTCGTTACTTATTGTTTATGCTTTTCTGATTGTTGTAGCATGGCCCTGTGTCAAGGATCAGCCTGAGGTGCAAACTCAAGGTCTTCTCAGTTTTCTTATGAGCCTGTGCCTCTCTGTGGGTTTGCATGGTCACTTTCTGCTTTCCCTCATATATCCAGTTGCTTTTGAATGTTCTAATCTATAGTATCTGGCTTCCAAATGGGGAACATAAAATCGGTTTGGGAAAATAAAATTAAATGGGCTTGGAGAAAAATCTAGCCCTTTAAATTTGTAACAATAGGAGGAGGTACAAGAATAATAGCTATCACCTCAGTGTCCTCATCTCTTTGATCAGAAGCAAAAATCAGCAAACAGAGAACAGATCCCCAAAATCTGAACAACAGGATGTGTTTTACTCACCCTGTCTCTCACAGCTGTGTGCAAGCTACCCCAGGAACACGTGCATAGCTGCCTGCCACATGACTGGGGTTGGAAGATGGGTAGCTGCAACTGTGGGAAGAGCTGACATTGACCATAATTAACCACAATTTACCACTCAAGTCTTACCCTGGAAGTTGCAAACCTTCAGTAGACTTCAGAGTTCCAAAATAATGTTATTTTTCAAAATTAGTTTGCCTAATCTCTAATTTTTCAAAATTAGGTTCTTTACATTTCCACAAAGATTTAAAAATCAGCATGTAAGTTTTTTCAAAAAATCTGCTGGTATTCCTAATGGGATTGTATCAGATCTATAACAAATCCTTTTATTTATTTATGCAAATATTTATCATTTTGGAGATCATCACTACTTACTTTTTATAGGTTTCACTTTCTGCCTGGTATTATTTTTCTTTTGTGAGAAGATTTTATTTTGTTATTTCTTGTAGTACAGAATTGATGGCAATGAATTCTCTTAGCTTCTGTTTGTTGTCTATCAATGTCTTCATTTCATCTTTATTTTGAAGGTCATTTTTGGCTGATAATAACATTTTTGCTGCTTCTTATATGTTGTCTATTTTCTAATACTTGCATTTTTTCTAATGTGATGTCAATCATTCTTACTGATATTTTCCTATGTATTAGAGTTCTCTAGATGGACAGAACTAACAGGAAAATATAGGAGTTTATTAAGTATTAACTTACATGATCACAAGGTCCCACAATGGGCTGTCTGCAAGCTGAGGAGAAAGGAGAGTCAATATGAAACCCAAAACATAAGAACTTGGAGTCCAGTGTTCGAAGGCAGGAAGCATCCAGCACAGGAGAAAGATGTAGGCTAGGAGGCTAGGCCTGTCTCTCCTTTTCATGTTTTTCTGCCAGCTTTGTATTCGTTGGCAGCTGATTAGATTGTGCCCACCATATTAAGGGTGACTCTCCCTTCCCCACCCTACTGACTCAAACATTAATCTGTTCTGGCAACACCCTCACAAACACACCCAGGATCAATACTTTGTATCCTTCACTCCAATTAAGTTGATACTCCGTATTAACCGTCACATCCTATATCTAATTTTTCTTTTTTTCTAGCTACTTTTAAGAGCTTCTCCTTTTTTAGTGGCTTATTTTCCTTGTTCACTGAGAGCCTTGCAAGTGAGAATTTATAATTATTTACAAATATTGAACAATATTAGACATTTTTGTCTCAAATATTCTTTCTGCTTTATCTTTTCTGGAACTCCACTTTATTAATATTTAATTTCTTTCCACAGGTCACTGAGGATCTATTCACTTTTTTAAACACAACTTTATGAAATCTACTCTTAACAAATTTTAAGTGCATTATACAATATAGTTCATTGTAGGCACAATATTCTACAGGAGATCCCTAGAACTTATCCTGTATAATTGAAATTTTATGCCCCTTGAGTAACAGCTCCCCATTTCCCACTACCCCCAACTCTTGGCAATAACCATTTTACTCAGTTTCTGTGAGTTTGACTATTTTAGATTCCTCATAATTGGAATCATGCATTATTTATTTTTCTATGACTGATTTATTTCACTTAGAATAAAGTCCTGTAGGTTCACCGTGTCACATTTGGCAGGATTTCTTTCTTTTTTGATGCTAAATAGTATTCCATTATTTGTACATATCACATTGTGCCTATACATTCATCTGTTAACGGACATTTAGGTCATTTTCAAATCTTGGCTATTGTGAATAATGCAACAATAAACATGGAAGTGCGTATATCTCTTTGGATATACTGATTTTATTTACTTTGGATGTAACTTAGTTGTGGAACTACTGGATTATATGGCAATATGACAATTCTATTTTCAATTTTTTGAAAAGCCTCCATAATGGCTGCACTAATTCATTCCCCACCAACAGTCTACAAGGGTTTCAATTTCTCCACATACTACCAAGCACATGTTAACTTTTATTTTCGTTTTTATTATTTATATTTGATAATAGTCATCCTAACAGTCACTTCTGTTTTGGTTTGTATTTCTCTGATTAATGATGTTAAATATCTTTACCTGGCATACAAATGGACAACTTGTCTTCCCATTTGTATGCTTTCTAATTTGTATGCCTTCTTTGAAGAAGTGTCTATCCAAGTCCTTTGCCCATTTTAAATCATTTTTTTAATGATTTTTGGCATTAAGACATAGGAGTTCCTTTTATGGTTTGGGTATTGGCCCCTTATCAAATATATGGTTTGCAAATATTTTCTCCGATAGATTGCCTTTTCACTCTGATAACTTTTTCCATTGCTGTGCAGAAGCTTTTTAGTTTGAAGTAGTCTCACTTGTCTATTTTTGCTTTTGTTACTTATGCTTTTCATTTCATATCCAAAAAATAATTACTTATCCCAATGTCATTAAACTTTCCTCCTATGTTTTCTTCAAAGAGTTTTGCAGTTTCAGATGTTACATTTAAATCTTTAATTCATTCTATTTTTATTTCTGCCTGCGAAATAAGTTCAGGGTTTCATTTTTTTCTTGTGTGTGTGGATGTATAGTTTGCCCAAAACCATTTGTTAAAGAGACTGTCCTTTTTGTAGTCTTGGCACTTTTATTGAAGTTTGGTTGACCATGTATACATGGGTTTATTTTGGGGCTATCTATTCTGTTCAATTGGTCTATATGCATGTTTTTATACAGGTACCATACTATTTTAATTTCTGTAGCTTTGTCATATATTTAGAAATCAGTAAGATTGATGCTTCTGGTTTTGTTCTTCTTTCTCAAGAGTGTTTTTGTTTTCCATTCTTTATTTTGTTTCATATAAACTTTAGGATTTTTTTTTCAATTTGAAAAATGGCATTCGGATTTTAATAGGGATTGCATCCAATCTTGAGATTGCTTTAGGAAGTACAGATATTTGAACAATATTAAGTCTTCAAATCCATGAACACTCATTTGTGTCTTCTGCAATTTTTTCTTAATCAGTGTTAGGTAGTTTTCAATGTACAAGTTTGTTACCCCCTTATTTAAGTTTATTCCTAAGTGTTTTATTCTTTTTGATGCTATTGGAAATAGAATTCACCATTTTCTTCATTTTTAGAACACTGCGTGTGTGTATAAACACAACTGATTTTGTTTGTATAGACACAACTGAGTTTTAAGTGTTTTTTTTTTAATCTTGCAACTTCACTGAATTTTTAAAAAGTCTTCAGTGTTTTCTACATATAAGATCATGTCTAGGCATTGAAATAATTATATTTTCCTTTCTTATATGGATGCCTGTTGCTTCTTTTTCTTGCTCAATTACTCTAGCTAGGACTTCTAGTACTATGATGAATAGAAGTTGGTAGAGTGGGTATCTTTGCCTTGTTCCTGATATTAAGGAACAAGCTTTCAGTTTTTCACTGTTGAATATAATATCATATGTGTTTATAATGAGTTCATAATTGTATGAGCTGGAAATAACTCATGAGATAAAAAAGACACGAAACAAATAGACATGGAGATAAAGAACCATCCAGAAGTAGAAATAAAAGTGTGTGTGTGTGTGTGTGTGTGTGTGTGTCAGGGATAAAGAGGTATAAATGCTGAAGGACGGTACAGCCTATATGATAGTGTCTGAAATTAGGCCTACTGGTGCAGAATTAGTTAATTATTCCAGGGAAACTACCTTTGTTAGAGCTCTCTTGAGAATAAAAATCTATTAATAAATTTGCTTCTGGACTATTCTATATAAGTGATTTTGTCAGTTGGAACCTCAATTGATGATGTAGTTGACCTTTAGTAAACCTCAGTGTACTCACTAATGTATTGAGAGAATTACTAATAATGCATACTGATGGTAGATTAACACAACATAATAAATCACCGGGATAGAGCTTTTATACTATATTTCTCCAAAAGACTGTCTAGGGAACGATAGATCTTGAAGATTATTTCGTTTAATTATAGTCTGGAAAATGCAAAGATACCATGGAATGTTTTAGTCCTGTAGATAAAAGACAATTTGGAGATAGTTATAGCTTGGAGGATTTAACATCTGTGGCATCTGGAAAAAGACTGTCTTCTTCTTTTGCAACAGGAAATGGCCCATTTTGTTACTACCTAGCTTTGAATGTTCTCAGTAATCAATTTGTTTTTTATTAATTGACAAAAATTATGTATATTTTTGGTGTACAATATTCAGTAATCAATTCGAACATACTCTATGCCTAGCAATGGATTGTGAGCATATGTAAGAGGTGTTGTTAAGCAGTTACTTATTTTGTGGGCCCTGGAAAGACAATCACATAAACCAGATGTAGTTCAGGGTATTAGTTTTATTCTATTTGTTTAAAGGTGGGGAAATGGAGAAGGGGAATTGACAAAATAATTCAAGGGTAAAACTGGGAATGATAAACAGATTTCATTTTGTATGTCATTTCTGATAATTTGGTGACAGTTACCTAAAAGGCTGTTTTGAGAACTATTCTGAAGCAATACACAGTTCTGCAGGAAAGTGTGCCATAATAAATTAATGATTGTGCTGAACTTAAGGAAAGGAAAGCACTTTTTTTTTGCATTATTGGCAAGTGGAAAATAAGATTGCTGTAAATTATATTATTGAGAAAAGAGTGGCAAATTCATGAGTATGATGAGTAAAGGGTCACATTTCTATACTATACTGTGCTTGAGAGTTAAACTCTAAATAGTGCAACATGAGCCTGGATAAAAGAGGTGACATACATGGGCATTGATGAGAGAAGACTAGAGAGAGTGTGGATGGCTTTATTGAATGAAAAATTTCAAAGTGAAGTTTTAAATTTCCTTTTTTATTAATATTTTTAAATCTTTTTTGTGGGGAGGGGACGGGGTGGGGGTGGGGAAGAGGGGGGAAGACAGGTGGACTGAAAAGGGCAAAGTTTTAACTTTAGAGGTGATTTTTGTGCATAGAAAAGCCTATTTTTGGTTACTGCTATTTTAAAGTACTATTGAATTTATTAAACATAAAAATTCATAAACTTTATTTTATCTTAAGAATCTTGGCTTATCATATTATTCTATGAATAAATCTAGCAATTCTTACCATCATTTTGATTACCATCACCGACCATAGAGTTTGGTCGGTGGAATTTAGTGTGGTTACAAAATTATATCAGCATCACCTTTACCTAGTGGTAAGACATTTTCAGTATCTGGAAAGAATACACCATGCCTATTAAGCAGTTATTCACCATCTACTCCGCCAGCCTCTGTGAGGTGTCTTCCTCCAGTCTCTGGCATCACTAATCTGTTTTCTGTCTCTATGGGTTTACCTATTTTAGACATTTCATATACATTGAATTATATAATATAGTATGTGGCTTTTTGTTTCTGGCTTCCTTAACATAATTATTTTGAGTTTCATCCATGTTGTAGCATGTATTCAATAGTTTATTTCTTTTTATGGCTGAATAATATTCAACTGCACAGACAGCACACATTCATCAGTTGATGGACATTTGGTTTTTCCATTTTTTTGGTTATTGTGAATAGTGCTGCTATAAACACACACAAGTTTTTCTTTAAATACCTGTTTTAGCTTCTTATTTTTGAGAAGCTAGATAACTTGAGTTTTATAGTTAATACTGGAATTGAGATATGAATAATCTCACAGTCCAAAATCCATACTTCTTCCAGGAGAGAATAATATTTCTCAAGGGCAAAGGAGTTGGAATAGCCCACTTTCTTGCAAGAGGATTTCAAAACTGCTTACTTCCTTTGCTTAGAAGAAACAAATGGAATTTGATTATTTCTCATATTCTAAAGAGGCCTATAATTAGGATGGAATAGAAAAGCCTTAGGGAAGAAAATGATATGATTGATTATAAATTATTCCTGTATTTACAGATGGGCACTGTTTCTTCTCCACCCTTTCTACTTACCTCCAGTGACTTCTGCCTTATAAACATTATTGGCTAATAAGTCAATTAGTTTTAGTTTAGAAATTATCTGGAGGAAATAGGCTCTGAGAGCAAACAACACTGCTCTGTTGGTGTCCTTTTGTAAACGATTCCCTCTAGTGGCTTGAAATTTTTTTCACTGTGTTGACGAGATCTCTACCTTCAAAAATGTAAGCAAAAGAGACTCAGGATATTTATTATTGATAATAAAATAATGACAATAATTCTGAATGTTTCTGGCTGTCACCACATAGTGGATCCCAGGGTGAGCTTTTAAAATATTTATCAGCTCAAGTAACTTCCTGGCTTTACGTTCCAATTAGAATAAATTCCAAGCTCTTTGCTTTATAAAACCCTGAAGGCGTGAAGCCTGCCTGTTGCTCCAAACTCTGGCTGGAATGTCAACACTAGTGGAACATGAGCTTCTCTGTCTGTTACTGGTTTATCTTCAGCACCTGGAATAGCACCTAGTAAATGGTTGGTGCTCCATAAAGGTGTATGAATGGCTGAATAAATATCTTCTTATTCTGCTCTTCTTTTCAATAATACGTTCTCCTCTCTCCTTTCAGTACCTTGATAATATCAAACTCACTGACCCTGAATCAGGGTCTTCACATTTGCAGTCCCTTCCAGCAGGAGCTTTCTCCCCCAGCTCTTTGCATGTAGAAGAAACTTCACATCCTGCAAGGTCCCAGGCTCCAAGAAGAGACAATGTAAAGCAAACTTCTCCTCATTTGTTAATCCCTATCACATCACTCTGCATATTTCTTTTATTGTCACAGTTTGCAATCATCTGTTTATTTGTTTACATGTATCTTGTTTGGTTTCTCCTAGATGGCAAAAGGGCAAGGTCCAAGTCTCATCTCTTTATTGCGTTATGTCAAATAATGACTGTAGTGTGCACTATATGATAGTTTCTCCTTAAGAATGTATTGAATAAATGAGCACATGGCATGACAAGGAGCAATTTTCAAAGTTAGCTTAAGTCATTCGCTGATGTCATCGTAAAAACAATCCAATTTCAGTGACCTGAGTACTTCTGATTTTATCATAGGTCCCTCTTGGGTCTTTACATCTATGAGTAAGAATAGAACAGTGTTACTTAGCCCTTATGGCCTTCCTTTGGAATACTCTTGGGGTGCATCCTTTGGCAGAGGTATCTTAAGTAGCTAAGTGCTTGGAGTTTCATGCTTTTCTTGACAGCATCAGACTTCAAACTGGTATTGTGAGAAAGGCCTAAGCCTTATGGCCTGAGACGCCCTAAATTTTAGTAGTGTACTGATGGGCAACAAGGAAGGACTAGAAGTCCCTGATTTATCTCAGGATATATCAGACAGTCCCCAGACTAAGGCTGAAATATGATGTTACCTGTCAGAGACATCTTTACACTTAGGTAAGTGTAAAGAGCCTGAACTTTGGAGGTAGAACTGGATTTGAATCTTAGCTCAGCGCCTCACTAGCAATGTGAGCCTGGCAGCGGCTTAAGCATCTTTTAACTTCAGGGTCCTTATCTAAATGCATGAAGAGTAATGTGTACCACGTAGAGTTTTAGGCTGAGGGGAAGGCCCCTAATATATGATGGAGAATAGAGGATGAGGGGTGGGGTGGGGGGATGCATTCCAGGAAAAGGGAACAGAATGTGAAAAGGCTTTGAGGGAGTATAAATTAGATAATGGCCTGTTGGAAAAACTGAATAGGTGGTGGTGTGTGATCTAATATAGGAAGCAAAGAGAAGGGTGATGAGAGATGATGCTGGGGAGGCAGAGAAGGTGTGTCATGAAGGGACCTATGGTAATCAGGAACCAGAACATAGTCCCAAGCAGAGAATTAATGTGATTCAGTTTGTATTTTGTTTTTCACTATAACATATTGAATGTCTCATGATTTATGAACTGTTGAGTTGTGTTCTGAACCCAGATCTCCTTGTCTTCAAAGTTTCACCATTTTCCTGTAAACACTATATATATATACACACGCATATATATGTATATATATACAGAGAGAGAATATATATTATAGATATATATAATAGATATAGATATATATGATAGATATAATGGATGGATATATTATAGATATATAATAGATGTAGATATATATAATATAG
The DNA here is from genome assembly GCF_029281585.2 of Gorilla gorilla gorilla. NCBI lineage: Eukaryota > Metazoa > Chordata > Mammalia > Primates > Hominidae > Gorilla > Gorilla gorilla. The sequence goes on along the minus strand of NC_073233.2, from coordinate 36,203,812 downwards.
ATATAGATATATATAATATATATACACTCACCGTACCACTTTATACATATAAATATATATATTATACGTATATTTACCTAGATAAACATTTACCTTTTTTAATAAGAACATTTAATGCCTAGTTCACCAGCTGTGTGACCTCTGGTAAGTTATTCAACCTTGCTACACATCATTACGACTATTGTGAGAATCATGAGATGTAATTGTACAAATATATACTCGATAACTATTAGCTATAATAATATTTTGTTTTAGGGGTAGGGTTAGGGCAGGTATAAAACACTATAGCAAGCTGATAAGAACCTATGTTGTAAGAGGTGCACCTTCCTGTGTTTCTTGGTATTCTAATATCAAGGAAGCTGTTCCTACTGAGACAGAAAGTCAAGAAACTTACATCCTAATCTTACCTCTACTGGAAATTCACTTAATCTCTCTGGATCAGTTATTTACTACTGATTCTCAGTTTTCCCATTTGTAATGAGGGTTGGGGATGTTAGTACCAGTCTCTCTTTGGGGTGTTGTGAGGTGAAGTGAGCTAAACGGAATTAGAGCCCTTAGGAAAAAAAATGCTAATATTAACTGAAGGAAGCTGATGTCATTTTTAATGTTGTGGATGAAAGGTGATAAATTTACACAGCAAATTTCCCTTAATAATTTATTCTGTAACAGCAACATAAAATGGCCCTAAAGAAGTCTAGACATAGCTGGTCTCCCTGGTGTTAGTAAAGCTGAAGAAATGTCAATTCAGATAAATACCCCAAGGCAAAAGACTTATTAGCGTTTGGATCTAGGAAGAATCTATCTTCCTCGTAACTCAAAATAGCCATACATAAATTTCTCCACTGCATTCCGGTGACTCAGAGACAAGAACACACTGCTTCCCTTTTATAAAAGGAGAGTCTGAAATGCATAGAGCTAAATGACTTGCCTAAGGTCGCACAGTAAGTGAGCAGCCACTAGAAACCATTATTTCCTTATGAATTTTAGAATAACTACTTATAATGCTATGATTAATGGCATTGGTACTTTAATAGGAATAGCATTGAATCAGTAAATTGCTTTGGGCAGTATGACCATTTTAATGACATTGATTCTTCCAATCCGTGAGCATGTACTGTTTTTTCATTTATTTGTGTTGTCTCTGATCTCTTTCAGCAATATTTTGTAGTTCTCCTAGTAGATGTCTTTCATTTTCTTGATTAGATATACTCTAGGTATTTCATTTTTCTTGTGGCTATTGTAAATGAGATTGTATTCTTGATTTGAACCTCAGCCTGGATGTTATTAGTATATAGAAATGCTATTGATTTTTTTATATTGATTTTGTATCCTAAGGCTTTACTCAAGTCATTTATCAGTTCTAGGAGTCTTTTAGTGGAGGCTTTAGGATTTTCTGGGTATAGAATCATTGTCACTGAAGAGAAATAGTTTGACTTTATTTTTCCTATTTCAATGCCTTTCATTTCTTTACCTTGCCTGATTGCCCTGGCTAGCACTTCCACTACTATGTTGTATGAGTGGTAAGAGTGGACACCCTTGTATTGTTTCACTTCTCAAGGCGAATGGTTCCAGCTTTTGCCCACTGGTTATGATGCTGGCTGTGGGTTTGTCATAGATGGCTCTAATGATTTTTAGGTATGTTTCTTTGATGCCTAGTCTGTTGATGTTTTTATCGTGAAGCTATTTTGGATTTTATCAAAAGCTTTTTCTGTGTCTATTGAGATGATTATATAATTTTTGTTTCTAGTTCTGTTTATGTGGTGAATGACATTTATTGATTTGCACATGTTGAACTAACCTTGCATTGCAGGAATGAAGCCTACATGATCATGGGATGAAAAAAGAGCCTGGATAGCTAAAGCAATTCTAACTAAAAAGAACAAAGCTGGAGGCATCACATTACCCAACTTCAAACTATACTAAGGCTACAGTAACAAAAACGGCATAGTACTGGTATAAAAACAGACATATAGAGCAACGGAATGAATACAAAACTCAGAAATAAAGCCACATACCTACAAACATCTGATGTTTGACAAGGCAAACAAGAAACAGGCAATAGGGAAAGGATTCTCTATTCAACAAATGGTGCTGGGATAACTAGCTAGCCATAATCAGAAGAATGAAACTGGACCCCTACATTTTACCATGTAAAAAAGTTAACTCAAGATGGATTAAAGATTTAAATGTATAACCTCTAGCTCTAAAAATCCTAGGAGAAAACCTAGGAAATACCCTTTTCAATGTTGGCCTCGGCAAATAATTTTTGATTATGTCCCCAAAAGCAATTGCAATGAAATAAAAAAATTGACATGTGGGACTTAATTAAACTAACGTGCTTCTGCACAGCAAAATAAACATTCATGAGAGTAAACAGACAACCTACAGCATGGGAGAAAATATTTTCAAACTATGCAGCTGATAGAGGTCTAATATCCAGAATCTATAAGGAACTTAAAAAAAATCAACAAACAGAAAACAAATAACCCCATTAAAAATGGTCAAATGACATGAACAGACATGTCATTAAAAAAGATATATGAGTGGCCAACAAACATATAAAAATGCTCATCATCACTAATCATCAGAGAAATACAAATCAAAATCATGATAATATACCATCTCACACCAGTCAGAATGGCTATTATTAAAAAGTCAAAAAATGCTGAAAAGGTTGTGGATTAAAGAGAATGCTTGTACACTGCTGGTGGGAATGTGAATTAGTTCAGCCACTGTGGAAAGAAGTTTGGTAATTACTCATAAGAGCTAAAACAGAGCTGCCATGCGACCTAGTAATTCCATTATTGGGTGTATGTCCAAAGGAAATGAAATTGTTCTACCAAAAGACACATGTACTTGCATGAGCATTAAGACACTATTGAAGATGGTAAAGACATGGAATCCTTCTAGGTATTCATCAATGGTTGATTGGATATAGAAAATGTGATACATACATACCATAGAATACCATGCAGCCATAAAGAATAAAATAAAATCATCTCCTTTGCAACAACATGAATGCAGCTGGAGGCCATTTATCTTAAACAAATTAATGCAGAAACAGAAAACCAAATACTGCATATTCTCACTTATAAATGGGAGCTAAACATTGAACACCCATGGACGTAAACATGGGAACAGTAGACACTGCAGATTACTAGAGGGGGAAGGGTGGGGAAGCCTGGGTTGAAAAACTACCTATTGGGTACTATGCTCACACGTGGGTGACAGGTTTCATACCTTTCACACCTCAAACCTCAGTATCATGAAATATACCCATGGCACAAACCTGTAGATGTATCTAAAAAAGAAATAAAATTAAATTAAAAATATGCTACAAAAAAACTATCACTTTCTGTTTCTGAGTCAGGAAATCATGCTTTACAGAGTGATTTGGGAATTCTTTGGAACTTTTTATGAAACCGTATCACCAACCATCATGATAGAATAATTCTGAGATCTTTCCCCATTTAATCAGTTAGTCATGGCCATTCCCGTGATGAGCTTGCTGTTTGTCAGTTACAATGCTATTTTAGTGATGTGCAAATACTTGCTTTAGAACTTAGCTTAAGATTAAGCTGTAAAAGAGTCCAAGTTTGTTTTGCTGCGCAGGAACCCAATACCCCAGGTATTCTTGGCCTTTTTTGGGCCTACTATTTCTTTATATCAAGTTCTGCTTTAGTTAGTTCTCTCCCAGTCCTTTTATATTGAAGCTCATCTGTTCTGTGTTCCGTTCCCAGGGCCTATAAAAGATGAATTCTTCTTTATATGATAATGGAGGTCTTTGGTACCTAACTTAGCTATCATAAAATCCTTTTAGGTCCTAGATACTTTATCCCTAAAGATCATTTTATTTTTATATTCTCTGTGAATTCACTCTTCTAAAAAATCAGCTATCATGCCAACTGCATATATTAAGGAATAATTAATTTGTTTTCCATTTTTAATTAACTAGGGACTTAAACAGCTGCCAGATAGAGCTCCTGATCAGCATGAGATATAAGATATGTGACTACCCTGAGATGATTACATCTAGTGAAAAGCAAGGAAATTTTCAACCTTGCCATATGTGTAAATGGAGAACTTCAATGAGGTTTTAAAATATCAAAAATTTACTCTTGAAAAATCTACTTCCTCTGTTTAAAAAAATACTTCAATTGTAGGAAACTCAGACTAGAAATCATTTATTGAACCTAAGTCATAGTTCTTGGACTACATTTTAGGGTAAAAATTTTAGATGTTCCCAAGGGCTAATGGGATGACTTATTTATTTTATGTATTATTTTGTACAAGACACCTTTAGAATTACTTTGGTAACTTTAGGGTCAGCTCCATCTTAGATGGTTGTTCAAGAAAAATTTTTACCTTAATATACAAATGTTTGCTGGTGTTTGCTAACTATCAGGAATTAATAGGTCCTAGAGAAATGCATTTCCGCCTTTGCTTCATTGAGATGGCAGCATAGTGAGAGAGAGCTTTAAGCATTTATTTAAGGTTCTCCTTTGTTTTCTAACTTCTATCACTAAATATGGTACAAAAGACATGATCAAAGAAAATAGTGAAAAAAGGAATATAACTAGTTTTCTTTTTAATAGAAAAGTTCAATCATTATTAAAGAACCACAGTATCTTTTCTCCTAAAATTTGTCCATTGTGTGTTAGAAAAAGTTTAGTTTCGACCTTGGTTAGGATTTTCTTTAGCATTCCTACGAGAAATGTATATGTGATTTTTTTCTTCTATCTAGTCAGTTAATTTGTGGAAAAGGCAATATTTTCTAACTCAATCTTGATATATGGGAAATGAAACACTATCATATTTCCACACCAGCCTATCTTTCTAAATTCCCTGTTTTTCTCCAGTCCATCCTCCCAAGCCCTCAGATTATCTCTCTGTTCAGTGGCATACCACATTTTCAGATTTATTATCCAGAAATATCATATCATATATATATCATACTGTGACTCAAAAATATCTTTTCCAGTAAGTATAGACCAAGCTCTTCAACCAGACAGAGAAGACCTATCATAATTAAACCCAACCTCCTACCCTTTCTTAGGAAACTTTCAAGGATCATCTTAAATCAGAAAAACACTTTTTCCTGTGAACCTTTATCGTATTACGAACTTCTTTTACTTGTTGCCTAAATCATATTCAGGTACTCATTTTATCTGTCCTACCAGATGATTGACTCCTTTAAGTGAGGACCTTTCTACAACTCTATATTCACAAAAGGCCAAGATTAGAACTTTATAAAGGGGGAATCCTAGGTTATATGCAGTGAATGAGTATGTGAATTAATTTGGTCCTCAGTTCCTAATATTGGGAAATTAAATATTTTTCTCCATGTTTAGTGTATTATGAGTGTATGGCTTGGGCCATAAGACATTTCAAAGAAATGATTTGATTCCACTAGAAATGATGGGGCTGATGAGGGCATTTAATTTTTTTTGTTTTGTTTAATAAAAAACTCGCCAAAAACAGTGGGAAGGAGAGAGAAAAGTTGCCATGACAACCTCCAACGCTGTACCTCTGAAGATTCAGTTTATACATTTAAAAATTGTACTTCATTTTTTCCTTCCAGAGAGATGAGGACTTAGTTAACTGCTAAAAAGTTTTATGGAGGAGGTTTTAATGATACCTGTCAATTTTTGGGAAAATAAAGAGGACAGAAAGCTTATCATAGCTAGTGAAATGCACTTAGATGTCTGTATCTTATGATATGCCAGAATAGTGTGTATGATGACTAATGGGGATGAGGGTGGAGCTCAGATCTGGCCCAGAAAATCAGGACCTAGGCTGACCCGATGCCGTTTTCTGTACACATTTCCCACCAACTTACATTATAACCTTAAAAGAAAAAAAAAACTTAGTAAAATCAAGTAGAATTGATCACCAAAGACAATTTCTTTTTGGTGGAGGAAAATTATAAATTCAATGAGTTGATCAATGTTTATCAAGAGAGGCAGGGTGTATGAGGGATAAACCTGATCTTAGCTAAGAATCTTAGCTGCTCTGGCATTTACTAGCCATATGGAATTGAAGATGCTACCTAATTTTCCACAAGCTTGTGTTTGTTCATGTGTACAGTGAGGACAAGTATCTATCTCAATGGGGTGTTGTGACATTTAAAAGATCAGCACAGGACATGGCATACGACAAGAGCTTAGAAAATCTTAGATGATGGTGATGGCGATTGATGATGGTAGTGGTGATGATTTCCTTCTGTGCATAGCACTATGTTGCGGATCTAGGGTACATCAAAACGTTCTTACATAGAGATTGGCCCCAAGAAGAATGTGATCTAATCTGGGTTATATAAAAGTCACATGCTACCGGTTAAACAGCAATAAGCTTCAGACTCCATAAGACAACATCAAGGTCCTCGACTATGTCTTCTACTAGGCATTTCCTGCTCATCTCCTGCTACTATCCCCAACACAAGCTAAACTCAAGTCATACCCAGTTACTTTCCATCCTCTGAACCCATCATGTACCTGGCTCTCCTTTCTGCTGCCTTCACACATGCCACTTCTCCTTGGCATGCCCCTCCTCATCCTCTACCTACTGACCCATTGTAGTGTGACAGGTCCCTCAGGTTACTTAAGAGTGTATATCTGCTGCTTGAATCCTGAAGGCCAGGCAGTAAGCCGAGGCCATGGTATCCAACTGAGGAACAAGTGTCCCTGAGAACCCAAACATCCCAGGGAGTATCTGGGAACATATTAAAAAATCAGTTTCATCGCACACAGTAGGCAAAAAGCCAGAAAACCAGTTTAAAAGAAGCTTAGAGATGAGAGGAAGGGTGAATCTCTAGAGCTATCCTGCTGCCACCCAGGAGTGCCTTGTATGTAAGTCCTAATAAACTCATCTATTCACCAAGCTGTACTTGTCCTAGTCATTCTTTGATCTCTTGGCTCCTTCCCAGTTTAGGGAAACATATTTCTAAATAATCCTGGGTTTTTCTTCTAACACCCATTTTTTCAGGCTTCAGCTTCTTGAAAACTGCCCCTAAGTCTCTTTTGTGTCCTGGGGCACTTGTCTTTATCTCTATTAGGAAGTATTTTTTTCCACTAACATTTCTGATGCATGTGTCAGACACTGATAGGCACTGGAATACAAAACCCAGGGAATGGTGATATCTGCCATTAGGACTTTTTGATTTTGTTTTCACTATTGTGCTTATCCTCAACACACTTGTTACAGTTCTTTATCCTTTTTTTCTTGCCTTAAAGCTAAGTACAGGATCTAACATACAATAGATAATAAATCTTGATAAAATAAAATGATAAGAGATACTATAATCTCTCAGAGGATTTAAGCCAGAGATACTCTTATGATAGGAAGAATGGAAAATTGTTACTTAAATAAGTTAGATAGTAGTAGATGGAAATTTAGCTAGGTAGAGACACTTATTTGGACAAGTATCTGTTCATTTTGAATGGATGTACACTGGAAAACTTCTCTTCTACAACAGGTGGGCGTAACAAATCTATGTCTTCTCAACTATTGTATGCAATATTAAGCAGGGACACAGGCTCATGGCTGCATAGAGAGACTTATCACACGTATTTTAAGGTGTCTTGACTATTTCAAAGCCAATTATCTTTCTAAGAAATTCATTGTTTTTATAAGAAAGTGGAAGGTTTTCTTTTTTTAAATTTTTATTTTAATTTTAAGTTCTGGGGTACATGTGCAGAATGTGCAGGTTTGTTACACAGGTAAACTGTGTGCCATGGTGGTTTGCTGCACCTATCAACCCATCACCTAGGTATTAAGCCCCACATGGATTAGCTATTTTTCCTAAAGCTCTCCTTCCCCTCCACCGCATGCCCAGACAGGCCCCAGAGTGTGTTGCTCCCCTCCCCATGTCCAAGTGTTCTCACTGTTCAGCTCCCACTTATAAGTGAGAACATGCAGTGTTTAGTTTTCTGTTCCTGCATTAGTTTGCTGAAGATAATGGCTTCCAGCTTCATCCATGTCTTTGCAAAACACATGAACTCATTCCTTTCTATAGCTGCATACAGTATTCCATGGTGTATATGTACCACATTTTCTTTATCTAGTTTATCATTGATGGGCAGTTGGATTGATTCCATGCCTTTGATATTGTGAATAGTGCTGCAATGAACATATGCATGCATGTATCTTTGTAATAGAATGATTTATATTCCTTTGGGTGTATATCCAATAATGGGATTGCTGGGTCAAATGTTATTTTTCGTTCTTTCAGAAATTGCCACATTGTCTTCCACAGTGGTTGAACTAATTTACATTCTCACCAACAGTGTAAAAGTGTTTCTATTTCTCTGCAACCTTGCCAGCATCTATTATTTCTTGACTTTTTAATAATTGCCATTCTGACCAGCATGAGATGGTATCTCATTGTGGTTCTGATTTGCATTTCTCTAACAATCAGTGATGCTGAGATTTTTTTTCATATACTTGTTGGTCACATGAATGTCATCTTTTGAGAAGTATCTGTTCATATCCTTTGCTCACTTTTAATGGGTTTTTGTTTTTTTCTAGTAAATTTAAGTTTTTTGTAGATTCTGCATATTAGATCTTTGTCAGATGAATAGATTGCAAAATTTTTCTCCTAGTCTTTAGATTGCTTATTCACCTGATGATAGTTTATTTTCTGTGTAGAAGCTCTTTAGTTTAATTAGATTCCATTAGTCAAATTTGCTTTTATTGTAGTTGCTTTTGTTGTTTTTGTCATTAAATCTTTGCCCATGCCTGTGTCCTGAATGGTATTGCCTATGTTTTCTTCTAGGTTTTTTTTTTTTTTATAGTTTTTGGTTATACATTTCAGTCTTTAATGCAGCTTGAGTTAATTTTTGTAAAAGGTATAAGGAAGGGGCCCAGTTTCAATTTTCTGCATATGGCTAGCCAGTTCTCTGAGCACAATTTACTAAATAGGAAATCCTTTCCCCATTGCTTGTTTTTGTCAGGTTTGTCAAAGATCAGATGGCTGTAGGTGTGCAGTCGTATTTCTGAGTTCTCTATTCTGTCCATTGGTCTATGTGTCTGTTTTTTTTTTGTTTTTTTTTTGTAGCACTACCATGTTGTTTTTGTTAGTGTGGGTTTGTAGTATAGTTTGAAGTTAGGTAGCGTGATGCTTCCAGGTTTGTTCTTTTTGCTTAGGATTGTCTTGGCTATAAGAGCTCTTTTTTGGTTCCGTATGAATTTTAAAATAGTGTATTCTAATTCTGAGAAGAATGACAATGGTGGTTTAATGGGAATAGCATTGAATCTATAAATTGCTTTGGGCAGTATGAACATTTTCACGATATTATTTCTTCCTATCCAAGAGCATGGGATGTTTTTCCATTTGTTTGTGTCCTCTCTGATTTCCTTGAGCAGTGGTTTGTAGTTTTCCTTGAAGAGGTTCTTCACTTCCCTTGGTAGCTGTATTCCTAGGGATTGTCTTCTCTTTGTAGCAATTGTGAATGGGAGTTCATTCATGATTTGGTTTTCTGTTTGTTGGTTGCTGGTTTGTAGGAATGCTTGTGACTTCTGCACATTGATTTTATATCCTGAGACTGCTGAAGTTTCTCATTAGTTAAGCTTTTAAGCTGAGATGGTGGAGTTTTCTAGATATAGGATCCTGTCATCTGCAAACAAGGACAACTTGATGTCGTCTCTTCCTATTTTAATACCCTTTATTTCTTTCTCTTGCATGATTGCCCTGACCAGGACTTCCAATACTGTGTTGAATAAGAGTGAGAGAAGGTATCCTTGTCTTGTGCTGGTTTCAAGGGGAAGGCTTACAGCTTTTCCCCATTCAGTGTGATATTGGCTATATCTTTTTCATAAATGGATCTTATTATTTTGAGGTATGTTTCTTCAATACCTAGTTTATTGAGAGTTTTTAACATGAAGGGATGTTGAAATTTATCAAAGGCCTTTTCTGCATCTCTTGAGATAATATATTAGTCTGTTCTCATGCTGCTAATAAAGACATATCTGAGACTGGGTAATTTATAAAGGTAAGAGGTTTAATGGATTCACAATTCCACATGGCTGAGGAGGCCTCACAGTTATGGCAGAAAGGAAAGGAGAAGCAAAATCACATCTTACATATAGTGGCAGGCAAGAGGGCATGTGCAGAGAAATTCCCCTTTATAAAACCATCAGATCTCATGAGACTTATTCACCATCAAAAGAACAGCATGAGAAAGACCCACCCCCATGATTCAATTACCTCTCTCCCATGACATGTAGGAATTATGGGAACTACAATTCAAGATGAGATTTGGGTGGGGGCACAGCCAAACGATATCATTTCATCCTTGACTCTTCTGAAATTTCATATCCTCACATTTCAAAACCAATCATGCCTTCCCAACATTCCCCCCAAATCTTAACTCACTTCAGCATTAACTCAATAGTCCACAGTCCAAAGTCTCATCTGAGCCAAGGCAAGTAGTCCCTTCCACCTATGAGCCTGTAAAATCAAAAGCAAGTTAGTTACTTCCTAGATACAATGGGGTACAGGTATTTGGTAGATACATCTGTTCCAAATGGCAGTAATTGGCCAAAAAAAGGGGCTACAGACTCCATGTAAGACTGAAATCCAACAGGGCAATCATTAAACCTTAAAGTTCCAAAATGATCTTCTTTGACTCCATGTCTCACATCCAGGTCATGCTGACACAAGAGGTAGGCTCCCATAGCTCTGGGCAGCTCCATTCCTGTGGATTTGCAGGGTATAGCCCTACTTCTGGCTGCTTTCATGGGCTGACATTGAGTGTCTGTGGTTGTTCCAGGTGCACGGTGCCAGCTGTCAGTGGATCTACCATTTGGGGGTCTGGATGATGGTGGTGCTCTTCTCACAGCTCCACTAGGCAGTGCCCCAGTGGAGACTGTGCCGGGGCTCTAACTCCACATTTTCCTTCTGCACTGCCCTAGCAGAGGTTCTCAATGAGGGCCCCACCCCTGCAGCAAACTTCTGACTGGATATCCAGACATTTCCATACATCCTGTAAACCTTAGGCAGAGGTTCCTAAACCTCAATTCTTAACTTCTGTGTACCCACAGGCTCAACACCACATGGAAGCTGCCAAGGTTTTGCGCTTGCTCCCTCTGAAACCATGGCCCAAGTTGTATCTTGGCCACTTTTAGCCATAGCTGGAGTGGCTGGGATGCAGGGCACAAATTCCCTAGGCTGCACACAGCAGAGGATCCCTGAACCTGACCCAGGAAACCACTTTAACCTCCTAGGCCTCAGGGCCTATAATGGGAGGGGCTGCCTCAAAGGTCTCTGACATGCCCTGGAGACATTTTCCCCATTGTCTTCATGATTAACATTTGGCTCATTACTTCTGTGAATTTCTGCAGCAGGATTGAATTTTTTCCCAGAAAATGGGTTTTTACTTTGTACTGCATTGTCAGTCTACAAATTTTTCAAACTTTTATGCTCTGCTTCCTCTTGAACATTTTGCTGCTTAGAAATTTCTTCCACCAGATACCTTATTATCTCTCTCAAGTTCAAAGTTCCACAGATCTCTAGGGCAGGGGCAAAATGCCACCAGTCTCTTTGCATAGCAAGAGTGGCCTTTATTCCTATTACAAGCTCCTCATCTCCATCTGAGACCACCTCAGCCTGGACTTTATTGTCCATATCACTATCAGCATTTTGGTCAAAGCTATTCAACCACTCTCTAGGAGGCTGCAGTCTTTCCCATATTATCCTCTCTTCTGAGCTCTCTAAGTCTCTAGGAAGTTTCAAACTTTTCCACATTTTCCTGTCTCTTTCTGAGCCCTCCAAATTATACCAGCCTCTGCCTGTTACCCAATTCCAAAGTTGTTTTCACATTGTCAGGTATCTTTACAGTAGCACCCAACACTACCAGTACCAATTTACTGTATTATTCTGTTCTCATACTGCTAATAAAGACATATCTGAGACTGAGTAATATATGGAGCAAAGAGGTTTAATGGACTCACAGTTCCACATGGCTGAGGAGGCCTCGCAATCATAGTGGAAGGCAAAGAAGAAGCAAAGGCGTGTCTTAAGTGGTGGCAGGCAAGAAAGTGTGTGTGCAGGGGAACTCTACTTTATAAAACCACCAGATCCTGTGAGACTCACTTACTATCATCAGAATATTATGGGAAAGACCTGCCCCCATGATTCAATTACCTCCTACTGGGTACCTCCCATGACACATGAAAATTATGGGAGCTACAATTCAATATGAGATTTGGGTGAGAACACAGCCAAACCATATCAGATAATCATGGGGTTTTTGTCTTTAGCTCTGTTTATGTGATGAGTCACATTTATTGATTTGCATATGTTGAACCAGCCTTGCATCCTGGGAATGAAGCCAACTTGATTGTGGTGGATAAGCTTTTTGATTTGCTGCTGTATTCAGTTTGCCAGTATTTTACTGAGAATTTTTGTGTCGATGTTCATCAGGGATATTGGCCTGAAGTTTCCTTTTTTTGTTTTATCTTTACCAGGTTTTAGTATCAGGATGATGCTGGACTCATAAAGTGAGTTAGGGAGGAATCCCTCCTTTTCAATTGTTTGGAATAGTTTCAAAAGAAAGGGTATCAGCTCATCATACTTCTGGTAGAATTCAGATATAAATCCACCTGGTCCTGAGCTTTTAGTTGATAGGCTATTTATTACTGCCTCAATTTCAGAACTTGTTATTGGTCTATTCAGGGATTCAACTTCTTCCTGGTTCAGTGTTGGGAGGGTGTATATGTCCAGGAATTTATCCATCTCTTCTAGATTTTCTAGAAGAGGTGTGTATAGTTTTCTCTGACGGTTGTTCATATTTCTGTGGAGTCAGTGGTAAAATCTCCTTTATCATTTTTTATTGTCTCTTTGATTCTTCTTTTCTTCTTAGTCCAGCTAGTGGTCTATCTACTTTATTTTTTCACAAGCCACCTCCTAGATTCATTGATTTTTATTTTGAAGGATTTTTTGTATCTCTGTCTCCTTCAGTTCTGCTGTGAGCTTGGTTATTTCTTGTCTTCTGCTACTTTGGTTTTTATTGTTGTTGTTTTCCTTGGTTCTCTAGTTCTTTTAGTTGTGATGTTAGAATGTCGATATTAGATCTTTCTAGGTTTTTGATGTGGGCATTTGGTGGTATAAATTTCCCTCTTCACATTGCTTTAGCTGTGTCTCAGAGATTCTGGTATGTTGTCTCGTTGTTCTCATTAGTTTCAAAAAAATTCCTGATTTGTGCCTTAATTTTACTATTTACCCAGGAGTCATTCAGGTCCAGGTTGTTCAATTTCCATACAGTTGTATGGTTTTGAGAGTTTCTTAATCTTGATTTTTGATTGCACTGTGGTCTGAGAGACTATTTATTATGATTTCAGTTATTTTGCATTTGCTGAGGAGTGATTTACTTCCAATTATGTGGCCAATTTTAGAGTAAGTGCCATGTGGTGCTGAGAAGCATGTATATTCTGTTTGGTGGTGGAGAGTTCTGTAGTTATCTCAGGTCCCACTTGATACAGAGCTGAATTCAAGTCCTGAATATCTTTGTTAATTTTCTGTCCTGATGATCTGTCTAATATTGACCGTGAGGGGTTAAAATCTCCCACTGTTACTGCGTGGGAGTCTAAGTCTCTTTGTAAGTGTCTAAGAACTTGTTTTATGAATCTGGATGCTCCTGTATTGGGTGCATATATATTTAGGATAGTTAGCTCTTCTTGTTGAAATGACCTCTTTACCATTAGGTAATGCCCTTCTTTGTCTTTTTTGATTTTTGTTTGCTTAAAGTCTGTTTTCTCAGATCCTAGGATTGCCACTCCTGCTTTTTGCTGTTTTCCATTTGCTTGGTAAATTTTCCTCCATCCCTGTATTTTGAGCCTATGTGTGTCTTTGCATGTGAGATGGGTCTCTTGAATATAGCACATTGATAGATCTTGACTCTTTATACAGTTTGTCATTCTGTGGCTTTTAATTGGGGCATTTATCTCATTTATATTTAAGGTTAAAATTGTTACGTGTGAATTTGATCCTATCATCATGATACTACCTGATTATTTTGCAAACTTGTTTATGTAGTTACTTCATAGTTTCAGTGATCTGTGTACTTCAGTGTGTCTTTGTAGTGGCTGGTACCAGTTTTTACTTTCCATATTTCGTGCTTCCTTCAGGAACTCTTGCAAGGAAGGCCTGGTGGTTATGTATTTCCTCAGCATTTGCTTGTCTGAAAAAGGTTTTATTTCTCCTTTGCTTATGAATCTTAGTTTGCCCAAATATGTAATTTTAGGTTGGGAATTCTTTAAGAATGTTGAATATTGTCCTCCAATGTCTTCTGGCTTATAGGGTTTCCACTGAGAATTCTGCTGTTTGTCTGATGGGCTTCCTTTTATAGGTGAACTGGGTGTTCTCTATGGCTGCCCTGAACATTTTTTCCTTTGTTTCAACCTTGGAGAATTTGATGATTATGTGTTTTGGGATTGATCTTCTCATGGAGTATCTTATTGGGATTCTCTGGATTTCCTGAATTCAAATGTTGGCCTGTCTTGCTAGGTTGAGGTTCTCCTGGATGATATCCTGAAGTGTGGTTTTTAACTTGGTTTTGTCCTTCATCTCTTTCAGATACCCCAACCAGTTTTAGGTTCAGTCTTTTTACATAATCCCATAATTCTTGGAGGTTTGTTAATTCCTTTTCATTCTTTTTCCTTTAATCTTCTCTGCCTGCCTTATTTCGGCAAGATAGTCTTCAAGCTCTGATATCCTTTTCTTCTGCTTGGTCTATTTGGCTATTCATACTTGCATTTGTATTGTAAAGGTCTTGTGTTGGGTTTCTTAGCTCCATCAGGTCATTTAAGTTCTTCTTTAAACTGGTTATTCTGGTTAACAGCTCCTATAATTTTTAATCATGGTTCTTAGCTTCTTTTCAGTGGGTAAGAACATACTTCCTTAGCTCAGTGAAGTTCATTATTACTTGTCTTCTGAAGTCTACTTCTGTTAATTCATCCATCTCAGCCACAGCCTAGTTCTGTGCCCGTGCTGGAGACATATTGTGATCATTTGGAAGAGGCACTCCTTTTGAGTTTTCAGTGTTTTTATGTTGATTCTTTCTCATCTTCATGGGTTTATCTACCTTTGATCTTTGAGCCTGCTGACCTTTGGATGGGGATTTTGTGGGAGTCTTCTGTTGTTTTTGTTGCTCTCTGTTTTTCTTTTAGCAGTCAGGCCCCTTTTCCATAGTGCTGCTGCAGCTTGCTGGGGTTCCACTCCAGACCCTATTTGCCTGGGTCCCTCCCACACCTGGAGTTATCACCCAATGGAGGCTGCAGAACAGCAAAGATGGCAGCCTGCTCCTTCCTCTGAACTCTCTGTCCCAGAGGGTCACTGACCCGATGCCAGCCAGAAGGCTCCTACATGAGGCATCTGCAGACCCCTGTTGGGAGGTCTCACTCAGTCCGGAGGAGCTGGATCAGGGACCCACTTAAATAAGCAGTCTGGCTGCCCTTTGGCAGAGTCATTGTGCTATACTGGGTATAATCTTTCTTCTCTGGGCTGCCCTGACTCTCCAGAGCCGGCAGGCAGAAAAGACTAAGACCGCCGATCCAGGATACTACACCTGCCCCTCCTCCTAGGGGCTCCTCTCAGGGAGATCATAGTTCTGTCCATAAACCCCTGGCTGGGGATGCTAAAAATCCTGCAGGGAGGCCCCACCCAGTGAGGAGGAATGGGTCAGGATCCCACTTAAAGAAGCAGTCTGGCCATGAACTGTCACAGCGGCTGTGCTGTGGGAAATTGCTCCCTGCTCAGACTGCCCTGTCTCACTGGCACTGGTGTGAGGAGAAAATGGCCTACTGGAGCTGCAATGATCATAGCTGCCCGTTTCCTGCCAGAACTCAGTCTTTTTAGGCATTGTCCAGCCTGCTGCACTGGGCTGGTGGGGATTCCAAGCCACTGGGTTTTAGCTTGTGGGGTTTCATGGGAATAGGGCCTGCTGGGCAAGGCCACTTCACTCCCTGGCTTCAGCCTCCTGCCCATGGAAGTGGATGGGTCTCCTGCCTCACTGGAGTTCCCGCAGTTGGAGTATGCAAAAATCCTGTGTCTCAGTGCTTGCCTGAGTGGCTGCCTACCTGAGCAGCTGCCGTGAGCACAGCTCTCTTCTTGGGACCCAAGGCCCTGGTGGCATGGCCCCATGAAGGGACCTCCTGATCCATGGGTTTCACAGGTCCATGGGAAAAATGTGGTTTTCGGGGCCATGTAGCACAATCCCACATGGTCTCCCTTGGCTGAGACAGGGAGCTCTCTTTGCCCCATGCAGCTCCCAGGTGGTCCCTCACTCCACCCTGCTTTCCCTCACTCTCTTTATGTTGCACCAACAGCCTATCAGTCCCAATGAGAGAACCTGGGTACCTCAATTGAAGATGCAGAACCACTTGCCATTTTCATTCTTCTTGATGGGAGCCACAGACTGGAGCTGTTTCTATTTGGCCATTTGGCTTGTTTCCCACAAAGACATTCTTTGGAAGTTTTCTTTTATTTGTATAGACCATGGAGTGGGAATGTGAATAAAATTAAAAGTCATTATTTTTTAAGTACAATTAATAATTGAATTACATTTCTATATTTTTAAATACACAGTGATTACAAGCCCTTTAACAGAGAGAAGTGTCCCAAAAGAGAAAGGATAGGTGCCAATATTTGAAACATCAGATGTCTCCCTGGGGAGCATGTCTCCCCCTGAGCAGTGGGTCTTTGATTTTCTTGCCATTTGTATGATGTTTATTTCTTTTTTGTCCATTTGTGCAAAATATTTTTCAAGTCTAGAAGCTGTACAAGGCACCATGCCAGGCTCTAGGGATGCAGATAAATTTAGTGTAGATGATCAGAATTTCCAAAAGAAGATAATAGCAGATGTAGGCCTAGTCCTCAGTGTACACCCTGCCACAAAAATCTATTCCCAGCCTATCTTTTCCAATCCTTGAAGCAATTTTATACCAAAGATGTGACCTATTTTGAACTTGAGTGGTTGGATGCATCTATTGTTGTCCCACAAAATTCTGTGTGAAAAAAGCTTTCTGTTGATTACAGTTGAGAGAAACTCTTCCCAGACACCAGACAAGAGAAAATATGACATAATCTCTCTCTTCCTCTGTTTCTCTGATCTCCATTACTAGGCAGAATGAATAGAAACCATTTTATTTTCTCTTTAATCTTCCAAATCTGGTGCTGGGGCTCATGATTTGTTATCAACATAACTCATTCATTCTATCCTTAGGGAATATTAACTAGTGCCATCTGAGAATGGCCTGATTCATGAGACTCGAGGAGTTTGCAAGAGGTAGAAGTACCATATTTTTCTTTTCCAGGCTAGCACTAAGGTCCCAGCTCTGGGGACCTGGTGCTCATAGAAGTATGGAGTAGCCCACCTCACTTTCTCCAAAGTAGGTGTGTGGAAGGAAACATTTTTATTATAATAGCCAACTCACTTCCACATAGACAGATGCTAAATAAAATGTTTTTTATACAAGACTACTGGGTTGTGAAGACTTTGGTAATGAGTAAACCTGTCAAAATAGCATTACCAGGGACAAGAGGATGAGATTCATGACTTTGATGATAGAACTTTCTGCTGTAAAAGTATTTGACCTCTAAATACAACTATTTCCTTATTTTTCTTTTTGTATACTACTTTTACTAAAGGTCATCATGCTTAGTTCCAAGAAGAATTGATGAATTTTCTCATTAAGGAACTAAAGTTCACGGACATCAAAGGAATTGTCCCATGTTACCTAGTTACAAGGTAGTAGAGCATTAAATCTGCCCCTCATCTTTACATATTAGGATGGGTACTTTTTTCATGGGTACAAACTGTACATATTATTGAATTTCAAATATAATACTGCTGATGGGCTGATATTGATTAGGAGACTTTCCAGCACGGCTCGTTTGAATTGGGGAGTGTGTCTAATCCAACTGGTTAGGAACTAAGGATGATCTGAGGAACATATGATAGAGACAAATTGATTTGATCATTCCAGAGAACAAACCTTTTTCCCTCAGTGACACTATTTCTAAAATGAGGTATGATGGATTTTGCATGTGACCATGAAATAATCAGTCTTTACTCTTTGTTTTCTAAACCATTTACCTTATTAATGGCTGCATGTTTAAACATTTGATATTTACATTGCGTTGTTAATACTATCTGCCCACAGCCTGTTTTTTCCCCCACCCCCCCACCCCCGATTCCATGTGTTTTAATCACTACTTTAAAAAAAAACTGTGTAACATGGGCTCCTGGCTAATGTTCTTGTCATGGATTTTAGGCTGTCTCCAAACCCATCTGCCAAACAGGACAAAACACAGCCAGTGTGACTGTCATTTTTCCCACCAATGCTATTTGTTATCTGCTGAGGCATGTTGCATGATTAGCCAGCCACTGGATTGGATTGACATGTTGTAGTCTAATTGAACTGACATTGGAAATCTTTTTAAATCTCTTATATCTAAGATATTGTGCTTAGTTTTTATGAGGCAACAGAGGAAAAGAGGGATGGAGAGCTTAAAGTCTAGTAGGAAATAATGATATATAAATAACTAATGAAAATATAGGGCCAGGAAAAATACATTATACTATAGGTAAATATTGCTATGGGAGAAAAAGTGAAAAACTAATTTTGGCAGACCTGAGAAATGTTTCTTAGAGGTGTAACATTTGAGCTCAGCTCTCAGGGATGAGTTAGATTTTCTTCTGTATACCAATGAGTGAGGAGAAGAATTCTAGGCTGAGGGAATATTGAGATCAGATAGGGCTGCAGGAGTATGAAAGTATAGGAAACCACTAGTAGTGAAAGAATTTGAAATATGACTAGAGAATTGGAATAAATGTGAGGTGTGTTAGGCCATAAAATCAGGCAGAAGTAGTAGCAGTCTTGAGATGTGTAGGTTTGCCAGATTTAACAAATAAAAAGAGAATGATCAGTTAAATTTGAACTTCAGCTAAACAAGTGTTTTCTTAGTGTCAGTGTGTCACAAATGTTGGATGAAGACATATATATACATATATATATATACTACAAATTACTGATTTTCTAAAAGTCAGATTTCTCAAAATGTCCAACAGCAAGAATGAAAGAGCCTGATAACTCGGGGAGAAAGTATGGCTGTTTGATATAAAATTATAGAGGAAAATTCAAAGCCTGACAATCTTTGTATTGCATTTGCATGCCACAAGAGAACATTTGCTGCAAAAGAGGCACTAAATAATTAAGTGGACAAAATGACTTGGCCAGCTCACGTCAGCAGCAGCATCTGTCCTGGTCACTTCAGTACCCCAGAGCTTGTGCAGTGGATTATGAATGAGGTTACTATGTTGGCAGAGTCAGAAGCAATGTATAAACCCAACAACAGGTGCTCCATCTTATAAGGATTAGGTAGACTAAGTAAATCCAAGAATCTGCAGGTGGAAGTGAATGTGCCTCTGTATGTGGTCACTACCAGTAACTTAGCTAGGCAATTTCCATTTCTTGTCCCCACTACTTTAGGCTGTGTGGGTCTAGAGCAGGGGTCAGCAAACCATGGCTGATGGCCAAATCTTTCCCATAGCCCTTTTTTTCCCCATGACTCCATGAGCTAAGAATGTTTTTTTTCCCATTTTTAAAAAGTTGTTAAAAAATACATGATAGGGACTAAGTGGCTTTGAAAATCTAAAATGTTTATTTGCTGGCCCTTTATAGAAGAAGTTTGCTGATCCCTGGTCTAGGTGTTGGGGGGTCCCAGGGAGGAATGATGCTTCTTCTAGGGGATACAGTAAGAATTCCATTGCACTTAAAGCTGCAACTGCCATCTGGTTATTTTGGATACCTTGTGCTTATAGGTCAGCAGGCAAAGAATGGGGTTATGGGCAAAAGTGATTGACCCTATTATGAGGTGGTAGAGTTGCTGCTATACATTTTTGGGAATTGGTTGTTGTATTGAGGGATCTTTTATTAGTCTCATACAAAGTTTTAACTCAAATGTGCAGGTACAGCAACCATGTTCTGATAAGAGCATGGTAACTAGAACCCAGATACTTTACAGATGAGGATCACCCTGCCAGGCAAACCACCAGTCCAGTAGAAGTGCTAGATGAGCCAGAGGAGGGAGTCTAGAATGGGTGATGGGGTTGGGACATGATTATCCCAGCCATGGGATCAATTGTAGCAGGTAAAATTCTCCTCTGGTAAACTTTTTCCAAAATTACAACTAACCAGAATCCTGGACAAACACTGTCTGGATAGGGTGAAGTTCATGTAAGAAGCAAGTGAGTGGTACAAGGAATGGAATTTGGTAGTAGCTCTTGGTGCTGCCCCCAGATTTCATTTGCTAGGCCAACGTACCCACCCAATGGTTGCTGTTAATGGCTCACGATTGCCCACTTCTTCTGAGATTGTCCTTGCCTGGACAGAAGCTATCTCATCTGCCTCACATGGAAGGTTAGCTCCCTTTGTCCCAGGAGCAGCCTATTGGCAATGACTAATCGCACAAAGGAAAAAGAAGACCATTCCTCTTGCTTAAAAGTGACACCAGCTCTGAAGCTTTCTTCATCCCCTAGATTGCCTGTGGCATTAGGACTGAAGCGGCCTTCCACTGAGCTCACATTCATGCTTTGTTTTCCCTTGATAGTAGTATTCCATGCTACTTCCTTCTTATCTTTCTTGAGGACTCCCTCAATAAATCAATTTTACATAAATTATCGTTTTAGGTTTTGCCTCTAGGATACTTGACCTAACGCAAAGACCTGTACGATCTGGCCACTGCATACGTTGCTAAACTCATTTCCTACTACTTTTCCTCTTAAAATTTTGATTCCAGCTGCACTGGTCTGCTTGCTGTTTCTTCACATGCTAAGCACCTGCCATTCTCAGGGCCATTATTTTTCTCCCAATATGAACCCTATTCTCTTGATAGCCATTGGGTTTCACTCCCTCACTTCATGCATATTTTTAATCAAATGCCACCTGTTGAGAAAAGTCTTTTCTGGATACTATTCTATCTAATGTAGGACATTCTGTCTTTCCATCTACTTGTCCTTCTCTACTATTTTTCCATATATCATTTTATTACATGACATGCTACTATATATTTCTTTCTTTGTGTATTGTCTACCTCCCTGACTAGAATACAAACACCAAAATGATAGGGAATTTTCTATTCCATTTGCTGTAATATCCTTGCTGCTTATAAGAATGTCAGAAAAATAGTAGGCATTCTGTAAAGGATGTTACTGTATGACAGTCACTCCACTCAATAAGTTCTGAATCTTGAATTCAACCCCAAATGTATCTGGCTCCAAAGATCTTGCTTTTGGTTTTGAACCCTGTCACTGCATGTTTGTTCTTCTCAGCTGCTCCGTTTACCAAATCATTTATGCCAATTCACTTGATATCAGAATTCCAGTGAGGCTAAAATCCTTGAAATTCCCATATATTAGTGTGTATATATATATATATATATATATATATATATATATATATATATATATATATATATATATATATACATACACAGAGAGAGAGAGAGAGAGAGAGCCATCTGCTATAACAAATTGAATCCAAAATTTCAATGGTTTAACATAATAAAAGTTTATTTTTTGCTCACATAAAGCCCAGTGAGTAGAGTGTGAGGAAAATAGGTTGGTGTTTTGTTCTACGTAGCCATTTGGAGTCCTAGGTTGATGGCAACATGCCATCCTTAATACAAAACTTCTAATGTTGCCCTGAGGGTCCATGAGCAGCAAAAATAGAAGATCGCAAGGTATTAAAAAACACACACACACACTCCCTCTCTCTGTATATATATATATACATTTTTTTATCAGCTGGGTCTAGAAATAGTGTACTTCACTTCCACTAGCATTAAATTAGCTAGTAGTCATATTGCCCCAAATGAATGCAAAACAAGTTAGGAAATATAGCACTTTGTCTTGTAGCCCTTTCATGGCAATGACTATATACAGTGTAAGGGAGCACAAGTTTTTGATGGACAGCTAATCATATCTACTACAAGCTGTCTCCACTGCCAGTGGTTATTCACGTGCATCTTTCCTTCCATAACAGAACACACCATCCCTTCCCATGGGAGAAAAATCCAATGCTGCATTCAGTTACTGCATCTAGATCACCCTGGAAACAGAATCTCCCATTATTTGACTAGCCTTGATCCAGGAAATTGAAGTGGTACAGGAGAACTTTAAACTCAGAGTTTTACAGAGAAGCAAAAAAAATATTCTTGTCCACAATCTTCGGTCTACTTGGGATGAATTTCTCTTTTGTAGTCATTATCTCCTTAGGCTTGAGACTTTCACATTGCCCAGCAATTTTTTTTTTTTAATCACAGAAACAGATGGTACTAAAGTTCTAACCAGTGTTTTACTAAGCAAGGTATTCAGCGATTACTTTCTCTCTCCCAATCGACACTATGTAATTGTGATTATAACGTTTGTTAGTCTTTGCTTAAAGTTTTTTTAGAAAAATTTCTTGCTTTCCCATTTGCTATGTCACTACACACTAATTAGGGAGAAATATGTCTCTTGTGGTTCAAATAAGATAAAAGAAAGTCATTATTTTGTTGGAACACATCACCGGCAATTACTAGAGGAAGTGGCTACAGGTTGTATGTTAGAGCCCTCAAAAACACTCTCCCATTGCCAAGTGAGTTAACACCAGATCTAGCACTGAAGAAACCACTGAATAATTCAATTCTCTTTTCCATGCTGAGAGCAGTGCAGGTAATCATTCTCACTTAACCTTGTACTTGATAATGAACAAAATGAGTGTGAAATCCTGTGGTTGATATCTTTGTTGTATCTTGAAAATAAATTTTGTATCATTTTCGTCAAAAGATTAAAAGTATGATCTGACCTTTGGAAGGAACTGAGAGAAACTTTATATATGTGCACTGATTTGGCCATTGTAGTAGATTATACATCAGTGATAATTAATGGCACCTATCAATATTTATACCCTTGTATAGTCCCCTTCTAAATGGACTCTGGGCTTGGTTCTATGACTGGCTTTGGTCAATAGGACACCAACAAACATGAAAAAACAGCAACCAGTTAAGTTTTTGAACACGAAGGCTTACCCTTTGGAATGTTGTGACCACCATGTTTGAAGCCTAGGCTTTTCTGCTGAAGAGAACATGTAATGGTTTACCAAGGTTCTCTGGCTGACAGCCCCAGCCCCAACTCAGATCCAGTTAGGCTGCCAGATTATAGCTTCATGAGGGACTTTAGGAGAAACTAGCCAAAAAACAAACAAACAAACAACCTGACAGCCTAACCTAGCCCAAATTGCAGAATCTCAAGCAAATACTTTAGGTTATACTTTAAACCTCTGAGTTTTGGGACTTTGTTACATAGCAATAGATAACTGATATAACTATGGCGTATTTATTTGGACAAGATATATTCCAAATATAAAAATTCTCAGCATCTTTTTTGCAACAATCTGAACCTTACCCTCTGCCATTTGTCGTTAACTTTTCCTCACACTTGAATTACTTCAGAAACCAAATGATTTGTTGCAGAGACTTCTGGCTTCCAGCTAGGTCCTTTCACCACTCTCTTACCTTAGTTTCCTGAGGGATCCCATCTTTCCTATCTGTCTATTTTCATTCTACTTTTATTATCTGCCCTTAATCCTGTGGTATTTCTCAGGTTTCTTTCAGCTCTATTGACCATTCAGAGTTAGAAAATGTGGTTGAGTCAGGGTAGTAACTGAATAAACTATTCCAGTTGAGTCTTAAAATGGGGAGGCTGAGATATATTTATATTCTTGTTGTCCTCAACCAGGTTGAATATTTAGCCTATAACACATCTGGCAATTTTCCTACATTTTTTATCTCTTGTGTTATTGTTTCTTGAAGCCCCTCCAGTTAAACTTTAGTCTTATGGGCATGGTGTTCTGTGTGTTGAAATGGAAATAGAATGAGCTCTCCAGCCATGAGGCACAATTTCAAGCTATGGTTCTTTGGAGTTCTAATTGTATAACTACAAGGCATTTTACTAACATACATGAGCCTTAGATTTTCAACTTATATAATAATATTTTTTCCTTATAAATTTGTTGATAGGATGTAACAATGAAAATATAAAATTCCTTGAGCAATTCCAGTAAGACAAGGTAGGGACTCAATGAATGATAATTATCATCAGGATTAAATATAGAAATTTAAAAGAAGTTGACAGTTGATTCTCCCCCAAGCCTGTTCTTCCAGCTGGGTCTGAATCTCATTGATGTATTCTGATATATTTTAAAAATTTAATGTGATTTATTTTACTAGTATTTTATGGAAATTGAATTGGAGGACTAATGATAATAGCCAGTAATTATTAAGCACTTAGTACATGACAGGCACCATTCTAAACATTTTACATGTGTTTGTCAAATATTCGCAAGAACACTATTAGAGAACATGATATTTTTATTTCATTTTACAGTAGAGGAAACTAGATATAAAATTATTCCTTGATGCAAGCTTGCCAAAGGCAGTCTTAGCTGACAGGAAAACAGAGCCAGAATTTACCCAAAGGAATCTAGTTTGAAACCTGTAGTTGTGAACACTTCAGCTTTGCAATCCTGCCTTTCCAAAATTCATTTAGATGAGTGATTAGTGAATTATTTTTGCCACAAACACCAAATTTCTTACTGAAGTCGGTTTATTTTTTTTGTCCTGAACACAGACTGCCATTATCAGATTGTTTTTATTCTGATTTCAGTTCAATGGAAAATTACCTGTTCCTAAATATCCATAATAAATCTTACCCTTTTTAAAGTGGAATCCATCCCTGCCTTCTCCTCTCTCCCAATTCCAGAAGGAAGTACCTTCAGTAAGAGAAAGACTCTTTCTACTTGACATGGACATGGATTTAAATTGTAGAATTTAGGAGGCAGAGCAAGATGGCAGAAGAGACGGCTCCACTGATCATCCTCTGCTCCGCCACTAGGCAAGGACCCCAACTTAACAACTATCTATATAGGAAAAAGAAAAAACTTTCATAAGAATTAAAAATCAGGTGGACACTCATAGTACCTGGTTTTAACTTCATATCACCAAAAGAGGCACTAAAGAGAAACAGTCCCGAATCTCCAGCCACCCTCCAACCTCCCCCACCCCCACCTGGGAGAACTCAGCAATTGTGAGGCATTGAACTCTGCTGCTCTGTTAGAGCAGAAAGGAAAAGTAGACCAAATTCAGTTGATGCCTACCCACAGAGGGAGCATTTAAACCAGTCCTAGCCAGAGGAAAATCACTGATGCCAGCGGGAAACCATCAATGCCAGCAGTCTGAACTTGAATGCCTGAGTACCTGCAACCTCGCCACCAAGGGCCAAAGGGCTCTTGGTTTCTAGGCAAACTTGAAAGGCAGTCTAGGCCATAAGGACTGCAACTCTTAGGCAAGATCCTGGGCAGAACTAGGTCTGAGTACAGCGGACTGGGGAGGCATGTGACATACTGAGACACTGGCTGGGGCAGCCAAGCAAGTACTAGCATCATCCTTACGCTAAACCAAGGCTGCACAGCTTGTTGCTCCAAAAGAGAACACTTCCTTCCACTTGAGGAGAGGAGAAGGAAGAATGAGGAGGACTTTTTGTCTTGCATCTTGAATACCAGCTCAGCCACAGCGGGATGTGGCACCAGTCAGTCATTAGGCCCCCGTTCCAGGTCCTAGCTCCCAAACCACATTTCTAGACACACCATGGACCAGAAGGGAACCTGCTTTCTTCTCCTAGAGGTCCTGCCAGCATTCATCATCTGCTAACTGAAGAGCCCTTGAGCCCTGAACTACCAGCAGCAATACCCAGGTACTACATCGAGGGCTTTGGTGAGCCCCGAAGACTTGTTGGCTTCAGGTTAGATTCAGCCACATTACCAGCTGTGGTGGCTATGGGGCAAAACTCCTCCTGCTTAAGAAAAGCAGAGGGAAAAGTAAAGGGGACTTTGTCTTGCACCTTAGGTGCCAATACTGCCACAGCAGGATAGAGCACCAAGCAAGTTCTTTTGGTCCCCAATTCCAGGACTCGACTCCTGGACATCATTTCTAGACCTGCCCTGAGCCAGAGGGGAGTCCACAGTCCCGAAGGGTGAGTTCCAGGCTAGGCAAGCATTCACCACAAACTGACTTAAGAGACCTTGGGCCTTAAGTGAACGTGGTAGTCTGGCAGTACTCCTTGTGGCCAGGTATGGCGGTGGCTATGGGGTGAGTTTCTTCTGCCATTGGAAAGGGGAAGAAAGAGTGAGAGAGACTGTCTTGTGGTTTGACTGCCAGCTCAGCTGCAATACAATACCAGGTAAACTTCTAAGGTGTTTTACTCTAGTCTCTGATTCCTGGATGGCACCTCTAGACCCACCCAAGGGTTGGGGGACATTGCTGCCCTGAAGGAAAGAACACAGACCTGGGTGGCTTTGCCACCTGCTAATTTTAGAGCCCGAGGGCCTTGAACAAACATAGGCAGTAGCCAGAGAATGGTTACATCAGTCTTTGGGTGAGACCCAGCATTGTTCTGGCTTTAGGTCTGACCTAGTGCAATCAGAGTCATAGTGGACACAGGGGTGATTGTGTCACTCCACACACAGCTTTAGGTGGCTCAGAACAGAGGAGAAAGACTGCATGTTTGGGAGAAAGTAAGGGAAGATAAGAGTCTCTGCCTGGTAATCTAGAGAATTTTCTGGTATCTTGTCCAAGACCATCAAGACAGTATCTCTATGAGTCTGCAAGAACAACGATGTTACTGAGCTTGGGGTGCAGAAACAGTTTAGATCACAATACCTAAGTTTTTTCAAATATCTTGAACACCTTCCCAAGAAGGGCAGCTACAAATAAGCCCAGATAGTGAAGACTATAATAAATACCTAACTCTTCGATGCCCGGACACCAAAGAATATCTACTAGCATCAACACCATACAGGAAAACATGGACTCAACAAATAAGTAAGGCACCAGGGACCAGTCCTGGATAAACAGACACATGACCTTACAGGCAGATAACTCAAAATAGCTGTGTTGAGGAAATTCAAGATAACACGGAGAAGGGATTCAGAATTCTATCAGATAAATTTAACAAAGAGATTGAAATAATTTAAAAGAATCAAGCGGACATTCTGGAGATGAAAAAATGCAATTGGCATACTGAAGAATCCTTAGAGTTCTTTGATAGCAGAATGGATCAAGCAGAAGAAATAGCTCAAAGATAGGCTATTTGAAAATACACAGTCAGAACAGACAAAACAACAACAAAGCACACCTACAGGATCTAGAAAATAGCTTCAAAAGGGCAAATCTAAGAGTTATTGGCCTTAAAGAAGAGGTAGAGAAAGAGATAGGGATGGAAAGATTATTCAACGGAATAATAACAAAGAACTTCCCAAACGTAG
This sequence comes from Gorilla gorilla gorilla, assembly GCF_029281585.2. Lineage (NCBI taxonomy): Eukaryota > Metazoa > Chordata > Mammalia > Primates > Hominidae > Gorilla > Gorilla gorilla. The sequence goes on along the minus strand of NC_073233.2, from coordinate 36,176,452 downwards.
AGAAAGATATTAATATTCAAGTACAAGAAGCTTATAGAACAGTAAACATGTTTAACCCAGAGGAGACTACCTAAAGGCATTTAACGATCAAACTCCCAAAGGTCAACAATAAAGAAAGAATTCTAAAAGCAGCAAGAGAAAAGAAATAACATACAATGGAGCTTGAATATGTCTGACAGCAGACTTTTCAGTGGAAACCTTACAGGCCAGGAGAGAGTGACATAACATACTTAAAATACTGAAGGAAAAAACTTTTACCCCAGAATGGTATTTTAGGTAAAAATATCCTTCAAACATGAAGGAGAAATAAAGATTTTCCTAGACAAACAAAAGCTGAGGGATTTCATCAACACCAGGTTTGTCCTACAAGAAATGCTAAAGGAAATACTTGAATCAGAAAGAAAAAGACATTAATTATCATCTGAAGGTACAAAACTTACTGGTGTGATAGTAAGTACACCAAAAAATACAGAATATTATAACACTCTAACTGTGGTGAGTAAACTACTCTTATCCAAAGCAGAAAGACTAAGTGATGAACCAATCAAAAATAATAACTATAAAAACTTTTCAAGACCTAGTATAGTAAGATATAAATAAAAAGATGAAAAAATTAAAAACCAGGAGGACAAAGTTCAGGTGAGTTCTTATTAGTTTTCTTTTTGTTTGTTTGCATATGTGAATAGTATTAAGTTGTTATCAGGTTAAAATAATGGGTTATAAGATAGTATTTGCAAACCTCATAATAATCTCAAACCAAAACCATACTATGGATACACAAAAATAAAAAGCAAGAAACTAAATCATGTCACCTGAGAAAATCATCTTCACTAGAGGAAGACAGGAATGAAAGAATGTAGAAAGAGAAGACTACAAAACAACCGGAAAACAAATAACAAAATGGCAGGAGTAAGTCCTTATTTATCAGTAATAACATTGAATGTAAATGGACTCCAATCAAAAGACCTAGACTGTCAAAATGGATGAAAAAATAAGACCCATTGATCTGTTGCTTACAAGAAACACACTTTACCTATAAAGACACACCTAGACTAAAAAAAGGACAAAGATATTTCATGCTAATGGAAACTAAAAAAGAGCAGGGGTCACTATACTTATATCAGACAAAATAGATTTCAAGATGAAAACTATAAGAGGCAAAGGAGGTCACTATATAATGATAAAGGAGGTCACTGTATAATGATAAAGGGGTCAATTCAGCAAGAGGGTATAACCATTTTAAATATATATGCACCCAACACTGGAGCACACAGTTATATAAAGGAAATATTATTAGAGCTAAAGGGAGAGATAAGCCCCAATACAGTAATAGCTGGAAATTTCACCCCACTTTCAGCATTGGACAGATCTTCCAGACAGAGAATCAACAAAGAAACATCAGACTTAATATGCACTATAGACCAAATGGATATAATAGATAACAGAACATTTCATCGAAGAGCTGCAGAATACACACTTTTTTTCCTGAGAAAATGGTTCATGCTCAAGGATACATCGTAGGTTACAAAATAAATCTTAAAACATTAAAAAAACTTGAAATAATATCAAGCATCCTCTCTGACTACATTGGAATACAACTAGAAATTATTAACATGAGGAATTTTGGAAACTATACAAGAACATGGAAATTAAACAATATGCTCCTGAATGACCCATGGGTCAATGAAGAAATCAAAAAAATTGTTGAAACAAATGATAATGGAAACACAACATACAAAAACCTATGGGATACAGCAAAAGCAGTACTAAGAGAGAAGCTTATAAATGCCTACATCAAAAAACAGGAAAATCATAAAATAATCTAATGATGCATCTTAACTAGAAAAGCAAGAGCAAATCAAACCCAAAATTAGTAAAAGAAATAATAAAGATCAGAGCAGAAATAAATGAAACTGAAATAAAAAAAAGATCCAATGAAACAAGAAGGTGGGGTTTTTTTTTGAATGGTTAAACAAAATTGACAAACCATTAGCTAGACTACTTACAAAAAAAGATTCAAATAAAATCAGAAATGAAAAAGGAGACATTGCAAATAATACTGCAGAAATTCAACAGATCAGTAGAGGCAGCTATGAGCAACTATATGCCAATAAATTGGAAAATTGGAGAGAAATTGACAAATTCCTAGCAACATACAACCTACCAAGATTGAACCAGGAAGAAATCCAAAACCTGAACAGACCAATAACAAGCAATGAGACTGAAGTCATAATAAAAAGTCTGTTGGAAAAGAAAAGCACAGGACCTGATGACTTCCCTGCTGAATTCTACCAAACATTTAAAGAAGAAATAATACAAATCCTACTTAAACTATTATGAAAATAGAGGGGGAGGGAATACTTCCAAAATCATTCTATGAGGCCAGTGTTACCCTGACACCAAAACCAGAAAAAATACATTAAAAAAAAGAAAACTATAGGCCAATATCTCTGACTATTGATGCAAAAATCCTCAACAAAATACTGGCAAACTGAATTCAACAATATATTAGATCATTTATCATGACCAAGTTGTATTTATCCCTTGGATGCAAAGATGGTTCAACATATGCAAATCAATCAATGTGATATATCATGTCAATAAAATGAAGAATAAAAGCCATATGATTATTTCAATTGATGCGGGAAAAGCATTTGAAAAATTCAATATCCCTTCATGATAAAAATCTTTAAAAACTGATGATAGAAGAAACATATCTCAACATAATAAAAACTATATATAACAGACCCCAGCTAGTATACTGAATGGGGAAAAAAATGAAAGCTTTTCCTCTAAGATCTGGAACATGACAAGGATGCTCACTGTTACCACTGTTATTCAATATAGAACTGAAAGTCCTAGCTAGAACAATCAGACAAAAGAAAGATATAAAGGACATCCAATTTAGAAGGGAAGAAGTCCAGTTATCCTGTTGGCAGATGAGATGAGATGATCTTACATTTGGAAAAACTTAACACTCCACAAGGAAACTATTAGAATTGATAAATTCAGTAAAGTCATGGTATACAAAATTAATATGCAAAAATCAGTAGAGTTTCTATATGCCAATAGTGAGCAATCTAAAAAATAAAAAAGTAATTCCACTTGTAATAGCCTCAAATAAAATTAAATACCTAGGAATTAACCAAAGAAGAGAAAGATCTCCATTTAAAAAAAAAATCTATAAAACACTGAAGAAAGAAATTGGCAGACACCAAAAAAATGAAGATATTTCATGTCCACAGATTGAAAGAATCAATATTATTAAAATATCCATACTACCCAAAGCAATCTACAGATTCAATGCAATTCCTATCAAAATATCAATGACATTCACCACAAAAATAGAAAAAACAATCCTAAAATTTACATGGAACCACAAAAGACTCAGAATAGCCAGAGCTATACTAAGCTAAAAGAACAAAATCGGAGGAATCACATTACCTGACTTAAAATTATACTACAAATTATAGTACCGAAACAGCATGATACTGGCATTAAAACAGACACACAGACCAAAGGAACAGAATAGAGAACCCAGAAACAAACTCACACACCTACAGTGAATTCATTTTTGACAACAGTGCCAAAAATGTACACTAGGGAAAAGAAACTCTCTTCAATAAATGGTGCCGAAGAATGAAACTAGACCCCTATCTCTCACTATATACAAAAATCAAATCAAAATGAATTAAAGACTTAAACCTAATATTTCAAACCTAAGACCTGAAACTACTTCAAGAAAATGCGGGGGACAATCTCCAGGACATTGACATTTGGTGTTGATCTGAATACACCAAAAATTTCTTGAGTAATAACCCACAAGCATAGGCAACCAAAGCAAAAATGGAGAAATGGGATCACATCAAGTTAAAAAGCTTCTACACAGCATAGGATACAATCAACAAAGTGAAGAGACAACCCACAGATTGGGAAAAAATTTTTTGTAAATTACCCATCTGACTAAAGATTAATAACCAGAATATATAAGAAGTTCAAACAACCCTATATAGGAGAACATTTGATGATCCAATCAAAAGATGGGCAAATGATTTGAATAGATATTTCTCAAAAGAAGACATACAAATGGCAGACAGGCACATGAAAAGGTGCTCAGCATCGCTGATCATCAGAGAAATGCAAGTCAAAACTGCAATGAGCTATCATCTCATCCCAGTTAAAACGGCTTATTTCCAAAGGCAGGTAATGACAAATGTTGGCGAGGATGTAGAGAAAAAGGAATTCTTGTACGTTGTTGGTGGGAATGTAAATTAGTACAACCACTATTGAGAACAGTTTGGAGATTCCTCAAAAAAAAAAAAAAAAACTAAACTAAACTAAAAATTGAGCTACCATATAATTCAGCAACCTTACATGTGGGTATATACCCCAGAAAAGGAAATCAGTATATTGAAGAGATATCTGGACTCCTATGTTTGTTATAGCACTGTTCACAATAGCCAAGATTTGAAATAGCCAACTAAGTGTCCATCAACAGATGAATGAATAAAGAAAACTTGGTACATATACATAATGGAGTACTATTCAGCCATAAAAAAAGAGATTCAGTCATTTGCAATAACATGGATGGAACTAAATATCATTGTATTGGGTGAAATAAGCCAGGCACAGAAACACAAACATTGCGTATTCTCACTTAATTTGTGGGATCTAAACATTGAATCAGGTGAACTCATGGACATGGAGAATAGAAGGATGGTTACTAAGAGACTAGGAAGAGTAGTGGGGAAATAAAGGAGTGGTGGGGTTGGCAAATGGGTGTAAAAATGTAGTTAGACTGAGTAAGACCTACTATTTGATAGCATAGCAGGGTGACTATAGTCAATAATAACTAACTGTACATTTTAAAATAGCTTAGAGGGTAATTAGATTGTTTGCAACTCAATGGACCTATGTTTGAGGGGATGGAAACCCCATTCCTCATAATGTGCTTATTTCACATTGCATGTCTTTATCAAAACATCTAACGTATCCCATAAATATATACACCTACTAGGTATCCACCAAAATTTTCTTAAAAATTTAAATTTTAGAATTGAGAATATGCATCATCCTCTAACCTTCTCCTTAAATATGCAAAGAAACTGAGGCCAAGAATGATTTTCTTACTGCCATTATTTCAGTCACTAATTCTTTCATATAACAAGGACCCAGGCCCCCTAAAACTAGTTTATATTCTCCACTAAAACAAATTGTTTCCCAGGGAACTACAGGGAATCTGTTTATATCCCAGCAGGTGAGTGCAGCAGAGGCCTCACAGTCCACACTGAGAGTGCGGTCGGGTTGCCATGACTTTTAAACTACTGGTGTGACATTTTAAATAAAGTGACTTGCAGCCTTCCCCAAGCTTTTTTGGTTTTCCTCTTCTAAGAAGTTTTAAGGCCCTTGAGTCACATCTTATTTCTAATGAAACCTTTTCCTTGAAATGCTAGTTTTTTTTTCAAAGGCCATGTCAATTCGTCTTACTCCTAGGGCAAAGGAAACTCAATAAGAGCTATACAGTTTATGCCATTTTAGTTAAGCCATACTGCACTTGAAATTGATTCTCAGAAGAAGGGGGAAGTAGGTATTTGGAACTAAGAGCTTTATAAAAAAATTCATTTTAAACAATTCACCTAAGGTTGGGTCATTTCAGAACTCCTGGGATCCAATTTCCTATCATTATTACAGCTATTTGAAATTTTTCATGGAGGAGTTTCTAACCTATACTGCAATGTATTGGTGGGAACAATAATGCTAATGACACAATGTTTTCTTTTTGGTCATACAAAACTTTCGTTTTCCTATAGTTTTAAATTTTAAAGTTGTTTTTAAAGATCCATTGTTCCTTGACTTGCTTATTATAACAGAGTTGTTATGTGGATTACGGTGATGGTAATTTAATATTATTGAGACATTCATATTGTGTGAGAGCTTATTATATGCTGGGAATTGTGCTAGTTATTTGAGAATCAAAGATGAAAGTATGGAAAAGGATTAGATAGAATAATGGGAATTAAAAGTTCTGGAGCATCTACTATGGGCCAAATATTGTTTTGGACACTCTATACACACAATTTCATTTAAGTTTTTAACACTATGAAATATGTGTCATTTTAATTGTTCAGATATAGAATTGAGGCTGTTATTATATATGGTAGGGAATAAATATGTTTAATAATTTATGTGTATAAATTATAAAATGTAAACCAATGATCTAGGAACTCAGAATAAAACAAATTGTTCTCTCTGGAGTATTGCTATAGGTAATGTTTCAGTTGGGCTTTGGGAGTTGCATGCGAAAGAAGTGGGAGTAGAGAGTTTCCTGATTGAAGGAATGGAATGCAAATATTCTTCGAGAGGTGAAAGTGCACGAAGCAGGAAATAATTAGGCATACCTAGCATACAGGATATGTTGTGACATGAATAGCAGGCAGATTGGGTATAGCAGATGCTGTTAATATACTAATCCATATCCTGAGTTCATCTCTGAGTTCACCTGAAGCTGTTGTACACAATTTCTCAACTGAAGCACCTGAGTCTGCTGCTCTGCTGGGAGACTTTCTCTGGCACCAGGACAGTTTGCTCAACTGCAGAAAGGTGCTGCTAGGAATCATGGGAGAGTTAACCCCAGGAGCAACTCTCAACCAGTGGGAGATGAGAATCAGTGGTTAATGTTTTAGCCCCTTGGTTCATTGGTGGGGAAATTCTAATGCACAGTCTCCACAGTTGTACAAAAGTGAACCAGCAAAACTGAACTCCAGCTGTCTGGCTTTTTAATGTACATTTTATTGTCTTTTCTTACTTTCCTAGCCTTCTTTCTCCCATCTCCTGGTATCATCTCCCAAATAAATTACATTCACCCAAGTCATTGTTTCAGGGTCTGCTTTGTAAGTGAGTGGGGGAGTTCAGACTAAGGGCAGGAGAAGCGGAAAGCAGAGGAAGATATAAAGTAGATGTGTGGCCTTGTATGCTAAGATACATGGATTTTAACTGAGAGGAGATGGGACATCACTAAAGTCTTTAAAAAATGTCAGATTTGTAATTTGGAAAGGGTGCTCTGGCTGCTGGGTATATGATAAACTGTAAAGGTTGACTCAAGAAACTAGCTGAGTGTTGCAATAGCCTAGAGGGTCTAAATTTGGGCCACTGGTATAACAATAGTGACAGATTGAGACTTTTAAGATAGTATATAAAAGCTAGTTAGTACATATATTAGGGTATCTGCAGAAAATAGATACTCAAAATGGGTTAAAGAGGATGTAATTGAAGACCTATTAGCAAAAATTTGTGCAGAATAAAGTGAAACCATGAGAGATAGTACCCAAGACAGGTAAAAGCAGAGAAGCTTATATCACCATAACTCTAAAAGAACATAGAGGAGTGGTTTCCAGAACCTAAAGGAGAGCTTCGTAGAGACAGGACCCCTTGATAGGAACAATCAGTCCCCTTAGCCTTCAACTAAAAGATGGAGCCAGCACAAAGATGCCTTCTGGGGAGGAAGCAGGAATCCAGATTTCTCTCCATTCCTTTTAGTATTCTGATGGAGCTCTCCACTGGCCAAACCAATTAGAAACCCAAGGGAAAAGTTACATGTTGAAATAGGCCACACAGATTAGCCACCTAGGTTAGAGGGTAAGGAGGTCAAGGGCAAAGAGACCCAGGGATCTGGAGGGCAAATGAAAGACAGTGTGTACTGTCCATTAGCAGAATATAGGGACTGGAGAGCAGAACAGAAATGGCAAAAATTAGAAAAGAAGGAAAGATACTGGATTCCTTGGAAAGGCATTCTTCCTGTGAGCCATAAAGATACCTATGTAGGTGAAAGGTGAATAAATATGCTTCAGTGGGACAGCAGAACATGGGCACTGGAAGGAAGGAAGGAAGCTGACAAGAGTATGGGGACATGTAAGGTGAGAGATGGGACCAACTTCTTAACTTGGTCCAGGGATGGCTGTGTCTAGGGCACCTGAAACTGGCACCTTTGAATAAAACGTATCTCTCTAAAAGTTATTTTTTTTCTCTGAGAAATAATACTTTCCACTTTCCATATAATTACTTCTCAGTCCTGGAATGCATGTGAACATATACACACATTACACACACTTCTGTAATATTGGAAAAATGATTGGTTTTGATACTATTTTAGTTAAACATATGGTGATAGGTGCTATAGACATTCAGTATTTCTCTTCTTCAAGGATTCTTGCTGGCCAGAGGACATTTAGTTATCTGAGATCTTTTCATGCAGTCGAAATCAATAGTTCAATTGTGTGTAAGTGGAAACAGGAATAAAGTCATGCTGATGGGATTTCTGATAAATCAATGAACTAGTCGAAATTCCTCTCATGATAGGCAAACCTATTTCATCAGAAGCAGGTCTACCTCACCTTGCTAGATAGGTAATGTGTTTGTGAGAAAAGCCTTGGTCTGGAGTCAGAGTCTCAGGGTTCGAATCCTACCTTTACCACTTACATATGTGAGGTTGAGCTAATTTAGTCACCTTCCGTATTTTATCTATAGCATGAGAAAATGAGCCCTGCTTTTTGTAATAGTTAGAATAAGCCCATGTACACAAAACACAATTGCTTACTTTATATTTCTGTATAAAGTAAAATATTTTGTTTTATTTTAACATTCTCCTAGAAGAGCTCTGTGTTTCCATGGCCCATAGAATTTTAGAGGAATGTGGTAAATTCTGGGTGGAAACATTGTTATCACCATGGGTTTTTGGTTCAGATGGATATGGATTTAAGCACTGGCTTATCTGTTTATCTGTGTGACTTTATGCAAGTTACTTAAATTTCACTCCCTGTTCATACATGCAAATTGAGAATATTTTACAGGATTGCTACAAGAGTAAATTAGACAATACGCAAACACTCATAGCATTCACCACCGATGGTGAGCACTCTGCTAATGAAAGTATTATATTTTATTAGCTGGGTTAGCTTATTTTCTTCTTCTCCCACTCCTCTTTCCCACCTTTCCTCATTCTCCATTCTCCTCTTCCTGCCTCAAGCTAAATCCCGAGGGACGCTAGAGTGAGCATATATAACACATTGCCCAGTAATGTGCCTACAGACTTTACGTATATTAACCATTTAATCCTCACAGGAGCCTTAGATATTTTCCCCATGATAAACCAAGGCTCAGAGAGGTTAAGTAATTTCCACAAAGTCACACAGCTAATAATTGGCAATACTGGAATTTAGACCTGGGTTTGACTAGTTTCACAGTTCTTTCCACAACTTCATTCTGGCTCATGCACAACTAAAAGTAATAATGTACTAAAGATACTGTAAAATTTGAAGTAATACACAAATGTGAAATACTATGATGATTGTTGTAAATTATTAAACTAATACTATTTTATACTGCTAGCTTGGCTCAGGGGTCTTTAACACACAGTCTTATTTGCACTCATCTGCCAGATAAGTCTGTTTCATTCTATACTGGCCAACACTGTGGGCTCAGCACAAATTTCAAGATCTATTTAGACTTCCCTGTCTTTTCTAGCACAGAGATATTAGGGATGGAAAAATAGGACAGGCCAGCAGTCCATTTTCTCCTCATTGCAGAGATGGGGACCAACTATGAGTGTTGAGGTATGGCTCCACACATCCACCAGGATGCATTTTCCCTTGATAGACAAGGTGGTTTCAGGGAATTGCAGCTCCAGTATAGTTCTAGAGAGTAACCGTGGGAAGCATGCAGGATACTGGGCTTGATCTGGATTATGGGAAGGCCATTGCCTATGTCTATACAACCCATTTACAGAGCTGAGAGCCTATATGAAAGAACAATTTAAAGATCTGATTAGGATGATAGCTGGATTTTTGATTTTCTTTAAAAAATTTCTTCACAAGCTAACTTCTTTCCAGAAAAAAGGCCAAAAATTACCATAACCTATTTTAAAACTCACATGTTACTGCCAGAGTATTCTGGTTAAGAAACACTAATCTGTCATTGGTAGAGATAATGAGGGAAGAAGATACTAGAAAATGTCAGAATAGAAAACACACCCAAACGAGAGGCTCTTTGATTATTTTTATTCCTTGCATGCCTTCCATTCTTCCTCTTTCCTCCTCCTTCCTTCCTTCCTTTTTATTTAAATTAAGAAACAACAATAAGCCGGACTACATGGTGAGACCTCCTCTCTACAAGAAATAAACAATATTAGCTGGGCACTGTGGCATGCATCTATTGTCCTTGGCTACTCAGGCTGAGGTGGGAAGATCACTTGGGCCTAGGAAGTCAAGTCTGCAGTGAGCCAAGATTGCACCAATGCACTCCAGCTTGGGCAGCAGAATGAGATCCTGCCTCAAAAACAAAAAGCAATACCTATTTTCAGAAGAAAGATAGATTTTTTTTTTTTCTGGGACTAGGGGTGATAAACTCCTTCCTAACCAGTTCAGGGTGCTGTGGGAGAGACATGGAGGCCTAGCACTACATAAAGAGAAAATCTGGTCCTTGCAAGTCAGGCATTTTACCAATTGTGTGATTTAATGAGCAAAAGCTTTAAAAATCTTATTTTAAAATAAGATTTTTAAAGCTTTTATAAATCTCAACTTTGGACATTTTAATGGAGTTAAAAGATACTGCTGTAATTTCAATAAGGGCCTTGATGTAAGAAAATGACATCCCTGTGAAGCCCAGCATGGGATGAGAATCACATGAGGGCAAGACAAAAAATTCAACATAACTAGGAGGATGCCTCAACAAGATGAAAATGTTTCTGGGTTAAGGGTTTGCTTTTCAATAGCCCTTTGCTAAGAAGAATGCTGGATTCTAGATTAGGACCTTACTACATACTATTAATAAGTCACGGTATAGTAAATTCCTTCTAGGGACTGATTTCAGAATGCTCTTTGATCATATCCTCTACCATAACCTTTATTTATTTGACTTTCAATAGTCCGAGTTCCTTGAGAGCAGGGGCTGTATCTTCTACAATTGTGTCAAAAATGCCTGGTACAGAGCAAGCATTCAATAAACTCTGGTTGAATTACTGAATAACCAGCTGTTCTATGTGCAGTTTATGTCTTCATAAACTCATGACTTGAAGCATCTATCTGAACATTGTTTTAGACAGACACAGGTGAGCCTTGCCTGACAAAGTCATGATTGTCATCCCGAGGACCACTGAAGCACGAGCCTTATACAAAAGTCAGCTTAAGAAGGTGTGTTTCTTTCTGGTGGGCTGTGAATTATACAGATAGCCTGGATAAAAGGACAAAAAAATGTTCATAGAAAAATATAAATATCAATGCAAGTCAATGTGAGGATAGTGCCAAATGAATAGAACAGATAACACGTGACTTCAAAGGCAGGAGAAGTTGATGTGGGCATAGGTTGGGGGTCAGGAGGTAACAAATGAAATGGTCTCAAGAGGATGAGTGGAATGTACACAATCGTAAGATGGAAAGTCATCAAGCAGAAAACCAGAAAGTTTTGCTTGTTGTTTTTATTTATGGACCCAACATCCACTTCAGGGAGCCCACATAGCACAATCACAGCATAGAGAGCCTCAGGCTGGTCTTAATATTACTGAAAGAATTGGCTTCAGACTCTAGCTCAGGTTTTCCTCCCTGGCATTTTCTACTCTTTAGAGAAAATGGGGAAAAACATTGAGCTCTCTGTACTCTAGAAGGTACTATAGGTATTGCTGTAATTCAATAAGGATTATTACTGAAAGGAGTAATAAAACAGCAGAACTAAGAAAACAGAATGATAGCCCAATACACAGAGACATTTATCAAAGCACTTTTGGATTCAAGGCAGGGAAAAAAAAAATCAGAGATGGTTAATCCATATCTAGAATCCTTTAATGAATAAATCATTTTAAATGGAACAGGGGAGACATGGTTTTTGATTGTTTTTCTTTTGTTTGTCAATTCACCTGAGTCCAAGCCCTATCAATCCATTCTAAAGAGTTCTTGGTTTATAACTTTAATTAGTCCCCAATGTCATATTAGCAGTGGATTTGGGGGATTGTAGTATTTTGTAAGAAAACGTGCAAACAAGAAAGAAAAATACCTTCTTTTGTCTAAAAATAAATCTGTACTGCTTAAAGGATCTAGGTTTCCCCCCTTCTTTAACTCCCTTCTTTCCTTCTTTGTCCTCTTCCCTCATTCCCTTCCTGTTTTCCTCCTGTTCATTTGTTTGATTTGGTTTCTTTTATTTGTTAGAAAATGGAGATATTGCTCAATGATAGCAGATAAGTTAGTGTCATTAAAAATGTTTAATTATTCTTCATAAACAGATTAAAATGTTCTCAATATATAATGTAAATTGTCATTTAGCTTAAAAAATACAAAAATCCCCATGCAATTAAACGTACTATATACTGTCTTTGATCCTATATTATTTGGAAGAAGATTTGCATTCTGTCTAGTTCCACTGCTGTGAAATTTCACTTTGTCATATTGACAAAATTCCTTAATATCTCTGTATCCAGGCTTCCACATCCATATGTAAAGGTATGTCTTGAGAATCTAATGCAGCAATGTCTACAAAAGTGCTCTAAAATATACTGAGCACAAATATTCAAGAAAGCTAATACTCATACAGGATGTATATCTGAATTTGTAGGTAGCATAGTGTCTTTTATTCTCTCACATTTATTTATAACTATTTGGCTTAAGAATCTGTATACTTTCCACAATGGTTAAACTAATTTACACTGCCACCAACAGTGCATAAGCATTCCCTTTTCTTTGCAACCTTGCCAGCATCTTTTTTTGACTTTTTAATAGCCATTCTGACTGGTGGGAGATGGTATCTCATTTGGTTTTGATTTGTATTTCTGTAATGATCAATGATATTGAGCTGTTTTTCATATATTTGTTGGCCTCTGGAGAGCCAAATCAAAGATACATGACCTAAGATTAGTCAATTGGATGCTCTCAGCAGAGAGTGAAAGTCTTACAGGAGAAATGCAAATACCCAGTGACCAAAGTCTAGGGCAGAGACCCAGGCCCTTAGTCTGTGTGTGTGTGTGTTTTTTTTTTAATTCTGTTATATAAACTGTGTATTTGGAAACTTCATAGTGATCACCCACTAAATTTTTGCTGACCAATTAAGTGGCTTCAGCAGCTGATTTACCCCAGTTATTGTTTCAACACACTTCAGAAAATTTATACTTATGAACAAGGAAGAAGAAAATGAATTGCCTGTAATCCCATACAACTCTTGATTACAGTGAATATTTCAGGATATATTGTTCTGGGAATTTTTATATATACATAGAGATGCATGTATTCATATGCATATGCATGTATACAAACATAAACATATATAACATAAATATGCATATATTACATATAGAAGCATATATAAGATAATAAATATGTATAAATGTAAGCCAATTTTTGTAATACATAAAGAGGTATAACACATATTACATATAACATATAAACACATATACCTATACAAATTAATATAAAAGGGAACCACCAATATTAATCGTTCAATATTTTCCTCCCAGTAATTTTACTTACGTAAAGGTCTTCAAGTTTCATTTTACAAAAATGAACTGTGATGAACACTTATTGCTAAATTTTTTTTTGCTAATTTTTACAGATGGTGATTTTTTATGCAATGTGCTGTTTTCCCAGCCCTATTTAACATTTAAGCTTTATATAGAATGTAGAACCAAATAAAAACACTTTTTATCAATTCTAGCCCTATTCACACAAAAAGTTCGAAACCCTCCTGCCTCCCTGCCTTTGTTGTTTGATTCCACTATGATTGCTTTTAATACCTCCCGGACCTTCTTGGCTTTATCTCTCATTTGTGATCCTCAAATTAGTCCTCAGTCCTGACCACAGAATTGGCTGCTTTTCTCTAGTTTTAAAACTTGGCATTCTCCTCTAGATGAGGCTTACACTCTTCATCTGGCTTTGTTCCCTCCTGACCATTCTGGTAAACCGAAACTCAATCAAGCTTCAGCTTGGCTGTGTCATTCAGTCTGGCTGGAATTTCAATGCATGGCAAGGATAGAACATTTACAGTGGAAGGTCGTGGTCAGGAGGCCTTGAGTGCCAAAGTAAAGAGTTTAGACTCATTTCTGTGAACACTGTGGCCCCAGTAAAGGTTTTTGAATAGATTAATTTGGTATCTGTGTGCAAAATAAAGCAGAGAGGGGAAAGCTTAGAGATTAGAGGCTACTAGGGTCAGTCAAGTGATGGGTGTCTTGGTGATAAAATAGAAACAAAAAGAGAGGATGTGACATTTTTAAAATAGACTCAGTGGGACTTGTATAAGCTACACAATTATTATCAATAATAATATTATATACATCATATGTGCCATGTGCCATGTACTATGTGCCATGACCACGTTTGTAGTAGTATTTTTTTTACAGGCCTTAGCTTGTTTAGTCCTTTCAACAACCTGAAATAGATACAAATATTTTCTTACTTTTACAAATGAAGAACAGAGGACTAGAAAGGCTAAGTTGCCCAGGATCATGCAGCTAAGTGGCCTTCAAATCTACATTTCTCAAATTTCAGTGCCCATCCTCTTAATTAAGTTAACCTGGAAGGTAATAACAGAAATAGGGAACACAGACGAGCACTAAATTTTTGTTATTGAATACACAGAGGAGTGATTTCTTAGGGGGAAACATTCTTTTTTTCTGGAACTAAAACTTTAATGACTGCTTCTGATTTTCAGGAAATACTTTTTATTCTATAGTATGTTGGAATAATCAGCCCACCCTGTCTCTCTTCCCCAAATCCCTCACAGAGCTTCATTTTCCCATTTGTGTGGAATGGAGCAGCTTGCATTGTTAGAGCTTTGCCTAAATTGTGATTGCAGAATTAGCCCCCTGCTGTTATAACTCTCCTGTTGTCAAATGAGATCTCATGATATAGTTACAGTCCCCCAGTTGATGCTAATACTTTTCAGTTGCTGTTTCTTCCCATACAAATAAAACTGCTGCCAAAAATATGTATTAGTTCCTAGGATAAAGCATCTCTCTGAGTTTAATCCAGCACAATACATTAAGCTAAATGTTAAGGTGGCAGCACTTTTTCATTAGAGGGTGTGGTCATATAGGAAACCATGTATGTCTGTTAAGTACAAGACAGGTTCAGGTTTGTAAATGCAATACAGATAATTTCTTCTCCCTAAGAATAACTTCCATTGTAGCTGCATATATACTACAAAATTTCCCAGCTAGCTGTATAAAAAATAATAAATATATATCACAAAATATTACATTATTGAGAGTAAATCTCTCCCTGATTGGGGAATAAAATATATTTTAGCCAATTTTTTATCATTGCTAGCACCTACTCTGTAAAAATACCCGAAGACTTGTCCAGATATTTTTTGATTTATCCTAATAACAATTTTTTCTCTAGTTTCCTCTTCTGGGAATAATTTTTAGTCTTTTTTTCTTTTCTTTTTTTTTTTTTTTTTTTGCAAGTATCACCATCCCAAGGTACAAAGAGAGAAATGGCAGGCAGGGTTTAGTGTGTGAGATTCACTTTCCTTTTTAGACCTTATTGAAATCATTCTGACCACATGGATAAAAACTATCTGCCAAATACACGTCTCCTCTTTCAACTGAAGCTCAAGGATCAACTTCTCCAGGAAACTTGCCCAGATTCAGAGTTACTAAACTAGTAGAAAATATAAAGAAACCTACTTTAAAAGTTGGAATCTGGTGGTCAGTAGGAATGGAGTAATGTTTTAAATGGCCTAGTTAATACAAAAAAATTGTTGGTTATTTCCAAATTCTTATTTCTAAATACCTCCCCCCAGATTGTAATCAAACAACTGACTTGATGGAGGTACTTGGCCTTCTTAGCAGGCGTCTCCAACTTATGATCAATGCTGAACTCAAAATTTTTCCTTTATTCTTTTTTTTATTATTATTATACTTTAAGTGTTAGGGTACATGTGCACAATATGCAGGTTTGTTACATATGTATACATGTGCCATGTTGGTGTGCTGCACCCATTAACTCGTCATTTAGCATTAGGTATATCTCCTAATGCTATCCATCCCTCCTGCCCCCACCCCACAACAGTCCCCAGTGTGTGATGTTCCCCTTCCTGTGTCCATGTGTTCTCATTGTTCAGTTCCCACCTATGAATGAGAACATGCGGTGTTTGTTTTTTTGTCCTAGGGATAGTTTGCTGAGAATGATGGTTTCCAGCTTCATCCATGTCCCTACAAAGGATATGAACTCATCATTTTTTATGGCTGCATAGTATTCCATGGTGTATATGTGCCACATTTTCTTTTTTTTTAAATTTTATTTTATTATTATACTTTAAGTTTTAGGGTACATGTACACAATGTGCAGGTTAGTTACATATGTATACATGTGCCATGCTGGTGTGCTGCACCCATTAACTCATCATTTAGCATTAGGTATATCTCCTAAAGCTATCCCTCCTCCCACCCCACAACAGTCTCCAGAGTGTGATGTTCTCCTTCCTGTGTCTATGTGTTCTCATTTTTCAATTCCCACCTATGAATGAGAACATGCGGTGTTTGGTTTTTTGTTCTTGCGATAGTTTACTGAGAATGATGATTTCCAATTTCATCCATGTCCCCACAAAGGACATGAACTCATCATTTTTTATGGCTGCATAGTATTCCATGGTGTATACATGCCACATTTTCTTAATCCAGTCTATCTTTGTTGGACATTTGGGTTGGTTCCAAGTCTTTGCTATTGTGAATAGTGCCACAATAAACATACATGTGCATGTGTCTTTATAGCAGCATGATTTATAATCCTTTGGGTATATACCCAGTAATGGGATGGCTGGGTCAAATGGTATTTCTAGTTCTAGATCCCTGAGGAATCGCCACACTGACTTCCACAGTGGCTGAACTAGTTTACAGTCCCACCAACAGTGTAAAAGTGTTCCTATTTCTCCACATCCTCTCCAGCACCTGTTGTTTCCTGACTTTTTAATGATTGCCATTCTAACTGGTGTGAGATGGTATCTCATTGTGGTTTTGATTTGCATTTCTCTGATGGCCAGTGATGATGAACAGTTTTTCATGTGTTTTTTGGCTGCATAAATGTCTTCTTTTGAGAAGTGTCTGTTCATATCCTTCGCCCACTTTTTGATGGGGTTGTTTGTTTTTTTCTTGTAAATTTGTTTGAGTTCATTGTAGATTCTGGATATTAGCCCTTTGTCAGATAAGTAGGTTGCGAAAATTTTCTCCCATTTTGCAGGTTGCCTGTTCACTCTGCTGGTAGTTTCCTTTGCTGTGCAGAAGCTCTTTAGTTTAATTAGATCCCATTTGTCAATTTTGGCTTTTGTTGCCATTGCTTTTGGTGTTTTAGACATGAAGTCCTTGCCCATGCCTATGTCCTGACTGATATTGCCTAGGTTTTCTTCTAGGGTTTTTATGGTTTCAGGTCTAACATTTAAGTCTCTAATCCATCTTGAATTAATTTATGTATAAGGTGTAAGGAAGGGATCCAGTTTCAGCTTTCTACATATGGCTAGCCAGTTTTCCCAGCACCATTTATTAAATAGGGAATCCTTTCCCCATTTCTTGTTTTTGTCAGGTTAGTCAAAGATCAGATGGTTGTAGATAAGCGGCATTATTTCTGAGGGCTCTGTTCTGTTCCATTGATCTATATCTCTGTTTTGGTACCAGTACCATGCTGTTTTGGTTACTGTAGCCTTGTAGTATAGTTTGAAGTCAGGTAGTGTGATGCCTCCAGCTTTGTTCTTTTGGCTTAGGATTGACTTGGCGATGCAGGCTCTTTTTTGGTTCCATATGAACTTTAAAGTAGTTTTTTCCAATTCTGTGAAGAAAGTCCTTGGTAGCTTGATGGGGATGGCATTGAATCTATAAATTACCTTGGGCGGTATGGCCATTTCCACGATATTGATTCTTCCTACCCATGAGCATGGAATGTTCTTCCATTTGTTTGTATCCTCTTTTATTTCCTTGAGCAGTGGTTTGTAGTTCTCCTTGAAGAGGTCCTTCACATCCCTTGTAAGTTGGATTCCTAGGTATTTTATTCTCTTTGAAGCAATTGTGAATGGGAGTTCACTCATGATTTGGCTCTCTGTTTGTCTGTTATTGGCGCATAAGAATGCTTGTGATTTTTGTACGTTGATTTTGTATCCTGAGACTTTGCTGAAGTTGCTTATCAGCTTAAGGAGATTTTGGGCTGAGACAATGGGGTTTTCTAGATATACAATCATGTCATCTGCAAACAGGAACAATTTGACTTTCTCCTTTCCTAATTGAATGCCCTTTATTTCCTTCTCCTGCCTGATTGCCCTGGCCAGAACTTCCAACACTATGTTGAATAGGAGTGGTGAGAGAGGGCATCCCTGTCTTGTGCCAGTTTCCAAAGGTTATGCTTCCAGTTTTTGCCCATTCAGTATGATATTAGCTGTGGGTTTGTCATAGATAGCTCTTATTATTTTGAGATACGTCCCATCAATACCTAATTTATTGAGAGTTTTTAGCATGAAGGGTTGTTGAATTTTGTCAAAGGCCTTTTCTTCATCTATTGAGATAATCATGTGGTTTTTGTCTTTGGTTCTGTTTATATGCTGGATTACATTTATTGATTTGCATATATTGAACCAGCCTTGCATCCCAGGGATGAAGCCCGCTTGATCATGGTGGATAAGTTTTTGATGTACTGCTGGATTTGGTTTGCCAGTATTTTATTGAGGATTTTTGCATCAATGTTCATCAATGATATTGGTCTAAAATTCTCTTTTTTTGTTGTCTCTCTGCCCGGCTTTGGTATCAGGATAATGCTGGCCTCATAAAATGAGTTAGGGAGGATTCCCTCTTTTGCAGTTGATTGGAATAGTTTCAGAAGGAATGGTACCAGCTCCTCCTTGTACCTCTGGTAGCATTCAGCTGTGAATCCATCTGGTCCTGGGCTTTTTTTGGTTGACAAGCTATTGATTATTGCCACAATTTCAGAGCCTGTTATTTGTCTATTCAGCGATTCAAGTGCTTCCTAGTTTAGTCTTGGGAGGGCGTATGTGTCAAGGAATTTATCCATTTCTTCTAGATTTTCTAGTTTATTTGCATAGAGGTGTTTGTAGTATTCTCTGATGGTAGTTTGTATTTCTGTGGGATCAGTGGTGATATCCCCTTCATCATTTTTTGTTGCATCTATTTGATTCTTCTCTCTTTTCTTCTTTATTAGTCTTGCTAGTGGTCTATCAATTTTGTTGATCTTTTCAAAAAACCAACTGCTGGATTCATTAATTTTTTGAAGGGTTTTTTGTGTCTCTATTTCCTTCAGTTCTGCTCTGATTTTAGTTATTTCTTGCCTCCTGCTAGCTTTTGAATGTGTTTGCTCTTGCTTTTCTAGTTCTTTTAATTGTGATGTTAGGATGTCAATTTTGGATCTTTCCTGCTTTCTCTTATAGGCATTTAGTGCTATAAATTTCCCTCTACACACTGCTTTGAATGTGTCCCAGAGATTCTGAAATGTGTCTTTGTTCTCGTTGGTTTCAAAGAACATCTTTATTTCTGCCTTCATTTTGTTATGTACCCAGTAGTCATTCAGGAGCAGGTGGTTCAGTTTCCATGTAGTTGAGTGGTTTTGAGTGAGTTTCTTAATCCTGAGTTCTAGTTTGATTGCACTGTGGTCTGAGAGACAGTTTGTTATAATTTCTGTTCTTTTACATTTGATAAGGAGTGGTTTACTTCCAACTATGTGGTCCATTTTGGAATAGATGTGGTGTGGTGCTGAAAAAAATGTATATTCTGTTGATTTGGGGTGGAGAGTTCTGTACATGTCTATTAGGTTCGCTTGGTGCAGAGCTGAGTTCAATTCGTGGATATCCTTGTTAACTTTCTGTCTCGTGGATCTGTCTAATGTTGACAGTGGGGTGTTAAAGTCTCCCATTATTATTGTGTGGGAGTCTAAGTCACTTTGTAGGTCCCTAAGGACTTGCTTTATGAATCTGGGTTCTCCTGTATTGGGTGCATATATATTTAGGATAGGTAGCTGTTCTTGTTGAATTGATCCCTTTACCATTATGTAATGGCTTTCTTTGTCTCTTTTGATCTTTGTTGGTTTAAAGTCTGTTTTATCAGAGACTAGGATTGCAACCCCTGCCTTTTTTTGTTTTCCATTTGCTTGGTAGATCTTCCTCCATCCCTTTATTTTGAGCCTATGTTTGTCTCTGCATGTGAGATGGGTTTCCTGAATACAGCACACTGATGGGTCTTGACTCTTTATCCAATTTGCCAGTCTGTGTCTTTTAATTGGAGCATTTAGCCCATTTACATTTAAAGTTAATATTGTTATGTGTGAATTTGGTCCTGTCATTATGATGTTAGCTGGTTATTTTGCTCGTTAATTGATGCAGTTTCTTCCTAGCCTTGATGGTCTTTACAATTTGGCATGTTTTTTGCAGTGGCTGGTACCAGTTGTTCCTTTCCATGTTTAGTGCTTCCTTCAGGAGCTCTTTTAGGGCAGGTCTGGTGGTGACAATATCTCTCAGCATTTGCTTGTCTGTAAAGTATTTTATTTCTCCTTCACTTATGAAGCTTAGTTTGGCTGGATATGAAATTCTGGGTTGAAAATTCTTTTCTTTAAGAATGTTGAATATTAGCCCCCACTCTCTTCTGGCTTGTAGAGTTTCTGCTGAGAGATCAGCTGTTAGTCTGATGGGCTTCCCTTTGTGGGTAACCTGACCTTTCTCTGTGGCTGCCCTTAACATTTTTTCCTTCATTTCAACTTTGGTGAATCTGACAATTATGTGTCTTGGAGTTGCTCTTCTCGAGGAGTATCTTTGTGGTGTTATCTGTATTTCCTGAATCTGAACGTTGGCCTGCCTTGCTAAATTGGGAAAGTTCTCCTGGATAATATCCTGCAGAGTGTTTTCCAACTTGGTTCCATTCTCCCCGTCACTTTCAGGTACACCAATCAGACGTAGATTTGGTGTTTTCACATAGTCCCATATTTCTTGGAGGCTTTGTTCGTTTCTCTTTATTCTTCTTTCTCTAAACTTCCCTTCTCACTTCATTTCATTCATTTCATCTTCCATCACTGATACCCTTTCTTCCAGTTGATCACATCGGCTCTTGAGGCTTCTGCATTCTTCATGTAGTTCTCGAGCCTTGGCTTTCAGCTCCGTCAGGTCCTTTAGGGACTTCTCTGCATTGGTTATTCTAGGTATCCATTCATCTAATTTTTTTTCAAAGTTTTTAACTTCTTTGCCGTTGGTTTGAATTTCCTCCTGTAGCTCAGAGTAGTTTGATCGTCTGAAGCCTTCTTCTCTCAACTCGTCAATGTCATTCTCTGTCCAGCTTTGTTCTGTTGCTGGTGAGGAGCTGCGTTCCTTTGGAGGAGGAGAGGTGCTCTGGTTTTCAGAGTTTCCAGTTTTTCTGCTCTGTTTTTTCCCCATCTTTGTGGTTTTATCTACTTTTGGTCTTTGATGATGGTGACATACGATGGGTTTTCTGTGTGGATGTCCTTTCTGTTTGTTAGTTTTCCTTCTAACAGACAGGACCCTCAGCTGCAGGTCTTTTGGAGTTTGCTAGAGGTGCACTCCAGACGCTGTTTTCCTGGGTATCAGCAGCGGTGGCTGCAGAACAGCGGTGGCTGTAGAACAGCGGATATTGGTGAACCGCGAATGCTGCTGCCTGATTGTTCCTCTTGAAGTTTTGTCTCAGAGGAGTACCTGGCTGTGTGAGGTGTCAGTCTGCCCCTACTGGGGGGTGCCTCCCAGTTAGACTACTCGGGGTTCAGGGACCCACTTGAGGAGGCAGTCTGCCCATTCTTAGATCTCCAGCTGCATGCTTGGAGAACCACTCCTCTCTTAAAAGCTGTCAGACAGGGACATTTAAGTCTGCAGAGGTTACTGCTGTCTTTTTGTTTGTCTGTACCCTGCCCCCAGAGGTGAAGCCTACAGAGGCAGGCAGGCCTCCTTGAGCTGTTGTGGGCTCCACCCAGTTCGAGCTTCCCAGCTGCTTTGGTTACCTAATCAAGCCTGGGCAATGGCAGGTGCCTCTCCCCCAGCCTGACTGCCGCCTTGCAGTTTGATCTCAGACTGCTGTGCTATCAATGAGTGAGGCTCCATGGGCTTAGGACCTTCTGAGCCAGGTGCGGGATATAATCTCCTAGTGTGCCATTTTTTAAGCCCATTGGAAAAGTGCAGTATTAGGGTGGGAGTGACCTGATTTTCCAGGTGCTGTCTGTCACCCCTTTCTTCTAATAGGAAAGGTAACTCCCTGACCCCTTGTGCTTACCGCATGAGGCAATGCCTCGCCCTGCTTTGGCTCATGCACTGTGTGCTGCACCCACTGTCCCACGCCCACTGTCTGGCACTCCCTAGTAAGATGAACCTAGTACCTCAGTTGGAAATGCAGAAATCACCCATCTTCTGCATCGCTCATGCTGGGTGCTGTAGACTGAAGCTATTCCTATTTGGCCATCTTGGCTCCACCTCCCTCCTTTATTCTTTTTTAAACTTTGTCTTTTCTTTCTCAGTGAATTGCACTGCTATTGCTCAGGACAAAATCAGATTTGAGTTGCTTTTTACTTTTCCCGTATTCCCCACCTTTTTTTTGGTAATTTTTATTTTAGGTTCTGGGGTATATATGCAGGTTTGTTATATAGGTAAACTTGTGTGATGGGTAAATTTGTGTCTTGTTGTACAGTTTATTTCATAACCCAGATATTAAGCTTAGAACCTATTGATTATTTTTTTCCGCTTCTCTCCCTCCTCCCATCCTCCACCCTCAAGTAGACGTCTGTGTCTGTTATTCCCTTTTTTGTGTGTATGAGTTCTCATCATTTAGTTCCCACTTACAGGTGAGAACATGTGTGGTATTTGGTTTTCTGTTACTGCATAAGTTTGCTAGGATAATATCCTCCAACTCTATCCATGTTCCCAAAAAAGACATGCTTGCATACTTTTTTATGATAGCCCAATTTTAATCCAACATTAAATCCTATTGCCTCTATCTTCAACATGTATGTGTGTGTGTGTGTGTGTGTGCATATATATATACTAATTGTATGTAATATATATGAATTATATATACTAATTATATGTATACCAATTAGCAATATACTTTACCTTAACCATATGTATTTATGTGTGTGTCTGTGTGTGTGTGTGTGTATATATATATATATATATATATATATATACACATATATATATGGATCTTTTCTTCCTCTGTCTTTTAGAGAAAACAGTGCTTAAGCTAAAATTTATTGGTAATTAGTAGGATAATGAGGGCTTGGTGACAAACTCAAGCCATTCAGCAAGGAGAGGAGTGGTCATGGTAATGGTGACAGGAGAAACAAGTGCCCACACCTAAGTGAAATGAAGTGAGGTGGAGAGAACTGAATGAATCTAAGGCAGAACATAAGATGTCTTTGTTAGTCCATTCACAGAGCATTCAGATCCATTTGTGCCCTGTGGTATCTGGCTTTCATATTAAAAGAGAGAGCTACTATTTTGTATCCTAGGGTGAAAGACATAGTACATTTTGGGGAGGGAACTCTAATTTGTAGTGTTTGCCACTTTCTGTAGTATAAATACTCCCACCATAACCAATTTCATGAAACCAGTATTAGCTCTCTGAATGCTGAGTTGGGAAAAGATGTAAAGAATCAGCTCTCACTTGGCAGTGGTGGCCTGGCACACAACTACTGGGGGTACAGTTTTCATTAGTCACAATGTTTCTTCAAGATGTTGGCCAGCAGCTATCTCCTAAGCAAGTAGAGGTAAGAGAGTGAGTGAAACAAGTAACAACCTCATGCCATATTCATCAATTTGTTATTCATAACATATTCATCAATTTGTTATTCCCCCCAACCTCCTTACTGGATTTTCCTTCCTTTGAAAGGAGTTTAAAGATATTACTAGCCCATCAGGGCTTTACGCTCAATTATGTGTCTTCGTTTTTTTGTTGTTGTTGTCGGTTTTTTGTTGTTGTTGTTGTTGTTGTTGTTTTTATCACTAAGGTGTAAGTTTGGGCTGAAAATCCTCATGGGAACCAGCTTGTGGTTATGACTTCTTTCAGGGACTGTTCCATCCATTCCTCTACACCCTACCATTTTCTTCAACACCAAAGACATTTTCATAAAAGTATCTCAAGGATTAAGGAGGGGGAAGAGTTAGTTTTGGTTTAGTCTTATCTTTAATATATTTTATTCTGATTTCCCTGTTTTACTTGGGGAGAGGATCTTCATTTAAAATTCTTCCTTACCAAGGACCCTGGGCATTGACTTCTGAAGTTCAGGGCTCACTAGGCAGTCAAAAGAAATCAGTTTCACCCATTTTGCAAATCCCTTTGGGGAAAAAGCTGTTTCCATTCTTGGCTAAACTCTGGTATTTCTGCTTTTGCTTTGATCAATGGTGGACAAACTACTAGGTATTTAAATGAAGTTTTGTTAGGGCACAGGCATGTACCTTTATTTACATATTGATTATAACTGCTTTTACAATGATAGTGTTGAGTAATTGTGACATACACTGGCTAACAAAACCTAAATTATTTACTATCTAGCTCTTTATGGGAAATATTTGCCAACATCTGACTTAAATAATCAGTTCTCAAATTTTTTTATCCTAGGATTCCTTTATATTCTTTAAAATTATTGGGATCCTCAAAGACCTTTTTCTTAAAAATTATATCTATTTTCATTTTTCATATTACAACTTAAAACTGATAAATTAAAAATATATTAATTTATCAAAAACAGATTAATCACATGTCAACACTAATTTGTAGTATTGACACTACATTTTCATTTCATAAAATAACATATTTTATGAAAAACAAATATCCAAAATTAAAAAAGTATGATATTAATATTATGTTTTTGTAGTTCTCTTGAAAGTCTAGTTTAATGGAAGCTGGTTAAATTATCTTATTTGTTTGCATTCAATTTGCTGTGATTTATTGTTTTGATTGAAGTATATGAAGAAAATTTGGTATTACATGAATATATAGCGGAGAGAAAAAGGAATATTTTAATAGCCTTTTTGGATGATAGTGGATATTCTCTTTTAATATTACACCAAAACTTGTAGAGTGGTAGCTTTTTAAAGGTTAATGGTAATGTGAAATTTTAAAGTGTATCAGTGAATTTTTACATTCAATTACATTAAATCTGTCTTGCTTTTGGAATGCATATTTTACCAATGCATTTTGTATATATGCATTTTATAACTTAATGTGTCAGTAATTTGGAAAATATTGATTCATTGGGTTTTGAAGATATTCCAAATGTTTATACAATTGTCTTAGTCATTTCAAGCTGCTATAACAGAATACCATAGACTGGGTGGCTTAAACAATATAAATATATTTCTTGCAGTTCCCAATGCTAGGAAGTCTAAGATTAGGGGGCTGGCAAATCTGGTGTCTAGTGAGGTCTTTTTTCTTTGCAGGTTGTAATCTTCTTGTTGTATCTTCACATAATGCATACAGCAAGGAAGCAAACTCTCCATATCTTTTCTTATAAGAGTACTAATCCCATCATGGAATCCCTACGTTCATAACCTAATTGTCTCTCAAAGGCTTCCTCTCCAAATACTATGAACATATGAATTTTGAGGGCACACAAATAGTCATCCCGTAACAAAAATATTTTTAAATATGTTAAGAGCAACATAAACTGAAAGCAAGCAGAAGAAAACAAATAATAACAATTAGAGTAGAAATAAATGAAATTTTAAAAAAGTAAAAAATTGAAAGCAAAACCAAACCTGGTTCTTTGAAAAGTTCAGTAGATTTAATAACCCCTAGCCATGTTAACAAAGAGAAAAAGAAGGCACAAATTACTTATATCAGAAATGATGGAGAATCCATTACTAGCAATCCCAAGGCCATTAAAATTATTTAAAAATGGAATATTATAACCAACTCTATGCCCACACATTTGATAACTTAGATGATATAGGCCAATTCCTTGAAAGATAGACTCTATCAAAACTCATGCAAGGAGACATATATAACATCAGTAGCCCTATATATATTAGGAAAAAAATTCAATAACCTTCTTTTAAAAAAAGTGCCAGACACAGATGGTTTTACTGAATTCTACCAACCAGTTTGGAAATAAAGATACCAATTTGCTACAATCTCCTTCAGGAAACAGAAGCAGGGAGAGCACTTTTTTCACAGATTCTATGAGGCCAGCATTACCCTAATAAAAAAATCAGGTAAAGACATTACAGAAAAGGAAAACTACAAACAAATACCTATCATGAACATAAATAAAAGATCTTCAGCAACATATTAGGAAATGGAATCCAACAATGTATAAAGAGAATTACATACCATGACCAGTGGGCTTTATTCCAGGTATGCAAAACTGGTTCAACATTCAAAATTCAATTAATGTCACATTAATAGGCTAAAGGAGAAAAATCATATGATCATATCAACAGATACCGTAAAAGTATTTGACAAAATCCAGTACACACTCATGATAAAACTTTCAGCCAAGTAGGAATAGAAGTAAAATTTTCTCAACTTGCTAAATACTTAATGATGAGAAACTAGATGCTTTGTCACTAAAACCAGAAACAAGTTACTGCCATCACTCACATTCAGCATTATACTAGAAGTCTTAGCTAAGGCCATAAGACAAGAAAAGGTACACAAAATGGAAAATAAGAAATAAAACTGTCACCTCAAGAAAGAAAAAGTGTGTGTATATGTATATATATCTGTAGATATACACACATATAGATACAGATACACACACACATATTTGTAAATAGTTTTATTTCACATATATATGAAATATATATGAATATATGTATATATATGAATATATGTATATATGAAATATATATATATATATACACACACACACACATATATATATATATTTGAGATCACATGATTGTCTATGTAGAGAACCCCAACAAATTGATAAGAAAACTCCTGGAATTAGTAAGCAATTATAGCAGTTTTGCAGGATACAAACTTAATATACAAAAGTCAACTGGTTTTCTATATATCTAAAATTAAAAACTAGAATTTAAAATTAAAACACAATGTCATGAAATTTATATGAGTGAGTGAGAGAAAGGGAGTGATACTTAAGCAGAAATCTAACAAAATATATGTAGGATTTATGTGAGGAAAACCAGAAAACTGATTAAATCAAGGAATATATAAATAAATTGAGCTATAGTTCATATTTGCAGGAAGGAAGGCTCAAAATTCTTTAAGATGTAAATTCTTACCAACTTGATCTGGAGATTCAGTGCAATTCCAATCAAAATTTTAGAAAGTTATTTTGTGAATATTGACAAACTGATTGTAAAGGAATAATTTATATGAAAAGGCAAGGACTCAAATAACGAACATAATTTAAAAGAAAATACATATTAGCCCTTTGTCAGATGAGTAGGTTGAAAAATTTTCTCCCATTTTGTAGGTTGCCTGTTCGCTCTGATGGTAGTTCCTTTTGCTGTGCAGAAGCTCTTTAGTTTAATTAGATCCCATTTGTCAATTTTGGCTTTTGTTGCCATTGCTTTTGGTGTTTTAGACATGAAGTCCTTGCCCATGCCTATGTCCTGAATAGTAATGCCTAGGTTTTCTTCTAGGGTTTTTATGGTTTTAGGTCTAACGTTTAAGTCTTTATTCCATCTTGAATTAATTTTTGTATAAGGTGTAAGGAAGGGATCCAGTTTCAGCTTTCTACATATGGCTAGCCAGTTTTCCCAGCACCATTTATTAAATAGGGAATCCTTTCCCCATTGCTTGTTTTTCTCAGGTGTGTCAAAGATCAGATAGTTGTAGATATGCAGCGTTCTTTCTGAGGGCTCTGTTCTGTTCCATTGATCTATATCTCTGTTTTGGTACCAGTACCATGCTGTTTTGGTTACTGTAGCTTTGTAGTATAGTTTGAAGTCAGGTAGCTTGATGCCTCCAGCTTTGTTCTTTTGGCTTAGGATTGACTTGGTGATGCGGGTTCTTTTTTGGTTCCATATGAACTTTAAAGTAGTTTTTTCTAATTCTGTGAAGAAAGTCATTGGCAGCTTGATGGGGATGGCATTGAATCTATAAATTACCTTGGGCAGTATGGCCATTTTCACGATATTGATTCTTCCTACCCATGAGCATGGAATGTTCTTCCATTTGTTTGTATCCTCTTTTATTTCCTTGAGCAGTGGTTTGTAGTTCTCCTTGAAGAGGTCCTTCACATCCCTTGTAAGTTGGATTCCTAGGTATTTTATTCTCTTTGAAGCAATTGTGAATGGGAGTTCACTCATGATTTGGCTCTCTGTTTGTCTGTTATTGGCGCATAAGAATGCTTGTGATTTTTGTACATTGATTTTGTATCCTGAGACTTTGCTGAAGTTGCTTATCAGCTTAAGGAGATTTTGGGCTGAGACTTTCTAGATATACAATCATGTCATCTGCAAACAGGGACAATTTGACGTCCTCTTTTTCTAATTGAATACCCTTTATTTCCTTCTCCTGCATGATTGCCCTGGCCAGAACTTCCAACACTATGTTGAATAGGAGTGGTGAGAGAGGGCATCCCTGTCTTGTGCCAGTTTTCAAAGGGAATGCTTCCAGTTTTTGCCCATTCAGTATGATATTAGCTGTGGGTTTGTCATAGATAGCTCTTATTATTTTGAGATACGTCCCATCAATACCTAATTTATTGAGAGTTTTTAGCATGAAGGGTTGTTGAATTTTGTCAAAGGCCTTTTCTGCATCTATTGAGATAATCGTGTGGTTTTTGTCTTTGGTTCTGTTTATGTGCTGGATTACATTTATTGATTTTCATATGTTGAACCAGCCTTGCATCCCAGGGATGAAGCCCACTTGATCATGGTGGATAAGCTTTTTGATGTGCTGCTGGATTCGGTTTGCCAGTATTTTATTGAGGATTTTTGCATCAATGTTCATCAAGGATATAGGGCTAATATCCAGAATCTACAATGAACTCAAACAAATTTACAAGAAAAAAACAAACAACCTCATCAATAAGTGGGCGAAGGATACGAACAGACACTTCTCAGAAGACATTTATGCAGCCAAAAGTCACATGAAAAAATGCTCATCATCACTGGCCATCAGAGAAATGCAAATCAAAACCACAATGAGATACCATCTCACACCAGTTAGAATGGCAATCATTAAAAAGTCAGGAAGCAACAGGTGCTGGAGAGGATTTGGAGAAATAGGAACACTTTTACACTGTTGGTGGTACTTTAAACTAGTTCAACCATTGTGGAAGTCAGTGTGGCGATTCCTCAGGGATCTAGAACTAGAAATACCATTTGACCCAGCCATCCCATTACTGGGTATATACCCAAAGGATTATAAATCATGCTGCTATAAAGACACATGCACACCTATGTTTATTGCGGCGCTATTCACAATAGCAAAGACTTGGAACCAATCTAAATGTCCAACAATGATAGACTGGATTAAGAAAATGTGGCATGTATACACCATGGAATACTTACTATGCAGCCATAAAAAATGATGAGTTCATGTCCTTTGTAGGGACATGGATGAAATTGGAAATCATCATTCTCAGTAAACTATCACAAGGACAAACAACCAAACACCGCATGTTTTCACTCATAGGTGGGAACTGAACAATGGGAACACATGGACACAGGAAGGGGAACATCACACTCTGGGGACTGTTGTGGGGTATGGGGAGGGGGGAGGGGATAGCATTAGCAGATATACCTAATGCTAAATGATGAGTTAATGGGTGCAACACACCAGCATGGCACATGTATACATATGTAACTAACCTGCACATTGTGCATAGGTACCCTAAAACTTAAAGTATAATAATAATGATAAAAAGAAAATGAATAAAGTTGGAAAACTGACACTGACTTCAAGTCTTATTATAAAGTCACAGTGTTCTAGTGAAGTGGTGATAGAGAAAAAATACAGGGATAAATCAATGGAACAGAATAGAAAGTTCAGAGATCTGTGTACACAAATGGCACTGGAACAACTGGGCATCCACATCCAAAATATAGAATTCAGATCTATATTTCTATCTTTTACAAAAATTAACCCAAAATAGATTATACATCTATAAATGCAAAACTGTAAAATTTCTAGAAGATAATCAACAAGAAACTCTTAGTGACCTTGGGTTTGGCAATGAACTTTTAGATAGAACACCAAAAACGTGGTCCCTGAAAGAAAATTAATAAATTGGACTTCATTAAAATTTAAAACTTCTGTGATGCAAAAGACACTGTTAAGAGAATGAAAAGACAAACTACAGACTGGGAGAAAATATTTGCAAAACATATAACTGATAGAGGATTTTAAAAAATATACAAAGATCTCTTAAAACTAAATAACAGTATAATAATACACATAAAATACCTCAATTACAAAATGGGCAAAAGATCTGAGCAGATACCTCACCAAATAAACATATCAAAAGATGCTCAGCATCACATACAATTAGGGGATTGCAAATGATAACAACAAAAATATACTACTAATGCCTATAAGAATGACTTAAATCCAAAAATCTTACATCACTGCATGCTGGATAGGATGTGGAGTAACAGGAATGCACATTCATGTATTAGTGGGAAGGCACGATGGTGCAACTGCTTTGGAGGAGAATTTGGCAGTTTCTTGGAGCGCGAAATTTAGTCTTAGCATACACGCTAGTAGTTGTGCTTCAAGATACTTAACCAAGTGAGATGAAAGCATGTCCACACCAAAACCTGTGCACAAATATAGCTGCTTTATAGCAGTTTTACTCATATTTGCTAAAAAATTGGAAGCAACCCAAGATGTTATTCCATAGATGAATGGATAAACTGTGGTACATCTAGGTAATGGAATATTATTCAGTGATAAAAAGAAATGAGCCACCAATCCATGCAAAGACACAGAGGAAACTTAAGAGCGTATTGCTAAGTGAAAGATGCCGGTCTGAAAAGGCAACATACTGTATGATTCTATATGATGTTCTGGAAAAGGCAAAACTACAGACAATAAAATGATCATGAATTTGGAGAGAGGCAGAGAGAGATTAGGTGAAACAGGAATTTTTATGTCCCTGAAACTCTTCTGTGGGATAATGTAGCACAGACACATAACATTTTCTATTTGTCCAAACACATAGAATGGCACACCCAAAGAATGAACCCTAATAAACACTATGGAATTTACTTAATAACAATGTATCAATATTGATTCATATTGAACAAATGCAATGCACTAGTGCAACATGTTAATAATACAGAAAGCTGGGGAGTGGAGGAGGGAATGTATGGTAACACTCTATACTATCTGTTCAATTTCTCTGTAAACCCTAAACTGCTAAACAAAATTAGAGAGCCTATTGATTTTTAAAAATTACATTTGTTAATATCACTACTGATTTTCTCAGAAAACTATGTATAGGACGGCTGTCAAGCTCATGGAGGCAGATAGAAGTTTTCCAAAATTTTATCTTATTTTTTGCTCAAAGCTCAAATTTTATCATTGGCAAAAAATACTGTCACTTGTTTTCCTTGAAGGGACAGTCTGGCTTTCTTTATTCATTTTTAAGAAAAAAATTGGAAAATACCCAAATATGAATAACTAAAGTTTTTCTGTCAGCTCTTTCAATTAAAAGTGGAGATCCACACAAAACGTGGCTAGTAGAGCTCACAGGTCGAAAGGCACATGGGCTTTTCTTCAAGACAAAACATTATTTTTGGTTACACTGAAAATGCTTTGTTTCTGCCCATTTCATCCCACAAGGTATTAAAAAGATATGTACTCAGTGGCCAATGTCTTTAAAATTATTTTTACTACTCATAGATATTCTTAAGTGAAACTCCCTTCCTCCACTTTTTCTCTGTGAGTCCATGGTAGAATACCCTGACCACTAATACAGTTTGGGCTACCATCTTAACTTGGGCCAGGATACCTGAAGTTTTTAAGCCTTCCTCCCCCTTAATTTCTTCTGCACCACCAGTGCAAATGTCAGCCCAGTGAAAAAGGCAAATGACATTTCAGTATTCTTATGAAAATAGTTTTGACCTCATATACTCCCAAGTGGGTGTCAGGGTCCTCCAGTCATAGATGGACCACAATTTGAAAAGTACTGGCTTAGATTTGGTCCTATAAATATTTTTATATTTTCAATTTTTAAAAATGGTTTAAAGAGAATTTCAACCTAATTTTTATCTATTATTTCAGCAGAGGATTGGTCTGAATAATGTAGCTCATCATCTGAATAATTGGAGATTGAGATCCATCTGACCAGTTTTTTTAACATCTGCCTGATCACTTTTGATAGTATCTTGTTGCTTCCTTATTCTGTCTTTTTAGTGTTTACTAAATTATAACTGAATAACTGAAGGCAAACAGATCACATTTGGTTGAACTTAATAGGTGAAAGCCTGAGAATATAAACTGAGGGTGCTCTTCCTTAGGAGATATTTGTATGTGCTTCTTGCAGAAAGTCAGCCAGCACTACTCATTGGATAAACACCGTCTTCCCCTTGAGGGACCTGGTTGAATGCAGGGCTGAATACCATATCAGCATCTACTCTAGAGCAAGTCCAGCTTTTTCTTTGGCTTATTTATCACAGTTCAAGTTTCTGTTTGCTATTTTTTTAATGTTATTCTCTTAGATCCTCATGAAGCAACTATATCATGCATGCTTATTTTTCTCTATCTGGGATCTATTCCTGTTTCATAGATGGAGACGATAGAATTTAGAAGGAAGACCCTGAATTTGCCTGAATTGTGTGACTTTTTTCATAGTTTTTTCTTTATATGGCAGTCAATCGAGATCTTTATTGTTTTTATAGCACTTATTCCTAGCTAAAATTATATTTTTAAAGTTTACCTGTTTGTCTCCTGCATACGAATATAAACTCTAAAAGGGTGGAGACTTTTGTCTTATTCTGCCCTATGCTTAGAGCAGTGCCTGGGACACAGCAAATTCCCACTAAGCATTTACCAAATAAATGAATGAGTGAAGTTGGAACTTCCATCTATTGATGAAGTTAATCAGTAAAGTTGCTGCTCAGTTGAAGTGAGTTACTGGCTGTCTCCTAATTCTCAGAGCCTTGATTCTCAGTTTGCCCTAAGAGCCTTCTGTTTGTTACCTTTGTATATTTCTCTAGATATTTCAGCTGACAGAAACTACTATAGTCAATAACCTTTTCTTATGAATGAGACCCTTGTATCCCAGAGAGTGAAAGTGGTTTGCTCATGGTCACCTGACCAGTTTCTGGTAGCACTTGAACCACAAGCACCTAACCATGTGTCATACATATATCTTCACTTCTTGTAACTCTACGAGGCTAGAAGTATTCTCTGGTTATTATTAATTCCAAATGAGGAAAGCCAACAGGCAGCATTAACTTGGGAGTTTGAGATTTACAGGTCAAGGTATGAGTCAAATAGAAAAAAGAAATTGTAAAGAGTTGGTTCCAAAACCATTTTTTAAAAACATACACTTTTCTGACCACTGGAAAGGTTCATTCTTAAACTCTGGTCAGAGACCAGAGGAGACTAATCTGTCTGTAGGAGACTAATGGATAATGCCCTTCAAAATGAGTACTAATCTTCCAATGTGTGAAACACGGCATTTAAACAAATAACAACCTTTCACTGCTTGATTCTGGTGTAGGGATCTATACTCATCTTTCATTCCTTCTATAAAAGCCTTGATAAATATGACTCATTTTATATCTATGTCAGATGAGCAATATCAGCCCTTAGTATCATTTCTGCACCTTTGAAATCTCTCTGTGAATTTCCCTTTTCTTGTCAAGTATGACACTTTAAGGATAGATTTTTCTTCCCAGGCCAGTACAGTTAAGCTAATAAAACAAGCTGATTCCCAATCATTTTTTATTTTCTTTTGAAATGCTTTAGAAATCACTTATGTGTTAGGACACTCATCAAATAAACCCACATTTTGACACCCACATTAATATCCAAAGAGACCACTTAATGAGCAGTGTTCTTACCAAGAAGAATGAATAACTTTTGAATGGCAAAATAATCTAGAATTGCACATTAAGTGAAATGTTACTGAGACAGAGATGGAGACTTTAGAGCTTGGAGAGGTTTGGAACCTGCAGGATGCATGAATAGGTAGCAGTGTTCCTGCTGCTGTGGTCTTCCCAGGATAACCTCCCTTTTCTGCTAATGTACTGGTGCATGGCATAGCAAAGTCAAAATAAAATGGGTCCTTGTTTTGGGGGAGAGATGAAGAAGCTGGGCTCCTCCCCCATGACTCACCCAGCTGGCTGTGAGGTTGAGAGAGTCTTTTTTAAGACTGGGAGGAGAGCGGAGGAGGCAAGAGAAAAGCTCTGGAAGGCTATGCAGAAATTAACTCTTCTGAATAGCACATAAGAAGGTGCATATGTGAATTAGAGGGATATTTGATGTTGCCAGAAAGCATGCAGTTTGTATAAAAGTGAAATTTAGAGAGATGCACACCTAAAACAGATTGTAGGGGACCTACCAGGGTTGGCTGAAACAGGATTTCCCAGGATCCATCTGTGCTTATTCTTTTCTAGCCTAGAGAGTATCTGGAACAGGACCTGTAGCCTGGTAGACATTTAACAAACAGCAGCTGCCATTACTGTCATGGATTTGGTGGCCTCAATTCTACTTTGGAGGTATAGTGGCAAAATATACTGAACATCATCTTAGAATTCCAAAAACCACATGTATCCCAACTTCCCCTTCCTAATTGGTTTGATATGGACAAGTTATTGAATCTCTCTGGGACTCAATTTTCTAATATGGAAAATGGAGGTAAAACCTGTCCTATATGTCTACATACTACATAGGATTGTATCAAGGAAAGTAAAGATGCTGAATGTAATAATGTTTTGTTAGAGAAAAAGTACAAAGGTTGATGGCAGTGTTGATGATAATGACAACATTACTAGCTACCTATGAAATATTAGTTACGAGGCATAGAGCTAAGGAAATTTCACATAGATTGCATGGTACATTTTTATAGAAACCACATGGAATAAATATTTGACAGTTGAGGAAATTGAAGCTCAGAGAAGATGCTAGAGGTTGGGTTAGGCAAGTAAGTGCTAGAATTAGGTTTTGAATGGAGGTATGTATTATTTTCTGTCTACCATGCAACTTATTAGCTAATATT
The DNA here is from genome assembly GCF_029281585.2 of Gorilla gorilla gorilla. Lineage (NCBI taxonomy): Eukaryota > Metazoa > Chordata > Mammalia > Primates > Hominidae > Gorilla > Gorilla gorilla. The sequence goes on along the minus strand of NC_073233.2, from coordinate 36,141,353 downwards.
TATTGAGCTTTTACTCAAAGCCAGGCACTGCCCAATGCACTCTGTATATATTACTTCACTGAATCCTCAAAACACTACTCTGAGGGAGAAATTAAATACTGCTATCATCATTTTACAGTTGGGGAAATAATACCTTCACAGTTATTCTATTCATTGTACAGACGGCCAGGTCCCAGCCCCAGAAAGCTTTCTTCTAACTGGGTCACAGAGGGTTCCAGCTGCCCACCCACTACTGGCCCCACAGGGATCCAGGAGAATGCTATTTACGTCTCTTGCCCATCCCACAGAGCCTGGCACCCAGCTCCCTGGGGGAGGACTGCTCTTTGGAATTCCTGGCACTGTCTCCATTCTCCTCCTCCTCATACGCTGCTCATCTCTCCCAGTAATGCCTGCATTCAGTTTGTCTTTTAGCTCAGGCACAAGCAAACATGGCCCATGCTTAGGGGGCCCAAACTGGTTACTGAAATCTAGCCAGTGCCTCTGGCATCTCATACTTTGGAAAGGAGACTGGAAGGAATTACCAGGGGCAGGATCTTCACCTGCAGCTAACTCTCTGGGAAGGTTTGTTAGGAGGTTTTCTCCACCTGCCAAAACCATGTTTGCTGTGCAGCTGGGTTTGTTGCATGTCTGTGGGGCATTTCCTTCCTGTTTCTGTAGCCCCTTCGGCACTGGGGAACTGGTAACCTAGGAAATGGCGGGGTGTGGGAGAAGAAGGCTTCGGTGGCGCTGAGTTGCCAGTGTGATTGTCAGCCTGGTGGGCTGACTCTGAGGGGGTAGGTGTGTGAGAGGGTGGCTGAGGGTGCTGGGCGCGTGCGTGCCTGTGGTAGCTGGAGTGCTGGCACAGCGTGTGGGTGTGATTGCAATGTGAGTGATGCACACTGAGGATAATTGTCAGGCAGCTCAGATTTTTTCCTCTGTCTTTTTTTTTCTTTTTTTCCCCCTAATTTATAGTAGGTAAAGAAATCCTCCTCTGCATCAGCAAGATAATATTTTTGAAAAGTTTCCAAGGGGATGAATTATGTGCTGTCTCAATTCCTCAGTGTTATTGATTCTCCAAGGCTTTGTGACTAATATTTCTTAATGAGGGGGCCTGGGGTCTGGATGAAGCTTGAGAAGCCAGCCTTGCCTCCTTTTTAGCATGAAAGGAATGCAAGCCAGATGCATCCTGGGGAAAGGTCACCTGCAGAGGCCAACCTTAGTTTTTGTATCCAACCTCCACTCCCCATCCCCACCTTTTGGTAGTACTAGATCCAAGTTTGCTTTAGAAAGACATCCCACCCTTATTCTCGATTCACGGGTTTGGGAAAGACTATCCCCACACCCCTTTAGGGAAGGCTCATAACCCAGACCCAAGCCATATTAGCATATATCATGTAACTACTACATTGGCCAGTTCAAGCATGGGCTGGAGACTCAAATCAGACTGAAATGTTAATATTGAAGAACTGAGATGTTTTTTTTTCCAGAGACAGGATTTCATTCTCTTGCCCAGGCTAGAGTGCAGTGGCAGGATCGTAGCTCACTTGGAGGCTCACCTCAGCCCCCCAGCCTCAAGTGATCTTCCCACCTCAGCCTCCCAAGTGGCTGGGATGACTGCCCAGCTTGAAGGATTTTTTTTTTTAATTTCTAAAATGAAAGATATAATTTTAGAATTTTTGGCAATAATCTTATCTAGATAGTCTGCATGAAAATGGAGCTAACACTAAAGGATTGAGGAAAAGGGAAAGGAACAGAGCCTAAGTCATATCATCTAAGCATCTGGATCCAGCTGTTCTTGAGGCAGGTTCTATGCCTAAACTTTTTCATCATGGAAATCAATTAGCTCCTTTTGTGCTGCACTCAGTTTGAGATGAGTTTCCTGTGACAGGAAAACTGCTTTTCAACTGGGAGAGATTCTGCCAACAGCGGACATTTGGCAATGTCTGGAAATGTTTTTGTTTGTCACAATGGAGAAGAGGTACCACTGGCATGTAGTGGGTAGAGGCCAGGGAGGTGGCTAAATGTTCTAGGATGCACAGGACAGCCCTCACAGTAATTTCTGGTCCAACACGTCAATAGTGTTGATGTCAACAAACTTGCCACACATGAAGCTATAAAATCTGCTGATCCGTAGCAAGGCTGTCTTTCTCACTTCTCCCTTCCAGGTAACAGTTTCTCTTGCCATGGATGAAACCTTGAATTAGAGGCTTATGAGGGACCCTGAGGCTTGTGATGCCTCAGAGGTGATGCTGCTTACAAAGTCAGCTCTGACCTTAGTTCTCAAGGGCTTTGGCTTCCATAGGAAGAACTGCAAATAGGTAGAGGACAGACAAGGTCCCTGGACTTTCTGTATCTGGGTCTATGATCTCACTTCAAAGTTTTGGAGTAAGAAATTCTGTAGATCCTGATTTACTACCCATCATTCATTTAATACACTTAAGCTCTGTGCCAGGGGTAATGCTAAACACTTTACAGGAATGTCTAATGGTAGGCTTTTCTTCAACCACTGGGGAGAAGTTGAGGAAATGTCCTCACTTTATCTCCATCTGCATTCAGGGATCTAAAAGTACATGTTCCTCAAAGTTCCAAAGTCTACACAGAGGTTTTGTTGACTTTTCCGTCTTGATGAGTAGGTTCTCTAACTGTTGTCCATCTCATGCACCTTTCTCTGAGGCAAATACACTTTGAATTCTGGTAAAAGTATGTATATACTAGAAATGGTTGGAGTGATGTTCTCAGACCAGGTGAGATTTGGTGGTGCGTGATTTAGGGGAGAAGGGCTGAGGTGCCATGAGGTGAGATCTCTTTTTCATGTAGTGTTCCTGTCTCTTCTCTGTACCTGTGATCTGCCACTTCTCCTTTAAGAAATGACCTGGTCTCAGACTCCTCACTACCATTTGGTGCTGTGCAAATTTCATACCTTTTGGTGTTAGTGCCAGGTTCAAAGGAATGTATGTGTGTGCATGTTTGCGTGTGTGTGTGTGTGATGACTTTAGCCTCCCATCATCTCAATTAACCATGCCCTGCATTTTTGACACAGGAAAAAGATATTTTTTTCAGTTTTCTTCAAAGTACTATGTGTCAGTGCAACTTCAAGGAACAATGGTGCCACTCCTATCATTTTGTCTCCTCCTGATTTGTAGATATTTCACAGATTTCCCAGCTGAGCTTTCATTGTCAATGGTTCGTTTTTACCATTGTTATTTTTAGAACACAGAAGGAGAGGTGGATACCCGTACTTCTGTTCCCATGATTGAAGAGAAGGGAAGAAATGGTAGTCGTCTTATACTTTGACCTTTTGCAACTTTTTCTGTAGAGTATCTAAAATTGATAATCTCACCACCACAAGGATTGTTTTTCCTTATTACTCTGTTTTACAGATAAGAAAACTGAAGCAGAGAACAGTTGTTACTTCTCTAAGTCACATTTCTAATAGATGATAAAGGTTAGATTCAGTTGAATCTGGCACCAAAGGCTACTTGTAACTACTCTGCTAAACCACGTTCTATCCCATAATCAGGAGTGTTGGACTTTATTTAGAATTGACCTTTCCAAATCACCTGGTGAGCAACTCAGTCTTTTCTTTTTCTTTTCTTTTTTTTTTTTTTGAGATGGAGTTTTGCTCTTGTTGCCCAGGCTAGAGTACGGTGGCACAATCTCAGCTCACCACAATCTCCACCTCCCGGGTTCAAGTGATTCTCCTGCCTCAGCCTCCCAAGTAGCTGGGATTACAGGTATGTGCCACCACGCCTGGCTAATTTTGTATTTTCAGTAGAGACGGGGTTTCTCCATGTTGGTCAGCCTGATCTCAAACATCCAACCTCAGGTGATCCACCTGCCTTGGCCTCCCAAAGTGCTGGGATTACAGGCGTGAGCCATCACACCTGGCCCAGTATTTCATACTTATAAAAATTATTCCAACTATTGAGACAGAGATTGAGTGAAGAGAAGTCATTATTGTGAGGTATTAAACCTACTTTCTGTGTGACTGATGATTAAATAAGCTGGGCTTGGTATAGTGCAATCAGGAGGCAATTAGATTCCGTTTCACATCTGGCCCTTTTAATCTATTCTGTGGATTTAATACTATGTATTATTTATCTATTGCTGCATAACAAATTACCCCCAAATTTGGCAGCTTATAATAACAAACATGCAATATCTCACACAGTTTCTGAAAGTCAGAAATCTAGAAACAGCTTAGTCAAGTGGTTCTGGCTCTCACACTCTATTGTGGCTATAGTCATAATGTCAATGGGGTTTATAGTTATCTGAAGACTTGACCAAGTCTGGAAAACTCACTTTCAAGCTGGGTCACTAATATGTCTCTGGGTAGAAGCTCTCAGTTCTCAACACGGAGACCCCATAGAGTTGCTTGAGTGTCCTCATGGCATGACAACTGGCTTACTCTAAAGTGACTAATCTATGCAAGAAGGCAAGGAAGAAGCTAATGTGATGTCTTTTACAACATAGTCCCTAGTCATACTCCATCACTTTTTCCATATTTTATTTTTATTTTTTTTTCCAGAGACGAGGTCTCATTATGTTGCTCAGGCTGGATTCAAATCCATGTGCTCAAGTAATCCTCCTGCTTTAGCCTCCCAAGTAGCTGGGATTACAAGCATACACCACTGCGCCCAACTTACCTCCTTTATAGTCTTTTCTTTAGAAGAAAGTCATTAAGTCTAGCCCACACTCAAGATGAAGTGGGTTAAACTCTACCATTTGAAGGAAGGAGTATCAAAGAATTTGTAGACACACCTTAAAACTACAATGTACTGCTTCCCTGAATAAAATCTCAGGCACAGTTTATAACTCTTCTGGTCATTCTCAGATAGTAAAACTATCCAGCCCAGTCTAATGAAAACTCCTACTCAATTTTAGCCTTCTGACTTTGCCCAGTTGAGGCTTATTCACTAAAGGGAAGGAAGATTTTGGCTGATTCTTCCTCTCTCCATTTTTTATTCTCATTGATTTGCTACTATTGGGGGTCCCTCTAGAGTCAGGCTTTGATGGATTTGGACAAGAAGATCTAGAAGCCACATTCGGATTTTGTTAATGCCTGTGTTTGGTAGTGCCAAAGCTGAGGGTTTCTCTTATGAACAGCCCTTTTTGGGGTCTTCAGTGGTTCTTCTCATAGGAACCTCCCCTAATACAGATAGAGCACTGAAAGTGAAATCTTCCTATTTGTCCACTTACAACTCTGTCCTCATTCTGTATCTTCCCTTTCTGTGCCACTACCATCAACTCAAACCACAGCCAAGCTTTTCAGTGTTTCTCCTAAAACTTCTCATTTAGTTTTAGATGAAAAAGAGACACCCTTCTCTCAACATTCATGGTGATGGTTTAGTGATTGAGAAAACCTCTTCCAAGTATTCTTTTCCACCCACATCTTAAACCTGCAACCTCTAAGTGGTTGATGAACTAAAGATTGAAGGTCTATTATCAACAGCTTCAGTGTATCCTAATTATGAGGACCACTGCCTATTGTATTGTCTTCAACTGTTGAAGCTTCTACAGGACTTGCAAAGAACAGAAAAAAATAATGTTTAACATCCTATTATATCTATATAAGGTGACTAATAATTCCTCACATCTTAATCTCTTAAACATTAGCTCAGATAATTTTTCTCCTACAAATGGGGGTAAAATGTTACTTTTGATAATGGAGATAATAAAGGTTTGATTCCAAAACTCCCAATGCAATAGTTAATTTTAGATGCGAATTTGATCATAAGTGTGAATTTAGTTGAGGAAATATAAAGTGATGTACTAGTATAATCCATCAAAAAATCTCAGCTGCATTCTTACACCAGCACAGCAGTATCCTGGCAAAGATAATCATGTTTCTGAAGAACCCTATTGACTCTTGGGAAAGCCTGGTTTAATTACAAGCCATAGCGTATTCATACACATTTATTATTGATATAGCACTTAGCCTTCTGGCTTCTCCACACTTTCCCTGACAGAAACCCATTACCTCCCCTGCTATGTTTACTTTTCTGATGGAAGTTAACTTTACAGGATGTCATGAGAAGGCAATGGCACATTGAAAATCCTGCCCATGGCTTGGAACTTTATGTCGACTATTTCTCTGAGAAATGAGAACCCATATATGATTAATGAACAAAGGTATGCATCTTTCTGTCTGTGCTAAAACGCCTTAATATATTTGTGTGCCTCTTATGGAATTTTCATCTCTAAATTATAGCTATTTCTGTATTTGACTTTTCTAGTAGAATGTACCCTCCTGTATTTGCATCGAAGTTCTGTACTACTCCTCTCCTCACCCAAACCCCTGCACCAAGATAAAGACTAACAGGAATATAGTGAACTCTTTAATAATGTATTAACTTGGGTAATGGATAGATAAGAGAATAGTGAGATGAACCACTGAAGAATTAAAGAACCGAATGTTCTCAAAAAATCCACTTTACTGAACTCCACAACCCCTTTTTAGAGAGCCAACATTGCTTTCTTCTCACCCCACTTCATGAAGAGCAGAGGTTGGAAATGTGTCCAACAGGTCACAGATGGTTGAGTCAAAACTGGTCAGCTGGCTCAAGTTGAGCCAAACAGATTCTTCTTGAAATTTAAATTTGTAAGATAGTAACTCTGATCAGTTATCTAGATGAACTTTTGTCAGGCAGTACTGATACAGTTGGGTTAAAGACAGAATTAAGGATAAGCACAGAAAAAATGCAGAGATGGGCAAGGTTTAGCCCTTGAGAGAATGGCTGTTTTGGTTCCTGATGACTTTGTAGTCCCTGATAACTTTTCAGTTTTCAGTTTTGGGCTCCACACTTCTACTCTTGAATTAATGGGTACTCTTGTCAGGGCCTCAACATGGCTAACTCCTTAGGCCATTCTCATTTCATCTTGAATGTCACTTCCTAGCAGAAACATTCCCTTAATAGTTCTTGTCATGCTCTTTACCTTAGGTCACTCTGCTTGTTTTCCTCACAGCATTTAGCACAACATGGGTATTGCTGTTTGAGTTTTTTTTTTCTTTTTTGATCAGATTCTCTTAATAGAATATGCCACAACAGATAGCTTCTGTATTTATTTCACTACTGTTTTTTCAACACTGTAAAAGAGTGGAACTACACTGGAGGTCTGAACAAGTAGACTTTGAATAAATAATAGGTATAATAAATATTTCCTGTTACTTCAGCCATTTTAAGGAGGCTCCTGTTATTCTAACCATATGAATATCAACACTTAGGAACAATGGCTGCAGGGGTTATTATTGCCCATGTTAGTGAAGAGTCTCCTAAGACTACCATGCACTTCAGTTTTTCCATCAGCCCTAAAAAAGAATCATGTAAGAGAAGATCATGCTCACATCTATCCACATCTGGTTTGGTATATCTGTTCAGTCTGTTTATTCTCAGTCCACTCAAATCACTAATTTTTATTTTTATCCACACATGTAGACTGGGGAGTGTTCACACATTTCTTCAAGTTATTGTGTCCTACAAACCACGTGTCATCTTTAATGTTTTTCAGATACTTTGGAAATGGTGGTGGTGGGGTACTCATTTAACTTAATCTGAAACCTCTTTTATGTAATAGTCAGGGGTAAATTATCACTTATTATTTGAGCATAGTTCTTTCCTGTTTATTGTTGAAAACCTTCTGAAAGAGTCTCAGGGAGATTAGAGATGCACAGCCAACTATGCCTCCAATCTAGGAAGGAAGTGAGAAATCCTACCTCGTAATGGTCTTCCAAAAACCCAGAAGCACTCAGAGTTCTGTTGCACAGACATGCTGACAAGTACACCATGTGACTCATTTGTGCAGTATATTTGCTCCTATTGATCCATTGGCAGTAAGAAGATTGCGTATCTCAGGAATGAGGTGTGGGAGTGCATTGTTCAGTTCTAAGGTACTGAGTGTGCGGGGGCTGCATGTGCTGTGGAGCAGGCTCCAAATGAGTCATATGTCTGTTAGGAATGTTCCTTTGAATCTGCTGCCTGTGTTTTCAATCTCACATTACTCCTAAGTACCTTACTGACAGCTCGTACTCACACCTCACAGCTTAGAATGGCCTGGCTCTAGAAGACCAATACAATCGAATCAAGTCCAAGAAAGATCACTTCAGGAAACAGTATAGTATTGATGGTGTCATTCTCCTTGGCAAAAAAAAAAAAAAAAAAAAAAAGTGACACAGAGTGGAAGTATGAGCCGAAAAATGGACTTCTGGAGTCAAACGGACTTGAATTTGAATAGCAGCTCAGTCATTGCCTAGTGGGGGAACATAGACAAGATTTTTCACTTCTCTTTAAGCATTAATGTTTTTTACTCCAAAACATTATTGGCATACCAAACTGAATTACTTTATAGGGTCATGGTGGTAATTGAATAAAACAACATACATACAACTCTCTATCACAATACTGAAATATGGTAGGCAATCCCATTTTTTCCTGGAGCCTTGTTTGTATTAATAATAATATGTCATATTCTTGAGTACTTATTATGTGCCAGGCACAGTGATAACTACCTTAATTGTTGGAGTAGATATGGTCAATTGTCTTTCCTGTATTCATGCTTCTGTATTAACAGACTCCTAAATTTTGTGCCTGGCTTAAGAGCTACTTTTCTTAGTTTGTCTTGAAGAGCCATGTGACAAAGTTCTGGCTAAAGATTTAGATTGAGAAGTCTGCTAAAGATTTCTGGGAAAGTCCTGCCTCTCCCTAGTGTCTTCTGTTTTCTACCTGAAGTGCATATGTGAACATTGAGTTGAGCAGCCTTTTGGTTCCTGTCAGGCCACCACGGGGATGCAACCTCATATAAAGGACAATGGAGCAGGAGGATAGAAGGAGCCTAGCACATCTGTGCCAACCCTGAAATGCCTTCCTATGGGCTGAGTTTGTGAAATACATTTCACCCATTGGGTGAAACTTTGTAAATGGATTTTATATACATGCAGCCAAATTCAATCCCTAAGAAATAGATATGCATTATCTTATTTATTATTCTGATCACATTTTTGACATTATCATCAAATCCATTTTATATTAAATATATGGAGACAGATTAATCAACCTGCCCAAGGTAACATATGATATGCCTAGGAAGTAAAATAGAGATCTAAATCCATGCTTTAACCAGTAAAATATAAAGCCGGGATGAGAGTGTTTCCTCCATGGCCTTTCTAACTACTTCACAAATCTTTGATTTTATCTTTTTATCCTACAAACTTGTTCTGATCATTTTGTATTTTTGTTAAATCCTCCTGAAATTCTCCCAGACTGTAAATCTATTGGAAAATGTTTGAGCTTACGTGGAATTTTTGGCATCACCTAACTGTCTGATCCGGGCCCTAGTCTGGAGCATTTAACATTTAACATTTAACTTTCTGATCATTCAACAAATGGCATGGTTTGAGTGGATGATCTCTAAAGTCCTTCTATTTCTAGTTGCCTGTGACTCTGAAGGTACTATTTAGCCAATTTTTAATTAGTCAGCTAGCTGATAATTGAATTTTTATTTTTTCTAGTTCATATCATGTATCCAGTAGGTACTGAATAAATATGAATTGATGGTTATAGTAAAGACTATGCAACCTTTTCCTGATTTTTTATGTTTTCTTCAAATCATTGTCTTTTTATTATTTCTATTTCCACCCAAAGCCTAATATCTCATTAGGAGATTTGGAAGACCTGATCCAGTTAAGATCAAAGACCATTGCTTCAGTCAGGTCAGAATCAAAGAGAACAAATCAAAGGCCCTAAAACATAATATCTGGGGGAAAAATACAAGTTACTCATTGGGTGAAGGAATGGTTTTGGCATATGGATTCAGAAAAACAATCTTCAAATAAGAAAGAGCAAACCAAAACAACTTTAGTTTGAAAGGAGAGGTAAGGTGGTATTAAGAGGAACTGGGGAGGATATGTGTTATTTTTGAAGCATTTTAGAAAAATAAGAGAGGGGAGCCAAGATGGCTGAATAGGAAGAGCTCCAGTCTATAGCTCCCAGCATGAGCGACACCTAAGATGGGTGATTTCTGCATTTCCAACTGAGGTACAGGGTTCCTATCACTGGGGAGTGCTGGATAGTGGGTGCAGGACAGTAGGTGCAGCGCACTGTGTGTGAGCTGAAGCAGGGCGAGGCATCACCTCACCCAGGAAGCGCAAGGGGTCAGGGAATTCCCTTTCCTACTCAAAGAAAGGGGTGACAGATGGCACCTGAAAAATCAGGTCACTCCCACCCTAATACTGTGGTTTTCCAATGGGCTTATCAAATGGCACACCAGGAGATTATATCCCTCACCTGGCTCGGAGGGTCCTACGCCCACAGAGCCTTGCTGACTGCTAACACAGCAGTCTGAGATCAAACTGCAAGGTGGCAGTGAGGCTGGGGGAGGGGTGCCCACAATTGCTCAGGCTTGAGTAGGTAAACAAAGTGGCCGGGAAGCTCGAACTGGGTGGAGCCCACCACAGCTCAAGGAGGCCTGCCTGCCTCTGTAGGCTCCACCTCTGTGGGCAGGGCACAGACAAACAAAAGACAGCAATAACCCCTGCCGACTTAAATGTCCCTGTCTGACAGTATTGAATAGAGTAGTGGTTCTCCCAGCATGCAGCTTGAGATCTGAGAATGGGCAGACTGCCTCCTCAAGTAGGTCCCTGACCCCCAAGTAGCCTAACTGGGAGGCACCCCCCAGTAGGGGCAGACTGACACCTCACACAGCCAGGTACTCCTCTGAGACAAAACTTCCAGACGAACAATCAGGCAGCAGCATTTGCAGTTCACCAATATCTGCTGTTCTGTGGCCACTGCTGCTGATACCCAGGCAAACAGGGTCTGGAGTGGAATTCCAGTAAACTCCAATAGACCTGCAGCTGAGGGTCCTGACTGTTAGAAGGAAAATTAACAAACAGAAAGGACATCCACACCAAAAACCCATCTGTACGTTACCATCATCAAAGACCAAAAGTAGATAAAACCACAAAGATGGGGAAAAAACAGAGCAGAAAAACTGGAAACTCTAAAAATCAGAGCGCCTCTCCTCCTCCAAAGGAACGCAGCTCCTCACTAGCAATGGAACAAAGCTGGATGGAGAATGACTTTGACGAGTTGAGAGAGGAAGGCTTCAGAAGATCAAACTACTCTGAGCTATGAGCTACAGGATTAAGTTCGAACCAATGGCAAAGAAGTTAAAAACTTTGAAAAAAAATTAGATGAATGGATAATTAGAATAACCAATGCACAGAAGTCCTTAAAGGACATGATGGAGCTAAAAACCACAGCATGAAAACTACATGACGAATGCACAAGCCTCAGTAACTGACGGGATCAACTGGAAGAAAGGGTATCAGTGGTAGAAGACGAAATGAATGAAATGAAGTGTGAAGAGAAGTTTAGAGAAAAAGGAATAAAAAGAAACAAACAAAGCCTCCAAGAAATATGGGACTATGTGAAAAGACCAAATCTACGTCTAATTGGTGTGCCTGAAAGTGACGGGGAGAATGGAACCAAGTTGGAAAACACTCTGCAGGATATTATCCAGGAGAACTTTCCCAATCTAGCAAGGCAGGCCAACATTCAAATTCAGGAAATACAGAGAACTCTACAAAGATACTCCTCGAGAAGAGCAACTCCAAGACACATAATTGACAGATTCACCAAAGTTGAAATGAAGGAAAAAATGTTAAGGGCAGCCAGAGAGAAAGGTCAGGTTACCCACAAAGGGAAGCCCATCAGACTAACAGCTGATCTCTCAGCAGAAACTCTACAAGCCAGAAGAGAGTGGGGGCCAATATGCAACATTCTTAAAGAAAAGAATTTTCAACCCAGAATCTCATATCCAGCCAAACTAAGCTTCATTAGTGAAGGAGAAATAAAATACTTTACAGACAAGCAAATGCTGAGATATTTTGTCACCACCAGGCCTGCCCTAAAAGAGCTCCTGAAGGAAGCACTAAACATGGAAAGGAACAACTGGTACCAGCCACTGCAAAAACATGCCAAATTGTAAAGACCTAGGCTAGGAAGAAACTGCATCAATTAATGAGCAAAATAACCAGCTAACATCATAATGACAGGACCAAATTCACACATAACAATACTAACCTTAAATGTAAATGGGCAGCTAAATGCTCTAATTAAAAGACACAGACTGGCAAATTGGATAAAGAGCCAAGACCCATCAGTGTGCTGTATTCAGGAAACCCATCTCACGTGCAGAGACACACATAGGCTCAAAATAAAGGGATGGAGGAAGATCTACCAAGCAAATGGAAAACAAAAAGAAGGCAGGGGTTGCAATCCTAGTCTCTGATAAAACAGACTTTAAACCAACAAAGATCAAAAGAGACAAAGCCATTACATAATGGTAAAGGGATCAATTCAACAAGAAGAGCTAACTGTCCTAAATATATATGCACCCAATACAGGAGAACCCAGATTCATAAAGCAAGTCCTTAGTGACCTACAAAGTGACTTAGACTCCCACACAATAATAATGGGAGACTTTAATACCCCACTGTCAACATTAGACAGATCAATGAGACAGAAAGTTAACAAGGATACCCAGGAATTGAACTCAGCTCTGCACCAAGCAGAACTAATAGACATCTACAGAACTCTCCACCTCAAGTAAACAGAATATACATTCTTTTCAGCACCACACCACACCTATTCCAAAATTGACCACATAGTTGGAAGTAAAGCACTCCTCAGCAAATGTAAAAGAACAGAAATTATAACAAACTGTCTCTCAGACCACAGTGCAATCAAACTAGAACTCAGGATTAAGAAACTCACTCAAAACTGCTCCGCTACATGGAAACTGAACAACCTGTTCCTGAATGACTACTGGGTACATAACGAAATGAAGGCAGAAATAAAGATGTTCTTTGAAACTGATGAGAACAAAGACACAACGTAACAGAATTTCTGGGACACATTCAAAGCAGTGTGCAGAGGGAAATTTATAGCACTAAATGCCCAGAAGAGAAAGCAGGAATGATCTAAAATTGACACCCTAACATCACAATTAAAAGAACTAGAGAAGCAAGATGAAACACATTCAAAAGCTAGCAGAAGGCAGGAAATAAATAAGATCAGAGGAGAACTGAAGGAAGTAGAGACACAAAAAACCCTTCAAAAAGTCAATGAATGCAGGAGCTGGTGTTTTGAAAAGATCAACAAAATTGATAGACCACTAGCAAGTCTAATAAAGAAGAAAAGAGAGAAGAATCAAATAGATGCAATATAAAGCAACAAAGGGGGTATCACCACTGATCCCACAGAAATACAAACTACCATCAGAGAATACTATAAACACCTCTACACAAATAAACTAGAAAATTTAGAAGATAAATTCCTTGACACATATACTCTTCCAAGACTAAACCAGGAAGAAGTTGAATCTCTGAATAGACCAATAACAGGCTCTGAAATTGAGGCAATAATTAATAGCTTACCATCCAAAAAAAGTCCAGGACCAGATGGATTCACAGCCGAATTCTACCAGAGGTACAAAGAGGAGCTGGTACCATTCCTTCTGAAACGATTCCAATCAATTGAAAAAGGGGGAATTCTCCCTAACTCACTTTATGAGGCCAGCATCATCCTGATACCAAAGCCTGGCAGACACACCAAAAAAAGAGAATTTTAGACCAATATCCTTGATGAACATTGATGCAAAAATCCTCCATAAAATACTGACACACTGAATCCAGCAACACATCAAAAAGTTTATCCACCATGATCAAGTGGGCTTCATCCCTGGGATGCAAGGCTGGTTCAACATACACAAATCAATAAATGTAATCCAGCATATAAACAGAACCAAAGACAAAAACCACACGATTATCTCAATAGATGCAGAAAAGGCCTTTGACAAAATTCAACAACCCTTCATGCTAAAAACTCAATAAATTAGGTATTGATTGGACATATCTCAAAATAATAAGAGCTATCTATGACAAAGCCACAGGCAATATCATACTGAATGTGCAAAAACTGGAAGCATTCCCTTTGAAAACTGGCACAAGACAGGGATGCCCTCTCTCACCACTCCTATTCAACATAGTGTTGGAAGTTCTGGCCAGGGCAATCATGCAGGAGAAGGAAATAAAGGGCATTCAATTAGAAAAAGAGGACGTCAAATTGTCCCTGTTTGCAGATGACATGATTGTATATCTAGAAAACCCCATTGTCTCAGCCCAAAATCTCCTTAAGCTGATTAGCAACTTCATCAAAGTCTCAGGATACAAAATCAATGTGCAAAAATCATAAACATTCTTATACACCAATAACAGACAAACAGCGAGCCAAATCATGAGTGAACTCCCATTCACAATCGCTTCAAAGAGAATAAAATACCTAGGAATCCATCTTACAAGGGATGTGAAGGACCTCTTCAAGGAGAACTACAAACCACTGCTCAATGAAATAAAAGAGGATACAAAGAAATGGAAGAGCATTCCATGCTCATGGGTAGGAAGAATCAATATCGTGGAAATGGCCATACTGCCCAAGGTAATTTATAGATTCAATGCCATCCCCATCAAGCTACCAATGACTTTCTTCACAGAATTAGAAAAAACTACTTTAAAGTACACATGGATCCAAAAAAGAGCACGCATTGCCAAGTCAATCCTAAGTCAAAAGAACAAAGCTGGAGGCATCACACTACCTGACTTCAAACTATACTACAAGGCTATAGTAACCAAAACAGCATGGTACTGGTACCAAAACAGAGATATAGATCAATGGAACAGAACAGAGCCCTCAGAAATAATGCTGCATATCTACAACCATCTGATCTTTGACAAACCTGACAAAAACAGGAATGGGGAAAGGATTCCCTATTTAATAAATGGTGCTGGGAAAACTGGCTAGCCATATGTACAAAGCTGAAACTGGATCCCTTCCTTACACCTTATACAAAAATTAATTCAAGATGGATTAAAGACTTAAATGTTAGACCTAAAACCATAAAAACCCTACAAGAAAACCTAGGCAATACCATTCAGGACATAGGCATGGGCAAGGACTTCATGTCTAAAACACCAAAAGCAATGGCAACAAAAGCCAAAATTGACAAATGGGATCTAATTAAACTAAAGAGCTTCTGCACAGCAAAAGAAACTACCATCAGAGTGAACAGGCAACCTACAGTATGGGAGAAAATTTTTGCAATCTACTCATCTGACAAAGGGCTAATATCCAGAATCTACAATGAACTCAAACAAATTTACAAGAAAAAAACAACCCCATCAAAAAGTGGGTAAAGGATATGAACAGACACTTCTCAAAAGAAGACATTTATGCAGCCAAAAAACACATGAAAAACTGTTCATCATCACTGGCCATCAGAGAAATGCAAATGAAAACCACAGTGAGATACCATCTCACACCAGTTAGAACGGCGATCATTAAAAAGTCAGGAAACAACAGGTGCTGGAGAGGATGTGGAGAAATAGGAACACTTTTACACCGTTGGAGGGACTGTAAACTAGTTCAACCATTGTGGTAGTCAGCGTGGTGATTCCTCAGGGATCTAGAACTAGAAATACCATTTGACCCAGGCATCCCATTGCTGGGCATATACCCAAAGGATTATAAATCATGCTACTGTAAAAACACATGCACACATATGTTTATAGCGGCACTATTCACAAAAACAAAGACTTGGAACCAACCCAAATGTCCAACAATGACAGACTGGATTAAGAAAATGTGGCACATATACATCATGGAATACTATGCAGCCATAAAAAAGGATGAGTTCATGTCCTTTGTAGGGACATGGATGAAGCTGGAAACCGTCATTCTCAGCAAACTATCACAAGGATAAAAAACCAAACACTGCATGTTCTCGCTCATAGGTGGGAATTGAACAATGAGAACATATGGACACAGGAAGGGGAACATCTCACACCGGGGACTGTTGTGGGGTGGGGGGAGGGGGGAGGGATTGCATTAGGAGATATACCTAATGCTAAATGACGAGTTAATGGGTGCAGCCTACCAACATGGCACATGTATACATATGTAATGAACCTGCACATTGTGCGCATGTGCCCTAAAACTTAAAGTATAGTAATAATAAAAAAAAAAGAGAAAGAAGAAGTGGCTAGACCATTAAAAGTATAAAAGATTTGAACAATACTAAAATAATAATATGGTATATTATGAATGATCCAAATATGTTCAATGATTAAGTTGTCAGAAAGTGCCATGTTTTAAGCAGAATTTTTCTCCATGGTAGATCATGTCAAGAAACAGTCTTAAAAAGAAAAAAAGAAAAATGAAACAGTCTTGGAACTTGCTAAATAGTGCTGCAATATTGCTATGAGACAAAGTTTTCATGAAGTCCTTGTAGCTGATTTAAAAATTGAGGTTATACTAACATAGGCTGTCATTAGCACAAAGAGAATCAACATGAGATAAGAAAAACAGTATGGACGTTGAGATCATAGTGACTTTCCAAGTTCTTTCTCTAACTAGCTTTGATGACTTTTCTGAGACTGAATTTACTCATTTAAAAATGGAGTTTTGGTATATATAGCCAGGGTTGTTTGCACTATGTGTTAGTCTGTTTTGTGTTGTATAATCAAAGACCCAATGCTGGGTAACAGATGAAGAAAAGAGGTTTATTTGGCTCATGATTCTTGTGACTGAAAAGTCCAAAATTGGGCAGCTTAATTTGGTAAGGGCCTCATGCTGCTTCCACTCAAGGCGGAAAGCAGAATTAAGAAGAGGATCAGGTGTGTGCAGAGAACACATGGCAAGAGAAGAAGCAAGAGAAAAAAAGGAAGGCATACTCTTTTTCACAATTCACTGTCTCAGGAACTAATCTTTTCCCAAGAGGGCAAGAACTCAGTCACACCAGCATAAGAGCACTAATCTATGCGTGAAAGATCCACCCCGTGACACCTCCATCTGGACCCCACCATTCTGCACTGCTAGAGTGGAGATCAAATTTGAACATGAGGTTTGGTGGTGACATACTACATTCATACCATAGCACACTATATAAAAATAACATATATAAAGTTTCTTATGAAATGACTAATATGTAGTACCTATACAGTCAATATTCTTTTTTTTCCTAATAATGAGTACATTTTCTGATAACAATGAGTAGATTTTCTTCTCATGGCTAATATAGGCTTCAATTTTACTTGCAATAAGCCCATTTTCATTTATAGTAGCCAATTTTTATGTAAAGAACATGAAAGAAGAGTACATAGTGTGCACTTCTATAATGAAAATTCCACTAAGCAACACAATATATTTCTTTCTACATGGCCTTTGTAGACTGTTTATATCATACCTATAACTAAAGTTTGTACTTTTCAAGGATTTTAATATTTGTTTAGTGAGACTTACTTGATGGATTTTTGGGGTCTGGATTGGCCTGGATGTGAGGTAAAACACTAATTCTCCAGAACAAACAAGTTTATTGTGCTACATATAGAAGGAAAGTAAATTACCTTAACAGCCGCACCAAAGTCATTCTGGATTTAATTTAAAATGTAGAAGGGCTGAAGAAGTCTGACTGAGTTTCTTAGACAATAATTCAGAAAGTGATTTCATTATTAATTACTCACCAGAAATGAACATTTGCGAACTCTAGTCACAACCTATAAAGAAAAAAAAAAGTGTCAAACACTTGGAGCATCCTTTGGATAAGTGTCTTGATTTGTTCATTTTTTAGGACATTTTAATGTTAACATTATTCAGGGTTACTAATAAGATTTAGTTGTTACATCTGTTTTAAACAATTGTACAATACCCAGTCTTGATTCTAGGATGCAGTTTTAATATATGTATAAATATAGACAAGGTGGGTTGGGAGTGTTGAAAGAGGAATTAGGGATGTTTATCAAGTAATCTGTATACTTCAGTTCAAGTAATCTGTATACTCTAACAAGATGGAAACTCTAGGAAACTTCTTGGTGGTGGTGATTGTGTTCATGTATGTATTTGGCATCCCTCAATGGTTTAAGCCAAGGGAGTTAAGAGATATTCCAGAATAATTGTTTGTTGTCCCGAATTATGTTGCTAATTAGATATCAAGTAATGTGAAACATACATTATTTCCTTTTTATATGCATTCAATTTATTGCATTTCTATTTTGTGTCAGACACTTTTGAATATTGGCTGTACTTCTGGGACCAATGGATAAGGGCTGGTGCTCCATTGTGAACACAATGCAGTGCTGGGAAAATAAAACGAATCCATGGAAGACATATATAAGTAATATAATTTCAGCTACTGGTACTTGATGTGAAAAAAAATACAGAATAAGAGGAGACTGAATGAGGAAGAGTCACTACTTTTAATGTCTAGTCAGAGAAGACATCTCTGAGAAGGGAAACATGGAATTAAGGCTTTAGTGATGAGAAGAAAGCAGAGATGAGAGAAAGATGATGATGAAAGGCAGAGATGTTTCAAAAAAAAAAAAAAACATAAAGTGCAAAGACCCTGATGGGAAAGGAATTTGACGTACTCAAGAAACAGAGACTGTTGGCTAAGGGACTAGTTAGAAAAATAGAACTGTGAGCTGTTAGTGACACTTCCTAAAATGAAGTTTGTTGCATGAAAGAACACTCTAGGCTAGCATTAGAGTCGAAGTTCTCAAACACAGGGCCATGGTCCTACCATGTTAGAATTATTCAACCCTCAGGGCTTTACAGACTTTTGTGGGCTGAGCCTACAAATCTCTATTTTAAAGAAGCTTTCCAAATGATTCTGATATGGATTCAGTGATAACTATTACCCTTGAAGTCTCTAGAAATCCTGCAGTGAGCAGTCTCTGAAGTGATGTAATGAGAGTTACACTGTGATGTCAGTTGCTAAAGAACTTAGACACTGTTTGAGGATGTGAGATACACCAAAGGGACAGTGGGAACCTAAAAAAAATACAGAATGAAATCCACATTAGGAGCTACTGTCCCGGGTAATTCCCACCATTGCTAACAGCAGAACTTACATCACCAGAGGCTACTACACACTGGGACCAACATTTTGAGGAGAGGTTTCTGAAAACCACGATAATTAGGAACCCCCGCCCCGACCTACTCCCAGGATCTTTGGGACCTGACAGCAAGGAGAACAACTACCTACTTTTGGTACTTTGAGGTACTGAAAAACCTGACAATATTCAGTGATGAATACCATCACCGAGGTCAACAGATATTTCTATTTTATTGGAACTGGGTGAATTAGGAGAATTTTATTTTGTTAGATCATGTTATAATAAACATAATAGCACTAATTGTCATGATTCTATTTAAGAATTCTTTAGACTTGATATCTCAGGGGACTAGAGTTGGCCATTCTTTTGATGCATTCTTCAGTAAGAGGTAAAAATATGGCAGTGAGGGAGGTGGTAGAATTTCTGGGGACAGATTTCCTAACTAGAGAAACTATGAAATCCATCTTTGGATTCCTGGTATGACATGAGTAGAGAGGGTCACACTGAGTAGAGATGCAATCACGGCCTATATTAATTTCTGATGGCTGCTGTAAAAAAGTATCACACACTAAGGGGCTTAAAACAACATAAATTTATTCTGTTACAATTCTGGAGGCTAGAAGTCCAAAATCAAGGTGTTGGAAAAGCCATGTTCTTGCTAAAAACTCTAACAAATGATTTTTCCTAACTTCTTCCTAACTTCCGGTGGTTGCAGGCAGTTCTTGGCATTTCTTGGCTTTAGATGCATTACTTCAATCTCTTCTTCCATCATCACATAGCCACCTTTTCTATGATTGTCTCTGTTTTCTCTTCTGGTAAGGATACCCGTCATTGGATGAAGGCCCACTTTAGTATGTCTTCATTTAAACTTAAACTTAAACTTAATCTACAAAGACCCTATTTTCATATAGCCACATTCTGAATTTTGGAGGAACACTATTCAACACAGTTCTTAGGCAATTGGCTTGATGTTTTCCTTTCTTTTTTAAAATATACAACTGAAAATGAGACTAATTCGAAAACACCAGGTGATATGGTTTGGCTTTATCCCCACCCAAATCTCATTTTTAAGTGTAGCTCCCAAGATCCCCACATGTCATGGGAGGGACCCAGTGGGTAATTGAATCATGGGGGATGGGTTATTCCCATGCTGTTCTCATGATAGTGAATAAATCTCATGAAATTTGGTGGTTTTATAAACGGGAGTTCCCCTACACATGCTGTCTTGCCTGCCACCACATAAGATGTGCCTTTGTTCTTCCTTCACCTTCTGCCATGAATATGAGACCTCTCCAGCCATGTTGAACTGTGAGTCCATTAAATCTCTTTCCTTTATAAATTGCACAGTATCAGGTATGTATTAGCAGCATGAAAATGTACAAATACACCAGCTCTCTTAAAATTGGAACAGTTGTCATTTACAAAGTCCTCCCTTTCTTTCTGAATGGCTGTAGATATTGTCCAAGTCAAACAGACGTAAACAAAGTAAATTCAGTCTTCTTGGATTCTATTACCAAAAACCAGTACTGATAACTTGAAAGTTATATGATTGAGGAGAACCAACCAGCTCTTTGCTTCACCTTTATTAGTCTTTTCACTAAATTAAAGCATCAGAAATTAATAAAGATGTTGCCGAGAAGTTAAAAAAATTGTCCCACCATCACCCATTGAACGGTTAGGCAAAGAAATTGATAACATTCATTGGCCCTCTTTTGGTAAGGTTCAGAAAAGTGAATTACACAGTAGATCTTTAAGATAGAGGATCCTGAAGGATTTAAGGAGCCAAGAAATTTTAAGTCTGGGGGACAGTTTGACAATAAATCTTAGCTTTACATAAATCTCAGTTTTTCTTGATTTGCCATTATTTTCTTTACATTATGAATGCCCAAACAAACATATTATTGACATACAACTTTGGAAAAATAGTATAAAAGTTTTTACTCCTTTAATGTTGCCCATATTGACACACATATTTTTAGGCATAAATTAGATAATGATTCAATTGCAAGAAGTCAGTCGGGTAGGTAAAACGAAAGTTCCCAGTTCATAGTTCCATACTGTGGTAGCAAAAGCTATTTGATCATTCTGTTTTCAAAGCACGGAAGGCTCCTTAGGAATAACAAAATAAGATGAAGAGTGGATACACTTGTACAGTAGGATGTAAGAGTCAGGTCATAAGGTTTTAGCAGAGACAGAATAAGAGAAAAATTAATAAGGATTGGCACAATTTATTAAGTAGCTAAAGGTCTTTCAAAAGGAATCGATCTGAAAACAAATCCCTTTTTACAACACTGAAAGCACAAAGAGAATTTCCCTTACACATTTAGTGCAGATGTAAATTATTTGATAGTTCTTTTGAGAATGTTTTGTGAGCCCTTTTGCCCTGACATTAGTAATCTGCATTACTCTGAGGATGTGATAGTTGTTAGGATTGCAAAACTAAAGAAGAAATGATAAAATACTATTTTGATTTTTTGTAGAATTTTTGTTATATATGTGCTTTACTTCTTAAAACATGAAAAATCCTTTATATCCAGTTGTTATTTTGCCAAGGGGATGCATTAATACTTTTAAATCGACACCATTTCCTTGAGACAATCTAGCCCTCATCTCTCTTCTCTCAGTTCAGATCTGTGGGTTTTTTATCCTTTGCCACCACTGACCCATCCTTTCTGGCAATAGATCAGGGATCACTGAGCTGAAATGGTCAAATGTGCAGTGTCTGCTGACATGGACGTAGAGGATGCTCTCTTATAGTAATATTCAATCAGAGGAGTATGTTTTTGAAACCAGTTCCCAAACCTCAGAGCAATATGCTTGCTGCTGCTGGAAGATCTATCTGCCTTCAGCAATTGAGCCTCAGTGGCAGAAGCAGCACAGAAGAGAAGATAGAATTCCTGTTCTTTTTCCTCCAGTTAAATTTTATTTTAGGCCAAAACTAATTCTTTTCTGTACCCTGAACTATGGGCTGATGCTAATTTGTGAAGTTAAGGTATAGTATAAACTAATTATATATTCTTATCAGAAAGAAATTCTTCTTTACTTCTGATAACTGAGGATGGTATCAAGCAATTACATGCCTCAGGATATTTAACTCCCTCCTCTGAAGCAGACATTTTTGGCTACTGGAATACACCAGATGTTACAGCAATGGGGATGATGGATTATATTGGTTCCTGATTTGCATATATAAATGAATTTTGTATACAAAAAGTACAAGACAAAACAAGAATAGGAAGGGAGACACCTACCAGGATATTGATAAAAAGTAAATATTAATGCCCATTAACATTTCTTTTGACTAGGATTTTTAAAATCCTCTTGAGTTAAAATTTTAAGTAGAGAATAAGCAAAATATGTTGCTATTTTCCACATGATGAATTATCTAGATTGAAATTGTTTTCATTACATTATGGAATCTTAATTATATCTTCCATGGGGACCACATACTTATAAAGATACAAGTAATAGGTAGCTAGTAAATATGGCAGCACCTTCATCCACTTCCAGCCTTCTGTTAACCCCATTTTCAGTCATTCTACACTAATTAATGTTTTATTAATATAGAGTATCTATCCCATTTTGGTTTATGAGATGAATAAAGCAATTGTAAATTACTAGTCATCCTAGGCGTGTGCATGTAGGTTGTATTTATAGAATCTGTATTGTGAAATATATATTGTAAGGAGCACTTAAGGTTTATAATTGCAGACAGAGGATTCAGGTCAATAGAATAATGTTGCTTCCACCAAAGTGAACCAAATGGCTGTTTTGCAGGTTTTCCAATATCCTCATATAACAGCTTTGGGTTACTAGAGTTAGTATATGCTTCTTTGCTCAAATTAAGATATATGTCCACAATTAATGCTGTTTTCATGACCTGAAATTCTAGTTTAAAGCCTACATGTGAACTGACAATTTCTTTCTAATCCCAGCTAAACCTGTCAAAGTTGTATTTGTGTTTACGTGTGGAAAGACAACGGGGATATGACTCTTTATTTCAGTCCAGTAGAATTTGAGTTCATTGTTGATTGGCACTAACCAACTTCACTGTGGAGAGATTTCTCCCATGAAGCATCACACGCTTGAATCTCAATCACTGTGGCTTCTTGCTTTGCTTTTTTGTGTATGACTCATGGTGATAGGCCTACTTTGTCAGCTCCAGATCAGAACTAATTTGTTCATTCATACAATTAAATATTTACCAAGTACTGTATTGGGTTGAACAGTGTCCCCCTCTAAGTTCATGTTCATCCAGCAACTCAGAATATGACCTTATTTGGAAATTACATCTTTGCATCTGATTAGTTAAAATGAGATCCTACTGAATTAGGAAGGAGCTAAATCATAAATGACTAGTGTCCTTATAAGAAGAGGAAAATTTGGACACAAAGACACAGACACACAGGAAGAAGGCCATGTAGCAATGGAGTAATGCAGCTTTCAGCCAAGGAAAGCCTAGGATTGCCAGCAGCCACCAGAAGCCAGGAGAGGAAAGGGAAGATTCTACTCCTGACTGTTCAGAGGGAGCATGGCCCTGCCAACACCTGATTTTGGATGTCTAATCTCCACCACTGTAAGATAATACATTTCTGTTGCTTTAAGCTACCCAGTTTGTAAAACTGTTACAGCAGCCCTGAGGAACTAATACTAATATCCATCATGGGCTAATAATTATGTTAGGCATTGGATTTGTGGCAGGGAAGAAAATCAGCAGTCCCTGCTCTTATGAACCCTGTTGCTACAGAATATCATACTCATGTGTTTGCAGATGTGAAAGCATAATCTAAAATAATACCCATCATTTAATGAATGATTATTCTCATTGTTTTTAAGGGATTTGCATGCATTAATTTATTTAACCTTTGTAACAGCCCTGGGTGATAAATATTGCTATCCCTACTTTAGGAATGAAAACACGAAGGTTAATGGGCCCTCTTATGTTAGATTGAATAATGTCTCCTAAAGACATTCAGATTGTAATCCCTAGAATGTGTAACTATTATTATTATTTTTAGATGGAATCTCGCTCTGTTGCACCATTTTCCTGCCTCAGCCTGCCAAGTAGCTGGGGCTACAGGTGCCTGCCACCACACCCGGCTAATTTTTTTGTATTTTTGGTAGAGACGGGGTTTTACCGTGTTAGCCAGGATGGTCTCGATCTACTGACCTTGTGATCCGCCCACCTCAGCCTCCCAAAGTGCTGGGATTACAGGCCTCAGCCACTGCACCCAGCCTGTAACTATTATCTTATGTAGAAAAGGGACTTTGTAGTTGCAATTAGGTTTAGGATATTGATATGAGTAGATATCCTGAATTATCTGGGTGGGCCTGGTGTAATCATAGTTGTCCTTATAAAAGAGAAGCAGAGGGAGATTTGACATTAGAGGAGGAGGTGATGTGATGATGAAACCAGGGACTGGAATGATGTGGCCATGATCCAAGGACTGCCGGCAGCCACTAATAGCTGGAGTGGAGCAAGGAACAAATTCTTTCCTGTAGCCTCCAGAAAGGACAAGCCAGGCTATTGCCTCTATTTTAACCTCATAAGACTCATTTCTGACTTCTGGCTTCCAAAACTATAAGACAGTGAATCCAATTGTTTTGAGACACTATGTTTGTGGTAATTCGTTACAGCAGCAGTAGAAAACTAATACATTTCCCATAGTAATAGGTTGTAAATGGCAAAGCTGCGATTTGAATCCATCTGGCTTCACCATCTGTGTGTTTAGACACTAAATCTATTTTCTCTCGATACATGAATTTGAGATAAGTCATTATGATGGCAATGGCAGCTTGTCTGGAGAGGCTGCTGCAAAGATGCCAGCTGCAGCAGGGCAGGTACAGCCTGGGCTGCATGTTCCACAGAGCCAGTAGGAGATGGAAACAGGTGGAAGCCCTGCCCCTTTCTGAGTTGGCAGGGCAGGAGCCCCACCTTCCAAGATTCAGCCTGCAGGGCCTGGGAAGCCCACCCACCTGCAGGCTTGAAAGTGCCTACTACCTGGTCTCTCCCTGCTGTTCTTGCCTGCTCCGATTTCACAGCGAAGTTGAGGCAGAGACTGGGTTCTGCTGCTGTGACCCAGCTAGGTGTACACGTGCTTGGGTCACACTGACATGCCGGCTTCTTGACACCCTGGCCCTTTATGGATTTTGTGTGCTGATGAGCACAGAAGGGAAGCTGGGGGTTGCTGAGGGCAGCTCAGCATGTGCCAGCAGGCACTGAACAGCCTGGGCACCATGGATGGTATGTTGATAGTGGAAGGCAGACATATTCCTGGGTGGAAAGGGGCAGGTCCCCAGTCAAACTTCACCTTCAAGCCAGAGACGGCCTGATGTCTGGAGGCCAGGCTGCCAGTTCCAGGTAGAGTATGTGGCCTGGAGTGAGAACTTACAGTGCTTTTTCCAGGCCCACCCATGGCAGCCCATGGACCCATCAGCATATACTTCCTCCCTTCTGAGCCCGTAAAAACCCTAGACTCAGCCAAACTCACACAGATGTCAGGACTATCAGCTGCAGGAAGGAGCTACCCACTTTGGGTCTCCTTGACTTTTCAGGATGACCTGCCTGCGGAGAGGAGCTACCCACCACAGGTCTCCTCACTGCTGAGAGCTGGACACTCATCAGGATGACCTGCCTGCAGAAAGGAGCTACCCTGGGTCTCCTGAGAACTGTTAAGACACTCAATGATATTCCTCTCCACCTTGCCCATCCTCTGATTGTCCACATACCTCATTCTTCCTGGATGTGGAAGAAGAATTTGGGACCTGCCAAATGGCAGGGCTGAAAGAGCTGTAAGACAAACAGGGCTGAAATACCCACCTGCCCCCACTGGCCACATTTCAGGTGATGAGGAAAGAAGAATTGTGGCCCTTGGGGTAGTCCAGACTGAGGGGTTCCCTGAACCAGGGCTGTAACACCCTCTTTAGGGCTTTGTGGTTCCTAGCATCTCCAAGCTTCTGGTCACCACCACATTCCCTGGTGCCAGTGGAAGCTGCTGATGGTATATCTGGTCCAGTCACAGCCTCACACAAAGCTAGTGCCTGTGCCAGTGTCTGGAGCTGCCCACTCTGCTGCAGCCAGCATGCCTGATTGTGCACAGTGGCTGGAACCCATGCTTACACACCGCTCACCACTCCACACCTGGTTTGCCCTTGGCAGGCATGGGATCTGGTCCAGTAGTGTGAGCCAAGTGCAGCCTGCTGGACCAAGTGGGTGGAATGAACCCAGTGGGTACAAGCAAAACCCAAGCAGAGGTGCCACTGGCCACAGAGGTTTCCAGCTGGCACAGTGACACCCTGTGTCACTTTGGATCCTGTGACAATTATAGTTCACTGAGACATGGTGGTTTAATGCCATGAAAGGAGGATTTGGTGTAAGATTGGACTTTAGATACTATTTTTCCTTTTTATTGGTTGTCTTACCTTGGGCAGTTCACTCAAGTTTTCTGCACTTTAGTTTTGGTTGGCAGCTGTTAAGTGTGGTTACAATGTTATCCTGAAGTATGATTTAGACTAGTTCATCCAAAGTGCCCTGTAAAACGTATATTGTACACTAGACACTCAACTAATGTAGCTGTTATTACTATCTTTACTGGAGCACACAAAATAATGCTTGCATGAAGTTCTCTGTGGAAATTTCTGAGCTGCTTCCTTTGCAATTATGCCTCTTTAAGGCAAACACCCTACTTCCATTGTCATCTCTTGGATTAAGATGGAATATTTAGCCACCTGTGTCACTTAAAATTTCTAAATGAGTTTTATTGTTTCAATATTCAGATCCGTGTCTCCTCTGATTTCTCATCTACTCTGTCAGTCATTTGCCATTTGCTCTCATGTCCCTTCCCCTCCTGTCCCCCTAGTCTGCTCTGAATCTCAAAGAACCTTTTGCTCTTTCTCAGACTTACTTGCCAGCTGGCTTCCTGTTAGGTTCAGCCAGTGGAAGCCCTGGCAAGAGATTAGAGGGTCAGAGGAAAGAAGAAGACAGAATGTTCCTTCCCTCACTCCTTTGCTCCCTGTGACATTTCTGCCAGCTACTGTGTCTCTACATCCTGCCGTAAAGCCTCTTCTTCTAGCCCCAGGTTCTAAGATCTAGTAGTATCCCCTCCTGAATACTTTTCTTTGTATTTCCATTCTTAGGTGTGACTGTGGCTCTCTAATGTTTATCTTGCAGTTGCCTCAGATTACCTAGTTGGTTTTCAGTTTATCTTAGACCTTCCTGACTAGTTCATAGTATTAAAATCCCTCTACCAAATTAGCATGCATGATTTTGGTTTTATTGACTGTATGTTGACAAACAGAGCCACTTTTCTCTCAAGCCTTACTTATTTCAAGTTCATACCATGATTTATCTCTTTGTCCTTTGATGGCTCATATCAAGGCCTTAACCTCTCCATGCACCTGGTTTTGCTCTTTGCATCTGTCGTCAGGAAGGTTCTTGTCTTCAACTTCTTGCTCATTCTCTTTGAGTCTGTTTGTCCATCCCTATGTGTTTCTTTCATCATGTTGCATTTACCCCTTTTAGGTGAGGTAGGTGCGAACCACTTTTTCTAACCTATTCCTCACACCTGAATTCATTCTGCTCTCACACCTTTTGGCTATCACCTTTGGACATTTTGATCATCCATTGTCTACCTGGCAATGAAACTCCACAGTGAGTTCTATTCTTTGCTTCTGTTCTTTCCATGGCACCTCATGCTCATCTCTATCTCAGATCTCATGCAACTAGAGTTTCTCTAAACTCTTTCAACTCTGTGTTCCTAAAGCCACTCACAATGCCTGGCATATAACACAACCTAAGTCTGTGAATAAGTGATAAATGTAAATATAAGTGATGGTTTAACTTAGGCTGAGTGTAGTTGAAATTTATATGGAAAATGCAGAGTTTAATAGAGACATAAAGTCTGAGAGTTGGAGAGAATCCTAGAGACCAGCCAGATATCTGACAGTTAGTTGTTTCTCTTATGAATGGAAACTAGAATAAAGTGCAATAAGTTTTTAAAAACTTACAGAGGCTCATTCTGACTATCAGAGTGATAACAAACCAACACACTTGACTGAAGGGTCTCTAAGCCTCTAATCATGGTCATCCGCATGAAGGAAAAATATAATTCCCAATCCTAGCTGTCTTAGATATTCACTTCCTAGAGGACTGTGGGCTAGACCTGATAATTTGTCGTGGTCCCTCAGGTTGTAAGTTTCTAGAATAGGTCAGAGTTTGGTAGTGTTGGTGATGAGGGGATAGGGAGCTAGAGAACAAAATAACTTGATTAACCTTGTAATTCACAGCATTTACATAGAAATATAAGGGATAATAAATTGACGTGATCAAACGTGGTTAATTGCAAGTAGAATCAGGACACAGGAGATGTAACCATCTAATAAGTAAACACCATTCTAAGTTTTTGGATAGCTTTTACTTTATGTTTATGTACTTAGCTGAGGGCCATTTTGCCCTAGAAATAGTCTCTTTGTACACAGGCAGATAGGCAACATTTACTATCTTGATTCCAATTTTTATTTCCTGCTGCTCAGAGGAACATTTTATAAATAAGGCTCTTCATGTGTCCAGTGCTTCTACTCTGCTGTCCACTTAGCCACATGCAGGAGGCATGGAGTACTTCCATCTGCTGCACCTATGCCAGGGACGATGCCTGCGGCATCCCAGCTGGCTCCCCGGATCCAGCTCTTCACACCTGCTTGCAAATGGGAAGGGCTGTTGTTTAAGAAAAATTCATTAAAGAAGCTCTCAAGGTATCCCTGAGTCAGTTAAAATCCACACTTTGGGAGACAGAAGAACACCCAAGATGTAATAAGGAGTGAAGGAACTGACCTTTCAGAGAGATGCAGCACTGTGAGATCAAAGGGCCTAGTCTCTGAGGCAGGAGAGCCGGTTTTCAGTGATGGCTCTGTTGTTCTTGAGCTGTGAGCTGTTTGGCCTTGGGTGAGTAATTTGATACCTCTGTTTCTTCATCTATACAATTAAAGGATGGTTTGAGAGGGACAGTCATGGAGGCAACTAACTGCAAGGAAACCAGAGTGTAAGGGCACATGAGTTTGTAGTATGAATTTTCATAGTTATTCCCTTTTCTTACTCTTTGGATGTCTTATTACCCAGGTGTCTTTCTTTCTTTTCTGATGTGGGAACATAACTACTACATAAGAGCAAGAAGCCTTAGGGCTGCTACTAAAATAACAAGGGTTAGGTTTATTTTTCTCTGATTTTCTTGCAGGTGAGTTCAACATAAGGGCTTAGGGTATTGAACATCTGCATGTGGAGGGATTGGTGTTGGGAACTCACCCATAGAAAGGGATTGAAGGATACAGTATTTATCCCTTCAACAAAGATTAATTGAGTACCTACTATGGGCCAGGCTCTGTAAGAGGGAAATTAATCAAAGATATCTCTGAAAATGTTCATTACATTTCCTATTCCATGTTTGAACTTATTTAATAAATCAGCTACTATTGTGTATCTAAGCCAAGAAGCCCTAGTGAGGGGGCTTTATCGAAGCCCCAGTTAGATTTACTTATCTGGAACATATATAGCATGTTACTATCTGGTTTTTAATTCTATTGAACAATTATTATTCTGTTTTCTGCCAGAGTTGTTTATATGTTTCCTCATCCAACTATCTAACATGACATTTTGATGGCAGGGATTGTCTTACTCATTTTTGTTTTTCTTCTTCATTTCTTATTACTCAGAATATGATAAAGCTTAATGAATATGAAATATGTGCAGACTAATAAGAGCTGATACTTCCTTAGTCCTTATCATATATTAGGAATGGTTCTCAGCACTATATATGTATTATTATATTTATCATAATTATATGACATGAGTGCTCCTATTATCACTTTACATAGTGAGACTGAAGCCCAGAGAGTTTCATTAACTTTACCAAGGTCATGTACCAACTAGAAAGCCTGTACTCTTAGTCACTATGTTATACTCTCTCTCAACTAAAGGAGTAAGTCATCAGTGACTAATCCAAATGGTTGGAAATGTGAGTAGATATCATGAGCTATGTTTTCAGGAGCTGCAGTGATGGTGTATGGCTAGAGACTTGACTGACATTCAGAAATCTGCATAATAAGAATTGTGACCTATTTCTCCATTTGGTTGCTTATTCATGCAGTCAAGATTTAAATAATTATTCTTCCTACAATTCCCTATATGTCTTGGAGATAAAGTGATTCACTGGGTAAATGGAAAACCCAGCTGCTCAGTTTTCATCTTCTTCTATATCCCAATAACAGTCAAGAAGAATGTGAAAGATGGCTTGAGGAACTTAAGGCTAGTGGTTATAGGCTGTTATGACATGGGTGGCTTACTCACCACAATGACAACAATGGCACTCTTTTAAGATGCCCAGGAAAGAGAATAAGTATAACTTGTGGACTTGGAAACATTTTATACCACATCCAAATGACCGAGCATTTGCATGGATGGTGTGGCTTGCAATGGAAAGTTTGGCATGGATGTTCCCATGCACATATTGTCTCCTAAAATTTATAGGAAAATCATATCTAACCCAGGAATTGTCAGCTGAATCTATAATGTGTGACAAACATTCCATAGTGGTAAGAAGTTTCATCATTTAAAAATAGACTCTTTTTCAATGACCATGGTAAAAGAAAATTAGCTAGTTTTCCCCTCATATACATGAAAAAACAGAATCTGGGATTTACTGAGGATTGGTGCGGGTGGGGAGTCTTGATATATCATTCTCAGATATTGACATCTCTCAATCACATACTCTTTGGGAGAGGCATTTATTAAGTTAGAAAAGAATCAGGTAAGGTCTGGATATTCTCAGTGTTCTCAGTCCCCAAGAAGGCTTACAAGTTGCTATTTACTTTGTTGACTTCATTTAGGGCCAACATTAGCCCTGTGATTAGAGTGATTTGTGAAAATTTGAAAACATCACCACTTGTAGGTGGGTGCTAACTCTCACCAAGTTGCATGGCTGGATTTTTATCATCTTCTGCTCACTTTGGCTCTTGTGCAGTGCACAAAGTATACAACTGTATGTGGTAGTCCTGGCTTTATCATTTCATTTTTTGGTCTTTAGATTAAAAGATATGTTATTCAGTATTGTTTTGGTTAAAACCAACTGTGAACTAGCTTTGGCCTAAAAGGAGAGTGATGAGAAAGCTTACTTACCTGGGAGGAGGGGGGCGAAGCAGCTGGGAGAAGAAACTGCTGCCATCTGTGACAGCTTAATCGCGTTCTTTCATGTCTGCTCTTTCCTATGTGCAGTTTCATTTATTCCTACAGACTGGCTTCTTTCACAGGATGGAAACTGTGGCTGCTCATAGCTCTAAAGTCACATAGCACCATTTTAGAAAAGAACATTAAATGCATGCTATTTCTCTAATCCTGAGTTAAACAGTCCTAGGGAAAAGTTACGATTGGCTCTATTTGCAACATGTACATTTCTCTGGGCTGAGAATTTGTCTGGGTAAATGGGATACTACGATAGATTCGTCATAGATCAGCTGCTAACTATAGCCAGAAAGATTGAATCTGCAAAAATTTGAAAAACTTGCATTGAAAAAACATGCTTAGAGTGGGAAGAAACATTTCCTCAGTAAAGGGGTGGTAGAAGTTGGTGGCTGATCCAGGAAGATAAAAACAATAGATGCTCATTTAATAGATCCTTAGTTCAAACTTGTTAGTCCCACTTCTGAGATCAGGTAAGGATATCAACTCACACTATTAACTCATAAAAGTCCAAAGCAAATAATTAAAATGCCAACAGGCATCAACACATCGTTTCTCTGTAAGAAAGCCACAAGAGAAGCCAAATTATCCAGGGTTACTGGTAAGCTGGGAATTAGAAGAGAGGGAGTCACCTCTAATAAGTTCAGCCCAAAGCAGGCTGTCATTTCTATTTCCACAGCAGGGTAGTACCTTCCAGGGAGAATGGACACTTTTTCTGAGCTGTGCTACCTTGTGACTGCTATGTGGGGGTCAACAAGCATGCAACTGCCCAAGTTTCCATTGTCTGTACTTCACCATTGATTGGATACATAGACTGTAATAGTCCCAAATTTTCAAGTTGTAGCTCTGTTATTTACCACTCGTGTAAACCTTGAACAAATGTTATTTAATGGCTCTAAGCCTCAGTTTTCTAATTAGTAAAATAGAACCATAATAATATTTTCCTTACAAGGTCTTGTTAGAATTAAATAAAATAACTATGGCCAGTGTCGTATATAGTGTCTGACACGTAGTAAATATTCATTTCAATTTTGCTAATTTGCTGCTAATATTATCGTTGCCATTGTACTTTCACTGCTGACAGCCAGTTCTGCCTCTCTAAGAGAACTGCCTAACTCTTCTTGGACGCATTTTTGTGTGTGTACTGGTGACATAGTTTAACATTCAAATGCCAACCTTATTTCCATCTTTTCCATTTCTTTAGGAGGCGCTGAATTGTTGCCCACATAGTAATTGCTATTTTATATACTTTTTAGAGAAGTCACAGACATATCTTGAAATTTCAGCTTCTGGGATTGTAAGACAATTTGTCACCAGAGGTACTTGAAAGAAATTATTGTGCAGAGATTTCTTCTGAAGGACCCTTCCTTTCCAGTGTAGATTGTCTCAATCTGTGGGGTGTACAGACTGGAAAGAAAAGAGATCTCCCAGAATAATTTGGAACTATTATTGTTTCTGGTCTAGTGGCAAGAAATTTATATAGAGAAAGAAATGCCTTTTCTCTTGCAATGAAATCTGAGCAAGAGCAAGACCAAAACTCTCCCTGTCTTGCCATAAAAAAAAAAAGTAATTCTCAGAGTTGGCTGGGAAACAGCTGGAAATGCTTTAATTATTGATAAGATAAATTACAGTATGAATGATCATGGTACTGGACAGAAAACTCTTGAAAGGGTATGTATGAAAGCAAGTCGTATATGGTGGCTTGATTGAAAATACAGGCTGCGGTGTACAGTAGAAGTGAGGGGGAAAATTGAAGAGATGTATTTTTTTTTTTTTTTGCAAGAAAACCAATTATGGAAAACTCCAGGTACTTTCTTCAAGAAGGAGTTATTATCACTTCAGTTTTTTTTCGCTCGGTCCCCAATTTTATGTGAACAGCAACTGCCAGGCCAGACATGATTTAGTCAAGATGGAAAAGAGTTTCAACAAACAATGGTACAGACTGTCTGAGGTGAACTGGCAAAATGAAAAGTTGGGAAAATTGTTAAAGATAAATGCCAACATTGAGAAATAAAAATTTGATAACTCAGAACTTTTTGTCATTATAACACAAATCATTTTTTACTTCTTTTTATCTTAGTTAAGTTGAAAAGAAATATATTTATTTATAATGTTCTGAGGTCCAATCTTTCATCTTTGAGGGACGCCCTTGATTTTTGTTCTTGTTGCTCCGTTTTGTGATGGAGATTTGCCATTTCAGACATTTAGACTTCACATTGACAATTAAAATGTGATAGATCTTTTTTTCTATTTGTCTCTACAGACACATTCTTCATTCTTTTATATCCTGATTTGTGCCAGGAGGCTCATTTTCATAGATTGCAGCCATACTCTCTCTTGCCTGTTGACCACTGGTTTCCACTTGGATTCAGCAGAAGATTGTTAGGCAAGAAACAAGTGAAGTTGGGCGATTATTCCCCCAACTTGCTACCTGCTGGGCTAAGAGTTGATAGTTGTTGTGATTCTCTACTGAAGGCCACATTTCCCAGTGGATGGGCCTCTCCTGTAGATATAAGCCCATGCCTGGATCTAAGAATTCCAAGAGCTCCAAGCTCTTTTGCTTCCCATTACTTCCTAGTATACATAGTTGAGAAATTAAAAGCACTGCTAAGGATGGATAAGGAGAAATGGATACTGGAGTGGCACCTAACAAATATCCAAGAGAAAACCCCAAGTTCCAAGCCTGAAGATGAGGAAACTGAAGCTCAGAGCAGTTTAGAAAGCACACAGGGTAACATACAAAGTAATGAAGCTGGAACTCAAGCCCATATTTTTAGATTTCAAAGGCTGTCCTTTTAAAAAGAGCAGCCCTGATTTGAATTTCAGTGTTCTTCACTCCAGGATTCCAAGTACTTGTTTTTATTGGAAAGGTACTACAACATCCAGGTTAAGAGTACTGGAGCCAAACTTCCTGGCTTCAGTGACTAGATCTTCCTTTACTGGTTCAATGTCCTTGGGCAAAGCAACTTTTGGACCTTCAGTTTTGTCATTTGTAAAATATGAATAAAAATAGTATCTACTTCAAAATATTGTTACAAGGATAAATGAGATGGTCTGCAATGCATTAACTGTTTTTGTCCCCCAAAATTTATCTGTTAAAATCCTCATCATTAGTATTATGGTACTAAGAGGTGGGGGCCTTCGGGAGGTAATTAGGTTAGGAAGATGGAGGCTTACTAAGTGGGATTTGTGCCCATATTAAAGGTACCCCAGACAACTCTGGACCTCTTTCTGCCACATGGGGATTCTACCCTGCAACTAAATGAGGATTCTATTCTGTTCAGTGGAAGAGTCTAGCATTCTGACCATACTGGCATCCTGATTTCAGATAGCCAGTTTCCAGAACTATGAAAAATAAATATTTGTCATTTAAGCCACCTGGTCTATGGTAATTTATTAAACCAGCCAGAAACAACTAAGACATAGCCCGATTGCTTAAAACGTTGTTCGGTAAATAATAAGTACTATGTGTTAACTTTCTTCTTCTCCCATGCCTCCTCCTCATCACTTTAATTAATTTGTGGGATTGTTGTAAGAATTAAGTGGTACAGTAAAGATTGTGGGAAATGATTGCATTCAAAATATATGATAGATTTATAGTTATACGATGTGGAGTAAGAGAAAAAGGAAAAAAAGAATCAATAATGACTCTAAAATCTTTGGTTTGAGCAATCAGGAGAAAGAAATTGTCATAAACTGAGATATGAAGACATTTGATTTTTATAAAGATTCTATAGGATAAGGGCATTTATTATTGTTTTACAGTAGGTAATTGAAGTCAGATGGATCAGGCAACGTGATCAAGATCACATAGTCAATAAAAGGTAGAGTTGAAATTCTAACCAAGTCTATCTGATTTTGCAGCCTGTTCTGTAGATTTCAGTTTGGAATAGTAGGAAAGACTCAAAAGTAGTCTTGACTTGGTAGTTTTTTTTCGTTCATTTCAAATCTGAATATTAGGCCTCTCTTTTGGTTCTCAGTTTGTAAGTGAATTAACTTAGTCTAATTTGTTTTTAATCACAGCTAAAAGAGATTTCAATACTCTTTGTCTCTTGTACTCTCATTTGAGAGATGAGAAAAATGAAACTACAGAAGGATAAGTGACACAACACAGGTCATAAAACCAGTTTAGTACTGAGCTGGATGTTAAATTCAGGTCTTCTGGTTCTAAGCCCCCTTCAAGTATTTCTGGTATTTCTAATACCAAAGGAAAGACAAAAATAATATGTCTTGGCTAGAAAGAAAATGAGGCTGATGTCTAATTGAGGAGAAGTATGGGATAATTTATTTATTTCCTGCATTAAAATGGAATGAAGTATCAAATAGAAACTTCTCAGGTGATGCTGTGGCTCTTTGGTGTTAACCTTCTAGATGAAGTGAAGAACATACTAATGTGGTTAGAATGATACCACCCTGAAAA
Organism: Gorilla gorilla gorilla; assembly: GCF_029281585.2. Classification (NCBI taxonomy): domain Eukaryota; kingdom Metazoa; phylum Chordata; class Mammalia; order Primates; family Hominidae; genus Gorilla; species Gorilla gorilla. Next base: position 36,105,782 of record NC_073233.2, on the reverse strand, counting down.
ATGTACAAAATTAAATGTTGCAGAAGCCTTTAAGATTGACGCAACTTCCACAGGCAATAGAATTTTTATTTCAAAGCAAAGTCAATATACTCCTATCAATTACTTTCCATGCTAAGAATCATTTACCAAATAATTTTTAAAAAATCACATGCCAGTGTGAAAGGACGAACAGGAGAAACATTAATTCATTGAAGTATTTATTTACCCATGAGTTCCACAAAATTTGTCAGATATCTGTTATATTTCAGACTATATGCTAGGTACTGGGGATCTACATATATCTAAACCATTGTAGTTTCCTTTCAAGAAACGTCCAATGTCAGAGATGTCAAAAAAAAAAGTAATTGCAATGACGTCTGAGATGGTACATTGATGACAAGAAGTAGGAAGAGAATAATTAGTTGGTCAGAGAATATTTAAGTAAAAGGGAGAAGAGGGGGTTTGTTCTTGCAAAAGGGTTGGAATTGACCCTGTGGGTAAAGTGAGAGTAGAGAAGGGGAATGAATAATATTCCACACAGAGGGAAAAATTATAAGCCATGTACAGAGGTTAAACATCTTGGGGAATGGATTAATTGTAGATAGAACAGTATGGCTGTATTGGGTGAAAAAGAAGGCAAGAAATGAGATTAAAGAGAGTCAGGGTCTACCTCATACAGGGTCTTAAATTCCACATTAAGAGTTTTGACTTTATGTATTAAATAAAGAAGAACCTTAGAAATATTTGAAGTAAGGAATGAGCCAGAGAAAAAGGAAAAAAGTATAAAATATTTTGACCTATCAATATATGCATATAATAAGTTTATGCTAGGTTTTGCTGCGGTAAAATGTATTCCCAAATCTCACTGCTTTCCAAAGAAAGATTTTTCTTTCATTAATATTACATGTAGATTGTGGCTCTGCTTCATGCCCCTTCAGACCAGGACACATGCCAAAGGAGCCATCCTACCTGAGTGCATAGCACTGGGAAAAGATCGATGGTGAAACTTGTAACAGTGATATCCACTGCTTCTTGTTACAATTTTAATCACCAAAGCAAGTCACATGGCAAAGCCGGCTGAGGATACGTAATCTTATCATGAGGAGAGAGAGAATAAATGAGCATAATAAATAATCATACAATTTATGAAAGTGTGAATATAACATTTAATTATTATTTTGAGATGGAGCCTTACTCTGTCGTCCAGGCTGGAGTGCAGTGGTGTGATCTTGGCTCACTGCAACCTCCGCCTCCTGGGTTCAAGCGATTCTCCAGTCTCAGCCTCCCAAGTAGCTGGAATTACAGGCAACCGCCACTACGCCTGGCTAATTTTTGTATTTTTTGTAGAGATGGGGTTTCACCATAATGGCCAGGCTGGTCTCAAACTCCTGACCTCAGGTGATCCGCCTACCTCGGCCTCTCAAAGTGCTGGGATAACAAGCATGAGACACCAGACCCAGCCAACATCTAATTATTTACTTCTGATTTTCATCCAGAAATCAACTCTGTGTGTGTGTGTGTGTGTGTGTGTGTGTGCATGTGTGTGTTTCCATCATATCTTATGGTTCTGGTAAGGATTACTTGTATGTTTCTCCTTGTAACTTTGATATGTATATATTACTAATGCTCAGCACACTTGAGTTATGCAGAAACTTAACTGATTACTTGGTTTGCTGCTATTATGTAAGTAGAGGAGTAAGTAAGATAAATCTGAAACATCTTAGTCCTTATGATTTCTCCCCAAAATGTGTTCATCTTAAACTTAATTTTCTTTCCCCATAACAACTGAAAATCACTTGGCAAGTAACTTCACTCCTTATACAAAGGCCATGAGCAATTCACCGTGTTGCCCAGAAACTATCCCCTTGCAAACACTAGTCCAATTCAGCCCCAAGGCTTCTGGCTGCACACGGTTTCTGTTCTCCTCCTCTTTTGTGGTCAATTATACAGTGTAATGCTCAAGAAATTCCTCAGGGATCTAGAACTAGAAATACCATTTGACCCAGCCATCCCATTACTGGGTATATACCCAAAGGACTATAAATCATGCTGCTATAAAGACACATGCACACGTATGTTTATTGCGGCACTATTCACAATAGCAAAGACTTGGAACCAACCCAAATGTCCAACAATGATAGACTGGATTAAGAAAATGTGGCACATATACACCATGGAATACTATGCAGCCATAAAAAATGATGAGTTCATGTCCTTTGTAGGGACATGGATGAAATTGGAAATCATCATTCTCAGTAAACTATCGCAAGAACAAAAAACCAAACACCGCATATTCTCACTCATAAGTGGGAATTGAACAATGAGATCACATGGACACAGGAAGGGGAACATCACACTCTGGGGACTGTTGTGGGGTGGGGGGAGGGGGGAGGGATAGCACTGGCAGATATACCTAATGCTAGATGACGAGTTAGTGGGTGCAGCGCACCAGCGTGGCACATGTATACATATGTAACTAACCTGCACAATGTGCATATGTACCCTAAAACTTAAAGTATAATAATAAAAGAAAAAAAATTGCAAAGGAAAATAAAAGAGAAAGATACAGCACAGAGAAAATAAGTTATTTTCTGCTTGAGAGAACCATGAGCCTGTGAATTTGGAAAGCTCAAAAGAGAAGTCAGAGGCTGGTATTTGTTAGCTGTGAACCCACTGTTCATTTTGGAGCAGAGAATAGCAGAATGAGGATATTAATCTTTTCCTTAATGTAGTACTTCTCCCAAGAACTTAGATGTATACACTATCATTCTAGAGAGATAGATTACCATTTGGGCTTCACAAAAACAAAGGACTAGAGAAAGGGACTTGTTTGGGGCACTTTCAAAGCAGTTTCCTGAAAACAGAGTAGGTTGCCCTTGAAGAAGCAGCATTAAATGTTACCTGAGGCCATGAACAACTCTCTTGCATGGTCCTGTCAGTGATTTTTGTCCAAATATGGTTTTATACTTCATGTATTCAATTTCACTTGATATTAGGTGATATCCATCTTGGACCTATTTTAAGGTTTTCAGAGATTTTGCCTGTTTGCAGAGCTTACTGAAAGACATCTTTAAAGTCAGTGAGTATTAGGAAATGCATTCCTTCATCTAAGTTTATTGAGTGCCTGCCTACTTTATCTCAAGTGTGTGTGGAGTAATAAGGATATGGCAGTAGACAGAAAGAAGAACTTTCATGTATGATGCATATGTTCTAGTGTTTACTAGTTCATTTTACACATTGAACAATATATATTATCTATAATATGCTAGAAACTGTATTGAGTGAGCAAAAACGGATAACTTTCCTGACTTCCAAGAGCCTGTATAGATTAATGGCAGAGAAACTTAATCTATAATATTAGTGTTGTCAGCAATAAACAAGTCTATATTTTATTTATCACACACATATTTTCTGAGAACTTCTAAATCTCAAGGACATGATGGAGGGAAGTTGGGATACAAAAATGAATAGGATATGACCCTTAGAATTTGTGGGGCTTGTAGTCCTGATTGCGTGTGAGGGGCCAGTCCTGTGACCTCCAGAACACACAGAGTCAGGATATCAGGCTGACCAACATATAACAGACCTTTTGAAGCAGCTAGCCCAGCATACTGTATTTTTTTTCATTTTTATTAAACTTCTGGTTTACCTGAAAAAAAATAAAATGAGTCAAAATATTTTAAAGATATTACATAGTATGTTCCATCAAAGAGATGATGATGATAATTATAATCACAATGTGACACTAGTATTAATAGAATGGTGGCTAACACTCATTTTGTTTTTACCATGTGCTAGACACTCTTCTAAGAGCATTATATGTTTTAACGTCTTTCATCCTACAGTAACCATGCAGAATAAGTGTTTTCACCTCATTTTGCCGTTGAAATAACTGACAATATCTTTGGTAGCTGATAGGTAAAGGGTTTTGCTCAAGACCACATGACTAGTGGATAGTAGGGCCACATTTTCAACACCATCATTAAAGTTGTAGGACCTAAACGCTAAGTAACCCAGGAATAAATATAAATTTTACTTTATAAGAATAAATAGGGACTTCTCTTATAGAAAAAAAACATAAGAGCAGGTTGCTTATAGGAGTAGAGAAATATGAGTTATTTTAGACCAAGGTAATAGGGGATGCTTAGAGGGGAGAATGGGATTTGATGTGTGCTTTATAAAATGGGCACTGCCCTAAACTATGACATCTGACAAATCACTCTAGTGATCTCTGAAGCATCTTCTGTTAACTGGCATTTCAAAAGTCCTTCATACCTATCTTCCATGAGTAGGAAGATGTAATTAAATTTGGAGAATGTCTTGCAGGAACATCTGAGAGCAAAATATGAATAGTTCTACCTTCCAGAAGGTTTTCTGTTAGGATCTTCAGAGTGTGAAGAGATTTCACTATAGAGAGAAGACATGATTCCAGGTTTGCCAGATTTAGAAATCACATGAACTGCTGAATGTAGAACAAATTTTGATTCCTCTTTGGTCTTTCATTCTACTTTTTATTAGATTAACATGAACATTCCTTGTTTTTCCTGGCCTTCTTTCACCACATGTCTATTTTCTTTCTCCTTCTACTTCCTCCTTTTCCTCCTTCTCCATCTCTCCTCTTCTAAATGCCTCAAAGCATGACATTATATAAAAATAAAATAATCTTTTTGCCATATGTAACTTGGAATGGATCAGGGTCTGATTTGTGAACTCGATTTCCCTAGAAATGAGCATCACTTTTAAAATAAAATTAGAATAAACATATAACTTCATGAAGCCCACAATATTTTGGACAAAAATTAGATTCATGCTGGATTTGGTTGGAACTTTATGTTCAGCTATAGGCCAACTGGTTTCTGTTAAATTATACTTAATGTCATCCATTTCTTTGAAAGTTCCAGAGACTAAAAATACTTCTTGAGTTTTGGTGCATTTGCATGACTACACTGCATACCATTTTCTCTGTATTACGTAGCACCATGCTTGATATTTATGTAAGCAGTATTGTAAGAATACACATTTTTTTTTTTTTTTTTTTTTACTCACCAGAATTGCAATGTGTTCAACAACATAGGCCTGCCTACTTTGGGAAAAACTGAGATAGGAACATATGAACTTTGGGTACATACAAACTAGAAAGTTACAAAGCAACATTTGGCTTTAAAGCAATGCTATAATAGAACAATTTATATACAATGAAATATTCACAATATGATTCGATTTCTTAGATCTTTTTTATCATTCAAATTTTTAGTATCCTGACGATGACATATAAAGTGAAGAACACAGTGGATAGAGCAGCTTTCTAATTTAAATTGTTTTAATAATAATTATTTGTTTTAAGCTTCAGGGTAAGAAGCAGATACGGCATTCTATGTTATAAATATGATTTATATGGCCAAGGATGCAATACATATAAATGGAAAAGTTTAGTCAGAACCATGGATACAAAAATTTAACACCATTATAGATTTCTGTGGTTTTTATTCCAGGAAAGAAAAATTTAGCCCTCAAAATAGGATGCGTATTTCTCAAACCAATAATTAGCTTAGAAGAAAAATAGTTGACATGGATTTTCTGAGTCATTAGGATATGGTCTTCGAGTCATCTTTCTAATTAGCTGGGGGCATCCATCAGCACACTTTGCTAAGTTAAATGATATGGTGCAGTGTTGGAAGTTTGACAGCTTACTCTATTACATTTCAGTGGAAACATTTTAGCAAAACAAATCTTTAAAAATAGCATTTTAAAAAAGTGGGTGAAATGAATAATCATTCAAATGCTCCATAGCCATACTTATTGAAGAAAAATACAGGACAAATCTCTGCCTTTGAATTTTTGTTTGTAATTTTGACTTCTAATACATGCAACCACTTCAAAATGGGTATTTACTATATCAGTTCATGTAAAGGCAAGATGACAGGTATGGAATGAGGCATTCTTTAATTCCTTATTCATTTTTTTTCACTAAACTGCCCAGCTTTGTGGTTCTTGTGATATCTTTTTCCCCATGAAACCACAAAGCAGTGGCACTCCAGGCAGGAAGGTATAGAGAACAACAGTGGAAGAAGACTGGTTTACAAAGGGAAGTTTTCCAGGCATATTACTCAGGGAATGGATCACTGGATTTGATTCCAGAAGCTTTTACTAATGATAGAGTAGTAAGAATGCAGTCTATGGCCAGGTGTGGTGGCTCACGCCTGTCATTCCAGCCCTTTGGGAGGCTGAGGTGGGAGGATCACGAGGTCAGGAGATCGAGACCATCCTGGCTAACATGGTGAAACCCCGTCTCTACTAAAAATATATATTAAAAAAAAAATTAGCTGAGCATGGTGGCCGGCGCCTGTAGTCCTAGCTACTCGGGAGGCTGAGGCAGGAGAATGGCAAGAACACAGGAGGCAGAGCTTGCGGTGAACTGTGATCGCGCCACTGCACTCCAGCCTGGGTGACAGAGCGAGACTCTGTCTCAAAAAAAAAAAAAAAAAAAGAATGCAGTCTATAAGGTCAGACAAGCCTGAGGTTGAATTCTCTTTCTTCTACTTAATAGTGGTATGACCTTGGGGAAGTTACCTTTTCTATGCTTTACTTTCTTGAATTGTGCAATAGAGTTACACAACATATACTTCAGATTTTTTTTGAGAATTAAGTATAAAGTACTATTCATTAATTGGTTACTATTAATATTACCATGATCACTTTTGCTTTCACTCAATATTTTATTTGCATATGACTGCTACTCTGAAAACCTAACAAACCAATAAATTCATTACTGAGTTGTTAATGCAGAATCACATATTTCTTGATTCCCTCTTACCTAGCCAAGGGAATATTTAAATCATAACAACCACGTATTCCTGCACTTACATATGACAAATAAAGGAGCCCATGACTAAGTCGAGAAAAAAATAGTCACCTGGTACTCTAACACAGACCCAGCTGGATTCACTGTCTGGAGTTTATGATCCAGACCCCTGGCTTCAAGACTTGCTTCTGATAACTAGCTTGTGTTGCAGTAGGCTGATATTTCCCATGTAACTATGGGCACATGAGAGGATTCAGTTACTCATTCTATAGCAAAGGGAGCAGGGGCAACTAGCCCTAGCCCAACTACAGACTACATTCTATGAACAATCTCTTGTTCAGCAAAATCTCAGCAACGGTGAAAATGTGGGTATCATGGATTAATGTCCTGCAACTTAACCTCATCTGCCATTAATCAGAAGAGGAAAGAGTTAAGCAGCCCCTGACATCCAGAAGCTGACCTGATACTATCAGCCAGAACTAAAGTTGCTACAAGCTGGTCTGATATTCTGCTAGTCAGGCTTTGGTGTTCTGTTGAACATAAACAATATCCCAGAACTTCAGCATCATTCATGACCATTGTGTGAATCTTTGTAATTTTAAGACCCTCTCCCTCCAAAATAAAATTTAAAAAGGGCACTTCTAGCCAGGCGTAGTGGTATGTGCCTGTAGTCTCAGCTACTCAGAGGTGGGAGGACTACTTGAGCTCAGGAGTTCCAGAGAACAGAGTGAGACTCTGTCTCTCTAACAACAACAACAGCAACAACAAAAAAGACTAATCTGTAATCATGTTTGAACAAAGACAAAATAGAAACCATGAACATTGTTTAAGCAACAAAAATGACCAAACATTTTCTTATCCTGGCTAATATGAATGATTGCTGCCTCTGTATTCAACACTTTTTTTAGCTTAAGTATTAGTCTAGTCTTCCATTCTCCTAGAGAATATATGTTAGGATATCCAACCATAAAATTACCCCTGCTTCTTGGAGGCCAAGGCAGGCAGATGACCTGAGGTCAGGAGTTTGAGACCAGCCTGGTCAACATGGTGAATCCCTGTCTCTACTAAAAATACAAAAATTAGCCAGGCATGGTGGTGGCTGACTGTAATCCTAGCTACTCGGGAGGCTGAGGCAGGAGAATCTCTTGAACCTAGGAGGCAGAGTTTCCAGTGAGCTGAGATGGCACCATTGCACTCCCGCCTGGGCAACAAGAGTGAAACTCCATCTTAAAAAAAAAAAAAAAAAAAAAAATTGCCCCTGCTTCTTGATGCATAAAAAACAAAGCAAACCTGCTTCTTTAAACTTTCCCTAAAGTTACCTCACGCAAGCCTGATTTGTAAGTGTTCTCTAACACCCTTTCACTGAGGTACCTCATGGTTCTCCATGTTGCGTGTTCTCCCTTACTGCAACAAATTTTATATATATACACAATTTGTTAAATGTTGGGTGCATTTCCAGTGGTCTTTGGCTGAAGGGTCTTGACAAAGGTAAACAAATAAACTTTCTATGTGGTATCGACAATGCAAATATGAGTCAGATGAGTTGCTATAAATGTTTAAACAAAAATCAAATGGAGTACAATTTGCTCTCCTGAGCCTGTAAACAAAGTTGATCTCTTTTGCTCTATTGGTGGATTCGCTTATTTTAGGAAGGAAAATGACAAATGAATTTTATCGTGGTGGGATCTAGCTCCTGCTGGGGGCAGTCTTCCTGATGTATCCTCAAGGACAAATCTTTTACAAAAACAAACCAAACATATAAAATCCCTGAACTCCACACCAATTTGTAAACCATTTTCTTCTAAAGCAGTAAAAATTTAATGACCTACATTATGATAAGGTATTGTTAGGGTTTGTGGAATAAACAGGTGTTTTGGTTTTTTGAATATTCTGATTAACTTGAGTGTTTGCTTCAATAATAGTGTGAAGGAACAAAACAACATCGAACTTGCCAGCATTAGAAATGTGGACACTGAGAGAAGGAAGAGTTAGAAAAAAAGGATAATGTGAATTTTTTAGCAATATTTCAGGAAAGACAGGAACATTATAAAGGCAGGAGGATTTCTATGACTGGTGATATGGTTTGGCTGTGTCCCCACCCAAATCTCATCTTGAATTGTAGCTCCCTTAATTCCCATGTGTGGTGGGAGGGACCTGGTGGATGATAATTGAATCACGGAGGCAGAGGTAGTGAATAAGTCTCACGAGACCTGATGGTTTTATAAGGGAAAACCCCTTGTGCTTGGTTCTCATTCTCTCTTACTGTCACCCTGTAAGAAGTGCCTTTTGCCTTCCACCATGACTGTGAGGCTTCCCCAGCCATGTGGAACTGTGAGTCCATTAAACCTCTTTTTCTTTATAAATTACCCACTCTTGGGTATGTCTTTAATGAAAGCATGAAAAGGGACTAATACAACTGTGTAAGATGAGAGTCAAAAAAAAAAAAAAAAAGCTCACAGAGAGGTATAGAACCAGGTTTATACTCTATGATTTGAGAAGAAAGCAATAATATGTATGTATACATGGGTAAAATCATGGAGTATCTTGATAAGAATACTTAGGAAACTGATCAGAGAAGCTTATTCTGCACAGGAACACTGTGTGGCTAGGTCAGAGAGGGGAAGAGAAATTTACCTCCCTATGTATGTATGTGTGTGTTTGTATGTTTATTCCACACATGCTTTGTTTACTAAAAATAAATAGAATTTTAATATGAAACTAATCAGTCATAAAATAAGTATATAAAGAGAGAGTACATCTGATCATGAGATATTGAGATATAACAAACTTCTTTTCTTTTTTCTTTTTTTTTTTCTTTCCGAGACAGAGTCTTGCTCTGTCACCCAGGCTAGAGTGCAGTGGCGCAATCTCAGCTCACTGCAACCTCCGCCTCGCAGGTTTAAGTAATTCTCCTGTCTCAGCCTCCCAAGTAGCTGGGATTACAGGCGCCCGCCACCATGCCCAGCTAATTTTTGTATTTTTAATAGAGACGGGGTTTCACCATGTTGGCCAGGCTGGTCTCGAACTCCTGACCTCGTGATCCGCCTGCTTCGGCCTCCCAAAGTGCTGGGATTATAGGCATGAGCCACCACACCTGGCTACAAACTCATTTTCAAAAGGGAGAAACTACCAATATTACTTATGTGTTAATACAACCAGAAGGTTTTGGAGACCCTATTTTTTTTGGATCAAGTTTCAGTTCGACTCCTGGCTCTTCTTTTTTTAGCTGGATGACAGAGTGCTTAAACTTTCTGAGCCATAGAGTTCTCCTCTTAATAGAGGGATTTAAAAATATCTACCTCCTAGCACCATTGTGAAGATTTAGTCAATTAAGTAGAGAAATACACTTAGCCAGTGAGTGATTTTTAGAAAATTATTTCTCATTCTTCCAGGTTTACTGATTTTGTTACCCCCATCTGTCCCCCACCCACCCACATCACCAGCCCACTTCTTTGAAGTGACTAGAAGTGAACCATTTAACAAAAGACTTATGAGTATACCTCAGAAGAATGGGAAGATGGAAGTAGGAGATAAGGCCCAGTGATATTCTGCAGAGAGGTTGAGAAGAGAATGGCCAGTATACCCTGTATTAGTTTCCTGGGGCTTCTGTAACAAATTATCTCAAAATTTGTGGCCTAAAACAACACAAATTTATTCTATCATAGTTCTAGAGTTTAGAAGTCTGAAACCAAGGTGTTAACAAGACCATGCTCTCACTGAGGTCTCTACTGAAGAATTCTTAGTTACCTCTTTTTACCTTCTGATGGCCTCAGCAGTCCTTGGCCATCCTTGACTTGTGGTTGCACCACTGCAATCTCTGCCTCCATAAGATTTCCCTGGATATCTGTGGGTCCTTTCTTCTTCATATAAGAACAACCATTATTGGATTTAGGGCTTACTGTACTCCAAAATGACTTCATTTTAAGTTGATTACTTCTGCAGTGACCCTATTTTCAAAGATGGTCACATTTACGGGTACTTAGAGTTAGCATTTCAACATATCTTTTTTGGGGAAATAATGCAACCCACTACCCCTCCTGTCTTGGTAAACAGACTTGTAGTCACATGGAGAGGGAGGGATGCAAACAGAATGGCTGTGTTTAGGAGTCAAAAGCGATAAACAGTAAGCTGTTCTGGGGACATAGACAGTGTCATTCCTTTAAGTGGCTGCTAGAATACCTTGCTGAAACTTTCTAAAATGCAGACATCCTTTCCCATGTTTATTACAAGAGAATTTTTGTAGTGCCTTAGAAAACACTGACTCTCACCTGCAGACTTTTGAGTTATGGTTTATAAAGGGGTAGGGTACTGCAGTCTCACAATTTCTGTCCTCAAAGTTGATTTAAAGTATATATCACATTTACACATTTATATTGACTCTATTCCTAAAAGGAGAATCTCCAGGCTCAAGAAGAATGATGCTGAAATAAAAAATGACATAAAATATACTTGTCACTAAGTGTAAGAGTTCAGAGGAGCAGGCTCTTTCTAACATTTACAGAGCCTTAGACAAGAGTACATGGAGGTTCCCAACTGTACCCTTCTCTCTTCTTCTTCTTTTTTTTTTTTTTGCTCTATTATGTGCCTCATCCATATCTGGTGGACATTCCAGAACTCAAGTCCAAGCACTATCTGTTCCCCCAAACAGATGCCCCTTCACTCTGCCTCAGAATTAAGATTATGTTCACCTGAAGAAATGTCTGCTGGAAAGAAACCAGCGCAAGCCTCAGAGGTGAGTTTATGGTATTCAGGCATGGAATTTGGAGTCCCCCATGCCAAGAATATGACTCAGAAGGTGAGGAAAGACTCAGATTTTGTAAGACTACAGTATCTTAACCCTTGAGCTTTATTACAAAGGCAGGGAAGATAAAACCTATACTGAGTCTCTGTAAAGTAGGGGACCTCAGAGTAGGGGCTTGATGACCCAGGTCTAAGGGCAGGATGCTAGGTGGTTTTGCCCATACTTTATTAAATTAGTCCCCTTTTCTTGGAACAGGAAAAATAACTTTATTTACATCTACGTTTCCTTTTATAAGACTGTGACCATTGTTATAATAGCCTTCTATTGTCACTTTTGACTCCTATTATAGCTTGGCTTGATTTATATACTATTTTAGACACTTAAAAGCAAGATCTCTTAAGCTGGGGGCAGTGGTGCACACCTGTAGTCCCAGATATTCAGGAGGCTGAGGCAGGAGGATTACTTGAGCCCAAGAGACCAACTTGGACAACATAGCAAAACCCCATCTCAAAAAGAAAACAATAAGATCTCTCATCTTTACCCTATTTGCTATATAATACTTCTCTTATTCTGATAGGTGGTAGACTATTTGATGTAAGGAGATTGTTTATCAGGTTAATTGGTAAATATTAAAGGACTTCAAGGTAAAGAATGAGCCCCAGATGGAACCTCTGAAAAACACACCAAAAATTATCCCATTGCTGCCTCTCTGGATTATGACTTGAATTTTTATTATTATGCGGGTTGTGAAGGAAGGGGACTGAATTAAGAGAGGGATTAGAAAAATACTGTCACTGGCATGAACAACTTGGGAAATAAATTTCCTTGAGTTGGCCCTGAAATATCATACATACTGGATGTACCAGGGATAAGGGCAGAGATAATGAAGATGCTCCTAATGAGTTTTAGTAAGCCAGACTGGTCCTTGGTATCTTATGTTATCCCAGGAAACCCAGGAAAACTATGACTGTTATGGGCTGTATGTCCTACTAGTTATACAGAGATGAAGGATGTTTTGTACATAAGGATTTACACTATAGGGTTATTTATAGTCATAAACAATTGGAAACAAATACTTAGCAATTTTCTAACAGTGTAGTAAATACATTTATTCAAGAATAGTCTACTATTAGTCACGTGCTACAGTCATGTACTATAACATGATATCACAATTCATGTTATAGTATAATATTTAATAACATGAATATTCTAATAACTATATTAAGTAAAGTGGGCTATAGAGAAACAGCACCTCTAATTTAAACTTGGAGAAGGGAGAATCATTTTTATGTATTCATATGAAAAAGCTCAGTCAAGTATACTGAAGCATTAATGGTATTCATCCTTAAGAGTGGTTTAATTTTCTACCTGTAATTTTTTCTGAATTTTGCATACTGTCTTCAATAGATAACTATTTTACTAATGAAAAATAAAGATGGTGAATAAAAGCATCAACCTATTTTAGAAAAAAGACAATAAGTTATGTCTTGGTATAAAGGTAAAATCATGAGATGTATTAGCTGTTGAGTCAATCTTCTCTTTGCCTCCCTATTCATAGACATTTGAGGCTGCGAATCCTGTGTGTCTATAGAGAACATTTATTTATGTGAAGAGGTGTTAATATCTTTATTTTTAAAAAGAAAGATGTTGGTATTTAAGATTATCCAAAACAATAATGACAGCAGTAACAATAATAATTGTGCACATTTGTGTAGCATCTGTCAATTGGCAAAACTTCTTCACATTTGTCTAAAGAGGAGTAATTCTGCCCAAGAAAAATGTTTTCATTATGCATGGGAGGCAAAAGCATTATATGAGGCTAGCCTAACTAATTTTTTATAATATAGTAATAATAATTTAAAATAGGAAAGAATAAACTTATAGAATAAATTTAACTTTTATATTTTTAATAGAAGTATAAAACTAAGCTTCAACTAAACATTTTTGTGGGTTGCTTGCAAGTGACAGATTTGAGTTCTGCCCAATGGAAGCTACTCTGCTGCTGGTGTGTTAACATGCCTGTTCCTCTCTATCCACCTACTTTTCCACTAAGGAAGACCCAACATGTTATACGTATGAAGGGGCACAGTCAAATGCACAAAACAGCTCCTCCTAGCTTGCTTTACAACCTATTTCACAAACACTTTACAAGCCATATTTTCATTGTAAGATGAGACAAGTTTTACAACTGGCAATGGGGGAATCAGCTAGAAACAATCTGAACGGCTACCTTTCCTAGGAAATATATACCATTGTTTTGACTTTACTGTGTGCTGGGCAGGAAAGTAAGATACGGATTATATGGTTTGGCTGTGTCCCCACCCAAATCTCACCTTGAATTGTAGTTCCCATAATCCCCATTTATCGTGGGAGGGACCAGGTGGACCAGGTGGAGATAATTGAATAACGGGGGAGGTTTTCCCCATCCTATTCTCATTATTATGAGTCCTGTCTCACAAGATCTGATGGTTTTATAAAGGGCTTCCACCTTTACTGGGCACTCATTCTCTCTCCTGTCACCCTGTGAAGAGGGGCCTTCTGCCTCCCAAATTATGCAGAACTGTGAGTCAATACTTTTTTCTGTATAAATTTCCCAGTTTCATGTATTTCTTCATAACAGCATGAAAACAGACTAGTACATGGGTTTATTAAATTGCATGTATTAACGGAAAGGCTCATTTTCCTGTTTCCTTTACTTTTTGTTCATAGAGTATGTTCCAAGTTCAGATATCTTTTTTTTTCAACTTTTAGATTTAGGGATACATGTTCAGGTTTGTTACATGGGTAAATTGTGTGTCTCTGAGGTTTGATGCACAAATGATTTCATCACCCAGGTAGTGAGCATAGTATCTGATAGGTAAGTTTTTGATCCTTGCACTCCTAATATTCTTCAACCTCAAGTAGGCCCTGTGTCTATTGTTCCCCTTTTTGTGTCCATGTGTACTAAATGTTTAGCTTCTACTTATAAGTGACAATATGCAGTATTTGGTTCTCTGTTCCTGTGTTAATTTACTTAGGATAATGGCCTCCAGCTGCATCCATGTTGCTGCTAAGGACATTATTTTGTTCTTTGTTTATGGCTGTGTTGTATTCCATGGTATATATTTACCACATTTTCTTTATACAGTCTACTGTTGATGGGCATCTAGGTGATTCCATGTCTTTGCTATCGTGAATAGTGCTGTGATGAACTTGTGAATGCTTGTGTCTTTTTGGTAGAACAATTTATATTCCTTTGGATATATACCCAATAGTGGGATTGCTGATCAAATGGTAGTTCTGTTTGACTTCTTTGGGAAATCTCCAAAATTCTTTCCACAGTGGCTGAACTAATTTACATTCCCACCAGCAGTGTATAAGTATTGCCCTTTCTCTGCAACCTCACCAACATGTGTTATTTTTTGAATGTTTTATAAAAGCTATTCTGACTGGTTTGAAATGGTATCTCATTGTGAATTTAATTTGCATTTCTCTAATCATTAGTGATGTTGGGCGTCTTCTCATATACTTGTTGGTCATGTGTTTGTCTCTTTTTGAGAAGTGTCTGCTCATGATCTTTCTTCATTTTTAAATGAGGTTGTTTTTGCCTGTTGATTTGTTAGAGTTCCTTAGAGATCCTTGATATTAGACCTTTGTCAGATGCATAGTTTGCAAATATTTTCTCCCATTCTGTAGGTTGTGCATTACTCTGTTGATAGTTTCTCTGCTGTGCAGAAGCTCTTTAGTTTAATTAGGTACTACTTTTTCTATTTCTTTTGTTGCAGTTGTTTTTGGAGACTTCATCATAAAATTTTTGCCAAGGTCTATGTCCAGAATTGTATATCTTAGGCTTTCTTCTAAGGTTTTTATAGCTTTAGGTTTTAGAGTTAAGTCTTTAGTCCATCTTGAGTTAATTTTTGTATATGTTAAAGGAAGGGCCAGGTGTGGTGGCTCACACCTGTAATCCCAGCATTTTGGGAGGCTGAGGTGGGTGGATCACATGAGTTCAGGAGTTCGAGACCAGCCTGGCCAATATGGTGAAACCCTGTCTCTACTATAAAAAAAATATATATATATAAAATTACCTGAGTTTGGTGGAGGGCACCTGTAATCTCAGCTATGTAGGAGGCTGAGGCAGGAGAATTGCTCGAACCTAGGAGTCAGAGGTTGTGGTGAGCCGAGATTGCACCATTGCACTCTAGCCTGGGCAACAAGCATGAAACTCCATCTCAAGAAAAAAATAAAAGAAGTAAAGAAAGGAAGGGGTTCAGTTTCAATCTTCTGCATATGGCCAGTCACTTATCACAGCACCATTTATTGAAGAGAAATTCCTTTCCCCATTGCTTGTTTTTATTGACTTTGTCAAAGATCAGATGGTTGTAGGTGTGCAACTTTGTGAGTTCTCTAACCTGTTCCATTGTGTCTGTTTTTGTACAAGTACCATGATATTTTGTTTATTGTAGCTTATGGTATAGTTTTACATCAAGTAGTGTGATGTTTCTGGCCTTGTTCTTTTTGTTGAGGATTACTTTGGCTATTTGGGCTCCATTTTGGCTTCACATACATTTTAAAATAGTTTTTTCTAGTTCTGTGAAAAACAATGTCATCAGTAGTTTGATAGGAATAGCATTGAATCTGTACATTGCTTTGGGGAGGATGGCCATTTTAATAATATTGATTCTTCCTACCCATGAGCATGGAATGTGTTTCCATTGGTTTGTCATGTCTCTGATTTCTTCAGAAGTGTTTTGTTATTCTCACTGTAGAGATCATTTACCTCTTCAGTTGGCTGTATTTCTAGATATTTTATTCTATTTGTGGCTATTGTGATTGAGAGTGTGTTCTTGATTTGGCTCCCATCTCAGACATTACTGGTGTGTAGAAATGCTATGGATGTTGATTTTGTATCCTGAAACTTTGCTGAAGTTATTTATTATTTCTAGGAGGCTTTTGGTGGAGTCTTTATCATTTTCTGGGCATAGAGTCATATCATTAATTAAGAGAGATAGCTTGACTTCTTCTTTTCTTATTTGGATATCTTTTATTTCTTTACTTTGCTTTATTGCTCTGGCTAGGACTTCCAGTTTATATTGAAAGAACTGGTGAGAGTGGGCATCTTTCTTTTGTTCCAGTTCTCAAGGGGAATGTTTCCAGCTTTTGCCCATTTAATATGATGTTGGCTGTGAATTTGTCATAGATGGCTCTTATTATTTTGAGGTATGTTCCTTTGGTGCATTAAAGTTTGTTCAGGGTTTTTAGCCTGAAGAAATCCTGGATTTTATCAAAAACCTTTTCTGCCTTTATTAAGAGGATCATGTGTATTTTGTTTTTAATGATAAAGTATACAACAAGAAAACTTAACTATTATAAATATATATGCACCCAGCACTGGAGCACCCAGATTCATAAAACAAGTTCTTAGAGACCTATGAAGAGACTTAGATAACCATCCAATAGTAATGTGAGACTTCAATATTCCCACTGGCAGTGTTAGACACATCACTGAGGCAAAAAATAAAGATATTCATGACATAAATTCAACACTTGACCAAGTAGACCTAAGAGGCATCAACAGAATACTCTATGCAACAATAAAATATACATTCTTCTCATATGCACATGGCACATACTCTAAGATTGGCTACAAGCTCAGCAATCCTCAGCAAATTTTAAAAAACCTAAATCATACCAACCACACTCTTAGACCATAACACAATAAAATATGATTCAGTACCAAGAAGAACTTTCAAAATCATGTAATTCCATGGAAATTAACCAATCTGCTCCTAAACTTATGAGTAAATAATAAAATAAAGGTATAAATCCAAAACTTCCTTGAAACTAATGAAATAAAGATATAACATATCAGAATCTCTGGGACACAGCTAAAGCAGTGTTAAGAGGAGTGTTTATAGTGCTAAATGCCTAAATTAAGTAGATCTCAAATTAACAACCTAACATCACACCTAGAGGAACTAGAAAAACTAGAGCAAGCCAACCCCAAAGCTAGCAGAAGAAAAGAAATAACCATAATCAGAGCTGAACTGAATGAAATTGAGATGCAAAATCCACTGAAAAGATCAACGAAATCTAAAGTTTGTTTTTTGAAAGAATAAATAGTATTGATGGACAGCTAGCTAGATTAATAAAGAAAAAAGAAGATCCAAATAAACACAATCAGAAATGACTAAGGTGACACTCCCACCAACACTGCAGAAATACAAGGAGTCCTCAGAGACTATTATGAGCAGCTCTATGTGCACAAACTAGAAAATCTAGAGGAAATGGATAAATTCTAGGAAATATACAATAACCAAGATTGAACCAGGAAGAAATTGAAATCCTGAACAGATCACTAATGAGTTCCCAACAAAATATTTACTAGACAGAAAAAGCCCTGGATCAGATGAACTATAGCCAAATCCTACCAGATGTATAAAGAAGAGCCAGTACCAATCCTGCTAAAATTATTTCAAAAAATTGAGGAGGGACTCCTCCCTAACTCATTATATGAGGCCAGCATCATTCTGATACCAAAACCCGGAAGGGACACAGTGAAAAAAGAAACTTCAGGCAAATATCCCTGATGAACATAAATTCAAAAATCTTCAGCAAAATACTAACAGATTGAATCCAGCAGCACATCAAAAAGCTGATCTACCATGATCAAATAGGTTTTATTCATTGGATGCAAAGCTGATTCAATACATAGAAATTAATAAATGTGATCCATTTACAGAACTAACTTCTGATATTTATCTCTTAAAAGAATACTAAGAAATGTACTAAAATCAATCAAGGGTTGAGGGAAAAGAACTTTAATAAAAAGTTTAAAAGATGATAGTTT
The DNA here is from genome assembly GCF_029281585.2 of Gorilla gorilla gorilla. Taxonomy (NCBI): domain Eukaryota; kingdom Metazoa; phylum Chordata; class Mammalia; order Primates; family Hominidae; genus Gorilla; species Gorilla gorilla. The sequence goes on along the minus strand of NC_073233.2, from coordinate 36,087,434 downwards.
TTTATTGAGCATTCTTCTGCCCATCACTAAAGGTAACAAGGAATTATGCCTGTTATAATAAAGAAACAGTATGAAAATTTAGCCAGTCTTAGAAATTAGTTCCAGAGAGGCTACTGTGAGGATGTGTGTTTAGGTAGAACACATTTTTTTCAACATCTTCACATAATTGAAAGAGAAGCCAAATAGGAATTCTCTTAATTATTTGGAGTAAACTGGATGTGCTAAGAGATAGGGAACACTGGATAAAAGTATGTACACAAAGAGCTTGTTTAAAATTCTATTCTGTATCACTTTCTTTACTAAGGTTTACTAAGGTTCAGTTTTCTTGTAAAAATGGGGTGAACTACCTACTTTCCAGTGTTGGTGCAAGAGTTAAATTATGTGCAAAATACTTAGCATACTACCTGGTACATTATAAATGTTCAATAAGTAGGAGTTATGCAGCATCATCATGCAGCATTATATTATTTGATATCCATAGTGGCACCAAATATGTACTTCAGTAAAGTTCTTCTTAATTTATTAAGGAAATAAAGGAGATCCATAGATGGATCTTATGTGTATGGCAAACTAACATGTATGGCATGTGAAAATTTAGGAAACACTTACTCTCTTTGTAACATATTTCAACTGGACTACATGTGTATGCAACAAAAAAGAGTATTTTCTAATAGTAGGCATATTTTGTTTTAGTTTGTTTGTGCCACTATAGCAGAATACCTTAAACTGGGTAATTTATAAAAACAATAATTTATATTTTATTTTCTTGAAGGAAAATTTGTATTTTAATTTTTTATGTAGAGAAAACTCAACAGCATACATTTAACCCACTTTAGTGGCAAGTTCTTTAGTCTTTGCCTTTTTGAGCTTGGAAATGTGAGCCACAGATCTGGGAACCCAGGACATTGCTTCCCCAGTGACGGTGGATCTCATTGTATCTGTCGTTGCAATTTGTCCTGATAGCTTCCACCAGCTTAGGCAAAGCTCCTTTGCCTTCCGAGTTAACCTATGTGAAGGCGACAGTGGTGCAGGTCTTCCTGTGGACTAGATGTCCCAGTCTTGCCTTCCCCTTGATAATGCAGTAAGGGACCCCCATTTTACAGCATAGGGCAGGCAGGAAGACAACCAGCTAGACAGAATCCACATCATGTGCAATCACCACCAGCTGAGCTTTCTTGTTCTCCACCAAGTTGTTGACGGTCTTAACTCCTGCTTGAAGGACAGGCGGTCTCTTATTGGGGATGTCTCCTTTGCTGGCAGCTTTCTTCTCAGCCCTGGGCCAATAGCCTCTGCTTATTCTTTTGCTTTGTCTCTGGTCTGTACTTGTGGGCCAGCTTAAGCAGCTGAGTAGCTGTTTGCTGGTCCAGGGCCTGGATGAACTGGTTAATCACAGGAGGCACATTCAGTCACTTATCGAGGATGGCTGTCTGCTGCTGCAACCTGATATAGCGGGGCCATTTCACAAAGCAGGTGAGGTCTCTTTTGGGCTGGATGTCCTGTCCAATGCCAACATTCTTAGGCCTTTTCTCAAACAAGGGATTCACCACTTTCTTGGCTTCCTGCTTCTTCACAGCAGCAGGGACCAGAGCCACCTTCTTCCCCCCAACAACCTCACCCAAGCAGGGAAACGCCTTCCTCTCTGTCCATTTAGTAGAAGCAGAGAGGCTAGACCTGCTTGACAAGGAAGTCCAAAGAATGACTCAGCTCAGCCAAAAAGCCTGACAAATGACCTCATCCAGGCAGGGATATCCCTGCCTCTTCCTATTTTGGAGAAGCATAGGGGCCAGACATGCTTGAACCAAGAGATCAAACAGTGGCTGAACTCAGCCAAAAGCCCACCCCATGGTTCCACCCAAAGAAGGAGACAACTCTCAATTGTGCATTTCTAAGGAGCATAGTCTCTGGGCCCTGCCTGTCCCAAGCAGCAACTCTGTCTAACCTCAGAGCTGAGCCTGCAGCCCTGTCCAACTGCAGATCCAAAATGTCTCAGTCAGGGAATGTATCCTCTGATAGGTGTGACCAGAGAGCCTCACAGTAATCATCCAGTTGCTCTGCGTAGTAGCAGAGCCCAGCCAGAAGCTCCACATGACATAACAGCAAAGGCAGCAAACCAACCCAAGTAGAGAACCCATAACAGGCCTTCCAGATTCACAGAGTAAACTGAGTAGTGAAGTTGTATCCCTGCCAAAGAACACTTGTATAAACAAGAAGAGGTGGTTGTCTCTTTATATGTGCACACAACAATGCAAAGACAAAAGATTTTCCAAAAATCTGGGAATAATTACATCTTTTATAGAAATTAATAAATCTCCAATAATGGATGCTAAAAAATGGATATCTATGAAATGACAAAAAATTATAATAATCTTAAATAAGTTCAGTGAACTTGAAAAGTATACAGCTAGAAAATTAAATAAAATTTGGAAAATAACATGGAAAGTGAGAACTTTGACAAAGAAATAGAAACAATAGTAAAAAATAGAAATCCTGGAAATTACAGACACAACAACTGAACTGAAAAAAAAATCAATAGAAAGCTTCATCAGAAAACTCAATCAAGCAGAAGAAAGTCTGAGCTTGAAGGCAGGACATTTGAAATTATTCAGGCAGAGAAGCAAAAAATCGAAAGAATAAAAAATAAGAAAGTCTACAGGAGCTATGGGAAACCATCAAAAGTGAAACCTTTGTATAATAGGAGGCTTAGAAGGGGATGAAAGAGAAAACAAATCCAGAAAGCATATTTAAAGAAATAATGTCTAAAATTTTTCATAATCTGAGGATAGATTCCAGTGTTCATGTACAGCAAACACAGAGGTTTCAGTCAAATTCAACCGAAAGAAGAGTTCACTAAGACACAATCAAAATATCAAAACTCAAAAAAACCTTGGGGGCAGCAAGAGATGAGAAACATATTACATGGAAAGGAATCAAAATAAGACTATCAACAGATTTCTCAGCAGAAACCCAGCAGACCAGGAAACAAGGGGAAGAGATATTAAAAATGCTAAAGGAAAAAAAGAAACTGATGAAACCACCAACCAAGAATGCTTTACTCAGAAAAACTTTAAGAAATGAAAGAAAAATAAAAACTTTTCAGACAAACAAAAGCTAAGGGAATTCATCACCATTAGGCCTCAAAGATTACTGAAAGTTTTGTAAGTTGAAACAAAAGGCTGCTAACTAAAAACATAAAACACAAAAAGTACAGAACCCAATAGTATACATAATACAGAGCTATATTTAGAATACCTTAGGACTGTAATGACAGTTGTGCAAAGAAATTTTATTCTAGTATGAGAGTTAAAAGACAAAACCTAGCTAAAATAAAATTTTATCAAGAACCTAGCTAAAATAAATTTTCAAGGGATAAACATTTGAAAATAATATAAATTCTTCCATATGCCGTGGCACATGTCTGTAGTCCCAGTTACTTGGGAAGCTGAGGTGGGATGATCACGTGAGCCAAGGAGTACTGGGCTGTAGTGCACTATGCCGATTGTGTGTCCCCGCTAAATTCAGCATCAATATGGTGACCCACCATAGTGGGGACTACCAGGTTGCCTAAAGAGGGGTGTACCAGCCTGGGCCAGAATTGGAGCAGGTCAAAACTCCTGTGCTGAAAATAACATAAATTCTCACATCAAAATGTAAAATATTGGAAGAGAGAGTGAAAGTATAAAGTTGCATGCAAAGTTAATTTATTATCAACTTGAAATAGACTGTTATAGCTATAAGATGTTACGTGTAAACGTAGTGGTAACAATGAAGAAAAAAATCTGTAGAAGAATTACAAAACAAAAGTATAGAGAATTCAAAGCATACCACTACAGAAAACTATGAAACTACAAAGGAAGACAGCAAGAAACACACAAACAAAAACGTCACAAATCATTTAATAAAATGACAGTAGTGAGACCTTAGCTATCAATAATTATCTTAAATGTAAATGAATTGCATTCCCTAATAAAAATACATAGACTAAATGAATATAAAAAAAGACCCAACTATATGCTCCCTGCAAAAGATTCATCTCAGTTTTAAGTATACACACAGACTGAAAATTCAGGGATGAAGAAAAGGTATTCTACACAAATAGAAACCAAAAGAGAACTAGGGTAGCTATACTTATATAAAATAAACTTTAAGTCAAAAAGTATAAAAAGAGACAAAGAAAGACATTATATAATGATAAAGAAGTCAGTTCATCAAGAAAACATAAAAATTTTAAATATATATGCACCTAACATTGGAGCAACCAAATATAAAAAGGAAATATTAAAGGATCTGATGGGTATTGCAGATTCCAATATGACAATTGTAGGGAACTTCAATACCCTACATTTAACAATGGACAGGTCATCTAAACAAAATTAACAAGATAATATTAAACTTGAACAACACTTTTAGACCAAATAGCCTTAATAGAGATGTACAAACCATTCTCTCCAACATGTGCAACAGAAGGCACATCCTTCTCAAGAATACATGGGACATTCTCCAGCATAGATCATATGTTAGTCCACAAAACAAGTATTAGCAAATTTAAGAAGATTGTAATTATAACAAGTATCTTTTCAAACCACAATGGTACAACTAGAAATCAATAAAATGAGATATTTTAAACAATTGCTTCTGAACAACCAGTGGATCAACAAAGAAATAAAATGCAAATTAAAAAATATCTTGAGGCTGGGTGTGGTGGCTCACACCAGTAATCCCAGCACTTTGGGAAGCTAAAGCAGGTGGATCACTTGAGGCCAGGAGTTCAAGACTAACTTGAGCAACATAGTGAGACCTTGTCTCTACAAAATAAAAAAAATATATAAAAACAGCTGAGCATGATTGTGCATTACAGGACTGTAGTCCCAACTACTTGGTAGGCTGAATCAGGAGGATCAGTTGACCCCAGGAGTTCCAGGCCGCAGTGAACTATGATAATGCCACTGCACTCCAGCCTGGGCAACAGAGCTAGACCCTGTCTCTAAAGAGACAATCTTGAGACAAATGAAAACAGAAACACAATATGCCAAAACTTACGGGATACAGCAAAGGTACTTCTAAGAAGAAATTTCATAGCAATAAATGGTTACATCAAAAAATAACAAAGATTTAAAATAAATTACAATGTCATTCCTGAAAAGCTAGAAAAAACCCAAACTAAGCTCAGTTAGCAGAAGAAAAAAGATCCGAGAAGAAATAAATAAAATAGACTAGAAAATCAATACAAAACATCAACAAAACTAAGAGTTTTTTTTTTGAAAATATAAATACAATCAACAAATCTTAAGCTAGACTAAGAGAAAAAGAAGATTCAAATACATAAAATCAGAAATGAAAGTAGTGACATTACAACTGATACTACAGAAATACAAAGGATCATAAGAAACTATTAGGAATAACTATATGCCATCTTTCTAGTATAATATGTAAGAAATTGATAAATTCCTAGACATATACAACCTATGAAGACTGAATCATAAATAGAAAACTTGAACAGACCAGTAACAATTTAGGAGACCGAGTCAGTGATGAAAACTTTCCCATCAAAGAGAATCCCAAGACCAAGACCTGATGGCTTCATTGCTGAATTCTACCAAACATTCGAAGGTTCTAATACCAAAGGTAAACAAGAATACCATAACAAGTTAAAATAAAATTCCAGGCCAGTGTCTTTAATGAACATAGATGCAAAGATCTTCAACAAAATACTGGCAAACTGAATTCAATAATACATTAAAAGAATTGCTCAACATGAACTAGTAGAATTTATCCCTACAATGCAAGGATGACTTAAAATACATGAATCAATAAATACATTAACAGAATAAAACACAAAAACTATATGAGTATCTCATTAGATGCAGAAAAAAATACTTTGCAGATTTTAACATCCTTTCATGATAAACATTTCTTACCAAATTAGCTGTAATAAGAATGTGCCTCAACACAATACAAGGCATATACAAGCCCAAAGCTCACATTATACTCAAAAGTGAAAAACTGAAATCCTTTCCTCTAAGAAATGGAACAAGACAAGGCCCATTCTCGTTGCTTCTATTCAACTTATTATTGGAATTCTTTGCTAGAGCAATTAGGTAATAGGAAGCAATAAAATCTTCCAAATAGGAAAGGAAGAAGACAAATTGTCACTGTTTGCTGACACATGATCTTATGTATAGAAAGGTCTAAAGATTCCATAAAAAACAGTTAGAACTAATAAATATGTTAAACTTTCAGAATGCAAAATAAACACACAAAAATCAGTAGCATTTTTGTATAACAACAATGAAATATCCAAAAAGAAATGAACAATCCCATTGACAATTTCTATGGAAAACAGTTAAGAATAAATTTAACCAAGGAGGTGAAAGACCTATACACTGAAACACTACAAAATGTTGATGAAATAAATTGAAGACATAAATGAATGAAAAGATATCCTGTATTGTGTGGATTGGACAAATTATTGCTAAAATGTCCATACTACATAAAGCAAGATACAGTTTCAATGCAATCCCTATCAAAATTCCAATGTGATTTTCATAAAAAGAGAAAGAATCCTAAAATTAACATGGAACCAAAAAAATTATAAACATGCAATGCAATCACAAGCAAGAAAATACACCTGGAGGTATTACACTACCAGATTTCAAACTATACTACAACACTATTGAAATTGTTTGGCTGTATGGTTTGGCTGTGTCCCCACCCAATCTCATTTCGAATTCCCACGTGTTGTGGAAGGGACCAGGTAGGAGGTAATTGAATCATGGGGGCGAGTCTTTCCCATTCTGTTCTTGTGATGGTGAATAAGTCCCATGAGATATGATGGTTTTAAAAAGGGGAGTTTCTCTGTGCAAACCCTTTTCTCTTGTCTGCCACCACGTGACATGTGCCCTTCACCTTCCGCCATGATTGTGAGGCCTCCCCTGTCATGTGGAACTATAAGTCAATTAAACCTGTTTCTTTTGTAAATTGCCCGGTCTCAGGTATGTCTTTATCAGCAGCATGAAAATGGACTAATATAGTAAATTGGTACCAGTAGAGTGGGGCGCTGCTGAAAACATACCCACAAATGTGGAAGTGACTTTAACTGAGTAACGGGCAGAGGTTGGATCAGGTTGGAGGGCTGAGAAGAAGATAGGAAAATGTGAGAAAGTTTGGAACTCCCTAGAAACTTGTTAAACGGCTTTGACCAAAATGCTGATAATAATATGGGCAATGAAATCCAGGCTGAGGTGGTCTCAGATGTGGATGAGGAACTTGTTGGGAACTGGAGCAAAGGTGACTCTTGTTATGTTTTAGCAAAGAGACTGGTGGCATTTTGCCCCTGCCCTAGAGATTTGTGGAACTTTGAACTTGAGAGAGATGATTTAGGGTATCTAATGGAAGACATTTTTAATCAGCAAAACATTCAAGAGATGATTTGGGTGCTGTTAAAGGCATTCAGTCTTATAAGTGAAGCAGAGCATAAAAGTTCAGAAAATTTGCAGCCTGACAATGTGATGGAAAAGGAAATCCCATTTTCTGAGGTGAAATTCAAGCCAGCTGCAGAAATTTGCATAAGTAACGAGGAGCTGAATGGTAATCCCCAAGACAATGGGGAAAATGTCTCCAGGGTTTGTCAGAGGTCTTCACAGCAGCCCCTTCTATCACAGGCCCAAAGGCCTGGGATGAAAAAGTTTCGTGAACTGGACCCACAGTCCCCGTGCTGTGTGCAACCTAAGGACTTGGTGCCCTGCATCCAAGCTGCTCCAGCCATGGCCGAAAGGGGCCAACATAGAGCTCAGGTCATGGCTTCAGAGGGTGCAAACCTCAAGCCTTGGCAGCTTCCACATGGTGTTGATCTTGCAGTTGCACAGAAGTCAAGAATTGGGGATTGGGAACCTCTGCCTAGATTTTAAAGGATGTATGGAAATGCTTGGGTGTCCAGGTAGAAGTTTGCTGCAGGGTCAGGACTCCTGTGGAGAACCTCTGCTAGGGCAGTGCGGAAGGGAAATGTGGGGTTGGAGCCCCAACATGAAGTTCCTACTGAGGCACTGCCTAGTGAAGCTGTGAGAAGAGGGCCACTGTTTGAGAAACCCAGAATGCTAGATCCAATGACAGCTTGCACTGTGTGCCTGGAAAAGCCACAGATACTCAACATTAGCCCATAAAAGCAGCTTGGAGGGAGGCTATACCCTGCAGAGCCACAGAAGCAGAGCTGCCCAAGACCATGGGAACCCACCTTTTTCAACATCATGACCTGGATGTGAGATGTGGAGTCAAAGGAGATCATTTTGGAGCTTTAAGATTTGACTTCCCTGCTGGATTTCAGACTTTCATGGGGCCTGTAGCCCCTTTGCTTTGTCCAATTACTCCCATTTGGGATGGCTGTATTTACCCAATGCCTGTAATATCTAGGAAGTAACTAAATTGCTTTTGATTTTACAGGCTCACAGGAGGAAGGGACTTGCTTTTTCTCAGATAAGACTTTAGCCTGTGGACTTCTGAATTAATGCTGAAATGAGTTAGAGTTTGGGGGGCTGTTGTGAAGGCATGATTGGTTTTAAAATGTGAAGACATAATATTTGGGAGGGGCCAGGGGCAGAGTGATAGGGTTTGGCTGCGTTCCCACTCAAATCTCATCTTGAATTCCCACATGTTGTGGGAGGGACCCAGTGGGAGGTAATGGAATCAGGGGCAGGTCTTTCCCATGCTGTTCTCATGATAGTGAATCAGTCTCAAGAGATCTAATGATTTTTAAAAAGGGGAGTTTCTCTGCACAAGCCCTCTTCTCTTGTCTGTTGTCAATGTGAGAGGTGCCTTTCACCTTCCACCATGATTGTTAGGCCTGGAACTGGAAGTCAGTTAAACCTCTTTCTTTTGCAAATTGCCCAGTCTTGGGTATGTCTTTATCAGCAGCATGAAAATGGACCAATACAACTGTAGTAAGTAAAATAGCATGGTATTAGCATAAAATAGACACATCAACCAATGGAACAGAATAAAGAGGCCGGAAATGAGCCTACACATATATGGTCAATTGATTTTTCAAAGACGTTATCCTTTTCAGAGACATTATTCATGGCACTGATGTGCCATGAATACAAAATGAGAAAAAGACATTGCATTCAATAAATGGTATTGGGAAAACTGGATATCCACGAGAGAAAAAATGAAATTGTACCCTTATCTCACACTGTATAAAAATTAACTCAAAATAGTTTAAAGACTTAAATGTAAAACCCAAAACTGTAAAACTATTTGAAGAAAACATGTCATGTCATATCCTTGATATTGGCCTGGGTGTTTTTTTGAATTTAACCTCAAAAGTGCAGAAAATAAAAGCAAAAATAGACAAACAGGATCAAATCAAACTAAAAAGCCTTCTGTACAATAAAGGAAGCAGTTAACAATATGACAAGACAACCTACAGATTGGGAGAAAATATTTGCAAACCATACGTCCGATAAAGAATACCTAAAATACATAAATATGTAATTCAAACAACTGAATAACAAGAAAACAAACTGATTAATAAATGAGCAAGAGACCTTAATAGACCTTTTTCAAAAAAATATAAATGGCCAGCAGAAATATTAAAAAATGTTCAACATCTTTAATCATTAGGAAAATGTAAATTAAAACTACAATGAGATATCACCTCACACCTATCATAATGACCGTTATCAAAAAGATAAATTTTGGTGAGGATGTGAAGTAACGTGAACTCTTATATACTGTTGGTGGAAATATAATTAGTATAGCTGTCATGAAAAACTCTATGGAGGTTTCTTAACTAAAAATAAAATTACCATATCATCTAGCAACCCCACTTCAGTATTTACCTGAAAGGTTTGAAATCAGTTTGTCAAAAAAAAAAAAAGTCTGCATTCCTGTGTTCAGTGTGGCTCTATTTACAATTGCTAAGATATAGAATCAACCTTGTGTCCATCAATAGATGAATGAATAAAGAAAATGTGATATATATACACACAAAGGAATACTATTAAGTCTTTAAAAAGGAGAAAATTCTGCCATTTGCAACAACACGGATGGAATTGAAAAAATATTATGCTAAGTCAAAAAAACCAGGCATGGAAAGATAAATACTGTGTTCTCACTTGTATGTAGGATCTAAAACAATTGAACTCATAAATGCAGAGAGTACAGTGGTGGTTACAGAGGCTGGGACATGGGGAAAATGGGGAGATGATGGTCAAAGGATACATAGTCTCAGACAGGAGAAATAAGTGAGTTTTTGAAATCTATTGCACAGCATGGTGGACATAGCAATTTCAAATTGCTAATAGAGTAAATTTCAAATGTTCTTACCACAAAAAATAAACATTTGAGGTTATGAATCTGTTAATTGGCTTTATTTCATATAGTATTTGTAAATCACAATATCACTTTGTATCCTATAAATATATACAGTTGGAAAAAGTCAATTTATATATTATAAAATTAAGAATAATGATATTACATTGATTAAGTGAGGTGTGATATTTCTGGAGCTTTCAAGTGCTCATATTTTAGGATGTGATTAAAAAAACCTCATATCTTAGAATTAATGGTTGTTTGATTAGTGATCAGTTCTGTTAATTCCAAAGGCATTCAGCCCCACCACGTATAGTTCTCATACCCATTTTATAAGAAAGGTGCTAACTACATGTTTTTAAAAAGATAAGCATTGTCCAGAGAAAAATCCTTACCAAGGCTCTTGTGGTTCAAAAAGTCATTAATTGTACATAAATTTATTTGTGCATTTGTTTACTATTTTTTCACAATAAAATAAGCACATTTATTGGAAACTACTTTGTTACAGAGTAGGGCTTCTTTAGAAGCAGGAGGAGGAAATGCCCCTACCTAAATTTAATAGTAAAAATAATGAGCCCGACCGTTACGGTTAATTTCAATAACACTGTCAGAAAAGAAGAGAAGAAAACCAGTAGGCAAAATGGTTTCTCACATATACTGCAGACTTCACCCGTAATGAAGAAGCTGGTTTCTTTGGTAATTCTGCTTCAGTGAAGTTCTCACATTGTGTCCGGAATCGGTGGTTTCTTGGTCTCAGTGACTTCAAGAATGAAGCTGCGGACCCCAGCCGTGAGTGTTACAGTTCTTAAAGGCGGCGTGTCCGGAGTTTGTTCCTTCTGATGTTTGGATGTGTTCAGAGTTTCTTCCTTCTGGTGGGTTCGTGGTCTCACTGGCTCAGGAGTGAACCTGCAGACCTTCGTGGTGAGTGTTACAGCTCTTAAGGTGGGACGTGTGGAGTTGTTCATTCCTCCAGGTGGGTTTCTGGTCTCGATGGCTTCAGGAGTGAAGCTGCAGACCTTCGCCGCGAGTGTTACAGCTCATAAAGGCAGTGTGGACCCAAAGAGTGAGCAGTAGCAAGATTTATTGCAAAGAGTGAAAGAACAAAGCTTCCACAATGTGGAAGGGGACCCGAGTGGTTGCCACTGCTGGTTCGGGCAGCCTGCTTTTATTCTCTTATTGGGCCCACCCACATCCTGCTGATTGGTCCATTTTACAGAGAGCCAATTGGTCTGTTTTACAGAGAGCTGATTGGTCCGTTTTGACAGGGTGCTGATTGGTGCATTTACAATCCCTGAGCTAGACACAAAAGTTCTCCAGGTCCCCACTAGATTAGCTAGATACAGAGTGCTGATTGGTGTATTTACAAACCCTGAGCTAGACACAGAGTGCTGATTGGTGCATTTACAAACCTTGGGCTAGACACAGAGAGCTCATTGGTGCATTTACAAACCTTGAGCTAGATACAGAGTACCGATTGGTGTATTCACAATCCCTTAGCTAGACATAGAGATTCTCCAAGTCCTCACCAGATTAGCTAGATACAGAATGCCGATTGGTGCATCCACAAACCCTGAGCTAGACACAGGGTGCTGATTGGTGTGTTTACAAACCTTGAGCTAGATACAGAGTGCTGATTGGTGTATTTACAATCCCTTAGCTAGACATAAAGGTTCTCCAAGTCCCCACTAGACTCAGGAGCCCAGCTGGCTTCACCCAGTGGATCCCGCACTGGGGCCGCAGGTGGAGCTGCCTGCCAGTCCTGCGCTGTGCACTGGCACTCCTCAGCCTTCAGGCGGTAGATGGGACCGGGGCCATGGAGCAGGGAGCTGCGCTCCTCGGGGAGGCTCGGGCGGCTCAGGAGCCCACTGCGGGGGTTGGGGGGGGCTCAGGCATGGTGGGCTGCAGGTCCCCAGCCCTGCCCTGCAGGAGGCAGCTAAGGACCAGTGAGAAATGCAGTGCAGCACCAGTGGGCCAGCACTGCTGGGGGGCCTGGAGCATCCTCCACAGCTGCTGGCCCAGGGTGCTAAGCCCCTCACTGCCCGGACCGGCAGGGCTGGCTGGTGGCTCCCAGCGCGGGGCCCGCCAAGCCCACACCCACTCAGAACTCTAGCTGGCCTGCAAGAACACCATGCGCAGCCCCAGTTCCCACCCGTGCCTCTCCCTCCACACCTCCCGGCAGGCTGAGGGAGCTGGCTTCAGCCTTGGTCATCCCAGGAAGGGGCTCCTACAGTGCAGTGGCGGGCTGAAGGGCTCCTCAACTGTGGCCAGAGTGGGCAGTGAGGCCGAGGAGGTGCCAAGAGCGAGCGAGGGCTGCAAGGGCTGCCAGCACACTGTTACCTCTCAACATCAGTGATTTCCCAAAGGATTACATCAGGATATTCTATAGATTTGTATATTTTACTGTAAATTTAGTAATTTTTAAGACGCTCACATTGCATAGTATATGCACAGACTGGCATAGGTTAAGATTGAGCACAAAGTAGGCATTCAACAAATTGTAAGTGAATTAAACCAACCTATATGTCACATATTGCATTTGGATGTCTATCTTTGCCTGGTGGTATCATCCTGTATCATTTTTATTTCCATAAAGTTAAAAATAGCATAGTAAACCATATACAAGTAAATGAGGGAATATGAGTGAGCAGTAGGAAAAAATAGGTGAATAGTTGAAAAACATAAGCAGACAATTTTAAGCCAACTGTGAGTCATTTCCTTACAAACTCTTGCATTCAAGTTTCAAACAATCAAGTGAAAGACAGAAATATAATTAACTATATCAATTATAGAGAAACCACCAGTTCAGGAGGAGCACAGGTAGATCTGGTTCTATGGCTTCAGGAATGAGTTCTCACTGAATAGAAACTACATTAGAGCAAACATTAGCTTTAGAGTAAATAAGACAATGCATTTCCAAAGGATGTTTTTTATAACATCCTTCACCATGGGCCAAAATCATTGTTATCCATACAAAACAGTAAAAGAACCACCATGGGAAGAGATTGAACATGGAGGATGCAATGTCCATAAAATGCATACATCATCACTAATAGTGTACATTTATTTCTCTAAGGTATTTCACTCAAAAATTTACTTGACATTGTGAACAATGGCATGCTTGTTTTTAATTGGCAGAAGACTCAGGGAATGTAATCATGCTAGACATTAAATGAACTGCAAAGAAAAGGATTAGAGGAAAGCATTTAAATAAATCCCTTTAAAGAGACTCTGTAGCATTTCTTCTTATATTGTTTATTTCAGACAACAAGCAGAACTTGGAGCCTTCAGGTAGTTTGCCTTATTTTTGGGTATTGTGATTGTAAAAAGGAGACAGTCTGTTCTGTGTACCTTAATGTTATTTCCACTATTTAAGAAATCCTGCTGAAAGAAAGCAACAGATGAATCACCAGCTATGAAAAGGATGCTCTCCGTTAAACTGCCCTCATCAAGAAGCATGCTTCATGTTATGGTGGAAAGAGCTTGACTTTTCGGATCAGATACATTTATAGTAGCTATGTTGATTTGATTTGGACATGTTTTGTTGAAAGAAAAACTTCAGCCAAATTAAATTTAAAAGAGTTGAATTGAGCAATGAACAATTCACAAATCAAGCAGCCCTCAGAATCACAGCAGATTCAGAGAGACTTCAGTACAGCCACGTGGCAGAAGAAGATTTATAGCCAAAAAAAAAAAAAAAGGGGGGAAATGTACAGAAATCAGAAGTGAGGTACAGGAACAACTGGATTGGTTACAGCTTGGTATTTGCCTTTTTGAACACGGTTCAAACAGTTGGCTACATTTGATTTGCCAAAACTCAGTGATTGGCACAGGTGTGAGCTATGGTTGGTTCACACCTACACTTGTTATAGTTTACAATGTACACAAAAACCTTTAGGCCAAACTTAAATATGTAAGGAGGCAGCTTTAGGCTAAGCTTGATTAACAGTTTCTAATCTCTGTGTCCTTTAGGTTCCTCATGGTACAACATTATGTTGATGATAACTATTTTAATAATTAGGGTTCATTTGTTGCCAGTGATGGATACTTGTTGGCAAACTTAACAGAAAGGAAATTCATTGGATGAATATTGGGGAAATTCATGGAATACATGGGAAGGCAGTAAAACCTGGATTGCAAATAGGCAGGATTCATGGCTGTCATGGGGAATCAAGAGGCAGAAATACTTCATATCTCCTTTGACAACATTGCTGTAATAAATGCTTCCCGCTGCTTTTCCCTCTACCTTTAAAATTCTCACATTAAGTTTTAAGGTTCTTGAAAAAAAATCCAATTGCCCTAACATAACAGCTTGGCTACGAGAGCATAGAATACTTTTATTTACAGACATATAAAGATTACATATATGGATGAGAGGTAATTTCTCAAAAAGGATGTTTGCCACAAGAAGGAGAAATAAATGTTAACAGTCAAAAAACAAAAGCAAAAACCATCTGCACTATACCTACCATGATAGAGTTAATGAAGATTAAATGATATAACATTCATAAAACCCTTGGCACATAGTAGACACTACCCTGGGATAAAAGCTCTGCAAGGGCAAGAACTTGGCTCTATTCCATGCTGCATCTGAAGAGCTTAGAATAATAACTTGCAAAAGTAGATGCTCAGCTAATGCCTGTTGTGGACTCACGACATGTGTTCCTTTCCTTCTTTGTTTCTGTCATCCTGATTCCCTTTACTGGTAAAGTTTGACAGGAAATGACATTTTCTGGTAAAATATGTTGCCAATAAATAGCATTTAAGAGCATGTGCTACTTGCACTACATGGTTATCACATTGTCACAGGATCTTTGTAATTTCAGTTGTTTATTGAAGCCAAAAGGAAACCATCATCAGGGCATTAGAGTGTGGTGACATTTCCCTGAGCACCTTCAGAAGTGAACTCATATCTATTTTTTAATCTGAATATCTGGCTCTGTGAGTCAGAGCTCTTTTGTTCTGTCTTCTGTTTCTTGCACACCATTTTCACTGATTTTAGATCCCATTTTAATCTGGATACTTTACATGACTCTGTGATCATACCTTTATTGTTTTCCTGAGCAAAGCTGCTGAGTGGAACTGTGTGTCACCCAAAGATCCAGAGCTTAAAGATCAGAGCTGCTAGTGAACCATTTGGAAGTTGTCCCTTAAAGAAGGCAGCACCATTTATGTTAGTGTCATTTTGTGCTGCTAAATGTTGTGATAAGTAGTCTCCCTTTTAATGACACTCGGTAAGCAAGGAGTTGGGTCTTTAAAAAGAATTAAAAATTACCTTGATATATTCAAATGAGTATTGGAAGAACTTGGAATTGTATTGTCCAAAGGGCACATGATAAATGATACTAACTTATTATGCACAGCCAAAAACATAAAAACAATCTTAGTTTATTTTTTTGTGTATGAGGACAGTGGGAGGAAATGAAATGTACACCGGTTAGAAATGTAAGAAATCTGGAATCCTGTGTCTGCCATTACAAGTTGTGTGACTTTGAGTAGATAACTCCTCTCTCTGAACTCTGGTTTCCTTTCCTGAGAAATGGGCATGTAGTTGCCATGGTGATTGTTACAGGAACCCATAAATTAATAATTATAATTCACTTAGAAGAGTAATAAGTATAGAAGATATTCAGAAATATAGACCCTCAATGCTGGAAGATAAAAAGACTCATGTTACTCTGAGATATATTTTTCTACATGTAAAGAAATATCCAATTCCATTCAAAATGCTTAAGATTGAACCCTGTCTCCATCAGGAAGTGGCTGTGTGAACCTGGATATATTGTGTGTGTATATTTTGGTTTCCAATACCGCATATGTAAAACAGATGTAAGAATTTCCATTCTGTCTAATTTACGAGGTTGTTTATAGGTTGAGACCACCCGAAACATGTGAAGTTGCAAGGAGCGAGTTTTTAAAATTAATATTAACAACATTGAGTTAAACAATTTCCACTTATGTATCTATTTTGTGCTAGACCCAATGTTAAGCTCTTAATGTACATTAATTCAGTGATCTAATGAAGTTGGTAATAATATTCTCCTATTTTGTATTTGAGGAAACTGGAGCTTCAACAATTTAGGAATATTCCTAGTTTCCAAAGGCTGCTGTAACAGAATACCACAAACTGAGTGGCTTGAAATAACAGAAAATTTTTCTTATGGTTCTTGAAGCTAGAAGTCTGAGGTCAAGGTGTTGTCAGTGCCATGCCCCCTGTGGAACTTGTAGGGGAGAATCCTTCCTTACATTTTCTAGTAGCTTCTGGTGGTGGTACAATCTTTGACATTCCTCCAACATATGCATACCTCCAATCTTTTTTTTTTTTTGGTTGTCACATGTCATTCTCCTCGTGTCTATATCTCTGTTGTCACTTCTAAGGACATCAGTGATCTTAACTTACAGCCCACCCTAATGACCTAATATTAACTTGATTATGTCTGCAAAGACTATATGTCCATATAAAGTCACATTTATAAGTGCTAAGAATTAGGACTTGGAAATATCTTTTTTGGGGGCATAATTCAATTCATAACATCACCCAATATAAACTACCTAAAAAGTGTTATAGCTGAGATTTGGTCTCCAGTGTGTTATTTCTAGAACCTGAAGCAGGACTTACAGAAATTCATGTATTGAGATGTCGGCTGAGCCAGCACTAGTACCTGACATTCATGATTTCCAGGTCATGGGCTTTCACACTGTGCTTGGCTGCCTCTCAGGAAAAAAAATTACAAACTAAAATTAGCAGCATTTTCTATTTTTGTAATAATGGTTTTCTGTTGTGCTTAGGAGCCTGGATTTCCTGAAGGAGGTAGAGTGAAGAGTGGACTGTTTTAGTAAAAAGTGAGAAATACACCCATCCTTATCTCTCAGCTTATGTTTCTGGATGGAGCTGGGCTATCCTCAATCCTGTACTGAGAATGGTCATATTGTGTAGGCTTGGCAAATAAGAATATCTTATTACCCTGGCTTCAGTGATAGGTTTAGGGATGGGGATGCAAAACTAGCCAGTTCAATGGGATTCAAATATATACAGCTCAAATCGAAAACTTTCAGAATAAAATATTAAAATTTTTTGCTTCCCATCCCAAATAAAGTTGCCATACATGGAGATAGTGGTGGCCAATGTCCTATTAAAGAGTGAGAGATCTGACTTCAGTATGAGAAACCAACAGAAATGGAAATTGTTCTGCCTAAACCAGCATAAGCTTTTATTATTGGTAATCAAAATGTCTTTTTTGTAATTTTTATTGATTAAATAATAGTTGTACATGTTCTTCTGATATGTGTGATATTTTGATATATGTATAGAATGTTTAATGATTAAATCAGAGTAATGGGGTATCTATCCACTCAAACATTTATCTTTTCTTTGTGTTGGGAACATTACAATTCTTCTATTTTGAAATATACGTTAATTATTTTAACTACAATTTTCCTACTGTACTATTGAATGCTAGAACTTATGCCTTTTCATCAGATCCCATTGCTCAGGACAATGCTTATGCTGATAAGGTAGCTAAAAAAAAAAAAAAAAAAAAAAAGCTGCTAGCGTTCCAACTTATATCCCTCATGGCAGTTTTTCTCCTTCTCATCTGGCCATTCCCACCTACTCCCCCACTAAAACTTCCACCTATCAATCTCTTCCCACACAAGGCAAATGGTTCTTAGACCAAGGAAAATATCTCCTTCCAGCCTCACAGGCCCATTCTATTCTGTTGTCATTTCCTAACCTCTTCCATGTAGGTTACAAGCCGCTAGCCCGCCTCTTAGAACCTCTCATTTCCTTTCCATCGTGGAAGTCTATCCTTAAGGAAATCAGTTCTCAGTGTTCCATCTGCTATTCTACTACTCCTCAGGGATGGTTCAGGCCCCGCCCACCTTCCCTACACATCAAGTTTAGGGATTTGCCCCCTCCCAGGAATGGCAAATTGACTTTACCCACATGCCTCAAGTCAGGAAACTAAAATACCTCTTGGTCTGGGAAGACACTTTCACTGGATGGGTAGAGGCCTTTCCCACAGGGTCTGAGAAGGCCACCACAGTCATTTCTTCCCTTCTGTCAGACATAATTCCTTGGTTTGGCCTTCCCACCTCTATACATCCAATAACGGACCAGCCTTTACTAGTCAAATCACCCAAGCAGTTTCTCAGGCTCTTGGTATTCAGTGGAACCTTCATATCCCTTACCGTCCTCAATCTTTATGAAAGTTAGAATGGACTAATGGTCTTTTAAAAACACACCACACCAAGTTCGGCCTCCAACTTAAAAAAGGGACTCTGTCAAGAATAGAGCCCAGAAACTCACCAACCAAACAAGTAATTACACTGAATCCCCCTTGGACACTCTCTAATTGGATGTCCTGGGTCCTCCCAATTTTTAGTCCTTTAATACCTGTTTTTTCTCCTTCTTATTCCGTTTAGTTTTTCAATTCATACAAAACCATATCCAGGACATAACCAATAATTCTACATGACAAATGTTTCTTCTAACAACCCCACAATATCACCCCTTACCACAAAATCTTCCTTCAGCTTAATCTCTTCCACTCTGGGTTCCCACACCGCCCCTAATCCCAGTCGAAGCAGCCCTGAGAAACATCGCCCATTATCTCTCCATACCACCCCCCAAAATTTTTGCCACCCCAACACTTTACCACTATTTCATTTTATTTGTCTTATTAATATAAGAAGACAGGAATGTCAGGCCTCTGAGCCCAAGCTAAGCCATCGTATCCCGTGTGACCTGCACGTATACATCCAGATGGCCTCTGAAGAATGACAAAAGAAGTGAAAATTGCCTGTTCCTGCCTTAACTGATGACATTACCTTGTGAAATTCCTTCTCCTGGCTCATCCTGGCTCAAAAGCTCCCCCGCTGAGCACCTTGTGACCCCCACCCCTGCCGGCCAGAGAACAACCCTCCTTTGACTGTAATTTTCCTTTACCTACCCAAATCTTATAAAACGGCCCCACCCCTATCTCCCTTCACTGACTCTTTTTGGACTCAGCCCGCCTGCACCCAGGTGAAATAAACAGCCTTGTTGCTCACAAAAAAAAAAAAAAAAAAAAAGAACTTAGGCCTTTTATCTAACTGTATGTTTAGACATGGTATATATTATATTGGTGTTATGTATGTAATTAGTATATATTCTATTTACATGGTACATATTCTACTAGTTTTATGTATATAATTAGTTTTATATACTATTGGGTATAATTGGATATAAAATTTGTTATATATGCATATATGTGTATACAGTATATATATATTAATATTACATACATATATATGTACAGAGCTATATTTTAAGAAATTGACCCACATGATTGTCAGAACTGGAAAGTTTAAAATACATAGGATAGGCCAGCAGGCCAGAAACTCAATATCAGGCAAAATTCACCCCCAATATTTCTTGTAGGTTCTTTTCTATTTTCCCTAAGTGTCAGCCGGTCTGAGAAATAAAGGGACAGAGTGAAAAAGGGAGAAATTTTAAAGCTGGGTGTCTGGGGGAGACATCACATGTCGGCAGGTTCCGTGATGCCCCCTGAGCTGTAAAACCAGCAAGTTTTTATTAATGATTTTCAAAAGGGGAGGGAGTGTACGAATAGAGTGTGGGTCACAGAGATCACATGCTTCACAAGGTAATAAGATATCACAAGGTAAATGGAGGCAGGGCAAGATCACAGGACCACAGGACTGGGGCAAAATTAAAATTGCTAATGAAGTTTTGGGCATGCATTGTCATTAATAACATCAGGAGACAGAGTTTGTGAGCAGACAACTGGTCTGACCAAAATTTATTAGGCGGGAATTTCCTCGTCCTAATAAGCCTGGGAGCACTGTGGGAGACCGGGGCTTATTTCATCCCACAGCTACGACTGGAAAAGACAGCCGCCCCCAAGGCAACCATTTTAGAGGCCTCCCCTCAGGGACGCATTCTCTTTCTCAGGGATGTTCGTTGCTGAGAAAAAGAATTCAGTGATATTTCTCCCATTTGCTTTTGAAAGAAGAGAAATATGGCTCTGTTCCACCCGGCTCACCGGCAGTCAGATTTTAAGGTTATCTCCCTTGTTCCCTGAACATTGCTGTTATCCTGTTCTTTTTTCAAGGTGCCCAGTTTCATATTGTTCAAACACACATGCTCTACAAACAATTTATGCAGTTAACGCAATCATCACAGTGTCCTGAGGTGACATACATCCTCCTCAGCTTATGAAGATGATAGGATTAAGAGATTAAAGTAAACACAGGCATAGGAAATCACAAAGGTATTGATTGGGGAAGTGATAAGTGTCCATGAAATCTTCACAATTTATGTTAGAGATTGCAGTAAAGACAGGCATAAGAAATTATAAAAGTATTAATTTGGGAAACTAATAAATGTCTATGAA
Organism: Gorilla gorilla gorilla; assembly: GCF_029281585.2. Classification (NCBI taxonomy): domain Eukaryota; kingdom Metazoa; phylum Chordata; class Mammalia; order Primates; family Hominidae; genus Gorilla; species Gorilla gorilla. Next base: position 36,066,741 of record NC_073233.2, on the reverse strand, counting down.
ATCTTCACAATTTATGTTCTTCTGCCATGGCTTCAGCTGGTCCCTCCGTTCGGGGTCCCTGACTTGCCGCAACACTCAAGCAGAGCTACGTTAGAGTTTTAAGGTAGAACTCCTTCTTCTCCAGAAAATGTCAGTTTCTGCTCTTAAGGCCTCAATTGATTGGATGTGTTCCACTCATATTATCAAAGGTAATCTCCTTTACTTAAAGTCAACTGATTACAAATGTCAATCACATCTACAAAATGCCTTCACAGCAACATCTAGACTAGTGTTTTACCACACTGCTGACCACCATAGCCCAGCCAATTTGACACATGTAATAATCATCACAGGTAGCAGATCTTATAAAGGAAGGCCTTATTAACGTGGGTAAGACTTATTAAAAAGGTGACACTGAACTAAGATTTTAAAAATATGAAGAAGTCACTCATGTGAACATCTAGAGTAAGAACTTTCAAGCACAGGAAGTATCTAGTGCAAAGTCCCTACTATTGGAGTATGCCTGGCATGTCTGAGGCACAGCACTAGAAGATAAGTGTGGTTAAAATAATAACTAAGGAGGTGATGGGTGTTTACAGAAATATTTGAAGTCAAGACATTTCTGTAAATGTTCTTTGATACTGCAGCTCTGAGGAAGGCCAATGAAAGCACAAATGCTGCAATAGAAATAGAAAATAAACATGCTTCCCTAAGAGGCAAGATGACAAAGAAGTCATCCCTCTCACTTTTAAAGTATAGGTGCCCTGAAAGCAGGCACTAAGATTATATACTGCTCACTGTTTTATCTCCGGCACCTAGCACAGTACATGACATATTGTAGGTGGTTGCTACATATTTGAAGAATGAAGGAACCTCATACTTACAGCCAGTTACTTATGGATGCCCCTCAATTTGGAAAAACGTTAATTCTAATCTACAGATACTGGAATGTTTTCTTGATCATTTCCCAGTACTCTTATTATTTTCCTTTTCTATTCCTACTGTGTTCTTGTTTATGATTGGACCTTGATCATTTTATTCATCTGCCATTTGCAATCTGTGGTGCAGGATTGAGAGTAAAACTTGCCTCTTATTATTGATGCCTCTGAAATTGGCATAAGTTTCTCTTGGCTTTATAGATTCCAGATCTTGAAAGTATCAGTGGATAATCTGGGAAAACACTTTAAGCAGATGTGTATCGTGGTCTTTGATTTATAAGGTATTTATAAATAACAGACAAAAGCAAAGAAAGTGATTTATTCAGTTGAGTGAAGAATCTTCATTTTGTAATAATGGAAGCAGAAAGGGGATGTGACTGAGTTGAATAGAGCCATGAGTGGACAAAAGATGAGTAGGATGAAATAAATTCATCATATTTAAAAATACTATGCTAAAGTTTTTCAATCAATCCAAAGGAAGCAATAATCTATATAATAATAGCAGATCTCACTAAGTGCAAGAGGAAATGTAGGCTAAAAATATAGACTCACAAATAAATTGGCTAAATTCTTGGAGTACCAAGCCATACTGAGTTATTGGGTTAGGATATTTTTAAAAAATGATCTATAACTTGAATATTGATAGTGGTGTATTGGAGATGTCTAACAATAGTAAATGTGATAACATATGTGTGTACTCAAATCTATAATATACTTTAATGATATAAAGGCTGTATAGCATGAAATTTACAAATAATAAAATATACAATATTTCCTATTGTACATTACATATAATCAACTGATTCTGAAATAATGCTTTTGTTCATTTTGTTAAACTCTTTTACCTGTAGCCAAACTATGGTTGCAATTAAACAATTAACTGACAAAATCAGACTACAAATAAACACTTGTTTACTATGAGATTTGACAAAAGGAATCAGACTACAAATAAACACTTGTTTACTATGAGATTTGACAAAATGAATCACTCTTGACATTGATAAATGAGTGTAGCCTCAACATGAATGTTGATTGATATTTTCATTGACTTAGTCATGTAAAAGTGAAGGAAGGAGAATGTTTGTATGACTATTTGTTCTTCAAGCATACAAATGATTTCTCTGCTGAATTAAATAATCATTTTTGAAAACAGGAGTAATATTTTCTTATTTTTTGTGCAATTTATAATGTAACAGCTAGAGACATAACTCACTTTTATATTTAATCTTCATATTAACATTTTCTACCACATTGAATACAGACAACAACACAGTAAATCAAGCTTTGATTCATAGCATTTGCTGATTTTCATGATGTAAATATAGCATGGCCAGTTTCAAGCTATGAATTTACCATCACTGAACATGGAATTAGGAAAAATGCACAGAATTTACGATTATATAGTATTTATCATACAGATAATGCCGATGTAAATAACTTCAACAGCATAGTTGGTGTTTGGTAGTAAAATACATTTAGGAAGTGATGAATTTTGAGTATTTATTACCTTTGGTTTTTAAAATTTTTAACTGTAATTTTATATGATTAAAAAAAGTAGCTGTGTTTAAAAATTAGTTGGACAAATTTCTAAAAATTTAACACTTAGCTAGTGGCAGCTCCAGTACACTGCTGGATCTGACCACAGGCAAGAGAATTCATCTTTCATACCTGCCATTTTTTGATAGATATCTAAAACACAGAACCTATACTCAGTAGAAGGATGATTTGATCTTGTGATCCATTGCTTATATTCTTTCATAAAAAGTTAACTGACTTTTCTTATAGGTCCCATGATTTTAGATTATTTTCTTAAAATGGGAAAAAAATAGGCAATTCTGTTTTGAAAAAAATCTTTTCAGCCAAAATAGAAATAACCATGTCCACTAAAGTATGTTTTACAAAATATTTTTCTAATTTACAGAATTAGGTACTTTATGACAGAATACATAATAACACAGCAGAAAACACCATAAAAGTTTGTTTTATACTCTTTTCTGCCCTTTATATGTACGTTAGTTTATTCTCAGTGACCGACTCAGGATTTCAAGTTCTGAGTTGAGAACAGTTTGCTTTGCCTTCATTTATCTTTTCTAAACCTGCCTTACAAAAATATTCGTAGTCCATTTTCCTCCTTGATTCTATTTATTATTCTTCCCCCCAATTTTTAAAGAATATGTCTATAAGCTCTAACATATTTATAATAAGTTATTTAAACATCAGCAACCCTCATTGTAGTTAGTTTTCTGATAACATAACTAATCTTTGGATCATTGGCTTATAAAAGTCTATTTTTTGATACTTCTGGCCATTATAAACATGAACCCCAATTCTTGCCTAAATGACTTTGTGCTGCAAAGTCATTTCATTCCCAGAGCAAGAAATAGCAAAGGTAACCATGTAATTTTTAGAGCATCTTTATTCTCAACTGGAACAAGTGCTTCAATTACTGAAGATATTATTGATTGAATTTCAAGTGATTTTGCTGCTTTGAGACCTCAACTTTTTCAACAATTCATTTCTGGCAAGTTTTTAATCTAAATGTGTGATTCATATGACTGATTATATGCATTAGTGATGTTGAAGTAATGGTACATTAATCACATCCTAAATAAGAAGTTTATTGGGCAGAAAGCCAAATTTGAAGCATGGACTTTTGTGTTTGTTCAGAAAGAATGTTACCACATTTGTAGGCTAATCATTCATAAGCATGACTATTTTCTTTTGGTTATTTATCATACTCAAACCAGGATATTGTACTTTATATTTATGAATAAGTACTTTGTATGGAAATTGGATAAACTGGATAACAAATACATATAATTTTTTCCATATGACTATTTTCTTATATTTTCAAAGCAATGGTTACAGTGGATCCTTTTGAGGCAAAATCTATTTTTAGGTTGATATTCATACTAAAAAGTATTAGGATTCTGCATAATGAAAATGAGATAGCTATTCATTGGATCCAGAACACAGATTTATGATTTTAATGATTCCAATGACCTATGTTAAGTTTAGCCTAAAGCTGTCTCCTTACATATTTTAAGTATGGCCTAAAGGTTTCTCTGTACATAGTGGCTGTCTCCTTACATATTTTAAGTATGGCCTAAAAGTTGCTCTGTACCTAGTGAACTATAACCTAACTGGATGTGTAAAATGACTGTGGTCTACTCTTGTTTCAGTCATCGAGTTTTGGACAACCGAAAGTGGCCAACTATTCAAACTGTGTTCAAATAAGGCAAATGCTGAGCTGTAACCAATCCAGCTGTTTATGCATTGCACTTACATTTTCTGTCTGTCACTTTCCTTTTTCTGTCCATAAATTTTCTTTGATCTCATGGCAGCACTGGAGTCTCTTTGAACCTATTCTGGTTTGGGAGCAGTATGATTCACGAATCATTCTTTGATGAATTAAACTTTGTTAAGTTCAATTTGTCTTCGATATTTCTTCTAACACCTATGAAATATTTATTTGATTCTCATGTGACTATTTGAAACTCTTAGTACAGTTTGTGTATAATTTGTAACATAACAATGAGGTTGTAGAAAAAAATGATTGAAGGATTTTTGAAAAAAATAAATTAACAAAAATCTTTTATAAACTGCCCTATGGTCAGTCAGGATACTGTATGCTTTCAAAGTATTTTCACACATACAGGAGAGACACAATGGAGATTACTGATTAGAATAAAGATCCTATCACTGTGTGGATTTAATATCAAAGATGGAATTATTTTAAGGATATTATTTTTAAGGTAGCAACATGGGCTTAGACATTGTTTTAAGAAATAAGATGCGAAAATACAATAAAAGTGAAAAGGTATTTTTTAGTTACCTCTGTTAAAATACAAACTTAGGCTCATTAAAATTTTAAAGAATTTATTTGAGCAGACAGCAAGTCATGAATTGGGCAGCACCAAACCACAGCAGTTTAGGCTTCATTGAGAAAAGGGGAGGGGAAAACTTCTATAAGGTGTTTGTAAAAGCAAGACAAATGAAATATTTGGGAAGGAAGTGGATTTCTCCTGCAGGCCCTGGTAAATAGTTGAAAAACTCCAAAGACAAAAGGACACAATCTCTTGAGAGCTCTAGGACCCCCCCCACAGCCTGACTCCCACTATACTACCATAGCTGATGCTCTCTTGAAAGCACCACCTCCTGGAAGGAGGCCAACCAACAGAAAACTAGTGCAATAAACAAAACTACAAGGACCCTCACAGAGTTTATATCACTCCCCTGCCACCTCCACTGGAGCAGGTGCTGCTATACACAGCTAAGAGATCTGAAGATGGTTCATATCACAGGACTCTGTACAGACACCGCCCAAGTCCAGCCCGGAACCTGGTAACTCCACTGAGTGGCTAGATCCAGAAGAGAAATAACAATCACTACAGTTCAGCTCCCAGGGAGCCATATCTCTAGGGGAATGGGGGAGCACTATATCAAGGGAGCATGGAACAAAATAATCTGAACAGAAGCCCTTGAGCCCCAGATATTACCTCTGACATATTCTACACAAATGAGCAATTGAGAAAAACACAAAAATAATTCTGATAATATGACAAAGCAAGGTTCTTTAGTACCCCCAAAAGATCACACTAGCTCACCGGTAATGGATCCAAACCAAGAAGAAATCCCTGAATTGCCAGAAAAAATAATTCAGAAGATCAATTATTAGGCTAATCAATGAGGCACCAGAAAAAAAGTGAATTCCAACTTAAATGTAAAAAAGATACAAGATATGAAGGGAAAAATCTTCAGTGAAATAGATAGCATAAATTAAAATATCACAACTTCTGAAAGTGAAGGGCACACTTAGGGAAATGCAAAATATGGTGGAAAGTGTCAGCAATAGAATTGAATAGTAGAAGAAAGAACTTCAGATCTTGAAGATAAAGTTTTTGAATTGACTCAATACAACAACAAAGACAAAAAAGAATTTTAAAAATGAACAAAGCCTCTAAGAAATTTGGGAATATGTTAAATGACCAAGTCTAAGAATAATTGGTGTTCCTAAAGAAGAAGAGAAATCTAATAGTTTAGGAACCATATTTAAGGGAATAGTCAAGGAAAACTTCACCAGTCTTGCTAGAGATCTATTAGGTTGGTGCAAATGTAATTTAGGTTTTTGCCATTACTTTGAATGACAGAAAATGCAATAACTTTTGCACTACCCAATAGACATCCAAACAGAAGAAGCTCAAAGGACACCTGGGAAATTTACCACAAAAAGATCATCACCTAGGCACATAGTCATCAGGTTATCTAAAGTCAAGATGAAGGAAAGAATCTTAAAGAGTTGTGAGGCAAAAGCACCAGGTAACCTATAAAGGAAAACCTAACAGATCAACAGCAGATTTCTCAGCAGAAACCCTACAAGCTAGAAGAGATTGGGGCCCATTTTGGCCTCCTTACACAAAACAATTGTCAGCCAAGAATATTGTATCCATTGAAACTAAGCTTCGTAAATGAAGGAAAGATACAGTGTTTTTCAGACAAAAAAAAAAAAAAAAGTTGAGAGAATTTCCCACTACCAAGCCAGCATTAGAAGAACTGTTAAAAGGGGCTCTAACTCTTGAAATAAATCTTCATAATATACCAAAATAGAGCCTCCTTAAAGCATAAATCTCACAGGACCTATATAACAACACAATGAAAAGAAAAACAAGGTATTCAGGCAACAAATAACATGATGAATAGAATAGTACCTCACATGTCAATACTAACATTGAATGTAAATTGGCCTAAAGTAAAAGTAACAGAATGGCACTTAAAAGTAACAGAATGGCAGAATAGATAAGAATTTACCAACCAAGTACCTGCTGTCTTCAAGAGACTCACCTAATGCATAAGGACTCACAGAGACTTAAGGTAAAGGGGTGGAAAAAGGTAGTCCATGCAAATGGACACCAAAAGCAAGCAGACGTAGCTATTCTTATATCAGGCAAAACAAACTTTAAAGCAACAGCCATTAAAAAGACAAAGATGGGCATTATATAATGATGAAAGATCTTATCCAGCAGAAAAATATCACAGTCCTAAATATATATGCACCTAACATTGAAGCTCCTAAATTTATAAAACAATTACTACTAGACCTAAGATATGAGATACAGAGCAACGCAATAATAGAGGGGGACTTCAATACTCCACTGACAGCACGAGACAGGTCATCAAGACAGTCAACAAAGAAACAATAGATTTAAACTATACTCTAGAACAAGTGGACTTAAAGTATATTTACAGGACATTCTACCAAACAACTGGAGAATATACATTCTATTCATAAACACATGAAACATTCTCCAAGATATACTATATGATAGGCCACAAAACAAGTCTCAATAAATTTAAGAAAATTCAAATTCTATCAAGTATTCTAACTACAGTGTAATAAAATTGGAAATCAACTCTAAAAGGAACCCTCAAAACCATGCAAACACATGGAAATTAAATAGCCTGCTCCTGAATGATCATTGGGTCAACAATGAAATGAATATGGAAATTAAAAAATTCTTTGAACAATAATAGTGACATAAACTATCAAAACATCTGGAATATGGCAAAGGCTGTGCTAGGCGGAAAGTTTATAGGCTTAAATGCCTATATTAAAAAGTCTGAAAGAGCACAAATAGACAATCTGAGGTCATACCTCAAGGAACTATAGAAACAAGAACAAACCAAGCCTAAACCCAGCAGAATAAGAAAAATACCAAAGGTTAGAGCAGAACTAAATGAAATTAAAACCAAAAATGCAAAAGATAAATGAAACAAAAAGCTAGTTCTTTGAAAAGATAAATAAAATTGATGGACTATTAGCAAGATCAACCAAGAAAATAAGACAGAAGAACCAAATAAGCTCAATTAGAAAAAAAATGGGAGATGTTAGAACTGATGCTACAGAAATACAAAAGATCATCAAGGCTACTATGAACAATACCTTTATGCACATAAAATAGAAAACTTAGAGGAGATGGATAAATTGCTGGAAATATACAACCCTCCTACATAAACTCAGAAACAGAAATTCTGAACAGGCCAATAACAAGCAGTGAGATTGAAATGGTAATAAAAAAAAAGTTGCCAACAAAAAAAAGTCCAGGACCAGACATATTCACAGCTGAATTCTATCTGACATTCAAAGGAGAATTGGTACTAATCCTACTGACACTATTCTATGACATAGAGAAAGCGGGAATCCTCCCTAAATCATTCTATGAAGCCAGTTCACCCTAATACCAAAACTAGGAAAGAAGGTAACAACAACAACAAAACTACAGACAAATATTGCACATATGCCAAAATCCTTAACAAAATACTAGCTAAGCGAATCCAACAACATAGCAAAAAGATAATCCACCATGATTAAGTGGGTTTCCTAACAGGGGTGCAGGGATGATTTAATATATGCAAATCAATAATGGTGATACATTTTATAAACAGAATTTAAAACAAAAATCAGATGATCATCTCAGTAGAAGCAGAAAAAGCATTTGACAAAATCTAGCATCACTTTATGATTAAAACTCTCAGCAAAATCAGCACAGAAGGGACATACCTTAAAGTAATAAATGCCATCTATTACAAACCCACAGCCAACATAATACTGAATGGGGAAAAGTTGAAAGCATTCTCTCTGAGAACTGGAACAAGACAAGGATGTCCACTCTCACCAATTCATTTCAACATAGTGCTGGAATTCCTAGCCAGAGCTATCAGACAAGAGAAAGAAAGAAAGGGCATCTGAATCAGTAACGAGAAAGTCGAACTATCATTGTTTGCTGATGATATGATTGTATACCTAGAAAACCCTAAAGAATCCTCCCAAAAGCTACTAGAACTGTAGTTTCAGGATACAGAATTAATATTCACAAATCAGTAGCTCTGCTATACATCAACAGCGACAAAGCTGAGAATCAAATCAAGAACTCAACCCCCTTTACAATAGCTGCAATAAAATAAAATAAAATACTTAGGAATATACCTAACCAAGGAGAGGGGAAAAACCTCTACAAGGAAAACTACAAAACGCTGCTGAAAGAAATCACAGATGACACAAAAAATGGGAACACTTCCCATGCTCGTGGATGGGTAGAATCAATATTGTGAAAATGACCATACCACCAAAAGCAATCTACAAATTCAATGCAATTCCCATCAAAATACCACTGTCATTCTTCACAGAACTAGACAAAACAATCATCATTCTTCACAGAACTAGACAAAACAACCCTAAAATTCATATGGAACCAAAAAAGAGCTCACATAGCCAAAGCTAGATTAAGCAAAAAGAACAAATCTGGAGGCACCACATTACCTGACTTCAAACTATACTGTAAGACCATAGTCAACAAAACAGCATGGTACTGGTATAAAAATAGGCACATAGACCAATGGAACAGAATAGAGAACCCAGAAATAAAGCCAAATACTTACAGCCAACTGATCTTCAACAAAGCAAACAAAAACATAAAGTAGGGAAAGGACATCCTAGTCAACAAATGGTACTGGGATAATTGGCAAGCCATGTGTAAAAGAATAAAACTGGATCCTCATGTCTCACCCTGTAGAAAAATCAACTCAAGATGGATCACGGACTTAAATCTAAGACCTGAAACCATAAAAATTCTACAAGATAACATCAGAAAAACCCTTCTGGATTTTGGCTTAGGCAAAGACTTCATGACCAAGAACCCAAAAGCAAATGCAACAAAAACAAAGATAAATAGATGGGACTTAATTAAACTAAAAATCTTCTGCATGGCAAAAGAAACAATCAGCAAAGGAAATAGCCCACAGAGTGAGAGAAAATTTTTGCAATCTTTACATTCGACAGAGGACTAATACCCAGAATCTACAAAGAACTCAAAGGAGCAAGAAGAAAAACAATCCCATCAAAAAGTGGGCTAAGGAAATCAATAAACATTTCTCAAAAGAAGATATACAATGGCCAAGGAACATATTTAAAAATGCTCAGTGTCACTAATGATCAGGGAAATGCTGATCAAAATCACAATACAATACCACCCTACTCCTGCAAAAATGGCCATAATGAAAAAATTAAAATTAATAGATATTGACATGGATGTGATGTAAAGGGAACACTTTTACACTGCTGGTGGGAATGTAAACTAGTACAACTACCATGGAAAACAGTGTGGAGACTTCTTAAAGAACTAAAAGTAGAACTACCATTTGATCCAGCCTCCCACTACTGGGTATCTATCCAGAGGAAAGTAAGTCATTATGGGAAAATGATACTTGCACACACATATTTATAGCAGCACAATTAGCAATTGGAAAAATACAGAATCAGCCCAAATGTCCATCAATCAACGAGTGGATAAAGAAATTGTGATACACACACACACACACACACACACACACACACACACACACACACACCATGAAATACTAGTCAGTCATGAAAAGGAATGGAATAATGGCATTTACAGCAACTAGATGGAATTGGAGACCATTATTCTAAGTGAAATAACTCAGGAATGGAAAACCAAACATCGCATGTTTTCACTCATAAGTGGGAGCTAAGTTATGAGGATACAAAGGCATAAGAATGACGCAATGGACTTTGGGGACTTAGGGGAAAGGATGGAAGGGGGTTGAGGGATAAAGGCTACACATTGGGTACAGTGTACACTGCTCGTGTGATGGGTCTACCAAAATTTCAGAAATCACCACTGAAGAACTTACACATGTAACCAAATGCCACCTGTTTCCCCAAAAACCTATTGAAGTAATAAGAAAATATTTGATTGGTTAAAATGGAAAGTCTCTAGTTAAATTAGTGGTTTATGATTGGCAAGTCTCTAGTTAGATGTTAGCTGGTAGTTTTTGATTGGTTAAGCTTAAGTTTTGTTTTACTATTTACACTGAGTTGGGTCTTGGTTTGCTTATGTACGAACCCAGGGCACTGGAGCTATCACATTCTAGTGATCTCTCAGTTGAATTTTTTTTAACAACTCCTAGTTAAACAAAAAAATCGAAGTATGCATAAACCCATTGTATAAGAATTATGTTCAAATTATGGAGACTAAATTATAATTTGACCAAAATGATACAGGTTCTAGAAGGTAATTAGCAGTGGGAAAAAAAGAAAAACATTGTATTAATTTTACCAAAATAAAAAAGATCTAGGGTGAGCATGGTGGCTCATGCCTGTAATTCTAGCACTTTGGGAGGCTGAGGTGGGAGGACTGATTGAGCCCAGGAGTTTGAGACCAGCCTGCACAACACACTGAAACTCTGTCTCTAAAAAAGTACAAATATTAGCGGGTGTGGTGGCATGCACCTGTAGTCACAGCTACTCCAGAGGCTGTGGTGATAGAATCACTTGAGCCAGAGAGGTCAAGGCTTCAGTTAGCTGTGATTATGCCACTACACTCCACCCTGAGTGACAGAGCCAGATCATGTCTTAAAAAACAAACTAAAATCTAGAGTTGCAGAGAACATTAAAGAGATTATCTGAAGTTTAGTAAACAAGTGAATTTTGGACCTAGAACCTAGAATTTGTATTATGTTAAGCAATGAGAAAACTTAATGTATCTTAATAATTAGATTATTAAAAATACAATGTCTTGAGTTTATTGAGCACTGCCTATATTCTACAAAGTATATTGAATGTTCACATACTATAGGACAGACTGCTACCTATTTTCCCTTTTTCTTTAGTAAAATAAATCTGATTTTTATAAAAATCTAGGCATACTACAATTTAGCTAAAAGATTATAACCTCTACCTCTCCTCTCCTCTCCTAATTTCTTTCATAGGTAGATCATGTGATAAGTTTTGCTTGGTGAGAGGATAGTAAGGGTCTTGTGTGGGGTGTCCAAGAAGTGTAATTTGCAGATAACTAATACTCTCTCTTTTGACCCTTCCTCTTACTGTCTGAAATGCAAAGATGATGCCTCTAGTTTCAACAGCTCCTTTGGATAATGAAATAACCATGAAAATAGAATCTAAGTACTGTAGAGCAGTGGTCCCCAAACTTTTTGGCACCAGGGACTGGTTTTGTGGAAGACAATTTTTGCAGAGATTGAGGGGTGTTAGCAGAAGGTTTCAGTATGAAACTGGTTCCATCTCAGATCATCAGGCTTAGTTATATTCTCATAAGGGGAACACAACCTAGATCCCTCGTATGTGCATCTCGCAGTAGGGTTCACACTCCTATGGGAATCTAATGTCACTGCTGATCTGACAGGAGGTGGAGCTCAGCCAGTAATTCTTGCTCAAATGCAGCTCACCTCCTGTTGCGCGGCCCAGTCCCTAATAGGCATGGACCAGACTGGTAATGGTCCATGGCCTGGGGGTTGGGGACCCGTGCTGTAGATCAACAATAGAAACAGCCTAGCTTCCTGATACCATGGAGCCAACATACCAGCTTGCTGACCTGTGGACTTCTTTCTCTGGGCCTTTCTTTCTCACAGCTGAACCAAACTCATCAGTACACATACAGTAGGATTAGCTCATTTAATTCTTACAAACAAGATAGGCACTATTATTAGCATCCTAATTTTACAGATGAGGAAAGAGTTGCAGAGAAAACTGAAATAACTTGCATAAGGTCACATATCTCAGTAGGAACTGAACATGGATATGAGCCCAGCCAATCCTTTTCTAGGGCCTCTGAACTATTGTCTTATATGAGAAACAAACAAGAAGGTTCAACTCAGCCTATCTGAAAAAAGCAGTGAGCATCTATGGTACTAATGAAGTGACAGGTATATATTCTATGACATGTCCTCATAATTTTAATGGAACTTTATAAAACATGATCTAGTTACCTCATCTTCCAAGGACCAATATGAGAAATTGAGCCTTGGTGACACTGAGGACTTAGAAAGATTTTAATGTTGTGTAAAGCACTAGAGTCTTTTTGTAAAATATAGTAAAAGCAAGAATTGTTCTCTCTTCAAAGTGATTCAAATACTGTGGCTAATAAAAGTTCATAGGGAAAATTTGAAGTTATTAGTATTAGATGCTCAGGGTACTTTTATTCCTAAAAGTTCTTAGTAGGATGGCTTGTTTTTAGAGCATACAAATTGGTAATGAGATCACTGATAGCTGAATGAAAGCATTTGGTCAGAATGCTAAGCTATTTGATACAGTTCAAAGAGGTGAGATGCTACATTTCTGGATGAAAAGTATGTTATTTGTCTCAAATACACCTTCTATTTGATCTATTGTTTTTTGACCTATTTTTTTTAACTGCTGCTTCTGCACTTCTGCTTATTCCTTTTCTAGAGTGTGTCCATTAACTCATGTCTTCAGATAATTCAGAGCCTAGTATCGATCTTGCTTTTACCATACATAGTCTTTCCTAGTTAATGTGGTCCAGCATTATCTCTGTATTCTTTGAAACCTGATGGTGTTCTAGGAATTTCACTTTTTGCAAGAATAATATTTTTTAAATTTGAAACCCTTATCAATGTATCTCTGCTATGTCTTTTTAAATGCATGGAGCTATAATACTGCATTGCACCTTTTCTTTTTCTTTGTTGTGGTTCCAAATGTTAATCAAGGTTTCTCTGCTTCTCAGAGATTTAGAGGTGATTGGTTTCAATGCCAGTTCATTCCATGCCTAAGAAATCCAAATTTCTGAGGATTGCTACTCATCTCAGTGGACTTTGACTCTCATGTTCTTCCCTACTTCTCATTCCTATGTACGCATAAGCTTATTTTTTATCCTTTTCTTCAGTTTCCACCAGAAATATACTCATGCCACAAATTCTATGAACTAATAATCTTAAGATGACAGGGCTAAGGGATGGGTGACGGGAGGCACTTTCTCATGTAATTCACAATTTGCCGGCTTGCTTATGTCTCTCATTCCTTCTCCTCCTCTGCTCCTCCTTCACACATTGTCCTCTTCAGCTCTAAGTTTTTCCCTCAATTTTGCATAGAAATTTAGCTGCTAGCTCCTGAGGACAACTTGCAATCCCAAACTCGTCAAAGTGCAGCAGAACAAAGAAACTTTGAATTGTCAGAATTCATGTTCCTTAGAAAATACTTGATGTTATAAAAGAGCTTTTTTTTTTAATGAAAGGATAATTTTCTCCCCTATTTTATATCTATTTTGTGGGTGGTAAGCTCTAGACTAGCTAAATACTAAGAGATGTGCTGTCTGAGAATATGGTTAAGGATGCCCTAGGTAAAAACCTGAATCCCCTGTGGCATATGACATTCTGAAGAAATAAAAGTACACATTCAGTTCAGTTTAATAATTTTATGCTCACATTATATGTTAGGCACTGGGAATGCAAAAATTATAAGGTACTTGACTTCAATAAATTTTCAATCCAGGGAAGGGACTGACAAAGAAACTGATCATATGGATACTTTATGTGAGAATAAATCTATTAAGTGAAGTGATAGCGGTCTGATGAACTGACGCTAGTGTGAAGGTTAAGGTAAAGTCTTCTATGAGAACTAAGCTGAGTCTTGAGGAAAGAACAGGAGTTACCTAGGCAAATAAATGTTTGGGGTTGGGGAATGAAGGGCATCCTAGACAATTGAAAGTTAGTGCACAATATATAAAGACCCAAGAAACATAGTGATGTGTCAGACACTACAGCAAATTCAGTATTTTAAGGGTATAATTATATTGGTAATGATGGGAGATAAACCCAGATTCAGGTGGTAGAATATACAGGCTATCTGCAAAGCAGCTCAAACTTTATCTTGAAGGCCATGGTAAGCCATAGGAAAATTTTAGAAGTGTGGCTCTGGGTCATTATCAAACTTTGCCTTTTAGATATACTTCTAGGAAAGATGAATTAGAAGGCAATAAAAGGCAAGGACAACTGCAATTGTTGAGGTAAGAAGTGATAAGTACTCAAAGTTTAAAAAAAAAAGAAAAGAAGTGGTAACTGCTCAAGTTAGAGAAGTAACAGGCACAGTCACTGAATACAAACGTCAAGACCATGTAATGCGCAATTCCAGGGAACACACCATTCACAAGAGCCACAGTGTACATATACATTGTGGCAAAGTTGCAGAGAAAATGGAGTGGAGGGACAGCAGGCAGTATTTGCACAAAAAATCAGCAGTCCTTGGTGAGCAGTTAATATTTGGATGGTGACAGAGAGGGAGGATTCTAGGGAGACTATGAGATTTCTGGTTTAGAGGAATGTAAAAATCTGAGGATCATGCTTCAATTGTTTGGCAAGTGTTTTTATAGACAGAAATGCCAACCACCCTACCTTTTACCCTTGTAATCTGGATTATATATAAAAGAAAAAAATGGCTTTGGCTCTGGGTCCATGGAGTGAGTGAAATGGCTCAACAAAAGTGAATAACTGGAATGTTACTGTACCTCTAGGCATCTTTCTGTTCTTTGGGTAATGTATTAATCCAGCAGTTTCCAAACTTTGTAAATAGCTTACCAATGTAGGTAAAACATTTTTGAGCCTCCACTAGTATCTGTAGATTGATTTATTTATAAATTATCCACATTTACCATTTTATCAATATTCTATGCATATACAAACAATACACATGCAAAATAAAATTTTGAAATGAGACAAAAGTTCTAATATTCCATATCTGATGGATTATTTTGCCTTCACTTTAAAGGGTACTAAATCAATCTAAAAGATATGTTCTATTCTTTGTGTCACCCTCAACAGTCATTCCAGAATTTCTCTGCTATCTAAAATCTAGCCAAAAGCTAGATTTAGATCATCTTCTCTCTCACTATCTCCCTCTCTCTCTCTCTGTCTCTCTCTCCCTTCCCCTTTCCCTTTCCCTCTCTGTCTCTCTGAAGAGTAATTTTGTGATTGGTCAAAAGGAACAATCAATAGCAGCCAGGGTTTATTTTAAACAGTATTCTTCCTATACTAGGAGAACAATAAAACTGACTCAAATAATAAAAGTGGTGGCAGTTGTTTGTGACATGACAATGAACCTCTGTGACCTGGTGCTATCAGAACTCTAGTTCTGAGTTCCTTTTCTCAGCTATGCTTGAGAGACCAGAAATGTGCTGATGAAAGATAAAGGTTTAGCAATCTTTAAAGAGGGAGTGCTATTGAGGTCTGGTAGTTTGCTAAGCCCTTCACAAGCTGAGGCCATATTGCCACTGATGAATATGATGTTCCCATTGCAACATGTTCCTTTTTAGTTAAAGGAATAGGTCCCCTCCAGTTTGCATGGTACAATGACTGGGATTGTTAGTAGAAAGGGAAGTGGTAGAACAAATAGCATGGAAAACACCTAATTCCTTAGCATCTGGGAAGGTATTAGGAGAGGAACCAGCACAGTTGAATAGAGACTTTCTAGGGGTCCGGAAGGGACACAGTGACTAATAGATAACGGTCATATTAACAGAGGTAGGAGATATTGAAAGAGAATTATATTAGGAAGGGTTAGAGGAGAGGGGAGTGGGACTAAGATGGGGAGAGTAGACAGCTGTTGAGTTCAAATAAAGGGTAATTTATCATCTGTTTAGAGTCACAATTAAAGTCAGAGATCAAATTTAATATAAGCCCCTTGGGTCATTGCTTCCAGCTTGAGCCACTTGCATCCCTGTTCCTGCGATGAATCTTTATTTACTTTGAAGGCATTCTGCATGTTTGGGGACTGAAGTTGAAGAAAGTTGGCAGAGGGAAGGCTACTAACAATTAACTTCTTATTACAGTTAAGATAATTGGAGTTGTCTCTAGAGAAAGGCATGCCTGTTGCAGAAAGCTGTTAAATTTAATTTTTCCTCTTCTGTCCATATAGTCTATGCAACATTTTTTATACTTCAGAAAGGATGATAGATCATAAATAGGAAATGACTTAGCTCTACATATCTTTTGAAGTTGGAATACCAGCATTTGCTATTAGACTGGCTTCATCTGCCTAGTCAGAATGAATCAAAGTTGTTATCTGTAAGCATTTTAGAATTTGCCATGAAATGACAAAAGCAAGGGAGTTCAAAACAAAGGTTGGTTATTTTTCCTGTGCTTGTGATTCTGAGGTGGAAGAAAATGCTATTTAAAAATTGAAGTTGCATAACATCTTGAATTTTCTGGTGCCAGTTAAGCACATAAATCGTCTTCAATTTTTTTTCATCACAACTTGTGTTTTAGATAAATGAATAAAGATGATCATAGAAATTGAGTTTCTGAATGCTACCAAATATGTCACAGACCAGTAATGAATGGATTTCATTTCTGTTTTCTGTTAAAGAAGCAGGTATGATTCTTGAGATTAGGTTGTAGCTGTGGGCTCTGTTGGTCTGATCACCAGCCTGGAAATGCAAAGCCACTGATTCTAGTTCTGGCTATGAAAATAATCTTCACCATATTATTCAGCCAGCTGAATGAAGACTTAGCGTTCTCTGTTGTGCATTGGGAATCTACATATTTCTTTCTAATTCACTGTGGTACTGACAGCAATAATAATAATAGCAAAGAAAGCCATAACTATTACTAACGATTATTAAATGTAGCTACTAGGTTACATACTTCAGTAAAAACTTTTTAAAAAAGACTTAACTCATAGCTGATAATGACACTAAAAAGGAACAAAATGTGTTTTTAGTAGAAAGGGCTATTGTGTTTTGTTTCATTTTGTCTCAAATGTTGTTATCCCTGGTAATGTCTAAACATAATTTATTAACTCATTTTTTTTACTCACATCTTCCCTGAGCACTGATTAGACCCAAAATATGATTTTGGACATTGTGTAGGCTACAAAGCTGTACCAAACTCAGAACTGTTTTCAGTGATCTTAGTCTATTACAGTAGGGAGAATAGTGGAACAGGGGTGAGAATGAGTTCTAGAGTCAGACTACTCAAGTTTGAGGGCTAGTAATTTCATCTTCTAGAAATGTAACCTTTGTGAGACACAACTTAATTGTTATTATTTTAGTTTCTTCATCCATAAAATGGTATAATAATGGTTTTTAACTTACATGGTTGCTGTGAGAAATAAATAAGCTATCCAACTGAAATGTTTAGAAGTGTTTGGCATAAGATAAATGTTCAACTGCCATTGCTACTACTACTATTAATATTGTGGGAGAAAGGTATATATTAAATAATATAACTAGGTAAAATAAGTTAAATGGCCAATGGAAGGAATAGCTGAATTCTCAATAAAGCTCAGAAATTATATTTCATTTCTACTGGGAATAATGAAGAATTAGGACTGAATGAAGATGGTTGCATTTGGACTGGGCCTTGACAAATAAATATGTTTTAGATATGTGAAGATTAAAGGGGTTACAGGGTCTAGTTTAATTAAAAACATAGAGGGATGAAAATACAGGGTCATGAACAGGAAATAGTAATTGATCAATTTGGACTATAATATGGGATAATGGAAAGGGAGAAAATGAGAGACTACGTTGAAAAGGCAAGGTGGGTCCATTGCATGAAAATCCTTGAATTGAGTCCATTTAAGGAGGTTGAATTTTGCTTTATAGACCATGGGGAGTCATGGAAACTTTTTGAGAAGCAAAGCAATTTGATATAAACATACTCATTGTTTAGGAATGACTTAACCTGAATGTATAGCCTAATGACATACAGAATACACTTGGAAGGAGAGAAAAAGCTCAAGGATAATCACTTAGAAGAATTTTAAATGGAGCCTGAGGAGAGACAGGCAATGGAAGTGACTAAATAGTACTAGTTTACTTTTGTTTATGAGTGCATTTATTTATTATATCTCTAGATCCAAATAAGATTTTGTAATTGCTTATAATAAAACAGGCAACATGGTAAGACAGGAAAATGTTCATAATGTTCACAGATTAAAACACAAAAGATGAAGGGATGAAAAAGATGAAAGTCAGCTTGGAGGAAGTAGAAAAGAGGTAAAATGAAACCAAAGGGCAAATTAATACAATAAGTCTCTGGCATAGTTTTCAAATGATTCCAAAAAGTGAGTCAAAAGCGTGGCTCAAAAATGTTTAGTGGCTAAAGCCAAAGAGAATATGATCAGTTTCAGGAGTCACATATTCCCTAGATAGACACATACCAATTGCCAAGGAGAATCCTACTTTGAGTGACTCAGCAGTATCAAGAGATTTTTATCCTGTCAATTCTTACACATGAAATAATGGAAACACTGAAAGATGGCTATTAAAAATAATTTAAAAAGAAATTAAAAATCGAACAAGTTGCACAATTGCACCACCTCAGAAAGACATGAAATTTCTAATTTGTCATCTATATTTCCCAGGTTCATCTGCTCCAGAAAATCCTGCCTTATTACCTATCCTTTCCCTGATGTCTCCAAGGTGGGCTAAGTAACTATTGCCTGTGTTTCTGTTACCTGCTGTGGATATGTTTATCAGAACCTTTATTATGTATACATAATCATTGTTATTGATGCTGTTAAGGACAGAGGTGGTACATAGCTTCTCAGTTCTGAGATTTTAGTATCATTTTTGGCATAGAATAGATTTCAATAAATGTTTGAAAATGAAGGAACAAATGAATGACACTCTCGTTCAATCTGATCTGCTTCTTGACAAAAATAGTCTCAAGTCATCTGGGCCTTTCTTTACATGTCTTTACAATGAAAGGCAAACATGTACATACAATTGAAAATGCAGATTATTACTAGGTGCTCATTTCGGTGCCAGTAACAGAAATCCAACCTGAACCATCTTGGGCAAAGGACTGGATTTATTAAGTATATATGGGAGTACCTCAGTTGAAGGGCTTAGAAACTAAACTATAGGAAAGGTAGGAATTCTGTCAACCTTCATGTCTAACTAAAGAACTAAAGCCAGGCTGAAATGCTGCTGGGTCTTTTGGTCCATGAATCTTCTCTTTTGTTGGTTAACTTTGTTTTACACACACACACACACACACACACACACACACACACACACACACACACACACACAGGCTCTTTTGACCACAGTGGGGAAAACACAGCCACTGAAGATTGAGAGTCTAACATCTTCATGAATTATGTCCCCAAAGAAAAGCTGAGTAAATCCCCAAATCTAGTTTAAAAAAAAAATTATTAAGAAAGACTCTAATGGGCTCAACTTGTGTCAAGAAATGCTCCTTGTCCAATAGACTCTATGAAAAGTTTTGGATTTCCTATAATAGAGTTTGGATTATATTCTATGGCAGGTGTTCCCAACCCACAGTCTGTGGACTAGTACTGGTCCATGGCCTGTTAGGAACTGGGCCACACAGCAGGAGGTGAGTGGCTGGCGAGCAAGCATTACTGCCTGAGCTCCACCTCCTATCAGATCAGTGGTGGCATTGGATTCTCATAGAGTGCAAACCCTATTGTAAACTGTGCATGTGAGGAATCTAGGTTGGGCATTCCTTATGAGAATCTAATACCTGAAAATCTGAGGTGGAACAGTTTCATCCCAAAATCATACCCTCCTCCACCCCCTCTGTAGAAAAATTGTCTTCCACGGAACTAGTCCCTGGTGCCAAAAAGGTTGGGGACCACTGTCCTATGGAACAGAATTTCTTCAGTTTTGTATGTGTCATGCACTTTTTTGGTAATATAGTAAAGCCGCTTCTCAGAAAATTTTTGAGTAACGTTAAACAAGACTATTATGATTTCAAAGGCATTTGTGTTGAACCAAAATATATTTTTAAAATCGTGATAATCATAGTATATGTGCTTCTTTATTAGTGCAATAAATAAGAAGATTTAGTGGCAGGTACCAACAACCTAATTACATAATTGCAGTAAATGGTGATGACAAACGTATTTTGAGATATTTGCAATGTAAAGTGATATGAAAATATCTGTGGTTTCTATTAGTGACAAAGTTAGAGGTACTGGTGATGTTACTACAGTATTTTGCCTAAATTAATAATGTAAGGCTATGTTAACGTGCCTTAGAAGTTGGTGAAAATATAAAGATACATATTGTTTTCTCAACCACATTCATGGACAACCAAAATTCTGTCCATAACTAGCCTATAGAAGAATGAGGAACCTTGCTACACATGAGAGAGACTGTGAAGAAATGGTAATCAAGGATGTGATGCGATTATAGAGACACCATATCAGAATAGTTAAGAGTACAGAATTTGGCATTAGAAAAATGTGGAATTGAATCTCATTTCTGTAACTTTGTTGTGGATGGAACCAGTACCTTAACTTCTGTAGGGACTTTTTTTTTTTCACCTACTTAATGATTATACCTTTAACTAAATTCCTAGAGTCATTGTAAGGCTTAAATAAAATAACGCATATGGAGTGGTTAGTGAAGGTTTGGCAGGGAAATTTTAGGTTAAAAATAATTATCATGGGTATTGAGACTCTTTTCTACCTCTTATCTTCTTTGGATATTGACATACTTTGGTATATATTGGTAGAAAAAAATCTTTGGTTGTCTTCTTGGAAAGAGTGCTAGACTTTTGCACATTAAACCTTTCTTGGAAGGAGATGAGGGAGAATGATATTTCCTTTTCCTGTTAGTTTAGGGTTATAGGCATAAATTCAGTGACATCTTGGAAAGAGTGACTTCTCATATGGATGGCAGATGGGGCTGTCATGTTTCTTAAAATATCAACAGCATAACCAGGAAAGGCTCTATTCTAAGTTTGGGATGTAAGCTCAATCTCTTGGATATGGCAAGCTGTGCCTTCCAGCCTCCTGAAATGATTTCAGCTAGCTAAAATACCACTGAAGTCGCTAAAATTTTAGTTGATTTTGCATCCAACACCTGGCTCTTGGTTGAATTGTTTATACTCGTGGGTTTAATTTTAGATTTAAGCTTCATATTTTTCTTACTACTCCAGATATTCTTGATTTTCTTACTGAATTTAAAATGTTTATGATTTACCGGCAGAGTATGTAGTTTTAGACCTTGTTGTAAATATACAAAATGCTATAGCAGCCCATTAGCATGAACATACTGATTTGCTCTCTGCCTCTTTACCCAAGACATAGATCTTTATGTGTCTTACCAGTTCCTCCTATATTCAACCACTTATTCATTGACAAAGCCAGTAAAGATATAGGTAATTAAATGAAGTGGGTGTTATTTTGTTTGGTTAGCTGGATTTTTGCCAGGTTTTTTTTTTTCTTTATCTATTTGGAAGAGGCTTAAATATACTCCAACAAGGCCAGTGAGTCAGATTACAAGGCCTCCTTCTATTCTGTAAAGTCCCTCTAAGTTTTTAGCGCCATTCATTCTCAGGAATCTCAGCTCTTTTTGGCTCTTTGGAGTCTCTATGAATAATGAAAAATACCAGAAGCAGCATTTTCTGCAACATATCTGGGGTCCTTTTACATTTTCCCATTCTTATCTTCACTTGTTCTGCCAGATTGAGATGGGATGTGACTTTCTTCTTCACCATTTCATTGTAGGAGAGTTTCTTACTGAAGCTGGCCAAAAAGGCTCCAATTTACTTTCCATAGTGGAATTCTTGAACTAAGCATATCAGTTAGACTTTTCTTCATCTCAGCCCCAGCAAGCAGGCATTTATATCACTGTTATCACGCTTATTAAAAACAATATAATTAGCTTCACCAGACTGTGAACATTTTGCAATGAATTTTTATTTATTCATTCAATTAATAAAAATCATTTATTTGTTGAGTACTTATTCTGTATCAGGTGAGTGCTAGGCACAGAGTGTATTACTGGTGAACAAGAAAGACAAGGTTCCTGCTCTCACAAAATTTAGAGTGGAATGGACTTTCACTCTATATCCCAACACCTTCCATCAAGTATGGCATAAAGGAGGTAGTAGATATTATCAGAATAGTGCAAAATTAAATTTGTAGTTAACAACCACTGTTAAAATAAATTATAAAATTTACCATTATTTAGTTATAATAAATTGAAGCTATCCTAAGAATAACATGGGCAAAAGAAAAAGTGAAAGACAGGCAAAGTGTTCTGAGAAAACCTTTCTCAGGCAAAGCAAGATTTAACTTTGGTGAAGGCTGTGGTATTACCAATGAGTTTTGAGACAGCAGTGCATCATTTCTATAACTTTCCAATGCTGACCTAAGAAAACCCTGCCTGCAGGTATTTCAGGCATTGGAAACTTTCAGTGCTAACAATTATATTCAGATGGTTGCTCATCAACAGGCACTGGCATCTTGTTATAATGGAGTGTATTTCCTCTGCTTGAAGAGATTTCCATGCTCCATTCATTTGATAGTTTTATTCGTAAAACTCCAGTCTGCATCAGCTTACTTCTATTTCATTATCTTTGAAATAACAACCTGTAAGCAAAGATAACACAGGGTGGATATTCCTAATACAGCAGGTTATAAGAAATGCACTGAATGTGTGATGTAACTAGGAACTTGTTTATTTTGTATTTCAGTCCAAAATGAGGAGAGAGGAAATCTTAGTATGTATTTAGTTAGGTCAAGGAAAATAAAAGCAATTCATATTGCAGGGAATAGAAGCTGGTAGCTTGGGAGACAAAGAGAAAGGGGAGTGAAGATTAAGGAATGGGATCATGTATGGGAAAAGGAAGCTATTTAAAGCAGATAGCCATTCTGAATTAAGTGGATTAACTGAGTAAGATTGTTTGCATTCTTCTATGGTCAGTTAAGGGAACAGTTTAGGAGGTCTTATAACAGAACTGCAAGTCATTGACTCTGAGGGACTTCATGCAAATCACTTGACATCTCTGGACATCAGTTTCCTCATCTACCTGCTATGGGAATAGTGGGTAGTTTCTAAGGTCTTTTGTTACTCAAAAGTCTCCAAGTTTTTCACAGGACCCAAGGGAATTAAATATTTACTTTGGCTACTACATGTTTTAAATAATAAAACCCATATATTAGAATAAAAACGTGACATATCCCTATTGGTTTTAAGTGAATGACATTGTATTTTTTAATGCTTTCGTACTATATTTTTAGCTTTGGATAGTAAACAACTCTGTCCAGAGCTTTGCAGCAGGCATGGGCATTATGAAATCTTTGGATCAGTCAGAAATGAGAACCACTGTAAGTTTTATGGAAATCAGCGGTTTCTATTAGAAATAAAAATTTTATTAGAAATTAGATTTACACAAATGTAGGAGAAAATGAGGAAGTAGAAGTCTGAAAAGTGAAAGTTGGGGGGTTACAGTAATAGTAGCTAATCAGTCAGTCTCATACGCTAGTGTGAGTGGACAGGACAGAGCCAATGTGGACAGCAAAGGGGTGACTTCTGAAGGATCTGTGTAGATTGCTGCCTTGGAAGAAGCTGTTGTCTCTACAGAGGTAAAGCTACCCTTTTGCGGATCTACAGCGAAGTCTCTGATGTAGGGCTAGGGATTGCTGTTGGCCGGCAGAGACTATAGTCAGGCACTAGCTGAATGTGGAGCAGAAGAGAACCTAGATAAGCTTGGATTTGCTGGGTACCTCTTCATCTGTCCTTATGGTGTTTGCCTTTATCATGTCTGACTGCAACGACTTTCAGTCAAGTAATGTCTCAACTTCACTTCTGCTTTCCAAACCACATGCAGGTTTCCCTTTTGGCCAACTCTGACCTGGAACCGTATGGTTGACATAGCACATAGGGACAGAAAGAAAGTGACTGATACTTAATATATTTCATTTAAGTCTTCCTGATACCAAATTTAAAGTATATATGATATTGGATACTGCTTTTAAGCCTTTTCAAGTAGAGGGCTCTAAGCTAAGATAGATTTCTGAAAGCACCGTCAAACCTATAAGAAGATAGATAAATAAAGACACAATCTATAATTTGCACATCACATTACAGTGTACAAAATGTTTTAGTTTTACTTAGGGTTTATTGTATATGGTTTTGCAATTACCCTGAGGAATGATTAAACCAGGAGTTATTAATCCTGATGATTAAAAAAAAATGACTAAAGCCTAAATAAGTGACACACAGTAAGAGCCAAGGATGAAGCTGGTTGATCTTAGAATATGCTGAGTAGGGAATCGTTTATGTGATTCAAAGGATTCCAAAAAGTATGTCTCACTTCAAGCATCTTCCCATTTTGTTTTGACCATAACAATTTGATTAATGATGTGCTTCTTTGGATTGTGTATAATAGTAATATTGTTAGTATTTCATTCTGTTCCATGTATAATCCATTTTGGAGTTTACAATGGACTTTCAAATCTTTTATCTCATTTTGTCTTCAGAAAATATTCCTCTAGTAGATTTCTACTACCTCCATTTTGCAAATAAAAAAGTCTCAGAAAGACCAAGTAACTGCTTCACTCTCATGACAATTTGACTAGTTGAAGCAGAACTCAACCCACCAGATAATCTCACTTCAAGTTCATAGCTCTTTCTAATCTTTTCACTGCTATTCTTATTGTTAGTCAGGAGACACTAAAGCTATTTTGCATGCATGGATTTATGAAAGATAAAATACTTTACAGTGGAGGTGTTAAATAAATATTTTACTAAGTCAGGCTCAGATCAGAGAAATATATACTTAATACATCAGCACCAGAGGAGACCCTCAGAAGCAGGTATGACTGCAGAGCCTAAGGAGAGAGTTGGCATTTGTGGGAGGAAGAGGGTACAGATGCCCTGGGAATGGCAATACTTCACCAACCTCCAAGCAGAAGATGCTGAGCAGTAAATTGGGAAAATGCCATATTTTCTCTGGGAAAATGAGAATGTGGGCAGATAGACAATAAAAGAACAAACAGCTTATCTTGTTTCCATTAGTATCATCCTTTTGGGACATTGATGGTGGGGAGATGGTCATGAGTGTTCCTGGAAGCCCTTGAGAATAGATGCTTTGAAAAATATCTTATACTGTTTATTTCTTAGTATGTATTTGAAATGGTCTGAGAAAATAAGACTACCTGATGATGTTTATTTGACAACTTATTGGTTTAACTTACAAAATTTCTGTTTCAGGTACACCTCAGAGCTCTCTATGGTACAGTAGAAATAGACTTGCACAAGAAAGGAATGTGATCTGGTAAAATGTCAGTGGTTTCATGTATTCTTAGATCTCTTCTCTGTTCCATTTTTTACTTTTTTTTGTCATTACATTCTTGATCCACCAGGAGACCTTATACTTCTCATCTCTGAAGGTCTGGGATATGGAGGTTCAGAGATCTTGGTTCCCCTAAAGGAACACTCTTGCCAGTGGACAGGGGAGATTTTATCGAACTATAAGTTATGGATGCTGCCTGAGAACTTTGGACTCTTTGTGAGTAGGGACTACCCTCAGGTGAGAAGAGTTACCATATTGACCAAGACAGTTGATCTTGATCAACACCAGAGATATTCTTTGTTTTATACCTTGAGGCAGAGAAGATTATGTATGGAGCACGTGATCAACTTGGTTGTTTTTTAGTATTCCCTTGTTCAATTTCGACTGTAAATTATGTGAAATTCTACTAGCCTGAGATGTGTATGATTACTAGCCACTTAGAACCCTTAAAAATGAGGGGTTAGGTGACAGCTGGTAAGCTACTAAGACCTACAGGGGTAAAGGAATTTAGAATGGATAACAAAGGACAGAGATGGAAATTTAGAATGGTTAGGAGAAGGGAGAGATGGTTACCCATTGCAGCCCCAAAGCAAAGTGTAGTAATGGGGTATGTTGTTCATCCTACTGACCTCTCTTTAAAGTTTCCTTTTATGAAGAGAGGGTTAAGGGGAAAATGGAGGAACTACTTTAAAAACTGTATGGAGAAGTAGATCTGTGCAGAGCAAGGGAGGCACTATGGCAGCAACAGAATTTTGCTGCTCAGTTGTCACTTTAGTATAGAAGATCCTATGAGGAGTATAGTAGCCTCCAGCTGCATTCTTATTGGAATCCACTGCATTGTTCACACCACAGCCATGATCCCCCGTGCCATGACTAGCACAGCAAGGGTACTAGACTTCAGCCATTTTTGCTAAATGCAGGATTCCTTTAACATGCAATTTCTTCTCTGGGTTCCTCATTGAGCTGATAGAGACTTTCTCAGAACTACAATGCAGTATGAGACTTTCTACGGCATTCTCCTTCTTTTCCCTGTCCCCTTACAGGTATCAAAACTGCATCTATCTGAAGGCAATCCCTGTCTACTCTCGTTCCCTCTCTTCTTTATTTTTCACTGGCTTTTCCCTACTAAATCTCTTTCATGTATAATTCCATCTTGGCATTTGCTTTCCGAAGGAACTGAATTCACCCAAGGATGAAGCTTCAATTTTTTTTTCCATTCTTATAGGCCTTATTGAGATGGCATGCATTTACTTCAGAAGCTGTAGTAGCAAAAAAAAAGAGGCAGTGTGGTTGCAAGGTGACCATGATACAGTGCTATTGGTAGATTTGGCCTCTGTAACTATTTTGCTCCACTGGCTGCTCAAAAGTGTTTCTGGTTCCTAGTACATTAAAACCAGAGAAATGTCCAGACAGAATCTGCTCCTCCTCCAACTGCTGGCAACATATGCACTTGACTCAGTACCAATCTGTTTTGGTTCATCTGTTGATCCTCACTTTTGAATTTGAGTCACTCCTCCAAATGATATGGCACATTTCTCAAATTCCAGGGTTTTTTATTTTTTTCCCACTTTCCTTTAATAACCATAGTCTCTCTTTCAACTGACCCATTTTCATTCACAGGCCTTTACAAAACTTTATTATCCATCTCTTTCTTCTAGGCAACTTTCGGCCACCAGAAACCACCCAAAGACTCCTTTGACACTGTCCCAAACCAATCCTTTAGTTAGTCTTGTTTTAGCTAAGTTACAACATTTATCTATAACATGCATAGTTACTACTATAGATAGCATACAATATCTGGTGTTTGTAATTCCTTTGCATTTTGAGATGAATTGTGAATTATCTCTACAAGAGGAATTCTTAGTCTCATAAACAGAATATAGCTATGTGATACTTTAAATCTTCATTTCGTATTAATGAAGAAAACCCACCAAGTCTGAACAATGGTTTTAAAAGACCCAGGGAGCCCTATTAAAAACAAAACAAAACAAAAAACAAAAAAAAACTTGTTTTAAGCTTGTTTTATTCCATGCATTGTTTTGATGTAACAATCCAGTATTATAATAATTGTTAAGTAGACATCTGACTAACCCACTTATTTGAAATACTGGGTCTTATTAATCTGATAGGTTTAATGATCTTAGAAAATAAAATGTACATTGCTGCCCCTAGCTGTCCTACCAAAAACACTTCAAATGTGTTTTTGTCCATAAGCATAGCGCTGATAGGAAGTTTAAGAAGTTAAACCTTCTTTTCCTTTGCTGGGAAAGCCCAGCTTCCAACATGACAGTAACTATAAGATTGAGAGAGATCAACACTGATTTTATTAAAATAGTGCCTGTCACTGTGTCAAGGCTCCACTATTTTCTCCATATCTGAAATTGTCTGGATGACCAAAAAACCTAATAAAATTTTGGTGATAGTAATGAATACAAAGATAGTGAATAAATAATTTATGTAATTGTGAATTCAACTCCTAACTTTCTGCTCATGCTTATAATGAGTAGGGGCAGACAATTCAGTACCTTGTTTTTCTGATATTGATTGAAAAGTTAGATTCCATCTCCTGGCTGTCTTGTTTAGACTGTTCATGCCAAACAACTAATTCACTGCTAGTTTTCCTCCTATTTTAACCTCTTCCCCACTTAATTGAATCTCATTTTCATGTATACATGGTGACACCCAGGTGCTCCTTCTGATTAAATCTGCCTATGAAATCCTATCTAGTGTCTACTAGAGAAACTTCTATTTATGAAACACACCAGTTTGTTCAATATTAAATACTCAGTAGATAATTTTTTTTAATAGAACCGGTATTTTTATTTCAGTAAAAACCTTCAAACTGATTGTCAGCATTGGCATCTCCAGTATTGTAGATTAGAAGCCTTGACCATACTGAGGCATAACCTAACTCACAGTGCTTGGAATATTTTAAAAAATATCCCATGTTTAATAAATGGGTTTGATATTCCATTAACAAAAAAGTATTCAAAGACAACAGTAAGTGTGGCTGTGATGGATGTTAAAGTGGACACAGCTAGGAGATATGGTTCAGTCATTGACTAAAATATTTTTTATTTATTTGGGGTAAAGGAACAAATTATGTTGGACTTTAAGCCCCTTGAGAACAGGAAATTTTTCCTTGTCATTTTAGCACAATAACATGCTCAATAAATGTTTACTAAATGAATACATGATAGACCAATAAAGAGAACAATTTGGGGCTAACTGACATAGAATAGATGATTTCTTGCTATAAAGTCCTGATAAGAAGGAATAAGAAATTGCTAGAAAGCTGGGAATGTATGCCATATATTGAAAAGTGACTTTTAAAATGACTTTGATTAAAGTCATGACTTATATTGTGCTGTCCAAGATACAGCCTTGGCATGAAAAGGTTGCTTTTTCCTTTTGACTGAAACCAGGTTTCTGTTTCCTAATTTCTGATGCTAGTCCTCAGGCATCATTCTCTGACTTCTTCCAGGAAACAATTTATTTTTGTTTTTTGGTAAGTTCTAAGCATCACTTTAGGTCCCCTTAGAATCAATCTTGTCTAAGATGT
Organism: Gorilla gorilla gorilla; assembly: GCF_029281585.2. Lineage (NCBI taxonomy): Eukaryota > Metazoa > Chordata > Mammalia > Primates > Hominidae > Gorilla > Gorilla gorilla. The sequence continues at coordinate 36,037,377 of NC_073233.2, read as the reverse complement.
GCCTCTGACATGACAGATTTTGCTGGTCAGCAGCTTGGACATATCCACAATCGACCTTGCAGGCATACACTTTTTATCTTTATTTAATTCCTATGTGACTCTGGACACTCCCCCATCAGGAGATGTTATCTGAGCATGCAATAGCTCCTGATGTAAGGAGCAGAAATTGTGCGGGTGTTTGCACTCTTATTCCTTCCTTGTATTTCCAGCCTTTTCCAAATGCAAGCCCTGATGTCTTCAGCTGGCAGCTACCAATTACAGTTGCTCAGTCAAAGTGGAGAGTATGTTATTAGCTTATAACACTTATGAATAAGTGCACCCCAAATTAGCCTTGCTATATAAACCTTATATAAAGTCTGATAAGCTGAATTGTTCAGGTCAGCTTTAGAGTGATTTTGTAGTTACTGAGATGCAAACTTCCCCCAACCACTGCATCTTCCCTCTTTTCGTAGTCTGAATGAAATGTGTCTTTGTTGTTTTTCTGATTTTGCTCCAGTTCGTAAAATCTTGAATTTTACCCTGAAGAATACATTTGACTGGGACTTTGACAATCTCTCCAGCCATAATCAGCTTCTCTTCTTAGGGCTGGTTGCTAGGTAGACCAGTGATTTCTATTAATTTTTTAAGTATGGGCCATGAGACACCTATAGAGTCACCTAGATTGCTTAATAAAAGTACATGTTTCAGAATCCAATTTTAGACTTCTGAAATTATAATACCCATATAGAGTACCCTAGGTTTTGGAAGTTAAGAAACTTTCATAATTTGAAAAAGTTTGAGAAAACACTATACTAAATTGTGAGAAATATTACTATAGCTTGTACATCTGCCATTGAAGTTTGTACTCAAATTGAGATATAATTACGTTAATAATAGCTTTATTGAGATATAATTTACTTAACATAAAGTTCCCTCTTTTAAACATATAATTCAGTGATCTAATTATATTCAAGTTGTGATCTTGATGTTTTTTGTTTTTGTTTTCTTTTTTATCTTTTTATTTTTAGTTGACACGTAGTAATTGTACATATTGTTGAGATGCAGAGTGATTTCTCTGTGTGTGTGTGTGTGTGTGTATGTGTGTGTGTGTGTGTGTGTGTGTCACTCTGTCACCAGGGGTGGAGTGCAGTGGTGCAATTATAGCTCACTGCAATCTAGAATTCTGGGGCTCAAATGATCCTCCTGCCTCAGTCTCTCAAGTAGCGGGGACTACTTGTGTGTGTGTGTGTCATCATGACTAGCTAATTAAAACAAAATTTTTTTTGTAGAGATGGAGTCTCACTATGTTGCCCAGGCTAGTCTCAAACTCCTGAGCTCAAGTTATCTTCCCACTCTGGCCTCTCAAAGCAGTGGGATCACAAGCAAGAGCCACTGCAGCTGGCTCAGAGTGACATTTTAATACATATATACGAAGCAGAACAATCAAATCAAGGTAATTAGTACATATATCACCTTGAACATTTATCATTTCTTTGTGTTATAAGCATTCAAAATTCTTTTTAAATAATTCACTATCCTGGAGACTCCTACTATAGTACCTAGTCTATAATATTAGACTCCTTTAAATTTGGTGAATGAGTTTACCATATCTCTGAACATTCTTAATTAGACTGCTAATTACCCACCTTGCAATCTAAGTCTACTGCTTGTAATTCTTTGGGACAGGATCACAGACTTGTTTCTTCCCAACCAGGTTTCTTCTATAGAACTAGTAGGCCTCGCAGACAAACCCACTTAGAATACAAATGCTCCTTGAATTATGATGAGGTTATGTCCCAATAAACCCATCATAAATTGAAAATATTATTAACTTGAAAATGGATTTAATACACCTAACTTTTGAACATTGTAGCTTAGCCTGGTCTACCTTAAATGTGCTCAGGACAGCTACATTAGCCTACAGATGGGTAAAGTCATCTAACACAAAAACTATTTTATAATGAAGTGTTGGATATCTCCTGTAATTTATCAAATCCTGTACTAATAGTGGAAAGCAGAATGATTGTATGGGTACTCAAAGTACAGTCACTACTGAATGTATGTAGCTAACCCACCATTGTAATGTCAATAAATTGTAAGTCAAACCATCAGAAGTTGGGAGCCATCTGTATTCCACACAAGATTGTTTGGAGACAGCCTTGTCTAGAATGACAGATAAATGTTGGAAAGAGTGCATCATTAGTTTGGGTAGAAATGATGGGACCATACTAATAAAACGAGGAACTGAAGTTTACATTGGGTTTGGTAGAAAATAGATATCCACTATGAAATCAACTAAATAATATGAAGAAATACATTGTGGGTGTTTGTGTAAAATTGGTCTGGTAAGGGTGTATAGATAGATCTGACAGAAATGAACCTAATATGAAAAGAACCCAAATGAAGGATATTGAACTGAACGAGGAGTTAGGTGATGAAGGTTGAGTTTGAGTATTATTAGTCAGAATGAGAGAAAATTTTGCTAATATTTATTGCTTAAATGGAGCTGAAATAGTTAAACTGCATAATACCATGGCCTGGTGGCGGAGAAGCAGGTGATGCTGCTGAATGGCAGCAAAGTTGATAGTGGAGCTGATAAAGATGAATGAAAGCACTGAGTCTTGTACCTCACAGCTGAGCCTAAGCTGCCATTGTCATTTCTCAACTACAAAATATGATTGAAGCTACGATGGAGACATAAAAGAGGGTGGTTATCAGATGTTGTTGGGAGGTGGTATATTGAGGTGCAAGGACATACTGCTTATACGTTTGAGCAAATAATATCATTTCTGGAAAGCAACAAGATAGTGCTAGCATACATCCACATGATGAATCATATTAGGTACTTATTTATACAATATTTCTTTCAGGGCACATTCTCTCCAAAGCATTCAGTTTCACCTTCCTCATCACATTTCATCCTCATTCCTTTCTTCATCAATTTTCTTACCAGTAGAGAATTATGGGAAAAAATATTTATAATTTATTTTTTTAAATATGTCTGTATTAATCAGGATATTTTTGGTGAAAGATATCCCCCAAAATTTTTTGGTCGAAACTAATATTGCTCAGTATTTGATTCTGCATTTCTTGAACATGAAAACCACACGACAAGTTTTAGACAACGGATCCCAAACAGAAGCAATCTGTGTAACATCTAGCACAAAGCCTTTAAGAACAAGATGTTACCTCATGCTGTCTCTTCCCCTTTAGTGGTAACCTTGCAGGCCACATGTTGAATCAGCCTGGATCCTTGAATCACTGCATGGAGGAGAGCTTTCCTAGAGAATTGTCTAATCTAAATCAGATATTGTGTGATCCAGAAATAAATCTGTTCTGTTAAGCCACTAGGTTTTTACTGTTTACTTGTTAACATAATCTTGCTTGTACATCTTGCCTGGTATTGTAAGTTGGCATGGCTTTTGCTAAAAAGCACATAGCCTAAAACTACAGGGGTAACTGACTTTGGAAATAGCTAGACTTAAGTGATTACTTACTTTTGTTTTTAATTCCTCTGTATTACCTTCATTCCTAGACAGTCTCTCTCTGTCTCTGAAGTATCTCAGGCTCTTTACTCAGCAGTCTTGTTAAAAAATGTGGGGTAGGGTGCTTTTTAAACAGTAGTTTTCTCACTCTGAGCAAATCAAGTAAACAAACGTATCTGAAATTGAATATCATTTTATTGGCCTGGATCATGTATTTACTTCTCTATCCATGAATATAAATTGTGACCATATATTTAACGTGTTAGGATTGGCCTGACCGTGGGTTAAGAGGTAAGATGAGTCCCACCCAAATAATACAAACTAACAAGGAGTGAGGAGCAGTTCTCCAAAATGAAATAGAGTCATGGAATATTAATGCTGAGGGCAAAAAAAGTTCATATTAATTCATATATTAGTACAGAGACTAACTCCTTATAATTCTAGGCAATATTGTACAAGAATGCCCTATAGAGGGTTTTCTGAGTGGATATTTCCCGATGGAATAATACCTTTTACTTTTTAATATCCAAAACTCATGGATCCTACAAAAATATCAATGCAACATTTTTTCAGCCTATGTTTGCATCAAAAACTGTATATTTTTGTCCCTAGACACAATATAACATTTCAAACAAAATGATGTTTAGGAAAAGTCTTGAGTTGTATTCCAAAACACAATTAGTAGAATGTCAAAATCAGGATAAATGTTTGAAAACTATAAAGTCTGGTGAGTGTCAACAAACAAGATATGTAATTTGGATATGTCTGATGCTAAGAAGGCATCACAGTGTCACACTCAAGGTGAGCCACCCTCTGCCACTGGGCACTTGTTCTGAATAGCTTTCATATTGTTGCAAGGTTTTTGCCAAGAATAATACAATGTGAGCCCCCAAACACAAGAAATTACTCATGAAAATTGTGGGGAAGTAAGCAAAGCAAATGAGGAAGTAATTGCAATGGAAATAAAAGTGCTACTGCATAAAATGTAATTGTTTCTTTTTTAACAACTATATTATTTTGATAATCATGGGGTTATAGGCTAAGTATTTTTCTGTATTTCAATTATATTTTAGAAATATGTTGGGAATTTTTCCCATATAAAATATAGGAAAAATAATGGGAAATGGGCTTCATGACATCACTTTGTTTTGTTTGGCTTTCTTTTTATAGAACATCTGATTTCAAGGGCATATTACCATCCACAAGCAGGACATCTCTGCATTTCTAAGCTACTGTCCTGGTACTCTACTTGGATCTGTGTTAACCTGTCTCCTCAAGGGTCACCTTTTCTGCTGTTCTTTATTTTCTAGGACAGTGGAGTGTCTAGAACTCTTACACAGTGAGAAGTACCATATAACAGTGAAGGCCAAAGTTTGAAATAACGTGAAATAATAATATCTTCTAGGCCTGATTTTAGGCTATACAACAATGCCATTAAATGACCCAGAGGCTCTCATAGATTCTGAGAATATATATGTCTTAGACGATAGACTTGATGTATTTAAACTTCTTTATTTTGAATTTTTTGTCTTTTTTAATTTATTTTTTTATTATTATACTTTGAGTTTTTTGTTGTTGACAATCCTGTAATATCATCAATTATTCAGTGTACAAATTTCCCCATTTGTCTCATACGTTTTAGTCACACTTTGCTTGAATCGGGATTCAAATAACATCCACTCATTGCATTTGATGGATAGCCTCTGAAATCTCTTTCAATCTAAACATTCTTCATCTCTTTAATTTTTCTTGTAATTTATTCCAAACTACCAAATCATTTGTCCTTCAGGGTTTCCTGCATTTTGGATTTTGCTGGTTGTCTCCTCATGGTGTGTTTAACATATTGCTGTGTGCCCTGGATTTCCCATAAACTACTACAACTAAATCGGGAAGCATGATCTGACTCAAGCTTTTTTTTTGTTTTGTTTTGTTTTGTTTTTGTTTTTGTTTTTTGGCAGAAATACTTGATGGGAGCAGAGGAGGGTGGCACTCCCACCTTCTAGTTGTTTTCAAAGTGCCAAGGATCAGTTATCAGTGGCCAGTGTGCCCGCTCTTGCTTTGCCCTGCATAATGAAAGGGCAGTCAGGTCAATGACAATGGGAATCAGTTAAAAAGAAAACATGAATCGATGTGTCCCGTGTCACTCACACAGAATACTCTCAGACTGATGGAGGCAGGTCTCCCTTGGAAGCAGGCAGAAAGGGCTAATGAGCTATTTCAGATAGGCTTGGTAATTTACGTCAACCTTGATGAACGAGTACTTAATGCTCTCAGATAGCTCTGTGGGGCTTCGATAGTTCAAAGAAAGTGATTTGTCACATCTTAAGCTCTTAGATATTTCTTTTTATTGATTATTTGTCTATTCTAGAACAAAATACATTTCTGCGTCAAGTTATTAAGTATGAAGATCAGCAAACAAAGGAAGAAATGTGAGCAAGTTGTGAGAATCCACAAAAAGATCTGATGAAGGCTTTGGTTGAGTGGATCAGCTGTGTGTTGGACGCAACCACAGGTCAGAGGAGACAAGACAATCTTCCTTCAGACGGCATGTACTCTGGTGCACTGCCTGGAACTGGAACCATTACTTTTATTGATAAGACACCAAGAGATTTAACTGAGGATGAGTTTGTGCTGCTCTTGAGGACGGACTCGCTTGAGATCTATATCCTATGACTAGTCCGAACAGAAAGTATGCATTTAGGATTATCTGTGAAAGGACACTGTGCTGTGTGATAGCCACAGAGTTTGCCCTGGAGTCTGCATTTCTGTGGCAAGCAACAGGCTGGAGTGATTCCACAATGTAAGACAAAGAAAAAGATTCCAAAAGACATCTGTGATTTTACACAGTTTGGTTAGTGTTATTTCCTTCCAACTATTTTCTATCATCAATTTATTTTCTCTTTTCTTTTCTTTTAATTATACTTTAAGTTTTAGGGTACATGTGCACAACGTGCAGGTTTGATACATATGTATACATGTGCCATGTTGGTGTGCTGCACCCATTAACTCATCATTTAGCATTAGGTATATCTCCTAATGCTATCCCTCCCCCATCACCCCACCCCACGACAGGCCCCAGTGTGTGATGTTCCCCATCCTGTGTACAAGTGTTCTCATTGTTCAATTCCTAACTGTGAGTGAGAACATGCAGTGTTTGGTTTTCTGTCCTTGCGATAGTTTGCTCAGAATGATGGTTTCCAGCTTCACCCATGTCCCTGCAAAGGACATGAACTCATTCTTTTTTATGGCTGCATAGTATTCCATGGTGTATATGTGCCACATTTTCTTAATCCAGTCTATCATTGATGGACATTTGTGTTGGTTCCAAGTCTTTGTTGTTGTGAATAGTGCCACAATGAACATACGTGTGCATGTGTCTTTATAGCAGCGTGATTTATAATCCTTTAGGTGTATACCCACTAATGGAATTGCTGGGTCAAATGGTATTTCTTGTTCCAGATCCTTGAGGAATTGCCACACTGTCTTCCACATGGTTGAACTAGTTATGAACTGCATAAATGTCCTCTTTTGAGAAGTGTCTGTTTATATCCTTTGCCTACTTTTTGATGGAGTTGTTTTTTTCTTATAAATTTAAGTTCTTTGTAGATTCTGGATATTAGCCCTTTGTCAGATGAGTAGATTGCAAAAGTTTTCTCGCATTCTGTAGGTTGCCTGTTCACTCTGATGGTAGTTTCTTTTGCTGTGCAGAAGCTCTTTAGTTTAGTTAGATCCCGTTTGTCTATTTTGGCTTTTGCTGCCATTGCTTTTGGTGTTTTAGTCATGAAGTCCTTGGCCATGCCTATGTCCTGAATGGTATTGCCTAGGTTTTCTTCTAGGGTTTTACGGTTTTAAGTCTAACATTTAAGTCTTTAATCCATCTTGAGTTAATTTTTGTATAAGGTGTAAGGAAGGGATCCAGTTTCAGCTTTCTACATATGGCTAGCCTGTTTTCCCAGCACAATTTTTTAAGAAGGGAACTCTTTCCCCATTTCTTTTTTTTTTTTTTTGTCACGTTTGTCAAAGATCAGACGGTTGCAGACGTATGATGTCATTTCTGAGGCCTCTGTACTGTTCCATTGGTCTATATATCTGTTTTGATACCAGTACCATGTTGTGTTGGTTACTGTAGCCTTGTAGTATAGTTTGAAGTCAGGTAGCATGATGCCTCCAGCTTTATTTTGATTTGAACATATTTATGGATTATGTTTTATAAGATGATATAACATGAATTATATCCCAAATAACTAATTTTTTATGATCATCTAATTTTTGAATAAAATATAAGGTGTCATTAACCCATTGTAAAGCATAGGGTATCTGAAATAATTTTTCCCCATTTTCAGGTGAGTACAGCTGTTCCGTCTGGTTTGCTCATTTATTCATTAATTCGAGAAATATGCCTTGACTTTCTATTACTTACTGGGCTTATTCTGACCAAAATATTTCTCTTTTGAAGGAAGGGCTTTGGCTCTTTGATAGAAACTCTCTTCATTGATCTATTTAGAGCCAAGTTTCCAAGGGGTAGAAAGGAATGTACTAACATCTTTGGGAACAGAGTTCTGGACATTGGTAATCACTCAACTAAATAATATTAGGTTGAATAAAGATAAAGGCTATTTAAATGCTTGAAGTAAGTTTCAGTAGTAGATAATCTTCATGTCTGTGGGCCAGACACTCTGTGAATCCCTATATAGACAATATGTCTTTCAATCTTCCTTACAATCCCAAGTTAGTGGCTATTACTATTTGCATACATGATTACTTAATTAGGATACAGGAGCTGGAATTTGTAACCACCTATGCCTGGAAAGATGGTTAGAATTTATATAGGTGCACAAAATCTTTGAAAAACTATTGAAAGCAAAGATATGGAGAATAGAAATGTAAAGTCAGATGAGAAACCCAATTCTAGACAAACCCAACTAGATTAACGATCTGTATAGGGAAGATATTCCAATCCACATGCCATTTCAAGATAATAGATGTTTTGGTTCTCTATTGCCATGTGACAAACCACCCCAAAACTTGTTGGCTTAGAACAATCACAGCCATTTATTCTCACTCAAAATTATGTAGGTGAACTGGGCTCAGCAGGTGGATCCTTTGCTGCCATGTGTTGTCAACCACTTCAGTAATAATCCAGAGGCTTGAATCGCTTGGAATGTCTAAGATTACTTACTCAAATACTTTGCGAATGGTAATGACTATCAGCTAGGAGCTCAGCTGGGGTACTAATTGTAGTGCATCATTTATCCTCCCCATGGCCTCTCCATATGGCCTAGACTTCCTACAGAATGGCATCTGGAATTCAAGGGGAAATATGTGAAAATAGAAGTTACATATATCATATGTTTATACAGCATCATTTCCCACTGCATTATATTGGTCAGAGCAAATCACAGGGCTAACTCAGATTCAAAGGGAGAAGCAATAAACTTACCTCTGGCTTGGAAGAGTGTCAAATAATTTGTGGTTATTTTAAATCTGCCGCAATGTAAATGAGTGAAGTTGGACAGGCATGAGATAACAAAGAGTGGTAGGGAATACGTAAATGAGAGAACTTTTGCCTCCTATAGAGTTTAGAGTTCAGATAGTTAAGAAACAGAGTTTAGTCCATACATAATATGTTTATTGGTTTAATTTTACCATTGTCAACTTGTTTGTAAGCCTTGATCTAGGAGATTTTGTGAAGTATTGACTATATGGATAACCTAAGAAATGTGAAAACTAGGATAGTAGAAAAAGTGGTTTGAATGCATCCTGATAGAATTGCGAATACAAAGAAAATGAAATGGAATTTTGTTTTGATTAAATACAGAGGATATTTATTTCTTCATTCACAAAATAGACCAGTGGTCTAAAAAGTGGGATATTCAAAATGATCCATGAGGGAGAAAACAAAATATTGGAGCTTTCATTAATATCTATTTCATCCTTCCTCTAAATAAATTTTTCTTTATGTATTGTAGTATTCACAATATGTTCAACTAGTATACTACTTGCGTATACCTTATAAATAAATCAATATTTCTTGGGAAATGCATACTCAAAATTTTTACTGATAGCTCTGTGTGATATGCTCATTAGGGTTTGTAGATCATTGGTCTAAGAGATGAAAATAACCAATATAACATCAAGAAATTAATCAAATTTCCCACTCATTGAAGAAAATTTTCTGGTGCTAATGTATGGTTAATGTTGAAGTAGAGAGCTGTACATAACAAAGACAAAAAGATAACTCTCCCTCTAGGAGAAAAAAAGATATTTATTAAGTTTATAGAAAAAGATAACAATTTCACAGATAAATTATCCGATTGTATTGTTAGGAAAAAAACAATGTCCTTTCATATAAATTACATTCTCCTTACCTGGAAGGCCTACATGGCTATATTTGTGTGTGTTGATTATTGGAACACTCTTTGTTATATTTGAGCCTGTAGTCAAATATTCAAGCAAGAACCCTTAATGTCTAACATTAATTTATTAAGCACTTGATTGTCAAGGTTACTATTCTTACTCAAAATTTTATTAGCAGTTTTTTTCCTTTTCTATACAAATCTAAAAAGCATCCAGTCTTTTCTCTTTTGGAACCCTTGTCCCCACATGACATCTTGAAATTCCTTTTTATTGTCTTCAGTTGTGCATGCTGGAGCTCTTCAGAAAGTTGCTGCATCTGCTATTTAGGCTTCTTGTTTCTTTGGGAGCACAGTTTTTTTGTTTTTTTTTGTTTTGTTTTGTTTTGTTTTTTTGGTCTCATTTCCATTCTGTGCTTGACCTCAAGAAAGTCTCTTAGTATCTTTGTCCTTGGACTCATCATCTGTGAAAAGTCATGACTGGAAAAGTTAATGTTTAAGTTCCTTCTTAAATCCAATAATAAAGGATTTGTCTCTACAGGTCTCACATTTAATAAGCACCATTAAGAAATCAAGTATCTCCTGACAATTACATGATTTATACAGACCATTTTGAATGGTACCATGAGGCCCAGAAAAACTTCATTAGAGAGCTGGGGCAGCCGATGGGAAGTTACAAAAGAAGTACCAGTTTTCACAGTACACTGTGTTGGGTGTGGGTAAGGGGAAATAATGATATTGCTGATCAAAGCAGTAGAAACACTGACTTCTGGCAGAGTTGACTAGTTAGACAAGAGAATCTAACTTGGAATTAGAGCAGAAATCATAGTCTTGAAAACTCTATATAATGTGTTCAGTAGAGTAGGTTTAAATTGAATAATTAATAAAAAAATTTGAAAAATACAGCCAGGAATAAGGGTAAGGCAGTTAAACCCTATATAAATAAATTCTGAGTGTCTGCATCATTTTGGATCCTACAAGAAGTAGGTGATATGGTGAAATTAAGCTGCATTCATTGGGGCAACTATCTGTGAAGGATCAGGTGGGGAGCCAGAGGAGGAAGAGGAGACTTCATCCCACCATGCAGGCTTGAGAGAGAGTGAGGAAGGAGCACAGTACAGGAAGAGTCTCAGTCTAGAGACTCTATAATAGCTCAAAGAAAGTGTTGACTAGGCTGATGGACGTCATCAAGCCAGAGGCACTTTGGTTAAAAGAATGCTGTGTCTCACAGAATAGGCCTACATTAGTATTTTCATCTTGCTTAGTCATTGGCTGAGAGTGGCCCATAGAAGGTGGAGCCTTGGCATGAATGTGGGGAAAAAATTCAAAAGGGAAGCTTCTGGGGGCTATCAATTATATTCCCCATAGTAAGAGCTCTGAGCAGCATATTTTCAAGGCTGCCACAGTATCCAATGGATCTCAATATATGCCCCCTTTAGGAGCTAAAGGGGCTTGAAAAATTCAGGATATACTCCATTGTGATAAAGACTCTAGATAGTAGACATTTCTGAGCTCTGTGGGGAAAGATAATAAACACTTTTTTTTTTAAAGTTCATTCTAGGCCAGGCGCAGTGGCTCGTGCCTGTAATCTCAGCATTTTGGGAGGCCGACCCAGGTGGATCTCCTGAGGTCAGGAGTTCGAGACCAGCCTGGCCAACATGGCGAAACCCCGTCTCTACTAAAAACACAAAAAATTAGCTGGGGCCTGGTGGCTTGTGCCTGTAGACCTAGCTACTTGGGAGGCTGAGATAAGAGAATCACTTTAATCTGACAGTGAGCCAAGATCACGCCACTGTACTCCAGCCTGGGTGACAGAGTGAGACTGTCTCAAAAAAAAAAAAAAAAAGTTTATGCTATAACTAGCTCCATGCTAGGTAGTTCACATATGCTATCTCATTTACATTGCACAATAATGCAATGAGACAGCCATTATTATTTCAATACTTATTTTACAAATGAGAAAATCAACTTACAGATTATGATTCTTACTCAAGGTTACATGTATTGTAAATAGCATAATTCTTATCCACTCTCACACAAAAAAGCTTTGGATACTACTAGATTCCAGTTCTGCCTAGGGATGAATATCACTTATAAATTATCATAAAGGAATTTAACCCATTGAAAGGTATGAAGCTACCACAATTTCATGACCTTAACTACAGTCTAAGTAAAAGATTATCATGTATTGCAGTTCCTTGGTATTTTCTCTGATAGCTTTTGATTTCGTATTTCACTTCAGAATCATATTCTAGTTCTTTCTCCACCTGAGATATACCATCTTATGTTTTCCTCACGGTATTCCAGAAATGCACACATGAGACTTTTGATAGATGCTTCTGATATATACCAAGGAACATAAACTGAATTAAGGCAATTATACTTACAATGTTTTAATGCAACTGGCACATCATTTTTCTAAAATCACCCTGAAATTTCTCAAAGCTATAATGGCTACTAGATTTTAAGCTCCTTAAGGGCCAGGGCTGTGTCTTATTCAGAAGAACTGCTGTTGAGAGTATAAGCTCAATCAATATTTCCTTACTTAAAAAAATGGCAAAATTAAGAATTCTTTCCCCCATGTTCTTTAATAAAAATAGCCAGTGTTTATTGTGTGTTTGTCCTGCACCAGGCACTTTTCCAAACACTTAGTATGCATATATCAATTCATTTAATTCTTACCAAACCCTGTGAATTTAATTGTCTTCCTTTTACAGATATGTGGTGGAGACAGAGAAATGAGTTAAGTTCTCCAAGGTCATATAGCCATCAAATGTCAGAGCCAGGATTTGAACCTGGGTGGTCTGGCTCCAGAGTCCATTCACTGCATGACACAGCCTCTCTACTTAGTAATGACTGATTACTTCATGAGGAAGCAGGACACTGTAATAAATAGTGATCAATTAATTACTCAGTTCTGGTAAAGTATCTAATAGCAAGGTGAAAGAGTTTGTCAGAATTGTCACTTTCCTTTTGGGGTGGCCATAGAAGAATTTGAGTTTGAAAGAACTGTATTCATTTATTTTCCCTTCTTTTGTTGCTAGGAAATGTAAAAGAGTTAACCCAAAGGTGGGAGGTGATGAAAAAATACATTCACTCTGACCCAGCTTTGTCCAGGCTGAAAGGCTGCTGGTCAAGGGCCAAGTTTCCATTGGCTTCATTTGGAGCAAGAGTAAACATTACAGCTTCTTCTTTCAAGGCTCATCCCACTGCCTGGGGCCAAAGGAGAAGGCTGATAAGGTGATGTGGAGGCAGAATCTTCATTCAAAGACCATGTAGTTTCAAAGTTGTAAGAGATTGCTGGCTACTTTGATAAAGTTCAGCGCACTCATTGTGTTGAGCAGGAGTATGCTACACACCTGTTTCTTTGAAGTTTTATTGGAATATGGCCACCCTCATTCATTTACATATTATCTGTGTCTGTTTTTGCATTATCCCAGTAGAATTAGTGGTTGTGACAAATATGGCCCACAAAGACTAAAATATCTACTAGGTGGCCTTTTATAGAAAACATTTGCTGGTCTTGAGCCCATGCTTGGCTCTGGAGCCAGACAATCAGTGCTAGGATCCTGGCTCTGCCACCCATTCACTGGGGGCATTAGACATAATGCCCAACCTCTCAGAATTAGTTTCCCCCTTCTATATAGTGGAATACAAATATTTACTTCTTAACTTTTCTGCAAATTAAATGACTTACTATACCTTATTCCCTTAATATAATGGATGATATATAGTGAATACTCAGCAAATGTAAATCTGTAGTTATTTTATCATCATTTTTACCTCACCATTGTTAAGCTTTACATTATTTTTTTCACTTAGTCAAATCCATAATTCCTAAAGTTACAGGGAAAAAAATGGAAGCAGCTCCCTTTTGAATTAGACTTTGTATCAGGGCCAAATATTAATATTTATTCAACTGTTCACAAACTACTAGCCCATGGCTGTCCTGAACTGTCATCTGTTTCTCTTTTCACAGGGAGAAACCAGAATGCAGATTTCCTAACCAGCATAAATTGTTTTTCAGTATGTTTGTAAGCTTCTTGTAATTAGTCACTTCCTTGAAATGAATGAATGGACTGATCAGTTATCATAAGCATGACCTTGGTGGTTTCTATGATTTCCTGCTATCTAGCAAAGAGAGATACATATATTAATAAGGTATGAGCTGTAAGTGACAAGGAGAGCTGTGGGGGATGTGTGGCCTGATGTACCAGAGAGTGGAATGAAATTCAGCCCCTGTGGTCCTTTAGGGGGTCAAAGAGCAAGCTGCAGACATAGTGGTTCTGCTGAGCTCTCGGTGGCTTTCAGCAAAGCTGCTAATGGAATAATGATAGTTCCTGACACAAAGCAGAAGGTGTTCTATTTTTAGGCAAGAGGAGTTATGTGCTAGGGATGATACAGTTGCATTCTTATCTTAGAAGAAACTGAAAAATGCCTGCACTGTTTCCTAACACTTTACTGCCATATGTTAGATGATGGACTCCTGGAGAGGATCCATACGGAGTCCTAACAATAGTACCTGACATAGTTTGAATCTTTGTCCCCACCCAAATCTCACGTTGAATTGTAATACTCAGTATTGGAGGTGGGGCCAGGTGGGAGGTGATTGCATCATGGGAGTATGTTTTCCCTCAGTGGTTTAGCAGCATCCCCTTGGTGCTGTCCTCACAATAGAGAATGACTTTTGTGAGATCTGGCTGTTTAAAACTGTGTGGCACCTCGCTTTCTCTCTCTTGCTCCTCTTCTGCCATTGTGAGAGGCCTGTTCCCCCTTCACCTTCCACCATGACTGTAAGTTTCCTGAGGTTTCTCCAGAAGCTGAGAAGATGCCAGCATCATGCTTCCTATACATCCTGTGGAACCATGAGCCAATTAAACCTCTTTTCTTTATGAATTACCCAGTCACAGGTACTTTATAGCAATGCTAGAATAGTCTAATACACTACCACTTATCAAGAATTTACTATGTACCTGGCAGTGTGCAAAGCACACCATCTGGTACCAATCTAATGAAGAAATACTAATGTTCCCATTTTGCAGATGAAAGTGGTATTTAGAGAGGTTAAGTAATTTTTAGGTGTTAATAGTACAGCCAAGTTTCAACTTCATTTCTGGCTGACTCCAAATTCCAAGCACAACTGGAAAAGAAGAATGGGACATAATTAGTTTAAAATCTCAGCTTCCAAATTAAATTAGAGAAATGATTTCCTACCATTTCATTATTTGCAAGGCACATTGTACTCTGGTCCACAAACTGGAAATGAATAAAGCAGTCAAATATGATGATATTCCACAACAGTGGAAAGATTCAGGTAACAGGATCTGGAATCTGAAGGTGGGCTATAAATGAAAGGAGAGGGAGGTAGGAAATGATATTATGAAGAAATAGGAATAGACAATGGTTTCAGGTCAGCAGTTACCTTCAGGAAAGGCTGAGGAGTATATCACAGAAATAAAATGTACAAGAGTAGGTTGCAGTCAGGCAGCAAGGGAGTCAGGCAGCAGTTCAAAGAAACTCAACCACGGGGCTAGGTACTCTTGGGGCCAGGTGACAATTTTGGAAAGAGAATGACATATCCCCCCTATACAAAAGGACTAGAGGCATCAACAGTTTGTCAAACCAAAGGATTAACTAAAATCTCAGTTATCAGAACAGAAATCCAATTATTCTGAGTATATTATAACAAATAATGGAAAATAGACTAGCAAAACTCTCAAAACAAAATCTTTCAACAACTGTATGTTAACCACCTACCCAGTGGTAGGAACTAGGACTTTGGTATTAGGTCATATCTCTAAAATTTAACTTCCTACAGTCATGTATGTTGTTTGGCTCCATTTAAAATGAATATCTAATCTGAAGCACAGACTGATGAGACATGACTGTTCAAATCTGAGAGCCATACAAGGCATTCATTCATCATTTACTCTTCCCTTCACTTCTCTTTGAGAAAAGTGGTTGAATTCCCATATATACTAGGGAGTATGCCAATGGCTGGAAATACAAGGACAAATAGCATGTTGTTTCTATCCTTGAGGAACTTAGAGCATAAGGCAGAGGTTCTCAGGCCTCTATGCACATAAGAATGACCTAGCACACAACTGAAAAATTCTGGGATCCAGATTTAGCATGTCAGGGTAAATGAACTTGGAGTATACATGTTTGCAAGCACTACAGGAGGGTCTGATCAATCTTATTTGAGGCTAACATCTGGGGAACTCTGATTTAGATAAATGAAGTCTTTAGTGAGATTTTTTTCTTTGTGAACTTGCCAGATTTCAGTGCAAAAGAGGGACAATCTAACATTTTTAGCTGCATTGAAATAAACTATATTACTTAGTGAGAAAGCACATTATTTATTGCTAAATGTGTGCAACCAAGCCTAGATACTCACTGGTCTGAATTCTGTATAGGAGGTTGAATCCCATGTCTTGTGAAATGTTTCCAACACTGATATCTGTGCTTCTGTAACATCAAGGTTTAACTTACCTTAAGCTTTATACTTAAGTAAAAAAATAATATTTATGTTTATTATAGTCAATTTATTTGTTTTGGTTGATAGTTCAGAGTTAATTCTTTCTCCTCCCTTCCTTTCTTCCACGCTGACCCAGCTATTGAGTCACTTATCACTTTCTTACTACTATTGATGCAGATGTTTCTTCTGAGAAATTTGTAGCCAAGATTTATATTGAATAATATTACTTGAATGTAATAGTATTTTTAAAAATATTGGAGGCAGTATAAATTAAAGCATTATTATTCAGCTTTACTCAAATACTCAGGACCTCTTTTAATTATGTTGATATCTGTGGAAAGAAGGGAAAATTGATATTATCATGTCTGTATTGCAGATGTTAGAGATAGATGAAAGCTACGTAATTTCACGTGTGTCACATGGTGTTTTCATTATCTATGGGTGAATAACAAACCTGAAGCTAAGCCGTAAAATGGTGGCTTAAAAACAGTTTATTTTTTCTTATGATTCTGTAGATTGATGGAGTGGTTTTTCTTCAGATTTCACCTGGGCTTCCTCAGGCAGCCACAGTTACCTGATGGATGACAAGTGTTGGGTGGAGCAGCTTAGATGACTAACTTCTCCCTTCCTTTCTGGTTTTTAATCCTGGTCCTTTTCACAGCAAGGTGGTCTCAGCTTTTGCAAAAGGGAAGAAGCTGCAATGGCTCTAGCGGCCTTGGCTTGGAAGTCATACAATGTTACTTCCTCCACATGCTACTAGTTAAAGCTAATCACAGTTCATCTCAAGTGCAAGAAGTGAAAAAGTAGATTACTCATATTGATGAGACAAACGCCAAAGTCATAGTGCAAAGAGGCTTGTATAATAGAAATGGAAGAATATGGCTGTGTTTTGCAATTTACCACAATTGACTTGTAAACTTTGTAAATTTCTAGCTCTTTGGGCTCCAAATTATTCACATTTCTCTTACGTATAAAATATACTCAAATCCATCACAGGACCAGCATCAAGCTTGAAGGGCCCATATTGTCAGGTTCTTCAACTCTAGAAAAACATGTTCTTATATTAGGACCAACTTCTGCTTCCTGAAAGTAATTCTTTTATCCTGTTTTCTTCTGCTCTTGGCTCTGAGCTGTGGGCTTATGTCTGTGCCCACTAAGATATAATTAGTTTTCCATGTGTGTAGCTAGGTAGCTTTGTCATCATGCTTTTTTCTTGTTGAAATCTGGAGAACTAGTGGCCTCTTCATTTTGAATTCTATTTTTTTAGTCCAAGCTGGTACATCTCCCATAAAAATTTTATGGGCTTTTTATGAATCTGATTGAGGTTAACTCTGCCTAAAAGCCATATCCATAATTCTTTGCACAATAGACACAAAGTAAAAATCACTACCTTGAATTTTCCATGTGAAGATTAATGAAGAATATATACATAAAGAACATAATGTCTGGCACAAAAATATTACCACTGTCACTCATAATCATCATCATCACAACAGCAGCAATAATAAGAGAGGCTTCAGGCTTAAGAAGAAAGATGGAGAAATAAATTCTCAAAAGGTTGTCTAAGATGGAAACTTGAGTTAAAAATGGGAAAAAAGTTTGTTTCCTAGGGCAGGGGATACTGGGTGACAATGAAAGGAAAGTAAAAATGGCTTACTCATAGGTTACCCAGGTTACTGAATTGGGCTCCATGCATTCCCTTGGCTAAGGATGTAATGCATATGATAACTAGCTCCTAAGGGAGCTTGTGGAGGGTGAGGGATAGAAGGGAAAAATCAAGAGGGAGAAGTCAAGTATGGAAGACTAGGTGGGGGAGTCAGTAAAAGTATCAACACTAAAGAGAGCTTTTTGTTGGTCCATCTTGTTTCCATGTTAGGACCCTTTCCACAGGCATGCTGTTATATTTTTATAGCTACCTCAATTATCAAGTTTAACAGCAGATCCTTCTAATTTCCTTCCTGACTTCCATTTATTAAATGGTAGAAAACAGGTATCCTGGTTAGGGAATATCAACGAGAATCTTTCCTCTACCTAAACAACCCGCCAACTTCTCTTTTTTGTTTTTAATTTCCACCTGAGGGCAGAGATTTCATTCCAAAAGCGCACCTGGGCCCAGAGAATGAGTCTATTAATCCCCTCTAGTTGTACAAATTCTATAGCAAATATAAATCTACCAGAAGAAGATTTCTTCTATGAAGAAACAGAGGGATTGTTGTTGTTGTTGTTGTCTGTTGAGCTAGAATGACTATGCCTTTCTTTGGAGTTATCATTTGGCAGGTTTCCATTTGGGGATCACCATCATGTCTGTTTCTAACAGCCTGGGTTGCAAGATTGAGATTCCATGGCAGCTTTCTCACCTTTAATTTGGTTTATTGCTCAGAGCCTGTAAGTTTATACTTATAATAATTATACCTTTTTAGAGTGAATTCTGTTTTTTTATAGAAAGCACAAAAGAAATTGTTCCAACAGAAAAAAAGCAAGGATTAATTCATCCTATAAATAGATTTTGATACGACTCTATGAAGTGTGAAAGATTGTTCCTATGGGCATTCTTTCCTGTTGATTTTTACAGCTGTCATTATATGCAGTATGAAGTAGGTTGTGGGCATGTCTTCAATGATTCAATATACAATTAGTTCTCCCGTAGCTATCCTACTCCCAACTTTTCCATGCTTTGTTTTCTTAGCACTTTCATACTCTGTCATAATATTTTTTGGTTATTATCTGTCTCCTAGTTGCTAATATTCTTGCCTTCACTGGTAGAAGGTAAGGGATATTTTTGCTCTGGTATCGTCCAGAGGAAGCCTAAGCTTCCTTTCAATATTATTTTTCATCTTGATGGGGATGGTATTGTTACTAGTGGTGTGTAAGGCACTTTATTATGTGCTTTCTGCACGAGTCTCATTTAGTTCTTCTAACAAGAATTCAAGGTAGCTATTTCTATCCCTACTTCTTTACAAATGAAAAAACAAACAAACAAAAAAAACTAGGAGTAGGTAATTTGCTTTGTTCTTAGAATATCACCAATGTTGAGAAATGCACCTGGCACACAGTAGGTCCTCAATAAATATTTGTTAAAAGAATGCACACATAAGGTAGGAAAAAAAGTCATCTTCAGCTCCCCCACGCTCGGATTATTAAAAAGAGGTGACTAGAAAGGGAAAAGTGCTAATTATAAACACAGCCACATTTTAAGTGGAGTAAGCTATAATATCATAAAGTTCCCTTTGTTTGGCTGAATGCCTTGATAGATGGCTGAGTTACCTGCTGCTATGTGAACCCTTCACCATGACCCCCAAATCTTCTTGGAAAAGAGAGGAAGTACAGAGCAGCTGAGTGATTCCAAAGTAAGACCCAGACCAGGAAGCCAACTTAATAGCCAACTTAAGAAATCAGCTCCAAAATGGAATTTTGGAATATAAGCACCCTGGAAATTTTAATTCCCTTTGAGGAATACTACAAGCAAGCCAGTCTAATTTCAATCTTAATGAAGTGGAGGACATGAGCTAAAATAAATGTTACACATACCTGGCACAGAAAAACATCCTTTATTCAAAAACAAAAGACAACATATGAAATGGGCATTTTCCATGATTTAAAGGGGAAATGCATTTTTTAATTAAAAAATGCTAAAATTTAGAATAAAGAACTAAAATGGCACATATGCAAATATTAAAGACAACTGTAATTTGAGAAGGTGTATGTCTTAGGCCGTTCAGGTTGCTATAACAAAATATTATAACTGGGTGCCTTACAAAGGATAGAAATTTATTTCTCACAGTTCTGGAGCCTGGAAATCTAAGGTCAAAGCACCAGCAGATTTGGTGTCTAGTAAGGGCCTGCTTTCTGGCTTATAAGATTGTGCCTTCTTGCTGTGTTTCCATGCAGTTGAAAGGGCAAGGTTCTCTGGATCCTCCTTTATAAGGATACTGATCCCATTCAAGAGAGTTCCACCATCATGACCCAATTACCTCCCAAAAGTCCCACTTCCTATAACACTTTGGGGGTTAGGATTTTAACATATGAATTTTGGGGAAACACAAACATTCAGACCACAGCAGTGTGTTAATGAAGACACAGCATTAGGAAATAAATAGAGAAGTAAGAAATTACCCTTTTTTCATTGATGATTATTTTCTTTCTCAGATGCCATGTAGTTTCTTTTTAAAATTTAATCAAAGTGTAAATTGGGAAAGAATTAAAACAAGATAAAAGTAACATGAATAATTTATAGAGCCCAATCACATTGTGATGTCAGTCCTCTGTGGGGGGACATTTAGGGATGAGGCAGCCAGCCATCTCTCAGAATATGTTTAACAAGATGGTTAACATGTTGACATCACTATCAGTCCTGATTGCCGCTAATGTGGATTTACAACTTTCCACATTCCTGGCTTATTTTTTTTTTCTTTTTTATTATTATACTTTAAGTTTTAGGGTACATGTGCACAATATGCAGGTTAGATACATATGTATACATGTGCCATGCTGGTGCGCTGCACCCACTGACTCCTCATCTAGCATTAGGTATATCTCCCAATGCTATCCCTCCCCCCTCCCCCCACCCCACAACAGGCCCCAGAGTGTGATGTTCCCCTTCCTGTGTCCATGTGTTCTCATTGTTCAATTCCTACCTATGAGTAAGAATATGCAGTGTTTGGTTGTTTGTTCTTGTGATAGTTTACTAAGTATGATGATTTCCAATTTCATCCATGTCCCTACAAAGGACATGAATTCATCATTTTTTATGGCTGCATAGTATTCCATGGTGTATATGTGCCACATTTTCTTAATCCAGTCTGTCATTGTTGGACATTTGGGTTGGTTCCAAGTCTTTGCTATTGTGAATAGTGCCGCAATAAACATACGTGTGCATGTGTCTTTATAGCAGCATGATTTATAATCCTTTGGGTATATACCCAGTAATGGGATGGCTGGGTCAAATGGTATTTGTTCCTTTTTATAGCTGAGCAGTATTTCATGGTATATATATATATATATATATATATACCACACTTTCTTTATCCACTCATTAGTCAGTGGTGCTTAGTTTGGTTTCACATCTTTTTTTTTTTTTTTGAAACTAAGTTTCGCTCTTGTTGCCCAGGCTGGAGGGCAATGGTGCGATCTCGGCTCACCACAACCTCTGCGTCCCGGGTTCAAGCGATTCTTCTGACTCAGCCTCCCGAGTAGCTGGGATTACAGGCATGTGCCACCATGCCCGGATAATTTTTGTATTTTTAGTAGAGATGGGGTTTCTCCATGTTGGTCAGGCTGGTCTCGAACTCCTGACCTCAGGTAATCCACCTGCCTCAGCCTCCCAAAATGCTGGGATTACAGGCGTAAGCCACTGCACCCAGCCTGGTTTCACATCTTTGCAATTGTGAATTGTGCTGCTATAAATATGTATGTGCAAGTGTCTTTTTAATATAATGTCTTCTTTTCCTTCGGGAAGATGCCCAGTAGGGGAATTGCTGGATAGAATGGTAGATCTAATTTAGCTCTTTACGGAATCTCCATGCTGTTTTCCATAGAGGTTATACTAATTCACATTTCCATCAGCAGTGTATAAGCGTTCCCTTTTCCCTACATCCACACCAACATCTATTGTTTCTTGACATTTTAGTAATGGCTATTAATGGCATTTATTTTAAAAGACACATAGAGCAGCAAACAATTACCAGATATTACCAAAAACGCTGGAAAATAAGTTTTAACTTGAAATAAGACAGGCACCTTTTTTGTGTGTATTTACCAAGGAGTAAATATAACAGGGGCTCATTGTTCTCAAAGACTGGTCTTTGGTAGCAAACACTCAGTTAGAAAACTTGTAGATGAGTTTATGACACAATAAAAAGGACAGGCCTTTTTAGGTGTCAGGAAAATTGAATCTTAAGTCATACTCTGCCATTGGCTTATTCTGTGGCTTTGTCTTTAATAAAACAGTTATTAATTCATGCCATACATATTTATTGAGCAACTACTAAGTGTGAGGCCCTATACTACAAAATGATGTAAAAGATGAGCAAACATTGAAATAGCCACTTGACCTTGGGAAACTGGCCTTATGAGGTTAATCTGTGACACATAGCACCCATAGATAATGTGTCTGGCACATGGCAGAAGTTCAATACACTGTATTTTCTTTTCCATTTCTCAGGACAGAAACTTTACTTTTCTTATTGCCAATTTCTTCATCTAAAAAATAAAAATGACAAGTTTCAGGACTGGCATCATGGAGAGGATGATTTTCAAGATTTCTCCTGGTTCCAAATTTCATGTTAATTCCAGGATAATAATTGGGCACAGATGCAATATTTATGGTGTTTGTGGTGGGTGTAGTTCTGCAATAAGAGGACAAGAAGTTGCTTTTTCTGTTTAATTTTTACTTCACTGTTCTATTTTAATACCATGAATTATAAATCCATGCAATATGCAATCCAGTTTACTGGCTTACCTTGTGAAGAATCCAGTTTGAGACTTGCATACAAAGTGAAGTTTCACTGAAAACATTCCATGAACCAAATCCACCTCCCGCTCTTGTCTCTTGCAGGTGTCCCAGACTCAAGCTGCGCTCAGCCTTCATCACAGGTAAGATATGAATTTCATTTTCTGTCCAGAAGCAAACTTATTTAAAAAGCATTTCATTTCTTTGTGATGAGCTTTTGTATATAAACCCTAACAATTTTTCCATGTCAGGCCACAGTAGGAATGCAATTCAAGGTTGGTATGAAAAATACATCTCTTTGCCTTGAATATAATTAGAATTCAAGTGTTGTGATCTGAGTCAAGGCAAAAAGGAGCTACTGATTATTGCAGTATTATATACCATTTTAAATAACTTGGTTTTAAGTGGTTGAATTTTTTAATTTCTTATGTGGCCTGACGTATTTAAACGGACTGGTTATCTATCATTTCTCAGGGAAAATTGTCTGCCTGAAAAGTTTAGGAGTGAGTTTAAATTCTGGTGACAGAATTTTCTCCTTAGCTAGTCATTCAAACTCTGTAATTGGAGAGATCTTTTTGAGATTTTGGTCAATGGATACTGCTTTCATCAGTTTCTAGATGTGAAAAGCTTTGCTACTAGCTTATTTGCAATGTTGAGACAATAATGTCATACGTGTGTAAATAATAATAATAATCCTATCTCATATTAAGGTATGTAAAATTTTTAACTCAGAAAATCCCTTACAATAACCCTGTGAAATAGTCAAACATTATTATTGCCAATCTTCTGATATTTAAAAAAGTTAGAAATTAAAGAATGAGCAAAATATAATTCAATTTTTATACTTTACAGAGCTCATGTTGCAAACTTTAAAAAGTCTACTTTAACTCCTATCGAGGTTTATAATTATTATTTAATAACGTTTCTCTCCAGATTATAAGCTTCTTGAAGTCAAGATCCCTCTATATGTTTTTATATCCGTGGAGCCTAGTACATTGGTTGGCTCATTGCTGTTGTTCAAATGTATGTTAAATCTCATCATAACACACGGGTAATTTTGACTTATTTGAATAAAGTTTGACTCAACTTGAACAGATTGAGGATTGTTATGCATATAAAATTGCTGAAAAATACGAACATAAAAGATTGAGGAAACCTTGCTGTCACATATAGAACCGTTTCAATAACTTGTCAAGTGATTCAAGGATTTGTGGCCTCCTTTGATTAATTTATTCACTCCCTCATTAATTCATTCACTAATTTATAATATATTTATTGGGTGCCTATTATTTATCATATACATTATTAGAACTTGAATAAGCTACTTTCTGTCTTCTGCTTAGGCCTGTTTTTCTTCATTAATATCCTGGTTTATTATCTTAGCCCGTACCTGAACTTTGAATGATAAGTGAGTTTCAGAACTTCTCATGCCTCCTTATTTCTTGCTGTAAAATAGAAATTATGATTCATGCGCTTGTTCTTTAGGGAAAGAGATGACTAAGGAGCAATTACTTTGAGATAAATGTTTTGATGACAGACAAGTGGAAAGCAGAATGAGTTCATGATGGATGACCTCATTTCTAAGAGAAAGAAATGATTTTTGGAGCTGAGTGATACAGATTGGCCCTCTGCTTTTGTCAAGGTCCCAAGACTGTTCCTCTTTCTTCCTCTGTCTTTTTCTTAGGAGACACCATTTAGGTTTCTTCTCCTCAGTGGGCCATAACTCTTTTTTCATTTCTTTTTTCTCTTGTTCCTAACACTTATTTACTGGTCTCTGCTACTCCAGCCTGTTCCCTGCTCTACCTAATACAAGAACACTCCAGACATAGCCATGACCTTATCCAATACCTGTTCACAGTCATTCAGTGTCTCCCATTGTCCAAACCTATTAGTCAGGCTTTCAATGCCTTCTACTTTCAGGCCACTTTTACTTTAGAAAAATTATTTCCCACAACTTCCTTTGCATCTGTCTCAAATCAAACAGATCACTTATTATTCTGTGTTCTATATTCACTTAGGAAAGGCTCCTATGTCTTTGTTCATTTTAAGCCTGTGATGACCTTTCTCTCTACCTTCTCTGAATCCAAATTCTACCCAAGCTCAAAGACTCAGTTACTATTTCAACTCTTTTCTTGAATCATTCCTGGTCTCCTAAACTAAAATAATTTTTCTCCTCTCTTTGAATGCTAAACTCCAAAGGACTTTACCTGTAATTGTCTTATAACACTTACAAATTTTGATAAAACACAGTGATTCGTGTAGAGTATGACAAAATTCTAATCAGTTGTACAAGTTCGTTTCCATTTCTATGCTAACTGTATGATGAGGTAAATGTTTTATTCCTTATTGTATTTATTATATTTACAGTTTACATTGGGGGTGGGCATTATTTTTTGAAAGAATAAATGAATGAAATATTGAGTGAATGAATGAATGAATAAGGTACCTCTAGAGGAATGTCTAAGCACTCCCATTCTACCCCATCTTCCTTAATACCACAGTCAGTGTATAGGAGAACACTACTTTTTATAAAATGATCAGATTGTTGGCAATCTCAACTATTTAAATACAGCAAAAAATCTGAAATTAAGTGAAAAATTCCTCTGAGCAGCAAGAAAAGTAGCAATCACAACTTTTTTTAAGTTGGTGCACATCCTCAAGCTAGCTGGCGCTTATTTGGTTAGTATTAGGTGTTAACTTGGGTTACTGTTTTAATAAGCTTAGTTACTTAGTTTCCATAGAAACTGATGGCAATAAGAAGGGGCCATGAGGGAAAAGAAAGAATAAAAGCAAATACTGTGACTTATCACATTAGCCTGGAGGGCATTGCTGTTGCAGTGTTACAGCTCTGAGAAGTAATTCAACAATATTTATCAAATACAGTTTATTGGAGATTTGTATTTTCACCTGATAGAAATATTTCCATCAAAAATGGCCCACAAAATTTGCTGGTTTTTAAGGGGGTCAACTTCAGTTATCTAGACCTGACAATTGTAAGAATACCTTACTGTAAAGCATTTTGATGTGTTCAAATGACTTTAATATAAAAACCATGAATGGTAAATATTATTTCCAGTCTAATAAAGTAAGAAGAGAGGCTCAAAGAGATTGTATAATTTGGTTAAAAAGTGATAAATTAGGCCGGGCACGGTGGCTCACGCCTGTAATCCCAGCACTTTGGGAGGCCGAGGCAGGTGGATCACCTGAGGTCAGGAGTTCAAGACCAGCTTGACCAACATGATGAAATCCCATCTCTACTAAAAATAAAATAATAAAAAAAAATAGCCAGGGGTGGTATTCCTGTAATCTCAGCTACTTGGGAATCTGAGGCAGGGGAATCACTTGTACCCAGGAGGTGCAGGTTGCAGTGAGCCAAGACTGTGCCATTGCACTCCAGCCTGAGCAACAACAGCGGAACTCCATCTTAAAAAGAAATCATAAATTAGTTATGTGACTGTCAAGATTTAAATGCAGAAATTCTGTACCCCCCATTTTTTAAATTTCTTCTGTATTATAATGACACTTATATTCCATATTGCTTCTCTTAATGCTTTTGAAAAAATTGACATAATTCTCTTTTGGATCAACTCTGCAAAGTGACAGCTTGGCTGGAAACCACCTGGTGGTATGATCATTTCCAAGACCACTTAAATTTTAGGGTTACTTAAGGAAGTCGCCTGCCTTAGTCCAGAGCTGTATCCTGAAAGCTGCTGTCTTTGATGCCATGAGTTATCATTAATTTCAGATGTCTGTTTTGTGCTTTGGACGTTATCCAACTTCTAGTACATGTTTCTCTTTGCCTAAGGGCTTTTCCTAGAAAATGACTCTGCCATGGACAGTAGGCTAGAAATGCTGGGTAATTAGTGCCCTCAACCAATTACTGAAGCCAGTGAGCACATAAATATGTTAACTCCTTTCATCTTTAAGTGATACACCATCATTTCCTGGAAATTCCCTACAGAATAGCTTCAGCCACCCAGCATGGTTGCTGATTTAACTCAGCTTGTATTTACTGCCTTCCCTCCTCATTTCACTTTCTGGTGTCCTTGAAGGTTATCTCTGCACTTCCTGCACAAATTTCTTGCACTCAAATCCTTGTCTCAGTCTACTTTTGAAGGAACTGACAAGAAGACAAACATATCTGGAAGAATTACTATGCTTAAAGTACATCACTTCATCTACAACTCTTAATAATAAGAAGTAATACTATAACAATAACTGATACCTTTGAGGTTTATTATGTGACAGCCACAATTTGAAGTGTTTTAAAGTTTTACCTTATTTAATTATCATAACAGCCTTATGAGATAGAAACTAGTACTGTCCCCATTTTACAGGAAAAATAGCTGAGGTTTGGAGAGAGTAAGTAGGTTAAATAAAGTCATTCAGCTTGGCAGTGATACAGTCAGGAGTTGAAACTAACCCTTCTCTTGCTGAAGCCTAGTTCTTAATCCTAAATAAATTAATTGATTTATGCTCAGATGGACTTAAAGAAAGAATAAATAGATATAAAATACATATTTTCTTTATCCTTCTCATTCTATTACAGTAAGATATACTAAATTAAGAATTTTAGAAAAGAAGTAAAGTAAAATTTCAATACAATTCAAAGATAAACTGATCAGGGGGTCCTGAGAACAGGTTTGATTGGACTCTGGGCTTGGTAAAACAAGTCTGAGGAGAAGGACCCAACTCTTTGCCAGCAGGCAATGCACAGAGAGATGGCTTTCTTCTCTGAGACACCCACCTGCAGATACCTAAACTCTCTATTACCCTAAGCCCATATCTTTCAGAGGCCCAAGAAGCAGCAACTACTTTTAGTGTCAGTTGGAATGTGTAAATATTTAACTAAAATGATGAAGCTTGGAAAAGCCTGGTTTCTCTGCCATTCCTTTTACTGTAAGGGAATTGGTGATTAGAATAGATAATCATTCTGAAAATAGCTCCATCTCATTTGTTCAAACAATTAAGCCCATCAAGGAAGTTAATTTATGAGAGAAATGACATACGTGTTGGCAAATTGTTCTGTTCATCTTGAGAGCCTTCATATTTTCTCGTTCCCTATTTTATGTCTTCCTTTCTGTCTCTATTATTGTTTATGCTATCACTTCTCAGTGTCTTTTGGGAACTGTTGTTTCCTACAGCTAGTTTGTTTTTTTCCATTCCCAAATTCATGCACAGATCTATTTTGTCTACTTGCTTCTAAGGACATGTTTGCTATCTCCTCTCTCCCAGTTTGGTAATGACCATCTGATTTCCTCTCTTCTGGCTTTGGTCTGCCACAGTCATTTTTTATAAAACATCCCTCATACATCTTGCATTCTGGTGTTGATAGGGCATAATTGGATAGATTCAGGTAAGTAAAACAGAAGCAAAGGACTCTGACACATGTAAAGAAAAGAAAATAATTGCTATTTTAAAAGCCAACTGTACTTTAAACTGCTGGGGTACGTGGAAAAAGAATTCTTTTTACAAAGATATTTTCTCCTTTGCTTATGACAAACCCTTCTCTGGGCTTGTTTGATATGAAAACCAAAGTCTCCTATCTCTTGTCCTGTTCCCCACTGCCTTGATATATATGGCAGAAACTTAGATGGAAGCAGCACCTTTGAGCCTGGTAAGAGGTAGACAGGGATCTGGGGAATCCTGAGATTTGGAGAAGATGGAGGAACACGATTACAGTAGGAAAAAAGGTGTAGGAAGACAGCAGTGAGTTGGAGCTGAAGGCAAGAAATTCGGGGAGATAATCCTGGAAGAAATTATGCAGAGAGCTTATAGAGAGTAAAATCCAAGTTTCAGTATATATATTTTTACCTCTTCTGCACTCTGCTGAAACTCTTTTCTGTAAT
Source organism: Gorilla gorilla gorilla (assembly GCF_029281585.2). NCBI lineage: Eukaryota > Metazoa > Chordata > Mammalia > Primates > Hominidae > Gorilla > Gorilla gorilla. The sequence continues at coordinate 36,008,785 of NC_073233.2, read as the reverse complement.
CACTAAGCATCAATAGAAAACATGCTACATGCTGCCTTACATTGACGGTGTTTAGAGGACTAAAGAAAATGGGGCAATGTCTAGTGTGGGGACCAAGAGATGAAAAAAAAAACGTAGCCACAGGATGCATGCAGGTAAATGGGGTGATAGAAATCTAGTGAGAACAAAACTTCAGAGTTCAAGGTGGGCTGGTAAACTTGTTTGTGTCCCCTACCAAACACATGCCCTGCGTAATCAATTCTTCACATTTAGGCAATAAAATTTAAAAACACAAACCTGATCAAGTCATCTCTTACTTATAACCCTTGTGAGGGTTTCATGAAAAACTCCTTACAATGATATACATGTCCCTTTATGCTCTTACTCATCTCTACAACCTCATCTTGCTACAGACTTACCCTCAGCATTTGTCCTTCATCTACACTGGCATCTGTTCATTCCTTCCAATATGCCACATTCCCCTTGCCACAGGACCATTGCACATGCTGCTCCATCTGCCTGAAACGTGTTCTCTACCCTCTGTGAAAAGTTGACTTTTTATCTTAACTCAAGCATCCCTTATTCAACGAAGATTTCCTTGTCCTCCCTGACCAGCCAGTCTCTCAAAGAGCCCTGTGCACCTCTTCTTTAGTACATCTGTAGCAATTGCCATTGCTCAATGGTTTATGTGGTCACTTGATTAATTTCTATCTCCTCCACTAATCACACAGCTCCATTCAATGGTTACATTAGGCCTGGATGAAAGTTTTATCCCAGGGCTTTGTTCAGTGCTAATCATATCATAGGCACTCAGTAAACATTTGCTGGAGAAAGGAGGAAGGGAAAGAAACAAGGAAGGAGGAAGGGAATGGAGAAAGAAGGAAGGGAGAAAGGAATAGAGGGAGATCATAAATAAATGCATTCATTAAAGGCCTCAACAGTCTTCTCTAAAAATATGCATTAGTGAACTTATAGTTTATTGTCTGGTTCTACTATAAAGACAAGCATTTGGAAGAGTGGATTTTTTTTTGTGGTTTTCAGAATGGACTAAGAGTTCTATTTCAAATGCTATAAAACCACTGAGGGAAAAGGAAGAACTTGTTAAAATTGGTAGTTAAGGAAATTCCTTACCTATTTAGTTAAGCTTTATTCTGTGATAATGATAATGAAGATGATGGTGATGAAGATGAGTATATAACATTTCTTTTGATTACCCTTCCTAAACTCTTTTATGTGTATGTATATATTTTCTGTGTGTATCTGTGTATATGAAGAAAGGAGAACTTTTCCACTAGCCATAATCATTTAGCACCAACCTAAAAACCTTGTGAAGAAGAAGAAATTCTCGGTCAATCTGACAGTTGCTTCTGCTTAGCAAAGAGAATGATTTGTCAAGAACAAGGACCATACATGAATAATGATCTAATAATTTTACTTTCTTTTCCAAGTTGCATTTTGGCAAAACAAGCTCTTCCTCTAGGGTGTTAGTTGGCTGTTATTAAAGTATTTTATCCCCAGGTACTACCCTATGGCATTGGAGTTTGAATTAGGACTGTTTGCCAGGTTAAAATTCCTAACCTGACTTTACCACTTAGCAGCTATGTGACCCAAGCTATTTAACCTGTTTGAAACTCAGTTCTCCAGTCTTTAAAATGAATATAATAATTTCATGTCAGGGGGCTGTGATGAGTGCTATGTGAAATGATATATAGAAAACTAGGTGCAGAGTGGATGCTTAAAAGTTGCTCCCCTTTTCCTGTCTGAATTCTATTTTCTGAACGTATTTTCTTCCTTCATAGCTTCTGCAAGAAGTGAGTTGGTTCTTTAATTATTACTCCGCGGTGCAGGTGAGTTGCCTTTTGTACCATGAAAGGGAAAAAATAACATTAGTAGTCTTTCTTTAATTGACCCTCCTGAGACGGATCAAATGCCAGCTTCAAATAGGAGCAGCTTCAAATACAAGGGGCTGAAGTTAGATATTAAATTCTTATGAATGCAGAGAAAGGAGAATTCTCTGTGACCCAAGGCAACTTTTAGTGAGCGGTCTAATGCAGCATCTCTGAGAATAACTGCATCATTTTGGTTCCTGTCTAGCTAAGAAAAAGGGAACACAGAGCTTCTCTGACTTCTCCCTCCCTCCAGTCATACCTTCTTCCTCTCCTTTCTGGAAGCTGCCAGAGAGTGCTCCCTAGTACTGGTCAGAATATGTAGAGAAACTGTCTTTCTTCTTTTCCTGCTTTCACTCTTCCTCCAAGATTATTCCCGCAGAGACCTCTCAGAGAGACTCTTCTCTTATTTCCCAAGCTGTGTCTAACCCGTATGAAATAGTTTAATGCCACTTTGTGGCGCATTTCATTTATGTTTCTCCTCTCATTCAGAAGCACTATAATTCTCCAAATTGAATTTTAAATGAGACCCTGTTCATTGACCACAGGGACAGTCAATATATGCATAAACTGAATCAAACCACTTTTCTCAAGTAATTTGTCTTTACTCTAGCCTGAAATTGTCTTTTAAAGCTGGGTAACAGTCTTAATTCAGACTTCAACTTGATAGTGCCTGGGGATTAAATAACTTAATGGTCAACCAGAGAAGTTTATTTTGTAAAAGTAAAATGAGGAATGGAGATGAAGTCATTATATTATTGTCCACTAGTGGTCAGGAGAGGAGTTGCTTGGGTCAGTTCTGGATGGCATGGGCAACTTCTTGAAGGTTAGACATGAGATCTCTGCAAAAAACTTGCATATTTCATTCTCTGCTCTAAGAACCTGTTAAGTTAGTGAACATTATTATCCCCATCTATTTTATAGATGAGCTCTGAACAGAGGTCAGAGAGATTAAATAATGTGATATTATTTATAGTTATTAAGTGATAGAGACACAATTTTAATAAGAGCTGTCTTTCCCTAGAGCCCAAGATTCTATCTGACCATTATATTATACTGTGAGGTAGCATTTCTTAAAAGTATTCATTTGTGGAGACTTAAATAAAATGATAGCTAACAGTACCAGATGATTTGGGATAAATATAAAACAGGCAGAGCAATTCATAAACCCTGAGGGTATCTCTGATGAGGCTCCGTTCAGATGGCAACCTACGGCACCAGACTCTGGGGCCTTGTCTAAAGGTCACTAGGATAATTAAAGTCTGTCTCCGATTTCGATTTGCCATACCAGTGAAGGCTGATTAAACTGCAAATCAAATAAAAACCTTGGAGCCCACTCATACTTTTGTCCCAACATCAAAAGTGTTCTTTTCACTCTATTTACCAAAAGAGTTCCTTAACACGGAATCTTCCAGAACTTGTCTTATAGAAGTTTCTGGTCATCAGGGAAGACTTTAAGATGGCATATTTGGAATGTCATAAAAAGCCTTCAGTTGTTTCTCCTTCTACTTTTAAAATTTCATTCATTCATGCATTTAACATCTCTTTATTTATTGATTACTATATATAGACACCATATATGCAGCCCTCCTCACTTGGCCTGATCATTATTCTGGTCACCATCTATTCTGTAGTAGACCCTAATACCTCTCTAAAATTGGCCAGGACATCTGCCACTAACTCCTTCCACATTTTGCAGAAAAGTAGATACTATAATTCAAAGATAGACCAGTTACTGAAGTTTCTTAGTGCACACATCTTTAAAATAGAGGCAGATACAAAGAAGTAGCTTGGACTTGATAGAATATCAGATGTCTTCTATTTCTAAGGTTCGTTAATTCAACAGCTCTGGTTTAAGCTACACTCAGCAAAGTTATCTCATGAGTTCATTCAGGTTTGAGAGCCTTAGGGTTTTCATTTGTAAAATAAACAGCCTGGATACATTTTTTTTCCAGTACTATGATTTATCCAAGCTCCTGCTCTACTTTGCCACAAAGTACCTCCATGAGGTAGCTGCAGCTCCCAAATCCCCACTGATTTTGAGAAAGGCACACTTTTTCTCATTGGAGGATGCAGTAGCTTAGGAGAATTAGGAGTCTGGGATAAGCATTTGACCTGCCTCTCTTTTCCTTCATGGGAGGCAGTGTTGGGTGGATGGGGAGGCAGGAGACAAGGTGGTGAGGAGCATGAGTCCCAGCTGCAGACCATTCTGGACTGAATCATGACATCTTTCTTGATGTATGACCTGAGGCAAGTTATTTAACCTCAGTTTCTTCATCAGAAAATGAAGCTAATAGTAAGCTTTACATGAGATGAGGACAACTAGAGGCAACAACACTTGGAATAGAGCCCAGATCATAGGGAGCAGACAATAGACAACAGCTAATAGCTCTTTCTTTTATGAGACGGAGTCTCACTCTGTTACCAGGCTGGAGTGCCGTGGTGTGATCTCGGCTCACTATTACCTCCGCCTCCTGGGTTCAAGTGATTCTCCTGCCTCAGCCTCCTGAGTAGCTGGGACTACAGGCACGTGCCACCATGCCCAGCTAATTTTTGTATTTTTAGTAGAGATGGGGTTTCACCGTGTTGCCCAGGATGGTCTTGATCTCTTGACCTCGTGATCCACCTGCCTTGGCCTCCCAAAGTGCTGGGATTACAGGCATGAACCACCGCTCCCGGCCAGCTCTTTGTCAATCAAGCAAGCAGTCAGTCAACTACTGTCTCCATGTTTGGGAACCTGTGAATCTAAGGATGAACCTACAGTTAGGGCTTCACTGGGGATGCTGGGTCCAAGCAGAGGCAGCTGGAGGGCTTGTGGAGGGGATTAAGACAGGGCTTAGGCTGTGGCTTCTGCTTCAAGCCAGTGGGAAGAATAAGAGTATATGACCCTGTTTCCAGAATAGAAAGATAATTCTTTTGTCGCCCTTTCTGTATTTATTCAAGCAATTCAACATATTGCTTCCCTCTTTGTTCTCATTCTCTTCCTCCTCCCTCATGCTTCTGTCTTTTAATTCCTCCTTCTCATCATTTCTTATTTTTTCTCTCCTGTAGTCTTCCCTCCCTTTGATGTAAATTCTAGCCTTGGAGTAAGAAAACACCTGGGCATGGTGGAGAAGGTGAAGGGTATATGGGAGTTAAATGCTAGGCAGAGGCAGAGTCTATTTTGGCCTTCTTTCCTTTTGACCTCAAGCCATGCATCTCTCATTGCTGGGAAAAGGCCAAATAGGCTTGTGACTTATTGATCAAGAATGGAAGAAAGATCATGTTGGCAGGAGGTGGGCTGCACTGCATCCAAATGAGCAGGGCCTCACCATGGAAGGCCTGAAAGGAAAACAAGTTATTCCAATGGAAGCTGCAGAGGAGGCTCGAGCTCTAGAACTGAGAAGAGGGAGAACCACTCTGTGGTCAGCCCCAGCCTGAAGGGAAGTTATAACATCCAGCTTCCTTCTGTTCCAGGTTGGTAGTGGATGGGACACCTGGCTGGGGTGGGGAAAGGAATCGTGTTATCTCAAGAGCTGAAGTGGGGAAGGCTTCAGAGAGAGCTTAGAGGCTTGCCTGTCAAGAGATGCACTGGGATTCGCAAACTTTGTCTCTGCTTGTTGCTGTTTCTAGTGAAAAAAACAAAATGTAGCTTCATCAACTAATCTCCAACCTTGCTCCCAATCAATATCCAGGTTCAGACAGACATTAAAATAAGCACTTCCATTGTGTATTGAGAGCAGCTATTTAATAGAATAGCTGTGCCTGATGACAGGGACAGAAATAGGGAGAAAGCTATGATTACTAGGCAGTGTGAGCATCTTGTGTTAATCTGTTCCCATTTCATCCTCCTGCATGTTATATCTCTCTTTGATTCTCAAAACAACCGTGGATTGACAGAGCATTGGCTAATAGGAAGACAAATATACATACACAATACATACACAAATACATAGTCACAATATGACAAAACTATACCCCCCGGGAAACAGACTTTACAGTTCCATAGATGTCAGAAGTGACCTGAGGCATCCTCCACAATTTCTCAGTCAAAGCAGGATGTTTTCTGCAATAACCTGGGTGAGTGAGCATCCCACCCTTTCCTAAATGTCCGTATTAACAAGAATCCCACTGGGATTTTTTGTTGTTGTTGTTGTGGTGGTTGTTGCAGCCCATTTTATTGTCAGTAGCTCTAGAGAAGTCAACCATACCACTGGGTTCCTGCTTTTCTATGTTTCCGGGCAAAGTGGTGATGGGAGAAATCAACCATTTATCCTTTTATCATTACTAATCCCATTTAGTTTAGATCTTGAGTGTCTAATTCCAACAGCCATATTTCTCCTGAATCCCTCCCTCAACTTTCTTACTTTTCTGCAGTGTCACCACTGTCACCACCATTGACTCCAGCTTCAGATTGGTGGGACTTGTTCCAGAAGAATGGCTGTACCTTGAGTATTGCTGCTGTCTTCCTTAGAGCTACCATTCTGCTGAATGACACAATTATTTCTGTGACAGTTAATGGTGTTTTTCCTCCATAATCATTCTTTACTCAACAAAAGATACCTTGTTTTTCTGCTTTATAACTTTCTATAGGAATTTATTCTGTGTTTCCAGGGAAGGGATTGGAGGTATTCTGGTGAGGTGAGGGGTAACATCTTAGGTTGGATACTCAGATTTTGTTACCTATACCACAACTGTGTATCAAGACAAGGCACATTGTTCTTAGTCTGCCCACCCTCCTGGGCTGGCTTTGCCTTCTCAGAGCTCCTTAATTCACTTGTAGGAGTTGAATGAGTCTTCCTCTCTTCTTTAGCCAAAGATCTTTTAGTTCATAGTGCCCAGTATGTTCATCCATTTTTGGTCCCTTTAAATGGTCTTACTCTATACAAACAGAAGAGAAGAAAGAAAAAGCTGAGAAAGTTAGCGCACCAGAGTAATTTGTTCAGATTTCCCCGTTCTAACATTGAGCTCCTCCCAATTCCTCAACTCTCTCCTGGTTCTCTTGCCTAGAAGATACTTTGGGTGTTTTTCTTTAACACTGTCTTTCAGATAAAATCCTGAGAATGACCTACCTAACTTTATACCAGAGAAAAGTAGAAGACAAACTCTCTTCCTTTAGCCCTGTCTTTGAGGATTCTGGTGATCCAGTCAGACCCTCCTGCCTTTCTCCTAGGTAAAAACAAAAACAACCCTCCTCCCCCACCAAAAAAAAAAAAAAAAAAAAAATGGGCTCAGAACCTGAGCTTTAACTCCAGAGTTCCCTTTGCTATTTCTCCACTGGTCAATCAAAACATGAATTAGGCTCAAAGTAGACTTTCTTCAAGGACATAAAGGCAAAGCCTATCCCCAGTAATATCATTGGTCTTGCTTCTGCCTCATGGAACAACACAAACATGCCACCTCTCAGGTATTAAGGCATTGGGCAAAAAGGAAGAGTTAGCGAAAATTCAGCCATGCCTAAGGCGATTCTTGTTTGCCATAATGAGTTACTCAATAGCACTTCGTCATACACTGTAGTCCCCTATTGGAATTTAAAGACGATGTGAAGAACACTGAAGGGTTTTGTATTCAGAAAAAGGTTTACTTCCATTGCACTGACAGCAGGCTCATCTCTAGCAGAGGCATTTATGGCTGACTGAATTTCCACACGTTAGTCTCAGCTCCCTTACTCTGCATTGTTTTTTGACTTTCTTTGTAATGAGGAGAGGTCAAGGGACTCTGGGCAAGGGCTGTAAATCTGAGTAATGCATATCACCTCTGGACCAAAGCATGTAAGAGTCTGTATGGAAACTGCCTGGATCCTGAGTCACTGCCACAGCCAGCTTCCCCAGAGTCACTCAACTTGCTGGAAGCAGACTTTACAAGCACAAGAAGCAAGTATTTGTTTTATCATATCACTGAGATTTCAGGCCTATTTTGTTGGCACAACAAAGCCTAGTCACCATGACTAGTATGGAATCTTTGTAATAGTCCTTTAAAAATGTCCACTTGTCTTGTGTAATTGTAATTATGTTCTCTGGAGCCCGACAGCATGCTTCCTAAGAAGGAATGTCAAACCCGTCAAAAGTCTTCTCTTTAAAAGCAAAGAACAAGGGGATGTTCTTCATGGTTAAGTAGAACCACTTAGTACTCAGGGGCCTGAATCTAGAAGCCTCCTTTTCTCCCACTGCCCTTGCCATATACTCTGGTTCATCTCAGAGCTGCTGCAGCGAAAGGCAAGCTTAGGAGAGAAACAGCATATCCTTAATTCCTGGGCATGCTGAACCAAGGCTGCTGAAAGTAATGAGAATGCTATATGCTTGATATGGGATCTGGGATTTAAAATCTAACCGACACATATTCTCTGTGGAGACTTCGTGGCTGCAGCCAGTCTTCAGGTTTCAAGCCCTATTTTGCTGCCCATCAGAAACTGCTCTTGCGTGAGAGCTAGACAAGTACTGAATTTTCTACTCAGTTGCTGTCAGTAGTATCTGATAGGTATCTTCCCCCCTCTCTCCTCTCCTCAGGAAGATTTATCAGGCTGTCTTTCTAGTGCTTCCATTAACTAGTTTTGATAGCCTCTCTAGAGAGGGAAAGAAAACCAATGTTTATTTAGCATCTAACACAGGCCACAAAATGTGCTAGTCACTTTTTTTTTTTTAATATGCCCTCTCATTCCTAATAGGCAGTATAGTGACAGCTAGGTAACACAGATTAAAAGGAAAAAAGGACTTTGAAGTCTCAGAAATGTTGGTTCAGAACCCCAGGTCTGTATTAGTGGTATGACCCAGAGCTAATCTCACTGAACCTATTGCCATAACTCTCCACGGAGCTAATCCTACCTCAAACACCACTATTGTGAGAATGAGGTACTTGGTGAAATTGTGTGGTGCTGTCCCTGGCATATACTAGGGACTCAATAGCAAGCTCCTTAACAAGCCTATGAGAAAGATCTTGCTTCCATTTTACAGATGAATTATGGCTCATAGACAGTAAATAACTTAGCCTAAATGATGTCATGGGAGAACTGGATGCCAAATTCAGGTCTATCTGTTTCTGATTTCAATGCTGCTATGATGGCAGAGTTAAATAGTTATGACAGAGATGCTATAGCTACATATTCAAAATATTTACTGTCTAGCCCTTTAAAGAACTAGTTTCCCATATCCAGAATTGACAGAGTATAGAATCTTTGCATATTAAATAATTCTCATGCATAGAAAACATTCTTCAAGGACTCTACACTAGTTAAACAATGTTTGTGGCAGAGAAAAAAAATATTTCATATTTTAATGTGCTTTATATATAAAGAAGGTAAAACATAAGACAATTCAACACGTTGAAATTAATAAACATACAGTTCAGCTCCCTAACACATCTGGTTAAGCTATAGAAAGCGAGAGGAAACTTTATTTTATAGATTGATTGTTTTTCCTGTGGGAAAATGATAACAGGAATGTTACCAGACAGCTTCATGAGCTGTGATCCAGAGGGAATAGTTCCCCATCAACCATAGGAGGCCTGACTGTGTTTGCTTGGTCATCAAAGACTGGAACATTCTGAGAGGACACAATGTGCTTTAATATAGGGTTGAAGGAAGTGGTAAATTCTAGGACTCTCTGAATTATTTCTATGTAACTACAAACAGTTTGATGTTTTACTACAAAAAGCAGTGCATTCTATTTTGATTGAATAAGAATGGTTCTTCATTCCAGGGAGTATTTTACTTCCTGTGTCTTTAATGTCTGCTTGATAAAATCACACATTAAATTATTTAAAACAGCCAAGAACCAATAAGGGACTTGCTGACCTGGTGCTTAAAGCTTAAAAATCTAATTTGCCTTTCCTTCACTGCTAGCAGATCAGACTGAGGTTGAGGGGGATGGAAACTATTGGACATTTTAGAATCATTTTGAAGAGCTGAGACTTGGTTCACTGAATCTCATCTATATCTGAATAGAATGAATTTCATTATTGATGTTATCACAATTGACATTTCCCCAGGTTTTCATCTATTCTATCCCCAGATTCATTACCTTTTTCAAATTGTTAATGTACTAATGTACTGAGTTCTGGCGATTTCCACTGTGATTTATATCTATACAAGAATTTTCAGAAATGGTGAAGGTTAATCCATCACCAGCTGTTAGGCTAGCCTGGAAGGACAAGCTGGGAGACTTGCTAGAGTATTTGTGCCTTCTTTAAAGATTCCATGCTGTCCTAAAACAATCACATGCATTTTACTTAAAGAAAATAGTTTTATAATTATTGAAGACACTTAGACTTTTCCAAGCAAAGATGGAAGAATAGGAAGTTGGCCATCTTTTCTACAATCAAATTTGTATTCAATGTTTAAAATAAACTTCACCTTTTAATTGTACAGAGAAGTGTGCTGATTATTTGTTTTTCCTTTATTGTTAATTTTAACACCAAAACAATATTTTCTTTTTATTTTCTGTAAACATATAAATATAAGTACTTTGCTATTTCTACATATAACTTGATGTTTCTGAAGTTGACTTCAAATATAAGTACTTTGCTATATCTAAGTATAATTTGATGTTTCTGAAATATTAAAGGAAGTTTGTTTCACCTAGATTCATTACATCAGAAGGGATAGTTCAACTAAACTCTGTCCCAGTAATGTGGATAGTCACAGTCACATGGTATATAATTAAAGCAAAAATGCTGTATAGCTATTCTGTTCCTCATAATTATTAATATGTTCAATTACCATGGAGTGCTACTAACAGCTCTTAAAATAATCAGCCTGGATTTCAGTAGAAATACTGGATAGGAAAACTGCACTATTTAGAAAGTTATCAAGATAACGAGATGCTGGCTCAGGAAATATGGTTTCTAAAGTAATTATTCTTACTAGTTGCACGGCCATCACATTTCTTAGCAAATTACGTTTTTTTTCTTTTTTCCCATCGCAAATTACTTATGATCCTACATGCAGAACTCTATTCCCCTGCCCCGTGCTTCCACCAAATTAAGCACATTATAAATTCTTTGAAGCAAGTACTTTTTAAAAAAATCATTTTTGCCTTTCTGTCAGCTATTATTTACACTTTCTTTTACTATTCTTTTAGTGGTCATTCTATCTATACTTGTGATTCTCAAAATGTGGCTCCCAGATCAGCAGCATCAGCTGCATCAAATGCATCAGCATACCTAGGAACTTGTTGGGAATGCAAATTATCTGGCCCTAGTCCAGACCTATTCCTTCAGAAACTCTGGAGATGGAGCCCAGAAGTCTTTATTTTAAGCCCTGCCTGTGAGTATAATGCATGCTGAAGTTTGAGAACCACTCAAACACTATACCATACTTTTTGTCCCCTCTCCTTATTTTATCCTATGTGCTCTATGTTCCTTCCTTGTTTCCTGGTAAAAACAGCAATTTTTTTCTTGTTCCATCTCAAATGCCATCCTTGTTTTCTCCCTTATCAGAATTCCCTTAAAATAAAAAAATATATATTAAAAATTACAAGACATATATCTATGAAACCTTGCTTTATAGTTGATTGGTAACATCTATTATCTCCTCTCCAATGATACAAGTCCCAGAAGCAAGGCACTATGTCCTTATATTCTATTGGCATGTAGCCCAGTAGCTGGTGTTCAATCAATAACTGACTGCCTGCCACATCTTATCTCTAACACACACCCTTTACCACTACAGACTTAGTTTTGCCTCTGAAACTTTTTCAATACTGATTCACCTCTTTGCAATGTTTTTCACTATCTTTATGCTACGTAATTCTTATTAAGCTCCAATTCTCTCTCTCTTCTCTCAAGAACTTCCCAATCAAAGTTTGTCTGAATTTCTACTTCTAGCTAGGAGATGAATCCACCCAACAAAAACAACAGAAAAAGATGGATAGAGTAATTAAAATACATCATTTTAAGGCATCAGAGAAATATTAAGGCATCTGCATAGAAGGGTTACATCTCAGAGAAAGGAAAAACATTGTGCTAAGTGAATGGAACATATTACCCTGTCTTTCTGAGAGATTCACTGATGCCTAAGAGTCATGACTCAAGAGGTTGAGATGCTGAGTAGTAAGTTGCTACTAAGAAGCTAAGAAGTTCAAAACAGCTTTTTGACAGTCTCATGCATTTGTGAATATTTTTTTAAAAATGAAGCTCAGGGCTGCCTAAGCGGCTCATACTTGATGAATCAAGATACAGGACAAAAAGCAAGCACAGAAAAGTGAAGTCGACATCCCAGACTTCTCTCATCTTCATCACATTTGCCAACCATAAGCAACATGGACTTATATATGAAGAAGTCAAGTTAAAGGGGGGTAATTAAGTAGTTAAGCAGATAATTGGAATTTTTGGCAGTCTTACAGGCTATAAACCTAAATGTTGGAGTTTTATTGACTAAGAAGAGGGACCCCGATAACCCAAGCTTTCAGCTGGCGTCCCTGAAAGATTACATCATAGGAGTAAAAGTAAACCAGAGACAGATTAGAACTTACAAAAAAAAAAAAAGACATTCAACTTTGAAATATTTTATACTCTATTGGATTAAGGTGACTTATTCTTTGACTTTTAGACATGAAGACTCATCTAGAACTTCTAGAACTACTTTATTTAAAATAAGTGCATTAAAAATTACAAAGCTAACCAAAAGACACAAAAAGATAATACTAATAGAAAAAAAAGAGAAATAGTGTCCTTAAAAATAGTTATGATTAATATGTCTAAGAAAGCAGATGGCAAGATGGAGGATGTCACAAGTGAATAGAAATCTTTTTTTTATTTTCCGTTTTGAGACAGGGTCTCACTCTGTCAGCCAGGCTGGAGTGCAGTGGCGTGATCTTGGGTCACTGCAGCCTCCACCTCCATGGCTGAAGGGATTCTGCCAACTCAGCCTCCTGAGTAGCTGGGATTACAGGCATGCACCACCACACCTGGCTAATTTTTACATATTTTATAGAAATGAGGTTTCGCCATGTTGCGCAGGCTGGTGTTGAACTCCTGGGCTCAGGTGATCTGCCTGCCTTGACCTCCCTAAGAGTGATTACAGGAGTGAGCCACCATGCCTGATCAACAAATATTTTAAATACTAAATAAAAATTTGAGACCAAAATATGACATAACTAAAATTAAGAAGGTAAAGATTCTTGTAATACCAGATTTGACAAACCAAAGAGAAGATTAGTTACCTGTAATACAGATTAATAGAACAGAGAAAAAAAATTGATCTGAAACACAGAGAAAAAATAAAATACACAAAAGAGCATTAGTGGCATTTAGTATATAGTGAAAAGGCCTAATCTACGTGACATTAAAGTACCAGAGGAAAGGAGAAAATGAAGTGAAAATAATATTTGAAAAATGAAGAAAGATAATTTTCCAAAAATAATAAAATAAAAACCTTTAACTCAAAAACTAAAGAAGTTCTATAAACCTCAGTTGGGGTAAAGCTATGGAAAACAAAGACAGTGATAAAATCTTAAAGCAGCCAGAGGAAAAGTTATCTTGCTACCAAAGGAGTAACCATAAGAATTATAGCTTATTAGTCAACAGAAATGACGAATGCTGGAAGAAAATAAAAAGGCATTTCTAAAATCCTAAAATAAAGTAACTATAAGAGCAGAATTTGATGCCATGCAGGATAGTATTTTGAAAATTAAGAATAAATAAAGCTGTTTTCGGATAAAAATAAATAAATCTTACAGAAATAATTGAAAACAGATCTACACTTAAATACTGCCATGGTCTTCGAGGAGGAGGAGGTAATTCCAAAGGGAAAAACAGAAATGCAGAAAGGAATCAGAAGTAGCATAGTGGGAGGTTGAATCCCCCTACTACTAAGTTGGGTTTCAGTTTGGTTGTTACTGTGGTTGCTCTCAGTGCACCACATTCCTCAAATTCCTCCAGGCATCCTCTCCGTGGGGGATGGGTTGGTAGAAGGTTATTCTCAAAGTTTCTGTTACACTGCGATTGGCCAAGACTTAGCTAAAATTACAGGCACATACTCTTAAGTTGGGTTTTCAATCTTGTTTTCCTGTTAAGCTAGGTTGCAGTTAGTCCACAAGGACTCAAATATAGAAGTCCTTCTCAGGCCATATTCAGTTTGCTTGTTTCTGTTATACTGCAATTGGCCAAGACTCAGCTATAATTACAGGCACATACTCCTAAATTGTGTTTTCAATCTTGTTTACCTGTTAAACTAGGTTGCAGTTAGTCCACAAGGACTCAAATATAGAAGTCCTTCTCAAGCCATATTTATTTGCTTTAACAGTGGGAAAATTCTGTCGTTACAGCTCAGCCTCAGCCTTAGTGCCCCTGAGTTTGTGGGGTGAAGCTTTCTCAGTAATCTTGTACCTGTCCTGGGGTTAGAGTTTTGCTGTTCTTCATTTCTCCAACCACATTTGATCTTCACTAGTGTTCACATTTGGCCTCCAGTAATTTGATAAATGTTTCAGCTGCATTCTTTTTATCCACTTTCAAGGCGATTATATCTTGGTCTGTGCTATGTGTGCCCTAGGTAATCAAGTACTCATGTTTGTTACTTCTTGGAGGCACCTATCTTTTCTCAGGTGTTAAGCTTCTTGGTTGCTCTGTTGTATGTTGTTATATATTATTATTATGACAGTAATATCACTGCAAAAGGGAAAATACAATTAAGGAAATTAAGGCATTTTAAGATCCCTATAATGTCCAGAAATCAGTATATCCATGCTTCTGCTGCTATATGTCTAGATAAAATAAGCAGTATAATACATTGATCAGTATTCTGTCCAAAGGAAAAATATCCTTTCACTACTGTATTTTTAGAGACACTCATGCTTGGGTTGTAGGACTCTACTAGATGAATTGAATTTCAGTTGGCACTGGCATATAATGCAAAATTATCTGTAGAGTATACCTGAGGTTTTTCTCTTTAACCGGTGGTAAGCAACTCTTCATGATACTATGAGAATAAATTAATGGAGCTAAGACAGTGCAACAGGGATAGATGTCTAGTAGCATGAGTCTCTTAGTCATTAACATTACTTGTGTTTTCTGTGTCTACCTGAGCTCCATACATTTCTACCTGAGCTTCCATACATTTTGCATACAATTCTTATGTGATGATTTCTAATGCTGTGCATGCCCAGCCTTAGAGGTCTGGCAGGTAAGAAAACACTCAGGTAATTGTGGGTATGGAGGGTGATGTAGTTTGGATGTGTGTCCCCACCCAAATCTCATATTGAAATCTAATTCCCAGTGTTGAAGGTGGGGCCTAGTGGGAGGTGACTGGATTATAGTGGTAGATTTCTCATGAATGGTTTAGTACCATCCCCCTTGGTACTATCTTCACAATACTTAACGAAATTTTTCTGTGTGTACCTGTGTGTGTGAGTTCTGGTCATTTAAAAGTCCATAGCACCTTCTCCCTCTCTTGCTTGCTCCTGCTCTGGCCATGTAACATACCTGCTCCCCCTTTGCCTTCCACTATGACAGTGAGTTTCCTGAGGCCTCCCCAGAAACGGAGCAGATGTTAGCATCATGCTTCCTGTATAGCCTGCAGAACCATGAGCCATTTAAATATCTTCTTTTAATATAAGTTACACAGTCTCAGGTATTTTTTATAGCAATGTGGGAATAGACTAATACAGAGAGAAAAAACTAAGTAATGTATGTATCACTTCAAATGACTGCAGACTCTATTAAATGAGTCTGTTTAAAATGTTTGTGTAATTAAAATATATGACAATAATACACAAGAGGATAGAGAAGGGATAAATAGACCTTAAGTTGTTTAACGTCCTTATGTATTATATTGAACTCTAATAAGTCAAAGGTACGTATTTAATCTGTAGGGCAGTGACTTTCAAATTTTACAGTTGTTTAGAATTATATGAAGGGCTTCTTCAAAGAGTGCTATACACCACCCTCAAAGTTTCTCATTTAACTTTTTGAGTGGTAGGGTGGGGTCAAAAGTTTGCATTCCTGCTAAAAATTGCAGATGCAATTTTTTTTAAGAAGACACTTTGAAAACTACTTCTGTAAGGTAAACTATTGAAGTAGTGGTAAAATAATATGTAGTGTATAGCTAGTAGAACAGAAAATACACTAAAAAGAATAATAGTAATAATAATAATAATAATAGGCCTGACTACTCCAAAGTGAGCAAGAAAGGAGAGAAAGAACATAATATGAATGAGTCAAGGACAAATCAAATTGTGACAAGGTAAATTTAAATCCCTAGGAACTACATTTTATTTAGAAAGACTATTCTAATTAAAATGCAAAAATTATAGTATTGAATAAATTATGAAATGAAATTTACAGAGATAAGGTAAAAAATGTCGAAAATAGATATAAAAAAGTTTTACACAAATATTAACCAAAGAAAACTGTGTGAATATGTTTATATCAGATGCAGTAGTCATTAAGGCATGATGCATTTATTAAAGATAAAAAGATTGTTTTCATATTGATAAAAGGTCAGTTTGTCCGGAGAACATAACAACTATAAATTTTTATGCACATTATAAAACCTACAAATACACAAATGAGACATTGTCAGAACTAACTGGGAAATAGAAAAATCTAAAATCAGATTTAGAAGTGGGGCATGGTGGTTCACATCTATAATCCCAGCACTTTGGGAAACCAAGGTGGGCAGATCACTTGAGTTCAGGAGTTCAAGACTAGCCTGGGCAGCATGAGGAAACACGGTCTCTACCAAAAAAAAAAAAAAAAAAAAAAAAATTAGCCAGGCATGATGGTGCGTGCCATTGGTCCCAGCTAATTGGGAGGCTGAGGTGGGAGAAGGCTTGAGCCCAAGAAGCAGAGGTTGCAGTGAGCTGAGATTGCACCACTGCACACCAGCCTGGGTAAAAGAGTGAGACCCCATCTCTAATAGAAAAAAAAAAAAATCAGAGTTGGAGAGCTTAACAGGTCTCTCAGTATCTGACAGTACAAATAATCCAAAATATCAACAATAATTTAGAAGATCTGAAAAGCATGATTAGCAAACTTTACCACGTATAAACAGAAACAACAAAACCTGTAACTGCAGAATGCAGTATACATTGTTTTTAACTGAATACTCATCAGAACTGATTATGTGCTGGCCATTAATGAAGTTTCAACAGATTTTAGTGGATTGAAATGATTTAAAAGTGTATTATCTGGCAATTGTGAAACTGATCTAGAAATGGCTTTAAAAATCTAACTAGAGCATTGCAGTTATTTTCCTGGCTTATGGCTGCATAAGTTCAGTCTGCTTCCTCCTTCACATGGTCTTCTATCTGTCTTTTCTTCTGTTACTTAAGGATACTTGTCATTGGATTTAGGAGCTCACCTGGATAACCTAGGGTGATATCATTTTGAGATCCTTAATTAATTACTTCTGTCCAACCAAAGTCACTTTTAAAGAGTTTAAGATATGAAAGTATTTTGGGGAGTCATCTTTCAACCACTACAAAGATTATAAAGTTCTAGCAAGGCTGATGAAAAACAACCAAAAATAATAAGGTACAAATTACCAACATCAGGAATGTAAAAAAATAATTGCAGATCCTTAAAATATTACAAAGATAAGAAGAGGATATTATTAACTACTATATGCTGATATTTGAAAAGTTTGATGAAATGGAAAAAAATTCTTTGGAAAACATTACTTACCCAAACTGGTATAAATGATGTAAAAAGAAATTGAAATACGTTTAGTCCTATATGTTTGGGGACATTTAATTTTGTAATTAAAATCTCTAACAAAAAGAAATCTCCAAGTGCTTGTGGCTTCAAGGGCCATTTCCCCCCCAAGTATTTAATGAAGGAAATAGTTCTAATCTTACTCAAATACACACAGAGATTAGAAAAAGTAGGAAACAGCTCTTGTTTTGTGAGGCCAGCATACTCTTAGTATTATTGCAAAAAGATACTTACATGACAATTTTTCATGATAAAAAATGCAAAAAAAACTGCAACAGAATATTAAGAAATTGCATCTGTATAGGTAGTAAAAGGATAATGAATAATGTCTGACTTCACTATATTCCAAACTATATTACAGAAATGTAATTACTTAACATTCAAACAATAAAATTCATAACTTTTAGAAATAAAGTAGAAAATTCCTATGGTCATCTCACTAGGTATGAAAAAGTTATAATATTCAATACTCATTAGTGCTGAACAAATTGGGTGTGAAAGCAAACTTTCTGATAAAGAGTATCTACAAAATATCTATAGCAAACATCATTTGAATGAAAATAGTAAAAGATTTACCACAGAGATTAGGTAGGTAGCAAAAATATTTGCTCCCATTGTTCTTATTCAACTTTATCCTGGAGGCCTTAGCCAGTGCAATAAGATAAAAAAGTAAACTAAGGCATAAAGATTGAAAAGAGGAAAAATTGTCATTATTTACCAATGAAAGTTTTGTACACATGTGTCATGGACTTATGTTCTCCCCAAATTCAGATACTGAAGCCCTAACACCCAACATGACTATATTTGGAGATAGGGGCTTTGAGAAGGTAATTAAGATTCAATGAGGTCATAATGGTGGGGCCCTGAAGAAGAGACACCAGAGCCATTTGTTCACTCTGTCTCTCTCTACATGCATGGAGAGGACAGGCCGCATGAGGACATAGAAAGCAGGCAGTTGTCTCCAAGCCAGGAGACTCACTAGAAAGAAACCAGGGCTGCACCTTAATCTTGGAGACTTTCAGTTTCCAGTGCATGAAAAAATAAATTTTTGTTGTTTAAACCACCTAGTCTGTGGTATTTTGTTATGGCAGCTCAAACAGACTAATCAGCACGGAAAATCTAAAAGGCTCTACAGAAGTAGTAATTGAATTCGGTAAAATTGCATGACATTACACCAATATACAAAAATCACTTTCATACTGATAGACCAAAAGCAGAAACTCATGAACATTTTTAAATGATACCATTGGTAATAGTACCTGAAATACGAAATACCTAGAAATATGTGTAATATAGGAATTATAAATGTGTAAACAAAAAACTACAAAATATTAAAGAAGTCATAAAGGGGTATATACCATGTTCAAGTATTAGGAGTCTCATTATTATTACCACAGAAATAAGACTTCTTATCAAACATTTAAAGATTCAGTGTAATCATAATAAAACAATTTGTCATATTTTGATAGAAATTTAAAAGCTGATCTTAAAATATATTTGGGAATACCAGGGGCCGGGAATTGCTAAGAAAATCAAGACAGTTTGAGATATCAATATTTATGAAGGTTTAATAATTAAGATGTGTAACTTAGGCAAGTAGACCAATTGATCAAAATAAAAAATATAGATATAGTCCACATGTATACAGTCACTTGATCTATGATAAAGGTGGGATTTCTGCACAATGAGTAAAAAATGGTCTTTTCAATAAATGATTAGAAGTCAAGTAGATATGCATAAGAAAAGACTGACTCTTGATCCTTATTTCACGCCATATACAAAAGTATATTTCTTTAGAATGAGTGTATATATATGTGTATACACATATATATATACACATATATGCACACATATATATATACGTATATATATATATATGCACACACACAAGTACACATACATACAAATATATCTTGGGGGGGATGTAGAAACAATAAAGTTTCTAGAAGTTAATGTAGAAAAATATTTTAACATTATTAGGGTATACAAATACTCAGAGCACATAAAAAGAAACCATAAAGGAAAAATTGGTAAATCAGGCAACATTGGAATAAAAATTTTTGGTCTTCAGAATATACCATTGAGAAAGTAAAAAGGCAAGAAACAGGGTAGGAAAAGATATTTTAATACATACATATGAATAAAAACACATATCCAAATTATTTTTTTAAATGCCTCTAAATACTAAGATAAGGATAGAAAACTCAATAGAAAGGTAAGTAAAAAGAGTTGAAGAGGCATTTCACAAAGTTATCCACATGGCTGGTAAGCATAATGAAAGGATTTTATCCTCATTACCCGAAAGGGAAAGACAACACAGCAAGTTACTCTTACATCCCTGAAAGAATGGCCAGAATTAAACAGTTGAATAATACTAAGTATTGGCTGAGATGTGAAGCACATTATACACTTGTTAGTGGGGCACAAATTATTAGGATTGCTGTAGAAAACCATTTGGTAGTATGAAAATTGTCAGAATCAAATGGAGCCACTTGTATCGAAACCCTGAAAAATGGGAACAGGCAAGGCCATGAAGGGAGGATTCTCATGCAAGTATGCCTGGTAATAGGAACTTTCACAGAAGACTACATAAACCACAACATTGCATAAATGCCACAGCAACTCTTACACACACACAAAAAATGCTTCTATGAGGACATCTGCCCAGCAACTGCCTGTTCAAACTTGGACTGACCTCAAACTTGTTATTAATCCTTACAGCCAGGATAATTGTTTCAAAACAACTCATGTAACTCTCCTCATTTTTCCTTTAAAAACCCTTGTCTTCCTTTACCTCCCTGAATGTACCCATTATATTCCCACTGCAATGCTCAATCCCAAATAAATATCATTTTCTTTTAGACAGCCACTTTGTTATTTGGGCTTTACAGTAGTATATACTAAAGCCAAACAAGCTCCTGCCATGTTTTCCAACTTATCTCCCCCGCTAAGCATATCTCCAATAGAAATGTAGTCATATGGGCAACAAAATACATGCACAAACATTTTTATTGAAGCCATCTTTGTAGTAGCTAAAACCTGGAAACAACTCATATGTCCATATAATAGACTAGAAAAATAAATAGTGCTGTGTCATATAATGAAATAATATACAACAATGAAAATGAACAAATTGCTTCTCATTACACCACCACCTATGAATCTACAAACACAATGTTGAATGAAAGAAACCTGATACAAACCAAAAAGACAAAACTAATCTATGATGATGGAGATAAAAACAGTAGTTACTTTTGGGGAAAATGGATAGTGACTTGGAGGAAGGCCAAGAAGTTTTATGAGATGCTGGTAATACTCTCTTTTCTGATCTGAATGATAATTAAATGGATGTATTAATTTTGTCAAGACTTATCGAGCCCGTATATTTAAAATGTGTGTATTTTTGTATGTATGTTATACTTCTATATAAAATGATGATGACTTCATCCTTTTCAGGACATCTAGTACAATTTGGGATTCATTAATTTGCCCAATATTTATTGAGCATCTGCAGTACACCAAAACACTGAGCTAGGCCTAGGATTTACAGTTGTGAATAAAATGTAGTCTTTACCTTCATGGAGCTTATATAGCTTTATTAGTAGTTTTCTGTAGTACACCCATATAAAATTGGCATGGTTAAACAAAAGCCATTATATAGCTGAAACAAGATGCTAATGTCTTCAAATCATGTACAGTTAAAATGATATTCATAATAGAGCCTGCATAACAGTTAAGGTAGCTATCATTATCTTGAAGTGGATATCCTTCATCTGCCCCTCTGATCAATTTTCCAGTTTTCTCCTCTGCATCAGGAATCCGATTTGTATGGACTACATCAGGTATCTGTAAACTGTTGCCTCATTAGGTAACTAAGGTTTTATTGACACAGTAACACCCATCATTTACATAATGTCATTGGCTGTTTTCAAGAGACCATGACTTGCATGTCAAAAGTATTTACTATCTGACTACAGAAAATAAATTACTGAACTCTGGACTGTGGTAGGCTTCCTTGCCTTCACAGTTCCAGTTTCATTGGTCAATGGAGAACACAGCTAGAGATTAGAAGAAGAGGAAAAACTGAGGTCTATGCAAGGTCTCCTTGAGCTAAAATGTCCCTCCATCAAAGTTCTTAGCTCTTCTTACGGCAATTCTCTCTTAATCTCTTCCTCTGGGTCAGGTACCTCCATACACCTTCATTTTTTCCCATATAGTGATGGTAATATCTCTGCACTATCTCTTGTAGTTAACAAACAGCTCTGCACTTTTTGCATATTGTCCCTTTATTGAACCTTCCTCAAATTATTCTAAACTGTATGAGCCGTATGTTTCCCAAGAGTATACTAGCTGATAATTTATTAAGCACTTACTCTTTGCCAGGCACTGTTAAGAGCTTAATTTCATCATGTAATTTAAACCTGATAAAATAACTCTTGTGAGGTAGAATTATTATCATTCCTTTTTTACAAATGAGGCAGCCAATGTTGAAGTTTGGAGACTTTACAAAGTTCACACAGCTAATGAGAAGCAGACAGTCCTAGGACTTGAATTCAGTGCTGTTGATGAGAACCTCTAGAACTGAATACCATAACCATTCTCAATAATCTTTGCTTTATAATTTTCATGATAATCCCTTATTACCTTGGTGCTTAGATTAAAAAATAATTCTTAACTATGACTTCATTTAATTATTACCCTAACAGTAGATCTGAAAGTATTTTCCCATTATTACAGATAAATAGAGGCCAATGCATTTTAAATGACTTTCTCAAAAATACTAGAGGATACAATTTAATCTAGCCAAGGGTCATGCCTCTAGATTCCATACTATATATGACTGTATAATCATCCTTTATCAAATGCATATACTCATCTGTTTTAAATGATACTTGGAATGGCACTTATACCACTGAGTTATCATCTGGGTAGAGTAATGTGATGAAAATGTGGTAGATATTATGTTTTCAAGACAGAGAGGTGGACGGTTAGGAGAAAAAGCTGTGGCTGAAAAAAATAAAACGTTTAGCCTGTTTTCCTAGCCCTAGAGTATTACAAATTAATTGATTCAAACCAAATATGAGAAGTAGAGAAGAAATGTCCTTCCATGCTGCTGGGAGTTGATTGATGAGGAGCAATGTCTCAGCCAAGTTGCCAACTGATTTCTGTCTAACCCTTGGTTTCCTATAGTTCACAGAGTCCTAAGACAAGAGTCAGCCTTGAGTTGCTGCTAGAGACCACAGATACTCTGAATTCCAACTTTAATTGGCCTTCTGAGAAGACAAAGAGCCACAGGTCCCCAACAGGTCCTAGCTACTTCCTTCAGCCCCAAGGCAGGGCACTCTATGGATTTCAATAAAAGCTCGTCCCGTTTGTCCATGAACACATTTTATGTCACCAGGTTCATGTTGTGGGCACAGATGCTACTAGTTGCCTCTTCCACATTTAGAGAATGTATATTTTAAGAAGATCTGTTAAAAGCAAATACACAAATCCCTAGTCTTATTTGTTTTTTCAGTGTAAAGATGGTACTTTTTAAAAAGAACTGACTTCTCTTAAGACAAAACCTCAGGTTATATGTGAGTGTGTGTGTGATGTGTGCATGCGTGTGTATGTGTGTGTACCTATGTGTATTTAAATCCTTTATCTTTGATCATATCCTCCCTACCAGACCCATTTTTCCTGGGATTTGGGTGGAGTGGGAGAGGTGGGGAGAGCATCTGGTTTGAGCAGCCATTTGCGAAGACAACATTCTACCTAACCATGTGACAGGCAGCCTTTTGTCATGTGTCCATGCCAATAACTAATGAGGAAAACACATTTATGTGTTAGTTTAAATCCTGGAATGGATCAGTTCAATCATGGTAGATAGTTGTAACATCAACATTGTATCTCCCACCATGTATGATGAGTAAATGAATTTCAATTTTGGGTCCCCCCAAAAAAATGCTAGAAACTTTCTACTTTTGTCTCTAGAGAGGTCTTATTTCCAGGACTTACTAAAATGCTATATTTTTACCTATTTCTATTGAGTTTATGTATTTCCAGTGGAACTTGCCAGTTGGCCCATCAAAAAGTCCAACCGCCTGTCTGCCTGCCAGCTGATCAGTCAGGCAAAAATGCAGGTAGTTCAGGGGCAAGAAGCTCAGTCTGTATCTGGATGAAGCATAACAAATATGACTGGACAGATCTGGACACAGGCTTAAAGAATGTGGGTCACTGGGTCCCAATATGTTAAGAGCAAACACTGGTATTCTATGGGATATACTGAGATACCTCATATTTAAAAATCTCAAAGTTGGCATTTCTCCAATTCCCAGAAAATACTAAAAGTGACAATGATTTATTTATTAACTTAAGCTTTTGTTCAACACATTTTTTAACCAAACCATTAATACCTATACCTCTTATGTGCTAATAAAAGTGCTCATTGAAGACATAACAAATTATCCGGTAGCCATATATTTAATGGAAAAAGCTAGAAAATTGCTAATTTTGTCTGACAGCTTATTTTGTGAATACACATTTATGGTTGCTCTTTGATATGTATTAACTACATCATTGTAGTGATGGTTAAGGTTTTCTTCTAGTCCTAGAAACTACATGATGAGGGAGTTCTGAGGAAGGCAATTGCCCTACTGTAGGATGGAGAAATTAAGTCCTTTTTCCATAGAGGAGATAGCTCTGGAGCCAGATCTAAAAGGATTGTCAGGATTTTGAGAACTAGAGAGGAGGGTTGACCAGCAGGAGTCCAGGTGGGAGAGTAAAACTGTGCCTGTCATATATGGAAGGCTACTCAAGCTAAAACATCTGGAGTGGAAGGCTCATTGCAGGTGGTGAGCAATAAGAATAAAATGTTTGCTGAATTCTTGTGTAAGACATCTCTACATGATTTGGGATCTTGGTACTTCTGGGAGCCTCAGATATTTACCTCCTGATATCAGGACATATTTAAACTGCTTGATGTCTTCATTGAGTGGCTTTGGCTAAGAGGCCAAAACTCAAATGTTCTTCATTAATGCCAGAGCTGGATCTCATCCATTATGATGACCTTGCCAGTCTTCTGGACCCTGGGACCATACTAGCCGGCATCTGAGCCTGAGATCTACTTCCCAGCTAAACTACCAACATACTTGGCCAAACTACGCTTTCAAAATGACAAGATGTAAGAAGTCTGAAGATTGCACCTTCTGAGCTTCAGAATTTCAGGAACGCTCATAAAATCTCTGCCTATTACAAACCATTCTCTCCATCAATGGAAATAAGTAATCATTTCAAATTTCTCCTTTGAGGGTATTGTGAAAATGTACATCTGCTTGCCTGCTACTTTGCCCAGCTGACCATTAATAGACTTGAGTTTTCTTCCAATCTATCATGATATGAAAGGTCATCAACCCTGAAACTTTCAAAAGCAGGGACTTCCTGGCAAGAGATTTGTTGGTGGGAAAATTGAAAAAACCAACGTGTACTCTGACATTCTACAGTGGCATGGACATAATACAAATTTACTCCTATTTTTCATAATTTTATTCCATAAAATTACCATTGTTTTGTAATAGTGACCCAGATGGTAAGCATTTTGCATAGAAAGAGGATGGAAACATCTTCTGATAAGACGTGAAGCAAGCCAAGGCCTCATTTTCTTTCCTTTTATGGAATTATGGCTATAGATATATTTTCCCTCTCTCTTTCAAGGTATGGAAGGCTCCTTGAAGGCTGAGTGAAGTTTCCATTCTCTTTGCACTAAAACTCCTGTTTTAATTTTTAGCACAGCTATCATAGTGCACTGACATATCCACTTATTTGCCCACCTGCCCCTTTGGGGAAGGAACCTAGTTTATTGATGATTATGCTGCCATTGGAATAAAACTGAATTTTTCATTAGAATTGCAAGGCATGCCTGATTAGCCTTCTGCTACATCTACCACCTCATCAGCACTTTCTCATTTGCTTGGTACTTTAGTCTACACTGGCCTTATTCAAGATCCTTGAACTCTTCAAAGGCTTTATTTATTGTTGTTGTTGTTTGAAATTCTATTCCATTTACCAAAATCTCTGTATTTTGAAGCAGTATCTTAATAACTACAGAATGCAAGTATGTAACTATGAAAATGTTGATGGTAATAATAACAATGATGATGATATTTTTAGGTTATGATTTTGTGCAAGTCACTGTGCTAGGTTTTCCAGTGGATTTCCTCATTTATTCCTATATCAACTTTATGATGTAGATATTGATATTATTGTCTTAATTTATAGATGAGAGAACTGAAGCATAAAGAGAATAAGGCAGGTTCTGAAGGACAAACAGTTAGTGCTGAAACTGTGTGTCAAACTTAAGAAGTCTACCTCTAGAAAGTTGTTCTCAAACCATTCTTCTGTAGTGCCTCTTACAGTACAGGCCTTTCTGGGCTTTAGAGAATGCCTTGGTCTACTCAAGGCTCTAATCTATTTAAAGTGTCTTTCCTGAAGTGGAGGTGAATGATAACTCTTTCTATCAATCTATCATGGATAAAACTCCTACATATGATGGGAGGCTGAGTCCAAATCAGCTTACTGTTTTCTACACAAGGCATATGCGTCTATGTCTTAAGAACTGCCTGCAGAATCTCTTTCTCTGCCTCTCATTACTTTCTCAACCGTAAGAACTTGCTCAGTCTTGCTGACACCAAGTGTTTTGTCTTTAATTTTGACTAAAATTTTGTCTAGTCTCTCTTTTGGTTAAGTGCTTTTTCTGACTGTTTTTACTGTATTTTCTAACCTCTTGTTCTGAAGTTATGGGCTAACTTCCCATACATATAGTCACTTAATTCTAAATCCTAAAATCCCTATCTAAGTCTGATTTTCCAGATCCTTGCTTGTGCAGGATGAAAATAAAGGTATTATAAATGATTACATATGTTTGTCATTTTCAACAGGGTTGTTCTACCAAGTTCTAGAGTGCATTCACATTTGAGCTCCAACATAATTGACGTTAAAATGGACAGTTTTCTTCAATGATTTTCTTCATTACCAGATAGGATAATTTGCACTGTGACATTTCTCACATCACTCTATGAAAAAGAAGCAGAACTGGATCATGGTTAAAAGCATGTGTTTTGCAATAGGACAGATATGGGTTTGAAGGCAAGCTTTGCAGTTGGTAACTACATCCCTCAGCAAGCTACTGAAACCTCTCTAAGCCTCAGTGTTCTTATCTGAGAGGTAAAGATAATGCCAGTGCTAACCTCAAAGAATTATCATAAAGTTATAAGATAATGCACATGAAGTCTTTACAATATTTCCTGAAACCTATTCAATGAGCAGTTGACATTATTATGTGAAGTTCTCTTTTAAAAGGTTAAGGCCACCAAAAATTTTGGTCCAAAAAGGCTAATGTCCATTATCTTTGTTATTTTGAACCACCATTTTTGTCTACAAACAACAGTTATGTGAGCTAGTGATCAATTTACAATCAGAATTAACTAAATGGAGAGGATGCGGATTTTTAAATGGAACACTTGAGACTCCTAAGTCACTGTCACTGTATACTATATTTTGGTAATAAAAGACAAACTACATAGTTGCTTCTATCTGTGGTGTCACCTTCAGGGGATTGCTTCAGCTTTATTGGTTGAGAAAGTGAATTTCATTAGCTCATTCTGGGATGACCAAAGATATTAGTTGTTTTCAGGGAAATAACACATGTCATTCAAACTAACATAGCCTGGAGCTAAACCAAAATACTTTTCCTAAAATGTAAATATGATCATTTCATTTTCTTCCTTGGCACTCATCAGTGGCACCCATCAATGTCTTCCCATTTGTCTCAGGAAAGGTACTAATATCTTAACCTACAAAATTCTCCTGTGCTATCTCCTGTGAACCTGGCCACCCTCATGTCTTTCCACTTAGCCTTTGCAAATGATACTCTGAGCATAGTGAACTTTTGACACTTGGTAAAATTGATCATACTTCCAGTAGACTATGAGTCTTTCCAGACGCTATTCATTGATCTTAGAATACCCTGCCCCCTGCCTCTTTTTTCCAGAATCACTCCCACTAATCCCTTAGTCCAAATTAAGTATAATTGCTTCTGGAAAGTCATTGTCATCCGCATATCTCTGGTTAGGTTCCCTTGCACCCTGCATTATCCCACTGTGCTGTTATTGACTGTTGACTTACTTTTTCTAACTGAATGTAAGTTCAGTGAGGGCAGGGATCTTGTCCATTATGCCTACCACTCTATGTCTAGAACTCAAAATGTACATGAAAAATATTTTCTACTGAATAAATAGGAATAAATAAATACAATTTTTGTAATGGGAGAAATCTTTGTCAATCAGAACTTGGTGTCTGCAAGTAAGACTCTCTGTACCATTTCAACAGGTTTACTCTCAACCTGCTTTTTGTTGAGTGAGCTTACCCAGCAGGGTTTAATTATGAAGCAATTGCATACTGAGTGCAATTTAAATATATCTATACAGTTTTATAAGCCTGATGATTTACCCTTCCCTATTGCAGGTATTTGTTTCAAAATCTGGGATCATCTAATTTAGAATCAGTCTGTTTTTTTCTCTGTCTCTGTGTTGCACCAATTTGTTAAATGCTTTTTCACTGGACTGTGAAGTCTAGTCATTTCTTCCATACTAGCTTTAAGCTCATCAGTTCAGGTACAGAATTATATCTTAGTGACTATGCATGACTCAAGCTCCTCGAAGTAAGATCATCTTCTGATTTTAAGTAGGACCACTGAAATTCCTCTACTTTTACTACCCAATTTTTAATCTTTTCATTTTTACTCATTTTAACTTTTTTTTTTAGGTTTGGGGGCACATGTGCAGGTTTGTTATATAGTTATATTCATGTCACAGGGACTTGTTGCACAAATTATTTCATCACCTAAGTACTAAGCCTAGTATCCAACAGTTATTTTTTCTGCTCATCTCCCTCCTCCCAACCTCCACCCTCAAATAGACCCCAGTGTCTGTTGTTTCATTCTTTGTGACCATAAGTTCTCATCATTTAGCTCCCACTTATAAGTGAGAGCATAGGGTATTTGGTTTTCTGTTCCTGCATTAGTTTGCTAAATAAATGGCCTCTAGCTCCATCCATGTTCCCACAAAAGACACGATCTCATTCTTTTTTATGAGTGCCTAGTATTCCATGGTGTATTATGTACCACATTTTCTTTATCCAGTCTGTCATCGATGAGCATTTAGGTTGATTCCATGTCTTTGCTATACGAATAGTGCTGCAATGAAGATTTGCATGCATCTGTCTTTATGGTAGAATGATTTATATTCCTCTGGGTATATACCCAGTAATGGGATTGCTGGGTCAAATGCTAGTTCTGCTTTTAGCTCTTTGAGGAATTGCCACACAGCTTTCTACGATGGGTGGATTAATTTACACTCCCACCAACAGTGCCTAAGTGTTCCCTTTTCTCTGCAACCTTGCCAGCATAAATTATTATTTTTTATTTTTTTAATAATAGCCATTCTGACTGGTTACTACCTAGTTTTTTAAAAGACCAATTTCTAGCTACTTTGTTTTTTTGTCATTGCTAACTGATGATTTGATGACTTCTTCCTTCACTTGGCATGCTCCATTCACATACCTAGTAAGTGACCTTGGCTTTGGTCCTCAATTCAGTCTTTGCCTCTGGGACTGAACCTGAAGTTAAATCACTGCTTCTGTCCCCATGGACTCTTTGGTCATGCCTCATTGACACTAGCCAGCTAATTTTGGTATATCCCTATGTGTCTCTCCTTCCTGAAACTCAGTCTAAATGAATGGCTTTCTCAGATTGAAAAGAACCTTTCTTCACTAATGAAAGAGGATGAGCTCTGCTACACTGTTAGAATTTCTAAATAAGATTCTATTTCATGTATATTTTAGGCAGGCTGATTCTCAATGGGAGTCATTATCTCAGTAATGAAGGGGTTAAGGGAATAAGGCCTGAAGTCACACAGGCCTTCAATACTAGCTATGTGACTTTGGGGAAATCATTTCTCCTCTCTAAGCCTAAGTTTCTCCATATATAAATTAAAGATAAAAATAATAGTACTTAACATATAAGGTTGCCATAACATTAGATGATGCTTATAAAGCTCTTATCCCAATGCCTGCACAGACTAAATAAACAGTACAGGTATTATTATTTTTATTATTATTAATAGTCGACTATGTTAAAATACTACAATGGAACTCCCAGTCTCTAACCCAGTATTTCCAGTCTGGCAGTAAATCCTGAAAACTAATTTGGGTGATGAAAATATCAATAATATTAGAGCCGATATACTGGTCATAATGACAAAAAGAACTGGTGTATGGGTATCAATTGGTTGCTTAAGGCCGAAGACAACATGGCTGCTTTAGTGACACCTAAATTCCCAGGGAGAATCCTAAAATTCAACAAAAATGACCCTGTTCATACTCAGGTCCAAAGCCTGTCTCAGGGAATACATTGCCTTTATGAGATGACATTGGAAAAAACAAAATAACCCTTTGGCATTTGCATTATGAAATCAAAGGACCAGATGTCATCGTAAGTGATTTGTGTTTATTTGTGTGTGTATGTCCCTGAATACAGGACATGTACTATTGATTTTCAACCAACAGTTGCACAACGGCTTCTACAGCCTGACCTTGGATTATCTGAGTTGCACATAAAAAAGTTCCTTAGACTTTTTATCACATCATGATTCTACCCAGGCACAAGGAGGAGGGAGATGAGGATGTAAGGACAACTTCAAAGCTCTATGGAAAATTAATAGCTTTTTGTATTTCTTCTTGTTAACAAGGTGGATAAGAGGAGAGACATCTAATTAGAGGCTGGAAGTGTGGAATGGCAGAACTGTAGAGGATTTTGACTCAGTTGATGCAATCCCTCATTTTACAGAAGAGAAATCGCAGGCCCAGTAAAGTGGGTCACTGGCTCAGATTCATGTGCTACACAAGAGCCAGATCTGTAACTCAGCTCTTCAGACTTTAGGTTTAGTTGTTATTAGTTAAAATCTTTATATTACTTCTCTTAAGTCTTTAAAGTACAGTACCACTGGAATATATTAGTGCAGGACTATCAATCAGTAACTTTTATAGGACAGTAGTTAAGAGCATAGGAACTGACATCAAGCAAACCTGGGTTCCAGTCTTGGTTCTACTGTTTGCTACATGACTTCAGACAAGTTACTTAACCCCATTTGTCATAATTTTCTTCATTTGTAAAGAGTAAAATCATAGTTTACATCTCCTTTTATTTTTGTGACAGTTAAATGGGATAATAAAGATAAATGATCAAATATACATAACATAAAATTTACCATTTTGAACCATTCTTAGTTAGATGGTCCTGTGGCATTAAATATATTCACATTGTTGTCTAACACTAGCTTTTGATTTAAAATATTTTAATATAGATATATTACTATGGTTTGAATATTTCTTTCCGCCCAAAATTCATATGTTGAAATAGTAAACCCAACATGAGAAAGGGCCTTTGCAGAGTGATTAGGTAAAAGGGACAGAGTTCTCATGAATACGATTCTTGCTTTTCTGAAAGAGATCCCAGAAAACTTTTTTGTTCTTCCAACATGTGAGGAAAAGCTAGAAGGGAGCATTTATGAACAAGAGTGTGGGCTCTCGCCAGTCACCAAATCTTTTGGCACCTTGATCTTGGACCTCCCGGCCTCCAGAACTGTGTGAAATAAATGTGCGTTGTTGATAAGCCTCCCAGTTTATGATATTTTCTGAAGCAGGTCAATCTGACTACAAAAAGTATTTCTTTTTGGTAAAAGCTTCTACATGCGGCTTCTATAAAGGGATCAGGGATCTCATAAGGTACTGAATTCCATAAATGTAGAAAGACTTTTCAAAGACTTCATATGCCCCCCCACAAAAAAACTACTACAATTCACCCCCTTTGTTGTGCAGTATCAGATTACACAGATGATATTTAAATTTCAAACTACAACAGTACCAGATGTTTCTACCTAACATAGTGCAGTTATTTTGTACACAAAATAAAATGTGCTTTCCTTTACCCTAAAAAGCAGGGAGGGTCATGTTTATAGCAGGTATCTCATTAGTGGGTATTTCATTCCATGTCATAGCCGATCCACTCCATAGTGCAAGCATCTCTCTTACATGGCCCCTGTGACTTGGTGTATCCAGTGGTATGTGAAATATCTTTGGAAAATCAAGTTGCCTTATGGAATCCAACCCAATATTTGTTTAGAGTCCCTAAAGCACTGTGCTTAAGATTGCAGACTCTGAAACCCAAACTGCCTGACAACAACTTGAGCTCCATCATATTCTTGCTTTCTGACTCAGACAACTTACCAACTGATTTTTGCCTCCCCATTTTTTTTTTTTGGTAAGTATCTATGTGCTACAATTCTTAGAAATACTAAATGGGCTAATAGATGTAAAGTCCCTGGAAAAAGGCATGGGATAAAATAAGCTCTAACATATATGTATTTGATAATCTGTTACTATGTCGATTCTGACTCTAGTTCCATGATGAGCCCTTTGATATTCTCTACCTTCTAGAGTAAATTGTAATGATAACTATCAATAACATATCTGATATAAAATAGTAGAATAAAGGAAGAAGAAAACAAATAAATTTATTTCAGGTAAATAAATAGCAAGAAATAAACTGTGGGCAGGCATAGTGGTCCTTATTTCCCCTTTAGTCACAGGGTAGAGTCATGGCTGGTATTTATACTTCCTGCCTCTACCACCAAGCCCATATTTCCTTTAAACCAGCTGCTTCAGTGTCAAGGTCACCTGGTATCCCAAGACCCGGAATTCATTCTCTACCAAAGCATAGTAGGAAATTAAAAGTGATTTTTAACGTAAAGAGATCATGCATTTGTTTTAAAATGCAAGATGTCTCCACCAGGATCTCTCTAGATTCCTTCTAAAGAGAACATCTTGATCTGTCATTTGCCTTGCTGAACTTATCTCTGTATCCACAACACAAATGGACTCACATAAAACTCCCAATAATATTTCTTGAAGGGAAATCCTCAACAATTAAAATGTAAACCATGTGAGGGTAGGCTTTCCTTGGTTTCATTTACTACTATACCCTCAATACCAAAATCAATACCTGGTGCAAAATAGGTTCCCATAAAATATTCTTCAAAAGAATAAACAAATATACAAAATAAATGAAACTTAAAAAAGAATTATTTGATAGCATGAAAGTTCAGGAGTGTTGATGTGGGTGAAAGTAAATAAAGGTAGTTGGGCATTTCTCCTTCCACATCTTAAATACTGAGTATTTCAAGGAAATGTGATTTGCTTATGGTTTATTCAAGGCCTTTGTGCTACAGTTAAAGTTTTACCATAAATTCTGGTTCGAAATATTAGGTAATATTTTCAGAAGGTGATGCATGTCTAGAAAGATAGATATTGGGTTGAATTCTGTTTTACCATAAATTCTGGTTCAAAATATTGGGTAATATTATCAGAAGGTGATGCTTGTCTAGAAAGATAGATATGGCATTGAATTCTGTAGGTGACCATGATAGCCTTCTTTGACAATGAATACTCAAATTATATTTCATTATTTAATATTGTGTGCAAATTGGGAGAAAGGAAGCTTTCTTAGTCTTTTAAACTGCTATAACAAAATATCATAAACTGGGTAGCTGATAAACAACAAATATTTATTTCTTACAGTCCTGGAGGGTGGGCAGTCTAAGATCAAGGGACCTGCAGATTCAGTGTCTAGTAAGGGCCTGCTTTCTGTCTCATAGACACTGTCTTCTCTCTGTGTCCTCACATGGTGGAAGGGGCAAGGAATCTCAGTCTCCCTCAGGCCTTTTTTTTTTTTTTTTAAATAAGGGCACTAATTGCATTCATGAGGGCTTTGCCCCCATGACCTGATCACCTCCCAAAGCCGTCACCTCGTAATGCTATCATTTTGGAGGTTAGGATTTGAATATATAAACTTTGGCAGTCACAAAATTCAGACCATAGCAGAGGTCCTCATGTGATTTATGACCTGTCTCTAAGGGGAGTTAGTGCAAGGCCCTGTTGTTCTGTTAATGACTCTTGTTGGCTTCATCAGTGCTTTCATTTTTTTTTCATATTTTGGATATTCCCATTTATATGAGTAAGTGAGAAGAAGGTATCATTTATAATCTAATAGAAGATAAATCCTTTCTGTTATTTTTGAAGACAATTTCAGCTTACAATTTTATAGAAAGGATGAGAAATAAGTTTGGAAACTCTTTAGGAGAAGCAAAAGTCAGTTTTGAGTTACCCAGAATTTCTGGATATATACAAGAATTTATGAAATTTTCAAAAGAGGCCATCTGGATTAAGGGGGTGTAACAGAGGAAACATTTAAATTTTAGAAGGATGTGTTATTCTTTTTAACATATTGTGTCTACTTGCCAAAATGTTGGAGGTAACTTAGAATCGTAGAATATATATCTTGAATTTTTTTCAGACCAACCAAGCCCAATCCCAGGTTAAAAAGTGGAATCATGTTAATACTAATTACTCAAGGTTAGTCGGCTTTTGTTATTACTCGTGCCATGTGACCAAGCTCTGTAACATCTTCAGTTAGAGATCCCAGGCTGTTTCTCACATAGCTTCACAAATATGAAAATACTTAAAACATGGACTCCTCAGTTGTCCCATAGGAAATGAGACACAGCCTCTGCAAAGACTATCTGATTTGTTGAGCCACTGCTTCTTGTGGATTCACTGTACGCCTATACACATATCCTAAAACCATATTTACTTAAGCTATTTTATGTGTGAGCCTGATGGCTTATCTGTGCTCAAGTAAAACACACACACACACACACACACACACACACACACACACACACACACATATTATATGCTTTGTTCTCTCCCATCATTGTGGTAGATGGGATAAGTTTATTTTTATGCTATCCTCTGGGTCTCAAAATGTGTGAAATAGTAAAAAAGCCGTTGTGCTACTTCCCTAAACTAAAAACACTAAAAAGATATCAAAATAAAGACAACTGGAAGGGGTTGTAACTTGAATTTAACAATTACTGGGTTTGTAAGAAGGGATCTAAGCATCCTGTAATCCTCAGAGTCTCATTGTGGAAGGAAGTTCAGATGATAGAAATCCAAAATTGGTTTAAGAAGAATTTTGTGCTTTTCCAGTGAAAAGATCTCATCTTCAAAGATGGCACCCAAATGCTGCCATTTTTCTACTCTGTTTTCTCTTCTTGCCTTCTGAGGAGGTAATTTTTTTTTATAATCTATATAAGCCACGAAGCTCTTTGAAAGTATATCTGTAGGAATTATATCATTTCAATTATACCAGTGAATAACCAAGAATAATTAAAAGTTCAATTCAGATATTGGATTCTCACAAAACACAGGAAATGGCATATTAATTTATGTTTAAGCAAAACTTTTAATGTCGCCTCTATCAATTCTGTTTTGGTCTCTTGTACACTGCAGTGGTTCTCAAGTTTCCTGTGCCTTTTTCGTGAAGGCAACCGCCACACTCCAGGCTTTGTCTCCAATTAGATGCTAATTGTGGGGTCTGGGTGCTCTGGTTTCTCTCCTTGCTCTTTTGTACAGCTCACTGTCATTCCTCTGCCTTTCTGTATCTACGTCAATTAGTGGAACAGAGGAAATAAGCAGCATGCCTTTGTTTCCCTATAATCATCTTCCTCTCTTCCCTAGTTGGTAAGGCATATCTATAAAATATACGTGTTTCTCTTATGTATTGATGTGGACTTGGGGTATCAACTCAGGTAAAGTTTTTAGTGCTAAATGCTCCCTAAGGTTGAGATGCTTAAGTGTTTATGGGCAGCTTCTGAAAGTCACATAGTTCTAACAGAATAAATAGAAGAGGAAAGGCCACTGCTAAGGTGGTAAAGGTCCTGCAACAGGCTGACAACACTTATCCCCCTTGATAATGTGTTTCCTCCACTCCTGTCATGTTCTACCATGTGTGATGGCTTTTGGAGAGGACTGAAAATTGGGAGATGAGAATTGTCACAATGAGAGTTGTATATAATTTTAAAATCAATTTTATTGAAATACAGTTTAAGTATAGCAAAATGCATGTATTATACTTGTATATTGCTATGAGTGTTGACAAATTTATATTGACATGTAACTTCTACCACAATCAAAATATAAAACATTGCCCCCCAAATTTAACCTGTGCCCGAGATAACCATTGGCCTGCTTTCTACCATTATATATAAGATTTGCCTTTTATAGTTTTATATATAAGTGAAAACAAGTATTATATACTCATTTGTATCTGCTTCTTTTGCTTAGCACATTTCTGATATTTATCCATATTGCTTTCTGCACTAGTAGTTCATTTTTATGTATTACTAAATAATATTCCATTGTATGGCTATACTACATTTGTTTATATATTCACCAATTGTTGAGCATTTGGGTCGTTTCCAGTTTTTGACTATTATGAATTAAACTTCTGTAATTATTCATATACAAGTCTTTGTATGAATGTATGTTTTAATGTCTCTGTCATAAATTCCTGAGAGAGAAATTTCTGGAGTATATAGTAATTGTACCTTTGTACCTTTAACTTTATAAGCAATTGCAAACTGTTTACAAACGTGATTGCAATATTTTACATTTCTACCAGCAGAATTATGAGAATCCCAGTGACTTCACATTCTTGACAACACTTGGCATTGTCAATTCTTTTAATATTATTCATTCTAATGTGTATGTAGTAGTGAGAGGTGACAGCGTGCTGGCAGTCCTCACAGCCCTCACTCGCTCTCGGCGCCTCCTCTGCCTCGACTCCCACTTTGGCGGCACTTGAGGAGCCCTTCGGCCCGCCACTGCACTGTGGGAGCCTCTTTCTAGGCTGGCCAAGGCTGGAGCCCACTCCCTCAGCTTGCAGGGAGGTGTGGAGGGAGAGGTGCGAGCGGGAACCGGGGCTGCCTGCGGCGCTTGCAGGCCAGCTGGCGTTCCGGGTGGGCGTGGGCTTGGCTGGCCCCGCACTCGGAGCAGCCGGCCAGCACTGCCGGCCCCGGGCAATGAGGGACTTAGCACCCGGGCCAGTGGCTGCAGAGGGTGTACTGGGTCCCCCAGCAGTGCCAGCCCACCAGCGCTGCTCTCGATTTCTCACTGAGCCTTAGCTGCCTTCCCGCGGGGCAGGCTCGGGACCTGCAGCCTGCCATGCCTAAGCCTCCACCCACTCCATGGGCTCCTGTGCGGCCCGAGCCTCCCCGACGAGCACCACCCCCTGCTCCAGGGCGCCCCAGTCCCATCGACCACCCAAGGGCTGAGGAGTGCGAGCGTACGGCGCGAGACTGGCAGGCAGCTCCACCTGCAGCCCCGGTGTAGGATCCACTAGCTGAAGCCAGCTAGGCTCCTGAGTCTGGTGGGGACGTGGAGAGTCTTTATGTCTAGCTCAGGGATTGTAAACACACCAATCAGCACCCTGTGTTTAGCTCAAGGTTTGTGAGTGCACCAATGGACACTCTGTATCTAGCTGCTCTGGTGGGGCCTTGGAGAACCTGTGTGTCTAAACTCTGTATCTAACTAATCTGATGGGGACGTGGATAACCTTTGCATCTAGCTCAGGGATTGTAAACGCACCAATCAGCGCCCTGTCAAAACAGGCCACTCGCTCTACCAATCAGCAGGATGTGGGTGGGGACAGATAAGAGAATAAAAGCAGGCTGCCCCAGCCAGCAGTGGCAACCCGCTCCGGTCCCCTTCCTCACTGTGGAAGCTTTGTTCTTTCACTCTTTGCAATAAATCTTGCTGTTGCTCACTCTTTGGGTCTACAGTGCGTTTATGAGCTGTAACACTCACCGTGAAAGTCTGCAGCTTCACTCCTGAGCCAGCGAGACCATGAACCCACCAGAAGGAAGAAACTCCTAACACATCTGAACATCAGAAGGAACAAACTCCAGATGCGCCATCTTAAGAGCTGTAACACTCACCGCGAGGGTCCGCAGCTTCATTCTTGAAGTCAGTGAGACCAAGAACCCACCAATTCCGGACACAGTAGTATCTCGTTATTGTTTTACTTTACATTTCTCTAATAAAGATCTTAAATGTCTTTTCATGAGCTTATTAGACAATTGTGTATATTGCTTGCTTTTTTTTTTTTTTTTTTGATACAGAGTCTTGCTCTGTCACCCAGACTGGAGCACAGTGGCGCCATCTCAGCTCACTGCAACCTCTGCCTCTTGGGTTCAAGTAACTCTCCTACCTCAGCCTCCCGAGTAGCTGGGACTAGAGGCACGCACCATTACACTGGCTAATTTTTGTACTTTTAGTAGAGACGAGGTTTCACCATGTTGGCCAGCCTACTCTCGAACTTCGGATCTCAAGTGATCTGCCTGCCTCGGCCTCCCAAAGTGCTGGGATTACAGTCTTGAGGAACTGGGCCCGGCTGTTTGTTCATTTTTTATTGATTTTTTTTTTTTTTTTGTCATCTGATTGAGTTGGAAGAGTTCTTTATATACTATGATATAAGTGCTTGTCAGATATACATATAGTGAGTATTCTCATTCAGTTGGCAGCTTCCTGTTAATAACTTCAACATTGTCTCTCAATGAGAAGACTGACTTTGAATTTTGGTGAAATCCAATTTTAAAGATTTTTTTCTTTGTATGCTTTCTGCCTTATATATCCTATGAAATATTTTTCGACAGTAAGGTCACGAAGATTTTCTCCTCTATTTTATTTTAAAAATTTTATAGTTTTATGTTTTATATTTAGGTTAATGGTCCTTTTAAGTGAATTATTTTGTGTGTTTTATAAGGCAAAGTTTGAGATTTACTTTTTCTCCACATGAATATCTGCTTGTTCCAGCACCATTTATCGAAATGATCTTCCTTTTTCTTTTTCCTTTTTTTTTTTTTTTTTTTTTTTGAGATGGAGTCTCGGTCTGTCGCCCAGGCTGGAGTGCAGTGACACGATCTCAGCTCACTGCAACCTCTGCCTCCTGGGTTCAAGCAATTCTCCTGCCTCAGACTCCCGTGTAGCTGGGATTACAGGCATGCACCACCACATTTGGCTAATTTTTTTTTGTATTTTTAGTAGAGACGGGGTTTCACCATATTGACCAGGCTGGTCTCGAACTCTCGACCTTGTGATCTGTCCGCCTCGGCCTCCCAAAGTGCTGGGATTACAGGCGTGAGCCACCGCACCTGGCTGATCTTCCTTTTTCATTCAATTATTTTGGCACCTTTGTGGAAAGTAACTGGCCCAATGTGTGAAATTTATATGATATATCATTTATCTATACGACCCTTCTTTTGTCAATGCCACACTTTTTTTTTTTTTTCGATGGAGTTTTACTCTTGTTGCCCAGACTGGAGTGCAATGGCATGATCTTGGCTCACTGCAACCTCCACCTTCCTGGGTTTAAGCGATTCTCTTGCCTCAGCCTCCCGAGTAGCTGAGATTACAGGCTCCTAACACCATACCTAGCTAATTTTTGTATTTTAGTAGAGACGGGGTTTCACCATGTTGGTCAGGCTGGTCTCAAACTCCTGACCTCAGGTGGTACACCCACCTTGGCCTCCCAAAGTGCTGGGATTACAGGCGTCAGCCACCACACCCAGCCAATACTACACTTTCTTAGTTACTATAAGTTTATAGTAAATTTTGAGATTAAGTAGTGTAAATCCTCCAACTTAGTTCTTTTTCAAAGTTGTTTTGGTTCATTCATATCCTTTACATTTCCATGTACAATTTAGAATCAGTTTGTAAATTTATACAAATTCCTACTAGAATTTTGAATGGTAGTATACTGACTCTACAGATTGTTATGTGGGAATATTTATCTTTGTATCTATAAGGATGGCTTTCATTTATTTTTTTATCCTTTAATTCCTGTCAGTGATGTTTTGTAGTTTTCATTGTACTAGTTATGTTAAATTTATTTCTAACTATTTCAAGGTTTTATGCCATTGTAAATTATATTATTTTTAAAATTGCAAATGTTTATTTTAGTATACAAAATATTACTCGTTTTTGCCTGTTGACCTTGTACCCTGCAACACTGGTAAAATGTTGTTACCACTTACTATTTTTAGTCGCTTTTTTTTTTTTGTAGACTCTTAGGATTTTTATATATAGTCCTGAGTGTATGTCATGGGTGACTGGTGTGGAGTCCTAATTTTGGGGGTGGGGTGGAGTCAGGCTGGCAGGACCAAGGGAGAGCAAAAAGAGAAAGCAAATAAGCTATAGGTCTGCCTTTCTTCATGGTCTACAACACATAGCCCTCCTGTGCAAATAATGCACAATCTTCCTGCACACAGCTGTCACCAGAC
This sequence comes from Gorilla gorilla gorilla, assembly GCF_029281585.2. Taxonomy (NCBI): domain Eukaryota; kingdom Metazoa; phylum Chordata; class Mammalia; order Primates; family Hominidae; genus Gorilla; species Gorilla gorilla. Next base: position 35,969,022 of record NC_073233.2, on the reverse strand, counting down.
CCTTGGCTGGTTTAAAAATTACAGGTTAGCTCACTGCAACCTTGGCATTATCAGTACTACACAAAGTTTTTTTTTTAGCACACAGCTCACGCACCATTCTATAAAATCCCCAACAAGCCTCTTTTTCAGTTAGCTCCTCTCTTGCTGACCTGCCCATTGCTCCCTTGCAATGTATTTTCATACTTTCTCTAATAAATCTGCCTTTCTTTATCTACAACTGTCCTGGTAGATTCTTCTTACCCCTGTGCCACCAGCCCCAGATAGTCACCACTCACCTGCGACAGTTGTTATCCATAGGGGATTGGTTTGAAAATCCACAATCTAGAAACCAAAATCCATGAGTGCTTAAGTTTCTTGTATAAAATGGTGTAATATTTGAATGTAAACTATGCATATCCTCCCAAATACTTTAAATCATCTTGATTACTTATAATATGTAATATAAATACCACGTAATTTTTTTTTTTGAGGGAGTCTTGCTCTTTTGCCCAGGCTGGAGTGCAGTAGCACAGTCTTGGCTCACTGCAAGCTTCGCCTCCCAGGTTCAAGTGATTCTCCTGCCTCAGTTTCCTGAGTAGTTGAGATTACAGGAGTGCATCACCATGCCTGGCTAATTTTTTGTATTTTTAGTAGAGACAGGGTTTCACCATGTTGGTCAGGCTGGTCTTGAACTCCTGACCTCATGTATTGTTTTGGGAATAATAACAAAAAATCTGTACATGTTCTTTACAGATGTAACTATCTTTTTTAAAAAATATTTTTGATCTGCAATTGGTTGAATCCATGGACGTGGAACCCATGGATGAAAATTTTCGTTAATATAGAACCCATAGGACATAGACAGCTGACTGTACGTGAATGATCAAATCATCTGCAAAAGCAATATTACTGCTTCTTTCCTATCTCTATACCTTTTATTTCATCTTCTAGCCTAATTATATTGTAATTTCAGTTCAATGTTAAAAAAATTAACAATTAATTACAAAATAATTCCAGTTCAATGTAAGAGTGAGCATCCATGACTAATATTCAGGGTTAAATTGATAAACTTCCAGTTACAGTGATTAAAACCACAGGAGACATACCTTACCAATAGGAACTGGGACAGCATTACAGATCCTCAGACATTAAAATGATATTAAGGTATAATATAAACATCCAAATGCTAATGCTAACAACTTAGATTAAGTGAACATATTCTTTGAAAGACACAAGTTATTAAAACTAGATTAAGAATAAATAGAAATCCATAATCAAAACTTTATTACAAAGGAAACTCTGGGCCAGATAGCTTCCCTGGTTAATTCTATCAAACATTTAAGGAATCATTAATACTAATCTTTCACTCTTACAGAAAACAGAGAAAGAAGGAGCACTTCCTATTTAGTTTTATGAGGCCAGAGTTATCCTGATTCTAAACCATACAAAGACATTATAAGAAAATTACAAATGAATGGTCCTCTTGAACATAAACACAAAAATCATTAATAAATCAAATTTAGTAGTATATAAAAACATTCACAAATAAAATCTAGTAATATATAAAAGGGCTAATATATCATAACCTTGTGGGGTTTATCTCAAGTCTTTAGTTTTAAGTCTTAGTCAAAAATATATTCCTTGGTGTATTAGTCCATTCTCATGCTGCTAATAAAGATATACCCACAGTTGGGTAATGTATAAAGCCAAGAGGTTTAATTGACTCACAGTTCTGCAGGGCTGGGGAGGCCTCAGGAAACTTACAATTATGGTGGAAGGGGAAGCAAACATGTCCATCTTCATGTGGTGGCAGCAAGGAGAAGTGCCAAGCAGAAGGGGGAAAGCCCCTTATACAACCATCAGATCTTGTCAGAACTCACTCACCATCATGAGAACAGCAGCATGGGGTTAACTGCCCCTATTAATCAATTACCTCCCACTGGGTCCCTCCCACAACACGTGGGGATTATGGGAACTACAGTTCAAGATGGTATTTGGGTGGGGACCCAGCCAAACCATATCACTTGGGAATGGGTATATGGTAACCTGTAGTTTGCTCCTGTGGTACCTGTTAGCTTCAGCAAGTTAATAAACTTTTTCGAGGTTCTACATATTATTTATAAAGTTATTTTTGTGACTTCAAGGATCAAAATCACAGAAGAGAAATCTATTGTACCTACCTCTGTGCTATGAGCTGATTAATATCTTCGATGCATTTCTTATCCAGCTGGGAAGAAAATACATGAAATAATTAGAAAACTGTGAAATAGTGCATATTCTAAATAAATGCTGTGTGTTATGTGATTCAGAGTGGAATAGGTCTTTTATAGTAAAATGGTAGATCACAATAGTCAGAAATAATACATGAGTAGGTGAATTGGGATCTGGACTCTAAAGCAGTAATTCATTTTCTCAACAATCTTATCAAAATGTACTTTGTATCATTATCAGTTATGAGTGTGTCTCATAATAAATTAGAAAAATGAGATTGCTTAAATTTTACATATATTAGAGTCACTTCCAAGTTATCCTCATTTCAACATCACTTTCATTACCACTGGTGTTCTTGAGTACGAGGAAAAGTCGTAAAGCTACAGACAGTGCTTGGAATAGTTCAAAACTGACATTGTGTCTTACTTATTATGCTTTTCTATAGGGTATTTCACCAACTATCATGTCTGCCATTCTAGATTTTGTTAATTTACTTGCTTTTGCTGTAGTAAATTGGGAAAAGGATTATTTTGCAGACATTTTGATGTTGAAAAGCAGAGTAGCTTTAAAAATATCCCAACCCCCACACCAATATGTTAACGGTGTCTTCAACTGCCGTCCTTGATTTTGGCCATCTTGACAGTAATTAGCAGAATTCAAGGGTATCTTGAATTTTCCCTCTAAGTTTGATTTTCTTGTGGTTTTATTAAGTAAGTATATCATCCCACTACTATCTTCTAAGGTTGATTTTGTTACAGCTTTAACAGACTTTGTGCAAAATACATCCATATGTAGAGGTGAAAGGTGTTTGTTTTAATTAGACATGCCAATGACATCAAAATTTATTATTCAAAAACTAGCCCATAATATCTTTAAGATCCCATGTTTTAATTGTATTAATGACATACAAATTGGGAAAATGTGATATAATGGAAAAGCCGTAAGTTTTATAAACTGAAAGTCATGAGTTCCCATCCAATCTTCTTAAGTTAATGGCTTTGTGTTCTTAAAGAAGTCATGGAAGCTTTCTGGATCTTAATTTCATCATGTATAAAATGGAGATGATAATATGTATCTTATAGTTAAAATTTCACCTAAAATTTCACTTCCTGATTCTACCACCTTAGTGAGATTCTTGGATATTTTTGTCTGTAGAACATAGCTGCTTTGTTTCCACCCTATACTCTGTTTGGTAACAGATTCTGTACACCTTGACCACAGTTGGGCACAAGTTCAAAAATAAACAATCAGATTGGTTGGAGCACAGTGACTGGGGCACAGTCATGTGATGGTAGGATCCCCAAATAGATCCACAATGTCTTGTTTGTGAGAGTCTGAGGTTACATTCTGTGTACCCGGTCATCTAAGTGACCTAAAGTTTTAATATTATCAAAGTCCCTTAATAAAACAGTTTAGTTTAAGTTTAATCAGAAATGATTTCTGTGTTTTACACTCAGAAACTGTCATTTGCCATATGTCTCCATAGTGCCCTTTGCTCTTATCTTTATAAAATGGATCATACTTGTAATTAATGTTCAACATTTGTTTCCTTCATCAGACAGTACATTCTATAAAAACATGGAATTTTGTCTACCTTGTTCCTGTTTCCTAGTGCTTATTTAGCACAGAGCCTAACACCTAGAAATAGTTCATAAGTAGGTAAATGAAAGGTTTATATCAAGTAGCTCTCACAGTGCTTAATAAATATGAGTTCCTTTCCTAGCACCTTCCCCCTTTACTTTTTTTCTAACACCAGGAACAAATCTCTTTTTATTTGTATAAACTTAAGGGGTACAAGTGCAGTTTCATTCCATGGCTATATTGGATAGTGATGACATCTGGGCTTTTACTGTTAACTATCACTGGAATAACGTTCATTGTATCCATTAACTTACTTCTTACCTCTCACCCTCCTCCCACTCTCCCATCCTTCCAAATCTTTAATGTTCACTTTTTCCACTCTCTATGTGTACACGTTTTAGCTTCCACTTATAAGTGAGAACATGCTGTGTTTGACTTTCTGTGTTGTTTCACTTAAGACAGTGGCCTCCAGTTCCATCCATGTAGATGCAAAAGACATGATTTTATTTTATTTTTTTGTCTGAACAGTATTCCATTATATAAATGTACCTCGTGAAAATACAAATACTTTAATACCCCTGTGTCCTTGCCCTTCAAATTATATACACATATCCTTCCCCCATCCACCACCCCAATCATTGATTCCAGAGGGCACTTCCACTAAAGTTTCTCTTGCGATGAAGACAGATTCAGAATACGTTTTGAGTCAAAGCAAGGTTGGTGTCTGTCTTGAAAGAGTATGACAGAATGCCCACCCCAGTTACTGTGCAGATATTTTTAAAGAACTGAGGTGGTTTCTGCTGAAGCCTTGCTCTCTGCTGCATCTTTCCTGTGGCCATTGCTATGCCAGCGTGAGAAGGCTGGCCCAAATTATACTGCCAAGGAGGTCTTGTAAGAAAGTGAATATAATGGTCCCACAAAGGGGTTGAACCTCTGACCCTGTTCTTATTAGCAAGCTCTACCCAGCAGAACTAACTCTAAAGTGCTTGCTGAATTTTTCTGAGATAACTCTTGATGTTTTATTTTTAAAGTCATGTGGCTGACCCAATAAAGAAGCTGGCTAGTTAACTTAAAAATGTCTTTATGCCATTTTTAGAATACATGGGGCAAAAGGACCGTTGCATTGGTCAGTATTTGTAAAGAACATTTGGTTTGTAAGAAAATGAATGCACTGCTATTCCAAGGGACATACAAGATGACTCCATGTTTCTCCATTTTTGATCCTGGGAGGTGGTGGCTTTACAGGATAGTTACTGGACTGTAGAATCCACCTTCTAGTTAAGTATGTAATCAAAATTAAAAAGATGGCTATACAAATACACAGAGATTTTAGGGATATCCACACAGAAGAAGCTAGCTATTTTAAGAAAAAGATATTTTTAATTATGTACCTATTATATGCCAGGCACTCGGCTACACATATTTATTTACAGTATTTTTGTTTTTCCATTATACATGTTATTTTCCTCATTTTATAACATGAGTAACTGAGGCTTAGAGAGGTTTAAATAATGTATTCAAGGTCACCGTGAAGTCTGAAAATTGGTTACCTACTCCTATCTTATGAATTTTTACCATCCATTCAACAGTACTGGCCTTTCTCTCTATTAACCTTTGTATTTATGAGTAATTGTGGCATTTGAAGTCATTGAGCTTCTCATTTGAAATTAATCTTATCAGTTATGAATACACAATATATTTGCCCTTCACATTAACAAGTTCTGAAAATATCGGTAATATTTATTAATATTTAATCAAAATGTCATTTAATTTATTTCGTCTTCCTTCCAGTGTGACAGATGATGATGATGATGATGATGATGATGATGATGATGATGATGATGATGATGATTCCAGGGCACCACCTTTCTTCAGTAGGTCTGGATATTTTGCTTCGGTGGTCCTGGGTGATGTAGATGAATTTGCATTTTTAACAAGACTTCTGCTCAACCCCTGTTCTAGCCCTGCCAAGATTACGAAGCAGGAAATACCAGAATACAGAGAAGCAGTATGCTGAGGGAAGAGGGGCTAGGCTGTTTCTCTCAGTGCATTTAATTGTAAAGTTGGAGTTAAGGAGCAGTGATGTTTTGGAAACACAAGGAGTTTGTTTAAATTCTAATTCTCTCTTGTTTTAGCTGCATAAACTTGGGCAACTTCATTTCTCACAGTGTCAATTTCCTCATCTATAAAGTGGGCCTTCTAAGGTTGTTGTGAGGTTAAAAATAAGATACTATGCCTGGCACGTGGCAAATATTCAATAAAATTAAAAAAATTATTACAAAAATTGTGCTTCATACATGAGACAGCATAATTTCATAGTAGATTCAGACAGAAAACAGAATGAAATTTAGAACAATTTTGGGAAAATACATGAATATACTATTCTTGGAAATAAGAATTTTAATTCATTCTAACAAATATTTTTTAAGTGTTTGTTTTTCTGTTTTGTTCTAAACACTGTGCTAGGGACACAGATATTTTGTGAACATACCTAAACCTTGAGGCTGATATGCAGGTAGGCAAAATGCTTCACTTGTTCCTTTTATTGGAGACACAATATTGGGCTGAGAAAATCATGACTCTGATCTAATATAGACAAATTTAGGATGTTCTAAGTTTCCAAGACTTTAAAATATGAGTAGATGATTAAATGAGAAGATCTCTTATTTTCTCCAAGCAGAAAAATAAGATAGCCCATATTGGTTTGCCCAAATTTGAAATTTTAGGAAAGTACAGAACTTTGCCCTAACACTTTTTCTCTTCATTGCCCTTGCATGACTTCAACTCTTTGATTTAAATCAAGTCAATTTATTTTGTGAGGATTTTAATAACATATTAATTATGATCAGATTGGCATCTAATGACTAGCTCCCTGAGACTGACAGACATTGGACTATTTATATATAATCTCTGCCCTTTCAGTTTGACCTACTTTGACAGTTCAATTAAACCAATTGACTTTTAAATTTTGTTTATGAAATGGCTAGGGAACACTGAATTTGTGGGGTACTTAGCATTTGTATAACACACCATTTAATATGTTGCCTTAGTGTTAGTTCTGGAGTCTAGGAAAATACTACTCTCTGACAGGAAAATCACAGTTGAGTTGCAAGTGGAGAAACTAAGTGTATTAGTACATGTGTGCATGTTTGTTTGGAATATGTGTCTGTAATGCGCACACATCATTTACTCATAAAATACGGAAGAGCCCTTTCTGTATGTAAATTGATTGTCAGTCTGTAGTTCTCAATTTCATCTCACTTGAGTTGGTTTATGTGCTTGTTTAAGTATGTTTTCATCTAATGTTCATTCATTTGTTCAACAATCATTAGTTGAGCACTTACTGTGCATCAGCTGCTATAAGAGACTTTGTAACTCTCTATGTACAAGTCCCAGGCCTTGTAATGATAGTGAGGTAGGCTGGAGAAGCACAATTTCTGTGTCCCCCCCCTTACTTATAAGCCCCCAGTGAGATGCAGTATATGACACAGGATACAAGCTGTCTCTTGCTAAAGCCAAATTTTCTAGGTTTGTATCCTAGCTTTGCTACTTATCAGCTGTCACTAGGCAAAGTCGTTAACTTCTGCTTCAGAACTTAATTCTCTTCATTGTTCTGAGGTTCATGTGCACTAGCAAATACACAAAGTTTAGAAGGGCTCATGAGGAGCTCGGTGCATGTCATCCATTACTGTTACTAGTATTGCTGTCACTGTAAACTAGATATTCAAGAGATGGGATTTTGATATTATTACTTCCAAGACCAAAGACACAGCCAGATCCTGCCTTCCATTTACCTTGTCTCCCTGTGGAATTCTGGGTTGAGAGAAATATACACACAGAACAAAGGAAGAGTGAATAATATTGAGGAAGTGCCCAATAATGTCCGAAGTAGGGCACTGTGGTGAAAATTGGGTTGTTAAATGAAGTTTAGGTATTTACTCACCTTTTCATCTCTGAGAATAGGAAAAAGAAAGAAATATAAAGATTGTAGGGGGACATATTCTTAAGTCTGTGGTGAGAAAAATTGAAAGAGAAAGATGCTGGTTGCGCTAGGTGTAGTTACTAAAATAATGGTAATCAGAGTGGCAGGCTTAATAAAAAATGCTGCCTAGTTAAAAAAAATGGCTCAATACGAGATATCAACCAACAATTTAGCAACTTATTTCTATCTGTATAACTGTTACAAAAAGACAGGCAGAAGTATAAATGTGGGGGAAAGATACAGAAATATTCCTTACCTGGGCTATGTTCAGGACTTCATGTCAAATCACGTCCAGATGTTATAGTCTAAGAATTTGAAGTCTAGCATGGACAATAAAACAAACCACATAGTTCACTATTGAAAACATGAGTAAGACATTTTTCCATAAGAAAAAATCAAACAAAATCATGTAGGTGTTCTGAGCAGAGTTTCAGCATGGGCAATCTAGACTTCATGGAAGTGGTGACATTTAATGAAAGTGAAGGTTTACTATGCACTTACTTTGTATAAGCATTGTGCTGCATGTTACATACACATTATCCCATTTTATTCCCAAAACCGCCCTATAAGGAAAAACTATTTTCTCCATTTTACAAATGACACAAGAAGGCCTACAGATAATAAGTCATTTCTAAGGTCTATATGTAGTAACTGCCTGAATCTGGCTCAAAACCAGGTGGTCCGGCCACCATGTATGAGTGCCTAACCTCTATTCTACTGCCTTTTCCCACTTTTCCCTGCTGCTTCCTGCCAGAATGTAGGAAAGTTCCTGTCAAAGGAATAAGTGAATGTGTTAATAGACAGTAGATATTAAAATTTGTTTTATAGACTTCCATTAACGAGCACTTTGAACAAGGCCTAGGGGCTGCTGATGGAGACTTTAAGAGTTACTTACAAGGCATGATCACTTCCACTAAATGCTTATCCTTCACGGGAGGACAAGACAATGAATAAATAATGCTAGATGAATAGTGCAAAGGGTAAGTAGTGAACATTTAATCAATGCTTTTTTATTAAGCACCTACCAGGTGCTAAGTTAATGGAATTGTAAAGCCTGACTCTAAAGTATTTTTACAATTCATTAAGCAAGATAATAAATGTATATAAACAACTATAACAGAGGGCGGGCAGGATGTGGAAAGCCCTAGCAAAGAGGATTAGGAAAAATGGGGCTAGGGATGATATAAGAATTAGAAAAGTAGGAATATTATCCACTATGCCTGGAGCACCTAGTATGTGCTAGCACTCTACTTGAGAGTTTACATTTTTTTTTTTTTTTACCCTACTCAGTTGTACCATAACGTAATTAGAGCATAGATATTTACTCTAATTGTATGCATCAGGAAACTAGAGTACATACAGGTTAAGTGTTTTAGGTAAAAGCTAAAAAACAAAGAGAGTAAGCAGCACAGCTCTCCAACTGGCAAGCCTGTTTTCTTTTAAAGCATTTCATAACATTTGATGAGATGAGGAAGAGACACAAATATAGAGCAGTTTGGGAGCAAACTCCAAGATAGTCCCCAGATATTTTCATCTCCCAGTATTCACACTTTGTGTAGGTTTCTCTCACAGAGGTTGTGGTTAGCTCTGTGTGACCCGCAGCATATGGCAGAAGTGACACTGTGTGACTTCTGGGACTCATAAGAGATTATAAGAAGCTTTGTAGTTTTTGGTATGATTTCTTACAAAACTTTCTCTGGGTACCCTTGGCTCCCAAGTTAGGAATGTGATTACTTTGAGGCCACTACTCTGGAGACACTAGATGGAGAGGCCACATGAAGAAATCATGACACTACATAAAGAGAGAGATGCTCAGCCAGCGGCCAGCTACTCCCACCGTCAGCAAACCTAACCATTAGAGTTGATGCCCCAGACATTGTGGAGCAGACAAAAGTCCACCTCCATGAGACCCACCCACATTGAAAATTCTGGAGCAAAATAAGTGATGGTTGTTTATTAAGCCACTAAGATTCTGGAATAATTTGTTATACAACTGTAGATAATTAGAACAGAGACTAAGTGCATATTAGTTATCTATTGCTATATAACAAATGACCCCAAAATCAGTAACTTAAAACTACATCATTTTGTTACCTCGGTTTCTGTGTGTTTAGAATCTGGTCATGGCTTATCTGGGTCTTCTACTTCAAGGTCTCTCATTAGGCTGCATCAAAGTGTTGGCTAGGATAATAGTCGTCTCAAGGGTCAACTGGGAAGAATCTGCTTTTTAGCTTACTTAAATGGTTGTTGGCAAAATTCACCTTCTTAAAGAGTGTTGAATTAAGGAGTTAACTTCTCACTTGTTGTTGGCTAGTGGACTCCTTCCATTCCTGCCCCACCTGCCTTTCCATATAACATTCAAGTCAGAACAAGCAAGCAAGAAAGCAAGCAAGTGAGAGTGACAACGAGATAGAAAAATTACCAGTAATACAGAAGTCAAAATGTTTTGGAACCTAATCATGGAAATGACATTCCATTGCATTTTCTGCATTTTATTAATTAGAAGAATGTCACAAGATGTAGTTTTCACTCAAGAGGAGGGGATTACACAAAGACTGGAATACCAAGAGGCAGGGGTCACTGAGGACTGTCTTACTTCAGGCTGCTATAACAGAATATCATAGACTGGATGGATGGCTTACAAAGAAACAGATATTTATTTCTCACAGTTCTGGAGGCTAGAAGTCAGACATCAGGGTGCTGGCATGATCATGTCCTGGTGAGGGCCTTCTTTCGGGTTGCAGACAGCTGTTTTCTCATCATATCCTCACATGGTAGAAAGCTGAGAGAGAAAGCAGGCTTTCTTATGTCTTTTTATAGAGCCATTAGTTCCATGAATAAGGGTTCAATTCTTATGACCTAATTACCTCCCAATTGCCTCACTTTCTAATACCATCACATTAGAGGTTAAAATTTCAACATATAAATTGGGGGGAGCATGACTATTCAGTGTATAGCAAGGACCATTTTAGAAATATGCCTACCACAATTTTAAGTCCAAATAGTTGTTGGAAACAGTTCATCCTTTCATTTTATAGAAAATAATGAACTAAAATATTTTTTGAGAAAGAGAATTAACTCTAGGTTTCACTCAGGATTCTAAAATGTAGGGATGTATAATATAGGAAGGATAATTATTTTAGTCTCTCTGACTCTTTGCTTGTTCATCTTTAAGTGTTGAGAATAGTTCTTAATTAACAAAATTATGAATATTAAATGACAAAATCTAATTGCAAATATCTATAAGCACATCTGGAATATATGGGGTTCTGATTTTGAGACTATGTTAAAAAGTTTAGTTAAAGAGAAAATCATAATTCTGGTAGAAATTTTTAAAGTATAAATAAGACATTAAAATCCATGCATTTCTCATCTATCTGTGAGCATGGGAAAATATCATCTCTATTCAGAGACAAGAAAGAAGTAAGTTCTAGTTTTTCAGTTTTCAAGTCTTCCCCTTCCATTGTCTCCGTGTGTGTCTTATAGAAAGTAACTTATTTAAAGGATGCTGTCTTCATTTCTTGGTCTCTGAATTTAACATTCGGCAAGGTGGTAATAATGCCTCAGAAGAATATTGAGCCAATACAGAAGAGAATGAAGCAAAATCAAATATTGGTTTTTCTAATATTTGAACAACCAGTGGTCTGTGGCATAAACACCAGAGTCTACAGATAAGATATTTTGCTTTGTTTAATTCTAGAGTGAGCCAGAAACAAGACCAAGAGTACAGGACCCCATCCTCACATGTTGCCCTCCTGGCTCAAGTGCACAATGGAAATATACATAAGGGACTTTTATAGGATCTAGTATTTATTTTTGGTGAAACAGGAAAGCAGGCATAGGCTGCAAAAGAGGCCAGAGGTACTGCCTGAAGCCAGTTAAGCAGATAACAGGCATTTGAGTGTCAACTATGGTTTGGACATTCAGGATACAAAGGTGTTGGATGAGAAAGTAAAACAATAAATCATCAACAACAACATAAGCTGTAACAGAAAGTGGACAGGTTATAGCAGAGAAAGAGTCTGAATGAAGTGATGTGACACATACATGGAAAAGAGTTCATTCTACTTGAAAAAATGAAGAAAACTACCAGAAGACCCAAAATACAAACAAAAAGAAATACTGTATTCATGGAAGCTCTCATATTAATAATGCTAACAATTCATATTCACTTATTCATTCTATAAATTGAATATAGTATCAATACAAATTTCATCCATTGTTTTCTTACTGGATAAATTTTATATGAAAAAATTAATATACAAGAGATTATTTGATTCATGGGGAAGTTTATTACTACTATATATTAAAATGCTATAAAGCTAAAATAATTAAAACAGTATAGTGTTGTCATGTGTATAGACCAATCAATAAAATACCACATACATTTAAGAAACATAATCAACTATATATGAGATTTTAAGTATAAGGTAAATATGACATTTCATATTGGTGAGGAACTGATAGATTATTCAATAAATGTTGTTGGAATATGTAGGCACCTGGAAAAGAATGAAGTTTAATCCATAGTTCACATCTAAATGACTCCAGACTTAAACATGAAATATAAACACTAACAAGATTGGTCAACTTTTAAAATATTTTCCTTAGTATAACACGATGTCCAGAGGTGAAGAAAAGTAAGAAAAAACATAGATAAATTCCACTAAAAAGTTTTCTGAAATTTATATTGGAAAAACACAATAAATCCATAAGACAGTCTCAGAACTCTGGGGAGCATTTGCTAATCATATCACAGACAATGGTTCTAAACCCTGTAAGAAATAGGCCAAGAGTTCAGGAAGCAAATAAGCAAAAGATATGAACCAACAGTTCACAGTAGAGGAAATATGACTCTTGCTTAAACACACAAAATCTGTTCAACCTCACACATCATAAAAGGAATGTAAACTAAAATGGCACAGAGTTTTCATAGTTACCTCTCAGATTGGCAGAGGTCAAAAAGCTTGATTGTATACTGTGGATTGCCACACTGTAGGGAAACAGGCCTTCTCATAATTCACTAGGGGAAGTGTAATTTGGTACAACCTGTATACAGAAAAATAATGGCAATCTATACAAGCCCTTTTCAAATTTACTAAAGGGAAAGCCTTGAAAAAATTCAGTAGAATCTGTGGAGATTCTGGGTGCACTTCATTCATGCCTTCAATTTACTTTTGTTGGAATTTTTTTTTTTTTTTTTTTTTTTATTTATTTATTTTTTTTTAATTATACTTTAAGTTTTGTTGGAATTTTAAAAGAATCAAATAGTTTCAGAAATGGTACGGATGGCACTGGTTCTTTCATGCATGAATTCACTTTGTAATAACCTCATCCTCTCCCAAAGCACCTTGTTCTGTGCATTTTAACTATTAAAATTCTCTTGCTCAAATTGAGGCCAACACTCCCAGCCTTCATTCTGCACTCTGAAATTGCTGTAGATTTCAAATTCTACCAATTCACATTAATAATATAATGCTAGAAAAGAGATTATCAGTCATCTATGATTTAATAAACAGCTTTTTTTTTTCAGTCTTCGCTTCAGACAAACATGTCTAACGTGGCTTTTTCTTGTGGGAAAGTGGGTCTAATCAAAGTTCCCATCAGTCTTGATTAAAGAGAGATCATTATTCCACTCACTGTGTTGCTAGTGAGTGCACAGAGCTTATTTCTGTTTCAAGGCTTCTTCATACAAAGCACATGAAGAAACCTCTAAGAAATGGGAGGCTCAGTTTCACCTGAGGCTGGATAAGGGATTTGCCCAGGGCAGTGCTTTAAATCAGAGATTTTGCAATTTAGCAAGATGTAGCTATGATGCTACCCTGGGAAGAAGCACATAATGAGCAAGTAGAAGTACCTCCTTTATGGCTACAGTTATCCTGGTGTCTTTGATGATGAGAACAAAGAGATGCAAATGAAAACTAGGGACAACCATCTGTCTATAAATGTTTCTGGCATCTGGGATCTTTTTCCTCAGTGTTAGTATCAAAGTGATATGTTGAGCAAGAGCCGCACAACCAGTTGTCCCTCAGGTGTGCCTGTTCATCTGCTGAAGTAACCAGCCAGACATGCTTCAGAGAAAAATGGAAAACATAGAAAATTGATTTTACTGGACTCCTATGGAGGTGGGGCATGAGGGTATATGATCATATGCAGAAGACTGGCAATTTATTTTCCCCACATGACACAATTGAAAAACTGAAAATGCTGACTGATAAAAACATAGATAAGGAAGATCTATTAGCAAGCCATGATGTCTTCCTAAATACATTTCTATTCTTAAGGTCAATTGTTGAAGTAGGTTCTCATCATTAAATAACTGCCCAGTCTGGCTGTAAAAATGTCACAGGTAGTGTTGAAATAAGACAGTGTGCTCTTAATGTTTCCTTCTTGGAACCTTGGAATTTAAGTCTCAATCATGAATGATCTGTTCTTAGCAAGATGGTATTTATTGTCAAAGAAAAATTACATAGGACAGGATTAAACAGGAAAGGAAAACTTTATTCACGGCTATTGCAATATGGATATTCAATTCAACTACCCTCAAACAAAAAGTAGCAGAAGTTTGAGCACTAAGTGAGCTAGTGAAAAGTGCTGAAGGATGTTAGGGGGAGGCTGGTCAATGTGATGAGGCCATCTGTTTTTTTTTGTTTTGTTTTGTTTTTTTCAAACTTTTATTTTAGATACAGGGAATACATGTGCAGGTTGGTTATATGAGTACATTGCATGATGCTGAAGTTTGGCATATGAATAATCTTGTCAACTAGAGAGGCAGCATACTACCCAATAGGTAGTTTTTCATCTCATCCTCCCCTTCCCCCTTCTAGTAGTCTGCAGTGTCTTTTCTTTCCACGTTTATGTCCATGGGTGCTCAATGTTTAGCTCCCACTTACAAATGAGAGGATGAAGTATTTGGTTTTCGGTTCTTGTATCCACAACTGTGTCCATATTGTGACAAGGGATAGAATTTTGTCCTTTATATGGCTGCATTGTACTCCATGATGGATATGTACCACATCTTCTTTAGCCAATCTACCAGTGATGAGCACCTAGGTTAATTCCATGTCTTTGCTATTACGAATAGCATGGTGATGAACATACAAGTACATGTGTCTTTTTGGTAGAATGACTTAGTCTCCTTTGGGTATATATACGAAGTAATGGGATTTCTGGGTCAAATGGCAGCTTTAAATTATTTGTGAAATCTCCAAACTGCTTTCCACAGTGGTTGAACTAATTCACATTCCCACCAACAGTGTAAAAAGATTCCCTTTCCTCCGCAGCCTCACTAGCATCTTTTATTTTTATTTTTTATTTTCTAATAATTGCTATTCCATCTGGTGTGAAATGGCATCTCATTGTGGTTTTGATGTCCATTTCTCTGATGATTAGTCATGATGAGCATTTTGTCATATGTTTGTTGGCAACTTGTATGACTTTTTCTGAGAAATGTCTATTCATGTCCTTTGCCTATTTTTTTTAACTTTTAAGTTCAGTACATGTGCAGGTTTGTTACATACGTAAACTTGTGTCATGGGGGTTTGTTGTACAGATTATTTCATCACCCAGGTATTAAGCCTAGTACCCATTTGTTATTTTATCTGATACTCTCCCTCCTCCCAGCTTCCACCCTCCAAAAGGCCCCAGTGTGTGTTATTTCCCTCTATATGTCCATATGTTCTCATCATTTAGCTCCCACTTATAAGTGAGAACATGTGGTATTTGGTTTTCTGTTCTTGGATTATTTTGCTAAGCATAATAGCCTTCAGCTCCATCCATGTTCCTGCAAAGGACATAATCTTGTTCTTTTTTATGGCTGCATACTATTCCATGGTGTATATGTACCACATTTTCTTTATCCAGTCTACCATTGATGGGCATTTAGGTTGATTCCATGTCTTTGCTATGGTGAATAGTGCTGCAATGAACATATGCATGCATTCGTCTTTATAACAGCATGATTTATATTCCTTTAGGTGTATACCCAGCAATGGTATACCTGGGTTGAATGGTATTTCTGCTTCTAGATCTTTAGGGAATTGACACACTGTCTTCCACAACAGTTGAACTAGTTTATGCTACCACCAACAGTGTTTAGGCATTCCTTTTTCTCCACAACCTCACCAGTACCTGCTATTTTTTGACCCTTTAATGATAGCCATTCTGACTGGTATGAGATGGTGTCTCATTGTAGTTTTGATTTGCATTTCTCTAATGATCAGCGATGTTAAGCTGTTTTTTCATATGATTGTTGGCCGCATGTATGACTTCTTTTGAAAAGTGTCTGTTCATGTCCTTTCCCCACTTTTTAATAAGGTTATCTTTTTCCTTGTAAATTTGTTTAAGTTCCTAATAGCTGCTGAAGAGTAGACTTTTGTCAGATGCACGGTTTGCAGAAATTTTCTCCCATCCTGTAGACTGTTTGTTTCCTCGGTTGATAGTTTCTTGTGCTGTGCAGAAGCTGTTTAGTTTAATTAGATCTCATTTGTCATTTTTTGCTTTTGTTGCAATTGCTTTTGGCATTTTCATCATTAAATCTTTGCCTGTGCTTATGTCCTGAATGATATTACCTGGGTTGTCTTTCAAGATTTTTATAGTTTTAGGTTTACCAAGAAAAGTTAAAAAAATAAATAGTATAATATATTCATCTTTCTTATAATTATTTCTAGATCAAATTTAGGTTTCATCACTTCAATATTGTAAAACTAATACACTGATTTTTTTCACTTTTTGTATGGTTTTATTTTTACATTTAGATTTCTGATCAATTTGCATTTACCCAGCATATGGTACAATGTGTGTGGTATAAATCCAAATGTATCTTTTTTTCTCAAATGACTATCTCTTTGTTCTAATACAATTTCTTAAAATGTTCTCTTTCCTCATCCTTAATTTGAGATTATATTCTTTATAATATTAAATTACCACATGTACTTTGGCCTGTTTCCGTATTTTCTATTATATTTTCTTGGTCCGTGTTTCTGATAAAGTGACTGATAGACATTTAAGGTATTTAACTGTGTCTGCTGAATAGCTACTTTGCATATAAAATCACAGCAAGGGCAAAAACAGAACCAGTGATAGGAAGGCATTTCCTCAAAAGAGGACCTAAAAACCCCGTGTTTCCATAGTTCAATGGCATTGAACTTCTGTTGCAGAGCGTGAAAGATCCCTCCACTCTTCTTAAGGTTGAAGTTTCTGGCCGAAGGCTCTAGATGCTGCCTTAGCAAGAGGCTCAATACTGGAATTGATTTGCCATGGAAGTCTAGTCACTTGAAAAAGAGAAATATCATCCTTCATACACAATGCTTAATGGACCAACTAAAGGACATACCTAGAAGTCAAGGTTCTGTGGCTTTTCCCCATACCCTGAAAGAATATTTATAAATTGTTTATTTATTAAAATGGAAAAGATTAATTTACATAAATTAAATAATTGTTATTTATTTGTGCTTATTTATAGAAATGAGACCTCTGTCTGCCACCCAGGCTGGAGTGCAGTAGCATAGTCATAGTTTACTGCAGCCTTGAACTCCTAGGCTCAAGCAATCATCTCACCTCAGCCTTCTTAGCAGCTAGGACTGCAGGCACATATAGGCATGCTGAGATAATTTTATAAGATTTCTGTAGAGATGAGGTCTCACTATCTTTCCCTGGCTGTTTCTGAACTCCTGGCCTCAAGCGATCCTCTTGCCTTAGCCTCCCAAAGTTCTGGCATTATAGGTGTGAGCCACTGTGCCTGTCCTATATTCATTTTTTGATGCTGATTAATTCTATAATAAATACAAGCAATTCCACATTTTGTTGTGTTGTAGTCATACAGAAACCAGTGGAATAAATGGAAAGCAAAAGAGGGCTTCATAGTTTCCAAGAGTCACAGAAATTGGATAAAATCATAGAGAAAATTTGGATCTCTGTTCTGAAAACCTGGGGGAAATGATTTATGTGGGAGAAACTATATCAATTACCAAATTTGAAGGAGCGGGTAAAATAGAGACAAAATAAAAAGATCAGAAGCCATGTGAATGAGAAAATCAAGAAAGTTGACAAGGAATAAGGCAGAAGGCAGGTGAGAGAGCTGGGGTAAAACTTGGTCAAGTGGAACTTCTTTAGTTATTGGGTCAGTTGGAGGGGAAGATGGAGAATTGGAACGGAGACATTCAGCCTTGGGTCTTACACTATTCTCAAGTATTCTTACCATTCTACAGAGCTTCATCATCTACACCCCCAAAGAATAAGAAATATAAAACCATGATAAACTTTGAACAGCTGTAGTCTAGAACTGACTCATACCATTGACCATGATCCATCCTGCATTATCTCATTCTGGAAGATATTCTATAATAGCAAAGTCACCAAAGGTCATTTTTTTGAATCTCTCTGCTGTCCCATTGAAAAAGTATCTAGCACTTCTTAAGTGTTACCACGCCAGGCAGGATGCCTGCTGTGGCACTGAGATAAAACCTCTTATCAACCCGGTCTTCTTTGTAGAAGTGGGCCTGGGAATGCTTACAGTGGGCTGCAGTCAGAGCAGTCAGACTCAAAGGAAGCCTAGAAGATGTCAAAGGGCAGACCAATGTCATGGCACTAAAGTATGATAATGGTCTAACATCTCTCCTGTATGAGGAGAGGAGGATCCGGAGTGACTCAGAAGAGATAAGCTTAGTCCTGAAAAGAGGAGATTACCTTTGGGTTCTATCAGAAGCATGATTGTCAAGGGTCAGTGGAATGAGAGAGGAAGTGGAGCCAGCAGAAATCAAAGCAGTTGTGGAGATAAGCTGGTGGTTGTTTTCTATACTATATTGGAGTGTCTTTCTATGCTGTGCTGGGGAGCAAGAAGGACAAAGACGTTGGCATGGATGAATGAGAGATGCAATTTAATTGTAGGTACGACACACACTGATCAAGAAAAAACAGACCCCAGGACTAGCGCCAGGGTAGAATTTGTAAGCTCAAATGTGTTTGGTTGATGGATTGTGGGGACGTGCAGTGGGTCTCAGGGGAGGAGTAGTGGGAATAGGAGAACCCTTGAAGTGCTCCAGGTAGTAAGTAGCTCTTTACCAATTGTATAGCAGTATTTCAGTATTTATTTAGTTACTGGTACAGCTCTATTAATACATAAGGAAGAATATTGATATACATGTTATGTTGTGCTGACATGCTGTATTTATGAGTAAAAAGTACTGCAGAAGGGCTTGAGTATTATTATATCCTTGTGTCTCAAAAGATATTGGCTGTAGGTGAAATAGGTAAGCGATTTGATTAAAATATTCCAGATAAAAGTTGTATTTTATTCTCCAACAGCAGAAGCTTACAGTCCCAAAATGTATAAGGTACTAGGTAGAATTGACAGAAAAGAAGTTCTAGAAAAAATCTAGACTCATAGGTCAAGTTTGTGCAACACTTCATTTCTCAATAGCACTTGGAAACTCAAATCAACCACCATGATGTCTTAGAGTTATCAATCACAAAAAGCATGAGTATTCATATTCCACCCTTTACTATATTGTAATAGCAAATATTTATGTTAAACTGCTTATGTGCCCACATTTTATCTGCTTTGATCCTCTTTAAACTATTGTGAACTATTATTAAAATAAGAAAATAAGGGAGGTAACATTTATTTAAAACATTATTACTGTGGTGGGCAGTGTTCTAGGTGTGTTATATTCTCTGATTTTTATCATTGCAAGAACACACTAAGGTAGACATTTTACAGATGAGGATATCCAAGGAGTTGAGGCTTCTCTGTAAATAAGTGTCAAAACCAGGTTTTATAATTTGCTTGTCTGATTCTCTTTCTCTTACGTTCCACCAAAACCTAGAATATTTAGGGGTTTTAGTGGCCCATGAAACCTAGCTAGTTAAAGTGAACTCGACCTAGAATGTCTCTACTTCTTCACAATGTGCAGTAGTCGCTGAAAAGTGGAAACTTTTAGAAACTTCTCTATCTTTGGGGAAACTTGTTGGTATTTTGGGTTTATTTATTGTAAATTGTAAATATTCATTTATCATTCCCAATAGCAACACTTAATAGATCATCTCTTTGCCTATAAACTGAGAAGGAACATGCTTATAGTCGTAAAGAATGAACTTGCACAAACTGCCTATAAATCCTTGACTGATATGAATCCTTATGACTTGAGTGAACATGAAGAACCACAGGGAGAAATACTTCCATTGGAAGAGACACTGAGAATCTAACCAAAGTAACAACATTGATGAATGTACTGCTGAGCATTTATTGTTGTCTTAGCATATAATATTCCTGCAGAAAGTGAAAAAAAACAATTAATCCCCATGGAACATTAAACTGAAAAGAACACTTGATATGATATAGATTTATTTGAATTAATGTAAAACAGGCTTGGCCCTATACATAACTGATTATATTATCTCTAATTCTAAGGTTGTACATTTTGCGCTATTTAATCCAATCACTACAAGTTGCATTCCAGAGAATTATGCAAAAATGTTGAGTAGTTACCTATGTGTAATAGCTGACAATCAATGGTTTTCTTTGGGGTAGAGGAGATGCAATCTATTCAAGAAAATACATCCTCCCCATCAAGCTGTTAGTTTATGTCTGGGGCCTTCTCTCTCTGTCTCTCTCTCTCTCTTTCTCTCTCGTCTCTCTCTTGATTCTCATACCCTGCATTCTTTCACTTCACTTTGTGAAGTGAAATTGACAGTTGTACAAAGTGGGAGCCTCCATTCTCCTCAACCAAAGCCCTGAGGATCACTTTGCATTTCCTTACTGCTGTCTCATTTCACAAAAAGTTTATAAGATGTTCTAGGAAGCATCATTCCTGCCACATCACGTTGCCCTGCTCAAGTTCTGTGGCCACACTTTAAAAAAATCATTACCTCTCATGGAAACAGATTCATAATAAGCCTCTTGCAATATACCTCAAGTCCATGACACTTTGGGACTGACAACTATTCATAGATCGAATGTAAATAGGCAGCAATTTACACCTAATTAGATGTGAGGGTAAATCTTGGGTTGCAGGAAAATTTCCCCTTGCTCAGTATGCAGAGTCTATGTGGTGGCTGAGTAACTAATGTAGCTGCCATTTGTTAAGATTTTACTTATTTAATTTCCACTCAGACACTCTTAATTTGTGCAGAGCCTAGGGAATGACTTAAGACAGGGCACTTAATTGAAGCCTAGCATCTTTGAAAGAAAAAAAATAAGGACAAAATTGTTTACTTCTTTTCCTCTTTTTCAAAAATGTCTGGATAATGAGACTAGATCTTATTACTTTACCTCTCCTCAAGTTGCAGTATTGTGATTACATTAAAATAACCAAGGATGTGTCTTTTGTAACTAAGAAAATGTGATCCAAATAATAAGTTGCATCCCTTGGCCCATGCTAAGAATAATAAGTCTTTTCAACCCTCACTGAGTAAAATGACCTGTGGCTTTGAAGAATGGGGAAAAAAAAGTAATGTTATAGGCAATTGGGGAACTTTGATCATATACAGTCTAATCACTCCTGTTAAAAAAAATCTCATCGAAAATGAGAATGTTAAATTGCCAAGCTTCCACACGACCTAATAATGATTAGTTCAAATGAATCAAAATTGCTGTGAATAATTGATTATTATGAGGAGAAATATAAAGAGAGTCTGAGAAAATTAATGCAATGAATGCTGTTATTCAGCCCAAACAGAGGAAGGGAACATTTCTCTAATCTGATAGATTTAGATAGAATCTCACTTCTGTACATAGCTATTTAATCATATGAATTTCTAGATTTTGAAAAATTAAAATGGAAAAAGAACTCAAATGGCACTGGACCTAATTCCATCATGCCAAAGACATTTTGGAATCTCACAGAACAGTACTTTTCAAACTTTAAAGTGTACCCGAATTGCTTGGGGATCTTGTTGAACTGAAGATTCAGATTCAGTGGATCTGAAGTGAGGCATGAGATTTGCATTTCTAGTAACCTGTGATGCCAATGCTGTTTATTCTTGGACCAAGCATACTTTGAATAGCAAAGTTGTAGAGCGCTTGGGTCATGGATATGTAAATTAATTGCTACTGTAGGGGAATAAGCTAGTTAATACTATGTGCTGGTTTACACAATGCCTGATAACTGGTTGTGTAATAATATAGTCTCAATGAAATAGAGAATGATTTTAACAGTAGTGAAGTAGGGGACAGAGGAGACTTCTGTTCTAGTCTTGCCTTTACTACAAATAACAGCAAAAACAACTCCTAACATGTATATAGTATTTTGCATTTTACAAAGTACTTTTACATAGTTGATGTCACTTGATTCTCTCAACAACCCTGTGAGTTAAGTAGATATTATATTTTCATATTCCAAATAAATTTCCAGAGAATGAGCGTTAAATAATTTGCACAATTTTACACAATTACTCAATAAGAGAGCCACAACAGACCTATATCTTCTGGTCACAAATTCTGTACTATTTCTACAGACTAACAGGGTGATTTTGTATAGATCACATAACATCTCTTACCCTTTTCTCACCAGTAAAATAAGTGATTCAGGTTCAATCAGACCAGTGGTTATCAGCTCTCATGTGTAACCAAAATACCTGGGGAAAAAATAATACCAGTGACCAGCCGCATCCTAGAGCAATTGAACCAGAATATCCAGGATTGGAGTTGGGATATATTTTTAAAAATATTTTAAGCTGATTCTGATGCACAGTGGAGACTGAGAACCATCAAATTAGATATCCACTAAGTTGTCTTTATGCACAGGAATTCTGCATAGCTCTGGAAATAGGCTACGTCTCTATCTTCTCCAGGAAAATCTTAGTCGCAATTAAATCTATTAAGCATAGATTAGTCTACCACTGACTTTGTTTAAATGTTAAATTATGGTTTAGCAACCTTTTACTATTTCCTGTCTTGTTGCATAGGCTTTAACAATTTCTCTTAAAAAAGTAAAGTCTAGTTTGCTTTGAATATCATGCTCTATGCAACATGGGTATTTCTGAATGTACTTTTTGATTTCCGCATTTGGTACTGAATATTTAGAGTTCTATTTGGGCTTTCCTTGGGGTTGGTATCTAAACCCTTTTGGTTGTCTTCCACCTTGTCTCTCTTGTTTCATCCTGTGGCTACTGTCACTTCAGGATTTGGAAACAAAGTATCTTTACATATATACTTTTTTGCCTAAGATTTCTATATCAGAAACTGATCGTGTAAACACCTTGAAAATATTTTCTTCTAAGACTTAAAATTATAGCACTAAGTCCTCCCCAATGTAAGTTCTTAGAAAGTTCGGGTTGTTGGAAGCAGATAGTTTTGTCTTTCTTATAGAGTCTATTTTACTTTACTATAGTTGGCAGGAGCTCAAGAAGACAGGATTAGTCAAGGGCTTACCCTAGTAAATTCCATTCTGTTGACCTTCTTTCAAAATTAAATAAGGCAGAAAGAAAATGAAGGCTTTGAACACTTGGAAGGACCCAATGGGATTTCTGCCTTCCTAGAGTTCTGCTAAAATATTTGACAACCTGCTGTCGAAGTGGACTTTTAATGAAACCATTCCTTCTGGTAGCATTTTAATTCTAAGAGATATCACTGGGTCAGCAATGAGTCTCTGAGGTTCTATAAGAAGAGGTCAGCATTCATGACAGATAGTGCAGCTTATTTAATTTTGGTAGTGAAAATTCCATCACATATGTAATATCCTCAAATGGAACTTTCAATAATATCTTGATTCTCAAACATTCTGACTTGGATTTTCTATAAATAGGCAGTTTATTCCATAAGGAAATAAAAGTGTGACTGCTCCAAAAAAGTCTACAATATGGAATTATTGGGGTAGTAAGTGTTAAACCATCTTTTGACAACGTATCATAAATATTGGTTCCTTGATGTTTAGCCTGACCATTTAACCTTTCTTATATCATTTATTTGGGGGTATTCATGAGGTCTAGAGACACTTCTTTCATTTGATTTTACTGTGAGATTTCCAGACCCTAAGGAGACTTATCTGATTATCATTACAAACACACTTTATTTATTTTTTTTGAGACAGAGTTTCACTCTGTCACCCAGGCTGGAGTGCAATGGTGTGATTTCGGCTCACTGCAGCCTCTGCCTCCTGAGTTCAAGCAATCCTCCTGCCTCAACCTCCCAAGTAGCTGGGACTACAAGCATGCACCACCACGCCCAGCTAATTTTTGTATGTTTTGTAGAGACTAGGTTTCACCATGTTGTCCATGCTGGTCTTGAACTTCTGGACTCAAGCAATCTACCTGCCTCAGCCTCCCAAAGTGCTGGGATTACAGGCATGAGCTGCCAGGCATGGCAAACACATTTTTACTAATCACAAGTAGAATGGTCCTGTGGCACCCCACTGCCTTTTCTAATTTCTGAATTTTCTTATTCATCTGACATTGTCTTTAATAAAATTGCTCCTGTGCCCCATGGACCTTACAGAAGAAATATTTTTTTGTTCTGGAGATTCCAGGTGTGTTTCATTTGTCTCCATCCCAGACAAACAGCTCTGCCCAAGACCAGCTATGCCTAGATTCCAAGAAAATATTTGGCTATCACTGTTCTGGGGAGATGGTTACTGTGTTCAGCACGTATTAGAAATTTCTCCTGCTACATTAAATCCTTTATTTGGATCTTGGAACTTTATTTCCTAGTAGGATATTTCTTCAGTATGTAGCTATTTCCCTACAGGGCACAGTGTAGAGTTAGCTGCTGACATTAAATAATAAACCTTAGCAAATTTGTTGCTCTCATTTAGAATTGATGATATCTTATAAACTTTCTAAGAGCACTTGGTCATTAGCATCAGAGCCAATTACTCATGTGAGCATTGAGTGTGACTTCCCAATTCAGTGTGTGCAGTCACTTTCTTTTTGACTTAAGAAAAATACATTTTTTTTTGTAGTAAGCTTGAGGTTACAAGTTTTAACTCTTCCTGTGTCACTCTGAAGAATGTGTATACAATGTTTCAATATTAAACACAGTAGAAATTTAACTTTTCCAAGGGAAAATTCAGATAATGGAGTCTGATAATAGATGGTATAACATATTTGTTCAAATCTCAAAATATTTGCCTTTTTGTAAGGGTTTAGATCAGAGTATAGCATAGGTCAAAACCATCTTTTGATTTCTATGGTATCTGATATGGTTTGGATCTATGTTCCCACCCAAATATCATGTTCAATTGTAATCCCCAGTGTCAGAGGTTAGGCCTGGTGGGAGGTGATTGGATCATTGCCAGTGCATCCTACATGAATGGTTTAATACCTTTCCTTTGCTGCAGTTCTAGTGATAGAGTTCTTATGAGATCTGATTGTTTAAAAGTGTGTAGCACTACCCGCTTCTTCCCCCTGCTCCAGCCATGTGAAGTTCTGGCTCCCTCTTTGTCTTTTGCTATGATTATAAGTTCCTGAGGGCTCCTTAGAAGCCAAGCAGATGTCAGCATCATACTTCCTGTACAGCCTAAGGAACTGGGAGCCACTCAAACCTCTTTTCCTTCTAAATTACCCAGTCTCTGGTATTTCTTTATAACAATGTGAGAACAGACTAATACAGAAAATTGGTCCTGAGGAGTGGGCATTGCTATAAAGACACCTGGCAATGTGGAAGCAACTTTGGAACTGGATAATTGGTATAGGTTGGAAGAGTGTGAAAAGCTCAGAAGAAGATAGGAAGATAAGGGAAAATTGGGAACTTCCCTGATACTTGTTGAATGTTTGTGACCCAAATGGTTATAGTGATATGGACAAAGATGACCATGCTGATGAGGTCTCAGATGGAGATGAGAAACTTACTGGGAACTGGAGCAAAGGTCACTTTTGTTATACTTTAGCAAAGAACCTGGGTGCATTGTGCCCCTGTCTTAGGGATCTGTGAAACTTTGAACTTGAGAGTCATAATTTAGGATATCTTGCAGAAGAAATTTTTAAGCAACAAAGTGTTCAAGATATAGCCTGGCTGCTTCTAAAAACCCATGCTCATATATGTGAATGAAGAAATGACATAAAACTAGAACTTATAAGGAAACCAGAGTGCGAAAGTTTGGAAAATTTGCAGCCTGGCCATGTGGTATAAAGGAAAATTCCATTTTCAGGGGAGGAATTCAAACAGGGTGCAGAAATTTGCGTAAGTAAAAAGGAGCCGAGTGCTAATAGCCCAGACAATGGGACAAAGGCCTGGAAGGCATTTCAGAGACCTTTAAGGCAGCCCCTCTCATCACAGGCAGAGAGGCCTAGGACAGAAGAATGGTTTCATGGGCCAGGCCCTGGGCCCCACTACCCTGCACAGCCTCAGGACACTAGGACACCACTCCCTACAACCTGGCTACTCCAGCTCCTGCTATGGTTCAAAGGGGCCCAGGTGCAGTTTGGGCTGCTGCTTCAGAGGGTGCAAGATGTAAGCCTTGGTGGCTTCCAAGTAGTGTTAAGTCTGGAAGATGCACAGAGTGCAAGAGTTGAGGCTTGGGATCCTCTGCCTAGATTTCAGAGGATGTATGAAAAAGTCCAGGCAGAAGCCTGCTGCAGGGGCAGAGCCCTCATGGAGAACTTCTACTACAGCAGAGAGGAAATGTGGGGTTGGGCCCCCACACAGAGTACTCACTGAGGCACTGTCTAGTGGAGCTGTGAGAAGAGGACCACTGTTCTCTAGACCCTGGAATGGTAGATTCGCTGGCTGCTTTCACCCTGTGCCTAGAAAAGCCACAAGCACTCAATGCAAGCACTCGAGAGCAGCTGTGGGGGCTGAACTCTGCAAAGCCACAGGCACAAAGTTGCCCAAAGCCTT
Source organism: Gorilla gorilla gorilla (assembly GCF_029281585.2). Classification (NCBI taxonomy): domain Eukaryota; kingdom Metazoa; phylum Chordata; class Mammalia; order Primates; family Hominidae; genus Gorilla; species Gorilla gorilla. Next base: position 35,942,497 of record NC_073233.2, on the reverse strand, counting down.
GGGAGTCCACCCCTTGCATCAGTATGCCCTGGATATGGGACATTGAGTCAAAGGAGATTATTTTGGAGCTTTGAGATTTAATAACTTCCCTGCTGGTTTTCAGACTTGCATGAAGCCTGCAGACCCTTTCTTTTGGCCAATTTCTCCCTTTTGGAATCAGAATATTTACTCAAGGCCTATACCTCCATTGTATCTTTGGAGTATCCAACTTGTTTTTGATTTTACAGGTTTATAGGCGGAATGGACTAGCCTTGTCTCAGATGAGACTTTGAACTTTGGGCATTTGAGTTAATGCTAGAATGAGTGAGATAAGACTTTGGGCGACTGTTGGGAAACCATGATTGTATTTTGCATTGTGAGAAGGGCATGAGATTTGGGAGGGGCCAGGGGTGGAATTATATGGTTTGGATCTGTGTTCCTATCCAAATCTCATGTTCAATTGAAATCATCAATGTTGGAGGTGGGGCCTTGTTGGGGAGTGATTGGATCATGGGGGTGCATTTTTCATGAATGGTTTAGCACCATTCTTTTTATGCTGTTCTCATGACAGAATTCTCATAAGAGACATGGTTTTTAAAAGTTTGTAGCTCTCTCCCTTCCTCCTGCTCCAGCCATGTGAAATGCTGGCCCAGGTTTGCCTCGATTCTAGTAAACAATAGGAGAGCTGCCTGTCCAGAATCGGGGACGTCCCACAGGGAGAATCCTGTCAGTGTGGGATTGGGTGGGGGTTCAAGCCCAGGGGACTTGTGGAATATTCCTCTTTGCCTTTCACCATGATTGTAATTTTCCTGAGGCCTCCTCAAAAGCCAGGAAGAAGACAACATCGTGTTTTCTGTACAGCCTGTGGAAACATAAGCCAATGAAACAGATTTTCTTTATATATTACGCAGTCTCTGGTATTTCTTTATAGCAATGTGAAAACAGACTAATACAGTATCAGAGTTAAATACTTGATACGAGGACGAGGTAAAAAGAGACGGGCTAATTGGGCCAGTATATACTTTTTGCCCTTTCAGATTCATTCTCCAGCCATCTCTCTTTAATATTTTGCTTCAGAGGTCTGAGCTTTATGGACTACATGGAGGAATGTCACCTTACTTTCTGGCTTCTGACAGAGTTTGGCTAATAAGAAGCCCTGGCAAGTCATCAGAGGGAGAGAAGCAGAAGGTAGGATATGTCCCCTGGCTTTCTACCTGGAAGTTTGCATCAGGCTAGCTGAGTTTTTCCAGCAAATGTCACTGCTCCTACCAGGATAGTCTTCTCTCCAGGACTCTCTCCAATCAGACGCTAGGTACCTCCTGTCTGTTGTTTCTTTAGGCCTTGGGGAGTTAGCAGCTTTGCAGTTAATAGCCTCATGGCTCTCATTCCTTGTAATTTTCTTGCAAATGTGACTGTGCTACCTCTTGCAGAAACCCAGCATGATTCACTTCTGTTAACATACTATTCGCTTGAATGAATGGGATATCTTAACTTTATGTTCAAGGTAAAAGAGACTATTAACTACACATGACTTCCAACATTTAAGAAAACTGGACATAAAAGCAATGAGTATTATAAGTGGTCAGTAATAATGAGAGGTGAGAAATTATATACTTGTAACATTCAAAGCTGATATTCAGTTGATATGCATTCATACATCCATATGGTTGATCATAACTGCCTTCCATTCTGATTGGCATGGAATCTGTTGAGAAATATTTTGAATATAACCATGGTTAAATTGATACATATTACTCATGTGCCTTAAGCCCAGGTTTGCCTCAGTTGTAGAACACGATTGTGACTGTGCTACTTCCTGTAGGAATCCAGAATGATTCACTTGAGCTACCTGTACAGAATGGGGGAGGTCCCACAGGGAATATCCTGACAGTGTGGGCAGGCCAGCTGGGGGTTCATGCCCAGGGGACTTGTGAAATGTACCTCCCACGGCATAGTGCTGCTGAACAGCTGCTCTGATTTGATCTCTTTTGGCCAAGTTGAGAGCAGTTTCCAGAGCTGGGGATACCAGTCTTATCTTTCCCCTTTGTTTCTGGCTGTCCTCAGGGATATTTTTCCCTTTGGGTGCTTGTGATGCTTCCTGTGGGTTGAGGCAGAGACAAGTCTCCTTCCAGGAAACCTAAGATGTTGGAGAAGTTGGTTGTCTACCTTCAGATCACGTGTTCCAGTGTAGAAACCATGAGTCAGGAAGACATTTTCAGAGTGCTTGACGCCCAGAATATCAGAAGGTTGTGGGGAGGGGCATCATGGATATGGAAGTTCAATTCTCTTATTATCTGCTCAGAATTTTTTCACTTCTATGTGGCTATGAGAGCTGTCTCCTTCTCATATTCAAGTTCTAAGATATTGCTTGTGATGATCTTGGTGCCGTATATTTATTTTTTGTTTTCTGTGAAGCAAGAGTGAAGTCAGCTTGCTTCTATACTGCCATTTTGAAACCAGAAACTCCTTAAAATCCATATTATTGAAATTTTAATGTAATGATTTTCTTTTAATTCATAGCATTTGTGGAGTGTATTTCAAATTAATTTTGAAGAGTTATCATATTCAAATCTACTAGACTCAACTTGGTTCAACACCCCCCTGCAAGAAACAGTCCATTTACAAATACAGTTGATCCTTGAACAACAGTGGTTGTAACTGAAAGATCCACTTATATGTGGATTTTCTCTTGCCTCTGCCACCCCGAGATAGAAAGACCAAACCCTCCTCCACTTCTTCCTCCTCTGCCTGTTCAATGTGAAGCTAATGAGAATGAAGATCTTAATATCAATCCACTTCCACTTAATGAATAGTGAATATATTTTCTTTTCCCTACATTTTTCTCAACAACATTTTTACCTCACTTTATTGGAAGAATATAGTATATAATAGATATAATATACAAATATGTGTGAATTGACTATGTCGTGAGTAAGGCATCTGGTTATGAGTAGGCTATTAGTAATTAACATTTTGCAGAGTCAAAAGTTATACATAAACTTTGGTGCCACTAATCCCATGTAAGGACCCAGTTTTTCAAGGGTCAACTTCATTCTATATGTGAAAATGTGGCACATATACACCATGGAATATTATGGAGCCATAAAAAAGGAATAGTTCATGTCCTTTGCAGGGACATGGATGATGCTGGAAACCATCATTCTCAGCAAACTAATACAAGAACAGGAAACCAAACACCACATGTTCTTACTTATAAGTGGGAGTTGAACAATGAGAACACATGGACACAGGGAGGGGAACATCACACACCTGGCCCTGACAGTGGGTGAGGGACTAGGGAAGGGAGAGCATTAGGAGAAATACCTAATATAGATGACGGGTTGATGGTTGCAGCAAACCACCATGGCATGTGTATACCTATGTAACAAACCTGCACATTCTGCACATGTATCCCAGAACTTAAAGTATGATTAAAAAAAAAAAAGGAAAAGAAAATTAAAAGAAAGAAAAAGAAGCCATAGTCATGGCTTTGACATGAAGCCCACTGTAACTAGTTATAGAACAACTTCTATGCAGTAAGCAGTTACTGTGTTTCTTATTTAATTCTTCACTCAGCATATTTATGGTGCGCTATTATATCCCAGGTTTTCAGATAAGAAAAATAGAACTTGTTTTTCCATCTATTAAATAGATTTAGTAACTTGTTTTGTTTTAGTAACCAAAACAAAACCATTTAATTGGCATCAAAATGGGCTTTAGGGTTTTTCTAACACCAACACCCATGCTTTCAACTATTAGAATAAACTGCTTCCCTGAACCTTTCTGTAGCTTAAAGAAAATCTTACGGTTCTGTACAATGGTGTTCAAAATTTTTTTGATGATTAATAATTAAAGTAGGAGGATTACTTGTAATTGTATTAGTGTATGCCTATTTCTCTGCAGTGTTTGTGTATTGCTTGAAATATTTTGCAAATGCATATTAAATATGAGATATGGAGCAGAATAGTCTAAGCATGACTGAAGGGGTGGTTGTAGGAATGTACAGAAAAGTTTTAGGTGAGGGGAAACATAATGAAATAATTGACAGGATTATAAAATTAAATATCTAGATTTAAAAGAGCAAATGGATATTATTTGGGCCAATCACTTTCTTTATATCATAGTCCATATAATAATAAAATGGAAAACTGGATAAATTGAGTGGCTTCCCAATGGACATTGTGGAAAATCCTGGAAATCCTCAATATCTGAGTGCAGTTAATAAGAAAAATTTTCCTACCAGGATTCCATTACAACAAAACTGAACATATTTTAGATTTGACAAAAAATTATCAAGCTTTTATCTTTAACATGTGAGAATAAATATCACAAAAGTAAGTTGAAATTTGGATTCTAAATAAGGCTATGAGCTAATGTTTAAAATGAAAAAAAGAAGTGTTCTTATTTTTAACTTTTATAGCTTTATTATAAAGTCATTAATTTTGTTAGAGTAAGAGTTTTACAAAATTTTATTTGATATTAGTTATTTCTCTTTTGAAGTACCTACTATGTCATCATTCATGTCAATTTTTTTTCTTCAATTGCTAAGTGATAGAGTTCTACTAGATTTGAATTTTTATCAAATTCATAATTAAACTCAGCAATCGTATCCAACATTCTATTCAGAGATTTTATAAAATTCCACATCTTTGCAAGATTTAACATTTCACTCTGAAATTCATTTGACTCATATTTGCATTATATAGCTAAACATAGGAAAGACTGACCTGTAGAAATGAGACCATGTATGGAAGATAGTATCTATTGTTCCCTGTGGAGCAATGTGTAAAAAGAGACTAGTTTTATAACTGATCAGTCATTACTTATTGTTTTTATGTATAACATTTGTTTCCATGCACAATTTTTTCACTGTAAGGAGTTGAAAACATTTTCTTGGACAAGAAGAATTCCTTTACATATGTATGTGTTATCAATTGAATAATTTTGCAAATACTTGTTGAACACTTACTATTTGATATATAAAGATCAAATTGTGTGTGTGTGTGTGTGTGTGTGTGTGTGTGTGTATGCATGTTTGACATGAAGGTCTTTATATATCAAAATATCTATTAAAATGGAAATTTTAGATAATGTTAAATCTTTGAAAACCAAACATGAATTTTCAAAATTGTTGTCAGTGTATAGCAATGTCTCTGAATTTTATCTCTGCACTTCTATTCCTCAGTAAAGTTAATGAGCAAGCACTTCCTATTAATAGCACTTGCTATTAATTTTATAAATATGCTAGTTGTAATATTAAAATAAGATTATTAATATTGGCAGTACATAATACTTAGCCTTTTGTTTTGCTTAATTTTATAATAAAAATATAAGGACGTTTAAATATCTCTGATGTTACCAGCAGAAGTTGCTCTATTATATAGTACTTCCCTTCTCTTGTCCTCCACCTAAGTTCAGTTAAAAAGAAAAATAAAATCTTTCAAAATAACATGAGCACTTCCTCATGATCTATAGAATGATACTCACTAAATGAAAAGTATATGTCATAGCTTTCATTTCCTTTAAAGATAACGAAGTAAATTTCTAAATAGCTGAATATCAAAATGTTCTAAGGGGTTCATTGTTTTGTTTCTTCTCCATGGCCTGCTTCAAGGATAAAGATATATATGCCTATATGTGTGTTTGTGTGTATGTGCCCACACATACACATACTTGTATAATACAAAGACAATAAACATGTATTTAAATTTTCCTGACTTCTAAGCCCATGTTGTTTTTAAAAATAAAAGCTATTTGTAACATACATGTGATTGTCAAGGAGCATTTTAGATGAAAATGCTTATCAATCTAGATTATTATTTGAACTCTAAGCATTGTGTTGCTCATAGCCTTATTTTTCTTATATGTACATTCACCAAAGCAGAACTGGTCTTAAAGCATGTCCATTTCATTTTCATTGGAACAAATTTTCTTCTTTTCATTCCTACTAGCTCTTAAGGAATTCACAAAGCAGGTTTTATATTCTGAACAGCAGCTCATAAGTACAGGAAGACAAGGAAGTCAGTCTTTTCCAGGGCTATGGTCAGCTCCCTAGAGGGCTCTTAATTATGCATCTTGACTTTGGTAATTGAGTATTGTATCCATTTCTCAGCCACTTTATCATAAAGAATGGTGCCTAAGAAAATGTAGCACAGCATCTAACTATTGAATACCATTACTAACTCATTAAAATAATCTCATATCAGTGAATAAGAAGAGAAAAACCAGTTCAGCTCTGCTTTCTATTTTTAGATGGTAATTTCTGAGTTTTAGACCTATTCCATCTATATTAATGGAATTAACATGTAGGAACCTGGATTTTTCTATCAGGACTTAGGTGGTCCCTCATCTGCAATAAAAGGACATATATATATATCCATGACATTCTTGAAATCTGTGTCCCTAAACAAACAAATTAACATTCTATTCTCAATAGACTCATTTGAAAGATAGAGCCTGTTTACAGAGCAGTAAGAAGGCCATGGAGAATATAAGCAGAGGGGCTAAGAGAAGAGGCATTTTATAGCTAATTGTTATTAGTTATATATACTACATTTTACAGAAATAAGAAAAAGATATATTTTCTCACTGTAACAAACTTACCTTCCTTCCATTTTGCCCCACCCCTCACTTACCTCTTTCAGTATATGCTTGGTCACAAGGAGATATAGCAGATGGGGTTTGAAAACACCATCTGTGCAGATTGTGGGAAGATGGCAGCAGTGATAGGGCATCATTTTTGAATTTCTTGAACTCCTGCATAAATACAGAAAAAAAGGAGCTAGATGGCAAAGTCAAAAAGCCATTGACACTTATGGCAAAACTAGCTACAAGTTATTCCCATAAACCTTAAGATACAAGTCATAAGGACAAGTCACCAATAGTTACAAAACGTTTGGTATCAGAAAGTAGAAGAGTTCAATGGGGAATACTATGGACCTAAAAACAAGAGAACCCCTAAAATAGCCAAGAGGGATTTACTAGACTATTTGGTGGGCTAGTTTGCAAATGGCCACTGAATATGAAGAGGTTTTACTTAGTCCCACAGCCAGTAAGTACATGGGGCCTTCAGCAAGTACTGGCAGGGCTCAGTCAGTCTACGGTTTGGGAACTCTCAAAACTTGACCACATGGGACTCCCTGCTAAGACATGGTACTCAGATAAGCTGCTGGATGTAGAATAAATACTAAGCAGGAGGGACAATAGAGATACAGAAAAGAGAAGGTACAGATGGAGAGAGAACAGAGGCAAGAAGCTTAGAAAACAAGCTGCTGTATTTTTTTAACTACATGAAAACAAAAGAAGATTAATCTTTATGAACATGGAAAAGCTACCTTAAGCCGGGCACGGTGGCTTACGCCTGTAATCCCAGCACTTTGGGAGGCCAAGACGGGCGGATCACGAGGTCAGGAGATAGAAACCATCCTGGCTAACACGGTGAAACCCCATCTCTACTAAAAATACAAAAAATTAGCCGGGCGTGGTTGCGGGCGCCTGTAGTCCCAGCTACTAGGGAGGCTGCGGCAGGAGAATGGCGTGAACCCGGAAAGCGGAGCTTGTACTGAGCCAAGATCGTGCCACTACCCTCCAGCCTGGGCGACAGAGCGAGGCTCCGTATCAAAACAAAAACAAAAACAGAAAAGCTACCTTAAATTTGCTTTTAAAAAGTTCAGGAAAACTAATTTCACATGAAAATGTCTATAAGCTAAATAGTAAGTTTAACATAAAAAGAGAGAATAAGGAACAAAATATCTTTACAGGAAGCATGAAGAAAGTCATGACTACGAAACAGATAAAAACTGTAACCTGCTCTAAAAAGACACTGAGGAAATTATATAAAACATAAAAGAACAATATCAATCATAATTGTAAAAACTTGGATATGATTTGGTCAGACATGTGGAAAGAACTAGAAATGTAAAAAATAATTTCATAAATTAATACTGAATGTATAAGAAACCTAAGATTAAATGAACACAGAAATAATGCTCATTAATCGTCTTTTGATGAATGTAACAAATCACCCCAAAATGTATTCGAATGAAACAAAAAACATTAACATGCTTGCAAGTCAAAAACTGTGCATAGTTTAAATGGTGCACAGGGTGTCTCACAAGACTTAAATCAAGATGATAATAACCTAGCTGAAGTCATCTCAAGGCTCATTGTGGGGAGGGTAAGCTTCTAAGCTTATTCAATGAATCCAGTGAATATTCATTAATTCAATCATTCACTCTAAGCTTATTTATTCTATCGGAGGCCTCAGGTTCTCTTTGGCTGTTGGCCAGATACATGGATTCCTTGGTAGGTGGGCCTCTCCTTGTGAACAAATGAGAGAGCAAGAGAAGGCGATGAAAGTGGAAAGCAGTCTTTTTGTTACTTAATCTCAGGAGCGGCATCCATTGTTTTTGGTGCATTCTGTTTACTGGAAGTGAGTCACTAGGTCCAGCCTATACTCAATGCAATGGGAATACAGAGACATCTGAATACCCAAAGGGGAGGATCACTGGGAATCATCTTAGAGGCTGCCTATCATAATGCCTTACAAAAATCAGGAGAAAAAAATAAAAAAGGAAAAAAAAGACAAAAAGAAAATGACAAATATTGAAGATAGATGATGAAGATTCACCATCTGTCTTCAAAGAAAAAACTGAAGGATCAGAATAAACACCAAAACCTATATATTAACAAAACTTTCCTGAATTAATGGATCTAGTTGTTAAGGATTCACAGTTTCTAACATCATTAAAAGAGAGTATTCATTTTATTCTTCTTGATGTAAGAGCACAATACCACAACCATTGTCAAATACATATCATTTATAATATTGTCTTTTCATTTCACTTATCTTCTAAAATTTCTATTTATCATAGCATTAAGTTCGGAACTCATAATGCCAGTATATTTTCTAATATACTTTAAATCATTTTTTAGGTTTGTTACCTAAAACCAAATAGCATAATACTTGAGATAAAAGTGCTACACTTTGGAAAATACTTGTACAGCACATAGCAAGGGTTCCATAAATGTTGGGTTATCATGACAGAGGCTGGGAAGTGGTTATAAATGAAAAAGTTCAAAACTAACCCTAATAATAGAAAATCCATATCAGAGTTAATGTCATAGATAGCAAGTCAGAAAATACATCCTGAAGTGCAAAAGTTAGCATAAAAATGCTGACAGTGTAGGGAGATTACTCTATTCATGTAAATATAAACTAATCAATCACTTATCTCTTTGGCCTTTGATACTATGTAGTAGATGTGAATGGTTTATGCTGAAGTCTAGTAGTATTAGCTTTCTCTAGTTTTGTGTCAGTTTCTAATGTGCCAGATGGATATGTTATATGCAATATTCACTCACAAATTATTTCAAAGAATTTGTTTTTCTATTCCAGAATAAGTGCTTAACATTGTAGTGGTAGAAATGCAGATGTTGCTATCAATAGGTACTAGCATATGCCACTTTCTTATCCAATTAATAGGTGAATATGCAATCATTTGTCAGGTAGTAGCCTTTGCCAAGCTAACACTTTCATCACCAATAATTTTACATAGTTAGTCTATAAATAGTTCTTTTGTGGAATTATGACAATGACTGCAGTGTAAAGGTATATGAATATATGCATACAATTATTTCACTGAAATTAGTCCTGAACAAGAAGGAAAAAAGACAACTGGTTAGAGAAATGTGATTCTTGGAAGAAAATTGTCATGTCTTTCTAGAATTTCTAATAATGAAGAGAATAAATGCTAAATATAGAAAGTCACAGACTTTAGACTTCAGAGAATAGACAATGTCAATAAAAAGTAACTTAAATAAGGTCAAAGTCTTCTGGCCCCCAAATGTAGAGGAAACTCATGGAGAACTATGCATAACAGCTAAGGCCCAAGGTTTTACTGTAAGAGAAAACAGGACGAAAAGTACTTTTTTTCCCCTCAGCAGCTGGCACCTTTGCAAGTCCTTGATCATTGGAATTGCTGGGACTTTAGCACTTGGCTAGATTATAAAGTGAATTCTTTAAAGACATTCTAATTTAAAATGTGTATCTTTTTTTTTTTTTACTTATTTTTCACAGTAGCTACATTTTTCTTCCATTTTTGAACCTTCTCTCTATGGAAATCTAGAAGAAATTAAGTCTTCACACAGTGCTCCCAAGTTCTACAGTTAGTTTACTTATCTGTTCCAATTCTCTATCTCTGGGCACCACAATAGGCATCTATACAGCAATGTTTGCAATGGTGAGATGTGAATTACATATGAATTTTTTTTTTTTTTTGAGATGGAGTTTCGCTCTTATTGACCAGGCTAGAATGCAGTGGTGTGATCTCAGCTCACTGCAACCTCCGCCTCCTGGGTTCGAGGGATTCTTCTGCCTCAGCCTCCCGAGTAGCTGGGATTATAGGTACCTGCCACCATGCCCAGCTACTTTTTTTTGTTTTTTTTTTTTTTTTTTTGGTATGTTTAGGAAAGATGGTGTTTCATCATGTTGGCCAGGCTGGTCTGGAACTCCTGACCTCGTGATCCACCCGCCTCGGCCTCCCAACCTGCTGGGATTACAGGCGTGAGCCACCGCACCCCTCCTATATATGAAACTTAAAATGCCTCTCAACACTGAGGGGAAAGAGCTGCTCCAGGTAATCACCGCTCCGGTGTACCAGGAAGCAGGTCTACATCATGGAGATAAGAGTGGCTTTTCGGAAGTTTAAAGTGGAGCAGAGCTTTTCTTCATCCAAAAGCATGACCTCGCCCTTCTTTCATTATAGTCTAACAGCACTTGACTTCATTTTCTTCTCTAATGTACTTCCCCTGTAGTGTCTAGAGCTCTTGTGTAAGGTCTTCTTTCTTCCTGAGAAGATTGTTTCTCTCCATCACCACTTCTTGGAAACTACCTACTTGTCATTAAGGTCTTAAATCTTCCTTGAGTAAACTTATTATCCTAAAACAAATTAACTTCCTTTTTTCATATACTGCTGAATTCTACATTTCTGGTTTTGAACAATTTATTCAAATTGTAGTTAACTAATTCTTGATATAACTTTTCAATTTCATGTATTTTGCCTCTGTCAGAGAGCAAATGTCATGCAGGCACCAAATTGGTCCTATTTAACACCTGAACTACAACAGGGGCTAAACAAATATTTTTTAGTGAATAAGTAAATACATTAATTAAGTGATATTCACCAGCTCAGTGGTAGACAGGAACTTTCTTCACTGGCAGATGTACTGCTGCAAGAAATGAAAGCAGAGTATAGCAGAAAGAGCATTGGATTTGGAGTCAGAACATTTCGGTTCAAGTGCTGGCTCTGTCAATTTTTAGTTGTGTTGGAAATAAGATACCCTAAAGGTTAGGTCCTTCAACACTAATGTGAAGACACTTTTCTCAAAGGGCTGCTTTTAATAACTATTTAGGTATTCAAAAATGTAGACAAGGGCTCTTTAGAATTAAAAAAATGGCATATAGTTCAATATTTTCCATATAGGCAGTAGCCTACACAGATTGGCCAATATTTGCTGACATCCCAAATTTAACTGATGAAATTGTAGAAGAAAATAATACATTTTTGCCGATCTAAAAACTTTGATTCAAATGCTAAACAAAGTGATAATAATAGTTACAAAACCTTCAAATTTCACAATAACTTGGCATTGTTCTTAACAGGATTCCAGAAAGAATGCTGCTAATATTCAGCAGGTTTCTGAGCTTCTTTACCTTCTCTACTTGCTATGCACAATGTCAATGTTAAAGGCCAGAAGTTAAAATTTGGTCTTACCTGAGATAAAAATGGCAAATTCAATCCATTTCAAGAAACAATTCCTCAGTATTGTCTTATGCATAATCATGTGTGAGATGCTTAAGAAGACAATAAAAAAGTGCAACACCTACTACTTTTAAAACAATCTGTGAAAGAGATACAGAGGTGGCTATGGGACAGGTCTATTCTCCTTTCTATGCAAGGTAATGAACTCAGTTCTGCCCATCAGAGAAGCCTCAGAGGACTCATGCTGCCTCTGGAAGCAAAGTACTTTAATGGCATTGGTGGAAACCAAGGAATATTGGGCTCCTTGCTCTAGAGAGTAAATCTGTTTTTCTTTCCAGTCTGTTCTTCATCAGAGTTTACTTTTCCTATCTCACTTTATCACAAGGTACTGTTTAAAGATGGTTTATAGGTTCAGCTAAAACAATATTCCAAAATGGTGACTCACGGGCCAAACACTGGAAGTTGTCTGGCTTGACTCTGGACTGTTAGAAATAAATAAATTTGATAGGCAGAGAACACACTGTCAAGTTCACTACATTTCCCACTATCCTCTAATACTTCTGCCCACAGCTTCACACATGTTTCCTGTCTTGCCCCAACGCAAGTATTGCTTTTCCTAAGAAATATCCTCAATTTTAGCAGTGACTATTAAGCATGGGGAACCATAATCAAAGGGGGGCGGGGGTTGATTGAAAGGTAGAACTAACATTTCAGTGGATAGTTAATTTTTGATTGGAAGTATTTTTCACTTGAAATTTATGTTTATACTTAAAGATTACATCAAAATAGGTAACCACCTATTACCACAACTAGCCAGATCTATAGAAATATTATATGAAAATTGGAACGAACAGGCTATAACTAGTCAATATTAGAAGCTTAGACTCATTGGTGTCTGGAAGATGTATGCATAGTAATATACATTTTACATTTAAAAACCACCTTATAGCTCATAAAGTATATGCATATATATTTTCTCATTTGTTCTTGATATTTTGATAAAAATTTATATAAAAACTTTTTAAAAAGTTAAAAAATATGTATCTTCAACCTGAAATAGATAAAACTTTATTTGTAAGAAATAAATTTATTATTTTGGCATATTTATATTTATTTTACTAAATTTAATATTTTTTAACAACCATTTAGAAATAAATGAATATTTCAGATAATTAGTGTTATGTAGGAGTCACAAATATGGCTGTACAATCAAAGGGCAGGATTACTATTATTAGATGAAGGCCCTGAGAAGAGAGCCCAGGTCAGAATCTGGCTACAATTCCCTGGTAATTTGTAAAATCTCCTAGAAGAGGTAAGGTCCGAGGGAGGCCTGGAAACATGGGGCTCACTGTGGTCAGGTCAAGGGTGCAAGCCAGGTAATAGACCCTGGGAAGAAAATTGAGAAGACGTTACTGCTTGGTGTTTTCAACTTCTAATCTTTCTATGGCCTATCTTCAAAAATTGATAGGAAAATAAAGATGAAATCTCCTTTAGAAGGAGTCTTCACAATTGATCCAAGCAGAAAAGCCTAGAGTAGAGAGAAGGAACTCCATGCACACATGGTGAAGACAAGCTGAGTATTGATAAGGTATCTGGGCGAGGATCACCTTGATATTTTATCATCAGGTTTACAAAACATTATGAGTGATGACAGCCCTCAGTATGTGTTGGTGTTTCTGCAGTTGCTCTGCCCTGATGTGCACCATTGTCATTCTAAGATGTCTCATTAAGCACTCCTGTATTGAATCTCCAGTTATATTTATCACCTAACATCCTTTTTATAGGTTTCTTTTATCATTTGCAGAGATGGCACTTTATTGCAGGGTGGGGAGGTTGGATTCCTGCAAACGTCTTTATTCTATTCTTTATTGCTTTCTTTGCCTGGATATAGAATTGGAAATATTTTTACTTCAGAATTTTGATGTCTCTTTCTCCCTCTGAAAGCTTGTAACATTTCCTCTGTTCCTAGTGTGTGGAAATTTCACAATGATAGGCCTTGGTATGCACCTGTTTTCATCCATTGAGATTGGTATGTCCTCAGTGTGTCTTTTAAGTCACTCAGTTTCGGGAAATATTCTTGAATTATTTTGTTCTTTGTTTTGTATCCTCTTGTTCTTTCTGTCCCCTCTTTCTGGAATTCCTATCATATAGATCTTGAACCACCTGTATTGATACACTAATTTTGTTAATTTTTTCACTCCCATTTCCCATTTCTCTATTGATTCTGGGATATTTTCTCAAATTTATTTTCTAATACTTCTATTTTTAATAACTGTTTTCACCTATTATGTTTATAAATTATGAGTTATTGTTTGTTCTCTGAATATTTATTTTCTCTGGCATCATATTCTTTTTTACATGAATACACTATCTTCTCTTATTGCTGTGAGAATATTAATGACCTTTTTTTTAAATTTTCATCTGCCTACATTGATTTCTGTTCTCTCAAGTCACTTTAACATTTATATGTTTTGGTCCCTATCTTTCATATTAGAAGCTTTCATCTGCTCTTTGGAAAACATTTTCAAGAAAATTTTTTTAAAAACCACAACAGTAAGAAAATATAATATATAATATACAGAAACATTATATTGTATATATATGGAAAAGATGCTCAACTCCTTAGTCGCTGAAACCAAAATTAGGTACCACTGCACACTCAGTATAATGACTACATAAAAATAGATTGACATGGCCATACCACTGCACACTCAGTATAATGACTACATAAAAATAGATTGACATGGCCAACCTATTTCAAGAGGGTATGGAGATAATTCACTCTAACTTATCCTAGTAATACATGTATTTTGGAAAACGATTTGGCAGTTTCTTAAAATGTTAAACATGCATCTACCATATGTTCCAGACACTCCACTCCTAAGTTTGTACCCAACAGAAATGAATGAAAATATTCATACCAAGACTTTTATAAAATTCTTCAAGAAACTTTTATGATAATAGCCAAAAACTGGAAAGAATCCAAATGTCCATCAGTGTGTAAGCAGATAAATTATGATACATCTATACAATGGAATACTACTCAGCAATGAAAAGAATTAACTATTGATGCAAAACTGTTGGCAACAGGTTTGAGACATCTCTTATGCTGAGTGAAATAAGCCAGACAAAATAAGAGTATGCATTGTATTACTGCATTCATATAAAATGCTTAAAAATGCAAACTAGTCTCTAATGATAGAAAGACAATCATTGGCTTCCTAGAATGGGAAGGACTCTAAGAAAGAGAGTACAAAGTGGAGGAAATTTTTGTGAGTGATCAATTTTTTAACATGCATAAATACATATCTCAAAACACCAAATTATTTCTTTAAACATGAAATTTTTGTATGCAAAACTTATCTCCATAGAATTGTTCAACAATAAAAAATTATGTATAAACTTGAGACTCTACCTCAGCTCTTAATTCCTTCATACCTATTTCTGTGCCAATATAATGCTGCTTTAATTATTGTTACTTATGTTTTAATACTTGCTCAGGCAGACCCCCTACCAGACATTTTGGTTATTTCTAGTTTTTGCTATTAAAGCAATGGCAAAAACTGCAATGACTTTTGTACCAAGTTAGTATGTACATTAAAAATCCTAGAGGGAGGTTGCCCTTTAATTTTGAAAAAATTGACAGCTTTATGGCCGTGAATTTTCTTATCCATAACAAGATTTTTGCCACCTGTTTTGGTATTCATACATATCTTTCACAAATATTTTAAAAATTATTATTCTATAATGGTTTTACTTTTATTACATTCTTTGATATCATAAAGGTTTTTCTGATATTTTAGATTTTTTTTCTCTTTATACTTTTTTCTCTTATTGTTGCTAACTATTTCTTCCATTGGCCTTTGCATATCGATCTAATTTTTGGCATTAATAACAAACTGTAATAACAGTTCCAATAATTTCTTAGCAGATAAACAATCATAACATGAAAAACCAAAGACAGTAATAAACTTTCTTGACAGGTTATCCTCTTTTTATAGTGTCTGGAAAGGTCATAATATATAAGGATTTTCTGTACCTTGGAGATTTGGCCACAGTTATAATTAGTACTATAAGGTGAATTTTGAGACACTGGGAATTGATTATTTTTAGCTATATACTCTTTACAGTATTTAACTGATCTATTCCTCCTGTCATTTTTGATACTTATATTTTCTCTAGAAAAAAAGGCTAATTTTACCTAAGCTTTTAAGCTTTCTTCTGATAAAAATTTTTCCACTATCATTTTCTAAAAAAAGAAAAAAAAACTCAAAGATACAATTTTTTAGCATTAACCTCAGTAGAAAGAGACATTTAAAATCTCATCTTAATTCTACTAATCTTTTAAACAAAATATCTTTCTTTTTGGTTAAGTAATTTTAATATTTGTTTAATGTATTGCTTATTTTATAGTTGTTTTCAGATTCTTGAATTAAATACTTAGCTTATTTTTTTACCCTCTTTTAAAATAACAACAATTCATTTTACTATGCAAAATGAATGCAAAATTTTACTAGGTAAATGTGCAAGGGATAATCTCAAAACAGATTTATAGCATCATTTGGCTGTGTTTTGTTTGTTCTTCATAACCATACCACAATAATGGCAGGAATTAATATTTCCATTTTACAATGAGAAGACATACTGTGAAAAGTTTAGTGGCTTTCCTGCCAACACTCACACATTGATGAATGTTCAAGCAGAAAATAGGACTATAATCATTCACTCACTGACTGGTCTACCAGTGCTCTATATATGAGTGTGCACTGTAAATACAATTAGGCCCAACAGCACATTTTCAAGACAAGTCCATGCCTGAAAATATCCTTTAGTATAATTAATCACAGTTCTTGAGGTTTTGTTCTGTTTTTTCTCTGAGCAAGGGCTTTGCTATAAAAAATATTTTTCAGGGTTTATTTGTTCTTGCACCTTAGGTGAAATATATTGAGGAACTTAATTAAACTTAATTAAACTTAATTTTCTTTCTAGGATAAGTTGGGCTATGATTAACATGGAGTGTCCACTTGTCTATTTGGGCCTTCAAGTCTACAAATATCCAAATTCACCCTGAGAACTAGATAATCAGATACCAACGGTTTGGGACCAAGGGTCAGGATGACATTATGAGTTTAGGCTTGAACTTCCCCATCAACTCCAAGCTTAGCAGTCAAAGAATAATTTTAAAGAATGGCAAAATGACTAAGATATGGTAAACTCAAAAGAAGAGAAATATCTCCACAGACCAGAAAGGGAAAAAAGTGTCACAGTGATAAGTTAGTGATTAGAGACTGGAGCTAGTCCTGCTGGTTCTCAGTCTAGAGGAAGCTAGAATTTGTCTCCCACAGATTAATGAGAGCTAAAGCTCAGTGTGCATGGCAGGAGACCACAGTCAAGTTAATTGCCTGAAACTTGGGGCAGGTGCAGGACTCACCAGCCTACAAAATATGTTTGAAAGAAAATTATGGCTGCCCTTGGGGTATGGCTTATGTAAAGTATATACCTACAATTTTAAAGGATTCAGACCAAGTCCTATACACAAGATCTAAAATTAATCCACCCTACATTTAGTAACTGATTTTGAGACTGCTCTATTATCAAGAGAGAACTGGAATTATGAGCCTTTATAAAATTGGTCTTGGGGTAGAGTTCCCTTTGTGTCTCTGAAAGAAGGTGAGATTTCTGTGGCAAACAGAAAACAGGTTGGAGTAAGAAGGATGGAAGGAAGCTTGATCAAGGGAGTGAGGCTCTGTGCCTTTACCTCAGACAGAGTCTCAGGAAGGTGTTATGCCCCCACATAGGAAATTGTTGCAAAATTCATTTGGCAGATGAGTTTTTAGATAGGTTGCAGTTATTTCCAAACCCCCACCTGAATAATGGACATAGCAGAGATCTTTCAGACCCAAAGAGACCAGAAGACAAAAGTGACCTTAAGACCAGTGATGGATGATCATTTGGAATGATGAGCATCTTAGGAAATAATGAGGAATAGCATCCTCTCCATTTTCTCCCCTCCTCACCACACACCCAGTCTTGGAATTAAGTAAGCTCCTTAGGCACAATCCCTTAAGAAAAAGAGGCTTCAATTTTATTGACATTATTTTCTGCTGCTCTAATAAATTGTGAATTTAAAATGGAAATTATGTTGAACTACAGAAATATATTATCCATGTTGCCTACAAGGTTAATACCTGATTCTAACACAAACAATTCAAACAAGTAAAATATGTTGCTGTACTACTATGAGGTTAACAAAATGAACAGGTAAGACTGACGATCTAACCACTCAGGAGTACCAGGGGCCAGCTATGCCGTTCAAACCCACTCCAATCCTGGCAGGGATTTGTCATCATTTGTTGGTGGTGGTTGCTCTGGCTTTAATCTTGATGAGAATGTCTCTGGTCCTCTAGCTGGCTGAGATTTCCAAAGGGGTAACAATGACAGCAATTCCAGTTATGTCCTCCTTGGGGGATCCATCTTTGTTGTAGCAGGGAGCCATACTTTTTGCATCTCATTTCCAAAGAAGGCAGAAGTTTCTTTCAGGCTAGCCCTTCTTTCATCATCTTTCCTGAGATGGTATAAGAAGAATAATCAGTTTATATCAAGATTTGTGTTATTGTAGCAGTTTTACTCAGTACAAAAACATCACTTAAAAAGTTATGGATGGGGTGTAACTGAGACCTCCCTCTTCTAAATCCTTTATAACCTGAGATTTAAAAAGAGATACCCAGTGTGAAACCCCCAAAGGGTTGATGATTTACTAAAGTGTCTTTACCAAGTAGTTTTAGCAAAAAGGCGGCATTGATAGCCATTAGACTTGACACAGATTTTCGCTCTCCCCCTCTCAGCCTAAATCCAGAATCCCTTCTCCCTATGTCCAAATGTGCCTGGAAAGAGAGATTGGACTCCTAAGGACCCTTAGAGCTCTTTTGATATTACTTTGCCAATTGTAATTTAACAAATCAAGAAACAAAATGGGGAAACAAAGGAGCTCTGTAAGATTTTTAAAATCATGAATCATTTTATATTTCAATTTTCCATTTCATAGTATTATGCTCAAATCATTAATTGAAAACATATTGTTGAAATGTTAGAAGCTGAAATATTAAAATAAAAATTACCTTGGGTTCTTCCTTTCTCTTGTGATATTAAGTCACCATTGGAAAAAAAAGCTTTCTCTTTTTTTAACTCCATATTCTGGGGGAAAAGACGGTAGTATATTTCTAAGGCCTGAGCACATGTGTATGTATGGGAGAGAGGAGCATAAATATTTTGTGTTTCAGGCTGACAGAAAAAAAATTAAGCTCAATTGGTCAGAAACATAGGGAATGAAGGCTGATACTTGGAGTTGGGGGCTATTTTCAAAGCTCTCGCTTTCCAAGACTGTCAGGTAGAGAGCTAGGTATGATGCATTTGAATGGTCCGGGTGAGCCTGGGCATGTCAGCAGTGAGAATGAGTGCCTGAAGACCAGAAGTTTGTCTCCAAATGTTCTGGGTAATATAAACTCCAGGGTGCTTGGACAATCCTGGAAAAGGAGAGGTGTTCACTAACAGTGATTAGTATGGATAAATTGTCAACTTTGGCAAGAAACAGCACAGAGCTAGATAAAGAAAAATTGATTTCAATTTAGACTTAGAAAAATAAAGCAACATAAGCATTTGTGCACATTCATACCTAAGGTAAACAAAGTATCAAGCATATAACTGTGAATATCTACTGACAAATAACGTTTTTCAGAAAACCCCCAGGTTTTATAGCTCTGTATTTCATTTGTATGAAGTATTCTTTTCTCAGCTCTCAGTTCCCTTGAAAAATTGGGACTTTTCTTTGAGCTTAACATTTTATCTCTAACTTAACCTCCTTTGATCGGATTTACTTTTATTTCTGAAATAATATTTCTGCAGGCTCTTTGAGATCCTCATCTTTCTTAAAAATCTCTGAGTTCTTAAAATTGAGTTACAAACTATGGAGGGTGGTTGTTTGTTCACAGTGCCTTCTCTGCTAAAATTTTTGAATACTGTTATTTGGAAATGATTACTGCTATGTCCAAATGATACCCCCCTGCAAATTCATAGTTGAAACTTAATTAGTAATATGATAGTATTAAGAGGTGAAGCCACTTGGAAGTGATTCAATTATGAGGGCAGAATCCTCATGAATGGGATTAATGACCTTAGGAAAGAAGATCCTTGGAAGTGTTAGCTCCTTCTTCCATGTGATGATGCAGCAAGAGACACCATCTATGAAGCAGAGAATGAGGCTTCACCAGACACTGAATCTGCTGGTGTTTTAATCTTGAAATTCACAGCCTATAGAACTGTAAGCAATAAATTTCTGTTGTTTATAAATTACCCAGTCTAAGATTTTTTTTATATATAGTGGCAGGAATGAACTAAGATAGAATTCATGACCTGAAACTGTGAAACTCCTAGAGGAAAACACAGGGGGAAAGCTTCATGTTATTAGGCTTGGCAATGGTTCCTTGGATATGACACCAAAAGCACAAGCAACAAAAGTAAAAATAGACATGTGGGACTGTATCAAACTAAAAGACTTCTGCACGGCAAAGGAAATAATTAACAGAATGAAAAGGCAACTTACGAAATGGGAGAAAATATTTGGAAACCATCCATCTGATAATGGGTTAATATCCAAAGTATGTAAGAAACTTCAATGATTTAATAGCAAAATAATTCTCCAATTAAAAATGGGCAAAGGGTTTGAATAGAAATTTCTCTAAGGAGGATATAGAAATGGCCAACAGGTATATGAAAAGATGCTCATTTCACTAATCCTCAGGAATATGCAAATCAAAACCCGAATGAGATATCACTGCAAACCTGTTAGGATGGCTACCATTAACAAAAACAAAAGATAACAAATATTGGCAAGGATGTGGAGAAATTGGAACCTTTATACACTGATGGTGAGAATTTAAAATGGTGCAGCAGCTATTTTTGGACTATATTTTCAACAGTATGGAGCTTTTAAAAAATTAAAAATAGAACTACATATGATCCAGCAATCCCACTTCTGGGTGTTTATAAAAAAGAATTGGCCAGGCACGGTGGCTCATGCCTATAGTCCCAGCACTTTGGGAGGCTGAGATGGGTGGATCATGAGGTCAGGAGATTAAGGCCATCCTGGCTAACATGGTGAAACCCCATCTCTACTAAAAATACAAAAAATCAGTCGGGCATGGTGGCACACGCCTGTAGTCCCAGCTACTCAGGAGGCTGAGGCAGGAAAATCGCTTGAACCTGGGAGGCAGAGGTTGCAGTGAGCTGAGATCATACCACTGCACTCCAGCCTCGGTGACAGAGCAAGGCTCCACCTCAAAAAAGAAAAAAATTGAATTCAGTATATTGAAGAGATATGTGCACCTCTATGTCCATTCCAGCATTATTTACAGTAGCCAAGATGTTAAAGCAACCTAAATGTTCATAGATGGATGAATAGATAAAGAAAATGTGGTATATACATATGATGAATTGCTACTCAGCCTTAAAAATAGAGGAAAATCCTGACATATGAGACAACTTGAATGGATCTCCAGGACATTATGTTAAGTGAAATAAACCAGTCACAGAAAGACAAATACTATATAATTCCAGTTATTCGGGGTATTTAAAATAGTCAAACTCATAGAAGCAGGGAGTAGAATGGTGATTTCCAGGGGCTGGAGGCAATGGGGAAATCAGGAGTTGCTATTTAATGAGTGAGTATAATGTTTCAACTATGCAAAATGAATGAGTTCTAAACATTCTACTGTACTGCATTGTGCCTATTATTAACACCACCATATTTTACACTTGAAAATTTTTAAGAGAGTAGATCTCATGTTAAATGTCCATACCATAAATCTGAAAAAGTAGGATACCATGAATAACAAGTAGGCTTGAGTAACTAGGTTGTCATTTCAATTCAGTGTCGACATTAGTAATGTGGACTTTGCATACCTACCAATGCCTCACCTCTTCTGTGAAGACTAAATTGTCCCAGCCAGCTTACAGGAATTTTTCATTGCTATGAAATTTCCCTGACTCTTATTATCTGTATCATTCATTCTGTGGTATTATTTGCTACATTTTCAGTAGCTTCTTTCTATGTATAACTTTTAAAATTCTTTTCTTTTTCCTTTTTCCTTTTTTTTTTTTTTTTTTTTTTAATGAGATGGAGTCTCACTCTGTCTCCCAGGCTGGAGTGCAGTGGCGCGATCTCGGCTCACTGCAAAATCTACCTCCCCAGTTCACACCATTCTCCTGCCTCAGCCTCCAGAGTAGCTGGGACTACAACCGCCCGCCACCATGCCTGGCTAATTTTTTGTGTTTTTAGTAGAGACAATGTTTCACCGTGTTAGCCAGGATGGTCTCAATCTCCTGACCTCATGATCCGCCCACCTCGGCCTCGCAAAGTGCTGGGATTACAGGCGTGAGCCACCATGCCTGGCCAACTTTTAAAATTCTTGAGGGACAACCAACCAAGAATCTACTTTTTTCCATCTCCCTTATTTAATCTTGCCTGTGTAGAGTTGCAGCATTTTGATTGATTTATTGCATACATAATATCTATTCAATTTCTGTTAACTTCCAAGATCATTGACTTGATAAATCTCAACTAGATAGTAGAGGCATTTCTTGCAATTGATGACAGATTTTCAAATATCTTTAAGTTAATTTTCTATTATTTATAATAAATTTTAACTCTTCTGGAGAAGGAAGTGTATGATATGGTTCATCGCATTAATACTTAATTGTAAAAACTGGAAAGTAATATGAGGTTTCTCTGAGATTCAGATTCCTAAATGATCTCTATATGATATATTTTGCTTTATGAAGTTTTTGTCTGTTACATGAATATTCATAAAGCGAGTAGGTGAATGTTTCCTATTTTATAAAGTGTTCATTAGAAGTATTTTTTAGAAGTACTTGTTCCCTAACCATTTAGGGAACTAAATCATCTAATTGTGTTGTTTAGTTATGAAAAGATTTTTCACTACTAATATATTTTTTTCAAGATTCAGGTTTTCTATTTTTCATTATTTCAGTTTTGGTGACTATAATGTAGTCACCAAAACATTATACTGGGAATTTATCTGTCACTCTTAAGTTTTTAATATTATTTGTATAAAGTTATTCATAGCTCAGATTGATACTCAGTAACTTTTTGATGAATGAATGAATGAATCAATAAATCAGTGTTAGGCTCAAGCACCTAGAATGAAGTCTGTATTCATGAACCTATACTTTAGACTCATAACTGAAACAGCATAAAATTAAATCATAACATTGAACAAAAAGTAATGCACAAGTAAATGCATAATGAGCCCATTTATAAAATTTTGAAAAATTAGCAAAAGTAGACAACATATTCTAAAAATCATAAGACAAGAAAATTATTATTACAAAGTTCAGGCTATGGTTTCTTTTGTCCATGACAAGAAGGATGCTTTAATGAGAGGGAAATAATGCATTTTAAAGATGAGAGCCTTTTTGTCATGATTGTAATACCATTTACCTAAATAGAAGGTAGATTAACCAGTGTTAGAAGTGTGGCAATATTTTAAATGTCAATGTTATATAATATTTTCTTATGTGAATATAGCACAAAATATGTTTCCATTGTACTGTAGATAACTTAAATAACAATGTAAGTAATATTTATTGGTAATTATGACTAAAGAATATATTTCAATTTTTACTTTTTTTCTTGAAGATTAATTTAAAATATGGGGAGAAATGAGCTCATTTTTGAAACAATTAGAAAAGGCAGTTATTCTAACATAATTAAAATACTAATTATTTCAGGACATGTATTTAGTTCTTTTTATGTATAAAAGACTGAGTTAGGCACTGGAGATTTAAGGAAAAATGTAGAGAAACAGTTTTTAACCTTTAAGCCAGCAATCCCGAAACTTTTGGGCACCAGGGACTGGTTTTGTAGAAGACAAAATTCTTCCCGATGGGGGCAAAGTGGGGATGGCAGGCAGGTGGTATAGTTTTGGAATGAAACTGTTACACCTCAGATCATCATGCATTATTAGACATTAGTTAGATTCCCATAAGGAGTGTACAACCTGGATCCCTCGTATGTGCAGTTCACAATAGGTTTCACGCTCTTATAAGAATCTAATGGCTCATCTGACACGAGGCAGAGCTCAGGCAGCAATGCTGGCTGGCTCACTGCTTACCTCCTGCATGTGACCTGGTTCCTAACAGGCCATGGACTGGTACCGGTCCATAGCCCAGGGTTGAGGAACCCTGCTCTAAGCATATAGTCTAGTTAAATTTCAGATAAATTCTAGACAGTACCATATAGTTTGGGCTGAATTATATGAAATGAGTGATATTTAACCATATTTGGCCGATAAAAATATCAATGTCATCCCACACAGAGAATTACTGAAGTTAAAAGTAATTCACTATGATTAGAACATGGAATTTTTTACTGAAAGTGAGGAACCTGGAGAGAAAAACTGGGGTAGATGATTTAATTTTTTGTGGTATATTCATAAAATTGAATGTCACACAACAGTAAAAATGAGGGAATTTTTGCTACACACATCAGCACTGATAAATCTCAAAAGCATAATATTCTTTAAAAAGGTAAAGCACAGGAGAAAACATACCACAACATTCAATTTTTATAAAGCTTAAAAACAGAAAACATGAAACAAAATATTGCTTTGTAATACATTTATAGCATAGTTTATTTTTCTGTATTATTTTCATAATAAAAACACATTTTTATTTCATTTAGTTTTTAAAATAAACATGTTTGTTTTAATTGAAAAATATTCTAAAGAAGGGAAGAGTAAAAAATTAATTTTAATATACCCTCACTTTTTCCCACTACCTCGACTCCAGCGATGTAATCAACTATTCAGACCAGATGAATATCTTTCTGCTCTTCCTCTAAACACATGCACACATATGTAGTGTTTGCACTTTCTTTTTATACATTTTATTTTGTTATTTTTAAATACATATGACATACTAAAGAGTGCATATCTAACTTGGTACACTTTTTAAGGAATATGTGCAAAAGGAACAAACATTTCCCTCCACATAGTTTAGGAATGTCCCCTCCCTAATACAGCCCCTTCTCCTCAAACCAAAGAAGCCATAATTCTAAAATTTATGTTAATGATACTTTTACTTTTCTTTGTAGTATTTAACCACATATGTAGGTATCCTGAAGCATTGTATTTCCTATTTTCTTGTGATTCTTTTTTTTTTTGGAATGTGCTATTTTATCTAAATTTCAAATCTGTCATCATGAACCTTTTCATACTATTCTCTATTATCTTATTATCAGGATATAAATGCCTGCTTCATATGTGCCTATACCTTGACTCTATTTGTATTATTGTTTATATGTGCCTTCCTTCTGTTTTCTTGATTAATGTTGCCAATTTTTAAAACTTTATTAGGTTTATCAATTCTTGGCCTTTTTTTTCCTGTAAAATATAAAAATATACCATCGTTTCAATGTCTGTTTTTATCTTTTTTTTTTTTTTTTTTGCTGACATTTATTTTACTTGTAGTCATTCTCTAGTTTTTTTCCAACTGATTTTTTTTTTTTTTTTTGAGACGGAGTCTCACTCTGTTGCCCATTGTGGCATGACTTGGCTCACTGCAACCTCCGCCTCCCAGGTTCAAGCAATTCTCCTTCCTCAGCCTCCCGAGTAGCTCAGATTACAGGCATGCACCACCATGCCTGGCTAATTTTGTATTTTTGGTAGAGATGGGGTTTCACTATATTGGCCATGCTGGTCTCAAACTCCTGACTTCCTGATCTGCCCATCTGGGCCTCCCAAAGTGCTGGGATTACAGGTGTGATCCACCACACCTAGCCTCCAACTGATTTTTTTAAGTTAGACACTCAGATCAATTTTTTTAACCTTTCTCTTTTTTTCCTAATTTAATCATTAAAGGTAATCACAAAAGTTTACATCATACATGTTTGAGATATATATATATATATATATACACATATAATTGCCTTTATCCCCAAAATGTTCTAATTTTTATTATTATTTTCCTTGTCTCCTGTATTATTTAGAAGTGTTTTTTGTTGAATTTTCTGAATGTATGCACAATTTAAAGTTCTTTTCATTATTGACTTCTAATTTATCTGCAAGGTGGTTAGAGAATATGATGAATATGACACCAACCCTTTAAAATCAGTAGAGCTTTACTTTATAGCCTAGAACATGTTCAATTCTTTAAATTGTTTCATTTATGCCTGTAAAGAAGATGTACTTTCCACCTTCTTGGAGGCAGTGTTTTGCATATAGTTACTAGATACTTTTGCTAGTTTGTTACCTAAGTTATTTAAATCCTTTAAATACTACTGTTCACTTTTATCGTTCAACCACACTAAAATAAATGTTTGAAATATTTGTCCCAATTATGATTAATTTGCAAATTTGTGTTTTTAATTCAATCATGTCTTTGTATATTTTGAAACTGTTATTATAATTTATATTTAAAATGTATATATTTCCTCCTGAATAAAAGCTATTATGTTTTGACTGTCTTTATCTCTGGTGGTGGTTTTTGCCTTCAGTCTTTTTATGCATATTAATAGAGCTATTCCAATTTTTCAGTATTTATTAATTTTATTTAAAAACTTTCTCTTACTATCTCTTTCAGAGAGTAATTGTTGAATATTTTTTAGTCTTTTATGTTCAGCCTTTATTTTAGGTGTGACATTTTAAATAGCATGTACTTGGATAATTTTTCTAATTCAATCTGTCTACTTTTGTCCCTGAATTGTACAAACTAGTTGATGTTACATTGTTCTGACGATAAACATTTTTTATTTATTTATCTAACAAATTAATTTGTTATTTGTATTTGTCCTGCTTCTCTCTCATATTTATTTGAGTTGTTTAGTGTGATTTGTTTTCCTTGTATTCCCCTCTATTTCTCCACTCATTTAGAAGTTATGCACATTTTCCCATCTGTAAAGGGGTAAGTCTAGCAGCGTTACGTGCATATGTAATTTAATGAAGTTTATAAATATCATTATCTATCCCCTTTACAATAAATGACTCTCAAAAGGCTTTTTAAATCTGATTCCTTTACCCTTCACTTAGAGACAGTTGATTTTTTAAAAGAAATTGAATTCTAAACTCATAAATTAAAAATTGTTATTATAGTATGCAGCCAATATTTACTTAGATTTACTTAGAAATTTACAGTTATCATTGTTTAAGCTTATTTCTTTCATCTGATATTTCCTTCTGGTATTCTTTCTTCAAGAACATTTTATAAATATTCTTTTAATATAATATCACCTATTGGTTATGTACGCTCTCAGGTACTTACTTTTAGTATAAAAATGCCGTTATTTCTTCTCAATCTAGAAAATAATTTTACTGAACATAATAAATCTAGATTGATACTTATTTTCTCTGAAAACAAGGTGTCACCCCTCTGTTTTCTGTTTCCACTCTCACTGACTCTGAGTCACCTATGAGTTTTCTTTGTCAGCAATCTTTTTACTTGTGCTACTTTTAAGACAGTTTAACTCCTTTCAGCATTCTGAAGTTTCACTAGGATGTATCACAGTGTGAATTTATTATTATTTAAAAATTTGTTTTGGCCTCTGTTGAGATACCTGGACTTTAGAAGGTTTGTGTTCAATCAATTATAGAAAAATTTTAACAATTAAGTACTCACATTTTATCTCTGATTCATTGTCTCTTTTTGTTCAATAGCTCTGATCAGATGTATGTTTCTTCTTCTCACTGTATTTTATATGTCCTATAATATCCCTTTTATCATTGTGTCTTTCTGAACTGTATTCAGAATACTTTCTTCAGTTCTACCTTCCAAATAAACACATTCTTTTCCTTTAATCTGACTCTAATCAGCTGTTTGGTTTATTCTTCGCATTTAAAAACAAACAAAAAAAGACTTGTTTTTTCAAGTCAGAAATTTCTTAAATCCCAATTCTCCCCAAACTACTCCCACCCACACACATATTTTCCCCAAGATAAGTCATTTATCTTTATGTACCATTCTGATCTGATTATTTATTAGATATAAGACATATGTGACATTCTGAAATTTTACCAAATTACTTTGTAGTTTGAAACTAGTGATATTTGAATTCCATGCCTTCTTTATTGAATTGCTGTCTCATTTAGCTGAAGCACATCCTTTTTTTCTGAAAAAAGAAAAAGATATTTTGATTTACTTTTCAATTATTTATATTTCCAAACTTGATCTCGGGGAACTCCTCATATTTTGATATTTGACCTTCAAATTGATCCTCTGTCTTGTGTCTTTCCTCTCAAATATCCTTTTTTTACTTTTTGTCTTAATTTTTAAGTGATTTACAGGTTTTTATCTCATAAATCATGTTTTTAATTAAAAATATTTATTTTAAATTTCTTATGGGTGTTTCATGCTTCTTGATACTTACTTATTCATAGTGACTCTTCTTGTTTTATAGATTTCTTATCTAAATATTGTTGAGGATAAATTAAGTATATGTTTTAAAGCTTTTTCTTGTTCTTGAACTAATCTTTCCAAGGCATTGTTTTTTTTTTTTTTTGCTTCATAAAGAATTTTCTTTTATATTACAGAATGTATCAAGGTCTGGAGAGTCTTGCTTTTTCATCCAATATTTCATAATAAAAAATAAAAAAGTTATAGGGAAAAACTGACTAACCAGCAATCCAAGTATGAGAGTAATGAGGTAGCGAAACATCCTTTATTCTGAGGGACTTCGAGATATGAAACTGCCTTTACTCATACGCACCTAAGTCTACTAAGTCTACCCAGCCTTTCTTAATCATCTCAAGACTCTGTTTTTTTTACTTATACTTGATTCCATTGTCTTACCAAAAATATCCTTTCCCTCACAATTGTTTTTCTCTCTCATGGCTTCAATATAGTATTTCATCTGATACTATATGCATACTAAATAATGGCCGCATACTGTATGTATTCTTCCAGCAAGGACAAGACGGTATCCATTCTGTACATAGCTTTTACGTAACCTACCTACTGTTAGCATCAATCGCACCAACACTGTACCTGTAAGTCTTAAATTCTGGATTTCTCTAGCATTCTGAAAGGATATTCATCCTTCTCTCACCTTTAAAGTCCCTTTTATCTCTATTCTTTGCTGTAGCTTTCTATGTTCTCTTTTATAATATTTGTATTTCATCTTCTTGGTGTCTTGAGGAAATTTGATAAAACATTTTGTCTTTTAAAGCTTTCTTTTGTCTTTATTTTGGTTTGTATCTACTTATTCCTTTATTATTACTTAGTTGAATTTTTACTAGGGGAGGGGAAAGCATGTATAGTAAATTACTCTTCTCATCCAAAAAGCTTAGTTTGTTCTTTTTAATGCTTGTATCATATTCCATAAAATGAGTATTTTTAAATTTTATCTAAAACATTCTGTTACATGTATATTTCACATCTCCACATTTTTCAACTTCAATCGTGTGTGTGCATATGTGTGTGTGTGTGTGTGTGTGTAATTTTACATTATTTCTGTGATATACTATAGGAGAACATACCATAAATGAGATTGTTTTGTTACTTGCTATCTTCTGTAATGTTCATTTGACAAACCACAAAACGAGTACTTTAGCAAAATATTTTATCAGTTCACATTTCCAACATCAATGTATTGGAGATACGTTTACTCACGCTGTTGCCAACAATGAATAGTACTGCCCTTTATAATTATTGCCAAGTTGATATAAATGTATTTAATTATTGCTTAAATTGTTAATATCATTAAATTGTTAAAAACTGTTAGTTAGAATTTTCTTTACCACAAGTGAGATTAAACATCTTTGCACATATTTTGTGGACATGACTTCCTCTTCTGTGAGTTGCCGTTATTCAATGACAATTTTATTATAAAAATATTTGTCTTCTTCCAAATCATTGGATTTTTCAAATAGTTACTATAATAAATTTTATTTGTCATATATTTTATTGTAAATATTTTCCATTGCTATTATTTTTCTTACAACTTCTATAAGGTGACTTTTGCACACTAAAGGTATATTCTTAAAATGTATATATAAGTCTGGATTCTGGGTACACTGTTAAAGACAAAAAGGTCTCCCACTCACAAGTTTTACAAAAAGTCTATTTTCTATAGACTATAATGTTATATTTTGGCTTAAAATGTCTTAATTATTTATTTTAACACTTAATGTATGTAGTCTTACATTTCCTATATTATGTGAACAACAAAATCAATTTTATTTTCTTTCTAGTGAGAAGTCATTTATTCTAGCAAAACTTATTAATTTTCCTTACTTCCTGTGACTTAAACTGCCTTCCTTGTTACATATTAAGTTTTCATATTTACTTTATTCTCTTTACTGCTTCTGAATTCTGTTAAAACAACCTATTAATTGATTTCTGAGCCATTTATTATATGGTTTTGAATTTAAGGTAATCATTAGTATCAAAAAGCACATCCTTTTTAGTATTTTTTAATTTTTAAAAATGTTCATGAATATTTGAAGATGTTTATGTTTCCATGATAACTACATTAATTTTACCCAGTGCTTTTTAAATTGAATTCTGTGAAGAATTGCATTCATTTATATTTAGAAACAGTACATTCAGAAAGAAAACAACCAGCTCTTAAAGGTCCTCATAAGCATCTCAAGGAGTTTGCATCTTTTTTTGAGGTCAGTGTGTTTAAATGCATTTCTTGAGGTTGAAAATGAAAGGGCTTTGAAAAACAGAAGAAAAATAGTCATATTTGAAATTACAGACATTACTTTGTTTACAAAGTGAAGGGTGATTGAAACAAAGGAAGGCAAGCTCCGAAACAGGAAGTTCAGTAATGCAGCTGTTACTATCTTCAAGTTAAATATAAAGGGGGAGAATATGCCTAAATGAGGAGCACAGCAGTAAGGATAGATAAGTGGACAGATTTTAAAACTAGTAGGATTTAGTGTTGAGCGAGGAATGAGTGAAGCACTGGGATTTCCAACTTTCATAATTTGTTCACCACATCCAGGGACCAAAAGTTAATACGCTATCTGTACTGCGTGAAACACAATGCAAATCCAGAGCGCATAATACTATGTAAATGTACTTATGACAGAATTATGCTAAATTTAAAAGGCAGTATGCAAATGTCATAAGTATGTTTTGTAAACAGAAACAATAAACAGAGAAAATAAAATATATCTAAAGCTATCGTGTCAAAGGAAAAACATATATCTAATTTATTTTACAGAAAATAATAAAATGATAAATAATTAAAAGTTGCTCTTTTTTACTATAGTACATAATATTTTTTAAAAATACCATTTTTTGAGCATTTGCTTGAGCAAATGCTATGTGCCTTTCACTGTGTTGACTCCCACTAATATTATTTACTTGCCACAAACTTCCCTTTAAGTAGGACTGTTTCTAGTATCCTTCTTTCTATTTATTTTCTTACCAGTTAAGGAAGCTGCTGCTTACAGAGATAAATCACTTGCTGAAAGTCATTTGTTTCCTAGGAAGTGACAGCGCCAGAACTGATTTGGAAGTTAACTTTCTTTTTCTTGTATCCTTCACTATATTGTTCTTATATTCAGTACTAACTACTGTCAATTAATAAATAATATCTTTTGGTGCCTCAGAGGAGAGACAGTAATTACAGAAGAACAGAAAATATATCCAAAAACAAAACAATACACAAAAGCACAATACATTATTTCCAAGACCATTACTTTAAAGAACTCTTAACTTCTATCATCAACAGAAACAACTGATAGCTGTTGAAGGTTCAAGAAAAACTTCTTGGTTATGTATTAAAATCTATGGGCCTATGCTGATATTCATGTTCTGACTACATCTATCAATAGCAATAATGCTTGTTTTGGTTATAAAAATTGTAATTATGAATGTGAATGTCTTCATTTTCAGCCAAGAATACCATTCTTCTTTTATTTGGGGTCATTTGGGTCACTTGGAGAGCTCCAAATATGAGAAATCACTTTCTTTCATTCATGATTCTTTTGTACAAAGTACCACATTCTGAACCAAGTACCACAGGATATGTCTCAGTATAACTGAGCCTCCAAAGTCCATTCTAATGTTGTACTTGATGACCTCTTTCTCTCTTGTCAATAAATATAGATGAAATCAATTGTGAGGCAACTGGGTTATTCAGGGAAGCAAACATGCTAAATATAGCAGAGTATGATGGTAAGGCTGAGAATTTAAGAAAATAATCTAGTTCATGCACATTTACATGAAACAAAGCCTAAGTCTGTCAATTAGAATGAGCTGAAAGCCAAAGTTGTGCTGAGTGCTGTCAGCACAATTAGCATTTGTATTTTTAGTAGTAGTCCAGGGCCCATGAACAGTGCCAGCATCACTTAAGATAAACCTGCTAGTCAGATAATCTGTGCTAAAAATAGTTAACTGAAGAAGAGCAATTTCTCTTTTTGACACATAGTCAAGTACCTTCTAATACAGGGTGATGGGTTTTTGGCAGTAAGAGTAGTCAGAAAAAAAGGGTTCCACAGTGAGAATTCATTCAGTTGGGTTCAGCAAGTAGAAGAAAACAAAAGGGGTTATTATATTGGAGAGTCAGACACTGTGGCCAAAGGACTTTGAACTCCACAGAACACCCCTGTGTTTCAATTCCAGCTCTAATTCTTGTTAACTAGATGAGCAAGTTTTAAAACCAATTTTAGACCCAGTTTCCCCAGAAAGTGGGATTAAAAACAGCTGCCTCACAGAATTACTGTGAAGAAAATGCTGGCA
This sequence comes from Gorilla gorilla gorilla, assembly GCF_029281585.2. Classification (NCBI taxonomy): domain Eukaryota; kingdom Metazoa; phylum Chordata; class Mammalia; order Primates; family Hominidae; genus Gorilla; species Gorilla gorilla. The sequence continues at coordinate 35,909,996 of NC_073233.2, read as the reverse complement.
CAGGACCTGCACATAGTACCAATAAGCACTGGCTTCCAACTCCTCTTCATCCTTCTTGCCCTTCCATCATTTCTGTTCATTCCCAATTAATATTATGGCTAAGGTAAGAGAAACCACATTCAAATTATATCAAGGCACCATATACATTGTCAGTTTCTCTTGCTCCAGAGGTTGCCTTCTTCTTTCTTCCGTGGTGAACTCTGCTACACACTCCCCACCCCCAACACACCTGTCATTTGCTACCCATGCCACTCATCTCATAGTAATCTACTTTCCCTGTCCTGTTTGCCATCAGTACTTTTGTTAGATAAGATATTTTGTGATCAGGGGTTCAGAGGAAGAAGTGATTCATTTGATGCCTCAGTGCAATAAACAATTAGGTCAGGGGCTATAGAAATATTTCCTTAACTCCAAAGCTCTGAAGAATATTGCTCTCCTTGTTCATAGCCACTAAAGCAGGGGTGTCCAATCTTTTGGCTTCCCTGGGCCACACTGGAAGAATAAGAATTGTCTTGGGCCATACATAAAATTCACTAACACAAATCATAGCTGATGAGCTAAAAAAAAATTGCAAAAATTCTCATAATGCTTTTTAAAATTTATGAATTTATGTTGGGCCATGTTCAAAGCCATCCTGGGCCACATGCAGCCCAGGGGCCATGGGTTGGACAAGCTTGTTCTAGAGCTAGAAAGGGTTTAAAGCTCAAGAAGTTTACTACTACAGTCTCTAGTCAGCTTTGGAGACTGAGAATCTCTCAGCCTAACAGGAAAAAGAGAAGTGCTAATGGCATATTTTTATGGCTGACAAATGTTGAGCATGCAACATAGCTTGGGAAAAGATCTAGAATAGTCATTAAGAGTCAGAAGTTCTAGCCCTCACTCCACCCGTTTTATCTGTGTGACCTTGAGCAAGATAGCTGTCTCCAAAGGAAAAATAAAATGTACATTTGGATTCAAAGATTTCCAAGAAAATGATTTTTTATGATTCCATAAAAAATTTTATTGGGAATTTATTTTATTTTATATAAAACACAAACATAGCACTTATAATCACTGTTGCAAGAGCTTTATACATATGAACTTCTTTACCATAATAGCTCTATGAAGTAGGCACTATAATTATCCTCATAGTATGAATGAAAAAACTGAAGCCCATAGAAGTTTGGTAATTTGACCTAGGTCACACAGGTTTTAAGAGGTAGAGCCAGAGTTAGAAAATATCAGATTAGTTGCAGCATCTCTCTTTTTAACCATTATACTTGGTCATACTTAAAAGTAAGATGTTTATGTATTCATTTATATATTTTAGATATGCATCCTAATCACTGTACTGAAAAGGAACATATTTTAACTAATTCTTTCACCTACCTACTATGCCAATGTCTGGGGCTGCCACTGACCCTAAGTAATTATCAACTGTGATGAGGAACATCCACAATTCTTCTACTGTTCTAGTCATTCATTCTTCTTTTTGGAAATGTGAGAGAAAATCTAAACATTCAAAAATAATTAGCCTGTCTTTTCCAAGATCACAAAGGTCAATTTGCAGGTTAATAGTTAAATGCTTTCTTTTAATCACAATCCTCAAGAATAAAACCAATTATTTAAAATGTCTTTGAAGTGACTTTAACAGCAGATGTTTTTCCCTCAAAGAAACTTTTTTTTTTTCTAATGCTTTTCATGGATCAAATGTACTATATGGAACTCATCCTTTGAGGTGGTATGTTTCATGTCACCGAGAACCAAGATGTCCAGGCATAGACACGTGGTGGTTTGCCTGTCCATTTATTTTTATTTATTTATTTTTAATGTCTATATCTTCTTTGGTAGAGATGGGTCTCCCTACATTGCCCAAGCTGTTTTTGAACTGCTGGCCTCAAGCAGTCCTCCTGCCTCAGCCTCCAAAAGTGCTTGGGTTACAGGTGTGAGCCACCATGCCAGGTTGATCCCTATGTAGGATATAAAGGTGTTCTTGTTCTGCTCCTCAAAATGTCTTAAGATATAATGATGAAAGAGAAAAGAGGGCATAGTATCATGCAAAGGCCTTTTGCTTAATCTTGTTTCTTCAAGAAGCTCTCTGAGTCTCAATTTTCCGATTTTAAAATTGGAAATAGTGACCCTGAACTCAAAGAGTTAATCTGAGGATTAAGAGAGATTATCTATGTAAATTGCTTAGTGCAGTATCTGAAACAATTCAGTGGCTCAATAAATAGTAATTCCTCTTTACTCTTTTCTGTCATCTAGGACTGACCAAGATTTACATATATTCATTGAAATAATGGAATTCCATGATTTGCCCAGATTCTGCATCCACAACTTAGTTGCATTTAAAAAAATTACAATAGCACTAGACTTCTGTGTCATCAAGTCAAGTTAAAATTGTATTGATTAACTAGTAAACACTTCACTGTGCTATGTACTGAAGATAATAATAAAATTATGAAATCTAGGTAATGTATACATTGAAGGAGCTAAAAAAATCCTGTTGAAAGACAAGGCTACCACTTTCTCTCCACTCCCCACAATCCTCTCTCTCTCTCTCTCACACACACACACACACACACGCTCCACCAACACAATAGTACCAGAAAGGAATATAAGGTAGTGGAATGGTTGGTCTTGATTACAGTCACTGGCAGGGTTTTTGCAATGGAAGTGGATTATAAATTAGGCCTTGAAAGGTTGAATTTTTAGCGGCAAATAGGAGCAGGGAGATTTTTATATTGCAGAAACATCATCAGCTATAAGTATGAAGATAAAAATAGGCATACTATTGGGATCAAGAGACTAGTCAGAATAAAAGTGGCCAAAACTTACGTCTGAGGCATGGGGTCCAAGGTTTTAGAGACATTAAGTCCTAGAAGTTAAGCTAGAGATCAGGAGTACATGTACTGGGAGACACTGTAGATCCATTAGCTATTAAATCTACGTGGTTTTTCAAGCATTGGTGCCTCAGATCTGGGAATTAATTTGATAAACCACAAAAACACAACTACTTCATATCAAAAAAATGAACTTAATTTTTAGGATTACTTTTGGTTCTCTCCAGTGTTTGGGAGTCAGCACACATATACTCCACTGAGTCATCCACTTGCTCATCCATGACTCTTCCATTTGCAGAGCTCCTGGGCAAAACACTACCAACATTGGTTTGGGAACTATTATTTATAATCCTGAGCTCAGCAGCATCTGAGGAAGAGGGGCCAACTGGGACATGGTCTTTCTTATGTTATCTGAGGTCAAGGAGTAGCAGTCTTTTCAGTGGAGCAGTAAAAATGATACCCAGGTTTTCCTGTCACTAGGTATGGGCACTGCATTAATTTCCTAGGGCCTCCATAACAAAGTACCCCAAACTGGATGGTTTCAAACGAAAGTAATTTATTGACTTGTATTTCTGGAGGCTAGAAATCTGAAGTCCAGACATTGGCAGGGCCATGCTGCCTCTGAGAGTGGTAGGGAAGAATCTTTCCTTGTCTGTTTTAACTTCCGGTGTTTGCCATCAATCCTTGTTGTTCCTTGATTTGCAGATGCATCTGTCCGCTAACTGCTTCTATGTATGTCACAGGGCCATCCTTCTCCTGTGTGACTGTCTGTATGCATCTTCTCTCTCACAAGGATACCATTCATATTGTATTAAGGGCCCACCCTATACTCCAATATGACTTCATCTTAATTTGACTACATCTATGAAGACTCTATTTTCAGAAAATATCATATTGACAGGCACCAGTCATTAGGACTCCAAAACAGCTTTTTTGAGTGTCACAATCCAACTCAAAACAGAAACAATTAACTGAGAGATGGAAATAAGCCTTATGTGGATCAATAGAAACAGCTTTGCCTGAAGCTCAGGCATCTTGGGAATATGCTAGTAGTGGTGGAAAATTCCTGAGCCTCAGTTCTATCCTTCCACACTTACTTCTGCTTTTGAGAGCTGAGTTTTAGTTATAAGGTATATTGCTTGAATAAAAAAAAACTGCACAAGATTATGTGGAGATTTGAATTTATACATCCATTTCAAATTCATCACTACATTTGACTTTCACAACAGAATTTGTAAGTCACAAATTATTATTGCTGACGGTTTAAATAAAACTTGTTTTCCACACCAGAGTCTGAACTAATTGAAAAATGAAATAAAATTCTAAGCAGATCAGCATGTTATTGCCTTATCGCCTAATTATAGTCATCTAAGAATATCATCCAGCTTCTTAAAACTGACAGACTTGCCCGCCCCTGGCAATTTGGCTCTTCAGTGGGGCCTCTCTAAGGGAAAACCTGGTCCTTTTTGCAGCCTCTTCCTAAAAAGAAAGGAGGGGTGCTGAACAGAGCGCATTCATGTTATTCTCCATAAATTTACCATTCAAATCACACTATTCCAATTTTTCTGGAGCAGAACAAGTAAAAGGGTAGAAAGAAGCTAGGAATGTTACCCTAATTGTGTTCTCATCACCTGCAAGGAAACATCAAAATTAGCAAAGAAACGTTTGTTCCCACCATTAATTACTAACTTTTTTTTTTTTCAGATAAGAAAAATGAGGCTCAATCAAATACAATGATTTACTTAAGCTTTTTGGGCTATCTGCTAATTCTGTAAATTGTTCGATGCACCATCATTGCCTTCTCTTTGTATTATACACATGTTAAACATAATATGGTCTCTTTATGTTATGCTTGTCATATGGATTCTGTCAGATATGATTTTTATACCAGCAACTCCTGCTATCATGTATCTTGGATGATATAATTAATTCTTAGAAATCATGCTTTGCCATATTTTCCCAGTCAAAATGTATCACATTGGCATCTTGAACTACAGTTGAACTCTGTAGTGCTCAGAATAACTGACTCTTGGGAAAATAAACCCTTTCTATTATTTTCAGAACAAAAGTTGAACCTTGTCAAAAGAAGTTAAGGATGTTAAGTTGGCCCTTTGTAGCAGGAGTCTAATTATAGCCAACAATTGGTAATGATGCTGTGAATATTATAGCCATCAGGTCTCATGTCTACAAAATCAACTTGTAAGCATACTAAGATACCAATCATGCTTAGAACTGTCTCTTTGGTATTTCATAGCACTTAACAAAATCATAAATTATAAATATGGTATTTATTTTCTTGTCTATGTCTTGCATGAAAATGTAAACTCAATTAGGACAAGAATCACGTTTGTCTCTTTCATTCTTGTTTCCAAGCACACTTTTAGGCAAATTAACACAAATAAAGTGATTGAAGAAATATATGAATAAAACATTGTTATTGTTTATACATGTTGAACAATATAATACTTTCATATTTTAGGTGATTTACATATCTTTGAAGGTCTTAAGGCACTAAAATTTTTCTGACAGTTTTAATTTCCTTCCTCTTAGACATAAGAATTTAATATTGAGAGTAACAGAGTTTTATGGAGATACGCATCTCTTGTCTCCACTACTACTACCACTGTATTTATCTTCCAATATACCATGTTCTGTTTGTTTTCTTTTTTCCTAATTCTTAGCATAGTCCTCGTCCTGTTTGGGATTAATCCATTCATGCCTGAAAACAAGCATTTGCAGATACTTGACTCAATTAAGCTGGTAAAATTTACCGAATGTCTACAACATTTCAGATACTATAAATAAAGTATTATCTGCTAATATTTGTATAATGCTAGAACAAAAGTTGGAAAAATATTTTTCCTGTCATTATTGAGTGTTATGGCCTTGGGTATTATTATTAATTTCTTTCAAAAAATAAAGACACTAAGATCAAGAAAATCTGGTTTCACAACCTTCTGTTCTCACTTGGTTCACACTTCATTATTAATAGGAACTTATATACTATAGTAAGCTGATTAAGAGAATTGACTTTGGAGCTTAAGTGGCTTGGATCTGCCCTCTGGCTAGCATCAACACCTGTTTGCTCTATGACTTCTCTGAACTTTGTTTCTTCACCTGTACATTGGGAAAGGTTCTTTAATTGTGACCCTTTATAGAGACATGCATTTATAAGAGATGATCAATTACCTTGGGGTTATTCTGCTAATAAGTCAGTGGTAATCTGACAATTGTTGAAGCTATATGGCAATAGAGTGAAAATGTCATTACTTAGGGCTCCCATAGCAATTTCTAAGAATTCACTTTCTACATGGATAGCTTCTTGTGAATGTAGCCTGTCATGATGTGTGGGTATTTCCCATGACAATGTCTGTAATCTTTTACCTTTCCAGAAGCCCCTGTACTTGCTATTCTTATTCCCATTTCAACTCACCATCCACAAGCATTTTGTGCATGAACTACTTTATGCAGACACTACTTTCTTCAGAAGGGCCTTTTATGCTTCTGACCTTGGTAATACATAAAAATTCACTGCCAGCCAAGGTTTAATCTTCATGTTATACAGACAGCCATGCCCACCAGACAAAATATCATTATAAAATATTGTTCTGTCAAGGGGTAATATTTTATCGTTTCTTGAGTCTTTCCAAAATTTCTAGCATATTTGTTTGCCCTTGAAACTTTCAGTGAATAATAAATATCATCCTAGAATATAACCAATAAACATGTAAATTTTCCGCTGGGCAAAAAGAATATAATTTCCCTCACTATGAGAGACATGTTTTTGAATAAATGATCATTGGTTCCTAGGATCTAAAATATAAGAATGGATAAAATCAGGGTGGGCCTCTTATGCTGGGACCTTGGAGCACTAACCACTATGCAGAACTCTGCTCCCCCTTTCTCTTTCCTCCCTTCTTTCTCATCTTCACTATTTATTGCTTTTCTCCCAGACAGATACAGATGGAGGCAGTAGCATGGTAACACCTCAAAATCAAGCATCCAGCAGCTGAATCCGAAAAACACAAGAACAAGGTAAGATGCCAAAAGAAAAGGACCCAAAACAGAGTTCATGTTTTCCAAAGGTTTTCAATTATATCCTTATCAGTCTCTGCAACTTCATTTGCTGTCCCCATTAGTTAGTTCCCTATTGGCTATGTTTGCAAGGTCATCATTTCTTAACATTATTTAAAAGACTTTAACTATGTAATCTCTTTGCCTCTGGAGATAACAATCCTAGTTTGTGTTATAAAGAGCATTGCATTTTGTTTTCCCTACAGCATTTTTAGATCCCTTATCCCATTAGGCCTTCATGACGCTTTGCAGCATATAGGACAGGAAATTTTGTTTCAGGTTCCAAAATGAGACTTGGAGGAGCTGAGTGACTTACAAGAGGCCAGAGATAATAAGGGCCTCAGCTCCTGTTTGCATCTGTAAACACACCTTATATCCTAAGGACACTCAAGGGGCTTCTCAGAAAGCTCCTTAAAGTGATATGTTCAGAAAAGCATCCACGTAATCATGGTTCCATAGATTGGTCTGGGTTTCTGTATCTGGGACTGGAAAGGTCTGAGAATCTCTGGCTAAAATATGGTCACATTGCATTTGCTCTGCATTTTCCTAACTGTGCAACATGTAGGTAATAACTGCATCTGGAAGCATCCCCCAGATGAAATTGCAGCAGCTTGGGGGATGATTTATTGTCATTGTGACAGTCCTGTCTGATGGTCCCCAGAACCCCAGGAAGGAGTGTTTAGGCCACTATAGCAAAAAACACTGGCACCCAGGAAAAGTCAGAAATTTCCCTCACTGTTTTAGATTTTCTCACTGCCTAACATACCGTGGAATAATTTTAGCATTCAATATCTGTCTTCAATGAAGGGATGTTATTCAAGAGTTGCTCTGAATGTTATAGAGGGAGCTATGATAATTGAGCACATACAGGTATCAAGTATTCAGTTTGATGCTTTAAATACATAATTGTATTTAATATTAGTAAAATTATAAGAAGTTATGTTTGCCTACAATTTATAATATGAAAATTGAACTAAGGAGGTGACCATTTAGTATAAGTCAATCAAGTTTAAGATTAGCAAGGACAAAATTCTATTATAATCTGTTGCCTAAAATACAAGTTCTTCTCTCAACCGATAATGGTTTATTAATCAAACGGCTCTTAAATCTAACTATATATCTATATATTGAATTTCCTGCCATTTTTTCTATGAAGCATCCTTTATTTTCCTACTTCAGTTTCATAGCCAGCATTATATTTTCACAGCTCCAAACTTTATTGCTACCAATCACGTCACCTTTCTTTCTCTACATTAGCATTTCTTAATGTTTGAGCTTTAAGCCTATGAGTCAATATAAGAATCCATATTTAGACATGTATTTTCTCCATCAGTGGACCCTATTATTGGAATAGTTTCATATTGGGTTAAGCAAAAAGGTAACATTTCAATATCGACTTTTGAGGTTATAGTACTGTAAACCACATCTCTAGATAGTTATGATAATTAAAACTTTAGTTGATTCGACTCCTATTATGTGTTTTCTAACATTATGTGATGTAATATTTGCAACAAGCCTACATGTTAAGCAATATTATTCACAATTTACAGGGGGTAATCTCAAATTCAGAAGAGTTAAACAATCAGTCAAAGTTGCAAAGATAGTAAATGATAAGGCTTCCATCTGAACACAATTCTGGTCAACTTTGACATCCATTGTTGTTCAGTGCTAACTTCAGGTCTTAGAATCATGCAATGTTTTCATGCAAGGGTGTGTCAGGATCTTCTTTGTTTTATAAATATTAAGTTCTGATATAGATCCAAGCTACAGACAAACTTTAGCTCAAAGGTTTAAAAATCCCAGAAAATATGTCATGAAAATCAAAATTTTAATAATATTAAAATATTTTAGTAAGGTAATTCTATTTTTCATCAGAAGCAAGAGATAGTACAAGAGTAGCTGATGCAAAATCACACTGCCAGCAAAAACAATTCTAACTCTTTCTAGATAAGCCCCTGCAATCAATATGTTATTAAGCCAGAAAAAATATCCAGCAATGCAGGGAATATAAGTTTACATTAATGGCCAGGGTCTTGGTCCAGCCTGCTTACACTCAAAATTTATCTTGGATACATTGAATGAATGCTTACTATGAGAAAATTGGCTGTTGAGAACAGGAATCTGCCTCAAAATGTTAAGATCTATTTATAAGCTTAGCTAACATTCAGGTATTTCAAGACAAGCATAAACTATAAATCCTGGATTAATATACATGTGGTAGAGACAAGAAAAAGTGTGAAAGACGAAGCAAGCTTTTGATTATACAGGGACAAAAATTACTCTATGATAGAGTTGGAAAGGACATTAGAGATAAGTGAGTCTGACCTTTTATCATATTTTATACAGTATAATAGTAATACATTCTTAGGAAAGAAAACACAAAAACTCTGAAAAGAAAACCAGGAAAAATAACTCACCTCTAGTCCTAACACTCAAACACAAACACAATATACTGTGCAGTATATTTGTTTTTTCTTTCTATGAAAAACTATTTTAACACAGTTTAAACCACATTGTATATAGTTTTATGTATATAATTGTATAACTATATATAATTTGTACATTATGTTTTACTCAATATTATATCATGAACATTATTCTATGGGATTATATAGTATTTCAAATAATAGGCCAAGTGAGATGTCTCATGTATGTAATCCTAGCACTTCAGGAGGCTGAGACAGGAGGATTGCTTGAATCCAGCTGTTCAAGCCAGCCTGGGCAACATAGCAAGGCCTTGTCTCTACAAAAAATAAAAAATAAAAATAAAGTTAGCCAGGCTTCATGGCACATGCCTGTAGTCCCAGCTACAAGGAAGGTTGAGGTGGGAAGATTGCTTGAGCCCAGGAGTTCAAGATTTCAGTGAGCCATGATTGTACCACTGTACTCCAGCCTGAGTAACAGAGTGAGACTCTCTCAAAAAAATAATATTAATAATCATTTTAATGTCTAAGTAATATTCTACTTGGTGAAAAGATCACAGTTTGCTTAGCTAATCTCTTAGAATTGGACATTTTTACTATTTCCCATTTGGGACCATCATATAAAATTCTATAACAATCATTTCCAAAATAAAGCTTTTAGTTTCTTCACGTTAATTTTTAAAACTAGGTTCCCAAATGTGTAATTACTAGGTAAATATATACATATATTCAAATTGCTTTTCAAATGGTTCTATTACTAGTAATGAAAAGAAAGTCTCATTGTCCACACTTTCACTAGTATTACAGAATACAAACACCCATACACCTACATATGCTGTTGTGGGAATCAGAGGACTGGAGAGACCAAATGGGTGAAATAAAAGGATTTATTGAGTGCACTCAGGTCCAGAAGATTCACATCCAAAAAGCTGAGCCCTGAACAAAGACAGGGCTTGATTTTTATACATGCAACCAAGGGGTTGGCCATCTAGTGGCATGAAATGTACAGGGCAGGCAAGCAGGCTTACAGAAACAGAACAAAGGTGTGAATCATACACTGACAGATTGTGCAATTTGAGGAAAAACAGGAACTTACCAAGCTAAGGCAGGGTTTACAGCTGGTAAATGTCTTACTCAAGCATGTCTTGTGACCTTGTTATTTTACACAGAAGAGAAACAGGAATCTGTAAAACTTTGTGAAGTAACCTTGAGTTTCACTAAGGAAGGATTTACAAAAAGGGAGTGGGGAGCTGGGAGAGGAGAAAAACCTGTTTTCTCATCCTTGCCCATAACTGGGAGGAGAGGGGGCTCTGGAGCACATTCCTTGAGGGCTCTGGTTTTGCAGATAATGTTATTAAATCCTTTTCAGAGCTCGGCTGCCTATCTCTAGGTCTTGGAGTGAGTCAGCCTAGCAAAAGAAGACTTGTTCCTTTCTTTTACTTGTTTTTTCTTTTTACATTTTCTGCTTCATTCCCCCCTTTGATGCTTCTTATAAATGAAGTTTAAGGCCGGGTGCGGTGGCTCACGCCTGTAATCCCAGCACTTTGGGAGGCCGAGGCGGGCGGATCACGAGGTCAGGAGATCGAGACCATCCTGGCTAACATGGTGAAACCCCGTCTCTACTAAAAATACAAAAAATTAGCTGGGCGTGGTGGCGGGCGCCTGTAGTCCCAGCTACTCGGGAGGCTGAGGCAGGAGAATGGCGTGAACCCGGGAGGCGGAGCTTGCAGTGAGCTGAGATTGCGCCACTGCACTCCAGCCTGGGCGACAGAGCCAGACTCCGTCTCAAAAAAAAAATAAAAAAATAAAAAAAAAAATAAATGAAGTTTAATAGAAAGCATCATCATCTTCAAAATTTATCCTTTCATGAGGCGCTAGTTTCCTATTAAGCAGGGGTTGATATTTAGTTAGAACCATTAGTTGGGTAGTAGTTTGCCTGGTTACAAGAATCTCAATAGCTGACTGCATGTTCCTAACAAGGAGGGGCAAAAGACAAGGACGTATGAGGCAGCCCCCTAGTATGGCCAGAACTATTCCTACTAAGGTTTTAAATCCTTCAAGAGATGAAAACCAGCCTCCAAAGAGTGAATCTGGAGACCATCCTTTCCAAGTCTGCACTGGGACATGGGCTAATTTCTGAATTCTGGCAGAATCCAAAATTGTTTGACAACTTTTCTATTGTCATCAATCTCTAGACAGCAATTAGTTAGGTTGAACTTTCCACATACTTCTCCTTCTTGAGCTAGGAGGTAGTCGAAGGCCAGTCTATTTTGGTAGATGGCATTTCTCATTTGTGTAGCTTGCCAGGCTGGCTGATTTAAGACCCTTGCAGCATCATTAGTAATTAGCTCAAGTACTGCCTGTAACCTTATGATGCGGTTGAGCATGTATATAGGGGTGCAGTATCCCCATGTTCCATATTCTGCCCAGGTGGCTGGGCCATAGTATTGGATTATTCTTTCAGGGGGCAATTCATTGTCTTTCCATTTCCCTATGGTTATGCCATCTCCTGTGGTTATGCCCCTCTTGCTTTTCCTTTTAGTTATGTCATAGATGGGGTACCCTAAGACTTCCCCTTGCCTTAGCAGGATTAGAAAGAAAGAGGGCCTAATTGTTCCAAGTACACAGGCCCCTGACCATTTAGCTGGCAGTTGTCAATATGCCTGTGGCCCACAGTTCCAGTAGAGGCCAGAGGGTGCCTGCCAGGTATTGGAGCTTCAAGCTGGTACCAGGAGTGGTTTAAAGAAGGGAAACAGGAGAATGGGCCTGGGTGCGGTGATTTGGAGTCATTCTTTTTGCCTCTCCATAAAGTTTTTCCTAGTGTCTCATTGTAATATTGCTGTCCTAGGCAAGTTAATTCTCCTACTGGGTCTGTAAAGGCTTCTCCCCAGTGTGCAATGCAGAATCTCTTGATAAGAGAGGTTTTTAAGAGCCAGATGCTCAAGCTTGTGAGTGTTGTTTCGGGGGAGGGGATGGTCAGAGTAAAGTTATTTTGAGGCATTAGCTCCTTTTCCTCCCATAGTGACTGGTCCCCATGTTTGTTCCCCCACAGACGTAACATGAAGAGACGGGTAAGCTGCTGGTTATGCTTTCTGCCAGTTGGGTGAATAGATTTTTGGCTACGGGAGGGGGGGGGGGATTCAGGCAATTTCTGGTTGACCTGCTCATAAAATGACTTCAAAACTCAGAATTGTTGGGTTGAACAGGCCCGAGCTTTCTTTATAATACGTAGAAAATTATTTTTTAAGATAGTTTTTCCCCTTGGATTCTTGGTTAAATAGTAATGTCCTATTGGTGATCCTATTCCTGTAGTCCATATTGGTAAATTTGGCTTCAGGATTGTGAAATTTACAAGATTGCAAGCATTTGTTTTACAGTTTAGGTCTGCTTGGATTTGGGTAAACATGACCTGCTTTTGTTTAGTGGCCAATGTTGCACAGTCCAAAGTGGAGCAAGCACGGGTGTTCTTAATTTATACCACAGGTTGCTACAGGGGCAATGAAGTCTTTAAATGTTGCCTGGCAGACATTAAAGTACAAAGATATAGTGACATACATAAGGCTAGTTATTCCCTGGGTCACAGATGGAGTAGGTGGTCTGATTGTGAGTACAGGTTCCTAGGTGGGTTCCAGTACACTCATAATGAGTATGGTACAATAGAGTTCTCGTTATAGTGCTCCCTGACCATGTAGTATGAGTACATTGGGGGGAATCCTTCCAATCCTTCCAAGGGTTCTCCTTTTAACATAGATAAGGGGATTAGTAAGAACAAGGTAAAGAGTGACATACTTATACCCAGCATGGACAGAAAAGGCTTTCTCCTGGTGGAGGAGGCTGACTAAAGTGGCAGAACAATAGAAAAACAACTAGTATTACAAGGAAAACTATTAGACCTAAGATTTCTAACAACATGACTTTACTCCACCTTCAGCTGTGCATAGGCTAGTCAGCTCCTGGGGTGACTAGAGCAGGGCAGTTGTCACCTCAAGCTTCAGCTGTGTGTAGACTGGTCAGCTTCCAGAAGGACCAGAGCAGGGCAGTTGCTAGCTCCATTAGCAACCTGGTCTCACCGTAGGATCAGCCGAGCAGGATGGTCTGGTTCCTGTTGGCTGGTCCACTGGTTCTGGGCTGCTGCTTTCAGCTGACTATGGTGGATCCAAGGTAAAATTCCTCCAACTTTAACAGCTGCGGGAGTGGACAAGATTACATTATGGGGCCCATCCTATATGGGTCCCAAAGTGGTTGGATTCCATTTTTTAACCCAAACAGAGTCCCTGGGTTTAAAGGGGTGTGTTGCGTCTGTCAGGCTTATGGGCATTCTTTCCCATGCCCAGCCATGAATTTCTTGCATGGCTATTCCTAAAGCCTTCATTTGCCTTCTCAAGGATAATTTCCCTAGTTCACGGAGATCACAATTAATTTGACCTATGATTGGGGGTGGCTGGCCAAACAAGATCTCATAAAGTGCTTGACTCGGAGGTGCACCTGACTCGGAGGAGAACCATGGGAAGGACCTGATCCCATCTCAGATGGGTTTCTTGGCAATATTTTTTCAGTAGCTGTTGGAGTGTCTGGTTCATGTGTTCTACTTTTCTTGAGCTTTGTGGCCGGTAGGCTGTGTGTAATTTCCATTTTATTTTTAACAGTCATATTAGTTCTTGAACTATTTCAGCTACAAATGCAGGCCCATTGTCTGACCCTAGAATCAGGGGCAGTCCAAATCTAGAGATAATGTCCCTTATTAGCACTTTTGTTACTTCTTGTGCTTTCTCTGTTCTGGTGGGGAAAGCCTCAACCCATCCCGAAACGGTGAAGATTAGTACTAACATATACCAATAGCCCCCTGCTCGAGGCAGCTCAGTAAAGTCCATGACTAGGTTTTCACAGGGTGTGGCTCCCATTTCTTGAATTCCCGGGGGCTGAGTGGGCCCTTGCCATGGGTTATTCTGGACACAGATCAGACATTGTTCACAAACAGCTTGAGGGATGGCAGTGAGCCGTGGCACATAGAAATGACGTTCCAGTAGTGTTTCTAGTGCCGTTTTTCCTATATGAGTTCCTTGATGGAATTGCTTCTCAAATCTAGGGGCCACTATTTCAGGGATGGCTAGCCTCCTATTGGAGAATTTCCACCATCCTCCTTTAATGTAACTTCCAGTATCTTTGGCAAACCAGGCCCTTTCATTTGGAGAATAATTTGGGACCTCTAGAAGGGGAGGCTCTGGGAGGAGAGGTAAAGCTATGGCTTCCTCTTCACAATGTAGGGTAGCCATTGCTACCTCTCTGTCCACTTTTCTGTTTCCTTTGGCCTCTAGTGTTCCTGCTCTTTGGTGCCCCTTGCAAAGTATAACTGCCACTTTCTTTGGGGCCCATACTACATTTAAAAGCTGTAGAATTTTTTCTTTATATTTTATTTCTTTACCCTCAGCAGTTATGAGTCCTCTTTATTTATATATAGCCTCATGAACATGCAACATGGCGAAGGCATATTTGGAATCTGTATAGACATTGACCTTTTTGTCTTTTGACACCAGAGAGCTCTTGTCAGGGCTATTAGCTCTGCTTTGTGGGCTGATGTTCCAGTAGGCAGACTGAGCCTCTATCAGTGAGTCTAATGTTACTACTGCATACCTGGCCTGCCAGACCCCTTCTAGTACAAAACTGCTTCCATCTGTAAAGTATTCTACATCTGGATCCCTGAGGGGTTGGTCTGTGAGATCCCTCTGGCTTAAGAATACTTCGTCTACTGCATCTACACAACAATGAAGGGGGGCTCCCAGTCCCAGTTCAATTGGGAGCAAGGTAGCTGGGTTTAGGGTATTTACTGTCTCTAGAGTTATGCGAGAATTCTCGCATAGGAGCTGTTGGTATTGAGTCATTCTCAGATTTGATACCAATGGTGTCCTCTCTGATCCATTAAAATTATAACCAAGTGTGGTACTGGATGGTCAGTTGCTGTCCCAGGGTTAGTTTGTCAGCTTTTTGTGCCAGTAGGGCTGTGGCAGCTAGTGCTTTAAGGCACAGAGGCCATCCTAGTGCCACGAGATCCAATTCCTTGGATAAATATTCCACCGGATGATACCATGATCGTATGACTTGAGTTAGGACCCCTATTGCCATTCTTTTTTGTTCATGGACATACAGAAAGAAAGGTTTAGTTAGATCAGGAAGTCCTAAGGCTGGGGCCTGGGTTAAGGCTTCTTTGATTTGTTTAAATGCCCTATCTTGGTCAGCCTCCCAGAGTAGGGGTTCCCTTCCCCCTCTTTTGTGGCTTCGTATAAAGGCCTGGCCATCAGTGAGTAATTTGGGATCCAAATGTGGCAGAACCATGCTGCCCCCCAAAATTATCTTATTTGATGCCGGGTGGTTGGAGTTGGGAGTGCACAAATAGCCTAGTTTGGCTCACTGCCTAGCTATCATTCCCCTTGACTCACTTCGAAGCCTAAATACTGGACTCTTTTGGAACAGATTTGAGCCTTCTTTCTGAACACCTTATATCTGGCTTTCCACAGGAGGTGGAGGAGGTCTTGGATTCCTTGGAGGCAGTCCTCTTGGGTTGGGTCTGCTGGAAGCAGGTCATCTATATATTCCAGCAAGGCACAATTGTCATTTGGCTAGGCCTTGAGGTCTGAAGCCAGTGCTTCTTCAAAGACTGTGAGAGAGTTTTTGAATGCTTGTGGGAGTCTTGTCCAGGTGAACTGCAATTTGCCCCATTGAAATGCAAAGATGGGCTAATTGGTGCCAGGCAAAGACAGAAGAATGCATCTTTCAGGTCTAGGCAAGCAAACCAGACAGCACTTGCTGAAATAAGTCCCGTTAAAGAATATGGGTTAGGTACCACTGGGTGGATGGTCACTGTAGCCTCATTCACAGCACATAAGTCCTGCACCAGCCTCTATTCACCAGACAGTTTCTGTACCAGCAGGAGAGGAGTGTTCCAGGGTGACTGGCATTTGACTATGATTCCATGTTTGAAGAGTTGCTCTAAGTGTTTGCGAATGTCCCATATGGCTTCTTGGAAAAACGGGTACTGGTGAAACTGAACTGGGGTTGCCCCTGGTTTCAACTCTACTACTCTATTATACTACTACTACTCGTGCCTGATTTTTAGCCAGCCCAGGTGGGTTGTCTTCAGCCCATACTCCAGGAATTTTATTAAGTAGCCCATACAGTTCATTTATTCCTGGTTCTGGTGAATCTTTTGTGTATAGTCTCCATTTGTCAGTCTGCGGGATGGTAAGGGTTATCACCATGGCCTTCGGGAGTATCAGGTTTAAAGTCATAGCTCCTTGTGGCCCAAAAGCAATCTGTGCTTACAGTTTTTGGAGTGGGTCTTTTCCCAGCAGGGAAACTGGGCAATTTGGGAGGTATAGGAACTCATGTTGGACTTATCTTCCTATGACACACCTCCTTAGTTGACAAAACAGCCTTTTCTCTAGGACCCCTGTAGCCCCAACAATAGTTGTATGGTGTTTGCATAGTGGCCTTATGGGCTAGGTCACCACCGAATGTTCAGCCCCAGTGTCTACCATAAAGTCCATCAGTTGGCACCCCACTTCCACTGTGACCATGGGCTCCTGGGGGCCTATGGTGATGGAGCCTGGTCTGGCCTAGTCTTCATATCCTCCAGTCCCTTCCAGCATGATCAGGTTGGTATCCGGTTCCCTCAGGGTGTGGCAGCCCTTGGCTGGTGGCCTGTCTCACAGCCTTGGCTATCTTCTTCATTGTCCTCTGGACACTCATTTTTCCTGTGTCCTCTCTTTTCACATTGTGCACATTGATTCCTATCTATCTAGCCTTGGTGGGCTTCCAGGCCTCTGCCCAGCCTGGCCCTTTCTGTGCCCATGTCTGCATCCCCTGGTGATGCCAGTTTCTCTTTCTGTGCCCACGTCTGCATCCCCTGGTGATGCCAGTTTCTCTTTCTGTGAGGGCTGCCACAAGTAGATCAGCCTTTTTCCTAAGTCTCTGATTATCTTCCTTTTTTGCCCCCGGTCATGGTTGACATACTCCTTGGTGGCTACTTCTATAAGCTGAGTAGGATTCATGCCTGCAAAACCCTCTGGCTTTTGCAGCTTCAGCCTGATGTCTCCCTGGGCTTGTCCTACAAACACTCTATTTACCATGCACTGATTTTCAGTAGCCTCAAGGTCAAACAGAGTGTAAAGCCTGAATGCCTCACAGTCAGTTCCTTGAAGCACTTCTGAGATCTTTCCTAAACTGATTGGCTTATTTTCGCCTTCCCTTAGCCCTTGCAGAAGTGCTTCTTGGTACTTCTGCAGGTGCTGAAACTGGGTTGCATCATTTGAGTCCCAGTGAGGGTCTGCTTCTGGGAATAGGTCTTGAGCGTATGCTTGGACATTAAGTGTGCCTTCTGGCACATTGGCTTCTAGCCAATGGAGGGCTGCCTGGGTCACTCTTCAGCACTCTTCAGTATTTAACAGCATTAGAAGGACTTGCTTGCAATCTGGCCAGGTTGGATTGTGTGTCAGGAAGATGGACTGCATTAGATCTATGAGGGCCTGTGTCTTCTCCGTGTAGGAGGGGGAGATCAGTGATCGAGAAAGGCTGATAAATGAAGGTTTGTTGCCCCCTTTGAATCTGGCCATGTTCATCATAATAGAGGGGTCCCCGTATTTCCTGGAGGGGTATCTGCAAAGCCCAAGTACGGCCATACTGGAGACGGCTTGTCTGATCGTCCTGAGTTTCCTCCTTGACCTCCTGGGGTGGGGGCTCTGGTTCCTCCCTCTGGGGTGAAGCTTGGGGTGTGTCATCCTCTGAATCTGACTCCACACTGGCCGTCGGTCTCGGCAAATGGGGGATAATGGAGTACAGGGAGGAGGGATTTCTGTTTCCTCCGGTGGCTCCTGTAATGGTGGTTTTTCCTGCGCTTTAGGTGATTCCTCCTTTATTTCCACAGCTGCCGGTGAAGCTGACTTGACTTTCACTTTAGGCTCAGCTCGGGCTACGAGCATCTTGCAGTAAGACACCAGGCAGGGCTGAAATCATGCAGGTTGGTTTTGGACCACATTTAGCCACAAGTCAACGTAAGGAAACTTGTTTGGGTGCCCTGGCTGTCCTCTGACACTGGTTACCACCTGATGTACATGGCCAATTGTTCCTTTATATACTGTCCCTTCGGCTGGCCATCCGACTTCAAAAGAAGGCTATTTTATTTCACACAGAGTTTTTAACCTCTAGGGGGTCAACTGGGTTCCATAATCCCCCTTGTAACCTTTTTAAAGTTCTTTAACATGAATTCTAATGGGGTGGGTTTTGATGACTTCCCTCCCATTTCTCCCAGTTACAGTGCAACACATTCTCTCTCTCTCTCTTTTGCTTCAGACGGATTAGACCACCCCCCTCGCAGGAGTTTTCAGGCACTGCTTAGCTTTGAAATGTTTGTTAATCTCCCACAATTAGTAAATTGTGGGGCACCTCCCCAAGCCATATGCAGATCACCACTAGTCCCTGTTGGTCCCACAATTCACTTGGAGTGTACAGTCTATGCTAAGAGACCTGTGCCCCCCACACATCACTCCCCGCATTGAATCCTCCTGGAACTGCCTCTTTCATGAGCAGTCACACACTTCCCAGTTGCTTTCTAGACCAACTTTGCAAACCACTTTCACATCCTGGGTCGGGTGGGGTGTAAGTTTCCCCAACTTTGCGAGCCAGTCTCAAATCCTGTGTCGAGCTACTAGTTACACCCTGGGAGGTGATCAGGCTCCCCTTCCATCCTTATGGGATGGGTCCTGCCTTGGGCCCCAAATCTTACCATGGTCCTGAAGCACACTGTCCCAAGAATCGTCCTACAGCCCCTTAGGTTTTGTTGCACTATCAGGGAAGGGCACTGGGTTGCAGGACAGCCAATCTCCTCTCTGTGTTGAAGTTCTTCTGATGGCACCAGGGGTCACGGGTCTTCCCTTGCCTGGGGTTCAAGTCCCACAGGCAAAGGAGACAGTAAACCTGTCATCTCCAATCCCACAGGAGCCCCCAGAAAAATACTGCAGGAATCAGAGGACTGGAGAGACCAAACAGGTGAAATAGGGTGATTTATTGAGTGCACTCAGGCCCAGCAGATTCACATTGAAAAAGCTGAGCCCTGAACAAAGACAGGGCTTGACTTTTATACATGCAACCGAGGGGGTAGGCCATCTAGTGGCGCAAAACTTACAGGGCAGGCAAACGGGCTTACAGAGGCAGAACAAAGGCAGTTAATCATACAGTGACAGGTTTTGCAACTTGAGGAAAAACAGGAACTTATCAAGCTAAGGCAGGGTTTACAGCTGGTACCTGTCTTACTCAAGCATGTCTTGTGACCTTGTTATGTTACACAGAAGAGAAACAGGAATCTGTAAAACTTTGTGAAGGGACCTTGAGTTTCACTAAGGAAGGATTTACAAAAAGGAGGGGAGCTGGGAGAGGAGAAAAACCTGTTTTTTTGCTCCTAACTGGGAGGAGAGGGGGCTCTAGAGCACATTCCTTGAGGGCTCTGGTTTTGCAGATAATGTTATTAAATCCTTTTCAGAGCTCTGCTGCCTATCTCTAGATCTTGGAGTGAGTCAGCCTAGCAAGAGAAGGCTTGTTCCTCCCTTTAACTTGTTCTTTCTTTTTACATTTTCTGCTCCAATGCAAAACACAGAAATTTGATAGGCAAAACCATTTTGCTTTACTCTGTAATACTACTCCCTTTGGATTCAGGCAACCTTGTATAGGTTGTATGAGGGCCTGGTTATACTTACGGGACCGCTCTGACATTCTTCAAGACTTACCTCTCTCCAAGAGACAAGGATTTCACAGGGCCAAGTGGAATTTCCACACCAAATCCATGTTACCCCTTCTCGACCATGCTTTGAGTACATTGCACTCTGAAATATCATGCTCAAATAAACGTAAACACATTTCCAGAGACTCTAGGGGCCCCCATCGCAGGCTAGTACTCCTAAGGACTAACTGCCCCTGGAATGGACAATAGGCAGCTCTTTGTGGAGACAGTGACATGAGAATACAATGGTCATGTGGTCTCAGATGTACACAAACATCTACTGTGGCTACCCACTGGAAGAAGAAAAAGCAAATCAAATGAGTTGGTTGTGATTGCCATTCTCCATGCCATTATGATCCAGAACAAAACAGTGAGGAATATGAGAATTCTAAACTCAAACTTGGCCTTACAGACCCATGTGAAGATGTATGTATCAAAGTATAAAGACAAAACACATTATTCACAGTTTATTGCTTAGTTTATAACTCTGAAATATTTAGAGACATTACATAGATCTCCATTTGTGTTCCTGCCCTGGGCCCTACCGATCACAGAGGCCTGACTGCTTTTATAGATTAAATAGATGATATATTAGGGCTGCCTATTTTCCCAAACTTACTAACTTCTATAAAATAAATAGAGAAAGCCTAGGTGAACACACAAATAAATTCTACCAAACCTTTAACAATTTGATAAAGACAGTACAAAAAGAAAATTACAGAAAAACATCACTTATAACATGATTAATCTTCATAGATGCATGAGAAAAACAAAATAAAACAAAAAACTTTGACATATTCTACACTCCTGGCTGATTTCAAAACAAGAAAACTACAAGAATGAATTGATGGACACTTCCTTAGCCTGATAAAATGCATTAACCTCATTCATAAAGCCAGCATCTTAAGATACTAAGAAATGGGGAAGCCCTAGCAACATTTTCACTAAGATCAGGACAAAAATGCACCACCATATCGGCTACAATTTAATATTGGATTAATAGCCAATGCAGCTATATAAAAGAAATCAATAACCATTTTCAGACGACATGGAAGTGTTCTTAAGAAACCTTAGGGAAGCAATAATAAAACTAACATACTCAAACAGTAAGAGTTTAATAAGGTAGCTGACATAACATAAAGAAATCTATAACCTTAATAAAATGATAACCGGTTAGAGGATTTAATGGTAAAGAAAATCATACACATGATAGAAATAAAAAATGAAAATTTTACAAATAAACTTAACAAGGAATATATAAAACCCATATGAAAAATATTTCTGCTTTCCTTAAATTATAAATTCACTAAATATCAGTAACTATATCACAAACTTTCTAGTTACTAGGGTTTATATGGCAAAATAACAAGAACAAATAATTAGGAAAAAATTGAAAAAGAAAGCAGTTAGGGACACTAGACTTACTAGATAGCACAATCTAGTAAACCAGTGTGGTATTAGAACAAGAATAGTCAGACACACCAGTGGAATAGAATAAAAGTCCAGAAATAGTCCTAGGTACACAGGAATATAGATGGCATCTTAAATAACTAGGGAAATATAAACATTTTCTAAACAGTTCTGAAGAAATGGGATTACTATATCAATAGAATAAAATTTGGTTTACACTTCACATTAAACACAAAAATAAACTCCAAGTAGATCAGGGAGCTAAATGTAAAAATGAAACCATGAAAGTAATAAAGTAATAGCAGAAACCTGAGTTAATTTCTTTATAAACTTGGTGTAGAAAAGAATATTGATTTTGAGTCAAAATGGAGATGAACTAAATGCAACTTCATAAGATTAAAACAACAAAAACCTTTGCATAGCAAAAACTATATAAGCAAAGACAAAAGAGAAATAACAAACCAGGAGAAAATATTTATAATATATATCAAACATAAAGGGCTAATATTCCATACGTATTGGTCCATCATAAATCAGTATATGAGATATTAGTCCTATTAATTTATAATTAATATGCAAATGGATACTCTTTATCCATAATATATACTGCACATATTATATACGATGTATAACATATTATTTCTAATATATATTTGAAAAATATATACTTGCAAATATATATACATATATGTGTAATATGTATAAATATCTATTACACATATATAAGTCTATATGTATATATGTTAATATGCATATAGAGTTGTATATGTAGATATATTTATATACATATGTGTATATTAATACAAATATTAATATATAAGTAATGTATATGTAGACATAAATTCTTTAACATTTGGGGAAAATTTTTATTATTTTTCATATAGTTATTCAGTTTCTTCAGGATTATTTATAAATGAATTCTTTTAAATTTAAGGGGAAAAAACTCAAATATTAAATAATAATGGGCCAAAGAAATGAACAATTTACATAAAAAGTATTAAAGATGTCAAAAAGATGTTCAACTTTATTTATAATCATAGAAATGTGGTTTGAAATTACACTGAAATATCATCTTG
Organism: Gorilla gorilla gorilla; assembly: GCF_029281585.2. Lineage (NCBI taxonomy): Eukaryota > Metazoa > Chordata > Mammalia > Primates > Hominidae > Gorilla > Gorilla gorilla. The sequence continues at coordinate 35,887,426 of NC_073233.2, read as the reverse complement.
AAATTCTCAAACTGGAAATATCAAAGCTTGACAATCTCTTCTGTTGGCAAAGCTGTAGGGAAACAGACATTCCCATGAGAGGCAGGTGGGAATACAAACTGGTACACCACTTACAGAGGAAAATTTGGCAAATCTGTCAAAACTACGTACACGTTCAACCCAGTATTCAATTTCTTGTCATTTGCCCTATAGTACACATTCAACAATATGAAATAGATCTATTCAAGGTTTTTGAATCATTGTTTGGAATTACAAAATATCAGAAGTAACCAAATGCTCATGTACGAGAGTTTGGTTGTGGCCTACCCAGACAATAGATTATCATGTGGCTGCAACAAGTAATGAAAAATGACACTATGTGATTCTAGGATATATTGTTGAGTGAAAAAAAAACAGTGCAAAGGCATGTAAGCATGTATTTAATATTACCTATTGTGCAAGAGAGAGAAAATAAGAAAAAAATACATGCATTGCTTATATTTTTAAAAACAGGAAAACATCACCATGGACACTCACATGAAGGATAAACCAGAAACAAATGTTTGTGTTTATCTCTTGGGAGAGTTTGAAAGTGAAGCGGAGGGATTTTGGTGCAGGCCTGATACTTTTTTGTTATCTTTTTGTATAATTCTTACTTTGGAAACATGTTAATGATTTGCATACTTAAACGTAAATAATGGATCCACAAAGTTGTTGGGGGAGTACTTGAAATAGAAGCAGAAACTCATAAGCCTAATTGTGTTTCAAATAAATAAAGTCATAACACTTGAGGGTGTGACAGCTAATTAAAAAAATAATTTTTGAACATTTTTACTATATAGTCTTATACTAAAGCTTTAAAGAACTGTAAACAAATATTGAACTCTAGTTGGTAGATTTGTTTGTAGCTGTGGTATGGGTTGATATTTCTGAAACAACTTTTTGTGTATTCTAGGAATGAACAAGTAAGTAATTTTAAAAAGTTAAGCATAAGGAGAGAAGCCTCAAATTCAGCATATGGTATTGGATTCAGACTAAAGGTATCAGTACAGATTCACGGTTTTTCAGATAGATTAGATAGACATGTATGTTTTTTCATGTGTGCATGTTTCTGTATTACATATATTTTCTAGCTATGTCTCCCCAGACAGGTCTTAGAAACTATGCCACCTAAGTAGCAATAACTACACCTAGCATCCAGGTCAAGGTTCTTAATTATAAGCACATAAATGGCAAACAAACAAAAAACACCTCTCTTTTTTACAGTAAAATGCTATTCTTATAGAAGAAACAGTCAAGTTAGAAAATTAAAATTTGGCAACCATCATGCTAATTTATTTAAGCAAAATCATCAAACTAATGGGTAAAATTTAATGAGAAACAAGATATTTATGTAATCTCAAAGTATCTTCTCAAAAGTTAATTATCAATAACAAGAGAAAAATCTAGTGACTATAGTGGAGATATTGTAGACAGCACTTTAGCCAACAGATCAAATTTAACATCACTATTAATGGAACAAAATAATACTGTGGACCTTCAGATATGATACACTAAGAAAGTCACTTCATCACCATTGGAATATTCCTTCTGAAAATGAGTCACCTAAATCTTCTTATAGGAAAACATCAGTCAAGCCCAAACCAAAAAACACTTAAAAACAAAAAACAAACAAAAAAAACCCTGTTCTTTACTTTTCAAAAATCGAATTTCATGGAAGACAAAGATCTGACAAATCTATTCTGGATTGGATCCTGAAATACAATGAAGGACACTGATTCTGAAGATTAGAGAAATTGGAAAAAGATCTGTAGATTTGATAATAGATTGTGCTACTCTTGGTTACAATTATTTTGATAACTGTACTGTGCTTATATAAGACAATATGTTTGTTCTTAGGAAATTTACTCTGAAGTATTTAGCAGGGAAGTAGCATTCTGACTGCCCCATTTTATGAATTTATTCAGAAAAAATTACACATAAACACACACAAAATGAGGGCAAATGTGACAAAATGTTAATACCTACAGAATCTGGATGACAGTATTATACGGTAGTTCTTTATGTTATTCTTACAGCTTTTCTGTAATATTGAAATTATTTGAAAGTAAAAATTATAATAACAACAGAAGAACAAATTACAAGGATATTGATATTCCAGCAAATAACATTCTTCTTTTATTTTGGATTCTTGCAAGTTGGGTTTTTGCCTCACTGAGCATCTGTAAATACTGGAACATGGTACCCAGAAGTGAAAGGGGAAAAATACCAATGTCTGGTGTGACAAAAAGGGTGAGATTACTTCTCAGCCCCCTTAATGACTGCCTTTCTTCAGATACTATTTATATGGGACAGCAAGAGCAAGAATATACTCTTAGCTAAGGGCCTATTAAAAGTGGGCTGAATCTAAGAATTGATATCTCATCACTCTACCACACCATGTTGGCCCATAGGTAATGACAGAGTTGCAAGGTATGTCACCTGAGGTAGAATACAGTGTTATCCAATCATCTCAAATGACCTTTTATTGTATACTTCATTTGTATGCTGTCTTTTGGGAAGCACTCATTTATAATTATAAAGTTCAAATTGGGAAACGTTGAGTCAAGGCTTTCTTTCTGAAATCTCAGTACACCAACTTATTCAGAGGAATAAGTGTCTGGGGCCTGTCTGTTCTTGGGGAAGCACCAGAATTATCACAGTTCTAAGTAAAAAGAAATCATCCAAATAGAATCTATCAGGGCCTTGCTCTGGACTGAGACTGTGATCCTAAAGAAGGACAAAATTAATAACTTTACCACTTGAAAAATAAAAACCATAAAGGTGTTCCCATCACTCTGGCCACAGGCAGTGTATTTCAAAATGAAGACAAAGCTATACCCTAAAATAAGCGTAAAGAATTTAGAGCTATGATTTTTAATAATTATCATCTCAAAACTTTAAATAATATCAAATATTAAATTTCTTTTCTTTATATTTTGCCTATGCTTGCATTGGCCTAAACTTACGGTTAGCCACATACCAGCCTGGGGAAAATGGAGCTTCCAGGCAAAAGATCCTCACCATAGCGTCTGAGGAAGGAAACAACGGTTCTCATTTTTCTAAGATGTATTAGAATCATCTGCAGTGCTGTTCCAATTTACTCATTCTCTCTGAGATCCTTATTCACACGCATCAAAATGAGTACACCTGATCTTTATTAAGGAAGACTACCACTTTTGAGGCGCCTTTACCAATGGGTTTGTGTGTGATTTCTCAGCTGTGTAAATGGTGAGAGGTGAGATGGAAAGAGGTTAAGGTTTATTGTTCTAAAAATGCCTTTTTAATGCCAAGGAGAGTGTAGATGTGTATTCATGTTTGGTAGATTTTCTTATAGATCTCATGATATTTCTTGTAAGATTATCTCATGATATTTCTTGTAAGAGTCCCTCATGAGATGTCCAGTTAAGCCAGAAAATACAGTAAAATGAAGGTGATACCTGAGTACTTAGAATAAAAGAGGATAACGCTGAAGACACCTTTGCAAAAATCATAACTGAGAAAATTATAAGAGTCAAACAGTTCTGACCTTACCGACTCTATCTTGCTTCTTATCTCTAAGCAGTCCTTGTTCATTCCTGGGTGTAGGACTTTGGCAGGAACTTAGTTAATAGTTTAATTTTTGAAACAAAGATGATACCAGCCATTTCCCAAAACAAACCCCCTTCTTGCCTGAGGACCAGACTGCCTTTGTAGGACTAACAAATTAGCCACAATGGTTTAGGAGTCATACATCTAGGGGCCACCAGATTCTAAACTTTCCCAACTGTTCGTAGGGATAATATCACTGTTGTAAAACCTAAGATTGGTGCTCCAGATATTTGTCAAATCCTGCACTTGATGGAGCAGCTGGCACCAACCAGGTCAATAAACCGGCTAGTCTTGTGACCTCCACTCAGAAACTGAATCAGCACAAGACAGCTTCCACTCCCTATGATTTCATCTATGACCCAACCAATCAACACTACACGCCCCACTTCCTGGACCCCTCCCACTGAATTATCCTTTAAAAACTCTAGTCTCTGAATTTTCAGGAGATTGATTTGCTTAATAACTCTGTCTCCTGCATGGTGCAGCTGGCCTCACATCAATTAAACTCTTTCTTTATGGCAATGCTGTGGTCTTTGTTTGTGCAGAGGGCAGGAAGAACCCATCAGTTGTTTACAAGGCTTCTTTAAGATTTAATATATATGGGAACAACAACAAAAAAGCATACTTAGGCTTTGATAATAAAAATCCCTCTGATTTAAATTCTTTCTGACCCATTGAGAGCCTTCTCCTGTAATGTTGCTTTGCCAGGCTTGCACTTGACCTTTGATCTCCAGTAACAGAGGCTAACTCCCTCTTCCATCCATGTTTATCCTGACTTTTAAACTTGACTTTTAAACTTTTGAGAATTGGAAAGTAAATGACTTTATACTTACCATGTTATAGTTCATTATTTGTGTTTCTCAGTAAGTATCATTTAACATGAAGTAAAAATAATACATGATGATTTTCTCTAAACTTCCATGCTTTTTCCTGTCAATGTTAAATAAAAAATTCCATGAATTTCCTCTTTAAGGAAATAAATTTTTAATGATTACTCCAGTTGTGTGATCATAGTCAACAATCAAAAGAATTTCATTGACTATGATTATAGGCACTGAGTTTCTTTCTTAAATACTTCAAGTGATTCACTAACCTGCACTCTCTTGTGAGTTAAATCCAATTTGAGCCAGATTTTTTTAAAAAGTGAGAAAGAGACTGTGGATCTTAGCGTCTGTTCTAGTGTCAGTTTACAGATATGAGTCTGTGTGTTGGACAATCTTCTAAGAAAAAAATAAAATGTTTTAACATAAAACATCAGAAAAATCAATGTAGCACATTGTGTTTCGTCTTTCATGTTGTGAAACTGTCTTCACCTCTAAATCCTTTAGCAGAAAATTACCTTTTCCAAAACAAAGGAAATGTAGTGTCATCTATAACCACAGTCCTTTTCATCGGGCTAATAACAACTTTTAGATTACTAGAAACAGACTCTGCTATTGTTTAAATAGGTCAAGTGAGTACTAATAATTCTTAATAGTATGTGACAAAGCTTGCTTTAGACGCGAAAAAGAAGAGTTTTTCTGCAATTTGACTTGTAGAATGTAAGGTAAGTGTAAAGATCCCCTAGAACTATTGCCATGACATCATTCTCATTCCTGGGTCCCTTCGACTTTTAACAAGCAACACTTGCAGCAATTTTGAATCAGAAGCATTGAAATTATGATACACTGATAACTTACAGCTGTAACCTTACTTTGCTTACAGCAGCTCTGTACATGTTGCTGAGTAATTATTAAAGTTGTTATTTTTGGTTCTCTTTTTCCATCATGAGTTTCACCCCACAGTGGAACTACTGTCAAAATGTCATAAAGATCTTCCTTTCTTTTTTTTTTTTGGAGACTGAGTTTCACTCTTGTTGTCCAGGCTGGAGCACAGTGGTGCGATCTCGGCTCACTGCAACCTCCTCCTCCTGGGTTCAAGCCACTCTCCTGCCTCAGCCTCCTGAGTTGCTGGGATTACAGGGGTCCGTCACCATACCCAGCTAATGTTTGTATTTTTAGTAGAGATGGGGTTTCACCATGTTGGCCAGGCTGGTCTCAAATTCCTGACTTCAAGTGATCTACCCGTCTCCGCCTCCCAAAGTGCTGGGATTATAGGCATAGGGATCTTCCTTTCTTTACAGCAAAGTTTTATGTTTCTCTGCTTCCCTGGCATATATAAGGATTTTCTTCCGAAGACAGACATGAAATAAAAAGAAAAGAAAAAAGAAAAGTGAGAGACAGAGGAAGGAAGGAAAGGGAAGTGGAGAGGAGGGGAGAAGGGAAGGGGAGGGAAAGGAAAATTGGGTAAACACAGAAGTTGAATAGAATTTGGTTCTAAGTTCATTCTGAATTTTGTCATTCCAAAATACCCTCATAAATATTTGCAAATGAAAACTTAGTCCTATTCTGGAGAAGTTGTAGGACTTCATTCATTTAAAAAAAATCGTAAAATTAATAGTAATAAAACTTTACATTTACCTGGTTTTACATTTACATTTATTAGTTCATTGACACAACAAGGATTCCCAGTTAGAAATTTGTAATAAATTGTCAAATGTTTTTTCATCTTTTATATATTTTCAATCTAATAGATTTCAGGAGATGGTCTTTTATAACAAATATCTACAAATTTAGATAGCATACCAATGAAATGTTGCAATAGCATGGTTTCATGGATAAATTGCATCTATACATAATGTTATTTATCCAAAAATGTTTGGAGAAAATCCAGGCCAGCGATTCACTGATCCCAGATTCCTTCTTCATTTGCCTGTATAACTGTATTCATGTAATTCATTCTCATAGGATGCCCTGTCTCCCTACCACCATCTCACATGTCTTTACTTGAAGATACGTGAGATGATATATGTAAAGAATTTAGCACAATACCATAGAAAATAAAGATAGAAATAATAGAACATAGAGAAATAACAATGTTACCTTCCTAATGAGGACCAACATTTCCCATCATATGATGTTTAAAATTTCTTTTACAATAAAAGCCCACTTTGTAACATTATTAGCAAGTAGTGTTAATTAAATAATTTTAATTTGTTGCTTTCTTTCAAACCAGTCTGTAATAAACCTGGTATCCCTACAAATTTTCCATTGCCTTGCTCATCCTTCAAGGCTTAGTTCAAATTCTACCTTTTCAGATTCCATAAAAGTTAATCTTACTGTCTAAATTCACAGTGTTACAATGGCTCTATTGCCTGAGCCATCCTCTTTCTCTTCAGTATTAAAATCACAAGCTCTGAAATCAAAGTTTGAGTCTAAGATGCTCTAAGGTTTGAGTTGAAGGTTTGAGTCTAAGATTTTCCACACATTGCTATGTGATGTCAGGCTTTTAAACCCTTTGAACTTCCATTTCCTCTTCTGTAAATGGTGGGAGTAATATTTATTTGAAGATATGTGAGATGATGTATGTAAAGAATTTAGCACAGTACCATAGAAAATAAAGATATAAATAATAGAACATAGAGAAATAACAATGTTACCCTTATCATCACCATGACTAATAGTCTGGTTTTACTAAGCTGGAATGCCATATATGGGCACATATTATAATATTTAAAGGAAGACCCCAAGCTGTCCATCTTCTTTGCATGAGATTGTCTTTGTTTCTCAGTACATATCCACCCTCAGCTACACAGTTTTCACAGAATACACATAGCTACTTTAACCAAGACTTTCCAATATCACCACAATATCTGCCCCAAAAACATCCTTTCCTGATATTAGAGAGTAGCTTCAGTTCCTCCCTGTGTTCCTAATGAGGACCACCATTTCCCACCACACAATGTTTAAAATTTCTTTTACAATAAAAGCCCACTTTGAACACTATTAACAAGTGGTGTTAAATAATTTTAATTTGTTGCTTTCTTTCAAGCCAGTCTGTAATAAACCTGGTATCCCTACAAATCTTCCATTGCCTTGCTCATAATGGTTAGTATAATAAATATTTTGCTTTCATGACCATTGGCCCAACTAACAAGTCTTCAGTTTTACTTTGTCTCTTCTAGTACCTTCTCTTGGATGTAATTGTTAACAAGCAGTGAAATGACGAAAGGTGAGATTCAGAAATGTGAGGCCAGTGGCTTGGATAAGCCATATTACAGGAGAGAAATCCCTGAGTAATTCACAACTGGGCTTGTTTCCAAAAAAAATTGAGCCTCTATTTTATTTCTTGACTCTCCATTAGGATGGATTTCTACTTCAGGAAAAATAATTCAAATTTTAAGAATAAAGTTATAGCACATTTTTTCTTCAGTCCCAATATTAGACCTAAGGGATAAATTCTTTGTTCCACTGTGAACAACACAGCACCATCCACACTCACATATCATTGACTGTGGACTGTACACTTTGCTAGTCTGATGTCAGCAGTCAGAGATGGAGGCCTAATTAGAAAAAAAAACATGAAAAATAAGAAGCATCTGATAATTTTTATGGGATTAAATTGTCATTCAGTTGCTACCAAAATAAATAAAAATAATATTTTTTAAAAAACTACCTACTGAGATTTTAGTTAAAAAGAGAGACAGAGAAAGAGTTAAAATGGAAGCCAGCTATTTTTTCCTATAAAGTTATAAAGCTTAATTCAAAAATTTTCTGAAATTTATAGTGCCAGAGGCTAAGCTAAAAATAATTTCCCCTCATTAGATCTTGCAGTTTAACCTCTGAAGTGGAAGGTCTGTGACAGATACATCAAGACTCCAACTCACAAAAGCACCATTCAAAAAGGAAAAGAATAAAGAGGAGCTGTTGCTATTAAATGACCCATAGAGAATCAAAGAGACAAAGAAGACTATTTCTGTAGCTTTCTGGGACTAAGCATAGTGTTGCTGGGCCATTCCAGGTGGATCACTCCTGTCAGCTTCAAATGTATCATGTGCTAAATGAGCATGAAATTTTATATGGAAGCAAAGCTTTGGAAGCAAACCTTACTAGATAATGACAGAAATCTTGGGGGAGAAAAGAAACATAGGATTTGCTTAATAACCCTAGTGAAAATTAATAATCATTAATTGTCTCCTTTGCCTATCACTGAACAAAGCTTCTGTATAATTTCTGTAGAATAGAGAAAAACAATGCCACAAATACTTTACTCCAAGCTACTTCTGAAATTCTGGAACTAAGGAGGAGAGGTGGGCTTAATTCCTGAAATAAAGACTTCTAAATTTTAGTATCGTTTTTATCTTTTTTTTTAGTTTCATGATCCCAGAAGGTAAAATGCTTATTACATTATTCTGGATTCTCCACTCATACTGAAGAACAGATCCTAATATTTTGTGTTACATTCTTAGTCATATTTGTGATCATATCATTAATAAGAGAAGAAGAGAAGAGAACCCAAGTATTAGTTAGCATTCAATTAGGTAAGCAGAGCTACTATGGGTAATATGGAATAAGGGAATATAACAGGAATTAGATCATCCACAACTGTGGAAGCCAGTGAAAAAGTCTATGGAAATTGCCTCTCTGTCTGGTAGGAGCTTGAAATGCCATAAATCTGCAGAGCCAGTAGTTTGCAAGAAAACCTGGACATAAAGTTGAAAAGAGTGAGGACAAACTATAATCCATAAGGACAAATTGCAATCAGCACTGTCTTTTAATGCCTACAACCTTGTTGATCTGAGCAATCTGCAAAAGAAGGTGGCACCCTTACACCTGGCTTAGGACTCAAATGGAAAGACAGACTTGGTGAAAGCTGAAGGAGCTATGGATCCAAATGCTTCCCAACACCAACAAAATGAGCCAGTAGATTAATAAAGCTATGTGTGCTCTACAACAGCCCCTAGCCCCATATCTATATTCAGAGCTAAATTGCTGCTTCACTTTTGCCTCCCAAATCTCACGCAAACTTCTTTTGGAGCCAACCCTAAGAGAACCATCCAGGGAAGAAATTATTGATATTGACATAGCTCAAAAACTACCACAACACATATTTTTTCAATATCACATTTTCTAGGCTCTGCACCAATTTCTATTCCATTTATCCTTTATATTAAAACAAATATCTGAGAAATTATTTTACCTTTGAGAAAAGTAAGGTTCAGAGAGTCCTACTAATTTTTAGAAAACTTCCTGAAACTGGCAGAAATGAGATTCAATTTAAGACCAAGTATTTTGACTTTAGATTGTAATTAATCTTTAAATTTTCACTTATTAACATTAGACTATCCCCATCTGAATACTTTTACACAATGAATCAGTAGCACATGGTATATCCATTCTGCGTTAAGAGAGTTCATTAAATGAACTATTTAGAAAGATATGTGGGTAGGGATTAGGGAAACCGGCAAAGGACAGTACGTTTCCCATACTGGCAATAGTAAGACATCATTACAAACACTAAATCTGAAGACAGAAGGAAAGGAAGGCAGTTACTGTTACCCAAAGGGGATAGCTATATGAAAAGGGCTACTGTATAGGAACTGAAGCTTTTAGTAAAAGGAACAGCCCATATTGCTAAGAAGGGAACAGAGGTAATAAATACCCCAACCTTACTTTCCTTCAGCCTCCTAGTACTTTTGCTCTATACTCATGACTTCTCTTCACACAAGCTAACCAGAAACCAATGAACTAAGGAGTCTTTACATGCAATCTATAGAAGTCAGTATCCTGGGGACAGAGCAGGATGAAGAAGACCAGGGTGGCCAATAAAAAATAGCTAGCATGGATAAATTATTCCAAGAGTAAAGCATTAATAAAGATTTTAGAGAAACATTTTGTTTTACACAGACATAAACCAATAGCACATTTTCCTAGGTAATAACTAAACTTTCTTAATTACTATCTAACAAATCATCTCTATGCTTTTCCTCATGGACCATTTTTCAAATTCTGGGTTTATGATGAGCTGGTAAAGAGAGCCAAGGTAAGATCAAACTTCTGCTAGAGTTTCAGCTTCTAGTGGGAATGTTTCGGCAAAATTGGTGGGATGTTGGCTGGCAGGGGAACAATCCCTTGGCCCATGAGTAGATCATCAAAGCATTTGTTTCTTTAATAAAACATCAAAGGCTACTGCATGCTGTAGGGTATTTGTGAGACTGAAATTAAGGTGAACTTCAAGTGCTTCACAGCAGAAAATAAGAGAGGAGTTATTTTGTGAATATTTTGAATTCTTTCCGGTAAGAATTTTCCCCTTATTTTCTAAATATTCATTTATGGGTTTTTCTACAATGCAGAAAGATATATTTTAAGGTCTGAAGTTGAGATTTTCTTTTCTGTTACTTGGAAAAGATTTGCTGGATGTTGAATCAGAATCTCAGCAGTACCTGCCCAGTGTCTGTGGTAAGTCAGCCTCACAGGTAGTAAGAGGAGGAAGATACAGCATCTTTCTACTTCCTGTTAAAATTGGAGCCTAGGCTCTCATCCATCATGGAGCTGATTGAAAGGAAGAGGACAGTTTAACAAGGATGGAAACTGTTGCTAAGTTAACAGCTTCCTTAGGCTCCAGTTCCAGCTTAAGACAGTGTCTACGCCAGGTATTAACACAACTGTGCAACCCAAATTCATGGTATATAATGGAAGGAGAATGAAGAAACTGAACCTTCTAGGTTTTGGTCCAGAATGTATTATTTATGCAACTCTGAGAAAATTGTTGAATCTCTTAAAACTTTTGTTTCATCACCTATACAGTAAGAACCTCTTGTTGCTTAATTTGCTTTCTGTAAATAATTATTGAAACTATATATATAAATAACACATCAGAGGGTAGACAGTTCAAATGAATGTAACTCGGGAATTCTGGGAAGATGGTGACTTGAATGTTTTTAGGATGCCCTCTCCTGCTTGTCCCAACCTAATTAACAATCATCTTTTCTGAGCTGAATGGCTGTTAGGGCCAATAGGAAGGCCAGGCATGAAGTTATGTGGGTGTCTTCAGGTTCAAAAGAAGAGAAGAGAAGGCTAGGCATGGTGGTTCACGCCTGTAATCCCAGCACTTTGGGAGGTGGAGGTGGGTGGATCATGAGGTCAGGAGTTCGAGACCAGCCTGGCCAACATGGTGAAACCCCATCTCTACTAAAATTACAAAAATTAACCAGGCATGGTGGCGGGTGCCTGTAATCTCAGCTACTCGGGAGGCTGAGGCAGGAGAATCGCTTGAACCTAGGAGGAGGAGGTTGCAGTAAGCCAAGATCTTGCCATTGTACTCCAGCCTGGGCAACAAGAGTAAAACCAAAAAAAGAAGAAGAGAAAACGTATAATAAGCAGGTTATTGTAGGTGAAAGTTTAACAATTGTCTCTACTTACAGAGAACATACCAGAGAAAGTTACAGAATTAGGACTCTAAGGAAAGACAGCAAATATAAAAAATATCAATGAGAAGCCAATCAGGCCAGTACTAAAGTTGGTGTAGGAACCTTCCAGGATAGGGTTATCTAAATCAGAGAGGTGAATAAAAACATTATTTTTTGAACAGAAGTCACTGATTTCATGTATCTTACTGTGGGTGACTACATATTTCAAAATCTAGAGAAGTATATATGAATAACAAATATATGCTCCAGAAAACTAAGGGAAATTAAAAGGAGTTTGCTGCATTGAGTTCCAGCAAATGAATGTGACTTCTAGATATGTTTGAGGAGGAATGGACCTAACTAAACAAGCAGATTAAACTGTGAAAACTTAAGTCAGGCTTCTCTGAAAGGAACCGGAAAACAGACTCTACTGTTGCCAAAAGAAGTACAGCAGAAACAAAGGCTGCTCAAGGCACATCACAGTAGCTGAGGTAGGCAACTGAAGAGTCTTTAGGGGTTCCTGCCAGATGTATTATCCCTCAGTAGGTGCCTAAAATACAGATTTTAGGAGCAACTGCAGCTTCAGTTCAAGAATCTGTGATGAGTGATTTTCCAGCTGAGACAAATGAAAGATGATTGTAAGGTTCCCTAAAGAGCTAGTTTCACAGGCCTAAAAATTCCAAATTAAATGGCAGTGTCAGTAGGAACTTTAGCAACCAAGTGAAAATCCTTGCTCACAGGGGAAGGAAGAAGCTCTGTGTACTAGGCAAGATGGGCTAGATTGTGCTGTGCCAACATTTGGTGCCCAAACAAAAAGGCTTACTTTGTACTAATATATCATGGAAGAGGGAGGGCAATTGTTCTACACTGACTTTTATGGATCCTGAAACAAGAGGACAAAGTTGTTAGTTTCTCTCCTTCTTTCTTTCTCTCTCCCTTCCTCTCTCTCTTCCTCTCTCTCTCTTTCTCTTTCTTTCTTTTCTCTTTCTCTCACTCTGTCACCCAAACTGGAGTGATGTGATATGATCTGAGACCACAGGAATGCACCATCATGTCCAACTAATTTTTTTTTTAAAAAAAAACATTTGGGGCAATCTGCTCGGGTCCTCTTCCACGCTGTGGAATCTTTGTTCTTTCGCTCTTCACAAAAAACCTTGCTACCGCTCAAAAAAAAAAAAAAAATGTTTGGTAGAGACAGGGTCTCACTATGTTGCCCAGGCTGGTCTTGAATTCCTGGGCTCAAGTAATCCTCCTGCCTCGGCCTCCCAAAGCACTGGGATTACAGACGTGAGCCACTGAACCCGGCGCTAGAGTTTCTCTTAGTGAGTTTTCATTGCTTCAGGCTGGGAATGATTTACATCATTTTATACTGCCCACTGGCCAAATCTAGTCACCTGATTCTCCTTAACTGGAAAGCAACTGGAAAATGTTATTATGTATGTGCCCAGGAAGGAGAGGAAAGTCCAGTCTGGGCGAACACTAGTAATGTTTGGCATACCATATTGCTAGGGTCATCCTACACTCAAAGTAGCACTGGTGAGCCAGGATCACAGAACCTAAAATGAAATAAAAATGGAGAACGTGTGAATTTTATGGAAAAAAGTTTAGAAAAAAACACACATCAATAATAAACCATGGTGATGAAGGCTACCATCATTGCAAATCACCAAATGCCACCCTCTGAGAAAAGAAAAATTATGAATAGGTGGATTCCCTACTACCGATGACTACACGGTATATACATTCTACCAAACTAATTTCTTGACCAATTTGAATTTATAGGTCATGAACTTCACACAATTATCATAGATGGCAAGTGTCATGGAGGGGAGGAAATCAAGAATAATCTGTGTTTGTCCCTTTCTCACCCAGTAATGAATCACTCTTATAGCCTTTGTCAACATAAAGTACAGGGCTCCAAAAATTTAACTGTCTAGACTGCAGACTGGTTTATTTAAAAACTTTTATTGCTGTGGAATTACTGGCATGATTATTCAAAAAACTCTGGATTCTTTAACAAATAAGACTATTAAATATTTTAAATTGTACTAACTCAGTTTGCAGTTGCTAAAATAGTCATAAATTTTTTAGTAGTTCTCATTTCACATTGCAGCTTTTGAAAAAATGAAGTCTACCAAGTTATGAGGAACATTTTTGGCCATGATTGAGAATAAGGAATTAGGTAGAATATTGTATTTTTTTAGACTTCCTTTTTTTCAAAATATTATAGCAGGTTATTTTTCAACTATCAATTATTAACATTTCTAAACTATAAAAGATTATGATAATGAACAGCATATACCCACTCTTATATCCATTCATACACTCATTCAACACTCGTTCATACCCACTCACACTCCCATTCAACACTTGTTAATGCATTGTGCTCTTGCTCTCCTCTTGCTCATTTGCTATCTGTCTTCTCTCTCCACCTTTCAAACTCCTTGCTGACCATTTCGATAAATGTTGCAGAAATCATGATAATTAACTAATACAAATTTTTCGTGAATGAAGACATACTCCTGAAAATCAAATAAAATTATTATACCTGGAGAAATTGAAAATGATCTATTATCAGGTCCTTCAAGCTAGTATCCAGTCAAGTTTCCAGTTTGCATTTGATTGAAATCTCTTTTAATCTATGATAATTGTCTGTCTTCTTTCCCTTATTTTTTCTTTTCCTTTTCTTTCTTTTTTTCTTTTTTTTGTTTTTTGAGACAGTCTCTCACTTTGTCACCTAAGCTGGACCTCTTGGGTTCAAATGATCCTCCTGCCTCAGCCTCCCATATAGCTGGGACCATAGACACATGCTATGCCCAGATAATTTGTTTTATTTTTTTGTAGAGACAGAGTTTCGCTTTGTTGCCCAGGCTGGCCCGAACTCCTGGGCTCCAGTGATCCTCCCACCTCAGCTTCCCAAAGTTCTGGAATTACAGGCATGAGCCACTCTGCCAGGCTTGCCTTTTTTTTTTATTTTTTTAAATAAAAAATAAAAGCACTCACTTTTAAAGAAATAAGACCAATTTTGTTTTATTTTAATAGATATTTCATTGTTTCCTTAAGGGTCATTACATCTCTTTACATATTACTTTCTTTTAAAATGCAAGTTAGATATAATAGCTTGATTATACTCAGGTTAACTATTTCTTTTGTCAGGAATAGTTTTAAGAGGTGTTTGTTTTATGATACATCAAGCAGGATATATAGTTAAGTAATTTTACAATTAGTGATGGTGAATTGGGTCATTTGTTTAAGGTGTTTTCTGCCAAACTTCTCTATTGTAAAAATAAAAGTTTCACTTTGCAATTGTCAAGTAATTTGTGTGGTGATATTTTGGCAGCATACAAATATTTTGTCCACATAATTTTTGCATCCTTTTATCATCCAGTGATGATCTTTGCCCCACACAATTATTTTACTTGATGTCAAAAATGGTGGTTTAAAAAATCTGTTATACATTATTTATTAGCTTTCATACTTTTCTTTAACAAAAGTTTCCTTTTCAACTGTTAATGAGCTGTATTTTCTCATGAAAAAGAAGGGTAAATAATTAATACTTTATCTTCTTTATTTAGAGAAAGAAATTCATGTGACAGTCACCTTTGAGGACAGAATATATATATCCTTGCTCTTCCTTTCTCTTGATATTTCCCCAAGAACTTTTTATTTACTCATTTTTTCCTTGTCTTTCTATTCTCTAAACTGTTTATTTCTATTTTGTTACTAATATGTTTTTATAATGCTTAATTTTGTTTTATTTTGTTCTTTTTAAATATTTACTTTCACTTTCTTGTTTTTACTGATATAATTTTTTAAGGTTATGCAGTTTCATCGGAACATTTCTTTTGCTAAATCATGTTTATTCCAGAATATACTATTTTTATTAACATTACTTTATACAATTTCTTAAATATTCCCTTGTATTATATGTTAATATCTAAAGGGAAGACACTTCTGTTTAATTTTCCCATTAGTTTTTGTTTTATTGTATTGTAATCAGATAATTTTGTTTATATCATTTTTTCTTTATACAATGTATTGATATTTTGTTTATGGTATTAAGTGGTAAATTTTTATGACTATTATCACTATACTTTGAAAGCAGGTATATTTTCTATTTATTAGAGGTACACCTTTGATAAATATTCTACCTTAGATTTTCATTATTATGTTTCCTTAAGATCCTCTACATCCTTACTTAATTTTGCTCCTTTGACTTAGTTGAATGAATAAAATTCTGTTAAAATCCCCTTCCATTAATGTATTTTTATTTTTTCTTTCACGTTCTATAATTTATTCTATATGAAGGTTGTTGCAGTGTTATTTAGTGCTTGAATATTCATAGCTATTTTATCTATACCTTCATTGAGAATTGTGGTCTTGAACATTAGAACATGTATATTTGATATTGTTTAGTGCTTTTTGGTTTGTAATCTACCTTGTTAAATATCAAGGTAGATTTTAATGCTTCTATTTAAATGGCATACATTTGCACATCTTTTTTATCTTGTCTTTTTAAAATAACTTTACCTGTTGTACATAACTAGGCTTGTACTTTGTTTTATAAGCCAATCAGAAACTCACTTTCTAACATATGTGTGTGTGTGTGTGTGTATAATCAGTCATTTTGGGAATCTCAATTTAGTCAGATAACTTTATGATACACTTACTGTGTATTGTGTTATAATTACTGTGTATCTTTGTCAATGCAGTCTGTTTCACTACTACTGTCCATTGGCTCATTTCTGTCTGTCTTTTTCTTTCTTTCACGATTGTTTAATTCACCTTTAGCTTATTTCAGCTTCTATTATTTGATTTGTCTGTTATAAATTATATCACTAGACTCTCACCTTTCCCTATGAAAACTTCCAGACTCTTATTATACTTTCTTGTTTTCATCTCCAATCTCTACCCAGAGTGTCATTTCTAATTTGTCAGAGCATTAAGTTTTATGTATTATCGTCCCACTGTTATCCTCGCTTTTTTGACAAATAGATTCAATTCTTTAGATATATTTGAATATATTAATCTATAAATA
This sequence comes from Gorilla gorilla gorilla, assembly GCF_029281585.2. NCBI lineage: Eukaryota > Metazoa > Chordata > Mammalia > Primates > Hominidae > Gorilla > Gorilla gorilla. Next base: position 35,870,552 of record NC_073233.2, on the reverse strand, counting down.
ATAATTTGTATACAAATACATACAGTCAATTGTTAAAATAATTTTAATTTTCTTAAAAAAACTCTTGATTGAATGAAGCTTATTTTTAGTAGGTTCCAAGAAAGGCTTGTTGGAATAATTTTTTTCATAAATTTTCTGCATTAATGCATATATAATCTGGTTGATTGTAGCCTTAATACTTCATGGATACTTGGCTGAATATAAAGCAATTGTCTCAGATTGTTTATCCTTGGCATTCTTAAACGCGTTTGTTTCTTTGAAGTTCTCTTGTTCTGTGTGTTGACATTAAAATGTCTGAGGCCAAATCAAATTTATTTTGTTTTCTCATTTTTAATGTCTTTTTTTTTACTAGATGCACACATGAGAGTTATTTTTATTTTCCGTTTTCATTGAATTGAAGCTTTCCTGACATATGTCATAGTTAAATGTCTTGAGAAATTTTTCCTGCTACATGACTGGATTATTAGCTATGTAGATAAGAAAATTCTTTTATCTCAAGAATGTTTTCTCAAATTAAAGTTTCAAATACCAGTTCAATTTATTGTTTTGTTTTTCCACTTCAGAAGTTTCAATTATATACATGTTGCTTATCCATTGCCTCTTTTCTATGTGTGATCCTTTTTCATCAGCACTTTCTACCTTCATCTTTATTTTTGTTTTATTTTAACCATCCCATTCCCAAACCATATGCCCTTCTTTGTACACTTGGTCACGGCTTTTCTTTCATTTGGTGTCGTATAATCTGTATTTTTTAGAAGATTCTGAAATATTCTTCAAGGTCTTTTTTGAGTAATATGAGCTTCCATTTCAGATTTCTGTTACTTGTCAATTTTTATTCTAATTTTTTAATCTGTGATTTAAATTTTCTTATTTCAGAATTTCTTAAATGTAAAATTGCTTGATTATATTTACTTTATATCAGAGTGCTGTGTAACATTACCTTCTACTCTGTAGTTGGTTGGTGTATGTTTTTGTGTGTGAGCTTTTACCTGCTGAAGCTTTTTACCCTCTCTCTTTTTTTTCTTGTAATCTCGTAACATTGCAGAGATTCTAGAATCTTTTTACTTTTCTTCATTTGTTTTAGATTTTTTTCTGAACGAATAATGTCAGACAAATAACATTTGTAGTTTTCTCTATATACTTTTTATGCTGTATGTATGGGAGATAAAAATTCTATTTCATTATATTTTCTTATCTGTACAGTTCTGAGGAGGAGGTTTACATAAATTAGCATTTAAATATGGTCCTAGAGAGTATTTTCATGTATGCAGTGTAGTGATTTTACTTTAAATAGGGTGGATAGAAAAGACCTGTCTGCTAAGGTATCTATTGGAGAAAGAAACTAAATGAAATAAAACCATAAGTCCTTTGGTAACTGGGAGAACATTTTAGACAGAAGAAACCATAACTCCAAAAACTCTGAGGTATAATCATGCTTGATATATCAGTGTGAGAAATGTAATCATCTAGTATAGCTATAGCAGAGAGAGCAAAAAGTTAAGGCAAGATCATTTAAAGTTTTAATGAAGATTACAAAATAATATGTATTCTGAACTCAATGGAGTATATGATCAAAATTAAATTTAAAAATATTCACTCTAGATTATTTTTGGAGAATGCATTTAGCGGGATAAGAGCGGACATTAGAAGATCAGTTACAATGGATATTTCAATAGTCCTAACCTGATGATGGCAAAGTGGTCTAAGTAAGCGGAAGAGGAAGTGATGACAGAGTAGAGCAGAGCAGGTTTAAGTGCAGTAACTATTAGTTTGGTTTTATTGTTTTAAGTCTAAACATTCAAATGGAGATGTTAGGAAGTTGAATTCTGAGGTCCAGGAGAAAGATCAAGAATAGAGAAAAAAATTTGATAGTTTTCCTGGGTAGACACTGGAGGCAAAATGACTGACTTAATACTTATCCTAAATAGAGTAACATTATTTCTAATTTTTAAATATTTGGACCCCCAAATTCCTTTTGGAGAATAGTCTTTCAGGGAAGGGATTGTTTCAGTTGGTTTTGTGTTTCCACATTCTAAGTATTGCCAATTTCTATTGAATATATGTAGAAATTATAAATGCATAGAAGAATTTTGCATCTATAAAGCCAGGGATTAAACCTGAATAAGCCCTTTAATATTCAGATGTCATGAGGGGTGCAAAGATGAATCAAAATCAGATCCTGATTTTAAGATGTTTAGGTAATTCCACCATTTATCAGGGGTGGAATACCATTTCATGGTTACATAATGAGATGATTAAGGTATTAATTAAGCAGAAACAGTAGTATTCTTTTACCACACATAGAGAGGTTTATATGTCTTTTAATTTTTTGCTCATGCATTAGAAATTCAACTTTATGAATCTTAGAGGGCTTTATTAATTAACACAATTGAAGTAAGAAAAGCAATATGCCAACATCATGTGATAGGACTATGCATTTATGAAAGCTTATGTATTTCAAGACTCTCCTGGCTTTGTAATTATTTTCTGGTCACCTCTATTTTACCTTAATATTCTTTCCACCATCATGACAACCCCTATCCATTAATAAGCAGTATAGCATTATGGTTAAAAGAATAAGCTTTGAATAACTACTTAGTTTCACACCTTTGGACTCATTAAATATAGCTTGTTCAGTTTCACACCTTTGGACTCATTAAATATAGCTTGTTCATTTACAACATGAGTATAATTATAGTAATTACATTATAATGTTGGTGAGAAAATAAAGGAGAAAATACGTGTAAAACATAGTGACATGTACTTGATATCCAGTGTATATGTAGTTATTTTCAACAGTATTGAGCTACCTTTTTCTTTATAAATATTTCATTTTACCAATATAGCTGCTTATTTTCTCTTTTACATAGCTCAAATTACTCTCTCCCTTAATAATTCATTAAAAATATAGCAATTCTTGGTTTGGGCTGCAAGTAACTGAGTAGCTTCCATTAATAAGGAAAATTTATTGGAAGAATATCAAGTAGTTCACAAGATTGACATAAATGTTTCCAAACCAGGTTTCAAAACAGACATGAATCAAGGAAGGATAGGCTATTGAAAAGTCAGGCAAACGTCACAAAAAGTTTAATTAAGCATGCCGTCACCAAATACGTATTACTGTAAGATTGCATCATTTTACTATTTTTCCATAATTCAGAGTCCTTGAGGGAAAGTCTAAGTAGCCAGGTCATCTGTCTGTGTTCTACATCACTGGGTCTCAAAGTTGGCTGAATATTGGAATCACATGGATAGGGCCTTGTGTTAAAATACTGATGTCTAGGTCTCATTTGCAGAGCTTCTAATTTAATTGGTGTGAAGTGCAACCTAAGCAATAGAAATTTTTTGAAGCTCTTGAGATAATTCTGATGTGCAGCAAAATTTGATATTTACTCTTCCAGATGGTTAGAGTCCACTTGCTGAAGAAACAGAGGAAATATTCAAATAACTCCTACTTATATATTAGTTAATTGATTAATAAATTATCATTTTTCAAATATAATTCATACTCCTTTTAGAAAGTTAAAAAAATAAGCATCTTATGAAAGTTACCCATAATCTCCTATCCAAGGATAACTTCTATAAATGTTTTCATTTATCTCCCCCGATATTCTACTATATGTGTACACACACATCTTGCACACACATACATGATTGATTTCATATATTTATACATATCTTGTTCCATAATAATTGAAGTTTCATGGCTAGAAGAGATTTTTTTTTTTCGTTGTTGAGTTGTGCCTTTTAAAGGCCTCCAAAGGTTAAGGATTAATTCAGCTGATGAACTGTGGATATTGGTAAATTGACATTTCAAAGGGCAATGACATTCAGCTATGCTTTAAAACTCACTATCTCAGTGAATTAATATTTAGGTGTGTGAAAAATCAGTTTCCCTTATGATCAGCCACATCAGACTTTATGGATTTTTCTCATTCGCCTCTTTCAGGATCTTTTTCCTTTCATTCTAGACTTTTTGCTTAAGTGCATTTTTTTCTTTTTTTTTTTAACTTTTTGAAATGAGAAATGAAAGAGATCTAAAAATTGGTGCTTTATTAAATTTGTAATTGACTCTATAAATAAAACAAGTAGGTACTTTAAAGTGTTTTATAATTTATAAAAACTTAAATTATATATTTTTAAAAATTATTTGTGTATAAGCAGCCCTAGATAGAATAATATTTCTCACCCATCTTCAATGCATAGCCAAGATGTTAAATTCACAATCAGTATTCAACTAATTTAGGTTTTCCACATTTGGATAGCTTAAATATGTAAATATATTTAACGCCCTCACTATACTCTTACTCCACAGAGAACCCTTGTTCTTGAGATGTCTGTCATGAGACTCTAGAGATATTTTGAATTGTTTATGCAGTAACTCTATATTTTATGAAGAAAAAACATATAAATGGTGAGAGTGAGGAAGGAAAATATGTACTCAAAATCTAAGTTAAAGCAAGTACAGGCTATTCCTTTTTTTGTTTTGTTTTGTTTTGTTTTGTTTTTTTGAGATGGAGTCTCGCTCTGTCGCCCAGGCTGGAATGCAGTGGCGCCATCTCCGTTCACTGCAAGCTCCACCTCCTGGGTTCACACCATTCTCCTGCCTCAGCCTCCCAAGTAGCTGGGACTACAGGTGCCCGCCACTACGCCCGGCTAATTTTTTGTATTTTTAGTAGAGATGGGGTTTCACCGTGTTAGCCAGGATGGTCTCGATCTCCTGACCTCGTGATCCGCCCGCCTCTGCCTCCCAAAGTGCTGGGATTACAGGCGTGAGCCACCGCGCCTGGCCCAGGCTATTCCTATTTATGCCGGGGCAGACATACAATATACAACAGGAAGCTAAGGCACATTTTGGACCACCTCCCTCAACTCCTCACTTGATAGATAGGGAAATTAAAACTCAACAGGATAAACTACACATCTCTTATTACACATATTGTTAATAATAAAACAGAACTACAATCTCAGTTTCCTAATTTCTAATTGAATAACAATTCCAATATACTATAGTGGCAACTCTAATTATATTATCACAGATCTGTATTCTATTTGCAACACTGGAAAATTTGGACTGACAAACCAGTTGTACTCATTAATTTAACACTGAACTATTACCTGATTGATTTGAAATTCCAGCAAAGAAGACAGAAGAAAGAGGGGGAAGGAAGCATGTTACGGTGATTCAGTATATTGGTGAATAAGCAGTTACCTATACATAGTCTATGCATCTTTTCTGAGATACCTTAGTAGCTGAATATTTGATGATGAAAAAATTGCAATGTTCTCGGTACATATGAAAATCAGCAGTATGAATAATGAAATGGCAACAAAGCAGCATTCTTAGGGAACCTGTTAACTAGGGGGAGATTTGGTGGTTGTTACCTAGTGGCTACTACTCTAAGACAACTCTTAGCATAGTGTGCAGCGGATTCTGGGTTAAGCGAGAGAACCAGGTTAAACTGACTTACCAATTCAGAGACATCAAAACTGAGCCTTCATGGATAACCTCTTCCAAAAATGTAAATGCTATCTACCTCAAGTTTTTTTCAAATTTTATTTTCTCCAAAGTGTTATAAAATTTTTATCATTGAAATTAATTTTTCAAAGCCTCCAAATTCAAACTTTATTAAACCATAACTTTTTTTGAAACAAATGCTATGGTTACAAAACGACACCATAATATTCATTATGGTTGGACAGAAAACATAAGCTAGCCAATGATTCATTGCAGATTGAATAAATTAAAACATTCCATCCCCAAAATAATAAAAGATAAAGAAAAACTAAAGTCTCTAAGAAAGAACAGAAATGTGTTAACACCAGTTCTATATAGTACTGAAATATATGAATACAAAGTATTAACTGTGGTTGAATATCTGGATCCTGGACCTGTTCAGTGACAAACCTTTGTATGACTGAGAGAACCGAACATTTTTCATGCAGCTGTTTTAGCATATTTTGTTGTGTCTTCTACAAGAACTGCACTGCAGCAGCTTCCTTTTTTCTCTTAATTTTACCATAGACCAAAAAAGATAATTTATGTTAATCAAAAGTGTTTTCTTTGGGGGTCAGTGCTATTTTTTAAACTGTGACATAAACACTCTCAAGAATTGATCAACACTTGCTGCAAATCTATAGTCTGTACTCAGTGGGCATTAGTTGGTGGGGGGAGTCTCGATGGAGATACTGGGCTATGTGTCTAGATTCAAGAGAACCAAGGAGACAAAATCCAGTTTTTGCATTTGACAGGTGACTAAAATGAGTCTCAGTGATAGTAAGTAACCTGCCCAAAGTCACATTGTTAAATGTTGCACCAAGTCTTGGTTTGGTTTGAGGCCTATGGCTTCCTTGCTAGAAACAGCATCTTCATTTAAAATACAGTATCAGTATCTATATGGTGATTTTTAATTCACAAATATTTTCTAATTCATTTCTTTTTCTTTGCATAATTCACTGTCACTATAGCCATCCATGTTAATATTGAATATTTTTTTTCATTTTTATGGTGTGCTTTAGGAAAGCTCAAAACTTTTCAGGCTTAAATATCTAAAGTAATCTTATAAACAAACCATTCCTTAGAATTGCTTGAAGAACTCTCCACTCATATCACTAATTAGAGTTTCTAAAAAATGAACAGCATTTCCTTACCTAAGACATTGTCATGAAGTGTTACTTGCCTGCCTGTTTCACAGCATTTATTAGTCTGGTTTTGTCTAAGATCTTTGTTAACTGTGGCTGTCAGTAAGTTATCACAGTCACTGACAAAAAATGGTCATTTCAGCATTTCATTTTTTAAAGAATAAATTTGGAGGACATAGGAAACAGATGTATAGTGCTTTGGAATTCCAGAATCATGTTCTTTTGCCCCTTTTTGCAGTAAAAATACTCTTTCCCTGTTGCATCCAAATATTTCTTAGTGGGTTGGCCAATCTCCACATGTATCATACCTTCTCGCCATTTTGATTTGCTTACTGTGGGCACATGACAAAAGCCAAGCTAATAGAGTCCTCCCTTGGAATTTTTTTCCAAGTTCCTTTTCTTCATTGGAAATGAAGTTGTAAAGCTAATGGTCTCTGAGGAAATAAAACCGCTATCCAGGGAGTAACCGAGAGGGTGTGAGAGAGAGGCATGCTGGATCCAATTTTAATTACAGTAGTCCCTAAAGCTGCATTGATTCTTCCTACGACATTACTAGACCACATCTGGTTTTCAAAAAACTAACTTGTATATTTTAAAATATTAGTTTATTCATTTATTCATTGATCAAGTGCTGTTCTGTAACAGGTTTATTGAATAATGTGCACTTGATAAGATAAATTTGCGTTAATGTTCATATTTTTTCTTCTTTCTCACCATTAAACTGACTCTATGGACTCACTCTTATCTATATCTAAATAAAAGTGTGGGCATATCCAAAAGCCTTTTCAGTAAGTCTTAGATAATAAAGTGTCCAATCTAATCTCACTTAATTTAAAATGTAGAGTTTCCCTTTTCCCTCCATGGTTTAGCATGGTTCAGCTTTGGAAGCCTGAAATACTGTGGAGAGTAATCAGTTTTTTTCTATGCCTCATTTCTTACTGCCCACCTTTCTCACAAGTATTTCTGACACCTTCCCTGTTGGGATAGGAAAAAAATAATAATTAGAGGGAAAAAAACATGGTTTTACCTGGCCATGAGGTTGAAATCTGATATTGGTATCCTTTAAATGTGAAAACAAGTCTGTCAGTACATTTTTTTTTCTTGAATTGCTTACATGGATTTTTTTCTAAAATTCTCCTTAGAATTTAGGAAACTCCAAGTGCTTACCTCATCATAGATTATGCCTCCTCAGGCATAATCTCATTTTGACTCTCTGATTTTGACTCTCTCATCAGCCAGTGGGCTTCTCATAGCATGATACCCACTGTGATTGCACATAAGCACAAGGTCTTACCCCTCCCATAGTTAACCCCTCCCATGAGTGACCTACTAGAGCATTAAGTCACGTTAAAGACAAATGAGTTAAGAAAGCAAAGAGCCACTAAACTTGTCATTTAAAGTAAGTGCACACATACGTTTTGCCTCTCTAGGACATTGTCTTGAGAGAGGTTCCTTTTAAGACAATTCAGCGATTCACTTCCACAAAGATCTCATTTGTTTAGTCCTCTGAATACACAAACACACACACACACACACACACACACACACACAGCTTTTTGTACACAGAGATATGCAGTTCCCTTGTAATGCACTTACCTCTCTTTGCCATACTTGTCAACAGAGACAGCCCTAGTTGCAACCTCTGTATTAGGGTTCTCTAGAGGGACAGAACTAACAGGATAGATGTGTATATAAAGGGGAGTTTATTAAGGACTATTGACAATCAAAAGGTGAGGTCCCACAGTAGGCTGTCTGCAAGCTGAAGAGCAAGGAAGCCAGTCTGAGTACCAAAGCTGAAGAACTTGGAGTTTGGTGTTCAAGGGCAGGAGGCATCCAGCATAGGAGAAAGATGTAGTCTGGGAGGCTAAGCCGGTCTAGTCTTTTCACGTTCTTCTGTCTGCTTTTATTCTGGCTGCACTGACAGCTGGGTGTGCCCACCCACGTTGAAGATGGATTTGCCTTTCCCAGTCCACCAACTCAAATGTTAATCTCCTTTGGTAACACCCTCACAGACACACCCAGGAACAATACTTTGCATCCTTCAACCCAATGAAGTTGACACTCAGTATTGACCATCAACCTCTTATTTTTAGATAATTTCAAGGAATTTTAGGTGACAGCACTACATTCCCTAAATTCCAAGGAGCTGATTTGCCAGTGGTCCTCTTGGAATCTTTTGAGTCACATTATTGATTAAGGAAGAGAGAAATGTCAGAGCATTCCAACAACTCCCTAAATATTTCTTTCTCTTGACTCTTCATCTGTTTTATACCCATGATATGATTAACGGCCTAAGGCTTACATGGGCAATCTCCAGCTTGGCTTTAGAAGACAGACTGCTTAACATATTTTATACTGTTTTCCACCTTCAGACACTCTGCCCAAACTCTGACACCACACAAAGTATTGCATTTAACCTTTGTTTTACTAGCAAGAAAATAATTTGAATATCATTTGTTCAGGTATTCATTTATTGATTGATTATCTATGTGACAGACACATACTAGGACCTTAAACAGTTTTAGACAGTGTGGTCCTGTTTTAATCCCTGGGATGATAGAGGGCTTTGCCACTTCAAAGAGAATAAGGATTTAAGAGTACTGTTATTTTACGTGTTACTCAAATTATATTTCTTTGTTCACTCTTAAATAATGTATTGGCTGAAACAGGTAGACAACCTGGAAGTATGATTTGAAAGACAAAGCCATGCAGAAATGGGTAGGTAGAAGCCCCTGAGGTCAAATTTGGCTATAGTCTAGTGTTCTTCACCATGCAAACTGCTTAATTTTTGTTTGACTGTCTTTAGATGGGATATATAATCCCCAACTGCATAGTTTCCAAAAATATTATAGTATTCACAAATTTTGTTTCCTTCCTGGCCAAATAAGCCTTGGATTTTTTTTTTTTTTTTGAAATCTTTGGGCAAACCCTTTACATATAAAAAGAAAACTCACACCATCACATCTTCATCATTTCCTGAAGACCCTGCCACTAACTTGAAGAGATTTCTCAATATTGTAGCTATACAAACATTTGTGTTCAGATATAATTTACTTGATATTTTTCATCACCCCTCTAAAATGATGTAGAGACAGTCAGTGAAACCTGAAAATTCCTGGGGAATTGCCATTTTAAATAAATAAACTCTTCTGAAAAGAACTGAAATGGCATCAATGTTGGAATGATGTGCAACTCACTTTAACAATTCAAGAGCCAAAGGTCATCGTTTTTCCAGTTTTTCTCCAAATGAACCTGAGCTCTAGAAGATAAATATGTGCCATTTGAAAACAAAAGGAAAGACTATTGGTTATTCTGTGTGTTTTGAGCAGGGTTGCCATTCTTCCTTTTCTATCATGGACTTTACACTTTTGTTCAAGAGCCAGTCACAAGCTAGAGTAGAAGATAATTATGAAGGCATTTTAATGGAACTACCTGCAAAGCATACCATATGAGGGTACACAGAACATAACCTGATGGAACCAGCTATATTATGTCACCTTGGTGGGTATGAGCACAAGGTCTTACTAAGGTTAACCCTTCCCATGAGTGACTGACTAGAATATTAAGTCACTGTATTAGTCTGTTCTCACGCTGCTAATACAAACATACCTGAGACTGGGTAATTTGTAAAGAAAAGAGATTTAATTGACTCACAGTTCAACATGGCTGGGGAGGCCTCACAATCATGGCTGAAGGTGAAGTGAATGAGGAGCAAAGTCACATCTTACATATGCTGGCAGGCAAGACAGCATGTGCAGTGTGCAATGGAACTTTTTTTTTTTTTTGAGGCAGACTCTGGCTCTGTCACTCAGGCTGGAATGCAGTTGTGTGATCTCAGCTCACTGCAACCTCTGCCTCCAGGGTTCAAGCAATTCTCATGCCTCAACCTCCCAAGTAGCTGGGATTACAGGCACACGGCACCACACTGGGCTAGTTTTCATACTTTTAGTAGAGACAGGGTTTCACCATGTTGGCCAGGCTTGTCTCAAACTCCTGACATCAGGTGATCTACCCGCCTGAGCCTCCCATAGTGCTGAGTTTACAGGTGTGAGCCACTGTGCCCAGCCAGTAACTCCCCTTTATAAAATTATCAGATCTTGTGAGATTTATTCACTATCACGAGAACAGTACTGAAAAACCCGCCCCCATGATTCAATTACCTCCCACCACGTCCCTCTCATGACACATGGGGTTTATTACAATTCAAGGTGAGATTTGAGTGGGAACCCAGAGCCAACCCATATCAATCACGTTAAAGACAAATAAGGTGAGAAAACAAAGAGTCACTAAATGTGTCATTTAAAAACAGTAAGTTATGTTTGTAAATTTTTGCTTAATTTATAAAAAGACAGGAACATTTGGTAAACATTTTAAATAATAGGAAAGGGATTAAAATGAAAGTTAAAATATTCCTGTCCTGCATTAGACGTCCCCTACCATTTCTCAGAGGTAACTGCCATAACCATTACTTATCAATTTCTGGTATATTATTCCAACAATCTTTAGCATTTATCAGAATGTTATAATTTTTAATTATAAAAATGTATAAGTTTTAATTAAATGATATAATAATATACATGATATAATTTTCTTTTTATTATTGCTTAATAATAGATCTTAGTAATCTTTTCAAATCAGCCTAAGCAATTTGAACTCATTATTTTAATGGACCATAAAATAATAGCTAACCAGGAAATCATTTCTACATATCAGACTTTTTGTAAAATGCTTTACATATATTAACTTAATCCTCAAAGCAGCCGTATGATGTATGAACAATTATATGCCAATTGAAATAAATGAAAGAAAAGTAGCAAGCAGGGGTAAAGTAACATGTTTAAGGTTATATCACACAGGTAGCTGACCTTCAAAGCCAGGGAGCCTGGCTCTTGCACTGTCTTTAGTAATAGTCTTTTATTATTGATCCCATTAATGGACCATCAGTTTGGGGTGTGTGTGTGTGCGTGTGTGTGTGTGTGAAAGAGAGAAAGAGAGTACAAGCTTGTATTTCAGTATTACAAACAATGTAGCCATGAGCCGTATGGTATATCTATTGAATTAAATTTCAACCATTGGAATTGCTGGATCAAACTTGTATGCATTATATATACAGCATATGTGTGAGTACATATATATGTACACATATATGTATGTATGCTATGTGTGTATATATGTATATACATATATATACATATATACATACACATGCTACGTGTGTATATGTACACACATGCTATATATAAAGTTATATTTGTATATATATAAATTATATGTGTAACTTGATTACATATGTATAACTTATTAAATATATCACAATTCCTATGTGTACACACATACATATATATGTACACACACATACATATATATGTACACACACAAAAAAAAGTATCCCAAATATCATACCATTGTACCAATTAACACTCCTGCTGGGAACTTTTGCCATTATCAATGGCTTTTAAACACAATTTTGAAATATTTCTAATCTGACAAATAATAAATTATAGGTTTTCTATTTATTTCTATTTAATTTCAAGCAAGGTTGTGCATCCATAGAGTATATGTGATATGATGAGAGGAGCCAAGTGATATCCAACTATATTACAGCACATAACCACACTTAGCAAAGCTAACTGAGCTCCTGAAATCAATGCATGATGCATAAAAAGCTTGGAGGTTATTTCATAGATGTCTAGTGCTGTTTCTCTTTGTTTGCTAAGTAAAGATTTTGTTAGAAAAACTACCTACAAGAAAATGATTTCATTTACTTAAAAGCAAGATTTCCAATTAAATTTTTAGCCTAGGCCTCTTTGGCTAGTAAGGACTGCTTACGTTCTGTCTGCTTCTCTCTCCTGCTCTGATTCCAGAGCACATGCTTGTTGTGTCTGCTCCCCTGCAATGTAACCCCATGACATATTGCACCTAAAAGGATTTAACAAATGTAATTTCATTAGAACAAAGACCACTTCTCCAGATGGTTCAAATCAACCACGGGCACTTGGAAAGCTGACAGGAATAAAGACCTGAACTTTTGAAGAAGTAAACTGCTAATACTTTCTTGGGTCCAATCTGATGTTGTGAGCAACAGAAGCAGTTGGCAATCAGAGTGAGTTAGGACAAAAGTCTAGATCAAACTGATTCTTCCCAAGATGCCCAAGGCATATCTGACCTAGGACAACTGTTCTACACTGGAAATTTGAAATATGAATTGCTGGATCAAAGGCATATGCATTGTATGTGTGTGTGTGTGTGTGTGTGTGTGTGCCTGTGCACATGGGCATGTTACATATACAAAAATGATGTAACTTAATTACATATGTATAACTTAATTACATATATGTATAATTATATCTACACACATAAAATTTATATACGTACATATATACACATACATACATCACACACACACACACACACATATATATATATATAGAAAAAATGTGGTGTTTCCAATTGGAAAAGTAGATCTTAAATAACTTTCTAACTGGTTGCATTTAACAGAGAGATGGCCACATTTGGGTAGAAGTAGCCTGCATTGAGATCCATTTTTTTCTAAGAATTCCAGCGTTTGTATATTCTAATACATATATGCCTCTGGCTAATGGCCTTGTGGTTGCTATCTACTTAATAAATCCATGGCTGCTTTCTTCTTATAGTAATTGGCTTCTTGTTTTAAACTTCAAGTTTTATTTCAGCCTCTCACCATTTCATGAACAAATAATAGATGACAAGGATTTACATAACTAAGAAATGATTTTGAGTTTCAAACTATTAAGACTTCCAACCATGCCTGGTGTAGGAAAGATTGACTAATAATCCTTGCTGTGCTGCTGGTGGAATTACTGAATAATTCAAATAAGAGATTATTTAAAGTAATGTTGCTGAAAAGAGGAGGCTGGGTAAGTGAATTGTTGATTCATTAGCCTGTAGTTACTTACTGCTGCATATTAAAATAGTGAAGCAAGAAAAATGTCATTTTCTAATCTCTGTAAGGGATTTTCCTTTTTAGGAGATGTCACCTGAAGGCGTTAACAGCCAGAGCATTTTGTCTTGTTATGTTGTTAGATTATTTCAATAATTTTTCATTGTAAAAGATAATTTCATTGTTAAGCAAGTATTCACTAAAGATTTTTTAAACAGAGGAACTGCATAAAAGTTTATGGAATTTGTCCCTTCACAAACTCCAATAAGCCTCATTGTCCCGTTTGCTGCTCCCATGTTCTGTTCTCTGCAAAGCTACCATACTTTCCCTAATAATAATAATTAATTACCCTCTTTACATACAATGTGTTTTTGCCATTTTAAAAGAACATTCATGTGCATTATCCTGATTGGTGTGCCTAACTCTTCAAAACAGGGATCTAAAGCTCCATGTTCCACATACTTTTACGAAGCAAAGTTCTGAAATATTCATCACTTCTCTGTGAGTCAGTCAAAATAGAATCTTTACTCCTCACATGATAGTGAGTAAAACTGTTATGCGACACGCAGAGTGGGCTGTATTTATTATGAAAGGTCTTACTATAACAGGGCTCCCTTTATATGACAAGTCAGGTCATAGCAAAACACTGTTAAATGTTGGGGTAATGATAGATTTTAAAAATATTTATTGAGTCTATTCCTTGTACCAGGTAGTGTACTGAGACCTTTGAAAACATTGTTTTATTAACACTCTCAAAAACCAAATGAGGAAGATCCTATTATCATCTTTGATTTTTAGTGAGAAAAGTGAGAGTCAAAAAAATAAATATCACCTTCAGTTAGAGGTGACTGAAGTATTCTGGAAATAAAAAAATGAGATTTTTCTTCTGCTATTTATACTGTAATATCAACTCACAATGAATGAGAGCTGAGAGATGAGAATATTTTGTAAAGGGAGAGTTGTTTCTGGCAAGCAAGAATTGACTACTCTGATGGAAAACATGAATATTTCTGAAGGAAAAAGAGGTCAATCTGCCAGGAGGTTGATAATAAAAGTTTAGACATAGAAGCAAGCAAATGGAATGTCCGTTCAATGAACATTCTAAGGGAAGAGAAAATTAAACAATGAAATTTAAATGCAGCAGTCTTGTTAACGAGGGCACCCATGTTGTAGAGGTGGATTTATTAAACTTCATAAACCTGATGGTAATTAAAATTCTCATCTAGTGTTCCTTGTTCAGATTCCACATAGAATCCTAATTATGGTTTGGTTTCCCATGACATCTACCAACAGAGATAAAATAATAAGGACTCATATTTTAAACGAATGACAATTATGTTTTAAGTAGAAAATTAATAAGTCAGCATTCTGATTTTATACTTCAGTGTCATAAGTTTGTTAATGCCAATGTTTTCCTGAAAATTTTATTTGCTCACTCAAGTTAGTTTATTGATCTTGTATACTTGAGGGGTAAGCATTGAGCACTGAAGAGTTCACAAAGGTATTAAATTAATTACTACATAATAAAATGTCCACAAACAAGGAGAAAACTTCCTAAAATCATGTGCCTTTTCTTAGCCTCTTGTAAATAATGATATGTGAGCAACTAATATATTTCTGGCATTGTGCCAGATTCATCTAAGATTCATATGAATGCTAGTTGAAATATGTTACATTGTACATTTTAGAAATAAGGAAATTGAACATCAAATATACAGAGAAGGTTTAATTTCTTGTGGTTGAATGTATATCGGACTGGGTGCCTCAGTGGCATACCTCAAATCAATTATATTTCAACCATAACTCTTTAGTGTCCTTGAATTCTGCTCTTTCAAACCACTGCATGAATCCTCACATCCACAAGTCTGGCATCAACTTTTTTTAGTGACCTATAACAGAAATTTGGTTGTCATTCTCCTTACCATGCCTGAAGCTTCCTTGCCAGACTCAGGAATGTTTAGAGAGTAGATAAGAAATCCTAATCTTGGGGCACTTGGAGAGGAAAGGACATCTAAATTGAATAAGAGGTCTATCATAAAACTTGAAGATTCATCTGGAAGGTAGATACTTCTGGCATAAGAATGGTTAATGAATGAGTGACCAAAAAGAGGAAATAGCTCAGAAAATATGAGTGTGAGAGAGAGTGTGTGTGTGTGTAGAGAGAGAGAAAGAGTAACTTTAAAAACATTATTTTTCATATACATCCTGTTTTATAATTCTCAATCCTGGGCCTGTATATTACCAAAATTTTAGTTGCTTATTGAAATTAGCTACTAAAATTTCCTTAAGGAGAGAAAGAAAGGCTGAATGATTCACTCACAAAACAATTGCCACTGTGACTGAGTCGTTCTGATGCGGTGTTTTGCCATCTTCAGTTACCACTCAATTTTTCTAGAAAAAAAAGACCTATATTCAGTCACCAGCAATAACTAGGCAACAAATTGGATCTCATTGCTCAATAAAACTCACACGCCAGCCAATATGTGGCAGTGGTTGTGCTTAAAAACCAAATAAACTGGTGATTTATCTAGGTATTTTTCCTCTTTTAGTTACTCCTGACATACACACACACACACACACACACACACACACACACACACGTGTATATATACATATGTATGTATATATACATATATATTTCTTTATTATGTAAATAAATATACATAATAAGAAAAGGGAAGAAGGAGATAGTATGTGGCCAATTGCTACTTCTATATTTACATCACAGAGCTTAGTTTTTGAGTAAATAAGTCTAAAGAATTTTCATACTAAACTCTGGAAAGAGATAAACATTCGCTACTGAATGTTGATAACGTTTAGATAAAATTGCTGCAAAATAACAGATACATTTTCATTTTCAGTGGATATTGGCCTTGGCTGTTTATCAGTAACGGACTTGCTGGTGAGAAATCATGTATTCAATTTATTCAACAATTGGTTATTTAGTGCCTAGCCTGTATCAAAGTCCAAAGCATGACATTAGGGATACGTCATAAGTCTCAACCACCAAGATACCTGGACCTAGGCAGGGATATAAATGGAAGAATGAACAATTAAAATTCAATGGGATGAGTTCTGCTTCTATTTAAGATCCTAGTCCTACCACTCCTAATCTGTGCAACTTTAGGAAAATTGCTAACCTCTCTCACTCTCAATTTATCTCTATGTTTATGACAATTAGAGACAGTTAGAGGAACGGGTTGAATAGTGACTCCCAAAAAGATATGTCCACATTTTAACCTCCAGTACCTGTGAATGTTACCTTACTTAGAAAAAGGATCTTTACAGATTTAATTAAGTAAGGAAATTGAGATCATCTGGATTATTGCAGTGGGTTCTAAATCTGGTGACAATTGCTCTTACAAGAAACACGGCACAGTGGCAGATGAGGATAAATAGGCCAGGTGCAGTGGCTCACACCTGTAATCCCAGCACTTTGGGAGGCCGAGACGGGCGGATCACTTGAGGTCAGGAGTTCGAGACCAGCCTGGCCAACATAAGGAAACCTTGTCTGTACTAAAAATGCAAAAAAATTACCTGGGCGTGGTGGTGCACAACTGTGATCCCAGCTACTCAGAAGGCTGAGCAGGAGAATTGCTTGAACCCAGAAGGTGGAGATTGCAGTGAGCTGAGATCATGCCACTGCACTCAAGCCCTGGGCGACAGAGTGAGACTGTCCAAACAAACAAACAGGGTAAGTGACCATGGAAGCAGAGATTGAAAACATGTGGCCACAATCCTAAGGAAATTTGCAACCACCAGAAGCTGGACAAGGAAAGGAACAGAATCTTCCGTATATCCTCAGGAGGAAGTGTAACCCTGCTGATACCTTGATTTTGAACTTTTGGCCACCAGAACTATGAGTGAATACATTTCTGTTGTTTTATGCAACGAAGTTTTTTGGTTATTTGTTACAGCAGCCCTAGGAAACTAATACTATTAGAAAAGTCCCCCACACATTATCTGATGCTTGGTAAGCATTTAACAAATCATATATAGGGTGATTAGGATGATGATTAAGTTGATCATTGTACTTTTCTTTTAAAAATCAACAGATAAAAAATATTTATTCAACATGTACAGTCCTATACAGACCTGTTTTTAGATTTTGACAGGCTTATAGGTACATTTTAAAAATATTTACATTAACATGCCTTCCAAATCTGTTGGCAATTTCATCTAGGACATCTATTATCTGTATATTCACACACAGA
Organism: Gorilla gorilla gorilla; assembly: GCF_029281585.2. Taxonomy (NCBI): domain Eukaryota; kingdom Metazoa; phylum Chordata; class Mammalia; order Primates; family Hominidae; genus Gorilla; species Gorilla gorilla. The sequence continues at coordinate 35,852,777 of NC_073233.2, read as the reverse complement.
TTTACCTACTAAATAGGTTTTATTTTGCTTTTAGTGTAAAAAGTGAGAGAGAGAGAGAGACAGAAGATAGATGAGAGAATTAAATAATTATTTAGCAATTATACATACATTAGAAAAACTCACTTTGAATGTCAATACCTGGCACACTGACGTAGGCAAGGAGAAGAATAACATCGGCAAGTACAACTCACTGACTCAGAGAGTAAGAACTGATTAGTATAGAGTCAAGAAGAGATCGTTATAAATATAATTAACATTGTTTTCCATGGCCTCATGGAAATTCTTCAAAGTTGCAACACATTCAACTTCCAGTTGCTGATAAGACCAAGGCATGACATGCTATCAAGGCCACTGATATCTCATGTTAGACTGGAGGAAATTTTTTGTATATATCTCAAAATTTATGGGTATGAGATTTCAAAGATTGGCCCTAAACCTTGACATTCAAACCTGAAAGCTTACACGATTACAATATTTTGTGAAAATAATACTTGCTAGCAAGAAGATTGAAGTGAACTTTTTGACTATTTTTTAAATTAAAATGTTTTGGTGTTTTTGTGTGACACATTATGAGTATGCTAGTTACACTTACAATAAGTGATGCAGGTGTTTTTGAAGAACAATTGTTATTTTGCCCTGGAAATTCCTTAATGAAGGAATTGGTTTCTTGAAATTAGAAACAGGATTATCTATAAGAAAAAATCAGACAGGAATATCTACCTTAAATACATATTAGGAATCCTATAACTTTTCAGAACCTTTGCCCAGTTAATAACACTTTCACAGAATTCATTTCAAGGACTCAAAGTCTAACACTGAAACAGCTTTAGACCCCAAGATTTCCATTACAATATGAGGAAAGCTTTGACCCACTCACTGTTTAACACTAGGGTAATGCTTATACAGTGACACTCAAGTTTGTGATTATATTTGAGAAACTGGTGGAAAAAAAAGAATTTTAAAAAGGAAGTGTTATCAGATATCAATTTGAATGAGTCACTGAGGATGGAGCTGGAAAATAACTCATTCTATGGGGAAAACAAAGCAAATATCTCAAGCTTCATCATGTAATAAAGTCTTACAACCAAAGAGAAGGTTAATTCTAAATCTGTCATTAGAGAATACGCTTAAGTCTATTCACATGGGCTTTTGTGTGTATTTCCAGGATCAAGATCATTAGTTAAATTAAAGCTGATACACCTCTCTGTTATCAGAGCATAACAAACAGTACTTCAATGTATCACAAGAAAGGTATTCCTTTCCACTGTACTGTAGGTTGCTGCACTAGTCTAGTATCCATGGATGCTTTTGGGAATTTATGATGGACTCTAGTAGGCTACTGTGCACCTAGAAAGTACTCCTAAAAAGTTACATAATTTTGCAATAAAATATGTAACCATTTAAAATAATTGTCAGAAGAACTTTTAATATAAATGAAAAAGCTTTCTGCAATCATATATTTAAATAGTATCTCTAGGTATATCTTTCTGTTTATTATTGATGCAGGCTAAAACACTAAATAGATTTTAAGCAAATCTAGAGGTAAAAGATGAACTATATGGAGCACATAAAATTAATTTTGAATTGCTATGTTTAGCTCCTCAATTACTTTCTTATTTTGTATGGTTTTATCACACGAATATTTTAAATATCTCAATTAATAAAGTTCAGGAATTTACTTAATTGAATTATTTTAATTAATTTATTTGAGACAGTATCTCACTATGTTGCCTAGGCTGTTCTCACCTCCTGGGCTTAAGCAATCTTCCTGCCTCGGCCTCCTGAATAGCGGGGATTACAGGTATATAACACTACGTCAGCTTATTTTATTTTGATGGAAATTTTTGGTAGGAGCTGAAAATTCCAAATGTTATTTTTTTTAAGATTTTAATTAATTTATTCAAAAAATCGTCATTTTGTGACTACTGTTCTAGGTGCTATGGATACAACAATAAATAGCATTTTAATATAATATTAGGTAGTAATAAATATTTTGATTGAAAAAAGGTAATAGGGAATGATAGGTATGGTCAGAAAAATCAATCATGTCTAAAAATAACAAAATGATTATTAATTTTATTTTCATCTGTAGTACAGTATATTTAAATACATTATGCCAAATAGCCATCCTGACAGTAGACAAATCTGGTTTTATAGCATCTCTTAGCTCTTAATTCTATAAGCTGAAGAAATAAAAAATTTGAGAAAATTTGAACTGAAGAAATACTGCGTGTATGTGTGTCTGTTTTAATATGTATTTGAGTATTTATGTAACAAATGAAACCAGCCAGCCAGCCATTCTAAAAGCAACAAACATCTACACTAAAGCTTATATTCAAGAGCTAAAAAAGTCTTAAATTTCCTGAATTTAATGCAAAAAGAGATGGCTGCTTAAATATTCATTAGGAAAAAAAGACTTTAGGACACATGCAAGTGATTTACAATAAAACCAATGTTTGGCAACCATTCTGAAAAACTTCACTCATTAAGCATTTGTTTATGTCCAACAGGAAGAATATTTGCACACCCAATGAGGTGTCAGTCATCTTCCAGGAGGTAATAAAAGGGCCCTAGGGTGAGTGGTGTGAGGAAGCCAATCATGCACACCTTTTCCCAACAGCCAATTCTTCCAATCAGGTTTTTTGTTTTGCTTTTGGAGAGCCAGTTTTTGAATACTTACTAGTATACTATTGCCTACTGTTGCAAATTGAGAGAGGCAGAAGCTTTTACTGGAATTGAATCCAAACTCTAGAATGAGGTACATGTGACTTCAGATCTGAGAAAACATTACATATATATATTGAAATGTCATGGACAGAGAAGGCAAATAGTGGTTTCAAGAAAACCTCAATTCAAATGTGCTAAGGAATGTAACTTTGAATCAATGTCTGAATTATTCCACTATTATCAATACCTGAAAAGATGAGCCTAAAAGCATAAGCTATATCAATGGAAAGGTTGTCATAATCTGTTACTAATTCACCAAAGCCACAAAAAAATCTTAATGAGGATAGTACATTAAAGAGATGGTAGGCTACAAATGCACTAAAATGAGGAACAATAGTAGGCAGGAATAAGCACTCATCATTTACATTCCTCTTCACTTTCAATTACCTACTGTTACTTATGAGTGTCATATTTGCCATTACTAGTGATAAGTCACATTTTCCATTCCAGATTGCAAGCATAGATTTGTAATTGAGCTGTTTTTCATGAGAGAACTGTATGTATTGTGCTCCAGGGCGAGTGACAGCAAGGATTAAATCACAAGATTATGAAAGAATAATAATTATGATATAAAACAAGATTATTTACAAAGCAGAAAAATTGTACAGTTCTGAATTAGCTATTAAAAATAAAATTATTGCTAATCCAATTATTTGTATGTATTAAGTGTTTTGGATGGCTAATGATTTTCATGAGAAATATTGGATGATACATCTATTTTTAGGTGAAAATAAAAAGATTACAAATTTTATATACATGATAGTCACATCTTAAATAAAATTACATTTAAAAAGTGCCAAAAAATTAAAATTTGTTACATGCAAAAACTTCTGCTCCTGGCTATGATGCAGTCAATTGTACTAGATTAGTCTTCCTGCCATAATCAACTATAAACTTGAACAGACTGTGTATGGTGCCCATTGTCAGGCAGTGGAAAACTGGCAGCATGAGGCTATAATTTCTAAGAAAAGTGAAATGCTGAAGGTAGCCCCTATGTTTGCCTTGACCTGAGGGAAATTTCATAATTCCAGTGCAGCAATTCAAGCAACACTGAAATTCAGAGCTCCAGAAGGCAGAGATTAGAGTTCAGAGAAGAGCTAAAACAACTGGATTTAGGTATGTAAAGCACAATAAAGGAAAGATATATGCAGAGGTAGCTCCAGAATTCAGTGTGGGGATTCTCTACAAGTCCTTGGCTGAGGACTGGACTTCTCATACCTAGGAGACTACCAGAGACTTATCGGAGAGCAACTGCTATATGACTGTGATTGGAATAAAAATACTAAATGCTGAGTAGCCTTTATACCCATGGGGATTGGGGTCCAGCCAGAGGAAAGAAACCTTAAGTCCTTATTAATATCTTTAGCATCCCATTCCAGTTGAGACATAAAAACAGTAAGCTTTCATAAAGCTTAATTCATAATAAGGATTATGCCCTAGAGTGGCATAAATTCTATTACTCCCCCGTGACTAAGACTAAAACTAATCTCTGAGAAGACACACATGGGAACACAGAGTTTGAAGGGTAAATTTTAAAAAATTAAAGAAGCATGGTAAGCATCTTGGGTTTTACCAAGATTATTCAAGTTCAAGGTAAATATTTAGTAATTGCACTACTTACTAGAACAAAAGTCAATACTCTTCAGAGAAAGACAACAGAATTTCTGGTCTCTGCAGTAATTCATGATGTTCAATATACAATGAATAATAATGAATAACATAATGAAACAGAAAAAAATACAACCAATAGTTTTTAAAAATGACAATTGGTAGAAACATAAAGAAACTAACCCCATAATGGCATGAAATTGGTTACAGTAGACAAGGACTTTTGAAAGAGCGATGATTAAGTATGTTAAAAAATGAAAATATGTTTAAAGAATTGAAAGAAAATATGATCTTAATAAGTAACCAGATAGGAATACCAACAGAAAATGAATACAATGAAAAATAATTATATGAAAATTCTAGAATGTAAAAATACTATAATTGAAACTAAAAACAAATTACTGGATGTGCTTCACTGCACATGGCACATGGCAGAAGAAAGAGAAAATGAACGTGAAGCTATATAAAGAAAAAATAGCCCTCTAAAGACAAAGGAGTACCGACAATCTCTGAATTAATATCAAATGGTCCAACGTAAATTCAATTTGAGTCTAGAAAGACAAGAAAGTGACAATTGGGCAGAAAAAAATTTAGAAAAATAATGAGGTCAAATATTTCCCAAATGTGACAAAAAACATTGATTTAGAGATTCAAGAAATCAACTCCAATCAAAATAAGGACAAAGATAACCACACTAAAGCAAATTACACCCTAATTTCTGTAAGCTAAAGATTAAATATTTAAATCAATCAGAAGAGAAAAACAACACGTTGCATGAGGAAAATAACAACATGAATAACATTTAACATCTTATTGGGGGAAAACATAGATGGAATTTCAGGAGACAATGAAGTAATATTTTTAAAGTGCTGAAAGAAAAAAGTTGTCCATCAGTCCAGGATTTATTACTCAGCAATTAAAAAAAAAGATAAAAAAGAGAGAAAGAGTTTCAACAGACAACCAAAAGAAGCAATACATATGAATAATGAATGCAAGAATATTTATGGTCAAAGTCATTAACTTTCAAAGAAAACAGTTAGACTTGGTTTATGTTGTTGCTATTTTAGGCTATCAGATGGACAAAATATGCAATATTAAAAGATTGATAATCCTTAATATTGGTGAGAGTTTAGGAAAATGAACACTTTCTTATAGAGATAGTATTATCTAACATTAATGTTTATGTAATTTGCGAGGACATTGGACCTACATTTTGAAAGTCTTAAAATATTTTAGAAATTTTGGTTAAGGTTCTCCAATTCAGTTAGATTTTTGCTAAATAAATTGTACATATGAATAAACAGATTCATAGTGGTAATGTTTAGAACAAAATAAAATACTGAAAAAAATTTAAATGTCTCTTAGAAGCAGATCTAACAGAGTATACACTAAAATACAATCTAGTAAAATGTTAGAAATGTATCTACGTTTCATTGAATCAAAAAGCAAATCAAGCTTGGGCATGGTGGCTCACACCTGTAATTCCAACACTTTTGAACAAGCAGGCAGGAAGTTGGCTTAAGCCTAGGGAAACAGTGATAACTCGTCTTACAAAAAAATCAAAAAATTATCCTGGCATGGTAGCACATGCCTGTAGTCTCAATTACCTGGGAGGGGAGGCTGAGATGGGAGGATCACTTGAGCCCAGGAGGCTGAAGCTGCAGTGAGCCCAGATTGCGCTACTGCACTACAGCCTGGACAACAAAGTAGGACCCTGTCTCAAAAAACAAAACAAAAAACTAAATCAGCAATATATACAATACTGTCTCATTTTGCTTGTTAATGTTTCTATATAAATTCAGCAAATATAACTAAATATAAATAGGAATGTTTGTTTTTAGAGAGAAAAAAATCAGTTAATATCTTTCCACTTCACAAAAATTTGTAATCAAAGTTTAGTGTTGCCTTTTTATTATATAATTTTTCTATTTTCAACATTCAATTTTGTTCTATTTTTTGTTCAAGGTTATATAATTTCTTGTTCTATTTTCTTAGTTTTCTATGTCTTCTAAATTCACCACAATGCATATGTACATGTTTTTTTTAATTAGAAAATATAGGCTGGGTGTAGTAGCTGACACCTGCAATCTCAGTAGTTTGGGAGGCCAAGACAGGAGGATCACTTGAGGCTAGGAGTTCTAGGGCAGACAGGGCAACATAGGGAGACTCCATCTCTAAAAAATAAAATTAACCAGATGGCCAGATGTGGTGGCCCATGCCTCTAGTCTCAACTCTTCAGAAGGCTGAGGCAGGAGGACCAATTGAGCTCAGGAGTTCAAAGTTGCAGTGAGCTATGATCACACCACTTCCTATCCACTGTGGGCAACAGAGCGAGACCCTGTCTGTGAAAAGAAAGAAAATATAAAGTTTGTTAAAAAGTAAAGCCATTTCTTTTTCTTATCTTTCCTCTTATTTTCATCAAAATGAGTAAACAATTTACCTACGATTATCTGTAGGTATATTGGCTTTGGGATTGGAAGCTTCTGTGAGGTTTCAACTGTGTGTCTAGGATCATTGTGTCTAGGTGTCTATGATCAGTGCCCAGAACACTAGCAAATGGACATAAAGATAAACATAACTTACATTCCTTTAGCTAAGGCTTTCTCTAGATTTATGAAATAAAAGTAGCATAAAGTATCCAGTCTGGCTGTTTTGCCTACTTTGAAAGTAGATAATGCTCCTCACGGCCAAGTTAATACAGAATTCTCCACTGTGATATATTCTATGGGTAAAATGGATAAAGCAACTTTCAACTGTCTGTTCAATCCAAATGAAACAGGGCATATATTTTAAGACCTTAATGTTAAGGTTTGTCTAATTGGAGCTTCAAGGGACAGATACTGTAGTTCCTTTAATTTGCAAATCTGAAGGAAAATATCTGAATATTGTGGTTCCTTTTATTTGAGAATCTGAAGGAAAGAAAATGTAATCACCATTATGGTAAACAGTGTTATGGTTACCCTATGTAGTTTTTAAAAATGTTTGCTATAACCTTGTTAGAGAGGTATCATTTTAATTTTAAAAATAGGAAAATATAATAATAGATTATTTGACTAAGTCAAGTCATACTTCGAGGAACTGAAAAAAAATGAAATTGACAATGTTTTTTTTTCTCTTTAATTTAAACATCACTGATTTTTTTTTCCTTAGGGAAAGACTAGAAAAATGATTAGTCTGATTATAATTTTCTACCTTTTTTGAAATGGGTAAACAGTCTACCTGATTGAGTGACATAAAAATAGCTCTTCATCTTTTTTTTTTTTTTTGAAATTTCCTTCATCATTCCATAAAGCAAGAGGATCAAGTTCTCTTAGAACTTATCTGAAACTCCTTCTGTTTTGGGAGAACTCATTCACCTAGGGCATAAGAATCTAAAGAGGAAGTTGTTTTCAAAATGTAGAAGAAAAGGTCACCTTTTTAAAAAAACTATTTCTAGAAGATCTGGAAAATTGACTGAATGAGTTTCTAAATATGTTTAAGAGAATAGGGAGAATAAGAAACTTCCTTTAGCCAGCAATAGTCAATGTTCTGTCTTTAGGTTAACCAAAGGCATTGTAGCATATGGAAAGAGCAAATATATCAAACTTAGAAGCTGGCTCAAAGTGAGTCTATTACTTTCCTAGTTTTACAATCTGTACATTTTATTATACTTTTAATCTTTAGTTCCAATATATGTAAGATAGAAACAATAACATATACTTAAAAGATATATAACAAGATGCATGTGAAAACATCTTCATTCTATATTAGATGCTCGATAAGTGTTTTTCATAATAATCTGACAGGATAAACCCTTTCGTTCTATAAGATTGTGATTGAAGAAAAGACTGTTGTCAGAGACTAAATTTAGTTTTAAACAGAGAGAGATAAGTTGTTTATATGTCTAACAGACAGACACCTCATTTATATGTTGAACAAGCTGGCTCCACCAATCAGAATAACTGTATTATGCCACGGTAACAATCCCCTCCACCAAATTTCAGTGGCTTTTACCAGCAAAGATTTATTTATTGCACGTGTTTTATGTATGTCATGATTCTGCTGGAGCATGTGCCTATATCTCCTTGTGGGCTACTGGAGCAACCACTGTTTTCAATGTTGCTGGTGACCACGGCAATAGAAAGGACACAGTATAGAAAACTGGATGTTAAAATATGAAGCTGGAAATAATAGACACTGGGGTCTCCAAAAGAGGGGAGGTTGAAAAGGGGATGAGGGTTAAAACATTTTCTATTTTATACAATGTGTTCCCTACTTGGATGATGGCTGCATTGGAAACCCAAACCTCACCATTATGCAATGTGTATCCATGTAACTAACAAACAAACATGGACTCCCTGAAACTAAAATTTAAAAAAAAATTAAATATTTTGATTCTAAAGACACAAATCACTTTTGCTTACATTTCTTTAGCTAAAGCATATTATGTAACCACATTCAGCCTTTATGGGTTATAGAAATTCTACATTCAGAAAGCAGGAAGCCAAGGAATATAATTAATGACTGGCTTTGTTTTTGATTTTATTATAGTAAATAGTACATGCCTGACCTTTTTCTGAAATTCATACCACCCATAAATTATCATTTGTTGGGTGTCTATCACTAAAGTTTATTTTTGCAAGCCACTTTATTGAGGTAATGATTGACATATAAAAATTACGTATATTTAATGTATACAACATGATGAGTTTGGAGATACGTATAAACCTGTGAAACCATTTCCACTATTAAATCTATAAACATATCTGTCACCTCTCAAAGTTTCCTCCTGCCCCCTTTATTATTTATTTATCTTTATTTAGTTTTTATGGTAAGAAAACTTTACAATCTACCTTCTTAGCAAATATTAAGTATAAAATACAGTATTGCTAGCTATAGGTACTATGTTGTCTAGTGGGACTCTTAAGACTTACTTATCTTGCATAGCTGAAATCCCTTTTGTACACTTTGACCATCACCTCCCCATTTCTTCTACCCCCCCAGCTACTGGCAATCACTATTCTACTCTCTGCTTCTATAAGTTTGACTATTTTAATTTCTACACGTAAGTGACATCATACAATATTTGTCTTCTTATGTCTTCGTATATGGAGTCTGGTAGGATTGGGTTCCAACTCTATAGGCTTCATTTAACTTAGTCACGCTGTGAGGGTCTTATCTCCAAATACAATAAAAGGGATTAGGGCACACTCATATGACCTCATTTAACCTTAGTTACCTCTTTAAAGGCCCCATCCCCACATACAGTTATATTCTGAGGTATTCATTGACAGGGTTTCAACATATAATTTGGGATGGGCCCACAAGTCATAAACACCATCTTTTAAAGCCCATAAACACCATCTTTTCAATACTTTCTATGTTAATAAATTCAGCTTTGTATTTCTGTCTTTAAACCCCACTCAGCAAAACATAAACCCCTGCAGTTAACAAAATGTAACATCTTAATTAAGTTATAAGAATCTATACATAGTTACTCCCAGACAAAGTTAAAACAAACAAACAACCTGGTATAGAGTCCACACACATTTTTTTCTTTTTTTTTTTTTTTTTTTTGAGATGGAGTCTTGCTCTGTCGCCCATGCTGGAGTGCAGTGGCGTGATCTCGGTTTACTGAAAACTCCGCCTCCTGGGATCAACCGATTCCCCTGCCTCAGCCTCCCAAGTAGCTGGGATTACAGGCACGTGACAGACACCATGCCTGGGTAATTTTTGTATTTTTAGTAGAGACAGGGTTTCACCGTGTTGGCCAGGTTGGTCTCGAACACCTGACCTCATGATCCGCCCTCCTCGGCCTCCCAAAGTGCTGGGATTACAGGCATGAGCAGCCACATAGCTTTCTTAGCATGCCCTTTGTATGATCCCAGCCCTAAGTCCAAGGGATTTATCAATGATACGCATCCATCTTCCTAAGGGGAATACTACTGCCAAGATTTCTGCGTATTGTTTAAAATGTCTCTGGAAAAAAATATCTACTGTAATTGTAAAGTCTAATACAAGTTTTCTCTGTAAGGTATAGATACAGAATATATATAGTGTTACATGGGCCTCTTTCAAATTCCCTCCTCTCCAATATCTTTCTCCTTTTCTTTCTACCCCATATTGATTAACTCCTAAGTGCTTTTCATTCTACATTTATATTGTCTATAAAATTCAGCATCCTTTTAAAATCACTACTCTTTCTCATTATGATTCACCTCGACTATTAAAATCACATCATCTGATTTTTGATCTCTGACTTCCAATGTTTTAACCAGACAAATTATAGTCTATGTTGTTATTAAAACGTATTTCCTTTAGAAATTAAATATTGTCACTATTCTGCACAAAGCCTGTTCTTTATGAGTTTTTTTAAAAAAGCAATCAAACTTTCCATGACATTGAAACCCTTCCAATATATCTCAATTTATGTTTTAGTTAATTCTTAATTTAGCCATGATGTTGCACTATTGAAACTAAAAAAAAAAAAACTTTCCCAGCCTTATTAAGGCATAACTGACAAAACCTGTATATATATATTTACTGATTGCAACATATTTTGATATATGTATACATTATTAAATCATTAAGCCAAAAGAATTAACATATCCGCCACTTCATATATAACTACATTTTTAATTTTATTTTTAATTGACAAGTAATAATTGTCTGTATTTTAGGGTATAATGTGATGTTTCAATACATGCATGCATCATGGAATGATCAAATCAAGATAATTAGTGTATCTATCACCTCAAATATTTATTATTTGTGGTTAGAATGTTTAAAATGTTTTTCTTTAGCTATGTTGACATATACCACACATTATTATTAACTATAATCACCATGCTGTGCAGCATTTCACCAGAATTATTATTTTTTTCTATCTAACAGAAACTTTGTAGCCTTTGACCAACATCTTTTTTTTTTTTTCCCCCCCTGTCTACCCTCTTTCCTGCCACCACTCCAGCTCCTGGTAACTACCATTCTACTCTTTACTTCCCTGAGTTTGACTTTGTAAATATCACATATAAGTGACATCATATTCCATTTGTCTCCTTGTGGCTGACTTACTTCGCTTAGCATAATGTCTTCTAGATTTCTCTATAGTGTTGCATATGACAGAACTTCCCGCTTTTTTTTTAAGGCTGAAAAGTATTCCATTATGTATACATACCACATTTTTTATATCCATTCAGCCCCTGATGTGCACTTGGGTTGTCTGTATATATTGGCTCTTGCGAATAATGCAGAAACATTCATGCAATGGGAGTGGAGACATTGCTTTGTCATACTTGTTTCCATTTCTTAAGATATAGACCCAAAAGTGGGATTGCTGGATCATGTGTTAATTCTACTTTTAGTTTTTGTGAGGAATCTCAATAGTGTTTCCCAAAATGACTGTACTAATTTACAGTCCCACCAACAATGTACAAAGGCTACATTTCCTCCACATTCTTGCCAACACATGTTATCTTTCATCTTTTTGATAATAGCCATTCTAACAGGTGTGAGGTGACATCTCATTATGGCTTTAATTTGCATTTTTCTGATAGAGATGTCGAACATTTCTTCGTGTATCAGTTGGCCATTTGCATATCTGTTTTAAAAAATGTCTATTCAGTTCCTTTGCCAATTTTTAATAGGTTTATTTTCATGTTATTGAGTAGTTTGAGTTCTTTGTATATTTCTTATATCAAACCCTTGTCAAACATGGTTTGCAAATGTTTTCTCCAATTCTATGCATTGTTTTTTCACTCTGTGAATTGTTTCCTTTGCTACTTTTAGTTTGATGTAATCTCATTTGTGTATTTTTGCTTTTGTTATCTGTGTTTTGGGGATCATATCCAAGAAATCACTGCTAAGACTAATGCCATGGAACATGTTCCCTGTATTTTCTTCTAGTAGTTTTACAGTTTCAGGTCTTATATTTAAGTCTTTGATACATTTTGAGTTAATTCTTGTATAAAGGGTGAAATAAGGGTCCATTTTCATTCTTCTGCATATGAATATCTAGTTTTCCCTCCATGATTGTTGAAGAGACTGTCCTTTCCCCATTGTGTATCTTGGCACCTTTTTGTCAAAAAATCAGTTGTCTGTAAATATTTGAATTTCTGGACACTCTATTCTGTTCCACCAGTCTGTGTGTCTGTGTTTATGCCAGTACCCTACTGTTTTGATTACTATAGCTTTGTAGTATATGTTGAAGTCATGTAATGTGATGCCTCCAAGCGTTGCTTTTTGCTTAACATGGCTTTGGCTATTTGGGGTCTTTTGTGGTTCTCGCCATTTGAATTTGAATTTGATTCTGTTTGTAATAACCTATGCCTTCTTTACCTAATTTCCCTAAACATTCTGTGTTTCCTCTCTTCTGTGCCTTTGCTTAAGCCAGTTGTTCTCAAAGTATGGTACAAAGACCGCTTAAGTTCCCTAAGATACTCTGCAAGGTTTTCAAGACTAAAACTATGTACACAGTAACATTTAGATGCTACTTGCCTTCTAAAATCTTAATCTCATATCACTGTATAAAGTGGAGTTTTCCAGAGACTATAAGATATGTAATATTGCAACACATTGAATGCATAAGATACAAAAACCTAGCCACCTTATTAAGATAGATAGACATAAAAGAGATTTGCAAAAAAAAAAAAAAAATGTAAACAATGACACTTTTTTCACTAAATGCTTTGGTTTTGTAAACTTTTTTTTAATAAAAATATGTTGTCTATGTCTACATGCATGGGCTTATTAGTTTATTTTAAATTAGTAAATGAGTATTTTAAAATATCAGTTTTAATTCAAAATATGGAAACATCAATGAGTATAGTGCACATTTTAACAAATCCTTTCTGATGCTAGGTAATTTTCTGAGTGTCAAGGGATTCTAAGACCTAAAAGTTTTAGTTCTACTGACTTAATTTGTTCATTTTCATTAAAATATATTTTCTTATGTGGTACATTTACACCATGGAATACTATGCAGCCATAAAAAGGAATCAGGTCATGTCCTTTGCAGGGACAGGGATGGAGCTGGAAGCCATTATTCTCAGCAAACTAACACAGGAACAGAAAACCAAACACTGCATGTTCTCACTTATAAGTGGGAGCCGAACAAAGAGAACATGTGAACACAGGGAGGGGAACAACCCACACTGAGGCTCATTGAAGGGGCAGGGAGAGAGACAGCATCAGGATAAACAGCTAATGCATGTGGAGCTTAATGCCCAGGTGATGGGTTGACAGGTGCAGCAAACCACCATGACACATGTTTACTTATGTAACAAACCTGCATGTCCTGCACATGTATCCCAGAACTTAAAATAAAATTGAAAAAAAACATATTTCTTAATTTAAAATTTTGATGTTGCATTATTATATGCAAAATATATAAATTTTAAATATAAAAAATATATATTTTCTATTCTTTTTCCTTGATGCTAGAATTCTATATGTCCTTTAAGAATCAAGTTGAGTATTACTCCTATAAAAATCTTAGATCCTACTTCAGCACTGTGAAATCATGCTCTCACCATCCACCATGCATTTACATTGTTATTCAATTTTACTATACGTATAGAGTGATTTCAAAATCGTTAACCCACTTCCCCACGGGAAATGATCTTATGAATTAGAATACAGATTGTATGTACAGTTCCCTTTGCCTTTAGTATTTCAGATTTCACTCATTTTCAAACCTACTCAGGTCAGCACCTTTAATCCCTACTCCTATCATTGAGTTTGCTTTACATAGTTGTAGCAGTTAGATTCTTTTTTCACAGTCTGCATTTCATCTTGGGATTCTTCATCCTTTTAAATAATTTATTAAGTTGTATACATCTAAATTTAATTTGTGTTCTGTAAAGTTTTATGGGTTTTTAAATATGCATAGTGTCATGTATTTACTATTAAAAGTACCATGCAGAATAGTTTCACTTACACTAAAATCCTTGTGCTTCTACTATTCAACACCCCACACATACTTTAAACTCTTGGCAAGCTCTGATCTATCATCACTGCAATTGTGCCTTTTTCAGAATGTCTTATAAATGGATCAGTAGGTAGATTTTCAGACCAGCTTTTTTCAGTTAACAATGTACATTTAAGATTCTTACATGTGCTTGCATGGCTTGATAGCTCATTCCTTTTTATTGATGAGTAGTATTTCACTGTGTGGGACAGTTTTTTTATTCATTCACATATCAAAAGACATCTTGGTTGCTTCCAATTTTTGGTGATTATAAATAAACTTACTCTAAACATTTCTATGTAGGCTTTTTTTTTTATTTGTGTAGACACAAATTTTAAAATTAGTTTGACGCATACCTAGGAGCAGGATTGCTGGGTGGTGGTAGGACTATGTTTAGTTTTGTAAGAAACAGCCAAACTGTCTCCCAAAGTGTCTGTACCAGTTGCATTCCTACCAGCAATGAATGAGAGTTCCTGTTGCTCCATATCCTTACCAGCATTTACTTCAGTTATTTAAAAAATATTTTGTCCATTCTAGTTGGCATGTAGTAGTATCTCCACACATTTAAAAACAGGCTTACTTTATATTCATAGAAGAGTCATGGTGCTAATGCTTTAAAAATTATTTGACAATTTTACTTCTAGTATCTCTTTTGTCTAAAACCCCAATTTTAATTAATAATATGGGAATTAGTCACAATATGCAATTATATGAAATTCTGTAATGAATATGACTTTGTATCTGCATATGTATGTTGACATGAAGCTGCTATTAATCATATTCAGTTAAGTCAAGCTAGTAGGCTTATGGATTTAATTAAATATAAACAAAGTAAGTTGATTTTATTTTTCTCTGATATTCATCAATTAGAATGGAAGACACTGGATATGAACTCACTAACTTATAAATATTGGTTTATTTTCCTCCAGAGTCATAGACAAGTGCATGTCCTATAAAATTATTGATGTTAATGTGCAAAGTTGCTACTGAATCTGAGACAGTAGGCAGCTATAGACTAAGTAGAAAACAGTGATATGCGATTTGTGCTGCAATAAGGTCACTTATTTTGACATTCACTTCAGTTATTATTTCAGATTAATATAACTTGATAACATTCTGTTGGGGGCTTACAGGTTAATCTGAAGTTTGTATAATTTATGGCGAAAAACATCAAAAATATTTTAAGTTCAAAAGGAAAAAACTTTAGGCCGATTGTGGAATTAGAATTAGTAGAGTTTCAAATAAAGAGTGATTGTAGTCCATATGTTTTTGGGTAAAGGGATAAACCCATATGAGATTTGGGGGAAGCTTTTATTTTTTTATTAATATTTCGCTATTCTGAGTTTCATTACTAACATGTCAATAAAGTATTTCTACAATTCTGTTCACTAGAAGAACCTGAGATTTATTTAAGAAATTATGCACAACCACAGGTTGCATTTCTTATAAAAATGCTTTTAAAAATGTTATCAAGTCTTTAGAAATTTGTCCAATCTGATGCTGTGAAAGAGATGATAGGATGATTATACGAGAGAATCACTCAGTATGGGGGCAAAAAGGCCAACATATCCCAGGCCTACCAGCGAAAGTTAGCTCTATTTTTTCTTGCTTCCAAATCAGAACAAGAAAAGTCTCTTTAAAATTGCTATGAAAATGTGACAAACAATGCACATAAAAATTAAGAATTTATCTGATAAATATTGATTAAAAAATCAAAAATAAAATATTAGCAAGTAGAATTTAGTAACCCATTAAAAAACTAATATATCCTGGCTAAATGGATTTAATACCTTGAAGGTCTCAGCATCCCCTTCTTGTTTGGTGAGTTGATTACATGCACATGGACTACAACCTGTGTTGCTATAAAGCTGTTGAGCATTAAATTTTACACACTTTAATAACTAAGTGATAGTTATACCTCCTGATTTATACATTCTACATCACATATCTGGTTAGAAAGCAAACAGGAGAAAGAATAGTGCAATCTACAAAATTTGGGCTTCGTTGTCATAGAGATAAGCATTTGAATCATGCAGTGCTGCTTATGTTCTTGAAAAAGTTACATAACATCTTGGAGCTTCATTTTTCTACCTGTAAAACATATATTCCAATATTTAATCAAACTGATTTTTAGTTAAATAAATGGAAAGACTAGCACTTTGTAGTCACCTAATAAATAGTCTCCCCATTCCCCAGTTTGGTAATCAATAATCAAATCTCAGGAACTTTACTGTTGGGCCCCTAGTGACCCTTCTGTCTTCCCAAAATTATTTAGGATGAGAAAAATAGCAAAAGTAGTATATGAAATAATCACCACCACCTCCCACTCCCAAAAGAAAAAGGCCAAGAAGGCTTTATAGAGGAATTCTATCACATCTTTCAAGTTCAGCCAATATTATCTCTTCAATGATAGCCAGATTGGAGCATGCTCTGAACATTTTTAAAAAGGGTTATTTTAAGTCTCTTTAAAATTGTTATGAAAATGTGACAAAGACTCAACATAAAAAGAAAATTATGGATTTGCTTAAAAATACTGATTTAAAAATCACAAATAAAATATTAGCAAATAGAATTTAGTTACCCATTAAAAATTGATATATCCTAGCTAAATGTATTTAATAACAGGAATGCAATATTGGGTCAATATTAGGATATGTATTGATATAATACATTACATGAATTAACGTATTAAAACATATGATCACATGCTTACATGCTGAAAATACATTTTCAAAATTTTCACACATATTCTTGATTTTAAAAGTCTAAATACCAAAAGGATTTACTGATATTCCCTCAGTATTATAAACTATGTTTATCTCAAAAGAAGCACCAGTTTCGGCTGGGCATGGTGGCTCACGCCTGTAATCCCTGCACTTTGGGAGGCTGATGTGGGTGGATCACGAGCTCAGGAGATCAAGACCAGCCTGGCCAAGATGGCGAAACCCCATCTCTACAAAAAATTAAGAAAAAAAAAATAGTCAGGTGTGGTGGTGAGCGCCTGTAATCCCAGCTACTTAAGAGGCTGAGGCAGAGAATTGCTAGAATCTGGGAGGCGGAAGTTGAAGTGAGCCATGATTACGCCACTGCTCTCCAGCCTGGGAGACAGAGCCAGACTCTGTCTCCAAAAATAATTAATAATAATAAAAAAAGCACCAGTTTCATGCTCAACAGGGAAATACTAAAGTCAGGAATAAGATAAAGATTCCAGCCATCATCCATACTAGGTAACCTTTTATTATGGTATTAGTCATTAAAAGCAGATAGATGTTAGAGGTATAAGAATTGAAAGAAGGCAAAATGATGACTATTTTCAGATGAGAATATTGTATACCTGGAAGATCCAAGAGATTCAACTGAAAAAGAAATGCTATAAATGATAAGAATTCAATAAGGTTGTGAGCACGCACTTTCTAAAATATTTCATCCTCTCCTGAATTTTGAAAAGGTTTTTGGTTAGATTTCCTTTGGTGCTTTCCAGAGATGTTAAATGCAAGCTACAGCTATAAAGATATATGTAAAAGCAGATTGAGGTATAGCCCTGGGCTCCCACCTCTTCTCTATGATCATCATCTCCATTCTGAGAATGAGAATATTTAAACACTAAGAGAGGATGAACATGTTGCCAATATTAACAGTCAGCTACTTTGTATGGCTTTACCACACTGGGTTTCAAATGGAAAGTGGACTAATCTGAGTACCGTGAAAAGGAAATAAGCACCTAGCTATGAAGGATGCAGGAACCACTAGCTGAAGAAAATGAATCTACTTAATTTGATTTCTTAGTTTCATCTCAAATTCCCTCACATTCTACATGAAATTAAGTAAAGTGGTTGTGACACTTCCTTCAAGAGTTCCCTTAAAAAGACTTCTAAAACAAAATCGTTTTTTCAATTATTTGCAGAATGCTTCATAGATCCCATAATTCTTGCTGAAGTTGCAAAAGCATACACCAAGATATATAGACAAATATCTGGGGTAAAGTTATATAAGCATTATAATAGGCATATATATCGCTGCTAATACAAGAAAATGCAATGTTGGTTGTGATAAAATTAGGTGCCATGAACAAGAGGTTCCTTATTTTCTCTGTATCAGTCCAAGGTAAATTAGGAAAGCAGACTGGATTAAAAGAACTCTTGCAGAAATTAAAATTTGTACAATTTTAGGGAAAATTAGGGAATTTTATTAAACAGAAATTATTAGGTTGTTTCTCATTCAGAAAGACATTTAAGAATGTATATTAAAGTTACTCAAAAGAACTTAGAGAAGAACTGAAATAACACATTCTTTAAGTTAAATATTTTTAAAAGTCTGATTCAAAAGTAGAGTCACCATCTACTTGAAATATATTATTATGCAGTAAGAATCAATGTGCCTTTCTTCACTGTGAATTTCTAACATTTAAATTTCTAGTTATGAATATGACCTCTTCTACTTTTTTAAAACATGTCACACTCAGAGACAAATCCAGGTTCTGGGAGGCCTCAAGCATATACAATTTTGAGTTCATCTTTGAGAAGAGGAGTGCAAAATTACAAACATACAAATGGGTTTGAAATTGAATATTAATGTAAAATAATAAAAGACATTCCAACGAATTTCTGTGGACTAACACAAGTCCCTTTTTTCTGAGACCTCTTTAAGCAATTTACAAGTACTTCTTAGACAGCAATGCTTTCTGGTTGCTGCCTGATTTATCCTACCTGAACACTATATAAATCTTAGCAAATCCCAGCACTCACAGAGGCAGAAGCAATTAGGGATACTGAAGCTTAAGCTTCATCAGGCTCATGGTAAATTTACCTCTGGTTCCATTCTAAGCCACTCCAGGTCATATCAAACTAACAAAGCACAGCAAATTCAGTCCTTATTGCATTTCCATGTTTTCCAAGTATTATGCATTGAGACCAAGTTTAAAATAAATTGATAGCTCCCCTTTTAGTTACGTAGTCCTCTTAGAAAAGTGGTTTTCAGCATTAACACATCAGCATGATCCCAGGTAGTTTAAAATACCAGTGCCTAGATCTCACTCTAAGAGATCCTGATTTAATTTGTCCTTACTAAGCATCCATGTCTTTTAAAAGCTCTTAAGTTAATTCTAATGTGTAGCGAGTCAAGAATCATTGGCTTAAGGAGTTATAAGATTATAAAATATTTATCATACTTGGCCAATAAAATCTGCATTCTGGCTGGTAGTTAAAAATGTACAATACATTTATCTCTTTCAGATTCCTGAAAGTATTAAACCATATACAGATACTAAATGCCCACTTAACAATGCCTCAAAGAAAGGACAGAGAAGAATCACAAAAATAACTTAGAAAATGCTAACTTTTCTTTTTCCTAGGAAAAGAGGGATCAGACAAATAAGAAAGGATGTGATACATATTGATACATTTTTGTAGACTATAATAATAAGCCAAAGAAAAAATTAAAAATAAATGAAAAAGAAAAGCATCAAGCAAGGTAATTGTATATGAGTAGATGTTAAATATTCCTGGATGACTAAAAATTGCTAGTTGTAGCACATCTGTAGGTGGGGGCTTTTTTTTTAAGACATCAAATTAAAGATTCTGACGGTGTGATATGTTATGACATGATAAGTTCTGTCATTTTGATTTCCTATCTTCCTTCTCTGTTGTATTTAATAGAAAACATGAATTTTCCTGGACACTATTGAACCAATTATCATTCAGCCATTGTCTTCCAAGGGGAAGAAAGAATGGCAAAATAAATGAATAAACTGCTGATAGTTTAGAAAAGTAAATATTTTTCTTAAGATAAGAAAAATCCATTTGCCCTACTTTAAATAAAAATAGAAAGTGTCAGTTTGAAATTTAAAAAAAACCCTATATTTTGATATTCAATGTGAGCTAAATTCCCTTTAGCTCCAGAGCTGGCAATGGTTGAAAGCAAAAATTGTGTTTATACAGATGAAAATAAGTTGAGAGTTGGAAAAAATGACCTAATTTAGTTGTCTTCAAAATTTCTTTTTGCTCTGGAATTTTTCCTTTCAACAAAATCTTACCCAAAATCTGAATATGGAAACAGGAATAGCAGAGCTGGCCTGGGAGAGCAGGAACTCGGGGAAGTTCATATACAACTCTTGATGGGTTGGGATGAAAGTGCCTCATGACTTTCACCTTTCCAGTAACACTTGTAACACATTTTCAGAACCACGAGAGGAATGTGAAAAACAGTTTAAAACCACTAATCCAGGGAATTCAGATTTCAGATTCTGCTGCTAACAATATAGATTTATTTGTTTTTTAAGAGCAGATGATCTTTTCCACTAGTATCAATAGATATAAGCAAATAATGGTTTGTTTTCCATCCTGCTAATGTGCAGACTCTGTGGCTCTAAAGCCATTGAAATGTGGAATATAATTGAATTCATGCTACATTTACTGAAAAGAATTATACTAGAAGCTGCTGGTATCAAGAACTAAGTAAAATGAGAGCAGGTAAAAAAGGATAAATATCTTTTCATCAATTTTATTCATTAATTATTGTTTGGACATCTATGGTGTGCCAACATGATTCCAGGCACTTAGGAAACATACATGACCTCAACAGTCAAATTTGCAAGCCCTCTAGGGATCTCACATTGTAAAGTCATTGGCTCTTACTCTGAGTGAAATAATGATCTAAATGAAATATTTGAGTAGAGGAGTGATATGCTTTGACTTTTGTATTACAAAGATTATTCTAGCTGCTGTCCTGAGATTAGACTGGTTATTAGAAAGAGGGTTAAGCATAGAAGCAAGAGAACCACATTTAGAAGGCTATTTGTAATAATATGTGAGAAAGTGACAGTGATTTGGGCTAGAGAGGTGATGATACTTGGAAGTATTTTGGATTTTGAAAGTAGAAATAACAGAATTTGCTGGTCAATTGAATATTTGGATGGTATAAGAGAAAGGAGATTTCTTCGAGGTTTTGGATTAACTAAGATCAATTGAGCATCTTTGGGGAGGAATATCAGAAATTCAGTTTTAGACATGTTAGGTTGTGATATCAACTAATCATTCAAGTAGAAATGTTGAGTGAGTTGGAGTAATACATCAGCAGCTTAAGACATAGGTCTGGAATGGAGATATATATTTAGGAGTCAACTGGACAATATTTAAAGCCCTGAATCTCATAAGATCACAAAAAGTGTTAATATAAATAAAGAGAGGAGAATAAAAGAGAAAAACCTTGAGTCAGTATTAAGAAATTTTAAAAGTTTAATGGAAGAACTGGCATTTTCAATGGGTCTTAAATGTTGGTTAAAGTTTTTACAGGTAGTCACATCAAGACAAAAGCCTGTTTTTGATGATCTGGTTTCAAATAACTAATTATATAACTGATTGGGTGAGGGACTGCCTTTCTCATATTTTCACTGTTTAAGCATTGGCTTTGGAAATTCTCAAAAGGATGGCATTGACCCAGATCATGGTATTTTCAGTCAAGTAGTATAGGTCATCTATTGATTTAGCACTCTTTCTCTCTGTCTCTCCCTCTGCCTCTCTCAGTCTCTCTGTCCCTCTCTCTCTCCCTCTCTCTCTGTGTATGTATGTATGTGTGTGTGTGCATATATATATATGTGTATATATGTATATATATGTGTATATATGTGTATATGTGTATATATGTGTATATATGTATATATATGTGTATATATGTATATATGTGTATATATGTATATATATGTGTATATATGTATATATATGTGTATATATGTATATATGTATATATATGTATATATATGTGTGTGTGTGTGTGTGTGTATATATATATATATATATATATGCTCAATTCAGGTTTTAGTTAGATTTTAGTCAAGAAGGAGTAATCTCTAAGCCAAAATTAATTTTTACCATATAGGAAGACACATTTCCAACTCCAAATTATCTAAGGCCAATTCAGATGCCTACTAGGATTTTAAGTTGCATTATCATAGTGCTCTAAAGTTGCAATACACATATAAAACTAATCTTTCTCTTTTTGTGAACTATTTGTTCCAACAAAACTGAATTCTCACTTCTCCAAATGCACCCATTGCTGGCCCCTGAATGTTTCTGTTCATGTTACTATTATCATGGATGATGCTTTCCTTTCTAGTTTCTCCATTTCCAAATTCTATTAACTTTTTTTTGCCATTGCTAATATTCTACTTACTTCCAGAATCCTTTACTGTTCCCTCACAAAGGAAATAAATGTCTCTCTCTTTTTTTTTCTTTTGAATGACTAGTCTTTATCTATGCTTTATTCATGGTATACATGAATGTCAATTTCATACAGGAACTTTTAATGCTAATGTCTAACCTACAAGAATGCCAGTATTTTGAGGAGAGGACATAAGAGTTAATAGAAATAAGCATAAACCCAGGCATATAGGAGCTACATCAAAAATATATTAAAGTAAAAATGACATTTTTCAGAATGTATTTGTGAATTAATATTTGGCCTTTCCTCATTAGCTGGGTCTTTGTGTCATTTACATGAGTTGTTTTTCACAGAAATTACAACTAGAATATAGATGCAATGGAGGATGAGGATTAGTTCATCAGGCTAATGATTTGACAGAGAAAAGATTGTTACAGTGGTTATTTTAATTGAAATATGAAGAAAAGGACAATCATGGGCAGTGGAGTGAATCCTGTTTCACTGAACACTTACTGCAAGGTGTCTAGTACTTTATAGCTGGTCCTCTTTAACCCTCAAACATATGTATAAGCTATGTGCTCAGTACTTTCATTTTGCAGATGAAAGAGATGAAATTCAAAGAGGTAAAATGACCTTCCAAAAGTCATACAATTAATGTCGTGCAGGGACTTAGCTCCTCTGATGCTCAAATCTATGCCTTTTCCTTTTGCATCACAATGCCTCCCTTCATCTTTGGCTTTTATTTCCAAATTATAAATTCAATAAAAATATTTTGAAGGTTTCTTATATTTAAATGCAATTTTATGGAAAATTCAAAGTCAGGCAACTCTGCAGTACAAGGTCTAGAACAACTGAAGGTGATCTGAGAGCCTTTTGAGAAGGACACCGAAGGCATCAGGTCAGAAAGCAAAAGAGCAAGACGCCGTGGTACCTGGAAAGCCTGAATAATTATTTAAATAAGCCCTGCTTCTCTGCTCAAAAAAGTCACTATAGCATGGAAAAAATTACTTGTAGTCAGAAGTAATAAAATGGTCCTTCAGCAGTTGACTTGTTTTTCACACTCCTTTCTAGGAAATATCTCTAGAAGCACCAGAGTTGTTTTGATTTTAAATGTGTTTATTTTAATAAAGCTACTTTTAAAATAATCTTGCAGAACAGTCAGCTCTGAAAGATAGAGCCTGCTCTGTCAGAGCCCTGAGATTCAAAACAAAGCCTAGCAGTAAATTGATAATTCAGAGAAGGGATAAAAATAGAACCTTAGATCCCTCCTGGGCATTAGTACCATATTTTTTTTCGCTAAAGAAGAAAGAAACTTCTGTTACTTCATAGTCTCTCCATCAGCAGCTGAGATCAAAGGAAATTTTTTTTTAAGTTAGCATGGGAGATGTAGTGAGAAATTTAGCTGTTGTTTGCTTTCAATTGGTTGAGGGCTCAGGCCAATATGAGATATTGAGAGTAGGAGAAATTTCCTTTTTCTGAAAACTCAAACTAGAGAAGTAAGTCATTATTTTACTAAATGCATTAAAGGCATACTGTGTGCTGAGCCCTGTAGTAGATAAATGGGACACAGAGATAAAGGCAACAGCCCCCATCCTCAATGGGGTCAGTCTAAGTGAGACAGAGATAAAAGTAAAGGTGGGGGTAGGGAGAAAGTTGACTAGAGTTGAATTAAACTGTCCAGGTTATATAATACAAGGCTAACATATTGTATGAAAAGAAACACTTAACACAATCTTGAAGGACAAGGACGCCACTAAATGCTTAAGATATGTTTACAAAAGAAACTATTTAGCTGTCAGGATTTCACACTTGAAGGAGTTAATGCTGGATCTGCTATCTTGAAGCATCTTAGAGACCAGGGGATCTCATGCTAAACTGGAATAGAATCACAGATGCTGTATTAGTCCATTCTCATGCTGCTAATAAAGACATACCATAAACTAGGTAATTTATAAAGGAAAGAGTTTAACTGACTCACAGTTCAGCATGGCTGGGGAGGCCTCAGGAAACTTACAGTCATGGCGGAAGGGGAAGCAAAGATATCTTTCTTTATGTGATGGGAGCAGGCAGAAGTGCAGAGCAAAGAGGGAAAAGCCCCTTATAAAACCGTCAGATCCCTTGAGAACTCACTCACTATCATGAGAACAGCAGCATGGAGGTAACCTTCCCCATAATTCAATTACCTTCCACTAAGCCTCTCCCATGACACATGGGGATTACGGGAACTACAATTCACGATGAGAGTTGAGTGCGGACACAGCCAAACCATATCAGATGGTAAAACACAAGCTCCATGGGTGTAGCAATTGCATCTGTATTTTAAAAAACTCTTCCAGATGATTATAATGTTCAGGTAGGATGGAAAATCATTGTTTAAGTCAGACAGAGGAAAGCCAGATGGAAATGATTTCCTGCAAAGAAGAGACAAGTACGTAGATAAAATACTTTATTTTAGTTACAGTTCTAGGGAAATTGGGAAAAAGACAAAAGGAAAAGGAAAAATAGAAGAGGGTGAGGAAAGACAAAGAGAAAACATGAATGCATATTCTTACTCCTGAGACAATGGCAAGATTGCTGCTGCCTCTTTCTCTTTTTGAAGCTTTATCTCACCAAACAGATTACAATATCAGTTTACAGTTAAACCCAAGTTTATTCCACATGCCCACCTCTTCTAGTTGTAAGAAATACAATCTATCTCTCTTAACTTTCCTTCACAGTAGGGATTTACCATAGATTTGTTTTTGTATTCCTTCCAGCCATTCCTCTCTCTCATCCCAACTCCCTGGGCATCAACATAGCAATTGGAACTCATACAGTCCTCTCTCAAATGTTGAACTTTTTGTTAAACACACACACACACTCTCTCTCTCTCTCTTACTGTCTATTTATAGAAAGAGAGAGAGCAAGTAGCCACTTATTATGTACCATGCCTTAACATTGTGAGAAGAGGTTATGCATGCATTAGATGAACAAAAAGGGCATAAACCAAATCCCCAGTAACTGTGAATAGGACCTTATTTGGAAATAAGGTATTTGCAGGTATAATCACATTAAGCTGAAGTCCTTAGGTTGGGCCCTGATCAATTATGACTGGTGTCTTTAAAAAAAAAGGAAAATCAGAGACAGACACACACAGGAGAGTGTCATGTGACTACAGAGGCAGGCAACAAAGTGCTATTCTGGCAAGTCAAGAAACATCTGAGTTCTACCAGAAGCTGGAAGAGGCAAAGAAGGGTCCTCTCCTGGAAGCTTTGGAAGAAGTGTGGCTCAGCCCTCAGCTTGATTTAGGACTTCCAGACTTGAGAGCTGTGAGAGAATAAATTTCTGTTAAGTCACCAAGTTTCTTATACTTAACAATAACCTTAGGAAACTAATACACTTACCTTTCACCTGGTGGGAAATGAATATCATCTACCTTATTATATGGTGGATGAAATTCATGGAGTTCTATACAAAGGAGGAATAAAACAGATAAATAGTTTTTTTTTCTTTTATAACCCATCCTGTGGAGACACAATCAAATGATCAATCGCATAATGTAAGATATTGGTTAAGCGGGAACTTACAAAGGTATCACGGGAGCACATAATGGTGATTTCAAATTCATTTGGTGGGGAAAGCAAGTAAAGTCTTCTGTGAGGAAGAGCTATTTAAGATGAAAGATGAAAAGAAATCAGCCAGAGCAAGCAGAAGAGGGAATGTTTCAAAGAAAACAGAAATGTGTGCATGGGTTTAGACTTGAGATATTGACAGTATAATTGAGGAGGACACAAATGTGGTTGTAGGCTGAAGTCTCTTCACAAGGGTAAAGGATATAATTTACTCACCGTGATTTTGGCCATTGTTTTTTGTTCCTTGACTTCTCCTTGAAATTCTTTTTGCATCTCAACTAAGACCAGAAGTTCCTTGTCTTTCATTAGCTTCGTTTCTTTTGCAAACTCAGATCCAGGATTCAAGTCCTGTGAATGGATTCTAAAAGACTCTGGTATTAAATATAACCATAGTTTGAAAGGGGAACATGAGACTTTTTAGCTCCTGCATTTAGTTTGCCATCTTGGGGTATGTTTATAAAAGGCTGGGGGAGGACATAGATAAGACATCTGGAGAAGGCTCAAGACAACTTTTCTCAAATTACAACTTGAGGAAAAATACGAGAGATATTCAAATAGTCTATAATCAAAGGTATCATGTTCAAATAAGTTTGTTGAATGACAAATTCTAAAAATAACAGGGTTTTTTGTTTGTTGTGCAGTAAGAATTCTCAGAGATTTTGACCACTTAAATAAATTGTGAATCTCCAAGATAAAATTATGGTAAACAGTACTTCCCATTTTTTGTGCTTTTTGTTTGTTTTCTAAAAAACATTTTTCTGGGTGGAGCAGATATTTGTTGCTTACTCACTTGCTCATTTTTATGTTTAAAAAAGATAATTTGGTGTAAATCTATATGTGGATTAAAGATCTTCCTCACATCATAGAAGCCAAAAATACCTGACATATTTTTTTTTTTCCTCAAGAAAAAGCAGTTGGATTTTGGTGAAGTGACTTAAGCTTGGCCAATAGGATTCTCCTACAAGAAACTCTGAATCGGGAACCAATGATAAAAGAAAGCAAGCAGGACAATATAGAATTTTCCTCTGCAGTGCTGACAACATCTGATGACCACTGAGTGGTAGTAGTGGTAGTTAGTATCCAGTGGCAGGCAGTAGCTTCCCACTCACAAGGCTGTTTGGCAGTGACCTTATAGTGCTTCTAGCCACTATTGGATCTGGCCATTAGCCAAGGCAGAACCTCAGCCCACTGTCAACTTAGGTGCTAATGACTGTCCCTCAATACTTTCCTCTTTTCCTTTATATAGTCAATTTCTGTTGATTACAATCAAAAATATGTTCAGAGAGCATGTCAAACAGCAGTACTGCAAGGAACATATTTGGGGAGAAAATAGTTTAGGAATACATGTATATATTTCAATTAATACCAATGGCCACGTCCTTTCTACTATCTCTCACCAAGGCCCAGATTCTTTCCATAAGCAGTCTCTTTGTCTGTTTCCTGGTGGTTTAAGGAAGGAGGATCTACATCACACATTCCTGAAGGCAGCTCTCACAACTTTCTATAGCATGTCTGTTTCAGGCCAACAAACTTTAATCATAGAGCAATTCTAACCTTTCCCCCTATGCTTCACCTGTTCTTATATTGGCTTTATTGAGAAATAATCAATTTCTCTGTGACATAGAATGTTATTCTTACTTCTGTTACATAAAAAAATACAGTAGGGTATTGGCTATAGAGTTGGTGAGACTCAGGATGGAATCCTACTTTGACATGTACTCATTATGTGAAAAACAAGAGTAAATGTCAGACCAATGTTCTTCAAAATGTGTTTCTTTTCATTGCTTCCATGATCCAGTTCATGGTAAATTATCTTATCTTCAGCTCAGACATGGGGAGTATTGCATCCAAGTTCTCCAAGTGTTTGGGTATGGGGTTTAGCATTTCTGTTACTTAATATAAATATTGCTTTAGGTTAAATTATTTAACTTCCATAAGATTCAGGGACTCACATGTAACATGAAATGCTGCAGTGAGGATTCTGTTGCAAATGCCAAAGACCTGGCCTACACTGGCTTAATCGGACTTTCTAAAAAATCTTACATAACTGAACAGATCAAAGATAGACATTGAATTCAGATGAGGCTTGATCCAGGATTCAAACAACATTGCTTGGATCCAATTTCTCTCTTTACTTTGTAGCTTCACTTTACCCTTTTCTGACTAATTTTAAGCAGTTTATTCTCTTAGTTAATCAACCCAAACCAGCAATTCTTAAGTGTATATCTCAGTTCAGGCACAGAGGAAAATAGGAGTGCTTCCTCCTGAGAAGTTTCAGGGAAAATACCTTCATCATCCGTATTGTTTATGATCTGCTGATTGGCTCAGACTTGTCTCATGCTTCACTTCTGCCATCCACCCACAGAAAGTTAAAGAACAAAGTGGAAAAGAGATAGCTTCCCAGAAGGAAACTGAGGTTTTTAAAACAGGGTCAGAATGAATGAATGTTAGCATGCAAAAATAGCAGAGAGCCACAATATCCTGGAATTTTCTATGGCTTATGTAAGACACTATGGCAAAATGATCAGCACATAGGTGAGCTGAACCATCTCAATACAATATTTGATATGGTTTGGATTCATGTCCCTGCCCAAGTCTAATGTCCAATTGTAATCCCCAATATTGGAGGAGGGGCCTGTTGTAAGGTGATTGGATCATGGGGGCGGACTTCTCCCTTGCTGTTCTCATGGTAGTGAGTAAGTTCTCATGAGAGCTGGTTGTTTAAAAGTGTGTAGCACTTTCTCCTTCTCTCTCTTCCTTCTTCTCTGGCCATGTAAGACATGCCTACTTCCCATTTGTGTTCTGCCATGACTGTAAGTTTCCTTAGGCCTCCCCAGCCATGTTTCCTGTACAGCCTGTGGAATTGTGAGTCAATTAAATCTCTTTTCTTTATAAATTATCCAGTCTGAGGTAGTTCTTTATAGCAATGTGAGAACAGACTAATACAATATTATTACTCTTTCAGTGCATAATGTTAACATGTATTCTATATTACAATACTAACCACTCATACCAAAGACAAGCTGTGCTAAAATTATGCCACAAAGCTAAAAGACTAACCCTTTCACATACCATGTGATCTGTGAAAAGGTAAAAAGTCTTCTGTGGTCATGAAGAGTAATCCATCTGATTCTTCTTTTTAACGTTTAGTTTTGTAGAATCATACTCTTTGTCTTCTCTCATGTGGCTAGCGTTAGTAAGAAGGGTCTAGGGATCTCCTACTTGGAGGTATCCACCATTCCATCCACCTTAGAATTCTATCTTGGAAACTAGAGAGGGGCCCAGAGGAAAGAGGTCTGAGTCAATCTGCTTGTCTATTTTACAAAAAATATTCCTGTGGGTTCCACATTATCTCTTCCAGTTGACTAGGAAACTATGCTAGGGTAGGTTGTCTAATATCAGTGACAAATATAGGGTGTTCATAGACCTGAAATATCTTCTGGGTCTCTCTTTGAGGTTTTCAACATTCAAGGATATGGCCATTTTTAAGAAATTTCAGATTCCAGTTATGTCCTTCCTGGGCATCTTCCCAACCACCTGAAAGGTTGACCCCTCCTCCTTCATGAGCAGAGACACAGAGACAGAAAGTGACTCTTTCTTTACATCCCCCAGGCTTTCCTCTTAACTCCCCTAGATACTCTGTGTTTCAGTTCTGAGCCAATTAAGTAAAGAGATCTTGGCAGTGTCTGTCTGATTCCAGCCTAGGAAATGAGGCAGGAAGAGGAGACAAGTCACATTGAATCATTTTGCCTGAGAAAATACAGCTGATCACACAGAGTTTGCTCACTGAACTGAGATTTTGCTACCACAAAGATCTTTGTAAGTCTATTAGTCAGCTTAAACTGCTACAATAGAACACCACAGACTAGGTGACTTTAACAACATAAATTAATTTTCTCTCAGGTCCGAAGGTTTCTGGGTCTTCATACAGCCTTTTTTTTTTCTGCACAAAAAGAGGAGAGAGAGAGAGAGAAAGAAAGAGAGAGTGAGCACTGTTATCTCTTCTGCTTATAAGGACATTAGTCCTATTGGAATAGAGCCCCATGCTTACGACCTCATTTAACTGTAGTTACCTCTTTAGGGATTTAACATATGAATTTTGGAAGAACACAATTCAGTTCATGACAGTAATTAACAAGCAAAGCCTTGAGGCCAGTCAAAATCTATTCTGGTTACATGTCATTCTTCTGTTTATCTTTGTGTGATGAAATGTGACCACTGATCAAGATGTTATAGAATCAGAAAAATATGACCTAAAGAAAATTTTGATACCTCTTCAAAAATTTATGGCAATTTATGACATTTCCCAGGAAAGGAGCCTTATAAAATACCTATTGATGATATATTCTTTGTGGAATAATTTTTCATCGGCTGATCCTATAGTCTTTCTTCACCAAGAGCCAAAAACTAGGAGCAATGCCATCACATCTATGAGATGCTTTCAACTCTTCTGTGTGGGGTCAATGCCAACATGGCTATGATATGCTTTAAATTCTGATTTCTGACTGGTACTTTTTAATACTGAAGTCTTTATTAAATCAGTGCCATCTTTCTCTTCCCTTCACTTGCCTCTCACCTTCCCTCCCTCCTCCTCTCTCAATACCTTCTCTATAAGGCCATCATATTTTTCTTTTACTCAATTAAAATGAATGCATTCTAAATTAATTATTATCTTTTTCATTTTAATTACATAATTACTTTTACTTTTAGATTTACTACTTTGTTTACAGATACAATCTGCATGCTTGTGGTTAATTTAGGAATGAGTATTTAGTAGGAAGCTAGCAGGGGCTCCTATGGGAGATCAGCCAGCCTTTTCATTGTGATAGTAGGCTCCAGAAAACAGCAAACAACTATACCATTGGAAAGATCTTTATTCTTAAAACATAACCAAAAATTCAACAAGTCCTGATAACCATCTGACTTTATTTCTCAAGATTTTTATTATTATTCAAATAAGAAAGAAAATTAGACTTTTTGAGATCCTACTATGTGCCAGGTGCTAAAAATACAATAGGACAAGACATAGTCCCTCGCAAAAAAGGATTATCACAATCTACTGGGGGAGAGGAGCATAAAGGTATTGGCTGTCAGGTACTAGATGGGGTAAAAACATGGTAGGAATACCGGAGATCTGAGTATAGATATTGAAGGGGTAGAAGGAAACTTTCAGAAAGATACAATACCTTTTTCTAAAAATACTCATGTAAGCAAAGAATACAGCATACATTCAATAAATATTTGTTCAATTAATTAATTATAGTAGGTTCAGATATTTCAGTAGAATATAACAAAGATTTAAAAAATCATATGCAGTCCTAAAACACTAAAAGTTTAATGTTTTAGTGTATTTCCTTAATTTTTTCCCAAATACCTCAGTGGGTATGTTTATATACTTTTTAAAATTATGTAAGTGAGCCCTTTACATATATATATGTAATATATTTGTAAATACTGATTTTATTTACCATTTTGTCAGAGCTTTTTACTGTTTCATTAAGTAATCTTCAAAAACATTCTTGATATTTGTTAAATGTACCATTATATCCAATAGTTTCTGACTAACACAACAATGATTTCATAGTATTATTTATGGGTGGTGTATTGCCTATTCTCACACTATTATAAAGACATACCTGAGACTGGGTAATTAATAAAGAAAAGAGGTTTACTTGGCTCATGGTTCTACTGCTGGCCGTACAGGCTTCTGCTTCTAGGGAGACCTCAGGAAACTTACCATCATGGCAGAAGCCAAAGGGGAAGTAGGCATGGTCTTCACATAGCCAGCAAGAGGAAGAGAGAGTGAAGGAGAAAGTGCTACACACTTTCAATCAACCGAATTTCATGAGCACTCACTCGCTATCACGAGAACAGCAAGAGGGATATCCGCCACCATGATCAAATCACCTCCCACCAGGTCCTTCCCCGAACTTTCGGGATTACAATTGAACATAAAATTTGGGTGGGGACACAGAGGAAACCGTATCAGCTACCATATTCCCATCTGGAGAGGTGAAGTGACTTCCCCAAGCTGATGCAGCAAATGATGAAGGCAGGATTGCCTGATGCCTTTGTCCTTAAGGACATATGTGTCTCTGTGTCCCAAAGGACATGCCAGTTACTTTCCACTACATCTTTTAAGTCTTTATTTTGAAAATAAGTTTCAAAAGTGTGCTGGAAGGCTTTCTGTCAACCTATGATGAATTTTGCCCTGCTGCCTGACTTTCAATATTTTGAAATATTTAAATATTTCAAGTATTTTGCTTGGAATTTGCTGGCATTTCCCTTTGAAAGCAAGCAAGCTTGGGGTATGAGAATACAGGATTCATTTGCCTTATTTTGAATCTTGGCTTTTCCACTTACTACCTGTGCCATCTTGGACAAGTTATTATACTTTTCTATATCTCCAATTCCTCAGATTTAAAATAAGAACAATAGTTCCTAATTCATATGGCTGTTATGAGAATCAAATGAATTTATTTATATTATTTTTCTATTACTGTGTAACAAATTACCAAATATTTAAAAAATTTAGAATCTTCAAACCACACGCAGTTATTTTCTCAACATTTCTGTGGGTCAGAGGCATGGCATGGCATAATTCAGTTCTATCATTTGGGTATTATCCCAAGGCTGAGATCAAACCACAGTCCAGGCTGAGCACTTTGCTAGAGGCTCCAGGGAAAAATCTGCTTCTGAGTTCATTCTTGCTGGCAGAATTCAGCTTCTTGTGGTTATAATACTGAGATTCCTGTTTCCTTTTTGGCTTGCTGCTGGGGGTCACTCTCACCTCCTAGAGGCCACCTATATTCCTTGATGCACTGCCTGCTCCATCTTTAAACCAATGATGATATATCAAGTAATTTGTATGCCTCAAATCTTTGACTTCCTTCAGTTACTGGCCAGATAAAAAATTCCTCTTTTAAAGGGTTCAGGTGATTTCGTCAGGTCCACCCAGAAAATCTCCTTACCATACACTCAGTGCCATACTGTAAAATATAACCTACTCACAAGTATAAAATCCATCAAATTCATTTCACAATTCATGCCCTTATGCAGGATATGTATGCTAGCAGGTGCAAAATCTTGGAGAATATATTAGAATTCTGCCTACTGTATCGTGTTTGTGAAGCACTTAGAAAATTTGCCACTCACTTAAGTCCTTAATAGCTGTTGGATATTGTTATTTTATACCTTAGGAACTAATATATAGCATTCTTCAATATGTAGAATCATTAATATTTAGAATTGATAATATATGGTAAAATTAAAACCTGCACACATATTTTAATTTTCTTAGGAAAAAGTTTGAATGAAGACTAAAACAATTGAGCTTCAGCAAAGCATAAGTAAGATATTGTCTGAAAGGCTACTTTATATAACAGAATCTAGAGCTGTTTGGGTTCTCTCAACCATGTGCATCTTCTGCCTTCTTCTGGTCCTTTGGAGCATGGCAGGTGAATTATTTTCTTTAACAAGGGAGAAAACTAAAAACAGGCCATTTTTCTGTATGAATATCACAGACTCTTTGTTGATCTTAATTTTTGAGTATTCAGTTCAAAATTTTCAGCATTAATTGCCACATGCATTTTAGTTAATGTTTTCAAGTAAGTAGCAAGAGGATATTCATTACGCACATGTTATTGTCTTGAATGTCCTTCAGCCACAGGCCCCTTAATTACAGGTCTGATTTGTAGCTGCTGCTATGGGGCCTATTTTAAGGCACATAGGTTGTGTAAGCAAACCAGACTAAAATGAGTCCATCAAAATAGTGGGACCATCAGTCTACCAGAGTGTCATGAGTCTCCAAAAAGGTTACAGAAAGTTAAATACTTTTTGAGACTTTCAGAAACTTCCTGTGACGAAATAAGTTCTCACTGTTTCCATTTACAACTGTTCCTGAAGTGATATTTTCTCAACGATTTTGTTGGAATTAGGTAGATTTGGACAGCTGTTTCCATAACTGTTTCAGTGTCACCACCTTCATGACAGTTCTACTCAATATATTTATCTGTATTGTGGTCATTTGTGTATGTTTCATTGCCCGTTTTCTCATTTTCAAATTGAAATTCCTTAGGCCTGGCTCAACAACTACATTTCCCTCATAGCTTCAGGACAATCAGTCTGTGAGGAAGTACCTGGTTAGTATTTCTTAAAACTGTTAATGTGATGCTTTAAAAGGGAAAAAAATATAAAAAAGGGTTTGTTGTGGATTCTTCTATAATTACAGAATGATAAAGTAAGGAGAGAAAGTTAGAGTCTCAACTTCTTATCAGAAATAAGAAAACCAAGTATCAAAAATTAGGATGCTATGCCTCAGATCACATAGCATCCAGGATATTTCTCCCTATTAACTAATTTCCCTGGATTATAGTGAGCAGTTTTTTTTTTATTTTATTTTATTTTTATTTTTTCATTTGCTTTGTTTGTGAGTACTTCACAAACAAAGATTATACTCTGGGGCTGTATCTTTACAGGTTCCCATTCATTGTATGGTCCTGTTCATATATTGGAGCATTTGCTCCAGAGAATTAAAAAAAAAAAAAATTCAAGGCAGATAATGCCAGCTTGCTTATGAACTAGTTTGATAACTAGTGTATTAGTCCGTTTTCACGCTGCTGATAAAGACATACCCAAGACTAGACAATTTATAAAAGAAAGAGGTTGAATTGGACTTACAGTTCCACTTGGCTGGGGAAGCCTCACAATCATGGTAGAAAGCAAGCCCCATCTTACATGGATGGCAGCAGGCAAAGAGAGAATGAGGAAGACACAAAAGTGGAAACCCCTGATAAAACCATCAGATCACATTATTCACTACCATGAGAACAATATGGTGGAAACTGCTCCCATGATTCAATTATCTCCCACTGGGTCCCTCCCACAACACGTGGGAATTATGGGAGTACAATTCAAGATGAGAATTGGGTGGTGACACATAGCCGAACCATATCATTCCACCCCTGGCCCCTGCCAAATCTCATGTCCTCACATTTCAAAACCAGTTATGTCTTCCCAACAGTCCCCCAAAGTCTAGACTAATTTCAACATTAACTCAAAAGTCCACAGTCCAAAGTTTCATCTGAGACAAGGCAAGTTCCTTCTGCCTATGGGCCTGTAAAATCAAAAGCAAAGTAGGTATTTCCTAGATACAATGGGGGAACAGACATTGGGCAAATACAACCATTCCAAACTGAAGAAATTGGCCAAAACAAAGGGGCTACAGGGCCCATGCAAGTCCAAAATCCAGCAGGGAAGTCAAATCTTAAAGCTCCAAAATGATCTCCTTTGACTTTGTCTCATATTCAGGTCACGCTGATGCAAATGTTGGGTTCCCATGGTCTTGGGCAGCTCCGCCTTTGTGGCTTTGCAGGGTAAGCCTTCCTCCTGTCTGCTTTCATGGGCTGGCGTTGAGTGTCTGCAGCTTTTCCAGGCATAGAGTGCAGGCTGTCAGTAGATCTACCATTCTGGGGTCTGGAGGACAGTGGCCCTCTTCTCATAGCTCCGCAGGTCAGTGCCTCAGTAGGGATTCTGTATGCGAGCTCCAACTCCACATTTCCCTTCTGCTCTGCCCTAACAGAGGTTCTGCATGAGAACCCCACCCCTGCAGCAAACTTCTGAAATCTAGGTGGATGTTCCTAAATCTCAATTCTCAACTATGGGTCTGTGCACCCACAGGCTCAATACCATGTGGAGGCTGCCAAGGCTTGGGGCTTGCACCATCTGAAGCCATGGCCCAAGCTCTACACTGGCCCCTTTCAGCCATGGCTGGAGTGACTGGGACACAGCAGACCAAGTGCCTATGCTGCACACAGCTCAGGGAACCTGGGCCTGGCCCCGCAAAATCACTTTTTCCTCCTAGGCTTGTGATGGGAGGGGCTGCCGTGAAGGCCTCTGACATGCCCTGGAGAAGTCTTCCCCATTGTCTTGGGGATTAACATTTGTCTCCTCATTACCTATGCAAATTTCTGCAGCCCACTTGAATTTCTCCTCAGAAAATGGGATTTTCTTTTTTATCACGTTGTCAGGCTGCAAATTTTTCAAACTTTTATGCTCTGTTTCCTCTTTAAAACTGAATGCTTTCAACAGCACCCGAGTCACCCCTGGAATGCTTTGCTGCTTAGAAATTTCTTCTGTCAGATACCCTAAATCATTCCTCTCAAGTTCAAAGTTCCACAAGTCTTTAGGGCAGGAGCAAAATGCTGCCAGTCTCTTTGCTAAAACATAACAGGGGTCACCTTTGCTCCAGTTCCCAACAAGTTCCTCTTCTCCACCGAAGACCTGAACATTATTGTCTGTGTCGCTATCAGCATTTTGGGCAAAGCCATTCAACAAGTCTCTAGGAAGTTCCAAACTTTCCCACATCTCCCTGTCTTCTTCTGAGCCCTCCAAACTGCTCCACCCTCTGACTGTTATTCAGTTCCAAAGTCACCTTCACATTTTCAGGTGTCTTTTCACCAACGCCCCACTCTACTGGTACCAATATACTATATTAGTCCATTTTCACACTGCTGATAAAGACATACCCAAGACTAGACAATTTACAAAATAAAGAGGTTTAATTGGACTTACAGTTTCAGTTGGCTGGGGAAGCCTAAAAATCATGGTGGAGAGCAAGCCCCATCTTACATGGATGGCAGCAGGCAAAGAGAGAATAAGGAAGACACAAAAGTGGAAACCCCTGATAAAACCATCAGCTCTCATGAGACTTATTCACTACCACGGGAACAGTTTGGTGGAAACCGCCCCCAGGATTCAATTATCTCCCACCAGGTCCCTCCCACAACATGTGGGAATTATGGGAGTACAATTCAAGATGAGATTTGGGTGGTGACACATAGCTGAACCATATCAACTAGTATCACAACTGAAAAATTAACTTCCTATAGCAGGAACCCAGTAGATTTTAAAACTCTAAGAAA
The DNA here is from genome assembly GCF_029281585.2 of Gorilla gorilla gorilla. Classification (NCBI taxonomy): domain Eukaryota; kingdom Metazoa; phylum Chordata; class Mammalia; order Primates; family Hominidae; genus Gorilla; species Gorilla gorilla. The sequence continues at coordinate 35,815,809 of NC_073233.2, read as the reverse complement.
ATAGGTGTGTGTTCGGGGAGGAGGATCCACTTGAGCAGGAATACCCAACACAATCCCTTTCAAGGGACCTGAGTCTTCCCTCAGCAACTGCTATTTTGTAATGAGAATATTTTCTTTGATTTATTTTGTGCAACAGGAGACCCCTTAAGCAAATACCACATTGTAACAAATCTTCCTTTCTTAAGTTCACAGATTGTCTCCAACAGTGATATGCATATTCAGTGAAAAGGCCAGTGTAAATTCCTTAGAGTATAAGCAGGTTGTAGTTAAATGCCAATTCTGTTTTAAATACAAAAACACTCACATAGACCAATGGAACAGAATAAAGAACCCAGAAATAAACCTGCCTACCTACGATCATCAGATCTTTGACAAAATCAACAAAAATAAGCAATGGGGAAAGAACTCCCTATTCAATAAATGGTGCTAGGATAACTGGCTAGCCATATGCAGAAGAATGAACCTGAACTCCTACCTCTCACCATATGCAAACATTATCTTAAGATGGCTTAAAGATTTAAATGCAGGACTTCAAACTATAAAATAGTCCTAGAATAAAATCTAGCAAATACCCTTCTTGACGTTAACTCTGGCAAATAATTTATAGCTAAGTCCCCAAAAGCAAATTGCAACAAAAGCAAAAACTGACAAGTGGGACTAAAACTAAAGAGCTTCTACATGGCAAAAGAAATTACCAACAGAGGAAACTGGCAATGTACTGAATGGGAGAAAAGATTCACAAATGATGCCTCTGGCAAAGGCCTAATACCCGGAATCTTAAAGAAACAAGCAAAAAACAAATAATCCAATTAAAAAATAGGCAAAGGACATGAGCAGGCATTTCTCAAAGAAGAACATGCAAGGAGCAAATAAGCATATGAAAAAATGCTCAACACCAATATTAATCAAGAAATTCAAATCAAAACCACAATGAGATACTAGCTTATACCCATCAGAATGGTTATTATCAAAATGTCAAAAAATAATAGGTGCTGGCAAGGTTGGAAAAAGAAAAAAGCTGATTTAGTTTGGATATTTGTCCCTGCCCAAATCTCATGTTGAATAGTAATCCCCAATGCTGGAGGTGGGGCCTGGTGTGAGGTGTTTGAGTTGTGGGGGCAGATCCCTCATGACTTGGTGCTGTTTTCTCAATAGTGAGTTCTCAGGAGATCTGGCCATTTAAAAGTATGTGGCTTCTCCTCCCCACCCTCTCATTTGCTCTTGCTTTTGCCATGTGACATGCTTGTTCCCCCATGCCTTCTACTATGACTGAAAGTTGACTGAGGCTTCACCAGATGCATGGCAGATGCCAGCACCATGCTTCCTATAAAGCCTGCAGAACCAGGAGCTAATTAAACCCCTTTTCTTTATATTTACCCAGCCCCTAGTATTTCTTTATAGCAATGCAAGAAGAATTTGATATAGAAAATTGGTACTGAGGAGTGGGGCATTGTAAAGATACCTGAAAATGTGGAAGTGGCTTTGGAACTGAGTACCAGGTAGAGGTTGCAAGAGTTTGGAGGGCTCAGAAGACAGAAAAATAGAGGAAAGTTTGGAATTTCTTAGGAACTGGTTAATTGGTTGTGACCAAATTCTCACAGTGATATGGACAGCAAAGTCCAGACTGCCAAGGTCTCAGATGCAAATGAAGAACTTACTGCGAACTGGAGCAAAAGTCATGAGTGTCAAGCCTTAGTAAACAGCTTGGCTGCATTCTCTCCATACCCTGGGGATGTGTGGATGTTTGAACTTCAAAGTGATGGTTTAGACTATCTGACAGAATAAATTTCTAATCAGCAATGCATTGAATTGGCTACTTCTAACAACCTAAGCTCAGATATGGGAGCAAAGAAATGATTTAAAGTTTGAATTTATATTTATACAGCATGCACAGCATAATAGTTTGGAAAATTTGCAGACTGGCTCTGTGGCAGAAAAAGTAAAAGCTTTTTTAGAAGCAGAAATTGGCAGGTTGTGAAGCATCAAGGCCTTGAAGGCATTTCAGAGACATTCATAGTAGCCCTTCCCATTATGGGCCTGGAGGCCTAGGAGGGAAGAATGGTTTCATGGGCCTAGCCCAGGGCCCCACTGCCCTGCACAGCCTTGAGAAACTGCTTCCTGAATTCAGACCACTACAGCTTCAGCTGGGGCTCAAAGGGGCCCAGATGCAACTTGAGCTGCCACTTTGGATGATGCAAGCCATAAGCCTTGGTGGCTTCCACATGGTGTGAGGCCTGCAGGCACACAAAATGCAAGACTGAATGAAGCTTGGCAGCCTCTGCTTAGATTTCAGAGGATGTATGAGAAAGCCTGGGTTTCCATGCAAAAACCTGCTGCAGGAATAAGCCCTCACAGAAAACCTCTACTAGGGCAGAGCAGAGAGGAAATGTGGGGTTGGAGGCCCCATACAGAGTGCCCAGTGGAGAACTGCCTAATGGAGCTATGAGAAGGGGACCACTGTCCTACAGATGGAAGAATGGTAGATTCACTGGCAGCTTGCAGCCTGTGCCTGGAAAAGCCACAGACACTCAACAACCTATGAGAGCAGCCACTGGGACTGAAACCTACAAAGCCACAAGAGTGGAGCTGCCCAAGGCCTTGGGAGGCCACCTCTTGCACCAGTGTGCCCTGGATATGGAAAATAGAGTCAAAGGAGATTATTTTGGAGTTTTAAGATTTAAGGACTACTCTGCTGGGTTTTGAAATTGCATGGGACCTGTAGCCCCTTTCTTTTGACCATTTGTTTTTTCGGAATGGGTATGTTTGCCCAATGCAGATACCAACATTATATTTTGGAGGTAAATAACTTGCTTTTAATTTTACAGGCTTGTAGGTGGAAGAGACTTGCCTTGTCTCAGATGTGACCTTGGACTTTTAATGCTGGAACGAGTTAAGACTTTGGGAGACTGTTGGGAAGGCATGATTGTATTTTGCAATGTGAGGAGAACATGAGATTTCGGAGGGGCCAGGGGCAGAATGATACAGTTTGGATATTTGTCCCTGTTCAAATCTCATGTTTAATTGTAATCCCCAGTGCGGGAGGTGAGGCCTTGTGGGAGACGTTTGTGTCGTGGGGGCAGATCTCTCATGGTAGATTAGTCTGTTCTCATACTGCTAATAAAGACATACCCAAGATCGGGTAATTTTTAAAGAAAAGAGGTTTAATTGACTCACAGTTCCAAGTGGCTAGGGAGGCCTCACAATCATGGCAGAAGGCAAAGGAGGAGCAAAGTCACGTCTTGCCTGGTGACAGGCAAGAGAGAGCATGTGCAGGGGAACTCCCCTTATAAAACCATCAGGTCTCATGAGACTTATTCACTATCACGAGAACAGCATGGGAAAGACCTGCCCCCATGATTCAATTGCTGCCCACCAGGTCCCTCCCATGACACGTGGGAATTATGGGAGCTACAATTCAAAATGAGATTTGGGTGGGGACACAGCCAAACTATATCACATGGTTTGGCACTATCTTCATGATAGTGAGTTCTTGCAAGATCTGATTGTTTAAAGGTGTTAGCAGCAGCCCCCACACCACCCACTCTCCTGTTTGCTCCTGCTTTCACCGTGCGATGTGCCTGTTATCCCTTTGCCTTCTGCCATAATTGAATGCTGCCTGAGGCTTTACCAGAAGCCAAGCCAAAACCATGCATTTTGTAAATCCTGCAGAATCATGAGCCAATTAAACATCTTTTCTTTATAAATTACCCAGCCTCAGGTATTTATTTATAGCAATGCAAGAAGGAAATAATCAGGAATGTTTATACACTGTTGCTGGGAATGCAAACTAGTTAAGACATTGTAGAAAGCAGTTTTGAGATTTCTCAAAGAACTCAGAACTACCATTCAACCTAGCAATTCCACTACTAGGTATATACGCAGAGGAAAATAATTCATTCTATCAAAAAGACACATGTACTTGTATGTTCATTGCAGTGCTATTCACAATAGCAAAGACATGGAATCGATCTAGGTGCCCCTCAACAGTGGACTGGATAAAGGAAATATGGTACATATACCATGGAATACTATGCAACCATAAAAACAAATGAAGTGCTTTTCAGCAACATGGATGGAGCTGGAGACCGTTATCCTAAGTAAACTAATGCAAGAACAGAAAATCAAACACTGCATGTACTCACTTTAAGTGAGAGTTAAATATTTAATACACATAGACATAAACATGGGAACAACAGACATTGGAGACTACTAGACAGGGCAGAGATGATGCAGGGCAAGGGCTGAAAAGCCACCTATTGGGTACTGTGCTCATTACCTCCATGACAGGATCATTTGTACCCCAAACCTTAGCATTACACAATATACCTATGTAAGAAATCTGTATATGTACCCTTTAATTTATAATAAAAGGTGAAATTATTAAAAAATACATACATACATACATACATTTATAATAACATTTGTGTGGAAGGTGGCATTTTAATTCCTCATAATATTTTATCCTCTGATGTTACATCTATGAATATACTCTGTTGCATGTCAACAGGAATTTTAAGGTTGCTAATTGGCTGATCTTAAAATAGAGAGGTTATTCACTGTTATCCAGTTGGACCTGATGTAATCAAATAGACCCTTAAAAGTGGAAGAGAGAGGCAGAAGAGAAAGAGTGATGAAATGGAAAAAGGGCAAAAGATTCAAAGTATGAGAGGGACTCGTCCCACCATTGCTGGCTTTGAAGTAAAAGAGGGCAAAAATCAAGGAAGGCAGGCAGCTTCTAGAAGCTGTCAATGATCCTTAGATGACAACTAGCATGGAAACAGATACCCTGTTTCTACAACTACATAGAACTGAATTATGCCAAATATGTGTGTGTGTGTGTGTGTGTGTGTGTGTGTGTGTGTGTGTGTGTATTAGAGACAGAGAGAGATTGAGAGTCTGTCTCTGTTGCTCTGATTGGAGTGCAGTGGCATGATCATGGCTCATTGTAACCTCTGCCTTCTGGGTTCAAGCAATCCTCCTGCCTCAGCCTCCCAAATAAAGTAGCTGGGACAACATGCATGTGGCACCACACCCAGCTAATTTTTAAATTTTTTGTAGAGATGAGGTCTCACTATATGCTCAGGCTGGTCTCAAACTCCTAGGATTGCCTTGGCCTATCAAAATGCTGAGATTACAGGCATGAGCCACTGTGCCCAGTCCAAATGATATAAATTATCCTGGAAATAGATTGTTCTCCAGAGCCTCCAAAGAGGAACACACCCCTGTAGACATTTTGATTTTGGTCCTTTGAAACTTAGAGAAAAAAGCTGAGCCTTCCAGACTCTGACCTAGAAAACTTCAGTGTTGATAAATGGCTGTTGTTTTAAGCTGCTAAATTTGTGGTAAATTGTTACACAGCAATATTAAGCTAATACAAATAGCTCTTAATGGTTTTTTAAGAGAATTGGTGGATTACTTTTGTCTAGGCACCCTAGTCCCTAAATGCTTTCTCCTTCTTGACAAGAATCAGTACTACACATAGCTGGCATTATAATAAAGAAAGCATGGTGATTTAATTTCTGGCAGATAGATTGAAACAACAGAAGACAAACTGGGTCCCTGACAGTTTTTTTCTACCTCTAAGAACTGCTAGTCAAAGTATAATTTATCCCCCAAGCAGATGAGGATGAGCCCAGTTTCTTAGGTGAAGAACAGATTGCCCATTTTATTTCCTCACGCCCCTTCTTTGTTCTCAGCTATTTCCTCACACCCCTTCTTCATTATCAGCATCTGCCAACCACTTTGTGTATTCATTCTAACACCTCATTCTCAATCTTGGCTAGGAATCTTCTCTTTCATCTCCCAGCGGGTCTAAAGAAGATGAGAGGAAGAATTTGGTCTTGCTCCTATTACACTCCATCTTGTGAGAATGTGTCACTGGGAAATAGCCCAGTTAGGCAGAGATTAAAAATACTGATTATAATCTGAATCCAGAAAATAGAAAGTAATGGGATGGATAGATTCAATAGGATGGCTATGGATATTAATTAGGATTAAATAGAGGATATACATGGTACACATATTTGTTCCATCATTTGAGCAGTCATATGAATTACATATTAATATATTTTTTGTTTTTAATATATTATTTATTTTAATTTTTATAACTAATATACTTAATTTTATTATAGTTTTAAATTTACAAAAAATTGGGCATTGGTACAGAGTACCATATATATCATGCCTCCCTCCCCACCAACACAGTTTCCCCTATTATTACATTCCCCTATTATTACTTACATTAGTGTGGAGTATTTGTTACAAATAATAAATCAATATTGATATATTATCATCAACTAAGCCCACAATTTAAGGTCTATTATTGTGCTCTACGGTTCTATATATTTTGACAAATGCACAATATTATCTATCCACCACTATAGTATCATATAGAACTATAATCTTTTACAGAATACAGTATCATATAAAATGATATCGTATAGTATCACACGCTTTGGATCCCGTATGATTCACTTATTCATCCCTTCTCTTCCTCTCACTGAAACCCGTAGAATCACCAATCCTTTAACTTTCTTTATAATTTTGCCTTTCCCAAAATGCCATGTAGCCTTTTCAGGTTGGCTTCTTCCTTAAATGGCAATATGCATTTAAGGGTCCTTCCTGTATTTTCACAGCTTAGTATTTCGTTTCTTTTTATCATTGGATAATATCCCATTGTATGGCCATATCACAGCTTGTTTATCCATTTACCTATTGAAAGACATCTTGGTTCCTTCCAGTTTGAGCTTATTATGAATAAAGCTGATATAAGTATTCGTGTGAAGGCTTTTGTGTGGATGATATCTCCACTTTTCAAAGATGGGGTTATATGTCTGGAGGAGATGTTTCATGTTTCTTTTTCACTGAAGGGAATTTGGAATTTTAGACATGTGGTACTGCTGGCTTCTTTTCACTCCTTCCATCCCTCAGCCCCCCTAGAAATAGAAGAACTTATTTAAAATGTCCATATATGCACATGATTGACATCTCTTCCCTCTTCTTCCTCTTTAGCAAGGGTGTTCTTTCTGTATGAGCAAGTCCACCAGCATTAGCAGACTTTTAGCTATGTCCTAAAACCTGACCTCTGTTAGTGATAAAGGTCATCTTATGCTATCAACATTTAAATTTAATTATTTATTCAACTTCTTCAAAACCTAAGCCGGGAAGAGGAATACTATTTACCGTGGGAATCTTCAGAAACTCCCACATAAATAAATCTCAGTTGGCAAGTAGCAGAGCCAAAAATTAAATCTGAATTGGTTGGAATCTTAAATCTCTTCTTGCTACCACATCATATTTTTCCAAAGCACTTTTCACACTAGCTCCCCTAGTATTTATCATTACTCCTGGGGGGAAATGAATTTTGATATTCAAATAAACCTTCTAAAATTTAATTAGATAAAGTAACGCTGTTTTTTTTTTCCAGCATGTTTACTCTCTAAGAAAATGGATATAATGTGCAATGTTGCCTAAATTTACATGGACATGGAACTCATTTAGAGAGTATTTCATGGGACAAATATTTTAGTTTCTGAATTTTTAGATCATTATTTCCAAGGCCCATCCATTTCAGAATGGTTGTTCACATTACCATTTCTGTGATACTTTAGCCATCTCATCTACGAAAACTCTTTAGAGCAGTGTTTCTCATAACATATGTCACAAAGCATCCTTCTATAAAATGGAGATACACGGTATGCAGATAAGGGAGTGTATTAGGCCATTCTTGCATTATTATAGGGAAACAGCAGAGACCGGGTAATTTAAAAAGAAGAGAAGTTTAATTGGCTCACAGTTCTGCAGGCTGTACTAGCATGACAAGGGCATCTGCTCATTTTCTGTGGAGGCCTCGGGGAGCTTTTACTCATGGTAGAAGGCGAAGTAGGAGCTTGCACATCACATGGCACTCCTTCACATCTCTTGTAGGAGTGAGGAGGGAGGAGGTGCCAAACAGTTAGCCAGATCTCATGAGAACTCACTCACTGTTGCGAGTACAGTGCCAAGCCATGAGGTGTCCGCCCCCATGACCCAAACACCTCCCACCAGGCCCCACTCCCAAAATGGGGGATTACAATTCAACATGGGATTTGAGTGGGGACAAATATTCAAACTATATCATGGAGTCAATGGTAAAAAATGTTCAACAAAGTTAATGATAATTCCTTATTGCAGGACTTCTCAGAGTCTTTATTAAGCTACTCCGGTATTTCAAATTCCTGTAAGAGAACCATAGAATAAACATTTGTCAACAATATTTCAAACTTTTTTCTTACAAAATGATCTCATGTTTTGTCAGAAACAATTTGAAAAACGCTTCTTTATAGCAAAATTACAATTTCTCCTAGTAGTATCATATATTCTCATCTCGTTGCAAAAGAGAAATAAATCAAAACTGTCAGTTACAGTGGCTTTTTTAAAAAGTGTACCATGGAGACAATTTGACCTTGATTGCAGATGATCCTGTGCTTAAACTATTCCTCTTAAAGAACCACTTTGGACTTGGAAAGTTCTTCTGCCTCCAGGGATGTAATGAAATGAAAGTTTCAATGGAAGGTCTGTGTTGCCAGATATGCTGAGAGCAGCAATGTGGGGGTGACGCTCTACCTTCTTTTGAGGAGCCTTTGTAATTGAGAGGTCAGAAGTAAATGGAAGCAAAAGCATCATTTTACAGCCCTATTGATATATTCTAGTCTTCCTCTTTACTGTTTCCATCCTAAGTGAATTGTAAATTTATTTATAGATGCTACTGGGCACTTTACAAGGTATTTCACTGCTTGCCAACATCATTTTTTAATAACTGGCATCGAGGAGCTGGTTTAATAAAGCCCAGCATTAATTCTTTTTTAAGTTAATTCATTTAGGTCATATCTGTAATAAGCAAAGGTTTTTGAACCTTATAAAAAGTATTCTCCCTTTTCAAATAATAATTATCTGTAGCATGTCAGAGTGATTCTTAAGAGGTAGAAAGGGAATGAATTAGAACTTAGTTTTCAACATTTGTGTTTAACACTTTGCAGGCATGTTTATTATCAATATATAGTATACCACAAGCATTTTCAGCATCAATTATTTGTGAGTGAAGTCAAAGGTCCATGATGTTCTGCATTCTGTAATTTTGCTGAAGCAGTAGGTTAAATTACTTGTAGAGAGACTGGTGTGTGGAGGCAAGTCACTTAGGTCATGCATAGGACACCCCAGTATCTCCTCCCTATCTCTGGCTAGCAATGGGGTTGTGTGATGAGGCTTAATAAATGGTCCCCCAAATATATCTGCAACCCAATCCCTGGAACTTGTGAAGGTTACTTTATACAGCAAAGAGGACTTTGAATGTGTGGTTAAGAATCTTGAGATGTGGGAAAATACTCTGGATTATCTGGTTTAGCTCACTGTAATCACAAGGATCCTTATAAAAAGGAGGCGGGAGGAGTCAGAGGCAGAGGAGAAGGTGATGTAATGACTGAAGGAGAGACTGGACTGCTGCACTTTGGAGTCACTGCCAAGAAATACAGGCAGCCACTAGAAGTTGAAAAGTCAAGAAAACAAATTCTTCCTGCCTAGAATCCAGAATAAATTAGCTCTAACTACACCTTAACTTTAACCTAGTAAAAATGACTTCAGACTTCTGACTTCTGCAACTGTAAGAGAATAAATAAGCATTGTTTTAAGCCACTACATTTGTGGTAATTTGTTTAGCAGCCACAACAAACCAAGGCAAAAAGGCAGTTGAATGAATGGACAGTCTCTGGACCAGTACTGCTAGAGATGAGGTCCTGGCTCCAGTATATACTAGCTTCAGACATGGGAGATTTTGTCACTAGCCCTTACTCTCATTTGCTGCATTGACTGTAATATTTTAGAAAATGTCAGTATGAACTCCAATCACAGAGAAGTTTTAATAATTAGTATACTGGAAATATAAAGTATTTAGCCCTGGGCTTAGCACAGAGTAAGGACTCAAATGTTACTTGTTGTCATTGCTAAGAGGCTATAAATAACATTATTTTGTTGTTAAATGGTTACTGAGAGAGAAAAAAACATTAAGACCAAAAATGCTTGTAATATGAGGATTTTCACAGGAAAAACAAGTGCTTTTAAATGGCTGGATTCAATGAAGACCAAAGATCCAAAGGGAAATCCTGTTTCTCCCTGTGATGTTAGTGTACCCTTTTAACCTTTCATGAAAAATCCAATTATATCCATACTTCATTTGAAATATATGCACTGTGGTGAATTCATGATCTATTTCTGGCCTAAGTAAGACATTTTAGTGAGGAAAGATAATAAGCAAGTAAACAAATGAACAGACAAGATAATTCAGAGTGGTAATTGCTGAAATGGAAACAAATTAGGCTAATGTAAAGAAAGTGTCCATTGGCACCACAGATGGTCTAGGCAGGTAGGACTTCTATAAGCTGAGACTTGAAGGATGAAAAGAGGCCAGGCATTGGTAGTATTGGAGCCTTCCAGACAGAGGGAAGAACCAACTTAAAGCAGGAGGGATTGGGGTGTTTGTGTGTGTTTGTAGGTTGGGAGATGCTCATTGTTGCTGGAGCAGAGGAGTGAATGCGTAAACTGTAAGAGTAGAAAGCCACGGGATTATGAAAACATGCATAGATCATGTCATAGAGTTGGAATATTTCTTAAGGGCAACGAGAATATTTTGGAGGGTGTCTTAGTCCATTTAGTGTTGTTATAAAGGAATAACTGAGGCTAGGTAATGTATTAGGTTGGTGCAAAAGTAATTGCTGTTTTTATCATTGAAAGTAATGGCAAAAACTGCGATTAATTTTGCACCAAACTGAAATAAAGAGGCTTATTGGCCCATGATTCTGCTGGCTGGAGAACGGAAGATCTGGTGAGGGTGTCAGGCTGCTTCCATTCATGGAAGAAGGTGAAGGAGAGCCAGTTCAGAGAGACCACGTGACAAGAGAGGAAATAAGACAGAGAAGTGGGAGGTACTAGGCTCTTTAACAAGCTCTCACTGGAACTAGTAGAGCTAGAATTCATTCACTCCTTCCAACCCATCTATTCATGAGGGGGGATCCACTCCCATGTCCCAAAAACCTCTGATTAGACCCCACATCCAACACTAGGATCAAATTGCAACATGAGGTTTTGAGGGAACAAATATGCACACTATAGCAGAGAGTTTTAAACCACAGAGTAGTATTGGTATTTTGTTTTATTTTTGGTTTTTTTTGAGACAGAATCTCTCTGTCGCCCAGGCTGGAGTGCAGTGGCACAATCTCGGCTCACTGCAGGCTCCGCCCCCTGGGGTTCACGCCATTCTCCCGCCTCAGCCTCCAGAGTAGCTGGGACTACAGGCACGCGCCACCTCGCCTGGCTAATTTTTTGTATTTTTTTTTTAGTAGAGACGGGGTTTCACCGTGTTAGCCAAGATGGTCTTGATCTCCTGACCTCGTGATCCGCCCGCCTCGGCCTCCCAAAGTGCTGGGATTACAGGAGTGAGCCACCGCACCCGGCCGTATTGGTATTATTTATATTATATTCGAAACAATCACTCTAGTTAAAATACAGAACATAGATTGTAGAGGCGCAAAAAGAGAAATAGGAAGTCCAATTAGTGGGTTTTGAGTTCATTCCAGCAAGAGAAAGCAACGGTAGCAGTGAAGACAGACATAAATGGAAATTTTAGCAATGGGTTTGGAAGGTAAAGTCAAAGCATTTGTGACAGGTGGGTTGTAGAATAGGAGGGAAAGAAACAATCAATTTATGTCTCCTAGATATTTGGATTAAGAAACGTGGGAAGTAATATTTTCATTTTCTGAGATGGCAAAAGCTTTGAAGGTGTAAGGGTTGCGAGAGAGAAATTGAGTTTTGTTTGGCTGTGTTTAGGTGTAAGGTACTTATTAGACATCCAAGTTGAAATATTGAGCTGGTAGTTGTATACACATGTTTAGAGTTCATAGAATTAAGATATGTAATAAATAATAAAAATTTAGACCTTGTGATAATGTATTTCATAAGATAGTGATATGCTGAGGTGAGTTTGAAGTGGTTTGTTTTCGTTACTGTGTGCTTTAGCTTTGTTTTTTAGTTGTGTTTAATGTGGTGGTGGTATGGTAGTAGTATTCTCCAAAATGATTCCTACTCAAGGAAAATATCTTTTTGGAAACCAGAGAACTAAGGAAAAGTATTATTAAATTCCTGCTGCCACCTAGTGGTACCATCCAAAATTAAAAAGAGAAAACCTGGGAAACAATCTGGACTGTGTCGGTGGGACTCGATGGTACAGTTACTTTATCCAATCCTAGCTCATTTTACAGATGAGAAAAGAAAGACCCAGAGAAAGAAAGAAAGCGAATAGCCCCAGATCTCATAGCTACTCAAGAGTTGCTTAAATCTATTTTAATAATTTCTACACTGATCTAAAACTAGCTTTATCCAAATGAATTAATATTTGTTTCAAACTTTATTTCACAGTTTACTTATTTTTGCAGCCATTTAGAAATATCTTTTGTAACTGGTCTTTAAAAACATTCCCATATGTTTTCCCAACTCTCAATAACTAAAAGGAAGTAGATTTTGTTATTATTAGAGGATGCATTGAGAAAATAGAAGTATGAAATTAAGATACATTAATAGACACCTTGAATCAATGTTTAGCACCAGGCAACATACTTTGCTAAATATGTCTTAGTCCAGCAGTCCCCAACCTTTTCTGGTACCAGGGACAGGTTTTGTGGGAGACAATTTTTCCATGGACCAGGGGTGAGGAGATAGAGGGATGGTTTAGGGATGATTCAAGAGTGTTACATTTATTATGCACTTTATTTCTATTATTATTGCATTGTAATATATAATGAAATAATGAAACAATTCACCATAATCTTGAATCAGCGGTAGCCCTGAGCTTGTTTTCCTGCAACTAGAAGTTCCCATTTGGGGGTGATGGGAGACTGACGGATCATCAGGCATTAGATTTTCGTAAGGATTGGGCAACCTCACATGCACAGTACACAATAGGGATCATGCTCCTGTGAGAATCTAATGCCACCGTTTATGTGACATGAGGCGGAGCTCAGTTGGTAATGCAGCCATGGGGAGTAGCTGTAAATAAAGATGAAGCTTCATTCGTGCTCACCTCTTGCTGTGCCACTGGGTTCCTAAAAAGCTAGGACCAGTACTAGTTCATTGCCCAGGGGTTGGGGGTCCCCTGTCTTAGTCAACCCTGTGGAAGGGGACAGCTGTGACTGAGGAAGTCTTACAGGCTGTACCAAATAGCAGCAAAGAACTCAGAATCTGGAGACAATAATATCCAGGATTTGAATTATAGGCATTGCCTAATAGTCTTGTGACCTTGAACAAGTTAACCTCCCTATGTATAGTTTTCTTATCTCTATAAAAAGTCAACCACATGTGCTTACAGTAAGAAAATTTAAGTGATTTTAAAAATGAATTAAAGAGTCTCTTTTAAAATATAGGTGTTATTGGCTGGGTGCAGTGGCTGACGCCTGTAATCCCAGCACTTTGGGAGGCCAAGGCTGGCGGATCACCTGAGGTCGGGAGTTGGAGACCAGCCTGACCAACATGAAGAAACCCTGTCTCTACTAAAAAATACAAAATTAGCCAGGTGTGGTGGCGCATGCCTGTAATCCCAGCTACTCAGGAGGCTGAAGCAGGAGAATTGCTTGAACCCGGGAGGTGGAGGTTGCAGTGAGCCGAGATCGCGTCATTGCACTCCAGCCTGGGCAACAAGAGTGAAAACTCCATCTCAAAATCATAACAATAATAATACAGGTATTATTGTTATTTGGGCATGGCAAGGACAACAGTTTAGGAGACGATTACCTCTAAAAAGATAGCTTGTTATAGTCACAGATCACAAGAGGAAGCAACATGACACATGACTGGGGCCACCTGAGGAAGCACCAGGGTCATTTGGGAGGCAGAGGGAGCAAGGAGAAAATGTTGGCAAGAGTCTTTATTCTGGTTTCCCCAGGAAGAAACAGGCAAGGCAAGGTGATCAGGCTTAGGATTGTCCATTTTAAATAATTGTGGGGCACTCCAGGGCATAGCGCCTGTCCCTAGTTTTCTGGTACCTGATCCTGAGGTGATTAGGACAGGAGAAGAGTGGCCTAGTGTGTAAGAGCAGCATGAAGAGGTGATTGCAGTTTGGGTTCTGGATTGGTTGGTTTCCTTGTGAAAGGCATGCTCCCAGGTGAGTTGTTCACTATTTCTAGAAATCGTCTAGCCTTGCGAGAGGCAGTATCTTAGGGGCCAGTATGGCATCAGATGTCAAAGCATCAGACACATGTGATTAATGTAAGGTCTGTCTCATGGAAACCCAGAATAAATTGTGGCCATAATCATGACAATAATGATAATATAAAGAAATATTTGTATGATGCCTGCTGCCCAAAATATCAGTCTTTCCTGGACACACAAAAATGAACACGAATTTACACTGATGTAGTAAATATGAGAGTGGAGAGTCATACAAGGTGTTGTGGGTGTGCAGCTGGGAAAAAGGGAGAGATGGATTTAGTTTGGGGAAGGAAGGCTAAAAGAAGAATGCATGAAGATAATTCATAAATTGGTCCTTAGGGAATGAGTATGAATGAACACAGTGAATAAAATTTGGTTTCAGGGTGAAGAGAGACATTATAGAAGGAGGTAATAGTGCACAATGGCAAGGAGGGGAGAGTATATACAATATGAAGAGTGACCTGGAATTCACTATGGCTTGGAGAGAGTTTTACGATTAAAATAATGTTGTTTTTGATAATAATGAGGAAACTATAGAGGAAAATAGATTACGTTTACCAAATACTTACTCTGTGCTGAACCTTTGACCTGTACCATCTCATGTAATCCTTAAAAAAATCTTAATGAGGACAGTACTTTTGGTATCTCTCTTCACAGAAAAGAAAATTGTCCTTTAGTGAGTTTCAGTGTTCTGAGACAGCAGTGGTGGAAGCTGCAAGACCTCTTGAGCTTTAGGCTCAGAAATCGCACAGTGTCACTGTGTCATATTCTATTGGTCAAAGTAGAGTCACAGAGCCACCCCAAATTCAAAGGCTAAGGAAATAAAGCCCATCTGTTAATGAAAGTTACTGCAAAAAAATTGTGGCCATGTTTTTTACTTACTACCAAAATAAGTCTATTATTTGCTCTCATTCACTGAAAGTAGGATCTCAAAACCAAATATAATAGGAAAATCAGGTACCAAATTCTCCTAGAATCCCTAAAGAGATAAAGAAGCATCCTAAGGAACCCACCGCATGTGGGATTATGTTTAATCCATTTTAATGAGCCCTTAAGGATAGAATAACTCAGTTTTTTATGTGAGTGTCATCATATTTAATCATCATGACAAAATTATGAGGTAAGGATTATCAAGTTATTTTGCATAAGATAAGAAACTCAAATAGGTTTGAAATTATTCTTGAAGTTGCACAGCAGTCAAGTGGTTGAGCCAGGATCAGAAGCTCGATGTATATGAATCCATCGTGCTTACTTTTACCACTGCTCATAGGACAGCGTGGTGCAATAAGTAGTGAGGTTATAGGGAAGGTATTTGGGAAAGTGAATTCCAGCCTGGAGCACAGTGGAGCTATATCTTTGACAGTAGGAAATGGGGGCCTCCAGCCAGGAGAGAGTTTTGTGATAGATATGTCTATTTTATCACTGTCAACATAACAGCAATATTCAAATTGCAGGAGTATATAAGCTTCCCAGAAATAAGTGTGGAGAGGAAGTGTAGGAAAAAGATAAGAAAAGAAAGTTAAAGAGGATAAAAGGAGATTAGTTTAAAAAGGAGGAAAAGAGATAACAGAAGAAATTAGGGAATAGAAGAGAAAAGAGAATAGAAAAAGGTAACAGCTGAATGAGGGGAAACAATGCCCTCATCAATTAATGCAGGGAGGTACAGCAGAATGAGGAAGGTGATGACAGTAGTTCATTAAAAAAAAAAAAACCATCAAAAAGTGGGCGAAGGATATGAACAGATACTTCTCAAAAGAAGACATTTATGCAGCCAAAAGACATACAAAAAAATGTTCATCATCACTGGCCATCAGAGAAATGCAAATCAAAACCACAATGAGATACCATCGCACACCAGTTAGAATGGCGATCATTTAAAAGTCAGGAAACAACAGGTGCTGGAGAGGATGTGGAGAAATAGGAACGATTTTACACTGTTGGTGGGACTGTAAACTAGTTCAACCATTGTGGAAGTCAGTGTGGCGATTCCTCAGGGATCTAGAACTAGAAATACCATTTGACCCAGCCATCCCATTACTGGGTATATACCCAAAGGATTATAAATCATGCTGCTATAAAGACACATGCACACGTATGTTTATTGCGGCACTATTCACAATAGCAAAGACTTGGAACCAACCCGAATGTCCATCAATGATAGACTGGATTAAGAAAATGTGGCACATATACACCATGGAATACTATGCAGCCATAAAAAATGATGAGTTCATGTCCTTTGTAGGGACATGGATGAAGCTGGAAACCATCATTCTGAGCAAACTATCGCAAGGACAGAAAACCAAACACCACATGTTCTCACTCATAGATGAGAATTGAACAATGAGAACACTTGGACACAGGATGGGACAACACACACTGGGGCCTGTCATGGGGTGGGGGGAGGGGGTATGGATAGCATTAGGAGATATACCTATTGTAAATGACAAGTTAATGGGTGCAGCACACCAACATGGCACATGTATACATTTGTAACAAACCTGTACATTGTGCAGATGTACCCTACAACTTAAAGTATAATAATAAAAAAAAAACACACAACTGTGGTTAAATAAAAAAAAAAAAGAAGTTTCATAGAAGAGTGTTTATAGGTCTCTTTATAGCATTTAAACTCTTGAGTCTCTGAATTTTAGAAAATAATGTGAAGTTGAGCCCTATATTCTCACAAAAGCTTATACATAAAGACTCAAGGATGTACATTAACCATTCCAGGACTTAAGTTGAGAAGAACCAAAAAAGAAAGAAAAAAATGTTTGCCATTAGCTGTAGACAAAGAGTTTTTAAGGCTGTGTCTCCACTGGAACCATGAAGAAGATAAGATAGTACTTACTTTTTTCCTCTTTAAAGAATAATTTTCTACAATTGCATTTGGGATTAAGTTAAAAAATAAAAAATAAAGAACAATTTCCACCTTAACTCTCAAATTTTGATTTGTATGAGAAAGAAAGTGTTTGTAATTAGACAGTAATTACAAGCTAGCTGAAGGTCACTATTAGAAATTATCTCATGAGAAAAGAATAGTTCATAGCATTTATAGTTTATACCATGCTTTATCATATTATACTTTCCATCTCCTTTTTTCTGTCCCATGTACCTTAACGTGCATTGCTTTTGAAGGCAAGAATTGTGTCCGTGTTGCTGTATCTCTAGCATTTGTAAATAAATGTTAAATAAATTAATGGGAACAAATAAGATTCATATACACATTTCTTATTGGTTAATATACGGCTTATCTAGGAAGATCTAATTTTCTAAACTAGGCAGTAGTGTCATCTAGCTACTAAGATAAGCTACGTTTATCTTGTGAGCGAGAATGGCACACATTTAGGTAAGCTGTAACCCCTATAAATCCCAGGGACACTAATGCCACGGCCTTGGTACTATCAAATTCGAAGAAGCAGTTCCGAGGAAACAGGTAGTTAAGGGTTCTTCTATCATTATAGTCATCACTGACAAACTGTTAAAGGGCATCGAATTCCTAGTCCAAGATAATGTCCTAAAATTTCTCTATCCCTTATTCATCACTCTAAAACTTTATGCGCAGCTGCTTGAAATCCTCTTTATCTTCACTCCATCCCTCCTTCGAACTCTCTTTAGCACTTGAACAAGTATTCCGCTTTTATACTTTCTTCAAAAGTCATGAAACGCCACTTTCTTACAAGTGACCTGTGGGAGGCAGTTATGCTTCTGTCCTCTGTGTGCCACCTATTTTGAACGTTTGTTCTTTTGCTCTGATAACTTTTTCTACAATAAATCCTTACGAGTAATTCCTAATGGATACAAATGATCACATAGGTACATTATTTTAATTCATAAAAGTAAAAGTTTTGTGATGGGTGTAAGAAGCAAATCAATTTCTCAACCCTCATATTCTACCATATTCCTTCATTCTACAAATACGTTTGACATCTGTGTGGCAGACATGTTTCTAAATGCTAGGGATATCCCAGTAAATAAAATAAACAGATATCCATTCCCTTGTTCACCTTTGATCTTGTTAAGGCAAAGAGATAATAAACCAATTGCATTATTTGGTACACAAAGGAGATGGTAAGTGCACCAACCTGCTACCGTCTGCCTATCTTGCTTTTACCATGCATTACAGAGAACTACGTTACTCAAGTTCCATGGCCTTCTGGACTTTAGGTGGGTTTACCCAATGTGAAACAAAGGAGCTCAGGAGTACAGAAACTGGAGTATTTCTCCTTCTACCTCTCTGTGATTCCAGGGACATCCAGCCAAACAGTCCCTCTTCTATGGTTCCAGTAGAGGTTTAGCTGAACAACCTCTACTATGGTTTTAGCTCCCACCAGAAGACCTGGATTCAGGGTTCTGGTAACATCATTCCCTTGCTAGGCCCTCTGGTCCTATGAGGTTGTTGTAGAAGTTTCTTGCTGTTGCTAATGCCCAGGCTGCTTCTCCAACCTCTTTTTGGCTTCTCAGCTCTTCTACAGCTTTGTCATCAATTCCTTATATTAAATGTTCTCTGTTTTTAAAATATGGTGTGACTTATTTTCTTATCTGAATCATACAAAGGCATTGGTTTTGGGAGGGCTGGATAGTGGCATGCAGTTTTAAACAGGGTTGGTCAGAGTAGGCTTCACTGGGAAATTAATAGTATAACAGGGGCTTGAAGGATATATGGTAGTGAGGCACGTGACTATTTGAGAGAGAAATTCCTGGAAGATGGAAAAGGCTTACAAAGTTTTTAAGGAGTTTCATCTTTGGTATATACTTGTACAGTGAGGAGGCCAGGGTGGCCATGCAGTGCTGAGTTAGAATGGTAGATGAGATCTGAGACATAATAGGAAGTCAGGTCTGATAGGGTCTCACAGACTATTTTAAGAACTTTGGCTTTTATTCTCAGTGCCATGGAGGAAGACTGCATTGTTCTGAACAGAAAAATGACATGACCCTGTTACTCTTTATATAATTATCTTGGCCATTGTGCTGAGAATAGACTATAGATGAGCAAAGGTGGAGGTAGGTAAACCAGTTAGAAATAAATTGCAGTAATCCATGAAAGCAGTGACTTAGGCTGGAAGAGTGTGAAGTCATGTGATTCTGGATATAAAATTTAAGTGGAGGACTATCTATTGAACCAAATGTGTAGTGTGAGAAAAAGTAAGAAGGCAGTGATTTCTGATCTAAGCAAATAAATAGAATTAAGTGACATGAGGAAAACATATGTGGAGTAAATCTGAATGTGGGGTATAAAGTTAAGAGTTTTGTTTTGGGCATGATAGTTATTAGAGCAGTTTAGATTTCAGGGGCAACCACCTGACTCTATATATTATAATTTCAGAGAAGAAAACCTGGCTGGGAATTAGCATGTAAATAGTATTTAAAGCCATGACACTGGGGATGATTTCATCCTAGCCGTGAGTGTAGAGAGAGAGGAGATAAGGTCTAGGAATTGAGCCTTAGGTTACATCAAAGCTAAAACATCAGAGAAAGAAGAAAAACCTGCAAAATAGATTGAAAAGAAACAAATGAGTAGGAAGGAGTGTGATATCCTAGGAGCTAAACAGACAAAGAGTTTTTAGAAGAAGGGAGTAATAAACTGTGTGAAACGCTGATAATAGTTCAAGAAAAATGAGAATATATGATTAGACTTAGTATATGGAGACTATTGGTGATGTCAGTAAGAGCAGTTTCAGTGGGGGCAGTGGAGAGAGTTTAAATGAAGTGGATTGAAATAAATGGAAGGAAAAACATGATAGAAAATATTTTTGAGAGAAGTTTTTTGATAGATGGAAATAGAAAAATGAAATGGTAGTTGGAGGCCAAGTGAGGTCAGGGGACTTTATTTTTAAAATAGAAGAAGTAGCAGTATGTTTAAATGCTGATGTAATCATTCAATAAAGAAATGATGATATGGAAGAGAGAGGGGAACATTTTTTAAACTTTTTATTTTTATAGATTTAGGGGTAGAAATTTGATATGGTTTGGAGGTTCTCCTTCCAAACCTCATGTTGAGATGTGATTCCCAGTGTTGGAGGAGGGGCTTGGTGGGAAGCGTTTGGGTCATGGGGGTTGACGCTTCATGAATAGCTTGGTGCTGTCTTTATGATAATGAGTGAGTTCTCACTCTATGTTTAAGTGGGATCTGGTTGTTTAAAAGTGTGTGGCACCTCCACACTTTCTCTCTTGCTCCTGCTCTCACCATGTGACATGCTGGCTTCTCATTGCCTTCTGCCATGATTATAAGCTCCCTAAGGCCTCACCATAAGCAGAGGCCAGCACCGGCTTCCTGGGCAGCCTGCAAAACCATGAGCAAATTAAACCTCTTTTCTTTATAAATTACCCAGCCTGAGGTGTTTCTTTATAGCAATGCAAAAATGGCCTAAAACACAGTACAATTTTGTTACATGGGTGTTTTGCATTGCTGCTGAAGTCTGGGCTGTTAGTGTTCCTATCACTCAAATAGTGTGCTTTGAACCTGATAGGGAGTATTTTAGACCTCACTCCCTCCTGTCTGTATGTCCATGTGTACCCATTATTTAGCTCCTTTTTATAAGTGAGAACATGCAAGTTTTGACTTTCTGTATATGAGTAATTTCATTTAGAATAACAGCCTCTAGTTCCATCCATTTGGAGAGAGGGGAACTTTTTTTAATGAATTACAGTTATGCTTCACTTACGGATGGACATATATTCTAAGAGATGCATTATTAGGTGATTTCATCATTGTACAAACCTCAGAGTGTACTTATACAAATCTAGATGGCATAGGCTACTACACACCTAGGCTATATAATATAGCCTATTGCTCCTGGGCTACAAACCTGTACAGCAGGTTACTGTACTGAATGTTGTAGGCAATTGCAACACAATGGTAAGTATTTGGGTATCTAAACAAATCTAAAATATGGAAAAAGTACAGTAAACATTAGGTAGTATGATCTTATGAGACCACTGGTGTATATGGCCTGTCATTGAACAAAATGTCGTTATGCAGTACATGAATGTACTTAAATAGATGAAAGGGTGTTATATGGTGGAAATTTGGAGAATTAGCTTTAAATAGGAGCATGCATAATCTCTGTGTATACATAGGAAAAAAGGGCAAGTGTATAAACACAAATGCTAGTATGTCAGTAGTTTCAGTAGTGGAAGTTTGTAGAAATTCTTCTCAAGTACTTCAATTTCCTTAATGAAGTAGAAACTCAAATGAGAATGGGGTTTGAAGAGAAAAAGGATTGCATAAAATAATCTTCTTACAAGTAAGTAAATGAGTGGACTGAAGAAATGTAGTTTTATTGCCAAGCAATAAAGGTTGGGCTTGAAATTTGTGGTAAAGATTTTAACCTGAGTGGTCATACATATTTATCCAGCCACATCTAGCTATACTGATGCAGTTCTGAGTAGGTAAGGAATTACATTTACCCAGGACTGTGATTTTAACAACAGAATAGAATGAACCTAGAGATAGAATCAAGGAGGTTGAAACAAATGCAAAGCAGTGTTTAAATTGGCTGACTATGAAATTCAATCTGTGGTAAAGATAAAATGAAGACACTAGGAGAGTGAGAAAAAGATGGGAGCATCAATGGAACTTACAAAGGAGGCTTTGTGAATATTTTGCCTCCCTTGATTTAACTGAAAACAAGGGAACTTTAAATTAATAGGAGGGTCTGATTTAAGAGCTCTAAATTGACACAGTATCTCAACATTAAAGATATTTTTAATCTACTAGAAACTAAGAGAGTTTTATTGTTTATATAGTCAGACAAAATGAAAACAAGACAAAAAATAAGTAAATATAATAACATTTTATGTCATGTTTAGCTATTCAGAGTACTGGTCTCTGTAATACTATTTTATTTTCCCAATGTCTTATCTCTGTATTGTAAAACTAAAGCTTAAAAGACTGGTGTCATTTAGGTTCCAGTAAGTTATAGACATTCTCTAATCTGAATACTAAAATGGTGTAGACAGAGGTAATATGGCAAGACTCAATCTTGATTTCTTGTTTCTAAAGTGATCTTTGGAAACAAAATGTCCTTTGTGTGACTTTGAAAATTATCTTCATTCTTTCTCTGCCCTATTGTCGAAAGACATTTGAAGAACATTTTTAATGCCCATCTTCTGGGGGTCGTGTTGCTTCATCAGAAACCAACTTTTCCACCTACCTGTTTAATTCATTATATATGGTATTTATCCTGCTTTAAATGGGAATTCTCAGACAAAAGTGGCTTAAAATAATTTTAAGTTGCTTTGAACTGTCAATCTAACTCTATTACTAATGGAAATGAAGAAAAGCCACAAAAGCAAGTATTTTGGAACATTTTTCAGCCAAAGCTGGTTAGCAATGAGAAACAATAATCTAAAAAAATACATAATTAAATAGAATAAGAAAATTACTAGAGTAGAGAACAAACTACTCGAATAGAATAGAAGCTTTAAAAACCAATCTTATTAGGACTTGTGTTTAGCTTTGTAAGTAAAAATGTGCTTAAGGCAAAAAAAAAAAACATTTAAAACAATGTATATGTATCTTTAGAATTATACTTAAATATAAAGCATACAAACATGCATTTATTTGCCAGTCTTTTGCTGTAAAGCTAAAGTCTTTTATTTGAATATGAGTCCACTGATTGCAGTGTCAATCATTTTTTCTAGTTTCAATTTTTTGTGAATGATGTGAGAATGTTTTTTAATTGTGAAAAAATCTCTGAAGAACAGTCTAAATTTTTACTATTATCTTTACTCTGCATTTTAGATTTCTTCCTTATGACTAAATCAGTATCAACTTTTTTTTTGCCAATAACTTTTATAAAGATGTCCTACTTAATTAGTGTAAAATAATATCCCTTGAAAATTTGCACATTTATTTCATGGTGTTTAAAAAGTACTATTTAATTAATTTAATTACATAATTATAAGAGCACTTACTATTGACCTAAACAGATAAAAAAATGTGAATTTTGATAAATACACAGCTGGAGGTAGTTGAAGCAAGTAGCTTAAAAGTAGTCATTCATCACATATTTTACAGCAAACTGAGGGCATTGTTCGTAATGTTTTCCAGAAGGAATTAAGCATATTGGTTAATCCACAAGGCAGATGAAGTGCTTATAGTTTAAAATAGCTTCTGCTATTTTTGTACCCTTGAGATATTTGTAAGGAAATTACATTAGAAAATTCAAGTTTCTGAAAATACCTATAGCAAAGACACGTGCTTGGTAAATTTTTTTGTTTTGTTTTCCACTACTCAATCCCTACACTTTTTTTTTTATTATTATACTTCAAGTTTTAGCGTACATGTGCACAATGTGCAGGTTAGTTACATATGTATACATGTGCCATGCTGGTGCGCTGCACCCACTAACTTGTCATCTAGCATTAGGTATATCTCCCAATACTATCCCTCCCCCTCCCCCCACCCCACAACAGTCCCCAGAGTGTGATGTTCCCCTTCCTGTGTCCATGTGTTCTCATTGTTCAATTCCCACCTATGAGTGAGAATATGCGGTGTTTGGTTCTTTGTTCTTGCCATAGTTTACTGAGAATGATGATTTCCAATTTCATCATTTTGTAGGGACATGGGTCCCTACAAAGGACGTGAACTCATCATTTTTTATGGCTGCATAGTACTCCATGGTGTATATGTGCCACATTTTCTTAATCCAGTCTATCATTGTTGGACATTTGGGTTGGTTCCAAGTCTTTGCTATTGTGAATAATGCCGCAATAAACATACGTGTGCATGTGTCTTTATAGCAGCATGATTTATAGTCCTTTGGGTATATACCCAGTAATGGGATGGCTGGGTCAAATGGTATTTCTAGTTCTAGATCCCTGAGGAATCGCCACACTGACTTCCACAATGGTTGAACTAGTTTACAGTCCCACCAACAGTGTAAAATCGTTCCTATTTCTGCACATCCTCTCCAGCACCTGTTGTTTCCTGACTTTTTAATGATTGCCATTGTAACTGGTGTGAGATGGTATCTCGTTGTGGTTTTGATTTGCATTTCTCTGATGGCCAATGATGGTGGCATTTTTTCATGTGTTTTTTGGCTGCATAAATGTCTTCTTTTGAGAAGTGTCTGTTCATGTCCTTTGCCCACTTTTTGATGGGGTTGTTTGTTTTTTTCTTGTAAATTTGTTTGAGTTCATTGTAGATTCTGGATATTAGCCCTTTGTCAGATGAGTAGGTTGCAAAAATTTTCTCCCATTCTGTAGGTTGCCTGTTCACTCTGATGGTAGTTTCTTTTGGTGCGCAGAAGCTCTTTAGTTTAATTAGATCCCATTTGTCAATTTTGGCTTTTGTTGCCATTGCTTTTGGTGTTTTAGACATGAAGTCCTTGCCCATGCCTATGTCCTGAATGGTAATGCCCAGGTTTTCTTCTAGGGTTTTTATGGTTTTAGGTCTAACATTTAAGTCTTTAATCCATCTTGAATTGATTTTTGTATAAGGTGTAAGGAAGGGATCCAGTTTCAGCTTTCTACATATGGCTAGCCAGTTTTCCCAGCACCATTTATTAAATAGGGAATCCTTTCCCCATTGTTTGTTTTTCTCAGGTTTGTCAAAGATCAGATAGTTGTAGATATGTGGCGTTATTTCTGAGGGCTCTGTTCTGTTCCATTGATCTATATCTCTGTTTTGGTGTGAGTACCATGCTGCTTTGGTTACTGTAGCCTTGAGGTATAGTTTGAAGTCAGGTAGTGTGATGCCTCCAGCTTTGTTCTTTTGGCTTAGGACTGACTTGGCGATGCGGGCTCTTTTTTGGTTCCATATGAACTTTAAAGTACTATTTTCCAATTCTGTGAAGAAAGTGATTGGTAGCTTGATGGGGATGGCATTGAATCTGTAAATTACCTTGGGCAGTATGGCCATTTTCACGATATTGATTCTTCCTACCCATGAGCATGGAATGTTCTTCCATTTGTTTGTATCCTCTTTTATTTCCTTGAGCAGTGGTTTGTAGTTCTCCTTGAAGAGGTATTTCACATCCCTTGTAAGTTGGATTCCTAGGTATTTTATTCTCTTTGAAGCAATTGTGAATGGGAGTTCACTCATGATTTGGCTCTCTGTTTGTCTCCTGTTGGTGTATAAGAATGCTTGTGATTTTTGTACATTGATTTTGTATCCTGAGACTTTGCTGAAGTTGTTTATCAGCTTAAGGAGATTTTGGGCTGAGACAATGGGTTTTCTAGATATACAATCATGTCGTCTGCAAACAGGGACAATTTGACTTCCTCTTTTCCTAATTGAATACCCTTTATTTCTTTCTCCTGCCTAATTGCCCTGGCCAGCACTTCCAACACTATGTTGAATAGGAGTGGTGAGAGAGGGCATCCCTGTCTTGTGCCAGTTTTCAAAGGGAATACTTCCAGTTTTTGTCCATTCAGTATGATATTGGCTGTGGGTTTGTCATAGATAGCTCTTATTATTTTGAAATACGTTCCATGAATACCTAATTTATTGAGAGTTTTTAGCATGAAGGGTTGTTGAATTTTGTCAAAGGCTTTTTCTGCATCTATTGAGATAATCGTATGGTTTTTGTCTTTGGTTCTGTTTATATGCTGGATTACATTTATTGATTTGTGTATGTTGAACCAGCCTTGCATCCCAGGGATGAAGCCCGCTTGATCATGGTGGATAAGCTTTTTGATGTGCTGCTGGATTCGGTTTGCCAGTATTTTATTGAGGATTTTTGCATCAATGTTCATCAAGGATATTGGTCTAAAATTCTCTTTTTGTGGTTGTGTCTCTGCCTGGCTTTGGTATCAGGATGATGCTGGCCTCATAAAATGAGTTGGGGGGATTCCCTCTTTTTCTATTGATCGGAATAGTTTCAGAAGGAACGACACCAGTTCCTCCTTGTACCTCTGGTAGAATTTGGCTGTGAATCCATCTGGTCCTGGACTCTTTTTGGTTGATAAGGTATTGATTATTGCCACAATTTCAGAGCCTGTTATTGGTCTATTCAGAGATTCAACTTCTTCCTGGTTTAGTCATGGGAGAGTGTATGTGTCGAGGAATTTATCCATTTCTTCTAGATTTTCTAGTTTATTTGCATAGAGGTGTTTGTAGTATTCTCTGATGGTAGTTTGTATTTCTGTGGGATCGGTGGTGATATCCCCTTTGTCATTTTTTATTGCGTCTATTTGATTCTTCTCTCTTTTTTTCTTTATTAGTCTTGGTAGTGGTCTATCAATTTTGTTGATCCTTTCAAAAGACCAGCTCCTGGATTCATTAATTTTTTGAAGGGTTTTTTGTGTCTCTATTTCCTTCAGTTCTGCTCTGATTTTAGTTATTTCTTGCCTTCTGCTAGCTTTTGAATGTGTTTGCTCTTGCTTTTCTAGTTCTTTTAGTTGTGATGTTAGGGTGTCAATTTTGGATCTTTCCTGCTTTCTCTTGTGGGCATTTAGTACTATAAATTTCCCTCTACACACTGTTTGAATGCGTCCCAGAGATTCTGGTATGTTGTGTCTTTGTTCTCATTGGTTTCAAAGAAAATCTTTATTTCTGCCTTCATTTTGTTATGTACCCAGTAGTCATTCAGGAGCAGGTTGTTCAGTTTCCATGTAGTTGAGTGGTTTTGAATGAGATTCTTAATCCTGAGTTCTAGTTTGATTGCACTGTGGTCTGAGAGATAGTTTGTTATAATTTCTGTTCTTTTACATTTGCTGAGGAGAGCTTTACTTCCTACTATGTGGTCAGTTTTGGAATAGGTGTGCTGTGGTGCTGTAAAAAATGTATATTCTGTTGATTTGGGGTGGATAGTTCTGTAGATGCCTATTAGGTCCACTTGGTGCAGAGCTGAGTTCAATTCCTGGGTATCCTTTTTGACTTTCTGTCTCGTTGCTCTGTCTAATGTTGACAGTGGGGTGTTAAAGTCTCCCATTATTAATGTGTGGGAGTCTAAGTCTCTCTGTAGGTCACTCAGGACTTGCTTTATGAATCTGGGTGCTCCTGTATTGGGTGCATATATATTTAGGATAGTTAGCTCTTCTTGTTGAAGTGACCCCTTTACCATTATGTAATGGCCTTCTTTGTCTCTTTTGATCTTTGTTGGTTTAAAGTCTGTTTTATCAGAGACTAGGATTGCAACCCCTGCCTTTTTTTGTTTTCCATTTGCTTGGTAGATCTTCCTCCATCCTTTTATTTTGAGCCTATATGTGTCTCTGCATGTGAGATGGGTTTCCTTAATACAGCACACTGATGGATCTTGACTCTTTATCCAATTTGCCAGTCTGTGTCTTTTAATTGGAGCATTTAGTCCATTTACATTTAAAGTTAATATTGTTATGTGTGAATTTGATCCTGTCATTATGATGTTAGCTGGTTATTTTGCTCGTTAGTTGATGCAGTTTCTTCCTAGTCTCGATGGTCTTTACATTTTGGCATGATTTTGCAGCAGCTGGTACCGGTTGTGCCTTTCCATGTTTAGTGCTTCCTTCAGGAGCTCTTTTAGGGCAGGCCTGGTGGTAACAAATCTCTCAGCATTTGCTTGTCTGTAAAGTATTTTATTTCTCCTTCATTTTTGAAGCTTAGTTTGGCTGGATGTGAAATTCTGGGTTGAAAATTCTTTTCTTTAAGAATGTTGAATATTGGCCCCCACTCTCTTCTGGCTTGTAGAGTTTCTGCCGAGAGATCCGCTGTTAGTCTGATGGGCTTCCCTTTGAGGGTAACCCCACCTTTCTCTCTGGCTGCCCTTAACATTTTTCCTTCATTTCAACTTTGGTAAATCTGACAATTATGTTTCTTGGAGTTGCGCTTCTCGAGGAGTATCTTTGTGGCATTCTCTGTATTTCCTGAATCTGAATGTTGGCCTGCCTTGCTAGATTGGGGAAGTTCTCCTGGATAATATCCTGCAGAGTGTTTTCCAGCTTGGTTCCGTTCTCCCCGTCACTTTCAGGTACACCAATCAAATGTAGATTTGTTCTTTTCACATAGTCCCATATTTCTTGGAGGCTTTGCTCATTTCTTTTTATTCTTTTTTCTCTAAACTTCCCTTCTCACTTCATTTCATTCATTTCATCTTCCATCGCTGATACCCTTTCTTCCAGTAGATCTCATCAGCTCCTGAGGCTTCTGCATTCTTCACATAGTTCTCGAGCCTTGGTTTTCAGCTCCATCAGCTTCTTTAAGCACTTCTCTGTGTTGGTTATTCTAGTTATACATTCTTCTAAATTTTTTTCAAAGTTTTCAACTTCTTTGCCTTTGGTTTGAATGTCCTCCTGTAGCTCGGAGTAATTTGATCGTCTGAAGCCTTCTTCTCTCAGCTCGTCAAAGTCATGCTCCGTCCAGCTTTGTTCCATTGCTGGTGAGGAACTGCGTTCCTTTGGAGGAGGAGAGGCGCTCTGCTTTTTAGAGTTTCCAGTTTTTCTGCTCTGTTTTTTCCCCATCTTTGTGGTTTTATTTACTTTTGGTCTTTGATGATGGTGATGTACAGATGGGTTTTTGGTGTGGATGTCCTTTCTGTTTGTTAGAAGGAAAACTAACAGACAGGACCCTCAGCTGCAGGTCTGTTCGAGTACCCAGCTGTGTGAGGTGTCAGTGTGCCCCTGCTGGGGGGTGCCTCCCAGTTAGGCTGCTTGGGGGTCAGGGGTCAGGGACCCACTTGAGGAGGCAGTCTGCCCGTTCTCAGATCTCCAGCTGTGTGCTGGGAGAACCACTGCTCTCTTCAAAGCTCAGATGGAAATGCAGAAATCACCCGTCTTCTGCGTCTCTAATGCTGGGAGCTGTAGACCGGAGCTGTTCCTATTCGGCCATCTTGGCCAATCCCTGATAATTTTTAATACTTCCTAAACTTACGTAACTCTGGCTTTTTTTTTTTATTTTAAGAGGAATAATGTTTGATTTTTTTTTAAGAAAAATAATTTAGGGGACTTATACTTTACTAGGATGGAGTAAAAGGGAAAAGATTACCCTTCAGAGGAATTAAATTTACTTTAAAATTAAAATTAACATTACTTTAATTCCATAATTATGAGAACATTTACTATTGGCCTCCATTGTGGAAGACAGTGTGGCAATTCCTCGAAGATCTAGAACCAGGAATGCCATTTGACCCAGCAATCCCATTACTGGGTATATACCCAAAGGATTATAAATCATTCTGCTGTAAAGACCCATGCACACATATGTTTATTGCAGCACTGTTCCCAATAGCAAAGACTTGGAACCAGCCGAAATGTCCATCAGTGATAGACCGGATTAAGAAAATGTAGCACATATACACCATGGAATACTATGCAGCCATGAAAAAGGATGAGTTCATGTCCTTTGCAGGGACATGGATGAAGCTGGAAACCATCATTCTCAGCAAACTAGCACAGGAACCAAAAACCAAACACCACACGTTCTCACTCATAAGTGAGAGTTGAACAATAAGAACACATGAACACGGGGAGGGGAACATCACACACCAGGGCCTGTGGGGGAGGTGGGGGGCTAGGGGAGGGATAGCATTAGGAGAAATACCTAATGTAGATGATAGGCTAATGGGTGCAGCAAAGCACCATGGCACGTGTATACCTATGTAACAAACTGTACATTCTGCACATGTATCCCAGAACTTAAAGTATGTGACTTAAAGTGTGTGTGTGTGTATACATATGTGTGTGTATATATATATATATGCGTGTGTGTGTATATATATATGATTACCCTTGCACCTGAAACACTGCAAAATCAGAAAAATACATGAAACAATGATTTTCAAGACACTATACTGGGGATGGAAGGATAGAGATTTCTGAGAAATGAGAAATTAATAAAGTGAAAGCTAAGGTTGCCACAGTTTTCTGCCTGGAGAGAATATTCAGTAATGGCATATGAATGATGAAACCAAGTGGTGTCTGGCAGATTTTCTGAATTGAGAGGACAAAGATAACTTTAGGCAAGAATTTGCAGAGAAGACTGCTAGAGAGAACAGAACTAGGCATACAGAGATATTTTTCCAGAGAATTCTAGACATCATTCTCAGCTATTTGCTATGGTTCAATTTATGTATGTATGTGAGAAGACTGAGTCTGAGAAAAAAACACATTTTAAAGGATTGGAGTACAGCATGCATCACTTAATGATGAGGATACGCTCTGAAAAATGCATTTTTGGAAGATTTTGTCATTGTGCAAACATAATAGATTATACCTACACAAACCTAGATTGTATATGTACTTTTATTCTTGAAATTTTTCATATGCAAAGCCAAATGCCCCAGAACCATTCCAGAATATCAATCATTATCCCTTCTTGTCCTGCAATGCCACTATCAAGTGCCATATATAATCAATGGAAACAATCAAATAATCAAAATAAACCAGAATGAACACATGTTAAAAAGAGTAGATAAGGACATGAAAATAATTTTTATAACAATATTTATCATATTAAAAAGCTAATGTAGTAACATGAGAGTTATTACAAAAAACTAAATTGAACTTTAAAAGATAAATCTACAGTATCTGAGGTGAATAATATACTGATTGAGAATTATACCTATTAAACATTGTGCAATAAAAAGATTAGTGAACTGAAGGCACAACAATAGGAACCATTTTAAATGCAACACACAGAGAAAAAGAAGAGAAAAATAAAATAAAGAGAGCACC
Source organism: Gorilla gorilla gorilla (assembly GCF_029281585.2). NCBI lineage: Eukaryota > Metazoa > Chordata > Mammalia > Primates > Hominidae > Gorilla > Gorilla gorilla. The sequence continues at coordinate 35,784,987 of NC_073233.2, read as the reverse complement.
AGTGAGCTTTAGGACAATTTCAAGTGGCGTAGCATGAGTACAATTGGAGTTCCAGAAGTGAGGGGTCCAGGACTGAAAAACTATTTGATAAAATAATGTCTGAAAAATTTCCAGATTAAATATAAAGTAAAACTCCACAGATCCATGAAGTTCAATTTACTCCAAGCGCACAAAATATGAAGCTACATAAATGCACACCACCGTCAAACTGCTCCAAAAAAATGATAAGAAAACATATTTAAAAGCATCCAGAATAAAAATAGGCCTATATACAGAGATTTTTTTAAAAAATGAAGAAGGCAAGCAATTTCTTACTGGAAACAAATGTAAGATAAAACAACACTTGCAAGTACTGAAAGAATAAAATTGTCCTAAAATTAGAATTAAAATTCCATATCCAGGCTGGGCGTGGTGGCTCACACCTGTAATCTCAGCACTTTGGGAGGCTGAGTAGGTGGATCACAAGGTCAGGAGTTCAAGATCAGCCTGGCCAAAATGGTGAAACCCCATCTCCACTAAAAATACAAAAATTAGCTGGGTGTGGAGGCAAGCACCTGTAATCCCAGCTACTCCGCAGGCTGAGGCAGGAGAATCGCTTGAACCCAGGGGGCAGAGGTTGCAGTGAGTCGAGATGGCGCCTCTCCACTCCAGCCTGGGTGACAGAATGAGACTGTGTCTCAATAATTAAAAAAAAAATCCGCCGGGCGCGGTGGCTCACGCCTGTAATCCCAGCACTTTGGGAGGCCGAGGTGGGTGGATCACGAGGTCAGGAGATCGAGACCATCCTGGCTAACCCGGTGAAACCCCGTCTCTACTAAAAATACTAAAAATTAGCCGGGCGTGGTGGCGGGCGCCTGTAGTCCCAGCTACTCGGGAGGCTGAGGCAGGAGAATGACGTGAACCCAGGAGGCGGAGCTTGCAGTGAGCCGAGATCGCACCACTGCACTCCAGCCTGGGCGACAGAGCGAGACTCCGCCTCAAAAAAAAAAAAAAAATAAAAAAAAAAAATAATAAAAAAATAAAAAAATAAAAAAAAATCCATACCCAATGACAATGAAAGCACCTTTTAATAACCATGAAAAAGTAAAGGCTTCACATAAATAAAACCTGAAAGATTTTATCACTAGCAGACCTGTACTACAATAACTCCTTTAAGCACAGAACTAAAACTATAGGAGATGGAAACATGGATGTATATAAAAGAAGAGCTCCAAAAATGGTAATGGTATGGATAAATATATAACTGTTTCTATTTAAATGTCTTCCAAAATAATTTACCATTTACATAAAAATAATAACTTATTGTGTACTTTATGGCATATATAAAAGTAAAGTGTATGGCAGCAAGATTACAAAAGCTGAGAGAAGATACTGCAAGGTTCTTATACTATATATGAAATACTACAAAGTTACTTGAAGGCGTATAATTATAAGTTAAATATGTGTTCAATAAACCCTAAGTCAGTTACTAAATTAAAACAAAAATTATAAATAATAAGTAAAATGCTTAAAATAGAATCATAAGTAGACTGATTTTATCAACAAAAGGCAAAAGGGAGGGGGTAGAAAGAGCAATAAACAAATCACACAAATAGAAAACTAATAACAAGATGATAGATGGAAATCTTAAAAATTACATTAAATGTAAATGAAATGTAAAACAATCTAACGAAAAGATAGAAGTAAAAAACAATGCCAGCAACTTTACTAATAATGTAACACTTAGAAACAACCAAGATGTCTTTCGGTAGGTGAAAGGATAAAGCAAGCTGTAGTAAATCCACAATGAAATATTACTCTGTGAATAAATCAATAAGATATCCATCCATGAAAAGACATGAAGGAATCTTAAATCATACTGCTAAATGAAAGGATCTAAACTGAAATGGCTACACACCGAATGATTCTAAGTGTATGACATTCTGGAAAAGACAAACTATAGAAAAAGTGAAAATATCAGTGGTTACCAGAAGTTGGGGAGAACAAAAGTGGGATGAATAGGTAGAGCACAGAGGATTGTTAGGGTGGTGAAACTATTGCTCTGTATGGTTGTGAAAGGAAAATAAACCTAGGGACCCCAAACTCATTGAGCCACAGGAAAAAGTTGAGCTGGAAACTGGGTCATGCAAACCTTCCTCCCCTTTTGGCTCCTAGATAAGATGGCTAAAATATGAAAAGCTACACGCTTCCCCCATATTTTGCCCACAAGGAAATTCCTAGTGAGCTCCAAGATCTTTAAGGCGTATCTGTTAAAATTTCACCATGGCAATGTACATTCATAGCTTATCTTTACAGGTGCAGTCACCTCCACTGCCCACCAGACATAAATGATATCTAATTGTTCCCCTGCCCCATTTTATCTATGTTATCTTATGTAAAAATGCAGATTACCTACATTTTTTCTCTGCCCCATTTGTCTATATCATCTTATGTAACAAATGCAGATACACTGAGCCAGACGAAGGCATGAATGACTGTTTTTTCCCTAACCTCTCTTACATGAAAATTGTGTACTTCTCAGTGCTCCACCTTTTCCCCTTTAAATTTGGAGCCCTCAAAATCATCTTCCAAGAAAGGCATAGTCCTATCTCCCCGGTGTGCATCCTTAACTTGGCAAATAAACCTCCTAAAATGATTGAGACTTGTCTTGCCATTTTTCTCAGTTGACATGGTAGGTACATGTCATTATACATTTGTCAAAACCTATAGAATATACAACACCAAGAGTGAATCCTAATGTAAACTATGAACTTCAGTCAATAATAATGTATATAGTTTCATCATTGATTGGAACTAAGGTACCACACTAATGTAAGATATTAAAAATAGAGGAAATTGTGGGAGGTGAGGGCATATGTGAAAACTCTGGGCTTTTCACTCATTTTTTTTCGGTGAACCTAAAACTATTCAAAACAATAAAGTTTATTAACTTTTTAGACATTCCAAACTATAGGGTGCTTATAAGAATTATACTTTAAATCTTTGGGAGCCGAGGCAGGTGGATAACAAGGCCAGGAGATCAAGACCATCGTGGCCAACATGGTGAAACGCCGTCTTTACTAAGATACAAAAAATTAGCCAGGCATGGTGGCATGCGCCTGTAATCCCAGCTACTTGGGAGGGTGAGGCAGGGGAATTGCTTGAACACGGGAGGCGGAAGTTGCAGTGAGACTAGATTGCACCACCTGCACTCCAGCCTGGCGACAGAGCAAGACTCTGTCTCAAAAAACAAACAAACAAAAAAACAAAAACAAACAACAACAACAACAAAAAATTTTACTTTTAACCTATTCATAGCTTTAGATTTAAAGTATAAGTATGAAAAATAATATGCTATGCTGACATACGCACACACACACACACAAAACTAGGATGGCTATAGGAACAACACACTTAGTGGATTTCAGATCCAAGAATATTACCAGGGATGAGGAGGTGAATTTCATTAAGATAAAGAGTTCTATTTATCAAGAAGAGATAACAATTTTAAATGTTTAAATGCCTAATGCCAGAGTTTCAAAATATATGAAGCAAAAATTCATAAATAAACAAAGAGAAATAGACAAATCACAATTATAGTTGGAGACTTCAATATCTCTCTGAAAAATTGATAGAACAAGTACACAGGAAATCATTAAAGATAAAGAAGACTTGGAAAACACAATCAACCAACTTGGCCTAATGTGTATTTATAGAACACCCCACACAAAATTAGGAAAATACATTTCATTTTTGAGTGCTTTGCTTTTAGAACATTTATCATGCCAGACTATATTTGGTACAATAAAACAAATTTCAATAAACTTGAAAGGACTTAAGTCTTACAGAATTTAATCTCTGATACCATGGAATTAAATTAGAAATTAATAACAAAAATATCTCTATATAAAAATTTTTAAATCTTTGGTAACTAAATAGAACACTTCTAAATAATCCATATGTCAAAGAAGGAATCAAAAAGAGGTTAGAAAATAATTTTAACTTGATAAAAAAACTTAGTATTTCAAAATTTGTTAGATAACACTAAAGCAGTCCTTAATGGGGCGTTTACACTATAAAAATATTAGAAAAAAGATACATCAGAGAAGCAGGAATATCTCAAACAACTTCAACTTCCACATTCAGAAACTACAAAAAGAAGAAAAGTATATAGACACAGTAAACAGAAGAAGGATAATAAGAAAGATCAGATAGGAAAGCAAGGAAGATGTTTCATTTGAAAAAATAAGGAATATTAATAAACATATGTCTAGACTGAGAAAACCAACATGACATCAATTTCACTATAAGGAATCAGAGAGATGCTGCTGCTACTGATTATAAAGCTATCAAAGGGATAAGCAACAGATATCTCACCAAAAGGGAGCTACAGGTGGCAAGTAAAGTACATAAAAAATGCTCATCATTGTTAGCCATTTGATATGTGCAAATTAAAATTGCAATGAATGAACTATCACTACACTTCTATTAGAACAGCTAATATTAAATATTATAGAGATAATACCAAATGCTAGCAAGTATGCAGAGAAACTGGATATCTCACACGTTGTTGGTAGAAATGTAAAGTAGCAGAGTCACTTTGGCAAATAGTTTGTCAGTTTCTGAAAAATAAAAACAAACGAAACCCAAAAACTACACATTCATTTACCATACTACCTGGTTATTACATCTGATAATTTAAAAAAAGATTATATAAAAATTACCCACAAATGTTCAAAACAGCATTATTTGTAATAGAAAAATATTGGAAATAGTGCAGATGTCTTTCAGAAGGTGAATGGTTGAACAAACTCTAATATACCCATAACGACAGAATATTATTTAGCAATACAGAGAAATGAACTATTAACAAATGCATTATGTTAAGTAAAAAAGTCAATCTAAAAGTGCTATGTGCTTTGTAATTTCACTTATGTAATGGTCTCAAAATGACGAAATTATGGAGATGGTAAACAGATTATTGGTTGTCAGGGGACTGGGACAGGGTGGATAGGGTAGGGAGTATGGATAAAGAGGTAGAACAAAGGAGTTCTTTGGCAGTGATGGAATAATCTATCTTGATTGTGGTAAAGGTTACAGAAATCTATACATAGGGTAAAATTGAATAGAACTACACATACACATACATGCAAATAAATTCAGGTTAAATGGTAAAAACCAAGTAAGGTCTAGTTGAAATAATTTTCTGGTTTTGACATTGAATGATAGCTACAGAAGTTGTTGCCATTGGGGAAAGCTGGGTAAAGTGTACACAGGACTACAGTTTTGCAACTCCCTATAGTATGTATTTATTTCAAATAATAAGATTTTTAAAGATAATACAGGAATAGTATCGATAACTTCAAGGCAATACATTTGACAACTGAAATGAATAAGGTAAATTCCTTGAAAGACACTATCAAAGCTCACTCAGAAGAGATAGATGACCTAAATCATCTTGGAAAATATCACTCAAGAAATTGATTTTTTGGTTAAAATCTGTACTGTGGCCAATTGGAATTTATGTTAAGAGCACAAGGTTAGTGTAGCAATCAAATTTAATGAATATAATTCACCATATTAACAAATTAAATAAGAAAAAATATATTCTTATTATCAGTGGTGCATAAAAAGTATTAACAAAATCCAACATCTATTCCTTTTGAAAATTCTCAGCAAAGTAGCCATAGAAAATAATTTCCTCAACCTGATAGAGGGCATCTATAAAAAAGCTACAGCTAATCTTATACCTAATATTGAGAGACTAAATTCTTTCTCCCTAAGATTGCAAACAAGACAAAATTTTCTCTCGCCACTTCTATTCACATTGTATTGGATGTTCTAGTCAGTGAAATAAGGCAAACTAAGAAATGGAAAAATAAAAAAAATTCACACTACAGAAAAAATATTTTATTTGCATAATTTTCTATGCAGAAAATCTGATGAAACCTACAATAAAATCACTAAAACTAACATAAGTTTAGCAAGATTGCAAGATGTAGGATTTTTTTTAAAAAACTATTATATTTGTAGCAATAAACATTTGAAATGAAAATTATAAAAACAATACCAGTTACAATAGTACCAAAAATATGAAATACTTAGGGATAAATATGACAAAAGATATGTAACACCTGTAGATGGGCCACTCAAAAACCTTGCTGAAAGAAAAAGACCTAAAAATGTATGTATTTGTTATGTTTATGAATTGGAAGACTCAGTATTAAGATCAGTCTGTACTTTCAGTGTATCTCCAAGCAAAATCATGGCAAGCCATTTTTGTAGAAGTTAAAAAACTATTTCTAAAATTCATATGGAAAATCAAAGGACCTAGAATAGCCAAGTCAAGCTTGAAAAGGAACAATAACTTTGGGAGCCTAGCCCTATTCTGTGCCAAAACTTAAAGCTACAGCCAGAAACACAGTATGCATTTAGTATAACAAATTTGTATAAAAGTAAATCAGCATAGCGGAATCTAGAAAATATTTGTATAAAGATATATTTTAGAATCACATTCCCCCAGATATAGCTTTTACTTTTTTTTCACTGCTTTAATAAGGCATAACTGAACTTGAAAAAGTCTACATATTTAAGCTAGACAATTTGATAAGTTTTACATAGGCACATATCTGGGAAACTACCGCCTTTCTCTATCTTCTATCTATCTATCTATCTATCTATCTATCTATCTATCTATCTATCTGCTATCTACTTACCTTTAGGTAAGTGGAATTAAAACCACAATGTAGTATTACTAAAATGGCTAAAATTAAAAGAAAAAGATAACCAAACCAAGTGTTTGTGGAATGTAAAGCGAACAGAACTCTCATATATTCCTGGGGAGGAATATAAATGGCACAAAACTTTGTAAAAGAGTTTGATCATTTCAAGAAGTTCAACATATACCTATCTTATGATGTGGAGTTCCACCTCTAGAAATTTATCAAGAAAAAATAAATAAAAGATTATGTTCAAACAAAACATTGTACACAAATGTTCATAGCAGCCTTATTTTTAATATTCCCAAATAAAAATACCTCAAAAGTCCTTCAAAATATGAATCAATTTCTTAAGATGTGGTTTATCTGTATAATGGGATACTCCTCAGCAATAAAAAGTAATAAACTATGGAATCATGCTACAGCATTGGTGAATCTCAAAATAATTATGCTGAGCAAAAGAAACTAGAGCAATGAATCAAAGCAACTACTATATGATTCCATTTACTTAAAAATCTAGAAAATTAAAACTAATTTCTAGTGACAGAAATTAGATCAATTGGTGCCTGAAGAGAGGAAGAGGTAGGGAGGATTGGGAATGAGATATCATGAAGAGGCAAAAATAGATTTTGGATGGTGCTGGATACATTCATTATCTTGATTATCGTGATAGTTGCCTAGGTAAATACTTATGTCAAAACTCACAAAGTTGTTCACTTTAAATATATGCTGTGTGTTGTATTCTATGTTTTGTATAGTATACCTCAAATAAAGCTGTAAAAGTAACAAATTGATTTGGAGAAATGTGATTCTAGAGAGATTTCTGAACTAGTGCACTATGTTTCACTGCAACAGGCTTCCTAGATCACTCACTGTCCCCCTTTTTTAGGGGGCAAGTTGTATAGGTTCAGTGATACATCATGGAAGCAAACTGGAGGGAGTCACCTAGGACTCAGGGAGGTATCAGACTGCTCCTCTTTCTCTCTCTGACTCAATCCTGCTGGGTGCCATAATTCTTTCTCATCTCTGCTGTGCAGCTGCTTCCATCTTGCCTCTCTAAGGATTGACTTTTAGGCAGGAGTCTTAGATCTTACTCCCATAACATCAACCCCCTCTTGGTCTTTGGTTTCTATGATACCATTAGCATTCACAATGCTTTACAATCGTACATTTTCCACATCCAGCAGCAACTGACTCACTGCAGTCCTCTTGCTTTGTTTGGGTTCTCAAGAGATAAAAACCTATTAGTCTGTGGTCAGGCAGTTCCATAGGCTCTTAATCCAGTGCCCATTTGGGTTGGTGTAGAGTCATTTGGATCACAGTCTCTTTTACAGGGACTCAAAAAGCAGAATTTCTGCACAGATGAGGTTGACATGTAAAGCTAAGTCACTGGAGCAACTTCTACAGAGGAGTTCGACCATGATAGTTGATTAAATTTTTCCAGTTCTGGGAATTGTGATGCAACACGTTATTAGATACTCTATGTTTTTAAAGCGTCCAAATTATAATAATTAGAAACAAAAATTAAAGGAGCTTAAATCGTTAATCGTGACCTCCTGGTGTGCACAATTGTATCTGGTAACTGGTAAATGGAGTTTTCAGCAATAAATAAGCAGATGTCAAGAGAAACCCAATCAGGGCCTTTGCTGTCCTCCCTCTTCCCCGTAGGACTGCTGTGTGCCATTGTGAGAGCAGAGTCCATTCATGTCTTATTCACTGAGGGAAATGGTAATGGACTTGGCAAATGCTGCTTCTCCCATCACCATCAAACTACAGTGACCTTGTGCCAGTGCACCCTTTCTTTTTATAATGAATGTTTTATTATAAATGCAAACATATCAATTTTCTAAACTAAAATATAGGAAAGTAAATTGTATTAAGATATAAAGTGTTTCCATATTGCCATCCCACAGAGCAGCTTCGATTGATCTTTTGAGCATATTTCTTTCCAGTCATCTTCTATGTGTGTTTTACATTTTTGACCATAATGTAACGTTTGCATCTCTTTTGTTTTGTAGCTTTCTATTATGTCTTAACTATGTTGCCACTTTCCCTCTACCCAATTTCAACTAGATTTGCAGAAAAGCAAAGAATTCTAACATATAGAGTATTCAATAATTTACAAAGCATGAAGCATTGAAAATGGAGACAAGGGCCTTCTGAATTATATTGAATTTTCCATGCTTTATTGGGAAAAGTATTTTTGGCAGTATTGGCAAGTGGATTCAAATCCCATATTTGGAACTTACTATTTAATTTCTTTTTGGTCCCATATTCTCAGCTACAGACTGGACATAATAATGAAATCTATGTTATAGAGGTCTTCTGATGATTTAGTGCTATGAAGCATAGTCTGGCTTCTGAACTGTTTTTTTTTCTCCTAGTCACACAGATTATCTCTCCCAGTATGCCTTGCAGTAATCAAATGGTCATGTGACAGATTAGTGTGGAATGTGAGCAGAAGAGATGTATGTTGGTTCCAGGACTGATTCATAGAAACTTCCCACATGACAACTTCATTCTCTCCTGATGAGCACAGTGACCTGGGAAGCTGTAGATTGAGGACAGCAGAGTTGGAAAATGGAAAGACATTTTATCCCTAAATGACCTCTTGGTAGAGAACAATCTTTTGATCAGAAATGCATTTTCTAGACTTTACGTTAGCAACATAAACTTCTATTTCATTAATCCATGGAGATTTTGGAGGCATATCTGTTATATCTGTCAGCGTTTACTTTAACTAGTATATACTTCCCTTATGGTTCTTGCAGTGAGTCCTCACCATGTTGCTATTAATTTCCTCTCTAGGCACATTATAGTATGGCTTTCTGACACTCTTGCTGAATGTGGAAGCTCCCCAAACAAGACTACACTGGAAAAAAAACACTTTGTAGTCAGAGATTACTGAAATCTTTAAAATATCTCTCTGTGGTCTTTAAACATGTCATTCTCTCTGAATTTCTAAATACTGTGAGAGAAAACTGCTACCTTCAAGAGACCAGTCTGTGCTCAAATGACAGTGCCGCTTTGTAGTTTCCAGAAGCCACAACCTAGCAGGTCCAATCTTCCTAGTTGAGTGCTGAATTTTGAGAATTTTTCAACAAGGAAGGGTCTGAGAGAATACTCTATCCAATAATTTTCATGCTGCTATTAGGGCCAGAGTCTTTTCCTAATTAAATATATATCATAAAATAGGTAACAATCCTATCTCTTATCCTCCAAGGTGACCTGTGAAGTACTACCACAGAACACATTCTGAAAACTTAGGGCAACCACTTAAGTCCACCAACAGTAAGATTAGAAGATATAGTTGCATATACTACTGAATGGCCAAGTAATTACTAGAGTTTAGGCCTCTAGCTTCCTACTCCAGTGCTCTTATATTTTGACTGTCCTTTGGGGCCTTTCTTTTCTGGGTCCACCTCTTCTTCCTTTCCTTCACTTCTTATGTTTTTTCTTTCTTTATGTATAACTGAGAGTGCCAAGTAGTAAAAGAAATGGCCCATAAAAGTCATATTCAACAGTATTCAACAGTATTCACTAGAGAATGGGAGTTTATGAGATGTCCAATGGCTCCAAATGAAAACCAACCAACCTACCAACAACCTTTTGACATTTGAAGCCCATAAGATGAGACATAGAAAAATAGGAATCATAACTCTTTCTGCAAAGGTTCTGTTCTATATCATCTTTTTATTCTTGAGTGCTCTTAAAAAGAACTATTGTCATTTGTTTATTCAAGAGACTAGACTATATTTAGCCATTTAATTCCTGCTATTTCTCTTTGTTTCTATGAGTTCTCTAAAGCCACTGTCTCTATAGTTAGCACCTCTTTCTGCTTAGCATGTTGAAATCAATCAATGTTGTTAATTGACTAACAGGTTGACCAGTAACAATAAAAAAAAAAAAGGAAATAAGTAGCTGTAGGCAGGCATTTCAAAGACAAGTAATTTAGTCTCCATTTCACAAGCTGCTCACAGGCAGACATCCAAAGAAAAAATGACTTAGAATATATAGACCAGAAAAGTCTCAGTTTACTAGTTTTATGAACAAGTTTATATACACATCACATACATTCATATCTCTCACAATGATTCAAATGTAAAATCACAAAAACACAAAAATACTCAAATTCAACAGCCTTATGTCCACGAACCTTATACATTCATGCCTCCCCCATATACAATCACATACATTTTACCATTTGACTGGGGAGCAAGTATGAGAAACCAGCACATTTTTTGGTTTTGGTTTCATATTTTTGTTTACAACTCTCCCATTCCCCTTTCCTGTCCCCATTGTGTAGCACTAAATATAATTAGGGTACAGAGAGCATAAAGAAATTTCCAACATGGAGAAAATACCAATTTTGGGATCAGGGCAGAAATACAAGGACCTCTTTAAATTAAGTGAAGAAAAAATATATATTTAATTATATAAAATATATAATTATATTAGAAAATATATATTTACATATAATTTTATATAATTTAAAAATATACATTCATATATAATTTTATAACATATAAATTATATGTTTTTAATGTATGTATATAAATAAATTACTTGTCTTTGAAAGGTCTGCCTATGGCTACTTATTTCCTGTTTTTTCTATATATGTATTTTCAATATATATTAAATATATTTCTTTCATTTGATTTAAATATATGTGTGTGTGTGTGTGTGTGTGTATATATATATATATATTTCCTTCACTTGATTTAAAGAGGTCATTGTATTTCTTCCCTGATTGTCCCGATCCCAACATTTGTATTTTTGCCATGTTGAAAATCTCTTCATGCTGTGTGTGTGTGTGTGTCTAAAACCTTAGGGAGGCTTCCTCAGTCACTGATTTCTGATCAAAACAGATTCTCTTCCCGAAGATTTTGCATATGCATTTAGAAACTCCCAAAGGAGCAAAATGATGCTGGTAAAATCCTTTCAACTCACTCCTTTTGTGAAATATGTTTTTTCGGAAAAAAAATTGAAAATGTAAACATAACTCTGAAGTTTACTTAAGAGAGAAACTGGTTTATAAGGCATCAAAGGACTAATTATATGCAAATGTTGCTGCCAATTACTGATGAGCCTCATCCACTCCATTAAACATCTCTCTAGGAGTATAAGAAGCATTATGTGAGCATTTGTAACTTCTAAGTTTAAAAATAATAAAACTACAATCCTTTGAAACCCTCTGAGTTAAAATATTGCACTTCAAATGCATCCTTTCCACGTAGGTCAATGAGAATAGGTTAATCAATCATGGTTCAAGGAGTTAGAGAAGTATTGCATATCAGTGTGGAAAGTAAATCAGATTTAAAAGCACTATTTAATATAAAGCACCAAGTTTTACACAATCTGCTTCCTGTCTGTACTACAAGCCTTACATCAGCCATTTGTAACTTTACTTACTGCTTTTCAACCAAGCAAGCTCCCTCTTCTGCCTATCCAATGCATCATTTTCATTTCATGCTCAGGGTATTTATGCAAATAATACCCTTTGCTTGAAATGGTCTTCCTCTCCTTTACCAAGTTAATGGTAATCATCCTTCAGATGTCAATTCAAACATCTCTTTCAAACAGAAGACACACATTATCCCAGAGTAGTCAAGTCCTGCAGATTAACTTGCACTATGTCTGGATGGTCCTTAGTACTCCCATACTCCAACTATTCTTAATAAATTACATTACTATATTTTACATTCTCACCAGAAACGAATGAGTTCTATTTTCTCCACATCCTCACTATACTTGTTGTTATCTGACTTTCTGATTCTAGCTGCCTGATAGTTGTGAGGTGATAAGGTGATATTTCATTGTGGCTTTGATCATTGTCCTGATGACTAATCACATAGAGTAGCTCTTCATGTGTTTATTAGTCATTTGTATTATCTTCTTTGGAAAAATATCCATTCAGATCCTTCGCCCATTTAAAAAATTGAGTTGTCTTTTTATTATTGAGTTTGAAGAGGTCCTTATCTATTCTAGATACATGTTCCTTAGGTATAGGATGTGCAAATATTTTCTCTGAATTTTCACTTTCTTGATAGTGTCCTTTTAAACACAAGTGTTTTAATTTTGTTGAAGTAAAAATTATCTATTTTTCTTTTATTCTTCATGCTTTTTGGTCCAAACACCCTTGTCAAAAATCAGTTGTTCATACATATATATGAGCTTATTTCTGCACTCTAAATTCTTATTCTTATTTATTTTTATTCTTTTTTTTAAATTATACTTTAAGTTTTAGGGTACATGTGCACAACGTGCAGCTTTGTTACATATGTATATATGTGCCATGTTGGTGTGCTGCACCCATTAACTCGTCATTTAACATTAGGTATATCTCCTAATGCTATCCTTCCCCCCTACCCTCACCCCACAACAGGCCCTGGTGTGTGATGTTCCCCTTCCTGTGTCCATGTGTTCTCATTGTTCAATTCCCACCTATGAGTGAGAACATGCGGTGTTTGGTTTTTTGTCCTTGCGATACTTTGCTGAGAATGATGGTTTCCAGCTTCATCCATGTCCCTACAAGGGACATGAACTCAGCCTTTTTTATGGCTGCATAGTATTCCATGGTGTATATGTGCCACACTTTCTTTATCCAGTCTATCATTGTTGGACATTTGGCTTGGTTCCAAGTCTTTGCTATTGTGAGTAGTGCCGCAGTAAACATACGTGTGCATGTGTCTTTATAGCAGCATGATTTATAATCCTTTGGGTACATACCCAGTAATGGGATGGCTAGATCAAATGGTATTTCTAGTTCTAGATCCCTGAGGAATCGCCACACTGACTTCCACAATGGTTGAACTAGTTTACAGTCCCACCAACAGTGTAAAAGCGTTCCTATTTCTCCACATCCTCTCCAGCAACTGTTGTTTCCTGACTTTTTAATGATCGCCATTCTAACTGGTGTGCGATGGTATCTCATTGTGGTTTTGATTTGCATTTCTCTGATGGCCAGTGATGATGAGCATTTTTTCATGTGTCTTTTGGCTGCATAAATGTCTTCTTTTGAGAAGTATCTGTTCATATCCTTCGCCCACTTTATGATGGGGTTGTTTTTTTTTTTCTTGTAAATTTGTTTAAATTCTTTGTAGATTCTGGATATTAGCCCTTTGTCAGATGAGTAGGTTGCAAAAATTTTCTCCCATTCTGTAGGTTGCCTTTTCACTCTGATGGTAGTTTCTTTTGCTGTGCAGAAGCTCTTTAGTTTAATTAGATCTCATTTGTCAATTTTGGCTTCTGTTGCCATTGCTTTTGGTGTTTTAGACATGAAGTCCTTGCCCATGCCTATGTCCTGAATGGTATTTCTTAGGTTTTCTTCTAGGGTTTTTATGGTTTTAGGTCTAACATGTAAGTCTTTAATCCATCTTGAATTAATTTTTGTATAAGGTGTAAGGAAGGCATCCAGTTTCAGCTTTCTACATATGGCTAGCCGGTTTTCCCAGCACCATTTATTAAATAGGGAATCCTTTCCCCATTTCTTGTTTTTGTCAGGTTTGTCAAAGATCAGATAGTTGTACATATGTGGCATAATTTCTGATGCTCTGGTTTGTTCCATTGGTCTATATCTCTGTTATGGTACCAGTACCATGCTGTTTTGATTACTGTAGCCTTGTAGTATAGTTTGAAGTCAGGTAGCATGATGCCTCCAGCTTTGTTCTTTTGGCTTAGGATTGACTTGGCAATGCAGGCTCTTTTTTGGTTCCATATGAACTTTAAAGTAGTTTTTTCCAATTCTGTGAAGAAAGTCATTGGTAGCTTGATGGGGATGGCATTGAATCTATAAATTACCTTGGGCAGTATGGCCATTTTCACGATATTGATTCTTCCTACCCATGAGCATGGAATGTTCTTCCATTTGTTTGTATCCTCTTTTATTTCCTTGAGCAGTGGTTTGTAGTTCTCCTTGAAGAGGTCCTTTACGTCCCTTGTATGTTGGATTCCTAGGTATTTTATTCTCTTTGAAGCAATTGTGAATGGTAGTTCACTCATGATTTGGCTCTCTGTTTGTCTGTTATTGGTGTATAAGAATGCCTGTGATTTTTGCACATTGATTTTGTATCCTGAGACTTTGCTGAAGTTGCCTGTCAGCTTAAGGAGATTTTAGGCTGAGACAGTGGGTTTTCTAGATACACAATCATGTCATCTGCAAACAGGGACAATTTGACTTCCTCTTTTCCTAATTGAATACCGTTTATTTCCTTAGCCTGCCTGATTGTCCTGGCCAGCACTTCCAACACTATGTTGAATAGGAGTGGTGAGAGAGGGCATCCCTGTCTTGTGCCAGTTTTCAAAGGGAATGCTTCCAGTTTTTGCCCATTCAGTATGATATTGGCTGTGGGTTTGTCATAGATAGCTCTTATTATTTTAAGATATGTCTCATCAACACCTAATTTATTGAGAGTTTTTAGCATGAAGGGCTGTTGAATTTTGTCAAAGGCCTTTTCTGCATCTATTGAGATAATCATGTGGTTTTTGTCATTGGTTCTGTTTATATGATGGATTACACTTATTGATTTGCATATGTTGAACCAGCCTTGCATCCCAGGGATGAAGGCCACTTGATCATGGTGGATAAGCTTTTTGATGTGCTGCTGGATTCGGTTTGCCAGTATTTTATTGAGGATTTTTGCATGGATGTTCATCAGGGGTATTGGTCTAAAATTCTCTTTTTTTGTTGTGTCTCTGCCAGGCTTTGATATCAGGAAGATGCTGGCCTCATAAAATGAGTTAGGGAGGATTCCCTCTTTTTCTGTTGATTGGAATACTTTCAGAAACAATGGTACCACCTCCTCCTTGTACCTCTGGTAGAATTCGGCTGTGAATCCATCTGGTCCTTGAATTTTTTTCGTTGGTAAGCTATTACTTATTGCCTCAATTTCAGAGCCTGTTATTGGTCTATTCAGAGATTCAATTTCTTCCTGGTTTAGTCTTGGGAGGGCGTATGTGTCGAGGAATTTATCCATTTCTTCCAGATTTTCTAGTTTATTTGCATAGAGGTGTTTATAGTATTCTCTGATGGTAGTTTGTATTTCTGTGGGATCGGAGGTGATATCCCCTATATCATTTTTTATTGCGTCTATTTGATTCTTCTCTCTTTTCTTCTTTATTAGTCTTGCTAGTGGTCTGTCAATTTTGTTGATCTTTTCAAAAAACCAGCTCCTGGATTCATTGATTTTTTGAAGGGTTTTTTGTATCTCTATTTCCTTCAGTTCTGCTCTGATCTTAGTTATTTCTTGGCTTCTGCTAGCTTTTGAATGTGTTTCCTCTTGCTTCTCTAGTTCTTTTAACTGGGATGTTAGGGTGTCAATTTTAGATCTTTCCTGCTTTCTCTTATGGGCATTTAGTGCTATAAATTTCCCTCTACACACTGCTTTGAATGTGTCTCAGAGATTCTGGTATGTTGACCTTTTCTATGTTTTGATTTGTTTTGATAAACAAATACCACTATATTAAAATTACCTACAATATTCAGCACTGTACAGGTTTGTAGCCTAGGAGCAATAGGCTATACCATATAATCTAGCTGTGTGGTAGGCTATACCATATGATCTAGGTATGTATTAAGCTAAACCATATAGCCTCATTGTGCAATCATTTATACCATATAAACTAGTTGTGTAGTAGGCTATATGAAATAACCTAGCTGTGTAGTAAGCTAAACCTAGGTGTATAGTATGTTTTACTATATAATCTAGGCATATAGTAGGCCTAACTGTATAGCTTAGGTATGTAATAGGATAAACCATATAGCCTAGGTGTGTGGTAGGCTACTATAACATAGATGTGTAGAAGGCTATACCATATAGCCTTGGTGTATAGTAGTCTATGCTATATAATGTAGGTATGTAGTAAGCTAAGCCATATAGCCTAGTAGGCTATACCATATAACCTAGGTGTGTATTAAGCTATAGTATGTAGTCTAGGTGTGTAGTAAAATAAACTGTATAGCCTAGGTGTGTCGTAGGCTACACCATATAGCCTAGGTGTGTAATAAGCTTATCTATATAGCCTAGTAGGTAGTAGGATAAACCATGTATCCTAGGTGATAGTAGGCTACACCATATAACCTAGGTGGGTAATAAGCTAAATCATATAGCCTATGTGTGTAGTAGGATAAACCATAATAGCCTAGGTGTATAGTAGGCCACACCTTATAATCTAGGTGTGTAATAAGCTAAACCATATAGCTTATGTGTGTAGTAGGATAAGCCATATAGCCTAGGTGTGTAATAGGTTATACCATATGATCTAGGTGTATAATAAGCTAAACCATGTAGTCTAGGTGTTTAGTAGTCTAAACCATATAGCCTAGGTGTGTGGTAAGCTAAACCATATAATCTAGATATATAATAGACTATCCCATGCAGCCTAGGTGAGGAGTAGGCTAAACTATATAGCCTAGGTGTGTAGTAGTCTACACCACATAATCTAGGTATACAGCAAGCTAAACCATATAGTCTAGGTGTGTAGTAGGTTAAAGCATATAGCCTATATGTGTAGTTGTTTATACCATATAACCTAACTGTGTAGTAGGCTATACTATATAGGATTGTGTAAGTAAGTACACTCTATATTTACACAATGACAAAATCACCTAATGACACATTTCTCAGAATCTATCTTCAATGTTAAGTGATGCATGACTGTATTGAGTTATTGCTACTGGCTAGGCATTCTTCTGAGCCCTTAGGATACACTAGTGCATCAAAAAGACTAAGATTTCTTTTGTTATTGGACTCTCATTTTAGGGGGAGTTGGGGAGATAGGAAATAAATAATAAACAAAACAAGTAACATATATAGGATATTCGATGGTAATAAATGCTCTTAAAGGAGATGGTACCAAGTCAATGGGCTTATAAATAGGAATGTTTATGGAGAGCATGACACATGGGCAAAGACTAAGAAATTGGCCATATGGAAATCTGTGGCAACGGGAGAGGGAACACTCCATGTGAAAGTCTGGCCTGTTAAGTAATAGTAGGAGGTAGGCTACAATGGCAGAACTGTAAGATGTGAGCTTGGAGAAGAGTCTCAGGGAGATCCTACCCCAAACCATGTTTGTCATCATAAAGTTCTTGGCTTGTAATGTGAGAGAAATTGAAATTGGTTTCTGAAGTGCGGTGGAGTGAAATAAGTTGATTTACATTTAATGTTGGCACTGACTACTAAAGGATTTCTTTAGAAAGTCTTCGGATTACATGGGTTCATATTTTATTTTATTTTATGTTAGTAACAGAAAAAAATCAATCCCAGCCAACTAACTCTGAAACAAAAGGAGGTGTATAATTTTTAATAACATAGATCTTTTTTTGCAAAAGCACCATGACATTGATCATAAAAGTGGTCTCAGTTTGTTATCTCTTTGGAAGACAGCCAGGGTCTATCCTAAACCCACCACCTCTCCCCACTGTTGTACATGGATTCGGTTTCTTTTCCCAGGTGTTGATTCAAGACAGGGATTTAAGAGAGAGCTTCTGCAACAATGAGATTGCCAAAAAACTCTAATCCATGACCCACACTGCCAACCCGTGCCCTCTTTCTGTTTGGATAAGGGTTGTAATTTCTCCAAAACTAAGAGATTGTTACCCAAGTATATCCCTGACCACTTACTCCCTGCTGAAGCCATAGATGTGACAGTTTTTCCTAAAGCTACCGGAAATCAAGTTGGAATTTTTACTTTTAGTTAAGATGGAGAAGATAAGGATTTCATTCCCTCCCAAACAACTAGAATTTTTTACTAAAGCATAAATACATACTTTTTCCTCAAAGGCATTTGATAATTGTGGACATGAAGGAGTCTAAGAAATCTTAACTCTTGAGAGGTAAGTGCTCCATAGGTGATAACAGAAGATGCATTCACAAACAGGGCCAATTGCTGAGGCTGGGAACAGATCAGGTGGAGGATTGAGCTTGTCAGGGAATTCTTTGCTCAGAAGTAAATCTCCCAAAATGTTGACAAGCCTGCAAGCTGGTGTTTCAAATTTGAATCTAAAGAAGACTCAAATGCAAAGGCAATTCTCCGTAATGAGGAATTCCTTTACAGTGAAATTTTGCTGAGTAAGCAGAGACTGAAAGCATATCTGGAAAGCAGAAAGAGATCTGCAGTCTCAGTCTCCCAATTTCAATGTCTGATAATGCCAGTCCCACGGCCTTGCAGTCTTGTGGTCTCCCAGTCTCATGATGATACCACACTCCTGCATTCTTACGGGCTGCTCTTTTGCAGTTTCACAGGCTTGAGTTCTCATTTTCTCTGAATCTTGTGGTTTTGTGCTCTTAAAATTTTATGGACTTGCAGACCTGGTATCTCTTAGTCTCAGTCTAGCAAGTTCAAGATCTAGGAAACTTGCACTCCACAAAAAAAGATGCTTTAAGTCACCTTCAAACATCCAAAGCCAGAGGTGAAGCAAGACTACCTGAAACTGCAACAATATCCCTAGTTAATGCAATTTCTGCTAAGAACAAAGATATCTGTCCTTAGGTGGTCTCAGAAATTTGGAGTGAAGCCAGAGGTGAAGTGAGACTTTCTGAAGCTGCAACAATACCTCTACTCTACTTAAAGCAATTTCTGGTAAGAACAAAGATATCTGTCCCTTGATGATCTCAAAACTTTGAAGCTATTGCTTACTGGTGATTAAATACCAAGGTCCTAAAAGAGTGATTAAAGATATTATGTCCCTAATAACCTCAAAATCTACTGCTTAACTTTTATTGTTTTTTAATGTAAAATGACCACAATAAACTTTAAAAATTATCAGATGCATGATGATATGGGATTACTATGACATGAGAAGCTGAATGCCCCTGTAGTACCCTCCCCTCCCCTCCCCTCCTTCTTTCCATGAGGTTGACAGAGGAAGCATGGTATGCATTCTTGAGGGGAGCGAATACCTCCTGCACAGCAGCTTGCAGGAGGAAATGCCCAGCTCCATGGAAGGAGTGAGGAAAGACGGTTCAGCATAGAGGGAGGCCAAAGCCCATCACCCCCATCTCTGCAGCCCAAGAGTGAGTCCCACTAGTCCCACCTGCCCTGGGCTACCCTATACCCAGCCACAGCCAACCAGGCTTTAAGTCCGGGAGCCTGAGCCCAGGAGCAGGCCACCTCTGGGTTCCCTTGGAAAGGAGAAAGGAGAGGAGAGGGTAAAGGTGCACCTTGGGAAGGCCTAACAGGGAACTCCATCACTCCAGCCTGAGAGTGTTCCAAGCCATGAGCCACCTTCCTGGGAAACCTCATAAGCCATCTCTACTGTTTCAATGGGGCAGGGAGGAAAGGTGACCACAGAATATTTTTTTCTTTGTCTTTGATAATTAAAAAACATCTACTTTAGGTGGAAAATTCTGTGCACCTGCATTATTCAAGGAGTGTTCTGTCTTTACCCACTCTACCCTCCTTTCTTTTGCCTCCTTTTAGTAAGAGGAAAGAAAAGTAGATTTCTGCGCAGGTAAAGAATTGAGGGACTCAACATAGTCTGATTCACCATACCCGCAGCAATAAGTCTAGGCAGCTAAACTACAACCTCTGCAAGTAATTGGCCTAGAAAAGTCAGAACTTGGTCAATAACTGCCAGTGGTCTAATTTTTTGCTCTTGTCTTCTCAAACCCTTCCCAACTTGAGGCAACCAGAAAAACTCAAATATGCTCCACATACCAATCATATAAGAAGCCCCAGGTTCCTCATGCCAGCAGCTTCCGGTGAGTTCCGAAGCCTTCCTCTTTTAATATAAAGCTTTCCTACTGCCCTGCCTACACTGGAATCTCTGCCAAAGGCAAGTGATGGGCTCTGACTACCTTGCTCCAGCAACTTTGACTAGGTAGATTGTTTTCATCTGCACTATGTTTGTTTCTACAAAACCATTTTCTCTCCCTCACAAACATGAAAGAGGAGGGCAGAGAGGAGAGAAGTGCCCCTGGAGGAAGCCCATCAATTTAATCCATACAGTTTCTCCCAGGTAGGGACTGAGTGGCAGGCTTGGCAGCTATGCCAGCTGCCCCCTCCTGTCTCCCAGGAGGATACTGGAAGGCTTTTAAAGATTCCACTCCTTTTTTGCCATGAAAGTGCTTGATACCTGCTTTAATTGAACTCTGCAGAGAGATCACCAGGGCAGTTTACACACCTCCACCTTCCATTGCATGAAGTGCCTTTGGCCCAGCAAGCCCTGCATGCAAAATGGCACATACTCCTTGTACAGTTCACACACTGCCGTTTACCGACTGCACCTTCTCCACCTTAGGTTCCATGGTGCTCATGATCTTCATTCTCCATGGAAAGTGTGGTGGACACATTTTGGCCTTGAGAGATTATTTTTCTTTATCATTGCCTTTGCTGCCCACCACATAAGACCATATCTTCACTTGGTCTTTGGTTTCTGGTTATTTCAGGTTGTTTCAAGCAAACCTGAAACTGAGATTCCTCTTTTTTTTTATTTTACTTTAAGTTCTGGGATGCATGTGCAGAATGTGCAGGTTTGTTACATGGATAAACGTGTGCCATAGTGGATAAATGTGTGCCATAGTGGTTTGCTGCACCTATCAACCTGTCACCTAGTTATTAAGCCCTGCATGCATTAGCTATTTGTCCTGATGCTCTCCCTCCCCTTGCATCCCCTAACAGGCCCCAACGTGTGTTGTTCTCCTCCCTGTGTCCATGTGTTCTCATTGTGAAACCGAGATTTCTGTGTATGCATTTGAAGGAGAACTTGCTGAAGAAGTTCCCAATAGCTGGCCCTAGACTGGGGTCACATCATATGGCAAATTCTGCAGGTCATACATCTATTGGAGTATGCCAGTGAGAATGAAGTTTCCTTTGAACACACTCTGAGAAAGTTGGTTCTGTCAGAAACCACAACTACTGCAAAGGCTGTTTGTGAAGCATAGGCCAAAACCCAGGAACATCCTGGGGCCTTGCACTGGAATAGAGAGTTATTCTCCTAGGGTCAGGTCTGAGGCAGGATTATGCTGAACCAAAGCCATCTTAATTGTTGGTTGCTATGGTCTGAGTGTTTGTATCCTCCCAAAATTTATATGTTAAAACTTATATGTTACAAGCAATGCAATAGTATTAAGAGATAAGGCCTTTGGAAAGTGATTAGATCACGAGAACTCTGCCTTCATGAATGGGACTCGTGCCCTTACAAAAGAGACCTGAGGGAGCTTGTTTGTACCTTTGCCATTTGAGGACACAGTGAGAAGGAGCCATCTATGAAGCAGAGAATGAGCCCTCACCAGACACTGGATTTGCTACAGCCATAGATCTTGGACTTCCCAGTGTCTAGAATTGTGAACAATACATTTCTGTTTTTTATAAATTACCAAGTCTAAGGTATTTGTTGATAGTGGCCATAATGCACTAAGGCACTGGTGCAGGCTGAGAGGAACTGGGGACACTATGGTGGAAGCAGAAGCCATGGAGACCCAAACCCCGGCATAGTTAGTTAGGCAGTCTTTGCCATTCTGGGTGGATAACTCACCAAGGCTGGCCCTCTCCAAAAGTTGTAAATTTCTGCTTTGATTTGTGTTTGTGGAGAAATTGCTTTGGAGGGTTTTTTTTCTTCCTCTCCAGACCATGGAGGGGCCTGGCAGACCCACTGGCTATACTGTTGGTCTTCTTCCCTGACTCCTGGTCCTCCACAGGCCACTGATTTTCTGCATTGCTACTTTGGGTATTCTGAGAGTGGGAATTAAAGGTGGGAATTGGCAGGCTTTCTGGAACTCAGCTGTATGGGGTTGGCAGAGTTGCTATGCTGTACTCTATGGGATGGAAAGGTACACTGCTATTGCTCAAATCAACTGAAAACTGGGCTTCAGAATGATGGTGCAGTCCTCCAACTCAGACCTCTTGTAGCTAAGGAACAGATAGGTGGCCATCACTTCATTGTACTCCTGGCCCATGAGTGAGTCCTGGGTCTCTTCCAGTATGTAACCACAGACACTGTCAACTCAGTCCACTGGAGTCCTAATAGTCAGGGAATGGCTCTACATCTGGCTTTAGTTTATTATCTTAATGGTCTACATTCATCCATCAATCTTTAATTATTTTCTCTAATATGCCTCTCTTGCTGGGATTTAGAAGGATAAATTTCTTGAGCAGGTTTCCACATTCCATGGATATGTACAAGGGAATATGGTATTGCACTCTCAGTACTTCCTCTCACAGCTCCTTGAATTTCTGTGCATCAAAAGGCAGAGCCCCACTGACCAGTGTATATATGACTCCCAAGTTCTACACATCAACCTCAAGCCCATCATACCTTTGGCCCTGGAAGAATTTAGGGTCCCATGGGGGACTGCCACAGGAGGTATCCTTCTTGTTGTCAAAGACAAATTTGCTACTTAAGCCAAAGTCTGAAATTTTGATTTTTCACATCAGCATCCAAGAGCAGGTTTTCTGCATTTATGTCTCACTTCTGTTTAGAGTACTCCACATGCCATTGTCTAATCTAATAAAATTAACTATCATATTATTTTAGTCTGTGTTCAAATTTCTCAATTTCTTGAGCTGTCTTATTACAATTGACATGCTTGAGTAAAGGTCCAAGCCAGGTATACACATTATTTTTCCAGAACAATATTACCATTCAAATTACATGTTTTACTTTTTATTTTGCATATAGTCTGTCTCCCTCACTGGAATATCAATTCCATGCAAGCAGGAATTTTTGTCTGTTTTGTTGTTTATTCTATTTTTTGTTTATTATTCTATTTTGTTGTCTATCCTTCAGCACCTAGTACAGTTCCTGACACATAGTAGGCATTCAAGAAATGTGTGTAGAATGAATTAATTTATGAATTAATGAATAGATGAAGTTGACAACATGGGAGTGATAGCCCTGGAAGTATGCTGTGTCAACATGGTAAAATTTGTTGCTTCCTTACAAGTTCTAAAACACTGGGCAACTTTACTTAGCCTCAATTTTCTCACATGTAAAATGAAATAATAACTTCAACTTTTCAGGTTTGTTCCAAGTATTAAACAAAATATGCATATGGTACCTGCCATAAATTGCATGGGTCTGTGCTTTGTGTCTGTGTGTCTTCAATATTTGTCAGATTTTGTTGTCAATTTTATATTAATTTTATGAAAATAGTTTTTCAGTTTTGAAGCTTTTCTTTTTTTGTACTCTGGACTATGTAAGCAGCTCTAGGATAATCTGATCTTTAAAGACTTCATAGAATTCCCCTCTGAAACTATCGGGACATGGTAGTTTTAATTTTGATTTATTTATTTTTATTTGAGGGGGAGTTACTTTATGATATTTTCTATTTCTTTTATGGAGATTGCTCTATTTATTATCTCTACCAATTTCCTAAGGAATTATCAATTTTATCTAGTTGGTTATATGTATTTACATGGAGTTGTTCAAAAGAGTTCCTTATGATATTTTAAATTTCTTTGATATGTCAGTTATGCTTTTTTACAGTGTTATTTTCTCTAGCTTAAATGTTCTTTCCAATATTTCCACTACTGTCTACTTCTCACCATTTAGCCGAATGGTTCCTCCTCAAAGTTATCTTTACTGATCAGTCTAAAGTGGCTTCCTTCCTTTTGTTTCTATTCTGTATTATTTCCTTGCTAGCAATCATTATTTATGAAACTGACCCACAGATTTGTCTGTCTTATTCATCACTACAGACGCAGTGCCTACAGGACATGGCCTTATTAATGAGTATTTCTGAAATGAATGAATGCATGCATGCATCTTTTAGGTATCCAGAGCCAGGCGATAGGCTGTGGGGTTGGGGAGGATTGTTATATTTCTGTTGCAATTTTTAACACCATTCTTCAGGGAAGTGTTATATCACTCCTATATCACTCCTTAGTCTGCCATAGAAGAAGGAAATCTTTTGTACAGGTCTTAGTGGAACTTTGTAGTTAAAGTTCTGCTTTCTAAACTCAAAGGTGTTCATATTACATATTTAGAGAAACATGAATGAGCTTAGTCTCAGAATGTGTAAGAACCTAAAACAAAGCTGCCATTTGACTCATTAATCCCATTACTGGGTGTATACCCAAAGGAAAATAAATCACTCTATCAAAAAGACACATGCACTTGTATGTTTATCACAGCACTATTCACAATAGCAAAGACATGGAATCAACCTAGGTGCCCCCAAATGGTTGATTGGATAAGAAAATTTGCTACATATACACCATGGAATACTATGTAGCATAAAAAAGAACAAAATCATGTCCTTTGCAGCAGCATGGGTGCAGCTGGAAGCCATTATCCTAAGTGAACTGCTCAGGAACAGAAAACCAAATACTGCATGTTCTCACTTATAAGTGAGAGCTAAACAATGAGTATAAATCAACATAAAGATGAGAATAATGGACATTGCAGACTACTAGACAGGGGTGAGAGGGAAAGGAGAATTGGTTGAAAAACTACCTATTTGGTAATATACTCACTTGCTGGATGACAGGATCTGTACCCCAAACCTCAGCATCATGCAATATACCCATGTATCAAACATATACATATACCTCCTAAATCTAAAATAAAGTTTGAAATGATTAAATAATGAATTAACTAATTTTACAAAAGAACATGGCTAGAGTAGTAAACCATGTTCTATAAGAACAGTAACAGTGCTAAAGCATGATCAGTTGAAGAGTGTAAGAACAATGTGTATCTGAATATGTATCAGATCCAGGAAACTCAGTAAATCTCAACTGAGTACATACAAAGAACACCATACCTAGGCATATTGATGAAAGCCATGCTAAAAAAAAAAAAAAAAACTCACTGTGGGGAAAAATAGAAAAATAAAAGGCTGTCTAAGAACAATGGAACATGTTCAAAATGCAGTAAAAAGAAAATCACCATCCTAGAATTTTATAGCTAGTTAAAATAACTTTCAAAAATGGAAGCAAAATACAGATAATTCTAGATTGACAAAACAAAACAGGAGTTTTTGAAAGCTAGTCCATATGCAAAAAATTACAATTGAAAATTGAAAGGCTTTTGGCCTAAGAGAAAATAACACCAAATGGAAATTCTTATTTATTGGAAGAAATAGAAATAACTAGAAAAGTAAATACACTAGTAAATATAAGTTTTTTCTTCTTCTGAATTATTTAAAAGTGAACAGATTCTTGATTTAGTTTTGATCAAGATTAATTATTCATATTGTACCTTTGTTCTCCCATGGATTGCAGCTAAGAAACTGAGAGAATAAACAGCAAATAATACAATTGTAGACATAAATACAAACCTAAATAATTATATTGATGTACCTCAAATAAGTGGCCTAAGCATACCTATTGAAAAACAAAAATTATCAGAATAATTTAAAAAATCAACTACACGCTATCAACAACAAAATACAAAATATAGTAATATGGGTACCTTAAAAATAAAAAGAAAGATGGAAAAGATATACCATGAAAACACAGAACAAAGGAAAACTAGTGTTGGATTGGTTTCTAGCAGGGCATAACAAATTATCTTAAATTTAGTGGATTAAAATAAAACAAATTTATTATATCACAATATCTGTAGGTCAGTAGTCCAGGTATGGTTTAGCTAAATCTTGTGCTCAGGGACTCAATAATCTGAAACAAAGGTGCCTACCAGGATTGCAATCTCAGGTGAAGCTTGGGTTTCCCTTCCATTCTCACTGGTTTTGGCATAATTCAGCTCCTTGTGGTGGTAGGACTGAGGCTCTCAACATCTGAAGGCTACTCGCCATTTCCTGCTGCATGGTCTTCTCAACAACATGGCAATTTGCCTTATTGAGGCTATTAGTGGACAATCTGCTGCTAATTCCTTTCTCTGTTTTTAAGGGTTTGCCCGATTTGTTCAGATAATCACCCTTTTGATTAACTAATTAACTAAAAATCAACTCTTTGAGGACCTTAGTTAAATCTGCAAAACTTCTTAACTTTTGTCATAGAACATAATATAGTTTCATGATATTTGCTGCTCAGCCTCAAGGAAGGACATGATACAAGTGTGTGAGTCATTGAGAGTCAACCACAGATGGAATGACCATATAAACATCAAAGAAAACTTCAGAGCAAGAAAGACTTTAAGAATGAATAGGAACATCACACAGTGATAAAGGATCAATTTGCCAAAAAGACACGCCAATCCTAAATGTATGTGCACCCAAAAACAAAATACATGAAACATAAACTAATACAACTGTAACGATCCATAGTTTTCCTTGGATGGTTCCACATTTTGCCTGGTAACAGAAATTCATTAAATTAGTATCATAATCAGATGTTTCAATATGATTATTTTATTCTTTAGAGCACAAAGATTGCTTTTTATTAATATCGAATCTAACTAATTAGGACACTGATATATAAATTTTAGTATCCTAATGTGTGTATATATATCTATATATATATACACACAAAAACACATACATACACATAAATGTATATATACACATATACATATGTACACACATGTATACATACACATATTCTTATCTATAATTATAAATAGACAAAAATATATATAACTAGATAAAAATATATATTATATATGTTATACACTAAATTAGAAAATGTTATATATTAACAAATATATAAGTATATATCTGATATATAGTATATATTACAACACATATTCATTATATGTACATTATTATATATTATGTATATATTATTATATGTGTGTATATATATTATAATATAACCATGATATTTGGGCTGTGGGTCAAGTCTGTCTCTTTGGTTATGTATAAAATTTATATATACTCTCAGCCTATAAAGATTAAGTAATCAAAAAGATACAACTATGAGGCTGTATTATTACATATTATATTTTATAAGTTCTTATATATTAATATATAATTAAATAATATATATTAGTATCCTAATTGGGATTCTTTATAAATTGCCCTGAAGGGTTATAATCTATATAATATGTACATATATTTGTCCCAATGAAATATATCTAAATGTATTTAAGATTGGTGTGTGTATATACATACAAAAGATTAGAGAAAGCAAATTGTTCAAATTTTCTATATTTCTCTTTCTATCATTTTATTTCCCCTATAACCAAACATAATTTCACCGGGATCAAAATATTAACTAAAGTTGTTTCTTATTTATGTATCAAGTACAACGGCCAATTGGTAACTCTTTGCAATAACTGTGTTCCTTCTATTCCCTTTTACATCCCTGTTTCTCCTAACTCACTGTTCTTTCTATGTGAAGCTAGACTCTAAGAGTGACAGCGGGTTAAAAATAACAAAGTCTCAGGATACAAAATCAATGTACAAAAATCACAAGCATTCTTATACACCAATAACAGACAAACAGAGAGCCAAATCATGAGTGAACTACCATTCACAATTGCTTCAAAGAGAATAAAATACCTAGGAATCCAACATACAAGGGACGTGAAGGACTGCTTCAAGGAGAACTACAAACCACTGCTCAATGAAATAAAAGAGGATGCAAACAAATGGAAGAACATTCCATGCTCATGGGTAGGAAGAATCAATATCGTGAAAATGGCCATACTGCCCAAGGTAATTTATAGATTCAATGCCATCCCCATCAAGCTACCAATGACTTTCTTCACAGAATTGGAAAAAACTACTTTAAAGTTCATATGGAACCAAAAAAGAGCCCGCATCGCCAAGTCAATCCTAAGCCAAAAGAACAAAGCTGGAGGCATCAAGCTACCTGACTTCAAACTATATTACAAGGCTACAGTAACCAAAACAGTATGGTACTGGTACCAAAACAGATATAGACCAAGGGAACAGAACAGAGCCCTCAGAAATAATGCCGCATATCTACAACCATATGATCTTTGACAAACCTGACAAAAACCAGCAATGGGGAAAGGATTCCCTATTTAATAAATGGTGCTGGGAAAACTGGCTAGTCATATGTAGAAAGCTGAAACTGGATGCCTTCCTTACACCTTATACAAAAATTAATTCAAGATGGATTAAAGACTTACATGTTAGACCTAAAACCATAAAAACCCTAGAAGAAAACCTAGGCAATACCATTCAGGACATAGGCATGGGCAAGGACTTCATGTCTAAAACACCAAAAGCAATGGCAACAGAAGCCAAAATTGACAAGTGGGATCTAATTAAACTAAAGAGCTTCTGCACAGCAAAAGAAACTACCATCAGAGTGAACACGCAACCTACAAAATGGGAGAAAATTTTTGCAACCTACTCATCTGACAAAGGGCTAATATCCAGAATCTACAATGAACTCAAACAAACAAATTTACAAGAAAAAAACAAATAACCCCATCAACAAGTGGGCAAAGTATATGAACAGACACTTCTCAAAAGAAGACATTTATGCAGCCAAAAGACACATGAAAAAATGCTCATCATCACTGGCCATCAGAGAAATGCAAATCAAAACCACAATGAGATATCATCTCACACCAGTTAGAATGGCGATCATTAAAAAGTCAGGAAACAACAGGTGCTGGAGAGGATGTGGAGAAATAGGAAAACTTTTACACTGTTGGTGGGACTGAAAACTAGTTCAACCATTGTGGAAGTCAGTGTGGCGATTCGTCAGGGATCTAGAACTAGAAATACCATTTGACCCAGCCATCCCATTACTGGGTATATACCCAAAGGACTATAAATCATGCTGCTATAAAGACACATGCACACCTATGTTTATTGCGGCACTATTCACAATAGCAAAGACTTGGAACCAAGCCAAATGTCCAACAATGATAGACTGGATTAAGAAAATGTGGCACATATTCACCATGGAATACTATGCAGCCATAAAAAATGATGACTTCATGTCCTTTGTAGGGACATGGATGAAACTGGAAACTATCATTCTCAGCAAACTATCACAAGGACAAAAAACCAAACACTACATGTTCTCACTCGTAGGTGGGAATTGAACAATGAGAACACATGGACACAGGAAGGGGAACATCACGCTCTGGGGACTTTTGTGGGGTGGGGGTAGGGGGGAGGGATAGCATTAGGAGATATACCTAATGCTAAATGATGAGTTAATGGGTGCAGCACACCAACATGGCACATGTATACATATGTAACAAACCGGCACATTGTGCACAGGTACCCTAAAACTTAAAGAAGTATAATAATAATAAAATTTAAAAAAAATAACGCACAGATAAAACAGCTCTAAAACAATGTACATATTTAATGTTGAAACCTCTGCCTCCTTGATTTCTTTTTCTTTGAATTAATTTGTCATCACTCTTCTATAATTTCTTTGAGAAGAACCTTACCAATACCATCATCATCCTCATTATTATCACCATTATTTCTAATCCTTCTTAAGGTTTTATTAAATACCATGCAATGTTCTAATGCTCGACCTGCATTGTCTAATTTAATCCTCACAAAAAATTCCCAAGTGACAGAGAACACTGAATTCTGACTCAGTTTTCTGGAAAGGATCAAATTTGGTGATTTTATACTGAATGGATGACTTTAATTTCCAATTATTTTAGAAACTATAGTTTCTCTGACAGTGTAATTAGAGGTCCATGTTTACAAATCATTCTTAAGAAAACATCTAACTCCCTGGCAAGATTTATATTTTTGAATATGTATTCTAACCACAGAAATATCCTTGTTTCATTTTCAAGAGAAGTAAGTTGAAAATAGAATATTTAGCCTTTTCTTCTATTATTTCTTTTGGTTTGGGAAGAGCTCCTAAGGTCAATTGATACACAAAGGAAGATCTGTAATCCCTGAGAGGCAGCATTGACATGGTGCCATAGAGATGTGCCTGCAGAACCAGCAAACATCTAGGCATGGAATAAACACCAGAAAAACCATACCAGAGTTAAGAAGTACTACTCACTTATCAGTTGCTGATGAGTCTTTGGTGGAAAAATCACTGGATTAAAGTTATTAGGCTGCTGTTGGTATTCCAGCTCAGTCACTTAGTTTTATCCTACGTGTACTTGAGCAAGGCACTTTTCTTCTCTTGTTCTTAACTTTTTTCTCCATGAGAGGAGGTCCTCAATCGGAAGGGAATCTGATATAGCGGTAAGGGGACAAATTTTGAAGTCAAACAAAACTAGTATTGAATATAAACTCTGATACTTACAGGTGTGTTTTTGATAAGTTATATAATCCCTTTAAACCTCAGCCTATGCCATGGGGATTTATAGAAATGGAGTATTTAAAAATATATATTATATTTTGTGTATGTTATATAAAGTTAAATAGAAACTCACTTTTTTGGTTAGTTTTGAGGAATAAATTAGAATATAGCAAAAATGTTAAACATATGGTAGGTACCCAATAAATGTATCTGACATCCTCTCTGGCATAAACATTCAATTCTTCTTTCACTTCTATTCCAAGGGCAAAATGAGGATCATCCTGCTAGAATATGTATATCTTGGTAGCAAATAGTATCAGAATACATGAATGTACTTCCTAGATCTCAAGAGAAAAGATCTCCCCAAAGGACATCATACCGAGAAAAAAGGAGTTGCAGCTTCACACCTGTACCTTTTTGATTACTTAATCTTTATAGATTGATATTTTATATAAATTTTACAGATAACCAAAGAGACAGATTTTACTCACATAGGCCAAATATCATGGCATGAATATCTTAGCAAAAGCTGAAGGACATAAATTCCTGCTTTTTCCCAAGTTGTCTTCTGGTTGTTTGATGTCAATTTAATGACAACTTTCTCTTTTCCCAAACCTGTGAAGTAAGTGAATAAATTTGGCTTAATTGCCAACATCAGATTTTCCAGCTTTCTAAAATCCAGCAGAAGTGGGCTTACTACTTCTTACCTCATTCTTTTTTTTATAAGTCAACTGTAATGACTTAAAATTTACATAAAATACACAGATATTAAGTGCACATTTTAATCGGTTTTGACTAATGTATACATCTAAATAAACACCACACAAATCAACATAAAGAATATCACTGTCACTGAAGTTGCCTCATACTTTTTCTCAGTCCATTCTCCCACCACTACTTCAAGCAACCACTGTCTAATATGTTTCTATAGTTTTGTTTGCTTACACTAAAACTTCAATTGAATGGAATAACACAGAATGTACTCTTGTTTTGGCTTCTTTTCCTCAAAATCTTTTTGAAATTCATCTACTAAAACTTCAATTGAATGGAATAACACAGAATGTACTCTTGTTTTGGCTTCTTTTCCTCAAAATCTTTTTGAAATTCATCTACTAAAACTTCAATTGAATGGAATAACACAGAATATACTCTTGTTTTGGCTTCTTTTCCTCAAAATCTTTTTGAAATTCATCTTGTCAGCATCTTTAGTTCATTCCTTTATAATTCCAAATAGCATACAATTGCATGAATATACCACTATTTCTTTAGCTTTTTCTATAATTTACTTACTGTTTGTTTTGTGTGCATGTGCATCTTAAGTTGAGATATATTTAAGACAACATAATTAACCATTCTGAAGTTTACAAGCCAATGGATTTTAGCATGTCCACAGGTTGTGCAACCATCACCACTGTCTAATTCCAGAACCTTCTTATTTTACATAAACCCTGTGACTATTAGCAATCATTCCCCATTCCTCTTTTCCCTCAGCCCCTACAAGCACTAACTTATTTTCTGTTCCTATGTATTTGTCTATTTGTGTTATTTCATATAACTGGGATTATATAATGTGTGGCCTTTTACGCCTGGCTTCCTTCACTTAGCACAGCAATTTCAAAGTCCATTCATGTCATAGCCTGTGTCAGAATGCTTATTCATGACCTCAATGAAGATAATCATCCTCTTTGGTTCTCAGTTTTCTCACTGGTAAAATTAGGGGGAGACATTATAGACATCAACATTTCTTCTAGCTATGAAGTGATAGGAATCTTTAAATACATGCATTTTCAAAAATTCAGGTACACATAATTTGAATTTGGGTCATGGGCTGCTCATTTGATCAACATATGCAACAGAAAAGGCACTTTTAAGGGAGAAGGAAGCATAGTGGGCAACTTAATCATTCCTCACTTGGAGGTTTGTCTTTACACTGACTCTGGCTGCTGTGGTGCCATATTCATTCTCCTGTGAGCTTGCAACTAATTAAAATATGATATTATGTGGAATAACAACAAAAACATAACTAAAATATACTGAGCCCTTAATCAGTGCCAGACACTGTTCTACGTACTTAGCATGTATTTTATTTCTAATCCTCACAACAAGCCTATTAGGATAGAGCTATTATTTCCATATTGCTGATGAAGAAATTTGACATTATAGTTTTTATGGAACATACCTAAGGCCACCTAGGTTAAAGATACTAGATTCTAGGATAATCTGACTAATAGACAATAGAATGGATTACTAAGCAAAGCACTAAAACAATATTTTTAAAAATAAGATTAATATCAGACTACAGGGCTAAATTAAATTTTGTGTTCTTCAGGAAACTGGGAGAATACAAAATTAAGTAACTCAAGGCTCTTTCTAACTACATTTTATTCTTTTTTATCATAAAAGGGTTCACCAAAGCACTTCCCAAGAATTAATTGAGTATCAGTATTTGCAAGGCTTTGTTCTCAGATCTGTATAAAGAATAGTGATTAGTTGCACCTCAGGGACAAGTGGATCCAGATTAAAAGAAATATGACTGCTGAGGGAAGTGGTGAGGAAAATGCAATTCCGTACAGACTGTATGTTGTTGCATTGTGTTGAACACAGTATTTTGTACTCTGGACATTTCAGAAGAAATAAGTTTAGGAAAAAAATTTTTTTTATTATTATTATACTTTAAGTTTTAGGGTACATGTGCACAACGTGCAGGTTAGTTACATATGTATACATGTGCCATGTTGGTGTGCTGCACCCATTAACTCCTCATTTAGCATTAGGTATATCTCCTAATGCTATCCCTCCCCACTCCACCCACCCCACAACAGTCCCTGGTGTGTGATATGTGTTCACATTGTTCAATTCCCACCTATGAGTGAGAACATGCGGTGTTTGGTTTTTTGTCCTTGCGATAGTTTGCTGAGAATGATAGTTTCCAGCTTCATCCATGTCCCTACAAAGGACATGAACTCCATTTTTTATGGCTGCATAGTATTCCATGGTGTATATGTGCCACATTTTCTTAATCCAGTCTATCGTTGTCAGACATTTGGGTTGGTTCCAAGTCTTTGCTATTGTGAGTAGTGCCGCAATAAACATATGTGTGCATTTGTCTTTATAGCAGCATGATTTATAATCCTTTGGGTATATACCCAGTAATGGGATGGCTGGGTCAAATGGTATTTCTAGTTTAAAATTAAGTTTTGGCCAGGTGTGGTGGCTCACGCCTGTAATCCCCGCACTTTGGGAGGCCGAGGCGGGTGGACCATGAGGTCAGGAGATCGAAACCATCCTGGCTAACATGGTGAAACCATGTCTGTACTAAAAATACAAAAAATTAGCTGGGTGTGGTGGTGGGCACCTGTAGTCCCAGCTACTTGGGAGGCTGAGGCAGGAGAAGGGTGTGAACCCGGGAGGCGGAGCTTGCAGTGAGCAGAGACAGTGCCACTGCAGTCCAGCCTGGGTGACAGAGCGAGATTCCGTCTCAAAAAAAAACAAAAAACAAAAAAAAGAAAAAAAAATTAAGTTATATTCAGATCAGCATATCTAAATGTTGTACCACAATAAGGATAATTCTCCTCAAAATCTCAGAAAAACACATATCTGTATCTATTCCTTCATCTCTTACTTTCTTCAATATATATTTATGGAACACATAGCAGGTGTCAAATTTGGTGTGGACACATAAAACTAGGCATAATTCCTGTCATCAAGGTGAACAAAACTGCTCCCACTGCTTTGGGTGAACTACTTATTCAATAAATAAATATAAACTGAAAATTATATTCTGGCAGTCAAAGGCAGCACTATGGTGTTAAATAAAAATCAGATAGCTGCTTTTTGTGACAACAAAAAATGCTAAAAGCTATGAGGAGGCATTTTCGTGTTTTACACCTGAGAGTGCCATGAGTAGGTTTGCAATTCAAGAAAATCATGCTGAAAGAAACATGAAGGAAGGATTTTTTTTAGGAGATCATTAAGGGAAGGGGCAAGGCTGGAATAGGTCAATAGTAATGCCACTACAATCCTTATTATTTTACTTACTGGTTCTAAATCGTCAATGAGTCATATTCAAACACCAGATAGGAAATGAGTTTATCAATATTGCCATGCAAGAAGTGTTAGTACTTTACAACGGAATATCTGTAATGTGGTTGCACTAAAGTTTCCTGTCTGAGCTTGCTTGTTTGACTTTGCAGTTGCAACAAAGAAGATAAGCTGTGGAAGCTAGGATTTCAGAAAATTTAGATTTAAGGACAAGTGCCAATCAAGGATAAAGCTGAAACTGCAGAGAGCCCCGCATTCAGATTTCCATTCTGCTGTACGTACTGAACTATCTTATTTCTCTTGCAAACCAAAGATAAGTTTATAAACTTCCAGAATTAAAACTTTATTTAAAAGGTATAAAGGGAAATCTAGAAACATGCCAAAATAATGTCTCCAGCTTGCCTTTCAGTTCCAGTGAGTTCCCAAGCAGCCATTTTACTTGCTCTACATAGCTAAATAGCAGCTGATGCTAACAGGAAGCAAAAGCCTGGAAGTTGTGATGCAGAGATGGAAACTTTTTTCTCTCCAGCCTTTATGCAAGCCTGCAAATCAGTACAGCAGAGTCCTGGGAAAGGAAAATCTCAGAAGTTGCTTAGGTCCCAGATAGGGTAGGAAGAGAAGAAAGAAATTAGCAACACCTAGTATTAGTATTCCCCATTTTCTTGGCCTTCAAATAATTTAGAAAGAGCTTTGCAGGTTGGCAGGAGTTATCCCCACTTTTGACGTGCATAGATTACAAACAGAGTAAACAGAAGGCTGGTGACTTATTAGCCTGTACAAATGGCAGACCACCCAATCTTTAACCATTTACAGAACTATCTCCTCTTACTATAGTGAATGGACAAAGACTAATTTTATAATTCCTAAAGTGGACAAACAGAAAAAGAAAGAAGATGAGAGAAGTTAAAAGAATTAGCCAATAAAATACAGGTTTTTAGAAGAGAAAGACAACAATTTTAACCAAAAGTTAGGATACAAGTATACAAAAATAAAAAAAATTAAACTCTTGAACAACCCATGGATTAAACAGAATATTAAAACAAATTATGGATTATGAAATAATAAAAAGAATAATATTTCCCACCAAAATCTATGAAAGACAGCAAAAGATACCTTCAAAATAAATTGTATAGCTTTAAATTTATTCATAAATAAATAAAAAATGAAAAATAAAGTTATTACTCATTTTACAAGGTAAGAAAAAATAAAATATTTATTAGAAAGAGAAAATATACAAAGATTTAAAAAATGTGTAGAATATAAAAACCTAAACTAGCCTAAAGGATAAATAAATTCAAAATTTAGCATTTTTCAAAGACTGAGAAAACAGATAAACCTGTTGTGAACATGATTAAGGAAATGAGAGAATGGCTATGTACACTATGTCTATTTAAAAGAAAAAAAAAATAGGAATGATGTGGGGTACAGAGAACGATAAATGTTAAGATACAATTTAAATATTTTTTTCTTAGTGCTTAGAGTAATTAATTGAACTGCCATTCCTGAAATTTAATGACTAAAGGGTTGGAGGAAATGATTAGGGGTATGTTCTGAACCTGTTCATTATATATTCAAATGGTGCTGTTGAGTAAGCATTTAGATACATAAATTGTGTGTTCACAATATTCTAGATTTCAGGATAAAAGGCCTGGTGAGAAAGATAAATTTGGCAACATATTTAATATAAATCATAAGCATTTGCATCAAAGGATTTGGTGAGATTACCAAAAGAATTAGTTAATTTGTAGTATATTTTGAGTTCTGGGGCACTCCTATATTGAGGTAAAGAGAATGGGAAAGAACCAAAAAGAATGGAGAAGGACTGGCCGCTTAGGTATGAAGACCAACAAGTGACAGAGGATTTTTTGGAAGCCAAATATAGCAAGTAAGATAGAAATTGAAAAATGACCAAGATTAAATCACTCACTGGTCAATTTTAAGTTCTCATCTTACTTCACCCACCACTTGACCCTCAACACAATTTGACTCAAAGAGATGATTTCTTCTTTCTTGAAACACTATCTGTATTTGGCTTTCAAGACACTTCTGTCTCCTGATTATTGAGTTGTAAATTTAAATTTAACAAATCCATGTTGTTAATGACAGTGTGGAGGTTGGGGTTTGGGCGGGGTTACCAAGAGAATGTGAGATTTTAGATTCTCCCCCCTAAAAAAGGATTTAGCTTACTCCAAGAACATGTCTATGCACCCTATAAGTAACTGTTGTTGGAGAGATACAAGCTGGAAGAACAGTTGGCTTCCTCATAAAAATAATACATTAAGTATTGACCAAGTAGACCTTTTATTCAAAGAAAAGTGTAATTTAATTACAGGAAATACAGTAATGCAATCTAATTTTATTAATTGAGTGTATAGAGATAATATTATTAGATGATAGTAAGACATTTGTCAAATTCAGCAGTTATAAATAATAAGTTAGAATATGAAGAAATCTACTTAAAATGATAATGACTATTTACAAAATACAATACCAAACATAATTTGAAATGGAAACCAACAGAATCATACCAATAACAATCAGAAAATATACAAGGATTCTCATTATATTGTCACTCAATGCTGCCTTCTATATGCTATTGGATGAAATAGGCCTGACAATAAAATAATTAGCATAAACATGGGAAAAGAAAAAGGAAAACCATCTTGTTTAGAATGACTTCACCATAACTTAAAAGCACTCAAATGCTATTTAAAAATATAGACTATATAAAAATTTTTTAAATGACTATATTTAAGATCTGTGTACAAAAATCAATAGCTTTTCTCTATATTTAAGTACAATAAATAAAAATTAAAAATATTATTTATAACAGAAGCAAAACTAAAAATTTTAAACATTAACTATAAAAATATGGTTAATATTAACTATAAAAATATGGTTAATATTAACTATAAAAATATGGTTAATATTAACTATAAAAATATGGTTAATATTAACTATAAAAATATAGTTAATATTAACTATAAAAATATAGTTAATATTAACTATAAAAATATAGTTAATATTAACTATAAAAATATTAACTATAGTTAATGTTTATAAAAGCATGTTTTTATATAGTATATATAAACATATATAAACACTATTATAAACATAATATATAAATTATATAAACATTATAATGTTTATAAAAACATTAACTATATTTTATAAAAACATTAACTGTAAGTATATAAGACTGGAAGAGCATTACTTATGGCATGAAAGCACAAGGAGCTTTGCTAACTCATTCCCCAGTAAAACTGGTGAAAGTAGGAAAAAAACAAAACAAAACTAAACTAAAGCTCCTGGAAATGGTCCCAAGGTCAAATAACAAATAAATATGCATTCAAGAGAGTCTACAAAAATTTAGAACTGACTACATTAGTAAAAGTAATGTGAATTAGTTTAAACTTGAACACACTCTCAAAAACAGTAGAGTCTGTGGTGAAAGTCAACTGGGAGGATACTGTCAATCTAATAAAAAATACATAGAAGACCACAGGCTGGCTAGTTTGAAGGAGAGAGCTGAAGAATAGAAGAGCTGGGAGAAGCCTTCCCAGAGTCAGAACAAATATAAAATACTTAACTCAGAAATTGTTCCATGAAAGAAGCCACAATTTAGTTGGATTAGTTAGTATATAAATTCATATCCTAGGACAACGTTGAAAACAATAAAGCAAATTGACTTAGAAATTTGTGAGATTTAACAGTTGGGTGTGATCAGGGAAAGAATGGGAGAGAGCCCTATCAGTACTATTGTCATTCCAATGAGATTGTGAGCATATACAAAATTGAGCCTCCTTGAGGAGCAGTATCAGAGTCTTAACACTGTAGAGAGGAAATAATAGACTTCAAAAAAATAATCTAGCCTGTCATAAAACATAATCATGCAAATAGAATTAACAAGCTCTGGGGGAAGGGGACTAATATTCAGAATTGCTGTAACATGTTATCCCAAATGTTCAGTTTGTAACAACATTTATGAGGCATGCAAAGAAACGGGAAAGTATAACATACACAGAATGATAGCAGGTAACAGAAATCTCCAGACGTCTGTCAAATGTTGGATTTAACCAAAACAAAAAAAAGGACTTCAAAGTAGCTATTATAAATATGTTAACAGAATTGAAAAAAATTCATAATTAAAGAAGTAAAGGATGGTGTAATAATGATAATGTCAAAAAATAAAAAATTACAAAGATGAAGATTATAAGAGAGAACTACATGAAAATTTTGGAGTTGAGAAGTACAATAACTGAAATCAAAATTCAGTAGCAGGGCTCAGCATTAGATTTGAACTGGTAGATTTAAAAAAAGTGAACTTGAATATAGATCAATAGTAACTGTGTAAGCTGAAGAACAGTGGGGAAAAAAGAATAAAGACAAATGTACACAGCATCAGAGAATTGTGGGACACCATTAACCACACCAACATACAAGTAATGGAATTATCAGAAGAGGGGAGAGAAAAAGAAAAAGAAAATTTTTCTAAGAAATATGAATGAAAGTTCCCTAAACTTTAAAAAGCCAATAACCTATACATCCTGGAAACTCAGTGAACTCTAAGTAGGACGGATATAAAAGACCCATAACCAGACACATCATAGAAAAATTTATAAAAGTCAAAGAAAAGAAAAATCTTAAAGCTGGTGAGGAAAATAATGTGTCATTTGTAAGTGTCTCAAAAAGATTAACAGCTGACTTCTCAGAAGAAACAATGGCTATCAGAAGGCAGTAGAGTAACATATTCAAAGTATTAGAGAAAATGTCAGTTAAGAATATTATATCCAGCAAAGCTATCATTCAGAGATGAAGGCAAAATACTTTCCCAGATGAACAGAAGCTGAGTGAATGTATTGTTAGCAGACATGCTTTAAAAGAAAGACTAAAAGAAGTTTTTAAGGATGAAAGCAAGTGACCCCAGACAGTAATTTAAATCCTTAGAAACAAGAACACCTGTAAAGGTAACAATGAAGTTATAAAAGGCACATTTTTCTTTTTTTTCTCTTAGTTTACTTAAAGGCAATTGTTTAAAATGCCATTTATATAATATAGGGTTTGTTACATACAGATACGTAATATATTTGCCAACAGAGGTGAGTTGGAGGAAAAGTGTAATGGACTAAGAAAATGGTAGGATATGGCAAAGTAATAATTATAAAAATCTATTGTTAAGTTGTAACATTGATTAGATATATATAGCCATAATAACACAAAAGTGGGAGAGGGAACAGATCAATGTAAGGAATAATATATCTTGTTTTAATGGAGCTATTATAAATATGAATCTCATTCTCACAAATTAAGAAATATATATTAAATTCTAGAGCATAAAACTAAAAATGCTACATTGTAAAACATTCACTCAATTAAAATAAAGTAGTAAAGGAGAAATGGAACAATAAGAAAGACATAAGACCTACAGAAAACAAAAGTAAAATGATAGATATATATCAAAATATATCAATAATTTTAAATGTGAATGAATTAAATAATCCCATCATAAGGTAGACATTGTAAGAATGAATTAAACAAGTATGACCCAACTATATGTTGTCTGCAGGAAATACTCTCCTATGTGTCAGAAACACAAATAAATAAGTAAAAGAAAAAATAAAGTAAGGGAAAGTTTTTGAATTGTGTTTATATACACATTAAATGATTTAAAAATAAAATTAAGAAAACAATTCTGTTTACAATAGCATCAAAAAAATAAAATTCTTAGGAATAAATTTAAGAAAAGAAGAACAAAGTTTATATTCTGAAAACTACAAAATTGTGTTGAAAGATATTGAGGAAAATCTAAATAAATGGGAAAACAATCCACATCCATGGACTGGAAGAATTAACAGTGTTAAAATAACAATATTGCCCAACTGACCTATAGATTTAAGACAATCTTCATCAGAAAAATGATGTTGACTAGTTGACTTCTTTGTAGAAGTTGTCATGTTGACTAGAAAATTTATATACAATTTTAAGGGATCCACAATAGCTTAAACAATCTTGAAAGAGAATAACAAAGTTGGAGAAGCTACACTTCTCAATTTCAAAACTTACTGCAAAGTATCAACAATCAAAACAAGGTGCATAGTACAAGGATAGATGAATACAATAGAATTGAGAGTGCAGACACCCAGATTCATAAAGCAAGTCCTTAGAGACCTACAAAGAAACTTAGACTCCACACAATAATAATGGGAGACTTTAACACCCCACTGTCAACATTAGACAGATCAACAAGACAGAAAATTAACAAGGATATCCAGGAATTGAACTCAGCTCTGCACCAAGTGGACCTAATAGACATCTACAGAACTCTCCACCCCAAATCAACAGAATATACATTCTTTTCAGCACCACACCACACCTATTCCAAAATTGACCACATGTTTGGAAGTAAAAGACTCCTCAGCAAATGTAAAATAACAGAAATGATAACAAACTGTCTCTCAGACAACAATGCAATCAAACTGGAACTCAGGATAAAGGAACTCACTCAAAACCACTCAACTACATGGAAACTGAACAACCTGTACCTGAATGACTACTGGGTACATAACGAAATGAAGGCAGAAATAAAGATGTTCTTTGAAACCAATGAGAACAAAGACACAACATACCAGAACCTCTGGGACACATTCAAAGCAGGGTGTAGGGGGAAATTTATAGCACTAAATGCCCACAAGAGAAAGCAGGAAAGATCTAAAATTGAAACCCTAATATCCCAGTTAAAAGAACTAGAGAAGCAAGAGCAAACACATTCAAAAGCTAGCAGAAGGCAAGAAATCACTAAGATCAGAGCAGAACTGAAGGAAATAGAGATTTAAAAAAAAACCTTCAAAAAATCAACGAATCCAGGAGCTGGTTTTCTGAAAAGAACAACAAAATTGATAGACTGCTAGCAAGACTAATAAAGAAGAAAAGAGAGAAGAATCAAATAGATGCAAAAAAAAAATGATACAGGGGATATCACCACCGATCCCACGGAAATACAAACTACCATCAGAGAATACTATAAACACCTCTATGCAAATAAACTAGAAAATCTAGAAGAAATCGATAAATTCCTCGACATATACACCCTCCCAAGACTAAACCAGGAAGAAGTTGAATCTCTGAATAGACCAATAACAGGCTCTGAAATAGAGGCAATAATTAATAGCTTACCAACGAAAAAAAGTCCAGGACCAGATGGATTCACAGCCAAATTCTACCAGAGGTACAAGGAGGAGATGGTACCGTTCCTCCTGAAACTATTCCAATCAATAGAAAAAGAGGTAATCCTCCCTAACTCATTTTATGAGCCCAGCATCATCCTGATACCAAAGCCTGGCAGAGACACAACAAAAAAAGAGAATTTTACACCAATATCCCTGATGAACATAGATGGAAAAATCCTCAATAAAATACTGGCAAACCGAATCTGGCAGCACATCAAAAAACTTATCCACCATGATCAAGTGGGCTTCATCCCTGGGATGCAAGGCTGGTTCAACATACACAAATCAATAAACTTAATCCAGCATATAAACAGAACCAAAGACAAAAATCATATGATTATCTCAATAGATGCAGAAAAGGCCTTTGACAAAATTCAACAGCCCTTCATGCTAAAAACTCTCAATAAATTAGGTA
Source organism: Gorilla gorilla gorilla (assembly GCF_029281585.2). Classification (NCBI taxonomy): domain Eukaryota; kingdom Metazoa; phylum Chordata; class Mammalia; order Primates; family Hominidae; genus Gorilla; species Gorilla gorilla. Next base: position 35,742,550 of record NC_073233.2, on the reverse strand, counting down.
TTGATGGGACATATCTCAAAATAATTAATAAGAGCTATCTATGACAAACCCACAGCCAATATCATATTGAATGGGCAAAAATTGGAAGCATTCCCTTCGAAAACTGGCACAAGACAGGGATGCCCTCTCTCACCACTCCTATTCAACATAATGTTGGAAGTTCTGGCCAGGGCAATCAGGCAGACTAAGGAAATAAAGGGTATTCAACTAGGAAAAGATGAAGTCAAATTGTCCCTGTTTGCAGATGACATGATTGTACATCTAGAAAACCCCAACATCTCAGCCCAAAATCCCCTGAAGCTGATAAGCAACTTCAGCAAAGTCTCAGGATACAAAATCAATGTGCAAAAATCACAAGCATTCTTATAAACCAATAACAGACAAACAGAGAGCCAAATCATGAGTGAACTCCCATTCACAATTGCTTCAAAGAGAATAAAATACCTAGGAATCCAGCTTACAAGGGACGTGAAGGACCTCTTCAAGGAGAACTACAAACCACTGCTCAAGGAAATAAAAGAGGATACAAAGAAATGGAAGAACATTCCATGCTCATGGGTAGGAAGAATCAATATTGTGAAAATGGCCATACTGCCCAAGGTAATTTATAGATTCAATGTCATCCCCATCAAGCTACCAATGACTTTCTTCACAGAACTGGAAAAAACTACTTTAAAGTTCATATGGAACCAGAAAAGAGCCCACATTGCCAAGTCAATCCTAAGCCAAAAGAACAAAGCTGGAGGCATCACACTACCTGACTTCAAACTATACCTCAAGGCTACAGTAACCAAAACAGCATGGTACTGGTACCAAAACAGATATAGACCAATGGAACAGAACAGAGCCCTCAGAAATAATGCCACTTATCTACAGCTATCTGATCTTTGACAAAGCTGACAAAAACAAGAAATGGGGAAAGGATTCCCTATTTAATAAATGGTGCTGGGAAAACTGGCTAGCCATATGTAGAAAGCTGAAACTGGATCCCTTCCTTACACCTTATACAAAAATTAATTCAAGATGGATTAAAGACTTACATGTTAGACCTAAAACCATAAAAACCCTAGAAGAAAACCTAGGCATTACCATTCACGACATAGACATGGGCAACCACTTCATGTCTAAAACACCAAAAGCAATGGCAACAAAAGCCAAAATTGACAAATGGGATCTAATTAAACTAAAGAGCTTCTGCACAGCAAAAGAAAGTACCATCAGAGTGAACATGCAACCTACAGAATGGGAGAAAATTTTTGCAATCTACTCATCTGACGAAGGGCTAATATCCAGAATCTACAATGAAATCCAATAAATTTACTAGAAAAAAACAAACAACCCCATCAACAAGTAGGCGAAGGATATGAACAGACACTTCTCAAAAGAAGACATTTATGCAGCCAAGAAACACATGAAAAAATGCTCATCATCACTGGCCATCAGAGAAATGCAAATCAAAACCACAATGAGATACCATCTCACACCAGTTAGAATGGCGATCATTAAAAAGTCAGGAAACAACAGGTGCTGGAGACGATGTGGAGAAATAGGAACACTTTTACACTGTTGGTGGGACTGAAAACTAGTTCACCCATTGTGGAAGTCAGTGTGGCGATTCCTCAGGGATCTAGAACTAGAAATACCATTTGACCCAGCCATCCCATTACTGGGTATATACCCAAAGGATTATAAATCATGCTGCTATAAAGACACATGCACACATATGTTTATTGCTGCCCTATTCACAATAGCAAAGACTTGGAACCAACCCAAATATCCAACAATGATAGACTGGATTAAGAAAATGTGGCACATATACACCATGGAATACTATGCTGCCATAAAAAATGATGACTTCATGTCCTTTGTAGGGACATGGATGAAACTGGAAACCATCATTCTCAGCAAACTATCGCAAGGACAAAAAACCAAACACTGCATGTTCTCACTCATAGGTGGGAATTGATCAATGAGAACACTTGGACACAGGAAAGGGAATATCACACAGCAGGGTCTGTTGTGGGGTTGGGGAAGGTATAGCATTAGGAGATATACCTAATGTTAAATGACGAGTTAATGGGTGCAGCACGTCAACATGGCACATGTATACATAGTTAACTAACCTGCATGTTGTGCACATGCACCCTAAAACTTAAAGTATAATAAAAAAAACATAGAAAAGGTACAGTAAATTTTGAGTATAATAATCATATGAGACCACAGTCATATATGTCATCTGTCACTGACCAAAGTGTCATTAGGTGGTGCATGACTATATTTGTAGAAGTGAAATGAGTCCCATATCCAGTTTTTTCTATGACACCAGAAATGCCTGTAATGATAATGAGGATGATGGTAATGCTAATAACTGCAAGACATGCATAATAACCTTACTTTACATGGCATTTTCACATAAATAGTCTAAGTAGGTCAGAAATTGTGTGGGTTTGCTCTGCTAGCTTTATTTTTAAATGCAAACTGTCTTAACTGGAATGTCAAGTGTTAATGGAGCAGCGCCTGTTATAAACAGCAACAAGCTATAAACTGTGAAGCTACAAAATTAGTAGCAACACTTTCATTCTCTGGGAATTTTGGATACATTAGGAACCTGTAATTACTGACTCCCATCTGCCTACTCTGTCTTGAGCTTAATTATGTATTTCAGAAGGAACGTTTTTCATGTTTTCATTTTTTGTATATATAAATATTTAGCTACATCTCTTATCATTTACTGCCTCCCTTTCCCTCTGCCTTTGCTATTTACAATCTCTCAAGCTATTTTTACTTCCAAATTTCAATCTCTTTCCTCAGAGTCAACACGACAGCGATTGGAGCCAGGGAATTTGGTTCTGCTGGTGTCTCCATGGCATCTTTGCAGAGAGGTTATCAAACCCCAAACAAGTATTTAAAAATGGTAGGCAGGGGGCAAAGGAAGTTATAATATCTTTTTCAACTTGAATGTTCAAAATACTAACACAATCTCTAAGATCAATAATGTGCAGGCTCTTCCTGAGGCTGTAGGGTCATAAATAAAATGGGAAAACAATGGGTGAAAACAAGGTTCAATAAAGTTCTTTACATCAGGACTTAGAACAGTCTTTTAAAACATTTCCCTAAGAGGAAAGTACATCAGACACTGCCCCCTAGAATTATGTTAACAGTAAAAACAAGCCCTTTCTTGGGATAAAACATACTTATTATGAATAGTATTTACCCCAGTGATGTTTTGAAAACTGATGATCTAGTGAAAATAATTTTAATGATATAAATATATTGGATATATTGATATAATTTTGGTTACTGTTAGCTGCATCCTTAGTAACTTCAGTATTCCTTCTATTTCCATGAGACACTGGAGAGAACTACAAATATATGTTTGATTAAATTTGGCAAGGAAATATACAGTGAAATTAACTTCTATTTCATTCTTCTTTCTGGAAGAGAGAGACAATAAAAAGACATTTTGTTTTTCATTCCCTTTCACTGTTACCCTCTGGTTCTACTGAACCTTTATGCCTGATCACATTAAATTCTTCTTTACACCCCCCTCACCAACCCCTAAGGATATCCTGAAGAAAACTCCACCCATGTCTATGTTCAGAAATTCAGCACTAAAAAACAGAGTTGTCCTTGAAGGCAGGATCGAGTATCTTATGCTTGAACACAAAAAAGAGTAGTCTAACTCAGGGGGAGTGAGTGGCTCCCAGAGATCTGAGAAGACTTGTTTAGTTTTTGTGTTGCAAGGGAAGTGTATTTAATAGGAGATAGAGATGTGTACTTGCTCACAGTCCTTGTCCCCAGGTGAAGACACACCTATATCATGTCCAGTTAAGGGAGGAGAGGCATATCTTACCCTATATAGCAATGAAAATGATAGAACTTAACCTGACCACTGAGTCAAGGTTAGCAGGAAGTAGCACTAAATATGGCCTATGCAAAGACATAGTGCTAGTCCTATCGCCAGGAGTAGAAAGTACACATTCAATTGGATTAAAATGCCACTAATTTTGTTTCAACTTTTAACATAAATAAATTATGACACTACTCACAGTGATCTTTAAAATATTATGCATCATTTGTAATATTACTGCAAAGAAGAGATTAATTTGGGACTCCAGGACAGTGTGATAAGATTACATCTGCAGCAGGAGTGGGGTTTCCTTTGGCGCTGTACTGGGGATATTAGCTACTGGCCTTGAGATCTCAGTGGGGTTAGGTCAGCATGACCACAGGCCTAAAAGCAGTAGAGATATACCCTCTACTGCTTTTAGAGGATTTTATACCCTCTACTGCTTTTAGAGGTATATCCTCTACTGCTTTTAGAAGATTGTAGGCGACTGGTTATGAGACCTGCAGCAGGGAGGTAGAACCAGTGACAGGGTCCTGATGGCAGCAACATAAGGGGCTTTTGGAAGGAATAGCAATAGTACATCAACAATATCTTTTCAGCTACTGATTATAAATGATGAAGATATCATATATTATGAGGTATTTTATGTCAAAGTATAATTACTTGGTTTATTCAGATTTGAATACTTTTTTCTAGAAAAAGAATTCATCTTATAATTTGGAGTGTAGAAAAGCTATTTTTTTAAGTGAAACATATTGGGTCTGGCTCTTATGGAAAATTAGTATGAAAAGCTGGTCTGCTTCTGAACAGACTGAAGGTGGAGGTGGGGTAAAAACCACCTCTCTACCATTGGCCTCTTTACCGTTGTACAGATTGGGAAATATGGTTGGATTAATTAATTAGTTGAAGTCATAGAGTTAACCCATCTGTGAGCAAAGACTCAAATCCACATATGATTCCAAAGCTGGTGACCTCTTCTCTACCTTAGTAGCTCCTAAGCCTGAATCATAATAATCACTCCAGGAGCTTGTTACAAAATACCACTTCCTTACAGATATTTAACCCTAGAGACTATCCTTCTATAAGATTTGGTCCTGAAAAGCAATTATATGCAAAAACTCAGGTATTTGTGCTGATTAGGTTTGAGAATAACTGCCTTACTTTCACTGTCTGCAAAAAATGAACAAGCATTATTTTAGACAGAGCACAGTAGGATTAGGCAAACAAATGATAGAGAGCAAATCCCAAACACTGTGGCACACTTGGGGACATAAAATCAGTTTCTATGAGGACTAGAAAATGCAAAGCAGAAGAAGTCAGTCCCAGGTAGCAGTCCAAGGTAAAAACTCAGGGAGAGAGAAACATTGTTGCTACAATTGGTGAATAACGGTAGGAATGAGGAACATTCCAGAATATTGTGTGTACAGATGTAAGGGAAGTATACAGTTAATTGGACTTAGTCTTCAGCAGACATGGCACTGCAATTCATTTATTCATGAGCACATTTTATAGACTTTCTTTTATTCCACAAATACTACTGAAGCACCTAGTATGTGTTATTCCTTCTGCCAGGAGATATTATAGTACCCAAAACAGATGTGATACCTGTCTTTTGGAGGGCATAGTAAAGCAGAAGTGATTTTCACTAAACAGTAATTAATTAATTACCACTCATGATAAGTGTAACAAGAGGGAAAAGAACTAGGAGCTGAGATGGAGGATAATGGGGTGGGGACAGGGCTAATGAGCTTTAGAGGAGGGAGGAGAGGCTTCTCTCATAAAGACTTTCTTTCTCTCTTCCTTTCTTCCTTTCTCCCCTTCTCCTTCCTTCCTTCCCTCCTTCCTTCCCTCCCTCCCTGCTTTCCTTCCTTCCTTCCTTTCTCTCTCTCTCTCTTTCTTTCTTTCTTTGTTGTTGAGAGGGAGTCTCAGTCAGCTCTGTTGCCCAGGCTGGAGTGCAGTGGTGCGATCTCAGCTCACTGTAACCTCCGCCTCCTGGGTTGAAGCAATTCTCCTGCCTCAGCCTCCCAGGTAGCTGGGATTACAGCTGCCAGCCACCATGCCCGACTAATATTTTTGTATTTTTAGTAGAGATGGGGTTGCATCATGTTGGCAGGGCTGGTTTTGAACTCCTGACCTCAAGTGATCTGCCCCCTCCGGCCTCCCAAAGTGCTAGAATTACAGGCAAGAGTCACCGAGCCCGGCCAATAAGGGCTTTCTTTAGCTGCAATGGTCAAAGGAAGCAGGCTATTCACTCAAATGTGCAGGAGCCTGGTACTAACCCACAACAAACATTCTCCTAATCAACATGAAAATCAGAAAATGCAACTCTCACAAGGGAAAATTTTTGGATCTTTATTTCAACACTCAAAACTGTTTTGTAATGTGAAATGCAAGATAAATAACAAGAGTGAGTGATCAATATAACTTGGACTTCTGCAAATATGCTTCTCCGTCTTACCTGGGGACTATTCAGGTTACAAGTGTATTCACATGGGAATGTCCTGTGAAAAATTTGAAACTGGGACACAGGTGTGAAAGACAAAACTGGAATTGAAAAACACTGATGGCCAAGTTATTTCTTTAAAATCTTCTTAGTTCTGATTTCTTCACCCAATCTCAATAGACTTCTGGGAGAAATCTGACCCAAGTCATTTCAGACAGTGATGCTAAATAGGTTTCACCTCGACTGCCAATTCTTAACTGATGATATTGACCCCTGGAGTAGTGTGTTTAGTAGCAGACTGAGGCTGTAACTGGTCTCAGCAGGAAATAGTATATATAGGCATAATAGGGAAGAGGTGGCAACAAAGACCAAGCACTAGCAAGCCATCATTTAGCATTTGCTTTCAAATACGCAGTGCGTCCCAGAAGAAAGGGCACAAGGTTAGTTAGGGAGAGAGGTTAGAGCTCCTGACAGCTCTCTGAGCCAAGTCTGTGATCTTGGTTATTTTATACTGTGAGCCTCAGTTTCCTCATTTGTAAAGGTGAGGGGGGAAAGCCCACCTTGTAGGGTCTCCAAGTAAATAAAATAATTATTGTGCTTATCTTTTGCAAATTCTTGAGAGCTAGTCATAAGTCAGAGTAAATAAGAGCTGAAGTTACTTACCCACTTAAAGTAAGAATAAAATTGGCTCTAAAGTCAGTTCTACATCCTATGGGAAATCTAGCATGCCAAGATGTCTTTAGTTTCTGAAAAACTATTTTTCTTATCTGTCTGGCTGTGATTTCTGGCTTCTGCATCTTGCATCTGTTTCTCTGTTGCTGCCCTGTCATTGACTTAAATGTTGAAGACAGCATCTACTACTTGAGCTCTTTACCCACAAATTCATCTCCCATGAGGCAGTCACACACAGGAGGCTTTTACTGAAGATTTAAGGATTAGAGCTAGGAGGAGCTTACATGACTAAGAGACACAGACAATGTTTTGAATATCAAATTTAAGACATCTTTAAATTTACTTGGTTAATTTCTGCCAATTTCATCTCTAAATTCTCAGGTATCCATACCCCTACTCCCTCTTCTCTCTCCTATTATTTTCCCTAGATCTAAATTATTGCTCTTTGGGACATCAACTTTTCTTTTCCACCATCTTCTTCCTTGTAATCTTCCTATCAAAATATTGAGGAGAGATTGGCAGGCACTTGAGAAGGCAAAGTTCTTAATCAGGGGTCCTGGACACCAAGGGAGTTCTCTTACAGGCTTCTTTGGTTACACTAACCCTAGAAAATCATACGCAAAATGTTGTAGGTATATGTATCTGTTTCTTCCAGAGAGGAGAATTTGGAGCTTTTGCAAGAATTTGAAAGGCCTCTCTGGTTCAGAGAATTCAAGTGCTGTGGTCGTACAGCCTTTTTTTGACTATGTTTTTTAAACTGTAGTAAAACACTGCAAAGCCCTATTCAAGATAAAAAAATTGAAACACACAAATCTATATTATACATGACAGGTAAGCCTCATTAAATTAATGTAATACTGATATACAATTGTTTATGTTCACGATAAAGATAAAATGAAATATGAATTTGAGAGACTACAAATAAATCTTGCTTCACTAATCCACTTTAGGATTTACTTGAATAAAGGTTTTCTTTGTGCAAACGAACTCTTATTTTTGTGCATTAGTAAGTAACTGAATAGCTTGAAAAGATAATGGGGTGGTAGATCAGAACATACATTTAAAGTAATATACAAGGTGTAATATAATTTAAATTGTACCAGAAAGCAGTGTGGTATATAGCACAGGACTGAGCATTTGAAGACGTGAGTTATGGTAACCTTGGGCAAGTTGCTTAAACTTTCTGAATGAGAGACCTCCCACTGAATATTAACAGCATGCAAGAAAAACAATGATTATGATGTTGATGAAGCATCTCTAAAGAAAATGAAATCCAGAATCTACAAAGAACTAAAAAAGTTGACAAGAAAAAAACAAACAAACAACCCCATCAACAAGTGGGCAAAGGATATGAACAGACACTTCTCAGAAGAAGACATTTATGCAGCCAACAGACACATGAAAAGATGCTCATCATCACTGGCCATCAGAGAAATGCAAATCAAAACCACAATGAGATATCATCTCACACCAGTTAGAATGGCGATCATTAAAAAGTCAGGAAACAACATGTGCTGGAGAGGATGTGGAGAAATAGGAACACTTTTACACTTTTGGTGGGACTATAAACTAGTTCAATCATTGTGGAAGACAGTGTGGGGATTCCTCAAGGATCTAGAACTAGAAATACCATTTGACCCAGCCATCCCATTACTGGGTATATACCCAAAGGATTATAAATCATGCTGCTATAAAGACACATGCACACGTATGTTTATTGCGGCACTATTTACAATACCAAAGACTTGGAACCAACCCAAATGTCCATCAATGATAGACTGGATTAAGAAAATGTGGCACATATACACCATGGAATACTATGCAGCCATAAAAAAGGATGAGTTCATGTCCTTTGTTAGGGACATGGATGAAGCTGGAAACCATCACTCTGAGCAAACTACCACAAGGACAAAAAACCAAACACCACATGTTCTCACTCAGAGGTGGGAACTGAACAATGAGAACATTTGGACATAGGAAGGGGAACATCACACACGAGGGCCTGCCATGGGGTTGGGGGAAGGGGGAGGACAGCATTAGGAGATATACCTAATGTAAATGACGAGTTAATGGGTGCAGCACACCAACATGTCACATGTATACATATGTAACAAACCTGCATGTTGTGCACATGTACCCTAGAACTTAAAGTATAATAATAATAAAAAAGTCAACAGAAACATAGTTTTTAAGTTACAAGAGAGTTTTAAGCAATGTCTGGAGAAGGTGCTAGCCCATCAAAGAGAGTAGGCTATGCAGCATAAAGCTGGGCACATGGGGGCTCTTCATGAATACTTATGCTGGCTGGTCAATGAAGTATGGGTTTGCACATTTATTTTAGGTAGCTCCTTCCCTACAATGATCATGAGCCACTCCTGAGCTTGACTGCAACCTCTGGTAACTTCTTAGCCAGCATATTAAAAACATGCAGTAGCAGTTAAGAACAATGAATGACTTCTGGTATGTTTGGAGAGCATAACATACTACTTCAAGAAGATATAATAATTGGTTGTCATTTCTTCAGCTGAGAAAATAATTCTTTGTTCCCTGCTTTCAACAATGCCTGCTGGTAATATTATGACACATAATATAAATAACAATTTCTACTTTCTCTCGTGGAACTGTTTTAGAAAATTATTGTTAGCTATGTCCTAAATTAAACAGGAAAAATATAACTTGTCTCTTTGGGGCTTATGTATGCTAATTATTTGGGAGATTGCTTTCCTTGAATTGCATCATGGTTGTGCTGTTCCTCAAGGCCAGCAGGAGTTACACCCAAAAGAATGGCTATGTGAAGGGTAAACATTTTCTCAGACTAAGGCAGTGAGGCTCAAAGTGATTTAGGAATCTAATATGGACACTGAGTGTGACAGTGAGAGGCATGGCACCCCATCGAGTTGGTTTCTTCACTAAGTATACCTAGTAAGACATCTGTAGGATCTCGGTGTACAGATTGGCGTTGCACATGGTAGACACAAATAAGATTCCAAAGAAGATGAAAGACTAACCTGTCAGTCTCAAAAACCTGTGACATTGAGAGAAAACTGTAAAATTGCTCTTATGAATGATGTGATGTGGAACTATTCATTGATCTGTTTGTGCTTTAAAAAGGCCCACTTCTAAAATTTTGCAAGGTCAGTTATATGAGTACAATAAGAGGTCAACATACCATATGTCTAAATATTTAAAAGTTAGTTATAAACTAGAAACTATTAAATATTTTTTTCTCTTATTTTAACAAATACAGCTTTGTGTAGCAAGTTCAGGTTTAAGCTAGGCATTCTCAAATTTCTCTGTGTTATTCAACTGCACTTCACCTTTTCTTCCCACCCCCAGCTCCACTGGACTGTGTGAGGGACCCTGTCTGCATGTATATGGACACCCCAGCCCTCATGTCAAAGTCCCATTTATACTTCACAACAAATGGTGGCCTCACCAATGGTGGGGTGGGGTTCACTTTGAGGAGAACTGTCTCTGAGAAGATGCACATACCCTGGGCTACTTGGTCAGGATATTCTTGGGCCCCAGGTATCTGGACCTAAGGACTTACCCCATAGGAAAGGGCACTGGGCACTGGTGGAGAAAGGACAGAGAAGTGCCTTTTAAGGACAAAGTCCAGGAAAGAAGCCCTTCTTGCTCTGGCATAATGAAGTTACTGTTCTCAGATAAGAACAGACTAGAAAACCAGCCAAAAGAAGCAAGGCAAACACGAAGGAATGAAGTACTTATACATGCTAATAGAGAATGAAACTTGAAACATTATTCTATTTGAAAGAAGCTGGACACAAAAGGACACATATTATATGATTGTATTCATATAAAACATCAAGAACTGAAAATCTCTAGTGAGAGAATGTAAGTTGTGGTTGCTTAGGGCTGAGAGTGTTGGGTAGAGGGATGGGAAGTGATGGCTAAAAGGTACAGGATTTCTTTATGAGATAATGAAAATTTCTAAAATGGGCTGTGGAGATGATTGCATACATCTGAAAATATTATTGAGTTGTATAATTTAAATGAGTGAATTGTATTATATGTGAATTGTGTGAATAAAGCTGTTAAAGAAGCAAGGCAAATGCAGTTCAGTATAATTAAACAAGTGAGCCACTTCTGGTCTACAAAGTTAAATGATTATGCACGTAAAACTTAGAATCAGACAGAGTGTAGTTCAATTGCAGGCTTTGCCTTCTTTAGGATTCATGACACTTGGCAATATTTAAAATTATTCTGTACTCCATTTTCCTCATCTACAAGGTGACAATGATATAACTTCTGGCATAGTGTTGTGATGGGATTAAATGACCTGGTGCCATATAGTAACATTCTGTAAATAGTAGCTAATAATTATTATTAATAATCATCATTAAAATAATTATGTGTCTCATCCACTACTAGACACAGGTGTATTCATTGAAGAGTAACATGAGGTTCTCTGAGGAATTCATGAGCCCTAAGAATGTCTATGCTAACAGCAACAATAATTCATGGAAGTCAGCTGAGAGAATCCAATTTACACAAGCTGTCAAGCATCAGTCACTGACCAACAAGACAGGCATCGAATCTGACTCCTCTTGTAGGCAGTGATAAGAGGAAATAGAAACTAGGTGAAGAGACAGAACCCCAAACGGATAATCATGACCACATAATGGAGGGTGGAACGAATGAATAAGACACTTTGGGAGTGTGGGAGCACAGAGGAAAAACTCGAATTAGTCTAGAGACATTGAAGGGTCCTTAGAGCTGAGGTTTTTGAGCCACTCTATACAGGATGTGTTGCTAAGAGGGACAATGTGATAAATGCATGGAAATGGAAAGCAAGATTGTTTGGAGAGCCACATGTGTTTCTGTGGTTTATCAAGGGTTGATTTTTATAGTGTGGGTGGGAGAGCACTGCAGATGAGGATGGAGGGGCAGGTTTTGCCACATCATGTATGTCCTTTTGCTGGCAAGTTGGGATTTTATTCTGTGGGTGATTAAAAGAGTTTTAGGGCATGGAGTGGCATGATCATATTTGTGTTCTGGAAAAATATCCCTCCTAATACTTATGGAGAACAAAAAAATAGCAAGGAAACTGGAAGCAAGTAAAACCAGCAGGAGGCCACTGATATAAGTCATGAGTAGATGGACATAGGAATAATTTGAAAAAATATTAAGTAGATACTATTAACTGAATTCAGGAACTAATGGTATAGACGTAATAAAAAATAACAGGTTTTTAATTTAAGTAATGGGAGTGGGTCATAGAATTCTGTAATAAAAATGTGAAAATCAGAGGTATGAAGGTATGAAGATAAACATGACCCTTAGGTTTCCTAGCACTTAGCCATTTCCAGTGTTCAAATGTAGGAAACAAGCAGGAATGCAGAAGAGATCTGCTTGGGGATTGACTGATTTTGATGGGAGCTTGCCCTGTTTTTCTTTTTGTGCAATCTTTATTGGTGGTTGGATGATCCTTATATTTACTCATGGGTAGGGGCTTAGTCTAGGTACTTGTATATAAAATAAATGATCCTTGAAACTGATCGCTCTATGATTTCCAGTGTAGTAAGCCTAGTGAGGTGTCTAATTGAATAGGATTGCTTGAGTACAGGGAATGCCTGGTACAAATCACACTGATAAGAATACTGCTATGCACAAGCAGTAGGTAATGTTACCAAAGTGTTTTTTTTTTCCTGAGGAAAGTTGATGGATGCCAGGGAAGAGAGTTCGTATTTAAGATGGTGTCAAAATTACAATTTTTAGTTGCAAAAAATAGCATCCACTCTGGCTACTAAAAGCAGAAAAGGGATTTATTAAAGAGTATTAGGTAGTTTATAAAATCTCCGGAAGCCAAGAGAGGTAGGTACTGAGCCCTAAAGATGAAATCAATGTGCAACCCCACTTCAGGTACCATGGCACACCACCTGGGATGTCAAAGACTAGACACTACAAACACTGACACTGTCATCCATTAAGAATTGGTCACATTGGGATATTATCACCAATCCCACAGAAATACAAACTACTCATCAGAGAATACTATAAACACCTCTATGCAAATAAACTAGAAAATTTAGAAGAAATGGACAAATTCCTGGACACATACACCCTCCCAAGACTAAACCAGGAAGAAGTTGAATCCCTGAATAAACCAATAACAGGCTCTGAAATTGAGGCAATGATTAATAGCTTACCAACTAAAAAAAGTCCAGGACCAGACAGATTCATAGCCAAATTCTACCAGAGGTACAAAGAGGAGCTGGTACCATTCCTTCTGAAACTATTCCAATGAATAGAAAATGAATAGAAAATTCTACCTAACTCATTTCATGAGGTCAGCATCATCCTCATACCAAAGCCTGGCAGAGACACGCACACAAAAAAGAATTTTAGACCAATGTCCCTGATGAATATCGATGCAAAAATCCTCAATAAAATACTGGCAAACTGAATCCAGCAGCACATCAAAAAGCTTATCCACCATAATCAAGTGGGCTTCATCCCTGGGATGCAAGGCTGGTTCAACATACACAAATGAGTAAACGTAATCCAGCATATAAACAGAACCAAAGACAAAAACCACATGATTATCTCAATAGATGCAGAAAAGGCCTTTGACAAAATTCAACACTCCTTCATGCTAAAAACTCTCAATAAATCAGGTATTGATGGGATGTATCTCAAAATAATAAGAGCTATTTATGACAAACCCACAGTCAATATCATACTGAATTGCCAAAAACTGGAAGCATTCCCTTTGAAAACTGGCAGAAGACAGGGATGCCCTCTCTCACCACTCCTATTCAACATAGTGTTGGAAGTGCTGGCCAGGGCAATCAGGCAGGAGAAAGAAATAAAGGGTATTCTATTAAGAAAAGAGGAAGTCAAATTGTCCCTGTTTGCAGATGACATGATTGTATATTTAGAAAACCCCATTGTCTCAGCCCAAAATCTCCTTAAGCTGATAAGCAACTTCAGCAAAGTCTCAGGATACAAAATCAATGTGCAAAAATCACAAGCATTCCTATACACCAATAACAGACAAACAGAGAGCCAAATCATGAGTGAACTCCCATTCACAACTGCTTCAAAGAGAATAAAATCCCTAGGAATCCAACATACAAGGGATGTGAAGGACCTCTTCAAGGAGAACTACAAACCACTGCTCAACGAAACAAAACAGGACACAAACAAATGGAAGAACATTCCATGCTCATGGATAGGAAGAATCAATATCATGAAAATGGCCATATTGTCCAAGGTAATTTATAGATTCAATGCCATCCCCATCAAGCTACCAATGACTTTCTTCACAGAATTGGAAAAAATTACTTTAAAGTTCATATGGAACCAAAAAAGAGCCCACATTACCAAGACAATCCTAAGCCAAAAGAACAAAGCTGGAGGCATCACACTACCTGACTTCAAACTACACCTCAAGGCTACAGTAACCAAAACAGCGTGGTACTGGTACCAAAACAGATATAGACCAATGGAACAGAACAGAGCCCTCAGAAATAATACCACACATCTACAACCATGTGATCTTTGACAAACCTGACAAAAACAAGAAATGGGGAAAGGATTCCCTATTTAATAAATGGTGCTGGGAAAACTGGCTAGCCATATGTAGAAAGCTGAAACTGGATGCCTTCCTTACACCTTATACAAAAATTAATTCAAGATGGATTAAAGACTTACATGTTAGACCCAAAGCCATAAAAACCCTAGAAGAAAACCCAGGCAATACCATTCAGGACAGAGGCATGGACAAGGAATTCATGTCTAAAACACCAAAAGCAGTGGTAACAAAAGCCAAAATTGACAAATGGGATCTAATTAAACTAAAGAGCTTCTGCACAGCAAAAGAAAATACCATCAGAGTGAACAGGCAACCTACAGAATGGGAGAAAATTTTTACAATCTACCCATATGGCAAAGGGCTAATATCCAGAATCTACAAAGAACTTAAACAAATTTACAAGAAAAAATCAAAGAACCCCATCAAAAAGGGGGTGAAGGATATGAACAGACACTTCTCAGAAGAAGACATTTATGTTCACAGACACATGAAAAAATGCTCAACATCACTGGCCATCAGAGAAATGCAAATCAAAACCACAATGAGATACCATCTCACATCAGTTAGAATGGTGATCATTAAAAAGTTAGGAAACAACAGGTGCTGGAGAGGATGTGGAGAAATAGGAACACTTTTACACTGTTGGTGGGACTGTAAACTAGTTCAACCATTGTGGAAGACAGTGTGGTGATTCCTCAAGGATCTAGAACTAGAAATACCATTTGACCCAGCCATCCCATTACTGGGTATATACCCAAAGGATTATAAATCATGCTGCTATGTTTATTGATTATAAATCAAACTATTATGTTTATTGCGGCACTATTTACAATAGCGAAGACTTGGAACCAACCCAAATGTTCATCAATGATAGACTGGATTAAGAAAATGTGGCACATATACACCATGGAATACTATGCAGCCATAAAAAAGGATAAGTTCATGTCCTTTGTTAGGGACATGGATGAAGCTGGAAACCATCATTCTGAGCAAACTGTCACAAGGACAAAAAAACCAAACACCGCCTGTTTTCACTCAGAGGTGGGAACTGAACAATGAGAACAGTTGGACACAGAGAGGGGAACATCATACAGCGGGGCCTGTCATGGGGTTGGGGGAAGGGGTAGGATAGCATTAGGAGATATAGCTAAGGTAAATGACGAGTTAATGGGTGCATCACGCCAACATGGCACATGTATACATACGTAACAAACCTGCACGTTGTGCACATGTACCCTAGAACTTAAAGTATAATAATTAAAAAAAAAGAATTGGTCTCATTCACCATTCTGCTTTCTTGAGGTTCAATGTCCAAACACATGACTTCCCTGAGTTATTTAGTTCTCATGAAAATTTTGCAAAAGTGAGTGTTATTGTTAGAGTCTAGATGGAAATTTTCTATCCTTTTCCTTTGGGAAAGCTAGACTTATTATTTGGGAAAACTAAAATTGAGGGCTTTCAGAGATAGTAGGTAGGCTCAAATAAAAACATCATCCTAGCATAGGTCAACAGAAGCCAGTAAAGTCATATGATACATATGATACACATTTTAAAGTCATTAATTCATTTGTTCTATATTTTAAAATTGTTTGTTAATATAGTAAAAAGAAAATAGAAGTCCATCTACATCTTTGCCAAAATGCAAATGATTCAATCTAGGAATTTGGGTTCCCTTGAATTGCATGGCAGTGTAGCCTAAAACAAGGGCTTAGGGGTAAGAAACAATATGAGGTTTGAAACTTCACTCCATCAACTTATTATTGGATCATCTTATTTGATTTCTTCATCCTCATTTTCATCTGTACAGTGAATGAAGACAAGAATGGTGCTGATATGAGGACTAAATGACACAATGAATGCAAAGCACCGAGAGAGAGTGATCAGACAGCAGATACTCAGACTTATTCAGAGCTCTGCACTTCCGAGTTAGGAGAAGAATGATTTCTCTTTTTATGAACATCAGAATCCCTGTTTTTTATCCTTCCCTTTGCACCTTTTCTTTCTGGTTCCTGTCCCTAAGGATAGCAATAAACCGTATCTGGAAGCCCAATTAGGCATGCACAACTTCTGCCTGTCTTAATTCTGCCAGTAATAGAACAGTAATTGTTCAGAGAAACTGCAAGGGAAATGGTGGGTAAGGAGAACAGAAAGTGCTCCAATTGATCTCAATTACTGTCGCGAAATTGAGTCTCCTGTCCGACATCTAAATTTAATGCTTCTTTTCCCTGAGGATCTGTCCCTGGTTGTTGCCTCCTATTGTATCTGTGGTTGGCCTGTCACCATCTGCATTGCCCTCTTCATCAGAATGAAGGAATTTTTTTCATTTACCTAGAATTTCCTCTGCATGCTTTTTTGCTGACTAGATCCCTGCTCTAGTCCTCTGACATTCATATCTGAATCTTTTCATTTTCTCTGGCTCAACATCCAGGGAAGAACTCTGTTGTGGTTTGGCATACAAAGAATTAATTTCCATTTATGAACAAGGAGACAATTTTTCAAAACCTAAACAAGATGAGTGTAGGCTTTGCCCAAAGGATGAAAGCATATTCTGAAGTGAATTATTTCCCTCTTTATTTGGGTGCAATTAGGAAAGTTAATTATGGGTAATTTTCAGCATGCATATGCTTTCACTTTGCTGATTTATAAGGAGGCATAAACATAATTAGGTGTGCATATGCATCCTCACAGTTTAATGGGCCCTGCATTCCCGGTAATGGGGAGGCTCAGCATGCTGTTGATGTGTCATTTTTCAGGTTAAGGTATAGGAAGCTTTCTTGGATTGACTATCCCCAGGAAATTACATGGAAGTGCAAGGTATATAGTTATATGAATTCAGAAGTAATGGTTTCTTAGGATACATTCACCATCTGCTTTTCATCTTAAAAGACATTGAATGGATTTAGATGGATTTAGCAAACGTGTGTCCTTAAAGTAGCAGTTCCTTTTTTTTAAGTTGTAAAGTACTCTGTATTTAGAAATTAACAAATTTATAGTGTTTTAGAACTAGAAGTACATAAAAAAGCATCCATTTAAGATGAGGTTGTTCAGACTCATTGAACCGAAGTGATCTTCCCAAGGTTATGTAGTTTTTGAGAAACCTACAAATGAGTTGGCGAAAGATGAAAGAAGTAGATTTTTTTTTTAATTGTTGATGTAGCATCTGCATTTCCCTGGAATCCTAGCTTTAGTGCCAGCAGGACCAGCTACGTAATTTGCAGGGCTTAGTGCAAAATAAAAATTCAGGTTGCTTGTCCAAAAATTAAGACTTTAAAGATGATAATCACAGAGCATTAAACCAATCACAGAGTCTTTCTAAGCCCAGGGCCCTGTTTGACTGCACTGGTTGCACATCTACCACGATGACCCTGAGTACCACAATAGTATTAGATGACACAAATTTGGCCACTAAAAGGTAGTGAGCAGAATGACACCAAGATCAAGGTTGTGGAGAAATAACTGCAAACAGCATTTCCATGAGCACTGGTCGGAGAACAAGAAGAAAGGTCAATATCACATCTGAGAAAGTTTATGTAATTGTTTTCAAACAACTGCTTAAATGCTAGAAACAGAGCTTGTCTGATTAATCAATAGACAATGGTATGTGAGTTATGCTTGAAAGACAGCAAAATTTCTGCAACTTTCTATTTATTGCAACTTCCTTCTTTTGGAAAACAAGCAAAAGGGTAAAATAATGAAGGCATAGGGTATCTTTAGAAAGATGCAGTTATAATAAAGACAATATACATATATTGTGGGAATATCTGTCATATTCCAGGCACTATATTAGACGAAGAATGTAGAAAATCATATTCTTTCTCCTAAGGCGCTTTCTGTCCAGCAGAAAAGATAATCTTATAAAATTACTTTCATGAAAATTAGAAAGTTCTGAGGAGTTTCAGTAGTAATTTCAGAGCTCAGATAAATGAAAACAGACTAAACGGGAGCTAATTTACGACTATTGTTCCCATACCGTATGCCAAACTGTATTAGTGAGTCCTCTCAAAGCAGTCCTGTGATATATGTATTAGTATCCTCAATTGTGAGATATGTAGTCAGAGACTAAGAGAATTTAAGTTACTCACCCATGACCACAGATATTGCAGAGGAGAGCTTTGGAATGACATTGCAAGTACATCTGATTCTGTAAGCCAGTGATTCTCAAATGTGGTTCTTGGACCAACTGCATCAGCATCAGCTAAGAACTGCAGGAAATGCAAATCCTTGGGTACCACCCCATATCTACTGAATTTGAATCTTTGGTGGTGGGGGATGGGTGGGCAGCAGTCTGTTTAGCAAGCCCTCCAAAGGATTCTGAAATTCCCTAGAGTTTGAGATCCACTGAATTACCTAATGCTCTTTTTTTCTGCCTTGTGCTGCTTTTTAACACTTACTGAGTGCTTATTATGAGTCCAACATTCTGCTAGGTGTTTGATGTATTTTAACTATTTAATCTTTGTAATTATCTAGCTAAGGAGGTAGTGTGCTTCATTTTTAGATTAATGAAACTGAGGATTAGAGACACTAAACTGGAATAACTACATGCTTGTTTTTATCTGTCTTACCCACTAGTAAATGAGTTTGTTAAGAGAATTTTTAAAAGCCTGATTCATCTCTGAATACTTTGTACCTGCACAGGGCTCAAAAGGCAGTATGTCCTCAATAAGTGCCTAGTAAGTGAAGAATGGATGAGTGAATGTACCTGTCTAAGGGCAGACACACAGAAAAACAAACACTTTAAATCTGTATCTATTTGGTTTGGAAGCCAATCTCTTCCCATCAGAACATGAGAAATGCTTTATGAAAATAGTATTATTTCAGCTCCCTGTTCCGTTTGTCTCATCCACAGATTAATTTTTCCAAAAATTTTGGGAAAATCAGAATCCAAGCCTCATCTGTGCCCATGCTGGCATTCAGATATATCTGGACATGGCTATGGTATTGATGGGTTTAATTTGTTTCTTCAAATTTTGTTTGGGGTATTTGTGAACTCCCACACTATGCTACATGAGAGAGATAAATTAACAAAACATGAATTGTATGAGTCATTTTTATAGCATGGCAGGGGATTAGGGTTGTAGATATGTGCTATAGAGTTTGAAGGGAAGGAGGGTTGGACAAGATAGCATTGTGTCTAACTTTTAACCTGATTCCTGGATTCATGCATTAGTTCTCAAGAGAGGGATTTTACCAGGAGAAGTTGAAAGAGGAAGTTATTTCCCCGGGGACTCTGAGGGTCTGAATTAAAGTCATGTTTCTTCAATGCCTCTAGTGACAAATGTCAAGATAGGGTGTAAGAATGGGCATTGTTCCTCTCTGGCATGAAATATCAGTTGCCTCCATTTAGTGGTAATTTGATAATTTTATATTTGATAATATAGCTTTGGGTGTACTAGTAATTATCTCTTTGGCATAACCTCTCCCCAGTCTCAACATTATCACTAGCCACAGAAAGGGCCCACGAATCTCCATGTGCCCTTGCTGCTACCACTATTTTGAATGATCTTTGCACAGATAACCACCTGGCTTGCTCCCTCATTTCAAACATGTCTCTGCATAAACAGGTCTTCCATGACTCCCCTGTTTAAAAAGCTTGTCCTCACCTCCATCACTCTGCATTTTCTTACTCTGATTTATTTGTCATCACTGCATTTATCACAACCTGGCATATTGTATGTCTATTTGCCTACCTATGTATTCTCTGTCTCCTGCCATGTGAGCCCTAGGATAATAAGAACGTTTCTGTTTTATTTACATTCCGTTTTGTACAGTCAGTTGAACAGATAATATTATATAGGAGTTGTTTAACAAATATTTTTGGAATAAATTAATGACCCCAGTGCAATGAAGAATAGATACTAGCAGCAGTGCCAGAATCAAGGCGCTATCATCAATTGACTCTAACAAACAGTGTAAAAACATGGCATAAAAGTTAGTGAATTGTAAGTAACTCTTATGGTGGCCTTTAGAAGTGATTGGGGCAGACTTTTAAAAAGATGCTGGAGGTTATCCATTGTGTAGTCAAGGAGTAGTCTTGCAGGATTTCAATTATTACCATTAATGCGACTTCATTTGTATTTATATCTTGGTGAAGCCTGAAGAAACCACAGTGTGATCTGAAGTCCTTTCTATGATTAGTATGCATCAGGAACTAATGGTGTCTCTTGAGTTGGAGTCGATGTATTTTTTGGGAACATGCTTGTGCCATGTCACCTAGGGCTCAGTCTGAATTCTCCAGGTATCATTAACTTTACAAAGACTTTGAATATCCAAATTGCTTTGATTTTAAATTCACCATTTACATTTTAGGTAAATTTAATGTAAATCTTCAGTTCAAGTGCACAGAATTTGTTTAAAAACCCTGAAGATGCTTTCATGATCTACACATCTGTCATTGCTGTTGCTTATCACCGTTCCTGGGAATGTGGCACTTCATCAGCCATCTTTCTTTCCATCTAATGAACACTGTTCTCCCTGACTCAGGTGACCTTTATAACCCTAATCTTATATTTGTCATAATGCCCCTCACACAGCTAAGGCAAACCATAGTTGAATATCATTACAGGTTTAATAATAACAGAAGGGAAATTCAATAGGGAAAGTTATTTACAATTCCTACAAGACGCGGCTATTCTTAGAAACTATAGACAAAGACTTTCCTGTATCATAAAATTAGCTATCTGTCTGGAATAGCCCTGAAAATACTTAATATTTATATGCAAAGTTACTCTCAATCAATCACTCTTTTATGTCTGGTATTGATACCTCTTCTCAGGATGATTTACAGTGGAAAAGCCAAATTTCTCCCAAATTCTGCCCTTATGATGACCTTGTATAATGGCCACTAATAGTACAATTCATTATACTACTGTAGTCAAAATCAGCATAGTTCTCAAGATACATGGTAATCATTGTTGAATAAGTTATGACAAAGCTGAATTTAGTCATCGCTGGTCCACTTACTTTTTAGAATTTATTCTCCCTCTACACCTGCCCATAGAGATCACTGTATTTTCCTCCAGAGTTTTATCCTGTATGTAGATCCTGAAAAATTAGTTCTCATTGCATTGAATAATATTTTCTCATTTTCTTTTTTTTTATTTTTTATTTTTAACATCTCATTAACAGAAAACTGCAGGAAATTCAGAAGGTACAAATGAACAAGCTAAAACATTTGTATTACTTGGTAATACAAACGGTATTACCAAATAATGACCACTCTCAAAATAACATTTGTTCTTTCTATTTGTATATATTTATAGTAATATTAAAATGGTTTATATTGGAATATCATTTTCCACTTCATAATGTAGCATTACTTAGACAAGTATTACATAATGTTTATGATTTCATAGGATTCCATGAATAGATATGATATAAATCATTTAATCTGTCAGTAGTAAGATATTTAGATTTATTCTAATCATTCACTATTATTTGAGAGCTGTCATGAACATTCCTGTAGCTATATGCTTAACATAAATTTCTTGGGAATTGCTGGGCTAAATTACATAATTTTTTAAAATTATGATAAATAATATCAAATTGACTTCCAGGAAGATTGTGCCAATCCATGCCAACTAGGAATCCATGCGAATGACTACTGTCCTATACTTGTACCAACATTTTTATTCCTTCCCCTCTCCTTCTCCTCCCCCTTTTCCTGCAATATTTAGAAATTTGAATAGTTAACCATGGTTTTTTAATTTTTCAGTTTGTATTTCTTTCCTAACAAGGCTTAATATTTTAAAAATATGTATTAGTCTTTTGTACTTTTCTTTTGTTATTTGTTTGGCTAGATCCTTCATCTTGTTTTTAGTAAAGGTATTTCTCTTTGTTTTCTTTTTCATTATTGAACTCTCCTTTCAGTGATGCCTAAAATGGAAGTTTGTTTCAGTTGTAGAAGATGAAATACTGGATAGTAAAATATTAATTATGAGTAATGAATTTTCTGTCATTTAATAGTCTAAAATGATTTTATGCTGTCATATTTGCTGAAACCCTTTGCCCACCTGGAGGTCTCCCTCCTGATGTTCCATGACTAGTGGCATCCTAACCCTCTAACACGTAGATCAAGGTATATCAAGGGTGACTAACTCAGTCCTGAAACATCTGCTCTTTGCACTACATGATGAGACTCACGGAGAAGTAGCTCACTGCTTTTTCTTGAGCGGGCCTCATAAAAATTGTTCAGTCTATTTCTCTTTTGATTTTTTTTTTTTTTTTGGCAACTGCATTGCAACTCTTCTGAGACTGGGGCTACATCCTTGTTCTCAAAGTATTTGAGTGCAATATGACCTTCTAGTCCAATAAAAGTGTTGTGTGAGGCGAAATAATGAATAGTTTTTGAGCCTCTTTTCTACAGCACACACTTATTATCACTTTAAAAAAATTATATAAATTATAAAATATGTTTTATAACCGTTTTTCCTCATTTTTCCGAAATGGAAATCATAGTTCAGAGAGGTCAAACAACTTGTTCAAGTTACACAGCTAGTCAGTGTAACTTGGATGGGGAGAGAGGTATCACACCCGTATCGATGTGACTTCAGCACTTCTGTTCTTACGTTACTGTTTTCCCAGCCTTTTTAGCATGGAGCTTCCCTCAACTAGGCAGCGAAGTATACACTTGACAATTTGATTTGTTATTTATCCAGGAAGAGCAGAATCTTGTGAGAACAAGTGTTTTATCCATTTCTGACTCATTTCAATTCCAAGATAATATTCTAGCTTTTATTTCAGTGAATAATGCTGGTAAGGATACACATATCTTCAAAGCTGTAATTTATATCTGCCTAACCTTCTCTTCAGAGGGCACTAAAGATTACTGGTCATGTCAGCTCACTTCTGAGACTAGAAATTATATTACCATTTTCTATAAAAATATTGAAACATGCACAGGCACCACACCAAAAGAGGTTGTTATATCCCATTTTCTAAAATTA
The DNA here is from genome assembly GCF_029281585.2 of Gorilla gorilla gorilla. Lineage (NCBI taxonomy): Eukaryota > Metazoa > Chordata > Mammalia > Primates > Hominidae > Gorilla > Gorilla gorilla. Next base: position 35,719,085 of record NC_073233.2, on the reverse strand, counting down.
CAGCAAAGAGAGTGAGTTTTCTCCCTTCAGATACTGCATGGTCTATTCCTTTTTTTGTTTGCTTGACTGTGTGGTTCTTTTTTAGTATCATTTCAGCTTAGAGAAACTGGTTATCTTTCAGGATAGATTTTCTCTGCTGCTTGAATGCTCTGCTCACCAGGCATTGATGAGTTGGTTGTTATCATTACTACAGAAATAAAAAAAGGAACAGTGCAATGAAATAACAAACGATAGTCTGAGTGATTTGGAAGCTGAATTTTGGATGCTACATCAACATCAGGGCATGAGTTCTGGGAGGTGTGATAATATTAGTTATTAGCCTGGATCACAGGATTTATCTTGTTTCCTTATAACATTTAAATATTTCACTATACATTCAATATAATACACATACACAGACATAATAGAACTTGGCTGATAGAAAATGAATATTTTGTTTGTATATACGTATCTGATATAAAAATTATTATGTGCATTTATATTTTCCTTATAGTTAATATTGTTCAATCCCTGTGAGGCATTGGGGAGAGAAAAAAAGTCCTTCTGCACATTCTTTTGTATTCTCAGAATACAAGTAGGGGCTGTGGAGGGTTTTTTTAAAAAAATCTTTTTAGTTTTTGTATTTTAATTTTTGTAGATACATGGTCTCACTATGTTGGCCAGGCTGGTCTCAAACTCCTGGGCTCATGTGATCCTCTGGTCTCAGCCTCTCAAAGTGCTGGGATTACAGGCATGAGCCACTATACCTGGCCTATGGAAGGTTTAATTGATACTTACAGTTACTAGCATTGCAGATATTTGCTGTCTGGATAAATAAATGAATTAATAAACATAAGCATCTTTTGATTCCTTTCTCCACTTCACCTCCTCTGTTAATCAATTGCAGAACTTTGGTCTTTCCTTCTCCTTTTTGAATTGTTTTTCTCTCCACTCACAAGACCATTATGAGAATTAGGCACCACGTCTGTCCTAGGGGAGAAGTCCTATCAACTCCAAAGTCCTCTCAATCCATCACCTGGCTTCAGACCCTTGCTCATATCACACTAAATGTTATCTATTTACAAAAGAAAATATTCATCAGATTTCTCCCTTCTAAAATATATTTTAAGTAATTCATTGATAAATAATAATTATGCATATTTATTGTGTACAACATATTGATTTGAAATACGTATAAACTGTGGAATGGCTAAATTGAGCTAATTAGCATATGCATTACCTCACATACTTTTTTTTGGTGAGAACAATTAAAATCTCCTCTTTGAGCAATTTTCAGGAATACAGTACATTGCTGTTAACTATGGTCACTATGTTGTACAATAGATCTCTTCAACTTATTTCTCCTATCTAACTGAAACTTTGTATATCTCTCCCTGCCACCTCCAATTTTTTTGAAGTTTAAAGAAATGTTACTTTATTTTATGTACAAAGTATGATTTCTTCCATTGGGTAAATGCATTAAATAATCTATTCAAGAAAAATAACTTAATCCAACTTGATGAACTGATGAAAACTGTTACTCAGTCCCCAAAGCTGAACAAGACACCTATAATACCCCTCCAGCAACTCCAGGCAGCTAAGATCTGCCATGACCTGTTTTTCTCTAACTTACTAATGTCACTACTGGGAACCTCATCTTCCTAGTTCAGAATTTCCCACACTTATATTTCACTAGACCTTTTGCCACGAAATGCCCAATAGTTAAATAAATATGAGAAAGACTGGATTAAATAGGTCTTCATATTGTAGGACTTTTCTGAGCTTTTTACTCTGCAAATTTATACGGTAAATTGGGGGCAGAACATGTCATATTTCTCAAACTAGAATCACAATTGAGTACCCTCTCTGTGTTCCTTCTTTCATTTTGAGCAACACCTGTCAAACGCCCTGGAATTCTGGGAGAAACACTACTTTAGTCATTCTTGGGAGTGGCATTCACATCCCTACCTCATTCTTTGCTCTATTACTCTGCCTTGAATAGTGTCTCTGTGTCCTGCCTTTTCCGTCTGCTTGGATGAACTCTATGCTTAGTTGAGAAATTTTAAAAGTTTAAGTTTGTGTTTATATTAAGACAGCCAAGCTACATAGTCAGCTAGGACTAGGAAAAGTGGACTCTGGTAATCATGTGAAGATTTTCATGGAGCAATAGGTTCTAGTGATGGAGGAAAATGCTAGTCAGAAACAGGACAAAAACAGGGAAGTACAATGTCATGCAGACTAAAGAATGAAAATGATTTCACTCTCACTGAGTGAAATCCTGTGACAAAGTTTGATGGTGCTAAATTATACACACAAGCTGATAATTATGAGGATTACCTCATTAGAGTGGAGAAGTTTCAACTGTAATTGCAGGTGTCTTATTCCCTCAGGCTGCTAAAACAAAATATCCTAGATTGAGTGGCATATAAGTAAGAGTAATTAATTTCATACATTTCTGCAGGCTAGGAAGTCCAAGATCAAGGCACCAGCAGTAGCAATTGAAACTGAGAATCTTATACAGGGCTTGCATAAATAAAATAAAACTGATAAAATTTTTCTAAGAATAATTTGGAAGTAGGTATTAACTTAAATGTGGTCAGATTCTTTGATCCAGCAATTCCATTTATAGAAAACTTGTCTACAGAAAAAAGTAGAGATGTGTGTTCAGATTCATAGCCAAGGATGTGTATTACAACAAATGTTAGAGTAGTAAAAAATTGGGCAATCCAAATTCCCAAGTATATGTATAATTATCAAAAGCTTTATATTCAATATGATTGGAACTGTATTAGTCTGTTTTCACACTGCTATAACAAACTACCTGAGACTAAATAATTTCTGAAGAAAAGAGGTTTAATCAACTCACACTTCGACAGGCTTAACAGAAAGCATGACTGGATGCCTCAGAAAACTTACAATCGTGGCAGAAGGTGAAGGGGAAGCAAGCACCTTCTTCTCATGGTGGCAGAAGAGAGAGAGAGTGAAGGGAGAAGAGATACACACTTTTAAACCATCAGCTCCCATGAGAACTCACTCACTATCATGAGAACAGCCAGGGGGAAATCCACCCCCATGATCGAATCACCTCCCACCAACCCCACCTTCAACATGTGGGGATTACAATTCCACATGAGATTTGGGTGGGGACACAGAGCCAAAACATATCAGGAACAATTATAAACACATGCACATGCACAAAGGCAAAAGTAGAATGGGAAAAAAATAATAGTTATTTCTGGATTGTGTCAGTATAGATAATAATTAAAATCTTTTGCTCAGTATCTTATATGTAAAATTTCTCCATAAAATATATATATATATTCATTTTATACTCAGAAAAATTATTATTAGGAACATTGGCACTAGTTACTAGTCTCACTTTTTATATTTGAAAATACTTAATCTTTCATATACTCAGGGAATGTCATTCCCAGTTGTTTACACATGCTGTCATACTTCCAGAATTCAGATTTCAGTGTCCTGGCTTAATATTTGTGTGGTTTTGAAGCTGCTTACCCTCTTTAAACCTCAGTTTCCTTATCTGTAACAGAGGGATAAAAATGAGAATCACTTTTAGGGATATTAAGGGAGTCAAATGAAGTAATGAGTACATAACAGAGTGGTTGGCATAGAGTAAATCATCAAAATCCAATGTTATTGTGAATAACTTTAAAACAGAGACATCTACCCCAATATGTTGTTGTGGGAATTAAATGAACTAATATATTTCAAAATGTCTGTATTAGGACCTGGCATACAGGAGACCTTCAAGAAATATTAGCTCCACTCCTCTTTCTGTCCTGCCCTTTTCTCCTGCCTGTGGAGTGGGTATGCTCCACTCTCCAATGGAGCAGGCAGGAAGCCAGGTGCAGAGTGTGCTGCCACCTAGCGGAGCACTGCGTATGCACAGAGGCAGCCTGGTGTCGTTTGTTTGCTTATTTGTGTATGTATTTATTTTTCAGGAAATCATATAAACCCGTTTGTCACACACCTACACAGGATTTCTGCTGCCCTTGCCCTCTGCCGGATTGGCTTGCTTTTTCTTCCTAATGCAATTTTGTAGAAGATTTTCACTTGTGAAGTAGCTGAACTAGAACCAATTACATTCTGTTATAAAGGGCAAGGAATGGAAAGCCACACCAGCATTCCTTCAGCTCGGTCTTTGTAGAGATGCCTGGGTAAGAAATAAATGGGACTTAGACTGTGATGGGGGAATTCAGGGGGTCTCCTCCCGCCGTGTGGTGCATGTGATTCCAAGGAGCAGAGCTGCTAGTCTCGTGGTTGTTCCTCTTTTATTGGGTCTCCAAAGTGAAGGAGAAGGAAGCTGCAGTGACCTCCCCATCATGGTAGAGGACAGAGAGAAAGATGAGAACAGTGTAGAACACTCTGAAAATGGGGTTCTCCCCTCATTCTTTTTCTGAGAGCTAAGGGCTTGCTCAGAGTGGCTCTATATCATGTAGGTCAATAAACACCTCTCTCATCAAATAAAACCATTTCTCAATATTTCATGGAGGAAAGCTTGAGACAGAGAAAAAGCATGGACCTTAAACCCTGTTTTAGCCACTGTTTAGCAGTGCAATATTGGAAAAGTCACTTCACCTCTCTATGCCTCAGTTTCCCCAATTTTAAATTGAGAATAATAATGATCGCGACAAATTTGTAAGATGACATAAAACATGGGCATTAAGATATGAGATAACATCCAAACACCATAAAGTTTGACACTTGGGGGAGTAATTTTTAAAAAGCCCCTCCTTTTCATTTTAGGTTGCATTCATTTTCTATCTAGGCTGCAGCCTGGTGAGGGAATGGTGGTGGGGGCTAGGAACTGCAAGGAGTTGTTTCAGGGCCCTCGGGGTTTACCATTTGACAAATAATAGTTCTGTGATTATCCAGCCTGGCAAAGAGTCCAGGGTCCAGGCTGCAGGTAGGCAAATTAGAAAGCAGCAATCAAGTACTTGGTGTCTACTGTGGGTTATTTCATAGTTAACATGATTGGCTAGGTATCAGTGGATCTGGGCTCCAAGCCCAGTTCTTCCATGATCTTACAGTGTGCCTTTGGGTAAGCATCTATCTTAGACATTTATTTCTATGTCCAAAGAGGTAAAGTGAATCGTTCAATTTTACTCATCTGGTCAGGTCTAGATTTCAAACCTTGTCTTTCTGATTGTAAATCCTGGTATACTCCAGTCACAAACATTTTGAAGCCATGTATCCCTTTAAATCATTTTGAAGTTGAGTGCCTGCCTATTCAGTTTACCATCAAACTAACCCTGCCAACACTAATATCCTCCTCACATTGCTCAAATAATGGAGACAGTTTCTAGAGAATGTGTCTGATTTAAATAAGGAGATTCTTATTTTAAAAGTTCAGAAATCACCCCGAATATCTGTTATTTAGTTATTCTATCTTAAGACTTTTTTTAGCCTACAACATGTTTTACAGCCAAACCTGGAAGGAAGGTTCAAGAAAACAATGTGGACAATACAAGGAGGATAAAGAGGCTCTTTGGGGTTTATATGGTTTAGAGATAGACATAAATTTGAATTCATTTTCTCCATTTTCTTGCATCTTCTCATTTATTCTCCCTGCCCCCCACTCCAGCCTGTTAGTCTAGAACTGCTTAAACCTCTGTACACTCTGTCCCTTTTCTGTGGTCTGGAGTCGTAGGACCAGATTTTAAACCTCAATTCTGCCACTTACTAAATATGTAAGTTAAGGAAAGCCACTATACTTTTTGATCTTCAGTGATTTCATCTACAAAATGAGAATAATGCTAACTACTTCTGAATGCCTCTGCATTAAGTCAAACCTGGAGTTTACATTCCAGTTTCAGAAAAGTCATCTAATTTTCAATTATTCAGTCACTTCCTAGTTCTTAGTGCTTCTAAGCAATATGTAGACATCATTCTCAGTCCTCGTGCTTCTGACCTCTTGGGGAATTGTGAACAATCTTGAATTCAGAGATAATCCATTGTATGTGTTTGATAGTTAGTAAAACTGAATCTACTGAATTTGCCTGCCTTTTTGTGGCTCACTTGGGACGTAGTATAGTACGCAATATTTTGCTCAGAATGGGAAAAAATAATAGTTATTTCTGGATTGTGTCAGTATAGATGATAATTAAAATCTTTTGCTCAGTATCTTATATGTAAAATTTCTCCATAAAAAATATATATATATATATTCATTTTATTGTCTCTTGACGATATATTGTCAAGAGTATATTGTCTCTTGAAGTATATTGTCTCTTGAATGCTGTGATGTGTAATGACACCTCATGGTTGATCTACTGAGTTCATTTAGGCAGAATAAATTAATTAAAGTGAGTTTGGGGTGTGAGAACAGCAAATCCACAGTGAATTGAGATTTTTCTCTTTTAGTTCATTGTTGCATCATAGGTCATGAGGATAGAGCCCTCGTGTATGGGATTAGTGCTCTAAAAAGACCTCAGAACGTTCCATTTCTCCTTCTGCCATGTGAGCTGATAGCAAGAAGACAGCTCTCTATGAACCAGGAAATGAATCCTCACCAGACAGCAAATCTGCCAGACTCTTGATCTTGGACCTCCCAGGCTTCAGAACTTAAAAAAATAAATTTCTCTTGTTTATAAGCCACCTGGCCTATGGTGTTCTTTCATAGCAGCTCAAACTCATTAAAACACTCATTTTAGCTGTTTTGCTTTCAGCATTTGTATAAGTTCGCATAGAGCCCAGTTGGTCTCAGAACAAGGTGAGTATATCAAAGAAAATGGGTATTCAATAGGCTTTATGGTACCTGGGTTGGAGGGGAGGAAAGGATGCTTGATACTATATGGTACCGTGAAGTCAGACCATACTTCCATGTTCATGATGCCCTTATCTTTTGAAGTAGTAGTTCAAAGACGACCCTAGGAAACTGACCAGTCCTGCCACATTCAAGTAGGCTTCCTAGCTATTGCCAGATAAAGGACAGCCTGGGAAACAGGATCTCTTGCATCACGTCATAGAATTCATTCACAACCTATTTGTTTCCTTTATTTGTTTTATCTTAACTGGTTGAACAATGACGTTGAGAGATGGATGAAGGGCAAGAACTAGAAAGAGTATACAAATTGCTTTGGTAACTTCCAATCTCCTGAAGTTCAGTAATGGTAAAGAATTGATGTCTTGTTTTCTAATGAGTCATCAGAACAAATTCAGTAAGAGAGGGACAAATAGTAGAGGGGTAGAGCAGAGACTGCTTCAATTCAGGACCACCTGGGCACTGGTGTTACTCTGAAAAGTGTGTAGCAGGGGAAGCCTGAGAAATCCTTACAACACATCTCTACATTAAAGCTGGGGTAGCAGCAATGAGGACAGAAACTATTTGGCTTGCTGACTTTTAAGGTTTTTTTTTTTTTTTGCCTCTATAAGCTTGTAATCTGAAAGGTTTCCCACCAAGCATAATTTCAAGACAGAAATATTTATGAGGAATTTTAAACCTCCCCAAAGTCAATAACTTATCATATCTCCTCTCTCAAATTTAAATGCTCTGCAACATACACAGTGATTACTCATATCTATGGGGTAGGAGAGACAGTCTAGTGTGGCAACCATTTCACTTTGGTAAGATCTGACTTCTCATTTTGATTTTCCAAAGATTGGCTGCCATGCTACTTTGCACCCCATGCTAATTCTTAAAAAAATGTGAAATTATACATTTTGTTTCAAGGAAACTTATCATCTTATTCTTCCTTTGATATAGATTTATGTGTTACAGGGCTGCTGTCCAGAGTTTGGTGTTTTTCAGCCACATTCTAAACCATTGGTAGAATAAGGTTAAGTCCCTGTGCATGTGCCTGATCAATAAATCTATCTTCCAGATTTCTCTCAGAGATAGAAAAAGTTAATTTCCAATTCTATTTTAATAATTAGACTGCTATGCACTTATTAGTTTTTAACAAATCTAAGGGAAGTATCAAAGGATGGTTCTAAAAAAGTAGTATTGGGCATTAAGTCCAAAGTATAAGATGTAGTAAAGTTAAAGATGAGAAAGTCAGTAACAAGGTCACCACTCAGGGATTGAAAAACAGTGTGGGATAATACTGATATGGTTTGGCTGTGTCCCCACCCAAATCTCATCTTGAATTGTAGTTCCCATAATTCCCAAGTGTCATGGGGGTGACCTGGTAGGAGATAATTGAATCATGGGGACAGACTTTTCCTGTGCTTTTCTCATGATAGTGAATAAGTCTCATGAGATCTGATGCTTTTATGAAAGGCAGGTCCCCTGCACATGTCCTCTTTCCCACCACCATGTAAGATGTGCCTTTGCCTCTCCTTCACCTTCTGCTATGATTGTGAGACCTCCCCAGCCATGTGGAACTACGAGTCCATTAAACCTCTTTCCTTTATAAATTACCCAGTCTCAGATACATCTTTATTAGCAGCATGAGAACAGACTAACACATATACTATGATTAGAAAGAGTTGAGCAAATCCTAGGATTCAGTCTGAAATGTCGAAGGAATGTTGGAGTCCTGTCTTGTGGGATTTCACCAAGGGAGGCTTCATGACTATGAAGACCTGGACAAGGATGGAGACAGACATGGACCTCCTCCTTTCCACAAATGTGGAAGAAAGAGTTTTGGAAAGACTCATTGTTCCAAAGTCCAGTTACCAATAGTCTGATCATTACAAAAGTCTCTTCAAAGTCCCTTGTCTTAAAGGCAGCACAGAAGCCTGGATCATAGCTGTCATTCATCCAGAAAAACAGCTTTGGTAGAACTCTCATTAGCAGTTCAGGTGCCTCTCATCAGATCAAATTGGCTTCTAGTCATCCCTTGCCTTGTGTTCTAGCCCTAGTGACCAGGCTTCTCCCTGGTTTCAGGGAACAACATACCATTTTGTACCTTATGTATGAATTGAGGCCTAATTTTATTTCTTAGTTCCAAACATGTTCTGACAAGGCTGAAGCCTGGTGTTGCCAATTCCATTCCTTTCCAAGGTGAAGATTCTTTACCTCACTAGCTGATATGTTTTTGATCTGTGTCCTTGCCCAAATCTCATGTTAAATTGTAATCTCTAATGTTGGAGGAGGGGCCTGGTGGGAGGTGATTGGATCATGGAGGTGGATTTCTCAGGAATGGTTTAGCCCCATTCCCTTGGTGCTGTTGTCATGGTAGTGAGTGAGTTCTTGCAAGATCTGGTTGTTTAAAAGTGTGTGGCTCCTCTCCTCTCACTGTCTTGCTCCTGCTCTGGCCATGTGATGTATTTGCTCCCCCTTCACCTCCCACCATGATTGTAAGTTTCCTGAGGCCTCCTCAGAAGCCAAGCAGATGCCAGCATCATGCTTCCTGCATAGCCTGCAGAACCATTAGCCAACTATACCTCTTTTCATTATATTACAAGTCTCAGGTATTTCTTTATAGCAATGCAAGAATGGACTAATACACTACCACTTCTAACTCAGTTTGGACTCATGATTTGTTCTCAGAAGTCTCTCTGTTGCTTTATAGAATCTTCACCATACTGCCTCTGTGACTCCCCACTGCCATGCTCAATCCACTTGTAGAGAAAGTGTCTTATTTTTCTAGTTCCAGCAATGCCATCCAAAGGTTTTCCTAGGTGGAATCCCTGACAGATAGCTCCCTCTTCCTTTCTCCTATAGTACTACCTGGGAGGGTGATCATTATTTGCTTTCCTTGGAACACAGAAGTTGGAGGAGAATTCCCAGTGTAATTTGCCTCATACCTTAAGTCCAGATGGCTTTCAGCACTGTTTCAGAAGTAGTCTCTAGAAGCAAAAGTCAAGAAGTACGACATCCTTTGTATTAGCCTGGTTTCTCCAGAGAAATAGAACCAATAGAATGTATATGTATATTCCCTCTCTCTCTTTCTCTCTCTCTCTATATATATATACACACATATACATACATATGTGTATATATATACTATATATATATGTGTTTCATACATATATACATAATGTATATGTACATATATATATACACATCTGTATCTCATCCAAAACACTTTCACAGAAACACCTAGAATAATGCTTAACCAATATCTGGGTTCTCTGTGGCTCAGTCAAGTTGACACATAAAATTAATTATCACATCCTTCCTCTATTATTCCAGAGGCTGAAAAATACACAGTGCACTGCTGCAGTCACTAAATTCAGGGTCATTAACATGAATATTATTTTCCAGGAAGGAACTTTAAATGCTTAGCCTTGAAGAAGAGGCAGCTTAAAGAGAAGAGGTCTTTCTATCACCCTTTCATTGGTTTTGGTCTGCATTTCCTTTAGCTGTATTCCCTGAGCACCCACCTACCTGTCTTATCATACCCTTTCCTTACCCATCCCACAGCCTCCACCCTCGCCCTGTCCATGCCTCAGGTTTGCCACAGGGCTGGGTTGCTTCCTTACTCTTTGCTGAAAACAAATTCATAATACATTATAATAGTTACAACAACAGCTGTCTTCTCTTGCATGCTTATTGTATGCAATATTTTACATATATTAGCATGTTAAATCCTCATAACAACCCTGTGAGGAATGATGATGCCTATTTTGCAGATACTGTGAGAGAAAAACAAAAGAATTAATGAACTTGCTCAAGGCCACACAGCCATGAAATGGTAAAACCACAATTCAGACCCACATATGTCTGACGCCAGAGTCTGTGCACAACATAGTTACACACTGTGCTCCCTGCCCCGCAACCTCTCCAAATTATTTCACCAAACGCTGAGTAGCTGGCTCAAATGGAAAATTTTATCTCTGATTCAGTCTGGTAGCTCAACACAGATCCGAACTCAGTGATCTTTTCCAAGCGTTGGCATAAACAGAAGGATTGAAAATCCTATGTGACTTCTCTGTGAGCAATTAAGGGGATGCATTCTGTAGCATGCCATTCAGCATTCACTATTCATCATCACAAACTTTCAGACACGCTGAAGGTCACGATTGAAAACAGTTATTTTAAGAGATGGCATTGTTCTCAAAAACCACAGTAGGACCATTGCAAAATGATTTTAACTCAGATCTATATTCAGAGATGAATTCTTCTTTCAGCTCAAATGACGCAGGTTTGTTAGTTGGGGTGTGAGTAGGAGGTGGGGAGATAAAAAAGCAGGGGACAAGTATTCATTCTTATCCATCTCTTGCTCACCTTCTGATAGTTATTTATTTCCCCTGTACTTTTCAAACTCTTTCAAATTCTTTGCCTCAACCTAGCATCTCCATTTCATTTAATTTGTCATAGGAATATTTTTCAATAAGGGGAAATCTTTAAAGAAAATTGAAAAATATAAGACATCTGCATAATAAAATCTTTTGCAAAAGATGCAAGATTTTCTTTAGGTCATGCTTTCCTCTAATTTTTTTTCCTCCAGAATTATTGCAGGGAATATGCTAAAAGCCTGCCCACCTTTCTCCTAGGATTTTGCTTTACTTTCAAACACTCTCTCTATTGTCACAATGTATTGCCATTGAAGATTTCAAGATTTGAGAAGACAAGGTATGAGAGGGAGAAGCTACAATATATGCAGATGACAGATGAGATAGGGTTGTAGATGGAATGATTGGTCTTAATCCTTTGCTTCTCTGAGGTAATAGTATAGATTAACCCTCTTGCTCTTTCTATGCAGTGCATTTTCCACCTCTTGCCTTTGGGCCTGCCCATGTGACTTGTTTAGCCAGTTGAATTTTAGCAAATATGTCATAAGCATTGTCTTTTTGCACAGGTGTCATCACCATGAGAAGGACATACCACCCCAGAATAAGGAGAGGCAAATGGATTAGACTTGAAATGAACCCAGAGCCTGGATTCAAGCACAGCTAAACCCAGCTTGGATCTCGTAATTCCCAGTCCTGTGCAGAAGAACCGTGAGACCTACAATATATTTCAATACCTTCTTTCAATAAATAAATGCTCAATTTTGTAAGACACTGAGGTTGAAGGTTGTTTGCTACACCACATTTTGGTGAAAATAGTTGGCAGTGACACCAACCAAATCAAGAATAATCCCACAACACAGAGCTAGAGTACATGCAACTTCGGCATCTACTAGTATTCACTAAGTGCCAACATTGTGCTGGCAGCTTTGCACGTTCTCTCATTTCAATTTTACAACAACAATAAGAGGTAAGCATTATGCACTCAATTTAAGTTTCAAAAAGATTAAATGACTTTATGAAGGCTCCATGGTTAGTAAGTTATAGAGCAAAGCCTGAATCTGAGATTTTTCTATTAGACTTGCTATGCTTTGGAAAAACATTTTTTTTTCTTTTTCAATTTAGTCCTTTAAAGTTGAATTTGTGCATACTTTAAAAACAGGATAGACAAAAGTAGTAGCCATACTTTACCATCTACTGCATTTTGGGTTTATATCATATTCAAATATTTCTCTATTTTTTTTTCAGTGCTCATGTTCACTCTTGTAGATAAGGATAGCTGAGATTACTCTGGCCATTTTACAGATTAGGAGACTGGGACTCACGAATTTGGTCTTAATCTTCCCCTTACCTTTGTCAAACTTTAGACAGATTTTTTTCCTGACTTTAGGCCCCTGACCTCCTTCTTCTTAGATCATTTGCTTTAAAGAACTTGTGCTTGTGAATAATGTATCTCTCCCCTTTACATGGAAATCTTCTCAGACTCTTTTGCCAGTTTTACAACCCAGTCATCTCTTTCTCAAGGATCTGAGAGCCATTTTTTTTCAAATATAATCATCAAAAAAGACAGTGCCTGTATCTACCAGTCTCTGTGGGAGAGTAGGAATCTAACTTCCATAAGCAGCAATGAGCAAACCTAGATGGTTACATCACATTGAACAACCTTCCCCTAAAATCCATAGTGCTTTTCCTCGAGCTCTTGACCTCTAATGCAATAGTCTTCAATAATGTCTTCCTTGCATGTTTAGCTATCCAGTGCATTTTCTCTTTGGCATGAATAAAAGAATTATTCATTCAAGAAGACTCAGTAAATGATTATCAGGGTGTAGACACAAATTTAGTCACTGGCTTCAAATCTATCTTCTATTGCTTCTTTCGGTTATGCTCATTTGTTATTGATATTTATGGCTCTTTTTCATTTTTTCTCTAGTCTAACCTTTAGAAGGTTTTGTTTGTGTTTACTTGGCTGATGAGACTGTACCAAGGAACCTCAGACTTTCCGTTGTACAAGGGAGGCTTGGCCTCGGGCCCTTAGAGACTGTTGGAAATCTCAGAGCATTGCTTTTTTGACACTATGGAAAATGAACCAAAACGTTTTATTTGAAACAGTTGCATGGGCTTCCAGATATTTTTAATTAAACATGCACTGTCTGAAGCCTCAGCCTTTGGCCAGCCATTTATCATTAAGTTATCTGCAGCTGTTGCAGCTGTCACTAGAATAAAACTTTCTCCTTTTATCCACATGATGGCAGTATAAGTTAATGTTAAACCTCAGCACACACAGCCTTCAGAATGAGTGGGGTTTTGTTCAGAATTGGCCACTCGATTCTCTCCCCATGTACCCGCAGCCTCCTGTAACTCAGCTCTAAATATTTCTCACTTCCCCCTTTTTAATCTTAAACAAAGCCAGCCTCTTCAGTTCAAAAAGGAAGTCTATGAATGAAAAATCCATATGATACAACAGTTTCATTATAAAAGACCCCCAGACAGAGGAGGCCAGAGTCCAGCTGCCCACAAAACCACATGCGACTAACTCTTGGTTCGGGGCTGCTGAGTAGTTGTCTATAAATAGCAGTGGTTGGTTACCCATTGTCAGCAACCTTGACCTAATCACTGTTAATCAATAAAGTCATTGAAGTATAATAGCCTCATTGGCAGTGAATTGGCTCAGGTTCAACATACAAGAAAATAGTTTTCATGAGTACTGGGATGGTAATTATTTAATCAGAGCATGGAGCCTTAAACAGATCCAGTAAGAAGAAATAAGTACAAAATCATGCTTGATACATCTTTTCTATACTTTCAGAAAAATAAAGGAGACAAAATCTTTCTGAAATTTGAAAACTTGGGTATTGCTTACAGACTTTAATTAGGAAGCAAAAAGCAAGGATACTTCTTTAACAAATATTTGGAATAGCATTCCTACTTTATAAAGGGAGGGCAGATTTTCAAAAAGTGACTTTTATTTCTCATATCTTTAAATATTAGATTATCTAAAGTACACATAAATTGGCTGGGTGCAGTGGCTCATGCCTGTAATCTCAGCATTTTGGGAGGCCAAGGTGGGAGGATCACTTGAGGTGAGGAGTTCGATACCAGCTTGGCCAACATGGTGAAACCTCATGTCTACTAATAATACAAAAATTAGCCAGGTGTGATGGTGTGCGCCTGTAGTCCCAGTTACTCAGGAGGCTGAGGCCAGAGGATCGCTTGAACCAGGGAGGCAGAGGTTGCAGTGAGCCGAGATCTCACCACTGCACTCCACCCCAGGTGATAGAATGAGACTCCATCTCAATTAAATAATAATAAAGTACACATAAGTATTATATCCTTCTGGGGAAAACATTTACTCTGTATTTAAGCTTTTTAAATTATCATAGTAATATGACTTCCAAAATTGGTAACTAATCAAGGCAAAGGTATAACTACAAACTTTTCCTTTTTAGTCGTTTTTTCTACTATTCCCAAAAGTAGAGACATCTTCTTCACTAATATTCCTTATCCTTTAGTTCCTTTTTTGAAGTCGTATTATAAATAATTTAAAAGCCAATGCTATCTCTTGTTCCTCTTCATCTCCCACAGTGCTTAGCACAGGTTTTGACACTGCTTCCTCTCTAAATGAACATTGGTTAAATCCTTGCTTAACCAACATAGCATGAAAGCAAGTTACCTGTAATCTTCACCTAAGTGAAGGCCTAACATTTCCATGTCTAAAATTTTAACAAGGCCATGCTGAATATCAACAGTCTGCAAAATCTCTACCCGGATGTCCTCAACAAAATCTTCAAAAAAAAAAAATAAATTCTTGGAAAGAATTTCCCTAAGATTACTATTGAAAGACCTAGAAATGGACAGAAAATACGATAAACTTTAGCCTTTCTTTCAGAAAATAGAGGAAAACCATTATGATATTACATGATAGAAACAATTTTCCTAATATTATTTTCCAAATTTCAAATGTGTGTGTTTGTAGGCTTGAGAAAAATGATGTATTTTTGAATGCAACTGGAGAGGTTTAACAAAGAAAGCCTTTTCTGGTCCCCATGGGGGGAAATCAGCTTTAGACTGTTAGCACACACATCTGAAAGTTCAATGAACTTCAGTTAGTTGCTATGCCAACCAGCAGAAGACCTGTCCAGATATGAATTGATAACACAAATAAAATCTCCCCAAAGATGATGCTTGTTTGGCTTAAGGGCATAGTCTTTGTAACAAACCTTGACAAATCACAAGTCTGTTGGTTTGGAGGATTTATTTGGACCACTATCCAAATGTCCTTAGTGCGCTATTAAAGTACCTTAATTTTTTTTTTCCATAGGAAATTGAGCAGTTGCTTCCAGGGGGATGTAGACTTTACTCTTTTTATGTGTATTTTTATCTTTTCCTTTCCTAAGTATAAAAGTAGCAGATACAGAGAGAATTATTCATAGTTTCTGATTATAAGAAAGAAAGGGTGATTAGACTAGAACCGTAAACCTTGGGAGATGTTTTAGATTCCACTCTCACATTGTGATATGAAGTTGGGCAATTAATCTTTGTTTCTTAATGTCACATCTCTCACTCCCTGCCATAGGCAGAGTCTCTAAGCTGTCTGTATAAAAAGCCCTTGATGAATGTATTTGGAAGAATTTCTTTGTAGGTTTTGCTTTGCTCTTCTGTTTGCTCTATATCCTCAGAGTGAACTAATTTGGATAATATAATAGTTTACACCAACATCTAAGGGATTGGAGAAGATAAAAAATGCTAATATAGTTTTTCCGTGTATCATTCCATTATTGCCACCTTGAAAAAGTTTGGTTGTCACACCCCTCTTCAGGAATCTGGAGTGTGTCTATTCTAAGAAATAGAAAAGAGTGTACAAAAACATGTTGGGAATGTTAATGATAGATATTATTTGTGTGTTCTGAATATGCACTGTAATACATATGCCAAACAACACCAACCTATGAAATAGAGTCACCAATATTGTATTGTTTGCTTTGTATACTATGACCTAGACTCACTTGTATAATTCTTCCTTTAACTTCCGGATCTCCACTGTACATCAGCTAATTTTTCCTTTCACCTCTTTGAGACAGTCTCCTCTTTGTTGAAGCCAACAAGGAGATCCAACAAGGTGTGGAGCAGATATTATAAATAGCAGTGATTTTAAATTAGATTCCTTTTTTTTTAGTTCAGATTAGGGAACAGTTTCTTGCCAATGGGCATAAGGACTATAATTGTAAATTCTTGGAGAAAGAAAATTGATCATCTAAAATATTCTTGATGAAATTCACCTTCAGTCAATGAACATTAAAAAACGACAAGGTAAAAGTGGACGTACAGTTCTCAGTGATTTTATTTTATTCTGAAACTTTCCTACACTTTGTTGGTAGATCAGTAACAAAGGTGTACCTATCCTTAATCGAATTAGTCTGTTTATTCTGATTGTCAAAGTGGGCCTTATCTCCTATGGGAAAACCGTAGGACTATTTATCTTTGATTCTTATCTCCCAGAAAGAAAAACAAATCTCTTCAGCCTGAAGCGAATTGATTCTAGACTTACATTACAAGGAAAGCCCAGTACTAAGAGATATAGAACTTTCCACTTTTCTGTTTTTGAGTAGTAGTTTAGATTCAAGAACTCATTTGGAGCTGAAACAAAGAAATATCTAAATTAGGAAAATATTCATAGGGTTACATATTCCTGTAGGTAAATTGATAAAAGCCATGACTTAGAACATCTGCAAGTTGGTGAAAATTCCTAACCTGCCTTCTCTCTGCTATATATCAACCATCTTTGAGCTATTGAAGGGGAGAATTCTGAATTAAAGGATATAGTTCAAAAATGCTACTCAATAAATATTTGTAATTGTTTGTGATAAGTGATACATTAAGTATCAATACAATTGTCTGTTTTGTAATTGTGGAAGGGGTTGGTGGGAAGCATGACGGTGGTCCTGGGAACAGTGGCAACAGCCAGGGCAATGGGGACCTGAATGTCATGCTGCTAGAAGTGCTGAAAAATTTAGCTGTGCACAGACACTCCTCATGGAGTATGGGTGTTTTACACCATTCCCAATATCTCATGGACTGATATTACAAAACAAATTCTATAATCAAGTGTTATCCTGAAAAGAACAATGCACACTCTTTTATTCATATCATAACTACACTGCACCGAACCCAGTGGAATATATCAGTGAGGGGCAAACCAATAATTTTGTAGAAAATAGTAATTTGAGGCTGGAATGGAACAATCTGGATGATGAACAGAAACTTCTGAGCATCTGGTGACCATGTAAGAGGGAGCTAAAGAGTCAGCAATGATAGTAATACCTGCTTTGGTTTTCAACATGCTCTATGCTGGCTCCCAGTTTCTGCTGAGGTGGTGCCGGTATCTGCTATGGAAATTTATGAGGAAGGACAGAAGAGGTGCTGTTCTCTCACCTTCACATTAATCAAAGTAGCTCTATTTTTACCTGTCTTATACATTGAGTTTCTAAGAAGGATCTCTTTTGAAGAACCAGATCTATTCTAAAAAATAAAAGATTACCTGCCATAAAATCCTATTGCTCATTGAGAAGCCCAGAAAGAGTGTTTCGGCTTTGTCTTTGAGTCAGTAAAACAATAAAAGGTGAACATCTATGCCTTAATTTTCCACAGCAATAGCTTACAAAGTGCAGTCGCTCAGCCAACAGTATCAGTATCTCCTTGGAAGTTTTTATAAATGCAAATTCTTGAACATTACTCCAGACCTATCTAAAGCAGAAATGCCAATAAAGCCCAGCAATCTGCATTTTAACAGGTTTTTAGTTGATTCTGATGCATGCTCAAGTTTGAGAACAAGTGTCCTAGAGCTTAATTTAGTTTACCAAGTAAAGAAATGAGGTGGTATGAATAGAAAGTCACTGTCAGTGCAGTAGTGCACTTTCTAAGGAAAACCTCTTCCGAGTATTATATCTTAGCTCCAGTCTAAATCATCATAGAGAAAATTGGTTTTCAGTTTTAGAGAAAGGAAAAAATGCCTCCAGTCCTTCTATTCCTCCAGCCCCATAAATATCAGTCAAAATAAAGCACTACCTTAACAACTTAAAACTGTTGAATAATGCTTTGAAACTCTATCTCGGCCCCAAGCTGCTTATTTGAAAATAGGTGGAGCTAATTAAGAGACAATGGTAAAGTCACTGACGTTACAATTTGCAGTGGTTAAACGCAGTCTTGTATTTTGTTTCTAATAGATTCACTAAAATAACTGTTGCTCATAAATTCCATTCCAACTAGATCACCAGGTGATACACATGTAGGAACAGTGCTAGAAGAAACTGCAGTCACAGGGAATGAGGCAGGATCATAGGTTGTCAGTTTCCTTCCCAGAACCAGGGCATTTGCCATATCAGTTACCTTCCTGAAATCATGACCCATGTGGGTGAGACTATGCTAGATTACACTGGAGTTACATTTGGACTTTTCCTCAATTCTCAGCCCTGGCTCTTCTCATTTCAATGATGTTATGCCACTAGATGGCTCCAGAGTGTCTACCTGCACATGAAAGTCCAGAGATTTGAAAATTGGAGTGCACTTTGTAAGCTTTCCGCAGCCATGGTCCTCTGCAATTGAATTCCACTCAACCAGAGGTGATGTCTCATTTTCTCTCCTCCATCTTTCAAGAGTGATGGTGTCTCCAACAGAAAACATGAACGCCTCAGACCAATAAAGCACGTGTCTTCTCCACATTCCAAACTTTAAAGTCTAGCTTTGAGCAGATGATGTATGAATGCTGAAAGTGGGAATAAACATTCTGTCCTTAAATTTTATAGCATTTCATAACTTAGGTGGTTGTGGGTTATTAGAAAATGTAACAGCACAAAATGGACCAAAGATTTCCCATGCTCAAGCCTTGCTTAATCAGAGAAGCTAAGAGATAAGTTATTAAGCCTGACCTGCCTTTTTTATATTCTGTTCTGGTGGTGTTGGTTAGTGTGGAAACTCAATTTTTGTTTGTTTTAGTTTTTCTAAGTGTAAAAGTATTTTTTTAAAAGTTTGTGATATGAACTCAGTTTCTTCTAGGCTTAGCTTTCGTTTCTAAATTAATCCAATTTGACAACAGCTTCTAAAATGAGCAATCACGCTTACCAAACTCTCCCATTGTGATAATGAATTGTTTCTGGGATGGATACTTGAAGTAAGTGGAAAGCAACCATAGACTGAAATTACCCATCCAGAGGCCTGAGAGAACATGGATCAGGAGACAAAAAGCCTGAATCCAGAAGGAAGAGGGCTCTAGGGTTGAAAAGGCACCCCGTGTCAAAGTAGGAGCTTCACTTTGGCAAACCAAAGCCATAAAGAATTTGAAGTTTGGGGATACTAATTTTATGAATAAGCAGAGGAATTCAGTCTGCAGAGAGAAGAATGGAATGTGTACAAAGAAAATATCATATGCGAGAAAAAAATTTAGACTCAGAAAGATACACAGTATAGGTATCTGAAAAGCTTCCAGTTCCTACGTGCACTGCTTATACTTCCTTCAACCAAATGCCACATGTGGTTTTCTGAGACTTTACAGCCACTCTTTCCCCATCTTTTTACATTTTCCTTGAGCTGACTGTCAAAGATTCCCGAACAGTCCTTTGTTCTCAATGAACTAAAATTTAGAAGGCATCTTTTATTGTGAGTCAACTCAAAATACTAAATTCCTTATAGTTGAGTTTATGAAATAGGGGAAACTGTCTCTGTGTCTTTGGTCCCGATAGTTTTTTGGTTCTTTGTCACCACTATCTCCTGACAGAATGATGGTATTGGCCTCTGACCTGGTTCTTTGCTACTCTCCACCCTCCCATAAGAGTACCATTTTTTTTTTTTTTTTTTTTTGAGACAGAGTCTTACTCTGTTGCCCAGGCTGGAGTGCAGTGCCGCGATCTCGGCTCACTGCAAGCTCCGCCTCTCCGGTTCACGCCATTCTCCTGCCTCAGCCTCCCGAGTAGCTGGGACTACAGGCGCCCGCCAACACACCCGGCTAATTTTTTGTATTTTTAGTAGAGACGGGGTTTCGCCATGTTAGCCAGGATGGTCTCGATCTCCTGACCTTGTGATCCACCCACCTCGGCTTCCCAAAATGCTGGGATTACAGGCGTGAGCCACCGTGCCTGGCCGAAGAGTACAATTTTTAAAACAGAAATCTATTTTTTCCACTCCTTGATTTAAACCATCTTTCCTATAAGAAAAAATAAAGTAAAAGCCTTACAACGGCTTTCGGGTTTTTGGCCTGGGTCCTGTCCATCTCTCCAATCTCATCTTAGAGTCCTATTTCTTCTCTTCATTCTCTGTGCTCTAGCCACCCTGGCCTTTCAAGTTCTAGGGCAGACCATTTTCTTTCCAACTTCAGAATCTTTGAACACACTCTCCCTTCCTGTTAACTCCTTCGCCCTTCATCTTTTACTTCAAATGCTACTTCCTTAGGGAAGAAATTCATAAACCCCTACAATAAAAAGACTTCATTTTAGCACAGTTTCCTGCATAACACTTATCTCATTTTGAAGAATTTATTCACATTCACTTGTGTCTTGTCACCTATTCTCCCACCAGACTGCAAAATCTGTAAAACCCGCTACTTTTTAGTGTTTTTGCTCACAGTTGCGTGCCCAGTTTCAGGAAGCTCACTATATCTTAGTTGAATGAATGAATGAATGAATGATTCTATGAGTACTTGAGAAGTTCTGAGCCCTGTAGCATATTCTGTGGGAATTTTTTTGTGGTTGTTCTGCTTGATATTTTAATTTCCTTTCATTATGATGCATACTTATTCTTTTTTTGTGAATGTATGGCTGGTACAATGTGTCTAGTTTGCATTGTACAGTTTTTGGAAAGCCTTACATTTTGGAAGTAAATATATTTAAGAAACACATTCAATTTGAATAATGTTTCATTATAATCAAGAATCTCAGAGATATATTCATTTTTGTGAATTGGAGAACATTTTTACCTGAAGGTTGGCATGAGGATGAATACATGACAAGATTAGAATTGGAGGGTGTAGGCAGAGACAATGGGAATTCTAGGCTATTCCAAGGCTTTGAGGATACTTGGTCCTTATTAAGTGAATTTAAGTTTGCTTGGTATTTTTTCAGCAACTACTACAAAAAAAATCTGATCACTTGAATAACTTCAAAGCACATGAAAGTAAAATAGGCATTGCTGGTCATTTTAAATAATTTAAAAAGTATTTCCACAACTTTTCTTTCAGGATGTGAAAAACCAAGAAAACATGTTCAATCATAGCTTGAAAAAATATAGACAGGTAGAAAGAATCCTCTTTGCTGTTATTGAACTATCTTTGCTGAGTTGAACTTATACTTCACCAAGAAAGTATTCTGAATTTATTATTTTCCATATTGTTTTCCTTTGATTCCAGTTTGATCTGTGAATACATTTTTAAAAATAATCATCAGCAAAAATAATAGGCATATGGATACTTACTTCCCCATCATCTTCAATTTCCACATTTCATCAAATAATTTTCCCTCTATTACATCCTTTAATGTGTTTTTTGGCATTCTAAAAACCCAATGCAATTTCTGAGCTTATAGTATTGCTGTATGTCTATAAGTATTGCTGGATGTTTTCTCATATTTTGGGAAATTTTTCTACTTTGATTTAATTGGGCAAGTTACATGTTCACTTTCTACTTTCCCTTTGAGGGTATTTGGCATTTATAATGCTGAGTTGAACCTTATGATATCATATCTAGCTGCCAATATTTAACCATTTGCCCTACAGAAATGGCAATTTCATGTGGAACATCCACATATAAAAATAGCTAACATTTATTAGTTGTTATATTTCAAATACTTATCTACTTACTTTTCACACATTATTTTATTTAAACTTCTCATTTTATAATCTAAAATGTTCAATATAAGAGAAATTAAAATAAATTACCGGCCAGGCGTGGTGGTTCACACCTGTAATCCCAGCACTTTGGGAGGCTGAGGCGGGTGGATCACGAGGTCAGGAGTTCGAGACCAGCCTGACCAATATGGTGAAACCCTGTCTCTACTAAAAATACCAAAATTAGCCGGGGGTGGCAGTGCTCGCCTGTAATCCCAGCTACTCAGGAGGCTGAAGCAGGAGAATTGCTTGAACCCAGGAGACGGAGGTTGCAGTGAGCTGAGATTGCACCACTGCACTCCAGCCTGGATGACAGATCGAGACTCCATCTCATAAAAAAAAAAAAAATTTACCCTAATAAAATCACTATTAGGTAGGGAAGCTGGGTTGTAAACCTAGGTCTGCATCACTCCAAAATCTAAGGTGTTCAGCACTACAGTGTCTCTTAAGGGTGATATCTTATTTACTTTTTTCTTATCATTTTTTGAAGATCATTACTGAATATTCCTTTTCAAAGAAAGCTATTATTAATTCAAATAAAAGTGATAATTTCTCCATGGTTCACATACAAAATTCCAAATATATTTTCCAGAAGCTATACTTTGACAAATATCAAGGTGTTTTCAAACATTTGAAAAATAATCTTTTTGCTTTTTATTGGAATAGTTTGCCATTTTGTAGATAAAAATTTTCATGTGTTCCTAAAGCAATTTTTTCTTAGAAACAGTGGCCTGAAGCCTCTAGAAATAGGGCTTAATACCTAATAACTAAAAATATTTTGACTCTTCTTAGTTTGCATTAAAGGAAAATATAAATGTGTAGGGAAAATAACCATTCATGCCAGATCACTTGCCCTCACAAATCATCCTATAAATAAATCTGCGTTCTCTGTCTGCTACAAGTTTTTTAGAAGTGTTTAAAAGTCATTTTTAATTACTGAGAATGGGGTCTACGTGCAGCTTTAATAAAATTCCTTTTTAAAATGTGGAAACTATAAGTTCAAAACCCAAATCAAATGTACTTTGTGAGCTTTGTAATATGAGATTGTATAGCCATCTGGCCCCCAGGCCATCTCTGCATATAAAACATAAATAACATTTTTAATTTAAGTAATAGATAAATCTGTTTCAAGTGCCTCAGCATCCATGCCCAACATTGTCTGCCAATCTGTTGATCCTAAATAATATTTTCAAGCTGTGGTAAGATTATTGGTGTTCTGAAGCAATCTGGAAATACCAAGTTCTTATGCCAGGAAATGGGTCAAAATGTAATCTCTTCATGTTACTGTTTTGATTTCAGAAATAGCTCTGTCCTTCACAACACTGGGAGCCTGTATATTTTATTCTTCTCCTGGATTTGATTACAGCTGCCATTCTGCTGTTGCAGTGTAAACTTTATTAAATATCTACTTTTAATTAACCTCCTTGGCACTAGAACCTCTTGCCAACATCAGTCCGTTTTTGGTTTCTCACAACAGTTGCAGTTTTCTCCTTAAATAGTCATTCTGTAATATGCTGTCCTCACATAATTATCACAAAATAGTCCTGTACTTGTTCAGCCAAGAGAGACTAGACAGCATGAACTTTAGAGACAGAGATGTCTGTGTTTGGGTCTTAGCTCTGACGCATGGACCTATGTGACTCTGGGCAAGTTCCTTTCTATTTTCTGACGTCCTCATTGGTGGAATGGAGATTTCATGGGTTGTCAGGGCTCCTCACTGGATAAGCAACATCAAGTGCCTTCAGTACCCAGAACACAGTTACATGCTCTGAAGGCTAATTCATTCCCTTTCTGTTCAGGGGGATACATAAATCACATAAAGAAATGGAAGGGACAATGCTTTTCTTTTGTTCTCTTATTCTCTCAGTTTTATCATTTTATCTTTCATTTTGGAAGAAGCTGATATTTTTTTCTCTTTTCTTTTTTTTTTTTTTTTTTTTGCTTCAGTCTCCCGAGTAGCTGGGATTACAAGTGTGTGCCACCATGTCTAGCTAATTTTTGTATTTTTAGTAGGCATGAGGATTTGCTGTGTTGGCCAGCCTGGTCTCGAACTCCTGTCCTCAAGTGATCCACCTGTTCTGGCCTCCCAAAATGGTGAGGTTACAGGCGTGAGCCACTGTGCCTAGCCTAAAATGTTTAATTGACAAAAATAATTCTATCTATTTGTGGAGTACAATGTGACATTTTAAACATTTTAATATATGCACATACTATAGAAAGATTAAATAAAGCTAACTAGCATATTCATCATCTCATCTACCTTGTGAGATTATTTAAATGCATGCTTTTCACATTTTGAAATATATAATACAATATTAACTATGATCATGTTGTACAATAGATCACTAAAACTTATTTATTCTAAATGAAATTTGTACCCATTCACCATTATCTCCCCTTTCCCCATCACCTCTCACCCAAACCTCTTTTAACCACTATTTCACTCTGCTTGTATGAGTTCAAATTTTTAGATTCTACAAAAGAGTGAGATCATGCAGTGTTTGTTTCTTTGTGCCTGGCTTATGTCACTTAGTGTAATGCCCTCCAGGTTCATCTATGTTATTGCAAATAATAGACTTTACTTCTTTATAAAAGCTGTATAGTATTCCATTGCATATGGAATATGTGGTGGATATATTGCATATATTCCAGAGGCAATGGAAGACTACACAGCATTTATAAAGAAGTAATATCTATTACTATAATATAGACATTATAACATAGACTAAATTAATATATATTAATAGTACACACACCACATTTTCTTTATCCATTCATCTCTTGACGGACACTTAGGGTGTTTCCGTATCTTCGCTATTGTGAAGAATGCTGAAATTAACTTGGGAGTGTAGATAGCTCTTCAACATATTGATTTTAATTTTTTTTGAATATATACCCATGCACGGGATTGCTGGATTATATGATGATTCTATTTCTAGCGTTTTGAGGAAATTTCATATTTTTTTCCAAAATGGCTGTACTAATTTATATTCCTTCCAACAATGGACCAGAGTTCCCTTTTCTCCACATTCTTGCCAACACTTGTTAACTTTCATCTTTTTAATTCTTGCCATTTTATATCACTGATTGTTTCATTTGAGAATCGTACAAAATCAAGTTTGCCTTATTCTACTTTTTTAAAGATGCAGAAATGCATTTTTCTCAGATCATTCTCATTTAACAGTGGGATAAGCATGTGCATTTGCTCTGTAAGTAGCTCTTTCATTTGACATCTGAAAGCATTTGTGGTTTTCTTTTTGGCTTCTCTCTTCATGATGCTGGTGGGGATGAAAAGTCAGGATCCAGAGTTGAGCAAGGACCACAGGCATGTGGATGAGGAGAATTAACTATCTTGTCCAAGCAGCAAAATAAATCAATATTCTTTTACCCACCTATTTTTTTCCCTTTTAATAATTAGCATAACAAAGTCTCTGGCCAATACCATGCTTGCGTGATATATTTATGTCCATGATACCAGATGTGACTGACTTTTTTTTCATCTATTCGTGAATTCAAAGAATATTGTTGGCCAGGTCTTGTGCTAAGCAAATGGGAAACAATAAAAAGTTAATCCAATTTGAATCCTTGTTTCCAAGGAGCTTTCAGTCTGGTAAGGGAAACGAGATACACACTCCAGTGGTTTTCATGGAAAATAGAATGTGGGAATCCCAAGAGCAGTCCAAGGCACTTTTGATGTTTTGAAGGGAAAAGTTACTCTCAGTTGTAGAAAGAAAATGGATATATCTAGAAGATATTCCACATTGTTTGTATTTCAGTTTGGCCTTGAAACATTATCTCGAAACAGCTTAGAAGTGGTTTATGAGTAGTGATGAGGTTGGAGGGTTAGCTGAGAAGGTGCCCCCACCTATGTGAGTCATCTTTGGGTTATGTGTGCAGAACAAGCACATGCTATCTTATTTATATGATAGGCCACTGCCCAGCCAGCTACAAACCCAATAGTGCAGGAAGATATTGAATGAAATAGTATGTAACTCTGGCATAGTAATAAACTCAGATACACCAATAATTGCACCCTTTGCTCTTGACATGGTCTGATCCCCAGCCACAAATGACAAATGTTATGAGTCTGTGGCTCTGATTTACTCTATTAGGCATATCTGTCATTCTAATGGGCTAACTAATGGCCTAAATTTCAGTGTACATCTCTACAAAACAAAAAAGGCATTACAGGGCCTTGTCCCCTAACTTGTACCCTTGATCTTGTGTTTCCATTGAACTGTTTATTTGCAGGTTGAATAGTAACCTCAAGCAAATAACCTCACATTGAAGCTGAGTGTCTACCATCAGTCTCCTAACCTTCACCAGTCTTTGTGGCTTATCCCACTTTAGAAGGTGTATTTATTTAGACTCATTTATGGGGACAAATTGATATTATGGGGGATTGTGTTTGGCTCATGGGAGCCCTACTTGGTTTTGTCACTGCATTTCAGGATGAGTAGGTTTAGAAGAAAATCATATGTGGAATGAGCAATATAAGCAAATAATATATCAAAACAGAGGCCACATTTGAAAGGGGAGAGTGGACGATAATGTTGGAAAGGAAGCTTAATGGTAGAAGACTTTGAGTGTCAACTCTTCAAGGGAAGATTTGATGACCTTTTCAGTAAGAAGACCTTGAAGGACTAGTAAATGCATATAAGTGATAAGACCTGAAAGAAAGATCAAAACTGTGTTACAGAAAAACAAACCTAAAACTAAGATATGAAGTACTTGGGGAGAAAAATCAACAACAAAAAACAGCTCATATTCACTTGGTAAGAGTATAAACAATTTCCTAATCAAATGAGAGGTTCTCATGTTGTTCCCTTTCCACTTTTGTATTTACAACACATAATGAATAAAATTTAAGAGTTTGTAATGAAATTTTATTTTACTAAGTAGCTGTCAGATATCAGCATTTATTTACAAAGTCAAACTATTTATACACATACTTTACAAGAATCAGTAATTAAGTCTACATGCTTAGGTCTATTTTGATAGTTGTTTCCATGGTGTAGTGATTTTTTTTTCATCTTTAGAGCTTCAGTTTTTTAGAGGGGCTTAATGTTTTTGTAAAGTTTCTTTTTTTTTTTCCAAAATGGATAACTTGTAGTTTATCATATAAATGATTTAATGAGTAAATTGGCATTTTAAATGACTTAATTTCTGGATCTCAAACAACCAAGTCTTTCATTCAGGAGCAAGATTACAAAAAGGTATTAATGTTACTCCTGTTCTGTAAACCCCTGGTCCAAAGTTTGTAACACAACAGAATTCAGTTATGTTTTTGGGGGCATTGGTCCAGTTGTATGGCCAGCACTTCATGCTGTGGGTCATGGACCTGCTTCCAAAATGAGCACAAAGCAGAAGATTTTTGGATTAACCACTGTTTTGCAATAACTGAGTCATGGAGCTGCTCTTTAGATGGATTTGTTGGTGATAAGCTTATTTTAAAAGATTTTTTCTTTCTCCTTCTTTCTCTCTTTCTCTTGCTTTATTTATTAGTGTCTAAAACATGCTGGACAAATCATAGGTGCTCATTAAGTAGAGGTATGTTTGAAAAAAGGAACCTCATGTTTTTACAATTGTTACTAGGTTGGAAGAGGTGCCTGCTTTAAGGAGGAGCTCTGCAGTCCTGGCAGGGTTTTGGAATCCCCCAGACCCCACTTCTCAATTATTATCCTCATTTTTCACTTAGGAAAGAGAATATCAGGCTTTCAATGAATGAATTCATAACCCAACTCTGCCATTCTAGCTATGAGAGCATGAGCAAGTTGGTTACCATCATCTGTGCATGGCTTTCTTTCAGCCTTAAAATGGGGATAGTAACATTGTTAGAATGGAAATAAATATCAAATGGAGTGAACATAAATATAAGTGTCTAGTGTGTTGAATATAGAAGTACCAAATAATTCTGTGTCTTATGAAACAATATTTAATAATGATTATTAAGAATAGTATTTCATCTGTCAAGATGAAGAATTCACACTTGGAGAGTGAAATCCACTATCCTTCTTCAGCCAATGCATGCTAGAGATGTGCCACAAAATGTTCAATATTTTCATAGATGTTCAAGTTTATCACCCCTTTAAAAATCATAAAAAAGCACAATGAACTAGATCTCCTCACATACACTGTATGCTAACTATTTTATTATGCCTAAAACTATGTAAATACACTGATATCTCCAATAGCTTAAAAATATTCACTGTTTCTCTCTATGACTGTTTAAAAAATTGCCTTCAGTCTCCTAGGTAGCTTTGGATAAGAAGCATCTGTAGCAGTACATTTGGAAGGGAATAGTTCCCACCAGATTACACTGCCATTTGAAGAATGTTGCCTGACTAATTATGCTTGGGTTGAAGTGGTACTGTTGCCATATGTAGATTAAAATATTAATAGAACCTCAGAGTGCATCCTCCTTTCTGGCTAGCTTTAGGGTGTGGTCTATCATAAATTGGAGCAGCCTGGTAATGGCCAAAGCCCCATGTGCTAACAATGCACTGTTGTAAGCTCTAAAACCATTTGAGGATTACTTATCTATCACAGCAGAAGACATTTCTTGATCTCCTCACTTTTCCTGTTTACATTAGTCTTTCTGGAGTTTAAGGATCATCTTCAAACTCATTTGTGCATCAACAAAATGCCATGCATTGCCCTTCACATGGGTATAAAGTCTATTAAAATGATTCCATACATCATTCTCTGAAATATTCAGTCTCAGATGTCTCTATAGAAATAGCGGTGTGCATGCTCTTATTTTTGACTCTGTGCAGACTCTTACTGTACTTAAAAGCATGTGTTTGGAAAATTAGCCTAGAACTCTTGGGTGGGTATTTTACCACATGAAATTTAGTGAGTCAAAGAGAATCACATCCATCACTTGGGCCTAAGAATAATACTAAGAAGAAGTATCAATTGAGCACAATATTAAACACCTTACACAAAATATCTTGGTTAATTTTGGTAACAATCCTATAAAGTTGAGTATATTTTTCCCCGTTTTTCAGATGTGAAGTCTAAGTCTCAAGGACATTGAATACATAACTTGTAAAGGGCATGTCTCATTTGAATTCCAAAGCTCATACTCCTCTCTGTGGCATTATAGTTTCTGATTTCCATGACAGCTGGGCACAGCATACCTAGACATCATGTTAACTTCCAGCTCTGATTCTATCCTCAACAAATAGAGGGATGTAATGATAATCCATTGTTGTACTGAGGCCTGTTATGCATGAGACTTCCCAGCCTATGGTTTGAATTGTCTATAGGCTCTTTCACTAGAATATTGGCTAAGAACATTGCCATGGTGTCCTCTAGCCCCAGAAAGCTGTATCTGAGGGACTCCTCCCCAGCTCACAAAAGCAATTAATTATTTCCAAACCAGCCCCCTCATGTTAAACTCTTGTACAAACATAATGAATGACAAAGGAGTTTGAATCATCCACAGTGCATCTGTGGAACTTGAGAAAACTTTACCACAAGACAACACAAAGCCAACCAGGGTCCCTGATTAAAAGTGATTTCTTCTTTAATTGAAATGATCTCTATGAACAGCTGCCAGGTGAGTTGGGTGGGTGTGGGTGAGGCAAGTAGGAAAGTCTTCACAGCTGACACAGGGTTCATTTGTATTTATTTATTTATTTATTTATGCTTGATGGGGGAAAAGGAAAGGCAAGTATATATTGCGGAGTAATTTATTGAACCAATGAAAATGTCACGAAAACATTTCAGAATTGGACTGTGTGGGAGACAAACATGACTCTAGATTCTGGGAGAGGCTCAATATTCAGTTTCCACACAGGCAAATGGAAATTCTTCACAAAACTTAAAATAAGCAGATGAAGAATTTAAGTTACACGAATCTTAAAATAAAAATCTCTGGTATGATTAATTGAAAAGGAAGTTCAGTTACACATTATTTTTGGCTAAGAAAAAGATATAGAGTCATGGGCTGCATAATGACGTTTCTGTCAAGGAGGGGTTGACTACATGACGGTGCTCCCATAAGATTATGATACCATATTTTTACTGCACCTTTTCTATGTTTAGGAACACAAATAACTAGCATTGTGTTACAATTGCCTACAGCATTCAGCACAGTAACATGCCATTATAGGTTGCAGTCTAGGAGAACTAGGCTATACCCTATAGCCTAGATGTGTAGTAGGCTATGCCATCTAGCTACGTGTAAGTACACTCTGATGTTCACCCAATTGAATGGCCTAATGATACCTGACTATAAATATATTGTTGTTCAGTAGTATCAGAGACTTGGCAATTCTTAGCTTGATTTTCCTTAACTTGAATGGGTAGTGGAAACTTAGAACTAAAAATGGCTGTAGAAGTTATTTCATTTGAATCTTTCATTTTATAGGAGAAAACGAGGCCTCTAGAGAAAAGACAAGACATATCCACTTGTATAAAATCTTTTGTAAAATAAGGAGGAATAAATATTAAATAGAGCCAATCCAAATGTTTTTTCTGGGTCACCATGGCGACTTCATATGTGTCCTGATTTTCTTGCTCTTTTTCAAATAATTTGCTGCTTGTGAATTATGCTATCTCATGTTGTCATAATTCCATAGTTTCTCCAGTCTAGGAAAGTAAAAGTAACCATTCTGGAGTAGTTGTGTTTCATTTTTTGTTTTCATGAAAGAAAACAAAAGATTTGGAATCTGTAGCTCTTTGTTGACCAGTTCATCTTCCCAGGCTAATGACCTGTTTCATTACTTTTGAAGTAAAAACAGTGGAAGAAGCAGAGTTATATTGAAATTTGAAGGTAATCATAATTATAGTTAATAGCTGGCATTTGTTGATAATTTACTATATTCTGCACATCGTACCAACTATGTGAGATGTGTGTGTGTGTGTGTGTGTATTCTCATAGTAACTCTCTATACAGAGTATACAGAGTTTTATATATATATATATATATATATAATATATATATACTATGAGAATATACACAAACACATACACTTTTTATATTCTCATAGTATCTCTATAATGTAGGTTTAATTGTTCTATTTTGTAGATGAGGAAACAGAGGCCAGAGAGGTATGGTACCTTGGCCATGGACACACAACTGGTTACTAATGGTAGTTCAACTTATGAAGCCTGGCTGCAGAGAGTGCATTTTTAACGAGTTTGCTCTACTACTTCTCCAGTATGAGCTCATTTTGCAGAAGAAAAAAAAAACGGATGTACAAAATTAAATCATTTGCCAACATCATGGAGCCAGGAAGTCACTGGTCTGGGAGATGACCCTTGGTCATTCTCCTACTGCGATGCTGATCATCATGGCATCCTAAGCACATCAGAAGCTGCAACAGAGTAAACAGAGCAAAAGAGAAAGGCTGGCAAGACAGGAACTGGGACCTCAGAAGGAGCATGTGCTATGAAAGTAGTTTCTTCAGGTGAACACATAGTTTAGGCTTTGGAGGATCCGTCCTAGATTTTGTCAGTGTATCCACCACAGGTGTTACAAGCTTGAGAAGACAATCAGTCCCATAAGGCACAAAGAGGCTTCAATCTGAGTTTATTTAGTTATATAGGTCAAGAGATTCAGCATTTATTTTATCTTCATTGAAGGGAAGGCGTCAGCTACCTGAGTTCACAGATTCTTTAGTCCCTGTGTCCATATAAGACACATATGGTTGCTTCTGTTAAAACCCAAGACATGTATGGGTCATTTAGACCCAGATAAACTGCTTCGTTATTTCCCAGCCATCTTTTATAACTGTATTTACATAGGACCAAGGTCTTCATGCCAAATCCTAGCTGCCTCAATCCAGGTGTAGTCCCAAACGGCGAATCAGGCAGACACAACATTCCACATTTATCTTAACTCTGTAGTTTCCAAGGAAACAGGGCTGTGAGAAGACAGACACTGAGTTTTCAGTTCTTTATCAGCCCAGGCCTGATATTAACCCTTTATACACAACTAGTTACACCAGAGTAATACTCGGCACCGTGCTGGCACTGAGTAGGCACTCTAGAAAGAATAAAAAATGAATGCGCATCTGAATGAAGGGATGTTCCAATGGATATTGCCTATCTCTGGATTATCATCTCACAGTAGCTAAACCCAAAGAACCGATCTATAAATCAAATAAAAAATAGTAGAGGAGATACAGTAATTAGCAAAATCATTCAGGGCCCCTGACATCATGAGGCTTACTGTCTAGACAGAGAAGCACACATTAAACAAATATTTACACAATGACATACAAAATTAGGAAGGTTAAAGTGCTGTGAGAGAGGGTAGTGAATATATGAAAGGATGCAATAAGAGAAGATGGATTGTCAGAGGGGTCAGAAAAGTGCACCTGAAGAAATGCTGCATTACCAGATGTTGGAATGGGGAGTAGCAACCACTAGGAAGACCCAAGAGAAAGATTTCTCCATGCTTAGAAATAGAATATATAAAAGTCTTGTTGCAGGAAAAAAATATATAGTGCATTCACTAAATGTCTGTCATTAGAATGTGACATCATAATTTACATGCAGTGCTCCTGAGATTAGAATGCATTTTACATATAACATTTTAATCAATCATTCAACAATTTATTTTTTAAATTGAGAGCATACTGTATCAAGCACTATACTGACTGCTAAGGATACAATGATCAAGGCAGGTATGGTTCATTTCTTGAAAGTACAATTTAATGGAAAATCAAACATGATGATGGCAAGTATTGGGGATCACAGAAGCATAATAAAAGGCATATGACCCACATTTAGAAAAATTAAGTAAGTCTTGGAGGAAGTAATTTCTCAGTTGAGATGTGAAGATAGATTAAACACTGGACATCAGGGAGCCCCACAAACCTCTTGCATAGACTGAGGCAGACTCCTACTCTTGTGGTCAACAGTCCTGAAAATCACATTTTAGGCATATTCTTGGTTTGATTTTCCCAGTGAATGGTTTTACAGATGGTTAGTTTTATGCATTTAATGTTCATATGATAGTCTTAGGCTTAGCAAAACATATTTCCCAACTTTGTTCCTAAATATGCCATAATTATTTCACTTATTTATATATATATATATATATATATATATATAGAGAGAGAGAGAGAGAGAGAGAGAGAGAGAGAGAGAGAGACATATAGATATATGGATATGATATAAAAAGATACATATATAAAGAGATAGGCGTATTGTCAAAAACACATTTCAATCCACATAATATGTCTTAGAAGTAGTCATATACAGACACTTCATTTTGGAAATGTTGAGTGACTGCCTGTTAAAGGCTGAGCCAAGACTAGAATATGTGGTCTGATGTTATAAATGCCTCATTTTCAAAGGAAGAAAGACCAGGCCCTTTGAAAAAAAAATTGCCGTTGATTGGGTCTTGTCTTTGAATTGCTTAGAAAATGAAGTTGCTAGCAGAGATGTTATGAAGGATTTGCTGGAATCAACTTTAGTGAGATTTTCTTGGGAGAAATTTTGCAGCATATTTAATCAGGCGACCAAGAAACAACAGCTGCTTGTGTATGAAGCATCAGTAAAGCTGCTAAGATTTATATAATCTTTAGTGTTCAACAGATTGCTAGCATTTATAGGACAGTCAATGTATGCCTATGCTCATATGCAGTCATTTATGCTACCTTTCCCACTATCGTTGAACAGAGGAGCTTCTGAAGAGGGAAATGCTACGAAGAGAGTTGGAATAAGAACTAGAGGACAGAAGACTTGGTAATGGAGTTCCTGGAAATTGGAGATAATAAACTTTTCCCAACAGAAGGCGATGATGGCAACGTCCCCTTGCAATGGAAAAAAAGTAGCTATTCAATTTTGCCTATAGGAAGGTTAACATCTATCACTACAGCAGTAGAGTCATTCTTCTGATACTACTTCTTGTGGCAAAATCAGTGTAAAAATCTTCATAAATTCTGGCCTAAGAACATTGCTAAATCTAGAAGATTAGTAGCCACTTCATTAAAAGTTCATGATTATTCAATGTCATTAGTTCTGATATTCCCTAAATAGAAAAAACTAATGAGTCCATAATAAAAAACTTTAAGAGGCAGACATAAAAATATATAGAACTCAGATCTTAGAAATTATCCAGGACACTCCTTGCATTTTTAAAAGGAGGAGCTTGTGGTCAGTAGAGATGTAGCTACAGCAGAGATTTTTATTTTGGAAATTTCTTGACTCTCGGTTTAGTGCTTTGTCCACCATGTTGCCCTGTCTCCAAGTCTAAGTTCCTCAGTTTGGCATTGAGAATCTCAAAAAATAGCTCCTTTATACTCTAATCTTATATCCTATGGTTTCCCATTGTATGCATCTTCTCCTCATATAGGCCGTTCTCATACCCACCTCAAAGATCTGGTTTTATACAGCTTCCTTTTCTTTTTATTGATATTCCCTTCCTTCTCCAACATTCATTTCAAGATCCAAGTCAAAGCCCAGTAACCTGCAATCATGTTCCATGACCTTGTATTAAAGATGATATGAACTTTATTCTGAGCGTACAGAAATTGTAGGCTCTGAATCACCACATATTAGCAGTGAATTTGCATTGCTTATTAGAGGCAGTATGATAGAGTGGAAAGGCCTTGGATTTGGAGTTAGGCAAACATAGATTTCAATATGTATACAGATGTCTACCCTTTAATCACTGTGGAAGTCAATAAGTGTATCAGTCTGGACAAGTTCAAATTTGCTATAATAGTAAATAAACTCTGAATTCTCAGTGATTTAATGCAGGAAATATGTGCTTCTTACTCATACTGAGTCCAGTATGGATTGGGTAGTTCTTGACATACTGAAAACCCCTCCAAGCAATGACTCAATAAGGCAGATGGTTTCCATTCTATTGGCTCTGCCATCTCCATAGGTTGGCTCCAAGTTATAAAGAAAAAAAGTTATATAGATATTATACAAGTTCACAAATATCTTGTCCAGAAAAATGACCCTTTTTATTTTCATTTGCATTTCATTGGCTAGAATTGGTCAAATGACCCTGCCTGATGTCAAGGTAGCCAGGAACTGTAGCCTTCCTGTGCACCAGGAAGAAGAGAACTGGATATGGTTGAGCACTGATGATCTCTGTTATAAAAGTCATTTAAATTTTCTAAAATGCCCCTAGTTGTTTCTGTGAGAATAAAATGAGGTAATATATTGGAAATGCCCAGAATCTGGAACATAAAAGTTGCTAGATAAATGATAATTTATTTTCATTTCCTCTAATCGATCCAGTACTTCTTCCCTGTTTCTTTCTTTTGGTGCTGAGCACATGCCTGGGTGAATATTACTAAGTTTATGCAATAAAATAGGATAGACCTCTGGTAATGTCCCCGTCATACCAAACCTTAAATTGGTCCCATCTTCTCCTCACATTTCTCTTGTTTCTTTCCAAGACACTGGATATCTCATTTTGAGATGCTTTAATGACTGTCTTAAAACTATGCTTCCAGTGTAAAGACTCTTCTTAAGATTCTATACATAATTATATATTTTATGTTGCCTGTCTTTATTCTTATCTGCCTTACTTGGAAAACACAATCTTACATGAGTTATTCTTTGTATAAATTTTTTATAATATAAGCCCTACACTTGTAATCCCTTGTCTTGCCTTCACTTCATCTTTCTTTGCTCTTGTGTTGTTTACTTTTTTGGCTTGTAATCTCCCACCTGTTTTTTCTTCAATTATTTTAATTTTTCATTTTCTCCCTGCATCTATGCTTCAGACAAAATAAAGAACAGTGGATCAAAACATCATATAGAATCACAACATCATAGAGAGGTGGATTTCACTGATACACTTCTCAGGTTGCACAGTGGGCAAAGGGTAGAATACATGTTAGAATCACAACATCATAGAGAGGTGGGTCTTTGGTATTTTGCAGTTACAGTTTGGGCTGAACACAGTAAGCCATTCCTAATGATGAAGGGGTATACAGTCTCCTTTTGAGCCAAAAGATAAGGATATTTTCCTAGCTTAGAGAAATTGCTTTGAGACTTTCCAGGAAGGACACTTTTTAAAGGCATCAATGCAGAAAATATAGTGAGAGAAGCCTTTAGTATTTCTGCTGAATAAAGAGCTCCTGAGCTCAAATCACATCAGTGATCACATTGGCACCTTCAGTTCAGAATGGCTGAGAGGTGACGAATGGCTCACGAGCAGAGTCTGCGATCTGTTACCTATATCCACAAAGACACGGTAGATTCTGTCAACATTTTCTTCTATGAGAAGGCTATTTTCTTTATATTCTCAACAAACAGAGTTGCCCTAAGGCACTCAAAAATTTCTGAATATATCATTAGAAAGGATGCTGAGGGCAGGTTAATCTTCTGACCCAAGTTTTCGACACTGACTTTCAGAATTGGTTTGCCTCATAGGTGTCTGATCAAACTTCTCTACTGTCCTGACTTGTAAAGAAATAGGAAGCCTTCTCAATAAACAGGATGCCTACTTATTTCAATACAGCAAATAAGAATTAGGGCTTTATGTAACTCCGATCACACGGCTCTTCTAATAATCTCTCTCCAAATGTTTCTGCCAAACTATAAAGTGCAGTTCTCCTAACCACATTCTCAAGGTCACTCATTATCTGGTTCCCGCCTACCTCTCTGAATCCATCTCCCACTACATTGCCCAACTTCTCATCCACTTTGGTCAGAGTGGCTTTCCTAGTAGGATGACCAAATTGTCCCTTTTTTCCTAGGATTTTTCCAGTTTCACCATTGAAAGCTCAGTATCCTGAGACACACTCAGTTTTCAGCAAGTGAGAAGGCTGCTCACTACACTTCCAAGATGTGTTGGAACATCCACAGTCCTTTCTCTGGGTCTTTGTGCTTGTTAGTCATTCTATGTAAATTGCTGTTTCCCCATACCTCTGTGTGATATGTGTTCTCACCTTTTAACTCTGCTCAAATGTCATTCTTTCCTTACCAGTCCACCTTAGAATAGCCTTGATGCCTAGCATTTGTATCTCCAAAATCTATCCTTGTCCTTTTTTTGACACCTATTATTATCTTCAATTGTGCTCTGTTTTAAAGTTTACTTGCTGGTTTCCTCTATGACAAAAGAAGTCCTCTGAGGTCAAATACTTAGTCTATTTTGCTTACCTCTGTATTCTCAGCACCTAGAAGAACACTTTGAACTTACTAGGTGCTCCACAATTATTATTTGAAAGAATGAATGAAAAAAATAGAAGAAATGTTATTTGTTATTTGATAATGAAAATAGTTAGTTTATTGTCCTTAGTTTACTTTACTAGTGCTTTGTGGTAAATTTGGATAAATGATATAATTTGTACCAAATAGGAAAATTGAAATAATCAAGAAAACACTATCTTTCATAGAAGTGACTAGTAGAAATCGTTTCAAATTTTAGATAATAAAGAATTCATAAATTTAAGATGGGCAATTTTTTTTCTCAAAACAATTTTGTCATGCTGGTAAAATGAATGACCTTTATTGTACGGTATTTCTGGAACTACAAATGGTAAGAGTGAAGCCATATAAGGCATTGATATTGTATCCAGAGTTAGTCTCCCATTCTGAGTCATATTTTAACCAGTAAGTAGCAAGAGGAAAATCCTGATTGTATGTAATCCACTGAGTGGAATGGCCTACAGTAGAGAGGTAAAAGGGGGAAAGAAAGTTATATACAGATACTTTTGTTCTAAGTGGCCTGGCAAGTTTCCTTTAATTGCAAAGCTGAGAACCTGATAAATTGATTTTAAAATGTGGTAATGGTAGTGATTAATCTCTTCCTCTCCATGGTTGCATAGCACCTGGTAGGTGCCTTTATCAGAGCACTTAACAATCTTATGAGACACTTTTGAAAGAGTCTTTCTCATCCAACATCTCAGAAAACAAACAGGGTTGATTCTGATACACTTTTGTTTTTTTCTATAGTGTGTATAATTTGGAGATATACTTGATAAATGTAGGTTGAATTGACATAAGAAACTGAAATCAAATGAATAGAATGATAAAGATGAGAGTGTCTTTTATATGCTATTTTCATTTCCTTCGTTCTCTCACTTTAGACAGAATTCTAAAGTAAGTGGCAGGGGACTCATTACATAAATGGCTTCAAAAAGTCTTCACCCTTTAAATCAGAGTGTATGACATATTTCTATTTCCCCAAATTTTGGTAATGCTCAATCTTTGCAATCTTTTAAACTTTTTAGTTGTTAGGTGTGTAAAAAATTGCTCTATTGTATTTCCCAGATTATCAGTGAGATTGTCTTTTCATATTTGTCTTTTCTTCTTCTCTTATAAACTATATTTTCATATATTTCACCCTCAGAAGCTTGTATGTTTTTCTGCTGGCTTGAAGGAGTTCTT
The DNA here is from genome assembly GCF_029281585.2 of Gorilla gorilla gorilla. Lineage (NCBI taxonomy): Eukaryota > Metazoa > Chordata > Mammalia > Primates > Hominidae > Gorilla > Gorilla gorilla. The sequence continues at coordinate 35,680,781 of NC_073233.2, read as the reverse complement.
TATGTATCCTAAAAATTAATCCAGAATTTCGATGATGCCTATGCTAACCTATTTTGTTTTGTGTTCATTTTTATAAGGGCAAAGCTGGTAGTTAGTTTCTGAGACATTCTATGTTTTGTGCTTTCTTAGGAAACCCTTCCCTACAATAAAATTATAAGGTATTCTCCTACATTTTTCACAATATATCTCTAGTTTAGTTTTAGCTCTTTGAGCCATAGGAAATTAAACTTGGTATATGCCTGAATTACAGAATCTTGCTTTATTATTTGCTTAATAGTCAATTATCTGAACATGATTTATTTAACAGTAATTCTTTTTCTAAGAGATTGAAAGGCTGTGGATCTGGTCTACTCCTGTACTAATAATGCTATATTTTTCTTTTTACCTTTGGTAGAAGTGTATTGGATATACTTGATATCTTGTATTGGATATACTTAATAATTAAGTATATTGGATATACTTAAATATTTTTCTTCCATCTGAATTAAAAATTGTCAAATTCTATAAAATTACTTTTTATATTTTGGTTAAAATGCATTAAATCATCAATTACTTTGGGAAAAATATATGTCTATAAGAATGCATCTTCCTGTTCATGACGTTGATATGCTACTCAATTTATTCATAATATTTAATTTGATACATTACTTAATGTAAGTCTTGAATCTTTTATGTTAGGTGTATTTCTAGGCATTCTTTTTTCTCCCTCTCTTTTTTTTTTTTTTAGAGACTAGGTTTCCTTCTGTCACTCAGGCTAGAGTACAGTGGCATTATCATAGTTCACTGCAGCTAGGAATTCCCGGGCTCAAGCAATCCTCCCACCTCAGTCTCCCAAGTAGCTAGGACTACAAGTATGTGACACCACACTCAGTTAATTAAAAATATATATTTTATATAAATATGTATTATATATTATATATAATACATATTTATATAAAATATATATATTATATATTTTATATATATTTGGTAGAGACAAGGTCTCCCTATTTTCCAGGCTTGTCTCAAACTCCTGGCCTCAAGCCATCCTCCCATCTTGGCCTCCCAAAGCTTTGGGATTACAGGTATGAGCCACTGTACCCAGCCTCTATTTTTGATATTGCAGATAGGATCCCTTTCTGTCCACGAATTTATTTTTAAAAATATGGTTACTGTTGAAACATAGAAAAATCGTTAAATTGTAAAAAAAATTATATTAAATGTGAATTTGGCCTCTTTACAGAATTCTGTCATTAGGTCTCACAAATCTCTTTAGGTGACTATAATATGATTTATAATAAAAACTATAAATTTGGTCTTCCTCTCCTTTTCCTGGCACACAAGCTTCAAAAACCCTTGGAATCTCTAAAGTGAAAAGAGTCTTTTTGTAAGAGAATGAGATGACTGGTGGTTGGGGGCTCTTGGCTAGCTTCTGGATGGGGTCTGGTTGCCAGGGTAACCAACCAGGTGATTAGAGAGTTGGAATTTTCCTCACCTCCACCAATCCCAGGGAGAGAAGGAGGCTGAAAAGTGAGTTGATCACCAATGCTAATGATTTAATCAGTCAGGCCTGTGTATCGAAGCCTCCATACAAAAACCAAAAGGACAGGGTTCAGAGAGCTTCTTTGTTGCTGAACACATGGAAGAGATAGGAGTGGGGTGCGCCCCTTACAAGAGGGCATGGAATCTCTGCACCCTCCTCCATACCTTGCCTAAGCATCTCTTACATCTGGCTGTTCATCCTTATATTTTTATAATAAATGAACAAACATAAGTAAATTGTTTCTCTGAGTTCTGTGAGCAACTCTATAATAATTGAACCTGAGGAGGGATTTATGGGAACCACCCATTTATAGGCGGTTGGTCAGAATCACAGGTAAAACAACTTGGGACTTTCCCTTGGTACTTCGGCTGAAGTGGAGAGGGGCAGTTTCATAATACTGAGCCCTTAATATGTGGAGTCTATACTCATTGGAGTTAATGTCAGAATTAAATTGAATTATAGGACATCCAGATGGTGTTGAGAATTGGTCAATGTGCAGGGAAAAAAAAATATACATCTGGTCATAAAAGTGCTCTGTGTTGAGCATGAGAGTAGAAAAAGCAGTTTGGTTTTTCCCATCTTTTAGAGTAATGTCCTTGGTTTTATAAGTAGATAATCACATTGTATGCACATGGTCACAATTTTGACTCTTCCTATTATTTATAACTTTTCTCTTTGTCCCTTTGCATTGATTTGGACATATCAATTGTAATACTGACGAGTAGTGGTAGTAGCAGGAAAACTTGCCCTGTTCCTATTTTTATTAAGGAAGTATCACTTATTCCATTAATATTTATTAATTTCCTACTACGTAGAAACTATTCTACATATCATTAAATAAGACAATATGTAACTTATATTCTAGTGGGAGAGACATACAATATATAATACACATAATAAATACATAAGTTATATAAAATATTAGAATGTGAAATAGTCTAATATTCTAATTCTAATATACATTCTAACATTTTATGTAATGAAAGTACAGCACAGAATAAGTAAAATCAGAAAGATTGGGAGTGCCGAGTGCTAGTGGGGTGATGCAGGATAGACCTCATTGGGGAAGTGATCTTTGAGTAGAGTCTGGAGGCAGTCAGAGAGTTAGTCTTGTGGATATCAGGGAAGAATGCATTCCAGGCAGAGGAAATACCAGTGTTATGGCCCAAGTACAAGAGTGTGCCTGATGCATTTGAACAGCAGCCAGGCCAGTGTGTCTAAAGCAGAGCAAGTAACAAGAAAAAGAAGAGATGAGGTTAGGGAGGTCATGAGGGCAGGCCACATAAAGCCATGGAGGAAAGCCTTCAGCTATAAGTTGGCAAGGAATGGAGAACTATTATAGTGCTTCAAAAGAAAGGTGACAGGATCTGACATTTTAAAGGATCATTCGAGCCAGGGGCAGTGATACACCCCTGTAGTTTCAGCTACTGGGGAGGTTGAGGTAGAAATATTGCTTGAGGCCAGGAGTTTGAGGTTTCAGTGAACTATGATCTGCCCTATAAATAGCCAATGCACTCCAGCCCAGACAACGTAGTGAGACTTCATCTCTCACAAATAAAAATGAAAAAATAAATCACTCTGGTTGCTATTTGAAACTTAGGTGGTAGGGACCAAAACATTTGTAAAAGCAGGGATCTCCATAGAGGAGATTATTTCAATGACATATCATTAAGATAAAGCTGGTTCCAAGCCCAGACAACATAGCAAGACTTAACCTTTAACAAATAAAAATAAAAACAAAAACAAAATAAAGTGGAGCACTCTGGTTGCTATTTGAAACTTGGGTGATAGGGCCTGAAGAGTTTGTAAAAGCAAGGCAACCACATAGGAGATTATTTCAATGATGTATGATTAAGATGAAGCTGGTTCCAGCAGGGTGGTGGCAGGGGAAGAATTGAGAAATGGTCACAGCATGTACATACAGACATACCTTGAAGATATTGCAGGTTCAGTTCTGGATCTCAATGAGCTGAATATTGCAATAAAGGAAGGCACAAGAAGTTTTTTTAAATTTTCCAGTGCATATAAAACTTATGTTAATACTATACTGTAATCTATTGTGTGCAACAGCATTATGTCTTTAAAATATTGTACATGCCTTAATTAAAAATGCTGTGTTGCTGAAAATGCTAATGACCATCTGGACCCTCAATGAGTTATAATCTTGTTGCTGAAGGAGGGTCTTGCCTTGCTGGTGTTGGCTGCTCAGCTGTGGTTGCTGAAAGTGGAAGTGGCTGTAGCACTTCCTAAAAATAAGACAAAAGTAAGGTTTGCTGCATAGACAGACTCTTCCTTTCATGAAAAGGTTCTCTGTAATATGTGATGCTGTTTGACAGCATTTTACCCTCAATAGAATTTCAAAATTGGAGTCAATCCTCTCAGACCCTGCCACTGCTTTATTAACTAATTTTATGCAATAGTGTAAATATTTTGTTGTCATTGCAACATTGTTCATAGCATCTTTACCAGGAGTAGATCTCATCTCAAAACAAAACAAAACAAACAAACAAAACAAACAAACAAACAATCAAACAAAAAACCCACTTTCGGCCAGACGCAGTGGCTCACACATGTAATCCCAGCACTTTGGGAGGCTGAGGCAGGCAGATTACTTGAGATCAGGAGTTCAAGGCCAGCCTGGCCAACATGGTGAAACCCCGTCTCTAATAAAAATACAAAAATTAGCCGGGCATGGTCGTAGGCACCTGTAATCCCAGCTACTCGGGGTCTGAGGAATGAGAATCTCTTGAACCTGGGAGGCAGAGGTTTCAGTGAGCCGAGATTGCACCACAGCACTCCAGCCTGGGTGATAGAGCAAGACTCAGTCTCAAAAATAAATAAAATAAATACATAAATAAACCACTTTTTTGTTCATCCTTAAGAAGCAACTTCTCATCCATTTAAGTTTCATCATGAGATTGCAGCAATTCAGTCACATCTTCAGGCTCCACTTCTAATCTTGGTCTTTGCTATTTCCACCATATCTACAGTTACATTCTCCATTGAAGTCTTGAACCCCCAAAGTCATGCATGAGAGTTGGAATAAATGACTTTCAAACTCTTGTTAATGTTGATATTTTGACCTCTTCCCATGAATCACAGATATTCTTAATGGCATCTAGAATGGTGAATCCTTTCCAGACAGTTTTCAATTTACTTTACCCAGACCCATCAGAGGAATCACTATCTATGGTAGCTATAGCTTTATGAAATATATTTCTTAAATAATAAGACTTGGAAGATAAAGTTACTCCTTGATATATGGACTGAAGAATAAGTGTTGTATTAGCAGGTATGCAAACAACATTCATCTCCTTGTACATCTCCATCAGAGCTCTTGGGTGATCAGGTGCATTGCTAATGAGGAGTAATAGTTTAAAGGAATCTGTTTTCTCTCTTTCCAAGCAGTAGGTCTCTACAGTGACAGTAAACCTTGCTGGAAATAGGCTTGCTGTCATCAGGCTTTGTTGTTCTATTTGCAGAACATAGGCAAAGTAGATTTACCATAATTCTTAAGGGCCTTAGGATTGTCAGAATGGTAAATGGCCATTGTCTTCAACTTAAAGTAACCAGCTGCATTAGCCCCTAACAAGAGAATCATCCTGTCCTTTGAAACTTTGAAGCCAGGCATTCACTTTCCCTCTCTACCTATTACAGTCCTAAATGGCATCTTATTCCAATATAAGGCTGTTTTGTCCACATTGAGAAAGCTGCTTAGTGTAGCCACCCTCATCAATTATCTTAGCTAGATCATCTGTATCTCTTGCTGCAGGTTCTACATCAGCATTTGCTGCTTCACCTTGCACTTTTATGTTGTGGAGATGACTTCCTTCCTTAAACCTCATGAATCAACCTCTGCTAGGTTTCAATTTTGCAGCTTCCTCACCTCTCTTAGTCTTCATAGAATTAAAGAGATTTAGGGCCTTGCTGTAGATTAGTCTTTGGCTTAAGGGAAAGTTGTGGCTGGTTTGATCTCTCCAGAGCACTAAAACTTTCTCCATATCATAAATAAGTCTGTTTTGCTGTCTTAAGCATTCATGTATTCACTGGAGTAGCACTTTTAATTTCCTTCAAGAACTCTTCTTTTGCATTCACACCTTGAATAACTGGGACAAGAGTCCTAGATTTTGGCCCATCTCAGCTTTCAACATGTATTTCTCACTAAGCTTAATACTTTTTAGTTTTTTATCTAAGGCGAGAGACATCAAGCTTTTCCTTTAACTTGAACACTTAGAGGCCATTGCAGAGTTATTAAATGGCATAATTTCAATATTATTGTGTCTCAGGGAATAGGAAGGGCCAAGGAAAGGAAACAAACAAACAAACAAACAACAAACAAACAAAGGAATAACCAGTCAGTGGAGCAGTCGGAATACACACAAAATTTACTGACCCCTCATATGGGCATAGTTTGTGGCACTCCAAAACAAACAATTATATCAGTAACACCAAAGATCCCTGATGACAGATTGCCATAAACGATATAATAATAAAAAGTTTGAAATATTGTGAAAATTACCAAAATGTGACAGAGACATGACGTGAACATGTGCCATTGGAAAAATGGCACTGATAAACATGCTCAGTTTAGGATTGCTACAAACCTTCAATTTGTGAAAAAAAAAATGTAATATCTGTGAATCCAAGTAAAGCAAAGTTCAATAAACGAAGTGTGCCTATATTTTGATGAAGAGTAGGCAGGATGCTCTGATGGATTAGCAGTGAAAGAGGGCTATCAAAGCTGTCACTTGTAAATACCACTTTTTGTTCTCACAACTGGAATCCTGAATTTCAATCAGCTGAGATGATGCATATCTGGAGGTGTGATAGAAGGTCATTTTTGATACGGTGGATTTGTGGTGACTATGGATAGTCAAATGAAATTGTCATGTATACAAGTTGGCCACATGGGTCTGGAGTATAGCTGAAGATACAAAATTGAGAGAGTAATTAGCATATCTGGTAATCAGAACTGTGAATATGGATGAAATCTTCATGAAAATGAAGTAGGAAAGAGAAGTGGTCCTAAGAATGAGTCATGGGACATTCTAATGAATAAAAGAGACTAGGAGGAAGTGACCAGTGAGGTACGAAGAAAACCAGCAGAGTATGGTGTCTTGGGAGCCAAGTGAAAAAACTGTATCAATGAGCAGGAGTATCAATTATGTCAAATAATTTTGATTTGAAATGTATTGGAAATTAAATCCATATTTCAAAAGAAAGTTTATTTTTTTTTATTACAGAAACTTCTCATGGCACAGAACCTGCCAGCAGAAAGATGAAGACACCTGTCCCTATCTGCATGTAGAGTCATAAGCAGTGATTTTCTAACTTGGCAGTGCTCCTTCGAGTTGACATTTCCAAAATCACCTAGAGGACCAGGAAATTCAGTCAGGCTGGCAGCACAAGAGGTGGGCCTGATCAAATACCTCCTGGCAAATTATTATTCAAGAAATAAGAGAAAATGGAAGACGCTGGGCACATGTCCCAAAATACTATAGAGAAGTTTTTGGAAGTAACTACTGATTTCCAAATATAGAAAGTTTTCAAGCTTTGATGTATTTCGACCTAGAAGAAAATTTAAAAAATAAAAAGTGAAAAAATAAAGGCAACATATTTTCCTACTGTAACTCCTCATCCAGAATGAAGAGATTTGAAAAAATTAATCTCAATGATTCAAACACCTCTCCTAAAGAACATATTTTCCTCCATTATATAAGTATTTCAAGTGGAGGTTTTTAAATCTAAACAATCAGATTCCAAAATGATTGCTTGTTTTCTTCCTTTTCATGGCTGGGTAGCTTTCCTCCTTCTGTCTCGCTGTTTCTCTCCTCCCTCCCTCCCTCCCCCTTCCTTCTTTCCTTCCTTCCTTCTTTTCAATAATTATTGAATACATAGAATATTCCTTATTCCAGGCCCTTAGGCTACATCAGTAAATTTTGCAGACATGGTCTCTGCCTTCATGGAACTTATAGTTTAGTAAAAGATCAATAATTAAATTAAAAGCTATACAAAGTATGATATAATTGTAGTGCTAATAATATATGCTATAAAATATGAGACAATATTATATTAACTTAAGTCTGTAAGGTCAGGGAAGACTTTTCCAAAGGCAACAATATTGAAGTTGAGATCAAAATACGAGTAGGATATAAAGTAATTCCAAATATGGAGCTTCCCAGACAATGGGAACAGCCTATGTGAACATTAGAAAATGAGCAAAACGAGGTCTAATATATCCTAGATTTATGTTGATAGCCAAAACTGTATCAAAGAGTGAATTATATTCTTTCCACAATATTCTTTTATAATCCTATACCATAAGAAAGAGACCCCTGTTAAACACAACAAAATATTTTAAAAGCACAAGTAACCCAAATGTATCTTTACCCAAAAACCTAGAAGACCTAGAAGCTAACAGAGCAAATTACAATGAATAATGCCCAGAGGGCATAACAGTCAAAAGCAATGAGCTATGAAACCCAAAAGCAATACAAGCTTAAACATGGGAGAAGTTTGGTTTTTCTCTCATGCAACAGTCAAAGCGTCATCCCAGGTTGAGATGGTGGTTCCACAGTGTTGAGGGCTCCAGTCTCCTTAAATCATATTGCTCAATGATTCCTAGAATATTGACTTGTTCTGGGTGTTTCAAAATCACTCATAATGAACAGAAAAGAAATTAGGGAAGTGAACAATATTTTTCTTTAAGGTGTACTGTCTAGAATTTTCCTGTATCATTTCTGCTGTTAAGTCAATACCAAGATAGACTTTGTTATGTGACCACATTTAGATTTGGAAATACGGTTGTTATTCCAGGCAGCCACATATCCAAGTGGAAAATATGAGAAAATAGGTGATATCAGATAATTGGGGAGAACATTCACATCACAGTGAGAAAGAATGAAAGGTGTTATGATAACCCAAAGGACAGAAGAACGGGTGAGACTAGATTCCTGATCTTCAGAATCAAGCAGCATAAATGATACAGAAGAAAGGCAGTGTTTAGGGAATGAGGTGAGGCATTAAATTAATTCCAATTGGGGAATTATCATTATTGAAAAAAGAACAGCTGAGCTGGACTCTAAAGTGTGTGTCAGGATTTGAGGGGAAGAAGAGTTTGAGCATTCCAGGGAGAGGAAACAGCATGTTACAGAATCTGCCTTGAGGGACCTGTTTGTGCTTCATGTGCCTAGTTCTGTAACCACACTTACTCTGTTTTCAGATGATTTAATGAATCATCTTAGCTACAATCTTGGTCAAAGAAATCAGTATTACCCATTTTAACTTAGAAGTGAATCCTGAAAGTTTTTGAATCACAATGAATGCATTCCTGAGTGGTGAGGTCTCATTCAATTGACCTAAGAAAAAGCTAAAGCCAAGATTCTTCTTAGAACCATTAATCCACAAAGTATGTATCCATAAACATAACTTTTCCTTTTATATTCTAAAGACATTCCCGAAGTAAGGTAAACAGTGAAGTAGGATTTGTAAAATAATCCAACTCAAGAATATCACAACTTGTAAAATTGGGATTAACTAAACTCTGGCTTCATGAGAAAACAGTAATAATTTTCATTAGTATAGCAGCTATAGTTTTTAAAAAAAGTTTTACATATATTATCAGTTTATTCTTAATATAAATATATTATGTAGGTATGGATGAAATTGTTATTTCAATCTAAAGGTGAGGAAACCAAAGCTAAAAGACATTAAGAAATTACTCAATATCAGATAGAAAGAGTTTCAGAGATGAGAATCAAACCCAAGACATAACACGAGTATGCATGCATTCACTGCTGTGAGGAAATAAAACTTCCCATGGGTCTATTTTCAGGTGGAAAACTCAAAACTAAACAAAGGATTGGCTGGGTACAGTGGCTCACGCCTGTAATCCCAGCACTTTGGGGAGGCTGAGATGGGCGGATCACCTGCGGTCAGGAGTTTCAGACCAGCCTCGCCAACATGGCGAAACTCCATCTCTACTAAAAATACAAAAATTAGCCGGGTGTGGTGACAGGCGCCTATAATCCCAGCTATTTGGGAGGCTGAGGCAACAGAACTGCTTGAACCCGGGAGGCGGAGGTTGCAGTGAGCTGAGATCACTCCATTGCATTCCAGCCTGGGCAACAAAAGTGAGTCTCTGTCTCAAAAAAACAAAACAAACAAACAAAAAGCCCCCCAAAATATAAAGGATTAAATGCTAATTGACTAAGTACAACTCCCATTCGCTCTTTTCTAATCTTGCTGTCATAAAACGACCTAAATTTCCTTTTATTCTTATTGGCACAGAAGCTAGGGCCAATTAAGAAAAGATGATGTCATTCCTGAGAGTTCTAGGAAAGTTGGGACTACGTTTCTCATTGTATTAATTTATGTATAAGTTTTCCCAAGAATGGAGTGCTAGAATATTCTGATATGAGATATAATCCATAAAGTGATAGTCTAATAATCCAGTTGATTTAGTTATGATATATTAAAATTGTGTTGTTACAAAAGACTGACAAAAATGTTATAATAATTCACCAAATTACTTTTAAATCAGATTATTGGAGGCGATTATTTTGGTCAATTAATTGAAAATCTGAATTTTAAACATTTTAATTAAAAATCACTTAATATTTTAGTAAATAATGTACAGTGTAATTGGAAACTCTGCTGGTTATATTTTAATAAATATTTTCAATTTGCAGTGCATACACACAATATCTAAAGGTTTGTTAAATAAGTCTTCTATATTCTGATTTAAAATATCCATTTGCTTAAGAAATCAGCACTCTTCCAGCTTGGAATCATTGTAAAGACAAATTTTTGCCAATGCAAATGTTTATTATTTAAATTACTAGAATTAATAAATTTGTCATGCATTGAAGCCACAATGCCTTTGAAGTATGCATGATTACTAACGGTAATAGTTACTATTCATTGAGTAAGTATATGTGCCTCCCCCACATACCTGTGCACACACGTGTGTGTATATATGTGTGTGTGTGTGTGTATATACGTGTGTGTATGTGTATACATATGTCAACCTCACAGCTATATTGAAAAGTTTTATCACTCTCATTTATCAGATGTGGATGCTAATGATAAAAATGACTTGGCCAAAGTCACACTGTTTATAAGTGAGAGAAACAAGACTAATCCCAGGCCTATGTCATTTTACAACCTAAGTCTTTCCCACCATATAAGAATTCATCTCCATATATGTGCATAACTGTCTCTAAAAGAGTTATACCTTCAGAAGAACATCTATGTTGACAGCAATGTTGTATATGTTGACAAAGGAATTAATTACACAATTGTGTGCATTATACCTATCATTTGGCACATTTCGTTTTGTTTTGCATTTTTCTTTGAGATGTAATTTTATAGTAAAATAATAAAACACTGTCTTCTAGAGCAATGTCTTTGTGACAAAGGATTTGGGCAATAATTGGGTTTGGACACTAATCTCCTAAGTTAATAGGGATGGACCCTCAAGATACAGCAAGCCATTGGCTATTGGAGGAAGGCAGCATATTTTGGGAAGATCTCATTTCTGTTTATTTGAAAGATGTACATCTGGGTTAGATAAAATAGGGGATGAGTGGAACAGGAAAACTTTTACTGATTGTCAGTGGGATGTGTCTAAATGCATTATCCCTCATTTAATTCTCAAAACAACAATGAACATTATTATGATATCCATTTTAAAGATACAGAGGAGTTAAGTGAACTCCTCTTAAGTGGCTAAAATTTGATTTACACATAGATCTGTTTACACAAAGTTATTGAGGGAAGCAAGGATTCAGGAGTTACGAGCAGTCAAATAAATTGACAGATAAATAGTGGTGTGCACTAAGAATTGACCCCAAGATAACCGTACTACATTTCTTTGATATTTTACCTACTCGGGGTCTGAAACCCCTATTATCTGGGGTGGTAATGTGGTGTTAAAACAAAACGAATGACAGAAAGGTTGGCTGCAAAATGATGTTAAAATAAAAACAGTCATCACTATGTGGGCTGCCACTACCACACGATGGAGTGTACTGGTCATTTGAATAAGTGTCTCCTTGGCCATTTCTTTTTTTTTTCTTTTTTTTTCTTCCTTTTTTTTTTTTTGAGATGGAGTCTTGCTCTGTCGCCCAGGCTGGAGTGCAGTGGCGTGATGTCGGCTCACTGCAAGCTCCGCCTGCTGGGTTCACGTCATTCTCCTGTCCTTGACCATTTCAGTGAACTTCCTTGGCAGTTCATTTCCTCTGTATTTAAAAATTGGAGAGGACTCCATGTTAACACATTTTGACAATGAAAAGGCATTTACAGACACTAGATGGTCTTATTTTAGGATTATAGTCCCCAACTTGTAACAGAGCCAGCCATTTTAAGTATACTACTGCTTTTCTACTTGTTTCATTGAGATTCATTATAGTTGTGACTGCTGTTCCATTAATTATATAGATAATAAAGGCTAAATGGGGTTTGATATATCCAAATTACCTTTGGAGCAATCTTGTTGAAATGCACACACTGGCAAAAACGAATAGTGCAAACATAAAATGTGAAAGATAAATTTCAGATAGTGTGTCCAGCCTTCTATTTACCTTTGGCAGTAGGCCAATCTGATTTAGTTTGGGTTTATTTAATCTTAATTTTAGGAAAAATTTTCTGGAAAAGAATCCAATATAATTGTTACTAAGGTCTCTGTTTCTCTGACCTGTTCTTGCTTGTAGTTTGTAGAAGTGGTTTTCCTTACTAGAATAGCATCATTTTTCATTATTCTGTTACATGCCAGCTTGTTTCAGACAGGGTGTAAATAGAGTTCCTAGAATATCAATTGATGGAGAAAGAAATATGAGTGACTATCTTAAATATTTTTCCTGTCATTCAGAAGCTGTAGCCAAAGGAAAGCGGCTGTAAAAAATGGTAAGGTTGTTTGCCACCTCCCTTTGACTCACCGCCTATTGAGAATCTAAGTCACTTAGATATCATGAAATAAAGTTTAGAAAGTTATTTGTTTAAAACACTGACAACTGGACAGTAGGCCAAGAGCCATAGACACAGATACCTGCCAAGCAAATTTCCTTTTTGAATCAGAAGCCAGCATCCAAATACACTGGGCCCTCTGAAGCATCTCTAATATTTGCACAGTAATCTGATTTGGGAGCCTCCTCCCTTCTCTCTTTTCCACTAATTTAGTCACCCTCTAGCAACTTTGCAAATTCCAGCAGGGGTCAGGAACCCCAAAAGCAATTTGTCCTAAAATCACAGAGAATCAAAATGGAAAGCCTTCACTGGTGCAGCCAGGGCACACCTAGCGACTTAGAGGAGCAGACTGTTCACCATGGTGTACTTCCTATTCCTCTGTGCAAACCTGGGTTCATTTGCTCCTGGGGAGGCTGGCTGAATCACCTTCTTGGAAAGAATCATGGTTTGGATAGACTGTCCTGCTAGAAAGTTTTCTTTTCAACCAACATTTTGTTTTCTTCCGTTTCTGGTTATGTCTTCCTGGATTTTTTGTTTTGTTGGACCTGAGGAAAGAACCTGGTATTCTTAATGGTTATGCCTTCTTGATAAACCTGAATTCGTAGCTGGCATGATGTTGGCTCTTCCTGTGCTACAAAGTCCTTGCACACATTTTGTATCTAGAAAGTTTTCTCCTTAGCTTGGGTCTTGAGAGTTGTTCTTTGCCTAGGATGTTTCATTAGTCTTTCAAATGAAATTCAAGTTTTCTTGAACTTATTATTGACCAACCTATATAGGTATACATTATTGCTGTTTCCTTAATAAGATCGAGTTACAACAGACCCTGTGACTGGTTGTGTTGTCACATATTAAATGTCTCCTCTGATCTCCTGAACATCTCCATTATTTTTTGTTTCAGATTTGCTCTTCATTTATGATTTCCTATTTATTAGGGATACCCTAATAATAAGTTATCTTTTCCATTTCTACACATTCCCAAGAGGATGAACTGATAAAACTGGAAGAAGAAGACACATTAGTTTTTAACAAAAGGAAGTTTAGAGAGAGCAAAAATGAACAACTTATAGAATTCTGGCTCCTACTATGTGCCAAACTCAGGGAATTGGGGGGAATTTCTTGGCAGCACCAAGAAGCTGGGAATATAATGGTGAATAAGACAGACCGTGTTCCATGTCATTTAATTCTCATAATTCAAGATATTTATAACTACCACTTGTCCTCCATTCATCCCATTTATAGTTGAGCCATTTGTGCAAGATCATTCTGCTGCAGAGGTTAAATTAAATCTCAGATCTGCCTTATTTCAAAGAGTTCTATTAAACTTCATTGAGCTCTGTCTCCTTTCACTTCCAGGCAAACAAAGCTGGAATGTATTGTGCCTTCACTTTTCCATACCTGTTATGTATTGGTCCATAATAAAATTTCCTTCAGCTCTCATCTAGTCCTATATGTTTAGAGGAGCCTTTAAGCAATTGTTGCACCCAGTTGCCATAAGCTACTGCTAGGTTCCCGGCCATTTTATCCTTCTTCCTACATTTCAGACTTGATCACAAAAATAACAAAATTTTTCAGGGGAAATCACACTTGCATTCAGGATTTATATATTATGAATAAATTATGGCTTATACTGTTTGCTAGCATGATTCAGAGTACCTACTTCTACGAGATCAAACAGAGGTATGGAATAGAGTGTGGCAAAACCTAATGGTTACTGGTCAGTGAATCAGGATCTCTGGGTTCTGCACTTAGGGTGTGTGAAGGGGAAAATATCATAATCTCAGTTGGTCTCAGATGAAGTGGTTCAATTATACTACCAATAATCATGGATCTCCCCTGGAGTAACTCTGTCTCTATAGTCCTAGGCCTGTATCCATAAAATAGGAAGTACACTTAGAAAATTTGACTGAAGACAATAGATTTGCCAAGTAACAAACAAAAAAAAAGGAGAGACAAAAAGTAAAACAGAAATGGGCCTGGAGGAGTAGTCCTTAGCATTTTGGCAGAAAGCTAGAAATACCTCCTTTCCATTTTCCTGGAGGTTTGCAGGTATGGCTCCCTTCCAATGCTGAAAGAAACATCCCCCATTATGACTTTAGCTGCTCTGAGATTGGTAACCAAGGAGGAAATGGAAGAAAAAGGTTTTGTCGTTCCTCTTTTGTCTTGGGTAAGAATAGCTTTTGAGACAAGAATACATTTATTTTTATTACCTTTGTTGATTCCATCATTTTGTTATTCAGTTATTGTGTACTTTTTATCATAAAAGACTTTGGGGAGAGCTTTGCAGCTTCTGTTAAATCATGAAACTAGTTTTAATTTAAGCTCAGTCCAAATACGATTTCTCAAAATAGAGATGTTTCTACCAACATATCATTTTTATTTCTTGTGTGTAGTCAAAATAAAAAGATTAGACAAATTTGATATAACAGTCATGATCACAGGTAAACATTAGAAAGGAATAAACTTTGCTTTTTCACTTGAAAATCCAAGTGTTTTCTTCACATGAATTGTAAGATAAAACTATACTGACTTAAGGAGGGAGGCTAATGAGAATTTTTTAGCCCATACATGGGCCTCCTTTAAACTATTTTACTTTTAGTTGTCCTACATTATAGAAAGCTACCAGAAGATTTAGTTTATGCATATACAATTAAAATACAAATACAAATATATGTATGTCTGTGTCTCTACATAGACCTACATTTATTAGTCAAACAATAAAAGAAAATTCGTTCCAGTTATAAAATGCTCAAGCCAAATTTGTCACACAGTCAAGGGCTTACTTTGTTCTTTGAATCATCCCTGAATGACCTGTGTACAAATTACAAAACCCTAAAGAGTTAAAAGTGTTTGTTTCACAGGAAATTGGAAGAAATTTATGTGCGCAAGTGAAACTGAAAGGTCGAATGTGTGACTCACATCTATTGACAGATGGAATGAGCATAACATAAGCAGACAGTGACTAGAAAACAAGCCGGTTGTGTGAAAGTATTTTTAGAGACTAATTTCGACCCAGCTGTGTCATCTATGAATGGGAGAAGTTTGAGAAAGTTACCTAGGGATGTCTGAGCTTAATCAAGTGAAAGTTAATGATACTGATTTGGCTTAAATATTCACTTCAGACTTTGGTGTGCAAACATCAAATATACCAGTATTTGAACTAATTACCAGGGAAGCTGGATTGTTCCTTTATCAAAATGACATAATTCTCTTTATTAAGACCTCTCATGATACCTGAATTTTTAGCAACATAAACAATAATGGCTCATATTTATAAACTCATTTACAATTTGAATAGGATTTTCATATTCCTGTGAAGTTAGCAGAGCTAATATTACATCATTTTAGAGTAGAAACATTGAGTCCAGAGTCCCTTAGTCACTGATAAAATTCAGAAAGCTATCAAATGGTAGACATAGTATAAAAACCAACATCTACTGGCAACTAGTATAAAAGTTAATGGTGAAGTCTCTGATCTCCTTCGTCAGACTTCCTGGTTACTAAATAACTATATAATTTTGGAAACTTTAACATTTTTATGCCCCAGCTTTCTGTCCTTACCATAAATCGTGAATAATAATATATGTTTCTCCCCAGGGTTATTCATTATTGAGTCCCTCCTAAATGTCATGCATTTTTCTAGGTCAGGGATAAAAATCCCTGCTCTCATGCAGTTTATGGTCTAGTTGAAAAAGAATAGACAATCAATCAGCCAATCAAAATAAGTATATTAGGTAATGATAGATGCTATGGTGATAAATAAAGCAGGAAATGCTTTATTTATGAAAAGTTCTACCCAAGGAGCTGTTGCAATTTTAAATCATTTTAGGAAATTGACACCTGCTTGATTAGTAACAGTATAGTCCATGAAAATTAATATTGACCTCTGTAGTAGGCCTGGCTAGTTAGAGTAATTCATTCCCCAGGCAATATTGACTGACTAATGGATGAGAGCATAAAGCCAAAACGTTCCAATTTCTGTGAATTCGGGGAGTTGTACTGGAGCTACTTGGAAGATTCTGGGAAATCTGAATCTGGAATAACTCATGACTTAAGACTTTGGCCGCCATGTTAAGACCTTGTATAACCTGAAAATAAATGCCACAGAGAGACAAGCAGAATCAAGAATAGAGATGATGTTCTTATGACACTATTGGAGTTCCCTCTTAAATCTTAACATATTTACCTGAGATATTTTTTGTTAAGTAAGACAATGGGTTCCCTTTATTGATTACTTTGTTTTGAGCTTTGCTTATTATCATTTGCCACCAAAAGAGCTTGACCAGCATAAGCATAATGAAGGGTGGGCAAGATTTCCTGACAGAAGATGCATCTCAATCTCACCAAGTAGATCACTGATATTACTTGCAAGGAAGTGAATGCATTTTCCCAAATATGTGTCACTACAGCATGGTTAAAACTTGTTGGCATTTTCCCTTGGATCTCCTAAGTTATGTCAGTAGACATTTCAAGTTATTTAAAGAGGACTCAAAAATGAGAAAGTATTCGTGCTAAAATGGAAGTAAAAATCGTTAAATCCAACACCTTCGTGTTTTAGATTAAGAAACTGAGATTTATAAAAATTTAGAGACATTGTCCTCAAACTACTGAGTTATTTTGTAGCAAAACATATCTAAGCTTTCTGTCCTCTGATATATTGTTGTTTCCACTTCAGTATTAATTCTATCTATCTCCATTTTCTCCTGTATTCACTTCCCTATCACAGCAATGTATGGCACTGTTTCTCTTGCAAAATTATATTTCCATAGAAGGAGGAACTTTGAAAAGAAAACACAATGAGTAACCGCTGATACCACTTATGTTATCTTTTGTAATATGATATTAAAACTGACTTTGTGGTAATGTACATCTTCATATGACTTCCTTATCTACTTGATTAGCAATCAACTGTAACTTCTCTGTTATTTTACATTTTCTGCAAAAGAAAATTTTAAAACTCCCATGATTTTCCTTCTTTGCCACTGATTTTGTGGTTTTGGAAACTCATCATCTTCCTAAACAATAAGATATTTAACTCTGTCTCTTTTGGGTCCTTCAATCAAATAAAATATTCTTTTATTCTTTTGATTATGAAATAAGATATTTTTGATAGAGAAACAATATGAAGTACATTCTTCACCCAATGGTTGTTTGTCATGACACATACTTCTTTACACTTTTGAGACTCAGTTTCCTCATCTGTAAAGCAGAAATAATTATGCTTTCCTTTTTCCCTATCAACCGTCTATATTTGCTGTTGAGGTACATAAAGGATACACTATAGTGTATAGTGAGTTTATAAGTGCTATATAAACTCAATGCCTCATTATGATTAATCACTGAAGAACTGTTAATTTCTTTCCATTGTTTTAAAGTTATGAATCGTGGTTGAGGTCCTGATGAACCATTGAAAAACAGTGGAACACTTTAGTGTTTGCACAGAGTAAAATCTCCATGCCTAGGAAATTTTGATAAAGAAAGCCCTTTAGCTATTATTTTTTTCTAGCATTTAAAAAAATCTGTGCTCCTTAGAGCTCTCACAAGTTACTATAGGAGGTAAGGAGAAGTCCAATAGGACAGAGTTCCAGGTACCCCTGCTTCACTTTCAATCAATGTAGCTCACTTTAATCAACTTCCCCCGCTTGAGGAATTCTCCTGAGATATTGTTGTAAGAAAGAGCTTCTAGATATTCTGACACCACGCCCCCTCCCCGCCCCTCACACACAAACACACATACAAAGATTGAAAATTCTGGATGGAGTCTTTTTCATTTAAAAGATGAAAAAACTGAGGCCCCAAAGAGATAAGTAATTTTCCAAAGTTATCCAACTCCACTTCCATTGGCAAAGTGAGGATTAAAATCTAGGTTCTGATTCCCCTACCTTCACCATCTCATCATGCAGCATCTTCCTGTGACTGGGAAATTTTAAGATTCAACAGTGCCACTTCTGGTTTTGTTTTATTTTGTTTAGGAAGACATGGTATTATATATGAACTTAATTATAGGATTGAACTTTTGGGACTAGCAATCCCAAAATTTTAGCCTCAAATGATTCTCCTCTCACTGTTACTTGCTTTCACCAAAATGTATGTTGGTAATTATGCAGATCAGAGCATCAGTCTAGAAGTTTCTATGTAGAAAACGTTCCTCCCAATTAAAACTCAGCTAAGTTATTCTTTTGTGGATCATCAGCAATTTCTTTCTTCTCTTTTGCACAAAAGATAAAATTATATAGAATTTAATTTTTCACATTAAATCTTTCTTTTAACTTCCCCAGTCTCTCACTAGTAAGATGACCATAAGATTCATTGCCCAAATAAGGATGGTTTTAAGAATTTTAAAAGACACTTTTCATAATTACTCTGAAAATACTGATATAAATTGGAGCTTTTCTAGGAAAACTGGTATGATCACCTTATTCATTAACTATCCTACAGATATATTTGAAATCAGTTAGGGTAAAATATCTATTAATTGAATGTGACTTTCATTCATAAGTATTTAATAATTGGTACTAAGTAATTTTTCCCCAGAAGAAAACCCAAAAATAATAGCAATACTAATTTCAGAACTAAAACATAAGAAGAATAAGTGAATTCCTCTTTCCTCTGTCTACACACACACACACACACACACACACATTCATTTTATTTCTGAAAATTATTCCTCCCCATTTTGTATAGAAACTCTAAAAGCAATTTGTTCATTCTGAGAAGCAGGACTACTTTCTCTTTAAACAAAATTCTATTAAAGAATGCCCTTGATACAAATTAAATAAGTTTAAACAACGACTAAGATACACCTGATAATTCCCCATAATTCCTCTTCAAAAGCATAACAAAACAAAGCCAAAAACTTTAGGAGACAACAACAAATGATGTTATTGACATAAAATCAAAATATGTGAGTTAATGCTTTGGCTAAAAAGTTCTCCATAGAATTATCAACTATTTTGCTGATACTCATTTCACTTAAAGTACTTCATAAGTTTTAACAACTAAACAAACAAAAAGATATTCATGTAACTTAGTCTATCAGAATACATATGCAGTGTCACTCTTGGTGACTTGATGACTTTTTTTATAGTTCAACTGTTTTTTAAAATTTATTTTTTGTGTAGTTTTTTTTCTTTTTCTTTAATTATACTTTAAATTCTAGGGTACATGTTATCACTCATAGGTGGGAATTGAACAATGAGAACACTTGGACACAGGAAGGGGACCATCACACACTGCAGCTTGATGACTGTTTTGATACAAAACATATGAGACAGTAACATTTATGTGCACAAAGAGATAAGAAAAAACACTTGAAATATTGCAGAAACATTGCCTGTCATAGCTATTCTCTACAATTAAACTTTTCAATGCAAACTGCATGACAGTAAGAAAATTACTCGGTTTACTATTGCATTACCTAGTTATGGCATGATGCCTATCACATAGTAGGCACTTAGTAATCATTTGATGAACCGTTGAACACATAAAAACATGAATGAATGATCATAATTAACTAACACATATTTACGCTGTCTGAGGGTACCAGAATTGCAATCAGTTCTAGAGTAGAGTTGATTTCACCTAAGGGAAGACCACGTGTTGAGTCTTTCAAAGTCATGGCCTTGCAGTTTATTGGACATATTTCCAAATGTAGACAGTTACTTAATAGCAAGTTTCAGTCTAGGGAACTCAGGTGAATTTTTTGTATGAAGAGTAGATTAGACCTGGATGTTTTTTTATCACAGACTACTTTAAAAAATGTTTTCTCTGCAAACAGGGACAATTTGACTTCCTCTTTTCCTAATTGAATACCCTTTATTTCCTTCTCCTGCCTGATTGCCCTGGCCAGAACTTCCCACACTATGTTGAATAGGAGTGGTGAGAGAGGGCATCCCTGTCTTGTGCCAGTTTTCAAAGGGAATGCTTCCAGTTTTTGCCCATTCAGTATGATATTGGCTGTGGGTTTGTCATAGATAGCTCTTATTATTTTGAGATACATCCCATCAATACCTAATTTATTGAGAGTTTTTAGCATGAAGAGTTGTTGAATTTTGTCAAAGGCCTTTTCTGCATCTATTGAGCTAATCATATGGTTTTTGTCTTTGGTTCTGTTTATATGCTGGATTACGTTTATTGATTTGCGTGTGTTGAACCAGCCTTGCATCCCAGGGATGAAGCCCACTTGATCATGGTGGATAAGCTTTTTGATATGCTGCTGGATTCGGTTTGCCAGTATTTTACTGAGGATTTTTGCATCGATTTTCATCAGGGATATTGGTCTAAAATTCTCTTTTTTTGTTGTGTCTCTGCCAGGCTTTGGTATCAGGATGATGCTGGCCTCATAAAACGAGTTAGGGAGGATTCCCTCTTTTTCTATTGATTGGAATAGTTTCATTGGCCATCAGAGAAATGCAAATCAAAACCACAATGAGATACCATCTCACATCAGTTAGAATGGCAATCATTAAAAAGTCAGGAAACAACAGGTGCTGGAGAGGATGTGGAGAAATAGGAACACTTTTACACTGTTGGTGGGACTGTAAACTAGTTCAACCATTGTGGAAGTCAGTGTGGCGATTCCTCAAGAATCTAGAACTAGAAATACCATTTGACCCAGCCATCCCATTACTGGGTATATATCCAAAGGATTATAAATCATGCTGCTGTAAAGACAGATGCACACGTATGTTTATTGAGGCACTATTCACAATAGCAAAGACTTGGAACCAAGCCAAATGTCCAACAATGATAGACTGGATAAAGAAAATATGGCACATATACACCATGGAATACTATGCAGCCATAAAAAATGATGAGTTCATGTCCTTTGTAGGGACATGGATGAAGCTGGAAACCATCATTCTCAGTAAACTATCGCAAGAACAAAAAACCAAACACCGCATGTTCTCACTCATAGGTGGGAACTGAACAATGAGAACACATGGACACAGGAAGGGGAACATCACACACCTGGGCCTGTTGTGGGGTGGGGGGAGGGGGGAGGGATAGCATTAGGTGATATATCTAATGTTAAATGACGAGTTAATGAGTGCAGCACAACAACATGGCACATGTATACATATGTAACTAACCTGCATGTTGTGCACATGTACCCTAAAGATTAAAGTATAATAAAAAAATTGGAACAAATATGTATAAAACCTAATAAATAGTTTTGTTCAATCTTAAAAAAAAAAGAATTACCTTTTTAAACTGAACTTTAGGAGTAGACAATAAACTGACTATGACCCATTTTTAAATGTAAAATATCCCTTTTCAACTTTTGTTGAATTTTCTTATTTGAATTATCCAGTTACCTTTAGAAGAATCATCTAGGTTTCCTTAAATAATAAAACCATGGAGATAATAAGACATGCATAATATGTAGTGAAGGAGTTAATGTATAGCCAAGATTACTGCTAGAAATAAAATGTCTGTGTACTTATGTGTTCCCAGTATGCACATCTGGGAAAAACAATTGGTTAATTCAAAATCAAAAAATTGTGTCTATATATGCTTTGAAGCATAATCATTGTTAATTTAATAATGACCTGGTTTTGATTGTGTGAGGGATTAAACTGTGTCTTATTCACAGCTGTATGCTTAGTAACTAACACAATAAATATTTATCAAATAAATGAGGAAAATGCTGCCTGAAGCAACCCCAAACCACTTCTCCCTCTCCCCAAGACTGTTATTTCTGCAAGGAAGTGTAACATGGATAAAATGCAAGTGTAACTACAAAAATTAAAATGCTTAATGATTTTGAGTATAAGTGATTCTAAAGACAGCAAGATATCATTTTAAAAAGTGAAGTTTGCTTATCTATAGATGTACAAACAAGGCCTTAATTTTTTAGCTATTACTAGATTCATTATAATTTTTTACTACTTTGCTTAGTCTTTTTCCCTGTCTATATATAATTGTATATAAGCCTGTGTATCACTTCGAAACCCACAAGTCCTCAAGAAAATAATTACAGCTTAATCCTTTTGATGCCAGCATTTAAACAGAGCATTGGTATTTTTATTTTTTTAAAATATGAATTTGATAGTAACTCTTTATATATCAATTTATAAGTATAAACACCCACTTTTAGAATATATAGAAATAAAAGCACTGTATATTATTATTTCAGTTTCTTAATATTATCTGATGTTTTCAACTCTTACTTCTTACTATGCAAATATATTGGACTTTTTCTTTATGTTGAAGAATATTTTTGAATATGATGGGAAATATGAAAACACAAGATGTTGCATTACAGAAATATTCTATTTAAAGCATCTTTGTGGATTGTAAACATCATACTCCTTGTATGTTTTTGTGTTAAAAATTCTGTTCATAGTGACTGTACAAGGCTATTTTAACAACCACTTTTTCTTTTCTTTACCGTAAGTCTTTGAGATGCCTCATATCTACTATCAAATGATATTTGAAAAGGGATATGTCTATCTGACACCAAGTAGTTTGATCATTTTAATTAATTTTCTGGGTGATTCAATTACAAAGTGTTCATTTAAGAAAAAAAAAATACATATCACATGAGCTTGTCCAGTGCCTAATCTCTAACCAGGAAGTAGAACGGAGGGAAATGATAGGAAAGCTTATAAGGAACTCAAGTCAACAAAATTGTGATTGTTGGATTAAATAATCATTTTAAATGACTGGAATGTAATTGATTTGCCTTGTTAGACATAGTTAAAAATAAATTCTAAGTATTGCATGCTCAGATATACACTGATCTAATGTACATTCATGGCTTGCGTGGCATTGTTCAATAGAGAAAACTTCCTCAAATATTTTTCACAATAGGGTTAGTGAGAAATAAACTTCCAAATTATGTAGCATGTAAGTTCTTTATATAACAGAGGAAATTAAGAATGTTTCTGTATTTCTAAAGGCCCAAAAAGGAGAAGATGAGGGGGATGGATGGAAAGAAGTGTTTTGAATAGTGGAGGTAAGGGAGGCAGAAGCTTCCATCCAAGAAAGGAAGTTTTAACCTCTTCTTAGATTAAGGAGAAGACAGAGACAGGGTGGCTGGTGGCACGTTCCTGCATCCCAGATGTGGACTATCAGGCCAATAGGAAAGATTATGTAAGGGTCATCTCAGAACCAGCTTAGATCAGAAGTTTTGTTTGTTCTGTTTTTTTTTTCCAGCTTAATTGAAGTATAATTGACAAATGAAAATTATATACTCCATGTACTGCATAAAGATGTTTTGGTCAATGATAGACTGTACATATAATGGTGGTCTCATAAGATTTTCATATCGTATTTTTATCATACCGTTTCTATGTTAGATATGCTTAGATGCACAAATACTTACCATTGTGTTACAATTGCCTGTAACCTTCAGTAAAGTGGCATGTCGTACAGGTTTATAGCCTAGGAACAATAGGCTATACCATATAGTATAGGTGTGTAGTAGACTATACCATCTAGGTTTGTGAAAGTACACATGATGATGTTTGTGTAAAGACAAAATCAACTAAAGACAAATGTCTCAGAACGCATGTCTGTAGCTGAGCAATGCGTGATTGTATATTTAAAGTACTCAAAGTGATGTTTTGATATATGTATACATTGTAAAAGGATTACCATGATCAAGTTGATTAACATACCCATCACCTCATATAGTTACCTTTTATGTGTATGTGTGTGGTAAGAATACTTAAGATCTACTCTCTTAGCAAATTTCAAGTATATAATACATTATTGTATACATGATGACCGTACTCACTATGCTGCATATTAAGTCTCAAAAATTATCACATATTTAGAAGTTTCTATCCTTTGACCAATATCTTTTCATTTTTCCCACTTCCCCAACTCCTTGTAACCACCCTTCTACCCCGTTTCTATGAGTTGCACTTTAATTTCACATATAAGTGAGTTCATATGGTATTTGTCTTTCTGTGCCTGTTTTGTTTCATGTAGCATAATGTCCACCAGGTTCATCTATGTTGTTGCAAAGCTGGAAGAACAGCAGTTTTCAAGAGCCAGAGGGCAGGTACTGCCAATTGACCACAGCAATTTTTAAAATGATAGCCTCCATCAATTAAGATTTCAGTCACCTCCATATTTAAATCCTGGTAAGGAGATAACCCAAATTTACTCAAAGTGAAATTCCTATATTTCATTGGTGAGAACTCTGAGGTATTAAATCTACTTTAAAAAGAAAAAAAAAACTATGATATCTCCTGCTTCTTCTGATTGTGGACTGAAATTCATACCTCCTACATATATTTACATACATATCTACATCTGTACTTTTCTGGAAATATGGTTAAAAGGTAGATATACAGAGATATTTAGCCTTGGGTAATAAAAATATAGGTCACTATTAATAATAAAGATTTCTCAGAATATAAATGTAAAAAATACTTCTGTTCCTAAAGTTGTTTTTTTGTCCTACTGTGAGTGCAGGTCATAGCTATTTCACTTTAGACAGACCAGAACTATTTATACTATTTCTTTAGAATTTATTTTCATACAGTGTATTATTTATCTCCAACTCAACTATCCCAAGGCAGTTTTATTGCTCCAGGGGAGCCATTAGTCTACCAAGGCTACCAAAAAAGTAGAATTCAAATATCATACAAAATCTGCAAAAATATAATTCCATTAATTGATATATGCAACATATCATATGTCAAACATAATGTAAACATATTTTTAAATTCTAATTTGGAGAAACACTTAAAGGCAGGAACCCTGTTTTGTTTAGGATTACATGCTCAACAGAGTATCTTTCATGAGTGAATTAATTCAAAATTATTCTATGTTGAAAAAGAATAAATTACTTTCTACATTTCCAGAATGTTAAAAATGCAGGGACTCATTTTATAAAAACCAACACTAGCATTACTGTAGATCTTTGCAACCCTTACTTTTTCACATGTGCATTGTTTGACAACCTGAGGCTTCTTTATACACCCAACATTGGGACTTCCACAGGGCAACTCCCAAACGAACATTTAACTGTCCCATGCAGGTGTTGTTTTCTCTGGCCAACAAAACAGTTTGATCCATGTCACCAACTATGGCAATGGTGTCTGTGTAATTAAGCGTTTATGTTTTGCCTTTAAATTTAAAAAAATAAAGGAAAAACAAAGGTAGAGGCTAGAAATAAAATAGTAGTTTCCCTTATCTTAATACAGTAGAGACTAAGGTGAAAGTCATTAGGCTTGCTGAAAGAGGTGATTCTTTAGCCTTGATTGAATTCTCATTGAAGTTATGATGGTTGACAGTATTTGATTTTGGAATTAAAATAACAAATGAAAGCACATGGATGAAAATTGTTTCTAAATTTAAGTAAACATTCTATGTTTTAATTCTGAGCACTAAAAATTCTCTAATAACATGCACGTCTGCCACCTACTTGACTTTACTACATGCTTTTAAGTCATTGAGAAAGTCGAAGCTGCCAGTTTCTCAAATTATCTACCTTAATCTAGTACACGCAGTGTCAACACTGTGGGCGTTGAAGTCAGGAAACACTTGGCTGCAAATTCTGATTCTTCTACTAATGTGTTATGTTGGCCATCCTCAAGAGTGTCTATGTATAAAGTTTGCAAGGAGTTGTGGGGATTCAAGGAATGTTTTTAACTGCCTTGCATCCTACTTAAATGTGAGTCAAGACAAGTATTGTCTTTGCACTAAAGGCTTACCTGTGTTTCAGTGTGAATAGAATCTCTTCCTTCTTTCTTTCTACCTATCTAAATGTCACTCATTTTGAAGATATTCAGGATCATCCATCTTCCTTTTGAAATACATCTCAGACTAAACATACACAGGCACATAAATCTTCTGTATTTGTGTGCATGTGTGTGTGTGTGTGTATATGTTTATATATTGTATCTATTTTAAATGTTCTCCTTGCCACTTCTACAATATTGATTTTCTGTACATTCATTCACAGAATCAAAATAAAATATTTTACTTAACTGTTATCTTTGAAGGTTATATGTTTCTATAGCTTATCTTACCAAAAAAACCTATTAGTTCTTTGAAGGTCATGCATGTCTTAGCCAATGACTTGTCTTAGGCACATTGGCTGACGAAGCCTAGCATTAAACCTTGAAGTCAGAGACCAAAGTCAGCTCTTCAAGATGCAAGGACTTTCTGAGGGAGGCAGAGGAAAGGTGTTCTCTGTAGACATTTTTATTCACCAAATTATGGTGATTTGGCCAGAGGTGCATGTAGATAATTCCTTGAGTTTATTATTGAGGAGTCCTTGGAGTATGCTATCATTTTCAGTACAGTTTGTCCCCAAATGTAGATACCAACTTGAAAAGAAGGGTTGACTAACTCAGTGAGAAAAGTAACAGTTAAAGTAATTTTCAAAAATCCTGAATTTTCTGGCTTATTTATCCACCCAGTCCATGTTGAGAGGAGACACAGCTAGGATTCCATTTCACCTGCCCAAAGCAGGGGACCTGGACAAGGAGGCAGGGACATGAGTTTAGATCTGATTATGAGATGACTCAGCCCCAACCTCATCCTTGGCTTTTGTGGCAGTGCTTGAGTGACTCATTTTTCTGGCACTGTCTTTGTTAACTCCTGGGATCAAAAGTGTCCTGTTTACATAGCCTCACATATGGCTACTCACTCTGCTTTTTGTTTTAAAAACACTGTCGGCTTCCATCCTCCAACTGTTTGGTGCTGTTCACTGATGAGGAAAATGACTTGGTTATGCTCCCCCTCCCACTCAATTACTTACTCCTCTTCTTGCCAAACATCTGACCTTTCTGCTCACCTTTTCCCCTATTTGGTCAAGGTAAAGGTATATGTATATTTTATTTTCAAAGAATGTGTTAGAGGCCTTGATTGTTTACATTGGTCCCTGTAGCATGTTCTTAATATGTAATTATTTCCTAAGATATAGGAGTGGATATTAACGAATTCCCAATTCTTGCAGTCTGAAGGGTGTCATTATTTTTTAAAGAAATGCTTCCTATTTTTCAATTCAGATGCCATACAAACTTCAGAACTCTATCTACTAAAGTAATATTCACTCTGGGAATGAGTAACAAGCTGGCAGCAAGGGGGTCTCTAAGGATGGCACCATTAAACAATCTAGTCAAGGAAATAATTAAGGTCCCGCCCCCAGCCCTCCCCTCACAACCTGCTCTCCCCAAAGCATTCTGAATTTGTAGTTCCTTGCCCCCACACACACCCTAATGGAATAAAAATGACAAGCAGGAAAGTGCTCCAAGGGCCACCCACCTAGAGCAAACTACCTCTGATCACTGTAACTCACACTCATCCAACATTGGTCTTTGGGGACTCTCTCCCTATTGCAAAGTCATTATTCAAGCCCCCTGTCGCAATGCTTCCAAGGTAAAGAATAGCTTTCTCCCTGACGCTTTGGACAAGCTGTCCTGATTCAGCAGGAGAAATCTGAAAATCGTGATGTTTGGGCACTTCCTAATCCATTATTCAAATCCATAGACACTCCTAGCATTTAGAGAGGAGCCTCCTCCCTGCACCCTCTGGAGAGAATCACTCATTCAAGTGACTGATGTAAAAATCAATCCCTTCACTCTTTTTAAAATATGTCATTTATTCCCCTTTCTGGCTTCTTTTGTATTCTGATGGCTGCCAACTGCAATTGGTTAACGGTACAGCTTAAATAGCACCAGGTGTTTGTGGCTATTGGATACCCTGATGTTCTAAAATCCACACCATCACCCCCCTCACTGTTACCACCACCAATAGCCCTTTAATTAAACTGCAAACTGTTATACTCTATCAGAATAAGAGAGTGCAAGTGTTAATGACAGCCTGGTTGCAGCATTAAAATCTGAGGAATAAAGCTGCAAATGTGTGATCACACAGCAACTCTAAACAACCCCTGTGTTGTAAAAGGAACATAGATTATTTATAAAAATTAGGCTTCTGCTTAATTAATCTTCCCTATAAATATGGCTCATGGAGGATAGCAATGGTCAAGTACCGTGTCATTCTAAGAATATTTACACACAGGTAGCATCACACTCATACATACAAGCAGGCAGATGCATGCACACGCGCACACACACACATACACACACACACACACATACATACAGAGCTTTGACAATTGCTAGGATGCTGTTTAGCATACTTTCAAAGAGTTAAAAAATAAAAAGAGTAGAGTGGAGAAAATACAGCTATACTCTTACCTAACCATGGAAAATACCACCTGCTAATTAATGTGAAACCAGGGTGGGTTTCTTCAGTGTGAATCTAGAGTGAGTCATTTCTTTGTCTCTCTCCAGTCCAGCTCCACCAATGGAGAAACCTGTGAGAAGTTGCTTTAGAGCACACACAGAAAATGTCTTCCTGCTTAAGGACCTCAGGTTTTGTCTCGAACTTGTTTCTCTTCACACCAGCCTCAGTCCCTTTTCCCTGATCACTCTTTAACTGGAAAAGTTTATGCATTTCTAAAGAAATGATGGAGGACCACATGATACCACCTTTTCAGTTCTCTCATACTTTTTACCTGATTAATTCATTTATATTTTTATGAGAGTGATCAGTTCTTGCTGGAGGAAGAGTGCTGCCTTCTCAGCTAATGACGGTATTTTCTTCTTATCCTTTACTGCTACCAACTTGTGTTAAAATAATTAAATGTCTTGCTTTTGCTTCACTGACCAGCATTTCTCCTAGCTGACCAGGAAGAGTAGAAGCCCTCCTTAATTCTGGGAAATTCCCAAAGGGAAAGAAAAGCTTATATGTAATATTTATTTCCTGAGTACAAAGAATTCATCGGGTTGTTCTTCATTTCACACACAGGCTTTACTGAAATGAAACAATTGTATTTTCTAGAGAGGAAAATGTAGATGATAATAATGGAATGCTTTAATTACACTCATTCCATAAAATAGTGCCCTTTGTGGTGATCTAGAAACTCCTGAAATGTGAATGTACAGGTTGCCTGGTTAAACTAAGATGGGTATTGTGAGAATGTGTGAAGCGAGGCTGCATAGGTGTAAAAACGGACACAAGGACTGTCTTGTGTTTTCTAACCCGCTATGCACCATAGTCAGGTTTCTGTTGCAGTTTGCCAATATCAGCTGAATGTCAATGTCAGCTTGCTTAGTTAAATAGTTCTTGCTTATAGGGATCTGTGAATGTATCATTATTTTTATGACTAATTTTTGAAAATCAGACAATTGAATTTATTATTTTTCCTTTACTTTTTAAAGTGTTCTATCCACTTGACTATAAGGTCCAACCTCAACGTCCTATAGAATTTTATCATTTTCTATTTTAATATCTTACCGCACATTTTCCTTATCTGATTGTAAACCTAATTCTTCTTTAATAAAGGTAATTTATGTTGACCAAAATAATGAACAAACACAATCACATACTCTTCTCTGATTTTGTTGTACTACCTTACTGGCTAATAAAATAATAGGCATGGGCACTGTAAAATCACATAGTTAAGTTCCTGTATATTTTTGTTGTTACTTCCTTCCTAGAAATTTTGCAAGAGCTGCCTCCCTTTCATTTCTCCTGTATTCTAGGCTTATTTGGTTGTTTCTGGACTTATTTCTTACAAGTCATATTTTCCATGTGGAAGTTTCTTTTATTTAAATAAAAGGAAACCAGAATAGAAAAGATAAGGGCTTAGGGAATTTGGTTGCAAATAGAAGTTGAAAAAAATCTAAAGAATCATTTTAGAAATGGTTAGGTAGCTAAATTTGGCAATAGTGCAGAAAACAGGGATTCTCATTTCTTGTTAATGGAAATAAATCTGTTACAGTGTTTCTGAAGACAAACGTGACAACCCATTATTAGTGTATCGAACTTGCATACCTCTTGATGTAGCAATTTATCCTGTACAAATCAATCCTAAAGGGGGAAGGAAGGCTTTTTACAATCATATGGCTATAAGGATCTTATTGTAGTTTGCTTCTTGTAATAATAAAACGGTGAAAGTAAATTTAATGCCCAGTCATAGAAAATGTATTAAATTATAGCAGTCTCATATTATGCAATATTATGCAGCCTTGAAAAATATTTTTAAAATATTTTTCCGTGAAAAATATGTGATGTCATGGAAAGATAAACATAGTATATCTTATTGAAGAAAAACAGTTTACAATGTAATATTATTTTTCAATCCAGTTTTGTAAATAAAAAAGATTACATTTGCATAAATGAAAGGACAGAATGATATAAGCAAAAATAAAATGTTAGTAACAGGTATTTTTCAATACACATATGAACACAGATTTATTGTTATTCATATCTATATTTTAAAATTTTAAATAAAAAGTCATATTACAATTATAATAAGAAAATTAAATTTTTAAGTGAGAAAAAAGAACTGATTGAGTAGCAGAAAGGTTGTAAGTTTAGGTTTTTAAGATATAAATTGTTAGTACGACTTATTTGTCCCTTTTTATCATAAGTATACATATACTATTTCAATTGCAGTAATTATACACTAAGCCATCTAGCTTCAGAGTACACTAACATACATTTAAAACTGTAATGTTAAAAAAAATAAAGGAGAAAATGGAGATACAGCATCACTTATTAGCATTTGACCCTATTTAATTAAAACTTGAAGGTACGCCACAAATATCCCATATACTTATGTATGTATAATTTTTAATTGGAAATACATTTCTGAATTCCCCATCCTCTGTTTGAAGCAATTGTCCAGGTTTCTAATTGCCTAGATCCATTTTCTTTCTTTCTACTCATCTAAGTCTGGGTACAATTTTTAGACATGGCTCCTCCTTTGCATCTGAGTGGCTTATTGGTTGGCATCCTAAGCAATGAGAAAAGCATAAGCAAGGCATCTGCTATTGGAGAAAATTGAGTGAGGAAACAGAATCATATTTGGTTGTTTGGATTAAGGGTTGATGTGGAGATAGGGTAAAGGATAGATCTGAAGGAAGATCCTAACTCAATTTGTTCCATTACTTTCATAATAAGATCCAAAGTGAGAAGAACCATGGCTTATTAATATCCACATCATGGACCGTCTGAGTTTGGATCTTATCATTAAAGTAACAGGTTTAATCCTCAGAGTAATTAGATCCTATTCATTTTCTAAGAATATCATGTTGGCTACAGCAAGGAGAATCCTTTGATGATTGAACAGAGGAGAACCTGTAAGGCTATTGTCTTAGTTCATTAGGGCTTTTATAGCAAGAATACATAAACTGAGTGGTTAATAAACAACAGATATTTATTCCTCCCATTGTGGAGGCAGGGAAGTCTATGATCAAGGAACTGACGGGGCAATCAATGTCTGATGAGGACCCTGTTTCTGGTTCATAGATGGTGACTTCCAGCTGTGTACTCACATTATGGAAAGGATGGGCCAGTTCTCTAGGGATGCTTTTATAAAGGCACTAATCTCAGTCGTGAGTGTTCTACCCTCATGACCTAATCATCTCCCAAAGGCCACACTTCCTAATATCAGCATGAAAGTTAGAATTTCAACATATGAATTACAGGGGCAAGGCGGGGAATGGGCACAAACATTCAAACACAGAAGCTATTATTTAAATGTAACTTGGAAATAATTGGACCCTTTTAAAGCAATAAAGATTGAGGCAAGGATATAGATATCAGTGAAATTAAGAAGTGTAATGATATGATTTTGCAACCCACCTGATGTGAGATGATAAGGGAGAAATTTAGATAAAATTGCCAGTCATCTGGCTTAGGTAAATAGTGTGGATAAATGGAAGAAAATCTTTCCATAGTCTAACCATTTTATACATATAATTTTTAAATGATTTAGTATTACATACCCTCTTGATTTTTGCCTCTAACTTTTGCTAACACCCAAAACTTTGTATATTTCAATATCTACTTTATTTATAAAGAAAGCAAATAAAATAGACTAACCAATTGTACAATATTTGTGTTCCATAAAATATCTAAGTTATGGGTGCTTTGTAAAAAACACTTGACTTACCCCTCTTTGACTCTTCATTCACCTCCCTGGGGCAGCTACTCCAAGCTTTCTCTGTTTCCCTCAAATGCTAAATGAGAATTTCCCGAATGTTTTTTTTTTTTCTCATTAGATTTTGTTTTAATGGTTCTTAAAACTCTGAGACAGATTTTTGGTTAAGTTGTTTCCATTAAAAAGTACCAATTTTTAAAATGAATAACTTAAAATGACCACATACCAGAAAAAACAAAATGGTCCACAAAACATTCTTTCCTTCTGAAGGTTTAACAATGCATTGTTATAATTAATTTGTCTGTTACTATTAAATTTAAATGACCAATTGAAATGAACAGTTCTGAGAATGTTTTCTACCAATGACTAAGACTGGGGTGGCAGGTATTAGGGATAACATTTGTTTAGCTTTCTGAGCTTTCTGAGCAGACTTGCAGACCTTGCCAGCTCCTTGGCAATACCTTGCCTTCTTGTCCACTGCTTTGATGACACCTTTGATGACCTTGCTTTGTCCACTGCTTTGATGACACCCATAGCAACTGTCTATCTCATATCACAAACAGCAAAACAACCCAGAGGAGGCCAGTCAGAGAAGTTCTCAACACACATGGGCTTGCCAGTAACCATATCAAGG
Source organism: Gorilla gorilla gorilla (assembly GCF_029281585.2). NCBI lineage: Eukaryota > Metazoa > Chordata > Mammalia > Primates > Hominidae > Gorilla > Gorilla gorilla. Next base: position 35,647,739 of record NC_073233.2, on the reverse strand, counting down.
ACGGCAGCATCATCAGCATTTAATAATTTAGGATCATCTTCCAGCTTCTTACCAGAATTGCAATCAATCTTTTCCTTCAGCTCAGCAACCTTGCAAGCAATTTGAGTTGTGTGACAATCCAGTACAGATTCACAGTGAGCACTGATTTGGCCTGGTTGGTTCAGGATAATCACCTGAGCAGTGAGGCCAGCTGTTTCCACTGGTGGGTCATTTTTGCCATCACCAGCAACATTGCCACAATGAACATCTTTGACAGGCATATTTTTGACATTAAAGCCCACATTATCCCCAGGAAGATCTTCACTCGGAGCTTCATGGTGCATTTCAATAGACTTTACTTCAGTTTTAACATTGACTGAAGCAAAAGTGACCACTATGCTGGGTTTGAGAACACCAGTCTCCATTCAGCCCACAGGGACAATACCGATATTGCCAATTTTAGAGACATCTTGGAGAGGCAGCAAAGGGGCTTGCAGTTGGATGAGGTGGTATGATGCAGTATGTTCACGCTCTGCTTTCAGTTTATCCAATACCCAGGCATACTTGAAGGAGCACTTTTCATCTCAGCAGTCTCTTTTTCAGCTTTTTCAATGTTTCTTTTGTCAGTGCCACCACATATGTATATCAGATGGCCAGCAGTGGTGGACTGGCCCAGATCTGTGTGTCCAATGATGACGATGTTGATATGACTCTATTCTTTTCCAATTTGGCTTTTAGGAGTCATCTTCAGGACACCTGTGTTCTGGCGGCAAACCCACTGCAGAAAGTCCAAATTGTTTCTATATAACACAAGTTTCAGAGGATGCTTTGTAACAAGAGTTCCATGGAAAAACAAGTTTGACAAATACTGTATACATGATGAAATATGGTGACATGCATGGCAACTTTTAGAGAAATTCTTCTGTTACAGATATTGGCTTATCTCAGTGTTTTCCGAACTTACTTAATTTCAGTTCTTGTATATGTATGTACATGTGTATATATGCATATGTGTATAAATATGCATGTGTATATTTAAGTGTGTCTATTGGTTAGGGTTCTCAAGATACAGAATCCATAGTACACATATACATATACATACACACATACACTCACACACATATATCCTACTGATAATGATAGGTAGATAAATGGACTGATACATAGGTAAAGAGAGATAGAGATACAGACAGAGACAGAGGTAATGATTTTAAGAAATCGGCTCACTTGAGTACGGGGCTGGCAATTCTAAAATCTGAAGACAGGCTAGCAGACAGGAAAATCAAGCAGGGGTTTTAATGTCACATTTTTGAGGCAGAATTCCTTCTCTGGAAAGCTTCAGTTTTTTCTCTTTAGGTCTTCAATTCATTGAATGAGGCCTACCCACATTATTGAAGGTAATCTTGAAAGACAACTGATTATAGATGTTACATCCAAAAAACACCTTCATAGTAACACCTAGACAAATATTTAACCATCACTGTGTATGTGAATGTAAATAAAACCTACATCTACCTTGTGGGAACCATTATTCTGAAAAGCATATTTTGTAAAATACAACTCAAATCCAGCTGCCCGTTGACAGTGAAAGTCAGCTTCACCTGTTCAGATCAAAAACTTGCAATAGAAAGTTTTTATTATTAATATTGTCAATCTCAAAACATTTCTCTATCTTCATATTCTCATTTTTGTTTTCTTTATATCTCTTAGGACTTACTTTTGCATTCTTTTCTATATCCTTAGAAATTTATAAAGGGAGTGACTAGTCCTACTTTTTAAAATGCTCTGATGTAAAATTTTATAAATGTTCAGCCTGAAATCTTTAACAAGTAGGTTACTTTGTAGAAAAAGTTTCTTATTTTTTAACTAGGTTAAAATGCATGAGACCTACCTGATGGTGATAGGTATTTTCTATCATGTTCTATCAGAGAGCAGGATCTAGAGAGAATGGGCCACGCTATATGCAATGGTTCAGTTATTCATTCCTAATAACAAACCACTCAAAAATTTAGCAGCATAATATGACACCATTTTATTATACTCTGTGGTCCAGAATTCAGATTAAGCACACCAGGGATAGTTTGACTTTGCTCCATAACATCTGGGACATGAATTGCAAAGTCTAAGAGATAGGGTGACTGACGTGCTATGAGTTCAAACATCTGAAGTGGGAGGATACATATCTAAGTTGGCTTCTTCACTCACATGTATGCCCCCTGTCCTGGGGTTACCCAAAGCTTTCCTCAGCTAAATAATCTATTGACCAGAGTCACTACTCCTGAACTATTTATGTGGCTTAGGCTTCTTACATAATGGAGCCTGACTTCTTAGATGGAACATCTCCAGAGGGAATGTCTAGAAATTAGCTTTCCAAGAGACCAAGGCAGGAGTTACATGGCCTATGATTTAGTCTCAGAAGTCATATGACATCACTTCTGACAAATCAGTCAAAACAGCCACAAGCCCTCCTGGATTCCCAGGGAGGGAACACAAACCTTGATCTTGAAGACAAGGCAGTCAAAGAATTGAAATCTGTAATTTAAAGCTTCCACATATACTCTTCAATGGCATTAAGTTTGAGGTAAGAGTAAAGGTTAACTAAGGTGGAAATTTCAGGAAAAATAGGTTATTGTGAGATCATGAAACGTGTAAAGATCCTGGATACTTTTAGAAAAAAGGACTAGAGAGATCTCTCAAAATAATATCTAATCTGTTCTTGTGAATGTCTTGGCTATTGAATTTTCATATGCTATAAATGGTAAAATACAGTATTTCCAGCCCATCCAAAAGCCCTGAACAAGTTCACCAAATAGTACTAAAACATGCTTTAACACTAGGAGTTCAGCATCAAATACTGCATTTAAAATGCCAATTATCAAATTATTTAACACTTAATGAACTCAGATATCTGTACAGTGGGTTCCAATGTTGTAGAGTACCAGATCTGAATTAGGTTTTCTGTCTTCCCTAATGGCAAAGCTGTTTAAGAAATGTTTATATAAACAAGCAATAAGATAATATTAAAGATGCTAAAATTAAGTAAATTGAAACTGGTTTGTAGTGTCCCCAGACCTGGCAGAAGAAATACCAGAGACCCATGAAGAATAGCATTCTTGGAGGAAAAGATGAGGATAACAATGATACAAACATGCTAAACACAAAGAAATAAATGATATCAACTGGAAAAGCACAACTAAATTATGACTGCAGACAACTCAATATCCTTTTGCCTGAACTTGAGGGCAACTGAAATATTTTTCTACTGTGACCATGTGAATCCATTAGAGCTGATTTTCATTTTAGATAGTAAATATTCAATAAAAACATTTGCAAATCTTTAGAATTATTTTAAAATATACATATTGAGGTATGTCTATATTAAAACCTGGTTTCCCATACCTGGGTCTTATAAGGCAACTTAGCATATATGAGTTTTGGGGCAAGATCGTCTCCTAAGTTTTTCATTTTAAAAATAAGAGTAGCAAGAATTTTCTCATGAGGATCCTCTTAGTGTTTCTACAATGTCTTGGCACATAGCACATGCTCATCAAATATTCCCCACTTAAGCAACTCTCTCTTCTCAGGTTTTAGTTTCCCTACTAATAAAAAGAAAGGGCCAGGTGCAGTGGCTCATGACTGTAATCCCAGCACTTTGCGAGGCCGAGCCGGGCGGATCACGACGTCAGGAGATGAAGACCATCCTGACCAACATGGTGAAACCTGTCTCTGCTAAAAATACAAAAATTAGCTGGGCGTGGTTATGCGTGCCTGTAATCCCAGCTACTCAGGAGGCTGAGGCAGGAGAATCACTTAAACCCAGGAGACGGAGGTTGCAGTGAGCTGAGGTTGCGCCACTGCACTCCAACCTGGTGAGAGAGTGAGACTCCATCTCTAAATAAATAAATAAATAAATAAATAAATAAATAAATAAATAAAAATAAATAAATAAAAAGAAAGAACATGATGTCTAGCACTTGTTCTTCTGGAGTCCAGGGGAATAAAACAAAGAGGTAATTCTTGATGAAGACAGACTAGCGATGCTCAGTGGGGTGATTTTGCTGCCCTAGGAGACATTAGGTAATGTCTAGAGGCATTATTATTTACTTATTTATTTTTTAATTTTCAAGGAAGAGGATGGTGGTGCTACTGACATCTAGTGGGTAGAGGATGGGATGTGGCTAAACAGCCTGCAAAGCACAGAGCAGCCCTTACAACAAATAATTATCCAGCTCCAAATGTCAATAGTGCCGAGGTTGAAAAACCCTTGATTAGAAGGTTCTTGATAGGGAATCTTGATAACATCAAAAGCAAATTTGATTTTACAAATCTGTGATTCATTTCTATTGGCATAGTTTTCTGGTCCAAAAAAGATAAATGAATCTTGATTTGAGTCTCCGTTCTGCTTGTTTTCAGTCTCTTTCAACATCACAGCTTCAATACCTGCCACCCACCAAGAAGGCTGGTGGTGGTATGCAAAGAGGCATTAACTGAGTTCTCTTTATGTACCTATTAGTTTGTGAATGAAATAGATGGAAACCAACAAGGCAGAAAATGGTTGTTAATGTACATGCCAATGTGCTTAATGATCCAGGAAACAAGTTCAACTGGGACTTGTCAAATGAAAATTATTCCACTGGTTGACCTGTCCATAAACACAAAGAGGCTGAGAGACTGCAGAAGCCTGGCCAAATACTAACACTAGCTGAGGAATGACTTCATTAAATAAATGAATGGAAATCCCAAGTAATGAATCTTTGATAAAAATTATCTGCTCATGTGCTGGTGTAAGAAGCAACTATGCAGTTACTCTAAGCAGAACTTATTTGGAGGTACTACCGGCTCTGTATGTGTCTTCCAGCAATTATTTGAGAAAGTACATAGGTTCAAAAAACAGGACCTGGGTTCAAATTTCACCTTTACTACTGACCAACTTCAATTTGTTACTGGGTAAAATGAGCTTAATATTAATGTGTCATGCCAAACAGCGTTATTAACAATATTAAAGGATGTATTAAGTGTAGAATGCTTAGCATTTCTCATGGTTCCGGCCTATAAAAAAGAGTTAAATAAATGATACCACCTCACATATATCAGGTGCTTGATGAAAGTTAATTCTACCCTGCTCTCTCAGAAACTCTCTCCCCTCAGGACCCAAATAATTAATTTAAGATCTTCAGATGTGGCTGGAGCATTCTAAATTATGCTGAAATAAGCGATGCATTAAACTATTACTATTCAATAGTTTTTTTCTTATTTCATCTGTTGAGAAGTGTGTGATTTTTGTTCACCCACTATGTGTTGGAAAGATCCTTATTAAATAACTAAAAGATAAATGTTTTGTAAATTCAATTTTGTGTAGGCTCAGAGACATGATTTTATAGCACTGTACTGGCCTAGTGGAAAAAGCATAGGTTTTTAAATTCCAGAGATGAAATTTCAACTTTAGCTTCACATTTTAATTAAATCTGCAGCTGAAATTCCATAAGTTCTCTGAACATTTCACTCATAAATTGTGGATAACATTTACTTCATAGTGTAATTGTAAATATTACAATAGATAGATAATTAGAGTATTTTCTATAGTGGCAATCATAAAATATTACATGCTTTTTCTCATTGATTGTTTTGGAAAATGAAAGAAGGTTATTAAGTGTAAAACTTCTAAAATAACAAATGATCAAGTAATCAATTGATCAATTCTCTCTTCTTTAGATGTATTTAAAGCATGCTCTTGGCCAAGCACAGTGGCTCATGTCTGTAATCTCAACAGTTTGGGTGACAAATCCAAGAGGATCACTTGAGGCCAGGAGTTCCAGACCAGTCTATGCCACATAACTAGACTTCGTCTCTAAGAAAAAAAAAAAAAAGGAAAAAAAAGAAAAGAAAATTAGTCAGGTGTAGTGGTGTGCACCTGTAGTCCTAGCTACTTGGGAGGCTGAGGCAGGAGGAACACTTGAGCCCAGGAGTTCAAAGCTGCAGTGAGCTATGATTGCACAGCTGCATTGGAGCCTGGGTGACAGAGAGAGACCCTGTCTCTATAAAAAAATTAAATAAAGTAAAATAAAAAAATAAAATGAAGCTCTAGTTACCTCATATTTTGCAAGTTATCTACAAGATCAAAATCAATCACTGGATAAGTTTATACTATGCCAATGTGGACAACCCATAGATTTGGTGAATCCAGAAACAGGCCCCCAAAATTCAGAAGTAAAAACATAATATCTTTGAAAAAGAGCCCATCAATTGACTAAACTTTTCACATTGCAGCCAGATGTTTTCACATCCTAATGACCATGTTCAGTCTTGTTTACAATTATTTTTTTCCTAGTCTTTTATTTAATTAATACACTGGGATGGTTTTATTTTTTTTTTTCCTTTTTGATGACTTCGAAAACAAACATGGGGGTAAGCATAGCAAGAAAGAAGTGATAAAAAGTAAGAGAACCCACATATAAACTACGGGGTATCCCACACGAAGAAAGGCAGAAAAATTCAAAATACCTCCCAAATGTGGAAGTGAGAATATGGGGGAAAGCTTTTAAATGTTTGCATTATATTTTCTGCGCATCTTAAGCCCATTTTATGCAGACACAGCGGAAAAACATGGACTTTGTTTTAGATAATTGTAACCAAACATTGGCCAGGCGGGGTGGCTCACGCTTGTAATCCCAGCACGTTGGGAGGCCGAGGCGGGCGGATCACGAGGTCAGGAGATGGAGACCGTCCTGGCTAACACGGTGAAAACCCGTCTCTACTAAAAATACAAAAAAATTAGCCGGGCTTGGTGGCAGACGCCTGTAGTCCCCCTACTTGGGAGGCTAAGGCAAAAGAATGGCGTGAACCTGGGAGGCGGAGCTTGCAGTGAGCTGAGATCATGCCACTGTACACCACCAGCCTGGGTGACAGAGCGAGACTCTGTCTCGGGAAAAAAAAAAAAAAAAAAAAAAGGTTGAGAGAGCCAGCAAGGAGCCAGCTGTTATATTCTGGCCAGCAAGAGAGGTGTACAGCGGATGATGGAACATTTGCCATGTACTTTTAGGAGAGGTGCACATCAACTATGCCAGAAGAGACCTAAAATGCCCATGTGTAACTGGATCAGATTTGTTTTTTCTCATTCTCCTTTTCCTTTTCTCCCTTCCCCCCTTCTTTGCTAGATTGAGGCTGGGGAGAAGATAGACAATCTGTCCCAGCATCTGTCACTCTGCCTACCCTTTGTTCATTGTTTTCCCGTTCTCCTTTAATCTTGTGACTTGTAAAGCAGTTTTTACAATTTTTTTCTGTCCTAAAAATAACTTACTTTATTAACCCAACACATTTATGTTAAATAACAGGGCCTCAGCAAAATCTCATTTCCCACCTCTGCCCTCTTATTAAAAGACATTGGAAATGAGATAGAGTAAGGATGACTGTGCTCAGAATCAGCAAATGGAATTACGTGAGCTCAAAGTCCAACAGAGCTGGTTTGAAATCCTGGAGTTAATACTTAATTGCTGTGATAGTTAAGCCATTTTATTAGCCCGCCTAAGAGTTGGTCATCTTGTAGCAATACTTCCTTTATCCAAATTTCATTATAATGAATTAAAAGAATGAATGTAAGTAGAATTGTCTTATACTTATGAAAGATCAGATACTAAATTAAAAAAAAAACTGTATTTACTTTGTCCAGTAATAAATGATCAACTTATTTTGTGAATCCAAAAATATTTATATCTCAATGGTAGTGGAGCTGGTCCCTGAGGAGCTGAGAAAGAGAATGGTAAGTCACCTAAGTGTGTAAGACTTAAGGAATTAACAACTCAGGTTATTTATTTTCAGGTTATATATCTTAACATTTTATTATCTATCTACATTGGTTTAGTTGTTTGCCCTAAGTGAAGATGTAAATACTATATTTTCAATTCCCATACCACACCTCACAAAAACAGTAGAGAAATTTCTAGACATGTATAGCAGATTAAATATATATACACACACATCAACTGGCACTATATATATATATACACACACACACACGCACATATATATATATATACACACACACACATATATACATACACATCAAACGGCACGATGCTGCATTTGTGAAGGGAAATGTCTTTAGTAAAAGGAGTGCCTGGCTAGGTGAGTTTAAGTTGAAATAATGTATTTAAAGTACTACATATAAAAAGTATACATAAAATTTAGAGAGAAGAAGTTAAAAGAGGAGCAAGGATGGGAAAGGGTACAGTAGAAATCAGACCGGTAAATTTTCTACAAAGCAGATAGGTAATTTCTTGTGGTAGACTAATGGAGGGCATTTTATGAAAAAGAAACATTTAAGTTCTCTTTACTGCTCAAGGAAAATACTCTCCATCTCAGAACCTCAGCAGAATCTTCTATGCATCCTGTACCTTTTTTCCATGATTTACACAAATGTCACAGAGAGGCCAATTTTCACATCTGAGCTGTCACTAACCAGAAAGAAGAAAGAGCTATCTCATGCAAGTGACAGAATCCAGCAAGGTTAGTATCTCTTCTTATTTTATTTTATTTTGTTATTATTCTTTAAGTTTTAGGGTACACGTGCACAACGTGTAGGTTAGTTACATATGTACACATGTGCCATGCTGGTGTGCTGCACCCATTAACTTGTCATTTAGTATTAGGTATGTCTCCTAAAGCTATCCCTCCCCCCTCCCCCCACCCCACAACAGTCCCCAGAGTGTGATGTTCCCCTTCCTGTGTCCATGTGTTCTCATTGTTCAATTCCCACCTATGAGTGAGAATATGCGGTGTTTGGTTTTTTGTTCTTGTGATAGTTTACTGAGAATGATGGGTTCCAATTTCACCCATGTCCCTACAAAGGACATGAACTCATCATTTTTTATAGCTGCATAGTATTCCAGTATCCCAAAACAAGAAAATATTCTGAGAACTCTTGAAGAAGATATTAGACTTCTCAGATAAAGTGAAATGCGGTATCCAAGCCATTTTAATTAAATACTGAAAAGTCAGAGAGACCTTAGCTGGCATCTAGAATGCAGATACAATTCTTTGGGGTGGTGTGTGTGTGTGTGTGTGTGTGTGTGTATGTGTGTGTGTTTTAGACATGCGGTCTTACTTTGTCACCCAGGCTGGTTTGCAGTGGCATTATCATAGCTCATTGCTGCCTCAAATTCCTGGGCTCAAACGATCCTCCCCCATCAGCCTCCCCAGTAGCTGGGACTACAGGTGCACCACCATGCCCAGGTGATTTTTAAATTTTTCATAGAGATGGGATCTCTCCATGTTGTCCAAGCTGGTCTCAAAGTCTTGGGCTCAAGCTATCCTCCTGCCTTGGCCTCCCAAAGTGCTGGGATTACAGGCATGAGCCACCATGTCTGGTCTCTTGATAAGTTTTTAAAGTAGAAAATTCATTCTTTAAAGCAAGATAATCTCATAACAAATATGATTATAGTCCGTAGTGACAGAGTTTTAATTCAGGAGTTCTATAAAGTCATTGGAGATGTAGATTCTTTCCATTTTTTTCTGGATGGCAACCTCAGGATGTTGGCCACTTCCTTAAAGTTTCATAATGGTTGTTCATTTTTATCAAGCATTAAAATGGCCTGTAACTTCTCTAAACCCTGAAAGAAAGATCTGAATCACTTTTGCTTTCAAGCAATATTTTATTTAAATAGAAACAGTCTAATGAATAATGTGTAACAATTGAGAAGTTCATTTTGCTTGCCCAAAGGATTGCTTTGGTACCATTTATCCAAACCTGAAAACACAAGGTTAAAAAAGTTTTTTTTTTCCATCAAAAGTTTCTAATTTTATTTTGAGAAAAGATAACACCAAGAAAACAATTTTAACTACAGAAACAATGGTTAGCATAAAAAAATTAATAATCGAAAAGATACACCATGTTATAAGTACTTAACAAACTTATAAACTATTTCTTCCATAATATTCTCCATATTTTAAGTTCATACATGTTGATATGATCAGATTTATAATTTTTAAGGAAAGACGGGGGAAAAGGTGTGATCATCATCAGCTAGATGTGCTCACTGCATGTTTTCTGTAACTATGAAACATCCAAAATGTGACATTTGGTTCTCCAAAGGTAAAGATCAAAATCAAGGGAAAATATGTACTTAATACTTAGGAAATTACTAAGTTTACTTGTAACTAACTTCAGGAATATTTTAATTCAGGGTCTTCTGGAGAAGGAAAATAACAAAACAAAAAGCAACTTGATAACGCATTGCTAGTCACAGTAATAAGGCCAAAGGAACACCATAGGAAACACCCCTGCAGCTTAATCAATGATCAGCCCTGGCACATAAGTCAAAGATGCACTCAATTGCTCCAAATTAGGAATAACTGACGTCAAGAACTGGCTTGATTTCTTGCTGGTTTCACACCCTGTTGCCTGCAGTGACAAAGTAATAAACAAATTCTGTTCCTCCCAAGACACAAACTTTATTTTGTGTGCTTTTTTTCTACTTGCATGCCTCCCTAATTATGCCACTGGCAAACAAATACATCCAGAGAGACTTTAACAGCAAGGTTAATCTCTATGTTGTTATTAGCTAGAGATGACAATAGTGTAGTAATTAATCTTGTATCATTCAGTTCTTATTCTCTGTGCTACTCAAAGTACATGATGTTATGTATACTACTGCACCTAATGAGAAAAATAGTTATTTCATATACTATGGAACCAAGTATTCTACACTTTTAAGTCTTATTTTTTTTTGACCTATAAATTCCTTTGTAATAGCTCTGCCCATATCTTTGGATATATCAATTATAAAAACAAAGTAATGATTTCTTTTTGGAATGTGACCTTTTGGGACAGCCTTTTAGTGACACCAAATGATGGTAGGTGAGGGGAAAGGGTTATGTGAGAGTCACTGAGTTTGTAGTAACAGGGAAACGATTATAGCTTTTCCCCAAATATTTGTCTAAAATTCAATATTTAAATGTATGTCTTCCCTTCCCTTCTACTACCTGAAGAAGAAATGCATTTAAGCCACTAATTTGATATATTTTTAAAAAATCATCAGGTAGCCAAAGAAATTGTATGCTAGAGGAGACAGAATAATACTGTACTTATTTTAATAGTTACTTCTTTAATAGTTTCTCTCAAGTTGCTGAACAATATTAACCTCAGCAGGGGAATACACTGTGTTCCTTGTTCTTCAGGGTAGCAAGGAGGGGTTGCTTTAGGAGGGAAATTGTTGATATGAATTAAATGGAAATAGAGTGTTCCCCATAAACCATCCAGAGTGATTCCTCTTCCTACTTCTGACCTATGGAATTTAAATCACGAGCCCAGGAATCTTAGAATGGGATTATTTATCTTTGGAAGACTGATCTCATTCCCTAATTTTTGAAAGAGGTATCTTAAGAAAAAGCATTCTGAAAAAAGACAGGAGCTAGTACAGAAGCTTGCTTGAGAGTCTGAAATGGTCTTTCTGAGAAAATGTTAAGTATTGAAAGTTAGAGTTCTAGACAGAACTTCTGGAATATCTATCAGTTGGAAAACACTATGCCATTCTCCATATTTTTACATGACTATTGATGATATTGCGATATTAAATGATTCTGAGTTGTCAAACTGATTGTACTATCAGTATCTGTGACCCGTGTTTATACCCTCATCAAACTGAGCTACTTAAGGTCAGGGTTATCTCATTCATATTTATATATTTCTAAATTATTATCATTGCATATGAAACATAGCCAAATAATAATTATTTGCTGAGTGAATAAGTGTTTGAATCAACAGGGGAAAGTTTGGTAAATGTTAAGTAGAACTTTCATGTTCAGCGTAGCTGATGTATCCTGATTCTTGGAAGGCTCAAAAGCCTTATATAACGTATGTGGAAACTCAGTCAGAGTGTTGACTAACCAGAATGCTTCATTACCTTGCCAGATAACAAGAGTTAGACAGATTTTGCAAACTGGTGACCCACATGCTACATTTGGCCACGGGCATGTTTTGTTTGGCCTAGAGAGGCTTTTTAAAAATTTCAAAGTAGTTGCCAACATGTAAAAATTGGTAGTTTTCACATTTTGAAGATCCAGATTTCCCAGTTCTCTTGGAAAACTCAGAATAACTGGCAGTGCTGGGCAATGTTTCTCCATAGCAATAGTTGCCTGGAGCCCCAAGACTACCTCACAGTTGAGATGGATCATGAGACCCCAAGTTCTCCATAGCCTCGTTCTGGCAGGCACTCCTTATTTATCCAGGTTACCTGCCTGTTTTGCGTAAGCATCTAAGTTTTCAAATGCCTCAGATAGAAGCTATATCTCTTTCTCAAAAAGGGAAAGTGGTAGTGGAGAAGGGAAGACATGAGAGAAGTCTAATTTTGATTTGTGCTGTATTCATTTAAAAAATCCAATCTAACCCTTACTCAAACTGTTTTGTTTGGGAATTCACTTCAACACATACATTCATTCCATCTCTCTTTGATACTAACCTAGTGAAGTTCTCCTGTACATTTAGCTTGAGCTATGCAGAAATCTCCTATCTGGCATTTCTATTTCTTGTTTCTTTGCTCTACAAATTATTCTACAAGATAGGTCTTGCCACAGGCCCTCAGAGATTTCCCATTACTGAGAAAATTAATTGATAGCCTATGGCTTGCATTCAAGTTCTTTCATGACCTGCTTTAACCTATGTTTGTAACCACATCACTCATAATATCTTCCCATGTATAGTAATGGAACTATCCACAGTTTACACATCATTTTGCTTACATTCTTTTATTTATCCATAGGTTTTTCTCTTAACCTCTCAACTTAGCATGCCTAATACTATCATAGTTCCTGGAAATTTTTTACCACCTCTCAGCCTAAAATATTACTTTAAAAAGTCCTATAATTATTTATAGATCTCTAATTGAATCACTATTTTCTGTTTTGTATTTTATAGTCATTTGTATACAGATCATATGTAATAACAATAATGAGAATTGTTATTTTTAACTATTCTTATTTTTAAAAGAGATAGAAAACACTCAACCAGCATTAGTTACAAGCCAAGCACCATTTAAGTCCTTTGCATATATTAACTCATTCAGTAATCATAACTTTCCTGTGGGATTGGTACTACTATCATCCTCATTTTATACAGAAAAAAACTGGAGACGCAAAGCAGAAAACTGTCTTGTTAAAGAACAAGGGGTAGAGATGACCTGATTTCAGATTTTATACGCTTTACCACAAAATCATAATTCTCATTAACAAAGCCCAAAATGTGCCAGATACCACTGCTAGGAACTTTATTAAGATGATCTAATGTGATCTTCCATATAAAGGAACCATCCACAGAGGCCATTGTTTGCCCAAATGCTCATAAATTTAGATGATAGAGTTTGGATTTGAACTCAAGTCTGGAATCACGAGTCTAAATTACTACAAGTTTCTTGAGAGAAGTTTATTGTGTCTGTGTATCCAAATATCTAGCATATTTTAAAATGAACAAATAAATAAACAAATGAGCAAACAAATGTATAAACATCTAAAAGTACCCTCACTCTTGGCTGGCTGAGTTGGCTAAGATGGCAAATTCATCTAAGTATTTTCACTTAAAAACTTTGCACCTCACATCTCACTATTCCATTTCTAATTTTTAGCAATATGTAAAGATTACAATGGGGAACGTTTATGTCCATTGGCTTTCAATCTGTCTTGGATTTAATGCTCTTTTTTTTCACCCAAATGCTGGGAGGTTGAGAGGGTATGCTGGCTTTATAGTGTCATCTTAATCCTTCATATCTACTAAGGGAACAAAACTATTTCACATAATTTTTGAGAAGACATTACAGTTAATGGGTAAATATGGGTAAGTATATAACAGGTCAAATTTTGCTGGCACGAGTTCAGCATAAAAAAATCGGAAATCAGGAACAGCATTCTTGTTGATTATCCACATTGCCTTAAGACAGGACTAATCAAAGAAATATCGAAAATAGTATCATCAAGAAGCACAGTTGTCCAAGATGTACAAAATATAAGTTCTTCTAACAGTCAGTTACTCCCTGGCTGCCTAGAATGATAAAAGTAGAAATGTATTTCTTACGATTTTAGACTTCAGAATAACTTTGTTCACTATAAATATAAGAGATATTTGAGCCATTCTTAACAATTGGCATAGTATAAGTTAACAAACTATGATGGAGAGGGATTGATTTGGTTTAGAACAGTACTTAGGCATGCTGGTATTAGGGATGTAACACTGAAATAAGGAGAGCAGGCATTGTGAAGATGATGCATAGTTTAGTAAGCATTGTCATAAAGCTGACAAAATGCGTGAAAATCATCAGAAAGAAAGTCAAGAAATGCCCTGCCCCTGTCTGAATGTTTCACCTGCAGTCCAGAGTTCTTCTGAAAACTCAATCCCCACCTGCCTGTGATATTCTCAGGCTCTCACCACCTATGCATTCCACCTTACCTCAGCCTGAAAGTTCAGCTGATGACCCAGAGATCAATCCACCCTTCCACATCACAGCCAGCACTGAAACTCTGGGGTAGCCTGACTCCAGTCCAGCCCTTCAGGACTCATACACACTGTCCAGTAGGCCAACTAGGGGTCTGAAAACTGGGAAACCACTTACCCCATTGCAACTCTACTGGCACCTGACCCCTTTCCCCAGTGCCTGAAGTCAGACTGACCCTGAAGTCAGACTGACCCAACCAGCCAATACCACCACAACTAACACCCACTCAACATGCCCAAAGATAGAGCCTGCTCCTTTACAAGAAGCAGCAGTGCTATCGCATTGGAGAACAGGTGGACCATAAAGCAATCTGTATCATGTTACATGATGAAGTTATGCCCTGAATCTATTCCCACAGAATCACCAAACAGGTGTTTCCTGTGGTTCTCAGCCACACTGTGGTTTGGAGATAGACTACAGTGTGTGTTTGAACTGGGTCACAAGCCCTGGAACAGGAGTGTGATAGAGAAACAGAGCAGGCTCCTGCCTATCTAGGACAGGGAGCTACTGCAGCCACCTGACCTTCCTGCAGAGACCTTAGCACACTTCACCAGAAGCTTCTCCTAGCCATCCTCATCAGGACTGGCTCCTGTACTTGACATCAGGGCATTCATGGGCAAGACAGGAGCTTCAGATTTGCCCAGTGGTGTCTTCCCAACCCCACAGAACAGGAAGCTCAGGGCACTAGGCACTCCACTGTCTAGCCCTTCACCTGAAGCAACAGAAAATGACTCACAGTAAACAAAGCTGAGGTACATACCCATCTGCTAGTGTCACAGCTAGCTCTTACTCACAAGCTTCATCTACTGGCCTGTAGGTTGAAGTGCACAGCCCAATATAAAACCTGCCAACAGAAAGTACATAGGGCTATAGAAGTAAAATCAAAAGACTCTACCCAATACACTCCTCTTCAGGTGATAAGCAACCAGCATAAGAATTCTGGCACCATAAAATATCTGATTGTTATGACACCATAAAAGGACCATTCTAGATCTTCAGCAGTGGTCCCTAACAAAAAATGGAAACTCATAAAGACAGATCAAGAGTTCAAAGCACGGATTGCAAAGAAGCTCAATGAGATTCAAGACAAGGTTGAAAATCAACACAAAGATATTTCTAAAGCAATCCAGAAAATAAAGGAAGAGATAAACATCTTTAAAAGAAATGAATTAGAGCTACTGGATATAGACAACTCACTTAAGGAATTTCAAAATACATTGAACTTTTTATTAATAGGCTGGACTGAGGAGAAGAAAGAATTTCAGATCTTTAATTACTGGTCTTTTAAATTGACCCAGTCAGACTAAATTCAGGAAAAATAACTTAACAAATGAACTAAATCACCAAGAAATATGGGATTATGTAAAGCCAGCAAACCTACAAATTATTGGAATTCCTGAGAAAGAAGGAGAAATTGTACACAACAATAGTTCAGGAAAAATGTTTCTAATCTTGCTAGAGAGGTAGACAAAGGGAACCTCGTCAGACTAGCCATTGCTTTCTCAGCAGAAACCCTACAAGCCAGAAGAGACTGAGGACTTATTTTCAGCATTGTCAAAGAAAAGAAATTCCAGCCAATAATTTCATATCCCGCCAAACTAAGTTTCATAAGTAAAAAAGAAATAAAATCCTTTTCAGACAAGCAATTGCTAAAAGAATTCATTATCACTAGACTAGCCTTACAAGAGATCTTTAAGAGAGTTTTAAACATGGAAATGGAAGAACAATATGTGTTACCATAAAATCACACTTAAATACATAGCCCTCAGATCCTGTAAAGCAACTATACAACAGAAACTGCAGAATGACCAGCTAACAACATCATAGGACCAACATTTCACATATCAATATTAACTTGGAATGTAAACAGTTTTAGTGTCCCACTTAAAAGGCACAGATGGTCAAGCCCAGATTAAAAAAAAAAAAGATCCATCCATCTGCTGTCTTCAAGAGACCCATCTCACAAATACCACCATCCATAGCTCAAAGTAAGGAGTTGGAGAAAGACCTATCACACAAACAGAAAAATAAAAAGGGCAGGGCTTGCTATTATATTAGATAAAACAGACTTTAAACCCACAATGGAAAAAAGGACAAAGAAAGGCACTACACAATGGTAAAGGATTCAATACTACAAGAAGACTTAATTATCCTAAATATATACACACTCAATATTGAAGCACTGAGATTTATAAAAGTAGTACTTCTAGATCCACGAAAAGGCTTAGGCAGTCACACAATAATAGCAGTAAACTTCAACACCTCACTGACAGAATTAGATCACTGAAACAGACAACAAAGAAATTCTGGACTTAAACTTGACACTTGACCAATTGGACCTAATAGACATCTACAGAACACTCCATTCATCAACCACAGATTATGCATTCTTCTCATCTGTACACAGGACATACTGTATGATGGATCATATGCTCTAATCATAAGGCAAGTCTCTATAAAATTCAAAAAAAATCAAAATCATATCAACCATAATTTTGGACCACAGTAGAATAAAAATCAAAATCAATACCAAGATCTCTCAAAACATAAAAATACACAGAAATCAGACAACTTCCTCCTGAAAGACTTTGGGGTGAAGAACAAAATTAAGGCAGAAATAGTTTTTTTTTTGAAATAAAGGGAAACAGAAACACAACATATCAAAATCTCTGGGATGCAGCAAAAGCTGTGTTAGAGGAACACTGATAGTCCTAAACATCTACGTCAAGAAGTTAGAAAGATCTCAAAATAATCTAACATCACCCCATCACCCCTAGTGGAACTAGAAAAATGAGAACTAACCCCAAAGCTAATAGAAGAAATAACTAAATTAAAATCAGAACTGAATAAAGCTGAGACCCATGACTCCATACAAAGGATCAATGAACCAAAACCTTGTTCTTTGAAAGGATAAACAACAACTATAGACTACCAGGTAGAATAACAACAGAAAAGGGAAGAATCATGTAAATGCAATAAAAAATGATAAATGAGACATTACACCTGATCCCATAGAAATACAAAAGATCCTCAGAGATTATTAAGAATAACTTTATGCACACAAACTAGAAGATATAGAAGAAATGGATAAATGCCTAGAAACACACAACTTCCTAAGACTGAATCAGGAAGAAATTGAAACCCTGAACAGACCAAAATTGAGTTTGATTAAACAAACAAACAAACAAACAAAAACTACCAACCAAAAAGAGCCCTAAAACAGATGGATTCACAGCCGAATTCTACCAGACATACAAAGAACAGTTGACAGCAATCCACTGAAAATATTTCAAATGCTCGATGAGGAGATAATCCTCTTTAACTCATTATATAAAGCCAGCATCAATGTAGCAAAGACACAACAAGAAAAGAAAACTACAGACCAATATGCCTGATAACATAAATACAAAAATCCTCAACAAAATACCCGCAAACTGAATGCAGTACCACATAAAAAACTCACCATGATCAAGCAGGCTTTATTCCTGAGATGCAAAGTTGGTTCAGCACATGGAAATCAATGTATGTGATTCACCACAAAAACAGAATTAGAACAAAACCATATAATAATTTCAATAGACACAGAAAAAGCTTTCAATAAAATTCAACATCCCTTTATGACAAAAAAAGTCAACAAGCTAGGCATTGAGGAAACACCTAAAAACAATAAGTGCCATCTATGACAAACTCACAGCCAACATCATACTGAATAGGCAAAAGCTGAAAACATTCCCCTTGATAACTGGAACAAGAGAAGTGTGCCACTCTCATTCATCCTGTTCAACATAGTACTGGAAGTCTTAGGGCAAATAATCAGGCAAAAGAAGGAGACAAAAAGTAAAAGAAGCCAAATTATCTCTCTTTACTGATGATATAATTCTATACCTAGAAGAACCTAAAGACTCTGCTAAAAGGCTCCTGGAACAGATAAACAATGTCGGTAAAGTTTCAGGATACAAAATCAATATGCAAATATCAGTAGCATTTCTATTCACCAATAATGTTTAAGCTGAGAGCCAAATCAAGTACACCATCTCATTTTCAATAGCCCCCACAAAAGAAAACACCTAGGAACATGTCTAACCAACAAGGAGAAAGATATCTGCAACGACAACTACAAAACACTGCTAAGAAAGCATAGATGACACAAACAAATGGAACAATATTTTATGCTCATGGATTGGAAGAATCAATATTATTAAAATGGCGATACTGCCCAAAGCAATCTATAGATTCAATGCTATTTCTATCAAATCCCCAATGCCATTTTTCACAGAATTAGAAACTACTATTTTAAAATTCATATGGAACCAAAAAAGAGCCTGAATAACCAAAGCAACCCTATGCAAAAAGAACAAAGCTGTAAGTATCACACTACGCAACTTCAAACTATACTACAAGGCTACAGTAACTAGAACAGCATAGTATTAGTACAAATACAGACCCATAGACCAATAGAATAGGATAGAGAACCCAGAAATAAAGCCACACACCTACAACCATCTGATCCTGATCTTTGACAAATTCAACAGAAACAGGCATGGGGAAAAGACTCCTTATTCAATAAATGGTACTGGGATAACTGGCTATCCACATGCAGAAGAATGAAATGGGACCTCTAACTGTTACCATATACAAAAAATTAACTCAAGATGGATTAAAAATTTAAATGTAACACCTAAAACTATAAAAGTACTAGAGGAAAATCTAGAAAATACCTTCTGGACATCAGCCTTACCAAGAATTTATGACTAAGTCCTCAAAAGCAATCATAACAAACACCTGAAATAAAAGTGAAACCTAATTAAACTTAAGAGCTCGTTTGTGCACAACTAAATAAACTATCAACAATGTAATAAGACAACCTACAGAATGGGGGAAAATATTCACAAACTATGCATCCAACAAAAATCTAATATCCAGAATCAATTTAATATAATGAACTTAATTCAAGAAGCTAAAAACAAACAAACATAACAAACAAAAAAGCTGACCTCATTTAAAAGGGGCCAAAGGACATAAACAGACATTTCTGAAAAGAGGAGATACATATGGCCAGCAGACATATGAAAACATGCTCAAAATCACTAATCATTAGAGAAATGCAAATCAAAACCACAATTAGACACCACCTCCCACTAAAAAAATAACAGATGTTGAGGTTGGGGAGAAAAGGAAACACTTATATATCTTTGATGGAATGTAAATTAGCCACTGTGGAAAGCATTTTGGAGATTTCTCAAAAGAACTGAAAACAGAACCACCATTCAACCCAGCAATGCCATTACTGGGCATATACCTGAAGAAAAATAAATCATTCTACTATGAAGACAACTGCACTCAATTACAGTACTATTCCCAATAGTAAAGACATGGAATCAACATAGATGCATATTAATGGTGGACTGGATAAAGAAAATGTGGTACATATAAACCATGGAATACTTCACAGCCATAAAAATAATGAAATTATGTCCTTTGTAGCAGCAGGGATGTAGCTGGAGGCCATAATCCTAAGCAAATTAATGCAGGAATAGAAAACCAAATACCACATGTTCTCACTTGTAAGTTAGAGCTAAACGTTTAGTACACATGGGCACAAAGATGGGAATAACAGACACTGCAGACCATTAGAGGGGAGAGGGAGAGAGAGTGCAAGGGTTGAAAAACTACCTATTGGGTACTACCCTCACCAACTGGATGATGAGATCATCCATACCCCAAACTTCAGCATCATGCAATGTACCCATGTAACAAACTTGCACATGTAACACTTGAACCTAAAATAAAAGCTGAAATAAACAAAGACAAATGCCAAGGCAATGGTGGTGTGTTTTCCGGTTCTGCATAAGATTACACAGGAAAGAGTGCACTAATGTCTAAGTCTGTGGTGGTTTGCATGTGAGGAAGTTCACTTCTCTTTTTTCTACCATCTTGGCCTTTCAGTCTTTAGTCCCACATGGGAATACATTTTATTTTAGTGCTTTGCAACTTGAGCTCAGAAGTAAAACATCTTGTCCTTCCTGACTTTCAACCCATTCTTAATTATCCAGGTGGTAGCCCATTGCCAACAGAGTGAATACTTTTTTTACAACGTATGCCTATAGTTCGTACATGGTTCTCTTTATTATTTTTGCTGGTAGTTTTCCTAAAGGCTAACAGAGAGCTTGGGGGATTTATCCTGTGTGACACACCTGTTGTCTTTTCATCACAGGTTCAAATGTTGCCCAGTCTCTGGGGAAAAGCAAATCAGCAGCAGCAGATGCTGTTTTCATTCTACTCATTCCAGTTTTGACACAATTGTTCAGAATATGTGCCAAATGTTAACCACTAGCTCACTTTCTTTCCAAATCCATGGTAAGGATTTCAAAACTGTACTCTTCATTTAGCAATATTTTGTTAAAGCTATGTTCCCACCATCTTATTGGCAGAAGAAGGAAAGAGAGCTAGTAAGAATTCCTTTTTCTAACTGCAATGGTCTTCCCCTGGAATTCTATAAGGTTCTATTTTATGCAAAAGTATATATTTATTTTTTAAGAGGAAACAAACTGGCTTGTAGAAAAGTAGTAGTACCACCTTAAGCATGTAATTCAAGGATAAATTGAAGAATATAAATACATTTGTGTAAGAAATAAGACAATATCACAACCTCATCAGTTCTAGTATGATCTTTTGTTGGATATGCCTAGTTTTGATCTTTGTCTTCCATATTCCCTGCTTCCTCTCCATGCTGCATACCACAGGAGGGGCTATTCCAGAGGAATTATCCTCAGGGACTGCTTCAGTTAACTCATTTGTCACCTAGTTTCTGGTTGAGTGCAGCCAATAGAAAGCATAGGTATGGGATTAGTGGGGTGGAGAACATTTGGTTGGGGTATTTATTTCCATTGAAATTTTCTCTTCATTTATCATGGGAAGATAGTTGCATCCCTCTTCTGAAATGGTATTTCTAAGATAATGGCTAGATTTACATAAAAAAACATTTACCTCCCCTGTTAAAACATATGCACCATTTTCTCAAAACCTTGCCTTCACCTGTTTCATTGGAAAGTTATTTAATAAATAAATTAATGACCTATAATGGCACAGTCCTCTCTCTGTTATTAATTAGTTTGGTGGCAAAAAAAAAAAAAAATGGAGAATGACCAGTTAACTTTTGTGGGAGTGGAGGTCTCATTTTCTCAATGTAAAATGTAACAGTGGGATGGAAGTTAACTTTTTTGGGGGTGTCTCATTTTTTTTCAAATGTGAAATTTAATTATAAGAGGAAGTTTTCTAGACTTCCTAGCATTTTGTTATGGGTCTTGACCAGTCCCTATGCATTTATGTAATATAAATCCATGTGCCATGCTAAAGCTATCAGTAAAGAAGGGCACAAAGCTGAGAATATTTGCCTTGTATTATTCATGGGAAAATCGTTGGTTGAGGATATTTCTTTGTTAGAGTTATATCTTGGCTTTACTTCACAGATATACTTTATACATATCAGACAACATCTGACTGACTTTATTATAATATAATTTGATTATTACATTATGGATCCAATAGAAAAACATTAAATAATACCAGAAAGAATGAGAAAGATAGTCTAGGTTTTTTGAGATCTCTTTTAGTAATTCTTATAACAACATTGATTGGTAAAGGTCAATTTTGCATAGGTTACAAAAATATAGCTCTATAATCAAGACTGACAATAGTCTTCTGCCTAAAATAGATATACTACTAGATAGGTTTCAAACTGATTTTACTGGCTTAGTGGTTTTTTCTGTTTTGTTTTGTTTTTAAATTATTTTTGGACAAGATCTTCCCGTGTCACCCAGGTTGAAGTGAGGCATGATAATGGCTCACTGCAGCCTCGAACTCTTAGGCTCAAACAATCTTCCCACCTCAACCTCCTGAGTAGCTGATACTACAGGTGTGCACCAACATGCTTGGCTATTTTTTTTTTATTATACTTTAAGTTTTAGGGTACATGTGCACAATGTACAATTTAGTTACATATGTATGCATGTGCCATGCTGGTGTGCTGCACCCATTAACTCGTCATTTAGCATTAGGTATATCTCCTAATGCTATCCCTCCCCCCTCCCCCCACCCCACAACAGTCCACAGAGTGTGATGTTCCCCTTCCTGTGTCCATGTGTTCTCATTGTTCAATTCCCATCTATGAGTAAGAACATGTGGTGTTTGTTTCTTTGTCCTTGCGATAGTTTACTGAGAATGATGATTTCCAATTTCATCCATGTCCCTACAAAGGACATGAACTCATCATTTTTTCTGGCTGCATAGTATTCCATAGTGTATATGTGCCACATTTTCTTAATCCAGTCTATCATTGATGGACATTTGGGTTGGTTCCAAGTCTTTGCTATTGTGAATAGTGCCACAATAAACATACGTGTGCATGTGTCTTTATAGCAGCATGATTTATTTGGGTATATACCTAGTAATGGGATGGCTGGGTCAAATGGTATTTCTAGTTCTAGATCCCTGAGGAATCGCCACACTGACTTCCGCAATGGTTGAACTAGTTTACAGTCCCACCAACAGTGTAAAAGTGTTCCTATTTCTCCACATCCTCTCCAGCACCTGTTTTTTTCCTGACTTTTTAATGATTGCCATTCTAACTGGTGTGAGATGGTATCTCATTGTGGTTTTGATTTGCATTTCTCTGATGGCCAGTGATGGTGAGCATTTTTTCATGTGTCTTTTGGCTGCATAAATGTCTTCTTTTGAGAAGTGTCTGTTCATATCCTTTGCCCACTTTTTGATGGGTTTGTTTTTTTTTCTTGTAAATTTGTTTGAGTTCATTGTAGATTCTGGATATTAGCCCTTTGTCAGATGAGTAGGTTGCGAAAATTTTCTCCCATTTTGTAGGCTTAGTGGTTTTATATACATATATTTACGTATAAGTAAATACATATATTTAAACATAAATGTTTGTGTTTTTGTTATATAAAAATATATTTATTTATATATAAACAATATATAACAAATTCATGTGTTCATATATATATACATAAATATGTAGAGATATTACAAATATTGTTATATATTTTATATATTTATAAATATTGTATTATATATAAATTTATATATATTGCTATATATTTATATATTTATAAATATATACATAAATGTATATTTATGTGTATATATATATGAACACATAAATGAATTGGTGATAACAAAGCAGAATATAAGTCTCTCCCTTTTACCTGAAAAGTTTAACTATCTCTTTCAACTTATTGGCTAATAGTTTATAGAGCTAAAGATGTTTCTCTGTTACAATTTATTTAAGATTTACAGCTTTTATGATAATCTAAGCCAATAATCATTCTAATGCTTCAGCCTCTTTTAAACTGTCTTTGTTCAATGATTATATTCTACAAGCTTATGAAAATAAAGTTTGAGGAGAATTCAAAATCAAAGTTTCCAGTGATGAATCTTTTAGATACAATATACATGATTTTCTGGAAAAATGTGAGATCAGTGTCATGTATAATCAATAAAGTAAGCCAATCGAAATTTGATAAATGTCAATTTGGTCTTCCAAATTCAATGGGAAGAATTCATTGGGAAACATATGGAAATACATATCTGGTATGCTGGAGAGGTGTCTTTAAATGCTGTTCAAATTAGTAAATGTTTATGCTTATGACTAAGAGAAAAGTCATGTATTATAAATGAAATATGAATACATTCATCAATTCTTTGGCGTCTGTATTTGTCCATACTCACACTGCTATAAAGAACTACCTGAAACTTGGTAATTTACAAAGAAAAGGGGCTTAATTGGCTCATGGTTCTGCAGGCTGTACAGGAGGCATGGCTATGGAGGCCCCAGGAAACTTACAATCATGTCAGAAGGCAAAGGGGAAGTGAGCACATCATCACATGGCAATAGGAGAGACAGAGAGAGAGCGCAAGAGCGTGTGAAGGGGGAAGTGAAACACACTTTTAAACAACCAGATCTTGTGAGAACTCACTCACTATAATGAGAACAGCAAGGGGATATCCGACCCCATGATACAATCATCTCTCACTAGGTCCCTCCCCCAACACTTGGGATTACAATTCAACATGAGGTTTGAGTGGGGACAGAGAGCCAAACTATAACACCATCCACTTCTTTTGTGCATCTCAAATTGAACTAATTATTTGATCATGTTTTTAAACCAAAGTATAAACCCAACCCATCTTTTAGAATGGTAGATCAAATCCAAATCAGCAATATTAGTTCTTGATTAGATATAATTTTAGTCATAATTCGTTAAATTCCTTTCTCCATGTTCTATCCCAGTCATCTTGGTTCAATTTCTTAACCTCATTAAGCTTCAGTTTTGTCTTCTATGATTGGCACAACATATAGTGCATACTTAACAGAATATTTTAAAGATTAATTGAGAAATGAACACAAAGCTCAGAGTACAACACTTGGCACGTAACAGATATTCAAATATTGGTTTTGTTGCTGTTTTTGTTTTTCATTAATTTGGTCCTAGTAATAGAATAAGGTTTGTTTTTAAGTAGTTTATTTTTTAGAGCAGTTTTAGGTTCATAGTAAAGTTTAGTAGAATGTACAGAGACTTCCCATATTTCCCCTGTCCCTATACATGCACAGCCTCCCCATTATCAAATTTCCTAACAGGGTAGTACAATCTTTACAATGAAACTACATTGACACATCTTTATCACCCAAAGTCCAAAGCTTACATTAAGGTTTACCCATGGTGTTGTACACTACGAGTTTAGACAAATGTATCCACCATTATAGTATCATACAGAGTAGTTTCACTGCCCTAAAAATTTTCTGTGCTCTGCCTATTCATTCTTCCCTCCTTCCTAATCCCTGGCAATCATTGGTCTTTTTAACCATCTCCATAGTTTCACCTATTGCAGAAGGTCATACAGTTTGAAATCATATAATATGTGGTCTTCCCAATTTGTCTTCTTTGACTTAGTAATATGCATTTAAATTTATTCCACATCTTTTTATGGTTTGATAGCTCACTTTCTTTAAGCACTGAATAATTGTGTGGATATATCACAGTTTATTTGTACATTCGTCAACTTAAGGACAATTTGGTTGCTTCCAGGATTTGGCAATTATGAATAAAGTGTCTATAAACATTCATGTGCAAGTTTTTACATGGACATAAGGTTTTACCTCCTTTGGTAAATATTGAGGAGCACAATTGCTGTATTGTATGATAAGAGCATGTTCAGTTTTGTAAGATACTGTGATACTGTCTTCCAAAGTCATTGCACCATTTTGTATCCCTTCCAGCAATGAATGAGAGTTCCTATTGTTCCACATCCTTGCCGTATTTGTTGTCCATGTTGTGGATATTGGCCATTGTAATAGGTATGCAGTGATATACATTGTTGCTTTAATTTACATTTCTTTGATGGCATATGATGTAGAGAATATTTGTATATGTTTGTTTGCCATTGTATTTCTTATTGGGTAAGGTGCCTGTTTAGACTTTTGGCCCATTTTACAAATCCGATTTTCTTATTGTTGAGTTTTAAGAGTTTCTATATTTTGGATAACAGGCCTTAATTATATATATGTTTTGGAAATATTTTCTCCTAGCCTGTGTCTTCTCTTTCAGTGTCTTGACAGTGTCTTTTGTGGAGCATATTTTTAAAAAATAATAAAATGCAGCTTATCATTTTTTCATGGATTACTTCTTTGGTGCTGTACCTAAAAATTTGTTACAAAACCCTAGGTCATTTAGATTTTCTCCCATGTTATCTTCTAGGAGTTTCATAGTTTTATATTTTATGTTTAGGTCTGTGATCTATTTTGAGTTAATTTTTGTGAAGGGATTAAGGTCTTTGTCTAGATTCACTCTTTTCTTTTTTATGCATATGGAAATACAGTTGTCAAATCATCATTTGTCAAAAAAGACTATCTTTTCAACACTGCGTTGCCCTTGTTCATTTGTCAAGGATCAGTTGACTATATAAATACGGATCTATTTCTGGGCAGTTTATTCTGTTCCATTATTCTATTTGTCTGTTCTTCTGACAATACATACTGTCTTGATTACTGTAGATTTATAGTAAATCTTGAAGTGAGGTAGTGTCAGTCCTTCAACTTTGTTCTTCTTTTTCAATATTGTGTTGGCTATTCTGGGTCTTTTTCTTTATATATAAACTTCAGACTTGGTTTATCAATATCCACAAGATAACTTGCTGAAATATTTATTGGAATTGCAATGACTCTGTAGATAAAGTTGGGCAGGATTGGCATCTTGACACTACTATCTTCCAAACCACAAACATGGGATATCTCTCATTTTATTTCATTTGCGCTTGATTCATTTCAGAGTTTTGCAGTTTTCCTCATATAGAACTGGTCTATCTTTTGTTATACTTAAGTGTTTTAGTTTTTTTATGATCATATA
This sequence comes from Gorilla gorilla gorilla, assembly GCF_029281585.2. NCBI lineage: Eukaryota > Metazoa > Chordata > Mammalia > Primates > Hominidae > Gorilla > Gorilla gorilla. The sequence continues at coordinate 35,620,870 of NC_073233.2, read as the reverse complement.
AATGGTATGGCATTTTAATTTCAACTTCCACTTGTACATTTTTAGTAAGAAAGACATTCACTTTTATATATAATCTTGTCTCCTGCAACCTAGCTATAATAATTCATTAATTCCAGGAGTTTTTTGTGAATTTATTCAGGTATTCTACATAGCCAATCATGTCATTTGTGAACAAAGACAGTTTTATTTCTTTCTTCCCAATCTGTATACCATTTTTCTCCTTTTCTTGTCCTATTGCATCAGCTAGAATTTCCATTATGATGCTGAAAAGTACTGATTGTTTCCAATTTTAATAAGAAAGCTTTGGGTTTTTTACCTTTAAGTCAATGTTAACTGTAGGATTCGATATTTGATATTTGATATTCTCTATCAAATTGAGTTTGTTCCTCTCTAGTCTTAGTTTACTGAGAGTTTTTTATTTAGTTATGAATGGGTATTGGATTTGTGAAATACTTTTCTAGCATTTATTGATAGGAACATGTGAGTTTTCTTCTTTATCCTGTCAATGTGATGAATTACAAATTGATTTTTAAATCTTGACTCAGCTTTGCATACCTGAGATAAATACTATATATGATGTGTAATTCTTATTATACATTGTTGGATCTGATATGCTAATATTTTGTTGAGAATTTTTGCATGTATGTTTATGACAGACATTAGCTTATAGTTTTCTTATAATTTTTCATCTGGTTTTGCTGTTAGGATGATACTAATGCCATAGAACGAGTTAGGAAGTATTCCCTTTGATTGTCTTCTGAAGGATATAATAAAGAATTGGTATAATTTTTCCTTAAATATTTGGTAGAATTCATCATTGGACCCATCTGGGCCTGACACTTTTGTTTTGGGAGGTAATTATTGATAAAATTTATTTAATAGATATAACTGATTCAGATTGTCTGTTTCTTCTTTGTGAGTTGTAGCAGATTGTATCTTTCAAGGAACTGGCCCATTACACCTAAGCTACCAAATTTGTGGACACAGAGTTGTCCATAAAAGACTTTTATCCTTTTAATATCCATGAGATATGTAATAATGTCCCTTCTTTCATTTCCGATATTAGCAATTTGTGTCCTCTCTTTTTTTCATTTAGCCTGGCTAGATGCTTTTTGGTGTTATTGATCTTTCCAAATAACCAGGTTTAGATTTCATAGATTTTCTGTTTTCAATTTCATTGATTTCTGCTCTGATTTTTTTTTCAGCTTAATTGGATTAATTTGCTCTTCTTTTTTAGGTTTCCTAAAGCAGAAGCCTAGAGTATATTTTAGATCTTTCTTCATGTCTTTTATGTACATTCAATGCTATAATTTGCCCTCTAAGCACTGCTTTCATTACATCCCACAAATTTTAATCAGTTATTTCATTTTCATTTAGTTCAAAATATTTTTTTTGAATTTTATTACTATACTTTAAGTTTTAGGGTACATGTACACATTGTGCAGGTTAGTTACATACGTACACATGTGCCATGCTGGTGCGCTGCACTCACTAACTCGTCATCTAGCATTAGGTATATCTCCCAATGCTATCCCTCCCCCCTCCCCCCACCCCACAACAGTCCCCAGAGTGTGATGTTCCCCTTCTGTGTCCATGTGATCTCATTGTTCAATTCCCACCTATGAGTGAGAATATGCGGTGTTAAATTTTTTCTTTTTATTCTTTGACTCATGTGTTTAGAAGTGTGTTGTTTAATCCCCATGTATTTTGGAATTGTCCAGCTATCTTTCAGTTATGATTTCTAGTTTAAATCCATCATGGTCTGAGAGACACATTATATGATTCTTTTAAATTTGTTGGGTGTGTTCTATGGTTCAGAATGTGGTCTATCTTGGTGAATGTTCCATGTGAGCTTGAGGAGTTGTAATCTGATGTTATTGAATGAAGTGGTCTATAGATGTTATTTGTATTCTGTATGGATGGTATTGTGTTCTTACTGATTTTCTGCCTGTTAAATCGCTCCATTTCTGATAGAAGGGTGTTGAAGTCTCCAACTATAATATTGGAGTTATAGATTCCTTCTTGCAGTCCTATGTGTTTTTGCCTTGCATTATTTTGATGCTCTGTTAGAAGGGATATGCATGTTAAAGATTGTTATGTCTTTTTAGAGAACAGACATTATCACTATTCAGTGCCCTTCTTCATCTCTGATAAGTTTGCTTGCTCTGAAGTCTGGTCTGTCTGAAATTAATAAACTTGCTCATGCTTTTATTTGATTAGTGTTTACATAGTGTATCTTCCTTCATCCATTTTCTTTTCATCTATATGTGTTTTCATATTTAAAGTTGGTTTCTTATAGATAACGTATGGTTGGGTTTTATTTTTTGATTCACTCTGACAACCTCTTTTAATTAGTTCACTTAGACCATTAACATTCACTGGTTAGTGATATAGTTGGATTATTTGTTGATGTTTTCTATTTGTTTCCCTTGATCTTTGTGCCCATTTTTATCTTTCATTCTTTTTCAGTCTTTCATTTTGAGCATTTTACATGTGTTCATTTTTTTCTTCTTAGTATATCAATTATAGCTTTTAAAAACTTTTTCTAGTGATTTCCCTAGTTTGCAATAAACATATACAACTAATACAACTAACCCAAGTCCATTTTCAAGTAACACAATACTACCTCACTGGCAGTGTGGGTATCTTATGGAAACAAAATAACTCTAATTCTTTCCTCTCATCCCTTGTATCATTGCTGCCATTTATATTACTTATACATAAGCAAACACACAAACACATAGATTATTACATTGCTATTATTTTGAAAAAAATGTTATATGTTAAATACTTGAATAATAGAAAATTTACAAGTTTTTATTCTACATTAGCTTATTTCTTCTCTAAGTATTTGTCTTTATTTATATAGCTCCAAGTTTCTGACCTGTGTATTTTTCCTTCTCCCTAAAGAACTTCTTTTAACATTTCTTACAAGGCAGGTCTACGGACAACACATTTCCTCAATGTTTATTTTTCTGAGAAGCTTTTATTTCTTCTTCATTTTTGAAGAATTTTTCCGGCTACAGAATCCTAGGTTGGTGGTGCTGTGTTGTTTTTTTTTTTTAATTGTTAACTGTTTTTCTCTCCCAACTCTTTAAATATTTTACTTCACTCTCTTCTTGCTTGCATGGATTCTGAGAAGAAGTCAGATGCAGTTCTTATCTTTGTGCCCCTATAAGTAAGGTGTTTTTCCCCTCTGGCTCCTTTCACAGTTTTTTTTTCTTCATCTCTGATTTTCTATAGCTTGAAAATAATTATGCCTAGATGAAGTTTCCTGGCGTTTATCCTGCTTGGTGTTCTCTGAGCTTCCTGGATTTGCAGATTTGGGTCTTATTTCGAGAAAAAAAGTTGTAATTATTGTTTCAAATATGTCGTGTATTTTTTTCTTCTTCTCATTTTAGGCTTCCCTTTATGTGTATGTTACACCATTTCTAGTTGACCCTCAGTTCTTGGATATTCTGCTCTTTATCTCAGGTTTTCTCTTTCTTTTTGATTTTTCAGAGGTTTCTATTTTCAGAGATATCCTCAAGCTCAGAGATTTTTTTTTTCCTCAGCTGTGTCCAGTCTACTAATAAGCCCATCAAAAAATTCTCCATTTCTGTTACAGTGATTCTGATCTTTAGCATTTCTTTTTGTTTCCCTCTTAGAATTTCCATCTTTTTGCTTACATTGCCCATCTGTTCTTACATGCTATCTACTTTATCCATTAGAATCCTTAGCATATTAATCATAAGTTTTTTTAATTCCCAGATAATATCAATACATATCTCCTATCCGAGTTTAACTTAGATGCTTGCTTATTTTTTACAAACTGAACTTTTTGCCTTTTAATGTCGTTTAACATTTTATTTATAGCTGGACATGATAAATATACTACGTAAAAGGAACTGCAGTAAATAGGCCTTTAGTCACGTGGTGGTAAGGAATGGGGGAAAGGAAACATTCTATAGTCCCATCGTTAGGACTTAATGTTTTAGTCAGCCTGCACCTCTAGATTGCGAACTTTAGTATGCTTCTCATTCCTGCCTTAGATGGAACATGTTGGCTGGAGCCAGCTAGAGTTGAGTTTTCCTCCAGGTTAGTTAGGCTCTGATAAAACTCCAGCAGTTTAGGTTCTGGTTAAATAGTATTGTCCCAGGGCAGCCCTTGTAAGGAAGGAAAAAATGCTGTGGTGTATTTTAAAATGATCCTTTGTTCTTTCCCTCTGCTGGAAGCATGAAGGGATTTTTCTCTGATATTTACAGTGAGAACCTGGTCAAGTTCCTGGAGGTAAAACTCAAAAAATGCGTCCCTCCATTACTGGATCCCCTGGATTTTTTAACTCTCAAAAGTGTCCATGCAGAACTTCTAGCAATTCATCAATTACAGTTTAGGCTTTTTAATTTGGGCACTGGTTCACACAGAAATCATTGCTTGTGGGTTTTGTACAGGTAAGTTGAGATTCTCTGTATTTGCTTCTCTGTCCCTCCAATTTTGAGGGCAGTTGTTGGCCCTGTGACCTTACTTCTCTGGCAAATCTGAAATGAGTTGCTTATTTTTCAGCCTGTTCTTCTTTCTACTGGTTGTTAGGATGGAGTGGAACGTTCAAGCTTCTCACATACCAGACTGAAAACCTAAGTAGACTTTTAGAAATTGAAAATGCTTCTATTTCTTTACTAGTCTGGAAACCCAAGATTATTGAAAATTCTTAGTGTATCAATTTACTCATTTGATATTGAATAGAATGTGGTTTTCTTCTTGGCCAGGAAAAATGTAGCACATTCTGTAATATATCTTAGAGGAAAATTAGTTCCAAGGGAAAGATCTGTCTTTTATTCATAAGGAAGGTCTGGCTAGCATTTGGGCTCCATGTAAAATGTGTTCATACATCTTTAGCTAGGACAAAGTCTACACAAAATGTTAATAGCAAACTGCAAAGTCATGGCAACTGTAGGACTTCCACGTAAATATGCAAAATGTTCTTGAAAGGCAGAATATTTGGGTGGGTTTAGATTCTTGAAAACAAGACCAAAAAAATGTAATATCTTTATACCTTGCAGATGCAGATGGGTCATGGGAATTTGATTTATATTGCTAGAGAAAAGGGTAGTGATAGGATTAGGTTTTTCTCTATTGATTACCTCTGTTTAATTAGACTGCTTGAAAGACTTCTCTGTGAGGCATTAGAACTCCTTTGGAGTTGCTTAATTTCCTCAGAAAAAAAAAATAAACTTAATAGATGGTGCCAAGGAATTTGCCTTAAGTTCAGAAAAATTATAAGAGCTCCAATATGTAAAAATAAAAAAATACACTATAGAAATAAAGTGTTGGACCTTCTAATTTTGACAGGATTGTAGGAATTGTGGATTTTACATTTCTGAAGTAGAGGAATAATCAGATGATGAGTTACTCATGGGTTTTTTTTCTCATAAGCGAAGAAATAAGAAAAGGAAGCAAACACTTAGTTCACTGCCTGTGCTGGGATCTGAGATGCTAAATTTAATGTTACTCATTTAAACTTGTAAACAACAATGTGAGATAGGTAATATTATCACTACAAGAATATTACTAAACATGGAAAGATAAAATAACTTGCTCAGGGCACATAGCTAGCAGCTGACTGAGCTGGTATTCACTTGAGTTTATAAACTCTTTCCATTGATAAACACCACAGTACAGTACAGAGACAGTACAGCTCAATCTCCCTGAGGAAAACATTGGTAAATGCCAATTGGGTCTTCTAAAGTTTCTTTGGGAAACATGGTGTCTTCGTTTGTTTTGTGCTCCTATAACAAAATACGAAAGACTGGGTAATCTATATTTAACAGAAATTTATTGACTCACAGTTTTGGAGGCTGAAAAGTTTAATATCCAGTTGTTGGTATCTGGTGAGGGACTTCTTGTTGCGCCTTCCCATGGCATAAGGCAGAAGGGCCAGAAGGCAAGAGGGGGCCAAACCCGCCATTTTATAATGGCACCAATCCCACCCATGAGGGGAGCCCTCCTGGTCTAATGACCTCTTTAAACTTTCACCTGTTAATAACATTATTATGGCAATCAAAGTTCAATAGGAGTTTTAAAGAGGATAAGTATTCAAACTGTAGCTTTCCACTCCTGGTCTCTCAAAACTCATGTCTTTCGGACATACAAAATGCATTCTTTCCATTCCAATAGCCCCGAAAGTCTTAACTCATCCCACCATTAACTCAAAATCTAAGTTCAGAGTCTCATCTAAATCAGATATGGGTGAGATTCAAGGCACAATCCATCCTGAGGCATATTTCCCTCCAGTTGCGAGCCTATGAAATGAAACAAGTTATGAGCTTCCAAAATGCAATGCTGTAACAGGCATGGAATAAACATTCCCATTTCCAAGGGAAAAATAGGAAAGAAAAAAGAAATAGGCCACAGGAAGTACAAAACCCAACAGGGTGAACAATCTAAATCCTAAAGCCTGAAAATAATCTTTGACACTATGTCCAGCTTTCCACACTCACTGGGATAGGGATTGGGTCCCCAAGGGCTCAGAAAGCCCAGCCTCCATGGCTTTGCTTGGCTCAGCAAAATGAGTAGCTCTCACAAGTTTTCTTGTGCCTGTAGCTCTCCCCAGCTGGTGTTGCACATGGTAGCTTTACTGTTCTAGGGTCGCAGGGGCAGCTTCACCCACGTGGCTCCAGTAAGCACTGTCCTAGTGGAGGTTGTCAGTAGTGCCCTCCTACCACAAATCTCTGTCCCAACCTCCAGGCTATCTATGACATCCATTGAAATCTAGGTAAAGGAAGCCATGTCCCCACAGGTCTTGGATTCTGTGCACCACAAAATTAGTACCACATGGACACTGCCAAGATTTACAGTTTGTAACTTCCAGAAGGGCTGCTCAAGCCACACCTGTACCTGCTTGAGTGATAGCTGGGGTAGATGGAGAGTACCAGAATGCAGGGAGTGGAGACTTGAGGTACCCCTGAGCAATGTGCCCCAAGTTCCTTAGTGTACTTTTGACCTCTCTTTTGGTATAGTTTATTTCCTCAGGCCTTGTCATTCTGGGCCTGTGATGGAAGGGGCCATACTGGAAATCTCAGAAGTGCCTTTGGGGTCATTCTCCCATTATCCTGATGAATAGTCTCTGGCTTTGTTCTTCTATCTGTACTAATCTTATCAAATGGTCACTGAGAGTTATCCAAATCTTCATGCTGTGTGGTATAGCTTGGAGGTATGTCCATGCCCAAATCTCATACTGAAATGTAATCCCAATGTTAGAAGCCGGGCGTGGTGGGAGGTGATTGGGTCATGGGGATGGATTCATATGAATGGTTGAGCACCATCTCGCTTGGTACTGTCCTCACAATAGTGAGTGAGTTCTCATGAGACGTGGTCATTTAAGTGTGTAACACCTCTTCTCTCACTCTTGCTTCTGCTCCAACCACGTAAAATGCCTGCTTCCCATTGACCTTCCACCATTATTGTAAGTTTCCTGAGGCCTCCCCAGAAGCTGAGCAGATGCCAGCATCAGGATTCCTGTACAGCCTGTGGAACTGTGAGCCAATTACACCTTTTTTCTTTACAAATTACCCAGTCTCAGGTATTTCTTTATTCCACTGTGATTCCCTTTTAATTATAAATTCTCTCTTTAATTTTTCTCTTCCTATATTTTACTCTATGTGGTTAAAGAAGCCAAGTAGCACCCTGAACGTTTTGCTGCTCAGATATTTCTACTTTATCAGTCTTAAATTCTGTCTTCTACAAAACCACCAAATCAATGGACACAATTCAGCCAAGTTCTTTACCACTTTTTAAGAAGAATGGACTTTAGTTCAGTTCCCAATACCTTGCTCTTCCTTTCCATCTGATACCTCATCAGAATTGCCTTTGCCATCCACATTTCTACCAATATTCTGATCATGGCCATTTATGTAATATCTAATAGGTTTCAGGCTTTCCCTACAGCTATTTTCTCCTTCTGAGCCCTCACCAGAATCACCCTTAATTATTTGTTCATGGCAATCTAGGTCTTTTCCACCATTCACTTTAAAACTCTTTCAGCCACTACTCATTACCAGATTCCAAGCTGCTTCTACAGGTTTATATATCTGGTACAGCAACATGTCACTTTTCTGGTACCAATTTTCTGTCTTAGTCCATTTGTGCAGCTGTAACAGCATGATATAGACTGGGTAGTTTATGATGGACAGAAATTTATTGGTTTACAATCCTAAAGGCTGGGAAGTTCAGTATCATACTGCCAACATTTGGCAGGGGCCTCCTTGCTCCCATTGTAGAAGGCAGAAAGGCCAAGAGAGGGCAAGAGAAGGTCATACTTCTTTATAATGGCAGCAATCTCACCTATGAGGATAAAGCCCTCATGGCCTAATCACGTCTTAAAGGCTCCACCTCTTAATACTTTTAAAATGGCCATTAAATTTTCATGAGCTTTTGAGGAGATATTTAAACCGTTGCCCATGGCTAATAAAATAAATGTGTAACACATACATATCACTAGAAGTTGCTCAGATTGGCAATTTGTATGACTAGGAGAAAAGTGTATTCTCAATAACACCCATAGAGCATCCTTTTTTATCATTCTGGTAAAGAAATCTGGTGACCAGAAAAGGAGACCAACTTTAGAGAACAATGATTGAGGAACAAAATTAGTAGCATGGGTAGTTCTGAGGCAATCCAACTACCTGCTTCATAAAGAAAGGGCCCTACTAATCATGGCTCTACCTGTTTGCTCAGGAGGCTTTTGGCTGTAACTGACAGGAAATTCAAATCAAACTAGTTAAAAAATTTAGGAATGTTTTCATTAATTTAACAGAAAGTTGAGAAGTGATCTGATGTTAAAATGGACTTAATCAAGTGGCTCTGGCTCAGTGTCCTGTGAGTTGCTTGGTTCTGCCCTCCGCAGTGTGCTGACTTCATTCTTAAGTGGGTGAGAGGATGATGCCTTTGCAATCCACATCCGCTCCTCACAAAAAGCAGAATAATAAAGGTTCTCTATTCATGCATCTTTCTTGAGAGTGCTTGCCCAAAAGCTCCCAGCAAACTCTCATTCTGGTTGATTCCAGCTGGGCCAAGTCATTTTCTCAATCTATGGCTGTCACCAGAAGAAGGAAATGTTAGGTAGACACGTCAAATGGGAACACCACTGGACAAAATCAGGATTCTTTTGGGAAGGAGGAAAGGATTAGATGATCAACATTTTTTCATTGCTGACCACACAGAACACTGCATATGTCCCAGAATGGTTTGAAAAGAGAGCTTAAATTCAGTAAATTTAGATGGAACTTATGATCAAGGTGAAGATGTAAAATTAGCACTAGAATTTGAAGCTGAACAAAATACATAAGGCAGAATTTATAAATTCAGAAGTGAGATCGTTGCTACAGAATTATCACCTGGTAAATACAACTTATGATCCTGAAATCCTCTCAAAATTAAGATGACAAATTTTTCATAATTCTTTTTCTAAAACATGATAATCCACTTTATCTAATTTGCTGATTAATGTTAGATTTTAAAAATGATAACTTTACAGATATTTTCAATTTTAGAAAAATTCTAAATATCTAGAAAGAGTTTAATTATGTATATAGAGAGAAGTTGAATATAATTCAACTTATATATAATTATTTATATATAAATATATATATTTATACATATAACTTCAACTAAGTAATGAAATCATTACTTACCATCCCTGAGATAAGCATTGTTAATATTTTAAGTATACCTTTAATCTATTTTTAAATATATTTTTCTTTTGAGATAGAGTCTCACTCTGTCTCACAAGCTGGAGTGCAATGATGTGATCTCTGCTCACTGCAACCTCCGCCTCCCAGGTTCAAGTGATTCTCCTGCCTCACCCTCTCGAGTAGCTGGGATTACAGATGTGCATGACCATGCCCAGCTAATTTTTTTATTTTTAGTAGAGATGGGGTTTCACCATGTTGGTCAAGCTGGTCTCGAACTCCCGACCTCAAGCCATCCTATGCCCACCTAGGCCTCCCAAAGTGCTGGGATTACAGGTGTGAGCTACCGTGCCCAGCCTTTAAATATATTTTTCTTTACAGAGCAATTTCAGTCACACTTTCTATTTGTTTATTTTGTTTTGTAAACTTATTATAATCATTTTTTCATACAATAAAAGAATTAAATATATATTTAAATATATTTTCTAATTTGTCTAATTTTCTAATTTGTCTCTTTTATAGAGCTATGATTAGAGTTTCAACACAACAGAAATTGCTTTGAAGTGGTAAACCTATTTCCAAACAATTTCTTGTTGCAGTAAGGTATTGCCACTTATGATACCATATGATAATAATATGATACCACAGGGCAGGTCACATGTTCTAGCTAAACTTTTCTAAAATTCTAATTGTTAGCTTTTTTTCTCTTAATAATAGAGTGGAATATTGGCACTTTCATCTCATAAACATTGATTCTCATTCATACCTCCCCTGCAGTTTGGAAACAACAAAATGATAAGCAATAAATTCCATATGCATCATGTTTGAAATATCTTATAATTTACTAACCAGAAAATAGTTTCTGAACCAAACTTGTTAATATAAACTCATTTTCAATTCAGGACCCACCTATATTTTCATAAGTATATTTTATCTAAAAGAGTTTTTTGCAAGGCAATTATCTGATACATCACACTCATCTGGGATACATCATCCAAAGTGGAGTAACCATTATCAAGACAATGCATTAATCACACTGCTTCTCCCTACCATACTCTAGTTCTTTACTTAATTCTGCACCCAGTCTCTGTTCTTTACATGTAAGTAGTAAGACATATCTCTGGAATCCTAGTATTTTTTAATCTATTGTAGAAAAAACAGATTAGAGTTTCTAATGAAAATATTTAAATCCCTTTGATTTCATACTAATTATAGCCATGGGGAAACTGTTTTCAAAAATAGTAAAATGAAATTCTATTAATATGGTTATCCATATATTGTCACCACAGTTATCTCATTCTACCTTGCATTGTAGATATTTTCTTAAATTTCATCTTCCCTGCTTGACTATAAACAACTCTAAAGCAGTGGTCAGGTATTAGTTATTATCCCTACTCTCCTATTTCTAATAGTGTTCTACAGTCAAAATAGCATTTGTTAAATTAGTACAGATAAAGGACAGAGGAGAAAAATTCATAGCTACACAAGTTTATCTCAAAAGTATTTATGATTCTCTATCTCTTACTTTAAGACTCAGTAGATCTACTCAAATTCCAAATTTAGTTTTCCTGATTTATTTTTAGCATCCCTTCTATATCATTTTAATTGGAAACAAAAAGTCCACCAACTTTTGAAAAACAATTTGAGAACACTTAGAATAAGGCTGCTAAAAATAGAATTAATCACACTATAATGTATGAGACTTCAACATCCAGCTCTAATGAAGTAATGGAGACTGGATTTATTTTTGAAAACAGAGACACCACGGAGAAAATCAATAAAAACAAGACTTGATTCTTTGAAAAGATCAATAAAATGGATGAATCTTTTGTCCAATTGATAAAGAAAAAAAAAAAGGCCGCGCGCGGTGACTCACGCCTGTAATCCCAGCACTTTGGGAGGCTGAGGCGGGCGAATCACGAGATCAGGAGATCCAAACCATCCTGGCTGACACGGTGAAACCGCGTTTCTACTAAAAATACAAAAAATTAGCCAGGCTTGATGGCAGGAGCCTGTAGGCAGAGCTTGCAGTGAGCCGAGATGGCGCCACCGCACTCCAGCCTGGGGACAGAGCCAGACTCCGTCTCAGAAACAAATAAACAGACAAACAAACAAAAAACACCCAACAACAACAAAACGGAAGCAACATATTACCAACACCAGAAATGAAATAGACAACTTTACTATTAGCTCCTACAGTTGTTAACAGTATAAGGTACCGTAATGAACAAATTTCACAAGTTTCTTGAAAGATACAAACTATCAAGTCTTCTTAAAGAAGAAAGAGATAATCAGAGTAAAGCTAGACATACTAAAAATGAATTTGCAGTTAAAAAGCTTTATGCCAAGAGAATTCCAGGTGCATATGGTTTCATTAATGACTCCTCTCAAAACTTTAAGAAAGAAGTAATTTCAATTCTAAACAAAATCCTCAAGAAAATTTAAGACTTTCCCACTTAACTCATGAGATCAGCGTTCCCCTCATAAAAAAATTCAACAAAAACATTACAAGAGAGTAAATGTAAAGAGCAACATCACTCATGAACATGGACACAATACCTAACACATTGAATACAGGAATATATTACTATATTAAGACAATATAGGAAAAAAGTCTATATGTTCATTTCAATAAATATGAAAAATTATTCAACAAAATTTACTACCCAGTCATTACACTAAAAAAAAAAAAAAAAAAAAAAAAATCCTCAAACTAGGATTAGTAGGAAATGTCCTCAAATTGGCAAAGCTCATCTAGGATAAATTTATAGCTAATATTAAACTTAATGGGAATAAATGGAATCATTACCTTTGTAAGATCAGATCCACGGTAAAATCAAAACAACAGCAGCAGCAATAACAAAAGATTATGTTGGAGGTCATAGCCAATGGAGATGAAGAAATAGAAACACATAATTAAAAAATAAAACTATATTTGCAGAGTGAAGGTCACTTTCATAGAATAAACTAAGAAATCTACAAAAATGCTTCTAGAACTAATACATAAATTTGACAAGGTTACAGTATAAAAAGTCAGAATGGGAGTAATATTTGCTAGAGGTACTATTTCCAAAATATGTAAAGAATTTTCAAAATTCAATACTAAGAAAACAAACTCTGAATTTTTTAAAACGGGCAAAAGAGGCTAGCAGAAACTTTACCAAAGAAGATATACAAAGAGTAGATAAAGTTTGTGAAAAAATGTTTAACATTGTTAATAATGAAAATGCAAATGAAAACACAATGAGATAGGACTACACACTCACAAGAATGACTAAAATTATAACAAACAAACAGCTGACAAAACCAAGTGCTGACAAAGATTTTATTAGCTCTAGTTTTAACAATTAGAATAGCTTCGAATTACACAAACGAATGCAATTTTCATTAGTGTGGTCTCAGATTATGTAGAGGGGTTAATAGGAAATGGTTCTTCAGAGTCTGTCTCCAGTGGGTATATAATATGGGTATTTGTAGATTTCTTAGTTTATTCTATGAAACTGACCATCACTCTGCAAATAAAGACAGTTTTATTTTTTAATTATGTGTTTCTATTTCTTCATCAACATTGGCTATAACCTCCAAAATAATCTTTTGTTATTGCTGCTATTGTTGTTTTAATTTTACCATGGATCTGATCTTACAAAGAGAATGATTCCATTTATTCCCATTAAGTTTAATATTAGCTATAAATGGGTATGATGGGTATGATGTCATCTCCAACGTAGTGGCTTTGCTGTTTGCTACTATCAGAGATAGTGCTGGCATTTTCAGCCCCAATTGATTTCCCTCACTCATCTTGTCATGGCAGGGACTTAGAAAGTAGCCCCTCAATACACATTCATACTCACACCTATAGTACACTAAAGGGGCTATTTGCAAGAGCAATCACATCTGAGTTTTTGTCTGCCCAGGCAAAGTTTCAAGCTTGGTTAGAGTCCCTGAATTAGAATCATAAAAACCATTGTCACAATTTCGAAGACAGAAGAGATAGCCTGTGCTACTATTGGAAAATTGCTTTCACTATGACCCAGATCTCATTAGTAGCACTATATAGACATCTTCTAACAGCCATTTCTCCTGCCTTGTTCCAACCAGACAGCATCTTTGTTGGCAAGTAAAAAGAAGAACAAATTCTGACCCCGACTTGTTTTTTACAAATTCCACTAGCTGGTTTTCATTTTAATATCTATTTCCTATCACTTCACGTAAATGAAATGTGCAGAACAAACACTCTCCACTTTTTGGATGCAATTTTATCTGTAATCTTTAACTTCTTGCTGCTCTTTCCTTTTGTTTCTAGTCAGCATTCCTGGAAACTCACAGATTGATATACAGATCTGCACTGTTGAATAATTGATTCTTGCATTTGGAAACTATGTATTGACATTCTAAGTTTTATACTGCCTATTCAAAGAGAAATAATACCGTTACTATCCCTAAGAATCCTGAACTGTAGTAAGGGACACAGACATAGAAACAAAAAATTATAAGACCATGCTGCAAAGTTCTAATAGACACTTCTAATAATTATGCTAATAGACAAAGAGCTTTTGGACCACAACAGCTAATCCAATCCACAATAGACTGAGGGAGTTGGAGGTTTCATAGTGTAGGTAGCAGCAGAGGTCTTGAAGCATGAAGTAGTGGGAATTGTTCTCCAAGCAGAAGGAACAACTTGTATACAAATAACAAATTAGGGAAGTACCTCTAGTATGTTCAGAAAACAGTGAAAGACTATGTGGCTGGAGCTCAGGGTACATTTGTTCATTCATTTAACCTACAGTATTTATTGAGCAACTTCTGTGTAAAAGGCATTATTCTATATTTTCATCACAATAGTGACTGAACATAAAAATCACTGTTTTTCCTGCTGTTATGGAGTTTATATTCTAATTGTGGGTGAAAAACAACAAAAAAATAGAGTATATCAGATGGTAAAAAGCTCTATGGATAAAATTAAAAGAAGGAAAGTATATAGCTAGGAGTGTTGGGCATAGTGAGCAGGATGGTCAATGAAGACAGTATTGATGAAATGACATGATCAGAGGCCTGTAGAAAATGAGGGAGAAAGTCAGGTGGATATTTCGAAAAACATGCCAGGCAGAGGAAACACAGTCTAAAAGTTCTGTGACTGAAATATGCTTATTGCATTGGAAAAATAGCACAGGGGCCAGTATGGCAAGAGCAGAGTGAGAGAGGGGGAGTAAGAATAGAGTGAGACCGGATAATGCCAGATAATGAGGGCCTTGGATGCAGTCGGAAGGAAGACCCTTTTATTATAAAAGAAAGAGGAAGTTACTGGAGAGTTTTAGGCACAGGTATTTACTGATCAGACTAAATGATATAGTTGTCCTATGGAAAACAGAATATAGACGCAAGAACGTCTTGCTAGGCAAAAAGCAATGGTAGCAGCAGTGGAGGTGGCAAAAAATCTTTGGACTCAGAGAGTGTGCTGGTCTCAAGATACAATTTGGGGATTTTTAACATTTTAATGGCATTCTAAGTAACAAGCGTTGATGAGAGCATTATGCAATTTGAGAGAATGGCAGTCAATTAATAGAGAATATGGTAGAAAATAGAGATGAAGTGAAGTTTGGCTCTAACTTTAGTCTTTGGCCAGCATCCCATCAAGAGTATGAAATCAACTAGGGGTTTAAAGGCAAAGAGTGACAAGACTTGATATACTTTATTTTAAAGAGAAAATCACTGGCAAGGGGATTCAGAGGAGAGGAACCTGGAGAAAGGAGATAAATATATTGCAATGGTCCAGATGAGAGATGGGCAGGGTTAGTAGTGATGAGGAAGAACTGCTGCATCCAGGCATTCATTCTGAGGTAAGATTACAGGCTTTGATAACTGACCGCATGTGGAGAAGCTACTGTAGAGAAGTAATTTGCAAATCACTTAGTGTTCCACGGACATATCCTAAGGACAGTAATCAGGATGAAAGTGGGAGGCAAAAATGTTGAGGCTTTTAGTCTCTAAAGACATAAAGAAAAACTTTTTATTTTTATCTATTTACTATGGTGATAAACATTATTTTTCGAGAAAAGTCTTCTTTAGAAAATGTTTGAAACTCACTTGAGTAGATGATAACTCCAGTGGATTCTAGCTTAGAAACTGTGCTTAAGGTGACATCACTGACTAACACCATACCTGGGGTAGATGACAGAGAAGTAGACTTTGGTTTTGCATAGTGTTAGATCCAGTAGGCCATTATGCCAGAGCATTCCTCAGTAGTAAGGAAGACTATCAACTGTAATCCTAATACGATATTTTCCAGGTGGTTCCTCAAGAAGTGTCCCTGCCTTATTGTTGGGGAAAATAAAAATGACAAGAGGTAATCAAAGATGATTATATGAAATCATATGGAGGAAATGCTTTCACTGTGGATCTCCTTTTCAAATCACTGATACCTGTCCTCATAACCTATAAAGTTATTTAACAACGTGAGTATCCATTTAATCAATGTTTTCATCTCATTTGATAGAATAAACAAGTTAACCACCAGGCTATGTTAGGCCATTCTTGCATTGCTATAATGAAATACCTGAGACTGGATAATATAAAAAGAAAAGAGGTTTAATTGGCTTATGATTCTGTAGGCTGTACAAGAATGACACTGGGATCTGCACTCTTCTGGGGAGGTCTCAGGGAGCTCTTATTCGTGGTAGGGGGGAAGCAGGGGCAGGCATATCACATGGTGAGAGAAAGAGAATGAGGGGAGGTGCCACACACTTTTAAACAATCAAATCTTACAAGAACTCACTCACTATCTCAAAGATAGTACCAAGCCATAAGGGATCCGTCTCCATGATCAAACACCTCCCACCAAACCCCACCTCTAACATTGGGGATTACATTTCAACATGAGATTTGGTGGGACAAATATCCAAATTGTATCACATGCCAATAGAAAAGTTGGGAAAGAAAAAGTAAAACGCAAAGTGACACAGAAGACACATTTAAAAATTTATCAATATGTGTGTTTCATTATTCCAACATATGAAAACATAGCCTTAGGGACTTTTGCAAGGGACAAGCCTTATTCAGAAGGAATTATTAAAATAAAGAAGTGATATCGCTTGCTCTCTTGAATAATATGAGGAATGCAATTGGGAAGGAAAGAGTAGGGTGATGGATAGGACAAGAACTGTTGTAAACATTTCCAGTGATATTTATAAATGCAGCACATACCTAGAATGGTCCTTCAGATAAACCATTTGGAAATTAGAACTTTAATAGTTTCCAGTCTTCAGGTATTTTAATTTCTGTTGGATGACGGTGTGTAAGGCATAATAAAATCTGAGTCATCCTGTGCCATCTAGTAAGGCAAAGCTTTATAGCAATAGTGGTTTTCAACTATTGCTGCGTGTTAGAATCACCTGGGGAAGCAAAAAAAAAAAAAAAAAAAGAGAGAGAGAGAGAGAGAGAGAAAGAAAAAAAACGCTATGGAGTTGGGCCCAACTCCAGAGCTTTGAGGTGGGCAAAGATCCCAAGATGCTGCTAATCTTCAGTGAGGTTTGAAAAAACTGCCCATTGAAGCAATTTCTTAAGTAACTTAAATTGTGCCAAGTATTTGGCCGGTTTGGTTGCAGCTGTTCTCCATTTATTACTTCTGATGTTAATGATGTCAAGGTGAAGGATTTTCCTAGTTTTATCAGGGAGTTGGAGAGGAGGGAAATGCACAGAAGGGCACTCAAACCAACCTTCAGTATTTTCGGTGAGTTCCCTTCATGATTACAAACCTGAACATCTAAATGCCAACACCATTATTACCTCTGCCTTCCAGGTCAGTGAATATGTTGGTGTTTTATGTGCACAGATGTGGCATGAAGCAGGCGGAGAGAACAGATTCAGAAAGAAGGGATTTCTCGTGGCCTTCTGAGACCTGAATTTTCATCTCCAAGGTTAGAAGCAATTTCAATCAGTTGGCCAGCTTCCCACTGATTCAGACAACAGCTGATGTCCCTAACTGATCACATGAAGGCTTATTCTTTGGTATTCAGTATTTGTGGAAGGAATGTGATCAACATAAAGACAATGCAGCTAAAAAGAATTATTATTGGTATGTTTCCTTTGGGAATTTTTTGTTGCAATAGAAAGAAATATACACTTTATTACTTTAACATGATCTGGCACCCGTGTCCACTCTGATTTCACTTCCTACAACTCTCCCCTTCATACTTTAGGCATACTGGCCTCCTTGCTGTTTCTCACACATAGCAAACATCCTTAGATTTTAAAGTGTTTAGCCGTGTCTCTGTTTAGAACTACCACCTCCTGATGCCTTTTCCCTCAAGCCTCATTCCCTCACTTTCCTTTGGGTGTGTCTTCTCGAAAGTCACCATATTGGAGACTATTTCCCAGGCCATGCTATACAAAATAGCACTTCTTAATTCCCAGCGTTTCCTTTCCCCATTACATTGGTTTTCTTTTTTCCCTAACACAATAATATTTATCATCTGACATGGCAGATATTATTTTCCTCTTATTTTATTCAATGGAATATCAGCCCCACAAGGGCAATGACTGTGGTGTGTGTGTGTGTGTGTGTGCGCGCATGTGTGTGTTTACTGTTGAACTCCAAGTAGTGGCACATAGTAGGCATTCAATAAACATTTGTTGCATGAACAAAATAAATGTTCGAACTGTTTAGAAATAATAACCTGTGACTGTGGCAGATTGTCCTTTTTTAAAAATGGCCACAACAACGTCTCCCATCCCACATATTCTTTTTACAATGTGGCTCAGACACTTCTCCCATCCAGAGACAGGGTCAACATTTCACCCTCTTGAATCTGAGGGACAGAAGTGACACCATGTGCTTTCAGAGTTAGGTCATAGAAATCAATACATTCTCCACTAGGTTCTCTTGAGATACTGAGATACTTGTACTTAGAACACAGACACCATGTAGTAAGAAAGTCCAACCCACCCAGAAGGAGGCCCATAGCCATGGCGGACTCCTCAAGTAACAGCATCAATTGACCAGCCTTGTGAGTGGCCCTCCTAAAAACCAATTGTTTAGCTCCAATCAAGCCACCCCAGGTTATGCTGGTTGAGCTGTCCTTGCCAAGGGAAGAGCTGTCCTTGCCAAGCACTGGCAACATTTCAGGTTTATGAGCAAAATAATTTATTGTTATTATTTTAAGGTGCTACATTTGGAGTGTTTTTTTTATACAGGTCATTAAGACACAATTTGATTGTTAGTGAGGGAAGTACATTGAATGCAAATCATCAGTATTACACACACACACCTCAAAATGAGCACTGATATGACACTACAAGTGGAAAATTTACATTAACCTCATGCGATGGGTTGCAGTTAAAACTTTGTCTCATGCATGAAATAATTACATGTGCTGTACAAAATTACCTTCAGGCCATGTTTATAAGGTATATATAAAACATAAATGCATTTTATATTTAGATTTGGGTCTTGTCCCCAAGATATTTCGTTATGCATAGGCAAATATTCCAAATTCTGAAAAACTTTGAAATCTGTAATACTTTTTGTTGCAAGCATTTTGGATTAGAAAATACTCAACTGTATTCAGAAATCTAGCTTCAGTGTTATATATGGGCTTATATAGTCAGTGCTTTTTATTCACATTTATATCTACATTTCTATAAATGAAAACATAAATGCCTAGTTGTAGATGTGTCTTATATAGTGAACACACACATACATAAAAATATTACTTACAAAATGGTACAGCTTCTATGAAAAACAATATGACAGTTCCTCAAAAATTTAAAAGTGGGATTACCATATGGGCCACCAATTCAGTTTATGGATATATACTCAAAAAATTGAAAGCATGGAGATGAATAGATATATATATATACAACCATGTTCATAGCAATATTATTCACAATAACCAAAATAGCCAAAACGCACTAGCAACCCAAGTATACATTACAGATATGTGCATAAACAAAGTGTAGTATATACATAGTGGAATATTATTCAGCCTTAAAAAGGAAGGAAATTCTGACACATGGTCCAACATACATGAACATTATACTTAGTATAACATGACATTATACTAAGTGAAATATGCCAGCAACGAAAGGACAAACACTACAAGAATGCACTCATATGAAGTACTCTGACTAGTCAAAATCATACAGACATAAAGTAGAATTGTGAATTCCATGGGCTGAGGGTAGGGAGGAATGAGGACTTATTGTTTAACTGGTACAGTGTTTCAGTTTTGCAAGAGAAAAATTTCTGGAGATGGATAATAGGGATAGTTGCACAACAATGTGAATGTACTTAATGCCACTGAACTGTACGCTTAAAATGGTAAACTTTGCTATGCATATTTTATGCAATTAAAAAATATTGAATGCAAACACAACATATCTGTAGTGTTGTGCCCTCTTCCTGTATGGTAAATATTTATACACATATCTCTAATATGATAAATATAGTCACACCTATCTTTAGTATTTTATATATCACATACTTTCAACATTAAATATAAATTCATATAGATATTTTCAGTGTTAACAAGTAGGACTCACAACTGTATTTTATAATATAATATTTACTCACAAATATTTTATGGATATACCTGTATATCACAGGATATATTCACACCTATGTGTTAATGTATTATATATAATGTATTTTCATTGTATACATAAAATATTTTGTATCACTGTATATTGAATATTTACATAATATATACACATACAACACACACATTACATATAAAATATCCACACACCATTTTCATACATCCACATAGAATTTTTGTATGTTGTAAAAATGCCCATATACATTTGTAGAATGGCAATGTAATATATATATTGACAATTCTCTTACGTTTGGACACATACGGTATCTGAAATATTTGATAAATGCATGAAACTTCATATACGTGTATATATATGTGTGTGCATATATATGTATATATATGGATATATATACATATATACATATATATGTATATATATGGATATATATACATATATACATATATATGATATATATACATATATGTATATATATCATATATATGTATATATGTATATATATCATATATATGTATATATGTATATATATCATATATATACATAGACATACATATATGTATACATATATCCATATATCCATATATATACATATATGTATACATATATCCATATATCCATATATATACATATATGTATATATATCCATATATATATCCATATATATACATATATGTATATATATATCCATATATATACATATATGTATATATATATCCATAGATATACATATATGTGTATATATCCATAGATATACATATATGTATGTATATCTATGGATATATACACATATATGTATATCTATGGAGATATATATATACATATATGTATATATATCCATAGATATACATATATATACATATATGTATGTATATGTATCTCACACAACTTTGCCTACATTTGCAGTTCTGTAACACATTTTTGGCAATCACACATTGCCAGACTATGCTAAGTTCAGCATAGTCATTCTCCAAAAGTGGACACACACACACACACACACACAAACACATACACACATATCACCTATTGAATACACAAAATAGAGTTCTGTACACAAACAGCCACATTTCTAGTGTTGCATATACACATGCAGTTCCAGTGTTGTTCACACATACATGGGTATTTCTTTAGTGTTGGATATACACATATGAATCCTCGGAGTTTTTCCTACATATAACACATACATGCACACATACCCAGGAATGTATACACATTCCCTGTATTTCCATAAATTTTTGGAAATGCATATGCATATACATCTCTCATGTTATATACAAATTCACACCAATATCCTCTATAACATATATACACAGTCATCTCCAGGGTTTTATACACACACAAATACACAGGTAACTAATCTCATATACACACAGACGGGCTGTGTCATGAAACTCTTTTCCTCCTGTGATTTGTGGTATCAGCCTCATTACTTTATAATCTTAACTTGTGTACATATAAATTTTTTTGCCCTGCAGAAAAGGTTTTAATTTAATCAAAACCTTGGAGATTAAATAATTAAACCTGTCACCATCTACAGTTTTCATTGCTAATTAGTCATGGTGAGGTGCCATTTTCATAGGATGCAGAGTTCCTAAATTTAGCAGTGGAATATTACATTGATCACACACAAAAACAGCCTCGAGTCTCTGGGGATCAACTGCACGTCAGCGAGTGCGTTGTGGTTGAGTCCACCCTTCACCTATTAAGGGGGTGCTCCTGGAATTGTCGGGAACAATCTGCTTGTTCTCTGGCTGCACATAGCAACCAAAAAAAAGAAAAAAAAAAAAACTGCCATCCTTAACCCTTTGAGGGTCTCACACTAGCAACTTGGAGAAAGATGATTCTCTTGATTAGCTCTGGGCTGCTTGCCTGTCTCCTTTGCTAAACTAAAGAGCCCGTGTCCTGCAGAAAGACAGCTGTTTCTCTGTCCACAAGCACAGGCTCTCTTGCCTCCCTTTCTTGTAAGATGGAGAAAGGGAAATAACTAAGCATGTTTCCTTCTCAGTGGATCAGGTTAGGTGATTCTTTTTGCTCTTCTTCGAGGAAAGAATAAGTAAAATGCATAATGTGAGGCTTTCAAACATCCTAACTGCTGTATTAGTGTGTATGCATATTCTGAGCCTGAAGAAAGGTCTTCTAAACATCAATATTAATTAACACAGTCTCAAAATTCCTCCGAATGCTCTTTAATTGGGGTTCACCCTAGGTGTGCATCCTCCTGTACCTGAACGAGGGAGGGCTTTGGGGACAAGCAGACACAGATTTGAAACCAGTTTTGTTACTTAACCAGAACCATGATCTCTTAATTTTTATTCTAGCTAAAACCTGCTTTCTCATTTGTAAAACAGGATGTTATCAGCAGAAAGTAGGTTTCCACTGATAGTTTATTCTGTTCCCCTTACAACTATGGTGTGTTGGAGAAATGCCTTTCTTTGATATTTTCTCAAGTGTTTCTACCTCATTGAGATGGAGAAATTTAACTCTATTCCCTGACTGCCATCAACACCATTTAGTAATAGAAAGGGCTCTTCAGTGCACAGGGTAATTGGGAATAGTGACAACAGTTGAGCCACCAATCATAGCTTAGGTTCATAAATTAAAGTTTGTAGATGTCTTAATTTATCTTGTGGGTAACAGCTACTGAAGATATTTAAAAAACTAGATATTTCTGGATGTCAATGAGGTATTAACACATAAGAGAGGAGACATTTTTTATGTTATTTTCATCTGTTCCTAGATACCAGAAGCATCATGGGAGTGGTGGCGTAAGGATACTGAGAGTGGATAGAGAAGGCACCAAACTCAGAGAGAGGCTAGAAAGGTGGAAGTGGTATTAGTTATTCCCTGTGTTTTCTCCTCTCACATTCTTTTGCAATATGTCTGCTTTTGAGTGTGATGGTGTTGCACACTTCCTAGGTACTCAAACCTCCATGCTTAGAATTCCCATGGCACTGATCAGTTGTATACATTTTCCCCACTTTTCCTACAGTAGAAGTCACTCAGTGAGCTGCTCTCTCACCTTCTGGTAAAACCCATTAATGCTTCCATATGAATGATTACAGTCGACCACGTGCCAGGCAGTATTCTAAGCCCTGGGCCTAAAACAGTGAGCAAGATATTTAAGGGTCTTGACCTCATGCAGCTTTCATCCAAGTCAGAGGGAAGTAGAATATAGACATTAATAAGATAATGCTAGAGAGTTGTAAGTTGCTACTAAGAAACGAAATAGGCTGGGCATGGTAGCTCACACCTGTAATCCCAGCATTTGGGGAGACCGAGGTGAGAGGATCACAAGGTGAAGAGCTCGAGACCAGCCTGACCAACATGGTGAAACCACTTCCCCCCCACACCCCCAGTCTATACTAAAAATACAAAAAAATTAACCATGCGTGGTGGCACACACCTGTAATCCCAGCTACTCAGGAGGCTGAGGCAGGAGAATCGCAGTGAGCCAAGATTGTGTCACTGCACTCCAGCACTCCAGTCTAGGAGACAGAGAGAGAATGTCAACAAAAACAAAAACAAAACAAAACAAAACAAAAACGAAATACTAAAATGAGTAGGTGAGATCAGGAGGCAGTCAGAGGCTGGATCATGTGGGATTTACGGTATTGTAGGCCATAGCAAGAACACACTTTTTTTTTTTTTTTGATATGGAGTGTCACTCTGTCACCCAGGCTGGAGTGCAGTGACATGATCTTGGCTCACTGCAACCTCTGCCTCCCGAGTTCAAATGATTCTTCTGCCTCAGCCTCTTGAGTAGCTGGGAGTACAGGCACGTGTCACCACAACTGGCTAATTTTTTGTATTTTGAGTAGAGATGGGGTTTCACCGTGTTAGCCAGGATGGTCTCGATCTCCTGACATCACGATCAGCCCGTCTCAGCTTCTCAAAGTGCTGGGATTACAGGCATGAGCCACTGCGCCCGGCCAAACACACATTTTATTCTAAATGGCATAGGGTCCTCACTGTAGGCTATAAACAGAGTAGTAATGTTGTGAACCAGTTTGCATTTTTAAAGGATCAAACAGAGACTACATGGAACACTGAGAGTAAAGGGATAACATTATATCTAACGACAAAAAGGGCAATTTAAAAAAGCATATCGGAAAGGGATATGGAATGACATTGGACATTGAGGTATCATTGGAAATGGAAATTTGGAACCAGAGTGTTATCCAAGTAAACTATTAAGGAATAAATGGATAATCCACTTCTAAGAACTATAAGTTGATTCTGATAACACAGATAATTCTTACGTTTACATAGAAGAAGAGACAGAAAGAGGTGGGGCCAAGATGGCCAAATAAAAGCAGCGGCCTTCGGAGGCTCCCATTGAAAAAGATCCTAATAAGCACGTGAATCCTTCACTGACAACCAAGGTATCCAGGTTCTCTCTTCAAAATTGACTAGAAGGCTGGCGTGACCCACGGAGAGAAGGAAGAACATTATGGTGCGGTGGCCCACCGGAGAGTCACACAGGGCAGGGAAGTCCCCTACCCCCAGCCAAAAGAGGCAGTGACTGAGCATGCTAACCAGCCAGGGAAACTGGGCTTTTTCCACAGAACTCCACAACCCAAAGATCAAAAGATCCCACTTGCAAACCTAGCATCCCAACACCAGAACCCGCAGATTCTTACAGCCTCTCAGCTAGAATCTGCATAAGCCTAGGGAAATCCCAGAAGCAGGAGCATCCAGTATCGGACTGCAGCTTCCTGCTGTCTAAGTGATTTGAGCTCCTTGGGGGAGGGGCAGCAGCCAGCACTGGGACTAGCAACTGCCTAACTGGCTAAGCTCCCTGGGTTGGGGAAGGGTGGCACATATCTCTACATCTCTAGGCTGTGCTTTTCCCCAGCTGGAGCCAAAGAGGCTGGATGGCTTGGTCCAAAGACTTGTCTCCCACAGCCCAACGCACTGGCTGTGGCAGTCTGTGGCCAGAGTGACTCTTCAGGCCTGACCCTGACCCATCCTTCCTCATTGGGTGGGGCTTTCCCTGCAGGAACGCCAATAACTCCAGCCAGAAGCTCAGGGACAGTACCTGGATCTTCCTGGGCCTGAGCCCCTGGTGGGAGGGGAGGCCACAGTCTGCAGACCAGCAGATTTAGCCTTTCCTCCTGGTAGTTCTGACGAATCCGGGCAGCCCAGACGATTGGGTTTCCCCCCAACAAAGCACACCCCCTCCACCAAGAGACAAAGTGCTTCATTAAATGGGTCCTGTTCCCCGTGCCACCCAACTGGGTGAGACCCTCCAACAGAGGTTGTCAGATAATCTATACAGCAGTGATCCTACTGGTATCAGTTTGGTTCCCTTTAGGTCAGAGGTCCCAGAAGAAGGAGCAGGCACCCATGTTTGTTTTTCTCCAGCCTTTTTGAGTGACATCTCCACGCACAGGAGTGAATCAGATGAACAGAGCCTGAAGTGAACACCCAGCAAACTGCAGCAGCTAGGTAAGAGGGACCTGACCATTGGAAGACAAACAAGCAGAAAGCAACAACAACAGGATCAACAACAACAACACAAAAGCCCCCACAGAAACCCCATCTGAGGGTAAGCAGCCTCAAAGACTGAAACTAGACAAACTCACAAAGATAAGAAAGAATCAACCAAAAAATGCAGAAAACCTAAAAGGCCAGAGTGCCTCTTCTCCTCCTCATGATTGCAGTGTCTCCACATCAAGGGAGCAGAACTGGACGGAGGATCAGATGGATGGATTGACAGAAGTAGGCTTCAGAATATGGGTAATAGAAAACTACGCTGAGCTAAAAAAGCATGTTATAACCCAATGCAAAGAAACTAATAGCCTTGATAAAAGGTTAGAGGACTTGCTAACTATTATAACCACTTTAGGGAGGAACATAAGTGACCTGATGGAGCTGAAAAACACAGCACGAGAACTTCATGAATCATATCCAAGTATCAATAGCCAAATCAACCAAGCAGAAGAAAAGTTATCAGAGTTTGAAGATCACCTTGCTGAAATAAGGCATGCAGACAAGAATAGGGAAAAAAGAATAAAAAGGAATGAACAAAGTCTCCAAGAAATATGTGACTTCATATAAAGACCGAACCTACAATTGATTGGAGTACCAGAAGGAGACAGGGAGAATGGAAACAATCTGGAAAACACACTTCAGGATATTATCCAGGAGAACTTCCCCAACCTGGAAAGACAGGCCAACGTGCAAATTCAGGAAATACAGGGAACACTATTAAGATACTCCATGAGAACATCAACCCAAGACACATAATCATCAGATTCTCCAAGGTCAAAATGAAGGAAAAACTGTTAAGGGCAGCCAGAGAGAAAGGCCAGGTCACTTAAAAAGGGAAGCCCATCAGACTAACAGCAGACCTCTCAGAAGGAACTCTACAAGCCAGAAGAGATTGAGGGCCAATAGTCAACATTCTTAAAGAAAATAATTTCCAACCTAGAATTTCATATCCAGCCAAACTAAACTTCATAAGTGAAGGAGAAATAAAATCCTTTCCAGACAAACAAATGCTGAGGAATTTCGTTACCACCAGGCCTGCCCTGCAACAGCTTTTGAAAGAAGGACTAAATATGGAAAGGAACAACCGGTACTAGCCACTGCAAAAACACACCAAAATATAAAGACTAATGACACTGCGAAGAAATTGCATCAACTAGTGTGCAAAATAACCAAATAGCATCATGATGACAGGATGAAACAAACACGTAACAATACTAACTTTAAGTGTAAATTGGCTAAATGCCCCAATTAAAAGACAGACTGGCAAACTGGATAAAGAGTCAAGACCCATCGGTGTACTATATTCAGGAGACCCATCTTACATGCAAAGACACACATAGGCTCAAATGAAAGGGATGGAGGAAAATTTACCAAGCAAATGGAAAGAAAAAAAAAAGTAGGGGTTGCAATCCTAGTCTCTGACAAAACAGACTATAAACCAAAAAAGATCAAAAAAAGACAAAGAAGGGCATTACATAATGCTAAAGGGAACAATTCAACAAGAAGAGCCAACTATTCTAAATATATATGCACCCAATACAGGAGCACCTACATTTATAAAACAAGTTCTTAGAGACCTGTAAAGAGACTTAGACTTCCACACAATAATAGTGGGAGACTTTAACACCCCACTGTCAGTATTAGACAGATCAACAAGACAGAAAATGAACAAGGATATTCAGGACTTGAACTCAGCTCTGGATCAAGTGGACGTAGTAGACATCTACAGAACTCTCTATCCCAAATCAAAAGAATATACATTCTTCTCAGTGGCACATGTCACTCATTCTAAAATTGACCACATAATTGGAAGCAAAACACTCCTTAGCAAATGCAAAAGAACTGAAATGATAAGAAATAGTCTCTCAGACCATAGTGCAATCAAATTAGAACTCATGATTAAGAAACTCACTCAAAACCACACAATTACATGGAAATTGAACAACCTCCTCCTGAATGACTCCTGGGTAAATAATGAAATTAAGGCAGAAATAAAAAAGTTCTTTGAAACCAGTGAGAACAAAGAGACAATGTACCAGAATCTCTGGCACACAGCTAAAACAGTGTTAAGAGGGAAATGTATAGCACTAAATGCCCACATCAGAAAGCAGGAAAAATTTCAAATTGACAACCTAACATCACAATTAAAAGAGCTAGAGAGGCATGAGCAAACTAATCCAAAGCTAACAGAAGACAAGAAATAACTAAGAACAGAAAAGAAGTGAGGGAGATAAAGACATGAAAAACCCTCTAAAAAAAAATCAATGATTCCAGGAGCTTTTTTTTTTTGAAAAAATTAATAAAATAGATAGACCACAGATAGACTAATAGAGAAGAAGAGACAGAAGAATCAAATAGACAAAATAAAAAATGATAAAGGGGATATCACCAATGGCCCCACAGAAATATAAAGTACTATCAGATAATACTATAAACAACCTCTACAGAAATAAACTAGAAAATCTAGAAGAAATTGATAAATTTCTGGACACATACAGCCTCCCAAGACTGAACTGGGAAGAAATCAAATCCCTGAATAGAGCAATAACAAGTTCTGAAATTGAGGCAGTAATTTATAGCCTACCAACAAATAAAAGCCCAGAACCAGATGGATTCATAGCTGAATTCTATCAGAAATTCAAAGAGGAGCTGGTACCATTTCTTCTGAAACTATTCCAAACAATTGAAAAGGAGGGACTCCTCCATAACTCATTTTATGAAGCCATGATCATCCTGATACCAAAACCAGGCAAAGACACACAAACCAAGAAAACTTTAGGCCAGTATCCCTGGTGAATATCTATGAGAAAATTCTCAATAAAATACTACCAAACCAAATCCAGCAGCACATCAAAAAATGTATCTACCATGATCAAGTCGACTTCATCCCTGGGATGTAAGGTTTGTCCAACATGGGCAAATCAATAAACATAATCCACCACATAAACATAACCAAAGACAAAAACCACATGATTATCTCAATAGATGTGGAAAAAGCCTTTGATAAAACTCAACGTCCCCTCGTGTTAAAAACTCTCAATAAACTAGGTATTGATGGAACATATCTCAAAATAATAGGAGCTATTTATGACAAACTCATAGCCAATATCATTGAATGGGCAAAAGCTGAAAGTATTCCCTTTGAAAACTGTTACAAGACAACGATGCCCTCTCTCACCACTCCTTTTCAACACAGTATTGGAAGTTCTGGCTAGGGCAATCAGGAAAGAGAAAGAAATAAAATTAGCCAACATGATTTTGTATTTAGAAAACCCCATCATCTCAGCCCCAAAACTCCTTGAACTGATAAGCAACCTCAGCAAAGTCTCAGGATACAAAATCAATGTGCAAAAATCACAAGCATTCCTTTATACCAACAATAGGCAACTAGAGAGCCAAATCTTGAATGAACTCCCATTCACCATCACTACAAAGAGAATAAAATACCTAGGGATACAGCTAACAAGGGATGTGAAGGACTTCTTCAAGAAAAACTACTAACCACTGCTCAAGGAAATAAGAGAGGACACAAACAAATGGAAAAGCACTCCATCCTCATGGATAGGAAGAATCAATATTGTGAAAATGGCCATACTGCCCAAAGTAATTTATAGATTCAATTCCATTCCCATCAACATTGACATTCTTCACAGAATTAGAAAAAAAAAAACTATTATAAATTTCATGTGGAATCAAAGATGACCCCATATAGCCAAAAAAAACCTAAGCAAAAAGAACAAAGCTGGAGGCATCACGCTACCTGACTTCAAACTATACTACAAGGCTACAGTAACCAAAACAGCATGGTACTAGTACCAAAACAGACACATAGACCAATGGAGCAGAACAGAGACCTCAGAAATACCACTACACATCTACAACCATCTGATCTTCAACAAACCTGACAAAAACAAGCAATGGGAAAAAGATCTCCTATTTAAAATAGTGCTGGGATAACTGGCTAGCCATATGCAGGAAACTGAAACTGGATCCCTTCCTCACACTTTATATAAAAATTATCTCAAGATGAATTAAATACTTAGATGTAAAACCCAAACCAATAACAACTCTAGAAGATGACCTAGGCAGTACCATTCAGGAGTTAGGCACAGGCAAAGACTTCATGACTAAAACACTGAAAGCAATTGCAGCAAAAGCCAAAATTGACAAATGGGATCTAATTAATCTAAAGAGCTTCTGCACAGCAAAAGAAACTATCATCAGAGTAACACAACCCACAGAATGGGAGAACATTTTTGCAATCTATCCATCTGACAAAGGTCTAATATCCAGAATTTGAAAGGAATTTAAACATATTTGCAAAAAAAAAAAAACATCAAAAAGTGGGCAAAGTTTATGAACAGACATTTCCCACAAGATGACATTTTCGTGGCCAACAAACACGAAAAAAAAAACCTCAACATCACTGATCATCAGAGAAATGCAAATCAGAACCACAATGAGATGCCATCTCATGCCAGTCAGAATGGTGATTATTACAAAGCTAAGAAGCAATAGATGCTGATGAGGCTGTGGAGAAATAGGAATGCTTTTACACTGTTGATGAAAATGTAAATTAGTTCAACCACTGGGGAAGATAGTAAGGAGATTCCTCAAGGATCTAGAAGCAGAAATACCATTTGACCCAGCAATCCCATTACTGGGTATACACCCAAAGGATGATACATTATTCTACTATAAAGACACATGCACATGTATGTTTATTGCAGTATTATTTAATGATAGCAAAGACTTGGAACCAACCCAAATGCCCATCAATGATAGACTGGATAAAGAAAATGTGGTATAAATACCACCATGGAATACTATGCAGCCATAAAAAGGAATGAGATCATGTTCTTTGCAGGGACATGGATGAAGCTGGAAGCCATCATCATAAGCAAACTAACACAGGAACAGAAAAACAAACAACACATGTTCTCGCTCATAAGTGGGAGTTGAACAATGAGAACACATGGACACAGAGAGGAACAACACACACCAGGGCCTGTTGGAGGGTGGGGGGCAAGGGGAGGGAACTTAGAGGATGGGTCAATAGGTTCAGCAAACCATCATGGCATGTGTATACTTATGTAACAACCCTGCACGTTCTGCACATGTATCCCGCATTTTTTTAGAAGAAATGAAACAATAAAGAAAAAAACATATTCAGAGAAATAGATTCCTAATGGTGAGATATTTGACAAAGTGAGATGTCTATGGAGTAGATATCTGGAAACAAAGAAGCCCTCTTACAGCCACAGAAATAATATGTGATAGTCAACTTTCCTTTGACTGAACTCATTGGAGAGGCCGTACACAAGGAAGAGGCAGACATGTTTTCTCTTTTGGAACCTGTCTACATATCTCTGGTGAAGGAACTGTACTCTTCCCACCTTCCATTTTAGGGCTGGTCTATATAATTTGGTATGCATGGGAGAAGGTAGCAGACTGGGTTTTTTCTTTTGACTATTAGTTTTCCCTTCTTAACAGAGTACACTGTATTGAGAGATAGAACAGACACAAATCGGATGTCTGTTGAGATATAAGTAAAGGAATCTGTTTAATATAGTTAAGTTAAAGTCTCAGAAGGTGGTAGTAATGTTGGGGTGTTTTTGAAGAGTTGTTAAAAAACACTGTAATTATTCATATTCATCAACTTGTTTATTCATTCTGAAGTCGTACATTGTGCTCCTACTCTAGGTTGAACATATGTAGACAATGAGAATTCAGAAATGAACATGGCACAGTCCTTACTCTTATGGGGATCACACTTTGGTAGGAAGATGTAAAGTAGAGGTTAACATTGCCAGAGAATGGTGTGGGACTTTGTCCCTGGCTCACGAAAGTAAACCTAAAATAGTCTTCATAATAAGCATATCTTTGTTTAACTGGAGGCCTTGGGCCATGCCAGATAGCCTATGCTAACAATGTGATTTGTGACAATGGGCCTTGGGCCACATTGTATCAGCTCCATCTCTGAATGGGCTGGAGACTAAGATCAGTCATGAGGGTGGTGATCTGTGTCTACATGGCTGATTCACAATAAAAACTGTGGACTGAAGGCTCAGTTGAGCTTCCTGTTTGGCAGTACTCTATTCAGGGAGAAGTAAGTGCTCTTTGCACAACCCCAGTAAAGAACAACTAGAAGCTTGTGCTTGGAATTCTCCTGTACACTTCCCCATGTGCTTTTCTTGCTGCTAATTTTAATCTGTATTATTTTATTGTAATAAATCCTAATATTATGATGAATTTTCTGAGTTCTGTGAGTCTTTCTAGCGGATCATGGAATCTGAGAGTGATCTTGGGGACCTGCAGAACCCTCAAAAGAACAGGCATATAAATGGCTGATTATAGGGCAGTTATTAACAAAGCAATAAGTACATTCCCTGGTTCTATAGGGTGCAAAGCAAGGGCACGAACCTAATCTTAATGGTCTGAGGGAAATTTATTAGAACAAGGAAAATACAAAGTGAATCTTTAATATGAGTAAGGAAGAGGAAACGTTATTCTAGACAGAAGGAAAAACAAAAGCAATGTTGGGGAGGAAAGATGGAAACCTGGGAAATTGCAAATAGTTTTAGATAATTGAATAAATTGATATGAGATATAATGAGAGATGAGAAAAGAATGAGAGAAGGCAATAGTAGAGATCTTTGACATCTCTTGTCCCACATGTGATAGGAAGGTATTCATTATAGGATGTTATGAATGGAAGTGGCACATTCTGATATCATTTCAGATGGATCATTCCTAGCAATGGTGGGAAGTAAAGATGTGACACGAAGAGATCACCAAAGAGGATACCATAATACTTTAAGTTAGAATGATGAGGATTTGGATAAAGACCATGGTCCTGGGGTAGAAAAGAGGCTATGGATTCAGGAAACACTGAAGATAAGAAAGCAACACATCTTAAGATCTAAGTAGATATGGAGATAAAAAGGAAGGCTAATCTATGATAAAATCTATATGTTGGGCTGGGGCTATTGGGTAGAGGATGCAGATACTATTTTCTGAGATAGAAAATGCAGTAGGAAAAGCATGTTTCAGAGGAAGGAGATGTTCTACTTTGGAAGCATTAAATGTTAAGCACCAATGGTCTGTCAAGTAGAAATCTTTAGTGACACTTACGTGTACAGATAAGGAATTTAGACAAGTGGTCTAACCTGCAGAGCACATCAAAGCAATGTTGACCTCAAAAACCATTTTCAAAGTTCCATTTCAAATAATAATTAAATAACAGGTCTTCAGCATTAGAAATCAAACATCTCTGTTAAAAATGACTGTGGAGTGTGTAGAAAGCAGTTATTTGAAATGTGCAATATATTGTAAGCATTAATATGGTATATCTCAACTCTAAAAAAAGAAGTTGGCAGATTTTTAAAAAACTATGTTCATAAGTGAAACATATGAGAGAATAAGGATGACTCAGGAAAGATTATTCCCCATACCTAGCAAAGCAAAATTCGCACTGTAGTTTCTGCTGGAGTAAAAGTTATCTCACTGTCCTACCCCATCTCTTCCAATGCCAATGAGTTTCTTCCCTGAAATTCTAGCAAATTCCCATTTAGTGAACAAGTATGGTATAGTGAAAAGAGAGCAGTTCTTGAGTCAGGAGGCCTAGGTATTAGCATTAGCTGTCAGATGTGAAGTTGCAAGAAGTGAAAGGCCTTTCTCTGTAAGTACCAGAGATTTATATCATAGGAATTGAAATTTGGATCTTCAAGGAATAATTCTTACTGATTAATTAATTCAAATAACCCAGAACTTCTGGACTTCCCATGCTATGCATTATAATTATATAATCTATGATTTGACCATAGGCAGTACTGCTTTTCCTTATCCTATCACATTTTGTATATTTGATTATCTGAACTTAATATGTGATTTCATTTGAATCTTGGGGACAATGCCCAAACTCTGACTCTTCTTCCCCTGCTTTAGGATTTCTCAATCAACTGTAGTACTCATGGAAACCTTATCCCTTATGAGGTCTGGTCAGTATGCCAGTTGAAGCACTCTCTTCCTATGTGACCTGGGGTAAATTACATTGCCTTCCTTAAATGTTTCTCATCAGAAAGAGATTTGGACCAGAATTATTGAGATCTCTTCCAGTTCTATCGTTTTATGAGTCCATGACACGGGCAATAACATTTGAGTTGACACTTAAAAGATAAATTTGAGTTTTGCCAGAGAGAAAAGGAATACAATAATTTTGAATAGAGAAGTATTAGGTTGATATGATGTAAATAGTGTATACATGATGGTGTAAATAAGAGCTAGTGGTACTGAATTATGGAACCTAAATAAAGGATGAGTGTGAGATGAATGGAGACATGAGGGACTTGGGCAAAAGTAGAATATGAAACCCTGTAATCATCAAAGATCCAGATAGGAACCTGATTTCCCATACCAGTCCATAGTCAGAAGTCCAAGGGATCAAGGCCAGGAATTGCCCTAAAGAAAGACACCCTAATATATTTCACACCACTTAGAGTTCAGTGGTCAATTCAACCTGGAAAACAGGCATTTAATGTCTTCCACCTGAAAATGCAGAATGCATTTTACCATTTTAAAGATAACAGAATTTCTGCAGTAAAAAACCCATAGCTTTGTTTAGCTCAGCATTTCCCAAATTATTTAGCCTTATAATACCTCTTCTCTATTTATTTGCATTCCACCAATTAATACACTAGGGCATGTCCTCTTTTGGTGTGGTGGAAATCTGAAGTTTAGGATCTAGGGCATTTGAAATGTCAGGAAATGTAATTAAGTATCAGGTGCTAAGGCAGAGAAGGGTCATTGCCTTGTTGTTCAGGGCTTTCTCTCAAAGGAAAACTCTTAAAGATGGGAACCCACCCAAGTGAATTCTTCCCAAAAGAGCCTCTGATTCTATATCCTCTTTCCTTATATCTTCCAGGTTAGGGATGTAGTGGCAGTTCAGCGTCCTAGAATAGGAAGTGGCATCAGCTGTTTAAAGAAAGGGCTTATTGAGTATAAAGTGGCAGGTGGAGTCCTGATAAATACATTTCAAGCTACTTTAGGCAGACCACACAAAATAGCTGCTTTTTAAAAGTTTTAAAGTTTGCTGGCCTTTCTCTGTGCGATGTACTAACATAACAGGTTTGACTCACCAGGAGATGACGCAAACAGCACTGGGAGTTTAAAAAGGCACTGCTTAACCTTGCTAAGAAATGCTGGTTTTAAGAACAGCTGGAATATTGCTTTCTGATCCTCGACCATCAGCCCAGCAAGGACGAGAGATGTTTTGATGAAGAACAACAACAAAAAAATACTTCACTGGGCAAATAAATCTGGTGAATGAATATTGACAGCACTGAGGAAAACAACTTGACTTAAAATAATCCTTTTGTATGTAAGTAAAGGTGGCACCATAACTGCAGGAATCTGGAGATGCATATTGTATGAAGAGACCATTTCAAAGCATCTTTTCCCATTGACATTTTAAAGAAATATTTTTAATCTGCTCTTGTAAAATCTAGTACTCATCCTTTATCACCAACAACTGAAACAACAGGTTG
Source organism: Gorilla gorilla gorilla (assembly GCF_029281585.2). Classification (NCBI taxonomy): domain Eukaryota; kingdom Metazoa; phylum Chordata; class Mammalia; order Primates; family Hominidae; genus Gorilla; species Gorilla gorilla. The sequence goes on along the minus strand of NC_073233.2, from coordinate 35,585,619 downwards.
AAGTTGCACATTATCAATCTGGTGACTCAAACATGAATAGGACTTACTTCTATGTGTTGAATGAAGTGCTTGAGGTAAGAAACAAAGATAATAATGACCTTTGTGGGCAAATACTGAACTAATTATTGGAAAGGGGGAAGTGTAGGTTGTAAAAAGATAAACACAATGTCATAGATTTATTGAAAAATAACAATTTCACAATGCCCTACTATGTGCAGAGCACCTGGGCAGATTTAAAGAAAATGAAGTAGTAGAGAATTTAGTTTCTATGGTTTCAGTCAAAGCTGATTTCCTCAAGAAGAAGAAATCCACTTGAGCTAGGTCAAATAATGGGGTTCCATTGACTGGAACACAGAAGAATGATACATAACACCAAGGACAGAAAACAAAGTACAAATCAGCCTTCTGGAAACAGGAAACTGTTAGGAACAAAAGAAACACCTCTCTGTGTGGCTAAAATTTATCTTTATGCACCTATGTCATAGTCTTCATTCTCCTATAAAAATGGGTAGCACATGACTTTGCCTTGTAATGGTGCTGGTTCCAGCTTTGGCTTCATACAAACATTAGGTCAGAGGAAAATGCGTCACAGTCTTTCATTTGAAATTCTCTCTTCAGAGAAAATATGATGGTTTCTGGACAAAATAGACTGAAGGACTTTGGGCAAGGTGCCTATCTGTTTCCAGACAGCAGGGGCTGAATTGCAAATGTGCCTGGTTTGGTCTCTAATGTGTATCCCTGGTCTCTCTCTAGACTATGAAAGGACTAGGTCTTTAGAAAGAGATGTAGTTGGGGCCACTGAATATGACCATTGAATATGTCTATTCTACTGATCCTTAGAAAGCTTATGTTCACATCAGAAAAGAAGACAAAAATAGCAGGGAAATAGATGTTAACTACTAGGTAACACAGATAATAACACCCTATGGGATATGAACTATACTTCAAGAAGGATCTGACTTTGGATTTGGAGGACAGGAGGCGTTAAACAGATATAGACAAATGAAAGGCAGAGTGTTTTGGAGACAGGAAATAATATGAGACTAGTCATATATCAATACTAATGAACAAAGAGTCTTAAGAGAAGGTATTGTTTCATTTAGGTAAAGCGAAACTTTTTTAGAACTTTGTCTTTTCTGGATAATGCAATATACATTATAAATATTACATCAATTCAAAAGTACTTCTTGAGCATCTGCTTTGTGCCAGATACCATTCTAGGGACTAAAAACACATGAGCAAAACAAAGTCTTCTCCCTCAGGGACCTTTTATTTTAGCAGAGGGGGATAGAAAATAAAATTATAGTTTTTCGGTGTTGTTAAATGGTATATAATATGATTAGGCTTTGTGTCCCCACCCAAATCCTTTCTTGAATTGAAATCCCCAGGTGTTGAGGGAGAGACCTGGTGGGAGGTGACTGGATCATAGGGGCAGTTCCCCCCATGATGTTTTTGTGATAGTCAGTGAGTTCTCATGAGATCTGATGGTTTTATAAGTGTTTGGTAGTTCTCTCTTGTTCACTTTCCTCTCTCTCTTGCTGCCATGTGAGAAGGTCCAAGTTTGCTTCCCATTCACCTTCCACCATGATTGTAAGTTTCCTTAGGCCTCCCCAGCCATGTGGAACTGTGAGCCTATTAAACCTCTTTCTTGTATAAATTACCCAGTTTCAGGTATTTCTTTATAGCAGTGTGAAAATGGGCTAATACAGTATATAATGGTTAGTTAAATGAATAATATAAGCATAAGCTTTATCCTGCAAACCATTTTCCTCCAAGATGTAGGAAATCTGATTATATTGGTAATTATTAGTTCAATCCTCACATTTTCACAAACTAGAGAGTATAATCTTTTCTGAAAATTCCAGTTAGAAATAGGTATAACTCTTAATGACCTTACTAGAGCCACATCTATTCCTCTCTTCTCTCTTAAACCAAGCACTGTAGTCAGGAGAATAAGGTGTTATGATTTAAGGCTTTATCTCTCTATAGTAGCTATAGTCATGTGGGTGTCTTTCGTCCATTTGCTGGATAAAATAGGAGCTTCTGGCTATTTTAGTAGATCCTCTTAATATGAGAATTCTTCCTGGCTCAGCCTTGAGATCCCATCTCATCTCTAGCTATGCTTACTTCATATGCAATTTCATTAAATTTGAGGGTTTTAAATAATGTCTTAATATTGCTGACTCCAAACCTCATCCTATCATGCCAAGCTTGCATTTTCTTTAACTTTTCTGGCTGTTTTATGGACGTCTTAAATATGAGTTCAAAACTGCATTCTTGACACACCTCTGTCTCTTCATATAAATAAATGGTCATACTTTCTACTCAAATAACCAGGCAAAATGAAGGCTATTCCTTTGGTTTGTACTTCACTGAATTTTCTCTTCTCCTACCAATTCATTAGCAAATCTGTTAACTGTAACTTCAAAATGTATCTTAAATTTATTCATTTCTATCCACCTGTAATGCCCCAGGTAATTCTAAGTCACCTTTCACTTAGAATATTGTTAAAACCCTGTAATTGCTCCCTCTGTTTCTACTCTTACTTTCCTCTAATTTACTTCCCTCCAACTATAGTCACATCAATCATCAAGTCATATCGTTTTCCTGCTTTCAACATGCCATGGTTTTCCTATGACACTCAGAGTGAAATTCAAATCCTTTTGCCTGGTTTTCAAAGCCCCTACAGCATTTTAGTCGGGTACTGTGTTCATCCAACTGAACACTGATCAGAAGGGAACGTTATTAGAGAAGGAAAGCACAACACCATAGTTAATAGAAATAAAATAAATAAGTAGATTCATGGTGAAATGTACTCACCTGCAAGTCACTCTAAAAAAACATTAGGAATTACAGAATGTTTACCTTCTTATGATCTCAGACCCTCAGATGGAGAGGCTGGCCAAATTAACCTGAGTTATCTTCAAAGGTTGAACTGCTCATGCTCCACATCTTGTTGCTTTGGTGATGAAGTGCCTGTATAATGATATTTATTCAATAAGTAGAAAAGCCACATGCAAATTCAAGGGAGATCAAAGCATGGTCTATGTAGCTACTCTTTGGGGGAAGGTATATGGAAGGGTTTATAGAAGTACTGCATCAAAAAAAAAGACATGAATTGGAAAATAACGTAGAGAAGATCTAATGCTTTAACAGCACTCATCCTGACCTTAGTCAGATACTGTAAATAAACTTTTTAAGCATCTGTGTTGCCATTCTACTCTTATCTGATCTATTGCTCAATAAAACTACACCTTGGAAAGAGTAGAGTAGGAGTGAATAATTTTCTGATTTTGAATAACATTCAGATTTCACTTCATACCCTTTTGTAGGTGTCCATATAATTTATTGTCCAAATTAGGCCACATTTGAAAGTAAAAAGGGGTACTAAATACATTGCAACAGGTATAAATTGGGTGTATTCAAGGGAAACAGATATATGTATGGTCCCATAATTATTCTCCTCTTTGGTTAATATGTTTAGATGCACTTGTTTTCTTCTGATTCTTCAAAACATCACACACTTTCTTGTCTTAGGCTATTGTAGTTAACTGTTCCTTTACTTTGAATACTTTTCCTCTAGATTGTTACATAAAAAGCATCTTTTGGACCTTTATACCCTAAATCACCCTAATATCACCTTTTAAAATGGTCTTCACTGGCACCCCAATCTAAAGTTTCCTTACATCATTATGACATATCATATGATGAATTTTTTCATCATATGCATATTATAACTTTATTTTTCATATGTCCTTTTTGGTTATATCATCCAAAACTTAGATTCTAAGTTTCCCAACCAGCTGAATGGACCCCTCCTCTCAGCCAATGGGATTTCAAAGAATCCTAGAAACAACTAGTTCAGGCCATGAGGGGAACAAAGCTTGGACATGGCTCATTATACTTTCCTCCCTTTGGAATTCAGCCGCAGCTGACCAGTGTTACTACAAAAACAGATATCTTAAGACTGACAAAACAGATTCTTTGCAGTAATAAGATACCAAATTCCAACCTAACTCTAGTATAGCATCATATGACAGATAGCAGGCCCTGATGAAAATTGAAGTATTTTGTACCCAAATATATTTCTTTGGCATGTTTTAAAATGATGCTGAGAAACTATCTCTTGTGGGGAAAATCCACATTCTGTAGAGAATTTCCATCCCTTTCCAGGTCTGTTTCTGATCCTGAAGAGGTTAGCACAGAATGCAGCATCTTTTAAAGGTCTGAATAGAAAAAACTTGCTATATATTGCCTCTGGGGGTGGTCACCTATGATACTTCATATACTTAATAAGAACCTTGGTCTCTACAACCCGTTATCTTAAAGCAGACACTCCTTTCTATTCATTCCAGGTCTGTAGATAATAACTTTCAGGTGTTTCAACCAATTGCCAATCAGAAAATCTTTTAATCCACCTATGACCTATAAGGCTCTTCCCACCCTTTCGAGTTGTCCCACCTTTCTGAACTGAACCAATGCATATCTTACATGTATTAATTGAATTGATTGCTGTCATGTTGCTAATTGAATTGATTGTTGCTAGTTGAATTGATTGCTATCATGTTGTTCTATATGTTTTCCATATAAAACCAATCTACAACACAACCACCTTGAGCACATGTCTTAGGATCTCCTGGGTCCGTTCATACTGGTCATGGTCCTCACATTTGGCTCAGAATAAATCTCTTCAAATATTTTACAGAGTGTGGCTGTTCTCATCGACAGTTTGTTGAATAGATCTCCAAACTACAAAATAAATTCCTAAGGGCAGTACCCCAGCTGTCAGAAGACTAAGTATTTAATGTTTTGAAATAAATGAGTGAATAATGGAAATTAAGTAGTTACTATCATGTTGAGGTCTTATTTAAAACAATCATTTATACTTAGTTCCATAATTTTTAGATTTAGTACCCACACTTTTTTTTTATACTACAAATTCTCATGATTTTTATTTTTTTTAACTATCTCTTCTTTGGCTGAAATTTATCTTGACTATTTTTTTTAAGGAAGAACATGTTTGTCCTCATATTTAGGCCTTGTATGACTTTTTTGCTTTTTATTTCCTTCCTCCATGAAATAAAGTTTAATTGAGTATAGAAACTCTCTGGAGGTTGCTCCATTGTCTTCTGGAGTTTAAATTTAGGGACACAAAGGCTTTATTTTTTGGCCCCTCCAATTTTTCTTCCGTTGTAAGTAATATGTCCCATTCTCATTTTCATTTTCTAGCCTAAGTGGCTGCAGGATAATTTCTTTATTCTCGATTTTCAAAATTTTCACTGGGCCATTTGTAAGCATTGCTTACTTTATATAACCTTTGCAAATGGGTATCTGTGATTTAGAAAGGGTCTTTTTTGGCTCAGAAAATCTTGACTTTATTATACTTTAATTACCATTTATAAAATTTCTGTGAATATCTTTTTTTCTTTAGAAACACACATCTTATCAATTCAATTTCTTCACTCTGTTATCCCATTGCCAACTCTCTGTTACATCAGTATTACTTTTCTTACTATTCTTACTCTATTTAGTTAGTATTTTACCTCTTTATTTTATAGGAACTTCTCTAACTTATTCTTCACATTGTGTTTTTGTTGTTGTTTCCTGCAGTGTAGATTCTGGGCCTTCTATTTTCTTTTTTTTTTTTTTTTATTATACTTTAAGTTTTAGGGTACATGTGCACATTGTGCAGGTTAGTTACATATGTATACATGTGCCATGCTGGTGCGCTGCACCCACTACCTCGTCATCTAGCATTAGGTATATCTCCCAATGCTATCCCTCCCCCCTCCCCCCACCCCACAACGGGCCTTCTATTTTCTAATGTTCATTAAAATCCTGAATTTTCAGCTCCTTTGTATTTTCTCTGTATAAGTCTTTTTTATGTTATTACCTTCTATATCTAAGCTAGCTCCTTTTATTTCATATTATCCAATTCTTCAACCTTTATTCAAATGCTATATTTTATTCATAACACACAGTGGAAACATTCTAAAAGGTATGTGTTTTTACAGTAGATATTTCTCAAAACTTATGTCCTTCCCTTGCCTCTTAAGTGCCACCATCATTTCTTCTAGTATGATATATTTAAACCTGGGATATTAACCTAGTGGTCTAAAAAAAGAGGGTGACAGAAACTGAAGTAAAAGTAGAAAGAAAAGACCAGTGACCTGGAAATCTCTGATTAGACAGATTAACTTTGAAGAATTTTGAGGCAATGTGGAGATTTCCAAAACCTTTTTAAAATGAAGTTTCTCTATTTATTTAAGTGTGAGTGAAAATAGTGAAGTTGAAGTAAAAATGGAACAGAAACCTCAGAGTTTCTAGAACAGTGGAGGATCATGAGGAACAAAATAAGTTGTGGATTCTTTCAGGATTTCTCCAAATTCAAATTTCCAGAGTCATGGCAGAGATCTTTGTTCCTGGTGGCCTTAACTTACAAAATAGAAATTTAAAAAAAAAGTAGACAATGAGGTCATATTCAACAGACGGTAGTGGTAGGATTGCTATCTGGAGATCTCAAGAATCTCCTGTGGGCTGCTAGTTCCAAGAAGTTCGAGTAAGGCGGTGCTTCAATTTTCATTTCAAGGAAACATTCATTAATTGATAATAGATGCACTTTGCCCTGAATAATTTTCCTCTGCATCTTAAAATGCTTCACAACACACATCATACCTTACAATTTACGGATAGGGATTTAAAATTATTTTTATAAAGCTTCCCAATAGCTGTAGGTAAGTTAAACAACTACTATGTAAGTTTGTTATAATCTTTAGTGGTCACAATTTAGATTGTACAAACCCTTTTGTTGGTTGTGTTAAGTAATTCATCCAAACAGCATTCATTCAATAAAAAAAAAAATTAAGTGGTTACTGTGAGAGAACTGCTATGCTAGATGCTTTTGAAATGTAAATAGAGATTTCTGCCCATTAGTTGATCACAGCATATTACAGAAGGTAGGAAAAGCAGGACAGTGTGACTTTTAAACTGCAAGCAATAAATTCCATAGAGACAATGACATTCATCTTCATATTCTTTATAATAATTTGAGCAGTACCTGGAACATAAATAGTACTCTATAAATGGCAGAATTATATCAATTCCCTTTGTTTAAGCTTGATCTCTAAGGAACTAGTCAGCTTTTTGAGGCTATAGGATTGATTTTATATTGATATATTTAGTATTTTCCAACTAGCAAATGATTGGGCACACTGGAATTGTTTATTAGGTATCTATTTATGGATTTAATGATATTCCAGGAAATTACTTTCTTTAGGAGATCATTCATATAGCATTCAAAGTAATCTGAGACACTATGTCCGATGAGCACACCTACTAACATAAGCTAAAAACCTTGAAAGAAATGATTAGATAGCTTGCCTTTGCTATTTTCAAATATTCAGCTTAAAGTGAAGGTTCTGTGAGTGTGTGTGTATGAGTGTGTGTGTGTTGAGAACAAAAAATCGATTTCTTTATCAATGTTCAAGTCAATAACAATACTCTATGTTGTTATTAAACATTGCTATTAAATATAGTTACCAACATATAAGTTAAATGTAGTCAATAATATGTTGTTTTTAAATATAGTCACCCTGATGTACAGTAGATACCTTGAAATTATTTCTCCCATCTAACTGAAATTTTGTGTCCTTTGACCAACATCTCCCCTATCTGCACACCCTCCAGGTTCTGGTGAATGCCATTCTACTCTCGGTTGCTGAGTTTAACTTTTTTAGATTTCACATATAAATGAGATCATGACCACATTTGTCTTTCTGTGCCAAGCTTATTTTGCTTAACATAATGCCCTCCAGTTTTATCTATGTTGTTGCAAATGACCAGATTTCCTTCTTTTAAGTCTGAGTCCTATTCTATTGTGTATGTATACCACATTTTCTGTATCCATTTATCCACTGATGGACACTTAGGTTGGTTTCATATCTTGACCATTATGAACAATGTTGTAATAAATATGGATGTAGATATCTCTTCTACATATTGATTTTGTATCTTTTGAATATATACCTGCTGGTGGGATTGCTGGATCATATGGGAGTATTTTTTTTTAATTTTTTGAGGAACCTCCATACTGTTTTCCATAATGCCTATCCTAATTAATATGAAGGTTTTAATTATTAAAAAGCTATTATGAGAAAAGTAGAAAATACATGAAATAATTATCTTTGGAATGTGAAATCAAAACACCACATTTGGATAAAAGTGTTAGTGCTTTTGCCATTGTTAATTATTGAGAATGTGTTAATGGTGGTGATGATGAAGCACGTGATGGCAATGATGATTGTGATGTTAATTTAGTGCTAGTGCTAAAATTAACAATAAAAATGGTGTGGCAATGTGGATGATGACGAGGTGCTGCTGGTGGATATTATTGGCAATATGGCAAAGATATTTGTGATAATAATAGTACTGGGGAGGTGATTAAATGATGACAGATTATGTAAAGGTGGTGGCAATGGGTGATTGCAATGAGAATAAGGAAGGGGATTAATACAGTAACTATAAAGCTATAGGAGTTGGAAGGGCAAAGTGAACTGGACAATGTTGGTCTTGGTTGTAGCCAGTAGACACTAACAAGTAATAGATGGAGGAATACCATCAATGCCTTGAGGTTAAATAAATCATTGAGAAGTTTGCATAGTCCTAGAATCCAGAAATAACTAAGTTTGAATTACTTGCTAAATAAGCAGTTTCTGCACTAAGACTTGAAAATAAAGTGAAAATAAAAATATGCCACTTCTTGCACATTTGCAATTTTGAAAAATTCTCTGTAAAAAGAATTTCAAAAATTGACAGAAACCTAGAATTAATTCAATTAAGCTTAATTTTTAGCTGAATTAATAGAGAAACAAAGGAGGAAATGACATACCATTATATCTATCTATGTTTAAAATTTAAACATTACAACAGATATTCATAACTTTAAATCATTATTTGTCTTAAGCAGGTAAAAATGTTCAAATATCTACCTTAAAATTCAATTTAATGAATAATAATACTAACGACAATAAAACTTCTTGAGCACAAAACTGCTGTCTGGAATTGTTCAAGAGCTATGGGAAGACAGAAAATGCATAGCTAAGAAAGACCAAAGATGTTAATATAAAATAAACCCTGTGCACTAAACTTGCTTTTTTAAGAAACTACTGGCACCATTGAATGAATTTTGATAGAGTGCCTACTATGTTCCCAGCACTGCCCTAGACACATAAAAATATAGACATTAGTAAAAATAAATTTCCTCTAAATGAAATGAGATTAATTTATAAATAAAACCAAGACAGATAATGTATATTATATTGGAAGTTCTTTGGATTAGGATTAAGATAAAATGTTTGTTTTGGCTATAATCCACCATGAGTCTGTTTATAAAAAGTTCTCAGTTTTCTTATATAGACAATGTATATAAGAGCACTTGACCTGCCTAACTCATAGAGGTGTGTCAGTTTTAAGGAATATTACACATGGACAAATTCTTAGACATTTTAAATCATAGTACAATTTTTAGGAACTAAGTGATAGAAGCTAATTTCTCTTCCCCAAAGTTTGACTCTCTGAATCAGTCCAGGTTCTCCAGATCAATAGGATAGATTATAGACAGATAGATAGATTAGATAGATAGATACATAGAGAAAGAGAGAGATAATAGATAGGTAGGTAGGTAGGTAGGTAGGTAGGTAGGTAGGTAGATAGATAGATGATGAAAGGAAGGTTCATTATTATAGAAATTGGCTTGTGCAATTAGGGAGGCTGGGAAATCCCACAATATGCCATCTGCAAGCTAGAGAACCAGGAAAGCTGATGACCTAGTTCAGTGCAAGCCTGAGAACCAAAAGAGCCAATGGTGTAAGTCTCAGTCTAAGGCCGAAAGCCTAAAAACCTGGGAAGCCGCAAGACCTGAAGTCCAAAGCTTTGAGATACCTGGAATCTGATATCCAACAGCAGGAGAAGATGGGTGTCCCAGCTCCAGAAGAGAAAGAAAATTTGCCTTTTCTCTGTTGTTTGCTCTATATGGGTCCTCAACTGATTGGACTGTGCCCACCTTAATCAGGTGAGAGTAGATCTTCCTTGCTCAATCCATTGATTCAAATGCCAATCTATTCCAAAAACACCATTACAGACATCCCCAGAAATAGTGCATTTCCTAATATCTGAATATTCCTTAACTCCAGTCAAGTTGATATTTAAAATTAACCATCATATCATATGAGGAGAAATTTTTCTTAAGTCTATGCTTTGACTCTGTTTCCTGCTTCAGTCTTATCTCCACTCAGAGGTTGGAGTGACTTATCCAACTGGTAAAGTTTGCAGAGATACATTTGTGTTGTCTGATTAGCTTTGCCCTTCTTGAAAGCAAATGTTCACAAGGAACATATGTTCTTCACTCCTTCATGCTGTGAATCCTGCCTGGGCAGACTCAGCATGCCTACTCCAGTATGGTAGTAACTGATACTGGGTGCAGAAGTGCCTGATTCTTGGGTTTAGTATTACCAAGGCCAATTGCCATCAGATTAAAGTCATATGCTCATATTCAGCCTCTATCAGTTATAAAGGTGATATATTGGCACTCATGTTTAATTTTTGATGTTATCTTCATTTTTTTCAGATGCAGGTAGGTAGAAGGAGAATGTGATTTTTTGAAGGCCCTTTTGGAAATCCCCAAATTAACCAGGAATTGCACCATAATTAATATCATATAATAAATTATTAAATTAAGCCAGAAAATTCTGCTATCTCAAATATATTACATAAGTGAACAGTGTAGGTATTATGGTGTAAAATATTCCACTCAGCTAAAACCAGATGTCCAATGAATAAATCAAGCTTTCCCTTCCAAAGAAGGAACTCTCCAATAGATTCAGATGGCAATCAGTTTTGCAGGAGATGAGAGTGGTGACATTTGTGTCACACATTTGCCATCATTGACATAGACAGTAGGCACACTAAATTAGAGTACTAAAAAAGGAAAAGGGAGCATTTGCTCTGAAATATACTTCCATGACTCTGTCAATGCAAATCAACACCTCATGCAAGACCTCATATGGTCCAAGTTACAAATGGGCTCTATTTGGAGATTTTTGAGCTTGACAGGAAAGTCAGGTGGTAGCTGTCTGAAAGGAACCTACCACTCCACAAGTGAATACAAAGATTCATTAACCCAGAGCAGTTTCTTGGCCTCCATATGTATTTTCCAGTGACTCTAATGATCTGGGGACACAATTAAATCCAATGCAACAGAACTAACATAATTGTGTTTTCTATGCTTTAAGAATAGCTGTGGGGAAACATGTAAGCCATGGACTTGACTCCAAAGATCCCACCAGTCTAGCAAGTAATTCCAAAAAGTCACCAAATGATTATATAAATAATTATTGCAGATGTCATATCGTGGGATTTCTTAACCTCCCTAATTGCATGAGCCAATTCCTGTAATAAACCACCTTCTCATCCATCGGTCTATCTATATATTTTCTATCTATAGTATAATAAATGCAACAATAATTTTGCAGAAGCTACAGAAAGAGCATAGAAAAAATGATTTACTCTAAAAAGGTTCATATGTTGGACAAGAGAGATGAAAAGCATTAGAAACCAAAGAAGTAGCAAATGCAAATGCTTGCAGTGAATAAAACAGAATGGCTGGCATCTTCAGGGAGCCACATATATTCTAGCATTGCTAAAATGTAAAAAAAAAAGCAATGAATTTGGAGAGGAAAACAGGGTCCAAGTTATAAAAGGATTCGCCTGCAATCTTAAAAGATTCGTGATTTATTCTGATATGAGGCAGAGCAATTTGAAGGATTCTAAGCATAGAGTTAATATAATATTTTCATTTTATAAGGATCATTGTTAAGGCAGCATAGAGAATGGCTTGAATGGGGTAGAGACTATAAGTCGGAATATGATTGAAAAGGTTATAAATTATGAGTAATGAATCTCTCCCCCAATGACATTACCGTCTCTTCTTGTTTACACTTAGTTTTAAATACATACTAATCCTTTTTGTTTACTTATTTGTATTTTTAAAATGTGGATGAGAAGAGAGAAGGAAAAACTATCTAGTGATTTTATTTATTTATTTATTTATTTATTTATTTATTTATTGTGAAAGGGCTAAGACTGGGCTTGGAAACCAAATCGAACTAGAGGAAAAAGTAGCCAATGGGGTATCAAGACCCCTTCAGGGACTCCAGCAATGGAGTATCCAAACTATTGTAGTTTCAAAAGTCGATCTGTGATCATCTGATCAGTCAGTGACTTGTGATAATTCGACCTGTGAAGTGTTCATCCTGACGTTTAAACAAGGAGCTCACCATATCATCAGGTTCCAAAAAGTAATTAAAGTGACATTCCTATGCAGAAATGGATTTCTGAAAGACCCCTACCTCATGCTACTTTCTGTCCCAAATGAGTTCTTCAGGTAGGCAAGTCTCCTCCATTGCTTGCCTTACCCTTGAAATTTGCTGCTATCTATGGAAGCATTTGTCTTCCTATGTTATTTGTATAGTCATCCCCAGGGTGCCCTGATTTGGCTTCTTATCAGCTAGGCTTCATTTCTAAATGTTTCTCCCAGCTAGTCATGGCCTTCTTTAGAGTCGTTATATTGCTATTGTGATTATCATATCAAATTATTATAATGTTCAATAATATATGATATAATTATTATAGTGATACTATATAGTATTTTAATGATACAATGTTTTCTGTTAGGTAGCTCTGGCATAAAGAGAAGGGCACAAGGTTTAAAGTCAGACTTATCTGAGGTATAGTATACATTAATTTCTTTTTAGCTGTATCATTTATGCAGAAAACACCACTGAATGTATTTTTCACATATAAATTGAGAATACGAATACCTATCTCAGGGGAATTATGCCAGGGGAGCTGAGGAGTTCAGCATAGTACCCAGCACTCTTCAAACATTCATAGGGTCATTTTACCTGTAACCTTTCCCCAGTGGGATTTAAAAAAATACTGAAAGCACTGTGTTGAATGCTATGAAAAGAAAGCATCTGAATTATTATAGCAGTTAATGCTCTACTGAATATTACTCTGTATTTGAATAATCTACTCTCAGTTCCAAGATTTAAACAAAAAAAACTCTATTTCACAAGAAATATCTTACTTATGTTCATGTTTTCAAGGCTTTAAAAATACTTCATATTTTTAAAAACATAATTGTTGACTGCAAACAGGTGGTATTGTTGGCTATAGAATTATACCTTTTACATCATTCTTTATTTTTAGGATACTTGTTAGGAGGTCATATCACTAAATCATAGTGCAATGATAGGATAGGATTTTGAAAATATTCACTTATTTTCCCAATTGAAAAGATAGATGGGAGAATACTAAGCACATCTATTTGTTCACAGAGAAATACTTGACTTTGCTATGAGACTTGCAACTAGCAATAAGGAAATGCTGTGAATTTCAACTGAAAGAGGCCCTGGGAGATTACAAGAAAGGTAAACATGACAGAGAAACGCGAGCAAAAGATTTGCCAGTCAGCTGCATGCCTTTTTAAACCATTTCAGGAACATGACATATTTCCCTCTTCAAATTGGATTGTTTTGAAAACGTTAGGGGTCTCTCTCTCTCTTTTTCTACCCTTTGTTTGAGCTCATCTTAAACTCTCCTCTTTGATATCAAGTCTGTTTCGACTTCCTGTTAAGGGAGATTGGGAATTGAGAGCCAATGTATGGAAAATTCTGGCTATCAAAAAGAGAAGCTACAAATGGCCCCAGAGCCTTCCCAGCCCATAATGCTCGGGATGAGCATAAACAGGAAAGCAGCTTGGATGACAGCGACTGACTCACCGTGTGCGCCTGGGACTTGTTTTGCAGTTCACCTGGCAGGTGCAATTATGTTGGCAAAGAACGGGATAGAAAAATGACCTTTGAAGGTAGCTCTGGGGTGTGGGAGTTATATGTGGAAACCTTATTAGACATCGGAAGCAGAGCTTCTGAAATAATAATCCAAGTGTAAAATAGCACCTCTGCATAATTGTAGCATAATACAATAGTTTTGGCAGGAAAATTTGAAAGAGATACCGAATGAAATGTGAATTGAAATTTTACATTTCTACAGGAAGTTCATTTAACTCCCTGAGACTTTTCTCATTTAAAAATCCAAGAAATCTGGTTGAATTTTAATTAGCTGCATTTGATGCTAAGTTTTTTTTGTGCATCAGTAATTACTGATTTTATTAGTAAAACCAAATATTTGGTTGACCTAATCAAATATATAATTTGTACCAATATCCTAGAGGAATAATTTGTACCAATATCCTAGCAAATGTTAACTATTGTTTTTGAACATTACATTTTATTCTGGTCTTTCTGACACATCTAAGGTAAAGACTGTAACAAATGATAATGTCATTTCCATGACCTGACTAAAGAAAACATACAAGATTTTCCAGTAGAGGTCAGATTTTCTATGACAATTAGTTCTTAAAAGATTTTACTCTCTGTTGCCCTCTGTATAAGAACAAGAACAAGACAAATTCTCAAACCACATATAATCTAGTGGCTGAATTGAGTAGTTTAAGAGTGCAGAATCTACTCTTAACTACTCTACTAGGCTCATATTTCTGCTCTACAGCTTATAATTGATGTCTTTATGTTTTAGTTTTCTCCTCTGTAAAACAGAATACAGTAATAATAATAATTTAATAATTACTGGTATTTGTAGAGTGCTCACAATGTATTAGCTTTTGATCTAAATATTTTTATATATTAACTCATTTAATTCTCGCAACAGTCTGTGTGGTTAGAATGATCATTAATGCTCATTTTACAATAAGAAAACTGAGGTGAAAACTGATTAATTAACCAACACATATCACAGCTAGCAAGAGCTAGCAAAAGAGATTTTGGTAACTACTTCATGTAGTTATTGTAACATTTGTATGTGATGTGTTTAGGACAATGTTAAATATGCAGTAAACATTCAATAAATGTTTATTATTTTCATTATTATAAAGAGACAAAAGAAAAATCAACTTAGAGTACAATTCGATAATACAAAATACATCATACATTCTCGTTTCCAATATACTGATACTAGTTGAGAAAGAAATTACACTGCTCATGATAGTAAACAAGAAGTTGACAGGACTTGAGCTAGCCCTTGGTAACTGAATTGAATTTTGAAAGGCAAGGCAAGGTGGTCATTGTAGAGAAGGAAAACAGAATGATCAAGGCTCAGAGGCACAAAAAGCACAGAAGGTTCTTCAATGATAGAATGGCATAAAACATAAGGATAAGAATGTATTCCAGAGAAGCACAGATAACTTGAAATACCAAGTTAAAAGGTTTACATGATTCTGAGGCAGTAAGGAGCTCCTGAAATTTGAAATAAAGTTGACAGTACACAAAAATAATCTAAGAAGATTAATTCAGTAAAGCATAGAACGACTATGGGTAAGGATGTGATAGCTGGGTATGTGGGTGAAATGAGGAAAATACAGCCAGATTTTATTATGATATAAAATATGATATTCCCAAGGTTTAATGTGGTACCCTATGTCAGAGTTTTGTGGGAGGTTTATTTTTTTTGTTTTGTTTTGATTTTACTTTTACAGTCACAGTATTCATTTACTTTCTCATTTGTATTAGTAAAAGTCCCATAGGACATAGATGGCATACTAATATTGAGGATAGTTTAATAAAAGGACTATTTTAAAAGGACTATTTAAAAACTATTTAAAAAGTTTAATAAAAGGACTATTTAAAAAGGACTATTTAAAAAGGGTTAAGAAAAATTAGCAACAAATTGTGTATTACTCCAAGCTTAGATGCAACAAAGAACGTACATTCAGGCCTAAATTATGAAGGGAAATAGTTACTAGAACCTGGTTCAAATGGTGGTAGTTGAGAAGAGGACTGACTACAGAAACAATGGCTCTCACTTGAGGGACAATGTCAACCCAAGGCCACTCGGAAGAGAGGAAGCTGAAAAAAACAGGCATTCCAGCCTCACCCCCTTCCCCTCACTATTCAGTATTTTGCTAGTGCCTTTCATTGGCTAAGCCCAACCAGTAGCCAGACAATGTGGAGTCTGTGGATGTAGTTCATAAAGGTATAAAGTTGAGCCTCTTGTGACACAGAGTAGGATAATAAAAGGTGAGGAATGGATCTGGAGGGGAAAACAGAAAATATATAGCACAAATGAACCTCAAATTGAAATGGATATCCTTCTTCTAGAATGGCAATGGTCACTGAGGTAGTAGCAGTTTTAATGCTTGAATAGACCCTAAAAATTATCTAGTTTTCGCTTTCCTGCTCTTACTCCCATCTAGGAAATTAAGAAATCAAAACAAAGTCTTTCTGAAGGTTATAGTTTATCAGTCAGAGTGCAGTGCAGGAAACAGAAAGAAGTCTAGTTAGCTCCCACAGAAAGGGATTTTGTAAAGAGAATTAGGTGTTTACAAAATTATTGGAAATGCTGGAGGACAAGGAGTTCAGGAATAGCTACAGGACTATTGAATTCAAGTATATGTGAATTATTATGTATCCAGAGCCACCACTACCATCAGCACTCAACACCCGTGAAGAAAACTTCAATCCTAGGTGCTAAAACTTACTCTCAAGACTTAAGTCTCACTGATTTTGCTTTTAGAGTTATAACTGAAGAAAAACAGGTTTCTTTTCATTAACAACCTTCCAGATTTCAGGCAAACATATCCAATTGGCAGAATGCAATCTCTATCCAGAATCATAACTACAAGAGAAACTTAGAAAGTTAGCATTTACATTTCCAGACTTAGAAATACAAAGAGGCACCTAGATGGAGATGGATACTGTGAGCCAGGCTACCACACCCAACAATCACAGCTTGTACTAGGTGAGCTGAACCACCTATTACATTCCCACAAATGGAATTCCCAGAAACCAGAGAAAACTACACTAACACAATCAATATTAAATGATATTTCAAAGGGTTTCTTCTCAGGAGTATTTTAATTTACTAATAAAACACTGACTTTTATAAGATCCTGGGATATAAGTGTTGCAGAGAATGCTATCAGGAGATACTATATCACAACAAAGAACCCCAGTTTTTGTGCCAGGAAACTCAATACAAAAACAAATGAATCACAAAGTGCTTGCATATGGGTGTGTGGACCACATCTCTGGTTAGGCAACTCAAGCTGAACTTTTAACATAGTGCTAAGCATTTAACTTATAATATCTAATTTAGTTCTTATACAATTTCAATGTGGTTTATATTATTATTCCCATTTTACCTATTAGGAATGTAAAGCTCAGAGAAATGAAGTAATTTACCCAAATGTACACAGCTGGTAAGAGACAGGGTTAGAAATTAAGCCTGGTTTTTGTCTGATGCCATACATAGCATTGTCTTATTTTTTTCTTGTTCTCAAAATTTTGTTTTCCTGTCAGGATACTGCTGGCCCAAAGGCACTGAGAAATCAGGATACCTGTAATAAGTGTTACATTAAAGATGGTCTGCGAATTGAACAATGGTGACACCAAGAAGCACTTCTCTTTTCAAACTGATTCCATATGTAGACTCTATCCTAGTCTTCCCCACACACAAGGCTCTTTCATTTTTAATGAGATGGGATTCCCTTCTTTTATTTGTTCTTTTCCATAAGTTAATAATTTGATATTGGTTTCAATGTTTGAATGAGAAGATTGTGAAACCACCCACGTGCTTCACTTTTAATTTTATTTTGAGGGACTGTGGAATTGGAAAGTGAAAGAAATTATTTGACAAATGTATGTATAAGAGCCTTGAGTTGTCAGGCTATCCCCTTCTGGGCAGAGTAGCAGGTTGGTGGGGGTGTTGGTAGAATAGGTAAAATTAAATTCAACAGAATTTTTTTTCATGTTATAGAATTCAATTTCCAATGCCAAGCCGAGTAAGCCACCCACAGTATTTAATATTTTCCATCTGTTCAAGTCCACAACTTTGAAAACAGTGACAACTGATATATTAAAAAAGTGTTTAATATATTAATATGAGTTACAAATAATCTAGCAGTCAAGGGAAATTTTAAGGTAATATTAGCAACACTCCTAAGTGCATACTTTCATTACTGTTAGTACTAGGGACATTGCTTTCTTCTGCCCTTTAAACACTATATTTCTCTTTCATATCCTTTCTGTACAGTCTTGATATTTTGCTTTCATTTTAATGGTTGTATTATTTATGTATATTTATTGTATATCCTTTCAACTCATCTTGATAGAATGTTCAATATTGTAAGAGATTTATATTTAAATGTAGATGATCTGTAAACAAAATTTGGTATAACAAATGCAGAGCTGTGCCCAGAGAAATACTAACTCTATAAATTGTAGATAAAAGTGCTAATTGTATACTGTCTTTAAAATGAGAAAGAATGTTGATAGAATATTTTGTACTTATAGCAACTGAACATATAACTTTTGGTATATTTACTTTTTAAAATAAACTTTCCATTTTAGAACAGTGTTATATTTACAGAGAAATTGCAAAGATAGTACAAAGAGTTTCCATGTATCAACTTGGACTGTGTGCTCCATAACCTCTCATGGTTCTAGCTAGTCATTGCAGTATTAGGCTAGATGATGTCTAAGAATATTACATGTTCATAATAAGCACGAATATTTCAGTTTCATCATATTACTTTATTAGTATTCCTAAAGGTGACAATATTGGGGGCTTCTAACTTTCAAAATAAATATATAAGAAAAGAATAAAAATATAAGTATTCCTAATTTATTGTTTCTCTTAAAGAAAGGTTTCATTTATGCCAAACCACAATAACAATTACAAGATCTATCTGCTTTGATACTTGAATTTCTAGGAATGAAAGTCTCCATGTAAGTTAATGCCAAAGATTTAGTTTATATTCATTTCTTGTTAGTGCACCCTCTTCATTTATGCAGCCTTCGAGTTAGTTATTAACACTCCAGTTTCTGGTAGTTGCTATTTGATATGTGTGTGTTTGAAATACAAATGTAGTAGAAAGAAGGATTTTTTAGGTTCTCAATAGTCCACTGTGGGAAAAGTTTTCAAACATTATGTTACATACTCCGGCTTTTAAAAATATTAGATAAGCCTCTCTGAAATATGGTCATTTAAACCCCTTGACCGATTCAATTCAGTACAACATGAATTTATTGAGCACCAGCTATATATTACCCGAGAATAAAATAAGATGGTGAAACTAGGGAAAATCTAGATCTCCATGGTGTCATCATAGATAAGCCAGAGAAAAATCAGAACATTATCGAGAATCTGGGTATGTATTTCTAAACATTATAAGATCACACCATCCACACAGTTGAATGAATTTCTTCCTTGTTGGGCTTTGCATCAAGGAGAATACAAACAGAGCATCACAGACTGTGTGTGTGTGTGTGTCTGTGTGTGTGTGTACTAATGCACACTCAAGCACATTTATTTAGCCATTGGTATAAGCACATTTTCTAATTTATTTAAATAAAAATAATTTTATGAAATAATTATGGTTATTACTTATTTTCACAGATAAGGAAACTAAGCCAAGAGCAGTAAGATGAATTTATTTGAGTTGTCAGAAGTAGTTTGTAATAGAGTCAGGCATTATATCAATAAACATTTGACTTCAAAGCCAAAACAGTTACTACATATACTCTAATAGTAATTTTTGAGAGAAAGGGAAAACAAGACTAATTTTTTTTGCCTTTTAATTTGCAAACTAACACAGTAAAGATACTCTAAGCTTAGGAATGGAAGATAGCTAAAGCTCATGAAATAGAGCTCTATTACCCTTTAAAGAGAGGAAATGTGTATTTACTAAGGAAATATGGGTAATGAAGTCTTGATTTATACTTATGTTTTAAAAATTTACATAAAAAGAAATAGATTAATATTACTAATTTACATTCTAAGTGGTGAGAATGAATATTTCCTATATTTTCTTCATAGATTTTTTCACTAAAAGCATAAGAAAGTCATTCTAAAATTTACAATTTGCAAAAATGGGTCATTAATAAAAGATATATTCAAATTATGATTTTCAGTAATCAGCCCTGTTTCCAGTCTCACATTTCCAATGAAGGAAACCAAGGAAGGCCCAGAGAGCCCACCTGACTTGTGGAAAGATCATTCAGTACCTTAGCTCAGGAATAAAATTCAATCAGATGTCTACAGATAGAAGATGTCAATAACTGTGACCTTGCTCATGGTGGATAATTACTTTAATCTGAAAATTCAAAATATTTGTTTTGTTTTGTTGTTTGTTTTGACTTTTCCTTGAATGCAATAAAAGGAGCTTGTAGATCTTTTTATGGACTAGGGAAATCTAACTCAAATTTGAAACAAGCTAATCCCTCTAGAAATTGAATTTAATGACCTTGAGGGTAGACCAGTTTATTTGTTGCTAATGGTTTCAGCCAATGTTTCAAAGACATTTCCTAATATATAACTGTGAATCAATGGGGCTTTTGGTGTGGAGGAATAGATTTGGTATGGTGGAGATGTTGATAAAGAAGTGAGATGGAAACTGGAGATTGATTGGCAGGGAAAAGGGACTTCAGTGAGAGAGCCCTACTGAGAGTAGAAAGCCCTACTGAGAGTAGAACTGTTGACTAGATGATATTGGGTGAGTGGGACAAAAAGATAACTGTTCAAGTTCCAGAGACATGTTGGATCAGAACCTTCAACAGCAACATACTTTTATGAGTTGAAAGTTTATGCCTTTGCCCTCAGGACATGTTCTAGTTTGGTCTTTATGAGAAAAACAACTTCACACTTTCTATGCTGAGTTCCCACTTTAGTTGACTATTCGTAAGTGACACACAATCATGTCATGAGTATTTTGCCACTTTATTGTCACTGCTGACAGTGTGTTTACTATAACAGTGTAACAAGAGGGAACTCCAGGACACCTCTTAAGGTTGTGATGACCAGCTTCAGCTTTTCTAGTTTGTATTTAAGGTTTACATTGAGGAAACTGCAGAAGTCCATGCTGAAATAATGAGAAATGAGCCTTTCTGTGACACATAGAAGGGAAAACCATTTCTTTCTTTTTACAATGTAAATTTAAGCCATCATTAAGTTGTCTTTTTGGTAGTCTGTTGAAAACAAGGTCTTTGATAGTACTAAAGAGGTATAACTACTGAGTTTTTTCAAAAATCTAAAAGTAGAAGCTTCAGACTTTTAGTTCCTTGAAGGAAAGCTTCTTAGTTAAATACAATTTAAAATACTGATACAGAGAAATAAATTCAGGAGTAATTACATGTGCATGTATGTGGACCCTGCATTACCACTATCAAAGTTAAAGCATGGGAAGGCTTTAAAGACTGGGATGAGCTGCCTACGCTCCGCTTTTTACTCATCTAACTGCTTTCTGGCTCACTGCTATGACTCGACTTTTTCTCTATGAACCTCTCCTTCCTCCAAACCAGTGAATCAATTCCCAGCTTCTCTCTCAACTGGACACAAACATGCTTATTTTATAGAATTTCATTTTAACTGCTTGTAATCTAAGAAACAGTCAGTAGTTGTATTAGACTCATAAACCGGTGCACCAAATACTAATTTCTTACTACCTTCTCCTTTGCTTTTCTGTACTCAGAGGCTGGAAAGTCCAATAGTCAATTTTACGGTATCCCTTTATGCTGAGGTACATGCAATAGTAAATATGATGAAGGGGCTTCCAGGCAAACTATCACTTTTCTAATAAAAGGGACAGAGATATAGCTGTGTGTCCTTTATTCTGTTTTTCTTTTCCTTCCAGCCCAGAATATAGATGTGATTCTTGGAGGGGTAAATGCATCTTATAAAATTAGATGTCTTGAGGATAGGCCTTTTATGACACAAGGGGAAATATGTGACATCTAGGATTACTTATTTTCAAATTTCCTATATTCAAAATTATACCTTTATTTCACCCATCAACTAATACTTTTTATTACTTGCAGCTTAACCCATGCCTAACGGATATAGTGACTAATTCTAGTATACAAAATGTTAAAATAAGGTACCTAAAGTTACCATTGAAGACAAAATGACAGCCTCTGTAAATATGCTTCCTTCCTTCCCTCCCACATCCCATTGGAACCACAGTTAAAATACTCGGAAGAGAAGAAATACATAGAAGCTCCAACAATAAGAGGAAGGGGTAAGCTAACACAAGGCAGGAGAATTTGAATAATTTCTGTGAGGCTAAAAGCAATTTGTATTTCATTGAAAAACAAACCAGAATGGAGGAAGTTGCAGTTCAACAGCACACAAGCATTATAGAGGTGGAAGTTATTTATTTTATTTTATTTTTGAGATGGAGTGTTGCTCTTGTTGCCCAGGCTTGAGTGCAATGGCACAATCTCAGCTCACTATAACCTCTGTCTCCCGGGTTCAAGCGATTCTCATGCGTCAGCCTCCTGAGTAGCTGGGACTACCAAGTGCGCACCACCACACCCAACTAATTTTTGTATTTTTAGTAGAGACAGGGTTTCACCATGTTGGCCAAGACGTTCTTGATCTCCTGACTTTGTGATCCGCCCACCTCAGCCTCCCAAAGTGCTGGGATTACAGGCGTGAGCCACCGCGCCCTGCCAGACGGAACTCCATAGAGTTTCCAAGCTTGGAGAAGGCAGCTACAGATATTAAAAGTTGACTCTGAATTCATACTTGGCAAAATGAATTGAGAACTGTACATAGACTAGTTGAGTCAGATTGCCAACTAACAGCACTCTATGCATGTTGAAAAAAACAGGAAGTAAAAGAATGGGCTCTCCAAATATCTGACATTTGTTCTATAACAAAACATAGCAAGTGGTCGAAAATAGAGAGCAAGGATCAGCATTTTCTAAAAACTCCCTAGATTGTAAAGCTAGGCTTGAGAACCACTTGTCTAATGGGAAAGGGATATATAATTATATTATTTTATACTATAGTAGACTATTGATGTCAACAAATATCAGGTAGTATAAGACCCTCTTAAACTGTGAGTAAAAGGAAGGCATGTCTAAAGAAATAACATATGGGATGGGTGCAGTGGCTCACGCCTGTAATCCCAGCATTTTGGGAGGCCAACGGGGGTGGATCATGAGGTCAGGAGATCGAGACCAGCCTGGCCAACATGGTGAAACCCCATCTCTACTGAAATACAAAACAGTTACCTGGGCTTGGTGGTTTGTGCCTGTAGTCCCAGCTACTCGGGAGGCTGAGGCAGAGGAATCGCTTGACTTGGAAGGCAGAGATTGCAGTGAGCTGAGATCATGCTATTGCACTCCAATGGCACTGCAGCCTGGTGACAGAGCAAGACTCTGTCTCAAAAAAAAAAAAAAAAAAAAAAAAGAAATAACATCTGAGCAGTCTCCAATTATGCCACTCTCCCATTGTTCCATGATTTCATGTCATCCTCTTGTAAGCTGAAAGGGAATTAGAAGTGAAAGAAAGAGGTTCCCAGCAAAATAATATATTTTAAGTGATACAAAGCATAAAACAGTGTGGCATGGATGAATAACTACCAGGATTTGGGTATGGCCGGGGCATGTGGTATATAAAGGAAATGATAAGAAACAGCATCAGAGAAGCAAATGAAGTCTAGATTGTAAGGGACATCTGGGGAACTATAGAAGAATTTTTTTCATGGGAGTAACATAACTGGCTTTGAATTTTAGAGATAATACTATGAATACAGGATGAAAGACAGTGAGCTCTAAGGCAACTAACGATGGGGGCTTTTGCAAATAGTCATACAAGAAATAAAATGGCCTTAAGTAGAACAATTAGAGTGAAAAGAGATGATAAATTCCAAGCAATTAATTTAAGAGGAAAAATTCACTAGATTTGATAACATAATTAAATGGGAATGGGGTGAAATGATCACAAGCAGCAGGGAGCCTATCAGAGAAGACGAAGATAAAACTATTTCAGTAAAATAATTTTAAATTCTGTTTTGAAAACACTGAGTTTGAGATGCCCATGGAAAATTCTTAGAAACTGATTATCTGAATTTTCCTCTTCTCTTGAAAGAATAAAGGGTTGCCTTCTTCAATCTCTACTGGTTGTTGAGCATGGAGATTGTCTTTTGTTAATAATAATTCGGAGAAGTTTACCAACAGCTGAGGAAATTTCACAATCACTTTTCCTTTAGTCTTTGGTCATTTTTGATACATGACTCTACCTGTTGGCTGTATTGTAGTGAGGTTCAATTTCATAAATTCCACAGTCAACTTTCTCTTATCTAAGCTGACTTCAAACAGATCAAATCAGCAAAGGTATGTTTTGAGAAGTAAAGGACTTTACTCTTTGGTCCAAAAACATCTTCCTATTAGTTCAGCTATTCCTTTATTATCATACTTTTTAATTTAAGCATCTGAAGCCAACTTTTAAAACATAAAAGCCTCCTGGCATAATGTAACTCATTAAATCACCATTAACCATGAATACTTTGTGTATAAAATAGTTTGCCAGTTTAGTCAGAGGGTAGGTTCGAAGGCTTTGGGACTCAGGAAATAAGTAAAGTTCTAGTTAGTGTGGATGGTGGTAAAGTTGTTTATCTGTTAGAAATCCATTTTAGCCAAAGATAATGGAATATCCTACTAATGACAGCTTAAACAACTGGGGGTTTATTGATTTCACATAATAAGAACACTGGAGGTAGGCGGCTGCTGGCATTGACTCAGCTGTTCAACAGTTTCATCAAGGCTCACTTCTACATTTTCTCTGTCATTCTTTGTGGGTTGACTTTTCACTCTTAACTCACTGCACCACAGTCAGAAGATGGCTGCCCCAGCTCCAGGACAAAGGCAGGAATTGAGGAAAAAGGAGGAACCTGGGCTAGAAAGTTAGAAAAAGTTAAAAAAAGATTTTTGTTTTCTAAAAAAACTATAATTTCTTGGAAAAGAAAGTATTTCCCAGATAACCTCTAAAAATGTCCTTCTACATTTTCATTGCCCAGAAGTTGCAGTTGCTCCTAACTTTGCAAATATCAATAATTTCAGCTTATTACTTGAATAATACTGGATATGTTGAGAGGTAAATGGGGTACATGGAATTCCTGTTGGCTAAAAACATTTCCTCTGAGTATCTGGGTCTTCTGGAGACATTGTAAATAAAACTATTTTCCTCTTCATAGGTTTTCATTTCATTTTGTTTTAGTCAAAGAAAAGAGTGTAAGCATTATGGCCAGGAAATGTAGTAGTTGCATATCATGGGGGTATAGTTTGAAGATGTAGAAGGACAGATTTTGTGTTTTCTTATTGGTATTGGTTTCTAAAATATATATCCTACTGTAACTTGTGTATTGTAGATGTATACTATAGCCATGTATATAGTTCTGCACTCTTTGAAGCAATGGAAGATTCATTCATGATCAAAATATGATGCTTAAGGGTTAAATGGGTAGGGTTGCAATTTGGAAAAGTAAGAGACTTTGCATTAAAATGAGTGGGAGCTAAGAGTGGCTGAAGAATCCAAATGGAAAGTACACCTAGGACCTTACAAACATAGTTCAGCTCTTACTGAGGGGAACAAAGTCCTCCTTATAACTAATCCTAGGAACAAGAGGTGGTAAAGGACAGAAAGTATGAGCATTGCTTAAACAGTGGTCTTCTCCCTATAATCAGGGTGAGAAGTCAAAAATGTCAGTACAGACAGGAATGTACTGATAAGCACCCCCTACCCCCATTCTTCAACGCTAAAAGAATCATGGCAGTTGGCTGCTTTCTAAACCATAAAGTTCAGGTCAAGGTATCTTTCATCAGACACTGCTGCTCTGGCAGCATTATTTCCATTTATTATTATTATTTTCCATTATTTATTTCCATTATAATTTCCATTATTACTGTTTTTTTTTGGGTCACCAGTCAGCTATAGCTATGCTTAGAGGAAACTATATACTATTAATTTAAAAAGCTGAAAATCAATTATCTAGGCAAAGAGCTCGATAACTTAGAAAAACTGGAAATTAAACCCCAAAAAATTAAATCAAGGAAATAACGTAACAGCATAAATTAACAAAATAGAAAATAAATGCACAATAAAGAAGACACAGAAAGTCCATAGTTCGTTTTTTTGAAAATATATTAAAATTGACAAATCAGTCTATAAGGACAAAGAAGCTGTTGCTGTACGGGAGGCAGCACATGAGGGACTCACAAGATTTAAAATGATTTTTTAACATCAGGGTCATGGCATCAGGGTCATGGGAAGCTTAGTAATTTTCCATAATATCTTATTACAGCACAAGAAACAAAATATGGCCATACTATCAAATAGCTGGGTTTCATTTCCGGCATCTCAGTTTCCCTTCTTTCTGATCTGTCTGTTGTGTTCATTGTCAAATCAGTTCTGGACATAATGGAGTCTTAGCCTAATGGGCTTTTTTAAAGTCTGCACTTTACCTTGCATGGTCAGGGTATTGCATTAGACTCAAATAAACATGTTACTTCACTGGAAAACAATGGCAACTGGGCAGAATGTATACCTATCTGCTTTATTAGACTCAATTCTCTTTTATGGCTGTGGTATTTGGGTTGGTATATCCTAATGCAAACAAAGGGAAGTGTTTACACTGCTAAATGAAGTTGGAGTAATGATGTTGTTAACGAAAGGGTGGAAATTTAGAGGATAAAAGAATACATTGGTCATGCTGGAGGTTTTTGAGTTAGCTTCATATAGATAGACACTAGAAAAAGGAAACTAAAATGTACTCTGCTCTTAAGAAACAAGGCCAGTTAATGTTATATTCATTATTGCCTTGAAAAATACCCGACTCACAGAGTTTTATTAAATTCTTGATGCAGTGGAAGATTAACCATTCTTTTGAAAAAGCGCTTGTGCAGTTTGCACATAATGAATGATGTCTCAGAGACAGCTATTCTTGCACCTTTAGGGTCAGCTAACTGTCTTCAGATTTCTGACTTGCTTAGGCATGTTAAAAATAAGAAGGTGGCATGATAAAGACTGAGCTAAAATTCCAATTATAAAGGGAGATTATCAACTGCATGACCTGAGACAGAACAAGGAAAGGTTGTAAAAAAGTTGAGGCAGGATTTTTGCCTTAATCATCTCCATATCATGTTGTAGAAAACATATGATTTGTTTTTCTTTTAACCAAACTGAACTGAATTAAATTGGATTGAACTGAATGAGGCTCTGGATCATGAGAGACAGTCTGAAAGAAAAGTCAGACCTTTGAAAATACACCAAGTGTGAAATGAGCCAGGGGAGAAAGGGATACATAGGAAGGTAGTGACACAAACTGGCCCATGACCAAACTGCCCCACTCCAAAGGCATAAAAATCAATGGCGGAAGAATGGATAGGATGAAAAAGGAAGACAGTATGCAGAGATCATGTAAGCAGAAATAGATAGCATGCCTGTTTATTTCTGCTTATGTGATCTCTGCATACTGCAACTATCCTGTTTTCCAGCTGCAGTGGCCCTGTACATGGTTAGGGCTCAACTAATATTAGCTACTTGCTTTTCCTATTCTTTTTCCAATCCGTAGTAAAACCATGGTTTTAAATAAGTAGTAACTGAACAATACTATGGGCCAAGCTGTGCTTATGACTTACATGCTACATCTCAATTAAATTTCACAAAAAGCTTATCAGATATTTACTTTTAGTATCTCCATTTGAAAATGAAGAAAGTCCTAGAATGATTGAAGAAAGTTTTCTGAAATGGCACATGTAGTTGGCATGTTCTGAGTAAAGGAAAAAAATACATACATGAATGCACAAGTTCATATTCTAGTCAGCCTGATAGCCATTGCCTGTGTATTAGGTTTTTAGAAGAGTTAAAAGTAAAAGTACACTGAAAATGAGCTTAAGAAGTTTTTTTAAGTCCTAGGTTCTTCTTAGAACATCATCTACCTGCTTTCTATTTTGCTCTTGTTTTCTGTTAGTATTCTTTGCATACTTAGCCTATTAATTCCATAATAGTCAATACCCACCTTGTTTATATTTTTGAAACTATACAAAAATAGATGCATCTTTCTTTTCTACTTAAATGTGGAACAGCTATAGACAGTTTTTAAGTGATTCAGAGAAGAGTCTTTATATGTCTCTCTCTATGATGCATCCCTTCATGCAGTTCCTATTAGTTCGCTATCTGGCACCTTCCATTAGCTAAGGATATTCATTATCACAAAACTCTTTAATAGCATTAATTTAATACGTCAAGAAACATGCTAACATAGCAAGTAGGTCTTTGTGTAAAAGCTACTTAATTATGCCCTTGAGTCATACTACCTCAATTAGAACACTAGCTATACAATATATTTAATACTTTGTGAATTTAGGCAAATTTCTTATCTTCTCTATGCCTCAGTTTCCTTACCTATAAAATGAAGATAGAAATAATATTGATCTCTGCATTGTTTGTATAATGATTGAATGAGTTATTATAAATAAATTGCTTAGAAAGGCACACAGGAACTGTGGTATATAAATGTTAACTTGTTTTTAAAATGATTTCCCCAACTTTATTGCCCTACAAAATGATGATGTACCCACTTTTCCCCCTAAGACCCTTGGAAAATATGTCTTTGGAGAGGAAGATGGAGAATGACAGAGGAGGAACAAGAACTTGAAACCAATAAGAGAGGTTAAGTCCCCCCACTCTGAGGGATAGACTTAACATCTGACCCATCTTTCAGCTGAGAAAGGCTTGACACTGGAATTAGATTTCCCAGGGAAGTAAATGTACAATTCTCTCTCTGAAAGTAAAGTCCCAACTGCAATAGGGAAGCTTTAAGAAACAAGTGACATAGGCTCATTCCCCTTGGTAGTAAGGCAAGACAACAGCAATCTGTGTGGAGAATCGAAATTCATTCAGACCCATGACTTCACACTACATTGTGTTTTCCCTCTTGGGGAGGAAGTTTGGAATGCATAGCAACTCTGTGATCCAAAACAGCTTGCTTACCCCATAATGTGATACAAAGTGGGTAAGAGTCAGGAGTCTTGAGAAATGAGTCAGAAGATATTACTCTTTTGGTTTTGAGTTGCGGAAGCTCTGCTGGCACCCACTGCCTGCAAAGCTGTTTCTGTCCCAGATAGAGGTGAGATACATGAATGTGGAGAAGGACACAAAACAAAGCATGGCGTTGGTACTAATCTGATCAATTAATCTGGTAAAGGGTGCTGTCTGACTCTAGAGCTGTCCGGCAGGAAATGTGTAAAAGCCCCACAGTGAAAAACATGATTTCTGTTAATCGCCTGCTTTCATCATGCTGATCCCTTGAGGCAGCCATGCTGGCTTATGAAAGGCTTGTCACTGGCTCAACTGCTGCCTAATGTCCTTCCTGGGAGGAATCTGGCCCTCAGATTTACCTAAAGTATGAAACACCATTAATTGCTCTCTTATTAATCCAGTGTGTGACTGGGAGTCAGGGTTTTCTGATATTTCCCCTTCTGTTTTCAGTCAGTCGTTGGCTACTCAACATACGTGTCTGTCAGTCCCCTACTCTAACAATAATCATGTTTGAAAATCAGAAAAAGAATGATGTAACCTTGAGTATGGGCCACATTGCTATTCATTACTTGCTGGAAATGAAAAAAAAATGCAAACAAGAATTACTCTTCATAAACTTGGTTTAATTCTTGTGAGCAAGTTTGTGAGTCATTTTATGAATGGCTCCCGCTTCAAATTAGGGCTCCTGTTTCCGCTTCCAATGAGCCTCTAGTATTACATCTAATATTGTTTCCTCTCAGCAATTGAAATGTACATCCCTGCTGGGTTGGTAAGAATAGAATTTCTTTCCGGAATTCTTTCTTTCTGAATTGCTTCATTTTACTTCCCCCAAAACTAAAATAATTTGTACTTAAGACCAGACAAAATTAACCTCATGGCTTGTTCTCCTTTCAGTTTGCAACCTGACTGCTTGGCAAAGAAGGCTGCTTTCACTCATGCTCCACTTCCTCACCTCTCCTCACCTCCTTGGGGCAGGAAGTAACTGGCTTCCAAGTGTGGCAAATGAACTCAAAGGACATGAGAGCTCACCTCTGTGGAGGCAGATATAGATGAAGGGCTAGGACAGAGCAATAGGGTGGCACGGATAGCATAGCCCTGTGCTACAAAACAATAGGGTGGCACATGTGGCACAGGTACCACAGGGCTATACTACCTGGGCCACATGTGCTGGCCACAAAGCACCTTAGGGCTTTGTCCCTGGGAGAGGCTTCATTGTCCTTAGGTCCATCTACAGAGACCAGCAACTATGTAAATTAGGCTAATGCATGCTCCAAAATCTTGTTTCTGTGTCCTTGAGTATACCAAGCAACATCTATAACATCTTCTAACGTCTTCTCACCTTCCTTATTTTCAAAGGGAAGGCTTCCATCATGTTAATAAAATATATTCGTTGCAATTTTTCTGTGTACATGGCAGACATTACTTATTTAAAAAAAAAGCTCTCTCCTGCTGAAGCTGGGTGTACATGGTGTTCGGGAAAAGGTAGTGCCAATTGATTAGCATTGTTATACACAAAAAATAACAATAACCAAGAAAAACAACTCCAAAACAGTAACTTTACCCTGATCTAGACATGATGTACCCAAGTACTCTAGGGTTGATATTTGGGTGGCAGGTAGGAGACTAAAATTTAATGGGGTGAACCATGCCATGCATGAGGGAATTTTGGGCTACATTTCTGTTGAGCTATTAGGCAAGGGAGGCAGAAGAGGGATAATAACAAACACAGGTCTTATAAAAATAACAATCAAAATTATCATCATGTATTAAATTTTAAAATTAATTGAAATTGTGCTGTAGCAACACATATATTTATGTTGCCATCAATTCTACTGTTATCACATGTGCTAGACAGGAAAAGGAAAGGATGCAGCAAGGAGAGATTATAATCGGGAAGGCAAAATCTTCCTAGAAATATCCAACATCCTTCCACTTATATATTTGTGGCCAGAATTGTGTCACATGACCAGCCCTAACTGCTAAGAAAGCTAGGAAATCCTGTTATTTAAATGCTAACACATAGGTGCCCTAAACAAAAACAGAGATTCTGTTATTAAGAGAGGGAAGATAGATTTTAGGTGAGTAACTATGTCTAACACAGTCCCTATTAGTACACACTTTCATAATATCTTTTTATCATAGACTTTACCATGGATAAAATTATGTATTTGCTTATGTGAATACTGTCTTCACCAGCACATTGTGATCTCAGAGAGGGCTGAGTATGTGTGTGGTTTTTGTTGACCATTTTATCTCAAGGAACCAGCTCAGTGTCTGTAATGTAATAGACATTTTGCACATTGAGTAAACAATG
The DNA here is from genome assembly GCF_029281585.2 of Gorilla gorilla gorilla. Lineage (NCBI taxonomy): Eukaryota > Metazoa > Chordata > Mammalia > Primates > Hominidae > Gorilla > Gorilla gorilla. The sequence continues at coordinate 35,554,352 of NC_073233.2, read as the reverse complement.
AATAAATTCCCATACTTTTCTAATTCAGGAAAGCAATATATTCTACCAAGTTTACTACATTTCTGCCTAACATCTGAATTAGTCTTCCTGCTTTCACTCTACTGGCTGAGTGATCCCTCTAAATAGTTTGCAATCAAGTTAAACCATTCAATGTTCACCATTATCTAAAGGATAAAGTCTCGGTTTCTGAGCATAATTTACAACAACTTAATGACCTCTTACCCATATATCTTTCCTGCTTCATTGTTTAACACTCCTTGCTTCTCATTTAATTTCTGTATTAACTATTTTTCAGTATCTCGAAGGAACTCTTTTTTGAGTTATAATTTACATAAAGTAAAATTCACCTTTTACCCTGTACAATTTATAGCTTTGATAAATGAGTACAGAAGGCTACCAACATTAGCAACATGTAGAACGTTTCTGTCACCCCAAAATTCCTTCATGACCTTTTCTAGTCAGCCCCTCCCCCTACCTGCAGTCCCTGACAACCAATAATCAGTTTTTTGTTCCTATGGTTTTCTTTATTCCAGAAAGACAGATACATAGAATCAAATAGCGTAGAACCTTTTGAATATGGATACATTTATTTAGCATAATACTTCTGAGATTTATCCATGTCAGTGTTTGTATCAGTAATGTGTTCCAGTTTATTGCTGAGTAGTATGCTATTGTATGGATGTACCACAGTTTTTCCATTCACAGGTAAGGAACATTTGCATTGTTTCGTAAGAAATCGCAAAACTGTTTTCCAAAGTGGCCATACCGTTTTGTTTTCCCACTATATTCTTTTTATTTATTTATTTATTTAATCTATTTTTTTGAGATGGAGTCTCGCTCTGTCGCCCAGGCTGAAGTGCAGTGGCACCATCTCGGCTCATTGCAAGCTCCGCCTCCCGGGTTCACGCCATTCTCCTGCCTCAGCTTCCCGAGTAGCTGGGACTACAGGCACCCACCACCACGCCTGGCTAATTTTTTGTATTTTTAGTGAAGACAGGGTTTCACCGTGTTAATCAGAATGGTCTCATATTTCTGACCTCGTGATCCGCCCGCCTCAGCTTCCCGAAGTGCTGAGGCGTGAGCCACGGCACCAGGCCTATATTCTCTTTTAATGCTGGTCCTTTGGTCTCACTATTGCTCCATTCATGCTCACTTGTACTTATACTTCAGTTTTCAATTTAGGGATTGTATCCTTGAGAAACTCGTCCCTGATGCTAGGTCTGAATTGATATATCTCTTGTGTTCTGCATACTATTGTGTATCTCCTCCATTAATGTTGCACAATGTGGCAGAACGCAAAAATAAGCCTATTTTAGTCTCAATTTGAGCAGAACTTGAAAGATAACTGCTGCCGCCTACTCTAATATTCCAAAGGCATTGCTACACTATCATTGTAGAAATTGACAAAGGAGGTAGACCATATCTTTGTTTTCAACCTTAGCTTAGCACCCATTCAAGGATAAAGAATTGAGGTTAAGTCTGAGAGAAAAAATTATCTGGAAAAACAATTTGCAATAAGACTATAAATCGTTTTTCATGGAGCAAGGAGGGGGTGTTTCCACATCCCTTCAAGACCAGTGAGAGACAATTCCATAAGACCACTTGGTCATCTTGATCTGTGTTCACTAGTGTCTACAGGGGTACCTCAACTGATGCCAAATTCTTTCCTAGAAAAGGCTAAAATTGTGAGACTTGGTCTTGGTAGCTACTGTGAAGGTGGGAAAAGGAAAGGTGATTCTATTGGGGAAGTTAAGGATATCTAGAATTTTCAGGGGAAAGGATATATACTTCTTATGGACAAAATATGGACCATATAATAGTCTTCCTATACCCATTTAATAAAGAATTGACATAAGTGTAATCCAGGAAAAGTAATGGGATCTCCAACAGTCTTTGTCAAGTGGACTTTCAGTAACTAAATGCCTCCCAGAAGGAAGAAAGGTGTAAGATCCACAATGGTAGTCATATTCCCATAGCCCACAAATGCCTTTCAGAGAAGAGCAAGTGCAGGTTATGCCAGTAATGTTGAATCTTCCTCTCATTTGCCTCTTCTCCCTCAGAAAAACATTATCAAATCAGAAGAGGTAGTAATATCCAGTGAGTGAAAAGGGAAGGGTAGAACTGCTAGTGGGGAAATTAGAGGAGAGGAACTAAAAATAATTTATCTCCTATATTTTGAAATTCAGCTTGTGGTCAATTATTTACTGTTATAAATGATGGTACAAACATACATTTTGGTGTATAGATCTTTGTCCAGATTTCCTATAATTTCCTGAGACAGCATTCCTAGATTAGAATAATTGTAACTGAAGGCCCTAACAGTTTTGAGGCTCTGGAAATATATTTATGTTACAATTCAGAAAGGTTCACAGTTTATGTTTTCACTAGTAATTTATAAGGGTATCTACCTCAACTTACCCTCTCCAAAAAAAATTATAATAGTTTTAAGAAAAAAGTCTGTTAAATTTTTAAATGCAAAGAGGGATACTATTGTTTTAACTTCAATTATTAATGGGATTAGATTTTGTTGTGTCTTTATTTTCCTCCCACACTTCCTCTGGATGACTTACTAGCTAACAACTGTTAATGTAATTTCTCATGCAGAAAACTATATCTTTTCCTAGATGAATTAAGGCAAGAAATGTACTCCTTGATCTTTCTAGGCTCCTCAATATCCTATATATTTATTTCTGAGAAAATTGTGTTTTGAAACACAAACAATTGTGCAATCCTATCAATCTTTCTTTAATGCATAACTCACTACCCTCCTTCCTAATCCAGAAAATCAATTCAACCAATTAATGGAGATGAACATAAAAGAAAAAAAAAAGATGATGCTTTTGTATGGTAGCACTTCCTGTCACTTGGAAATGCATCTTAAATGTTTCAAAGAACATTAGCATGTGTATGGGAATGGGTATCCCAGGAGAGAACGAGGAGAGCAAGAAGGAAGGAGAATATGTGGATGTTCATGTGGGTTTTATCGGGGTAGAGGATGGAAGACAATTATTCCTTCAATATTTCTATCCCACTACAATTATGGCATTTCAGAGAGTGTAAAGAAGGGAAGCAAACCCAGACTTCTAATTTCAGACACGATCTATTTTCTGAGATGGCTAATATAAGAAACTACAATTTTCTTACATCTGATTGAGAAAATAAAATAGGTTTATATGGGTTCAGTAGGACCTAAAGTATGGGTTGAGGGATAAGAAGGGGCATTCATTTTAGCAATCTTTTCTTCTTTACAGGGCCAAGTCATTGCAACAAACATGGCCCCAACCCAGAGATATTCAGTCAAGAAGAAAATTAAAATATCTAGCAAAAACCACATTTATCCAGTGCTTACTTTGTCCCAGACATTGGTAAACAACTGTTTCACACACATTGTCTTATTTTATCCTATCTCAAGTTTATGAGGTTAGTGTAATTATTATGCTAAGTTTATAGAAGAGTAAACTGAAATTTAGAGATAGTGAGTTACTTACCCAATATCACACAACTAAATAAGGGCAAAGCTGGGATTTATAGCAAGAATATTTTAAATTCCAGAGCCCATGATTCCAAACTCTTGGACACACCTTATCCAGCCTGGGTCTCACCAGGCTTGGGTAGCTTCACCTTGCCTTGTTCCTTTCCAAATACACCAAACCCCACCGGCTCCTTGTGGAACTTTTCTGTATTGTGTCATTTATTTTCATCAGGGCTACCTACATAATTTGAGGGGCCAATGTACAATGAAAATGCAGGTCTCCCGTCGGGGTTGGGGAAGTAAATCTCCCCTTGCCACGCTGCTACTCCAACCCAAAACAGATGAGTGACCTCTAAGGTATTGCAACTTTTCCATCAAGAGACACTTGGTACCTGGAAAAATGGTGGGTAAGAGCCTCTACTAAGTTTCCTGCTGAACGAGCCATGACATTTTCAAGGAAGATTGAGGATGACTGCCTCCTTGCTTTCCTCAGAGATGCAGTAGGGTGCACGCCTAAATTTGACTCTCTTGTACCCATACTCAGGCCCCTGCCAAGGGCAAAAGTTGGCATGAAATACAGGCCTTCTCCCCAATTAATGTGACTGAGACACCCATGTAGGAGATGGGGAGGAAGTAGGGGGAACTTGCAAGGAGAAGCTAGGTAGAGTCCATGCAACATAGGGTGGAGAGTGAGTGATCAAGAAGCCATCTCAAAAAAAAACAAAAAAAAAGGTAGAAAACAGAAATATAAGTTATGTAAGTATATCCTCCATTGGACTATCAGAGTTCACTTATAAAACATAAATTAAAAAACGAAATTATTAAGAATTTCAAGGTAACAATTGCAAAGAATTATATCCCAAGAGTGGGGCCCTTTGAGCATGGCAGCCTGTATAGTTGTGTATATAACTGTGTGGTTACAACCTATGAAGCTGACTGTGGTTTTTATTACCTGAATTTAGTCAGGGAGGCAATGAGAAAGGGTGATTAGTTTAAAAAGCCTGTGTAAATCTTATGCAGATCTGTTGCTTTGGTGGCAACAGAGTGTAAAGGTTAAAAATCTGAGTTTAGATTTATATAGACCTAAAATCAAATCCCAACTCTTCATACTAGATAATTTGAGAAAAGATTGTAAGCTCTCAAATTTGATGTCTTCTGTTTTAAATATGTAGTAAAACAGATTTTAAAATTTTGAACAGGTTGAAAATGTAATTCATGTAAAACATTCAACACAGACCCTGTCACATACTTTGGTAGTGAATAAATGTTCTCAATTATTATCATTAATATTTGTGATACATTTGAATTTGGAGATTTAAGTAAAATTTTAGTCAGCAAAAATACTTGTTTCCTGCTTCATGTATTATCTTAAACATACATCTCAAAATCCTGAAAGATTACATAGCAAATATATATATATGTGTGTGTGTGTATACATATATACATATATAGTTATTTCTCAATGTATATATATATGCATATATATGTATGTGTATATATATACATATATGTATGTGTATATATACATATACATGTATGTATATATATACATATATGTATGTGTATATATATACATATATGTATGTGTATATATATACATATATGTATGTATATATATACATATATGTATGTGTATATATATACATATATGTATGTATATATATACATATATGTATGTGTATATATATACATATATGTGTATATATACATATATGCATGTGTATATATGCATATATGTATGTGTATATATGCATATATATGTATGTATATACATTGCATATATATGTATGTATGTATGTGTATGTGTGTGTATATATATATATATGCATTGAGAAATAACTAAGTACCAGGCACTCAAGTATGTTATATTAATTCTTATTCTGTTTCTATAGCAACTTTTGAGCATCATCAAGCCATTTTATAGATGAAGAAACTGAAGCTGAAGAAGGTTAAGCAAATTCCCAGGATTTAATAGCTGATGAGATAACTAAGATCCAACCTGCAGTCTGTCTGACTATGAAGTCTGTGTTAATAACCCGTGTCATATTGTCTAGATGCATTTCAACCTGGTTAACATTGAAAATGTTAATAAATAATCATGCTGGGGACCTAGCCTAGATTATTTTAATCAGAATATGAAACCTCAGAGCCTGAGGTTAAAAAATATTTTTAATGTGATTTAGGTGATTATTATGTGCATCCAGGGTTAAGAACTAACTGGTCTAGATGTTATAATGCACCTGGGAGGCTCTTAAGATATTTTGGGTTAGGTCATATAGCAGGCCATTTTGAAATCATGAATAGCAATGGAGACTCCATCTATTTTTTTTTTTTTTTTTACCCCAAGAGTGTTTTAAGACAAACACCAAAGAAGATTCATTGTAAGAAAGCAAAGGTATTCTTTTTTGCACAGGAAGAAAGAGTTGTTATCGTCATGACCTTGAATAATCTTTTATAGATGGGTGTGGGAGTATGATTTATTTTCTCAAACTCAGAGAAGTAAAAGCATCTGTGTACTGATCTAAAAGAATGTGTGGAAAACATAGGATGAGGAGAAGAATTACTACATAGCTTGGATCAGAAATGTCAAGGCAGGCAGACGTGGGACGGTGGAAAAGGAGTGTGTCATGAATACATCCTAAGTGGGCCCCTCCTTCACATTTGTTAGCATCATTTATAATAGGATGAATAATAGTGTTAAGATGTATGCTCCATGATGTGCCCCTTTATCCAGACAAATACAAAGCAGCTCCAATAAAAGTATTAACCAAGGTCAGCATATGCAAACTAGAGATAGGGTGCTAGTGATTTCAGCCCCAGTCCCAGTGGGAGGGCAATTCACAGAAATAACTGCCTCAGTTCCCCAACTTTATTCTGAAGATGGAGACTTATAAACAAGGCATTGATTCTTCCAATCGTTATACCTATTAATTCTATTTCCTAGGGTCGCTTTCTAGAAGGGCATTAAATTAAGGGACTGATGTTATGTGCAGAAATAGGGGCTGTGGCTAGAGAAGGATGCTTTGACCAATTTAAACACATAAAAATATAACCAAATTATGTCAAAGGCCACCAAGCTCAAGAAAGCCTTACTGTGAAACAGCCACCATAATTTATATAATTATGTAAATATAATTTACATATTTATATAAATTATATAATTATATGTTATAATTATATAATTATATAAATATAATCCTTAAGTTAAAGGAAACACTCAAATTGTTAGTGTTAGTGAACTAAAGACCAGTCTCCATAGATATTGGTGATAGATATTAGTGTAAACTGTCTACTTTGTTCTGAAAAAGAATATCTTCATTATGTTAAACAAAACTATCAAGGATCCTAGAATTTTTCTCTAACAGCATCAAAATAGTGGCCTAATTCATGATAATGTGTAAGGAACCATGACGTGGTAAAAAGAATATAGATTTTTGACTCAGAATTGTTTGAATTCAGTTTTGGTTTCTACTAACAATCTATTCTTGGGCAAGTAACTTAGTGTATTAGAACCTAATACTTTTTATCTGTGAAATGAGAATAATATTTACCATTTAGGTTTATTCTGAGGCTTATAGATAGTATCTGTGAAGCAGCAAGTACAATATATCTAGAAATTATTCCATCGATAATGATCATTTCTATTATATTTTCATTGTTGGAAGTCAACTCACTCTCCTAACATCTTGTCAAGGACCTGTGCTTTCATATCCTGGAACTCAGCCATGCATTTCCCTGTTCCTCTCAGAATAAAATATTACTGGCCTAGAGAGTAGCCCTGAAATTAAACCTACTCACCAGAAAGGACAGATTCTGGGGGAATTGGCCAAACAACAGGAGTTAAGCAAGAGTTTCTGCTGGCAGACAAAGTCTAGTGCCCAAGAAACACAGCAATAACTAGGCACAATTCATATGAGTTATCAGGAACCATCTTAGAACAGTAGGTTAGGTCAGCACATAGGAAAGCTTATATGCAGCAACTCATCAGGGCTATTGCCTTGCTGTCTTCTACTTAAGGGAATTCTAGATAAGGCATGTCATAGTTTGAGGTCTAGTTCTAACAAGGAACTTCTAGTTAAAGGATGAGTTCCACGTACTAGGGAATCCAGGTCTGAAGCAAATCAGCAAAACAGGTTCATACGGGTAAAAACCAAGGAACAAGACCATTTATAAGTACTGAAGTATGACTTAGAGCTCAGAAGTGAGGTGATATCCCAACTTTCATATTTGAGTAGAAGATTTGCTCTAGATAAAGATAACTGATGCAGAATTGTCATTACTACTGCTGTTCAGGAATTAGGTTTACTCTTTCCAAAATCCCTAAGAGAGTTGCCATCCATCTCCACTTGACTGATGAAAAAGCCATAACTCAGTATGGACAAGTAAATTACTCAAAACAAAGCAAGCAGTGAGTTCCAAGTCTGATATCCAAACTCAAATTTATCTGAGTTTAAAAGAATGGACTGAACCAAGGTACACTGTACTACTGACGAAAAATAAATAAAAAGTAAAAAACAAAAACTTTGGCTTCAGTTCAGATTGGTTCTGACAACAGATGGCAAGTTTAAAGCTGCATCTTATGATCAAACAGCTCTTGCTGTGGGAAACCTGATCCTAAAAGCCTGATATGGACGACAGTTTGTTGTCTAACACAAAGGGCTTTAAAATCAAGCAGCAACACCTTCTTGTTCAGACCATCAGTAGTAGTTTTCATAATTTCCTCTCTGTGACCATTGTTAAGGACCTCTGGAATCTCACGGAATCTATTGGAATTGTATTTGTATGTTCTGTAGTTTGTACTATCATCATGGTCACTATATTTCTCACCACAATATTTCATAAAGGAATTGTCCTGACTTAATGATTAGGGAAGATTTAATGATTGGTATCATCCACTAGATTGCTTCCTTTTCAACATATTATAAATTGTTTGTTGATATCTGTATTGTCAAGGGTGTTTTGTAGTTAGTGTTGCTGGGGTTTCTAAGCCTTATTTGGAGTATCACTAGAAATATTTCCCTCCCCATCTCACTGTAATTAATATTACATGGCATATTTGGCTCTTCTGTATACATTCAGATGCATGTGCAGATGTCCAGAGGGAAAAGGCTCTTCTCATTGTTCCACTAGGAAATGTCAGAGAGGTGCTCAGTTCCCTTATAGATTCGAAAAGGAATTTAAGTAGGCTTCATTCTATGAAGTCTGGGGACAGGAGAGGTCTAAAGGGAAAGAAACAGCCTTTCTTACCTCTTCTTCATAATTCTTTTAAAAAAAAACTGTTTGTGGGGTTATGGAAGAGATAGTTGGGTTGAAAACCAAAACCTCACACTTGTTAAGCAGAAAACTTTTGATAAATATTAAGAATAAATTATCTGCAAATATTATGTAACAATACTTCTGTTCCATGGGAATATTCATTTGCTATATTTACTGTTCTCTTTTCTGTCTCTCTTTTTTCAGATGTGTAATTCTCAGTCTACCTGACATGTCCTTGAAGAAGTCCCAAGAAAATAAAATTATTGTAATTTAAATAAGCCCCACCATAAAGAACCTTTCCTTCAATAGCTCTCCCAAACTCTTGCTATCCTTCTGGTAGCCTGAAAGACTTAAACACATATAACAAAACACTTAACTTTCCATCTCAGGGGAATACCTACATAATGGAGAATCTATTTGAACAGGCCAACTGAAGAGCAATTAAAATAAAAACATTAAAAACCTACTTTCTAAATGGTATATGAATGGAGGTAAGATGGTACTTCCCAGCAAATGAATAATTTTACAGAGTAATTGAGTCCTTGTTTATTTCTTTTAGGAAAATATGTTTTCTGCATTTAAAAACATATTGAAGATAGCTGTCCTCAGTGGTATCCAGCATTAACAGTTAAACAATTTACAGGAGATAAATTTTCTACTTTGAGTGCATAGAATGGTAAATTAGTGAAGACCTCTTGAAATTATTGAGACTGTCATACAGTTAGAAATTCACTGAATGCTATTTATATGTCTTTGTAGCTTGAAAATTTAATGAGGCTGAAATCTGAAGAATAAAAATATTTCCACTACAAAAATGAAAAAAATGTTTGAATGAAATCTAGTTTCATTGCATGCCTAAGATCTCAAGACCCAAACAACATTTTTCTTCCATAAGATCACATGGAGTGAAAATGAGTCAACATTCAATAGGATCTTTGTTTAAAAGACATCAAAGGAATGCTGACAATCTCACCATTTCACTCCTCTTCTTATCATCTGTGTAGACATAATATGCTCGATTTTCAGGAAGCCTAGAGCATCTTATACATTTTTGGTACTCCTTATGGAATGTGGATTGTGTAGTTATTGGCCCTGAATGTATAAACTATGAATTAAGTGTCACTTGAATGGAAAATTATTTGAAGAAAGTACACCATGATTCACTTCTAATGAATGCTTTTATATGTCTCTGCAAATGTATTCACCCAAAGAAGTTTTCGTAGAAGCAGGCCAAGAAACTATTCTTTCTTGTGATATTTTATCTAGCAATTTTTAAAGTAAAATAATTCCCTAAAGCTAAGAAGTTTTCTTTTATTATCAAATAGCACACATAGAAATTTCCTGTGTCTGGTTAAAATCTTACCAGATAACCAACTGAAATTAAAATATTTTCTAACCCACAAAAGCATATATTCCACAAAGACTGAGAGCACTTGATAGATACACAAAAACATGAACTAAATGCTTTGATAGTCAACCTACCAGATGCAACTAATGCAGACCTTACATCCTTTTAAAAAGTGAAAGTTACCCAATATTTATACGAGTAAACTTTTGCACTCTGACTTCTTGGGGTTTTGTTTTGGTTCAAATTTTCTGTGTTTTCTTATAAAGACCTATGGATCTTTAGTCTTTATAATAAAAACTAAAAAAAACCCACCAAATAAAAATAACTGCACATCCTTGATTCTTAGTATCTGGGACTCAGTTCAGTTGGCTGATGGTTATGTGTTTGATAAAGACTTATGAATCTTGTGTATAATAAAAATAATTTAAAAAACAACAAAAATAATCTGCAAATGTGTGGTTTCTAGTATTTAAGACTCAGTTCAGTGTTCTTCGCTGATCATTATGTAACATTATCAGAGACAGATTTTTGTGCTGTGCCCGATTGCAGAAGACCTTCCCTGCTAATCAGAAAGGTGAGGTCTAATCCAAAAGACAAAGATCCAGTAGCAAATACTGTCCAAAGGGTGATAAAATTATCCTTGTTTTAGGGAGTAAAAATTTGTGACAATTTAGAAAACTTAATTGCACCCAGAGCATTTGGTTGTAGTTGCAGTTTTTCAAGTGATAGATGATGAGGGATAGGATTTAACACGTTGGCCATTGAGATAGATATGGGAAATGGATCTTAAAAAACCTCTAGATATAACTGATATTCTATATATGGTTTAAATAGAAAGAATGGGATATAGAGGGGGTTAATATAAAAAATGACATCAAATGCCCTGGCTGAGGAAGCAGAGCTGATGATTTTAAGAGAACAAGGGAGGTAGAGAATGATTAGGAGATGAGAAGTTCTGTTTTAGAAGTGCCCAATTTCAGGTACCTATAATTAAAGATGGTTACATCAAACAGGCTATTAGAGCTCTAAATTGTGTAAAAGAAAGTCTAGACTATAGTAAGAACTATTTCATTTCTCTTTTCCCAATTTTTCCCTTTGAAAGTTTATAGGACAACTTTAGGAGATGACTCCAATATCTGTGGAACTGAAGGTGAACTTAGGGCTGCAGTGGCTCTAATGATGCCTTATGGTCACTATTATTCCTTTAATTAGACTAATTGAAGGTTACACATTCAAGTCTGTCTTGCTCTGTCCTTCCTTTGGATTTAAAAAGCTTTGAATGCTCTCTGATCATATATCCTCTACCAATATTGAAAGACAGGTGCACCTTAACTGTAGAGGCCAAAGAAAGATTTGAATATCCTATTACCTTGAGTCCCAAAAATGCAGCTACTTCCTTTTATACCATTATTTTCAAAGTCTGAAATTGAAAATGCTTTAATTTCAATATCGTTGAATGAAAACAGAGGTAAATGAGTGCTGAACCACTTTTGTTCCCAGCAATTTTTCTCATAAACTTTGCTATTAACATTTTGTTTTAGCATTAATTTTTCAACCCTTGGCACGCACTTATGCAGGTATGCATGTAGCATTGCTTTTCTGACTTAATCTTCACAATGGTATTAGCATTTGGTAACTTTTTAAATTCTTGTTTTACAGATGGAAAAATAAATCTAAGGATATTACAATGTTAAGTAACTTCTTCAGGGACACATAGCTAGTGGGGGTTGGAATTTAAACCTACCACTGGAATGAACTATGTTTTGTTATGCTTAATTACCTAGTTGCAGAACACTGTACTGAGTTTTTGCTGAAATCATATCAAATCTAAGCTGGCTTCCAGGTTTAACATCATGAATCTATAATATACGCAGCTGTAGAAGGAAAAAATTTATAGAAAAGACTCAAGTAATTAAATAGACATTTTCATTAAAGAAAGTTTCTATGTTTGTGGTTTGTGGGATGAAAAATGTGAGAGTTACTCATCACTCATCAGCCTTGGGAAGATGATTATCATTGGCTTTATTTCTGGAAGACTTTAATGTTGGAGATGAGATTTAGAAAACCTTTGAAAAAGAGGAAAGAAGGTAGACTTTAAGTAAAAGGTTGTTCCAAGAATAATGAATGGCATGAGTGAGAATATAAGTGAGAAAGGCATGGTAGGGAATAGGGTAGGAGGTGAGAGTATAGAGGGAACAGTGAGTTCTTTACTCCTCCACACCTTGTATGTGATAATTAATCTAGAAAGACAGAAGAGAAAGGAATGGTGAGAAAGGGTGGGCAATTACTTAGGCAATCTACAGAAGCCCTTGAATTTGATCCTTAGAGACTGGGCAGAGAAGGAAAAATTTCATGGCCTTTACCACAGTCAAGGAAACAGGTTCTAAAAGCAGAACTTGGACTTGTGATTTGATTGGGTAGCCAGAAGGAAGGAACAGTTATAGGAGATGTATTAAGTCCAAGTATTAGGCCACTCTCATGGAGTAATATACAGAAAACATGAAATAGGCTGCTCTCCCTGCAACGGCTGGATTGCCATAGGATAGATACTGCAGGAAGAAACTCAGCTGTAAGAAGCAAAACTTTTTACAATGAAATATAGCTGGCTAAAAATATAAGTATGTTATAAGCAGCAGCTCTGCATCAGATGAACAATTTAGGTCAATTCTGTTAATCCCTAAGGCCAAGTTCCCTAAGGCTGGGAATTTGTTAGAAATGCAGAATCCCAGGCCTCATTCCAGACCCATTGATTTGAATCCACTTTGAGAAACATTGCCCTAGACTCTCTTATTTTTACTTCTCTCATTTATAAAGCACTGATAATGGCTTCAGTATAAGGTTATGTCAGAATTAAATTAAATGGTATTCTCCAAGGGTTTAGTAGGGTATTTGGCATAGTAGGTGTCAAATAATTGGAAATTAATGTATTAATATTAGTAATAGTATATATTGAAGAATTATTTTTAAATCTAAAATAGAATTTATGGGTGAGGTACAGTGGCACATGCCTGTAATCTCAGCACTTTGGGAGGTTGAGGCAGGTGGATCGCTTGAGCCCAGGAGTTCGAGCATGGGCAACATGGTGAAACCCCATTTCTACAAAAAAATAAAAATAAAAAATTAGCTGTACATGGTGGTGCACACCAGTAGTCTCTGCTACTCAGGAGGCTGAGGTAGGAGGATAGCTTAAGCCCAGAAGGTCAAAGCTATAGTCAACCGTGATAGTGCCCCACACTCCAGCCTGGGCAACAGAGCAAGACCCTGTCTCAAATAAGTAAGCAAATAAATAAATAAATAAACAAATAAATAAATAAATAAAACATTAAATTTAAAAAATGAAATAGGAGGCATGTTTTTGTAAAGACTAGATAAATCCCACTTCAGAATTGGGCATTTTAATTTCTATTCCATACACACAGTTTCACCGTGTAGGCTACCAATTGTTTATAATTCGACCTATATTTAGAAGAAAATGACCAGGTGGATGGATTGATTTTGAACGGTGCCTCGGTTGGCTGAATTTTGCTGAAGGAATTTTATTACATGTGGTTTCTGAATCATTTTCAGTATGAGTGCCTAAGAAGGGGAATTGTGAGCCAAAAAACTAATTGTCAGATTAATAGAGTTCTAATATGTAATGCAAATATTATGCTAATGAAATAAAAGTGCAGACCTGCCCTTAATTACTCAACCTGTCTCTCCTTGGGACATGCATGTGTTTATTTTATTGCTCAGCTTTAATCTATTCTCATTATTCTTGATCAGGTTTGTAAATGGGTTCAAAAGACCTTTAGGCCTGACAATATTTTAATCAACCCCAAAATCTTTCCTGCTTCAGCAATATTATATAAAATCACAGCACTCTGTATTCCCAGTCCACCTTCATGTCTGCTTTTTCTTAATTATCTAAATAGAGAAAAACTATTTGCAACATCGCAATCTCTATACTAGACCATATCTCCAAAGAGAACCTTAATCCTGATGCCCTTACAAAGGAAAATGGGGCTAACATAATGACAATAATGCTGCTGATGAGGATGGTGATGATGATGACAATGACAATTATAACTACAGTAATAATAACTTCCAACGTTTATGGTGTGTTTAATTCAATCTTCTAGTTTGGAATACTATTTTCACTCCTTATTTTTATTTTTAGTGGAAAACCTCTCTCTTCTGAATTTTAGAGACATATCCAACTGCCTACTCAACATCTTTAACTTGGATATCTGTGAGGCATCTCAAACCTAATTTATACAAATAATTGGCTTCCTGTAAGATACTGGCCCTCCCATGGTCACTCCATCTTCATAAATGACACTTCCATTCTAAAAACAAAACAATAAAACTTGAAGTCATTTTTTTTCATATCTCATTCCATTTGCCAGCAAATCCTGGCAGTCTTGTCAGTCTGATGTTAGCAACCATGTGTTTCCCCATTGTGCAACTCACAACATCGAGTTTTGCAGAAGGAATTGTTACTTATATGTTTTGTGCCATTGGGATATCAAAATAATTTTTAAATTATGAACTGCATGGAATCTTCCAAGGGACAAATGTGTCTTCAATAGTCACAATTCAGAAAACAGAAAATGTAATATAGAATGTGCAGGTAACGTTAGCAATTAGTAATAGGAAAAAGAGATTCAATTCACAGTAATTTAAGTAATTTAGCCTTCAAGAATTTCCTGTAGGCCCAGAATATTTTGAATGTGTGTGCACATGTCCGTGTGATAGTAGAAAAAAAATATATAGAAGTGTTTGGGAACTCAACAACAGTTTACAATGACAAGCACTTATTAAATACTTAATGCTTGTCTGGTACTATGCATTAAGGAAATGGAAATACAAAGATGAGTGAGACAAAGTCTATATCAAGGAACTCTGACTCTAGTAAGAGAGTCAAGGCAGTAAATAGTTTAAATAATCGTTAACTCAACTTTGCAAACTTACTGTAACTGTAAACATTCAGAGCACTATTCACTGGTGGAAGCAACTCCAATGGATGTGGAAGTGAATCAAACTTATATGGTAAATTTTCAAATCCAACCACCATAAATAATAACAAACATCACACAGAGCTTGTGATTTATCAAATCCCATAACTGTTCATATTTCTTGGAAACCAAAGAAAGAGCTCTGGAAAGTCTAAGGAGTTATCTTTTTAAATCTCCACATACCTGATGTAGCAATGCTGCACTACAAAATATCACCTCATGGTGAAAGGGTTTCCAGAACTGATGTTAGATAAAAGTCTCTATTAGGTTTATTTTCCAATAGTGCCTGTTGTTTTGGGTGACCCATTCTTTAAAGACATGAACACTGCATTGGGTTATTCCAGAAAATCAAGTAAGCTACAGAGTGATATAGTGCTCGAAGCACTAAACTCGTCATGAGTTCAATTCAAGAATGACATAGGAAAGATGGAGCACCAGGACACAAGCCAAGCTTTGGAAACTTTTATCATATATTCAGTTATGTTTTAAAATATATTTATCACTGACAAGAAAATGTTTCTACCAAAATACAATCATCATGGAAACTAAACACAGCCATAACACAGCCACTCTTTAGATTAAATAACAATTTTTATTCATCAAATATTTGAGTACCTACTATTTTCCAAACACTCTGAAGGGATACAGAGATTAAAATAATTGGCCGCAGTGATCTAAAAGTTGATAGATTAGCGAAAAACATACTCCTAAATAAAACAAATTAACGCATAGTATACTTGGATGGGTGAAGGTACACAGTGTAATAGATGGTCTATCTGAAAGCTTCAGTGAAGCCGAGTTTGAAAAATGGAAAACAGTTAAACTTGTAAAGAAGTAATAGAGTGGCTGATGTAGAAAAAGAGAACTGTATTTTTAAAGGCATAGAGAATTGGAAAATTTGCTGAGAGAGCAACTTGCCTGTTTTCTAACATCTGGCATTCCTTTTTAATTGTTGCCTAGTTATGACATTCAGCAGAAATAATAGCCATTGGGCAGTCAAAATGATTTGTTATGGTAAATAGAATGGGAGGAACTCTTATTCCCTGTCTATGCATATGAGGCTATAGTTTTAGTACTAAATTCGTTTTTTCTATCTTAGGTAATACAATAGGCAATATTTCTTAAAAACATGATTTTCATTAATCTTGTGGATTGTTGAAACTAAAGGATATAAAGGAATACTGATTCAAATCAAATGTTTTAATAACTCATAATTAACTTATTCCTATCACAAGTATGATTGGAGGGCTTACAGAAACCAACCACTGTGCCAGACTCTAGAGATAAAAGGATAAATACACATTCTTAACCACCAATACTCAAAAATTGAATGGGTTGTCAGATACATTTAAACAGATCAACCTTTTATGGACTTCCAGTCTTTAATCTGTTTATTTAAAATCTTTTATCTTTCAAATAAAAGTGCGGCCAAAATGCAAGAAGAGAATAAATTGGTAAGAGAAGCACAAATGAAGGTGATCTGACAAGAATATATAAATATGGAGAGAAACAGTGAAATCTGACCTAGCTTTTGAACAATGAAAAAAAAAGTGGTGAAAGTTGTTCTAGGCTAGCAAATGGCATAAAACAAGAGAGAACATGTAAAATGTCAGGGATTATTAGGGAAATTCCATATAAAAGTTGATTTGCTGCAATACCAGAAAAACCCATATGACATAAGATGTAGGCAATAACTCAAACTTTATACTTTCAATGTTTTGTGTTCTTTTTGTCTTCACTGACAACCAACTCTCAGCCAAAAAGCATGGTAAGATTATAGGCTCCTTTATATGGCTCTGGGATTTTAAACATCCAATAAAAAAACAATGCTTTTGGATATAGTTGAACAGCTGCTCTAAGGAATAAGATTAGCAAATGAGTTAAAATGTGCTGCTGAGGGTTAGTTAATGCATTATATCAGTGTTAATTAAGGTATTATTAAAAGGCTGACTGTTGCCTCTTGTATTCCTAGAATTTACACACACACTTCATTAATCTTTGCCCTCCCTTTGGGATAAGCCATTGCACCTGTTCATCTTCATGAGCATGAGTATCGTCTGCAATATAGCTGGCATGCAGCTCAAGACAAGTATGGATGATATGTGGCAAGTCAAAGAGAAAACATCCTGGCATTTGATAGGGATTTTACCTTCTCTTCATTTTGGTGATAGACCCTGGCCTTTTTTAAATTGTTTATTGGAATATAATTGTAAGACATACTCATTAAATTCCTTTTACCATCATCAATATCAAACATCCATTTTTGTCCCAGGCATATTTGCCAAGATTTAGAATTTAAAACATGTGACAATTGTACAAGTTTAGGGAGGATGTCTCTATTTTACACCACGGAAAATATGGCTGATCAGAGAACACATGAAACAGAGAAGTAAAATATTGGCGACGTAGACAAATAAGAGCATCATGTGCAGAGGATTTTTTGTAAGCATGGGAAATAGAATCTATCTAGAGATTCTTAGAGGTAAGACTTTAGAGCTTTGAAGGATAAAATAAATAAAAGTAATAATAGTTATTGTTTATGGAAGACATACTCCATCAGACACTATTGTTATGAACTTCAGATATATTATTTCATGTAATTGCTATTGGTGTTTATTTAAAGTCAAAATTTTCCTTTATAGTTGTAAAGCTTAAACTCCAATAATTGTTTTGCCCACTATCTCACAGCTAGCAAGAGGCAGAACTAGATTCAAACGTTAAGGGAATCTACCTCTACAAACTGTGCTCTTAGTGACTGTGTTGAATTACTTGTTTATTTGGTAAGAACTGGCTACTAGAAGAATTCCAACCATAACTTTCAGTGAAAACAATTGACTGGGCTTTCAGGGATTGTAAACACAGATTACATGGATCATGATATTTTGCTTCTGTGATGATTGGCTTATTAACTTGTAGTTGCTAGTAGCATGAATTTCAAGGCAGATTGGGAGGCTAAGGGGTAATATCTTGTCATTCAGGAAGGGTTTACAGGGAAAATATCTGAGTTCCCCAAGCTCCAGCTTGGTCCTCAATTTTGTCATGTCTGTTCAAAAGTGATCAATCCTTTGATTCAGAGGGATTCATTCTGAAGAGATAACTATGCCCATTTAATAATGTTATGTTAAATGCAATCGTAAATCTTATGAGGATGGCCCAGTTTAGCTGAGCAGCATGTTCTTGTCCTATAGCATACTGTAATAAAAGAAACTAAATTATAATCTGAAAATTGCTTAATATTCATGGAATATTAGTATTAGCAAAAGGAGTTGAATCAATGTGTCCATCTTTTGGAATATACCTTCCAAGTAGATAGAATGCAAATGATCAGGACACAAGGCTTCTCCCAGAACAAAGGAAACGCACTGACAAAAATCTTGCTTTTAGCCTCCTCTTCATTCTGGGCTTTAAACAGGTCACTTAATTCTTTTGAAAAGTTGTAGGTTTCAGAAATATATTCAAATTCTAATTGCATATTTTTGAAGTTGCGTTCTTGTCATTATGATTGTACCCAAATAGTTGCACATTTTTAATGTGTCATTAAGTGCATTGCTTCCATGGATCTCAAACTCCATTTGTTTTTGGATTCTTTTTAAGAATGGTTTCTTGGAGGTGATCTAGTGTAGTTTACCACTCATGTACTTTCAATATGTTAAGAAAAATGACCACTGTATGCCACCATAATATGAGGTGGGCATGAGTGGTAAGTACTTCAATATGCATCTCTCCCACTATACTTCAAACTACACAGGAGTTCTATTTGAAAAGTAGCATTTCACTGATGGCTAGCACAGTGACCGATGCATAGCAGGTGCTCCCAAACATTTGTTGAGCAAATGAATATAAGCCATGGTAATTTTCTGTCTCACCGTGATTTTTTACTTTTTCAAAATTGAACTATTGTAATTATTTGTCTTATTATAAAATGACTTCATACTCATTGCAAAAACTTCCACCAATACAGAAATATATAATGTAAAGAATAAAAATCTGACAAAATCCCTGCTTCTCTCCTAAGAAGTGATTATTTCCATTTAAAGGACTATTCTTCCAGTCTTTCTCTGTGGTGTGTATGCGTGTAGTTTTTACATGAGTGAAACCATATTATTTGGGCAGTCTTTTTCTATTTAATATGATGTGAAGAAATTTCAATGCCAATACATATAAATCATCTTGTCCTTTTGATGCCTACTTAGACTGCCATTGTATAGATGTTACAATTTGTTTTACTACTTAATTGATGTACATTTAGCTTAATTTCAATTGCAAACAATGCCTCTTGCAGAACCATTTATGTGTACTTTTTCAGTATTTATGTAGATTTCTACTAATGGCATAGCTGAATCAAATAAATGCCTGTCTTAAATGTTGAGATAATTTTTTTTCCAATTTATTTCATAAAGATTTTACAATTTAAACATCCACTAACAGTTAAGGAGTATCCTCAAATTGAAGTTTAATACTTCCATACAGTGAAAACTTTCATTAACCTGTGAAATTAGCCTCTATGTTTCCCTAAACTTAATACTCTGATTAGTGAGATAACTCAAATAAAAGAAGCATAATAATTGAATATGAGAAGGTAATAGCAATGCCCTTTTGATTTATAGGTGGATTTTTTAAGGCATAAGTGTTTAGAGTCTCTGAGGTAGTTAATTAACAAAAATCATTGATAACAATGATTTGTAAACACTGTTTGGGAAACAATGTCTTTAAAAACCAATACTTAAGATTAGAGTGTATTAGCCCATGGAATTATAGGTTTTTAATCATAAAATAAGCTCTTAGTTAAGGGTGATCTAAAATTGTGAAGATGAAGAGGAATACTCAACCATAACTATTAAAATAATTAAAACTTTCCACCTCAATGACTTTAGGCCCAAGTTTCTATGAATATTTATCCAACTGTACCCCATTCTACTTCTGCTGCCTCTCATTATGAATTTTATAACAATCAAAACAATAACAGAAAGTTTCAGAAATATTTTCTATGCACCAACCATACATATATCCTTTTATTCTTTTGTTTAGGAGCCTTCTGTAGACTTCCATGGATACAGAAAGTTTGGCAATAATATAGATGTTAAAAACATATGCTGGGAGAAAAACAATCAAGCATTACTTCAAGAAAAAAAAAAAAAAAAAGCTTGGCCCGGTTCATGCATGTAATACCAGCACTTTGGGAGGATTGCTTGAGCTATATAGTCCCAGCAGTCCCAGCTACTCAGCCAGACAGGAAGCTGGGGGGAGTTGAGGTAGGAGGATAGCTTAAGATGAGCGCAGGGGATGGAGGCTGCAGACCATGATTGCACCACTGCACTCCAGCCTGGGTGACAGAGAGAGACCCCTCTTTCAAAAAAAAAAAAAAAAAAAAGAAAGAAAGAAAGAAAGAAAGAAAGAAAGAAAGAAAGAAAGAAAGAAAGAAAGAAAAGAAAGAAAGAGAAAGAAAGAAAGAAAGAAAGAAAAAGAAAAGAAAAGAAAAAAATACATTTAATCTAGAATTTTGTAATGATGATGAAGTGGTGCTTTTTGGGAAGCCCAAGAGTTAAGATGGTAGGGTTCACAAGAAGTATCAGGTAATAAAAGTTTACAGAATCCGCACTAAGCTCCTTTGCCATTTAACTAATTTATCTGATTGTGACCAACTTGGGATATTGGAAGATATAATGACCTCCAATGTGAAATGTTACAAGGGAAGCAATTCACATAGTCTACATGAAAATTCCAATACAAAGGTTATTGGCACTGTATTTCTTTACTCAGAGGAAGCTCTTCCTCATTTCAAACTAGGTTTCTTGTACCTCAGACCTATTTTCACTTGATCAGTCCTGAATCGAAAGAAAGCACAGCTGGTCACATCTCTACTCAATAGCCATGACAACCCCTTAGATTTTGTAAGCCTCTGGCTGTTTCTACATGACATCAAAAACAGGATACAAAAAGGAATATTCTTGAGGAAAATGGTGATTTCATCAGGCCAGAGTTGCTCAATAGCAGTGCAATGGAATTTTGGGCCACACAATTATTTGTTAGGAGGGGCTATCCTATGCATTATAAGGCATTTAGCAGTAAGTATTCTTGTATATGATGCCGGTACTACCTTTGCATTTTTTACAATAAAAAATGTCTGCAGACATTATCAAATGCCCCCTGGAGGGCAAAAATTGCCCACCCTCCAGTGAGAACCATGTATTATTGTTTGAGGGACAACTACTCAGTCACAATTGGCAAGGGGCATGTTTACATGCCAGACAAGGCCTTGACGTCCCTTCAGCTCATCAGTTGGATACACCTAATATGGAATCCCAGCTATTAAGGGATAGAAAACACTACTGTAGTTATCATCAGGCTGTTTCCAATGTTCAAAGATAAAGTTGTTTGTTTTGAGAATTTCTTCAGTGAGATGCTATAACAGTAAGCACCTTCCAACATATGTTAACCGTTAACAGTTAACATATAGACCGTGATTCATTTGCCTGCTTTGTAAAAGAATTTCTGAAAAATAATCCCAAGAGTTTTAAGCTATTAACTCCTAGTTAACATTTAGAGAGGCACATGTGACCCCAGAGACATGTGAACACACACTTAAATCCTATCAGAGATGCATATTTAAAAATTAATCATCCTCTCTGATTGAAGAATTTTTTTGTTAGCACTAAAATATAAAATCCCTACACTGACATATTAATAAAGGGAGGAAGGGAGGCTCACATTTGTTGGGCCACTATTGTTTTACATGCTTTACATATATTAACGTATTTAATCTTCATATCAATGCTATTAAGCCACTAGTATTATTCCAATTTCATTAAAAGATGAAGAAGTTGAGACTTAATAGGTTTAAATGAATTGTCCAATATGAGACTATAGGAAATGACTGACGTATGCATCCATCTTAGATCTAACTCCAAAGCCAACATTCTCTCTCCAATATTATGGAAAAGTATTTTATTCAGAAAGTCAAAAAAATAACATGCCAAAAGTCTTTCTTGAAGATTCTCATTTGTGAAGGAAAATATTACATGAGATAAAATTAAAATCACTTTGCTTATAAATAATAGTTCTTAAAATATAAAAAGAACATTTACAGGTCTGAATGATATGATAATGAACACACATTTTAAGAATTGAAATTTAGAACCATTTAAAATAGAAAATGAATTCTTAGCCAAAATATGCACTCCTGGAAAATAAAAAAGGAACATAACCAAAAGGCATTGAAACTAAATCACTTCCTGAGCCATAATGAGCTTAGGTTTTTAATCAGACTAATGAGAAAAGATCTGTAATTCAGCATGGCTCATGAGTCATACCATAAAGTTTCTCCCTACAGTTTCATGGCAGGCCTTGATGTATCATTCATTAGGTACTGGAAAAGTAACATTTTCAAGAACACAATGAACTGCAGACAGACAGGAAAAACAATGAGGAAGCAGCCCTGGTCCTCCCTTCCAAACTGCCCTTTACTTCTATCAGTGTGCTCTCATTCCCTCATCTCCAAGCTGTGATTACTAGCTCTGGTCTGTATTAATTTGGTGAATCATCGATGGCCTTGGAAGTCTTGATCCTCAAGACCCATATAATAGAAGTGTAGGATGGTAATGAAACTCTAGTGGGGAAAACATGCAATCAATTAACTCTCAATTACGTGTCCTCCCCCCACAACCACCTGCAGGAGATCAAGACATAGATTTTTAAAAACTCACTGATATTTCTCTTTAAAAGGTCTGTGCAATATGACCTCAAATGTTCTAAGTATGCATCATCTGTGAGTGGGAAAAGCATGGAACTAGCGGTCTGGATGTGAAAATGTACCGTACATGAGCAATTCCTGTAATTTAAAGACTAAGATAATGCAACTATGAACTGAAGCCAAAAAGGATCTAGGAAACCCAGAAGACCTCCTGGAGGGAGAACCAGTAGGTTAGGAGAATCTTTAAAACTGGAAGATAGGTACAACGGAGACATATGATATAAAAGCAAAAGACAAAGTTTGGCATGAAAAGATATGAAGTACTATTGGGGTCCACTACGTTTTAGCTGAGTGACCCTAAAGGCAAATCTAAATTTCCCCAAACCTCAATTTCTCCTCCTGTAAATAGGGATAATGAGAATCCTATTTCACAGGTTTCTTTTAATAAAATGTAATAATGCATCTGAAATAAAATGAAAATTCATTTTATTTTTTATATTTACAGGTATTATTTTATAATTAAGCTTCATTGAGTATACTTTTATTATAAGAGGCATGACCGTCCTCTCACTATTTAGCAGATACTTGGCTTTTCTATCAAGCTTTCATGTATTCTCTAAGGCCAGGAGAAGAAAGTTTGTTTCTAATAAACTTGTCTGATTCCTGGAGCAGTCCAACCACAATCTTTTCTTTTTTTTAACTCCCTCCCTCCTCTTCTGCTTTTGCTCCCCCTCTGCATTAGTTTGTTCTCACACTGGTATGAAGAAATACCCGAGATTGGGAATTTATAAAGGAAATAGGTGTAATTGACTCACAGTTCCATCTTGCTGGGGAGGCCTCAGGGCCTCAGGAAACTTGCAATCTTGGCAGAAGGCAAAGGAGAAGCAGGCATCTTCCTCACTGGGTGGCAGAACAGAGTGAGAGTGCAAGAGGGAAATGCCAGACACTTATAAAACCATCAGATCACCTGAGAACTCACTCACTATCACAAAAATAGCATGGGGAAAACCACCCCCGTGATCCAATTACTTCCACCTGGTCCCAACCTTGACACGTGGGGATTTATGAAGACAACAATTGCAGGCGAGATATGGGTGGAGACACAGAGCCAAACCATACCATTCTCCTTCTCCTCCTTCTCTTCCGAGTCCTAACTCCCATCCTCCTCCTCTTTTCTCTTTTTTCTTCTCTCTTTTTTTCCTCATTTGCAAATTCTTTATTTTCTTGGCTGATGCTCCAATGTTCTTTTAGATTCCTGCCTCCCTCCCTTGGAAACCTCTTCCAGGGCTGTAGGCTTAGCTGTAATTACAGTCATGGCCATTAGGGAGCAGCAGAATGCAAAGGCGCATCGCTGGAGCCTGGAGAAAGCTCAACAGGACAGCCCAGCTAAAGCACGAGCCTGGGCCACCAGCTCCTCCGAGAAGTCCCTGACATCTCAGAAGCCACTGTGGGACAGTGGAAAATGAACAGTTATTAAAGTTAGAAAGACTAGGAGTTTGAATTATTTTTCAACTGTGTAATCTTTGGAGATACTTAATCTCTCTGCCTTGGATTTCATTATTTAAAAGATTAGGATGATATCATCGAGATAATTTTGTAAAACATTTTGTGTGCAAAACAACAAACATGGTGGCTGAGTCATAAAAGATATTTAATAAATATTTCCTTTTCTAATTTTTCACTATCACACTTGTGTTGAATTTGGCAATCTTCACTTCAGGCCAGCCTAACTCAATTTACCAATCTGCGGACACACCTACACACCCAGGTAGCTTACCAGCTGCCAATCAGCCCAATATACCTCCATTTCCAACTCCACTTCTATAGACTTTGGGTCTTCTCCACAATTAACTCTGACCTACCAAATGACAAGGAGTCAGCTTTCTAACAATCTTGGATCAGATATACAGTAAACAGCAAGAAAACTAGTGTGATAGGGTGGCTCTTATATAGCCCTCAGTGACCCCACCTGTTGTTACTCAGGACCTAGTGTAATGCTTTCCCCTAGAGTAACTATCTTGTAACCAGTAAAATACAGCAACATTGAGAGGATGTCCCTTTTCTACTTAAGTCACAAAAGATGCTGACTTTGTCTTGCTTGTGGATTCTCTCTCTCTCTCCCTGTCTCATTAGCCTTGATGAAACAAGGGGCGTGTTGGAGAGGCCTATGTGGCAAGAAACTGAGGGTAGCTTCTTGCCAACAGCCAGCAAGGAATGGAAGCTCTCAGTGCAACAGCGCTTATGAAACTGAATCCTCTTAACGACCACGTCGGTGAGCTCGGAAGTGGATTTTTCTCCAACTGAGTCTTCAGGTAACACTTTTGTATTGCCTGACATGTTTACAGCCTTGTGAGAGACCTCAAAGCAGAAGACCCAGCTAAGCTATGCCCAGATTTCTACTTTGCAGAAATTGCAGATAAAAAAATGTGCATTCTTTTAAGTTGCAATATTTTAAAGTAGCTTGTTGCACAGCAATAAATAACTAATAAAATTAGTAAAAGAAGTTGAGATGAGATCAAAGTATATAAGGGAGTCACATTATGTAGGGCCTTATATGCCATAGCAAATAAATTGAATTTTATTCCAAGTACAATGGGAAAACAGTGGGGATTATTCAGCATAAGACAAATATGCTCTAAATACATTTTAGAAAGATTTCACTGGTTGCTCTGAGATGATTAAACTGTGTGGGACTTGTTTCAGTGGTATTTTGCATGTCTTCTTACCAAAAAGAAAATAGTTTATTCTGTCTTCAGAGGAAATAGAGGCACTCTTTATCTTCTCTTTAATCATGCTCAGAAATAGAAAAACTTTTGTTATCTTTGGAATAATCTATGGCAGGATCAAAAAATCCAGTTTGGGAAAATTTTTTCAATTAAACTTTTTTTTGTATGAAAATGTAGTTTCACATACAATTGTAAGAAATAATATAGAGTGACCTCATATACTCTTCATCTAATTTCTCCCAACGCTAACATCTTGAACAACAGCAAGATGATATCACAACCAGAAAATTGGTATTTTTACAATCCACTGATCTTATTCAGACTTTATTAGACTTATATACATTCAAGTGTGTATTTAGTTCTATGAAATTTTATTACATGTGTGTATTTATGTAACCATCACCACAGTCAAGATAAAGAATAGTCTCTTCTCAGTAAAGATCCTCTGTGCTACACTTTTATAGCTTTACTCACTACTTATCTTTTCCCTCCCCCATCCATAATCTCTGGCACCCAGTAATCTATTCTACTTTATAATTTTTCATTTCATGTGTGTTATATAAATTGATAGCATGTGATCATGTGTAGCTCTGTAAATATTTTTATTTTTATTTTTTTACTCAGCAGAATTCCCTTGAAATCCATTAAAGTTACTGTGGTCTTAACAGTCTGTTCTTTTTATGGCTAAATAGTTAAGTAGAAATTCACGGTATGGATGTACCATGGTATGTTTAACCATTCACACATTGAAGGGCATCTGGACTGTTTTCGGTTGTGGGCTATTAGGAATAAAGCCATTATGAACATTCCTGTATTTTTTGCAAGTGCTTAATTTTTATTTCTGTGGCGCAAATGCAAAGCAATTTCTGGGCTGTATGTAAATTGCATGTTTAGTTTTATAAGAAATTGCCAAATGATTTTCCAGAGTGGATATTCAATTTTACATTCCCCCAGCAAAGCATAATCCAGTTTTTCTTTATCCTCACCAGCATTTGCTTGGTTTACTATTTTTCCATTTGGATATGTTTATAGTGATATCTAGTTGTGGTTTTTATTTATATTTTTCTAATGGCTAGTGATGTTGAACACCTTTTCAAGTGTTTATTTGCCATCTGCCTATTCTTGTCAGTGAAATGTCTGCCATGTATTCCACCCATTACCTAATTGAATTGTTTTTATATATTGTTCTGTATATCTTCCTAGACATGACTACTTTGTCAGATACATGGCTTGTAAATATTTTATTTTAGTCTATAGCTTTTATGCTCCCAGCAGGTTATTCCATAGAGCAAAAGTTTATAATTTTGATGAGGTCCAGTTTAACATTTTCTTTCTTTATCAGATATGCTTTTCTCTCTTCTAAAAACTCCTTTCCAGCTCTAGATACCAAATATTTTCTTGTGTCTTTTTTTTCTACCAGTTTTTTAGTTTCATATTTTACATTTAAGTCCATGATCCATTTTGAGTTAATTTTTATGTGAGATATAAGGTTTAGGATGAGATTCATTTCCTTTTGCCTATGAATGTTCAATTGCTCCAGCCAGCATCATGTGTTGAAAAGTTTGTTCAGCTAAAGCAGTTCAACTGTTAAAAAAAATCATTTGGTAGATATCTACATTAAGAAAAAATAAAGTTAGACTCCTACTTCAAACAATATGCAAAAATTAATTCAAAATGGATGAGAGACCTAAACATAAAAGTTGAAAATATAAAAATTTTTGAAGAAAACACAGGGTAAATGTTAATCTTCATGATTTTTGATTAGTCAGTGTTTTCTTAGATGTGACACAAAAAGCACAATTACAAAAAAAAGATTAATCAACATTAAAATGTTGTGCTTCAAAGGACATCATCAAGAAATATAAGGACAACACACAGAATGTGAGAATATTTCTGCAAATCATTTGGTAAGAGATTTATATCTTCAAAATATAAAGAACAGTAACATCTCAACAACAACAACAAACCCACTTTTAAAAATAGGAAAAGGATTTGAAAATACATTTCTTTAAAGAAGATATACAATGGTTAATAAACACAAAAGATATTCTAACTCATGAATCATTGGAAAAAGATGCAAATCAACACTACAATATGATATTACTTCACAAACACTAAATGGATAAAATAAAAACAGATAATAATAAGTACTGACAAGGATATGAAGAAATTAAAACTTTCTTTCATTGCTAGTGGGATTATAAAATGGTACAACCACTTTGGAAAACAGCTTGGCAGTTCCTCAGAATGTTAAACATAATGTGATACCATATGGCCTAGCAATTTATTCATAAGTATATACTCAAGAAAAAGAGAACACATAAAAAAGTTTACATAAAAACTTGTACAGAAATGTTAAAAGCAGCAATGTTTATGATAGACACAAAAAATTATATGCTCCAGCATGAGAAACAGAACACCAAAAATGGAAGCAATCCAAAGTAATGAATGAATAAAAGAATATGGTATGTCTACACAGTGGTATAATTTTGGCAATAAAATGAATGAAGTACCGACACATGCTACAACAAGGACAAACTTTGAAAATACTGTGCTAAGTGAAAGAAGCCAGCCACAAAATACTATGTATTGGTTGTTTTCATTTATATGAAATGTCCAGAATGAGCAAATCCTTAGAGACATAAAGTAGGTAAGAGTTGCTAGGGGTTGAGGGGAGGAAAAGATGAGAAATGATGACTAATGGATATGGAGTTTTCCTTGAGGATTATGAAAACATTCTAAAAAGGGATAGCAGTGGTGGTCATGTAACCATATGAATATTCTACAAAACATAATTTTTCACCATTTAAAAGAGTAAGTTTTATGGTATACAGTATATTTCAATAATGCTCTTAGTTTTAAGAAAATAATAAAAACAAAAGAATCAGCTGGACATATTATGTAAATCTGTTTGTGACTTCTCTATTCTAGTTCCAGTGATTTATATGTCTATCCTTCTGCCAATATTTTTCTCTCTTGACTACTACAGCTATAAGCGTTAACATCAGGTAGAATGATTCCTCCCACTTTATTTTTTATTTCAAAATCGTTTTAGTATTTTAGATCCTGTGGCTTTCCATATAAATTTTAAAATAATCTTGTCTATATTTATAAAAAAACTTCCTATTATCTTAGTAATAATTAAATTAAACCTATAGCTATATCAGGGAGAACCGATTTATTTACTATATTGAATCTTTCCATAGATGAACATGGTATATCTCTCAATTTGTTTAGGTCTCCTTAGATTTCTTTCATCAGCATTTTATAAGGAACAGCAAGATTATATACAATTTTTGTTAAGTTTTTCTTTTAAGCAATTGCAAACTGTATTGTTTTATATTTTGGTTTTCATATGTTCATTGTTAGCATATAGAAGTGACAATTGATTTTTGTGTATTGATCTTGTATTCTGAGACCTAGCTGAATACCCTTATTAGCTCTAAGAGTTTTTATTATATTTGGGGGATTTTCTACATGAACAATCATGTTATCTGCAAATAAGCTCAGTTTTATTTCTTCTTTTTCAATATTTACAGTTTAGCAAATAAGCTCAGTTTTATTTCTTCTTTTTCAATATTTACAGTTTTATTTCTTTTTCTTGCCTTATTGTACTGACTAGAAATTGCAGTGGGATATGCTTAATAGAGGTGATAAGAACAAACATTCTACTTTGTTTCATGATCTTAGGGAATAAGCAGTCAATTTTTCTTCTTTAAGTAAAGATTTTTAAAAACTAATTAAGAGTTTCCCACACTGGGCTGTTAAATTTGAATGAAAAGAAGTAAGGGCAGAGGGTTCAGACATATGTGGTACCAACACAGGTCTTATTAAGCTTGTATAAGAGGACTCGGATGAGTTCTTGGCAAGCTAGAGCATGAGAATCAGACACCAGTAGCTGGGCACAGAGTAGAAAATCTGGATGAAAATCATGTTCTCTATAACACTTTTATAAGTGACATTAGTGAATGAGCACTAACATTTTCTGATAAAATACCTTATTACTTATGCAATTTATTGATTTTCTTAGTGGTTATGATTAGGATTAAGGGTGAGCAGACCTGGGTTTCAATGTAGTACCTGAGACTTTTGGCACATAATCTCTCACCAGTTGTTTCACCTTCAAAGTGAAGATTGTATTAGGACTTACTTTAATCTGGTTGTTTTGGCACATTAAACAAAATATATTGAAATATTTCTATCAAGTTTATTTATAATTTAGTATTAAGAGTGCTAGCAAGGTAGTAGGAAAAAGGTTGCTTGTTCTATATTATTTATTATCCCCAGATATGTTAGCTAGGAAACAAATTATTAAAATGCAAAACACGGAAAATTACTACCCTAACTCTGTTGGTAAGATATGCTTAATTGAGAATTACAATACACCTTACTAAATAGCATAATTATTTGAGTAGCTTTGCCTTGTATCCATTTTTTGGAGTAGAGCATTTGGTGAAAGTCAATCCTTTACAATTTTTTAGCTGCATTGCTGACTTTTCGGGTTTTCACTCTATATAGTACAATGGAAAATATTAATCAATTTGAGAGTGCTTTACAACATTATTCTAAAGTACTTTCTAATGAACCTTCCTACCTAAATGACCCATAGCAGCAGCATCACCAGGGCTTTATTAGATATGCAGAATATCTAGACCACCCTAGATCTAATAAATCAAAATTGGCATTTAAACTAGATCCCTGTGAATTGTTAGCATATTAAAGTTTACAAAACATTGGCCTATAACACTAGATTCATTGAATGATTAGGTTTTGCACAGCAATGGCAATAACAGTAAAGATATGATGATCAATCAAAAGTTTGGAAAACAATGGGTTGAATAAATCTAAACAAGTTTCTTAACTTTCAGCCTTCTCAGACACGTTAGCTTTCTGATATTATCATCAGTCTACACAAATGGTTATACTATCTTATATTTTTCAAATGCATTTGGCTGTGAATTCCCTTTTTAGCAGAATAACTAATATTCTGTGGCATAACTTTTGGAAATTCTCATTTAAGCAAATTTTCCAGTGAGACAGAATCATAATTATAAGTGGAAGTTGAAGATTTTTGATATCTATGTCTAACTTCTGAGGACACAACATCCAAATTTTATCACCAGCAACAGGAAGACAATGTATTTAAAATCATGATTTCAGGCTATACATGCACTCTGTAACTGTGCACTTGGCCCCTTTGAAGCCCATAAGTTGTAATTTTGCAAGCTGGCAAGGTCAGCAGAGTCCCTAAAGGCCATTGCCTGCTGGAGAGAGGATTACGGCAGAAATCATGACTTCTATTAGAAGTCACGATTTGGAGAAAGTGCCACTTAGAGAAAGAGTCTCTCTAAATTTGATAACTAATGAGCATCAACTGAAAGCAACTAAATGAGAAAACTGTCAGAGAAATAATCAAAAGCTTGTTGAATGAGAAGTCAAGAGATGGTGTATTTATTAGTCCCATTCCTGTTACTATGTGAACATAGGTCAGCCACTTAATTTTCAGGATCATCAATTTCCTCCTGTATAAGAAGAAATAGTTAGCATTTAGTAGTCATTATGAGCATGATTTAGGAATTAGAAAGATTAGGACTGAATCCTGGCTGTGCTACTTATTTATTGTGTGACCCTGGAAAAGTTACTGGATCTCCTTAAGCTAATGTTCTCATAGGGTTCTTGTTAGGATTAAATAAGATAATGCATATAAAATACTCAGTGCACTGAAAAACTGGTAGTTATTATCATTTGGAGACTGAATTCACAGTGATTAAAAGTGCATGCTCTAGGATCAGACTGTCTTGGTTTTAATCCCATATCTATCATTTCTCAGTAACTGAATGTTAGACAAATAAATACTCTGAACCTCAGTTCTTCAATCTGCCAAATAAAGATAATATAGTTTCTATGTATTAATGTTTCTGTAAAGATTAAAATACTGCATACAAGCAAATATTTAGCTTTAGACAAAACACATATTAAGTACTAAAAAAAGTCAGAGATAATCATTATTAAATGCATTCAAATAAAACTAGGCAATTCTCATAGACTGGTAGAATTAGGCCTACAATCTAGTTACTGGGTGGTGACATCTTAGAGGTAAATCTTAATACACTTTTACCAATTAGTACAAGAAGAAACAGACATCGAAAGACACAGATGCCCAAATTAAAAGTCAACAGCTCTCAACAGCCTACCATGTGTGAGACAGTGGCAGTCACTGCATGGACTATCATGGAAAAGCATGGGACTGTCATCCAGGTTAGCCCTTGAACTTTACGTTTCTCTACAACTGCACTTATCATTTATATCCCAATTTTCCAGTTTCTCACACTGACGTCTTCCCATCCTGACTGAGAAGTTTTTGTCTGTGTTGATGTGGTAGTCTTTGCAGGTTTATGATTAGTTTCAACAATGTTCACAGATGACAACACTACATAAGCTGTATGGAATTTCCTAAAGTAGAATGCTATGTCCTTTTCAGGGAAGATTTCTCTCCTAAAGAAAAGGTAACCCTTTTGATTGTTTATCTCAATATAAATTTGGAACAAAAGTCCCATAGAAATGCACTGCATAATCCTTTTTTCAAGCTGGCTCATTCTTACTATTATTTTAATAGGACTTTAAGATATAGAGATCAGTCCTTGTTAGAAAACATACCTCAAATTATAATTCTTTCTTTATAACATTTATCTAGGGTGGCTATATAAAATATAAGATGCCCAGTAAAATTTGAAATTCCAATAAACAGCAGTTTTTTGGTATGTCACACATACTGCAAAGGACATAAACTAAAAATACATGGTTTTATCTGAAGTTAAAATTTAACAGTGTCTTGTATTTTTATTTGCTAAATCTGGCAACCCTAAGATCCAGCAGACTTGGAAATTTTTATTTAATATTTTTCTCTTGCACTATCTCTAGGATCTAAAAGGCAGAGGGTATATCTGTCTTATGAATCATTTTTTTCCTAGTTTCTATCATAGTACTTGATATGGTTTGCCTGTGTTCCCACCCAATTCTCATCTTGAATTGTAGTTCCCATAATCCTCACGTGTGTGGGAGGGACCAGGTGAAGATAACTGAATCATGAGGACAGTTTCCCCCATCCTGTTCCCATGATGGTGAGTTAATTTTCATGAGATTTGATGGTTTTATAAAGGGCTCCCCCCTTGGCTGGGTACTGATTCCTGTCAGAATGGCTATGATCAAAAAGACAACAATGACAAGTGTTGGCAAGGATGTGAAGAAAAGGTAACTCTTGCACACTATTGGCGGAAGTGGAAGTTAGCATAGCCACTATGGAAAACAGTATAGAGATTTATCGAAAATTAAAAATAGAAATAAAACATGGTCTATCAATCCTACTTTTTGATATATATATATACAAAAATGTAATTAGTATGTTGAAGATATGTCTGTATTCCCATGTTCCTTGCAGTGTTATTCACAGTAGTCAAGATATGGAATCAACCTGTGTCTATCACTGAATGAAGAGATAAATAAAATGTGGTATATATACAATGGAATACTACTCAGCCTTACAAAAGAAGGAAATCCTGTCATTCTGTCTGTCACGTGAGACAACATGAATGAACCAGAAGGACATTATTTTAAGCAAAATAAGCCATTTAGATGAAAGGAATAAGTTCAAGAAATTCCATTCAAGAATACAACATGGTGACTATAGTTAATGACAATGTGTTGTATTCTTGAAAATCACTAATAGAGTAGATTTTAAGTGTTCTCATCACACAAAAAGCAATAAATATGCCCTTCTGGCATGATTGTAATTTTCCTAAGGCCTCCCCAGCCAAGGCCTCCCCAGCCTTGTGAAAATGTGAGTCAATTAAACTTCTTTCCTTTATTAATTACCCAGTCTCAGGTAAGTCTTTATTAGCAGCGTGAGAATGGACTAATACGGTACCTGATATACTATTGACCCTTAATATGTTCTTGTGGATTAAAATGGAATAGGTGGAAGTTTTCTTTCTAATGATCCAATTATATATGTTATTTTTTACTTTACTATTTTTAATTAATTTTAATTAACAAAAAAGTGTATACAAAAGTGACAAAAGTATATACAGTGACAAAAGTGTATTTATTGTGTACAACACAATGTTTTGAAGTATGCATACATGTTGAATGACTACATTGAGCTAAATAACATGCATAACCTCACATATTTATCATTTTTTGTTTGATGAGCGCACTTAAAATCTACTCTGTTAGTGATTTTCAAGAATACAACACATTGTCATTAACTATAGTCACCATGTTGTATTCTTGAATGGAATCTCTTGAACTTATTCCTTTCACCTAAATGGCTTATTTTGCTTAAAATAATGTCCTTCTGGTTCATCCATGTTTTCTCAAGTGACAGACAGAATGACAGGATTTCCTTCTTTTGTAAGGCTGAGTAGTATTCCAGTACATATACCACATTTTATTTCTCTTCATTCAGTGATAGACACATGTTGATTCCATATCTTGACTATTGTGAATAACACTGCAAGGAACATGGGAATACAGACATATTTTCAACATACTAATTACATTTTTGTATATATATCAAAAAGTAGGATTGATAGACCATGTTTTATTTCTATTTTTAATTTTTGATAAATCTCCATACTGTTTTCCATAATGGCTATGCTAATTTCCACTTCCACCAACAGTGTGCAAGAGTTACTTTTTCTTCACATCCTTGCCAACACTTGTCATTGTTGTCTTTTTGATCATAGCCACTCTAACAGGAGTGAGGAGATATCTCATTGTAGTTTTAATTTGCATTTGCCTCTTTATTAGTAATGTTGAGCATTTATTTGTATACTTGTAGCCATTTGTCTGTCTTCTTTTGAGAAATATCTACTCAGATCATTTGCCCATATTTAAAACCAGGTTACCTGTTTTGTTGCTATTGAGTTGTTTGGTTTCCTTATATATTTTGGATATCAACCCCTTACCAGATGTCTGGTATGCAAATATTTTCTTCCATTTCAGAGGTTGTCTCTGCACTGTGCTGATTGTTTCTTTTGCTGTGCAAAAGTATTTTTAGCTTAATGTATTCCCATTTGCTTATATTCAGTTTTGTTGCTTGTGATTTTGGAATCATATCTAAAAAATTATCTCCTAAACCAATATCAAGAAGCATTTCCCCTATGTTTTTTCCAATGATTTAATAGTTTCCTATAGTACAACTTTGTTTTTAATCTATTTTGAGTTGATTTTTGTGTACAGTGTGAGGTCAGGGTCTAATTTCATTATTCAGCATGTGGATATCTAGTTTCCTCAATACAGTTTATTAAAGAGATTGTCCTTTCCCCACTGTGTTTTCTTGGCAGCTCTGTTGAAAATCAATTGACGTTCAATGCATAGATTTATTTCTGGACTCTCTATTATGTTCTATTGGTCAAGATGTTTGTTTTTAAGTCAGTGCCATGGCATTTTGACTACTAAGCTTTGTAGTATATTTTGAAATTGGGTAGTATTGGGCTTCCAGCTTTGTTCCTTTTGCTCAAGATTGCTTTTGCTATTGTGAGTCTTCTATGGTTCTACGTGAATGTTGGATTCTTTTTTTCACTATTTCTGTGAAAAATGTCAATAGAATTTTTATAGATATTGCACTGAATTTGTAGATTGCTTTAAGTAGTATGGACATATTAGCAATTCTTCCAATTCATGAACACAGAATATCTCCCAAGTATTTGTTTCTTCTTCAATTCTTTCATCAATGTTTAATGGAAGTTTCTGACTTAGTCAAAATGTATATGTCACTTGGCCAATAATTTTTCAGAAAAGAAAATATTTTCTTAGTTAGAAATTTGGACCCCATCAGATGGTCATGTGGCTTTAGGAAGAAACCTAGGAAAAATGAGAGACTATGAGTGTTTAGACAGACATATTAGGAAAAATCTCTGGCAATAAGGTAGCATGTGTTAAAGCCACAGAGCCTAAAAAAAATTTTGTTGGCTTATGAAAGAACTAATGACCCTCATGTTTGATATACATTTTCATCATTCTTTCAGGTTACCATTGACTTGCCAGCATTTATTCTTTTTGTTTGTTTGTTTTTTGCATATTATCAAAATTTATTGCTGGCGTGAAAGAACTCTGGACCAGGAGTGGCAATCTCAATCCACGTGCAAATTTTCTAACTTTTCCAAATGCTTTTCGTAGTGTTCACAGTGTGTCCTTTTTTTTTTTTTTTTTTTTTTTTTTTTTGAGATAGAGTCTCACTCTGTTGCCCGGGCTGAAGTGCAGATGTACATTTACAGATCATCACAATCTTGTACTCCTGAACTCAAGCAACCCTCCCTCCTCAGCCTACCTGACTAGTAGGGAAGAGCCTACTCTTGTGGCCCTTAACTTCTTGTGGTATCCTTCTGTAGGTCTTTTTGCCTTGTTTCCCATCCCTTTTCTCAGATACACATGATGTGTTCAATCTGATAGTACCCACACTCATACATTCATTTTGTCTTCCTACAAATGAAGCCCCATGTCTCCTATTAGTGATCTACCCCAAGTTATGTCATCACCCAATTTAACACAAGGCTACTTTAACATTTTACTTTGAAATTTTTTCTTTCTTTGGTGTTCCTGGGTTTAAAAGGCCAACATTTTCAAAGACATACTGTAGGCTGGGCATGTTGGCTCACACCTGTAATCCCAGCACTTTGTGAGGCCAAGGCAGGTGGGTCACCTATGGTCAGGGGTTCGAGACTAGCCTGGCCAACATGTTGAAACCCCGTCTCTGCTAAAAATACAAAAAAAAAATTAGCCAGGTGTGGTGGTTCATGCCTGTAATCCCAGCTACTTAGGAGGCTGAGGCAAGAGAATCTCTTGAACCCAAGGGGCAGAGGTTGCAGTGAGCCAAGGTCACACCATTGCACTCTAGCCTGGGCAACAAGAGCAAAACTTCATCTCAAAAAAATAAATAAATAAATAAAAAGGAAATGCTAGAGGAAGACTACATGGTTGAAGGATATAAGAGGGGCTTGTTGCTTCCTCTTTTGCTTTCTATCTTTTGCTTTCTATCCCTGTCAACAGGTTCCTAGTAATTGTTCTTTCATATTATTGGGGTTTTTCCTCTGTGTCCAGTTTTTCTTATATTCCCAGAACAAGTTTCATATGGCCCTTCCCAAGAGGCAGCATCAGCTAACCAGTGCCTGCTCTTTATTCTGAGCTCCAGCTCTGCCTAATTCCTCCTCTGAGCTCCTGAGGCACCAACTCAAATTGAGCCATGGTCAGCAGTTGCTTCTTCTATCTCACGAGATACCTGCATCAGACAACACCAACTCTTCTGAGGTCAAAATCCAAGTTCTGAAAAGCGTCTCCTTTAAGCTGTAAGGTTCTAATTCTCATAGTCCTTTCTATTTATTTGTTCATTCTTCCCTAAGTATACTTCCCTAACTGCTTCTGGCAGTTAGTGTCTCTGTGTTACTTCAGAACCCTCGCTTGCATTTCCAGTTCTTTCATGCCCTTTCAGCCAATTCTTTGCACGGAATTCTTGCTCTTAAAATAACACATGTGTACCTGTTTTCTTTATTAAAACCTGAATGAGACAGTATTTACTAAAAACAAACAAACAAACAAAAACAGTGGCAGCAAATAGAGCCTCACAGAAGATTCTGAGACTGTGGTCTTGACTTTGAACACAATGCTAAGCTTCTTGACAAGCAGAAGCCAGGCACAAATTGTTCTTGTTTCTATTACCATGAAACTAATTACTCCAAAATTTAATTGTACAAAACAATTTAAAAAATTGTTTTATGTATGATTTTGTGGGTCAGGAATTTGGGAAACAAGGCTTCCAGTTGATTCTTGCAGAGTGTCCCTTGCAGTCAGATGTCAACAGGGGCTGTAGTCATCTGAAGGCTCAGCTAGGCTGGAGGTCCTAAACATAGGTGTATGGTTTTTCCAAAAAGAAAAGTGATAAATAATTTAGGTTTTATAAACCAAGTAGTTGGTCACAACTACCTTAATTTGCTATCGTAGTGCAAAAGCAATCATAGACAATATTTCAATGAGTAGATGTGGCCTTGTTAAAATAAAATAATTTCAAAAACAGGCAGAGGGTCGATTTGGCCTGCGGGCCATAGTTTGCTAATCAATATCTTCAACAGGTCTCTCTAATGACTGGCAGTTAGTACTGTCTATGACCTGAGGATTAATCTGGGAGTGTTGATGGGAACACCTGAGACCTCCCTCATGGTGGTCTCAGAGTAAACATATCATATAAAATAAAGGTAAAATAAAGTATTTTCTTTGTATCTTAATTGATCTAAAAAACTACTGTGTAAATAATTGTACTAATGATGTTTTAGGTCACTATAGCATATGTCCAAGTGATATTAATGACAGCAATGCTATAAAAAGAAATTATGAACACTATATCACAAAGTATTTGTGCTACATGTGAAGTAGTATAGTGTTATTTGAAAGTGGAGATACATTAGGTAAAAAACTATATTATAAGCTCTAAACCAAGTACTGAAATTTTC
Organism: Gorilla gorilla gorilla; assembly: GCF_029281585.2. NCBI lineage: Eukaryota > Metazoa > Chordata > Mammalia > Primates > Hominidae > Gorilla > Gorilla gorilla. The sequence goes on along the minus strand of NC_073233.2, from coordinate 35,516,360 downwards.
TAAAAAGAAGCATAATTGATGTGCTGAGAGAAGGTACAATGGAACCATATTGAAATGCTCAACTAAAACAGAGAAGGCAGAAAAGGAGGAGAAAAAATAAACAAAGAGCAAATGCTAAAAATAGAAAACATTTACTGATTTGGTAGATAATCCAACTATACCAATAATCGTTTTAAAGGGGAATGGTGCAAAATACACATATTAAAATACAGAGATTGTCAGATTGGATTTAAAAAAAAAACAAAAAATGATACTTTATGTTGTTTACAGGAAACAACTTTAAATACAAAAATATCAGGTTAAATATAAGGAGTTAGTAAATGATATACCATGTCAACATAAATCAAAAGAACGCTAGAGCCGCTATATTAACTTCATACAAAGTAGATTTTAGAACAAGGAAATCTATCAGGTTTAAAAAGGACTACTACATCATAATAAAAGTGAAAATTGTCCAAGACATAGCAATCTTTAATGTATATGTCCTTAACAGCAGTGTGTCATAATATGTGAGCCAAATCTGATATAGTGGAAAGGATAAATAGATAAATCAACTCCGATAGTTGATATCTTCAGCCCTCCTCTTTTAGTAAATACGTAGCAAGGAGGCAGAAAATCGGGACATAGTTGACTTAAAGAGCACCACCAATCAACTTGGCCCAATTCACATTTACAGAATACTCCCTCCAACAACAGCAAAATGGACAATTTTTTTCAAACTCAAATGAAACATTCACAAAGATAGATATCACTTTGGGCTATGAAGCATACTTAAGCAAAGTTTAAAATGATAGAAATCAGGCAAGGCATATTCTCACACCACAGTGCAATTAAACTAGAAATGAACAACAGAAAGATAGCAAGAAAAGCTCCAAATATTTTGAAGTTAAGGGAAACACTTCTAAATAAGCCATGGGTCAAAATAGAAGTTTCTTTGAGAAAAATAAATTATAAAATATTTTCAATTTAAACAAAAATGAAAATACAGCTTATCAAAACCTCTCTCTAAGCAATGCTTAGAGAGAAACTTATAACACTAAATGCATATGTTAGAAAAAAAACTATCCAAGCCTTGTTTGACATTCAAAAATGAATTAATGTAATCCACCATATCAATTAGGTTAAAGAGCAAAATTATAATTGAGAATTATTTTATAAACTCCAGCACTTATTTATGATAAAAATTTGCAGCAGAAATGCTAGAAATAGAGAAATCTCCTCAACTTGATAAAGAATATCTACCAAAAAATCCTCTACAGCTAACATCATATTTATTGGTGAAAACTAGATGTTTCAGGATGTTTAAATAGATGAAGCACTGGGGATTTTTTGTAGGGTGTTGAAACTATTTTGCATAATATTGTAATGATGGATTCATGACATTATGCTTTTGTCAAAACCCATACTACTTTACAGCACAAAGACGGAAGCTTAGTGTATGCAAATATAAAAAAACTATTTAGGAGGTTACAGGATCTCTTGATGGAATGCAAAGAATGACAAAACAATCTAACCATATAAAAAATGTGACACCATCAGTGACACCATCTCACTGAAGGAGGTGAAGGGAAAGGCACCGACCTAAGTAATAGTAAGAGAAATCTTTAAAAGTAAATTCAAAAGGAATTGTATATAAGAATAGTACTTTAGTTGATAAAGCATTATCCCACTGGGGTATAGTTTCATGATTCTGACACTGTATATGTATACAAGAATTGAACAATTTTGTGAATACATGGCAAATGTGGGAGCCAGGTTTTCACTGTTAGAGTAGTTAGAGATAACCAAGGGGAAGAATCTAGAATGATCCATGAGTAAATTGATTAGAGTCGAAGACAAGTTTGAATTCATGTTCGAGCTCATATATATATAAATATATATACACACACACACACACAGATGGTTGCATATACTAATATTAATAGATGTGTATATATACATTTGTTAATATATGCACATATATTTCCTTGCTTTGTCAAGTGAGGGATCTAAAAGCAATGATAACCCAGTTGCAACAAGCACACCTGACACTCAGGTCTTGGTTTCTAATTCCATGTTCCCACAAAAGGATTGAGAAGTTCTTATAGAAATGGCTGATCTAAGACTGGGGTAGGAAATATGCAACATGACCAGGAACATCTGGCAGTGACAAAAAGTAGAAAGTGCTAAACACACATACACATGCATATGTGTATACGAAACTGATGGAGGCAGGCAAAAGGGCACGGGGACACCGAAAGAGCTTCCAGTGACCAAAGATGGAACATATTGATCAACAGATTAGATAAAGTAATATTGGGTTTTTGATCCAAAGTATAAAATAAATATATACTGATACCTATATCCAATAATACCAACAATTGAAAAAAAGAAATACATTTGGGAGAATAGATGAATCTCCCATGCATAAGAATTCTAAATATTTAGATACTTCGTCCTCAAAGAGGTAGAATGTCACTCTCTACTTTTTAGGTGTGGACTGTACATAGTGATTTTCATCCAAAAAAGTACACTGAAGTGAGAAGAAAAGTCTTTATAGTGGATAAATCTGGCAAACACTAGCTCAGCCAGGTGATCAATGTTAATATCAACAATAAGTCATGTTGATTATATGTACCTTAAATATGATGTGATGAAAAAGGTAATATATTTCTGTGGTCTTCTTCCCCAAAACAGATTACATCAGAAAAATCCCAACTGGAGGCCATTCTATAAAATGTGTGAGCTGCCTTAATGTCAAGGTCATCAAAAAAAAGGTAAGTCTGAGAAACTGTCAGAGACAAGAGAAGCTGAAAGAGACATGAATAAATATAATGTGGGATCCAAGATGAGATCTTGGGACAGAAAAAGGACATTAGATAAACACTAAGAAACTCTTAAAAAGCATAAACTTAAGTTTAATTAACAATGTTTCAATATTGGTTTATTCATTATAATAAATGTCTCATACAAATGTAAGATATTAAAAATAGAAAAAATGGGCCTTTGGTATATTGAAAGTCTCTGTATTATATTTGTAATTTTTTCTGTGAATCTAAAACTGTTGTAAAATAGTTTATTTTAAAATTTAAAGGCAGTATGAATACTTGGTAGAATGCTGTAATAGACCTTTATGAATTGGATAGTTCATCAAATTAGATGAACTTTAAGTTTCTTTGCATGATTTTCAGTTCACTCATACTCTGTAGAATTTGTTTTGATACTCATATATAGAAAATATGGAAGAAATATGTACACATACTAATCTGACATTTAAAATAAATAATTAACAAAAATCATTAATTTTCCTAAAGAGACAAGTCTTTCCAGGGAGAGACTGGACTTATAAACTGGATCACTTACAGCCAACGCATGGTTGCCACATAAACAGGAAAGGAGAAAATTAGTTAACATTTTAATGAGTTTTTAAAGGCCAAGTGTGAGCTAGAGTTAGTCCAGAAGAGCTGGAAAACCGTGACACAGGGGAGCTTGCACTCACACAACACTTGTTTTCCTTGAGCATCCACCAGAAGCTCCCAAGATAGATTGGGCATAGGATAGGAGACCTCAAAAAAAGAAAAAAATCCCTTTTGTTAATGCCCACCTGAAGATGATGATATGATTAGCAACCGCTAAGGAAAAGGTACCCACTTCACCTACTTCCTGGATACTTTCTTTCTATTAAAAAAATAATAAAAAGCTTTAGGTTGCTTGGGAAGAGGCAGCAATCTCAAACATGCCCTGTGCATGTCAAAGACCCATTGCACATGAGAGAAAGTAGAAAAAAAATTCTAATAGAGGAGGAGGAATATGGCAGGAAATCTTTAACTGTTCAATATTTTAAATGTGTAGAAAGCAAAGGTCTGCTACTGTTGACATTGGGGCAGGAAATACCCACTAGAGACCAACCACAGATACGAGGCAGAGTTGTATGCTATGCTGAAGAGAGGTAGGAATACTAAAAAGTTCTACCACAAGAGGTCCAGGGACATGGGAACAGACTAGAGAGGTTGGACTATACTAACAGAATTCTCAGCTCCCACCTTGAGACTAGGTTAGCTACAATAGTCTGCTGCTGGGTTATAGTCAAGAGCATAGAGAAAGATCTCTTCTGTAGCAGGGATGTGCAGAGATGGCTGAAGGACAAAGATGGAGCACAATCATTAAAAACAACCCCTTTGGCACTCCAGTGCTCATCTTAAGCACAAAACAACACCAGTTCACCTCTAGAAGACAAAACATACTGGAATAATGTTAACAACAAAATCTGAAGCAAACACCTCCTGAATACATTGACTCAACACCCTCACAATAACAACTTGATAATAGAAGAAATATATCCATTTCCAGGTTTAAATACTATTAACCCCAGTCCTCACTGAGATACACAGAAAAGCAACAAGTCAATTAATTACCAAGAGAGCCAGGTAGAAGCATGTTGGCTTTTTCTTGCCTAACCTTGAAGTCATGCAGAATAATTTTGCATTTTATTGATTACATGTAAGTCACTTAGCCCAGCTAAGATTTAAGAGATTGGAATGGGGACTCCATCTCTCTTTAGGAAGAAAGTCAAATAACTTGTGGATGTTTTAAAACCACTACACTTGTAATCCATCACATACTGTAGCATCCTAATTGATAAAGTTATTATTTGTGTTTTGTGCGTTTGGAAATGCCAACAAAAGTAAGTGTCTACACATATCAAGTCATTGCTGTGTTTAACTAATAGGGCAATAGTAGTTACTACAAAGACTGTGGTGGGGTAGATGCATCATAGTAGAGTTCGAACACTGAAGAGCTTGCAGAAGAAAAACTGATGAGCTTCCTTCTTCAGTCTCAGCTCAATCAAGATCACAGAATCAGGGAGTTTTTATGGTGGTCCTAAAAGACTCTCTTTTTTATTGCAAGCTTGGAACTGACCTCATTGAAAATCACACACAGTTTGATTTTATATATTGTAAAATAAAAAAGAAAGTTTTACTTTTCAGCCTCACAAGTTGCTCATGTACAAAATAGAGCTTTGTTTAGGAAGGAGTGCGACCCTGAGATTTGGAAAAAGAATATCTGGTTGGACCGACATGCAGCTGAAAATCTTGTACCCCTGAGTTACTTAAAGCTTTCCTTGTCTGTGGAAGAGGCCTGCTTTCTATGTACGAAGAAGCCAATTTTTCCTTCTTTGAAGACCCTGCTGTAACCTTGGCTGGGGCAGTTGTCTTGCAAGGGGTGCTCTTTCTTGTCATGACCTCCTATAACCATCATTCATTGTCGCTAAACACACCAGGGTCAGATCCCAGTATGCTGTAGTGGGATCAGTAGTACAATGTCTACATAAGAGGAAATATTCTCCAAAAAGTTTGCAAGAATTTTCTAATCTATATCAGCAGAAACTAGATAATAGATAATTGAGTGAAAGATTTACTACAAAGTAAATGTAGAAATGACCCTATGGCAGAATCGGATATGCTTTTAGTTAGATTAGATTGGACAGGATAATTTTGCATTAGTGAGGAGAAAGAGTAGGAACCTAGAACAGCATGGACTTTTAGACCAAATGTGCAATTCCAAGTTTTGGCTATGGAACTTACCAGGTTTTCACAGGTTTTCAAGATCAGACATGCCTGAACAGTACTTGTAGCCATCTCATATTTTGAATACTATTTATTTTGACATACAAAATATATTGCCAACATCATTTAGTCTAATTAGCCAATATGCTAGTGCAGTTTTAGAAAGTTTTTGAAATACTTGTTATAAAGTTTAGGGACATGGACCCTTGATTAGGGTTTTTTGTGTTTGCTAACCAACAACCTATGAGTGCAGATAAATTATTACAGTGATTCAAATTTTAACTAGCTGCCTTTTGATTGTAGATTAAAATTAAACTACACACACATGTGCTTATGTCACTCTGTCTACTATTGTTTTTCAAATTACAGATTTCAGTGACCCATTAATGTGTCAAGAAAACAATTTCATGTGCCAAGAACAGAACTTTTACAAAATGACATCTAAAATAAAGAATACTGGGACATAAAAAACAAGGGTAAATATTTTTCTTAAAATGTTCATATTAGTTACAATACACACACGTGTGTATCTGCATGTTTGTGCATGCTGAACTTCAACAAAGTCCTTCAACCTATAAATTAAGATTTTAAAAAGTTTGAAAACCATTTTTACAGAAGTATTTAAAGGTAAACTACAGATGACATAGTAATCATACTCATTTAGTTGCTCATCTAAATCTCTTTTCCAGCTCAGAGAGTATTTATCACTTCTGAAAAGAATAAAAAGAGACTCTTGAAGTATTCTTACAACAATTGCTCCTCTTTATAACAGGACTTCTTCTTTGATCATTAAAAATAAAACCATTAAAACATTAGAAGTGAAGTACATATTAGAAGTGCAGGGTTTGGATCTTTGGTTTTGCTCTGAACCATTCTTCTTAGGATGATAAATTTTCATGTCTAGTGGGCAACAAAAATAAAGTCATGAGCTTAAAGGAAGCTCATGGAAAAACCAAGCAAATACAGCTTAGTATTCACTTTATCGTCTCAGCTAGTTAGCACATAATACCAGCTTTGTAGGTAACAAGTCCAGAAATATCTGGCAGGTATGCACAGGAGGCTGAATTAAAAGAATAATCAGAAAGGGAGATATTTGGAATACATTAAAAACTTAAATGTGGTAATATTAATTCAGTGCCGTAAGGAGGGATCAATGTAACTTTAAGTCTGCTGGCTTGAAGGACCTCTTACGAAGGAAATGTCATTAGCTGAGAAGGTAAATTCATTTGTGTGTGTGTGTGTGCATGTGCATGTGCATATGTGTGTACGTGTGTGTGTGTCTAGGGAGTGTGGAAATTGAAATTATGTTGGCTTAAAGTGTCTATAGGACAAATTGTTGGAGATACCAAGCAAACAGTTGTCTGAATGAGTCTACAGCTAAAGAGAAAAGGCTGTAATGAAGATATATAGTTAAGTACCATTAGCATAGCTAATGAAAATTGAAGCTATGGCAGTAAAAAAGATTTCTCAGAGAGTTACGTTGAGTTAGAAAATTTGAGGACTAAACACTGGAACTTGAGACCATATTAACATTTCTACCATGAGCGGAAGAAAACTACCCATCAGGAGAAAATAAAAAATAATAGTGAGATGGGAGGGGACTAGAAGAAGAGTTGTCTCATTAATCAATGAAAGACAAATTTCAAGGAGAAAGTGATCAACAGTGTCACATATCATAGAGGGGTCAAGTAACAAAATAACTAAAAACTTTTAGAGTGACAACTTATGTTTTACCTTGGGAAGGTTAGTTTTAAGGAACTGGTAAAGAAAGAAGCCTTATTGTAGTGGGTGGTACGATCTGTGGTAAAGAAGAGGAAATAAGTATAAACTACCTTTTAGGAATGTGACTGTGAAGGCAAAAAATAAATCTGTAGTAAAGGAGTTACAGGATCAAAAAGAGTAGCGATTGTATCTTTCATAATTTTGTATGCTCCAGGATACAACACAATTTTGAACACAATGAAACTTTTGAATTTCTGACATATATACTTAAATGCTGACATGACATATTTATTTGATGTCCAAAACATAACTTAAACTTTTCTTCTGCTTTCAGTCCTCCAATCCTTACCTCCCTACCATTTGTTCTATAACAATTGATAGCAGAAACACCCTTCCAGATGCTTAGTAACACAAACAAATGCATGGGAATCATCACTGAATTTTCCCTTTTCTCTTTCTCTCACACTTCATATTCCTCAGGAACTCTTGTTTTTGAACTTGCAAACTGTAGAGAGGATATTACCTATTCTCACCAGCTCCACTTTGTCTACCCTGTTGTGACTCAACATCATCTCTCTCCTGGATTACTATCATGGGCTCCAAACCTTCATCCCTACAGCCTGTTCCTAACCCACAACAGCCAAAGTACGCCTTATAAAATGCAAGTCATATAATGTCACAAATATGGACAAAACCATCCAGTGGAATCTCATTTTTCTTAGATTAAAATCTAGATAATGACAATGGCCTATATAAACTTGACATCATCTGGCTCTTATTTCCTGGCTCACCCAGCCTCATCTCTTGCTACTTTCTCCCCTGTTCACTCTGCTACAGTCATCTTTACCTACTTGCTGTTCTTTGAATGGTTACCCAAAACCTCATCTCAGAACCTGTATACTGCTTACTCCCACCTTGGGGAATTCTCTTCACCAGAATTTTCACAATGGTAAATCTCTCACTTCTTTCTAGTCATTGCTCGGATCTCATTTTCTTCATAAGAAATATCTTGACCACCTTATTTTAAAATGCAGAGTCTTCTCCCCAAGATTCTTTTGTCTGTTTTTTTCTTTGATGTGTTCCAAGTACTTAGCACTGTTCCTGACACAGAAGAGGTACTCATAAATACTTAATCACTGGCCAAATCTATGAATGAGCAAATTTAATCTTTTCTGATCACTTTCAGCTTCCAGAAGAATACCACTGTCAGTATGACATTGATAAGATTTGTATACGTAGGTGGTTGAGATACATTATGCTTCAAGATAAACACAATTTTAAGTGCCAAGAAACCAACACAATGTCAACTTAGAAAGTATCTTAAAATAATTATTGGAGACCAAAGGCTGTTTCGGGGGAACGAGAATATTCACAGGAAATGGAATCAATTCCAGTGCAGTATTATACATCCTCTTTTTCTGCCCCAAAGGACTGTCTGACTCATCTTCATTCAAAGAAGTCCACAGCTTCAAGGCAAATAACTTTGTGTTCTAGAGTAAAGCTGCAAGACCCACACCATAGGATACCAGTCACACTGGGAGGCTATTATTATATGCCATATTTCACAACTTGAGTACTTATTACATTATTTAGTTTGGTGGATTTGGGAACTGGGAAGTGTTTCCATTCTCTTTTCCTGTTCCAAGCAGGATTGCTGCATTCGTTCAGATAGGACTGTCAAAAAAAATTCATTCAACTTACAGGATTATTTTTGTGATTTAAAGGGGCACTATTAATAGTTAAATCAGGGCAGAAACTGGGAATATGGTTGCCCTGTTTTTGGATACCAGGACCCCAATGTATAGTGCTGTAAGAGGGCCTAGTCATTGTCCCTTCATTTGCTGGATCAAGATTTGGTCTGGTGGGTCTGGTGGGTCCTAAGGGAAGGACTGAAATGCTTCAAGAAACAATGAGGGATATTTGGGAGACTTGGGTCTGTGGACAATTTCTAACTGATATAGAAAAAGAACTTCAACATTTTAACCATACTGGCTGAAACTTCTTCCTTTACCTCTCAATTTGCCTAGGACAATCCCATTTAATGCCTATTGTCACAGTGTAATTATTAATAACTCCTCTTTTATTTTCAAGCTTTTCCTGGTTCAGATAATAAATTGTTGCTATGCTTTACTTTTTGAAAAACTGTTTGATGTTTCACCAAAATCTGCAAATAACACTGAATCATTGCTATGCAAGCATTGGTGACGAAAACAAAAAAAGCTTCAAGACCTGCTGCTGTACTCAGTCTACAGAATTAACTCTTCATCTAAAGTCACCCAAATAATATAATATTGTCTATTTCCAGTCTCTGCTCTACTAAATTAATGGGGCCTCTGTTAATAGTATTTCCAATACTATTTCCAATATATACTATTTCCACTTCTATTTATTTCCTATTATATATTACCAACAATTTATTAGTTTTTAAACTTTAAATACTTGGCTTTAATCCTAATATAACCATAGAACTATAAAGTCTTTGGGCTAGTTTTATAAATCCTCTTTGGTGTTAATCAAACATTTTAATAAACTGAACCACTTTTCTATGTTAGATTATGATAAAAGTTTATTTTACTTAATAAATTCTGTCTGTAATTAAAAATAAAATTTCAGGGAATACCAACACTAAATCATCCCCCCCCCCTCCCCGTTCCAAGTGGTCAAGGCCAAGGCTGACATTCATCATGATTCTTATGTAATAACTATGTATTATTTATCCTATCATTATTTTCCTTTTTTTTTTTTTGAGACAGTCTCACTCTGTCACCCAGGCTGGAGTGCAGTGGTGTGATCTTGGCTCACTGCAAACCCTTCCTCCTGGGTTCAAGCAATCCTCCTGCCTCAGCCTCCCAAGTAGCTGGGATTACAGGTGCCCACAACCATGCCCAGCTCATTATTTTGTACTTTTAGTAGAGACAGGGTTTCACGATGTTGGCCAGGCTGGTTTTGAACTCCACCCACCTCAGACTCACAAAGTGCCAGGATTACGACCTCCAGCCCTTTTCCTGACCATTCTTAGCTTATGGTTTAATGATATAGGTTTTATTAAACTTTCTGTCTATATGTGAAACACACGCATATATAATGAAGTATAAGTACTTAAGCAAAAAATAAAAAGTGTATATATATATACATTCATAGTCACAGGTTGACATTAAAATTTACCTTTGACAGTACAAGTTTTTTTATTATTATTATTTTGGACCAGTGAGTAAACATACTTTTCCTACAGACTTCTGCACTAAAGGTTTTTCTTGAGCCATCTCAGCTTGAATTCTGGTTCAATCTTTTAAAAGCGATATGCTATCAAGCAAGTGGCTTAATCTATTTTGCCTTAGTTTCCTCTTCTATAAAATGGGGGAAATTATTATTTCCATACGTTTCATAGGATTGCAGTTAGGCTTAATTAGTCACTACATGCAATGGTCTTGGAATAGTGGTTTGCTTGTAATAGGCACTTTATAAAGCTTAACAGTCCTTGAAAAGGCAAAGTGATATAGTATAAAGTGAATGAGGTTAGTAATTTGATTATATGGATTTGGGTCCACTTCTAAATTTATTAGCCGTGTGACACTAAGGATGTTAAATCTCTCAGACTCTCTCTTCCCCTTCCCCTTCTCCTTCCCTTTCCCCTTCCCCTTCCCTTTCCTTTCCTTCTGTCAATAAAATAGGAACACTAATACCTGTGCTGAAGTGATTACATGAGACTTGGGATCACTTACTCAAAAATGATTATTAAGCCCTAAATTTTAGTTTTCCAAACATGTATTCTCAGAATCATAGGACTTAATAGGAGTTGGAATTTATTTAATGTAATCCTCTGCAAGAAAATACTTCCAATTGCATGGTTTCATGGATCACTGACTCTCTGACCTGAAAGTTGAAGAGAATTCAGCACCTCCCACAAAAGTTCATTTCAGCAGTGAAAACAGAACTGTCACATGACTGAATTAGTGTTTTTTAAACACTAGGTTATGATGCATCAGTGCTCATAAAATCAATCTGGTTAATGACCCTCATCAATAACAAAATAGGATAGACATAAGTACTTTTTAAAGAATACTCTTTATACAATGTAGTAGAGGTATGAATTTTTGTAAAAACTTTTGTTTATCTTATATATACATATACATACATATGCTTGCATATATACATGTATATATGTGTACATATATGTATTACACTGTGTACATACATGAACACACATACGTATGGGCTAAACATGGGGAGAATAATTTTTCTTCTAAGCTAAGACGCAGAGGAGGCAGATAATGAGGAAGAAGTGCAGCCACCAACTTCTCAGCAGTTTCCCTTGAAGGCAGTAAGATCTGAGAGAGAAAGTTGTTTAGCTGCAACAGATGGGATCATGAGAGGCTCACAGAAAGAGTCTTCAGACCCAGAGTGGCATAGAAACAGAGTATGCCACCAAACTGACGGTAGATATGAACATTTTGGTGATTACTTATGTATCTAGATATCTCTAAGACCATATATTTTCTGTCATCTCTTACAAAGTCCTGGAACTACACATGTGCCCACTAAAATCATGAAATATCCCAGGAAAGAATGATTTAAGATTCCTTCCAGCCTAGGAGAATGAGGGCCTGAAAAAGAAGCTATGTTGAATCCGTAAGTAACTACATAAATATACTTATATACTTGTACACCTCCATTTGAGGATTGAGGACTTTCTCTGATTCATGACTTACAAACTTGTTTTATTCTAAGGATATGCCTTATTAGTGGCCCCATGATGAAAGGTAGAAGGTTCGGGTGTAGAGGTGGAAAAAAATGCGTGCTTCCAAATATGGGGGGTAGTTATTCCTCTTGGCAAACTATCCTGTGTCATTCAACAGTCAGCCCCTGGATTCACTCAGCTATGGAAAATGATGTCTATTATCCAACAATGTATCTAAGTATGAACGTATAGTCCTGAGTGATTGGCAAAAAGTGATCATCTTTGAACAACACAAGCAAAGGATAACATGCATGTGAAGAAATGTTGTGAGATTATATCCATTCAAGTAAAAAGGGGGGAAAACAATTCAGGTAAATTCATCCTGTAATACCCTTATAATGTGTTCACTCTATCTGTACTGCACCCCCACCCCTGTACCCACCCAATTCTGCCAGATAACAGATGGGAGAAAATTTACTGCTAAGGTCTTGGGTAGACTCAAAGGTTCTAGGTACAGAGAAATGATCTCCAAGAAAAATACTAAACCAATCTGACCCAAACCATAAATGATAACATCATCAATTGACCGAAACTCAAGTCAGCATGCAGTAGTCTTAGACAATTGTATAGTTAAAGGGAACATTACCCATGAGATCACCCTCACTTCTGGCATTGAGTTCAGGGGTACATCAAAACCACCCTCAGATTTGAAAATTTGCTGGAAGAACTTACAGAACTCACTGAAAGCTATGACACTTATGGTTTATTACAGGGAAAGGATGCATGTCTAATGTACCTAAAAGAAGAGATTTATAGGGTAGCGTCTTGGAGGGGTACAAATATGGAGCTTCCAATTGTTTTATTCCTGTGAAGTTAAGGAGATTTTTACCTCCTCCTGGCCCTGATGTCTGACAATACACACAAGAGTATTGCCAACAAGGGAAGCACTTTTGAGTCTTTGTTGTCTAGAAATTTTACTGGGGCTTGATCACATGCCATCCACAGGCTTACTTTCTAGCCCTTTCCAGAGGTCAGACTAATCTCTTTAGTTATGAATCACCCCAGATGTTAGAACCAATAGTGTGTGGCCCAAAGTACCCATCGTAAATTATATCATCAGGGTATCTGATGGGCAAAGCTCCCAGACAACAAAGACACCACTCCTATTATAAAGAACATTCCAGGGACCTAGAGGTCACTTCTTGGTGCTAAGGGAAAAGGCCAGTCCTCTCTTTCAGTAAGGTTAATTCTTCACTGCACAGGATTGGAAAAAGAGTCTCCATTCAACTCAGATGAATGACATTGATGAAAAGCAAGCCAACGATGTTTAAGAACAGTTTCTAACAATTCTTCTCACTTTTACTGGTTAGCCAGGCATGCATTCTTTACAACAGAAATATTCTAGAAATATCATGAAGAGTACTTACTGAGAAGAAATTTTCAGTAAATTACACAAACATATGTGAACCAAGCAATGTGTTCATGCTAAAAATTCAAAAAAGAAAAAGAAAAATACAAGACCTTTCAACCAAAGAGGTCATTGCAATAAAAGAGAAACAGCTTAAGTGGACAATTTTAACAGAATAGAATAAGTTATGAATGGGATAACTTATATCTGTGGAATCACAGAAGAGAATAGCTTAATCCATCCTAGAGGTTTTGAGAAATCTTCCCTCAGATGACCTATGAAGGATAATATTTTATAAAAAATGAAAGTAGTAGCAGTAGCAGAAGTAATAGTAATAAAAATAATTAACATTTATATAGAATTTATTATGCCAGACACAATTTTACGGGATTGAATGGATTAATTTACTTAAATTGTTAATTTAGAAGCAGTGGCAACATCTATTACTGAACTCTGAGCCTCTGCTCTCCCTGAATTCATATCTTAAGGTCATATTGCCTTGAAAATCTATCACCTTTTTACAAAATGAAGTCAGGGGAGCTTATACTGCCCAGATCCAATAGAAAAGTACACCATTTTTGCTGCAGCGATTATTCTGAATAAATGCATGTGCAATAAAAGTTATGTGTTTTCAGATTTCACCTGCATTGCAACAATTTTACAAACCAGGAGAGCTTTTCCTTAAGCAAGAACATGCCTCTTCTCATTACTCATTCACAGACTGCCCTTATTCTTGCTATGAAGTAGGAACCTTCCTTTGGAGGCAATGACAAATCCTGGGGCCTGCGTTGCACTCATCTTGCATGCAGTGGTTGCATTGAGGCCACTTAATCCGATTGACGTCAGCCGGCACTCCGTGCACAGAATGTGCCACTCAGAATCTAGGGGAATCGATCATCTCTCAACTTGCATTGCCATGACACCTACAGCCTCGAATTATTTCAGCTTTGTAGTTTCTTTTGCTTTTCCTTCTCTTTCCTCTCCAACTAAAAGAAGTACATATTTTCCATCTTCACAAAAACCACTTATTAGAACCCCAGCTTCATCACTGGAAAATTCAGACCATCACTTTGCACTGATAATTAAATTTTTCTGAGTAAAGCTGCTGTGGAGAGCCAGGTAAGGCTGAAAAATATATCACACATCTCAGACTAAGCATTGACAGGAAGGTGCTTATTATTATATGTAAGTATTTTTCCAAGAAAATATAAGTATGGAATTTCATTAGCCCCAATAGGGAAGGAAAGGAGAAGGAGATTCATGAAACATCTACTATATTCTGGGCATATCATAAATATTATAACATATATAATTTGGTTCTCAACCAGGTGTAATCACTTCCCACCCACCTCCTGGGGAACATTTGGCAATGTCTGCAGACTGTCATGAATCTAGTGTTTGCTAAACATCCTACAATGCGTAGGACAGTGCCCCTACCACAACAAACAATTACACAGGCCCAAATCTGAATAGTATTGATGTAAAGAAACCCTGCAACTGAATCCCACAAAGCTGTTTGAGACAAGTGTTAATACTGCCAGTTTATAGATGAGGCCACTGAAAGCAATTAAATGACTTGCTTGTGTTCACATAGTAAGCATCTGGATTTGAATCCAGACTTATCTAGATGCAAAAGCTGGACCCTTCTACTGCACCAGGCTGTGCTGGCAAGCCTTCGTGGCAAAGGAAACTACAACTCTTAAAGCTAGTCTTCAGATGCATTTGACCTTTTCCTTATATAGCAGTCTTTTTTTCAGAAATGTGTTTTATAAGAATATGAAGGCACATTTAAAGGATGAATTAGGGAGAATTATTGGCCATTGATGACCCAATGGACTTGCAGGCTGCATATACAAAAGATAATTTCACTAATCAAATGATTGTTTATCAAATGATTGCTCTGATTACATTTATACTGGGAACCTGTATGTATGTATGATTCTATATATGTATGCATGACTTATTACTATTTTCTTTCTAAACTTCAGGTATGAATAAACCAATTTAACTTGCCCAGCATAGTAGAAAGAGATAGGCAATACAGGCTAGTAAAGCACAGTTACATACCAAAGACAGTAGCTGCTGTCTTTCATATTGCAAGACAAATTCATATATCAGTCATTCCTTTGAAAAACAAATGTTTATTAAATCTTTCATATGAACTCAGTACATCTGGCCAGACACAGAGCAAATAATTACACTAATGTGATACATACTATGACAGAGGTGAGCTCCAGTGATGTAGGAACATAGAGGAAGAGGCGCTTCACTATCTTTGGAGGTGATGGAGAATGCCTGCTACAAGGTGAGTGAAAAATGAAGATTAGAGTTCATCAGGTGGAGTGGTGATGGGGCTAAAGAAGAAAACAGAAACCAGACCATAAACCTTGTAGACTAAACAGTTTGAATTTTATTCTCAAAGTCAAATGAAGCCAATATGAGTTTGTGAAATGTAAGTGATTAGTTTTTTTTTTCATGTAAGTGATTAGTTCTTTTAGTAGGAATTTAGGGAAGTGGGGAGAGGGGAGGTAGAGAGACACAGTTTGAGGCTATTGTAGTAATCCAGGTAAGGAGTGATAAAGGCCCAAACTAAGGCAGAAACACTGAGAATGGAAGGAAAGGTCAAAACCAAAATAGAATTAGAATTAGAACATATAGGTATTCAATGTGGAAGTTAAAAAAGAGTAAGGATTTCTCCTTTGGCAAATGGAAATACAGGAAAAGTAATTTACAACTGGAAACAGTTACGTTTAAGGTATCTATGTTGAGTAAAAATATTGTGGGTTAATTAAATGTCAGAAACTCTACCAGACCCTCCATATGTTAATCATCACAAAAGCCATGTAATGTGGTACTATTCTTTTTTATTTTGAGGATGAAGTCTCAGAGAAGTTAACTTGCTCCATTTGTTAAGTGCCAGAGTCAAACGTTACTACAGTTCTATGTATCTTCAAGCCTGTATTTGTTCAACACTAGACAAGACTGCCTCCTTTGTGAAGCTGATGCTCTGTAGGACTTCAAATTTTTTAGCTAGAAATCAATTCTGGAGATGTTGCTCCTAGAAGAAGCAGTTGAGATCTTGAATGTGTATGAAGTCACTCGGGGGGGGGGGTGTTAATTAGGAATGAATGAGAAAGAGTCAGAAGTACAGAAGATTCAGGACAGAATTTCAGGAATACATTAAACTTTAAAATGCATTATTTAAGGAGATTAACCAAACAAAACACAAAAAAAGTCAAAGAGATAGGTGGGAGCTGAGGGAGGATAATGTCAAGGATGCAAAGGGAAAATTTGTTAACAGTCTTTCTAGGGAGTCAAATATTGTCCTGTTTTGCACTAAGAAAATGTCTCATCACAAAAGTACAATTAAGATCCCTGCTGGGAAAACCTCAGTCTAGATGAGATAATGTGGTGCCCATTCTCTCCTTTTTATAGCCACTGCAACAGTCTACTTTAAATGCTGTTGAATAGGTGAAATTATTATGTGTATAAAGTCACTAACACATAGCAAGCATCAAAAATGCCTTCTCTGCTGGCATGGATATTAGACTGTAGATCTGATGGCAAGGATCTTAAACTTTAGCTGCAAACATCTGAAACTTCAGCAATTTATTAAATGTTCATGCTACTGTGCAAGTTAATTATTATTATTTTCATTGTACAGATGTTGGAATTTAGGCACAGAGAGGTTAAAAACATTCTGCATGGTCTCAAAGCTAGTAAGCAACTGACCAAGAATTCAAGTTAGGGTCTATCCAGCACAAATGTCACCACCTCTTGCTTATTTGTAAAGCTCCATCTTTAAGTTAAGAAGGTGATATAGTTAAACTTTCAAAACAGGTACTATTGGGTAGAAGAAAACACTTGTGTTGCCAAGGGTTTAGAGACTCAATGTCTCCCCTTATCATGGTCCTATGGTTCAACCTCTAAGTCTGAATGGAACTAGGATCTTTCTCTTGATTTTAGAGCAGGTTTTCTCAACTTCCACATGATTGACTTTCAGATGGATAATTCGTTGTTGTGAGAGGGCTGTCCTGTGCATTGTAGAAAGCTTAAAAGCAATCCTGTATGTCTAAGGAATATTTATACTCTCAAGTTTATTGCAGCATTATTTATAATTCTCAAGATGTGGAATTAATCTAAGTGCCCATCAACCATGAATAGATGAAAAAAATATGATCTCTATATATATATATATCACATTTATATATATACACACATACAATGAAATAATATGCAGTCTTAAAAAATAAGGAAATCCTGTCATTTGTGACAACATGGATGAAAATGTAGGACATTATGCTAAGTGAAATAAGCCAAGGACAGCAAAACAAATATTGCCTTATCTCACATTTCTGCAATCTAGAGTTGAAACTCGTAGAAGCAGAGAGTAGAATGATGGTTACCAGGGGCTGGGGGTCAGGAGTAGAGGTTGGGGGTTGGGGAGATGTTGGTAAAAGGATACGAAATTCTAGTTAGAAAGGAGGATCAGTTCAGAAGATCTATTGTACAACATGGTGACTATGGTTAATAACAATGCATTATATACTTCAAAATTGCCAAAAGAGTGGATTTTAAATGTTCTCGCTACACAAAAATAATAAGTGTGTGAAGTAGTAGATATGTTCCTTAGCTCGACTCAGCCATTCCAAAATGTATACATACATCAAAACATCATGTTGTATACCATAAATATATATAATTCTTATAAATATATAGAGATAACTAAATAAATTTAAAAAGCATCCCTGGCCTCTATCTATTAGGTGTAAGTAGTACCCAACCAGCACCCACTTTACTTGTTACCATTAGTGACAAATAAAAATGTTTACAGACTTTGCCAAGTGCCCCTTAGGGTTCCTTGGTTGAGAATCACTGGTTTAGATATACAGCCTTCTCATTCTTAGCATTAGTATACAGCCTGAGTTCCTGTGTTTATGACTCCTCTTCCTGGAAACTGCATTTGCTTGTCTTCGAAACCCTCATTTACACCATTTCTGCCCCATCCAGTCATCCAATTCACCCTGCCTTGGGACGACCCCACTGCACGGGCTCTGCCAAAGGATCCAAACCCCTTCTCTGAGCTGATATCCGAAACCTGTCCCTGATCTGGAGACCGAGGCAGTGAAAAGCCAGCTTCTGTGATTGTGTATCATTTGGGTAGAAAAAGGCCTCATAAATCACCGGATTGTTTTGTGGGCCTTCGAGGGTGCTACTGGGAATGGCAGGGAGTGTGACTCATCCTGCTGTACTGCTGTAATATTAAAGAAAATAAATAACGGAACTGAGAAGGCATTAAGTGAGGAAATGAGGCACGGATGCGTGAGGCAGAGGTGATCCTACTGCACTGCATGTACGTGGATATTACCCAATTACTTGGGAAGCAGAACTTAGGAAGAGAACTGTGGAATCAGTTTTCTGAATGAACTGCAGAGTATACACTCAGATTGTACTGAATTCCCCAGGCAAGACTTTTCCTCTGAGCTCCCTTTCTGAATAATAAGGAAGTACATGCAATTGGGTTGTCATGGTTTGTTCTCTGTCTTAAGTACTACTGGTAATAATCATGCCTTATATTTGTTCAGTGTTTCCTGGTTTACAGAACACATTCCCATATATTATGTCATTTCACTAACAAAGCAATCCTCTAGACAGGAGGAATCCAGCCAGGAGGAAAACAGTGTTCTAGAAGGGGTGTTTTGACAGGTTTGAGACAGCAGAGCATACTTGTGAGAGCACAGGATCTGGAATCTGAAGATTTGGGTAAGAATAACAGCTCAAAACAGCTCTGGTATCTTGACCATTAAACTGTCAAACTTTAGTGTTTCTTCTGTGGAGATAATAGCACTGCTACGAGGTATTCAATGAAATCAGACCTATAAATACTGAATACTGTACCCACCTCACCCTAGGAAACAGTCTCTTAAAAACAGTGGTGGAAGCAATCTTTAACTCAGGATAATCTGTAGATTACAAAAGTATAATAGCATATTTTATTGCATAGTAGTCAAGTATAAATGAAGACTTTAGAGTCAGGTGACCAGGGTTTGAATCTCAGCTCTGCTTCTTGTAACTGTGTCACTTGAAACAAGTTTCTCAACCTCCCTGTGTCTTGGTTTCCTTATCCATAAAATAGGTGCTTTGGAGATTAAACAGGCTATTATATAAAAAGTTTTTATAACTGCAGTGTTTCTCTGCTTTGAGTCATCTATACAACAGTCATCCCGTATCCACAGGGGATATGTTGCAAGACCCCCCTGGATGCCTGAAACTGCAGATAGTAATAAGCCTATATATACCATATTTTTAAATACATACGTACCTATGATAAAGTTTAATTTATAAATTAGGCACAGTGAGAGTTTAACAACAATAGCTAATGAAAAGAACAATTATAACAACGTACTGTAATAAAAGTTATGTGAAAATCAATACCTCTCTCTCTCTCTCTCAACCCAAATATCTTATTGTACTTATTTTTGGACCATGGTTGACCATGGGTAACTAAAACCAAGACAGTAAAGCTGCTGATAAAGGGGGAGTACTGTACTTGGTAACTTTTTTGTCCTAGGCTCTGACGTCTACTTTTATTACCTCAACTAATGTGATTACTCAGAGTTGACTTTAAGTACAGCATTATTTAAGGTGAACAACACTGGATTCTGTGACAGATGAAGTCCCAAATATAGTGGCTTCACACACTCATCTCTTTTCCTCCCTCTCTTCTTCCCTTCTTCCCTTCTTCCCACCTTCCCTCCTTCCTTCCCTCCTTCTCTCCCTTCCTTCCCTTCCTTCCTTCCTTCCTTCCTTCCTTCCTTCCTTCCTTCCTTCCTTCCTTCCATCCTTCCTTCCTTCTTTCCTTCCTTCCTTCTTTTTGACAGGCTCTCACTCTCTCACTCAGGCTGGAGTGCAGTGGCATGATCATGGGTCACTGCAGCCTCGACCTGCTAGGTGTTTAAACATCAGCTGAGGATGTGACCCATGATGTAGCAATCCAGTGCCTTGTAAAGGACCACTCACCTCCTTTTGAGGCTGAAAACTAGAGTAATAGGTTTGACCTTGACAGAGGTACAAGATCAAGGTGGATCTACAGGTAATAGCAGGCAAATGGAAATGAGCTCAAAGCCAGAAAAGTACGATCAGATCCTGGACAGATAAACATAAATTTAGAACCAGAAGGAATACTCAGACATGGTAAAAACTTCTAAAAACCTGGCAACCAGACACCTGCTAAGTAGTGAAGCCAGGAGACTGTGAAAGAATATTTAAAGATATTCTTCGGAAGAGACCCAGAAATAATACCATTCAACAAAAAAAGCACAGAGGCAGTATAAAGGAGGGAGTTAAAACATTGATTTTGTGATGTACAGCCCTGCATTCAAATCCAGTGTTCAAACTCTACCAATTATGTGACTGGACAAGGTTCTTGATGTCTCTGAACTTGAGTGTTCCCATCAGTAAGGAGGAAATTAATAAATAACTCCTCTCTCAGAATTATTGTAAGAAATGTCTGAGATACTACAGATGAATTTGTTTCTAGAAATGGGGTTTCCCATTCTGGTTGCATCTCAAACTCACCTCATGATTGCAATAGTCTTTGTTGTAGTAACATATGCCTAAGTTCCATCTTGGGTGTTTCTTATTCAGTAGCTCTCAGGTGGCTGGCTGCACCTATATGTTCACAAAGCCTCGCAGGTGATTCTAATCACCATGACACTGATTTCCCAGTTGAAAACCAACGTTTCATTGGGCCATGGGCTAGCAAACACTTTTTAATTAAGGAAATATCTTAGTTTTTGCGTGTTGTATAGTCTCTGCTGCTGCTATTCAACTCTGCAATTTTTGTGTAAAAACGGACGTTGATAATATGTAAATTCACGAGCTTTGGTTGTCTTTCAATAAAACTCATTTATGAATACTGAAATTTAAATATCATATAATTTTCGCATCACAAAATATTACTCTTCATTGTATTTTTAAAATTCTTTATGAATGTAAAAACAATTTCTAGCTTATGGGTGATACAAAAGTAAGTTTCTCTGCCAAATTTGGCCCACAGGTCATCGTTTGCTTACTGTGTAGGAGAGCTGAGGCTCCTAGGCTTACACATGCAGGATCATCCAGAGGGCTTGATAAACTTTTTGGGCCCAACCCCCAGAATTTCTAATTCAGTAGGTCTGTGATGTGGCAGAGAATTTGCATTTGTAACAGATTCCCATGGGATGATGATGTAGCTGGTCTGGGGACTGCATTTTGAGAATCATTGATCTAAAGGAATACTCAGACGATTGGTTCTTCAGATTGTCCTTACTTTAATTTATAATATAACATGTTACTTAAATCATTCTCCATTTTTGAGCTTTGAAAACTATTTGGTAGCTGTGCACTGAGTTTATACCCTTTAAGAAATATCTGAAATAAAGACAATTTCTATCACGTTAACGGTTGAGTATAGATAATAAATTTTACTAGTTAAAAGCATGGACATTGGAGAAAAATCAGACCAGGCATAAATCCTGGACCTCCTTCAATTGTATGACCTTGGGTAAGTATGTTCTCTGCATCTCGGTTGCCTCAGTTCATATGTAAAATAAAGGTAATAATAATACCTATATTGTACGATTGTTGCCAGGATTAAATGGGTATGAAAAACATTCAGAATAGTGCCTGGCCCATAGTAAATATTCAATAAATGTTGGTGACTATTATATCTAAAGGTAAGTTATGACAGCAAAGGTATTTTTAATAAGAGGGATGTACTCTATTGAAGGCCTACATAAGGGTGAACCAAGGATATGATATGCAGCAGGCAAAAATCTTTCTAAATAATTTTTGATCCATTTTTAGATATGTAGCAATTATCTGTTCTAGGTCTACAATAATTCACCTGACTAATAATTTTTCTAGGCCCACAATAATTCACCTGACTAATAATTTTAGTCAGGATGTTTTCTTTTATTTAAAGTAAATATGTTACTGAATTCCCAAGATGACATTAAAAATAAAACAAAGTACCTATAAGTCAGCTTAATTTAAAAACCTCTTGATTCTTAAGTCTGATGACTTTCTTTATTCACCAAATAATTATTGAGCATCTGGTAGCAAGATAGTGTGCAAAGAACAAGTGATAAAGCAGAGTGGTCAATGAGACAGGTGCAGTGCTCCAACTCAGGGAAGACAAACATCAAGCAAATGATAACTAAAACAATTAATTCCTTCCACCTGTAATAAGTATGAAGAAAAAGTGCAAAGTTTCATGAAGAGACATCACTAAAGGAATTACTCTAATCTCCAGAGGTGAGGATCACCGAGAAAGTTTCCCTAAGGAAGACATCTGCGATGGTTAATACTGAGTGTCAACTTGATTGGATTGAAGGATGCAATAATGATCCTGGGTGCGTCTGTGAGGGTGTTGCCCAATTAGAATAACATATAAGTCAGTGGGCTGAGGAAGGCAGACCCACCCTTAATCAGTTGGGCACCATCTAATCAGCCACCAGCGTATATAAAGCAGTCAGAAAAAAACGTGAAGAGGTGAGATGGGCTAGCCTCCCAGCCTACATCTTTCTCCCATGCTGGATGCTTTCTGCCCTTGAACATCAGACTCCAAGTTCTTCAGTTTTGGAACTCAAACTGGTTCCCCTTGCTCCTCAGCTTTCAGACAGCCTGTTGTGGGACCTTGTGATTGTGTAAGTTAATACTTAATAAACTAGCATATATAATTTCCTATTAGTTCTATCCCTCTAAGAGAACCCTGACTAACACAACATCTCTATCTAATCCGATATTTGCTGCTGCTTAGAATTTCAGAAACATTCACTAAAATAAGAATCTGTGGTTCTGGGAGTGTGTCACAAAAATCTATAGGTAACATTCATTTGTTTTTTTTTTTTTATTTTCACAGTGGGTATAAAAGAAAGGATCATGCATCCTGCTTATCAAAAGTGTTCTGAAGTCATTCATGTATAAATTAGAGAAAGGAGTGCAAGAAGGATTTTCCAATGCCAAACATACATAGTTTTAAGTTCCATTGAAAATTATCATATCCATTAAGAGATAATTTCTACCAAACTTGACCCTTGTGGTGTCATTGATAAGCAAGTTTTGAACTCATACCCATTTCTATGGATCAATATTGAGCCATGCATTTTATC
The DNA here is from genome assembly GCF_029281585.2 of Gorilla gorilla gorilla. Lineage (NCBI taxonomy): Eukaryota > Metazoa > Chordata > Mammalia > Primates > Hominidae > Gorilla > Gorilla gorilla. Next base: position 35,492,852 of record NC_073233.2, on the reverse strand, counting down.
TAGTAATTAATACTTGACTATGTTCTGATAAAGATTAAATAAATGCCCAAAATGCTGCAAATGTTTTGGTTTTTTTGATGTATTTTCCCAGAATATGATAAAATGCCCATAAATCAATAGGGCAATAGCTGTGCCTAATATCTGCCTCCTTCTTTTCTACAATATCAACCTGAGAAACTTTAGGTATATGTAATAGGTATAGGTATTACTTATATGTAATAGAGAGAATAATGATCCCCCAAAGATGTTCACATCCTTATTCTTGGAACCTGTGAATATGTTATATTACATGGCAAGAAGGAGATTAAGGTGGCAGATGAAATTAAGGTTGCTCATCAGCTGACTTTAAGATTGGGAGATTATCTTGAATTACCTGGGTGAGCCCAATAAGGGAGAGAGAGAGACAGAAGAGTCAATGTGAGGGTGATGTATTTTGAGACAGACTCCCACCACCATTGCTGGCTTTGAAGATGAAAGGGAGGCATGAGCCTAAGAGTGCCTCTAGAACTTGAAAAGCGAAAAAATGGATTCTCCTCTAAAAGCTTCCAAAAATGAACACAGCTCTGATGACACCATGATTGTAGCCCAGTGATACCCATTTCAGGCTTTTGACCTCCAGAACTGTAAGATAGTAAAGCTGAGTTGTTTTAAGACACCAAATTTATGGTAATTACAGTATTGATAGGAAACTAATACAAAATACCATTCGAAACAAATGTTTAAAGAAATGAAGCACTCTAAAGGTTGAGAGAATAGTGTTTCTTTTATAAAAACAATAAATCTTCAGAACATTTCAAGGGCTACTCTAATTGGTAGCTCTGATTCTTGACAAGAAATAATTCTACAGAGCTGAGCCCACCAGGCTGGCTTTCTCCTCAGACCCACTGAGCCTATATTTTATCTGCCAAGGTAAAGACAAGAACAGAAAGAATGTTTTATCTTTAGTGTCTCCTACTAGTAGACACTGAATAAAGGTTAGTTAAACATGTGGGTTTATTTATTAAAAGACCCTTTGACATCCCAGGTGAATATATATGAAATAGATATTCTAAATTAACTCATCTAAAATAAAACTCCTGATTCTTCTAACGAAGTTTGCTTCTTTCCTAATTTTCTACAATTCATGTTAGGTATGAAAGTAAGAAGGATGCTTGCCCCTACTTTTCCCTTTCACTTCATCACAAAATATTTTATTAATTAAAAAAAAATCTGTCAAGGACCAACCATGTGCCTTGTCACTAGATGTAATTAAGAGCAAGTCCATTGGCTGATCTTCAAAATGATTGCAAATCTAATCATTCCTCACCACCTCCACTTCCTTGACAGCATATCCATGGCACTACCGTGTTTAAATCAGAACACTGCAATAGCCTCCTAACTTGTCGCCTGATTTTATTCTTGCCCCCCTATAATCTATTTTTCCCATAGCAACCAGAATAACTTTCTTAAAAAATATCAGATTATGCCCTTAATTATCCTGCTTATAAAATCCAGTGGCTTACTCTCACAATGAAATTAAAAAACATTCTCTGTACTGTGATCATGCCCCTACATAATTTGTCTGTCTCCTCTTATTTCTGACCTAATCTCCATCCACTCCATTCAAGTTGACATCCTTGTTCCTTGAGCATAATCAGCATTCTCTCACCCCAGGACATTTGCCCTTGCTGCTTTCTCACTGAAAAACACTTCATCAGAGTTTCATATGCTGCACTCTCACATCACTCAGGCTTCAGCTCACCCTAGGATCGCCACCTCCAAAGTCTTCTCACTTTATCAAGTATTTTGATGAACTTAAAGCACTTTAGATTTATAGCACATTATGAACACAATAGTTTAAACACTTTGATTAGTTTAACATAACTTTCCCTAGATAACCAATGTTGTCACATTTTGTTCTAAATGTGTACTATGCATGTGTTTACCAGTCTACTCTAGAATTTTGTTGAAGCTGGACATCAGGTTTACTTATTACACTTTTCACCATTTTCCTCTGTTCTGCTTTCAATCGAGTGAAATGTCTGCCTGTCTGTAATCATGTGGCAGTTCTTCAGTAAATCATGGTTTCTCCAAAATTGGCATCATGATACTGAGATCTTAATTCAAAGTTTACTTTTACACTAAAATGCAATATATTTGGGCCTTTAAATCTGAGTGATCACATTTTTTAAATATATTCTCATGTACACATGGTTTTATTAAGGGGACTTAAAAATAAGGGTATTTGGACTCATCCTTTTTATGGTTGTATAGTATTCCATGTGTATATGTGCCATATTTTCTTTATCCAGTCTATCATTGATAGGCATTTAGATTGGTTCCAAGTCTTTGCTATTGTGAATAGTGCTGCAATAAACATATGTGTGCATGTGTCTTTATAGTAGAATCATTTATAATACTTTGGGTATATACCCAGTAATGGGATCCCTGGGTCAAGTGGTATTTCTGGTTCTAGATCCTTGAGGAATCACCACACTGTCTTCCACAATGGTCAAACTAATTTACATTCCCACCAATAGTGTAAAAACATTCCTATTTCTCCACATCCTCTCCAGCACCTGTTGTTTCCTGACTTTTTAATGATCGCCATTCTAACTGACATGAGATGGTATGTCATTGTAGTTTTGATTTGCATTTCTCTAATGACCAGTGATGATGAGCTTTTTTTCATGTGTTTGTTGGCCGCATAGATGGATGGAGCTAGAACCCATCGTTCTCAACAAACTAACACAGGAACAGAAAACCAAACACAGCATGTTCTCACTCATAAGTTGGAGCTGAACAATGAGAATACATGGACACAGGGTTGGGAACATCACACACCAGGGCCTATCAGGGGGTTGGGGGATAGGGGAGGGATAGCATTAGGAAAAATACCTAATGCAGATGACGGGTTGATTGGTGCAGCAAGCCACCATGGCGCATGTATACCTAGGTAACAAACCTGCACGTTCTGCACATGTATCCCAGAACTTAAAGTATAATAATAAAAAAAATAAAATAAAATAAAAATAAGGGTATTTGGGTAGGAACAGAATTGTAGGTTGTCCAGAGACTTTGAAAGACAGCGGTGTTCTTTGAAATTTTTAAGTTGGCCTCACTGGTTTGACCACCTTTATCTTGGCCTGGGACTGCCTTTTGTTCCTGGGTGATATGGTTATATTGCTGGTAAAGGCCTACATGTGTTGTATTTGTGTCTAAATGCTATTTTGCAAGCAACGTTCTGCATTTTATTCAGAGCATTTCAGAGTTTCAAATTGTGATTATAGTGTCATCAAATTATTTACCTTCCTAAAGTGTACTTTGTGAAATATATGTAAATTTGGTGTTTATCTACTCTTCAACACAGTAATATATTGGGATGGGAAATGCTTCCTCCTCCTAGTTGAGCTTTAGATGTCCTGTTATCTATGCCTGTGATGCAGACAAACATTATGATGATAACTTACTCTCTGCTCTGGTACCCTATATTAATATTTGTCTTCATTATAGTAAACTTGTACCACCAAGGAGCCCAAGCTGCTAGAAGATTTTCCACATCAGTATAGCCATCAACTCTTTCTTTAAGTTAATTGTTCCCACTCTTCACTTCACAGTTAGCAAATTGTTTATTTACACATTCAACAAATATTTACTGAGTACCTAGGTGAGACACCAGATAGATGCGAGAAGTATAAATGTGAATAAAATTACATTGATGATAGCATTAGTAATAGCATTGATGGGAGTATAAGCAAAAACAGTGCTAGTAAAAGCAATAGGGTATTCTATGAAATTCTTGGAATGGTAGGAGGACCCACTGATAACTAACTTGAAATTATTGATTTTACATCTGTAGGGAGAAATGTCTGTCTTGTTTCTGAGTGGGTATTGATTCATCAGAATGTAATGTAAGGTGTTTATCTTTCCATTCAGGGAGGGAATATTGGCCCTTGTGTTTTCAAAATAGCTTACTTATTTATAGTCATTACCTAATTTCATTATTATGTCAGAAAAGTAAGGTACTTATTATCATTATTCCTATTTTTTACAGATAAGGACATTGAGGCTAATAGAACTCAAGTAACTTGTTCCTAGTCACATTATCCTAAGCACTATAGTTTCTCATAGTAAAGTTGAAAATAAATAGGCTTATTTTTCCACTATAATCTCTTAACATTATACCATTTTCACCAAGCAATGGAACTATCACTTGATTGGCCAGATCATAACTTACAAAGTCAGTATTTTTATTAGTTTTTCCCTTTAGCATGCAAACTTCATCAGTTTTGGCCCTTCGCCTCTTTGAATTGGTTTGTGACAATCATATACGTACATTACATATGATGCATATATGTATCACTTATGCATTCCTTTGTCTTATTTTAGATTCCCTTGAAAGAAAAGCCTTTGTCTTATTTTAGATTCCCTTGAAAGAAAAGCCTAAAATAGGGGCTTTTCTACAGGTGGTTTATTTTGAGAACAAGAGTAAAGTACCAGTAGGTGTGCAACAAGAAAGAGGGAAAAATTATCCAAAGGGTGAGTTGCAAGCCTAACCCATCATGGATAGTTGAGACTTGATCCTGTTATAAAGCCCTGAGGTTTACACGTAGAATGCACTTCAGAATTATCTGTCCAAGGATAAGAAAAGCGGTGGTATTAATTCACTATATTCTGTTTCTCACTAGTCAAAAGTTGACCTATAACTACCTTGCATTTGTTTGCAAATGCATCAAAATGGCTGAATGAAAGCTTGGAAGCAGAAAGTGAGAGCTACAGAGTACAAATGAGGTGAGATGCTATAAGGTTACAGCAGTGCACACCTGGATTCCACAGCAAAAGCTGGAATAAATGGGTAAGCTGAGAGACTATGGGGGATGGATACAGAGTTATCGAATACATACTTCGTTTGTCTTGACTTAAAATCTTAGCTCATCTCAGCTTTTCCTATGAAGTCACCTTGATATCTTCAAATGCTTATTGAATATATTAATCTCCGTAGGTTTTACGATAGAAACAATAATTACATACTACTTAATAACTATACTACTTGCTTCATTAATAAATCACCACTTACTTGCTAACCTATCCCCCATGAGCCACCTTCTGTTTTTACGGTCTCTTTTTTTTTTTTTTTTTTTTTTTTTTGAGACGGATTCTCGCTTTGTCGCCCAGGCTGGAGTGCAGTGGCGCGATCTCGGCTCACTGCAAGCTCCACCTCCCGGGTTCACGCCATTCTCCTGCCTCAGCCTCCCGAGTAGCTGGGACTACAGGTGCCCACTACCACGCCCGGCTAATTTTTTGTATTTTTAGTAGAGACGGGGTTTCACCGTGTTAGCCAGGATGGTCTCGATCTCCTGACCTCGTGATCCGCCCGCCTCGGCCTCCCAAAGTGCTGGGATTACAGGCGTGAGCCACCGCGCCCGGCCTGTTTTTATGGTCTCTTGACAGTGGCAGGTGAGACAGTAGTGACAGGCCATGATTGTGGGTATCTTCCCTGTGCCTGGAGTGTTTGCGATTCCTCACAGATCAGGTGCAGAGAGTTACAATTACCACCTTAAGATTCCATGTATCCTTTCTTTCTCAATCAGAAAATTATCATAACCTTATACCGTAATTTTTTGTTTTCCATTAATAGCAAATTTGTTTGTAATTTGATATCTATTGATAAATATTTAAGTCACTAGACTGTATTGTTTTCAATTTCTTAATTCCTTTCTCCATTGTTGCCATTCAGTTGGCAAATCCAGATTATATTTGTATTATCAACCCCTCACTGTTCTTTTTCTTCCTCTTTTTCAACCGTCAGTTGTCAACTGTCAACTGATTACATTCTCTTTCTTGAACTGTTAATTCAGCCTATCTTTACTTCACATTTTAATGTTGCTTTTTTTGTTTATCAGAACATATTTAGTCATGGATTTCCATTTCCTAGTTGCAATAGATATTTACTGCTGTGGGTTGCAAATAACTCTTTCTCCATTCTCCTGGTCACCACATACCAATTACTTTAGTGAAATACTTCCCGCAGTCTCTCCCCTTACAGATTTCAGGTGGGAGCTAACAATTAAAGAATCCAACTCCTATGGTCAAAGGAACAGACATACGACCCACTTGCACAGCATCTCATCTCCAGGACAGAATATATTGATGCCTTTGAGGTATATGACCCCAGCAAGACCAACCGGTTTTTCCTTGCCTCCACCCCACATTCAAATACCCGTGGCCATGATGTCACTTTCATAATAACAAGAGACCTGGGAGACATAAAGTAATATATAGAGAAAATTAACAATGAGAAAGAACGGGCAAAGAATGAGGAAAATTGGATGGTATTTGGTTCTATTAGGGAGATTTATGGGTTCCCAAAATTAAACCACAAATAGGATAAAAATACAACCAACAAATTTAACTTTCTTGTTTAATTACTTGAGGCTCAGTTTCTGTTTTTTGCAACCAGAGTTCTGACTACTTCACTAAATATATATACCATCCAAATTATAAGGGACAAAGGCCTGTTAAAAGGTTCAGCTCCTATATTGCAAACATTTAGTAGTCTCCATTTGGAAGCTTTAAACTTCTGCCTTTACTGAGGAATAAAAATAGTTATTTTATTCTAGGAACACATAAAGCTTTGGAGAATTAGAAAGTGCTTTGATTCCCCATGCCTAGGGTCATCTGTGCAAATGGAATAGTGAGAACTGCATCTTTGGCAGCATGTGCTCTCTAATCCCCTAGAAACTACCTGTCTTCATCTCTCTCCCCAGAAACTCATCTTTGCAACAGCAGAGGCTTCCATCTCCCCTTCTGGTCTGAAAGCAACTACTTTAATGTTTTTTTCTCCTTCCAGAGAAGTATTTCTATTCTTCTATGGGGCTATAAGACTTAGCCTCATCTTAATGGTAGAAAGGCTTCGGGAAAACACACACACACACACACACACACACACACACACCAAGAAAAGGCCATCTAGTGGACAATATGTCAGAAATAGCATTTCTCTACATTTGGAAATAAACTAATATGTTAATATTAATTCTACTGATTAATGTAAAGTACCCAATAATGATTTCGATAAATAACAAAAAAGGTATTTCATGCCATTGAATAGATGCTTCCGGGTAAAAAGAAAAGAAACATGTAGATATGCCAGGACAGAATATTATTTCCTTGACATGATAATTTTTTTAAAAAAAAATCAACTTCCAATATCATACTTAATGGTGAAATACTATAGTCATTCCCATTAAAATCAGGAACAAGACAAAGACATCATTATTTTTTAAAATTGTCTTGAAGTTCTTTCCAAAACAATAAGGCAAGAGACAGAAATAAGAGATAAAACTATTGGATATGAGACAAAATCAGCATTCTTTGCAGGTGGTAGAATTGTATAGAAGTAAATGGAAGATGGACAACCTTTTAGATTGAATTTATCTTCTGAACAGTGGTTGCATTCTACATTAATATTAAAAATTTAGATGTTTTACTATCCTTGAAATACAGTACCTGAATGTATTAAGTCATTCTTGCATTGCCATAAGGAAATAACTTAGACTGGGTAGTTTATAAGAAAAGATGGTTAATTGGCTCATGGCTCTGCAGGTGGTTTAGGAAGCATGGTGGCATTTGCTTCTGGGGAGACCTCAGGGAGCCTTTACTCATGGCAGAAGATGAAGCAGGAGCAGGCACCTCTCATAACAAAAGCAGGAGCGAGAGAGAGAGTGATGTGGGGAGGACGTGCCACACATTTTTAAATGACCAGATCTTGTGATAACTCACTATTGTGAAGACAGCACCAAACCATGAGGGATCTATCCCTATAATCCAAACACCTCCAAACCAGGCCCCACCTCCAGCATTGGGAATTAAAATTCAACATGAGATTTGGGTGGGGACAAATACCCAAACTATATCACTGAAATATGTTAAAAATTTTTCAGTTAAACATTCTCAATCTCAAATTGTACCATCATGAAAAATCATAAAACAGCCTATCAATTGCGTACATATACATGCAACCACTATCTAGGAATATCACTGTGTGAATCTACATGAAGAAAATTATAGGCTGGGTGTGGTAGCTCACACCTGTAATTCCAGCACTTTGGGAGGCTGAGGCAAGAGGATCACTTGGGGCCAGGAGTTTGAGACCAGCCTGGGCAACATAGCAAGATCTCATCTCTCAAAAAAATTAATTAACTGGGCATGGTGACACATACCTGTAGTTCCAGCGACTTGGGAGTCTGAGGCAGAAGGATCACTGAGCCCAGGAGTTTGAGGTTGCAGTAAGCTATTATCACACCACTGCACTCCCAGCCTGGGTGACACAGTGAGACCCTATCTCTTAAAAAAAAAAGGAAAAGAAAACTATAAAATATTGTATTATTTAGAATGAGCTAGGTTATATTATGGTGACAAATAATCTACTCAAATAACCTTGGTTTATTTCTCATTCTTGTTACATATCCTTGGTTAGCTGGAAGAGAACTCTGCTCCATATGGTGCTAATTCAGGTCCCAGCTATTGATATGCTCTGCATCTGTGGCAAGGGAAAAGGAAGATAGAAGATTGCATAACAGAGTCCTGTACCACTTCAGCTTACATTTCATTGGCCAAAGCAAGGCACATGCCATGCCTAATCTCAAAGAGGCTTAGGAAGTACAATACTAACCACAATCTAACTGAAAAATAAGGTGGCTAATTATCGGTGGAACCCACCCCCAATATTTCAACGTAGGTTCTTTCTATTTTCCCTAAGTGTTGGCCAGTCTGAGAAAGAAAGAGATAAAGTACAAAGAGAGGAATTCTACAGCTGGGCCACTGGGGGTGACATCACATATCAGTAGGTCCTTGATGCCCACCTGAGCTGCAAAACCAGCAGGCCTTTTTTGAGGATTTCAAAAGGGGAGGGGGTGCAAGAACAGGGAGTAGGTCACAAAGATCACATGCTTCAAAGGGCAAAAAGGGGAACAAAGATCACATGCTTCTGAGGAAACAGGACAAAAGGCAAAACAGAACTACTGATAAGGGTCTATGTTCAGCTGTGCACATATTGTCTTGATAAACATCTTAAACAACAGAAAACAGGGTTCGAGAGCAGAGAGCCAGTCTGACCACAAATTTACCAGGATAGAGTTTTTCCCCACCCTAATAAGCCTGAGGGTACTGCAGGAGACCAGGGTGTATTTCAGTCCTTATCTCAACCTCATAAGACAGACATTCCCAGAGTGGCTGTTTATAGACCTCCCCCCAGAAATGCATTCCTTTTCCAGGGTCTTAGTTATTAATATTCCTTGCTAGGAATATTAATATCAGCGATATCTTCCCTACTTCCATGTCCATTTATAGGCTCTCTGCAAGAAGAAAAATATGGCTCTATTCTGCCTGACCCCTCAGGCAGTCAGACCTCATGGTTGTCTTTCCTTGTTCCCTGAAGATCATGGTTATTTTGTTCTCTTTCAAGGTGCACTGGTTTCATATTGTTCAAACACACATATTTTACAATCAGTTTGTACAGATAACATAATAGTGGTCCTAAGGTGACATACATTCTCAGCTTATGAAGATAACAGGATTAAGAGATTAAAGTAAAGACAGGCATAAGAAATTATAAAAGTATTAATTTTGGGAACTGATAAATGTCCATATTAAAATGAAATCTTCACAATTTATGCTCAGAGATCGCAATAAAGACAGGCATAAGAAATTATAAAAGTATTAATTTTGGGAACTGATAAATGTCCATATTAAAATGAAATCTTCACAATTTATGTTCAGAGATTGCAATAAAGACAGGTGTAAGAAATTATAAAACTATTAATTTGGGGAACTGATATACGTCCATACTGAAATGAAATCTTCACAATTTATGTTCCTTTGCCACAGCTCCAGCCAGCCCCTCTGTTCGGGCTCCCTGACTTCCCGCAACAGCTAATTGCAATACCCAATCTAAAGGTTAAGAATTCAGACTCCAGAAACAGTGCCTGAGTTCGAATCCTGGCTATTAAAATTGCTGCTAAATACCCTTGCTATAATTATGGCTTCTCATCAGAAAACAACAATAGCATATTTCCTATCAGATTATGTTACAGTTTATGCATTTATGAAAAATATTTATTGAGCAACATTTTGTAAAAAGAATATACCATTCTGGGTGCCTGGATATATCAGTGAACAAAATGGACAAAGATCTCTGCCTTTGGGAAGCATATTCTTGAGAGGGAAAGGAAATAAGCCATGGAAAAACTGTAAGAAAATTGCATAGAATTCTCAGATAGCCTTTTAGGTTACAGTAAAAATTTTGGCTTTACTGTGAGCAGATGGGGAACCACAGGACACTTTTCTCATAGGAATGACATTATCTGAGTCACTTATTAAAATGATCCTTCTAGGTATTCTTTTGGGAAAAGACCCTAGTGGAGCAAAGGTCAAAGCAAGGAGATCCCTAAGTAAGGAGGCTATCATAGCATTATATATGACAAATGGTTTGGACTAATATGGTAGCAATGAAATTTTTGAGAATTGCATCCAGCACCAAATACATCTAAAGTATTCAGATATATATCATGGATATATATTAAGATATATCCTTGATACATTTTGAAAGTAGAGTTATTGATCAATTGCATGCACAGTATTAAAGAAAGAGAAAAGTCAATTAGGAATTCGGACCACAAGGTTTTTAAACTGAGCCATTAACTTAGATGGGGAAGGGAACAGAGAAGTCCAGTTTGGGATATGTCAAACCTTAAATGCTTATTAGACATCAAAGAGGAAGTGTTGAGTAGGGAGATGATACATTTAATAGAATTCAGGACAGCATTTATAACTGGAAAAGCAAATGTGTATGTGCTCACAGAGAATGCATTTAAAGCCTTGGAACTCCACCAAATCACTAACGAAGTGAGTGCATTTGTTTTTAATATGAGTTAGTAAGCGGGAATGACTTAGAATGATAGAATATAATAAACACTCAGTGAATGTTAATTATTATTATTATGTTCCTTGAAGAGACAATTGTTTCAAAATTCTTAGTTCTTACCAAATTCCAATTAACTACCGATGTCATCTCAATAAAATTCCTTTTGTCGAGGAAAGGAGTTTACAAAACTATTCTAAAGGCTGTCTGGAAAAGAAATCAACAGTAAAATTATTCTAGACATTTAGGCGTAATGATATCAGAGACAGAGGTTGAGCTTGATTACCATGCACCTATCTGATATTACCCAGGTTGGGCAATTTTACTAAGTGTGGAACTGGTTCAAGATATAATAATAAAATGAAAGGAACCAATACATAGCCCCCAAATGTACTATCTATATTTTTTATCTATATCTACATATACACTGATAAATTAAAAAATAAATTTTGTCTGGGCGCCTTGGCTCATGTCAGTAATTCCCAGCACTTTCAGGGGCCCAGATGGGCAGATCACTTTGAGCTCGGGAGTTCGAGACCAGCCTGGGCAACATGGCAAAAACCTGTCTCTACAAAAAACTTCTAAAAAATTAGCTGGGCATGGTGGCATGTACCTCTAACCCCAGCTACTTGGGAGGCTGAAGTGGGAGGATCACCTGAGCCCAGGGTTGGTCAAGGCTGCAGTGAGCTGTGATCGCACCACTGCATTCCAGCCTGAGTGGCAGAGTGAGACCCCATCTAAATAAATAAATACATAAATAAAATAATTAATTAATTAATTTTAAAATGGTTCAGAGTTTTAAAATATGACATAAAACACTAGGACTTTTAAATAAATATCCATCTACTTTGGGGTTAAAGTATATTCTGAGCATATAAGCAATAAAGATATAAAATATTGAAACATTTAATGACATAAAATTTTACTGTAGGCTGGGCAAGGTGGCTCACGCCTGTAATCCCAGCACTTTAGGAGGCCGAGGCGGGTGGATCACGAGGTCAGGAGTTCAAGACCAGCCTGGCCAAGATGGTGAAACCCCATCTCTACTAAAAATACAAAAATTAGCTGGGCATGGTGGCGGGTGCCTGTAATCTCAGCTACTCAGGAGGCTGAGGCAGCGAATTGCTTGAACCTGGAGGTTGCAGTGAGCCGAAATCATGCCACCACTCCAGACTGGGTGACAGAGAAAACTCTGTCTCAAAAAAACAAAAAAAATTTACCGTATATCATAAACATCGCAAAAAGTAAATGGCAATTTTGGAATATTTTAAAAGATAGGACCAACAATAAATTATATGAACCTAACAAAACTTATTGTGAATTATCAAGAAAATGAAATTTAATAGTCTAAGAGAAAACTGGAAAAACACAAATAGATAAGTCATGACATTAAAAATATATATGCCTACTGTAATGTAAACATTAAAATTTTCTAATAAACAAATGCGAATTTTTAAAAAACAAAAGTATTTCAAAAATACTCAGGATTTCTAAAAATATTGAATGCTTGCAAATTTATAGTGAGGCAAATATTATCTTACATTCCCAGAACAAGTTAAATTCATACAACCTTTCTAGAAAGCAATTTGGCAAAACGAATCTAGAAATCTAAAAGACACATATGCTTTAACCAACTAATTACACTTTTTGGAATTCATCCTAAGAATGTATCAAAAATGAAAATGATAATTCTACACTAAAGAGTTTTTAGTGTAGTGTTGTATTTATAACAGTGCACATTAAAAAGCAATCTAAGGCTTAAACAATAGGGACTTGTTTAAGTAAGTAATGATCAATAAAAACAATGCTAATACTAAATAGCAATTAAAAATGATATTTTCATATTTTAATGAAATAAAATGCTCTCCCTGTAATAGTATATGCAAGGAGCAGTGTTCAAAACTTCAAACACAGTACAAGTTTCCTATCTATAGCTACATATATATATATAACATTTATCTATAGATCTATTCATATTCATATATTATATATAACAATATAATGTTATTTCTGTGTGGTGATATAATTATGGTTTTTCCTCTATATTTATCTATTACGTATTTTTAAATGTCCTGGATTGCATATGTATTAATTTTATCATAAAGTATATGCAAGATATAATAAAACATATAAAAAGCATCTATATAATTAAAACTATATATTTGTCTCTGTGTGTCCTTACACTGTGTCAAGTATATAAATATTTAAAATAGTAGAGAAAGTTTCTAACTTGAAGAAAATTCAATGCCAAGAGGACGTTCTTTTAGCAGATACTAGTCATTAACCATTGCCATTCCCATAAGGATTGTTCTAAAGTTTTTAATTTTTTAAAATCTACACACACTTATAGGCCTGTTGACTCCCATTTCACTCTATATAGGTGACCTGGCTTTACATATCACTGACAAATTCAAGATTGTATTTAACCAGGATCACTCCTTAAATATGAACATTAATGTTATTCAATCATGCATACATACATTTTCCTCTTTATTTGGAATGTCAAATAAAATACAGTAGTTCCAAGGCATCCTATACTTTTACTTACTAAATCTGGCAATCCTAGCGCTCCCTCATTTCTCCCCACCCCACCACCTCCATTTCCCCTTGTGAAGTCCTACACGTCTTTTAAAACCCAACTAACATTACATCCTTTTTTGAATGCTTCCTTGAAAACCACATGTAACACTTCTGTGATGTCATCATTTGATGAATATGCCCCACTTAAACATTTGAATAACTTGTTAGTTGTTTGTATGTTTATCTACCCAAAAGCACTGTGGGTCCTGGATAAAAATATCACATCCCATTTGTCTTTGGATTCCCAGAAGGTAATTGAGCATCTTCCTCCCTTATGTAGATGCTTGGTAATTATAAATTAAAGGCAGCAGAATGTGTTAGATAGAAAAACCTGACCTCTGACATCTGACTACATTCTATGAGTCAGAGTTCAGAACTTGTTTTGCTATCATTCCATGGTGCTAGATTTATAAAATAATTCCTCAGGCTCCATATTTGATTTTACAATAAAATGCCCATATATCAACCTTACAGCTACCTTAGTCTTTACTTATTTATTTTTATTGAGGATAAGGCTAGATGAAATTAATAACTGGCAGCAAATTCTAAAAGTCAATAATACTAAAACACGTCTTCAGTATCCTCAATCATAGTTTAATACTGCTTTTTTATGTTGAATTTCTGAATTGTTCATCCTTTTCAAAGGTCAGAACGTTCATACCAACAGCAATGACAAGAACATAATGGAAGAATTCAATGAATGTGTTCTTTTGAATTTATTTGGCAATATGAATTAAAACTGGCCACATTTCTTGACAAAGCATCTTAAACAATTAATATAATTTGATACTTGAGCTAGCGCACACTGGGAAGATTCTGCTTAATTTGTTAAGAATTTAAATTTTAAAAGTTGCCTATTGAAAGATATTCAGTGTACAGTTATATATCAAAGTTAACCTTTGGATTACCTTCAAGGTCATGAAAATATCACTAGCCATTGTGCCATCTATATTCAGCAATCTGTATTCAACCAAGTGTTAGGATAAGTTTGTGTGTGTGTGTGTGTGTGTGTGTGTGTAAGAGAGAGAGAGAGAGACAGAGATAGAGCGCATATGTCTATGTGTATATTACATAGAGGAGTAACACCTCAAATTTAGAATTGGGTTGGGGAAAAGGAAAGTGCATAGAATATGTCCTCTTCCGTATAGTTCTAGATTTGAAAGCCTTTCTTTTCTTGTTTGTTTGAGGCTGAAACCCCTGCTTCAGAACTTTAAAAGGGTCTATCTCTTTTTCTTTTTCTTCTCCAGGCATATTCTTAAGAGTGTAAATCAAAGACATAAAATGTAGAATTACAGAGATGAAAAACATTCCTATATCAGCAGTCCTAGGCATATTCTTTGGGAATGTCTTAAGAAAAAGAATTGTGTGTCCAGATGAATTTATTAAATGCAGTTTACACTATCCTCACCTTAAGAAGCACCATAAAGATTTAAATTAAAGACTCAGAGAAACTCTGTAATTAAGAAACCAACTTAACTTTGATTAACCCAGAAATTCACAAAATTAATTGGCTAACAATATTTTTATTACATATCACTAGTTTGACAATATTTAGGTTCTGCACTTTATTTTTAAATTACCTCTATTTGGAAATATTTTAGAAGGATTAAATATTCTTCCAGTTATTTCCTAACTTTAATGAATTGAAGGACTTTCACACTCTTTTTTTTTTTTACCAGCTGAGTAAATTAGAGCTAGATTAGTGACGTTGGTTGCATTAATTATCACTAAGTTTGATGGAAAAATCATCCTCCTGTGGCAGATATAGCTTATCATCCTAAGTAAACAACTAACATTTTTCCCTAATAAACACTGTGGCAAATGTAGTTTTCCATAACAAATGTGTTATGTTCTATGGACTGAATGATTGTGTCCCCTTAATATTTGTATAATCAAACCCAAATCTTCAATGTGATGATATTTGGAGGTGGGACTTTGGAAGGTAATTAGTCCATGAGGGTTGAGCTCTCATGAATATAAGACCTAAGTGGCTGCCACACAGGAGACATATATAATCATTACAATATAAAAAACAGTATGTCTAGTATTGATTAAAAATGTATACTGCACTAAATGCACTACATGGATCATCTCATCCATGCTCCACAGCAATCCTATCAATGTGGTTAAATACCTTTCTCACGGTCCCACAACTAGGCTTGTCCCGTAATCATCAGGATAAACTACCTAACATGTTCCATATTTACATTATTGCATTACTATGGACAGAGAGGGATAGGTGAAAGACATGAATGTTTCAAGTACAAGCAGCAAATCCAAAGGTGGTACAAAGTAAATCTAAATTCAAAAGATTGTTGTATTTTTGCCTTTTTTTTTTTTTTTTTTTTAGGTAGGGTATTACTCTTTCACCCAGGTTGCCAGATTGGAGTGGTATAGTAGCATGATCTCAGCTCATTGCAACCTCTGTTTCCGGGGCTCAAGGGATTCTGCAGCCTCAGCCTCCTAAGTAGCTGGGACTATCAGCATGAGCCACCGATGCTTGGCTAATTTTTGTATTTTTTGTAGAGATGGAGTTTCACCATGTTGCTCAGGATAGTTGTATTTTTCCTTCTAATTTAAGCCACTGCACTTAATATGTTCCAACATTAGTATTAAGATGGGAGACAGGAATTACCCTGAGCAACCTGAAGGAAGCTGGGTAGTACATAAGTCATACTTTATGCCATTAAAATAATTTTTATTTCATAAAACAACTAAAATATATCTATATTTGGGGTCCCACTATAAGTACAATGACTTTTAAGTGCTCTGTTTCCTAAGAAAGGTTAAAACATATAATATTATAAAGGTCACTAAGGGCTCTCTTTTGAGTAATAGATCCTTTTGATACCTTGAAAAAAAATCTATGGAATGAATATCTTCTGAGAAAATTCATATGTATAGTTAAACATATATATTTGTACATAATTTTAGACCTTCAAAATTGTATATGCCTAGTCGTATCCCCTCTGGAACTCCATGAACAATTAACAGTCCAAATCCCTCATTATCCTATTTGACCATCTTTCATTAAGTAAATGTACACAGTTATGATGCATCTTAATTTGATCAAGCAGGATTCAACCATCCATAATCCTCAAATATCCGTAGTGGAGATGACCATAAAAAGAGAATTATTTAAATGCAATTTAACTTAATTGGGTTTCAGTTTGGGGGAAAAGATAAGAAGTGAGTAGATATCCTAATTACAATTTGAAAAATGTCTACTTCCCCTCACTTATTTTCTCTGGGTAGTGCTACCATCAGTGTGAAACCCAGCATTACCTTGAGAGGGTAACTAAGTAGCTAGAGCTGTACTATTTTCCTCTTTTATTTCCTATGCAAGCCTGAATGAAGCTAAATTAATGGTAATGTAGGGGGCATTATTATTCTAAGCAGTTACTGCACAAAAATGTAAAAGGACTTTGATTCCAGTTGAATCTTTTTAGTTGCAATGCACACACTGTGTATATCAAGAATCAATTCCTTCAGGGCAAACACCTCTGAACTGAGGGCTAAGGCCACATTCGTATGTTTTTTCTTCTCTCTTTTCTGATGAAATCATCATTTCTTTTAAAAGAATGTTGTTGCAACAATGATTCAAACTGGGAGAGACATGCTGAACAGGGAAGGGATTAGGAGACATTGACTATATAATATGTAATAAATATGTATGGAGTAACATGTAACATGTAAGGAAGTGTAAAACTTGTAAGCCTTTGTATGTCCACACTTTATACCTTAGCTTGAGATGTTGAATCATCTCCTTTCATGAGGTGGACTTTATGAGATCAGCTAAGGGTCTCATGACTTTCCCGGACTAGTCTCAGTCTTCAATACCTTACTTAGGGAATCTTGCAAAACATGTTAGAAGAAATGAGGTGGAGATATTGACCAAATTTTATTGATTACATTTGGTTATTAGGCCAGAAATATAAAAATCCAGAGAACAGCTGGGTGAAGTGGCTCATGCCCGTAATCTCTGCACTTTGGGAGGCTGAGGCAGGCAGATCACTTGAGATCTGCTCAAGATCAGCCTGGCCAACATGGCAAAACCTGTCTCTACTAAAAATGCAAAAATTAGCGGGGCATGGTGGCACATACCTGTAGTCCCAGCTACTTGGGAGGCTGAGGCAGAAGAATCGCTTGAACCTGGGGAGCGGAGGTTGCAGTGAGCCAAGACTGCACCACTGCACTGCTGTCTGGGTGACAGTGAGACTCTTGTCTAAAAAAAAAAAAAAAGAAAGAAAGAAAAGAAAAGAAAAAAAGAAATTGGTAAAATTCTCCTGTGGTTGGATCCCTTACTATTTGCACTCCTTTAGGTGGATCTAAATGCCTTCACAGAACCAGAAATCAGAATTGAATCAAGACCCGAAAGCAATGGAAATCCTTTGAATGTCAAATGTCAAATAAAGGGTTACATATCATCACTGAATTGCCACTTGAAATGTGTTCTTCAGGATTTGGGCCATTCCAAAATTAACGCATATATCCATGATGTTTAGCATTGTGTAATTTGGATAAGCCACACATTTAGTTTTTTAAAAAATGTATTTCTAAGTATTTTATTTATTTATTTAACTTTTATTTTAGATTCAGTGGGTTTGTTACATGGGGATATTGTATGATGTCACAGGTTTGGGGTATGATTGATCCTGTCACCCAGGTAATGACCATAATACCCAATAGGTAGTTTCTCAGCCCTTTCGCCTCTCCTTCTCTCCCCTCTTTTAAAGTCTCTAGTGTCTATTGTTCCCATTTTGTGTTCATATGTACCCAGTGTTTAGCTCCCACTTATAAGCAAAACCATATGGTATTTGACTTTCTGTTCCTGCCTTAATTTGCTTAGGATGATGGCCTCCAGCTGCATCTATGTTACTGCAAATGACATGATTTCATTCTTTTTTATGGTTGCATAGTATTCCATGGTATATATGTACCACATTTTCTTTATCCAATCCACCATGGATGGACCACCTAGGTTGACTCCATGTCTTTGCTATTGTGAATAGTGCTGCAATTAACATGTGAGTGCATGTGTCTTTTTGGCAGAATGATTTATTTTCCCTTGGGTAGATACCCAGTAATGGAATTGCTAGGTCGAATTACAGGTTCTGTTTTCAGTTCTCTGATAAATCCCCAAACTGCTTTCCAAAGTGGAAATGGGGCTTATACATTCCCACCAAGACTATATAGTGTTCCCTTTTCTCCACAGACTTGCCAGGATCTGTTATTTTTTGACTTAATAATAGTTATTCTGACTTGTGTGAGATGGTATTTCATTGTGGTTTTGGTTTGCCTTTCTCTAATGATTAGTGATGTTGAACATTTTTTCACGTTTTTTGGCCACTTGTATGTCTTCTTTTGAGAAGATCCACTCATGTTCTTTGCCCACTTTTTAATGGAGTTGTTTGTTTTATGTTTGTTTATTTGTATAAGTTCCTTATAGATTCTTGATATTAGTAGACCTTTGTCGGATGCATAGGTGGTGAACCCATTTTCCCATTCTGTAGGGTGTCTGTTTACTCCATTGGTAGTTTCTTTTGTTGTGCAGAAGCTCTTCAGTTTAATTAGGTCCCACTTGTCAATTTTTGTTTTTGCTGCAATTGCTTTTGAGGTCTTATTGCCGTATAATTGAATCACAGTACTAGGAGGATGCTATAAGGATAAAGTTGCTGCCAGTATCATTTTGTCAAATATTCATTTCTGTTATTCTACATTCATTGCTGACTATTTAGGGACTCTCAAAGTATGATTTTAGAAGTTTTGTTTCAAATAGTTATACATACTGGAATGCATAAATCTGCATGTTTGTGAAGAACACAGTATTATTTATTTCAAATGGCAAGACTTACCCTTCTTTACAAGACAGGAAATTAGCTTGATGTAAAAATAAAAATAATGTCAATGGTATTTTCCAGTTCTAATTGTTATAATTTTCCCATTTTACAAAGATATTCTACATGGTAGAAAAAAATGTAATTATATAATGTGAACATTCACACAACTGCTAAGTTCAGTTTTCCTCTGTGAAAAATAATTATTTCTATTTCATAATGTTCTTGTCAATATTAAAGGAACCTGACTTATGTAGAGTAGTGAATAAAATATAAAAAATTATTACAAAATTACTCTTCAATGAATAAATATTATTGCTCAGGACATTCTATTTCATGAGAATTCTAAACATGTGAAAATTTTAATACTAAGTTCAGAGACTAGAAGATCTAGGCATACTATCATTGTTTGCACAAAAAGAGTTCTGTTACCAACATATAGCCATCAGTTTTCCTGAAAACTTTTAAAACTTTAAGTGCTTACTGTGCAAGATGTTATCTTTGCAGTTAAAAATATGTCTACTTATTCGTCTTTTTGGAATAGCACACAGGTAATTTACGCTTTTTAACAAAGTGTCTGGAATCTCTTTGGACCTATGATTCCTGTTGTTGGAACATTTTGCCACAACAGGAATGTGACTCTTTCTTATCCTGTGAGTTGACAGGCATAAACCATTTTTTTTTTTTTTTTTTTTTTTACATACAATCCCCATCAAAATGCCACTTTTTCTGAAAGGAACTCACCAAACATTTAATGCCAACTTATTTACTTACTTATTACACTCTTGCTGTGTGCAAACATAACGTTCTGTACTGAAATTCAGAGAAGAATAGAACTTCTGATTTCAAGGCATTCATATCCTTGTGGTAAAGATTGGCCAAAAGAAGGCTACAAGGAAACAGCAGGGCACATGAGGCCCACAAAGGATTTGGCTGGTGTAAAAGCAAGGCAGACTAAATTCATCCCCAGAGAAGACGACATTTAAGCTGAGTCTAGAGGAATGAATAGGCACTGGCCAGATAACAGAGAAGAAAAATGCATTCCAAGTAGAGGAAACAATATGACAAATAAATAAATAAATAAAATAAAAAAAAGGGTTTAATAAAGAGTCTGTTATAGTCAAAGAACTATAAAAACGTGATGTGTGGCTATAGCACAGGCTCCATAGGGTAGAGAGGAGGAAGATGAAGTTAGAGAAAAGAGGTAAATACAGAAGAATTTGTAGGTCTTGTCAAACACAAGTATCTAGTGGCATTGCGTCTCTTCTACCATCATATATTGGGAATGGAAGAGGGTTATTATTGTATGTTTAGGGCATATAGTGTAGACAAGTTGTTAGCCACTGAAATTAGGGGCATTGCTTGTTACCAAATTATATACTGACTGATATAAGAATGGCATTGATCACCGTGATACAAATGGAGTGTACCACCTAAGAATAAAATTAAGAATAACTGATCAGATATGAGATGAGAGAAGCTTGAGGGATTGCTTTTAATTATTGGAGTCAGCTGAACCTGGGGAAATTAACTAGCTGTATTTCCCAGGTGGAATCTGTTCTTCTAAATAAGACTGCTATAGTCATTTCTCATTCTGCATTTTTTTAATTGAATAGAGCAATTGAATTACAATATGTACACCATACCATCTTAAAATGATTTTACTTCTACCTTTCCAAGGTTGATATTTAAAATAATTATAATTTATAAATGAATGAAATGGGATTGTTGTAGTTGCAGCAGAAGAGAAATGCTAGATGTAAGGTCAACCAAGAACTGTTTAAACAGTGGTTATTCTTCATTCTCTGACAATAGAGTTAAGGAATTCCAGGCATGTGCAAATATAAGCAACACCACAAGATATTTTGGAAACTCATGGTAATACAATATGAGGAAAGATATTTGGGCAAAAGGAAACTATGTTGTCTCTTTAAAGGATAAGAATTTATAATAAAACATCTCTCTTCCCTGCTGTTAAAGTTCTGGTTAATATAAATAAAATTTAAATGAAACATTGCAATTTAAAGAGCTTGTTGAAGCAAAGATAAGCCTCTGTCACATTGGTTATTATCCTCCTAAAACACTAGGAAATTAAAGAAAAATAGAATTCAGATGACTTAAAAATCTATTTAGCTTATCAAAGTGTTTTTGATTTTAAAAATCTAGTATAGATCCAATGGTGTTATTATTTTTGCCCCTCTCCTCTTTAATGGTCCTTATACATTTATTCTGGGACCTTTTTCTAATCAAGAATGTAAAGTGATTATTCTTAACTATATCCTAAGATTTATTTTCTTAACAGGTATTCTCTTTGCGATTCCATTAATCTCAGGATTGCTTAGAAATTCTCCAGAAATGAACACTGTAAAACCTTATTATGACAGTCCATCCTTGTTACCTCTTCATTAAGTGTTAAATGAAGCTTAGTCTCAGTTATTGCTCCATTCAAATAATTCAATTCCATCTTACTTAGAATAACCACTGTTGTAACAGTTCTTGGTTGACCTTACATCTAGAATTTCTCTTCTGCTACAACTAGACCAATCTCATTTCATGCATTTATATGTTACTTCTAGTCACTGCAACCAAGGCTTAAATGATCCATGGCCTGTTTACAGGTACCAAAAAGAGAATTTTTTTTCTTTTTTTTTTTTTTTTTGAGACAGAGTTTCGCTTTAGTTGCCCAGGCTGGAGGGCAATGGTGCAATCTCAGCCCACTGCAACCTCTGCCTCCCGGGTTTAAGTGATTCTCCTGCCTCAGGCCCCTGAGTAGCTGGGATTACAGGTGCCTGCCACCATGCCCGGCTAATTTTTTTTTATTTTTAGTAGAGATGGAATTTCACCATGGTGGCCAGGCTGGTCTTGAACTCCTGACCTCAGGTGATCCACCTGCTTCAGCCTCCCAAAGTGCTGGGATTGCAGGCGTGAGCCACCGCTCCCGGCCCAGAAATATTTTCTTGTTTTATCTTTGTTTTTCTTGTAATCTGCACTTTTCAGGCTCACATTTAAGGCAGAAATATACTTAAATAGTAACCATTCTAAAAAGCATAAGCAGAGAGATGCTTTCTGGATCAAGATTATCTGAAAAATCACTTTATTGAAGGCAGATAATACGCTCAATACAGACTTATCATCATGTGAGCATTGCAGTAGTAATATCTTTCCTGGATTTGGCTTCCAACTCCTCTCCCTACTTCGCACTATGACTTTTTTATTTTTAAAGATCGTATATTATAGGCTTAACACAAACAGAACACTATCATGTGTATAGTTATCAAATCCAGGAGTACAAAACAAGTACTTAATCATGTTCTTAAGGGTTACTTTATTCTTGCTCACTGGAATTCCTCATAGAGTCATAGTTTGTCAAGGCTACCCACTGAAATAACCTGGAGAGTTCTTATTTGTTTCCAGTCACTTGGACATTTAGTACAGGAAATGGTAATTTGACCACGTCCTATCTAGGTTCATGGAAGTTCTACAGCCATTTCAAAGAGGAGAGATAGAACTGGTAATATGGTGGCCTTTGAGATCAAAATATGAAATGTTGATTCTAATTATATCCACCTATTTCAATACATTTTCACTTTAAAAAATGAAGGTCTGGTCCCTATGGTGAAAATCCTGTTATTTTAAATTCAAACAAAGCCTGATATTTACTGCTTATGTTTAGTATGCTAATATACAGTTATGTGTGGTAATGGACAGAAAATTGCAAGCATCCTGGTCCACCTTACATGTTAGGGGCCTCAGATCCTGTGCCTGAGTCATTGAAATACTCCAATATTGAACCGTAAACCCTTAAACAAAATTAAATATCTTCTAGGGACAGAAGATTTTTTGGTTAAAAGCAGGACCTAAACAATCTTGGATCTTGAATCCAGCTCTAATAATTTGTGCTCTTAGACAACTTATTTAACTTATTTAACTGTTTATAAGAGTGAAGATAATAAAAGTATCAATGCAATAGGTTTATTGTGATGATTAAAAGAGAAAATACGCATGGAAGCATGACATAGAGCCTTACAACTGTAATAAATTTTTAGGAGAAATCATTATCACAATTTCCAGGCAATCAGAAGAACATAATCCAGAGCATAATGTCAAATATTTTCTTCCTTTGGTATATAGAAGAACACATCACAAACACCACACACACATACACACGCACACACACACACACACACACACACATCTAAAGATTGAATTTGATTTTCCCAGACAAATA
Source organism: Gorilla gorilla gorilla (assembly GCF_029281585.2). Taxonomy (NCBI): domain Eukaryota; kingdom Metazoa; phylum Chordata; class Mammalia; order Primates; family Hominidae; genus Gorilla; species Gorilla gorilla. The sequence goes on along the minus strand of NC_073233.2, from coordinate 35,469,307 downwards.
AAATTTGGGAAAATCTTTGGTTAGATGCCTTGGTTATGCACACAAACAAAACAGAAAGAAGAAAATATGTCATTGTTTGAGAAGGGGTTTTGTTTTCAGATTCTTTCAAAGAAGGTCATCAAGCCAATATTCAGTTCCAGAACTAAGCTAAGTAAAACTTTTCCAGCAGCACTGACTGCTCCCATTTTAATGATGAAGCTTGCTGATACAACATTTTGGAAATGATAACTCTCCCAGAGTCAGAAAGACAGGAAATGCAAAGTGCTGGGAACCTCCTCAAAATGCTAATTCATTAATATTTGCTGGATGCTTTTCTAAAATCAGTAGTTAGCCATATGGGTTTGAATAAATTTCCTGATTCTCTTCAGCTTTTTATTCCTTAATTCTTTGTCATTAATTTTCCTTAAGTTTGGCATTGTTCTCTGTTAATTCTCACTAAGAGAACCTGATGTTTATTCAAATCTCATCCAGCTGCCCAACATTACCACAAGAGAGTGATTAAAGTGCACTTTGAAGACTGGGTAAAATTTTTCTTTGCAGAGAGAAAAAGAAGAGGTGAGAAATCTCACCATGGCTAATGTTGATATGAAATGAAAACAGTGGCAGGTAGTGGTATTTGTACACACAAATGATGAAACAATGTTTAGGTTAAAATTATGCTGATTTTTTTGTTTTTGATTCAACATCACCATCACTGCTTTCAGAATTTTTGCATTAAATGTCAAGAGAGAGGCATTAGTGTGAGACTTGGAAGGTAGAATACCAAGGGACTTCATCAATCTTGACAACATTAGAGGCCCCACATGGGCAGAAGTTGAGATTCACAGTTGGTGTCAGTAGTTGACAACTACTCTCTTGGCTGTTGCAGTCTGAGTTTGCCTTTGAATTTACTAAGATTTTGAATTTACCGAGGGGAAATTTGCTAGATGACCTTGAGACTGACAGTCACCTCTTCAGTCTCTTGAGAACCACCGACTCTAGTGTGCAGGCTGAGATTAGTGGAGGTAAAGTCTTAGGGCTTCCCAGAAGCAGATCTTGAGTCAAGGATTCAAATGAGGTAGTTTAGCAGGTCAGACATCCTAGGAAACACCAAAAGGGAAGAAGACAAACTCTCATTTGTTATTGGTTGAGAGCTGCCACTAAAACTCATTTTTTGTCATATTCGTCCTTCTTTGAGTGTAGGCAGCAAGGATCTGATATAGTAGAGAATTCTCGGGTAGCTGGAAGTCAGCTCTTACTTACTTTTTATATCATAATAAGACTATAGGGTATGCCTTACCATATCTATATTTGTCAAAATCCCATTTATCTTCAATACTACCTCAAATAATCATTGTGAAACCATGCCTAATTTCTCCTATTTGGCATTAATTATGTTTTTAGCTCTATTCCCCTAGCACATCTCTTACAAATTATTTTAACAAATTGGTCAATCTAGCAGAGTAAAATCAAGCATATATCTGTTGATCATGCTGTCATGTGAACATCTGAAAGTCAGGCACTATGAGACACAGAGTTTTTTCTCTCAAGTCACCTAGCAGAGTCTTTGCATGAAGGACTGAACTTGTTAACTTGGAAGAACTTGACTAGGGAGGGAATCGTATGATCAGGAACCCAGGTCTCAAGACAAACAGACCTGTGCTCTAATCTCTGATCTTCCACTTAATAACTGTATGTCTTAGGCTGGAAATTTACTTCTTTAAGCATCATTTTTTAAATAAAATCTGTAAAATAAGAATGCTGACCTGTATTATAGAGCATTGTAATAATAAAAATACCTTTCTCATGTCATGTTTTCTTGTTCTAATATTGTCTAGTAGGCAGAACCCAGATTAATGGGGAAAGTTAAAGAAATCCTACAAATAAGCAGGAAGATTGAGCATAGGTGATATTTATGTTCTTTTCAACTCTAAAATTCTGTAAAATAATATAATGCATATTTTCCTGGCCTCAACCAGCCTAAAGATAAAATTAGTGTAAATTATATTAATAAAGTTAAATAGTTTCAGAACAATTACTTTGGGTCTAGCTTTATTAGCAATTGTGCAATCTCCAGTCATTTCCCCATTCAAAAAATTCTCTTGGCTATTTCAGGCGTGTGTCCTCCCTAAAGTCTGAAGGTGAGGAACATTGCCTATTGCATTGGTCAGGGTTCTCTCAGAGGGACATATCTTCTATATACATGTATACATATATATGGGGGAGTTTATTAAGTATTAACTTGTACAATCACAAGGTCCCACAATAGGCCATCTGCAAGCTGAAGGGAAAGGAGAGCCAGTCCAAGACCCAAAACTGATGAACTTGGAGTCTGATATTCAAGGGCAGGAAGCATCCAGCATGGGAGAAAGATATAGGCTGGGGAGGCTACGCCCATCATCTGCTTTTCATGTTTTTCTGCCGGCTTTATATTTACTGGAAGCTGATTAGATTGTGACCACCATATTAAGGGTGGATCTGCATTCCCCAGCCCACTGACTCAAATGTTAATCTCTTTGGCAACACCCTCCCAGACACACTGGTATTAATACTTTGTATCCTTCAGTCCAATCAAGTTGACACTTAGTATTAACCATTACACCTTTTTTTGTTAGCAGTGTACCATTAGGATCTAGAATATTGCCTGGAATGTTATAAGTGTTCTAGCCACCTGTACTTGCCACTAAATGAATGAGTACAAGAGGTTGGTATGTGTGCACACACATGCGAATTCAGGTGTTTAATATATATTTGGGCATCTGAATATATTCTACCCAATTACTAAATTTGCTACTAAAGATATCACTCCTTCTTATAAAGGCAAAGATATCTGAGTCTAAACTCACTTCACATTTTCTAAAACTTTGAAGGATGCTATGAAACTATAGAACAGTCCTTGAAAATAATGTAGGAACAGTTCCATTTGAGCAGGAAGTAAAATTAGGACAATGCCAATAAGAAGCATTAACCAGAAGTATCATAATTTATGGTCTGACATAGCAGATGCACATTTAAATGGGATTTTTGGTATTGAATTGTCAGGTTAGACAAGATATATAAATCCTCTTTGGATTCTAGCATTCTCTAATTCTAAGTGTATAATGTGGTCATTAAAAATTACTAAATAGGGCGGGGTGTGGTGGCTCACACTTGTAATCCCAGCACTTTGGGAGGCTGAGGTGGGCGAGTCACTTGAGGTGAGGAGTTGGAGACCAGACTGGCCAACATGGCAAAACCCCGTCTCTATTAAAAACACAAGAATTAGCTGGGCATGGTAGTGCACGCCTGTAATCCAAGCTGCTAGGGAGGCTGAAGCAGGAGAATCTCTTGAACCCAGGGGGCGGAGGTTTCAATGAGCCAAGTTCATGCCACTGTATTCCAACCTGGGAGACAGTGAGACAGCCTCAGGAAAAAAAAAATTAAAAATTATGAAATAGATTGTTTAGGAACCTAATGAACTTAGATAAATTTAGTGAAAGAAAAGTACTCAACATTTTAATGAAAATCTAGCAATTTACGGGTTAAAATGGTGCCCTGGGAAGTTCAGAGGAGTGGTTAAAAAAAAATGAGATTGAGTATTGGGTATGGTTTGGGGTGGTACCCTGCTTCTGGCATTTGTCATCTAAGATATTTTTGAACAATGTAGCCACCCAAAGACTCACTTTTATGACATGTAAATTATGAATAATGCTTACTTCACATTGTTGTAAAGATTAAAAATTATAATGTGTGGCAATATTTCATGAAACCTCTGAAACATAAAAATGCTCCATAGTTGGTACAGTGTTATGTTTTATTTTGTTTGTAATCAGAGCCTTAGACTGAAATACCATGCAAAATATGCTAATTTTGGCCATTAAGATGCTATCAAGGGATCTTTGTTGTGCATCTTTTGATCCAGTAGATGAAATAAAATAGATTTCCACAACTCCTTATAGTCCACAAAATTAATTTGAATCTAGCAGATCAGAAAGCAGATTGCTTTAATTAAGGCAGAACATTTAAAGCAGTGCCTGGATCATAATAAGAAATCTCTGTTTGCTATCCCCATCATTAAAATAACATATTTCATGTTTGACCTCTTGACACAGATTTTTCTAAGTAATTTCATAATCTTTTTTATTTTGAAGAATGGTTGTTTCTTTCAAATATGCATACTAACTTACCAAAAATAAATTTGTAAATATGTCTAAAGAAAAAATTTTTAAAAATCTGTAATACCAGCACCCCAAGACATTCCCTTCTACTATGCTAGAATTTTCCTCTTGTTCCCTTCATGTATTAATTCATTTGTTCATGTTAATTAGCCTTTTATTTTAAAAAGGCATATTTACACAGGTCCACCTCCATTTTTACCAGCTTTTATTCTATAAAAATTTTTTTGTTTTGTTTTTGATAAAAGCAATATTTTTATAAGGCTTGCAGAGTATTCCACACTTTATTTAATCCACCCTATCATCGAAACAGTAAGTTGTTTTCAATCGTTTGTTATAATAAATTCACTGCTGTTATGGTATCATTGGACATAAATCATTGCTGCATATCTAATTTTGTCTTCAGGGTAAATTATATAAAATATAATTACTAGAGCAATGAATATGAATGTTTTCAAATCTCATGTTTCACTTTATTAAATTTCTCTCTAGAAAGGTTATTAAATTTCTGTCTAGAACCCTAGTGGCTCCCTATTTCAATCAAAGTAAGAGCCAAAATTCCTATAAGGGCTACATATCTGGCCCACTATTTAAGCTCTGACCTCTCTTTCACTACTTTCTTCCTCATTTATTCCGCTGTGAACACACTTGGCCTCCTGGCTGCTGTTTTTATGCAACATTCATGTTCTAGCCTCTTAGTTCCCTCTTGTAAATTATTCCTCTCTCAGCTACCTGCTTGGAGTCTACCATATTTCTGACGATGTTTTCCTCAAAATTCACTTCTTCAATGACGTCTAGCCTTATTACCTTCTTTCTTCTGCAACTTCCACCCTCAAAGTCCTGACTTTATAATTTAACCATTTATTGTGATATTTTAAATTTTTCTCTCTTCTCACTCTGGACACTACATATGTAGGTATCTTTAACTGTTTTCTGCACTGATGTATTCCAGTTATAGTTATCTATAGTAATGCCTCATGCATCATAGGTGCTAAATATTTGTTGAATAAATGAACATACTGACTATCACTACCAGCAACTATTACGAGTTTGTCTATTATGCAACACTCCCACAAACAGTGTGTGTTTTCTTCTGGCTCTTCCATAGTGATCATATTCTCTCCCTATTTGCCCTGTTATATTACTCTTACTTCTGTATTCTAGGAATTATTGCTAAGTTATCTTACAAATCATCAAACATGTTTCCTCTAAAATTGTTTTTGAAATTTACTGTTTATAATGATTTTTTTAAAAAAAATTTGCATGTGTGTATTGGTTTGTGTGTATCTGTGCATCCATAGATAATTTTATTTTAATAATCCCACATATAAAATGGCTGCCTTTTTATTCCCATTCTCCATTCAACATCTCTTTTTAAAAAACCTTAGTTTATTTTTGTCAAAATTTGAGATTTATAAAGTTCTTAATTCATTTAATTATATTCTAGAACCAAAGGAAATGTATTTTTAATGTTTTTGTTACTGATATTTATAATATTTAAAGTATGCTCTGTTCCTTGAGTATTTTGTTTCTGTGACTTGAGTACATAATCATTTTATGGTCAGTTTTTGGTTCTGTATTTCTGTTTACACATCTTTGAATAAAAAGAGATTCAGTCATTCACAGTACTTGGCCATAAACTGGCATTTTCCTTCATTTCTATTCCTGTTTACTGGTTGAGTATCAGTGTTTCCTCTCAGGACTTAAGCTAGAGAGCCAGCAGATGTATTAATATGTAGCTTTTCAGGAAAAAAAAATTGTGTCTAGTTTATCAAATGTGGCTTAACAGAATTAAGGGAAGGGATCATCAGCTCTCTCTGGATTGAATTAAGAAAAGTGAAAATTATTTGTCAGTAATTGAAAATAGAGTTGGTACTTGATCAACACGGGTTTGAACTGAACATGTCCACTTATATGTGGATTTTCTTCTACCTCTGCCACCCCTGAGACAAGACCAACTCCTCTTCTTCCTCCTCCTACTTGGCCTACTCAACGTGAAGATAATGAGCATGAAGACCTTTATGATAATCCACTTCCACTGAATATTACCCAGAGTTGACCCTCAAACTATGCAGGGGCTAGGGCGTCAACCCACCACACAGTAAAAATGTGTATAATTTCGTCTCTCCCCAAACGTAACTACTAATAGCCTACTGCTGACCAGAAGCCTTACAAATAACATAAACATATTTTTGTATATGTATTACGTACCTTATTTTTACAATAAAGTAACTTAGAAAAAAGAAAATGTTACAAAGAAAATTGCAAGCAAGAGGAAACATATTTACTCTTCATTAAATGGAAGTGTATCATCATAGAGGTCTTCATCTTCAACATCTTCACATCGTGTAGGCTAAGGAGTGGGAGTGAGAGGTAAGACTGGCTTTGCTGTCTCAGGAGTGGCAGAAGAGGTAAAGAAGGTGAAGATGAGGCAGAAGAGTTCCCCGTTAACACCCCGTTAACTTTTTTTTTTTTTTTTTTTTTTTTGAGACAGAGTCTCGCTCTGTTGCCCAGACTTGCTCTGTTGCCACTGCAAGCTCCGCCTCGTGGGTTCATGCCAGTCTCCTGCCTCAGCCTCACGAGTAGCTGGGACTACAGGCGCCCGCCACCACACTCAGCTAGTTTTTTGTTTTTGTTTTTGTTTTTGTTTTTGGTATTTTTAGTAGAGACCAGGTTTCACCGTGTTAGCCAGGATGGTCTCGTGACCTCGTGATCCGCCCGCCTAGGCCTCCCAAAGTGCTGGGATTACAGGTGTGAGCCTCTGTGCCCGGTCACCCCGCTGACTTTTATTGAAAAAAATCCAGGCTGGGCTTAGTGGCCGACATCTGTAATCCCAAAACTTTGGGAGGCTGAGGCAGGAAGATTGCTTGAAGCCAGAAATTTGAGACTAGCCCGGGCCACGTAGTGAGACCTTGTCTCTACAAAATATTTATTTTAAAAAATTAGTTGGGTATAGCAATGCATACCTGTAGACCCAGCTACCTGAGAGTTGGAGGTAGGAGAATTGCTTGAGCAGGAAGTTTGAGGCTGCAGTGCACCGTGATCGCACCACTCCACTCCAGCCTAGGCAAACACAGGGAGAACCCAACTCAAAAAAGAAAAAAATGCACTCATGAGTGGTGGCACACAGTTCAAATCCATGTTCTTCAAGGGTCAACAGTATATGTTCTCTTTCTTACAATTTTCTTAATAACATTTTATTTTCATTTGCTTACTTTAAGAATACAGTACAAAATACATGTAACATACAAATATGTGTTAATCAACTATTTATGTTATTGATAAGGCTTCTGGCCAAGAATAGGCTGTAGTTAAGATCTGGGGGAGTCTAAAGTTATATGCAGATTTTTGACTGCATGGTGGGGGAGCAGTACCCCTAACCCTTCTGTTTTTCAAGGGTCAACTATAATGCTTAATTTTCCTCTGGCCAGAAAGCCAGAGAAAAAATCTAAAATTTCAAAACTAAAATTTGAAGACAGTACCATCCGCATTACTTTTTCTGTCACAAATTATTCCTTGCTTGATTTCAAATTCTAGAATAAGAGGGCTAGCATCTATTTACACATTTCTTTATTACATTACTAGAAACAGAATAAACAAATGCCTTAAGGGATTAAAATCATAACAACTAGTTTTCTTGGTGGAGATCTTGATTTCTAAAATACAAAAATAAAATGCAAAGATGTCTTCTCATCTCTTTCCCCAAATTTTATTTCCTTTGGAACAAAATTTTGTTTTAGCTTCAATCACCAGTGGTGATTTTCATTTCATATCTTCAAACTCATCATTACAGAAAATTGTGTTTGATTCTGTTTTCAAGGTTGTATGTTTTAATTTTATAATGAGATTTTTAGTTTTTATTTTGTAGAATATATTCTGCTAGTCAGATGTTATCTTTAAGAGGGCAACATTGAATTTTATTTCTGCTTTTTAAATGGTCTAGCCCAGCATTCTTGTATTATAACAGTATTTTTAAAAATCTGAGCATTGTATTTTCAAAATCTTTCATTTTTGCATCTCATGCTGTTTTTTTCTGCATTTCACCCTGTACTCTCATCTTTATGAAATTTTCTTCCATATTAAATTTCCTTCTATATTAAAAGGGATTCTTAGTAATCTTCTAAACTATTGATTGAGTTATAATAAATTATGGTGAGAGGAATATTAGTACTCTTTTCTGATGGGGAGGCAACTGGCAGAAACTCAAATGCCAGGGACTCTGTTGGTATGCCTTCAAATCCCATTTACTAAGCCAGTGCACCCCTACTTCAGCTAGTGATAGTTGTGAGTTTGGGCTGATAACTGTTCACATCTGCTAGTTCTGTAGGTTATTGTCTTTAAAAATGATCATATTGGGAGGATTTGTCTCCAAATCACCACCGTGCAGCAAAGGCAGAGACAACCTGCATTTAATGATTAACTAACACTAGGAAACAAGATGCTAGACCCTTGCCTAAAGGTGTCAATGCCTTATAGAGATCTCACTCATGTTTCCTTAGATCTGTTCCTCAGTGTCCATTGCTACAAGTAGAAAGAAAACTGATTGTGTCATATTGACTTTGTATTTAGTAGCATTGCTAAACTCAGATAAGTACATACGTGGATATATATTTATAAGTATATATCTGTATACATACATAATATTCTAAATACACAATGATTTTGTCTATTAATGATAAACATTTTACTCCTCCTTGCAAAATTCTTATAAAATTCATTCGTTTGTTTTGTCTTGTTTTTATTGCTCTAGCCAGGAAGACTTCTATCAAAATGCTAAATAGAAGCAATGACCACAGACATCCTGTCAAATTGTTTATCTTTGGACAAGAGTTTGTAATATTTCACTATTGAATATTATAATTGCTCTAAAGTTTAAATTAATTTTCACTGGTTAACAAATTTTCATTTTATTTCCAGTTTGCTAAAAAATTTTAGTATGAATGACTTGAATTTTTATCAATTTCTTTTTGTATCAATCAACATGAACATATGATTCATCTTGTATATTCTACTAATGTGGTGACTTACAATGATATATTTCCAAATAATAAACCAACTTTACATATTTGGAAAGTCCAATTTATTTGTGATATATAATTTTACATACAATATATTGCTGGATCCAATTTTCTAATAATGTATTCAGGATTTTTTATTTCATTTTTTGAGATAGATAGGTCTGTAGTTTTCCTTTATTGTTTATCCTCATCTGTTTTTCCAATCTATGGCTCTTTCTCTCAAAAAATTTATTGGTATATGTTCCATCTTTATTTTCTGCAATTTCATGTATTATTGGTGTTATTTCTTCCTTAATTATTTGGAAGAATTTGCAGGTGAAACCATCTAATACAGGAGTTTCCTTTGTTGAAAGGCTGTAGATTGTGATTATAGCTTTAATGAAGGTAGAGCTGTTTACATTTTCTATTTCTTTTGTGTCAATTTTGAGAAATTTTATTTTTTCTAGAAATTTTTCTATTTCCACTCAATTTCCAAATTTTGGGACGAAGTAGTCTATAATATTGTCTTATTGATTTGTTATAAATCTTTCAACTACTCCTTTAGTGGCTGCCGTAGACATGAGTAAAATGCTAATATTATAAATACTAGCATAAAATGCAAATAAGAACCTACTTTAAATTAGTATTTTTCTCAATTCTTAGCCATGCAAACATAATCTTTGTACTGTTATTCATGTATTTTATTTTACATTTATTCTGCCTTCAAAATCATTGTTGCTTTAAACATTTTATTTGTGTATATATAGATATATGTTTTGCTTATATATTTATTTTTACCAGCACTCTTCACTTACTATACTACCATGTTCCCGTGTGGGATTAGTTTTCTTCTGCCTTAAGTATTTCCTTTAATAATTTCTTTATTATGAATCTGTCAGTCAAAAACCTAGTTTTGTGGGGTTTTCTTGGTAGGAGCAGGCAAGGATGGCCATTTTACCTTCATTTTCAAAAATATTTTCACTATATATTTAATATCAGCATATTAGAAGTATTCTTTACTTTAGTACTATAAAAATGCCATTCTCTTATCTTCTGACTTCCACTGTTTATAGTGAAAAGTTACACATGAGTTTTAGTGTTTTGAAGCTAGTGTATCTTCTATCTCTGGATGCTCTTTTCTTGCCTTTGGTTTTCACCAGTTTTACTATGACAGACCTAAGCATGGTTATTCATTGAAGTTTTTCTGTTTTGGTTAGCAAACTTCTTGAATCTCTGAGTTGAAATATCTCATTAGTTAGTATCATTATCTTCTTGATATTGCTTCTGACCCACTTACTGTTTATTACTTCCTTACTGAGACTCAAATTACATTTAAGTTAAAACTTTTTACTGGGATCTACATAAGTTTTACTCTCATTTTTCTAATTTGTATCTTTTTCTCTCATGTATGTTCCAAGCTGGGTTTTTCTTTTTACCAACGTAACTCCCAGTTCACTAATTATTTGTTCTATAAATGTGCTGAATCTATCCAATTCTTAATTTCAGTTATCCTGCTTTTCAATTCCATTACCTTTAGATTTATTTTTAATATGTTCAATTTCTCTGATAAAATTATCTTTCCCATATATTCTCTCAAACATATTTATTACAATTATTTTATATTATTTTGTTTCTATTTCTCTTATTTCCTTTTTTAAAAAACTTTGATTTTAAGTTCAGAGATATAAGTGTGTCATGGGGTTTGTTGTACAGATTATTCCAACTCCCAAGTAAGCATAGTACCCACTATTTTTCCTGATCTGCTCCCTCCTCCTACCCACATATTAATCATAATTATTTTATTATATTTCTATTTATTTTTCTTTTTTTAAAACTTTTAAGTTCTGGGGTACATTTATTTTTCTTTTTTTAAAACTTTTAAGTTCTGGGGTACAAGTGCTGGTTTGTGACATAGGTAAACGTGTCACTGGTGTTTGTTGTACAGATTATTTCATCATCCAGGTAAGCCTGCTACCCATTAATTATTTTTCCTGATCCTCTCCCTCCTCCTACCCTCTATCCTTTGAAAGGCCCCAGTGCATGTTGCTCTCCTTTATGTGTCCATGTGTTCTCATTATTTAGCGCCCACTTATAAGTGAGAACAGTCAGTATTTGGTTTTCTGTTTCTGTATTAGTTTGCTAATAATAATGGCCCCAGCTCCATCCATGTCCCTGCAAAGGACATGATCTTGTTTTCTTTTTTTGTGGCTACATAGTATTCCATGGTGTATATGTTCCACATTTTCTTTATCCAGTCTATCATTGACGGGCACTTATGTTGATATCATGTCTTTGCTACTGTAATTGCAGTTAAAGTCTGTAGATGATGTATTAGTCTGTTTTCATGCAGCTGATAAAGACACAACTGAGACTGGGAAGAAAAAGAGGTTTAATTGGACTTAGAGATCTACATGGCTGAGGTGGCCTCAGAATCATAGCAGGAGGTGAAAAGTGGATTTTATGTGGTGGCAGAAAGGAAAAATGAGGGAAAATCAAAAGCAGAAACCCCTGATAAACCCATCAGATCTCCTAAGACTTATTCACTAGCACAAGAAAGACAGGCCACCATGATTCAATTACCTCACCTGGGGTCCCTCTCACAACACATGGGAATTCTGGGAGATACAATTCAAGATGAGATTTGGGTGGGGACACAGAGCCAAACTATGTCATTCTGCCCCTGGCCCCTCCAAATCTCATGTCTTCACATTTCAAAACCAATCATGCCTTTCCAACAGTCCCCCAGAGTTGTAACTCATTTTAGCATTAACCCAAAAGTCCACAGTCCAAAGTCTCATCTGAGACAAGGCAAGTCGCTTCTGCCTATGAGCCTGTAAAATCAAAAGCAAGCTAGTTACTTCCTAGATACAGTGGGGGTACCGTTATTAGGTAAATACAGCCATTCCAAATGGGAGAAATTGGCCAAAACAAAGGGGTTACAGGACCCATGCAAGTTCAAACTCCAGCAGGGCAGTCAAATTTTAAAGCTCCAAAATGATCTCCTTTGACTCCAAGTCTCACATCCAGATCACAATGATGCAAGAGGTAGGTTCTCATGGTCTTGGGCAGCTCTGCCCCTGAGGCTTTGCAGAGTACAGCCTCCCTCCTGGCTGCTTTCATGGGCTGGCGTTAAGTGTGGCTTTTCCAGGTGCATGGTGCAAGCCATCAGTGTATCTTCCATTCTGGGGGTCTGGAGAATGGTGGCTTTCTCCTCACAGCTTCACTGGGCAGTGCCCCAGTAGGGACTCTGTGTGGGGCTCTGACCCCACATTTCCCTTTGCACTGCCCTGGCAGAGATTCTCCATGAGGGCTCTGCCCCTGGAGCAAACTTTTGCCTGAGCATCCAGGTGTTTCCATATATCTTCTGAAATCTAGGTGGAGATTACCAAACCTCAATTCTTGACTTCCATGCACCCACACACTCAATGCCACATGGAAGCTTGGGGCTTCCACCCTCTGAAGCGACAGCCTTAGCTGTACCTTTGCCCCTTTCAGTTATGGCTAGAACAGCTGGGACACAGAGCACCAAGTCCCTAGGCTGCACACAGCACAGGGGACCCTTGGCCAGGCCCACAAAACCACTTTTTCCTCCTGGGCCTCCAGGGCTGTGATGGGAGGGGCTACCGTGAAGGTCTCTGACTTGGCCTGGAGATATTCTCCCCATGGTCTTGGGGATTAATATTAGGCACCTTGCTACTTATGCAAATTTCTGCAGCTGGCTTGAATTTCTCCCCAGGAAATGGGTTTTTCTTTTCTATCACAGAGTCAGGCTGCAAATTTTCCAAACTTTTATGTTCTGCTTCCCTTATAAAACTAAATGCCTTTAACAGCACCCAAGTTACATCTTGAATGCTTTGCTGCTTTGAAATTTCTTCAGCCAGATACCCTAAATCATCTCTCTCAAGTTCAAAGTTCCACAAATCTCTAAGGCAGGGGCAAAATACCACCAGTCTCTTTGATAAAACATAGCAAGAGTTGTCTTTGCTCCAGTTCCCAGCAAGTTCCTTATCTCCATCTGAGACCACCTCAACCTGAATTTTATTGTCCATATCTCTATCAGCCATTTTTGGGGCAAAGCCATTCAACAAGTTTCTAGGAATTTCCAAACTTTGCCAGATTTTTCTGTCTCCTTCTGAGTCCTTCAAACTGTTCCAACCTCTGCCTGTTACCCAGTTCCAAAGTTGCTTCCACATTTTCAGGTGTCTTTTCAGCAACGTCCCACTCTACTGGTACCAATTTTCTGTATTAGTCTGTTTTAACACTACTGATAAAGACATACCTGAGACTGGGAAGAAAAAAAGGTTTAACTGGACTTACAGTTCCGTATGCCTAGGGAGGCCTCAGAATCATGGTGGGAGGTGAAAGGCACTCCTTACTTGGTGGTGGCAAGAGAAAATGAGGAAGAAGCAAAAGCAGAAATCCCTGATAAACCCATCAAATCTCATGAGACCTATTCAATATCATGAGAATAGCATGGGAAAGACAGAGCCCCATGATTCAATTACCTTCCCTTGGGTCCCTCCCACAACATGTGGGAATTCTTGGAGATACAATTCAAGTTGAGATTTTGGTGGGACATAGCCAAACCATATCAGATAACACAAATATTTGGATTAATTATAGAAGTTAAAATTTTTAATTTAGTTTTTAGCAACATAGATCTATTTTTATTATTCCTGTCAATTGTTATTGAATTTTAGAAATTTATATGAAACAATATCAAGGGTATACATGATGTAGTAAACTAATTTTCTTCCAGCAGCATGAAGACAATGGGCAGCATGATCTTAACCAGTCTATTTCCAATATACCATTACTTCTAAGTCTTTTTTTTCTTGGGTTCATAACTGGAAAGCCTTCCATACATACCAGGACCTTTTTCCTGGGTAGGTTTTCAACTTAAATTTTTTGTCTCTCTAGCACAATAAAACTGCTAAAATATCTGCTTATTTTTAAATTATTGATTAACTATTTTCAGTAGCTGAGCATCTTGCCCTGCTCATATTCAACTTAGGAAACAAAAAAATGCCTCAAGAAGAAATTGCATTCAGAGATTGCAGCTCTGGACAGAACAGCAGGAGGGGGCTCACACTGTGAATTTTACCTCCAGATCAACTGCAAGAACAAATCAGCAATCCTGAGAGGACCCACAGACCCTCTGAAGGAAGTGGACTGCTCTTTCAGGACCCAGGAGACCCTACCAAAACGGCGAGTGCCCCAACGGCAGAAGTGGGAAAGGGAGACCCTTCTCTCCAGAATATACACCCCCACTAGAGAAGCTGACCATCTGTTTGCAGGAGAAGTTTCCAACTTTACTTGGAACTGAGTCAATTCAGAGAGCCAAGCAAAATACAGGGGTAGAGGAAGCAGCAGAATTCCCTGGGAGCTCACTGGGTCCTGTAGCAGGCCATTCCTGCCTGGCACCACAGGGATACAACAGGAGAGGAGCAGGGAGTAAAACTACACAGGGAGAAGGAAATCTCTAGCTGAACTTCATAAAAGTTTTAACCGGGTGAGAAGCCTCCTGGCCAGATCTCAGGGGAGGGTGCGATTCTGGTGTGCAGACTCCACAGGTTGGGTAAGAATCAAGCCCTTTTCTTTTGCAGCTGGGAGGTGGGTAGCCTGGGGCAGGTTTTCAAGCCCATCTCACTCTCCACCTGGAAATAGACTGGGGTCTGTTGGCGGGTGGGGGGGCAGGCACAGTGGGAGTGAGACTGGCCCTTTGGTTTGCATGGGAGCTGTGTGAGGCCTATGACTGCCAGCTTTCTGCCACTTCCTTGATAACCTGCATGACTCTGCAGAGGCAGTCATAATCCTCCTAGGTATGCAACTCCAGTGACCTGGGAATCTCACTCCCATCCCCTACAGTTGCCACAGCAAGACCCACCCAAGGAGAGTCTCAGCTCAGACACGCCTAGCTCTGCCCTCACCTGATGTTCCTTCCCTACACATCCTGGTAGCAGAAGACAAAGGGTATATAATCTTGGGAGTTCTAGAGACCTGCCCACCACCAGTTCCTTCCCATACTACCACAGGTGATGCTCTCTGGAAAGCACCACCTCCTGGCAGGAGGCCAAACAGCACAAAAAATAGAGCATTAAACCACCAAAGCTAAGAACCCCCATGTAGCCCACTGCACCCCCCTGCCACACGACTGGAACAGGTGCTGGTATCCATGGCTGAGAGACCCACAGATAGTTCACATCACAGAGCACTGTGACAACCCCCAGCACCAGCCCGGAGCCAGGAGACCCAGAAGAGAGAAAACAATCATTGCAGTTTGGCTCACAGGAACTCATATCCATAGGAAAAGGGGGAGAGTACTACATCAAGGGAACATCCCATGGAACAAAAGAAACAGAATAACAGCCTTGAGCCCTAGACCTTCCCTCTGACACAGCCTACCCAAATGAGAAGGAACCAGACAAATGACCCTGGTAACGTGACAAAACAAGGCTCATCAACACCCCCCAAAAATCACACTGGTTCACCAGAAATGAATCCAAAACAAGAAGAAATCCCAGATTTGCCCGAAAAAGAATTCATGAGGTTAGTTATTAAGCTAATCAGGGAGGGACCAGAGAAAGGCATAGCCCAATACAAGGAAACCCAAAATATGATACAAGAAGTGAAGGAAGAAATATTCAAGGAAATAGAAAGCTTACAGAAAAAAAAAACACTCTAAAATTCAGCAAACGTTGGACAGACACACTTTTAGAAATGCAAAATGCTCTGGAAATTCTCAGCAAAAGAATTGAACAAGTAGAAGAAAGAAATTCAGAGCTTACAGAGAAGGTCTTCAAATTAACCTAATCCAACAAAGACAAAGAAAAAAGAATAAGAAAGTATGAACAAGCCTCCAAGAAGTCTAGGGTTATGTTAAATGACAAAACCTAAGAATAACCAGTGTTCCTGAGGAAGAAGAGAATTCTAAAAGCTTGAAAAACATATGTGGGAGAATAATTGAGGAAAACTTCAGTGGCCTTGCCAGAGACCTTGACATCCCAATACAAGAAGCATAAAAAACACCTGGGAAATTAATTGCAAAAAGATCTTCACCTAGGCACATTGTCACCAGGTTGTCCAAAGTTAAGACGAAGGAAAGAATCTTAAGTGCTGTGAGACAGAGCACCAAGTAACCAATACAGGAAAACCTATCAGATTAACAGCAGATTTCTCAGCAGAAACCCTACAAGCTAGAAAGGATTGGGGCCCTATCTTTAGCCTCCTCAACAGAACAATTATAAGTCAAGAATTTTGTAACCAGCAAAACTAAGCATCATGTATGAAGGAAAGATACAGCCTTTTTCAGACAAAAAAATGCTGAGAGAATTCACCATTACTAAGCCACCACTATGAGAACTGCAAAAAGAGCTCTAAATCTTAAAACAAATCCTGGTATCACATCAAAACAAGACTTCTTTAAATCATACATCACACAGGACCTATACAACAAAAATACAAGTTAAATAGCAAAAAACAAACAAAAAAACAAAGTACACAGGCAACAAAGAGCACGATGAATGCAATGGTACCTCACATTTCAATACTAACATTGAATGTAAATGACCTAAATGCTCCACTTAAAAGATACAGGACTGCAAAATGGGTAAGAACTCACCAACCAACTGTCTGCTGCCTTCATGAGACTCGCCTAGCACATACAGACTCACATAAACTTAAAGTAAAGGGATGAAAAGAGGAATTTCATGCAAATAAACACCAAAAGCAAGCAGGGGTAGCTATTTTTATATCAGACAAAACAAACTTTAAAGCAACAGCAGTTAAAAGAGACAAAGAGGGACATTATATAATGGTAAAAGGCCTTGTCTGACAGGAAAATATCACAATACTAAACATATATACACCTAAAACTGGAGGTCCCAAATTTATTAAACAATTGCTAATAGACCTAAGAAATGAGATAGACAGCAGCACAATAATAGTGGAGGACTTCAGTACTCCACTGAAAGCACTAGAAAGAGACACAATGATAGTGGGGGACTTCAATACTCCACTAACAGCACTAGATAGGTCAAGACAGAAAGTCAACAAAGAAACAATGGATTTAAACTATACCTTGGAACAAATGGACTTAACAGATATGTACAGAACATTTCATCCAATAACCACAGAGTACACATTCTATTCAACAGCACAGAGAACTTTCTCCAAGATAGACCATATAATAGGCCATAAAACAAGCCTCAATAAGTATAAGAAAATTGAAATTATATCAAGCACTCTCTAAGACCACAGTGGCATAAAACTGGAAATCAACTCCAAAAGGAACCTTCAAAACCATGAAAATACAGGGAAATTAAATAGCTTGCTCCTGAACGAGCACTAGATCAAAAACAAAATCAAGATGGAAATTAAAAAATTCTTCTAACTGAACAATAATGACACAACCTATCAAAACACCTGGGATACAGCAAAGGCGGTGCTAAGAGAAAAGTTCATTGCCCTAAATGCCTACATTAAAAAGACTGAAAGAGCACAAACAGACACTCTAAGGTCACACCTCAAGGAACTAGAGGTAACAAGAACAAACCAAACTCAAACCCAGCAGAAAAAAGGAAATAACCAAGATCAGAGCAGAACTAAATAAAATTGTAACAAACAAAAATACAAAAGATAAATGAAACAAAAAGCTGATTATTTGAAAAGATAAATAAAACTGATAGAACATTAGCAAGATTAACCAAGAAAAGAAGAGAGAAAATCCAAATAACCTCACTAAGAAACAAAACAGGAGATATTATAACTGACACCACTGAAATAAGAAGATCATTCAAGGCTACTATGAACACGTTTATACATATAAACTAGAAAAACTAAAAGAGATGGATAAATTCCTGGAAAAAATACTGCCCTTCTAGTTTAAGTTAGGAAGAATTAGATACCCTGAACAGACAAATAACAAGCAGCAAGGTCCAAATGGTAATTAAAAATTACCAACAACAAAATGTCCAGGACCACAGGGATTCACAGCAGAATTCTACCAGACATTTAAAGAAGAATTGGAACCAATCCTTTTGACACAATTCCACAAGATAGAGAAAGAAGAAACCTTCCCTAATTCATTCTATGAAGCCAGCACCACTCTAATACCAAAACTAGGAAAGGGCAAAATCACAAAACAAAACTACAGATTGATATCTTTGATGAACATAGATGCCAAAATCCTTAGCAAAATACTAGCTAACCAAATCCTGCAACATATCAAAAAGATAACCCACCATGATGAAATAGTTTTCATACAAGGGATGCAGGGATGGTTTAACATATGCAAATCCATAAATATGATACACCACATAAACAGGAATAAAAAACAAAAAATCACATGATCATTTCAATAGATGCAGCAAAACTATTCAACAAAATCCAGCATCTCTTTATGAATAAAACTCTCAGCCAAATTGTCATACAAGGGGCATACCTTAATGTAATAAAAGCCATCTATGACAAATCCATAACCAACATAATACTGAATGAGGAAAAGTTGAAAGCATTCCCTCGGAGAATGGGAATAAGACAAAGATGCCCATTCTCATCACTCCTCTTCAACATAGTACTGGAAGTTGTAGCCAGAGCAATCAGACAAGAGAAAGAAATAAAGAACATCTAAATCGGTAAAGAGGAAGTCAAACTGTCACTATTTGGTGATGATATATTCGTTTACCTTGAAAATCCTAAAGACTCCTCCAGAAAGCTCCTAGAACTCATAAAAGAATTCAGCAAAGTTGCCAGATACAAGATTAATGTACACAAATCAGTAGCTTTTCTATACACCAACAGCGACCAAGCAGAGAATCAAATCAAGAACTCAACGCTTTTCACAATAGCTGCAAAAAAATAAAATAAAATGCTTAGGAATATACCTACCCAAGGAGTTGAAAGACCCCTACAAGGAAAACTACCAAGCATTGCTGAAAGAAATCATAGATGACAAGAACAAATGGAAACATCCCATGCTTATGGATGGGTAGAAACAATATTGTAAAAATGACCATACTGCCAAAAGCAATCTACAAATTCAATGCAATACCCATCAAAATACCACCATTATTCTTCACAGAATTAGAAAATGCAATTCTAAAATTCATATGGAACCAAAAAAGAACCCACATAGCCAAAACAAGACTAAGCAAAAGGAACAAATCTGGAGGCATCACACTACCTGATTTCAAACTATACTATAAAGTCCTAGTCACCCAAACAGCATGGTACTGGTACAAAAATAGGCACATAGACCAATGGAACAGATTAGAGAACCCAGAACACAGCCAACTGATTTTTGACAAAGCAAACAAAAACATAAAGTGGGGAAAGGACACCCTTTTCAACAAATGCTGCTGGGATAATTGGCTAGCCACATGTAGGAGAATGAAACTTGATCCTCATCTCTCACCTTATACAAAAATCAACTCAAGATGGATTAAGGACTTCAACCTAACACCTGAAACTATAACAATTCTAGAAGATAACATTGGAAAAACTCTTCTAGACATTGACTTAGGCAAGGATTTCATGACCAAGAACCCAAAAGCAAATGCAATAAAAACAAACATAAATAACTGAGACCTAATTAAACTAAAGAGCTTATGCATGGCAAAAGGAACAGTCAGCAGAGTAAACAGACAACCCACAGAATGGGAGAAAATCTTCAGAATCTATACATCTGACAAAAGACTAATATCCAGAATCTACAACAAACTCAAACAAATCAGTAAGAAAAAAAAAATCCCATCAAAAAGTGGACTAAGGACATCAATAGACAATTCTCAAAAGAAGATATACAAATGGCCAACAAACAGATGAAAAAAAATGTTTTTTTCCCTGATCACCAATGGTCAGGGAAACGCAAATCAAAACCACAATATAATACCACCTCACTGCTTGTAAGAATAGCCATAATCAAAAAACAGTAGATGTTGGTGTGGATGCAGTGAACAGGGAACACTTCTATGCTGCTGGTGGAAATGTAAACTAGTACAGCCACTATGGAAAATAGTGTGGAGATTCCTTAAAGAACTAAAAGTAGAACTACCATTCAATCAAGCAATCCCACTATTGGGTATCTACCCAGAGGAAAAGAAGTCATTATTCAAAAAAGATACTTGCACACGCATGTTTATAGCAAAACAATTCACAATTGCAAAATTGTGGAACCAACCCAAATGCCCATCAATGAGTGGATAAAGAAACTGTAGTATATACATACGATGAACTACTACACAGCCATAAAAATAAATTAACAGCATTTGAAGTGACCTGGATGAGAATAGAGACTCGGGAATGGAAAACCAAACATCCTGTGTTCTCACTGATATGTGGAGCTAAGCCATGAGGACGCAAAGTCATAAGAATGATACAATGGGCTTTGAGGACTTGGGGGAAAGAGTGGGAGGGAGGTGAGGGATAAAAAACTACAAATATGGTGCGCGGGTGATGGATGCATCAAAATCTCACAAATCACCACTAAAGAATTTACTCATGTAACCAAATACCACCTGTACCCCAATGACTTATGGAAAAAATTTAAAAAAGAAAAATAAATTTTATTAAAATTAATAGATTACTTATTTGTGTTTCTCTTTCTTTGGTCCTTCAAGTTATAAATGCTTTAGCAGCCTTAAATTCAAATTTTAGTTTCACTTGTTCAGTGAAACCATTGCAGTATCTGGATCACTATTTTCTGTTCAGCCTCTATTTATCACTATTAAAAACAAATTCCCTGAGGAGAAAATTTTGGCATAAATACATAGTTCCTCGCAATGTGTTTACATTATCTCTGACTCTATCTGGCATTGTGATTCCTCAAGCCCTAGCTATTGTCTGCTGTCCAATATATTCAAACATAAGCTTTTTCCCTTAAACTTTATCCAGTTTTGATAGTTGTTCTTAGAATGAAGGATAGCTTAATATTACCTACCTCACTATAACAGGAATAGAAAATAATCATGCAAACAATTATGAAGATGAGATTCAAATGAGTAGTTTGATTTTGTTTGGTTACACATATATATGTGTATACATACATATGTATGTGTGTATGTGTGTATATATACATATGTGTGTTTATATACATGTGTGTTTATATATACTCATATATAATGTATGTATATATGTGTATATACATATGTGTGTATATATGTGTATACACACATATGTATGCATGTACATGCACATGTATATATACACATATGCACATGCATATATGTGTATACATATATATACATACATACACATATATAAACACACACACAAACATAAATATATACACACGAGCATAAATTGAGCTATTTACATTAAGAATGTTTATTCTTTCATATGACTTGATAATGGAGATTTGTTATAAACAAATAAAACTGTCAATTGTTAAGTAAACAAAAAGGTTCAGAGAGTGTGCTCACCTTAAACACACATACAGTACAGTCTTCTTCACACTAAGCCTCCATATACAATTATTTTTTTTCTTTGTTCATCTCTGGACAGTATTTATTTTTCTTTCCAAATTTATTTTAGATTCAAGGGATATATGTACAGGTTTATTTCATGGGTAAATTAAGTGACCTGGGGGGTGGTGTACAGATTATTTAGTCGCACAGATAATCAGCATAATACCCAATAGGAAGTTTTTCAATCCTCAGCCTCCTTCCATCTTCCACCCTCCAATAGGTCCCAATGTCTATTAGTCCCCTCTTTGTGTCCATGTGCATCTTGTCCATGTTTAGCTCCCACTTATAAGTGAGAATATGCAGTATTTGGTTTTCTGTTCACACATTAATTGTCTTAGGATTATGGCCTCCAGCTCCATCCACGATGCTGCAAAAAACATGATCTCATTTTTTATAGCTGCATGGTATTTTATGGTGCATACGTACCTTTTCTTTATCCAGTCTACCACTGATGGACATTTACATTGATTCAACATCTTTGCTGTGATGAACATATGAGGGCATGTGTCTTCATGGTAGAACAATTTATATTCCTTTGTGTATATACTCAATAATGGGATTTCTGGGTTGAATGGTAATTCTGCTTAAGTTCTTCAAGAAATCTCCACACTGGTTTCCACAATGACTGAATTAATTTAGATTCTGATTAGTAGTGTGTAAGTGTTCCCTTTTGTTTGTGACCTTGAAAACATCTATTTTTGGACTTTTTAATAATAACAATTTTGACTGGTGTGAGATGCTATCTCATTGTGGTTTTAATTTGCATTTTCCTAATAATTTCTGATATTGAGCATTTTTTCATATGCTTATTGGCCACACGTATGTCTTCTTTTAAGAACTGTCTGTTCATATCTTTTGCCCATTTTAATGGGGTTGTTTGGTTTTTGCTTATAGATTTATTTGAATTTCTTACGGATTCTGAGTATTAGACCTTTGTTGAGTGCATTCTTTGCAGATATTTTCTCCCATTCTGTAGGGTGTTTGTTTACTCCGCCGATAGTTTATTTTGCTGTGCAGAAGTTCTTTGGTTTAATTAGGTCCCACTAGCTAATTTTTGTTTTTGTTGCAATTGGGTTTGGAGTCTTCCTCATGATGTCTTTGCCTGGGCTGATGTCCAGAATGATATTTCCTAATTTTCCTCTAGGGCCTTTATACTTTTAGATTTTCCATTTAGGTCATTGTTCTGTCTTGAGTTGATTTTTGTATATGGTGAATGGTAGAGGTTCAGTTTCAATCTTCTGCATATGGCAGGACAGTTATCCCAGCAGCATCTATTGAATAGGGAGTCCTTTCCCCATTCCTTGTTTTTGTCAGCTTTGTTGAAGATCAGATGGTTGTAGGTATGTGGCTTGATTTCTGGATTCTCTAACCTGTTCTATTGGTCTATGTGTCT
This sequence comes from Gorilla gorilla gorilla, assembly GCF_029281585.2. Taxonomy (NCBI): domain Eukaryota; kingdom Metazoa; phylum Chordata; class Mammalia; order Primates; family Hominidae; genus Gorilla; species Gorilla gorilla. The sequence continues at coordinate 35,446,320 of NC_073233.2, read as the reverse complement.
TTTTTTGTACCAATACCATGCTGTGGACTTGTAGTATAGTTTGAAGTTGGGCAGTGTGATGCCTCCAGCTTTTTTTCTTTTTGCTTAGGATTCTTTTGGCTATTTGGCCTCTTTTTTGGTTTCAAACGAATTTTAGAATTTGTTTTCTAATTCTCTAAAATATGTGGTTGGTAGTTTGTTAGAAATAGCTTTCAATCTGTAAATAGCTTTGGGAAGTATGGCCATTTGAACAATATTGATTCTTCCTATCCATGAGCATGAAATGTTTTTCCATTTGTCTGTGTTGTCTCTGATTACTTTCAGCAGTATATTGTAATTTTCACTGTAGAAATTTCTCACCTCCTTTATTTAGCTCTATTTCTAGGTATTTTATTCTTTTGTGGATATCGTGAATGGGATTGCAATTTTTATTTGGCTCTCAGGTTGTATGTTATTTGTGTATAGAAATGCTACTTATTTTTGTACATTAATTTTGTATTCTGAAACTATGCTGAAGTTATTTATCAGATCTAAAAGACTTTAGGCAGATACTATGAAGTTTTCTAGGTATAGTTTCATAATGTCTGTGAAGAGAGATAGTTTCACTTCCTTTATTCCTATTTGGATGCCTTTTATTTCTTTCTCTTGCCTGTTTGCTCTGGCTAGGACTTCCAGTAATATGTTGAATTAGAGTGATGAGACTGGGCTTCTATGTCTTGTTCTTGTTCTCAAGCAGAATTCCTCCAGCTTTTTCTCATTCAGTATAATGTTGGCTCTGGGTTTGTGTTAGATGGCTCTTATTATTTTGAGGTATGTATCTTTGATACCCAGTTTGTTGAGGGCTTATAACATGAAGGTATATTGAATTTTATTGAAAGACTTTTCTGCATATATTGAAATGATCATGTGGTTTTTGTTTTTAGTTCTGTCTATATGGTGAATCACATTTATTGATTTGGATATGTTGAACCAACCTTGCATCCCAGGGATAAAGCATACTTATTCATGGTGAATTACCTTTTTGATATGCTGCTGGATTTGGTTTGCTAGTATTTTATTAAGGATTTTTGCACCTAACTTCATCAGGGATATTAATCTGAAGTTTCCTTTTTCCATTGTATCTCTGCCAGGTTTTGGCATCAGAATGATGAAGGACTCATAGAATGAGTGAGGAAGGGTTTCTCCTTGATTTTTTTTATTTTTGAATAGTAAAAGAGTACTAGGTCTTCTTTATATGTTTGGGAGAATATGGCTATGAATCTATCTGGTCCATGGCTTTTTTATTTTTTATTTTTGGTTGGTATGTTTTTACTAATTCAGTTTCAGAACTCATTGCTGCTCTATTCAGGGACTCAATTTCTTCATGGTTTAATCTTCAGAGGTTCTGTGTTTCCAGGAATTTATCCATTTCTTCTAGGTTTTCTAGTTCGTGTGCACAGAGGTGTTCACAATAGTTTCTAAGGGTTTTTTGTATTTCCGTGGGATCAGTGGCAAGGCACCCTTTGTATTTCTGATTGTGTTTATTTTGTTTTTCTCCATATTTTTCCTTATTAGCCTAACTAGTAGTCTATCAACCTTCATTGTTTCAAAGAACCAACTTTTGTTTTCATTAATCTCTTCTTTTTTCTCATCTCCATTTCATTCAGTTCAGTTCTGATTTTGGATATTTCTTTTCTTCTGTTACCTTTGGACTTAGTTTGCTCTTCTTTTTCAAGTTCCTTCAAGTGGGATGTTAGGTTGTTAATTTGAGATCCTTCTAGCTACTTGATATGGGCATTTAGCACTATAAATTCTCTTAACATTGTTTTAGCTATGTTCCAGACCTTATTGTATGTTGTATCTTTGTTTTCATTAGTTTCAAAGAATTTCTTGACTTCTACCTTAATTTCATTGTTTACCCAAAAGTCAGTCAGGAACAGATTAATTTCCATGTAATTTCTTTTGCTGTGCAGAAGCTCTTTAGTTTAATTAGATCCCATTTGTCAATTTTGTCTTTTGTTGCCATTGCTTTTGGTGTTTTAGACATGAAGTCCTTGCCCATGCCTATGTCCTGAATGGTAATGCCTAGGTTTTCTTCTAGGGTTTTTATGGTTTTAGGTCTAACATTTAAGTCTTTAATCCATCTTGAATTGATTTTTGTATAAGGTGTAAGGAAGGGATCCAGTTTCAGCTTTCTACATATGGCTAGCCAGTTTTCCCAGCACCATTTATTAAATAGGGAATCCTTTCCCCATTGCTTGTTTTTCTCAGGTTTGTCAAAGATCAGATAGTTGTAGATATGCGGCGTTATTTCTGAGGGCTCTGTTCTGTTCCATTGATCTATATCTCTGTTTTGGTACCAGTACCATGCTGTTTTGGTTACTGTAGCCTTGTTGTATAGTTTGAAGTCAGGTAGTGTGATGCCTCCAGCTTTGTTCTTTTGGCTTAGGATTGACTTGGCTAAAACAGGCAACCTACAAAATGGGAGAAAATTTTCGCCACCTACTCATCTGACAAAGGGCTAATATCCAGAATCTACAATGAACTCAAACAAATTTACAAGAAAAAAACAAACAACCCCATCAAAAAGTGGGCAAAGGACATGAACAGACACTTCTCAAAAGAAGACATTTATGCAGCCAAAACACACATGAAAAAATGCTCACCATCACTGGCCATCAGAGAAATGCAAATCAAAACCACAATGAGATATCATCTCACACCAGTTAGAATGGCAATCATTAAAAGGTCAAGAAACAACAGGTGTTGGAGAGGATGTGGAGAAATAGGAACATTTTTACACTGTTGGTGGGACTGTAAACTAGTTCAACCATTGTGGAAGTCAGTGTGGTGATTCCTCAGGGATCTAGAACTAGAAATACCATTTGACCCAGCCATCCCATTACTGAGTATATACCCAAAGGACTCTAAATCATGCTGCTATAAAGACACATGCACACGTATGTTTATTGTGGCATTATTCACAATAGCAAAGACTTGGAACCAACCCAAATGTCCAACAATGATAGACTGGATTAAGAAAATGTGGCACATATACACCATGGAATACTATGCAGCCATAAAGAATGATGAGTTCATGTCCTTTGTAGGGACCTGGATGAAATTGGAAACCATCATTCTCAGTAAACTATCGCAAGAACAAAAAACCAAACACCGCATTTTCTCACTCCTAGGTGGGAATTGAACAGTGAGATCACATGGACACAGGAAGGGGAACATCACACTCTGGGGACTGTTGTGGGGTGGGGGGAGGTAGGAGGGATAGCATTGGGAGATATACCTAATGCTAGATGACGAGTTAGTGGGTGCAGCACACCAGCATGGCACATGTATACGTATGTAACTAACCTGCACAATGTGCACATGTACCCTAAAACTTTAAGTATAATAATAAAAAAAAAAGGAAAAAAAAATTTCCATGTAATTGTATGGTTTTAAGATCTCTTCTTGGTATTTATTTATATTTTTATTGCCTTGTGGTCTGAGACTGTGGTTGGTATAATTTCAGTTTTTTTGAATTTGTTGAGAATTGCCTCATGGCCAATTGTGTGGTCAGTTTTAAAGAATGTGCCACATGCACCTGAGAAGAATGTATATTCTGTTTTTTGTTGGGTGGAGTGTTCTGTGGATGCCTATAAGGTTAATTTGGTCAAGTGTCAAGTTTAGATCCCAAATATCTTTGTTAGCATTCTGCCTTGATGATCTGGCCAGCTGTCCGTGGAGTGTTGAAGTCTCTTACTATTGGTTACCTAAGTCTCTTCATAAGTGTCTTAGAATTTGTTTTATGAATCTGGGTGCTCCAGTGTTGAGTGCATATATATTTAAAATAGTTAAGTTTTCTTGTTGAATTGAACCCTTTATTATTATGTAATACCCTTATTTGTCCTTTTTGATCATATTTGGAAGTAAAATTTACGTCTGTGTGGAGACCCTGTGAGCCTCCATGAACTCTACTTACTATAAGGCCCCCAAAAGACTTGACTTAAACATTTTAGTTTTTGCTCTAAGAGAATTATCAAAAAATCAAAATAATTTTACTATAATTTTTACTATAATCTCACTCCCAGAACATTTTTGTTACTTAAACACTTTTGTCTTCATTAATAATAAATTTCTGTTGAAAGTATAGAGTTCAAATGAGTCTATACCTCTGTTAAACCAGTATTTTATCTACATTACATGGAGTATTAGTATACATTTACTATTTTTTCTATTGTTTTATTATATCTAGAGTAAAGAATTTATATATTATTAATTAAAAGTACTAAATGGAGTTTTGCTATATTTTAAAATATTATTTTGGAGAAACACTGGTCAAATAAACCTGAATACTGAATAGCTAATAAGTTTTTTCATTCCTCTTTCTGAAAAAAAAATGAACAAACAAAGTATAAACAAGTAGGGATCTAATTGGACAAAGATGGAAGATAGTGGCTAAAATTTATATCAAAAATAGTTGTTAAGCAAATACATTTTGATTTACCATCAAAATGTGAATAAAATGTTTATGGGTAGCTTATCAGTAAACCAACAATTTTAAGAGACTAAATTTCATTTTGTATTCAATTGTATCACTTGGGTTTCAAAAATTTTAGATTCATAGAATTCTTCAGCTTGAGAGAATATTGAAGATCATCTAGTCTAGGGTTGGCGTAGGTTGTCACTTTGCATGCCAACTCTGCCTCAGTGAAAAAGAGACCAATGATCCTGAAGCAGCATCTATCATCATCATGGAAGACAGAAATTGAGGCCTGTATGTAACTTTTTTGTTACGCTTAGTCAAAAACATCCCCACTCCCCTTTACACACATAGAAACCTTCAGGTAGACGAGTAAATGTTCAGTAGCCCGACAGTTTGATACTTTCTGGAGGAGCCAGAACTAAAACCCAGTTTTCTCCCATGGCATATTTCCCTTGTGTCCCTTTTGGTCTTTATTACCTAAAACTTATTTTTAGCTAACCCTTTCTATGAGTGAAATAAAATAATTTTCTGTGAAACATAACTAAATTCCTGGGAACTTGATAATGTTATATACAGTAGCTCTAATTCATTCAGGGCTTATTTTCAAGAATGAAATCATTTTAGCCATGCTTCAAACAGTATAAAAATTTACATCTTTATTAACAATATTGTTCAAAATAAATAGTATTTGCAAGGAGTAGAAATCCTAATTCATCATACAATATTTTTTAAATGTAATTAAAATAGCTAAAATAGCTGTATAATGATTTTAATATCTATTTACCTTTTATTTAAAATATTTCCTGCGGAAGCCTTTCTTCATCATTTTAATCTATTGAAATGGATTGAAAATGGCTTTGTTGAATGAACTTCAATCCAGTTATGTTTTCCTCAATCTGTCCCCCCGAGTACTTGGCTCATCTTTCTACCCATGGCCTCCCCTAAGGTATGCAAGGACCTACTCGCCGTGAATACATTTGTGCAGTCTCTTTCTACATAAACTAGGGATCGAGGCAGAGTTCCTGTTCATCTTGGACTAAAAGGTGATTTTTCTTCTCATTAAGATGATAATTTGCTTTGGGATCTGCGATCATTTAACACTAAATTTTACACATCAAAAAATTTAAAATATACTTTTCATTCTTTTTTGTATCCCCAACATTTGGTACAATGCCTGGAATACAGTAGTCATTTAATTATTTATTAAATACTGTCATGTATGTTTAACAATGGGATACATTCTGAAAAATGTATCATTAGGTGATGTCATGGTTATGCAAACATCGTAGAGTATGCTTACACAAATTTAGAGTATGCTTATACAAACACTGTAGAGTATGCTTATACAAACATCCTAGAGTATGTTTACATCATAGAGTATGCTTGCACATAGTTGTGCAAGCATTGTGGAGTATGCTTACACAAACCTATACACACCTAGGTTATATGGTATAGCCTATTGCTCCTAGGCTACACATCTGTACACCATATTTCGGTACTGAATACTGTAGGCAATTGTTACACAGTGGTATTTGTGTATCTAAACAAGCATAGAAAGGGTACAGTAAAAATACAGTATAAAAGATAAAAAGTGGTACACATTTATAAGGCACTTACCATGGATGGAGCTTGCAGGACTGGAAGTTGCTCTGAGTGAGTCAGTGAGTGAGTGATGAGTGAATGTGAAGGTCTGGGACATTACTGTAGATTTATAAACACTGTACACTTAGGCTACACTAAACTTATATACAAAGATTATTTCTTCATTAATAAATTAATCTTAGCTTATTGTAAGTTTTTATAAACTTTTTAAAAAAAACTTTTGGCTCTTTTGCAATAACATTTAGCTTAAAACACACATACATTGTACAGCTGTTCGAAAATATTCTTATGTCCTTAATTCTATATGATTTTTCTATTTTCAAATGTTTTATTTTTATTTTTCTTACTTTTTAAGCTTTTAGTTAAAAACGAAGACACAAACACATGCATTAGCCTAGGCCTATACAGTCTCAGGTTCAGGATCATCCATATCACTGTCTTCCATCTCCTCATCTTGTCCCACTGGTCTTCAGGGAAAATAATACTCATGGAGCTATCATTTTGTATGATAACAATGCCTTCTGGAATATCTCCTGAAAGACCTGCCTGAGGCGGTTTTGCAGTTGACTTTTTCTGTAAATAGAAGGAATATGCTCTGAAATAACAATAAAAATTATAGTATAGTAAACACATAAGCCATAAATCAGGAACAGTCATTTATTATCATCATCAAGTATTATGGATTGTACATAATTGATATATTATACTTTTATATGACTGGCAGAGCAGTAGGTTAGGTTAAGCCAGCATCACCACATACACATCCATAATGCATTGCACTATGATATTATGAACCTATGGCATCACTAGGCAATAGAAATTTTCAGCTTTGTTATAATCTTCTGGGGACAATATGATATATGTAGTCTGTCATTGAATCAAACATCATTATACAAAGCATGACCATAAATTGTCTCCAAAATTGATAAAATAAACAAGTATCTCAAAATCCCACTGACATTATGTCATGTTCCTTCCTTCTGAAAGCTTTTATCAAGCTCCCAGCCAAAAATGTATGTTCTTCCCTGAACACTTTACAATGAGGTTATATGTTTTAGTTAATACTGATCTCTTTACTTCATTATAATTATTTATATCATTATCTTATTTTTCTCAAAAAGACTGTCATCTTCCTAAGGGCAGGAGCCATGTCTCATAATTTATGTATCTGTCTGCCAATGGTTATGCTCAATATTTGGAGCACAATAAATGCCTGTTGAAAGAATAATTAATCACATGGAGAGGTGTGAATTGGAGATAGTATTTTACTTTCTTCAACAAGGTTGTTATGAAGCTCAAATGAAAGCAAAACGCCTGTAAAAGTACTTTGTAATATGTAAAGTACAACACAATTGAAAGAACCAAGATGATTATGATTTGTTTGCTGTATATATGGAACAACACAGAGCTTTAAGGATCTTTGGTGCTACCACCATAACTGCTATTCAGAGGCTACTGAATACTTCTTCCAATTCACCATAATGTGGATTAGACATCAATGATCCATCACGAGTGAAGAAAACTACTTTCTCATGGAAATCATACTTGTAATAGGCTTCAGGATTCTTTAGCTAAATATATTTATAACAACATTTTGAATTAAACTGAGGATTCATGCAAACATCTATCCATGAAATATTTCTGAAGGTCTGGTATGAACCAGGCAATATTAGGAGCTAATAGCTAAGGATATATTGATGAACAAAATAGACATGGTCACTGCCCTGAGGGAGTTTATTTTCCAAAATAACTTATCTTTAACAATATAGCTATAGTTTTATGGTTTTGTAACTGGATCTTTGAAAATTTTTTACAATAGATACTTTAAGCTCCCTCTTATGAGGATTTGGCGAATCTTAAAAAGAAAAATCCCTTCACAAAGATTTCTGTAATCAAGTTTAACCTTTTTGATCCAACAGAATAATGCCCTCGTTACTCAGGGATATGCCATTAACATTACCTGGTTACTAAACCTTTTGATTCTTGGTATCAAGAGGTCTAATTAATTTAGATGGCTTGGAATCAGTCAATATGTCTGAATATAGCAGAGACAAGTTGTGCACCTTGTCTACCTACACTCTGAGTCTTAGAACTTTGTCTAACTAAATGAGAACTCTGAAATGTTGTGCCCTAAACTAATAAAAGGAGGACACTGACAACTTCTGTAAAACATGTGGTTGATAAAGCAAGACCAACATCTTTCTGTTCTGTCTAATAAGAAATATCTTACCTAGTCATCTGACTCAGCAAATCCAATAATCCCCAAATTTCTTATCAGATAGGCTGGGTGGTTTTTATATAGGCAGGACTCAACCATGAAAAGTCATATGTGTGGGGGTGTGTGTGTATATATATATATCACACAGCTATATTTGTATATAAAGTATATATACATATACATGCCAATACACACATATATGTATATATGATTTAATATACTATGCTATGCTATGATGTTTATTACATATATTTATATCATATAGATACATATTGACTTCAATAATACATAAAGCAATTGTGACATGCTGTCTACTCTGTCATCATCCTCTCTTTTTTTTCACGCTGACTGTGCTTTGTAGTGTGACAATGCTTTGCAGGACTCAAAGGAGTTCTATACATTGATGCTGAGAAATACAGATCTGAGTACTCAACATAGCTCCAAATAAAACAGCCAGAATTCCACATATAGTTACTAAAATAACCCTGTGATAGGAGCTGTCTTGAACCTATTTTACTCATCTTGTAGTCTTTTAGTGAGGCTGTTAATAATGGTGACTTATATATCCACTGACCTGATGACCTATTAGACAGGAGGGGAAAATTATTCTCCATAGACATTAAAACAATAAACATTTAAATTTAGAAGAAAGGATAAAAACTGGTCTCTTCTCTAGGGAAATGGTATCAGCAAGAACTCTGATCTCTGCTTCAAGTCACTGAAAAGTGATTATGGTACATGCTACCATAAAAAACAAATTCTTCTGAAAACTCTCTCTTCTGTAAATTTTTTTTGACACCATACTCTTCTATATCTTCTCCTACCCCTCATATGACCTGTTCTCAGTCTAGCAGGCTCCTTCGTCTGCCCATTCTAAAATTGTTAGACTTCACTGTATCTTTTTTTAAAATTTTATCACTTTATACATTCTCACATAACTTTATCCTGTCTAGGAGGTTAATTACTACTCATACTAATAGCTCTTAAATTTTGAGGTCCAGTCGATAATTTTCACAGGAAATTCAGATCTGTATTTTCAAATGCTTACTATCCATTTACACTTGAATATATTATGAGCACCTCTGTCGGAAATATCTAAATTTAAACTCATCTCTCCCACTCGAAACCTGCTTCTTTTCTCACAATTTCTCTCTGTAAATGGAACCACTGATCATTGAATTGCCAAGTCATAACTGAGGCATCCATGTGTACTTCTCTAACCTTATCCAATCCATCAATTCAGACAATTATAACTCTTTAACATTTCTGAAATGCATCTAATTCTATCATTTCTCTTCCTACAACTGTAGCTCTGGTCATCATTATCTTTCATTTGGATCACTATGTGTTAATTTTTATCATCTAGCTCCCCACTAAGTCACTCCACTCATTGGAATAGTCTTCTAAATTGTAAATATACTGAGGCCACACCCCTGCCTAAAATACCTCAACGACTCTCCAGGACCCTCCAGATAATATCTAAGATCTTTCCTCTTATGCTTCCTCATCATGACCTGACCCCTGACGATTTGCCTGGTCTTAGCTTTTGGCCTTCTCCTTAGCGCTGACTTTCCCTTGTGAACTCTAGTAATATTAAATCTCTTGCCTTACCTTGAAAGCACATTCTGACACCATTCTTTGTCTCTGAAACTGTATATATTACCTTCTCTCTGGAAACATTTTTTCCTCTTTGCTTCTTTGTGTGTATTGCTCTTAACTCATTTTTCAGGTAACAATTTAGATACAACTTTAACTGGAAAGTCTCTTCATCTATGTTGAGCCCCAAATCTCCAATTTTTATTTACTCCATCTGTGTTTCCATAGCACCTGTACTTCCCTTATAATTATTCTTTTTTTTGTTTTGTTTTGTTTTTGAGATGAAGTCTCACTCTATTGCCCAGGCTGGAGTGCAGTGGCATGATCTTGGCTCACTGCAACCTCCACCAGCGAGTCTTCTGCCTCAGCCTCCTGAGTAGCTGGGACTACAGGTGTGCGCCCCCATGCCTTGCTAATTTTTGTAGAAACAGGGTTTCACCATGTTGGCCAGGCTTGTCTTGAACTCCTAACCTCAGGTAATAACCCAGCTCAGCCTCCCAGAAGCGCTGGGATTACAGGCATGAGCCTCCATGCCCTGGGCCCCCTTATAAATTATTCTTATCAACATGCACTACAATTGACTTACCACTTATCTGCCTTCCCTACTGGACTGTTGATTCCATGAAGACTGGGCATATTGCAACATTATTCACCATTATATCTCCAGCACCTAGCATAATGTAGTACATAGTAGGCACTAAAAAAAATTGTTCATTTCCAAATGTTTCTATTATTCCTTATTTACACATAATGGCAGATTTTTGCGTTTTATATAAAACATCACCAACATATCCTTATTTTAACCAGTGTTCCTCTTTTATCTGATTAGCAAAATGAAATTTTGGCTAAGATTTGATGGAAACAATCACAAAATAAAATTTGTAGTGTTTTCCAGCTAAGAAAAGCTTGTGTATCAGGGTTTTGTCTCTTACTATGCTAAGCATAATATATTCTTCTTTTTAGTTACCCTCATCCCTTTTCTTTCTGTACTTTATAGTTTACCCACTTGAGTATCTGAGTCCCCTATAGAGTTGACGATATTTTTAATCTTTTCAAATCTTAAAGTGTGCAGCACAGCAGCTTGTATCTACCTTGATCTTAATAAATATTTGTTCAATTTAACCTGACACAAAATGGGGGAACTATAAGCCTGAGCTTTCATTTGAGAGGGTACTTAGAGTGAGTCTCCAATTTGACCCTCCAGATATATTCTCACCTTGCCCTGTGTGCAGATAGGTTGACTTTGATGGACTGCATCAAGAAGCTTCCTTGCAACCTGGCTTCTGGTTGGATTGGCAAATAAGAGGCCATGGCAGAAGATCAGAGGCAAGAAAAATAGTAAGATAAACATGTCTATTTCCCTGGATCCTTTCTTGCCAGGATACCACTCACTAAGTCCCAGTAAATACTTCCTCCTCTGATTGCTTCAATTCTAAGGGCCCTACTAGTGGCTTACTGTTATAAGCATACACACATCTAGGATATTATACTCTTCATTATTTCCTTAATCACACCCATGTCTTTTTTAATAGAACCTTTATTAGATTCTTCTCAAATTACTCAGTCTTGGTATGATATCTTTTCCTGCCCAAGCCATAATTAATAAATAGCCTTCCCCTATATTCTCTGACATCCCGTTCTCAATCTCCAAGAGTATTTGTCCATTTTCATACTGCTATGAAGAAATGCCTGAGACTGGGTAATTTATAAAGAAAAATAGGTTTAATGGACTCACAGTTCCACATGACTGGGAAGGCCTCACAATCATGGCAGAAGACAAAGGAGGAGCAAAGGCACATGGCAGCAGGCAAAGGGCATGTGCAGGGGAACTCTTCTTTATAAAACCGTCAGACCTCATGAGACTTATTCACTATCACAAGAACAGCAAGAGAAAAACCCACCCTACGATTCAATTAACTCCCATTGGGTCCCTTCCATGACACATGGGGATTATGGGAGCTACAATTCAAGATGTGATTTTGTGGGGACAGAACCAAACATATCACCAGGTAAATACTGAGCTAACTTGGTCACTGGGGCCTATCAGTGAAAAATTTGGGGCAGTTATCAAGAAGTTTTCACGCTCCTGATAAAGACATACCCAAGAATGGGCAACTTACAAAAGAAATAAAGAGGTTTAAAAAGAAAGAGGTTTAATTGGACTTAAAGTTCCATGTGGCTGGGGGAGCCTCACAATCAAGGTGGAAGGCAAGGAGGAGCAAGTCCCATCTTACATGGATGGCAGCAGGCAAAGAGCAAATGAGGAAGACACAAAAGCAGAAATCCCTGATAAAACCATTAGATCCCATGGGATGTACTCATACCATGAGAACAGTATGGGGGAAACTGCACCTATGATTCAGTCATCTCCCACCAGGTCCCTCCCACAACATGTGGGAATTATGGGAATACAATTCAAGATGATATCTGAGTGGGGACGGAGGCAAATCATATCATTCCACCCCTAGCCACTGCCAAATCTCATATCCTCACATTGCAAAACCATCTATACCTTCCCAACAGTCCCCCAAAGTCTTAACTCATTTCATCATTAACCCAAAAGTCCACAGTCCAATGTCTCATCTGAGACAAGGCAAGTCCCTTCTGCCTATGAGCCTGTAAAGTCAAATGCAAGCTATTTATTTCCTAGATACAATGGGGGTACAGACATCAGGTAAATACAACTATTCCAAATGGGAGAAATTGGCCAAAACAAAAGGGCTACAGGGCCAATGCAAGTCTGATATCCACTGGGGAAGTCAAATCTTAAAGCTCCAAAATGATGTCCTTTGACTCCATCTCTCACATCCAGGTCACACTGATGCAAGAGGTGAGTTCCCATGGTCTTGGGCAGCTCCACCCCTGTGGTTTTGCAGGGTAAGCCTTCTTTCTGGCTGCTTTCACAGGCTGGCATTGAGTGTCTGTGCCTTTCCAGACGCACAATGCAAGCTGTTGGTGGAACCACCATTCTGGAGTATAGAGGAGAGTGACCCCCTTCTCACAGCTCCACTAGGCAGTGCCCTAGTAAGGACTCTGTGTGGGTGCTCCAACCCCACATTTCCCTTCCACACTGCTCTAGCAGAGGTTCTCCATGACAGCCCTGCCCCTGCAGCAAACTTCTGCCTGGGTATCCAGGCATTTCCATAGATCTTCTGAAATCTAGGGGGAAGTTCTCAAACCTCAAGTCTTGACTTCTCTGTACCCACAGGTTCAACACCATGTAGAAGCTGCCAAGGCTTAGGGCTTGCACCATCTGAAGCCACAGCCCAAGATCTACACTGGCCCCTTTCATGCACAACAGGAGGAGCTGGGACGCAGGGCACCAAGTCCCTATTCTGCACACAGCTCAGGATACTCTCAGTCCAGCACACAAAACCACTTTTTCCTCCTAGGCCTCCAGGCCTGTGATGGGAGGGGCTGCCACGAAGAATTCTGACATGCCCTGGAGACATTTTCCCTATTGTCTTGGGGCTTAACATTTGGCTCCTCATTACTTAAGCAAATTTCTGCAGCTGGCTTGAATTTCTCCTCAGAAAATGGGATTTTCTTTTCTATCACATTGCCAGGCTGCAAATTTTTCAAACTTTTATGCTCTGTTTCCATTTTAAAACTAAATGCTTTAAACAGCACCCAAATCACCTCTTGAATGCTTCGCTGCTTAGAAACTTCTTCTGTCAGATACCCTAAATCATCTCTCTCAAGTTCAAAGTTCCACAAATCTCTAGGACGGGAGCAAAATGCCACCAGTCTCTTCGCTAAAACATAGCAAGTCACCTTTGCTCCAGTTCCCAACAAGTTCCTCATCTACATCTGAGACCAGCTCAGCCTGGACTTTATTGTCCATATTGCTATCAGCATTTTGGGCAAAGCCATTCAACAATGCTCTAGGAATTTCCAAACGCTTCCACATTTTCCCTTCTTCTTCTGAGCCCTCCAAATGGTTCCAACCTCTGCCTGTTACCTAGTTCCAAAGTCGCTTCCACATTTTCAGGTATCTTTTCAGCAACGCCCCTCTCTAGTGGTGTCAATTTACTCTATTAGTCCATTTTCATGCTGCTGATAAAGACATACCAGAGACTGGAAAATTTACAAAACAAAGAAGTTTTATTGGACTTACAGTTCCACATGGCTGGGGAAGCCTCACAATCAGGGCAGAAGGCAAGGAGGAGCAACCCCCGTCTAACATGGATGGCAGCAGGCAAAGAGAAAATGAGGAAGATGCAAAAGTAGAAACCTCTGACAAAACCATCAGATCTCATGAGACTTATTCACTAACACTAGAACACTATGGGGGATAAAACCCCCATGATTCAATCATCTCCCACCGGGTCCCTCACACAACATGGGGAAATTACAGGAGTACAATTCAAGATGAGATTTGAGCGGGGACACAGAGCCAAACCACATCAAGTAGAATGCCTATTTAGAAATCCTTTGTATACCTTTATTATGGAGCCAACAGTACACACAATTACTTGTTGGTGCAAATTTGGAATAACCTCTTTGTGCTCCAAGCAGAGTAACATGGAAAGAAAACACTACTATTTGCTACATTTTGCAAACTTTTAAGTAGTCCATTATTTTGCTAAATTAATTATTACCATCTTTTACAATCTTCTGTAGTTTAACTTCTAAGGCTAGTTGACTTCTTACAGTTGATGTTATAGGTCCACTTCAAACTTCCTCTTAGTTCTCTTTAAAAGTTGGATAACTGTAAATCTCATATTTTCCTTAATTGATTTATCAGTGGAGTATAAGTCTTTATCACCATTTTTTTCTTTTTTATTTATTTATTTTAATTATACTTTAAGTTCTGTGATACCTGTGCAGAATGTGCTGGTTTGTTTCATAGGTATATATGTGCCATGGTGGTTTGCTGCACCCTTCAACCTGTCATCTACATTGGGTATTTCCCCTAATGCTATCCCTCTCCTTGACCCCCACCCACCGACTAGCCCCGGCATATGACGTTCCCCTCCCTGTGCCCATATGTTCTCATGGTTCGACTCCCACTTATGAGTGAGAACATGTAGTGTTTGGTTTTATGTTCCTATGTTAGTTTGCTGAGAATGATAATTTCTAGCTTCATCCATATCCCTGCAAAGGACATGAGCTCATTCTTTTTTACGGCTGCATAGCATTCCATGGTGTATATGTTCCAAGTTTTCTTTATCCAGTCTATAATTGATGGGCATTTGGGTTGGTTCCAAGTCTTTGTTATTGTGAATAGTGCTACAATAAACATACATGTGCATATGCCTTCATAGTATAATGATTTATGATCTAATTAAACTAAAGATCTTCTGCACAGCAAAAGAAACAATCATTTGAGTGAACAGGCAGACTACAGAATGGGAGAAAATTGTTGCAATCTATCCATCTGACAAAGAGCTATTATCCAGAATCTACAAGGAACTTAAACAAATTTAGAAGATTATAAAAAACCCATCCCATCAAAAAGTGGGCGAAGGATATGAACAGACACTTTTCCAAAGAAGACATTTATGTGGCCAACAAACATATAAAAAAAGCTCACCATCACTGGGCCTTAGAGAAATGCTAACCAAAACCAAAATGAGATACCAGCTCATGCCAGTTAGAATGGCAAATATTAAAAAGTCTGGAAACAACAGATGCTGGAGAGGATGTGGAAAAATAGGAATGCTTTTACACTGTTGCTAGGAGTGTAAATTAGTTCAACCATTGTGGAAGACAGTGCTGGCAATTCCTCAAAGACCTAGAACCAGAAATACCATTTGACCCACCAATCCCATTACTGGATATGTCACCATTTTTAAGAATGAAAACTAGACAATATTAATTTTGTGGATGTGTCTCACCTGTGTCAAAATGAAGTCTGAACTAGGTCATTCAACCTTCCTAATTTGTTTTTTTACTTATAATTACAACTGAGATGAAAAATGTATAGTGCCTAATATAATGCTTGGCATATGAGCACAAAGTAATCTCACCCTCACCTCTGCATTCTAGCCACACTGACCTTATGTTACAGCCTTGAATGCTTCATGCGCCTTACTCCTCACCAGGCTTTAGTACATGTTATTCTTGAATACTCATAAAATGTTCTTCCAGAAAAGCTGTTCTGATTCCCAGGATCATTTTTGTTTTCTGGTTTATATTTCATACATCTGTGTATATTTCCTTTATAACACTTGATTCATTTATTTGTGCACTCAATAATTATGGAGTTACTATGTTGTTGGATCAGGTTTTAAGGATAAGACAATGAATAATATAAGACAATGAATCTTTCTCATTATTTAGTTCATAGCCTCACATCTATAATTTTTCATTAGAGTTTAGAGTTATATATAGTTATATTGAGTTAATATGTTACTCCCCCACCAAACTATTACCTACATGTGGATGTAGGCTTTTTTTTTCATCCTTACTTCAATTACTTTGGTCACATAACAAATTATTCCAAAACTTAATGGCTTAAAACAACAATTGTACTTATCTTTCCTTGTTTCTGTAGACCAGAAATTTGGATAAGACAGAGCTCATTAAAGGATCAAAGTCTGAGGGCTTGAATCATTTCTCATCTTGGGCCATTAACTCAGACTGCTGGCTGAGAATGCAAGTGTCAGGGGATCTCAGCTATATCCTCATGGACTTCTTTGTGTGGTCTTTATACCTGCACTGGGTTCTACAGATGAACTTTCTGAGAGGAAATGAGGTGGAGCTCTTTCACCTTTTCTGAGCTAGCCTGAGATACCATCTAGTGTCACTTCTGCTGCATTTGATTGATTGAGGTTTTTGAAAAATTTGCTCAGAGTTGAGGGAAGATACAGAGACCCCCACATCTCAGTGGGAAGAGTGTTGTTCATGTTGTAAAGAAGAGCATGTGGAATGGAATGAACATACACACACACACACTCTCACACTCATCTTTGGGAAACATAATTGTCCACACACATTATTATAATTTTATTGTCTACCACTTACCTTGCATATAGTAGTCACCCAATAAAAAATTATCAAATGGAGAAATCAATAAATGAAATAAAGAAGAAGCAAAATCATAAGGAGAGATCGTGAAATGACATATGTATAATTTATACATTTATTCCACAAGTATTTTTAAGCTTTTCTTAGAAGATATATGCCCAGGGTACATTCCTTAGGATTCCTAACTAAGCCACTCTTAAATGTTAGTTTTTCTGGAATATTAGTAGTGAAGCCTATGGACTACAGAGAGGGAAAGAGAGTCGGAAATTTCTCAGACCAACTCTATGCCCATGAATTTGAGTTTGGGGATAACTTACAGTTCAGTTCTTAATTGTGTCAATTCTTCTTACCTCATTCTGCAGATGTAAGAGTTAAGTGCATTGGAGGACTAAGTAGGGGGTGATTAGCAGAAGTTAGTGTTGGTGAGTGGTATGGAATTTCCTCTGTCATTCAAGATTAGATGAAAAAATGATGCATCCCACAGGAGTTACCTGTAAACTATGGGATTCACAAGTGCCATTGAAACAAAGGGCAATGTCTTCCTGATGCAGAGGAAGAAGAAAAAGATCAGAATTGACAGTCCCTATAACATTGACATTACAGTTAACTAGAGTTATTGTTAACTTCAGGGTTCATGAGTGTTTCACAAAGATTATTTGTTATGCTTTCTCATGAGAATAAATGGTAAAAATTTTTAATGGTATTTAATGCAAGAATGTAGGCTATTGGCTTTTGTAGTATTCATATATTTCTGACTGTGGGATATGTTCCTGTATCCAGTTTATTGAAATTGTTATAATTCTCTGGCTGAGTGGAGTTTCTCTATATCTGGGCAACGTTCACTTTCAGTGTCTTATCTATAGAATCAATAGAGATGGCAACTTAAAAAAACTCAGAGTCAGAGAACTAAATCTTACCTGGTTTTTGCAGTTGTTTTATAAGTAGTCTAGTCTTTCTGTTCATTTAACCCAAACAATAAATCAATAATGGGCTATACAAATCTCAGGTCAAAATTAAGTATTATAATTCATACTCCCTCTTTACCTCTTGCAAACAGCAAATTATTGGGGGGATTCTTCCCTTGTCAAATTCCTCCCAGTTATTCCTGTACAATCATTATGATTTTATCATGCTTGTAAAATCGGAGATTATTTGTTGTAAACTCAATAGAGGTAAATTAGAGCTTACTTAAGTCAAAGGAGTTTCAGTAAACTCCAAATGCAGGAATATAGCCAGGATAGAAGCCAAGCACTGGCCAGTTGGTCAGTTGTCACATCTGTTCCCGCTTTTATCTGTTTCTTTTAATAATCATCTCTCTCTCTCTCTCTCTCCCTCCCTCTCCTCCTCTCCCCCATCCCAGACTACTTTGATGTATGAATTTATTTTTGCTTATGGTACATAAGATGTCTTGGGCAAGATACGGCTGCCCGTGACAACAATACATAAAATTTGTATGTCATTATTTGAATCATATAAAACTTAATTTGCTATCTCTTAGTTCCAATTCCCAAATCCAGGGAGACAGCTTATTATCAGCCAGCAATTTTTTTCAGGCTATCATTAATTTATGATTCAGTTTATTGAGTTTGACAATCTGCATGTTTAAAAAAGAAAATAAAATAGAAAAATCAGAGTATAAGGCACATAGAATATGTTAAATATATGGGTGTATATTCAAGGTATTAAATAAAAATGTACTGTGAGTCTCAGTGAAAAAGCTTGAAAAATGCTCTTAGGACCAGTTTGGAGATGTTTATGTCTACCTAGGTGAATCATGATAGTTTATTCAAAAAAGAAACAGAAGTGTGTTATAAATATGGCCATGAAAGTGAACCTCTGGGTAGAGGGTATGGTAGAGTTCTTACAGAAGAGGAACCTCACATGTGGATAGTGCAGAAATCCTGAATCATCCATTGCTTCTGCTCACCACCTGCATTTAAACCTTGCCTTCATAGACCACCCTCTGTGTGACCTTAGGCTGGCAATTAACTCTCTGAACCTTAGATTGATTATATTTTAAATGGAATCTTAATAAAGTTTGTGGGGTTTTTTTTTTGTCTTTCTTGTAGATTTATTATGTGGACTAAATGAGATAGCCCATACTCTTAGCAAACTGTAGCTAACGGTTTAAAAAGAGTCTTTTACAATATTATATTAGTCCTCATTACTATTCATCATTACTGTAATATTATTCCTATTGACAAATTATATTTACTCCATTTTTCCTCTTCATGTGAGGCTCTGTCCTATTGCCATTAGTAATGAAGCTCCTGTGCTGACACTCAGAAGCTGCAATTTTGTACTAAAAGCATTAATGCCATCCACAACCTGAAATACTATCAAAGTTTTCTCTTGGGATTGGATGAAGTCCACTAACTACATTAATTTCATACGTCAATACTAATTCTTCAAGAACTTCAGGTGCTCTTCCCCCAGTATGGTGCTACTCTGATGACTAATAATGGTGACTAATAATGAACCCTTGTTCTTCTAAAGTGTTAGAGGTTGCACAAAGACATCCCTATACTGGTTTGTGCTTACTTTGACAAACCATTCTTTCCCTAGGCATGCTTTCCCTATACATTGGTACTGTATATCTTTGGATTCAGATACTTTTAACTTCTAACATTTGTTGGAGCAAAATTCATTTGAATGGAGTTTATTCTTGATGTTTGTTACCCAGAGAGTTCCTTTTCATCAAATAAATAGTAAATTTTTTCTTATAGCTTCAGGATGTATCCAAGCCTAACTGTATACGAGAGAGAACACTATACCCAACATAAGGTCCTCAAATAGAGATTCTTCATTTCTAAAGCAACAATCAGTTCTGCTTTTTCTGTTTTTTTCCCCATCTTCGTGGTTTTATGTAACTTTGGTCCCTGATGATGGTGATATACAGATGGGGCTTTGGTGTGGATGTCCTTTCTGTTTTCTAGTTTTCCTTCTAACAGTCAGGACCCTCAGCTGCAGGTCTGTTGGAGTTTGCTGGAGGTCCACTCCAGACCCTATTTGCCTGGGTATCAGCAGCGGAAGCTGCAGAACAGCAAATATTGCTGAACAGCAAATGTTGCTGCCTGATCATTCCTCTGGAAGTTTCCTCTCAGAGGGGTACCCAGCCTCGTGAGGTGTCAATCTGCCCCTACTGGGGGATGCCTCCCAGTTAGGCTACTCAGGGGTCAGGGACCCACTTGAGGAGGCAGTCTGTCCGTTTTCAGATCTCAAACTCTGTGCTGGGAGAACCACTACTCTCTTCAAAGCTGTCAGACAGGGACATTTAAGTCCGCAGACATTTCTGCTGCCATTTGTTCTGCTATGCCCTGCCCCTAGAGATGGAGTCTACAGAGGCAGGCAGGCCTCCTTGCGCTGTGGTGGGCTCCACGCAGTTCGAGCTTCCCAGCCGCTTTGTTTACCTACTCAAGCCTCAGCAATGGTGGGCGCCCCTTCCCCAGCCTCACTGCCACCTTGCAGTTCGATCTCAGACTGCTGTGCTAGCAATGAGCAGGGCTCCATGGGCATGGGACCCTCCGAGCCAGGCACAGGAAATAATCTCCTGGTGTGCCGTTTGCTAAGACCACTGGAAAAGCACAGTATTAGGGTGGGAATGACCCGAATTTCCAGGTGCCATCTGTCACAGCTTTGCTTGGCTATGAAAGGGAATTCCCTGACCCCTTGCACTTCCCAGGTGAGGCGATGCCTCACCCTGCTTCAGCTCACGCTCGGTGCGATGCAGCCACTGTCCTGTACCCACTGTCTGACAAGCCCCAGTGAGATGAACCCGGTACCTCAGTTGGAAATGCAGAAATCACCCATCTTCTGCGTCGTTCATGCTGGGAGCTGTAGACTGGAGCTGTTCCTATTCAGCCATCTTTCACAGAACAGAAAAACTGAGAATTCTAAAAATCAGAGCACCTCTCTTCCTCCAAAGGAACACAACTCCTCACCAGCAATGGAACAAAGCTGGACGGAGAATGACTTTGAGTTGAGAGAAGAAGGCTTCAGACGATCAAACTTCTCCGAGCTAAAGCAGGAAGTTCAAACCCATCACAAAGAAGTTAAAAACCTTGAAAAAAGATTAGATGAATGGCTAACTAGAATAACTAATGCAGAGAAGTCCTTAAAGGACCTGATGGAGCTGAAAACCTTGGCATGAGAACTACGTGATGAATGCACAAGCTTCAGTAGCCAATTCAATCAACTGGAAGAAAGGGTATCAGTGATGGCAGATCAAATGAATGAAATGAAGTGAGAAGAGAAGTTTAGAGAAAAAAGAATAAAAAGAAATGAACAAAGCCTCCAAGAAATATGGGACTCTGTGAAAAGACCAAATCCACGTCTGATTGGTGTACCTGAAAGTGATGGGGAAAATGGAACGGAACGAAGATGGGAAACACTCTGCAGGATATTATCCAGGAGAACCTCCCCAACAGAGCAAGGCAGGCCAACATTCAGATTCAGGAAATACAGAGAACACCACAAAGATACTACTCAAGAAGAGCAACTCCAAGATACATAATTGTCAGATTCACCAAAGTTGAAATGAAGGAAAAAATGTTAAGGGCAGCCAGAGAGAAAGGTTGGGTTACCCACAAAGGGAAGCCCATCAGACTAACAGCTGATCTCTCAGCAGAAACTCTACAAGCTAGAAGAGAGTGGGGGCCAATATTCAACATTCTTAAAGAAAATAATTTTCAACCCAGAATTTCATATCCAGCCAATCTAAGCTTCATAAGTGAAGGAGAAATAAAATACTTTACAGACAAGCAAATGCTGAGAGATTTTCTCACCACCAGGCCTGCCCTAAAAGAGCTCCTGAAGGAAGCACTAAACATGGAAAGGAACAACCACTGCAAGAACATGCCAAATTGTAAAGACCATCAAGGCTAGGCAGAAACTGCATCAACTAATGAGCAAAATAACCAGCTAACATCATAATGGCAGGATCAAATTCACACATAGCAATATTAACCTTAAATGTAAATGGGCTAAATGCTCCAATTAAAAGACACAGACTGGCAAATTGGATAAAGAGTCAAGACCCATCAGTGTGCTGTATTCAGGAAACCCATCTCCCATGCAGAGACACACATAGGCACAAAATAAAGGGATGGAGGAAGATCTACCAAGCAAATGGAAAACAAAAAAAGGCAGGGGATGCAATCCTAGTGTCTGATAAAACAGACTTTAAACCAACAAAGATCAAAAGAGACCAAGAAGACCATTACTTAATGGTAAAGGGATCAATTCAACAAGAAGAGCTAACTATTCTAAATATATATGCACCCAATACAGGAGCACCCAAGGATATCCAGGAATTGAATTCAGCTCTGCACCAAGTGGACCTAATAGACATCTACAGAAGTCTCCACCCCAAATCAACAGAATATACATTCTTCTCAGCACCACATCGCACTTATTCCATAATTGACCACATAGTTGGAAGTAAAGCAATCCTCAGCAAGTGTAAAAGAACAGAAATTATAATAATCTGTCCCACAGACCACAGTGCAATCAAACTAGAACTCAGGATTAAGAAAGTCACTCAAAACCACTCAATTACATGGAAACTGAACAACCTGCTCCTGAATGACTACTGGGTACATAACGAAATGAAGGCAGAAATAAAGATGTTCTTTGAAACCAACGAGAACAGAGATACAACATACCAGAATCTCTGGGACACATTCAAAGCAGTGTGTAGACGGAAATTTATAGCACTAAATGCCCACAAGAGAAAGCAGGAAAGATCTAAAATTGACACCCTAACATCACAATTAAAAGAACTAGAGAAGCAAGAGCAAGCACATTCAAAAGCTAGCAGAAAGCAAGAAATAACTAAGATCAGAGCAGAACTGAAGGAGACAGAGACACAAAAAACCCTTCAAAAATCAATGAACCCAGGAGCTGGTTTTTTGAAAAGATCAACAAAATTGATAGACTGCCAGCAAGACTAATAAAGAAGAAAAGAGAGAAGAATCAAATAGATGCAATAAAAGATGATAAAGGGGGTATCACCACCAATCCCACAGAAATACAAACTACCATCAGAGAATACTATAAACACCTCTACGCAAATAAACTAGAAAATCTAGAAGAAATGGATAAATTCCTGGACACATACACCCTCCCAAGACTAAACCAGGAAGAAGTTGAATCTCTGAATAGACCAATAACAGGCTCCGAAATTGAGGTAATAATTAGTAGCTTACCAACCAAAAAAAGTCCAGGACCAGACGGATTCACAGCTGAATTCTACCAGAGGTACAAGGAGGAACTGGTACCATTCCTTCTGAAACTATTCCAATCAATAGAAAAAGAGGGAATCCTCCCTAACTCATTTTATGAGGCCAGCATCATCAGGATACCAAAGCTTGGCAGAGACACAAACAAAAAAGATAATTTTAGACCAATATCCCTGATGAACATTGATGGAAAAATCCCCAATAAAATACTGGCAAACTGAATCCAGCAGCACATCATAAAGCTTATCCACCATGACCAAGTGGGCTTCATCCCTAGGAGGCAAGGTTGGTTCAACATATGCAAACCAATAAATGTAATCCAGCATAAAACAGAACCAAAGACAAAAACCACATGATTATCTCAATAGATGAAGAAAAGGCCTTTGACAAAATTCAACAGCCCTTCATGCTAAAAACTCTTAATAAATTAGGTATTGATGGGATGTATCTCAAAATAATAAGAGCTATTTATGACAAACTCACAGCCAATATCATACTGAATGGGCAAAAACTGGAAGCATTCCCTTTGAAAACTGGCACAAGATAGGGATGCCCTCTCTCACCACTCCTATTCAACATAGTGTTGGAAGTTCTGGCCAGGGCAATCAGGCAGGAGAAGGAAATAAAGGGTATTCAATTAGGAAATGAGGAGGTCAAATTGCCCCTGTTTGCAGATGACATGATTGTATATCTAGAAAACCTCATCGTCTCAGCCCAAAATCTCCTGAAGCTGATAAGCAACTTCAGCAAAATCTCAGAATACAAAATCAATGTGCAAAAATCACAAGCATTCTTATACACCAATAACAGACAAACAGAGAGCCAAATCATGAGTGAACTCCCATTCACAATTGCTTCAAAGAGAATAACATACCTAGGAATCCAACTTACAAGGGACGTGAAGGACCTCTTCAAGGAGAACTACAAACCACTACTCAAGGAAATAAAAGAGGACAGAAACAAATGGAAGAACATTCCAAGCTCATGGATAGGAAGAATCAATATCGTGAAAATGGTCATACTGCCCAAGGTAATTCATAGATTCAATGCCATCTCCAGCAAGCTACCAATGACTTTCGTCACAGAATTGGAAAAAACTACTTTAAAGTGCATATGGAACCAAAAAAGAGCCTGCATCACCAAGTCAATCCTAAGCCAAAAGAACAAAGCTGGAGGCATCATGCTACCTGACTTCAAACTATACTACAAGGCTACAGTAACCAAAACAGCATGGTACTGGTACCAAAACAGAGATATAGACCAATGGAATAGAACAGAGCCCTCAGAAATAATACCACACATGTACAACCACCTGATCTTTGACAAACCTGACAAAAACAAGAAATGGGGAAAGGATTCCCTATTTAACAAATGGTGCTGGGAAAACTGGCTAGCCACATGTAGAAAGCTGAAACTGGATCCCTTACTTACACCTTTATACAAAAATTAATTCAAGATGGATTAACGACTTAAATGTTAAACCTAAAACCATAAAAACCCTAGAAGAAAACCTAGGTATTACCATTCAGGACATAGGCATGGGCAAGGACTTCATGTGTAAAACACCAAAAGCAATGGCAACAAAAGCCAAAATTGACAAATGGGATCTAATTAAACTAAAGAGCTTCTGCACAGCAAAAGAAACTACCATCAGAGTGAACAGGCAACCTACAGAATGGGAGAAAATTTTTGCAATCTACTCATCTGACAAAGGGCTAATATCCAGAATCTACAAAGAACTCAAGAAAATTTACAAGAAGAAAACAAACAATCCCATCAAAAAGTGGGCAAAGGACGTGAACAGAGACTTCTGAAAAGAAGACATTTATGCAGCCAACAGACTGCATAAATGTGTCTACATGAAAAAATGCTCATCATCACTGGCCATCAGAGAAATGCAAATCATAACCACGAGATAATATCTCACACCAGTTAGAATGGCAATCATCAGAAAGTCAGGAAACAACAGGTGCTGGAGAGGATGTGGAGAAATAGGAACACTCTTACACCGTTGGTGGGACTGTAAACTAGTTCAACCATTGTGGAAGACAATGTGGCGATTCCTCAGGGATCTAGAACTAGAAATACCATTTGACCCAGCCATCCCATTACTGGGTATATACCCAAAGGAATACAAATCATGCTGCTATAAAGACACATGCACACGTATGTTTATTGTGGCACTACTCACAATAGCAAAGACTTGGAACCAACCCAAATGTCCATCAATGATAGACTGGATTAAGAAAATGTGGCACATATACACCATGGAATAGTATGCAGCCGTAAAATTGATGATTTCACGTCCTTTGTAGGGACATGGATGAAGCTGGAAACCATCATTCTCAGTAAACTATCGCAAGAACAAAAAACCAAACACCGCATATTCTCACTCATAGGTGGGAAATGAACAATGAGAACACTTGGACACAGGAAGGGGAACATCACACACCGGGGCCTGTTGTGGGGTGGGGGTAGGGGGGAGGCATAGCATTAGGAGATATACCTAATGTCAATGACGAGTTAATGGGTGCAGCACACCAACATGGCACATATATACTTATGTAACAAACCTGCACGTTGTGCACATGTACCCTAGAACTTAAAGTATAATAAAAAAAAAAGGAAAAGAAAAACAAAAGACAATAAATAAATAAATAAATAAATAAATAAATAAATAAAGCAACAATCAAGAGCTAACAGGGGCACCTTTATAAGTGGACAACTGTGTGGTCACACAGAGCCCTGAAATCAGAAGGCCTTTGCACTTGGTTTAGTGTTCTGCTGTTGCCACCTTGAAATTCTTAACGATTTGATCTTCAAACTTGAATTTTGAAAATGAAGTCCAGTGAGAGAATGGAGCAGTGAAGTTTGACACAATATCTATGCCCCCTTTTCCTGGCCACCTCATTTGCATATAAATGCCTCTCAAGAACAGAAGTTCATTGGACCGAAAATGTATGGGAGTTCAATGCAACCCACGTAAGCATAAGAAAAACCCTTTAAATTTACAACCTGAGTAAGCAGGGTTGCTGGACGTCCTATAAGGCCATATTTTTCATTTGAACCAGACCTTGCTTCAATATTTCAATGGCACTCTAAGAAGCAAAAGCAACCAAGGAATTACATCATAATTTTTCTTTTTTTCCAGACAGGGTCTTGCTCTGTTACCCAGTCTAGAGTACAGTGGTATGATCTCAGCTCACTGCAACCTCCACCTCCTGGGTTCAAGGGATTCTCCCACTTCAGCCTCCCAAGTAGCTGGAACTTTAGGCACACACCACCATGCTTGGCTAATTTTTTTTTTTTTTTTTTTTTGTAGAGACAGAGCGTTGCCATGTTGCACCGGCTGGTCTCGAACTCCTGAGCTCAAGTGATCTGCCCACCTCAGCCTCCCAAAGTCCTGGGGAGTACAGGCATGAGCTGCCACACCCAGCACTTTTCTTTTATTTTCCCTTCCTTTTCTTTTATCTTCTTTCCTTTCCTATTCTTTTTGTTAACTTTTACTTTAGGTTTGGGGGTACATGTGAAGGTTTGTTTCATAGGTAAACACCTGTAATGGGGGTTTGTTTTACATATTATTTCATCACCCAGGTATTAAGCCCAATACCCAGTAGTTATTTATTCTGTTTCTATCTCTCTTCTCACCCTCTCCCTTCAAGTAGACACCAGTGTCTGTTGTTTCCCTCTTTGTGTTTATAAGTTCTTATCATTTAGCTCTGACTTACAAGTGAGAACACACAGTATTTGGTTTTCTGTTCTTGCATTAGCTTGTTAAGGATAATAACCTCCAGCTCCATCCTGGTTCCCACAAAAGACACGATCTCATTCTTTTTTTATGGCTGCATAGAATTCCATTGTGTATATGTAGCACATTTTCTTTATCCAATCTGTCATTGATGGGGATTTAGATTGATTCCATGTCTTTGCTATTGTGAATAGTGCTGCAAAAAAAAAAAAAATCATGTGCATGTGTTTTTATGGTAGAATGATTTATATGCCTCTGGGTATATACTCAATAATGGGATTTCTGGGTCAAATATAGTAGTTCTACTTTCACATTTTTTTTTTTTAGACAGTCTGGCTCTCACACAGGCTAGAGTGCAGTGGCACGGTCTTGGCTCACTGCAACCTCTGCTTCCCAGGTTCAAGAGATTCTCCTGCCTCCGCCTCCTGAATAGCTGAGACTATAGGTGTACACCACCATGCCCAGCCAGTTTTTGTATTTTCAGTAGAGATGGGGTTTCACCATGTTGGCCAGGCTGCTCTCAAACTCCTGACCTCAAGTGATCTGCCTAACTCGGCCTCCCAAAGTGCTGGGATTACAGGCATGAAACACCTGGCCTGCTTTTAGCTCTGTGAGGAACCATCATACTGCTTTTCACAATGGTTGAACTAATTGACACTCCCACCAATAGTGTATATATGTTCCCTTTTCTCTGCAACCTCACCAGCATCTGTTATTTTTTTGACTTTTTAATAATAGCCATTCTGACTGGTGTGAGATGCTATCTCATTGTGGTTTTGAATTGCATTTCTGTAATGATCAGTGATAATGAGCTTTTATTCATATGCTTGTAGGCCAAATGTATGTCCTCATTCGAGAAGCATCTGTTCTTGTCCTTTGCCTGCTTTTTAATGGGGATGTTTTTCTCTTGTAAATTTGTTTAAATTCCTTATAGATGCTGGATATTAGACCTTTTTCAGATGTATAGTTTACAAATATTTTCTCCCATTCTGTAAGTTGTCTGTTTATTCTATAGTAGTTTATTTTGGTGTGCAGAAGCTCTTAAGTTTAATTAGATTCCACTTGTCAATTTTTGCTTTTGATGCTATTGGTTTTGGTGTCTTTGTCATGAAATCTTTGCCCTTTTCTATGTCCAGGATGGTATTGCCTAGGTTGCCTTCCAGGGTTTTTATAATTTGGGGTTTTATATTTAAATCTTTAATCCATCTTGAGTTGATTTTTCTATATGGTGAAAGGAAGGGGTCCAGCTTCAATCTTCTGCATATGGCTAGCCAGTTATCCTAGCATCATTTATTGAATAGGGAGTTTATTTCTCATTTCTTGTTTTTGTCAGCTTTGTTGAAGATCAGATGGTTGTAGATACGTGGCCTTATTTCTGGCCTCTCTATTCTGTTCCGTTGGTCTATGTGCCTGCTTTTGTACCAGTACCACGCTGTTTTGGTATGATAGCCCTTTAGTATAGTTTGAAGTCTGGTAACGTGATGCTTCCAGCTATGTTCTTTTTGATTGCATTGGCTATTCAGGCTCATTTTTGGTTCCATATCAGTGTTAAAATACTTTTTTCTGGTTCTATGAAGAATGTCATTGGTAGTCTGATAGGAATAATATTGAATCTGTAAATTGCTTTGGCCATTTAAATAATATTGATTCTTCTTATGCATTAACGTGGGATGTTTTTCCATTTGATTGTTTCTTCTCCTATTCCTTTGAGCAGTGTTTTTATAATTCTCATTGTAGAGGTCTTTCACCTCTTTGGTTATCTGTATTCCTAGGTATTTTATTCTTTTTGGGGCAATTGTTAATGGGATTTCCTTTCTGATTTTGGTTTCATTTTGGCTGTTTTTTGGTGTGTAACAATGCTAGTGGTTTTTGTACATTGATTATGTACCCTCTTTCCTTTTCTGGTAGTAAAAAAAAAAAACTAAAATAAGATGTACCCTCCTAGTATATTTTGTGTATAATACAGTATTGTTAACTATAATATTGTACAAAAAGCTACCAGAATATGTATAATTATATAATTGAAACTGTATATTCCATTCCATTCTTTGATCCTATAGATTTGACTAATTTAGATAGCTCATCTAAATAGAATCATGCAGTATTTGTCTTTTTGTGGCTAACATTTCATTTGCGTAGTGTCCTTAAGCTTCATTCATGTTGTTATATATTGCAGAACTTTTTTTCTTTTTTAAAATGGAGTTGTATTCCATTACTTCCTCAAACAAGCCCACAATTTATGATGAAAATGATAAAATAAAAAAAGAAAAATATGGTACAACTCATAGTTCCTTTTCCTTTCAGTCTTTCTTTACTCATTAGCAAGCCAAAGATAGTGTTGGTATATATACTTGTATCAAGAAGTACAATTTTTTAAAAAGTTGAGTTAAATTTGTGCAGTGTTTCTACTATTCTGGTTGGAACAAAAATACATATGTATGTATGAACTACAAATATGTAAAAATTATGTAATTTCAGGAATTCCACATAAAAGCTATGCTCTTACAATTGCATTTAGTATGGGCATTGCACAAAATTAAAATGAATTGTAAAACTTATAATAGTTTAAAATTTTAATTTTTTTTAGAGTGACATTAAACAGCTAATAATAAGCACAACCATAATTGAGAATGAGACCACAGAAGAAAAAGCTTTATGTTTTAGTACAAGCAAAATAACTTTTTTTATGCTTTTTGGACAGGGAAACCCATGTTTTCATTTTGCACTGGTCTCAGAAATTATGTAGCTAGACTTAAGAATCGGATGAATTAACTGAGAATTCTGATGCAGGAAATGTGGGCAATTTCTTTACCCTCAGCTTCTTTTCCTAAATTCCTCTAAAACAACTTAGCATTTTGCATTTCTGGACCATTGTGTTTTTTGGGAGGACTTACTTAAAGAGAACTATTGTTTATTATTTAAATGTTTATGTAGCTCCTTTATTGACATGGGAGAAAGGAAGCATCACTGTATTTCTCCACATTTCTAGTTTGTTTTGTTTCCTTCTCACTGGACTCTGCCCCCATGCTTCACACTAAGATTTCATGGGTGATGACAAGTCAGATGGCATTTCTCACCCGTGCTCCATTGGGTATCCTAGCAGTTTAGATCACCTCCACTGCAGACAAAGCTGCTAGAAACACATGCAAAACTCAGTTCCCCTCAGAGTTATTCTGAGAACCCTAATTCATTTGAGAAGTGGAGGGGTGGCAAAGAACTTCAGCCTACACTCCAACTTACAAAGCAGATAATAACACTGACTTTTTTCCTCTGATGATGAATCAGAGGAAAAGGCAGTCAGAAACACCATTTTAGCATAGATGGTCAGAATATGCCAACCCTCACATGTCCCAGGCAATGCCATTTTCCACTTGATAGCGACAGTTTTCCTGAGGTGTGGTTAGAGGTGCAATGAGTGAAACACAATGTGTGGAATCGCAAGGAAGGGAATAGGAATGTTGATATTGAACCAAATGATGAGATGAAGAAGCCCCACAAGGAGGAAACATATGGCCATGCATATGCATGGTGATTTGGATCAGGAGCACATGTGGCTAGATGACACCATGGTAATGCTAGGGGATAGCAGTCAGAATCAGTCTTAAAAGCTGCTTACTCTCTACTGAGTGCCTTCCCATGATGGGAAGATAGTTCTCAATTATATTAAAATGGATTTCTTCACTCTCTTGCAGGCTAGGGAATATCTCTATCTGAATATGAGTACAAATTAAAAGTACCTTGCTTTGCACTTGTTTTTTCATTGAAGAAATTGAGTTTTTCAATTATATTTTAAAATACACATACATATTGGATATTCATTGATCTTTTCCATCTGTATTCTTTCTGGTTGAACAATTCCTCACACATGTCCTTAAAAATCTTTTTAGATGATGATGATGATGATAATGCAATAGCATGTCTGTTTCATCTGTTTAGTATGACATCATCTCATTGAAAATCTGCAGAAGCATACTAGCATCATTTGAACCCTAATCATGAGGAGATCACATATGTCTCAGTATAGTGTAGCACTGTTTGTGCTATAGGTGAGAAGCAAGGCTTCTGTTAATAAATGTTATCTTGATGCTGTTTATCCAATTAGTTTTGTTTCATGTGGAACTGGAAACTATAGTGAGGTTTAACTAAATATTCTTTAGAGAGGAGAAAATTTGGTGACAATAATTATAGTAGAGGTCATTTGCCAAGAAGTTGAAGATGCTGTTGTATACCTGATATTAGAGACATTTCCTTCTAGAAAATGTATCACAGTAGATATAGTTTAAAACATCAGTCTCTATTTACAGCTTTAGAATATTCCTCTTTAACACAGTGCATATAAAAATCGACTCATCCAGGCAATTTGTTTTTCAGAAAAGTTGCCAAGTTAGATGAAAAACCAAATGAAATTTTAAGATTGAGAAATTGTATTATTATTATTCTATTTAAAAATTCAAAATATTCGTTGCTTGTTTCTCATTTGCAGAATAGTTCTTTTGTGTACTGTGTTGTGATTGTGATCTCTCTGGGCTAATACGGATATTGTTGCTCTCTCCATATCAACCTAATCCCTATTACACTATTGTTCCTAAAATGAAGAATGTGCATCTTCCAATGTGATTTAAACAATTTGGCATCCAACAAAAGCTCATAAGTAGAGAAGGTGCCAAATTAATTTTCATTTAACAAATATTGGAGCAGCATAATTTTTCAAAGTGCTTTTTGAGGTGCCAGAAATACACAAAATAGAAACATTTCTTCTCTCATAGAACTTACAGTCTAGTGAGGTTATGCAGGCAGTAAAAATATGAACCAAGAAGTGGACAAGGTTATTTCAGATTAGAGTTTTGAAGAAAATAACATGAGATGATCCATAGTGGGGTCACTATATGTGGGGCTTCTTTAGGCAGTGACAAAAATCCTCTGAAGAAAGTCACACTTGAGTTGAAACTCAACAAATGATAAAGAAGCCAGACTGTGGAATTTGGGGGGATGCATTTCACACAGAGGGAGTAGCAAGCATAAAGAACTCTGAAAGGAAATCACCATAGAGTGCTTGAAGTTCCAAATAAAGTTCAGTGTAGCGAAAGCACAGTAGGCAACACATAAAGAAGTAAGTGGAAGCCAAAGAGGAGAAACCATATAGCAGGAGTCAGATAACAGGGTGACAGTAATGCATGTCGACATCTTCTATGGTATATACTATTTTGACAGGTTTTATATCTATATGTGCTTTAACTTAACTTCACCGTTTGGTTTCTTGAGGAGAAACCCATGCCTGCCTCATTCTAATAAAATTCAGGTATCAGCTAGCTTGCTCTATTCTTTGATATTTAAAAGAGTTTGGCTTAAAATATTCAACAGCAGGTAGTGGGAAAACCAATAGCTGTCCCAATTATTTCAAAGATTTATTTGTGAGAATGAGGCATACACACTAAATTAGTTTAATTTGTACATTAATTAATTGAATTAGAAAATTTGAATATTTATCAGAGCAAAGAATTAAGAAAGAAAATATTCCCCATAATTCCCATGTGATAAAATTAGAAATGAAACTTAAAACTAGAGTTCAAACTTAATGCTGCAGGGACTGGATATTGGGAAGAGTGTAGACATAAATATTAGCCTTAATGACTATGATTACATGTAAGCAGGAAGTATGGTCTTAGGTCTAGGTGATGTAACAGAACTAAAACAGATACCACTACAAAATGCCATATATACAAATTCTAGAAGTTTTTCCCATTAGTAAAAAAGAGATTAGAAAGATTATAAAGACTCTTTTCATTGGCTCAAGAGAAACATTATCATTGCTAGTTTTTTGACTGGAAAAAAACGTTTAAGATGGGAAATCAAAGTTTTAGCCCATATCCAATATAGGTATGAATCCAAATGTATACAACCCACATGATTCAAGAAGAGATTTTGCATTTATTTAAAAATGATCTAAGACTGAGGAAATAATGAGGGCACTGGGCAAAGGACAAAACAGAGCTTTAACCCCAAACTCCCTATCAAGAGCACATGTATCTTCCATAGAAATATTTTAAAAAATTGAAATAAACAAACCAATCTCCCTACCAAGAGTACATGGATCTTCCATAGAAAAAAATTTTAAAAATTGAAATAAACAAACAGAAAAACCTATCTCTACTGCAGCTGAGCTCACAGCAAATGTGAAGACTACTTACGAAATGACCCCTCAAAAAGGAGAAAAAAAAAAAACCTAGCAGAATTAGCACTATGGATATGTTTAGAATGAAAAGAAAATAACTTTGTCATAATTAAAGACCTAAAGAAAGCAGTAAATAATGCAATGAAAATATAATTCGAAAATTCAAACAAGTTGGGATTTGGAAAATGTCCAAATAAGACTTCTATAAATGAAAAGGGTAATTTTTGAAAAATGATAAAACAAACACAATAGATACAGTTAACAATTTTTTTAAAAATGAAGTGAGCCTGAGGAAGTTAAACAGAAAGTAACCTAAAAAAATATGATAGATGAAAATACAAAAACCTGTGAGATGCTTCCAAAATAGTAAATTCCTAGTCATTTACTGCACCAGGGAAATAGTCAGTGAAGCAAAGGGAGGGGAGGAAATCTAACTGCTTATCAAAGAGGTTTAACCTTGTCTTCCTTATTTTAGGCTGCTTCTTCCCTCTTGGTTTTAAAGATACCTGGTTCTTCCAGTTCCTATGACTTTGCGGTTTTGTCTGGTAAAAGTCAGACTCATCCCTGGCTGTTTTCACTTCTGATTTGTAATTTTGCTTCACTGAGGTTTTTAACTTGGTTGTCACTCACCCTTCTGCTTTTTATCTTCCATCTTTTCTTCTCTTATTCATGCTCTTGTATATTTATGACTTCAAAGGATTGTCACTAAAAAGAAAGAAAAAAGGATGTACGACAGAGACTTTACAAAATTTGGTGTCTTGTTATAGCAAGGAATAAGAAGACAAAATAGTAAAGATGTAAATTATCTTCAAGTTAAACAATAAATATAATTCCAATCAATATCCAAAAATGATTTTTCATAGAAATTGACAATTTGAGCTTAAAATCTCATTATAAAGTAAAAGGAAAGAAAATTTTTTTAAAAAAAGGAAGTAGACTTATCCTACAAGGTATAAAGACACTGTAACATTAAATTATTGAATTGTGTTTTCAACTTGTAGATAATAAAAAGTAGACCTTTGGAACAAAGTTGTGAGCCTGGATATAGAAATATTCATATACAACCAGTCTCTGAGCAATGGGAGGATTAGGTAAACTTGTGGAGTTGAAAATTTGCCTATAACTTTTCATGCCCCCAAAACTTAGCCACTAAGAGCCTACTATTGACCAGAAGCATTACTTATAACATAAACAGTTGGTTAACACATATTGCTTATGTTATATGTCTTATATGCTGTATTCTTATAATAAAATGGCCAGAGAAAAGAAAATGTTTTTAAGAAAATCATAAGAGAAAATATATTTATATTAAGTGGAACTAGATTATAAAGGTCTTTATTCTTATTATCTTTACATTGAATACACTGAGGAGGAGGAAGAAAAGGGGTTAGTCTTGCTGCCTCAGAAGGGGCAGAGGTAGAAGAGAGGCAAGAAACAGCAAATTTTGTGTAATTTACAAAAATACATCATAATTTCTGCCTGAATGTTTTGCTTTTTCATTTCTCTAAAAATGCTTCTATACAGTACCAATTCGTCCACCATTTGCTTTAGCTTCAGTGCTCATATCTTAAAAAGACCAGGTTTTAAAAGAAGTCAAAGCAGTCTTGAGTAATCAGAACTCTTCTGCTAGATTGTCTAATGTGAATTTGCTTTCTGTCACTGCTTCTTCTACATATTCTTCCTCATGATTTGAGGCACTCATCTCCATCAAGCCATCTTCTGTTAATTCCTCTGGTGTGGTATCTCTTAGCTCCTGAATTTCTCCAAGATCCCTACCTTAAAACCCTTCACTCTCCACCTTATTTGCCATATCCACAATCTCTCTCATGATTTCCTTGGCTTTGTTGCAAATCCTATGAAGTCATGCAAAACATCTGGACATAGTTTTCTCCAGCAGAAATTCATTACTTGGGGCTTGACAGTTTTCACGTATTTTTCTATACTGATGGCAATTTCAATGGAGTAATCTTTCCAGACTTTCATGATGTGTTGTCTATCAGGGTTCTCTTTCATAGCATTGATGATCCTTTCCACAGAGTACCATACATAATGATCGTTAGCAGTCTTTATGACTCCTTAATCTACAGGCTGAATTAGAGAGATTGTGTTTGAGGGCAAATAGACCTTTGATGCCTTTGGTATTGAACTCATGGGGTTCTGGGTGGTCAGGGGGCATTGTCCAATATCAAAAGAGCACTTCTTGACTACAGGGACAAAGCATGGTTGGAACTTATCCAGAATAAAATGTTGTGTTCAGGCATTCTTGTTGTACAACCCAAAGTCTGGAATGGTGTTTATCTTTTCCATTCAAGGCTTGAGGGTTAGCAGTTTTGTAGATAAGGGCAGTCCTGATTATCAATCCAATTGCATTTGTACAAAACCATAGTTAGCCTGCCCCTTCCTCCTTTAAATCCTGCTGCTCACTTTTTCATAACTAACAAATGTCCTCTGTGGCATTTTTTTTTCTAGTATAGGACACTTTCTTCTGCATTAAAAGCCTGTTCAGGCACGTATCTGTTTTCCTCAATGACTTTTTTAATGGAACTTAGGAACTCTGCTGCTTCTTGTTCAGCAGAAGCTGTTTCTCCTATTACCGTGACTCCTATTATTAATACCTCTCCTGCTTCTCCTATTACTTTCACTTTTTAAAAAAGCCACCCCTCTTTCTAAAATTGTTAAACCATCCCTTGCTGGCATTAAATTCTTTAGCTTTAGATAATCATCTTTCATTTGCTTTAAGTTGTTATACAATGACTTTGCTTTTTCTTCAATTATATTAGAGTCTACATATATGCTTTTCTTACAGCAAATCTGCACCCACATTAAAGCTGCATTTTCAGTATGAAATAAAAATGTATTTTTTAAAAAGTACAAGTTTTTCATGTCTGCTGGCATTGGTCCTTAACGCCAAATTTATTTATCTTGAAATGTCTTGAAATGGTAGCCACCACAACTGCAGACTTTAATCTGTGGAACCTATCAAGCAATTCAACCTTTTCTTGTAATGTCATGACTCTGCTCTGCTTCTTGGGAGCACTCCTAGCATCACTAGTGGCACTATGTATAGGTCTCATGATATTATCTAAGGTTTACGATATTGCAGTAAACACAATAAAAATATGTAAGAACTGTGAGACATCTCTTTTTATTGCAATACACAATTTACTGGAGAGACTGCTCACCTGGAGATGATTAGCATCACAAGGATTTTAAACAGATACTCTCAACACTTGAGCTCACCACAATAGAAAGAGAAGGTGACTACAAAATTATTACCATTGTACCTTATGTACTGTAGTTAATTTTATGCAGTAATAATAATTTCTTTCTTTCTTTCTTTCTTTCTTTTTTTTTTTTTTTTTGAGATGGAGTCTTACTCTGTCGCCTAGGCTGGAGTGCAGTGGCATGATCTCAGGTCACTGCAACCTCTGCCTCCCGGGTTCAAGCGATTCTTCTGCCTCAGCCTCCCGAGTAGCTGGAACTACAGGCACCCGCCACTACGCCCAGCTATTTTTTGTATTTTCAGTAGAGACAGTGTTTTATCATATTGGCCAGGCTGGCCTCGAACTC
This sequence comes from Gorilla gorilla gorilla, assembly GCF_029281585.2. Classification (NCBI taxonomy): domain Eukaryota; kingdom Metazoa; phylum Chordata; class Mammalia; order Primates; family Hominidae; genus Gorilla; species Gorilla gorilla. The sequence goes on along the minus strand of NC_073233.2, from coordinate 35,409,762 downwards.
CTGACCTTGTGATCCACCCACCTCAGCCTCCCAAAGGGCTGAGATTACAAGCGTGAGCCACCACACCCAGCCTATGCAGTTATAATTTCTTACTGTATCTTTATGTTTGTTTACCTGTCTCTACTGCCAATGAAGTCATGTACAGTCTGCCTTTGTGTGCATGAGTTTTGATACATTTAATCTTCTTATAACATATTTGTGTGTATTTTATGGTAGTAAATGATAAAATTGACTAGAATCTTCATGTATTTTATGCATTCATCACATAACCTTTTTCTAAAAATTTTCAATACTTCTAGGCTACACTGCTTGTCTGCAAGTTTTTCAAATTGCCAAAAATCTCAAAAAATTTTTCCAACAGAATTAATGAAAAAAAAACCTGTGTAGTACGTGGACCTGTGCAGTTCAAAAGCATGTTGTGGAAAGGTCAACTGTATAGAAAATTGGAATATAACAGACTTGGCATTTTAATAAGTAGTGGAAGGAAAAGAATTATTTATAAAATGGTTCCAGGACAAATGGCAAATCATACAATAATAAATAAAACCAGATTCCCTTGTACTGTACTTCAGATTATCTCAAATTTAAATTAAAGACCTGCATATTAAAACCTTTAGAAGAGAATGTTGTCATGAATTAGGAGCCGGAAATAATTTCTGGAAAATACTCAAAAAGCACAAACCTTAATGAGAAAGACTCTTAATGACCAGAGTAAAAAAACTTTCCATTACAGATAATACCATAAACAAAATTAAAAGACAAACAGTTTTGTGGGAGAAGGTGTTTTTATAGTATGTGATCAATAAAAGATTGGTTATTAGATTACATATTTTTATAAAATGCCTTCAAATTATTAGAAAGACATACAATCCAAAAGTAAAATTGTTTGTCTTTCTAATGTTTATATATAGACATGTATATATAATACACATATTTATGTATATATAATATACATGTTTATGTATATATAATAGATTTAATGCTTGTATATATTTACATGTATATGTTATATATTTACATGCATGTGTGTGTGCATATATATGTATATATGTGAACAACAAATTCAGAGAAGTGGAGGCCTGCATGACCAGCAAATGTAAGAAAAAATAATCAACTACAGTTTTAATAGAACATATAATTTTAAAAAATGAGCTACTAAATCACATCTCAGCTTGCCAAAAAATGTAAAAATCAGATATTCATAATTGTGATGCTGTAGAGAAAGAAAAACTTTCATACACCGATAGTATGAGAGTAAATGGCACAATCACTTTGGCATTATCTGGTAAATTTAAAAATGACTTATTCTATAGCCCTGTAATTTCAACCCTAGGAACATACCCTAGTGCTATGGTGTCTCAACCTACAAGAATGCTATTTTATATTGTGACTCAGTATATGCCAGGACACAACTGAAACAAAATTTTCATGAAAGAGCACTTATTCTATCTGTGTGTGATACTGTTATGCATTGAATTGTGTCTTTTTAAATGTGTATGTTGAAGACTAACCACTAATACCTCAGAATGTGGTTTTACAGAATGCAGAGGAAGAACTTTTACAAAAATAATCCATTTTAAATGAGATAATTAGGGTGGACCCTAATTGAATATGACTGGTGTCTTAATAAAAAGGGGAAATTTGGAGACATACACATTGAGAGAACACCATAAGATGAAGGCAGAGATTGAAATGATGTTTCCATAAGCCAAGGAATACCAAAAATTGACAGCAAACAACCAGGAGCCAACACTGCTAACACCATGATCTTGAACTTCTAGCCTCCAGTACTGTGAGACAATACGTTGTTGTTTAAGTCACTTTGTTACAGACTCCATGGCAAACTAATAAAGATGAGTAATGATATTAGTAGTCTGTTTTATTTTGTTTTAAAAGTTGAAATTCATGAAATTAACGCTACCACCTGCAAATAAATTATGACCTATAATTTGAAAAATTTTGCCCTAGAAAATATCTTGCATATACTACCAAGAAATCATTGAACCATTATTCATAATAGCAAAAACCTGTAATTATGTAAATATCAACCAAAAAGAGAATGAATAAAATGAATTGTGGTATATTAATATAAGGGTCTACTCACTTGTAACTGAAATGAATGAACTGGAGCTACATGTACGAATATGGAAAAATGTTAATTTATAAGGTAAGTAATACAAGAAAAGTATAATATGATGCATATAATTTAAGACTATTTATGGAAGAAAGTTCAGAAAATAAGTTTTTTATGGGTACAAATATATGTTGCAAATTTATGAAAATTTGCATGAAACTATCATACCACCTCAAAATAGAAATTATTTTCCCTCCGTTGTAAATATGGGGTCATATAAAAGGAAGAATTTGCTGTATCTCTATATTTTAAAAAATTCACATTTACAGTAAATTTGTACTTATAAGGTTCACAGAACTAATAAGTAAAAAATAATAATAATTCACCTCATGTTTGTTTTTTAAATATAAGCTCCTTGCTCTTTACATTCAGCCATTATCCTATCACTTGAAAAACCTCATGAAGTCAGAATTAGGAAAGTTTGGAGAGGCAAACATAAAATTAAAAAGGTGACCAAACCCATTTGTTTCCTATCATGTGTGAAAAAAATGAAACATTAATTGAATGCTTCTCATTTTGTTTCCTGTGTTATGTAGTTCTTGTTTAAAACAGAGAACAATGATTCTCATATATCTGTTATTTATTTCATAATTCTCTCCAAAATTCTCTTTAGCAGATTTTATATGGCCATGATCCCATTATGTTTCTGTACATGTGTGTGTTCATGCAGCAAAGTAGCAAATATCAGAGGCCAGACTGCACTGTGAGGTGTATATTCAAGAAGAAGATACAGAAATGCAACAAAACTTTTTATTTTGAAGAAACTGTTTCCTAAAGTTCCCCAGTTTCCAAAAGCTTTTCTACGAATGGCATAAATAAGTCCTTTGAGTTTTAAAGACTTCAGGCTGTTCAGAAGGGATAATTTACGTTTTACTTAAAAAATTCATGGTACTATGGCAGGCGTGGTGGCTCATGCCTGTAATCCCAGCACACTGGGAGGCTAAGGCGGGAGGATCACAAGGTCAGGAGTTCGAGACCAGCCTGGCCAACATGGTGAAACCCCATCTCTACTAAAAATACAAAAATTCACCAGGCGTGGGGTGCACGCCTGTACTCCCAGCTACTGGGAGGCTGAGGCAGAAGAATCACTTGAACCCGGGAGGTGGAGATTGCAATGAGCTGAGATCATGCCACTGAACTCCAGCCTGGGTTACAGAGTGAGACTCCATCTCAAAAAAAAAAAAAAAATTATGGTACCTTGCTACATTATCTATTTAATTAATTGTATTCATTATTCATTGAAAAGTTAAAATTGATTAATACAAATTTCTAAGTTTATGTGCATACTCATCAACATGTTGGGGAAAGGGAAAACTTGGTGGTTTACCTCATTCCAAATGAAATCTAAATGTCTGAATAGAAAGGAAGAACAAAGCTGTTCACTTGTATAGCCAATGAAATGCTGAACTTAGCCTGCTCTTATAAAATTATAAAATACCATTCTACTGTCAATTCCATAACAAGTTATTATCAGATATCTTTAAAGCACAGATTCATCTCATGTTGCCTTATACATTTAATGACCCTAAGATTTGCAGATTGTAGAATGCCTTTCAGAATTTTCCATCCATCAATCTGCACTCTTTAGACTTAGAAAATATTTATTTCTTCATCTGCATGATAAGTACTACGTCATCTTTAATGTCATGCCACCCACAAAAGATGGTGAAATATGCAACAGCATCCAATACTTCTGGCAATGCCTGCATAACACTATGACTAAAAGAAAACTTGAAAGCCTCTGAAATGTAAATGTTAAGTGTTCAATAATAAAAGAAGTTAGCATTAACCCCAGGGGTGAGATGAAGAAGATGTAATTTGTTTCCACCCCCATAAACAATGTGAAAAAAAATATTAAGTTGAACTCAAGTACACAAGTCCACAAGCATTGGGTATGTTGTTGAGCACAATTCTATAAACATGCAACAATAAATTATTCGTAATGTAAATAAATGAGTAATTCACACAATGGGGCAGTGCAAAGAGACTTATTTTTTTAAAAAATAAAGATTTTCTGATTTCCAGGATTGGTTGATTCATCCATTGATCCATCAAATGATTGCTAAGTATCAACTAGTTTTCTAGAGCACCCAATAAAAAACAGAGGAACGAGGCAGAAAGGTATTGTTTTCTTGGTACATAGATTAGGAGAAGAAATATAATTCAATAAAATTATGACAAGAATTAAGTACTGTACAGACTGCTTGAACACATTCCAGAGTCATCTAATCTAGTCTGGCACAAAGAAAGCCTTCTACATAGAAGTCACATCAAATAGCTTCCTCTGAACAGTAGAGTAACAACCTGGATTAACTGTTTAATATATTTTTTCAGTTGTATTTATAAGAAATTGTAACTGTTCATACATTTTGCAAAATAAAATTAATAGGTTAAATTTCATTTACTCTGTAATTTTCAAAATTTTTCTAAAGCTTTTCTGCCTACGTCCTATTGTATGTAAAATGAGGAAAGTAACACACATCTAGACACTTTCAGATGAGATCAGGCACATTCAGGGTGGTGTGGCTATAAGACAACATCTAGACACTTTCAAAACATATTTCAAGAAATACTGCCATGTAGAAATACTAAAAACATTAACCTTCATACTAAGTATTCTGTCTGAATGTATAACCAGCACAAATGATCATTATTATTTTTAAAATTTAAGTATATTGTACTTAGTCAATATATCCACATTATTTTGACATATAATTATTATTGATATATTTTATCTTCTTTTTTATACTAAATATTCAAAGCCAGTATATATTTCATACAGACAGAACATCTCAATTTGAACTAGCCACATTTCAAGTGCTCAAGAACCACACATAGCTATTGGTGATTTTATTGGAAAGCAGAACTCTGTCATAAGCCAGGCATGATAGTGTATGTTGAAAGAAAACAAACCATGAAACAGAACTTAAACAGTATGAAATGTATTGATCGGGAGTTGAAAGTGTCCAGCCTAGACCCACAATTCCCCTCCACAGTTGCAACCACTATTAACAGTGTGTGTTATTGGCCCTAAAAAATAATTGTGCCCATAGACTCATAAACTGTATATTTATATATTTGAGTATACGTGTAAATATATATAAACATAAATATATGTACACACACACATTATACACACACATATACTCAAATATGTATATTAAGTAGATATAACTCATGATATATACATTATATTAAATTGTATATATATGCATGTGTTTGTGTGCACATATTTGTGTATAATTTAAGCAAAAGTGAATGTTGTAACGCCACTCTGCTCTTTGCTTAATTAACAATGTGTGTTAAAGACCATTTCAAAGGGGCATATATGCCTCATTTTCTCACTAGCATAAAAACACTATGGTGAACATTTTTATATAAACATCTTTGTGCCTAGAAAGGAGCATATCTGTAGAATACAGTCCTGGAAGTATAATTACTTCATGAAAGGGTACATGCATTGATGAACATTGCCAACTTATTCTGTTTTTTTTTTTAAGTTATGAAACAATACATGTTGAAATGAATCTCAATACAGATAACAGTATGATTAAATAAGTGATCATTTCTTTTCTTGACCCTCATCTTCAGTCCCCAAGCCCCACTCCCAGTACTTTCTCTTGCAGCGACTCTTGTTTTCAATTTGAAATTTCTCCTTGTTTTATATCCCCCCTCCAAGCTTATTTGTTATTTCTTTTGGAAATATTACAACCTTATTAATCAAAATATTAGTTTCCCCAAATGATCTTATACTCTTATAATAGAAAGCCTTATAATTAAACTTTAGATATATATGATTCAGATCAAACTTGGGAAGTCTATAGATAGGAAAAAAATTTGTTAGTGAATTAATGAATTTGTCTTCAGTTTGTAATTCTAATACAGAGGATAGAAAAGTCTTGACATAGGCTATGCTGTGATGAAAAATATAAATATCCGAAAGCACACTGAGCTGAGTTTTTGCTTTAAAAATATCACATTTGTGCAATTCACACGTATTTGTGAAATTCAAGTTCATGTATTCTCTTTCTTACAGAAACTTCAAATTAACAAATAACATAATTGAGGATATTTAGTAAACATCACCGAATTAATTAATTTGCTACTACTAATACTAATTTGCTACTACTACTAATATTCTTTGCTTACATTAGCTTAGGCTTGATATTTAAAGCCATCGAAGTCTAATCATTATAACCTTCTTCCATTATTGTTTCAGGTTGAGTAATTTGATATACTGAGATTTGTAGGCAGGGGGACTAATGAGGAGTATTCAAGGAACAGAATTCATGTGGATACCATTTTCAGTGCCTTTCAGTACTGTGTGTATATCTGCATATCTATCTGGCTTAATTTTCCTCCAACTAAAGTACTTCCTTTAACACTTTCTATAGTACAGTTCTGTTGAAAATGAATTCTTTCAACTTTGTTGGACAAAGTTTAATTTCATCTTTATATTTGAAAATATTTTTATTTGATACAGAATTTAAGTTTAATAACTTTTGTCCTTCAGTACTTTAAAGATGTTGTTCCACTGTCTTCTTGATTGCATTGTTTTTTATGAAAAATCTGCTGTCATACTTATTTTTGAACTGTTGTATGCAATGCATCTTTTTTTGTTTGCTTTAAAGATATTTTTCCTTTATCTCTGATTTTGGGCAATGTGGTATGATGTTTATTAGTGTTGTTTTCTCCATGTTTCTATGCCTTGGGTTTATTTAGCTTCTTGGAACTGTGGGTTTATAATTTTCACTGAACTTGGAAAAATTGTTTCTCGGTCTTTTTTTCCCCCAAATTCCTTCCCTGCCAACAACACGTACACACACACACACACACACACACACACACACTCATTCAGGGATTCCATTGCAAATATATTAGGTCACTTGAAGGTGTCTCACAGCTCAGTAATTCTCCCTTCACTTAGAAGAAATATTGTTCTGTGTTTTATTTTAGTTTCTAGTGCTAGGTCTTCATGTTTACTCACCTTTTCTTCCACACTATCAGATTTGCCATTAATCACATCCCAGATCACAAATCGTAGGTCTCATCTCACAAAGTTTGACTTGAAACTTTTTATATTTTCTATTTTCCTACTTAACATTAACCCACAGAATACAACTATAATAACTATTTTTAAAGCTGATTTTAACATCTGGCTCAGATCTAAAATGGTTTCAATTGATTGATTTTCTGCTCCTTCTAAGTAATATTTTCTTACATATCTGGTAATCTTTGATTAAATACCAGGCATTATAAATTTTACTTTATTTGTGCTGAATATTATTGATTCCTATAAATATCAGTGAGCTTTTTCTATAATGCAATTAAGTTACTTGGAAAGACAGTTTGATCCTGTAATGTCTTGCTTTAATGATATGTTAGTAGCTTCTGCATTAATGCTCATTCTAGAGATAATTACACTCTATCACTGAGGCAAGACCTTCTTGAGTACTGTGCCCAATTTCCTGTGAATCATATTTTTTTTTCAATCTGAGTGACATAACAGGGACTTTTCCTTGTCCTGTGTAATGCTAGACACTGTTACCTCTAATCCTTTTGGGTAGTTCTTTCTCCAGTCCTTAGTAGTTTTCTCACATACATGTGTAACTTATCAATATTTAGCAAAATACTTGAGAAAGACCCTAATCAGCTCCCTAGAGCTCTCTTTCAATGCACACTCTATCATACCCTGTCCTGTATTCTAGCTCCCTTTGTCTGCCCAGACTCTCTGCTTTGTCTCCTAAACTAAGGAGTCCTCTACATCTCACATGGATTTCTCCTCCCTGTACTATGACCCGGATACTCTCAAATTTGTAACCTGAGGAATTTGTTTGGCTCTCCTCATTTGTCTCCCGTCCCACAGGGTTCACTGTATTTCAGTCCCTGATGTCCAGTGTCTTAAAATTATTAATTTATATATTTGTCTATTTTTGGTTGCTTAGAAAATTATTATTGGAATTTGGAGATTTCAATGCCTTTCCCCCATCAATTAAAAATATTTTTTGGCTCAGAAGTCTAAATGGGGTTGAATATATGAACTCTTATTTTCATGCCCATTCTATAGGGAGGAAATACAGCAAAGCAATTAAAATTGTGCACTGGAATTGTATCTTGACACCAGAAGTCTGAGGAAGTTAGTAAATCATTCTGTACCTCATTTCATCATGTATAAAATAAAGAAAACAATAATACCTGTCAGACAAATTTTATTAAGCATCACATAAATTAGTATATGTTAAACAATATATCCCTAAAACATAGCATTTAGAACATGACCTGGCAAGTGGTAAGTTTGCTATAAAATTTAGTTATACTATACAACCATTGAGAAAATGGGGATATAATTAAGACAATCTATTTGTACTGACAAACCCGTAGTTTGACTAAATATTCAAATTTCCTATAGACTATGCAATGAAGAAAATTGTCCTTTTCATATCTTCATTTTGCTGATTAATTCCAGGCTCAATTTTGTATACCAGCATGAAACTATTTCTCTACTTAAAAATCCTGTGAAATTCCAGCCAAAGTGAGAAAGAGCCCAAGCTGTACCCATGATTGTCCAGTCTAAATTCTTTTCGGTAAAGTAACTCTGAATCATCAGGGTGACTTGAAGCAAAATAGAATTTCCTGATTTTGTGACTGTCTCCCCATCCCTTCCTTCAGTAACTCTTATATAATTTGTACTTCAGAGTAAGAAAAAATAAATTTAAAAAGCCATCAATACTAAGATGCTGGTGAGGTATGCTAGTAAAAGAGAACCAAGATTTATTGCAGGTCTACTATGTGCTAGACTTAGTTCTTTTAAAAGTATGTGTTTTTTCTCCACCTCTCCACAATACTCTCTCATTAATCCCATTTTGCAGATATTCATTTCTTTTTTTACTGAAGAAATATGAGTGATTCAAGTTTTGTGATTACTTTTAATTGCAAAAACTGCGATTACTTTTGCAACAACCAAATATTTAGCCACATTGTTTGTGGTCACCTAATTAAGACATTAGAACTCAAATAATTTGAATAAAAAGGGCTAAGATGTATTGAGCATTATCTCATTAATCCTCATGACAACTCTATACCGTACCATTATTTTCATGTAACATGGGAAAAAAAAAAATAAAAAGAACCGAAGCTAAGAAAAATTGCCCAGGCTTCTCAATAAAGAGCAAAGTTCTACCCTAAAGCCGTATACTTACAACTACTGCACAACTTGTCACCTTATATGTCCAACTTTGAAATAATGCAAAGTTGTACACTAAGCCCATATTTAGGGTACCACTAAGGTAGATACCAATAAAATGAGAAAAGTTCATTTTAGAAGGAAGCTCAGTTAATATTTGTGTTTTTAGGTTTAGTATTATGTTTAATTTGGATTCTATGTGACAGGTCTGGGATGGTGGGCACTAACACATTTTTATCATTTAGAACTTTTGTTGACTCAGGGTATCTTAATCAGGTCTTGATATAGGAGTAAAGTAGACTCACTTTTAAGGACAATGTTTACAAATGGATTGGATTCTGGGCACCAGTAACAGCAGTAAGAAAGCTATATTTGGTCATAGCCCTCCTTCATTTCACCACATATCCATACCAATGTAGGTACCAGAGTAACCTGTTCCTTTAAATTGTTTCATGTTAGCTGTGCTTTCCATCCCTCTTTCTAAAATAGACTTAAATATACTGAAATTTCATTTCTGAATCACTAACAGTCAACTGATATTTTCACCTTCCCCTAAGAAGGAGGGCAGTTTGCCAATTTCATTTTCAATATGTTGCTAGTTCTGAGAATCTTCTTTCTTTCCCTTTCTCTATGCCAAGAGAGAAAAGGAGGTGAGAAAAGAAGGGATCACCAGATAAATCAACATGGGTATTTCTTTATCTTTTCCTGAAACATCTCCCATAACTTTCTGACTTTAAAGCTTATATCAAGAAGCATGATGTCTGACTAAGAAAGGAGAGCTGTGTGAGGCAAAGCTTAAATCCATCTGAAAAATAATAATCTGGTGTAATCCCACTACAATAATTATTTGTTCCTTGTCTGGCTTGACAAAGAAATTTTAACACGTGTCTACCCACCAGTCATAAGAGGAATGAAAACCAGAGATTTTTCAGGGTACGGGGTGTGACAAGTGAAGGATAATGATGTACACAAGAGTTTGAACACTCCTCTGTTGCTTCTTTTACTTTTTTAAAAGTGTGCATTGCAGTGGTCATTATTTTTCTGGTCAGTCTGAGAAATTAGCCTAAGGACAGACTACTTTTGTAAGGAGTAAGGTGGGCAGAGGAATAATAGAGAAGTTGGCAAAGCGTAATTCTGAAAATATGAGCAGTGGGCCTGCAATGAGACAGAACTGGGGAGTGTGGGGGAGCAGGTGGGCAGGCATCTTGGCTGGGGATGGGACAGAATATGAATCATGCCTAAGGCTTGATAAAATTGACTACAAATAAATAATTGTCTCTTAAGCATAAGAAAAAAAATCAAATGGCAGAGGAATTGGCTTTCTCAATATCAAAAAACAAATAGCTGCCCCCCCAATTTAAATCTCAATCACAGTAATAATGATTTGGATTTTCTTAAGACCCTTCCCATAAATGCACACCATGCTTATATAAAGATGTAGAAATTTAGTCTCATGATATTCTAGTGGATGCTACAGGAATATTTTAATTTTGCAGTTGAAAAAAATGGGAACAGCTGAAGTTGGAATCACTATGATTATGTAGAAGAGAAAATTTAATACCTTGTCCTCACTATTTGCAAGGTTCATGGCTGATACTCCAATAACAAAGGACGGATTAACAAGAGAAAAGCATAACTTATTTAATAAAAGTTTTATCTGACTTGGGAGCCTTCAGAAATGAAGGCCCAAAGACCCAAGAAAAACTGTATATTTTTTATGCTAAATCTGATGATATAAGTGGATAGCTGTGGAGAAACATGATTGGACAAAAAGGGGTATGATCTAATGGTAAGGAATGCAGAGTGGAGAGTGCCTTCAGCAAGGCCTGTTTGTTCACATTCTTTCCTGTGTCTCTTTATCACGTTCCTTCTTCCTGAGCAAAATAGGTCAGAGAAAGCCTTTTAGTCAGGTTTCAGGCAGGAAAGATGGGAGAAAGTCAATGACCTTCTTGCTTCTGTGGTTTTCTCAATTGTCAAGCTGCCATGTTGTGGGATATCATGTTTTGAGCTCCAACAGTTACAACAATGATATTCACTATTCTGACAACAATGGCTTGAACAGTCTATGCAAAGCCTGGTGCAAAATTCTTTATAATCATGATCTCATTTAGTATTTCACATAACCCTATTGGGTGGGTATTATTCATTTCTTTGTAGAAAATATGTTCTGAGAGATCACAAACCTCACCTAGTGTTAATCAACTTCTAAGGGGTGAAGGCCACATTTGAGTCTAGATTCCTGATATTCTAAATCTGATTGGTAACCACTAGAAAGAGGTGCTCCCATTGAATGCCTTTTGGGATATATTTTAGGTCACAGTGTGCAGTGACCCACAGAATAGTGACGTTGAATCTGGGGATCTGTAGCCAAGAAATAGAGCACCCTGTATTTTCCCCAAAGCAGCTGCAACATGTGGTGATGACCACACTGTGGAGAACAGGCTGTCATTCCCTTCATCATCACGATGTGTCAGGAAAGATGAGTGGGGGCCGGCATAAGGGGTGGAAGAAATGGAAGGTGGTGAGTCATGCTCTCATCTCAACATCTAAAAATAATCGCAGCATATTAAAAGAACATTTTTTCTATAAAAATGAATTTTTTTTACCTATATGTCTGTAATTTTCCATTTCCAAACAGTATTCCATTGGCATGGGGTTGTATTCCTCGAAAATATTAACGATCATCCTGAGAAGCCAGGGAGCCAATTTAAATCATGGCACCTACATAGGCCATTGATAATACAGGCTGAGCAATCAGTCGGTTGCTAGGGATGTCCTTTGAAATAACTTTAAGAGAAATGAGCATAGTTCAGAGGGCTTTTAGAAACAGTATCTTTTGCCCACAATCCCACCCACCAGAGGTCTTTAGGAGGTAAAATAATTTTTGTCTAGCTCCATCAAAATCCACCTCTAGGTCCTCGCATTTATAGGAAGGAGAAGCAGACAGATTTCCCCATTCCTTGTTATCACAGCAATAAATCTGCCATTACTGAAGAAGATCAAACCCTGGGTGGTTTTTGAAGGGGCACCAAAGGGACAAAGGAATATGCCTGGGAGTATAAAAATACATCTAAGATCTGCATAGTGAATCACTGGTTATTTTTAAAACTCAAACTGAATTGATCTGAAACTTAGTTAGACATGCACTACAGACATGGAAGTGATCTTGAATTTTTTGCTGACATCTGTGGGATTGGACACAAAGAAAGAAAGGAAGGAAAACTATGTGATGTACCCAGTTTTCTCCTATAAGCCATGATTAGAAAAATTGCACTGATATTCTAACGAATTAAGGCCTCAGAAAGTATAGCTTTTAGTCTTTGCTTTATGCCGACATATCACCAATTGGTAACTTTGTCAGAAGAACTGCCTGGGGAATGTTCAATCAATAAAAATGAAGGTATTTCAATATGAGGAAAATGTCAGAACCTTGGGGAATAGGTAGTAGGATGCAGATGTTTGTTAATTAAGTTTACAAAGGCAGTAAATGTAATGAAGCCAGTATCTCACATAGGGCATTACTAAAGAAACAGCTGTTCTCTCCACTCCACTAACTCTGTATATACATGTCCCACCCCCTCAATAGCTGTCAAGTTCTGGGAATACTTGTTTTGCCTATAAACTTTAATTATTCTATAGAAGAGTACAACAAAATGATTATCAATAATTCACACTAGGGAAAGCAACGGATAATACACAGGAATGTAGTTACAGGACCTCCTCAACCTACAATTGTAGAAAAAAAAAGACTCATTGTCTATCTAATCTTTACCCAAGATAATGATTGCTTCCATCATGGATCATTGCATTCATTTGGAAACCTGATTTTTATAGACTTTTATTCTGAGTGATGAGATTCCCATTTTCCTTTGAGAAAGTACATGGAAAAAGAGTTGCTCAAGTAAAGACTGTTACAACCCAACTGCCAAAATGCAATGCTTCTTCCCAGGATGCACTTTCTTTTCAGAAAAGGAAATTGAAAAACAAAGAAATAAGTTACTCGAAGTCACATCACCAATGGCTGGCAGGGCAGGAATTCATGCCCGTGAAGTCTAGTTGTCAGCACTATAGTATATTGCCTTTATCTACTAGTGCATATGCAGATCAAGGAAGTCACAGCACTGCCATGCCATACCTTACTTAGGAATCAGGAATGTTGTGTCCGTTTCAAGATGTTATTCATTATTTGGAACACTGACTAATTTGAACATGCCCCAAAAAGGTAACTAGGGTGGTAACAGACTGAAAGGCATTTCTTATTGCTAATTTCAGCCATGCTAACATGAGGAGCTATTTTAAGGTCAATCCAATGTGAAAGATGTGAGAATACTTTTTTAAAGTGTGGCATAATAATATCTTATATCATCATCACAGTTGTCATCATCATTAATCTACTTATTTTAATATTTTATAGGTGAGTCATAATTGTATATATTTATCTTAATTTTAATATTTTAGGTGAGATTTATACTTATGTAACAGATATTGATTAGTTTCAGTTTTAGGGAACAAATTGAAGTCATTACTTTCAGTATGCAAATTTTATGACTCAGTTCCATTTTGGTCTGAAACCAGATTTTCTTCCTTCTCCTTCCAGATATTCCCCTTTCATTCTGAAGCTCAGACCTGGTGACAATTTTTTTTTTACAGAGAACAGTGAGAGTATTACCTACAAAAATTCCACATCTAGCTTGTTATTATTATTGTCATCTGGTGAAACTGTGAAATAATGACATGATGACTCTATGTAAACAGATCACTAGCCACCATATGTAGGTATTTTTTTACCTCCTTAGAAGAACACAACACTTCCTTTTATCCGTCTTTGTCTAAAATGGTAGTAGTTCCTTGCTGATACTCAACTCTGGTTTCTCTATCTTATATTTGACTCTCTTTCCCTTTATCTAACTAACTCCTTGAGTTAATTTTCTTCTGCTGTAAATACTTCAAGTGATTTCCATTCTTCTGTTTAGATAGACTTTGATAAATACAATGAATTAACATAAAGTTTTATGTTCTGTTTGTGTCCCAGGAAAACATAGGATAGTTAGTAGAGGGACCCTTCTCCAGCAGGTTTTCAGCCCCAAGATGCTTTGCTCTGGAAACTCCACCCCTATCTAAATTTTTGGGTCTTCTCTATTCAGTGGTACATGGAGAGACAGAGTAAGAATGAGGGAACTGGGTAAAGTAACTGTATGGGTCAAATCTGCAACTGGATGGCCATCACTTCTACTTATATTCAATTGGCAAGAATGTAATCTACCCACATGGTTGGCTACACACACCTAACTGCAAAGAAGGCTGGAAAATATAATCTAGCTTTAAGCTAGCTTTAAGCCTAGAAAGAAGAGAAGAAAACATACCATTAAACGTTATCAGTTTCTTCCTTGGTGTTCCAGTCTAACTTCTGTATCTTATGGCTTGGCAGATGGTGATAAACATCATAAAGAAAAACAAAGCTGCTGCTATTCTAGACAGGTTACTCAGGGAATACCATCAAAAACCTCACAGAGTAAGAGAGCAAGCTATGGGAAACAGGGGAAGACTACTCCATGTAGACCATGTTAAATGCAAAAGCCCTGAGGCACCAATAACATTGGCATGTTTGAAAATTAGTAAGGAGCTAGTATGGATGGTATTTACTTAATATTTAATTGTTTTAAAAAGATCTTAGTGAACTTTTTAATCTTCAGGACTATTTTTAGAATAAATAAATGTATTTAAATTATGAAAAAATCTATCTTCCATAGTAGAAATTATATACCAATGATTTCGACAGAAATCTTCTTTCCATTCCCTTCCAATCAGATCTTTTTCCTCCTTTCCTATCAATAACCCTTTTCATTAGTTTTCTGTTTTATATAACCACTGTTTTTTTTTCTTAAAATCATAAGCAAATATATGCCAAGTAACAAACCATTCTGGCAACCATTTCTTATCATTTGGAGATCCTCCTGTTACTTTTTGTCACTAATTAGTAATCCATTGTGTGGACATAGCATATTCCATTCAACAAAGACCCTACAGGTGTATTACTTTGTCTTTTGCAAAGTAGAGTAGCCTTCCCTAAGTCACTTACTTTTATCATTCTGTTTTACTTTCCTCAAAGCATATATCACTTCAAAAATTATCTTAATCATTTACATGTTTACTTCCTGTCTTCTCACTCTGGCATTATCAGTGCCAGTAAGCCAGATACCTTGTTTTTCTTATTTCTATATCTGCATTCCTTGGAATAGTGTGTGACACTTAGTAGAAGCTCATTTGTTGAATGCATGCTTTTGTTTTACTCCTTTAAAGCATCCTGATGGTGGTTAGTGTTTTTTCAAAAGGAAGTGGGAAGCAGGCTGTGTTAGGCTTCTCCAGAGAAACGAAACCAATAGAATAGATAACTAGATAGATAAATAGACATGACTTACTATAAGGTATGATTCACATGATTATGGAGGCTGATAAATCCCATGATGTTCCATCTGCAAGCTAAAGACAGAAAATCTGAGGGCGCAATTCAATGGCCCAGCAGCCAGGGGGCTGATGGTATACATTGTAATCCAAGTCTGAAGGCCTGAGAACCAGGATCCTGAGGAGCAGAAAATATTGATGTTTTAGCTTAAGTAATCAGGTAGAGGGAGTATGAATCCAAACTTGCTCCTCCTTTTTGTTCTATTCAGGCCTTCCACAGATTGAATGATGTCTCTCCACATTAGGGAGAGCAATCAACTTTACTAAGTCCCCCAATTCAGATGTTAATCTCTTCTAGAAACACCCTTATAGACACATCCACAAATAATGTTTAATCAGATATCTGGGCATCCCATGACTCACTCAAATTTACACTCAAAGTTAACCACCACATAAGCTCGTAGTTGTAAAAAAAAGGCTGCAAAGATACTGGTTTTCCATCTCAGGGGTGAAAGAGATATCCTCTGCCAGACATAGTTTAGCAACAGGCTGGGCAGGCAACCTGTGAGATGGGGGAAGGAAACCACTCAGGAAATAATTGAAGCAGAATATTGTAATTGTTAAGAGCTTGGCTTTGGATTATATCACTTACTAGCTATGTGACCTTGAACAAGTTACTTAACTTCTCTAATCTGTAGATTTCTTATTTGTGGAAATGGAATAATATGTTCCTCATTGAATTGTATGCATTAAATAGGATAATCCATACAAAGGGCTTAGTGCAGTGCTTGGCTCAGAGTAAGATATCAATGAATATTAGCCATCATCGTCATTATTATTAAAGAAAAACAAAGTTTGAGCCTTCTGGAATCTGGATAAACACACTGAGAACATTATGCTTTGCTGTTGTTGTGGATACAGGGCCAGAATATTACTAGACATAGAGCTGACATTTCGAAAGAAAATATAAGCCACAGAGCCAGTAAGTGTCACAGGTAGAGAAGCTGGGTTTCAAAGTGAAGCTTTCTGCCTGCTGGCCCTGTATTCTTATTAATATGATAGCAGAAACAGCAATTACAATACACTGTTTTATTAGAGAAATAAATGATTTTTAAATATCTCTATGTACACGGTCTCTGAATAAAAAACTTCAGACCCACTCCTCTGATTATAAGACGCCAACCTTGTCTTACACAGGGCCTGGTGAATAATGCACCATTACTGGAGAGGTGGTAAGAAAAAGCAGACAAATTCAAGAAAACAAGGAAATAAGGGAAGAACAAAGAGCAAGTGGACTCCATTGTGTCTGAGTGCATGGATGGATTCTAAGGTTTTCCTATGAATTTGTTAGGACCGCACTTAGAACTGCAGAGTTCCAACAGCTTCCTTAAAACATTTCATTTAACATTGTTATGCTCAAATAATTAAGAGTTGACTAGTAAACAGATGTCAGATGTTCAGAAATCTCACTTAATATAATTAAAACACATATACTGAATGCTCAGATAAATATGCTTTAGCCATGAGAATTTTTTAGATACTCATCAAAATCCATATTTAGCAATCTAGCATAGCTTTTTAAAGGACTTTCTTTGTGGTAAGAAACTACTTTCATTTTTTAATGTGTCCCTCAGAGAGAAGAATAATTAGAAGAATTGAAAAACACACAGTAAGGGCCATGGAAATGTTGATTGTGTCTGTATTCTCTCCTAGTGTTTTGTCTACACTCAGCTGTCTTTCTGGCATTTCCTACGTGATTTCACTAAGACTGCCTTGTTGTGGCAACAACTGAGTATTTCATTTATCACCTCCGTATCTCTTGTATTACTGAATGACTAAGTATTTGTGCAAATGCTGACCCCTTCAGTATACTGCCAAAGAATGACACTGTAAAACATGAATATTACAATAAAAAACATGAATCACATCTGTGTTGAGGTTCTTTATTGTTGTTTTTCTCCCTTTTAGTTATTTATGTAAAGCAGGATAGAGACTTTATGTAAAAAAAATTTAAACAATAGGTAAAAATTGAAAGTCCTTGTGAAGTCTTTCCTCTTAATTTCTTCTCTAGAACTGTCACTGTAATTGTTTTCTTGTTTATTTCTCTAGAACTTTTCCTTTACATTTACAAAAATAAAACAGACACATGAATGCACATAAAAGCTCATGTATACTTATAGCTTATTTTCTTTTATAAAGAAATAAGAAGAATTATTTCTTTATAAAGAATTACAATCCAACTAGATATATTGCTCTGTAACATACTATTATTATTTCCTAATATGACTTAGGGATCTTTTCATGTTATTAGATGTAGAATTATCATATTCTTGAAACTCTACAATGTGGATACATCAGAGGTTGCATTACTTTTTATGAATTGGTAGATTTATATTATTTTCCATTTTTCCTCATTAGCTAAAATGCATGTACATGATTAATCATGAGTATGCATGTATAACCTCATAGGTGAGGCACCTAAACAGTTCGTGGTTGGGCCAAAGACAATACTTGTGCACAGGTACTATTACATTGACCTCCTCAAAGGCTGTACGTATTTATACTCTTACGTATTTCCCCTCATATATGCCAACATATGATACTGGTAATGTTTTTATTTAAATCTAATATGCATTTTAATTTGCATTTTTCTAGGTAATACTAAATGTGAAGTCATTCCTTTATACTTCTTTATCAACTATTTTTATTTATTTTCTGAGACACAATCTCACTCTGTCACCCAGACTGGAGTGCAGTGGTACAATCATGGCTCAGGGCAGCCTCCACCTTCTGGCCTCAAGTGATCCTCCCACTACAGCTTCCCCAGTCGCTGGGACTACAGGCACAAGCCACCATGCTGGACTAATTTTTTATTTTTTGTAGAGATGGAGTCTTCCTATCTTGCCCAGGCTGTTCTCAAATTCCTGGTCTCAAGTGATCATTCTGCCTTGGCCTCCCAAAGTGCTGGGATTACAGGCTTGAGCCACCATGCGAGGCCTCTGTTATATTTCTTCTGTGAGTTACTTGATCATAGGCTTTGACGCTATCTATGAATTGCTTTGCCTTTTCTTTTTAAAATATATTTGAAATTTGTATAATCCAGATAATAATCTAATGTTTTATTCTATTTTGACAAATATTTTCCCAGTGTACCACTTGTCTTTTATCTGTTTTTATAATATTGAGGATTTCAGATTTGTGGGGTCAAAATTATTTATCTTATTTCATGCAATTCTCACATTCCTTAGGAAGGGCTTTATATCAAGGTCATAGCTTTTTTTTTTATTTAATTACTTTTATTTTCAAATAGAAGAAACCATTTAATAGATTTTCATTTTTTTAAATAAAGCTTTAAAAGGATATTTGTCCTTTTCTTTGCAAATGTGTAGGTCACATTTGCCAATCATAATTATTATTATTATTATTATTATTATTATTATTATTATACTTTAAGTTCTGGGATACTTGTGCAGAATGTGCAGGTTTGGTACATAGGTATACACATGCCATGGTGGTTTGCTGCACCCATCAACCCATCATTTACATTAGGTATTTCTCCTAATGCTATCCCTCCCCTATCCCCCCAACCCCCTGACAGGACCCGGTGTGTGATGTTCCCCTCCCTGTGTCCATGTGTTCTCATTGTTCAACTCCCACTTATGAGTGAGAACATGTGGTGTTTGGTTTTCTGTTCCTGTGTTAGTTTGCTGAGAATGGTGGTTTCCAGCTTCATCCATGTCCCTGGAAAGGAAATGAACTCATCCCTTTTTACGGCTGCATAGTATTCCATGGTATATATGTGGTGTATTTTCTTTATCCTTCTATCATTGATGAGCATTTGGGTTGGTTCTAAGTCTTTGCTGTTGTGAACAGTATCACAATGCACATATGTGTGCATGTGTCTTTATAGCAGCATTATTTATAATCCTTTGGGTATTATAATCCTTTGGGTATATGCAGTAATGGGATTGCTGGGTCAAACAGTATTTCTGAAATAGGAACAGTTTTACACTGTTGATGGGAGTGTAAATTAGTTCAACCATTGTGGAACAGTGTAGCAATTCCTCAAGGATCTAGAACTAGAAAGGTCACAGCTTTATTACTCTGTATCTTCAGCTAATACTTTTTACTGAGCTATAACATACATACAGAAAACTGAATAAACCATTAAGTATACATTTCAATAAATGATCACCAAGTGAACATGCCTATGTGTCAACAACCCAGGTTAGAAAATGGGGTATTTCCAGCTAAAGTGAAACTCTTCCTAACATCTCCCAATCATGAACCCAGCCCTCTCTCCAAAGGTAGTTGCTATCCTAATGTCTATGTCTAACATGCTTTTATTTAAATATAATCACACAGTATATATCTTTGTTTTATTTTACTAAATATTAAGTTTATGAAATTTATCTACTCCATTAGTGTGAGAGTAGGGTTTTTTTCAGTATTGTTGATATGTAGATTATATTATTTGAATATACCAAAATTAATTTCATCTATATTCTTGTTGCTGCTCATTTAGAGAGTCTCTGGTTTTTGATGGTTATGAACAATACTGCCATGAAAATCTTAAATTGTAATGAATTTCTTCCAGAATTTTAAGGACAGCTTCATTGTATCCTATTGATCAGTATTGTTGAGAACTCATTCCTCATGTGTTAAGACTAGGCTTTTCTCTTTTATTTCAGGTTCTTTGCCAAAATGTGTTTTGCCATTTTTATGCATTAGATCTTCTAGATTAGTTTTCAAATATTAATGGTAATTTCATTAAAAATTGTCTGGAGATTTGGAGGAGAATTTCATTGAAAATGTGGAAGATGGAAAAAGATGAAAAATTGGCATCTTTATGATATAGAATATTTCCAGGCTGAAGCATAGCACACCATTCCTTTATTTTTGAAAACGTGTTTCAGCATTTTCTCTCTTATATGAGGTTTCTCTTATCTTCAAATTAACCTTAAACATATCATAAATTTGTATACTTTTTTCTGTCCTAGAATCTGGTTCTGGATTCCACATTAACTTTATTAATAATTATCTCCTTACCCCCTCCTCTAATCTGTGACAGCTCCTTGGTCTTTCCTTGCCTTTCATGATGACAACTTTGAGAGTACTGCTCAGTAATTTTGTGTAAAGTCTCTCATTCTGGGGACTTGTTTGATGATTTCTCATTATTAATGTGAAGTTATGCACATTTGGAAAGGTAACAGAAAAGTGATGGGTTATCAGTATATGATATCAGGAACCACATTATTAGTATGTCATTTTACTGGTGATAGTAAATTTGATCACTTTATTAAGGTATTGTCTGCCAGATATCTCTAATTTAAATTTACTCCTTTTCTCTTTGAAATTAATAAATATCCTAAGGGAGGTCCTTTGATTCTATACAAACATCCTGTTTCTACTCATACTTATGCTCATTGATTTTAGCAACCATTGGTAGATCTTGCCTGACTGTTATTACTGCTAAATTCTAATGAGGCTTTCTATTTCTCTCATTAATTCTATATTTTTTGTTAGGCGTCTTATGTAAGAGAAAGATGTTCCTTATACCCAATTATTTAGTCAATTATTTCTTTCTATCAGCAAGTAAATGTAAATATTTATTTTAGAATATGTGTTATAAGGCAATACTATTGTTATTAATTTTCTTTCTCCGATTGTTTGAGCATTGGTCATTGGGACATTGACAGATTGTTCTGATTTGCTCCACAAAAAAAACAATAAAACAAAGAACTATAATAGGTTTGAGGAAAAGTATTAACACACCAAAAATTTTATGTCATTTTATAATTATGAATCTTTGAATACACAAGAAAAAAGTAGTTCATATAAAATTTTCAAAATATATATTACCTAAGCACTTTATCTAAACATATTAATCAGGTTTTCTGAAAGAAGTTGAAATAAAAACATAAGCATGAGTTTGTCAGGATAGTGAGGTACATTAGCACTGAATAAATACATAATTTTATTAATAATTTAAAAATAAGAGCAATTTGTATATGAAAGAAAAAATAATCTACTACATAATTCCAAAACTTCTAATATAGAATAAATTGGGCTGGGAACAAATAATTTAAAAGTGCATAATCTCCCATCTTTTATATAGAAAAGCCTAAAGTTACTGTTTTGTTTTTAATTTAAAATTAGATGAATATAGTCTTAACAATATATTAGGATTGTTAACATCACAATTGAAAACAGGTTTTACTGCCCTAACCTCTTAAGAATATTGAAAAATTCAAAGAATTAAAGAAAGAAAATAGAAACGATGTAAAAGAAAAGAAAACAAAATAGCAGAAGCCATAAAATAAGCACATTTTAAAAGATAAATATAAAAATTTACTTCCACTATTCTAAAGCATAATCTTTTGAAATAGACTACCTCCCGCTTTTCTACTTACATGCAGTTCTAAAGGAAAATAAAACTAGTCATATATAAAAGGATTGGTAAACATGCCTTGATGAATAATTTACATTTAATAGGTAAATTAGAATGTATGGCAAAGGAAAAATTAGGACACCAAAAATTGATACAATCTATTAATATATATCCAAATATATCAATATATCTGAAGTAAAGGTAATAAATAAATCTAAAAGTTAATAAATATCTATGTGCCAAAAATAAAGCACTAAAAGAGAAAAGAAAATTGAAATGCGAAAATAAAGTGTTCATGAAGATACAAAAGCAGTAGATGTTTACAAAAGTAACATCTGTATATAGCAGAAATATTTATTCAGGGTTATTAAGTATACATAGCACTGATGCTTCTCAAAATAAAACTTTAAGAAGTTACCAGAGTTTTCTAATGATATCAACACTCCAAAAAAATGAGTCATATGTCACTTGTGGATTTGCTTATTCTTCATTAGAACATGTTGCTCCAGTTTAAGTTAAAGGGCATAAAGGATAAGAGCAATATGATTACTAAAGTAGAATGAATAGATAAAACCTAAAAGACAACAGATGTATTTTGCTCAAGTATTCATAGAAGGCTCAGAAAAATTGATGACATGTTTAAAGAAAAACCTCAATATATCCCAGAGATATAAGTGCTCTACTCAATGTAGTGTAATATATTCCCTACTGATCTTTGTAAATAGATTATTGTTCTTTTAGACATCTGTGTATGACTTCAAATGGGAGGTGCTGAAATTCACTCTCACTAGCAGTGTACTATAATATTCACTTATACTGTTCTTTTTTTTCCTTACACAAATAAAGGATATATAGTCTTTCTGTATACTAAGTTGTGCTCACTTTTGAAAATGCTGTATCTCCTTTAAATGTTGAAGATGTTTTCATTTGGGGTATTGCACATGTAAGGCACGTTTGGACCATAAAATTACATCAAATTTGGTAAATCAAACAAGTGATCATTATTCTATATTACTTAGAGGTGAAGTTAAAAGTGATAAATCAGTTTGTTAAAAAAGGGCATCAAAATGAATGTCACTGATTATTAAAAAACTGAACATAATTATTGCCAATGACATGGCCATATGTAAAGAAAATCTTTAAAATTCCACCAAAAACTGTTAGAACTAATAAATAAATTCAGTAAAGTTGTGGAATACAAAATCAACATTCAGAAAACAGTTCCATTTTTATACACTAACAATAAACTATCTGAAAAAGAAATTAAGAAAGGAATATCATTGACAATAGCATCAAAAAGAATTTTTAAAAATAGACCAATGGGATTATATCATACTAAAAGGCTTATGCACAGCAACAGAAACAATAATTAGAGTGAAGAGACATCCTATGGAATAGAAAAATACCTTTGCAAACCATAATTCTAATAAGGGATTAATATCCAAAATATATAAGGAACTCAAACAAATCATTGATACAAAGACAAATAAGACAAAAGGTAACATGTGCTGGCAAAGGTGTGAAGAAAGGGGACATGTGTACACTGTTGGTGAGAATAAAAACTGGTATAGCCATTATGGACAACAGAAAATATTAAAATTAGACCTATTGTATGATCCAGCAACCCTACTTCTCAGTATGTATTCAAAAAATGTAGAAGAGGTACTTGCACTCACAAATTCTTTGCAACATTATTTACAATAGCCAAGATATGGAAACTATCTAAATATCTATCATGGATGAATGGATGAAGAACGTATGGTATACACATACAACAGAATATTAGTCGTCATCAAGAAAGAAGAAAATTCTTCCATTTGTGACACCTAAGATAAACCTGGAGAGCATTATGTTAAGTAAAATAAGCCAACAAACAAAAGGCAAGTATTGCATTATTTCTCTCATATATAGAATCTAAAATAGTCATACTCATAGAAATAGAGAATAGATTGGTCGTTGCCAGGGGCTGGGGAGAGGAAGAAATGGGGAGGTGATGGTTAAAGGATATCAAGTTTCAGTTATGCAACAGGAATAAGTTCTGGAGACCTACTATAAAGCATAGTGTGTATAACAGCACTGTATTGCATATTTAAAATTGCCAAGAAGGTAGATATTATATGGGGTCTAACCAAAAAATCTAATAGTAATAAAGGAAGTGGGAGAAAACTTTAGAAGGTGATGGATATTTTTATGGCCTTGACTGTAGTGGTAGTTTCACAGGTATATATTTATCTCTAAACTCATTGACATGTATACATTAAATATGTACAGCTTTTTACATGTCAAGTATACCTCAATAAAGTGGTTCAAAAAGAGAGAGAATATGATATATCAATATGTAATTTTATCAAACAAAACTGAAAATGGGTACTCGTATACCTTATTCATGGAAGTATATGGGAATATTACAAACTTTTAGAATGCAATACTGAAATATACTAAATTTTAGGTGTTCATATCCATTGACCTAACATTTCTACTATACTCTTTAGAAACACCCCACAATCAATAAGAATGTTTTATTCATCATCAATGATAATTATGAAAAATTAAATGAACCATATTGTCCTTAGATGGATCATTAAATAACAATTTTGGATGCAGGAATAAAATCTTATATGGCTATTAAGAATAATAAAAAGTTCCATAAGTGTTGGCAAGGAAAGGTATCCAAAATTATTATAAGGTGAAAAACAAAAGCAAATCAAAACAAAAACCTATAAACTTTAGAGGAATATATTTAATATCATCAGATTTTGCTAAAATAAACCAAATACAGTGTATGCAAATATATATATATATACATATATATATATATCTCAAAAGGCAAAATGGTATCCAAAATCTTTTGACAATGTATATTTCAGAGAGGGAATGGTGAAGAAATTGATAGTTAATAGGTACAAATATTAGATACAGTTAAATAGAATAAATAAAATCTAGTATACATTAGCACAATGGGGCAACTATATGTAACAGTAATTTGTTATTTATTTCAAAAATAACTAAAACAAAATAACTAAAAAATGTAATTGGAATGTTCCTAACACAAACAAATGATAAATACTCGAGGAGATTGATATCCCAATTGCACTGATTTGGTCATTATGCATTGCATGCTTGTTACAAAATATCACATGTACCCCATAAATATGTACAATTATTAGGTAGTCATAATTAAAAATTTAAAAATCAAAAGTTTTCATGCCTTCAGCATATTCATATTTTATAGAGTGCAATAGCAAAGAACAACTTTATTAAAACTGATTTCCATAGAAATTTCTCCTTTCTTTCTTAAACTAAGTATTACATCATTCTTCATCTCACTATTCTACCATGCCTTCACTAAGAAAGCTTTCTCTTACCTTCCTAATTAGGTCAAACACCCCTGTTATATGTTCTTAAAGTATCATGTAACTTTCCACACAGTGCTTATCTGAGTTATAATTTGCATAATTTGAAAAAAGAAAGTTATTTTTCCCATGTTTGTGTCCTCCACTAGATAGATCCTAACTCTGAGGACAGAGATATCTATTTTGGGCACCGTTTAATCCAAAGTGCTTATCACAGCACCTGACACATCTTAGGCACTCAATTATATTAATTAAAACAATAAACTGCCCCAAGTGTTATTTATCATTGTCTAGCATAAAATACATAAATAGTGATACACACCCAAGGCTTAAACTACTTGTCAACAACATGAACTGTGTATACATATTTTTTAATTGGATGGTCTTCTCATCCTTTTTCTCCAAAATGGAACTCTCAGAACACATACTCGAATGCTTCTTTCAGTTGAATTCTGTATAATTAAGGTTATTATTTCACGCAACCAAAGCTCATGAAGGTATAAAAGAGATGAAGTAGTTCCTCCCTCTTATGCTGAGTTTGAATCCTCTTGTTGAGCTATGTAATAAATTTCATTATTTCACTTTATTAGAAATTTCTAATTCTTTAACTAACATAGAAAAATCTTCCCCACCCTCTCAATAATTAATTTCAGCCACCAAAATTTGATTCTGTAAGCATTATTATACAATAGGGAAAACACTCCCCATTCAATAAATGGTGCTGGAATAACTGGCTAGCCATATGTGGAAGACTGAAACTGCACTCCTTCAGTTCACCATATACAAAAACTAGCTCAAGATGATTAAAGACTTAAATATAAGACCTAACTCTTCAAAAACCCTAGAAGAAAATCTAGGAAATAACATTCTAGGCATCGGCCATGGCAAAGATTTTATGACGAAGTCTCAAAAAGCAACTGAAACAAAACCAAATATGGACAATTAAACTAAAGACTTTCTTCACAGCAAAATAAATTATCAACAGAGTAAACAGACACCCTACAGAATGAGAGAAAATAGTTGCAAACTCTGCATCTGACAAAGGTCTAATATCCAGAATCTACAAAGAACTTAAATTAACAAGCCAAAAGCTAAAAAACTGATTTAAAAATGGGCAAAGAACATGAACAGATATTTCTCAAAGAAGACATACACATAGCCAACAAGCATATGAAGAAATGCTAAACATCATTAACCATCAGAAATATGCAAATTAAAACCACAATGAGATACCATCTCATACCAGTCACAAAGGCTATTATTAAAATGTCAAGAAATAACAGATGTTGATGAAGTTGCAGAGAAAAGGGAATGCTTACACACTGCTGGTGGGAATGTAAATTATTTCAACTACTGTAGATTGGAGATTTCTTAAAGAACTGAAAACAGAATTACCATTCAACCCAGCAAATCCCATTACTGGGTATATACACAAAGGAAAATAAATCATTCTACCATAAAGACACATGCAACCGTATGTTCACTGCAGTACTATTCACAATAGCAAAGGCATGGAATCAACCTAGGGGACCATCCACAGTGGACAGGATAAAGTAAATGTGGTACATGTATACCATGGAATCCTATGCTGCCATAAAAAAAAATGAATGAAATAATGCCCTTTGTAGCATCATGGATGCAACTGGAGGCTATTATCCTCAGTGAATTAATGTAGGAACAAAAAAAACAAATATCACGTGTTCTCACTTATAAGTAGGAGCTAAAAACTGACTGCACATGGACACACAGAGGGGAACAACAGACACTAGGTCTACTTGAGGGTGGTGAGTGGGAGGAGGGTGAGGGTCAAAAAACTACCTATCAGGTAGGTACTATGCTCATTACCTGGGTGACAAAATTATTTGTACACCAAACCCCAGTAACACACAATTTACCCATGTAACGAATCTGTACCTGTACTTTCTGAATTTCCACATTAAAAAAGAAAATAAAAGCTTTTATAAATAAATTCCAACAATTGATATGTATGCGTACATATATGGTCATTATATCCTGGCTATTGAAATATATTCAATATTCAAAACAATTTTTTTCTAAATGTAGCACTGGAAAAGTACAGTTTGTTAAACATTTTTTCTTTAACCTTCCTCTCACATTTAATGATTCATTCTTAGCAGTGTCAGCACTGAAAACAGGAACATAAAGTTAAGTTCCCTCAAAAGGTTGAACATTTTGCCATTTCCTGAAAGACTGAAGGAAATCAAACCCAGCTAGCCACCCTTACTTCCTAGGTTGGTAATGCTTTTACTTACATAAGTCTTCACAATCAAGTGAGAGTTCAGAGAAGTATTTTTAAATTAAGTATTCATTATCACACAATTTTATTATTTTATCAAAAAGTCCAGCCTAGAAAGGGCTTATTCACCTTTTATAAGTATTTCCTTAGTCTATGCTAGGAAATAAACCCAACTAGAAAATACAAGTGTTTGTTTTGTAACTATATAATCATTACAGCAGTACATACACTAGAAAAAAAAACAGTAATTAAATTTAATTGTCCAAAGATTTTTGAAAAAGCCAAGTATCTATGTACTAGAGAACACTGTGAGGCATATCCAGATCTTAGAAAGCAACAGATATGTTCATTGTCCTCATGCAACTTAACACATATGGCTTCCTTACTTCTGTCTTCAGGTATGTACTTCATTTAAATGTATACATGCTCCATAGAAAACTGTACACGTTATTGTTTGACTGCATCCAACACAAGTGCCCCCAAAGAGACTTGGGTCCTAAAAGGGTTTTTCATGTTAGCCAAATTTAACCAGTCTGTGTTTCAGAGAAAGCTTTCTGAAAAGAATGACATCTCAAAGGAACCATGAATGATAAATGGGAGTTAAATTGACAAACAGAGTTGAGAGACTGGTCAAGGGAATGGCATCTTCAAAGACCTTTATGTTACAAGGGAGTTGGTGAGTTCCAGGCACTGAAAACAAGTGCAACATGTAGATTGATAGTTTGGAGCAAGGTGGAAGTGGTAGAAAATGAGACAGAAGAGGTGGCTAGAAACAAAATTACAGATGCTCTTCAACTTACGATGGAGTTACATCCAAATCAACTTATCATAAATTGAAAATGCATTTAATGCACCTAACATACAGAACATCATAGCTTGGCCTAGCCTATCTTAAATTTGCCTAGAGCACTAATATCAGCCTACAGTGTAGCTAAACCATCTAACACAAAGCCTATTTTATAAAGCACTGAATATTTCATGTAATGCATTGAATGTTGTACCGAAGGACAGTTGCTTTCACAGCATCATAAACTTATAAAATCATAAGTCAAACCATGGTAAGTCAGGTCCTGTTGATATCTCAAGAAATGTTAGATTTTAATCTAAGAATGATGTGAAACCATCCAGGGGTTTCAAGCATGGAAATGATACAAGTATTTCTTGGTTGAAAACACTCAAATCTGGTCTGCTGAGCAGAAATATTCTTAAATGAAGATAAGTGCCATGAGACACTATGACATCATATATCTGACTACAGTGCCTCAGAATCCATGTTCAGAATTCACACTCAGCTTTCCCATGTACATGTTTCATTGCAAAATAATTTTCTTTCTTTCCAATACTAGGACTCCATCAAGTATTGTTGTTTTGGGTAGACTGGATCCACAGAGCCAGTTGACATTCCCTAAGTGACCCCTGACTTTAGGGTCCCTTTCGTCATTCAAACTGGGAGTACATTTTCCCAAGAGGGCATTAAGCAGCCATTGAAATATATATTAGGTGCTCATAAAGATATATATCCATTATATAATTAAGTTTTAAAAGAATATAAAGCTCTAGTATGATCACACCATGCTTTAAAAAACAAGAGGTAATGGTGTCTTTGTACTGGGGTGGCGGGGAAGAAGTAACAAGAAATAGTAAAACTCTGGATATATTTTTAATAATTTTACAATGCCCAGAAGTGGGGTCTGAGGTGAAGACGGACATCAGAGATGACTCACATTTTCAACCTGAGCCACCAATGGCTGGGGGCACCATTTCCGAGCAAGAAATTGAGTCACTGCTCAAGAGAGGATGCATTGGAAGGAGGAAATCCTGGTAGCATTACTGCTATTTTTTCTTTAGAGAGCACTTGGGATATGGAGAAGAATAAACATGACAGAATTAAACAAAGAAAAAACAATTAAAATATTTTTAAAAAGCATAACAAAATTTATATTTTCTGAGACTTTATATTTCCATCTGTTTTTAATCATAACTACATATTATATTTAGAAGGATACATTAAGGAAATTTTATTTTTTAAAAAAGAAACCTTTTCTTCTCTAGCAGATGATAATACTGAGATAAACTAAGTGATAACATTTCTGACTTCTTTTAGATTAGATGCTACCTCAAACCTTAAATTTTATAATTAAAAAGCCTACATTGTTATATTAGAAATTAATATTTCTATTAAAAGTCATCACCTGAAGTAGCCTCAGAAGAAGACTATATTTCAAGATTTAAAAACTAAAATCTCTAAATTTCAGACAGAACTAGATATTCTTATTAATTATTGTTCAACTTTTGCCCTTCTTAATTGTTTTGAATTCAAAGAGAGTTACAAGCACCTATTTAAATTTGACTCTACATTTCTTCCTGAATGTTGACTCTTTCCCGCTATAGGGTCAATACTCCTAAAGCTTTCTCGTTACCTCCTTGTTAGGAACTTGGTCTCCCTGTAGAGTTCCCTGGACGGTGTGGTAGACTCCAGCTCCAAACTCCAACTTTTCTCACCCACAGACCTAGAACAAATGATTTAACCTCACTATAGTTCAGTTTCCTCAGCTGAAAACTGTGGACAATAATAGTACATCCCTTGTGGGTTGGGAAGATCAAATGACATAATCCATGTAGAGAGTACACATACATGGTCCCTAACAAACAATATTTACTCAACAACCATTAGCAACCAAAGGAATAATTTCACAGATTGTTACAAGCTGAGTTCTCTAGGAAGTAGACCCTGAGGTAGAGTTTGAGGTAAAATTTATTTGGGGACACTTTCAGTATCAGCACCTGTGGAGGGGAAGAGACAGGAAGGAAGCAGAATTGGGCAGATAGAAATTGATTCAGTCTTGACGAACGCCACAGCTGTCCCCACAGAGAAACTAGAGCAGTCCTCCAGAGTCGGCTTGCATTGGATCAAGGAGTTAGATTCGAGTCAACTTATCATGGGATACAGGCTCTTACTGCCTTGAGGTTGAGGGAACCCTTTCCAGCCTAGGCAATTTCTAGAGAGGACTCACAGTTAAGAGCTGCCTGAAGGGAGATCAGTATGGCTCATCACAGTATCTTTTACATAGGTTGATGAGAAATACAATGTATTCCTGTTTCCCTTTTCTCTAGATTTCTATCTAAACTCTTCCTTCCCACAAGGGACTGCATTTCATACCACTAAATAAATATATTTTGCCACACTTTCACTTAATTTTTCATCCTATTCATCTCAACTATTTTTTCTTCTTATTCCTTTCATTTATATGTTTTTTCTGGACTTAATTTGCTGTCGCAATTTACATACAATGAAAAGATTACTTATTCTTTTTTTTTTTTTTTTTGAGACGGAGTCTTGCTCTGTCACCCAGGCTGGAGCACAGTGGCGCGATCTCGGCTCACTGCAAGTTCTGCCTCCCGGGTTCACACCATTCTCTTGCCTCAGCCTCCCGAGTAGCTGGGACTACAGGCACTGGGACTACAGGCGCCCGCCACCACGCCCGGCTAATTTTTTTTATTTTTTTATTTTATTTTTTGTATTTTTTAGTAGAAATGAGGTTTCACCGTGTTAGCCAGGATGGTCTCTATCTCCTGATCTCGTGATCCGCCCGCCTCGGCCTCCCAAAGTGCTGGGATTACAGGCGTGAGCCACTGCGCCCGGCCAGATAACTTATTCTTTAAAAAATGTGGTTCTCTTAACATTTCCTTACCCATTACCCAACTTTACAAACTGCCTCAGGATTTTAAAAATGATACATTCTCACTTTTAGGGAAAATGTTTAAAGCAAAACTTGATTAAGCAGTTAAACATATTTCCCTGAAGGTTGATATTATTTGATTATTTCATATTTTAATAGCAAATGTTAGTTATTGACATGGTCTGCCCCTTCGTGAGGCGATCCATAAAAATAACATGTGCCTCTGAAGAATTTCCTAGCTGAAGCAGGTTTTGCTTTGTGTCTTCAATTATAATTATCTTCACTGTATTGTAAAGAATCCTTGTCATACACTAAGTCATCCATTAACAATCATAATGTGAGCAAATTTTCTTTGTTTTAGTACATCTCAAGGGTCCAGGCTGTTTGTATATGATAGCAGCTTATTGAGATCCAAATTATGCAGAATTTAAAATACGAATAGGAAAAATACTGCTGTTTCACCATTTTTTTTTTTACAGGAACTTGCTTTTTCCTTTTATATACAATACATATTTAAGGAAGACTCTTTGGAAGAAAGTACCTCCTTAGTTAGGTTAAGCAACAAAAAGAAGGAGAAGGAGGAAGAAAAAGGGGGGAGAAGAGAAAAAGAATATGTCTCAAGGAAAAGTGTGAGATATATATATATAGAGAGACCCCCTTATTCTACTAAATAACTAATAATATATAGACCCCTTTATTCTACTAAAATAACTATTAACAATAACAAGCAATTTGTTATTGGATACACAATGAGATTTAAAGTTCAAAACATGTATCAATAAACTGTTATCCTTTTAGTACTCTAAAAATTAATTTTGGACAAAATACAAATGTTAAGGTCTTAGCAGGTGAGGAAGAGCCATCTCTTGATATTTAGGGCACTGTGCTTCTGAAGTCTTTCTCACTCATAATGAAGATATCCATTTTAATTCCAGTCTCAACTTACTAGGCCTTTATCTTTTCAGTAAGCTTAAAGGTAAGAATTAATTACCAGATTTCACATATATCTATTAAATTACGTCTTTTGTAGCAACATGGATGGAACTGGAGGCCATTATATTAAATGACCCAGTTCAGAAACAGTCAAATACTGCATGTTCTCACTTATATGTGGGAGCAAAATAATGTGTACATATGGACAAAGAGTATGGAATAATAGACACTGGAGACTCAGAAGGGTAGGAAGGTGGGAGGGGTTGAGGGATGAGAAATTACTTAATGGACACAATATGCAATATTTTGCTGATGTTTACAATAAAAGCCCAACTTCACCACTACACAATATATCCATGTAACAAAACTGCACTTATAGCCTTTAATTTTATACAACTAAAAAAAGAAGGATATGTCAATCTAATCAATACAAATAACTCCTAGTAAATACATAATGAGCTACAGACAGTATGGGTGAAAATTTCTATACAAGAAATACAGAAATGTAGAAAAGTGCCTACTATCATGCCAATAACTTTTCAGGATATAGGGAACATAGTAAAAATAAAGAATAATATGATGTGAGAGTAAGGTCAACAAGAAGAGGCAATAGAGACAGACAAGTCTGAAGTATCCTTCTTTTTTTTTTTTTTTTTTTTTTTTTTTACAGTGTGGAACAGATGGCAGTTAAATGATATGCTTTTCAGTGCTGAGCGAATTGAAGAGATGTTTTCGGAGGGAAATGATGTTTTAGGGAGGACTCTTTCATTTGTGAGAGATAGGAAACTTTCCATCTCCACAGATTTGGGCAAAAACAAGCTTTAATGTGATGTAGCTAAAATTTCTTAGCAATGATTGATTTTGGGAACAACTGAATACATGTTCTCCAAAGTTGTCACCAGTATCTAGACTTGCTCTTTTAGGTTCTTGGCTATGCCTTAGTCTGCATGAGCTTCCTTTATAGACTGTATACTTCCTGTTGCTGGCAGAACGGGTGTCAAAGTCTCCAGCATTTCATCATATGTTCTCAGCAACTGCGTGAAAAGAAGCTTCTTTCCCATTCCATCTATCAGAAGCCCCCGGTACCAGGCACTAAACTGACCAACCTGGGTCAAGTGTTCATTCTTGTACTCTTCTCTATGGCCAGAGGTAAGCCATTGCTCTGTCCAAGGTACATCTGAATCCTATAGACTGAGAGAATGGAAACGTGGTACTTTCCCAAAACAATATCAGGGCTCTTTAACCAGAAAATGGGATAAGAGTTGTGAGGGAACCCAGAGTATTTGTTTACTACTAATGGTAAGAAAAATGGGATTTAAGTCTAGGAGAGAAAATGGAATTCAGAAAGGATATTTGGGGGGAAAGAGGTAAAAATTAAATACCATCTTTCCTAGTATTTCTATTCACTCACTCAAAAAACTCTAGATTTTTAGAAAGGAAACAAATACACCTCAATAACATCTTTTTCTTTTTTTCTTTCTAGTTAACTTGTAGGTAAGTTCTACAGGTTGATACTCTGTGTTTTGTATTTGATGTTTTAGTTAAACTGTATTAAAACTAAACAAAAAAGAACATGGATATATATTCCAGACCTCCAAACAAGGACAATGAGTAGCACTTCAACTACACCCACCTCTAAGCTGGGTTGGGGAGGGGTAGATGGAGATGAGCAAGCATAGAGCCTAAGTATAAGACACAAAGAGGATAATAATGAGGGGCAACTGCAATTATCCTGAATTGCAGGTTACCTGAGAGGGCAAGGGAAAACCCACACAGTCTAATAGGCAGGAGAAAGTTATCATAATTCTTTTTATGATAACTTTAAAAACTGGCTTTCTTGGATGATAATTTTATTTTTTCCCAACTAGCTTTCAAATGTGGGTTTAGTTAAAGTTCCCTGAACAATTAAATATTGTTTGTTTTTTAAATATATATATACATCTGAAGCACCTAGCCTTGATAGAGATTGGCAATGTGTTTTTTCCTCTAATTTAATAAGGCTTGTTGAGTTCAAGCTACATAAGCAGAATTTTGTGATTCAACAAGGAAAAGCCCAAAGAAGTTTTAAAGTAATAGTTTTTAAGGAAGACTAATAAATTAAGAATTGCCAAGGAATATGAATAATTATTCTGTTGAATGAAAAAAATTATTTATCATAATTAACTATATCTTACTTTGTATGAATTTAAATGCCTGTAAGGTAAAGCATCAACAAGCTAAGTTAGAGTGATTTGCCTGAGAGCAGGACAGAATTAATTTGTTTAAACTCTATCTGGCACAGTCAAATTATTAAATTAAGTGTGGAAGGGAAAGAAAAAAAAAAAACAGAGACAGAGCTATGAAACTGATTGCTATTAGGGAGGGCTGCAGGCCTGATATGAGAACGAAGTGTAGGTGGTGCCCAGTGATTCATACATGAAACCAATTGGGAAATAGCAGCAAATAATATTTATAGCTTCAGATGCATGTACACCAATTTTCAGAGCATGGGTAATAAACAAAACTTAAAATGTTGGTACTATGTGGTATATTTTATATTTTTATTAACTTATAACATTGTATATAGTCACATATATATTTATGTATGTATATATCTAATTTGTGTGTGTTAGGACTAAGATGTATAATGAACATTATCAATAAGAAAGACTTCCCATTACGAGTAGTTGAATGAATTATAGAAAAGTGCCCAGCAGAGTTCTGTGAAGTTATGTTTCAGGCTACTAAAGACTTGTGTTTGAAACTGCTATTCTGCTTCCAGTGGTCTTGAAACATGATAAAATGGGTTTTGTGCCACAAGGCTACAGATACAGTGGTAGTTCTTTTTAAAAAGGATTGTAATTAGCCATACACAAACTTTATGACTTGTGATTTATAAGCTTGAAATAAATGTTAAGCACAATTGAATAACAGACTATTAAAGTAACAGTTTGTAAGCATTTGGAAGTGGAAACAGAAATCAGCAGGATGAGTTTAAGCAGAATGAGTCAGGTCAGACTGACTTCATTCCCTCTTGAACAAGAATTTGAAAAAGGTGGATTACATCCATCTGGATTTAGCCAGGTATTTGTCACAGTCACAAAAGGAAGATAACCTGAATGACATATAGGGAAGTATATCTGCAAGGGCCTAAACAACCATATTCATGATTCTAATTAATGAACTGATTAAATATTAGAGCACAGATTTTTGCTGTTTTCCAAAGATCTCTTCCTTTAGCTTCTTTCTTTTTAAAAATTACCACTACTACGTTTGAGCATCTGCTATGTGCTAGGCATTGAGGAAATTGCTTGGCATAAACTTTATTCTCACAGTTACCAATAAGATAGATATTCTTCAAATTTTAAAGATATTTAGAGATTTGCTCAAGGTCACAAGGCTATAGACAGGAAGTTTAAATTTGCAAATTACATGCAGCTGGAAGAAAAAAATACGTTGAATTACAGAATTAGACTCTCAAAGAATCTAATCTTATTAGTATGTCAGATTAAATATGAAATTCATGGTGATTTTATACATTAACAAACTCAATGAGAGTCAGTAGTGCTGACATGGCTGCTAAAAAATTAAAAGATTTTTAGGTCATACTGTGGAATAAAAGTAGCTGAAGGGAGGTGGCATGCTTGCCCTTACAGTATTTTCAGTTCCCAGGCATCACACCTTAATGTGGAATACCTCTGTCAGGATTCTTTCCTTTGTTAACGACAGAAACTTCACATGCAAGAAAGGGATTTTTTTTTGGCTCACACTGCTAAGAAGAGTTCTCAGATAATCTACCTACCTGAAGAAAAAAATTGCTTAAACCTGAGTTTTAGGAATGGAAACCAGGATTTCGGAGCCATTCAGTCTCTCTGTTTGTTTTCAGTCTCTCATTTCTGTTTATCACTGCTTCTCCTTGCATGTTGACCTTACCCTTTCTTATTTCATATAGGCCTTCACTACTGGGAGGAAGCGTGACCACTAAAGAGTCTTGGCTTAGCTGTTTCAGCTGACAGAGTAAACTTCCTTTCACCTAACATTTAGATAGAAATTCCTGAGAAAAGCTCTGATTGCTATGCTGCAGTCATTTAAAAACCTTTGGCCCAATCACTATTGTCAGGGAGATGGAACAATGTGGTTGGCTAGGATTTGGTCATGTGATCAGTCTTGTGGCCAGTGGCTGTGCAGAATATAGGGTGGAGCAAACCTGTAACCAGAAGAAAGAGAATGGAGAATTGGCTGAGCTGACCATGCAGGATATATTCATTTCAGGCATGTTAAGAAAGAAACAGGCATAAGGATGAGAATTGAAACTGCACCATGAAGACCAGATGAGGAACCAAGTGCAGCTTTTTTGGAAAAGAGAAAGCTTGGGGGAAGACCAAAGAATTGTTAAAAAAAAAAAAAAAAGAAAGAAAGAAAGAAAAGAGAAGAAAAGAAAAGAGCAAGCAAATTCTACATTCTACATGGTTCAAGGGACAGAATCTGAGTCATCTTCACTGGAGGAAAGGTTTTATTTTTAAACATATTTCAACTTAATGAGACTTTAACTTTCAAAGCTTAGAGCAGGCCACAGTGTCTGTTTCATTTTGATTAAACAGGAACCTTGTTACTTCTGTTTTGAAGGCATTAACTGTTTAACCATTTGTCAGTGAAGTTGCATATGGGTTATGAGCATCAGAAGAACAGTTGGACTAAATTACTGTAAGTAAAGGAGAGGCAATGAAGAAAAGTGTAGATTTTAAAGTCAAACACATATGAGTATGAATCTAAGTTTTAAAATTCAGTGGCTATGTGATCTTGGACAAATTGTTTCCTCTTAACCTCATTTTTGAAATGGAGATTATATTTCTTGCCTTGCAGGGCTGCTGTGAGAAGTGAAGATACCCTTGGCAGAACTCCTGTTTCATAGATAGCTCTTAATATGTTACAGTTTATTTGTGTATACACACAAATGCACATGCGCACATTCATAGTGGTATATCTTGAGATTTTCTGACATCTTTAAAATAGGAAGTATGCCATATCTGAACCACAACAAACCCTTAAAAATGCACAGATTGTGCCTGTGAAGTAGCTGTGGATTTGGAAAGAGAAAGAGAGGAAGAATGGAAGGGAGGCTAGGTATATGAAGTTAGAACATATAATGGGAATTTATCAAGACTGCCCAGCATCTTGGAATTTACTGTCTTGGAAGTCTGGCATTCCTATGGTAGAATTTGACAAATTTAAGTTAGCACATAAAGTCTCAACATGTTTTTCATGTGAATGAAGTAAGATAACAAATGAAAAAATGCTTAGAATAATTCCTCATACCCAGATAGTGCTACATCAAAGTTTATTATAATTTCAATTAAAGGTTTATTGTATGGTCTCCTGCTTATCAAGACACAGAACATATCATATTGATCACATTTTCTCTATACTTTAGTATACTGCCTGGTACTTTATAGGCATGTAAATAAAAGATGGCAGAAAAGGAGTTGTGGTATCATGAAATAAAAGCCACAAAATCAAAATTATAACCTAAAGCTGTGTGTGGATTTACACTTGAAATAGCAAGAGAGATAAAATCTAATTGGTAATAAAAAAAAAAAGGGGGAGCATGGTAGAAAGATGAAGACCAAAAAGGGTGAAGGATCAGGAGATAAGCTCAATAAGCAGAAGTATGGCAGTCTAATTCTGTAAGTTTCAGAGTCCAATACTTCTACAACTGAAATTAAAAATGTCATATATTATAATTTCATGGTATTTGTTTTCTATACTACACTTTCACGTTTCATACCTTCAGTACTTAAGTTTCTACAACCAATTTCAGTTAGCAGCAGCTAGCAGGCACTTACACCAGGCTTGCTTCTCTCAAATTACCTGCCTAGTTTCTATGGACATTTTGAGTTTATCACTCTTCCTCTAAAGAAGGGCTTTCCAACTTTATTCATGCCATAGCATACATAGAAAATGAGAATGCCTCATTAATGTAGCTATTGAGCTAATGGAAAAGCTAGATAACAGCTGGGGAGAGATTGTCCCGAGTTCTAGCCACCCTAGGCCCTGGCAACTGTCCCCAGAGCTGAGGAGAACAGTATTTTAGCAGGCCTATAAACCAACAGTTGGGGCTATTAGCGTGATGGGTCAACTCCAGTTGGCTCTACTGTGAAGAATTGCACACAGCAGATTTTATAGTTTTGTTCATTCAACAAATATTTCTGATAGTTACCCTTCTAGCCGCTGAGGTACAGAAGTGAATAAGACAAGTCCCTGCCTTACTAGAAAACAGGCTGAAAGAGGCTAAATGTCCTAGTCAAGTTCACAGGACTCTGTATAAGGGCCACAAACCACATCACCTGAATCAATGCAAGATTTTTGCCAAGAAAAATAAGTGCTTAAGGGTCTATACTATATAATATATATTCATCATTTCTTGGTGAAGAAAATGACTACCCAGCTTTCTAACTTACAGGTTGATAAATTTGTACTCTACTTATTTGGAAAGTGAGAGAATTTTAGGAGGGTCGAACTGTGCACTTCAAACTTTTCTCAATTACTGGATAGGTTAAAAGAAAAAAAAAGATTTCTAAGGTCTGTGCTACTTTGATATATGTTTATCTTGTTTTTATGGATACTTCAACATTTACCAACATCTTTTATTGTGGGTGACACCCCTGCTCACAACAGGCAAGTAGAAGAGTGAAATAATAGATTGTCACCAGCATTAACCCAGTGAGAAAAAAAATCCTGTTATCACTAAGGTGAGGCAAGCTTGACAGAAAGCATAAACCGTTCCAAAAACATCAAATTTTAATATGCATAATTGATAATTATAGATTCATCTTCAGTCTTCATTAAAACAGATCCCTGAAGATCTCTACTTGGGAACACTTTAATAATTTATTTGAAACTATGTATATATATATATATATATATCTACATTTATATTTTCAATAATTCAAACTTTTTTTCTAATCCTCGTAATGAGAGGTAATAAATGATAGATTATGGATAATTTTATGTAGTGAAAAAATTTTCACATATTTGTACATGGATCCATGCAGACAAATGTCCATCTAAAACTCAATTATTTCTAAACACAGTAACAGAGGGGAAGATGTAACGCTATTCTCACTGACCTGGGATTAGGTAGGACGTATTGTTACTATTACATTTTTATAGATGGTAGCAAGTAACTTGTTAGAGGTAGCCAAAGGCAGAATTGAAATGTGACCCCAAAACCCATAAACACTGTCTCTTTCGAATTTATCCAAAAAAATCTCATTTTTTAACTACTTCTCAAATATTTAATTGTGATTTTAGTATAAATATGTTCACTTAATGCCTGCTATTTAGATGGAAATATAATATGTTGTAAAAACCTCCAAAACCTGAACATTTAAATTAAATAATGATGCATATACTTTTACTTATTAAGCACATTTTGGGTTTGATGCTAAAGTGTTCAGCTGCAGAGAACAGAAACCCATAATGTCAAAAGAAGTTGAATGATAGCTGCTTGGGTTTTTAACACAGACTTCAAAACAGGACTTATCAGTGTTTGAAGCAAAGGTAAAGTAAAGTTATGTCTGTTAAGTGGATGGAGAACAGTGATGATCAGTTTTTGAGCACCTGTGGTGAGCCAGGATATGATACAAGGATCTCCATCACTATGTTTCACATTATAATGTGCATCACCCGGGAACCTTGTTGCAATGCAGATTATGATTAATTACATCTGGGAAATGTAATACATCTTGAGTTGAGTTAAAGCTGGCCTCTGCATTGGAAGCTTTTCTCAATAAATTGACACATAATGCTGGTGCCATTGGAGCACACTTGAAGACCACATTTTGAATAGCAAGGTTCTTAACACCACCTGAGAGCACCTTCATTTCATTTTACTCATGAGGAAACATGGCTCAGAAGGCATAGTGCTTTGGCCAACATCTCTAAATTCTGCAGAATATTCAGTTTCATAGTAGGGTGATCTTAAAACCCCAGCCATTTCCACCATTCTATGCCTTTCCCCGTTACTAGAAGTCAGTGAGCTGAAAATAATAATAATGAGTAACATCCCCCTAGGCATTTTTAAACACAGCGAACCCAATTTTGATTTTGGAGAAGAGTTTGAAATGTTTCTGATGGCATCTCAATCAATTTGTACTTTTTACGCAGCTTTTATGAAATCCTCTAATATTTCTAATGTAGTTGCTTTTTTTGAATTGTTGGGTCATTTAAGAAAAAAAGAGGAAAAAGTTATGACTTCAGAAAATGGTGCAAAAAATGAAATTATGTTATTTTAAAGCCATCTACCAAAGGCATGGGGAATGTCATCTATTCTTAACATAATTTAATTTTCCCTGGCTCCGTGGCAGAGTGCAAGAGAGTAAAGTAACAGCTCTGTTCCTACCTAGATGATCACTCGCTTACAGAGTTGCCAAGGTAACCATAACTTTTGATTAGTATCAGAGTAAATAAGAACTAAAAAATCCCTCAATTTTCATTTTCAATGTTCCATGTCACTTGGAATAATAGTAATGTAAACTTTATTCTCCCTCCACATCTTTCAAGTGGTTTTACCCCATAACACTGCATTTAATGATTTGTTTTTCAGGAAAAGATATTACAACAATGAACAATCCAGAATTCTTTAACCTGGAGAGGTAACAGGTTCAAGAAAGACAGAACTCTATCCACAAAAATGCTTCAGAAAATAAGCAATTTGCCTTGGCTGAGAAATGGGGATAGTGAAATGTGATGAGAAATAAGGAAAAAATGCTAGCTAGAGAAAAGACCTGGCTGCCAAGTACCAGGTTCCAGGTGGAGCCATAATTAGGAAAATCAAATTCCAGATAAGAGCAATTAATTTAATATTTCTTATAAAATATAATAGGCAATGAGATGATAAAATATCAAATTTATGGCAATAAGTATAGTCCCTTAGACAAGAGAAATGTGCCTATTTGGGGATTTGGTTGAGTTTGGTTTAATTTGTGTTTTATAGCTACTGCTCTAGGATACTGGTCATCTAGTTTGATCTTCAGAAATATAATCATGCCACATAAAAAGAATGCAGGGAATTTCCTAAGAAGCTATATTAGATGTACTGAAAGAGCATATGCTACTCTTCTCCATTAGACAGTTAATAACCTTATTATAGAAAATTTAGAGAATACAGAATAGAAATACCGAAAACCATCTAGATTGCTAAAACAATTATACTTTTTATTAAATATATTTAAGGTATATAGTGTGAATGTTTTGATATACCTATGCATTGTGAAATGATTACCACAATCAAGCTGATTAACATAGTGGTCATATCACATAGTGACCATGTTTTGTCTGATGAAAACCACAAAAGATCTCCTCTCTCAGAAAATTTCAAGTATACATTATTATGAAGTACAGCCATCATCCTGTATATTAGATCTTCAGAATTTATTCATCTTATACCTGAAAGTTTGTACCCTTGGATCAAAATCCCACCATTATGATATTTAGATATATACCTTTCAGTTGTTTTCTAAATATTTTGACAATTAAGACCTATTACTTAAATAATGTTAAAAGAACATTTTACATAATGTAAAAATAACATTCTGTTTATCCAAATTTATATTTTATGTATGTATGTATGTATGTATTTTGAGATGGGGTTTCGCTCTTGTTGCCCAGGCTGGAGTGCAATCTCAGCTCACTGCAACCTTTGCCTCCCTGGTTCAAGCAATTCTCCTGCCTCAGCCTCCCAAGTAGCTGGGATTACAGGCGCCTGCCACCATGTCCAGCTAATTTTTTGTATTTTTAGTAAAGACGGGGTTTCACCATGTTGGCCAGGCTGGTCTTGAACTCCTGACCTCAAGTGATCCACCCGCCTCAGCCTCCCAAAGAACTGGGATTACAGGCGTCTGCCACCATATCCAGCTAATTTTTTGTATTTTTAGTAAAGACGGGGTTTCACCATGTTGGCCAGGCTGGTCTTGAACTCCTGACCTCAGGTGATCCACCTGCCTCAGCCTCCCAAAGAACTGGGATTACAGGCGTGAGCCACTGCCCCGGCCCTAAATTTATATTTTAATGTTAGAATTCATCTCAAACAGTTTTCATGGCAGCCATATGAATTTATGCTAATTTATTTAACCATTTCCTTACAATTGGATATTTACATTATTTTTAAAATCCCTTGCCAGCTGCAGCTAACACTGCATTGGACATCTTTGTATTAAAGTCTTTTGCCTATATTTTGGGCTTTTTCCTCTGGATATAATTCTAGACATAGAATTACTGAGCCAAAAGAACTATATGTTAGGGTTCTTAATAAGAGTTGCCATATTTTTTCAAAATAATTTATTTTACTCTCCCGAGTTTTAATTAAATGCTTAAGTGTGTACAGTGAAGTCTTTTTTTTTTTTAATATATGGAACCTGAGGCAGTTGAGCATAGTAATAAACAGCACCAGATTTGGAGCTGAACCTACCTAAGTT
Organism: Gorilla gorilla gorilla; assembly: GCF_029281585.2. Lineage (NCBI taxonomy): Eukaryota > Metazoa > Chordata > Mammalia > Primates > Hominidae > Gorilla > Gorilla gorilla. Next base: position 35,366,975 of record NC_073233.2, on the reverse strand, counting down.
CAAGAACGTATGAATAGAAACTTTTAACCTTTCTTCTAGAGCTTGCCACTCATAAGGTTGAACAAAAGTCTATGACTATAGGATCTATAACTATGGCAATATGTTCTATTAACTCCATTTTATAGAGGAAAAAAATAAAAGTCAAAAGAAAAAAGGTTAAACAAGTGGTGAAGCCTCCTGCTCCCCAGGTCAGATGCTATTTCCAACACCCGGTGCTTCTGGCCTATGCATACAGACTTCAAATGTTGGGTTTCTGATCTAATCTCCCACAAACTATTTTAAAATAGTTTTAAATCACATGCTTTGTGTGATTTAGCATTTAAGTTCACTAAGCTTTGATGAGATAAATAGTGCTTTCCTCTTGTCATGATGTCATTACCTACTCAATGTATTTTTCCCCCTTTTTTTGGAATCATGTCATGTACATTCAATTCCCTAAATCCTATAATAGAAGCTTTTTATTTTTTAACCTCATGTGTGCTCTACTTCGACCTTTTATCATAAAAGCCTGTTTGTTCACTTTCTGACAGCTCTCCACAGCTCATCACCCTGCCGGCTGCAGCTAAACCATACCATTGTATGAATTTCAATATATAGAAAAAGATGAAAGATGAAAAAAATAAGGAGAATAGACAATGGATCTATGATAAGTCAAAGAAGTAACAAAAAGGGTCAAATTACCTGAAGTTCAAACCAAAAGACATCAAAGAGGGAAAGCCAAGTACTAAAATAAGAGATAATAGAAGATGATTAGGGGGAAAATCATAATAAAAAGGAGATAATGGTTTGTAACTGGGAAGAGAAATTGTAAAGAACTAGAAATAAATGGGTAAGATAGAATTAAAGATATAATAATGAGAACTGAAAAATAATAGTGGATGTAGTAAGAGATAAACCTGTCATATTATCACAGGGAAGATGAGAATAGAGGAGACTGTTCTGTGGGAAGTTTCCAAAGCCCTGGACTGAGTGGTTTTATTCAGATGTGGAGGGAAGTCATGGGGATACAAAAGTAAATTGGGACAACATTGAAATGGGTAATTATAATGGTGGCAAGCCAGTCTTGTAATTTAAAACAGTATGATTGTAAGAAAAGTCCTCAGGCTTCTTTTTCCATGAAGAAACGTAGTGTGCTTGCAAATCTATATGATCTGCTTCTCAATTCCTCTTATTAAATCTACATATTCTGCATCATAAATGTCTTTGTTGGAATACATGTTGTGTGTGCTCATGTATGTGTATCTTTCTTTCAAAATATCTTTTCTAGAACTATGTGCCATAAGTGGTTTTGTTCACATCTGTCTCCTTCACGTTTCTTTCAGTGCCACTAGTTATGTGCTTTGTCATTTTAATATGTTATTTTTACTTAATCTGATTGGTCATTTGAGTACACAGGTTGTGCAGTACAATTATACTTGCAAAATTAGCAAGATACATACATAAAGCAATAAGATAGCCTTCATTTGGTTCTTTACAGATTCCAGAAGTATATAAGTAATTGCTTTTGCTTTATTTGAACATGGGCTTTTTAAACAATAAAAAGACTTTCAAACGTACCATTCTATTATTCAGCTGGGGGCTTACTTGATCTATGCTGTGAAACTGATCCAGTTGGAATGAAACAACTGCATTTGAGCAAGAAACCACAATGCACTATCCTGGAGGTATTGAACTCTGCCCAGAATTTAATATATACTTGATTGCAACAAAATGTGCAAGTTAGGAACACAATACCATGCTACAAATGAATGGATGATTAAATGAATGAAATAATTAATACAAATTTGCACTCCTAGAAAATCTAGACTCAAATATACAACAGAGATTCACAGTAACCCCCAAGTTTTAAATTTCAGGAAAATTCCTGAGTATTATACAGAAGCTCTCACAACAGTTGACATAGCAAATATACTCATCTATATGTTCTAATCTAACAATCCTAATTATAGTTCACAATGAAAGGTCATTTTCTTTAATCCAGCAATTCATGAACATATAGCTGACTTTGGCTACAGAATTAATATTATTCATAGAATAATAAGGTCAACTTCATTATCTAAGATACTTTGTATACGATTGATTTGATTTAATCACCTATAAAGAGAAAATGTCAAATACAGTTCAACTCGGTATGACTGAAAAAAATTATATTTATAAAAACATGATAGTTTTCCCATTAATACCACTATTATTGAATATTCTTCTTTAAATGCTGGTCAAGTAAAGATAAAGTAACATAAGATGCAAATATTGAAAATGAGAATGCAAGTTTACCTTGGAATACTATGCAGCCATAAAAAAGAAAGAGATCATGCCCTTTGCAGGGACATGGATGGAGCTGGAGGCCATTATCCTTAGCAAACTAACACAGGAACAGAAAACCAAATACCACATATTCTCACTTATAAGTGGGAGCTAAATGATGAGAAGACATGGACACATAGAGGGAAACAACACACACTGTGGCCTTTCAGAGTAGGGAGGGTGGTAGGAGGGAGAAGATGGGGAAAAATAACTAGTGGGTACTAGGCTTAATACCTAGGTGATGAAATAATCTATACAAAAAACCCCCATGACATAATTTTACCTGTGTAACAAACCTGCACTTGTACCCCTGAACTTAAAAGTTAAAATAAATAATATAATGAAATAAAATTTTTAGTTGATTCCCTATTAGAAAAAATTAAAAGTTCACTAAAAGTTTGCTATAAAATACACAAATCATTTTTAAAAACTTTGATTTATTAATAATACAATACTAATTTTAAACATATAAAGAAAATCACAGACATTTAACCAAGTGTATATAGGAATTTAAAATATGATGAAGATGGCTTTATAAATCAATGATTACCAAATGAATTCCTAAAGAACTGGTATTAAGCATTTTAATGAATATTTGGAAAAAATAAATCTGGACTCTTGCTTCATTCTTAATCTCTCTCTCTCTCTCTCTCTCTTTTCCCCTTCTTCCCTCCCTCCCCCACCAGATTAAAAAAAAGATACAATTAGTAAAATAAAATGGTATTTTTAGATATATTACATTTAGGAGAACTTACTAAACTTTATATGAATGCTAGAAATTTTAAAGGAAAAGGAGATCGATTTAACAGCATGAATAATAAAATACAAGCCAAATCAAATCAAATGACTCTGTTTAGCCAACATCAGAATTAGGACTAAGAAGTTACGTAACAAATTGAGGAAAAAAATTATATATATATATATATATACACACACACACACACATACATATATACATACACATATGTAAATATATAAAGTATACATATATACATATTTACTATATAGATACAGCTGTAATAGGTTAATATAAACATAGATATATATCAGACACATAGAAGATCTTTTAATATTCACATATCCCAGGAGAAATATGTATTAGGCTATAAACAGACTATTTACAGATGAAATATAAATGCCTAATATTTTTTTTTCTGTAAAAAAAGGAACAGTGTTACTGTTCAGAGACACTCACATAAAAATAATCAAATAGATCGACAACGACTAAAACAATCATGGTAACTACTGTGTTGGCAAGTACTGAAGGAAATGAGTATTTTCATATCCTTTTGGTGAGAATGTGTCAATTGGTAAAAATATGCCTGGAAAACAGTTTGTTAATGTGTGTCAAAATCTTGATCCAGAATTTCTACTTCTAAGAAATTCTCTCTAGAAGATAATTTATATACCATACAAGAATGCATCATAAAAATTTTTAATGTTTATAAATAAACCTTGGACTCAAGCTAAATTTTTGTCCACAAAAGAGTTTAAGACATTAGATATTGGCAAAAATAGCATGCTATGAAGCCATTTAAAATAAGGAATGATGCACATTCCTGTTTATTTACATAGAAAAATGCCAACAAAATGTTTGAGAGAATAAAAATATTTCAAAGCAACATTTATACTATTATATCTGTATATCAATATCTAGAAAGGAGTTCTTTAAAATGTTTTACATTTTACATTGGGTGGCAGAGTTTGAGACATTTTGTAACTTCCTATACTTTAATATATACTTGAATAAATGTATTAGGCTTCTCTAGAGGGATGGATAGTATAGATGTATACATGAAAGAGAGTTCATCAAGGATTATTGACTCACACAATCATAAGTCCCACAATAGGCCATCTGCAAACTGAGGAGAAGGAAGCCAGTCCGAGTCCCAAAACCTCAAAAGTAGGGAAGCCGACAGTGCAGTTTTCAGTCTGTGGCCAAAGGCCCATGAGCCCCTGGCAAACCACTGGTGTAAGCCCAAAAGTCAAAAAGCTGAAGAACTTGGAGTCTGATGTTCAAGGGCAAGAAGCATCCAGCACAGGAGAAAGATGAAGGCCGGAAGACTCAAATAGTCTAGTCTTTCCAAGTTTCTCTTCCTGCTTTTATCCTAGTCATGCTGGAAGCTGATTAGATTGTACCCACCCAGATTGAGGGTTGGTCTGCCTCTCCCAAGTCCACTGACTCAAATGTTAATCTCCTTTGGGCACCCTCACAGACACACCCAGGAACAATACTTTGCATCCTTCAATCTAATCAAGTTGACACTTAATATTAACCATCACAATGAACAACAACAAAAAAATCTGTTCTTGTTTTGGAAAATAATAAAATAAAACACAATCATAGCATACATTCTCTATATGGTCAGGGAGACGGGAGGGGCAGTTTTAAGGACACTAAGAGGAGATTCTGCTTTTTGAAATTTAATATTTTTACTTTTAAAATATTTATTTAACTTATTATTGAAGACATTAGAGCTATTTCCAAGAAGGATGAGAGAAACTAACACATTTCTTCATTAAAAGAATGCTAAAATTAGATTGCTAAAATAAATAGAAAACTGGTTGATAATCTGCAGTCTAAAAAAATCATACTCTTTGGGATTATCTTGTCAACTGGACAGAATTCACTTGAATCACTATCAGACAAATATAATTTATAATTTATCCATCTTCTGTAAATTAATATGAACTTTATATAGCTAGGTCCTAGTGATTAGTAAATAATAAGCCAAAGCTACTCCTCCCTGCTACATCAAATGTTTCTAAGACAGTCTTGTTAGACAATGGTCTCATAGGTAATAGCCTTTTTAGATAATTTTGCTCAATATTTTTCAGTTTGAAGAGAATTAATGAATGGTATAGGGCAGATATAAAATAATCTTGAGCTGAAGATGGTCTCTATTATCATTTCTTTTGTTTTATCTCATCCTCTCTTCTTTTTGTTTTATTTTGTTTGTTGATTTGGTTGGTTGGAGTTTTACTTTTCTGCTTTAAAACAGCAAAAAATATATTGTATAGTTCAATTTTATGGTTCAGGAATCTAATAAGAGCTTAGCTGGGTAATTTTTTCTGTTCCATGTGGCATTAACTGGGGTCACATGGTGGTAATCAGCTGGTAGCTGTGCTAGTCTGAAGGGTCCAACATGACTCTATTCTCAGGCCTGTCTAGACTTAGATAGGTCCTCCTTTTTATCTCCATGTACCCTTTCCATGTGATCTCCTTAGTAGGGGATGTAAGTCAGACTTATGTGGTAGCTCCAGTCTTCTAGAGACCAAGATGGAAGTTGACTGTCCTCTGAGCCTAGAATTGATACGGCATCACAAATGCCACACTCTATGAGTCAAAGCAGTTTCCGGCCAGCCTATTCAACATGGGGAGAAATGGAACCCATTTTTTTAATGGGACAAACATCACAATATTTACATCTATCTTTAATCCACAACAATATGAATATTACTAATCCTTATATCAACAAGATCAGATACAGTTTATAGTTTATAATAAATTGTTTCACTAACATGAAATAATTCAGTCCCTGAGTATTATACATGTTCTTTTTGTCACCAACCAAACTCAGTGACTAAAACGTTAAAGTTGAAATGTATTAATATTTCTCAAATTTAATCCTTCATGGAATGCAATTTTAGATATTTTTAAATGTGTAGCATTTAAAACATGCTTGATATTATATTTCTTATAGAAAGAAAAAGATGGAATTGTTCAGTACATATTTAAGGATTAATATATTCATGGTTATTTAAATATTTACCGCAATTATCAGTTTTCTAGGGGTGTGTCCAAATTTATTATTTGGATATTGAAGTATTCTGCTCTGTTGTTTATTTTCACAGCTACGATAATAAGGTGTTGACTTTTTAGCGCTTTCTTTTACAAGAACTTGCTCCAAGCTCCTGCCACTTCTGCATTCTTCAGAATGTCTATCAGGGGTTTCAACGTGGATATAATTATGCTATCAAGCAGACATGGTCTGGTATTGGTTTACAGTTCAGAAGGAGCTGGAAGTCATGTAGACGAAGTGGCCTGGCCACAGCAGGGAATCAGCACACTCAGATGAAAGCAGTATGTGGCCAAGACTTTGCTCCCCCATTTGAGGAGTTCATGTGTAGGACAGTGAACACAATAAGCTTGGAGGATAAGGTCAGAGTAAGAGGAAGCAGGGTGAACAAGAATGTAATTCTTGTGAAAAAAACATCATTTTGTATACAGGGGACCCCCACAGAGGAGCTTTAAAAGAGCTTGGGCCATAAGTGGCTAATCTCCTTTGCTTTATAGCTGAATAAATGAAAAATATAAATGGTATGAGCCAAAGAAGAAAGTTTTCCTCCAATCCAAGACTCTACTGGCCATTGCTAGAAGACCTGATCACTCATTAAGGCTGGTCACTCAGGCACAGATAGCCACGTTATGGTCATAAGCCATACGAGTGAGAAGGACATATTTGAAAATGCCAGCAGTCAGAAAGAAGAAAATCTGAGTTCCACAACCAGTATGTGAGAAGTTTATCTTTCCAGAGAAAACCTCAATACCAATTTTAACAACAGAAATGGCTATATCAATGAGAACTCAGAAAGAGTACAATGATGTGTGAACTCAGAAATCTGTCTAAATCAAGAAAATCAGAATAGATGTCCCTGAGAGGGCCACAGTGTACATCTAAGGAAGTTGTAAAATTGAGAGAGAAAACATTTCCCATGTTGAGAAAGAGTCTCCGGAGAATACAATTTGCCATCAAAGTTTTTACAATCCAACTCCAGCTTTACTCTTTTCACCCACATAGCAACCATTCTGAGGTTTACCATTGCTTTGTGTTGGTCCATATTCCATATGGTCTCAGTTTCCTTCTACCTGAATTACTTCCTTTAATGTCTCTTTATAATATGTATCTCCCAGAGATTCATGTATTCAGCTTTTGTATGGCTGAAAAGTTTTATTTTGCCTTTATTTTTTAAATATATTTTCAATAGTATAAAACTCTAGGTTTAAGCATTTAAAAGATGTTGCTCCATTGTCTTCTTTTTTGTGATTTCTGCCAAAAATATTCTTTACTTTTGTTCCTCTGTACATAACATGTCCTTTATCTCTGGCTGCTTTTATGGCATTCTCTTTGTTTTTTAACAATTTGATCATGATGTGTCATGGTTCTCCAGAAAAACAAACCCAACAATTGTGTGTGTGCATGCCTGTGTGTGTGTGTGTGTGTGTGTGTGTGTGTGTGTAAAATAAGGAATTGGCTTTGTAATTATGGAGACTGGCAAGTCCCAAGATCTTCAGGATGAGTGAGCAAGCTGGGGACTTAGGAGAGTCAATGGTATAGTTCCAGTCTCTGTGTCCAAAGGCCTGAGAACTAGAAAGGCCTCATGTTTCAGTTGAAGTCCACAGGCAATAAAAAGCCAAGGCCACAGTTTTAAGGTAATCAGGGAAGATGAATCCTCCCTCACTCAGGGGATGGCCAGTATTTTTGTTCTATTCAGGTCTTCAACTGGTTGGATAAGACCCACCCACATTAGGGACCTAAATGATTTCAATGGTAATTTCTCCAAAATTGCCCTCTCAAAAACACCCAGAATTATGTTTGATCAAATACCTGTCCAGTCCATGGCAAGTAAAGTTGATACATAAAAATTAATAATCACAATGTGGATTGATCTATTTTTTCTTTTTTTTTTTTTTATTATACTTTAAGTTTTAGGGTACATGTGCACATTGTGCAGGTTAGTTACATATGTATACATGTGCCATACTGGTGTACTGCACCCACTAACTCGTCATCTAGCATTAGGTATATCTCCCAATGCTATCCCTCCCCCCTACCCCCACCCCACAACAGTCCCCAGAGTGCGATATTCCCCTTCCTGTGTCCATGTGATCTCATTGTTCAATTCCCACCTATGAGTGAGAGTATGTGGTGTTTGGTTTTTTGTTCTTGCAATAGTTTACTGAGAATGATGGTTTCCAATTTCATCCAGGTCCCTACAAAGGACATGAACTCATCATTTTTTATGGCTGTATAGTATTCCATGGTGTATCTGTGCCACATTTTCTTAATCCAGTCTATCATTGTTGGACATTTGGGTTGGTTCCAAGTCTTTGCTATTGTGAATAATGCCGCAATAAACATACGTGTGCATATGTCTTTATAGCAGCATGATTTATATTCCTTTCGGTATATACCCAGTAATGGGATGGCTGGGTCAAATGGTATTTCTAGTTCTAGATCCCTGAGGAATCGCCACACTGACTTCCACAATGGTTGAACTAGTTTACAGTCCCACCAACAGTGTAAAAGTGTTCCTATTTCTGCACATCCTCTCCAGCACCTGTTGTTTCCTGACTTTTTAATGATTGCCATTCTAACTGGTGTGAGATGGTATCTCACTGTGGTTTTGATTTGCATTTCTCTGATGGGCAGTGATGATGAGCATTTTTTCATGTGTCTCCTGGCTGCATAAATGTCTTCTTTTGAGAAGTGTCTGTCCATGTCCTTTGCCCACTTTTTGATGGGGTTGTTTGTTTTTTTCTTGTAAATTTGTTAGAGTTCATTGTAGATTCTGGATATTAGCCCTTTGTCAGATGAGTAGGTTGCGAAAATTTTCTCCCGTGTTGTAGGTTGCCTGTTCACTCTGATGGTAGTTTCTTTTGCTGTGCAGAAGCTCTTTAGTTTAATTAGATCCCATTTGTCAATTTTGGCTTTTGTTGCCATTGCTTTTGGTGTTTTACACATGAAGTCCTTGCCCATGCCTATGTCCTGAATGGTAATGCCTAGGTTTTCTTCTAGGGTTTTTATGGTTTTAGGTCTAACGTTTAAATCTTTAATCCATCTTGAATTGATTTTTGTATAAGGTGTAAGGAAGGGATCCAGTTTCAGCTTTCTACATACGGCTAGCTAGTTTTCCCAGCACCATTTATTAAATAGGGAATCCTTTCCCCATTGCTTGTTTTTCTCAGGTTTGTCAAAGATCAGATAGTTGTAGATATGCGGCATTATTTCTGAGGGCTCTGTTCTGTTCCATTGATCTATATCTCTGTTTTGGTACCAGTACCATGCTGTTTTGGTTACTGTAGCCTTGTAGTATAGTTTGAAGTCAGGTAGTGTGATGTCTCCAGCTTTGTTCTTTTGGCTTAGGATTGACTTGGTGATGCGGGCTCTTTTTTGGTTCCATATGAACTTTAAAGTAGTTTTTTCCAATTCTGTGAAGAAAGTCATTGGTAGCTTGATGGGGATGGCATTGAATCTGTAAATTACCTTGGGCAGTATGGCCATTTTCACGATATTGATTCTTCCTACCCATGAGCATGGAAGGTTCTTCCATTTGTTTGTATCCTCTTTTATTTCCTTGAGCAGTGGTTTGTAGTTCTCCTTGAAGAGGTCCTTCACATCCCTTGTAAGTTGGATTCCTAGGTATTTTATTCTCTTTGAAGCAATTGTGAATGGGAGTTCACTCATGATTTGGCTCTCTGTTTGTCTGTTGTTGGTGTATAAGAATGCTTGTGATTTTTGTACATTGATTTTGTATCCTGAGACTTTGCTGAAGTTGCTTATCAGCTTAAGGAGATTTTGGGCTGAGACAATGGGGTTTTCTAGATAAACAATCATGTCATCTGCAAACAGGGACAATTTGACTTCCTCTTTTCCTAATTGAATACCCTTTATTTCCTTCTCCTGCCTAATTGCCCTGGCCAGAACTTCCAACACTATGTTGAATAGGAGTGGTGAGAGAGGGCATCCTTGTCTTGTGCCAGTTTTCAAAGGGAATGCATCCAGTTTTTGCCCATTCAGTATGATATTGGCTGTGGGTTTGTCATAGATAGCTCTTATTATTTTGAAATACGTCCCATCAATACCTAATTTATTGAGAGTTTTTAGCATGAAGGGTTGTTGAATTTTGTCAAAGGCCTTTTCTGCATCTATTGAGATAATCATGTGGTTTTTGTCTTTGGCTCTGTTTATATGCTGGATTACATTTATTGATTTGCATATATTGAACCAGCCTTGCATCCCAGGGATGAAGCCCACTTGATCATGGTGGATAAGCTTTTTGATGTGCTGCTGGATTCGGTTTGCCAGTATTTTATTGCGGATTTTTGCATCAATGTTCATCAAGGATATTGGTCTAAAATTCTCTTTTTTGGTTGTGTCTCTGCCCGGCTTTGGTATCAAAATGATGCTGGCCTCATAAAATGAGTTAGGGAGGATTCCCTCTTTTTCTATTGATTGGAATAGTTTCAGAAGGAATGGTACCAGTTCCTCCTTGTACCTCTGGTGGAATTCGGCTGTGAATCCATCTGGTCCTGGACTCTTTTTGGTTGGTAAACTATTGATTATTACCACAATTTCAGCTCCTGTTATTGGTCTATTCAGAGATTCAACTTCTTCCTGGTTTAGTCTTGGGAGAGTGTATGTGTCGAGGAATTTATCCATTTCTTCTAGATTTTCTAGTTTATTTGCGTAGAGGTGTTTGTAGTATTCTCTGATGGTAGTTTGTATTTCTGTGGGATCGGTGGTGATATCCCCTTTATCATTTTTTATTGTGTCTATTTGATTCTTCTCTCTTTTTTTCTTTATTAGTCTTGCTAGCGGTCTATCAATTTTGTTGATCCTTTCAAAAAACCAGCTCCTGGATTCATTGATTTTTGGAAGTGTTTTTTGTGTCTCTGTTTCCTTCAGTTCTGCTCTGATTTTAGTTATTTCTTGCCTTCTGCTAGCTTTTGAATGTGTTTGCTCTTGCTTTTCTAGTTCTTTTAATTGTGATGTTAGGGTGTCAATTTTGGATCTTTCCTGCTTTCTGTTGTGGGCATTTAGTGCTATAAATTTCCCTCTACACACTGCTTTGAACGTGTCCCAGAGATTCTGGTATGTTGTGTCTTTGTTCTCGTTGGTTTCAAAGAACATCTTTATTTCTGCCTTCATTTCGTTATGTACCCAGTAGTCATTCAGGAGCAGGTTGTTCAGTTTCCATGTAGTTGAGCGGCTTTGAGTGAGATTTTTAATCCTGAGTTCTAGTTCGATTGCACTGTGGTCTGAGAGATAGTTTGTTATAATTTCTGTTCTTTTACATTTGCTGAGGAGAGCTTTACTTCCAACTATGTGGTCAATTTTGGAATAGGTGTGGTGTGGTGCTGAAAAAAATGTATATTCTGTTGATTTGGGGTGGAGAGTTCTGTAGATGTCTATTAGGTCCACTTGGTGCAGAGCTGAGTTCAATTCCTGAGTATCCTTTTTGACTTTCTGTCTCATTGATCTGTCTAATGTTGACAGTGGTGTGTTAAAGTCTCCCATTATTATTGTGTGGGAGTCTAAGTCTCTTTGTAGGTCACTCAGGACTTGCTTTATGAATCTGGGTGCTCCTGTATTGGGTGCATATATATTTAGGATAGTTAGCTCCTCTTGTTGAATTGATCCCTTTACCATTATGTAATGGCCTTGTTTGTCTCTTTTGATCTTTGTTGGTTTAAAGTCTGTTTTGTCAGAGACTAGGATTGCAACCCCTGCCTTTTTTTGTTTTCCATTTGCTTGGTAGATCTTCCTCCATCCTTTTATTTTGAGCCTATGTGTGTCTCTGCACGTGAGATGGGTTTCCTGAATACAGCACACTGATGGGTCTTGAGTCTTTATCCAACTTGCCAGTCTGTGTCTTTTAATTGGAGAATTTAGTCCATTTACATTTAAAGTTAATATTGTTATGTGTGAATTTGATCCTGTCATTATGATGTTAGCTGGTGATTTTGCTCATTAGTTGATGCAGTTTCTTCCTAGTCTCGATGGTCTTTACATTTTGGCATGATTTTGCAGCGGCCGGTACCGGTTGTTCCTTTCCATGTTTAGCGCTTCCTTCAGGAGCTCTTTTAGGGCAGGCCTGGTGGTGACAAAATCTCTCAACATTTGCTTGTCTGTAAAGTATTTTATTCCTCCTTCACTTATGAAGCTTAGTTTGGCTGGATATGAAATTCTGGGTTGAAAATTCTTTTCTTTAAGAATGTTGAATATTGGCCCCCACTCTCTTCTGGCTTGTAGGGTTTCTGCCGAGAAATCCGCTGTTAGTCTGATGGGCTTCCCTTTGAGGGTAACCCGACCTTTCTCTCTGGCTGCCCTTAACATTTTTTCCTTCATTTCAACTTTGGTGAATCTGACAATTATGTGTCTTGGAGTTGCTCTTCTCGAGGAGTATCTTTGTGGCGTTCTCTGTATTTCCTGAATCTGAATGTTGGCCTGCCTTGCTAGATTGGGGAAGTTCTCCTGGATAATATCCTGCAGAGTGTTTTCCAACTTCGTTCCATTCTCCGCATCACTTTCAGGTACACCAATCAGACGTAGATTTGGTCTTTTCACATAGTCCCATATTTCTTGGAGGCTTTGCTCATTTCTTTTTATTCTTTTTTCTCTAGACTTCCCTTCTCGCTTCATTTCATTCATTTCATCTTCCATTGCTGATACCCTTTCTTCCAGTTGATCGCATCAGCTCCTGAGGCTTCTGCATTCTTCACGTAGTTCTCGAGCCTTGGTTTTCAGCTCCATCAGCTCCTTTAAGCACTTCTCTGTATTGGTTATTCTAGTTATACATTCTTCTACATTTTTTTCAAAGTTTTCAACTTCTTTGCCTTTGGTTTGAATGTCCTCCCGTAGCTCAGAGTAATTTGATCGTCTGAAGCCTTCTTCTCTCAGCTCATCAAAATCATTCTCCATCCAGCTTTGTTCCATTGCTGGTGAGGAACTGCGTTCCTTTGGAAGAGGAGAGGTGCTCTGCGTTTTAGAGTTTCTAGTTTTTCTGTTCTGTTTTTTCCCCATCTTTGTGGTTTTATCTACTTTTGGTCTTTGATGATGGTGATGTACAGATGGGTTTTTGGTGTGGATGTCCTTTCTGTTTGTTAGTTTTCCTTCTAACAGACAGGACCCTCAGCTGCAGGTCTGTTGGAATACCCTGCCGTGTGAGGTTTCCGTGTGCCCCTGCTGGGGGGGTGCCTCCCAGTTAGGCTGCTCGGGGGTCAGGGGTCAGGGACCCACTTGAGGAGGCAGTCTGCCAGTTCTCAGATCTCCAGTTGCATGCTGGGAGAACCACTGCTCTCTTCAAAGCTGTCAGACAGGGACATTTAAGTCTGCAGAGGTTACTGCTGTCATTTTGTTTGTCTGTGCCCTGCCCCCAGAGGTGGAGCCTACAGAGGCAAGCAAGCCTCCTTGAGCTGTGGTGGGCTCCACCCAGTTCGAGCTTCCGGGCTGCTTTGTTTACCTAAGCAAGCCTGGGCAATGGCGGGCGCCCCTCCCCCAGCCTCGCTGCCGCCTTGCAGTTTGATCTCAGACTGCTGTGCTAGCAATCAGCGAGACTCCGTGGGCGTAGGACCCTCCGAGCCAGGTGTGGGATATAGTCTCGTGGTGCGCCGTTTTTTAAGCCGGTCTGAAAAGCGCAAAATTTGGGTGGGAGTGACCCGATTTTCCAGGTGCGTCCGTCACCCCTTTCTTTGACTCGGAAAGGGAACTCCCTGACCCCTTGCGCTTCCCAGGTGAGGCAATGCCTCGCCCTGCTTCGGCTCGCGCACGGTGCGCGTACCCACTGGCCTGCACCCACTGTCTGGCACTCCCTAGTGAGATGAACCCGGTACCTCAGATGGAAATGCAGAAATCACCCGTATTCTGCGTCGCTCACGATGGGAGCTGTAGACCGGAGCTGTTCCTATTCGGCCATCTTGGCTCCTCCCCTGATCTATTTTTTTCTTCATGTTTCTTGTGCTTGGGGTTCATTAAGCTTTGTGGATCGCTAGATTTATGGCTTCCATAGTATTTGGAACATGTCTGGCTATTAATTTTTCAAACATTTTGGTAACCCCTCTTTCAAAGATTCCAATTAAATGTACATTAGACAATTGTCTATCACCCTAGTGATGCATTTTATTTTTAAAATTTCCTTATTCTCTGTGTGTTTCATTTTGGGTAATTTCTACTGTCATCTTCAAATTTACTAATGAGTAAATCTTATTCTGCAATGTCTAATATGTTGTTAATCCAATTATTTATCTCATATATTAATTTTTTCATTTCCAGAAGCTTCGTTGGGTGTTTTTTTATACCATTCATTTTTCTACTTATTTTGCAAACACATGAAATATTATGACTATTTATTGTTCTTAAAAGCTAATTCTAATATCTGACTAAGATTTGGAATGGTTTCAATTGATTTTTCTTCCACATGGTGATTTGTGTTTTCTTGCAATCTAGTAATCTTTGATTGGATTTATGAGTTTTACCCCTTGAACACCAGATATTATATTCCTACAAATAATTTTGATCTTTCTTGGGGGATGCAATTAAGCTTCTTAGAAACTGTTTGATCCTTTCAGGTCAGGTTTTTAAGATTTGTTAGGCAAGATCTAAGCAGAATTTAATCTAGAACAAAATATTCCCCACTGCTAAGGCTGAGTATTTTCTCTAATGTTCCATAGTCATAAAGTTTTCCAGTCTGGTGGGTGGTAACAGGCACTATTATCAGTCCTATGTGAATGTCAAATACTCATCTTTAATCTGTTCAGCTAGTTATTTCTCTGGACTTGGGCAGTCTCCTCACAAGTATGCACTGATAAGTACTTTACTGAATACTTAAGTGAAGCCTTTTGCAGATTTCTGGGATTCTCTCAATGTGCATGATTATTCTTCCCAGTACTCTGCTTGAGGATTTTAATCTCTGTTGTCTCTGCAGGCATTCAGATCCATCTCTTCAGGTTGATATTCTTAGAGATTCTTATAATGGACTGTTATAATTCATTTTGTGTTGACTGTGCATGCATCCTGAATCTAGGTTAAACTTTCTTATCCCAGAAGCACAGCTTAGCCACCTTTGACAGTTTCCAGTTCGCCTCCTCTCAGTTCCACAATGTGGTCAATACACACTTCTGCCTTGTTCAGCTGCCTCCTGGTGACCCCCTCCTTACGCACATAAATTCAGCCTACTTGACTCATTCAGTGACCCTAATACCCCTCATGGATTACACAGATATGCTACAGTAACCACTTTCAGTCACACTATGACCTCATGAAACTTGCTCCTGCTTGTTCTAAACCCGCCAATTAGAACTCCCTGGGAAACCTGTGTGGGGGAATACTGTGGACCCCACAGACCCAGTGGTCTGTCTCTCCCTGGCTCCTCACCTGCTGGTTGAGCCCATTGCCCTTGAGACCTTCCCATCAGCTTTTATCAGTACTTCTCCTCTCTCATGAATCTGTGAGTAATAAACTGATTATGTTATTTCACGTATTTTTGTTGCATTGTCTCCTCTGTGTTTCACAGGACCAACACACCCAGACCTAACATTCCTCCTGGTCAAGCCTTTCCTAGAGAGTGTCTGTCTTGGCAGGAATAAATTAGATACAGGTCAGACAAGAGCCACATGGTCATCTGCCAATGTAAACAAGTTCCCCATAAGAGGAACACTTAGGCACTAGGCCATTCGCCAGGATAAAGACGTATCCTGTGAAAGGTACACTGTAAACATCAACAGAACAAATTCCCTGGAGCCTTGTCCAGGCAGGGCTAGAGTTTAAAGTCACGGTTCAAAGAGAGATCTCAACATCAAATTGAAGAAAAATATAACAATTTTTACTCCTGGGTTCCTCCTCATTGTGCTATATGCCTGTAAACTACCTTTTGGCAATAAACTAGATAAATCACCTTTTTCATTTCCACATCCTGAGATCACTCTTACTTGAACTTCACTTAAAATTCACTGTGGTGTATATTATCTGGTTTTTTTTTCTCTTTTTCATAAAAGTAGTGAAATCCAGTTCTGTTATTCTATCTTGCCTGCAGGCAAAACTAATTATTTTAAAATTTTAATGATTGCCTGTTAGAGGGTATGGCTGCCACCCCCACTTTTCTCTCTCTCATATATATATATGATAGGTTAGGATAATAATATAGTCCAGTGTGTGTGTGTGTGTGTGTGTGTGTGTGTGTCTGTATAGAAAGAGAGAAATAGAGAGAATCATATGCTGGAATTTCCCAAAGAGATCATTATAGTCTGTTACGACAATAGGATTAGAAATTGAAAGATATTGGAGAAGATAATATAATGCAGAAAAAAAGGCCTGCCCTAGGAAAGCTTCAGGGAAATTTTCAACTTCTCAAGTCAGCCTTAAGACATAGCATAATAACTTTTCATCCTTTTTAGTAAAAGGCAACATCAAGTCAATAGAATATCTTAAAATTTTATGAGTCAAACTAGTCTTAGCTTTCTATCATCTCCCAACTCCTTAAGGTATCTGAGGCACATAAATGAAACGTACTTAAATTATCTTGCAAATATAGAAGAAAAGATAGTACAGTTATTATTATACCTATATAGATCCCACTCTGCTCCCTCTGTAAGATATATATACATATATATGTGTGTGTATATATATATATATATATCTCACAAGCAACATTATGCACATACTTTGAAGTTTATTTCCCAGAAGTTGTGAATATAATCCCCAGTTACGTGCACCAGAAAATTTTAGAGAATTTGTGAAAAATGAAAATTGGATTATGCATTTCAGATGCAGAACAGGTACTAAGAACAGTGGTAGAGACAAGGGAAAAACAATCAAAAAAATGTACAAATTTGCTAGTATGTCTCAGTCAGCACTTATGAAACACTATAAGTATAATTGAATACAGTAAAAAAATGCAAAGTAAATTTTTGCTGTAATACAACATGAGTACAAGGAACTCATTAAAAAGATATGGAGATTGTAATTCACTAAATTATTATTAGTACATAGAAAAAAAGCTCTTAATGTGAAAAGGCTGACTTGGAATAAAAATTTAAAAATATCTCAGGCCAGTTACTTGATGTGAGCATTAAAGCTATGTGTAAAAGCCTAACATGTTCATTTATATTGTTGACTCATTTCACTTATCTATGAGTATGTTAGACAAAATAAAGGCAACCAGCTTTCCTTTCTTCCTTCCTTTCTTCCATCCTCTCCTTCTCTCTTCCCTTTCTTTCTCCCTTCCTCTCTCCCTTTCATCCTTCCTACTAGACCTATAATACTGATTTATCAAGCAAGGGTGAGATTGTAGGTTGCAAGCCATTTGTTTGTTTGAAATATTTATTTATCAATCCACAGTATAGGTTTAAGAGCAACACAGCTTGAGTTTTTAAAAAATCCAATTTAAATAACGCTTAGCTTAATGACATAAACAAAATAGCGTAACATTTAGTTATGTGTGTGTGTGTCTATGACAGAACTGGCTACATAATTTTTGAGGCCCAGTACAAAAATGAAAATATAGACTGTGCTCAACAATCATTAAGAATTTCAAAATGTCAATAGTAGAGCATTAATGCAATCACAGAACCCTGTGAGATTATGCAGGTAGCACACCTAAGAATCTAGCCCTAGTTTGAGACAATGATGATCATGACCAATGCAACAAGAGTATCCATACTAAACTAAGCTAGAGGACTTATACTATAAATCTATCTGGACTATATCATTATACTAACCTACCCCCCCCCCCAAAAAAAAACTCAGAAAGATAATATAGTCCTAATCTTGCCATTGTGAACTACTTTTATCGACCAACTGATGGGAAAGAAAACTGTTTGAAAATTAATACCAAAAAGCTGACAGAGGAAATGATTCATTAAGTGGAAAAATGGCATTGGATGGTCCTCTCTCTCTCTCTCTCCCTCTCTCTCTCTCACTCACTGTCTGTATGTGCAATGGCTTTGAGATTAAGTTGTAACAAAAGAAGCCAAACAAAACAAATAGAATTTAAGGGACATGCACGATTATGTAATTACTTCTGTAGTTGATGAAATGTATAGAATTTAAGGGACAAGTAGGATTATGTAATTACTTCTGTAGCTGATGAAATGTAAATGCCTAAAGCTAACAAAGTAATTACAAGGCAATTATGGAAAGAAGAGCTGTTTTGTTCATTCTTATTTCAGGTACTATAAAAAAAAAGTTAGCGTGTCAAATTATTAACTTTGAGTAAGTTAATAGCCATTCCTAAAGCTAAAATAAGATATTCTGGTGTCTTGCCAAAAAAAAAAAAAAAAAAAAAAAAAACAAAGAAAGAAAGAAAGAAAGAAAGAAAAAACTACAGGAACTACAATTCTTCTAAATTTCGGTTAAACCAGTCTCTTGTAACAGTTGCTTTCCATGGTGAAATAGAACTGATAAATGCAGTATTGGCAATGTTAAGTAGATAAAAAGTAAGTGAATCTTTGTTTCTTCAGGATTATTCTTAAGTAAATACGTACTTCATCACCTAAGGAAGTACGGAGAAAGATGGTTCTTGAAATTGCCAAAGAAGATTCCAGGGGAGGACAGAAAATCACTTTAAATCGTTTGTGATTAAAACAATTATATAATAACCCTAATCTTTAAAATTGCTTTATGATGCATATTTATCTTTTTACTCTAAATATTCTTGCAATTAATATAGTTTGAGAATATTTTGTCATGATGCTTCCACTTATAACTACCTTAGAAATTTCTAAACTGCTAATGTTGACACATCTCTCCCTAAATTGCATGTGCTGTCTGAAGGAAGGTGGTCATTTTGGTTTAGTGACAAATTCCTCAGTATGTACTGTCGGTGATTATAGGAAATAATTTAGTTTTTTAAAAAATGAGCCTACAATTTTTCATGGTTTTTAAATGGCTTTAACTCAGGAAACATGGAGGTACAGGGCCTTAATAGACCTAAACTCAAATCCTTTCTTGACTACCTAGGATATAGGTAACTTTACAGAAGATACACCTGTTTTCTCATCCATAAAGTGAGATTTAATATCTACTATATAGAATGTGGATAAAAGTTAGGTTTTATATATATATTTTTAAATCTTCTTACAGGCTATATCATATAGCTAAAATGTTATACATGTTATTGTTGTTTCTATTTTCCAGAAGTGGAGTAAGTTGCTTTTATTTATTAAGATATAATATTTTAGTCATTTATCTCTCTATTATGCTGTGGATTACTCTTCTAAGGACCTACAATAATGACTTCGGATATGCAGCATATACATATGTTATATATTTATACACAGATCCAAAAATGGCCATGAAAGCTTTGGAGAAAATAAAATAACTTATTATATCTTTGAGAGCCAATATTGGCCTCCTACAAGGATAAAACCCTGGGTATCTTTATCAGAAATGATTATTTGGATTACATTATTTTTTCAAAAAGAATATATATGCTTTCAGACACATAACATATGTGGTCTACTAGTGGCAAGATCTATAAACTTTAGTTTAACCGACATTTATTCTAATTTCAGTTCTTATCAGGAAATCTCCAGAGACAACATGATAGAAAAAACAAAGTGATGTATACTGTTTTAATATACAAATATTTTAGCTATTATTATGGTGTCTGCTCCAACTCTTAGAATAGCCAAAGCATTTTGCCTGATAGAATTGAATTGAACAATTAGAACTTTTTCTGGCTATAGTATTGGGTAATTTGAATGATTTCAGGAGCACTGGATAATGCATTTCACATCTACATCATCACTAGGACACTTGTTCAACAAGTGACTGCTTACTTTGGAGACATGTCCCACGCTGTGCTGGGCACTTAGGATACATCAGTGAATAAAACAAAAAGATCTGCTCTCCTGTAGATACTGTAATACCTAGATACAGACATTATACAATAAATACAGTAATTAAGTCAACTGCATAGGATGGAAGGTGATAGGTGCCGTATACATTAAAACTAGTGCCAGGATGGGAGAGGAGTTTTTGTTCCTGACTATGGTAAAATAATTGGTAACAAATTCACCTCCAAAGTATAAGAGAACAATATTTATGAGAAAATGTGTTCAGACATTAGACAACAGGCAGGTCAAAACTGTGAACTCTTGTAAGTTGGATTCCTAACTATTTTATTCTCTTTGAAGCAATTGTGAATGGGAGTTCACTCATGATTTGGCTCTCTGTCTGTTATTGGTGTATAAGAAGGCTTGTGATTTTTGTACATTGATTTTGTATCCTGAGACTTTGCTGAAGTTGCTTATCAGCTTAAGGAGATTTTGGGCTGAGACGATGGGATTTTCTAGATATACAATCATGTCGTCTGCAAACAGGGACAATTTGACTTCCTCTTTTCCTAATTGAATACCCTTTATTTCCTTCTCCTGCCTAATTGCCCTGGCCAGAATTTCCAACACTATGTTGAATAGGAGTGGTGAGAGAGGGCATCCCTGTCTTGTGCCCATTTTCAAAGGGAAGGCTTCCAGTTTTTGCTCATTAAGGGATGTGAAGGACCTCTTCAAGGAGAACTACAAACCACTGCTCAAGGAAATAAAAGAGGATACAAACAAATGGAAAAACATTCCATGCTCATGGGTAGGAAGAATCAATATTGTGAAAATGGCCATACTGCCCAAGGTAATTTATAGATTCAATGCCATCCCCATCAAGCTACCACTGACTTTCTTCACAGAATTGGAAAAAACTACTTTAAAGTTCATATGGAACCAAAAAAGAGCCCGCATCACCAAGTCAATCCTAAGCCAAAAGAACAAAGCTGGAGGCATCACGATACCTGACTTCAAACTATACTACAAGGCTACAGTAACCAAAACAGCATGGTACTGGTACCAAAACAGAGATATAGATCAATGGAACACAACAGAGCCCTCAGAAATAACACCACATATCTACAACTATCTGATCTTTGACAAACCTGAGAAAAACAAGCAATGGGGAAAGGATTCCCTATTTAATAAATGATGCTGGGAAAACTGGCTAGCCATATGTAGAAAACTGAAACTGGATCCCTTCCTTACACCTTATACAAAAATTAATTCAAGATGGATTAAAGACTTAAATGTTAGACCTAAAACCATAAAAACCCTAGAAGAAAACCTAGGCATTATCATTCAGGACATAGGCATGGGCAAGGACTTCATGTCTAAAACACCAAAAGCAATGGCAACAAAAGACAAAATTGACAAATGGGATCTAATTAAACTAAAGAGCTTCTGCACAGCAAAAGAAACTACCATCAGAGTGAACGGGCAACCTACAAAATGGGAGAAAATTTTCACAACCTACTTATCTGACAAAGGGCTAATATCCAGAATCTACAAAGAACTCAAACAAATTTACAGGAAAAAAACAAACAACCCCATCAAAAAGTGGGTGAAGGATATGAACAGACACTTCTCAAAAGAAGACATTTATGCAGCCAGGAGACACATGAAAAAATGCTCATCATCACTGCCCATCAGAGAAATGCAAATCAAAACCACAGTGAGATACCATCTCACACCAGTTAGAATGGCAATCATTAAAAAGTCAGGAAACAACAGGTGCTGGAGAGGATGTGGAGAAATAGGAACACTTTTACACTGTTGGTGGGACTGTAAACTAGTTCAACCATTGTGGAAGTCAGTGTGGCGATTCCTCAGGTATCTAGAACTAGAAATACCATTTGACCCAGCCATCCCATTACTGGGTACATACCCAAAGGATTATAAATCATGCTGCTATAAAGACACATGCACACGTATGTTTATTGTGGCACTATTCACAATAGTAAAGACTTGGAACCAACCCGAATGTCCAACAATGATAGACTGGATTAAGAAAATGTGGCACATATACACCATGGAATACTATGCAGCCATAAAAAATGATGAGTTCATGTCCTTTGTAGGGACATGGATGAAATTGGAAATCATCATTCTCAGTAAACTATCGCAAGAACAAAAAACCAAACACCGCATGTTCTCACTCACAGATGGGAATTGAACAATGAGAACACATGGACACAGGAAGGGGAACATCACACTCCGTGGACTGTTGTGGGGTGGGGGGAGGGGGGAGGGATAGCATTAGGAGATATACCTAATGTCAATGACGAGTTAAGGGGTGCAGCACAACAACACGGCACATGTATACATATGTAACTAACCTGCACATTGTGCACATGTACCCTAAAACTTAAATATAATAATAATAATAAAAAAAGAAAGTAATACCATCAAAAAAAAAACAGACAACAGACGGAACTTAAACAAACAAAAAAAGTTATATCTTTTCTATATTCATTTAAAAATTCCCATTACTTATAAGTTGTCAGACTGTCTTCAAGAAGTTTTTTCTAAATGAAAAAAATATGGCACGATAACATATTGCATAATTACATTCCAGGTTTGCATTAATAAAGTATTATACTTGTATGTTTTACAAGTAGAAGTAAAAAAAAAAAAAAAACAAAACAAAACTGTGAACTCTGAGAGCAGAGAAACTAACTACAGGGTCTCCTTATTACCCAGAATCTGTGCCTCAGGAATGTTTCTTATTGTGGCTTAGTAACATAGAATCAAAACAGAGTGTAGAAGTACTACTCACATAATGAGACAGAAATCAATGTGAGGGCAACTGAAGTGGATCAAGTCTGCAGGCAGGACACTGGAGAGGAGGGAGGGAGCTGAAGTGTGGGTGAACCCATAGCCAAGAACTCACAGAAAACCTGCCACGGACTTGGGGCTCTCCCTCTGCCCAGGATAAATACAAGAAGGCTGTTTCTAGGGAAATTATACTCAAACTACCGAAAACAAAAAATTACCGAAAAAAGAAAATTACAGAAGCAGCAGAAAAACAACAACAAAAATACAACAAAACTGCACAAAGGGGAAAAACGGTACAAATGATTGTTAATGGTTTCTGGTCAGCCGCGTAAGGATCTTAGAGGTTGCCACTCTGTCCAAACAACAAGGGAAATGCTGAACAAACTGAAAATCAAAAACTGTTCTTAGATATGGAAGATAAGTGAGGTCACAGGGAAAATTGCTGCCTTCCAAACTGGAGAGACGGATGAGTCCAGAGAATCCCAACTTACCAGAGTAGAAACTCACAAGTAGAAACCTTTGCAGAAAACAGTGCCCAGGTGTGGTAGAAAAACCTAAACTGTCATTGACAAACTGCTGGAGGCTCACTGTGGACATGACTGAGTGGGGAAAACTCCAGGGAGACCCAGTCATAAGCAGACTCCTGCTCTTTTGTTTTACTTTCAGAAGCTTGACGAATATTTTTCAGTACATACTGGAGAAAAATCTCCTGTTTCTGCCAGGGAGAGAAGAAAAGGAACCATTTTAAAATATGCCAGAACATCTTGTTGTTAGCAAGGTCTGAACTCAGGAGACAATATTTAATGAGAGCCGAACCTGCTGGGTTTTATCAGACCGGAACTGACTTGGAGGAAGAAAAGTACTCAATTCCAGGTGGCTTTTTCATTCTACTTAGAAGCAGAAAAATACCCATTTCAGTTCATTCTACCACTCCATTCTGTCCCAACTATGGAGTGAAAAAAACTAAGAAGCCCTTGTGAAGCTCATAGTTCAGGGGCACAGGCTTACCAAAAGACTGAGGCCTAACTACAGAACTATATAGTGCTTCCTCTTCCCCATACTTTATCACCACATTAATAAAGACCTATTCATAGCAGTTCCTATTACCCAGTACATCATGTCTGACAGTCAAAAAGGATTCCAAGACATACTAAATGCCAAAAGAAAAACAACCACTACCAACAACAATAACACAAAAACACACAGAGCTTTAAGAGACAGAACAAGCATCAGAAGCAGCCTCAAAGATATCAGGAATATTGCAATCATCAAATTGGAAATTTAAAAAAGCTTTCATTAATATGATAAGGTTTCTAATGAATCAAGTACACAACATTCAATAACAGATGGGCAGTGTAAGCAGAGAGATGTTATAAAGATTCTAAGAACCAAAAAGAGATGCTAGAGAAAAAAAATGCTGTAACAGAAATGAAGACTACCACTGATGGTCTTGCTAGTAGATTGGACGCAACTGAGGAAGACTTTCTGAGCTTGAGGATATCTGAATAGAAACCTCCAAACATGAAAAACAAAAAGAAAAATAATTGAAACAACAACAACAATAACAAAATTCTCAGTTAAAATCACCAAAGGCAGAATAAGAGTGAAAGACAAAAATAGGAACAAAGAAAAAGAGCAACAAATGAAAAACAGTAGCAAATATGGTAGATATTAATCAGACTATATCAATAATCACTTTGAACAGTAATGGTTTAATAAATGAATTAAAAACAGAAATTCTCAAAGTGGATCAAAAAAGAAAACACAATAATATGTTATCTACAAGAAACCCAATTTAAATATAAAGACACATATATATTAAAAGTAAATTGATAAAGATATACCATGCTAACACTAATTCAAAAACCGGGAGTGGCTATATTAATTTCAGAAAAATTAATACTAAACATCAAAATTTTAGAATAAGGAAAACAAAGTTATCAGGGATACAGAGGGATACAAAATGATAATAAAAGGGTCAAGAACAAAATAAATAATAAAAAATAGTACAGAAATCAATGAAATTGAAAATGGGAAATCAATAAAGGAAAACCAACAAAACCAAAAGCTGGTTCTTTGAAAAGATAAATAAAATTGATAAGCCTCTATCCAAGCTAACTAAAAAAAAACCAGAGAGAATACAAATTACTAATTATTAGAAATAAAACGTGGAATATCCTGAAAGATTCCATGGACATTGAAAAGATAATAAATGAATAACATGAACAGCTTTATGCTCACAAATTTGGTAACTTATATGAAATGGAACAATTTCTAGAAAGACTCAATCTGCCAAAACTCACACAAAAAGAAATAGTTTAAATAGGACTATATATGTATTAAAGTAATTGAATCAATCCTTAACAATCTACCAGACAAAAAGCACCAAGCCTAGATGGGTTCACTGATAAATTCTATACTGAATATTAAGGAATAAATTACACTAATTCTCTACAATCTGTTTCAGAGAGAGAAGAAGAGGGAATGTTTCCTAACTCATTCTATGAAGCCAGCATTCCCCTAATACCAAAACCAGATAAAACATGAGAAAACTACAGACCAAGAGATTACTGATTTTTTATCAGTAACCATGGAAAATAGTTACCAGTAAGAGAATTAGATCTATAGGAAGAAATGAAGAACACAGAACATGACAAGCAAGTCGATGTAAAGGACATTTTGTCCTAGTAATCTATTTAAAAGGTGATTGTTTAAAGCAAAAAGAATAATATTGGTAAGACAGATTTTGTAACAGATAGAGAAGGAAAAGATATAACTTCAATATATCAAAAATGAAGTGTAGTGGATAAATAGAAGTATACTATTTAAGTGGGAAGTGTGCAGTAATAAGTGGAAATCATACAGTGCCAAGTGTAAAGTGTGAAATGTGAAGTGGTAAATAATATTTACTCTGAATGGCCTTCAGTAAGTTAGGAATGCAAACTGTGAGCCCCAAGGCAAATAATAAAATGAGGAAACACCAAAACAAGTACAGAAAATGAAACGAAAAACAAACAAAAAATTGATTAACCTAAAGAAGTCAAGCAGGGGCAACAAAATAAGAAGAAATATGAAGGGACAAGTGAAAAATAAGTACCAACATGGCAACTTAAGCACTACGATGTTGATGGTTACATCAAATGTAAATGGACTAAGAATAAATAAGGAAAATGGAAAAAGTCAGATGGAATAAAAGAGCAAGACTGAACTATATGCTGTCTATGACAGATCCACTTAAAATATAATGGCATAGATACATTAAAAAAGAACTGGCATGGTGTTTCTATTAATACCAGCAGTAGATTATAAAATGAAGATTAGCACAAGAGATTAAAAAAGGACATTTTATAATGATAAATAAATTTATCAAAAATACAAAACAATTCAAAATAGGAATACACCCCATTACAATTATCAAGTAAATTTCACAGGCTTAATGAGAGAGCTAGATAAATCTACAAACATAGATGAAGATTTTAGCACCCTTCTTTTAGTATTTAATGAAAAAGTAGATAAAAAAAATCAGTAAAGATGTAAAATATTTGAACAACACTCTCAACAACGTGACTATTTATAAAAGATTAAACACGCGGGGCACGGTGGCCCATGCCTGTAATCCCAGCACTTTGGGAGGCCGAGACCTGCAGATCACCTGACGTCAGGAGTTCCACACACCAGCCGGATTAGCATGGTGAAACCCTGTCTCTACTAAAAATACAACAATTAGCCAGGCATGGTGGTGGGTGCCTGTAATCCCAGCTACTTGGGAAGCTGAGGCAGGAGAATCACTGGAACCTGTGAGGCAGAGGTTTCAGTGAGCCGAGATCGCACCACTGTACTCCAGCCTGGGCAGCAGAGCGAGACTCCGTCTCGAAAAAAAAAAAAAAAAAAGATTAAACACAAAAAACTAAAACATTTTAATCTTATAGGGAATGTTCATTGAGATAAGCCATATGCTGGACCATAAAATAAACATAAATATAAAAGGAGCATGCATCATGACTTGGTGCAATTGATCTCAACAACCCGAGGTTCATTCAATATTCTAAAATCACTCAATGCAATTAACTGCCATAACAGAACTATTATATTCAAATAATCATCTCCAATTCAACACCCATTCATGATAAAAACTTTAAGCAAACTAGAAACAGAAACGTATTTAACTTGATAAACAGCATTTAAAGAAATAACAACAGGTAATACACTCAATAATGAAGAATTGAATAATGAAGAATTATTGTCACCATTTTTATTAAATATTTTACCATTTTTATTAAATATTTTACTGGAAATGTAATAAAATAGAAAAAAAGTAGAAAAGCTTTGTTAGGACAGGAAGATGTACATCAGTCTCTATTCATATATTACATGATTAACGCTATAGAAAATTCTGAGGAATACAACAAACTTCTAAAATGTATAAACGAATTTGTTAATTTCTCTTATAGACTTCAACTTGATACTTGTTATTGCTAATTATATTCTATTGTATTAATTTTCCACAATTTGTTTTTTCCATTTACTTGAAATTTTTCATTTCCATTGAATTAGCATTCTGGTTGTTTCTAGTTCTAAACTATTATGATTAAAGTTGCTGTGGACAATTTTGTAGAGGTCTTAATGTGGATATAAGTCTTCATTTCTCTTGAGTAAGTATTGAGGAGTAGTGCTGGAAAGTTATATGGGAAAAGTATAGCTTATAGACTTCACAATAGCTAACACAATTTTGA
The DNA here is from genome assembly GCF_029281585.2 of Gorilla gorilla gorilla. Lineage (NCBI taxonomy): Eukaryota > Metazoa > Chordata > Mammalia > Primates > Hominidae > Gorilla > Gorilla gorilla. Next base: position 35,339,561 of record NC_073233.2, on the reverse strand, counting down.
AAAAGAAAGAAAGAAAGGGAAGTTAAGCTGTGATTTTAAGGCCATCAAGACAGTCTTACATGGGTGTAAAGCTGAATCAGTGGAAAAAAAATAAGGAATCTAAGAATAAATCCACACATACAGGGTCAAATGATTTTTGACAAAGGTGCTAACAAATTTTAATGGTGAAAGTATAGTTTTTGCAACAAATCATGCTGTCAAACTGATACTTGTATGAAAAACAAACTTGGAACCCTGTCTCACATTCTGCACAAAACTTAACTTTAAAAGTAACATACACCTAAATATAAAAGTTAAAATTATACATCTTTTGAAGAGAATATAAGAGAAAATCTTTACAACTTGTGTTAGGCAAAGATTTTTTAAAAGATGAAACAGAAAGCATTAACTATTTTTAAAAAGGATACATTGAATTCCATTAAAGTTAAAAATTTCTGCCCCTCAAATGACATCCTTGAGGAGAGAAAAAAAAGCAAGCTATAGACTGGGACAAAATGTTTTCCATCTATAATACATGATATATATACATATGTGGACACATATTTGTATACCAGTGATTAAACACTGGTACACAAATATTTAAAGTACCTGTATTAGTCAGGGTTCTCTAGAGAGACAGAACTAATGGAATATATATATATATGAAGGGGAGTTTATTAAGTATTAATTCACACAGTCACAAGATTCCACAATAGGTCATCTGCAGGCTGAGGAGCAAGGACAGCCAGTCTGAGTTTTAAAACTGAAGAACTTGGAGCCCAATGTTTGAGGGTAGGAAGCATCCAGTGCAGGAGAAAGATGTAGGCTGGGAGGCTAGGCCAGTCTCTTTTTTCACATTTTTCTGCCTGCTTATATGCTGGCCGGGCTGACAGGTGATTAGAAGGTGCCCACCCAAGTTAAGGATTGGTCTGCCTTTCCCAGCCCACTGACTCAAACGTTAAACTCTTTTGCAACACCCTCCCAGACACACCCAGGATCAATACTTTGTATCTTTCAATCCAATCAAGTTGACACTCAGTATTAACCATCACAACACTTTTACTATTTAATAATATGAAGATAGACAACACAAAAAATGCACAAAATATTTGAAAGATACATCACAAAAACAATGTAAAATGGACATTAATTCCCAGAAAAGAAGCACAACATAGTTAATGACTATGAAATACAAATTAAACCCGCTATAAGGGAGTGTCTCATACTCACTAGAATGCTTAGAATTAAAAATATTAGCAATACCAAGTGTTGTTAAAGATGTAAAACAACCAGTACTCATACATTGCTGATGAGGGTGAAAAATTACTCAATGACTTCCAAAAATAATATGGCATTTTTTGGTAACATTAGCTACACTTTTCCCATATAACTTATCAATACTACCTCTCAATACTTACTCAAGAGAAATGAAATCTTATATCCACATTAAGACCTCACAAAATTGTCCACAGCAACTTTATTCATAATAGTTTAGAACTAGAAACAACCAGAATGCTAATTCAATGGAAATGAAAAATTTCAAGTAAATGGAAAAACAAATTGTGGAAAATTAATACAATAGAATATAACTAGCAATAACAAGTATCAAACAACTGATACATGTGAGAACACAGATACATCTCAAAAATTTATGCTGATTGAAATAACACAGACACAAAATAAATATGGTGTATGATTCAATTTATATGAAAATCTAGGATGGATGAAACAAATAGAGACCAAATAAGTAATAAATAGTTGCCATGAATAGGGGTGAGGTTTGACTGCTTAGGCGTATTTGGGAACTTTCTTAGTTGATCCACACATTCTTATCATGGTTATGACAACAGATGCACAAGTAACTACATTTCTCAAAACTTCAAATGGTATACTTAACATATGTTTGTTTTATATAATGGAAATTATACTTCAGTAAAGTTGATTAAAATATTCCCCATCATAAAAGAATAAAGTAATAGCACTGACAAACAAGGGTTAAAAAGAAAATGATTAAAATAAGGGCTTAAAAGCAGAGTGATCAAGAGTGTTGAAGATGTAGTCTGGTTGGGGTGAGGATAGCGAGGGTGGCAATATTCCTCACTGAGGGTTCACTGAGAAGATTAAATTTGAGAAAAAATCTGAAAGAGGTTGGAAAGTTACTGAGTAGATATCTGGGAGGGGTTGGGGGAAGGAATAGTTGAGCAGAGGAAAAGCTGTAACCAAGTCTGCTGTTGAACATGCCTGATGCATTTAGCAAATACAAAGGAGGCTACTGTGATGTGTGGCATGGTAAACAAGGTGGCAAGGTAAACAAGCAGTAGGAGAGGTTTACAGAGCTTGGTCGGGGGCAGGACCTTCTTAAGTACTTTGGGTTTTACTACAGTTTAATACAGAGGCTTTGCAAGAGTTAGAAAAGAGTCACATGAGTTGTTTTAAATTTTACAATAATCTGGCTGCTGGCTTGAGATTAAATTGCACAAATCAAATGTAGGAGCAGAGAGATCTGTTATGAGGCCATTTCAGTATCCTTGGGAGAGCTGAAAATGGCTAAAATCATAGTGGTACCAATAGAGGTGTCTGGAAATAGTTGGATTCTGGATCTATTTTGAAAGTAGTGGTAGAAGAATTACCTGATTTATTAGATACAGGATGTAGAAAAAGGAGAGGAGTCAAAATGACTTCCAGGTATTTTGACTTAAGCAACTAAAAAGATAGATTTGACTTCAGCTTAGATGAGAAAAACTGAGTCTAGAGCAAACTGTGGAGAGAAGACCAGGATTCCTATGTTGAACATGCTGAATTTGTAATGTCTAATTGCCACCTAGCTCCCAAATTAGAAACTGAAGCACAGTCCTTGGTGCCTTTCCATATTGAATCATTTTCCAAGTCCTGCTATTTTTTCCCATTAATAGCAGAGGGGAAGTTTCAATTTTGATCTGTTTGATTCTAAATTCCGGTTCTTTCCACATTAACTTGCAAGTGGATAACAGACTACCACTTTTGGTATAACTTTTAAAGGATATTTAATCCAACTTTCTACTCAATGCTTGAATCATGTGATTATTCTGATATTTTGAATGTTACTTTTTTTTTTAATTCAATTACTTCCAGTACAGAAAATTAGCTTTTCTTTAGGAAGTTCATTCCAACTTTGTTTTCTGTTGACTATTTGAAAAAAAAAAAAAAAAAAAAAAAAAAAGGCAAACCTAATATATTAGCGTTTTAGGCAAACTGATTACCTTAAAGTTCTTGGAATATTTAAAAATTGAACAAGCAATTTGAATACAACAACCTGTCAAATAAAGGGCAGTAATTACAAAGATTTATCAACAAACTATGTAAGGTCATGTGCCTGAGGTTAAACTGAGGGTCTGAAATATACCTGGGCAGAGAAACTAACGACTAAATAGAAAGTTTCAAGAGGTTCTCAACTAGGTCAAGAAAATAGGAAACTATGTATAAAGCTCAGCTTTCATTACATCCTGGGGTCCTGACTTTCTCCAACTCTAGAACCTATTTACCACTGTTTCTTTGTCACATCTCCTTCAGTGCCATCTATCCAACCACAGAAACCTCTGTTTAAACAGCGTATTACCTCAAAAACCTTCCTGTTTCCCCTCACTCTTTTTTTTTTTTTTTTTTTTTTTTTTGAGAAGGAGTCTTGTTCTGTCACCCAGTGGCACTATCTCGGCTCACTGCAAGCGCTGCCTCCTGGGTTCACGCCATTCTCCTGCCTCAGCCTCCCAAGTAGCTGGGACTACAGGCGCCCGCCACCACGCCCAGCTATTTTTTGTATTTTTAATAGAGATGGGGTTTCATTGTGTTAGCCAGAATGGTCTCGATCTCCTGACCTCATGATCCGCCTGCCTCGGCCTCCCAAAGTGCTGGAATTACAGGCATAAGCCACCGCGCTGGCCTCCCCTCACTCTTTAAGAGATGGGTTTATTCCTCAACGCTAACACAATGCTGGGTAAACTCGACTGCTGAGTCCCTTAGTATTATTGCAACTCCAATCAATATGTCTGTGGGTACATATGTATGTATATGTACATATATACACAGTGTGTTTGATATATCAGTGACACAACTACAAAGAGTCTAATATAGGAAAATAATATCTCAATTTATTCACATATATCAGGTATTAGCCATTTTATAAACCACAGAGGCTTTGCTCACATGGTTACCATGACACAATCAAAATCCCTTGGAATATATTCTGCTGTCTACCCTATAATTCACAACCATTATTGTCGTCTCTTTGTATCACACACCACATTCTCTTTGGCTCTGTTCTCACCCAGTGTGTCTTGGGAAACTTCTCATGGCACGAATTTGCGAATCAAACACTTCCTGTTTTGTCCTGTTTCACTAAGCCCGAAGGGAAGCACCCAAATTAGCCAAGCAACTCTTTTTCCACCAACGCTGACAGGGGTGTCTGCCACTGAGAGACAGCTCAGCCACCCAGGTGGGAAATATTACTGCAGACCAGACAGCTGCTCTCAATGCCAGAACAAACAGGTGCAGATTTTATTGATGCAACAGAAGTGAAATAAATAAAGCAAAATAGAGTTTTACTCATAATACAAATTTCCCAGAGTAAAAAGCAGGAAAGGGAATTTGCAGAGTAAATAACAAAGCACCCTCTTCTGATCCAGCTCAAAGTCACGGCCCCTGCTGCCCGCCATATTCCATGCTCTGAGAGCTTGTATGTGAATTGTCTCATAATAGTTGTCTCATAATAGAGACATGGGATTCTCCCCTAAGAATAGAAAGATGCTTACATAGAAAGAGGTACAAGGTTGTTAAATTTGTTTACTATGTTGGAAAACAGAGATGATGTTGTAAACTTTTTAAATGGCCATAGCGTTTGACAGCATATTTTATCTAGTGATGGAGTATTCATCTTCACCTCTTAAATCTGCATTTGACCTTGTGACTTGCTTTGGCTAATGGGATATTAGCAAACATAATGCAAGCAGAAGCTTGAAAAGTGCTTGTGCATTGGGACTTACTGTTGTGTGTGAAAATGCTTGAGTAAGTCTGCTGGAGACATGTATGTTATTCACCCATCCAAAAGCCAGATATGAATAAGGCTATCCAGGATAAGTCAATGCTTGTATGATTCACAAGCCAACTGTAATCACATGAATGAACCCAGGCAAGACAAATAGAGCTGCTCAACTGAGATGAGTCCAAATTGCTTACTCATTGAGTCAGGAACTAATAAATTGTGTTTGATGTGTTTGTTACACACCAGCATTTGACTGATACAGATGGCATAGCCCGCTCAAAGCTGCAAAGGGATCAAAGTCAGAAGCACCATTTACTGCTGAGTTCTGAGTCATACTTCTCAGCAGTATCATATTTTTTTGGCAGAACAGTGACATGATTCCTCATGGCATTGAGTCCTATTCTAACAACTCAAGTAGGCTGAAAACAAAAGAAATCTTTAACTTTACCTGACATCATGTACCATACCAAGGAAAATTTACGTTGCATTTTTTCTCTTTTCAATTTGTATTGGCATCAAGTACATATAGCTCCAGATCTGATATCAAAATAGGCATTTGAATCTGTGTACTACTGTACAAGGCTTAAAGATCTATATGTTATTCATGCAGCATGCCTAGATCCCATTACATTTATATTTTAATTTAATTTATTTATTTATATATTTTTTAGATGAAGTCTTGCTCTGTTGCCCAGGCTGGAGTGCAGTGGCACAATCTTGGCTCACTGCAACCTCCGCCTCCTGGGTTCAAGCGATTCTCCTGCCTCAGCCTCCCAAATAGCTGGGATTACAGGCACCTGCCACCACACCCAGCTAATTTTTTTTGTATTTTTAGCAGAGACAAGGTTTCACCATGTTGGCCAGGCTAGTTTCGAACTCCTGACCTCATGTGATCCACCTGCCTCAGCCTCCCAAACTGCTAGGATTACAGGCATGAGCCACTGCGCCCGGCCCACTCCATTTAATTATAACTCAAAACAATTGCATATTCTTGTCAAATAACTCATTTTAAACTAGAAGAAATCTACCAAATGTGGGAAAAACATGTATAGAATAGAAACTTCTAGACAGAATGAAAGAAAAGTAGGAGTTATAACAGCCAGGTACTGTAGAACAGTGCCCCTCAACTTCTAATGTTCACAAACAACCTGTCTTGTTAAAACACAGATTTTGATTCAGTGTCTCTGGGATCTAGTCTGATAGTTTGCATTTCAAACAGCTATCAGGTCATGCATGGCTGCTACTCCACAGATCATACTTTGAATAGCAAGACACTACAATTTCTCCCTGTTTTTGAATACCGAACATGATTCTGACAAAAATTGTAATGTGATACCAGACCATTCATTACTGAAGATCAACTTTTATTGAAAGAATATGTGGGAGTGCATAAACCCCCCAAATATGAGACTCAATAAAAGCTACTGACTTCTTTATTTCATAAGTGACTTCAGAATAAGTGTTTTCTTATCTCAGGGATTACTCCTCCTAAAATCCAACTTTCTATGCTGTCTTTCTGGAAATGTTATTGATAACTTGATAAAATTATATTTGTATAATATTCCATCAGAGGGTTGAGCTGGAAGCAGAAAAAAATGTGTGGCCATTCTGTTCTTTTTGTTTTTGTAATTGTTTTTCTTATCCTATTTTTACTTTAATTTTACCTGAAGGATATTTTTCCCTTAAGACTTACCAGATGAAGGTTGGTATTTTTTGAGAAAAAGTATTTCTAGTGCTTGAACATAAAGTTTACCTGCAAGTCTACTATCTCTAGAAGCACTAATGCCAAAGCTGACATCACATACTATACAAAGTTATATCAATTTGAAACTCCAAATATATCATTTTTTGTCCTACTTGGCTAACATCTACTTATTTTAGGATGAATAATTGTTGCATTAAATTATCAGTTTTTATATTCTTTTTAGTACCTTATTGAGAGGTTATTAAAACAGAGACACTTGATTTCTAGTGGTCTTCCAATTTTTCTTGGAGACTTTCTAAGTAAGCCCAACAATTTGCTGGAAATCTTAATTACCATAAAAATTCTCCCTTACACACTAGGAAGTGCCATAGAGAAGAAGATTCATGCATAGGCATTAAATATCCAAACATAGGCATTGCACATCGGCTCTCAAATGCCAAACTTTCTACTTCCTACCTATAAGACCATGAAGAACTTAGCTTAGCCTTTCTTAAACCTAAGTTTTGTCTTTGTAGAAGTGAGGTGATAACATTTTTCTCATAGCTGTTGGTACACAATCCTTCATTTTAAAAGAAAAAAAATCATAGTTTTCAACTTTTCAACATTATGTCATCTGGTGCAACAGAGAATAAGTCAACTTCCTTTTTGTAGGACAGTATTTCCAGTGTTTATTTATTCATTTAATTATTCAAAAATATCTGCAGAATGCCTAGTTCTAGGCAATGTACCATGTACAGAGGCTAAATATATGACTAGACATAGTTATATTTGCCTGTGTGTAGTCCAGTAGGGGTATAGGTGCATAAAGAAAAAAATTGCTATGGTATGAAAAATAAAATAAAATTATGCATCAGGTATTATCAGAGAACAGAAAACATACTCCAGACAGAGGTGAAAGAAGAAATTCTAAGCAGAGAAGACAGAGATGCTATTTTATTTTCTCTTTTCCAGACACTGCACTCTGCATCTTGCAAGCATGATCTCATTTAACTTCCAAATAATGTGGTGAGAAAGATGTCACTATTCTTAATTTACAGAGGAGGAACCTGAGGTTTCATAAATAAGTGAATATTGTCATATAAGTAGTAGAGCAAGGATTTGAAACCAGACCCTTTAACTCCAGAGCTCAAATGCTAATATAGTCCAACATGCTTTATTGTAAGTGCAAGGAACAGAGCAAAATCCTCTAAGCTATGTGTAGAGAAATATATATAGTTTGATATTTCTGGAATATAAATGTGAGGCAGAGGATAGTGAAAATTGAATCCAAAGTATTAGGCAGTGATGAAAGTCACTACTTTCACATTAAGTAACTTAAAATTTGTCATTGAGGCAATAAGGACCCCTTGAAGGTGACCTCCAAGAGGAAGACGAGGACAGATTTGCATATTAGGCTGATTCCTTTGTCAGTCAGGGGGATAATGGCTTTGAGAGACAAAAAAAAATGAAACTAGTAATATCTGTTTGGTAACTTTAGCAGTATTCAATGACAGTGATTATGAGAGAAGTTGGGGGGAGCAGACAAGGAAGGAGGAAAATTATACAGGAAATGTTTAGGATATAAAATTGGGGATTTTCAGTGTTTAGATGGGGAAATGTGGAAAATGGAGGAGAAAGATGACAAATGCCACCCTGTTTTCTAACCTCATTGATTAGGAAGATGTCAACGCCATCAATATGATACAGAAAGAAAAGAGGCAGGACATTGCAGTTTTGGACATACTGAGCTTGAGGAGGAAAGAAGCTGCCCAGCATGCATTACCCAGGTTTAGTTACCATGCCTCTCTATAGCTTCTTACAACTGTAGTCTTCCTCAGTGTAAATGCATAGCCATCACTATCTGCTTTCCTAAAGTATACCAACCACACATTAAAATGCTGATGAGAACATCACCAGGGAATAGCATCAAACTTACAGAAGTGCAATTTTAGTAATGCATGCTCCTTCTGTCAACATCTGCACATTTTCCAATTCCCTGTTTTCTTCACTACATCTCTTCTTAATTATTTCAGAGATTACTGACAATGTTTCTCCATGTCTTCTGCTAGTTCTTACAAGCCCTTGGTCCCAAAATAGTTAACTTAGGAACTTGATATTTCCTAATACCCCACAACTTGAGCCTCATTCTCTCCTTAGTGAAATATTCTCTTTTTATGTGTTTAAAGATCATTACCAATGATTAAGAACTGATTCATTTTACTTTCTTTTTTCTCATTTTTAAGCACTATGTCATCTTCCCACAGGCAATCCTACGTTTCTTCACTGTCTCAGTTGAAACTTGATTGCAAAACATCTTCTTGTTTGCTTCATGCTAAGAAAATATCAAATTCTTCTAGCTTTTGCTTTCTTGACATTGTTTAAGCCCTTCCAATATTTTTAATTGTATTTCACTCCTTCCAACCTTAGATTATTTATTTTTAAAATCTGATCAGTTAAAAACATTGCTTTGCATTAGACTGTGTATATCTATAATGACAAATCAATTTTGTCAAATCTCTAAATACTCTTGAACTAAATTACTTTTTTAAGACTGCCCTCCCCAGAACATATTTTTTAACACTTTATATTTTTATGATGTATTTTCATAAGGATAATATCTTCTAGTAATGTTCCATATTTTCTGCCTTGCTGTATGAATCTTCAATATATCATGACCTTCCTACTAAGAGCTGCCTATATCAATATTTTTAATCATTTTCTCCTTGATTATCAGAATTACCCCGTGGCTAATTTCAATGATTTTTTTTCAAGATAATATTTATCAAACCCTCTGATTTTAGTTGAATGTTACATTCAGCACATGCTAAAGTTCGCCATTCCTACTACCTCTCACTTCTGCGATGCTGCCTTTGCAATCCTTATTAGGAAAGCTCTGAGCATACCACCTCCTGATCAGGCAGACTATAAATCACTTAACAATGCCACCTTTATGTTTCTCTTTTCACCCTGACTCCTGTGCGTATGTGTGTGTGTGTGTTGTGCCATATTACCCTTAGGTGCTCAGATTTCCAATAAGAAGTATGACACTAATACATACTTGAATTGATGATCATGATCTCTCCCACATTTACGTCTTTTTTTTTTTTTTTTTTTTTTTTGAGACAGGGACTCGTTCTGTCATCCAGGCTGGAGTGCAGTGGCACGGTCTTGGCTCACTGCAACCTCCGCCTCCTGGGTTCAAGTGATTCTCCTGCCTCAGCCTCCCAAGTAGCTGGGATTACAGGTGGCTGCCACCACACCAGACTAATTTTTGTATTTTTAGTAGAGACGGGGTTTGGCCAGGACGGTCTTGAGCTCCTGACCTCAGGTGATCCACCCTCCTCAGCCTCCCAGAGTGCTGAGATTACAGGTGTGAGCCACCATGCTGGCCCCCCGCATTTTACTTCTTTAAGAATATTTTATTTGCTATGATTATATGAGTTTCTGAACCACTCTAGAAAAATCTCCATTTCAAGAAAAACAAGAAGAAAAAAATAATCTACCATGCATTGATTTGAAATGATCCATAATTATCAAGGCCATTCATGTGAAGTTTTATAATTCTTCCCTGTCACTGGCTTCATTGATCTTTTTTTTCCCCTAAATTTTCTACTTGTCTCCACTCTGAACATGTTATCTGATCTGCAAGCTGTCACATTGATAGCATGTTCTTGTACATGTCTTACTCAACACATGTCCTACTCATACCAGGGTTGTGCAAATAGTTCATACAGCCTTGTATTTTAGTTGTTTTATCTTGCCTCTCCAGCAAAGTCTAAATTCTGAAGGGATAGACATCTGATTTTAATTTGAATACCCTTAACAACACCCAGCACATATTCCAGGTATTTTATTTTATTTCATTTTTATTATTTTTTTTAGAATAACTTTTTTTTATTATTATACTTTAAGTTTTAGGGTACATGTGCACATTGTGCAGGTTAGTTACATATGTATACATGTGCCATGCTGGTGCGCTGCACCCACCAACTCATCATCTAGCATTTCCAGGTATTTTTTAAAAAATAAACAGAATGAAAAAATAAATCTGTAACAATAGCCCTAACATTTCCTATCAAACTACGAAATCAATTGTATGAGCAGTAAAAAAATAAGAATTTGTTTCATGACAGTCACTCCCTAATTTATGTGCATTAAGTCTAGAAAACAGAATTGATTAAAATAACTAAATTAAACTCTAATACTATTCTTTAAAGCACAATATTAAAGGAGAAATTTCAATGTTTCCTGTATTGAACATCAACACCAATTCAGATAAATGCAATCATGTTAACATTTTTAACATATCAACAGTGATATGGAAAATGGCATGAATCACTTACGTTAGTCAATAATTATAAATAGGAAACTGATTCCTTAAAATGTACTCTTTCAATTTTCTATTTGCATAATTAAAATTATGGAAGAAGCTCATTTGTACAATTTGTTTTCCCACGGTATGTAGTTACCATGACAATGGTTATTGTTTGAGGATGAGCAGGATATTAATATGAGTATTATTCAGTGCAGAATTATCAGAGAATGATCCTACTCAATAATAAGTCAGTGTATCTGAAAAAAAAAGAGAATGTAACCATTCTGAGCTTTTATTAAATGAGATTTTTAAAATTACCTTTTAGGAAAGATGGAACTTGTTTTTCAAAAAGCACGTTATTACTAATTTATTCAAATATCACAACACACCAGCTTAGATCAGGTGATGCACAGGCTCTGTTCCCTATAGAAGGACAATGTTTTCTGTTCATAATTACCTGCTGTGACAGTGTCACAAAAAGAACATTTCAACAGAAACTGCATCACCAAAAAAGAAATTCACATTTAGAAAATTATGATTATAGGATTAGGAATGTTTTATTTGTTCTTAAATAACTCAATTCTATAGAATGAAGTATATAATATGTAGTAGGGAACAGGCTTTAAAACAACAAAAAAAACCACCTGGGGATTTCTGAGCTTTAGTCTAATATGATACCTCTTTGAAATTTTGAGCATGTTATAAATAGACTTGAGACTCTTCCCTGTAAATTCAGGAAAATAATTTTTAACCTATCCCATGGTTGTTTGTGCTACACCTAATGTATGCTTAAAATTGTAAATGACTACAACATGTCTCATATAATTGTTACGATATTTTTCTCTTATCAAGAAGCAAGGCTGCCCTATATGGTTACACAAGATATCCACTTAAAATTACACATAGAAATTTACACATAGAAAACTATGTTGACAGTCCTACAACTTGGCAACCTCTGTCCCATTGAGGTTTGTTATCAATTATATAATAGATTTTCACTCATCAGGATATAAAACTTGCTCTAAATGATAAAGAATGTTGAATTCTAACTGATTTGCTCTTTGAAGTGCTTAAAGTTTGCAGAAGACATGTTTCTACTGATTCTTGAGTGGTCCGGATTATTTCTATATTTCAAAACAGCTTTCTAGTTATTAGTTTAATTTCCATCAAATTTCTCAAATGGAATTACTTATACTTATTGAATGTAAGTAATTTGAAGTAAAAGAAGAAAAAATTTGAACCATTACTTTCAGATTACAAATATATGTTATTCTTATACAAAGCAGAATGCAAGTGCTAAATAACTTTCAACATATAATGTAATTTCCAAAAAATGATCAATTTAGATGGGTTTCTTTGCTCTCTACCCTACCCTACACCATTCCAAATGGACTCACTCTTCCTTATAGTTAGGAACACTTCATTTGCAAAGGTAGATAATTTGTCCCACCTGCAACTCCTAAGAACTGAATCATTTTGCTATGATTTTCATAACACCCATCTTAAAGAAAACTAAAGCAAGAGTTAAAAAATAACTTTCTTTTTTGAAAACAAGATGGCAGTTTTGGTTCAACATAGAAGCATTTTTCTCAAAATGGTAGTATTCCAGTCTAGTAAAGTTTGCATAAGGAAGATCAGCCTATATAGTTCCGATAGAAATAAAGCTTGCTCATTGTCAGAAAGTAATTGAAACATGAGTATCAAAAGTCTTTAAATTTTTTTTGTCTATTAATTCTATATGTAAGACTGTCTCACATTTAAGAACTCAATTATTAAGAATCTCCCTTATATCTCTCTTAGGGAAATAATTCTGAAATACAAAGAAAAATTTCTACACGAAGACATTTTATCATCATCAATGTGTTTAAAAGACCTGAAAGTCCTACATTATTTTAATAATAAAATTATATCAAGTTCATGTATCCAGACGCTTTCTATGTGGCAGAAAACCCAACTCAAACTTCTATAAGCCAATAAAAAACACATGTATCAGTAAGATGGGAAATATATTGGCTTACATAGTTGAAATCATCAGGGATGTATCAGGAAGAATATAAGTACTGGGGAGCACAAACAATCTATCGGTTCAGTTTCCTTCCAGTTGCCTGGTTCCTTGAAGTGTCAATGTGGCTGCCAGTAGCACTGCAACTACCATTCAAGTCCAGCATACAGAATAAAAGGGTCTCTTGTAGAGTTTGTATACCTTCTGAAAAGTACTGTGATTATAACTTGCTACAGTGCAGCATTGCTAAAGCAATCACTGTGGCTAGAAATATAAAATTACCCTAACTGGCCAAGCTTTAGTCAAGTGCCTATCCTTGAATAAATGAATTATTATAACAAGAGGGTTTCTGTGGTTATTTTTCTTTACAAAGCTGTGTGACTGCCTTATTCTGTTTTCTGATGTTTAAAACAGAATATCTGAAACTGGGTAGTTTATAAAGAAAAGGAATTTATTTTTTACAGTTATAGAGCCTGAGAAGTCCAAGGCCAAGGGGCCACGTCTGGTGAGAAACTTCTTGCTGGTGAGGGCTCTCTGCAGAGTCCCAAGATAGCACACCCCATGACTGTGTGTGCTAGCTTAAGTCTCTCTTCCTCTTCTTATAGATCCACCAGCCCCATTCTCATGAAAACGCATTGACCCATCAATCCATGAATAGATTAATTCATTCATGAGCACGGTGCCCTCATGACCCAATCACCTTTTAAAGGCTCTACCTGTCAAGACAGCCACATTGGGGATTGAACTGCTACATGAGTTTTGAAGAAGACAAATATTTAAACCATACCAATGACTTTGGGAAAGTGTGCTAAGTTTTGGGGAACTAGTTTCTCACACACTAACTAGGAGACTTGGGCTAGATCATTTTGGAAAGCCTTTTAACCATTACTATGTATCATCCTACAGTGTTGACTATGGGCTGACTTGTGACATAAAAGCTTTTTCTGGGCAGGAACAAGTATTTCAGGATTAACTTATGAATATGGGTCATGTGGTCTGTTACCCAGCATGTCTTAAAGTTGCTTAAAGGAATTGTGCCAAGGGGGACAAAAACCAAGGTGTTTTTAAAAAGATATTTTAAAATATTGACTTAGATTGAACCACAACATTTTTGGTGAAAACATAATTGGAAAACTTATCAAAGCCTAGAACAAATCCAAGCTATGGATTTTTCCATATGCTTACAAGGGTATACAAAAAACAAAACACAGTATCAAATTTGAATGGTATTCTTTAAGTTTGTGTAAAATAGCACAACAGTTTGCAATTCATCTATCTTTTTACATGGATTTTATGTTATATTCTTATATTAATTCATGTTTCCATACTTTGCCATGTAGTTGGTGAGCTATGTAATCAGAAGACAGCCAGTCTAAGAGATGTCTCTGTTTCTCCCTATCAGGTTTTGTCTCCTGAAAAGGGAAATTTAAAGTTAAGATACATTGATAGGAGTTTATTCTTTGGACTCACAAGTATGAACGAGTTCTTATGCTCTTGTGAAAGCCTTATTCCAACACATTTTTAAAAATACTTTTCTCATCATGTTAATAATTGGTTGTTCCCCTGTTGTCAATGTACAACAGATAATCATAAACTTTCAGGAAGTGAGGGTACAAGAGTAGGGTGGGAGACACTGGAGCAAAAGATAAGGAAAACTGAAGATTTCATCTTCTCCATCCTGAAATTCATTTGCTAGTCCAATTTTTTGGTGCATAGTGTACTGTGTATGATGTGGTACAGTTGGCATCTTTATCCCCTTTTTTAAGATTATATGATGTTTTATATAGTTATGTATCATGATTTACCAAAAGTGGAGTCAGAGATATAAAAAGAAAATGTCTCAAGTAAAAAATTACAGGCAGTATCAAATCTAGGGGGGGCCTATTTTTAGGAATAAGGGTTTCTTCACAAGCTTTTGGATGACAAATGACTCATCATATGTATACTACATATTCTGCAAATCTTTCTAGAAACTCTATTGGATAATTAGAAACCCTTATTAAAAAGTCACCATAGTTTATAAAATATTTAAAATAATTACATATGATTTTGAAATTACTTTATAAAGCACAGAGCAAAATTATAAAGTTCCTGCATGAGTCATTCAATCCTAGACCCATTTTTATTCCTTTTTTTTCTTTTTTAGGCAAATGATTCTTATTCACTGATTACAAGTTTTGATTAAGTTGGATGAATAAAGAATGTCTGGTTAGTCTATTGGCTTTGCCAAATATTGATTTTTTTTCTGGCATAGAAACAAGACTAGACACAAAAGCATAGATTTAAATTCACTGCTGAGAAACAACATGACTAGCAGAGAAATACATCACTTAGGAGACGATTCTGGTGCAATATCTATAGGCAAATTTGAACTTCTAGAGAGTTGTATCCCTTCGTCCCTGCATTTAATGAGATTTTAATCAAATGTATCTATTATGTAATGCAGCTAGCTTCATACCAAATTGTTAAAATTTGCTTATCCAAATGAAGTGGGCCCCTTCAATTTAGCCATCAGGTAGGCTAGGCATTGATTCCAATGGTGTTTTTCTTAGAATGTCATTGGGAAGACAATAGCGAGGAAGGAGCAGTAGAGGAAACAAAAGTAGGAAAAAAGGAGAGCGGTAGAGAGAAGAGAAAAAGAGGCAACAATATAAAGTTTGTTACTGTTTATTTAAGAGTATGTTACATGCCTGTCACTACCTGGAATTACAACACTAAAGTAAATATTATTAACCTTGTTTTATAGATGAGGAAAACTGATCAAGGGGGTTAAGTAACATTCCTAAAGTCTATGTATTTGTTATCTAGTCACTAACAAGATTATCCCCAAAATTAGTGGCTTAAAACAACAAACACTTTATTTGCTCATAGTTCTCCAGTTAGCAATTTGGAATGGGCCCAGCTGGGCAGGTCCTCTGTTTGTCTTGACAGGGGTCACTCATGTGGTTGCACATATTAGTTGGCTTGTCTGGACTAAATGATCTAAGATAGCCTCATTCCCATGTTTAATTGTTAGAAAGAGCTATAGGCCAGGCAATGGGTCTTTAGCAGTCTTCATGTCTTAAACTTCTTTACATAGTGGCCACGTTCCAAGAGAACAAGTTTCCATGTAGAAATACTTGTTAAGACTCTGCTTGTATTATGTTTTCTGATGTCCCATTGGCCAAACAAAGTCATAGGACTAAGTCCAGAGAAAGTGTGAGAAATCATAAAACATGTGGATACAAAGAGGCCATTAGTGAAACAATTTGTTAGTGTAACAGTGTCTGGTGTAAGGATTACACAGGCATAATTGAGATATTGCAGGTTTGGTTCCAGACCACTGCAATAAAGTGAATATGACAATAGAGTCACACCAAATTTTTGGTTTCTAGTGCTTATAAAAGTTATGTTTACACTATTCTATAGTCTATTTAGTGTGCAATAGCATTATGTCTAAAAAACCCAATGTGCACACTTTAATTAAAATATACTTTACTTCTAAAAATTCTAATGATCATCTGAGCTTTCTCAAATCCTAATCTTTTTGGTGGTGGATGGTCTTGCTTCGAAGTTGATGGCTGCTGACTGATCAGAGTGGTGGTTGCTGAAGGTTGGAGTGGCTGAGTCAATTTCTTAAACTAAGACAATGATAAAGTTTGCCACATTGATTAACTCTTCCTTTCACAAAAGATTTCTCTGCAGCATGCAATACCATCTGATAGCATTTTCCCCAAAGTATAACCTTCTTTCAAAATTGGACTCAATTTTCTCAAACTCTGCTGCTGCTTTATCAACTAAGTTAATGGAATATGTTAATCCTTCGTTGTTATTTCAACAATGTTCATAACATCTTCACCAGGAGTACATTCCATCTGAAGAAAACACTTTCTTTTCTCATCCATAAGCAGCAACTCCTCATCTGTTAGGAGGATAACACTCCTCAAGTGTTATCCTGAGATTGCAACAATTCAGTCACATCTTCAGGCTCCACTCTAATTTTAATTCTCTTGCTATTCCCACCACATCTGCAGTTACTTCCTCCACTAAAGTTTTGAATCTCTCAAAGTATCCGTGAGGGTTGGAATCAACTTCTTCTGAACTCGTGTTAATGTTGATAATTTGACCTTCTTCCATGAATCACAAATGTTCTTAATGGCATCTAGAATGGTGAATTCTTTCCAGAAGGTTTTCAATTTGCTTTGCCCAGATCAATCACAGAAATCACTATCTTTGGCAGCTATAGACTTACGAAATGTATTTCTTAAATAATAAGATTTGAAAGTCAAAATAACTCCTTGATTCACAGACTAGAGAGTGGATGTTGTGCCAGCAAGAGTGAAAATATTAATATCCTTGGACGGGCACGGTGGCTCACGCTTGTAATCCCAGCACTTTGGGAGGCTGAGGCGGCGGATCACAAGGTCAGGAGTTCGAGACCAGCTGACCAACATGGTAAAACCCTGTCTCTACTAAAAATACAAAAATTAGCTGGGCGTGGTGGTGTGTGCCTGTAATCCCAGATACTCAGGAAGCTGAGGCAGGAAAATCGCTTGAACCCGGGGAGCAGAGGTTGCAGTGAGCCGAGATTGCGCCATAGCACTCCAGCCTGGGCGACAGAGCAAGAATCTGTCTCAAAAAAATAAATAAATATATATATATATGTGTGTGTGTGTGTGTGTGTGTGTGTGTGTGTATCTCCCTGGATGTCTCCACCACAGCTCTTGGGTGTCCAGGCACGTTGTCAATGAGCAGTAGTATTTTGAAAGAAATCTTTTTTTTTCCAAGCAGCTATTCTCTTAAGTGCGCTTAGAATATTCAGTGAGCCATTGCTATAAATAGATATGCTATCATTCAGGTTTTGTTGTTCAATTTATTGAGCACAGGAGGACTAGGTTTAGCTCAATTCTTAAGGGCCCTAGGATTTTTGGAAAAGTAAATGACCACTGGTTTCAGTCATACACTGTATTAGTCCTTAATAAGAAAGTCAGCCTGTCCTTTGAAGCACTGAAACCATGCACTGACTTCTCCTCTCTAGCTATGAAAGCCCTAGGTAGTATCTCCTTCCAATACAGGACAGTTTTGTCTACATTAAAAATTGGGTGTTTAGTGTAGCCATTTCCATCTGTGATCTTACCTAGATCTTCTGGATAACTTGCTGTCGCTTCTAAATCAGCAATTGCTGCTTCAGTTTGCACTTTTATGTTATGGAGATGGCTTTCTTTTTTACATCTCATGAAACAATCAACCTCTGCCAGCTTCAAACATTTCATTGGCAGCTTCCTTGCCTCTCTCATTGTTCATAGAATTGAAGAGATTTAGGGCCTTGCTCTGAATTACACTTTGGCTTAAGGAACTGTTGTGGCTGGTTTGTTCTTCTATCCAGACCAGTTCAACTTTCTCCACATCAGCAAAAGGACTATTTTACTTTCTTTTCATGTGTTCACTGGAGTAGCATCTTTAATTTCCTTCAAGAACTTTTCCTTTGTATTCACAACTTGGCTAAATGTTTTGTGCAAGATACTTACTTTTCAGCTTATCTCAGCTTTTGACATGCCTTTCTCACTAAGTTTAATCATTTCTAGTTTTCAATTTAAAGTAAAAAACATGTGATTCTTCCTTTCACTTCAACCACTATGGGGTTATTAATTGGCCTAATTTCAGTACTGTTGTGTCGGAATAAATCAGAAGGCTTGAAGAAAGAGAGAGAGATGGGAGAATTGCCAATGGTTGAGTAGTCAGAGCACACAGATTTATTAAGTTCATCATTTTATACAGGCATGGATGGTTCATGGTGCTCCCAAGACAATCACAATAGTAACTTCCAAAAATCACTGAATAAAAAAAAAAATCAGATACAATAATAATGAAAAAGTTTAAAATATTGTGAGAATTACGAACATGTGAAACAAAGACACAAAATGAGCACACGTTTGAAAAAATAGCACCAATAGACTTGCTCCATGCAGGGTTGCCACACACCTTCAATTCATGAAAAGAATAATATTTGTGAAGCACAATAAAACCAATCACAATAACACAACGTATCCTTGCATTTAAAGAGTGGCAAGATCATGACTGAAATCCAGGTCTTTCTGATATGAATTCTTCTGCTTTTTCCAATGTAAGATGATAGTAGTTTTTGCTGGTGTGTAATGAGGTAAGCTTTCACTTTTAAACGTATGTCGGAGAGAACAAAGTCAGGAGAGAGAGCTATGCATGGTTTGGCAGTAGTAAAAGCCTATCTTTTTGTTTGTTTGTTTGTTTGTTTTGAGACGGAGTCTTGCTCTGTCCCCAGGCTGGAGTACAGTAGCATGCTCTTGGCTCACTGCAACCTCCACCTCTCAGGTTCACACCATTCTCCTGCCTCAGCCTCCCAGGTAGCTGGGACTACAGGCGCCCGCCAGCATGCCTGGCAAATTTTTTGTATTTTTAGTAGAGACAGGGTTTCACCATGTTAGCCAGGATGGTCTCGATCTCCTGACCTCATGATCTACCTGCCTCGGCATCCCAAAGTGCTGGGATTACAGGCATGAGCCACAGCACCAGGCCTTAAAAGCCTATCTTGAAGTTTGCTATTTTAAAAAATATGTTTACTTGTAAATTTGTTTGAGTTCATTGTAGATTCTGGATATTAGCCCTTCGTCAGATGAGTAGGTTGCGAAAATTTTCTCCCATTTTCTAGGTTGCCTGTTCACTCTGATGGTAATTTCTTTTGCTATGCAGAAGCTCTTTAGTTTAATTAGATCCCATTTGTCAATTTTGGCTTTTGTTGCCATTGCTTTTGGTGTTTTAGACATGAAGTCCTTTCCCATGCCTATGTCCTGAATGGTAATGTCTAGGTTTTCTTCTAGGGTTTTTATGGTTTTAGGTCTAACGTTTAAGTCTTTAATCCATCTTGAATTAATTTTTGTATAAGGTGTAAGGAAGGGATCCAGTTACAAGAAAAAAACAAACAACCCCGTCAAAAAGTGGGCGAAGGACATGAACAGACACTTCTCAAAAGAAGACATTTATGCAGCCAAAAAACACATGAAAAAATGCTCATCATCACTGGCCATCAGAGAAATGCAAATCAAAACCACAATGAGATACCACCTCACACCAGTTAGAATGGCGATCATTAAAAGTCAGGAAACAACAGGAGAGGATGTGAAGAAATAGGAACACTTTTACACTGTTGGTGGGACTGTAAACTAGTTCAACCATTGTGGAAGTCAGTGTGGCGATTCCTCAGGGATCTAGAACTAGAAATACCATTTGACCCAGCCATCCCATTACTGGGTATATACCCAAAGGATTATAAATCATGCTGCTATAAAGACACATGCACACGTATGTTTATTGCGGCACTATTCACAATAGCAAAGACTTGGAACCAACCCGAATGTCCAACAATGATAGACTGGATTAAGAAAATGTGGCACATATACACCATGGAATACTATGCAGCCATAAAAAATGATGAGTTCATGTCCTTTGTAGGGACATGGATGAAATTGGAAATCATCATTCTCAGTAAACTATCACAAGGACAAAAAACCAAACACTGCATGTTCTCACTCATAGGTGGGAATTGAACAATGAGAACACATGGACACAGGAAGGGGAACATCACACTCTGGGGACTGTTGTGGGGTGGGGGGAGGGGGGAGGGATAGCATTAGGAGATATACCTAATGTCAATGACGAGTTAAGGGGTGCAGCACACCAGCATGGCACATGTGTACATATGTAACTAACCTGCACATTGTGCACATGTACCCTAAAACTTAAAGTATAATAATAATAAAAAAATGTTTACTATTTCTTGCATTAGTTTGCTTTGGATATGGCACCAAACAACTTCAATATCTCAGTGGAATACATCTATTGCAGTTATCAGACTGTTTACTGGGCAGGGGAAGTCTGAAAGGTCAATTTACAACTGAAGAGTCACAATCTTTTTAAGTTCATTCTAGCAATACAATTCTTTTAAAAACTTTATTGCCCTTTTCTTGGCCTATTTTATTCTATTCACTTCCTTTGCAGGAACCACATAATTCTTTTTCTGACATTCCCAGTTCTCTAAAACTGTGCTGTCCAATAGGGTAGCCATTAGTCACCTATGGCTATTAAGCATTTGCAATGTGACTAGCCTGAATTGAGATTTAAGTATAAAGCACACATCTGATATTGAACAAGAAGTACAAAAAATGGAGGTCTCAATATTTTTATATTGGTTACATGAAGAAATTATAATATTCTGTATATGTTGAATTAATATATCTTAAAATCAGCAAATGAATTATTTACATGTTTCTTTTTACTTGATAAAATGTGGTTAGCAAAATTTTAGGTTATATATGTGGTAGGTTGCAATATATTTCTGCTGGACTGTGCTACTCAATAGTTAATTTTGGCCACCTCAAGTTTAACATTATTCCTTGGGATAGCAACACATTTAGGGTCTTTGAGACATTTTGTCCAACAGAAAGAATTTTCTGAGTCTATCTTAATCCAACAAGAGGTCTTAAGGGTGGAAGAGTCACACCATTAAGTGGTTCTTTGCCTTGAGACTGTCTTAATTTGACAATAGTTTACTGTCAAATAAGAAAGCTGTGTGCCTTTCAACTGCCAGTCCTAGAATGTTGGAATTACAGTATCTCTCTTCCCATTCTTCTTCCTTGGAAACAGGCTAATTCTTCTCTTAGCTCATTCTTTATTGTAATATCTAATCAAATTTCACTAATGACAACCAACTCATGCTATGAAAATTCTGCTCAGTATCTCTTTGCCCAAAGTCACAAGTTTATTAGCTGCACTTTCTGTCTTCCAACTTATTGCAGGCAATTATTTTACCAAATGTTTTACCAATGCATAAGATAGATTGCTACATTTTTCTGCCTCCTTTCTAAGTTTGCTTGCCTATATATTTATCAGTCCTGTATTTAAAAGTTCTTTTTGGCATTATGCCACTTCTGGCACCATTCATTTTGCTGGTCAGTTTTTGTGCAGTAGCTTACAACTTCAAAATCTTAGTAGTTAATAAAAATGATAATAAAAACTTGTTGTGCATATAACATGAGAACAATAGGCTTTTGTGGCTCTCATCCACTCTCCTGGACATGACTAGGCTCAATTAGACTCTATATGTCTTCTCCTTCTGGAACCCAGGCTGAAGAGGCATTCACTAAATGAAAATGCTGTTCACTCTTGGCAGAAGGCAGGAACTAAAGAGGTAGTGTCAACGCATGAGGGCACCTTCAAAGCTTCTCTTAGGTATGGCAAAAGTCATATCATTAGCCAAGCCATGTCATATGACCAAGCTTGAAACCAATGCCTACACATAAATAAGGTAATGGTGGAGAGGAGATAAATAATTATGAACTTACAATTTAATATACCACATTACTCTCTCAGCATTATCTTTGACAGAATTTTGATGCAACAGAAGAAAATTAATATCCTCATCGTCCACCAAACATTCATGCCTAAGAAAGCATCCCCTGGCCTAGTCAATCTCTTTATCCATCAGCAGGAGTCTGGGAAGAATTTATCATCAGGCAAAAATAAAAAGTAACCTTCAGAAGGTGAATATTTGCTTCCAATGACAATATTTCCAAGATAATGTATCACAGACTGTGAGGTCAATGCTCTCCCAAAAAGCTATATCAAACATTTTTTGAGTATGAGAGACACCACAGCAATAAAGAATTAGATCTCCCTTAAAGTTAAAAGTTTAGCTCTGTTAAAACATTCACTGTTTTGCCTTGTACTTACATGTCATCTCACAAAACTGCATGCTAATATTTTTTTTTTCTGGCCAGCTTTTGAGCCCATCTAATTAAGAGGGATATTTCCTTTTCCCACTCTACTTCCTTTCTCTTTGACATTCACCTATTAATACAGTGAAACCATCCTAATTTGAACTCTGTCTAAAAACCGGTACCTTCGATAATTCAAAGTAATTTTAATAATCTCAAAATAAGGTTTTTAACTTCCTTCAGGAAGAATGATCAATATTTTTTCTTCTGCTTCTTCATTTTGTTCCTAGAAAAACATAATATTTTTCCTAGAAATGCCTGTGCTACTTCACAGCCATTTAAAAACTCTGTGTGCTTTTACTTTATGATTTCCAAGTTAAATGTCCAAATGCAAGAGGGCTCTGTTCTACACTGCCACTTTGTGTTTAAGTAAAATTTATTCAAATCTCAATTTCAAGAATGAGGATTTAGAAAGCCAAAAATTAATTAACTCTATTAAAAATATTTTCTGTTTTTATTAATTTTAAATCTGTAAACATTAAAATGCTGGTGAAACTTTAGCCCAAATAGCCCTTATGTTTATTTACATTTTTTTCTAGCAATTTGATAGTTTCATTTTACCTTTATTTGCCAGGTTTTCTACATGCCATGGACTTCATGTTTGTGCTCCACAAAATTCATAAGTTGAAGTCCTAAACCCCCAGTGTAACTAATATGGAGATGGGGCCAGTGAGGAGGTGATAAAGGTTAAATGAGGTCATAAGGGTGGGGCCCTAATCCTATAAGGACAGCACCCTTTTAAGAAGAAGAAGAAAGCGCTCCTCAGAAATAGAATTGCCAGTCATCTTGTTTTTAAACTTCCAGCCTCCAGAACTGTGAGAAACAAACTTATAGTCTGTGTTACTTTGTTATAGTAACCTGAGCAAAGTAATACACTACATTTGTAATTTATTTTTATAATTAGCTATTTTTCACACTATCACTTATTCAATAATCTACTATTTTATGGATTATGTTTGCCAACTTTTTAAATGTAGTATACTCTTACATATAATAGAATGCATTCTGAAGTTTTCAGAATTTTACTTCTGCTCCTAATATACCCTGCTTTAATTTTTTACAACATTTTAAGATACTTTTAAGTCTGGTGGTATAAGCCTCCTCCATAGTCTTCCTCAATTATTTATCTTTTCCAAGTACTTTCAGGATATTCCTGCAAACAAACTTTAGAATGTCTTTGAATTATAATTGAGATTGATTTCAAATTACAAATAATTATGCACCAAATAACTTTAGAACATTGAGTTTTTCTAGTCAGGAATAGATATTTCTTGACTAAAGCCTTTTCTTATTGTTGCTTTTTCTGATCACAGAAGTTCTGAGGTTGTCCTCATCTCATCTATTATATTTCTTGCTAAATTGTTTCCTTTATATTTTGTGTTTTTGCTACACTTATGAATAAGAGCTCCTTGTCACAAAAAAGTATTGTCATTGGTTAACTAAGATTTTAATTTCTCAGATCTTCAGCTTCAGATATTTAAATAAATTTAATCTACACCTTAATGTTCTAGCAGTAACCTATGACGATTAGACTGTAGAAGTACCATTTTTGCATAGACTCTTTCCTGTGCATCTTGAGCTCACTATACAAGGAATTGCATTTTGTGTAGGGTCTCCAAGTATAGATAGTGTGGCCATATATATCCTCTTTCTGGCGTTAGTTCTATCAATTTCAGAGAAGAACTCTTGAGAATAATCAAAGAATCTGAGAGAGAAACTCCTATAATTAGGGCAATGATTGATTCATCTTTTAAAGTGGAACATTTTTGAGGGAGATAGCGTTATTTAAAACTTTACTAGGACAACAAGGATAAAATAAAGCTATTCCAGGCAGACCAGAATGAACCTACCAGTGGCCCATAGACTCTCTATATGTGGATCACTCTTAATCTTGAACCTCTCAACCTAGACTCTTCTGAAAGATGGCGATCCACCAATAAGTCTAAATGGCACCTACCTACGTAGTTTGTGGCCTCCCTGTGCTGCTTCTGGATCTGTTTTCCCTCAGATCTGGTTCTGACCTTTCCCCTACAACTGTACTGTAAATTCCCGTATCACCTGGCTTCCCACTGGGTTAGACTCACGGAAGACACAGGCAGGAGAAATCAGGGGACAGGAAAAGGGAGATTTCCAGGGTACGTCCACTCCTCCTACTTAGCCTCAGGTGGCAACTCTGGCAGGGACCGCATTCTCTGAATGGCTCCAGTTTCTGCATACAGGCCTGCAGCGGTCTGTGTTTTCTAATTGTCCTTAGCAAGTCAATCAATGGAATTGACTTAGGGTTGTATTATCAGAAAAGTAAGAAGTTACTTTTGGAACTGGACCTTTGTTCTATTCCAGTGATGAAAAATGAAACTTTTTTATTGGGATTTTTTTTAAATCAAAGACCATATATTTAATATACATAATTTTTCTTTAAGAAACTCATATATATAATAGTCTATCATACAGATAATGGTAATAACAATAATAATGAAATAAACTATGTGCCAGTTGCTGTGCCAGTGCTTAATTTGCATCATCTTGCTTATAAAAGCCAACCTAGAGAGGAAAAGTCTGACACTTCCTCCAGGTCCAATCCAGTACGGCAAGTTTAAGGCATCAGATACTTTTTTTTTGCTTTCGTTGAAAAAAAAAAAAGAAGCTAAATATCTAATGATGCTTAACATTTAAATCATCTTATCATGGGATGTTTTTATTTACTTTAACATGAATAATCCATGTCCTTTACGCAAAGAATACAAAACACAAATAAGCAAAAGGGAATATCATAGCATATATGCTTTTCTATATTTTTTCTCATATTGTAATTGAAGCACTTTTCCCATCTAAACATACAGATATAACTTATTCATAATATCCAAAATTTATTTCATTAAAAAATGCTCCATTGTGTATTTAATACTTAACATTTTCCATTTTCCCTATTATAAACAATAGTATGGAAAATAGGAAACACACTGTAATCAATATATATGATTATCTACTTGTAAAAGTATGAATTTCTGATAGAAGGTGTTTCGGCTCAAAAGTCAAATGAGTTTTTAAAGGCTTTCCATTCACAATGCTCATTACTATCCAAAAAATGTATATGCCCATCTTTATTACCAGTATCAATAAAGGTGAAGTGTTCCTGTCTTCACCTCTTGCTGACAGGATATTACCATTCTTTTCCTTTTTATTGATTTAAAACATGTACACATCATTTCAATTGCCTATTTTGGAATTATTTTATTACCAGCAAAGTTTCTATTTACTAAAAGCATGCTAATTGGCTATGTTTCTTCTTTTATTATTTGTCTATAAATGTCCTCAGACCACATTCTCTATTAAATAATTCATGTTCCTCATGTTTTTCTTTTATAGTTATGATAGCTAATTACAAGTCTTTGGTTGTCATAGGCATTACATATATTTTTTTCAGCGTGTCATTTGCCTTTCAAGTATGGTTTCAGTCTTTCACAATAGAGATTTTTATAAAATAAAAATAGTTAATTACAGTTCCTTAACCTGGAACTGGTTTGTTTTGGCAAGTTCTACTTGCCATGTGTGTAGGCTTGGACAAGTTAACCTTCTAAACTCTAATTTTCTCATCTGTAAATTACAGAAGATAATAGTGCCCATCTCATAGAGTTGTTATAAGGATTAATTGTATTATATGTAAATTATATCTGGTAGGCAAATGTTATATAAAGCCTGATACGGTTTGGCCGTGTTGTCACCCAAATCTCATCTTGAATTGTTGTTCCCTATGTGCTGTGGGAGGGACCTGGTGGGAGGTAATTGAATCATGGGGGTGGCTTCCCCCACGCTATTCTCATGATAGTAAGTTCTCATGAGATCTGATAGTTTTATAAAGGGCTTCCCCCTTTGCTCGGCTCTCATTCGTCTCCTCCCTGCCACCATGTGAAGAAGGACATGTTTGCTTCCCTTTCCACCATTATTGTAAGTTTTCTTTTATTTTATTTATTTTTTTTTAGACGGAGTCTCACTCTGTTGCCCAGGCTGGAGTGCAGTGGCATGATCTCCGCTCACTGCAAGCTCCGCCTCCCGGGTTCACGCCATTCTCCTGCCTCAGCCTCCCGAGTAGCTGGGACTACAGGTGCCTACCACCACACCCGGCTAATTTTATTTTTTTTGTATTTTTAGTAGAGACGGTGAAAATTTTTAGTTTTCATCGTGTTAGCCAGGATGGTCTCGATCTCCTGACCACATCATTCCCCCGCCTCGGCCTCCCAAAGTGTTGGGATTACAGGCATGAGCCACCATGCCCAGCCAAACCTCTTTCTTTTATAAATTACCCACTCTCAGGTATGTCTTCATAGCAGTACGAAAATGGACTAATACAAAACCTGACACATACTAAGCCCCCAATCTATTCAAAAATAGTACCTTCTATCTTGTAGTTTTCTTTTTTATATCATCTCTGTAGTCTAAAATAGCTCAAGTTTCTCCTGCATATAACCAATGCATAATACCAGTGGTATTATGTGCACTTCCTCCAATGTAAAATTTAATGAAGTTCATTCATTGTTAGTTTTCTAGCAATTCTTCCTTATTAATTCATACTCTATCTTAACTCACTTTAGTGATTTTGCTCTTCATGTTTCCTATACTGCTGTTATTAAATTTTTCTGTCTATAAAAATACTTTATTCTGTTTCCTGCAATAGATTATTTTCAAAGGCATGCACTTTCTCTTCCTGGTTTTAAGGATAAAATGCTACTTTATTTTCCTTACATATTATTTTCCCTTTATCCCCATGTTTTTAGTTGCTTTGTTTTTGTTTCCTACATTTTTCTTCAAATAGAGTAAATTCTGCCTAGACCAAAACCTTATTGGTTGTTTTTAGTATTGGTTCTCTCTCTCCGTCCTGTGACTTTGGGTGTTTTCTCAATCTCTTTCTCAGTTCTAAAACTAAAGAGCTGGACAATTCTGTTTCTAAAGCAAATCTGGTCCACTTAATGTCTTCCGTATCTATTACCTGGCTCTCTGATTTTATGAACGAATGAAAAGCTTTTAAGAATTCTAGATAAATTATTGCCAGGGATTTTCTTGACTCTGTCATACCAAGAGTATTTTAATTGTGGAGACTTCACCTGCCTGGATATGGATACAACATACCACTGGTCCAGCCCATGTCCCCTTTTTATTTTTGGTTTTTTTTTTTTTTTGAGACAGAGTCTTGCTCTGTCGCCCAGGCTGGAGTGCAGTGGCACGATCTCGGCTCACTGCAAGCTCCGCCTCCCGGGTTCACGCCATTCTCCTGCCTCAGCCTCCTGAGTAGCTGGGACTACAGGCGCTCGCCACCACGCCCGGCTAATTTTTTGTATTTTTTTAGCAGAGATGGGGTTTCACCTTGTTAGCCAGGATGGTCTCGATCTCCTGACCTCGTGATCCACCCACCTCGGCCTCCCAAAGTGCTGGGATTACAGGCATGAGCCACCGCGTCCAGCCCATGTCCACTTTTGTGATCTTCTCCATGTGCTTTCTTTCCAGTTCTTCACTGAAACTTTCTATATATGAATTTAGAATTGTGACAGAGGAGGAGAATGAGAGGAAAATGTATCAATTAATAGTATAATAGTCACCTGATAAAGTTACTCTTTCTTACTTGGCAAAGGGATTGCTGCCAGTTCTGAGATGGCTACAATCTATGGTACTATGAGTCAGGGCATATAAAATAGAGGAGGGATCTAGTTTTTATTTTTTCATATTTTTCTATATCTGAATGCAGTATCTATATCTGGAATTAAAAACTGAGTATATTGTAGGACAAAGGATGTCTTAAAGGTTGGGAGAGTCTTTCAAGTATCTGGAAACCAAGGGAAGACAGAGAGAGCTAAGGCTATGAGGAGTCAAGGAAGATGAGTCTGGGAGAGTAGGCTGGGAACAGACTGTAAAAGGCCTTGTATATTAGGCTATCTTGTTTGTATTTATAATGTAGGTAATGAAGAATAACAGAAGATGTTAACTGAGGGAATATCATAATCAGACTTGAGTCTTACAACGATTACCCTGTTGGGCTAAGATAGATTTAAGGAGAGCAGAGTCTAGAGTCATGGAGACAAATTTAGAAGCTATTATCATATCTAGGTGAGAGATTATGATGGCCAGAACAAAGACTTCAATCATTGGTACAAAGAAGAGAGGAAGAAAATGAATTTCAAAATATTATTTATAAGCCTTCGTGGTAAAAGGTGCAACTGGAGAGAAGCCTCAACTGCATTTTCTTCCAACTTCATGCTACAACAAATAGGACACAGGAAATTTAAAAAAAAATGAAAATTTATGCCTCCAACAAAAACAGTTGTAGTGATGGATCAGAACAATTTTTTTCTGATGGGAGAAGAGGGCTTTATAAATGCAGAGATGTCCTAATGAGGAAACCAGTAATAGAAAGTATCCAGGAGGAGTGAGATGCAGGACAGAGAAGAAAGCTGTGGATGCAGAAGGAGGACCCAAGGGCATCAAAGAAAGGCAAATGTGGCCCCTGTCACTGCTTTACCCCAGGGATGTATATGGAGAGTTTAAAATACCCTTCAAAATTTCAAGTAGTATCTAACCTAGCCTAAAATTTAAAATTTCCTCCAAACTTGATTTTTTAGTATGAAAATCTGATGTGTCTGTGAGGGGTGTGTGTGTGTGTGTGTGTGTGTGTGTGTGTGTGTACATAAAACATGAGCACATAAATACCTTAAGAGAGCATGTGGTCATGTGGTCTGAGGATATTTATAGGCAAATCATAAAAGAAGAAACACGGCCGGCCAGGCACAATGGCTCACACCTGTAATCCCAGCACTTTGGGGCTCAAGGCAGGTGGATCACTTCAGGCCAGGAGTTTGTGACCACCCTGGCCAACATGGTGAAATCCTGTCTCTACAAAGAATACAAAAACTATCTGGGCGTGGTGGCATGCATCTATAGTCCCAGCTAATGGGGAGGCTGAGGCACAATAATTGCCTGAACCTGGAGGCTGAATTCGCAGTGAGCCGAGATCATGCCACTATACTCCAGCCTGGGTGACAGAATGAGACTCTGTCTCAAAAAAGAGGAAGAAACATGCCCTATTAACATTCCTCTAGTAAATGCTCTATTTGCATTCTTCATCTTATGACTAGGAAAAATTCAGTCCTATATAGGAAATTGGCGTGGTTATTGGATAATTCCAAAGGTAGTAGATTGAACATGTATGTGTCTTTTAATCTGAAATGTTAAGAAAATATATAACAAGAAGTTTACACCTGATCCTTTGACCACAAACATTTTCAAGCATGCTTAGAAAGCAAAGCTGATATTCAGGTCAAATTCACACACACACATATGTAAACTCCCATTTGTTTCTCTTTGATATTATCTTCCCCAATTGGTCCCTATAAGGGCACCAGTTTCTCAAGTTGTATGTGATCTTTCCCCCTTGAAATGGGAGGTTCCAGGTGCCTTTTTAAAATAGTCATTCTCCAAAGAGAAATGCCAACTATTCTGGGTTGCTGAGTACTTTGAAGTTATTGTCCTCAAATGTAGTATAGAAGGCATAGGTGAATAAGAGGAGATTTAAAAATCTATCTTAAACATCCAATTCTTCAAGCTTTGTTCTGGCTCCTCATCTTCTAACTAGGACTGTCCCCTGCAAGTGAAGCAGGCTTTTATCTAATTCTAGCTGAAACCTGACAGTCTCATTAGTTTTTGATGACATTTCCTGTTCCTTCCATCACTGAGGCCTTTTGCATGACAGACACTGTCTGGCTGGAGCCCTGAAGTTTTCTTCAGAACTTCAACCCTCTGGTTTCCAGATGGGAATTCTTTTATATGTACATCAGCTCTCTGCCCAATTGATCTGTTTGAGGTATTTCTTTTGTCCTGTTTAACTATTTTCATGCTCAATATCATTACTGGTACTCCCTGGAAATAATCCCTCCTATTATCCTACATCTTGCACTGTTGGGCTCCACAACGAGTTACTCAGAGGAGAGGAAGGGGACAAAGCCTCCCTCCAAGACTCATGTGATTTCAGAGATATTTCTGGGAAAGACTGTGAAGAAACAAATAATTTTAATAGCTCTTCCATCCTCTTTCTCTTGCCCCCTATCTGAGGTTTTTGTGGCTCTTCTGTGCAAGTGCTTTAGGACCTCATTTCAAGTTCTAGAAGAAGGGGTTAGGAATTCAGGAGCAGCTTAGCTAAGCAGTTCTTACTCAGGGCATCCAAAGCAGTCAAGGTGCCAGCTGGGGCTGTGGCCATCTGAAACCTTCCTCCAGAGGTGGAGAAGCTACTAACACGGTGGCTCACACACATGTCTGGCAAGTTAGTGCTGGCCCTTGGTGGGAGGCCTCAGTTCTTGGCACATAGGAGGTATTCAATTAACATGAGCTACTTAAGAGTCCTTATGACATAATGGATAGCTTTTCCCTTAATGCGTGATCCCAGAGACCAAGGTGGATGCTGTAATGCCTTTTATGCTGCTAGAAGGAAGTCACAATTCCCTTTATGACCCAGGATCAAAGGTCTCTCATCATCACTTCCATCATACATTATTAGATCACACAGGCCAAATATCATGCAGTGGGAGGGAACTTTTAATTTTTAGTTTATTCTTTATTTACTTTAAAAAAGAATTAGAAGAACAGATTATCTATAAATGTATATGTATATTACACATATACATATATATGAACAATTTAAAGTTTACTCAAGAATGTGTATTTTTTCTACATTATAAAATGTGGTATCGGGTTCTAGGAAATTATTTCAAACCACACGATCATTTGATGAAGATAGCTCTTAGGAAAAAAGAGATGCTCTCCTCTAACTTCTTAGAACCACTGCACTGCCAAATGGGGATTTATTTCTATTGCCTCATCCAAGTCAGTTCCAAAGCTTAACTCTTCCATGAAGTTTTCCATGATCAATCCTGCCTAAGGTAATGTCCCCTTGCTGCAAGCTACTGTCATCCATGCTATTTGTACCATCCACAGTATATGATATTCAATGCACTGTTGTGTTGTCAACTATTTTTTAATGTGTATATTTGCATGCTATTCAAAACATCTGAGATTCTTAAACTGTTTTCTATTTATAAAATGAGTTGAAGAGAATAAATGTCTTGACACACACTAGGTTTTCAATTAATGTGAATCTTCTCCTCTTCCTATGTGTTTCTGCCTAGACCACCAAACACTGAGCCCTACATATCACAAATATACATTAAATGTAGGCGGATTGGTTGAAAGGCATGATGTGATAGTCTCTATGTGGGCATATTACATTACACACTATATAAATGAAATTGTCATGTATAATATTCACATTCACCCAAAAGTTCCGAAACAATCAACCCTACCTCAGAAAGTTAATGAGGGGCATAAAGAAAGTGAGCGTGTTCTCTCTCCAACTAGACAGATGTTTACATTCTGTATAAAACACAGGACTTGCACGGGTCCCAGCTGGGACTTCCTATTACATGGCCCATTAAGATCCATGTGGTTAGAAGAACTAATAAATATTAAGACCTATTTTCCACCCATGGGTGGGTAGCTTGATTTCTATATACCTGGGAACAGAATCACACACAAGCATTAACTATATGACTTTGAAAAGGAAGTTTTTACTCAATTCTTTTTTTTTCTTCCTTCTTTCTGCAAACATGATGCTCTATGACAAAGGTTTGAAAGTGGAAACCCAAGGATCCTGTCATGCTGCAGATGTATTTTAGCTTGTACGGTGGTGATTTTCATTTAAATTAAACCATCATTTAATAATAAAGGAAATCACAGAAAAATCTCACATTCATCTTTTCTAAAAACTCTGAAGATCTGTCAGCATGGACTCTAACACCTGGATGGTGACCAAACGGTGTAGCTAAGTAGCAACTGCCCTTACCAGAAGAAGATTTATATTAAAACAGCTGATACAAATGACAGCACGTTAAAAGTAGATGCCTCAGGTGCTCTGAGGAGTAGGTTTTTATTCTGAAGCAGGAGGATCACACAAAGCTTGTTAAAGAAATAGCATTGGAGTGGAGTGTTAAGATTTGGATTTGGATACACAAAGAAGATAATGGAGGCAGAGAAGGAAAGCATGACACATTTTTGTGGCTAGCTAATTAGCAGTTTTGGCTGGAACAAAATCTTCCCGTAGTAGAGTAAGGAGAAAATTAGTTTGGGGAGTAAGGAACAAATTTTTGAGGTAATTTCAATGCCAGATAGAAGAGTTCACACATAGTTTTATAGGCAATCAAGTCATTCAGGCTTTTTTTCGATCTTTCTCTCTTCATTATTTCTTTTCCTTTCTAATTTTATGATGCTATCAGTTCTTTATATTGATGTATTTTCTGTTTATTTTACTTATAAAATTTCTTTTTATAAATCTCCTGCCGACTCTCTAAGAATGGACAAAATATGAATCTATGATATTTATAAGGCTTATACTGAACTATATATAACTCATATTAAAATAGTGTCTTGTGGCTTAACCTAATTTTCTTTTAGATTCCAACTACAAACCAGCAATATAAGATGCCAATCCATCATAGACAATTAGACTACCTTGGTAGAAACTCAGGGAGAAATGGAAGCTTATGTCCCATTGTGGGTCATTTCTGTCATGTGGTAACCATAAAGATCACTCTCATATTTTAGGACACAAATGTTTCTAGCTTTGATTGCTCAGATTCCTAGATTCTGGACATCAGAAGCAAAGCTCTACCCAACTCTCCACATCAGACTGCTTTCTGCTGCCGGTGAAGCAGTCAGCCATGTGTAAACACCAGTGGAATTTTATAAGCCTTTGTAATTAGCAAGGATAATTTCTATTTGCGATTAGAAAAAAATGAGTCTGTGTCTCTATTTCCTGTTTGTGTTTTGTTGTTATAATATTGAGATTGTGGAGGGTTTTGAATGTTATCTGTAGAACAATGTCATAACAACTTTGCTCTGAAGATTTAATCTTTCAATAGACAAGAATTATGGCTGCATTTGTACAGAGTTCCCTATGACAAGGGATAATTCATTCAGAGAAGACCAGCTGAGGTGCAACTACCTTTCTGTCCCCTCAAGTTGTGACTTGGACACCAGTCTAAACAGAGAGTTTTGTAAACCTCTGTGCCATAAGCAGAGGCTTTTCTGTTCTGTCTAGGGGCTGAGGTCCCTCAGCCAGAGGCCTGCTGACAGGTCAAGTATGGTAGTATGAAAACATGCCCCTTTCCACATTCACAATTTTTGACATTCCTCCCATCAAGAGGCAGGGTCTGTGTCCCCTCCCTCTTCATCTGAGTGGGCTTCTGACTGCTTTGACCAACGGAGGAGCTTGGAATGTTGTTAAGTAGCTTCTGAGAGAAGGTCAGAAAAGACCATGTAACTTGATGCTGTTGAGATGTTTGCTCTAAACTAAACCAGCTACCACTTAAGAAGTCCAACTATACCCTGAGGCCAAGATGCCAGAAAGACTACATATACACACTCAGGTTTACAGTTCAGTCCATCCTCACTAATGAACCTGACATGTGAATGATGCCATCTCAGGCCCTCCAGACCAGTCCATCCAACATATTGGACAACTCTGCTCTCAGGAAATGCCACAAGGAGCAAAAGGTGTGCCCAAAGAACACTCCTCAAATTCCTCACCCACAAAATAGCAAAACAGTGTGTCTGTTTTACACTGCAAACTTGTTCCATGGTTTGTTATACATCGGTAGTACCCAGAACACACTTTGCTGTTATTTTTGTTTGTTTGTTTGTGGTTTTTTGGTATGGTAACAAGGCTAGAACTAAGAATAATCAGTGCAAGTTACAAAGAAATGTGTATTAATTTAATATGCAAAAAGCTAATGTATTCTATAATGAAATGGGTTGCTACAAAAAATAGATTCTTGACACTGGAAACAGTTAACCAGAAGCCATGTGACTATATACTTGAAATGTTGTCCTAGAAATGAAAATATCAGATAAACAGAAAGTAAGAAAGACTTCCAGCTCTGAGAATAGCTGTATGCAAAGCAACATTAAATGCTAATATCTCATTTTACTGAATCTTCATTTATCAAAATGGCATAAATATATATTTATTTAATTTGGACCTGACAGTTCTGTAAAGTAAATTGAGACATGCATTGTCTCTATTTTTAATAGTTATAGCCAATATATTTATTAAATAATTACTAAGTATTAGGACTAAACAAAACATTTAAGATGTGTAATGTAATTAAACCTCAGAATAACCCAATGGAATACATTCTATTGTGATTCCTACTTTATCCTGGACACAAGACACAGAGAGGGTAAGTAATTGACTAAGGACACACAGGGTGAGAGGTGAAGACAATCAAGCCCAAACTGTTAGACTACAGAGCCTGAAATCTTAATCACTATCTGAGGCATCTTAGGCTGGGTGCATAAGAACATATACCACATTTACCATAATAATGGCTGACAGACTTGACTTGTTTTCATTGAATCTTAGGGTTTTATTGTTTGGTTTTTTGTGGTGTGTGTGTGCATTTGTGCAAACTTGTGTGTGTATGTGTATGTGTTTGAGTAGACAATGGAAATACAAATCTTTAATGAGAACTTTGATTAAAAACTTTTGAATTTTTCATAATCTTGGTTCTTGATGTTTAGAGTATGTATTTACTTAGCCAACTCTATTAACACAAACACCTTGAATTTTCTCAAAACCACATCACAGTATCGTGGAATTAGACAAGACTGAGAGGATTTGTCTCTTTTTCTCTCTGGCTTGTGCTCCCCTTTCTGTCTCTCTGCCCCCTTCCCTCTCTCCCTCCCTTTGTAATAAGCTAATGTTTTCCCAAGAGTGTACTCCACACCAGGCACATTGCTGGGGGATCTAATTCTTTCAACCATCCCAGTGATATCATACACAATTTCTGGATGAGAAATTGAAGTTCAGAGAGCTTTTAATACAAGAGTTTTTAAGTGACAGCATCATAATTTGAACCCAAGTCTCTCTAGGGGAAAAGGCCATGCTTATAACTACCCAATAGTGTTACTATTAAATGAACCCAATTAAAATCAAATACCCTACCAATCTTTCTAGAAAAAATACACATTTTCTTCAACGCCCCATTCCAAAGTAAACAAATCCTTAATTAATAAATCCCCTTTCTATTTGGGTTAATAATCTCATATTTCAATGTAAATATTTTTCTTTTCTCTGATTTAAGTGGAGACTTAGAAATGCTAACTGTTGTATTTATGAAACAATCTTCTACTCTTCACATTATTGACCAGCACTAATTTATTGTTTAATGTGGCACCATATTTTGGTTGAAGAAGCCCTCAGGTAAGGACTCAATGTAGTTCACAGTAATGCAGGCAGTCCTAGGTTAAAATTCCATCTTCAAACTCTTCCAATTCTTTGTCCTTGTACAAGATGTGTAAGCTCTTGGAAACCTCATTTCTCCTATACAAAATGGGGATATTACTGCCTGCTTCAGAGGATTGTGTGAGAATTAAATGAGTCAATGGGAGTGATTAACATGGTGTCATAATAAAAACAACTACTAAGCTCTGTCCTTTATAAATATACAATTCCCAAGAAAATCCTACGAAGTAAAAACCATTATAATCATTATTGCAGATTTATAAGAGAGGAATGGAAGTACAAAGAGGCTAAGGAAGTTGCATAATGTTGTCAAGCTAGTAAGTAATAGAGCCAAAATCTCAATGCAGGCAATCTAGCTGCTCTTTAACAAAATGGTATGCATACAAATTAGTAGGTAGATCAAATGTGGTGGCTATTTTTAACCAATATTAAGATTTAAGAATATGAATTCAAATGTAGTCTTTCTGTAAGAAAATGGATAATTGATATTTCTTCATTATCTGTAAATATAGTATCCCTTGTATATAAAATGAAAATCGAGCACTTATATCTAAGAAGAAAGTCTTAGATAATGCAAGTTCATAAGTGAAATACTAAAATATATTATGGCAAAGTAATGTAATTGTCTAAACCAGTAAATTTATATTTGTTATTTTATTTCAGCGAACAATTAAAAATAATATTGATGCCAATTAGAAAAACCAACATTTATTTATCACTTAGTACCTAAAACTTCTAAACACATCACATGGCCTATTTAATCCTAACAGCAAAACAATAAACTAGGTACAGTGTGGTAACATCATACATACTTTCAATATATTCAAAATCAAATACATTTACTCAGCAAATTAAAAAAATTACAGTGAGAGAAAGAAGAAAACAACATAGACATAAAAATTATCTGCCCTTATTCCACTCAAAGAACATGTGTCACAAAAGGAACATAATTTGTCAGACTTAAATATATTTTTCCTTTTATTTATCTCATAACATCTGACATGTTAAATTTACTCTTCAAAAGTACATATATTTCAGATAACATCATCTGTAAACATAAACCAATTTACTTATCCATGGTTCCAATGAAGAAGTGGTGATACATTTCAATATAGAAAAGTAATTGCTATGTTGGATTTACGAAAGAACAGTATGTCTATATAGAATAGACATTTAAGAAATTTCCAAGGATAAATCTAGTCGTATCTGATTTCTATCATTTGTATTGTAGAAATGAATCCCCCAGAAAGATGAAATTCTGCTCTATTATTTTACAAATGAGGATACTGAGACTTAAAGCATTTGCATAGTCTTTTGGGTGGCAGAGATGGGATTTATTTAAATCTAGGCCTCCCTAATTATTCTGTGCTACCTCCCAAATAAAAATCTAACTGGTAAGGGAAACTTGATACTCTCTTTGTGGAAAAAACTTTCACTTAAGATAGGTAAGTCAAATCCCATTATAGAAAAAAAGTCGCTTCAATTCACTAACTCTACATCTCAAAAAAGGCCAACTTGTTTCAGCAATTTTCAGGGCACAGTACAACAAATATAATGTGATCAGTAGATAAAACACTAATCTTGCAATGGATAATTTTCTTCTGATTATTTATATATCTGACAAATTTCACTTTGATGTTTGTTATTTTTAAGAAAATGCTATACATTTTCACCATTCTATGTAATTAATTTCTGTAGCAATTTCAAACTTTAGTTTTACACTGCTTTCAAAACTCATTAAAACTTTTTTAAAATTTATATCCTTAAGATAACTACTGCTAGGATTTAAAAAAAGTCAAATTATATTGACTAGGTCCTCAAGAACTTAATTCATTGTGATACACTGAGCATTTACATTGATCCCACCCTTCTTTCCCCAAATCTCATGGACATGACAGAGAACAGGAACAAACCAGAGAAAATTATATGTGTGAGAATGGAATAAGGGCTATCAGAAGATAGAAATTTTGACATATTTCTGGAAGATGGAAGCATAAAGCAGACTGGAAGAAGCTCTAATCCAGAAAACATAGCAGAAGCTTTCAACGGATGTGTGGGCTGCTCTTCCTGAGAGAACCATAAAAAGATTCCAAGCTTGGCAATGGCAGGTATGGGGACCAGCAATAGGAAATAAGGTGAATATTAAGGTAACTAATTAAAAACTTAATATGAAATGACTACATAAGCCGCTTCCCCAATAACTCTCAAAGCAAACAAAATACAATGTGAAGGGTTTCTGGGATACATGATGGCCTCTGAGAGCAAACCTCACCTATGGATATAAATGACTGTTTCATATATTATCACAAAATGAAGCCTTCTAATTTATACATTTTCCCAAGCACAAAGCACACTTTCTTCCCTTTTACAGAGAAATATATTTTGAAGAAAGTGGTATATACACCAAAAGAACAGGCTCATACAAGCCACCTATATTGATTAACTAGTCCTGCATTTATAAGTATAAAAAGAAAACCAAAGAGTACCAGACATCTGGGAAAACTAACTGCATGACAAAAGGCTCAGGTGGACAACAACAAAAAACTAACCGAGGTGGAGGGAATGAAAGATCATTTAAAGGACAAAACAAAAGTAAAAACAAAATTATAGTGATTATTCTCAGAAAAGTACAAAAATACAGTATGATGAGGAATCGAGAAAAAGCTTTCTGGAAAAACAAAAAGAAGACTCATAAAGACAGAAATCTTAGAAATTAAAACATATGACTGCTATTTCTTTTTCTAGCAACATGACAAACTAGATATCCTAAAATCCCTCAAATATCTAATAATGTAAAAAAGTTTAGCCAGGTGCGGTGGCTCACGCTTGTAATCCCAGCACTTTGGGAGGCTGAGGCAGGCAGATCACCAGAGGTCAGGAGTTCGAGAAAAGCCTGGCCAACATGACGAACCCTCATCTCTACTAAAAATACAAAAATTAGACAGGTGTGGTGGGTGCCTGCAGTCCAGCTACTTGGGAGGCTGAGGCAAGACAATCACTTGAACCTGGGAGGCGGAGGTTGCAGTGAGCCGAGATCGTGCTACTGCACTCCTGTCTGGGCAATAAGAGTGAGACTCAATCTCAAAAAAAAAAAAAAAAAAAAAAAAAAGTTCACAACTTAAATTCCAAGTTCAGGAGGTGGCTAAAATGCAGGGAATGTGGGAAGGACAGCAGGAGGTGAAATTGATGAGAGAGGTTGGAACAGATTTCAGAAGGCCATGGATAGAGTACTCTCCACAGAGGTTGTAAGGAAGGAGAGTGACAGGGTGTGTTTTTAAGGTAATGTCCTTGGGTGGCACTGTGTGAATTGGACTGGAAGGAGGGAGACTGATCAGAAGGTTTTCAGATATTCCAAACAAGGCATAGATACAAAGCTAGGGAACAACGTAGTGTCAATGGGGATGAAGGAGGACTTGGCAGGGATGAATAAGTAAAATATATTTTAAAGGCTCTAATGAGTGATTTGAAAGGGAAAAGGAGTAATAATCTGAAACCAAACAAACAACAAGAGCTAGCATCCAGGGATTAAAGTCAGCAGTGAAGCCGTGATATACCCTGGGGACACTCACAGAGACTATGCAATTGAAGCTTCATAACACTTTAACAGGTAGAGAACTGACTAGCTTCCACTAGGAATTAACAATGATTAAGGAAGGTCTGCAACCTCTCAGAGGGAAAGAACTAGTGCAAAAGAAAAGAAATAAATAAAAAGATGATTCATCTTCTCTAAGGTTCTTGATCAAAAAGCCAAAGTGTGGTTTTGAACTTGTGTCTACTAGTTGTGTCTACAAGTTGTGGTTCTTGAATTTTTATCTATTAACTAGTCTGCAATTGAATTTAGAGGCTAGTTTTACATTAGTTTTGTGCTTTCCAAAACCAAAGACCTGGGTTTTTAATTTAATGTAGTACCTCAGATGCTAGACAGAAGCAAATAAACTGTCTATCCTGAAAGAATGCTTCTAATACCCAAACCTAAAGGACAAGAAGGCACAGAATCACAGTAAATATGACCTCAAAATAAATACACCCAAACATATATATACACACTAACAATTCACAAGGAAATAAGCACCATGAGAAGTTGCCAGAGGAAATATCAAGAGAATCAGCATGGAATGTTAAATAAAATATAAAGAAAAAAGTATAAGAATAGAAATGATTGGAAAAGAAACATACACTTGAGAAGAATAAAATGTGAAAAGTTGATGTTATAAAAAGACAAAAAAATTGGAAATCATCATTCTCAGTAAACTATCACAAGGACAAAAAACCAAACACCGCATGTTCTCACTCATAGGTGGAAATTGAACAATGAGAACACATGGACACAGGAAGGGGAACATCACACTCTGGGGACTGTTGTGGGGTGGGGGGAGGGGGGAGGGATAGCATTAGGAGATATACCTAATGCTAAATGATGAGTTAATGGGTGCAGCACACCAGCATGGCATATGTATCCATATGTAACTAACCTGCACATTGTGCACATGTACCCTAAAATTTAAAGTATAATAATAATAAAATTTTAAAAAAAAGACAAAATATACAAATCTTTGGCAAGTTTGTTCAAGAAAAAGAGGGAGAAGCAACATATAAGTAAAAAGGGAAATAAATATTTAAAAAGATTAAAAATACAAGAAGAATACCATTAAAAAGAGAACACTGCCAGTCTGAGTGGCTCACACCTGGAGTCCCAGCACTTTGGGAGACTGAGGCAGGAGGATTGCTTGAGCCCAGGGGTTTGAGACCAGCCTGGGGAACAGAGCAAGACCTCATCTCTGCAAAATATAAAAAATAAAATAATTTGCCATTCATGGTGGCATGCACCCACTGAGGTGGGAAGATTGCTTGAGCCCAGGAGGTCCAGGCTGCAGTGAGCTATGATTGCCACACTGCACTCTAGATCCAGCAACAGAATGAAAAAAAAAGAAAAGAGAGAGAGAGATAATATCATAAACAATCATATGTCAGCACATTTGAACATTTACATGAAATAGACAAATTCTTAGGAAAATATGATTTACAGAACTGACTCAAGAAGAAACAGAAAGTATGTAGTCCTATAATTATTCATAAAATTTGACAGAGCCGGAGCACTGTCATCTTGGACAAACATCACCACTTTAAGTTCCAGCTCCCTTTCTAGCCTCATGCATTTCAAGGAATCCACTTCTCTTCTAACTACAAGCATCCAGAAAGGGCAGACAGTAAAATACGGATAAGACAACTCAAACACAGAGGGAGATGGGGGAAAAGTCTCTTGGGTAACCGCCAAACTTCCTCACACAATGGGCCCAAGTAAAACAGTCGGCCTTAATAAGGACATTCTTTTCCCTTCAGGTGCACTAAAATAGAAAAGCTAAAAGCAGACTTAGGGGGTATGCCTGCAGCTGAAAAAAAAAAAAAAAATCTAGGAAAGAAACATACAACTCTCCCTCCCAAATTAGCACAGAAAAAAAAAAAAAAAAAAAAAAAAAAAACAGAGGCAGCCCAAGCCTCTAATAAACTCTCCCACCCTAAATCCTTAAAAACTCTTAGTCTGTAAAAGAGTGGGCCTTTAACCTAACTCAGCCAGAAGTTCCCTCATGTTTGTTTTCTCTAAAATAAACTGTCTTAACTGGCAAGCCACCTTTCATGTTTCTTTCCTTTCTTTAATTCTTACAAAATTGAAGCTATAGTTGAAAATACACACAAATATACATGTACACAGAATCTGAGATCTTTCACTAGAAACTGCTAGCAAACAATTACTACGTAATTCCAATCCTTTCCAAATTTTTCTATAACTCGGTGGGGAAAAAGGACACTCCCCAGTTTACCCTGTGAAGATGATATATGTTTGATACAAACCAAAAAAGAGCTGTGTAAAAGGAAAAAAGAAAAGAAAATTATCGAGCAATCACTCTCATAAATGTAATTGTAAATAATGAATATTAGGAAGCAAAATTTAACAATATATATAAAGACGATATTTCAGGATCAATTGGAACTATCTCATTGGCAAGTATGCTTTCACTTTTTGAAAAAATCTATAAGTATACTCTAATTTATTAACTGATTAAGAAGAATAAAGGATACAGTTTTCAAAAGAGATGACATGAGGCTTTAAATAAAATACCACATACCACATGTATTATAATAAAAAGCTTTTAACAAACCAGTAGTTAACCCATAGATCTACTGAAATAATTATAAGAATTAATATAGGTAAAAGCCTTATAACAGTGGTTGACACAAAGCATACTTACAAGCAGACACAACATTAAAGACCTGGTCAAGGGTACCTGAAGAATTCTAAAGCAAAATAATGCTGATTGCTTAAAAAACAAAATAAAACAAGAACAGAAAAAAAATTAGAAACCATTTAAAGATGCAGCTCAAAACAAAAAGGCCAAATTTCACTTCTTTCATTTAACATTGTACTATACAGGTATTAAATACCACTTTAAAAAAGCAAAAATTAAAGCCAAATATATTAAAAGTCCAAAAGAATCAGAGTGGCAGCTATTCACAGATTTCATGTACTTAGAAACTTCAAAATAATCCAGAATTATTAATAATAAGGGAATTTAGCAAAGTTTGTGGTCATAAGGTCATTTCCCCAAAGTCAATTATATTTTTATATTAGAGCAAAATAATTAGAATATAATTTTATAAAATGCAAAAAAACATATGAATGAATATAACAAAACAATAAGAACATATTAATGAATCTAACAAATAGTATGCAAGATCTTTATGAAGACAATTCTAAAACTTTAGAGCAATAACAATAAAGAATAACAGAATAAACAGACTATTTCCTTAGGTGGGTTGACTAAATAAAAGATATCAATTTTTCCTAAAATGATGTATAGATTAAACGGAGTTCCAATAAAAATTTTAATACATTTTTTTCATGAACATTGAAAAGGTGACCAATTATTTTATAGAAATACTGTCAAATTCAATAGTAATTGGCAAAATTTAAAAATTCTGACAACATCACAGGCAACAAAGTTATGAAACTATGGGAATGCTCACAAACTGTTGATAGAAATATAAATTGATAAACCTAATTAGGTATTTTCTTGTAGTGTTGAATGTTTACATGTGTTATCACTCAGCCATTCTACTGTAAAGAGGCTTACACATAGAAAGAAAACTTGCCCATGGAAATAGGTACAAAAAAATTCATAAAAGCATTATTCATCAAAAATAAAAAAGAACACAAAACCAAAACAAAAATGGCCCCAAAAAATAATAATTTAAGACGCTTTGACAGAATAAACCAATTGTGGAAAAAACTCATTCATTGCTCACTCTATATGGAACCTTTGCACAAAATCCAAGAAGAGTTCTCCCCCTGGGTCGATGATTACAAAAGGTATCCCTCCACTGGACTGATACTTGGAGTTTGTAAGCAGTAGCTTGGACTTGATTTCAGTCTCTACTTAAGCTGACACTCTCTGCCTAACAGTCTTATACATTCATATGATAGAATTTCCTGCACAAAGTGAAATAAACTATAGTCACATGTAGCAAAATGAACGGAACTTAAAAATATGGCCGGGCGCAGTGGCTCATGCCTGTAATCGCAACACTTTGGGAGGCCGAAGTGGGCAGATCACCTGAGGTCAGGAGTTTAAGACCAGCCTGGCCAACATGGTGAAACCTCATCTCTATTAAAAATACAAAAAACTTAGCTGGGCGTGGTGCTGGGCGCCTGTAATCCCAGCTACTTGGGAGGCTGAGGCAGGAGAATCGTTTGAACCCAGGAGGCAGGGGTTGCAGTGAGCCGAGATTGTGTCATTGTACTCCAGCCTGGGCAACAAGAACAAAACTCCGTCAGAAAAAAAAAAAAACTATTAACTGAAAAAAGTGTACTGCAAAATGTTATGAATACATTATTTTTATACAGTCTAAAACATATACAACCAAACATATATTGTTCAGCAATATGTAATTACTTAGT
This sequence comes from Gorilla gorilla gorilla, assembly GCF_029281585.2. Classification (NCBI taxonomy): domain Eukaryota; kingdom Metazoa; phylum Chordata; class Mammalia; order Primates; family Hominidae; genus Gorilla; species Gorilla gorilla. The sequence continues at coordinate 35,295,492 of NC_073233.2, read as the reverse complement.
AAAACTACAAAAAAAGCAAGAGGTGTATTAAGAAGAAAGTTTATAATAGTCTCAACCTCTACAGGGATAATAGGTGTGGGCTGAGAACCAGAGTTAACTTTACTAGTATCGATAACATTTTACTTTTTAAGTTGGGTCTTGGGTTATAGTTATTATGCTTCAAGCTTTGCCTCTATAACACATACAGTCTGAATATATCAAATATTCAATCAATTGCAAAAAAATAGCTGTAAGAAGAAAAAAATTAAAAATCTAGGAATGCTCCTAATGACATAAAACATTAGAGAATTCTGAAGAGACAGAATTAATGAAGAATTAACATCCATATACTGGAGGCATTTCACAAAGAGAGAAAAGGGAAAATCAAGAAGAGAAACCGATACAATAAAACTTCCTAATGAAATTTTCCACAGTTGAACAGCAACAACAACAAAAAACCCCTACAAATTCAAGCATTAAAACATAGACTGGGCCAGGCATGGTAGCTCATGCCTACAATTCTAGCACTTTGGGAGGCCAAAGTGGAAGGATCACTTGAGGCCAAGAATTCAAGACCAACCTGGGCCATATAGTGAGACCTCCATCTCTACAAAAATAAAAATACAATAAAAATTACCCAGATGTGGTGGCTCATGACTTTAGTCCCAACTACTCTGGAGACTGAGGCAGGAAAATAGCTCAAGCCTAGGAGTTCATGGCTTCAGTGAGCTGTGATTGCATCACTGCATTCCAGCCTGGGCAACAGAGCAAGACTCTGCATTTAAAAGATAAAAATTAAAATAAAATAAACACATAGACTACCAAGAAAGGTAAAGTAAAACACTCTAACCCATCATTTTAAAATTTAAGAATACAATGAGAAAAAGAAAAGCTACTAAGGATTTACAGCAGAAGGGGAAAGGGGCAAGATAGATGAAGATGATAAGTAATAGAGTGAACATCAGTTTCGCATTAAATTCTCATTACCCAAACTGAATTCAAAAATGGAAATAAAGTTCAGAGAAAAAACAGTTTTGATTTGAAAACACTTCGTCAGACTTTCAGTCAAGTGGTGAGCAAAATAAAATTATTTACAATTTATTCTTATTTTTATTTGAAGATATGTTTAAGCAAACTAAAGTAAATGCTAATAAGGTAAATATTAATGAGAAAAAAAGCAAAATTGAAAAGGAAGAACAGGTGCTACCTCAGGGTAGATAATTCTCCATCTATTATTATTTCATCTCTCACTCTCTTTTCACTAGGCGAGGTTCTTTGACTATCTGCTCTCATAGCATCTCTATTGTTCCTTTGTGGTAGTGATCATATAATAAATAAGTTATCATGACTGCTGTTTTAGTAATTTTTTTCTCCTAGATATCAATCTTCATGAAGGAGGGACTGACTACACCTGTTGTATTCACCATAGCAACTTTAAAGCTAGCTCAGAATTGAGCAGTAAACATTCAAAAATGCTTTTGAATAAATGAATGAATGCCTATAAACATGTTCACAAAAAATTCATTTCAACCAAGCCTCATCTTCATACTGCTGCTAATTTATGTTTCCCCCTCCACTGCCTATATTCCGGAAACCATTATAACCCAAATATCTATGGGTATGCGTGACGCCACATGAACAGGTCTACTTCTTCCCTCCAATGCTAATCAGTTGTGAAATTCATTCTTTGAATATGCCCAGTTCCTCCAGGCCCAGTCTCAATTTAGTCAACTATATCATCGTCCATCCAAAATTTTAATTTCCTTACTTCATGGCAATGAAGTCTCAGTCTTGCTCTCTGTCTCTGAACCTATTCTCTGAGCGAACCCATGACATTCCTTGTGTATCCATGCAACCTGCCCTTCACCCACATTTAACTTACACTGCAGCTAGTTCTACTATAGCTTCTGTGCACACTGATGGCATTCCACCTCCAGTGCCTGCCAAATCTTTCAGCTTTCTGCATCAGGGCTTTCTCTGAGCTATGGCTGCTGCTCAGTCCCCACCCTCAAGTATTTGGGAGTTAGTGACCCTGGGGAAACCTGGAACCACTAGCAGTGGTAGCCCTCAGCTGTCAGCCCTTTGTTGAGACCATTGTGAGGTGCTTACTATTTGCTTCCTCAGAGGGCTACCTGCAGCACAGGGACCCAAAGAGTCAGAGCCATAACCTTTATTGAATTCTCTTCTTTGCCTGTTGTGGTTGTCCATACCTTCTATCTGGCTTCCTAGGATCAGCTCCCAATAATCTACCTGTAACTCAAGTACTTATCTCAAGATTTGGTTCAGAGAAAACCAGAGATGAATTTCTAATGAACAAATTCAATGAATATATCTATATTCTTATCAGTTTTGCAAGATTTGACCTTATGCTTCCTTTCTCTATGAAATTTTCTCACCTTGACTTTTCTTACAATGTGTTTCTGGCCTGTTCCTACTTTCCTGATCCCTCCTTTGTTGACTTCTAGTTTTCCCTTTAAGCAGAGAAACTCTTACATCTGTTCTTAGGTGTCCTTGATTCATTTTCCACGAACTCTTCCAGTGTAATATCCACTTTCATGGGGTTAACAGTTACTTATTCATATATCAATGGCTATGGAATCTACTTAAACAGCTCTTGTCTCTCTAGAATTGTGAACACATATTTTTACTTGCCTGTTGTGTGTTCCCACTTAGATATCCCCACAGACACTTTCTTTAAAAAATTAGGTTTTCACTCTGTCACAGCCTAGAATGCAGTGGCATGATCATAGCTCACTGTAGCCTCCATCTCCTTAGGCTCAAGTGATCTTCTTACCTCAGCCTCATGAGTAGCTGGAACTACAGGCATGTGCCATCATACCTAGCTAATTTTTTTGATCTTTAGTAGAGACAATGTCTTGCTAAGTTGCCGAGGCTGGTCTTGAATTCCTGAACTCAAGCAGTCCTTCCCCCTCGGCCTCCCAAAGTGCTGGGATTACAAGCATGAGCCAAGGACACTTAATTCTCATTTACCTATAACTGTATTCATTATATTTCTTTACCTCAAATATGCACGTCTCTTTCTATATATGTTTTCTGACCTAATGTCCCCCATCATCCACATTCTTACCTATTCTTGCCATTCTTCTTTTTTCTCATTTGCTATAGAAATCATCTCTATAAATTCTATGTGCTTTATATATATTATATATGTATATATACACACATAGCATATATATTCCATTTACATATGCATTATATATGCATATATGCCATAACTATATTCCACACATATATATGGAGTGTGTTTGTGTGTGTGTGTTATAACATTCTTTCTGTCCCTCTCCTGCCTAATGCCTTCATACTACTTCATCTGAGCTATTATGACAGCAACCCTAGTCACACTGTTTAATGCATCCAGGATGCTTCTATAAGAACTGATTTTCTAAAATCAAAATATAATAATGAAAAACTACTGCTTAAAATTATTACATCATGTCTTAGCATTTTTTCATTTATTATACTAATTCTTTACCCAGGAATTAGGAATCTGGGGAAAATGGTGCAGGTAAGTAAAATCTTATGATTGGTATAAATGTGGCTGTTTGAGGAGGAACAGATAAAGTATGATACCTGAATGATGACCCAAGAAACAAGTAAGTGCAGGCACCTAGGACTTAGGTGGAAAGAAGTTTTCTAAAGGCGAACATTTATTTCTGAGTGAGCTATTTTTATCATAGCTGTCTCTAAGCGATGGGATTTGTAAAGATACCTAACAAATACTGCACATTAAAAAATTAAATCATACCAATGGTTTTCATGTTCCTGGGTGAATGACCAAATGAAATTTGCAATATACTCTTCAATATTATACAATTTTTCAAGAGTAGATTATTCTACTACGTAAATATGTAGATGGTACTGTGTAAATGGTAAGCCAGTAAAGAATCAAGACTGACTTTTCTTGCTTCCTGCATACTATAAACAGATTTGTTTAAAATACTTTCGTTCCTTTTTATTCAGCTCATTTCTGATCACTGCCCAAGGAAGGTAGTTAAAATAGGCCATTGACAGAGTGATAACACTTATTTTCTCAACAATGATCTTTGGTAGGTGATAAAATGCTACTTCCCTTGTAAAGAGAAAGGGCAGCTGCCTACAAAACAACAGAGATCTTCCAAGGTGTGAGCAAAAGAAAATGTATTGTGCAATAAATCTATGAAGCAAGGAGTTATTTCAGGACTACTGGATGACGCCAAATGTGGTCTTTTGAAGGTCAGCAATTTCGTGATCCATGTTATTAGAAATTTCAAGGAGTACTGCAATATCATAATCTGACTTTTTAAATGTAAATTACTTGGTCTTTACAACTAAATTAAAAAATAGTTTAGGGCTATATCAATTGCTCCCCATATTTGAAATTTCCAGAATTGACTATAGGATACAAGTGAGAGAATCTAATGAGAATAGATAACAATATTTACAAGACCTCCCATTGACCACAGGATAAAATTCAGATTTCCTATCATGACAAATATGTTCACAAACTGGCAGCTACCTACTTCTCCTAGCTCATCTCTAGCATTCTCAACATACCACTCAGCACCCTACAAACATGCACCCAATGTCTACAATACCTACAACATTATACTTCCATCCACTTGTTACTGTAGCAATGTCTTACTGTCATTCATTTTGTGAAAGTAATTTCTATTAATTCTTCAAGGTGTGAGAAACATGTAACTTCTTTTGTGAACTCTTCACAGTGACTCTACAAGCAGTATACAACTTTGTATATGTCTACCTGTGATGTAGTCATTACCATACTATTTACATGTGATCAGCAACAGCACAATTGCACAAATGATTTTCAAGCTCTTTTCCCGCCCAAATCACCCTTATCCTGACTACCCATTTGGAATTTCTTTCAGTGCTTTAAATGTACCTTGCTGATTCTCAATTCTCTCTTACCTTAAATGTTTACTCATTCCTGCAGGGCTCAGCTTAAAAGTCAACCTGGCAAGAAGTCTCCCTTTATCTGTAGACTAAGTGAGATTAATTTGCTCCCACATTCCCAAAGGTTCTTTCAGTCTCTATTATAATGCTATTCATTTATGATTATAAATAAATAATAAATCTCTCCTTTTCCATTTATGTCCAAGTGATAGAAATATAATTAATTTCAATAGTAAGTAAGTATAAGTCCACTTTGTCTTAGAAGGTGATCATATTAGGATTCACTGGAGGGTAAAACAGGGCTCAAGTAAGTACTAGGGACAAAAAAATATATATGCCTTAAATAGTATGGTTTTCCCTAAGTGGAAATAAATATAAAGTTGTATCCCATTGTATCAGATTCATTTGAGAGCTATGAGAAATCTGATTATGATAAAACATGAATTAATGCTTGCTATATGCAAGATATCAGTTGCAAGTACTATAAAAATAGGTTTGTTTGTTGATTCTAAAGAGAACGTCTACATAGGGCCTTTTGTTTCTCTCAGCTGAAGTGGCCACCTGTGGCTCTCAAGCCTCTTGATCAGAGGTTTGTTTGAAGTAATGAATCAGATATGCAGGGATCAATTTCCAGAACCAGATGAGGGGGAAGCAAACTGGTTAACACTATGTTGGTGTGAGGCTGCCAAGTGGCAGACAAGCAGCTGGCCATATAGAATGAACAGAAAGACTGCAAAACTGTAAGGCAAAGTGTAACAGCTGATGCACATTTGCACTGTTGATTGTTCCTTGGGCCCAAGCCCAAAAGCCAGTCCCCTGATAGAGAAGCTACCTTTGGACAGTAATCTTTGCTCCAGTAAAGTGATGGAAAACAAGAAGCTTTCTCTGTTGGGATGTCCATGGTGTTGTTTTGCTTCTTTGGTCCATCCCCCTTATCTGGCTTGTATTTTGGAGAACTGGCAGGAAAATAAGGGAATAGAGCTATTTAAAGATCCAGGAGTGCTGGTTAGAGTATAAGGAAATGTTATGATTAAGCTGTTGTGCAAGGATAGGGGCAAATGGTAATGAATCTTCAGGGAATCCTGAGGATGGAGACTTTAGGCTCCTTAAAAAAGGGCTAAAGATTTGGCCTCAGACAATCTAGCAGGCTGTTATGACCCCATGCATACTTAAAAACTGAAGAACAAGATGAGAAGAAAGAGAAAAAAGAATGGAGAAACATGAAGGGAAACGGAGAATCAGAGACATCCTAAAATAATGCATTTACTCAACAGATATTTTTGAAGATCCACTGTGTGTATACACAGTATGTCCTTATATTAGGCACTGATGGTCAAAAGCCAATTGAAATTCTCATTTTCAAGGAAATCAATCTCTAGAAGGCAAAAACAAAACAAAACAAACAAAAAAAACAAGGTTAGAAAAATAGATAACTACAATACAAAATTATACGGATCCAAAGTTATATGGGCCATATATTGCATAAATAGCAAGAAACAGATGATTACAAGGGGTCCTATAACATGAAACAAGAAGTATAAAATTACCTTACCTGAAAATCTAAGTTACTCAAAAAAGGTGAAGAAAAATAAAATTTGATGACTTGTGGATGGTAGTTTGCAAGGTTCATGGTTTTCCAATAGGTATTATGGAAGGTTTTGTTTTGTTCCTATTCTGTGAAAATATGCAAACTTGGGCAATAGATCAAAGTCAGAACTTCTATCTACACTTTATTTTTAAATATAAGCTTGAAACACATCAAAATATCACTTAATTATCAGATTTTCTAATGGTGCCTTATTGTGGCATTCCCACTTATATTATGTCAGATAACATCTGTCACGAAGAAGAGCCATTGATGATCCACTGTTATAAAGGCTGCACTTTGGGGAGGAAAGTAACTTTTGCTACTAGCACTAACCAGCTGGTAAATTATAAAGCAAGAAATGAGATATATTTCAATATCTGTGACAGATGTAACATCCCATCTGAACCACAAGAAAAAGCCATTTAAAACTATTTAATCCTAGCTACCACGGTGAAACCCCGTCTCTACTAAAAATAGAAAAAATTAGCCGGGCGTGGTGGTGGTCGCCTGTAGTCCCAGCTACTCGGGAGGCTGAGGCAGGAGAATGGCATGAACCTGGCAGGCGGAGCTTGCAGTGAGCCGAGATCGCGCCACTGCACTCCAACCTGGGTGACAGAGCAAGACTCCGTCTCAAAAAAAAAAAAAAAAAAACTATTTAAAAATTGGAATGCCAATAATAATTTATCCCCTGGGGTGACAAAGAAGGGGTGAGAAAAGGGAAAAGAATAAGAGAAATAAGCCTTCAGTGGCTTATTCCACAAACTAACGTGATAGATTTTTTTTTTCTTCTGGCTCTGGTTTCTCAATAGCCATATTGTCATATGATTACTAAGATCAAAAGTATTTATTTTAGAAGGACGAAAAGCCTATGAAAGTTGATTTTTAAACTTATGTTTGGATTTTAGTCAATGTAATATTTACATTGTTTGATCCACTATGAAGTGAATCAGCAATACCTCCTTCTAAACAAGGGTCAGAACAGAGGTCCGCTTGAATGAGGAATTTTGCATAAAAAGAAAAATAGGAAGCTGGATAAGAATAAAATATTTTTAAGGTTTAAAATAGTGGTGCTAACTACCTGATAAAAGATGGGGGAAAAGGATATAATGGGGAAAGAGGAATCCATGAAGAGAGAGATAAATTGTATTTTCCAAAAACTTTAATTGGTTAACTGGAGATGAGTTAAGAGTGCTTTGATGTCTTTCACAGGTTCTAAGTTTGATGTATTTCACAGGTTCACAGGTGCTGTGATGTCTTTCACAGGCAATGGATAAAGCATCCTGCATTGTCCTAGGCACACTCTGTAGGGAAGATATGGGAATCTGAAGTCAACTTTGCCAAAATTGGTAAGTGAATAAGGTAGAATATCATCAAGATCTTGCCCCAGGTGATCTGAGAGTTCTACAAGGGCTCCCACGGTTGGTTTGCTCTTTGAAACTTAAGGTTCTAACTCTGAAACACAATAGTATAGTGGCAAAGGACTCAGGGTCTGGACTCAGAAAAACCCAAGTCATAGGCTAAATCCTACGCTCTATCATTTGCTGGTTATGTAACTAAAAGAAAATTAGTCTATATCAGTTTCCTTGCATAAAAAGTGGTGATAACAACAGTTACTATTTCATAGAATGCAACACATGTAAATATGAGCTTTTATGTTTATTCTTACTAATGATAGAAATAATGATATCCAAGTCAATTGGACTTCAAGTCATGTTTTGCTGTGAGAAGTATGGCAGTAGCTTACTACATTATATTGGATGTCATAACAGTATAAACTGGATAAGAGTTGCATCATATTAAATTGATATACCATAGTACTTCCTGATCCATGGGGGATATGCTGCAAGAAGCCCAGTGGATGCCTGAAACCATGGAATAGAATCAAGCCCTATATATACTGTTTTTTATACATACATACCTATGATAAAGTTTAACTTATAAATTAGTCACATTATGAGATTAACAATAACTAATAATAAAACAGAACCATAACAATATTCTATAAGAAAAGTTATAGGCATGTGGTAATTCTGTCTCTCAAAATATCTTATTGTACTGTGCCCACCTATTTTAGGATTACCTTTGACTGTGAGTAACTGAAACCATGGGGAAAAAAATGTGGCTTAAGAGGGACAACTGTAGTTGCTTGACAGGGAACTTGACTTAGAAAATGAAACAGAGTTATGTCTTAATCTCATGAAAGCATAATAATAATGGATAATGTTTCTGAGCTTATAATTTTTTATTCATATTGTACTTCATCTGGAGAAATATTCTACAGATAAAGAAATTGGAATTGAAAGGAGCAAGTTAATTATCCAGAACCACACAGCCAGGATGCTGTGGAGGTGAAATTAAACCCAAGCCTTCTAAGTACACGTGTCATATCCCTTACTTGCAAATTCACTTAACAGCCATCATCATATCAGTTGACTATTGCTCTGTAACAAATCCTTTCAAAACTTCAGAGGCTTAAAATAATCAACTTTTTTGTTTTCATGATAGTGGGTTGGATGGTATGTTTTTTAGGTCTAGGCAACTTTAACTGGGGATCGATGTTTTAGGATGGCCTCGCTCACATAATGAAAGTCTGGTTGGACTAGGAGGTCTCAGCTGAGATGGCTCACCTCTGCACCATCACTCAGCAGGCAAGCCTGTGCTTTTTCGCATATCAGTCTCAGGGAGTCAAAGAGCAGTAAGTGAGCAAGCTACGGCACAAGAACTTTGCAAGCCTCTGCTTGTGCCATATGTCTCACTGTTCCGTTGGCTAAAACAGGTCATACAGCCAAGTCCAGGGTCCCTGAATACAAGGAGGTATGAAAAAATTAAAGGATTCACAGTAAACATGCCAACATTTTAATATCCCTTAGTTCTGAGTGGTAAGAGTCTAGGTAATTTTTTTTTTATTTTTTCTGTATCTTCCAAATTATCCAAAATGAACATTACTTTTGTAATATCAAAATAGAAATTTCTTAAATAATTTAGAAAATCGGGCCATTTTCTGGAGAACCACAAGTCCTGGTTGTAAGCTCATTTCTTTTCGAAATGGGAATTAAGACTTCTTTTCTCTAAACCACAACAGATAATGTTACTGTTAGTGTTTCTCAGGTTTCTCTTTTGTCTTTCTCATCTTATTGCTCTGCTCACTCTTCCAGTATGATCTCATGAATTCCTGTTCCCTCAATTATAATTTACATGCTGATAACTCCCAAATCCATACACCCAACAGAGTTCACACACAAGTGCCTCTGACCTGTTTCTCCAAATGCCTGCTGGACATATGCGCTTGGATGGGCATCTGCCCACTCTTAAAAATGCAAATGTGATTGTTACCATGCTCTTTCCTGTTTAAAACCACTTCCAGGGTCTAATCTTGCCCCCTTCTTCCAGATATATTTTTTTTCTGTCTCTCACTCTCATTCTGCTATGCACACCTTTCTTGTAGTTTTTTGGAAGTTTTCTCCCCAAAGTTTTTTCAGAGCTGCAAGCTGTCTTTTGCCACAAGCCTTCTTCATACATGCAGTTTTCTGGTGTTTGAAACCCCAGAAGTACCTTCCTGTATTTTAATATCAGCATTTTTATGATCTTGGCAAAAGCATCAACTTCAAACCAGTCAAATCGGTTAGGTTCCCAAGTTTTAGACCATTTATCTCAGGATGTTACTAGAAATGATCAGCTCCTTTTTATCTTCCATATTTCAGATTAAATGTCACTTCCTCCTAGAAGCATTCCCTGATCACCCAGACATGGATCACATGCCCTTAAGTGTTTTGAGAGTACCCCAAACTTCTTCTGCTACACAATTTCTAAGACTATATTATAATTTTCAGTAAAATTTTCTGTGCTTTCTAATTAAACTATGATATTGGACCAAAGTTAAGGGCTATATTGGTCTGGTTTACCCTGGTATTATTCCCATTCCCTAGAAGAATGTGTGTGATATGAATACATATGATATATTCAGTAAGTTACTTTATTTGTTCAACTAAAATATACTCCTTAATACATATTTTAATGGAAAGAAACTTGGTGAGAAAATGACAATAAAAACATGTCATATAAATCTATTTATAATTTTATTTGAATAGTTCTAGGGGTGTACGTGGTTTTTGGTTACACAGATGAATTGTGCAGTAGTAAAGTCTGGGCTTTTAGTGTACTCTTCACCTAAATAGTGTACATTGTTCCTAACAGGTGATTTTTTTTTTATCTCTTATCCGCTCTCACTTTCCCACTTTTGAGTCTCCAAAGTCCATTATACCTAACTCTATGTTTTTGCCTATCTATAGGTTAACTCCCACTTATAAGTGAGAACATGAGGTATTTGGTTTTCCATTCCCAAGTTACTTCATTAGGATTATGGCACCCAGTTCCTTCCAAGTTGCTGCACAAGACATTATTGCATTCTTTTTGGCAGCTGAATAGTATTGCATGGTATATACATATCACAATTTCTTTGCCCACTCTTAGGTTGATTCTATTCTGTGCCATTGTGTACTGTGCTGAAATAAAAATACATATGCAAGTGTCTTTTTAATATAATGACTTATCTTCCTCTAGGTAGATACCCAGTAGTGGGGTTGCTGGATTGAACTGATCTACTTTTAGTTCTTTGAAAAATCTCCATTCTGTTTTCCATAAAGGTTGTACTAATTTACATTCTCACCAGCAGTGTGTAAGCATTCCCTTTTCACCACATCTGTGCTAACATCTATTGTTTTTTGACTTTTTAATAATGGCCATTCTGGCCATGGTAAGGTCATTCTGCTTTTAATTTGAATTTTCCTAATGATTAGTGATGTTGAGAATTTTTTCATGTTTGTTGGCCATTTGTATATCTTCTTTTGCTAAATGTCTGTTCATGCTGTTTGCCCACTTTTTAAATTAATTTTAATGTTAATTTCTGGGGTACGTGTGCAGGATGTGTGGGTTTGTTACATAGGTAAATGTGTGCCATGATGGTTTGCTGCACCCATCAACCCATTACCTAGGTAATTAAGCCCAGCATGCATTAGCTATTTTTCCTAATACTCTTCCTTTCCTGACCTCATCCCTTGGCAGGCCCCAGGTGTGTTGTTCCTGTCCTCGTGTCCATGTGTTCTCATTGTTCAGCTCCTACTTATAAGTGAGAACATGTGGTGTTTGATTATCTGTTCTTGCATTAGTTTGCTGAGGATAATGGCTTCCAGCTTCATCCATGTCCCTGCAAAGGAAACCCCATTAAAAAGTGGGCAAAGGACACAAATAAACACTGCCTACTTTTTCATGAGATTATTATGTTTTTTCTTGGTTATATTTTGAGTTCCTTTTAGATTCTGGATAATAGTCCTTTGTCAGATGCACAGTTTACAAATATTTTCTCCTATTCTGTAGGTTGTCTGCTTACTCTGTTATGTCTTTTGTTGTGCAGAAGCTTTTTACTTTAAAGTCCCATTTATTTAATTTTGTTTTTTCTTGTATTTGCTTTTGTGGTCTTTGTGATAAATTATTTGTCTAGACCAATGTCCAGAACAGTTTTTCCTGGGTTTTGTTCTAGAATCTTTTCAGTTTCAGCTTTGAGATGTAAGACTCTAATCGATCTTGAATATTTTATATGGTGAGAGATGGGGACCAGTTTCATTTTTTCTACATGTGGCTATCAAAATTTCCTAGCATCATTTATTGAATGTCCTTTCCCCAGTGTATGTTTTGTCTCCTTTGTTGAAGATCAGTTGGTTGCAAGTATTTGCTTTTATTTCTTGATTCTCTATTCTGTTCCATTAGTTTATGTGTCTATTTTAATACCAGTACCATGCTGTTTTCGTTACTATAGGCACATAGTACAATTTGAAGGTGGTTAATGTGATGCCTCCATGTTTGCTCTTTTTGCTTTGGATTGCTTTGGCTACTCAGCCTCTTATTTGGTTCCATATGAATTTTAGGCTTTTTTCTCCTAATTCTGTGAAAAGTGATATTGGTATTTTGGTAGGAATTGAACTGAATCTGTAGATTACTTTGGGCAGTATGGTCATTTTTCACAATATTGATTATTCCAATCCATGAGTAAGAGATGTTTTTCCACTTTGTGTCACCTAGATTTATTTCATCAGTGTTTTATATTTCTCCTCGTAGAGATTGTTCACCTCGTTAGTTAAGTATGCTCCTAGGCATTTTTTAGTAGCTACTGTAAAAGGGATTGAGTTCTTGATTTGATTCTCAGCTTCGTCATTGTTGGTGTATAGCAGTACTTTTGATTTGCATATACTGATTTTGTAACCTGCGACTTTATTAACTTATTAAATCTAGGAGTCATGGAGGAGTCTTTAGGGTTTTCTATGTATAAGAGCATATCACCATCTAACAGAAATAGTTTGACTTCCTGTTTTCCAATTTAGATGATTTTTATTTTTCTCTTCCCTGATTGCTCTGGCTGGGATTTCCAGTACTATATTGAATAGAAATGGCGAAAGTGGACATCCTTGTTTTGATCCAGTTCTTTATGGGAATGCTTTCAACTTATCCTCGCTTAGTCTAATGTTGGCTGTGGGTTTCTCATATATTGCTTTTATTATTTTGAGGTACAGAACATGCCATATACATTTAAATGCCTCATATATTTTGGAAAATATTTGACTTATTCACTATATTGATGTGGGCTATTTTCAAGGTAGAATTTAACAAGTGATATTAGGAACACATGACCCAGTACACTCAGAGTTACAAAGCCTAAAAATAAAGCCTACGTGGAGACACACAGGGAACTCACAGTATTGACTGTAGAAGGTATGATTTCCCAGAGAACTCCAAAAAACAAACACACTTGATTTCTTCAGCTTTTTGTTCTTCATGTTTTTAAAGTGGCAAACAAAGTGAATTTATTGGCATTTCCCTTATATTGATTCTTGTCAGACAGGAGTAGACCTTTTTCAGATAGCTTTATCCAATAGATTATTCCAAAATTAATTTTAAAATTAAATTATATATGCATATACTTATGCTTATTAAATATATCTAATCATATGAAAAGTCATACCTTAACAATGAAAATAACTTAAAGAAACATAAATATGTATAAAAATACCAAGGAACCACAGCCTTATTAACACAGAGTTAATCTAATCTGGAACAGTTGTAAAGCATTTTAGATGCTTTAGCCTAAGAAAAATTTCAGTAGGTTACTGTTTCATAAGAGAATAAAGAATTTTATGTTGGTAGTAGGATCGTTTTTCCACAAAGGAATTAATATATTTAACTGAAAATTCTGTCCAAAAAACTTTGCCTCTGGTGAATATTTTCACCTAATTGTAATGTAAGTAAACCCATGGACTTTGGAGTAAGGATGAGCTTTGGAAGTTCTCTTCCAAGTGAGAGACTAGCCAATCTCATTTTTCTCATTTGCATAATAAAGACAATTATGTCTGTTTTATAACTATATAGTGATATTCATTCCTTCACTCAACTGATATCTATTGAGTGTGCATTATATAATAGGCAGTATCTAGTAACAAACAAGATACACACAGGCTACTTCTACACTAAGCTTACCATTGAATAAAGGAGGTTTTATTAAAGTGTGTGATGAAGCACTTAGCACAGCATTTTACACATAATAATCAATAAATGTCAATTATTGATATTATTACTTCTTAAAGAAGTAATAGAGCATGCCATCCTAAAGCAAAAGAAAAAGGGGGGTGGATGGTATGAATTTACCTATATTCAAATGTATACATACACATACATTCATATACACAAATATATGTGTATACATACACCAAGATTTCCAAATACACAAACATTTCAATGATTCTGCAATATCCACTACAATTCTCTATTTTAAAAGTATAAAAATCAATTTAGCTTCTCTTAATATAGAGGCTTGGGATTCAAACTGATTTAATAAAGATTTTTAATGAAGTTGGAATAGTCAGTGACTCATAGGTCAGAAGTGGGTGGCAGGTGACAGAGGGGAAGGCCTCAGGGGGAAAAGAGACTCTCAGTACCAGTTCCCTATTCAGAATGCCACAAGATATTATTTATTCCATTATTTTAACCTACAGCTGATGCATAAGTCACATTTTTCCACACTTATATACATGAAAGTAGTTATGTTTAAAGAATACCTGGGGAAAAAAAACTTGCCAAGCACTCCCAAACCAAAAAAAAACAGGTTAATTTTTTTAAAAACTGTCTTATTCTGAGTCTTACCCTCTCTAATCTCCACTCCCTACACCCATAAGCCAGTTATAGAAGAAACTACAACCTCTTGTTTCATCAAGAACTATATAATGTTTATAATTTATAATTTAACCTAAAATTCTGTGTTATAAAAACAGTCATTTTGTCTCAATTTTAAGGTGCTTGTTGGTTGTCCTTAGTAATTTGAACAACATAGAGTAAACAAGAAATATGTTTAAACCTATATTCTATTAATCAAAGATTTGTATAGTTTTGTCTATCTTTATCAGAATTATATTCATTCACATATTGATGTGCAATGTGTAATAAGCAAGAATTCACTGGGCTATGATTTCAATACTTTAACTGTTGTAAATTGAATAAAATATATTTTAAGGGTACAAACAATTTATTGCAATAATATATCTAAACCAAATAACCTACTTAAAAGCCTTCAGAGCCTAAATATTTAATAATAATAATAGCAATACAATAATCTTCTTGTGTAACCTGAATATATTGAACAAAAGCCTCATTGGTATTGAAGTATAAGATCAGAAATTATTAGCATAAATAGGAAATAGTATATTAGGCCAACTAACATGAAACTATATAAAATGTAGTCAGAGACGATTATGAAATAATTGTGCCAGTCCTCTCATAAGAACAGCGATGCAGAATTAAATGGGTGGTTAATATTATAAGGTAAACTCTTAAGCTAGACATTGCTAAATTTATTTAGGCAATTTGGTTGCCAAACAAGACAAGATGTTATAAATACTTTTAAAAGAAATAAAAAGCAACTATAAATGTGGGTATTTGCAGTATAAGTCTACCCTATGAAAAGATGTCTGTAACAGATAGCATTCACTATAATCAAGAAGGAAAAAATATATACATATATAAATTAAACAGCCAGAAAGAATGGAGGGCATAGTACGTGGCACACATTTGACTAGATTCTGTAGGTGAATCAGAGCTAAGATATTTATTTTTCAATATATTCTGAGCACTTGCTAAGTGGCAGACATAGTGCTAAAAACTGAGTATATGGCAGGAAGCATAATAAAAGTCCTTTACCACTATGAGTCTGGTAAGACTGGTGAGTAAACAGGAAATTGAAATTTAATGAAATATATTCTGTAGTACCAGAAATTTAGTATACAGCAAAAGAGAAGTTTGCAAAATCTAGAAATCAGGAAAAGAGTTTCATGTACATTTGAAAAAATTCAGATAGAAGATACGAGAACACAAATTTATCTGGGGCAAAGGTTAGAAGCTAATGTTTAAGGAGAAAAGACTAGCTAGGTAAAGTGTGGTAAGCTTATCAGAATATTATCCTTGACCAGAAAGTTGGAACTTTATGCTGCAGGCAAGTCAATCATGAGACTGGCAGGTAGAAAACTTCATTTACTATTATAATATAGTGATTATCCAATGATAGAAAAACAGTGGAAAGGAAAGGAAAACTAGTGTGAAAGTATGTAGGTTAGGGTGTTGGAAGCCTGGGCTCTTCACTTTAGTGAACGATGAAAAGGGGAAAAAATAGAATCCCAGAGATTTTTCAAAAGAAGAATCAAAAGACATAGTGACATATTGGATGCTGTAAGATGCCCGAGAGAAGAGTGAAAGGCAATTCTATAATTTGAGTTCAGGTCTCTAGAAGTATGAGTGCTACTGCCCATGGTTTTATCTGGAAAGAAAAGGTAGTTTGGGGAGCATAATTCTGAATTCACTTGGAATGCACTGAATTTAAAATGATATCCACAATTCAATCCAGTCTATACTACTGCGAGTTGAGAATAAACACAGGAAGAAGGCATGCAGGAAACCAGGGCTGAAGATGTCATTTGGGAATTATCTGCACAGAAATCAGAAATGAAACCATGAGTATATTCTAAGAACAGGAAAGGTTTGAGGTAGAAGCTTGAGTGCCCTCCCCTAAAGACTGAAAGAAGAAAAGGAAGTCATTAAAAACATAGAGAAAGAATGAGTAGCAGAATGGGAGAATCTATGCAACTTACCAACCAAAGCAGAGGAAAGATTCAAAAAAAAGGTGTTTTCAAATATTAAACACTTAAGTGCATCCAAAAAACCAAAACATCTAAAAAAAAATAATAGCTAAGGTACAGTTCCTGGCTGTAGGGGCAAAGAGGTCACTGGTAATCTTTTGATAGTATTTTCAGAAGTTCATGAATTTGGAAGATAAATCTTATTTCACATAGTTAAAATGGAGCAAGTGGGTATGAACTAGAAGCAATGGAGAAGTCCCTTTCTTCAATATTTTGATGTAAATGGAAAGACTAAAAAGTAGCTAGAAAAGTAGCAGGGTCAAGGAAGGTGGGTTCATTTTATGTTTTAATAATGCATATAGTTGAGTAAGTTTGGAAGCAACCTTTACATTAAAGACAATCAGTTGGGCATCAAAGAAAAAAAACCGTGACTAAATTATTATTTCTACCTTCAAGGAGCTTACAGCTCCATGGACTTTTTTCCAAGTGCCTGAATCGAAACATGAGAGGATGAAGGTGAGGTAATGTGAGAGTGTTTTCAGTAAAATTCAGCTTTCAGCATAAGTAAGAAGCAATATTTCCACTAAGAACAAGGGAAAGAAAAATGGAGGATGGTTAAATGTTTTAAGTAGAAAATAATAACCAGGATAATAGCTTGGTGACATTTGAGAGGTGAATAAAAGGGTTGATGTGATGACAGGCATAATCATGATGAAACTCCAAAGAATGAATCTGCAATTTTCAAACTCTTGTGCATTTTCTTTCATCAGCAATCCCTGGCCTGACAGCAAAAGCAGAGTGAGTAGGCGGTAAGGATAATAGATATTTGAGGAATGATGTTTAGGGAATAAGCAGCATCTTTGAAGATTAAAAAGAGCATGTAGTGATCTAAAGTTAGATTACATACATAAATTAAAGTACAGGAATTCTAGTCCTATAAATGAAGTACCTTAAAGACTAATGATATAATAGGGTTAATATCATCAATACTAATTGACATCAATAACAAAAATGGAAGATACAACATGGTAGAAATATCAACGGTTTATTTCTGGTATGAATCTGGTCTGCTATTTAATAGAGAACTTGGGAAGAAACAAAAATAGCTTTCAGCTCTGCTTAAGAGGTGATACCTATTCTCATTAAAATGTTTCTTAGTTCTCACAAGGCAACTAATTCCATGGCTAAAAACAAACAGAAGTTAACTGTCTGTCAAAAGCTTAAAATGGGTCTTGATAACGCATCTTGACTTTCGCCCATGGTCCTCCTGGAGAAAGGCCACAGCCAGAATCCTCGATGCCAAGAAAAGTTATAGAAAGAATTCTCTCACTAACAGGGTCTTCCGGTACTGAAGTGCAGAATGACTCTATCACCCTTGTTCATTCACTTTGGTTCCAACCAAACTATACACAAAGCTCTACTCTGTGAAAAGAAAAAAATGAAGAATTTGGAGGGTAGAAAATATATCTCTCTTAGTTAGACATGTTTGATGGCAAAGAACAAAAGCACGCAAAAATAAGTTAAAATTCAAAATAGATGTTTTTGTAGGTGTGCAATAGTTGATCACACATTCATTTTTGGCCAAGAAATGAAAGGAGCTGGACACCATAGGGACTGAGCCAGGGAAATGGAAATTCACTAGTGGAAATTTCTTTCCTTTTCTCTCAGAATTATTTTCTCTTTATGCTTCCTGCTGCATATCTTCTCCAAACTTCTCTTTCTCTCTGATAGCCAGTTTTCCTGCTATCCTTGAAAATGGTCTATCGTGAATAGAGGTCCAGCTCCCTAGTTAACTAATTTACATTATCTCTGTATAAATTCTCCATAGCTAGAAGAGATCATTTAAATGGCTTCCAGAGTTCTGGATGAACAGTTTCTTCAAGAAGGAATTTGGGTAAGGAAAATATTTAGCATTTCCAGCAGCATGGTCTAGAACTTTGATTTGCAATCCAGACCATGTCTAAATTACAGCAATTAACTCCAAAGTTGTATACAAAAACATTCTTGGATATCCCACACAACATCAACTAAAAGGTTAGCATGTATAAATTATGTTTAGCTGAGAACATGAGAGTATGTTATTCTGTGTTTCTCTGAGTTGTCATGTAGAAATCTTGAGAATTAACCAGGAATTAATAAGCTTCAAGCTGAGTGCACATCCTTTGAGATAGCTAACGATCTACTTTTGTGAGGATTCAAATTATGCTTTCCAATCAAGTATTATCACTATACATTTTAGGAAAACCAAAATCAAGTCCTCAAGTGTGGCAAGCTAATATAACGAAAAATAATGGTTACCCATCAGTAGAAGAAACCAACAGAACATAGCAACATAAAAGTACTACAGACTTTTTCCAGCAGAGGTACTTGATTACCTTATGAATTGACAATCTGTCTCTACATTTCTAAGTTCCTACTTAAGTCAGACAAATTTAGCTGTCTTCAAGAAGGTATGACTTATTCCAAAAAACTAATTTGTATGTAAGAAAAAGTTCTGCTACTACCATTGCCCCTTCTCAATTCTCATCCAAGCAAGGATGTTGTTTTAAATTGGATCCTCACACTTGAGTCAGATCTTTATAGGAACACAGCAAGACAGGAGACTTGTCCTGTGTGAATCATATCTTCAGCAACTGTGTTAACCTGTAAAGA
Source organism: Gorilla gorilla gorilla (assembly GCF_029281585.2). Taxonomy (NCBI): domain Eukaryota; kingdom Metazoa; phylum Chordata; class Mammalia; order Primates; family Hominidae; genus Gorilla; species Gorilla gorilla. Next base: position 35,276,190 of record NC_073233.2, on the reverse strand, counting down.
TGGCAAAAAAAATGATTGAGCATGTTATATTGAAACTACAGGTCAAATCCCTTAAAAAACTGATTTCAGATAAAGATTTTTTTAATCTTTAAATGTCTTTGCTTTGTATAGAATATTGTTCCAAGCAACTTTCATTAGCTATGACAGGAAATATTTGTATCACAGAAACATATGGAATGTAACAGCTGATTACAAACTTATAAGCGTATGCTGTGGACTGAATTGTATACCCCCAAAATTCACGTGTTGAAGTCCTAGTTCTTGATGGGACTTTATTTGAAGACAGGGCTTTTAGGAGGAAAGTAAGGTTAAACGAGATAAATCATAAGGGTAGGGTCTTAATCCTATAATATCAATTGCCTCAGAGAAGGAGGAAGAGAGAGAACCCTCTCTCCAAATGCACATACTGAAGAAAGACCATGTGAATATACAACAAGAAGGGGATTGTCTACAAGCCAGGAAGAAAGCACTCACCAAAACCTGACCTTGCTGGTACCCTGATTCCAGACTTCCAGACTTTGGAACTATGAGAAATAAATTTGTTGTTTTAACCACGTAGTCTATGGTATTTTGTGATGGCAGCCCAAGCTAACAAATACACAACTCAGTTGCTCCAAAATCACAAAATTTGATGCTAATTACCAAAGAAGAGATCTTTAAGCATAAGGGAAATTATGAACTTGCAACTTCTATGATAGCTTTTAATTAATTAACCAATTCATCAATTATAATCGTGCTACATTTGGCTACTTTCGATATATTACTTTCTTGTAGATGCAGAATAAATGCTAAAATATAGCTACAAAGATAATTACATTTTGAACTGACACTTTATGAAAGTTATTTTGATTTATGAGAAACCCAATAGCTCTTAACTTGAGATAACTGAATTAATCATAAATTGATTTTATTATGGAATGATTAAGCTTGAGGATGAAGTCATCATTGCATTATTAATTTATATACTATGAAGACGCAATTTATGTTTGTGATTTTTTAATTTACAAGTTCCAAATACCAATAAAGCCTGCTGCTAATTTGGGTCTTTGGTTTAGCACTTCAGTTGCCTCATTTTACGTAATGCCACCTAACTTTACTCAGAGGAGAATTTCTAAATATAAATAGAGAAGGTAATTTTAGAAATTTAATTAGTGATCCCTCCCACACCACTGATTAAGTTTGACTTCAGATCACTAATTTTCAAAAAATATTATCTAAAAATTCCATGAGCTAAAATGATTATTTATTTAATATCACATCCCCGTATGCTATATACTTTTTAAAAAAGTACAATCTCTGCTAGTTGTTTACACGAATGGAGTAATGAAAATGGAAGTATCGCAGCTATATGGGTTGCTTTGAAATGGAGGATTTCTTTCCAAGAGGGTATGATATTTCACTGAGGACCTTGATGTTACATGCAAAAGAAATAGGGAAAAAACATTTTTTAATTATATTATTTGAGATACTGAGGAAATATAAGTATTTTCCTGAGCTAGAAGCCATTTAGGTAGAAGGCAACTCTATTTTTAGTTCTCTTTATTAAAAAGAAATGTAGTAGGCATAGAATGTTTAAAAATAATTATTACCCAAGGGCATGTTAAGATATTATAGATCATAGGGTTTACCCCATATTATCCTTCAAAAGATAAAAAGAATATATTACACTCCTCCTTTCATACATTCAACAAAATATTTATTGTGTACCTACCAATTGTTAGGTTACATGCTAGGAACTGTAGAATGTATGATGATTAAAAATAGACTTGGTTTCTATGTTATTGTACTTGTGGTCTAGTGGAGGAGCATGCCACTAATAAAGTAATCACATTAGTCAATGTAAAATTACAGATGTGGCACATGCTGTGAAAAAAAATGTATATGTTGTTATAAGAGTGCTCTGGGCTAAAACAAAAGCACTGAATTATCCTGCAACAGAAAAGACCTCGAAGAGGTAACTGTCCAGAGCTAGAGAAATGAGAGAGAGCCTGGTAAAAGATGACATTTAGTGTTTTACTTTTATCCCAAAAGTAATAAAAACTCTTTGAAGCTTTTAAGTAAGTGGGGTAGATGATTGGAATAATTACATTTGCGTTTTAAAAATACGTGCAGTCTAGTGGAAGAAAGGTTGGATGCAGGCAGACCAGTTAGAAAAGTATTTTGGAAGTCCAAAGGAGAGCTCTTGTTGCACAGACTGGAGTATTGCTATGAAAGTAGGAAGAAGTAGAGGGAAAATCAACAGAAGTTGATCAAAGGATTGAACATGTTCAAATCATTAAAACATATCTTGCTCCCATTAGATTACAATATCAGTGTTAAAATAGATTAAGAAAAAAAATCTACTCAGGCTATGATATAAAAACTCCAGCTTTTTGTGCCAATGAAGTGAGCATTCTGCAATGTGGATTAAAAAAAATCTTCAATATCAGTATTTCCAGACTTATAAGAATCCCAAATATAAATAGCCTATTCCTGGTTAATCATGATGCTGCTTTGTTCCAGAAGTCCTAGTATACAATATTCAAATGTAATTTTTGTCTCTGAATTCTCATTTAAATCTACTTCTGTAGAAGTAATCTCACATCCTGTGTAAAAATTATCACTAATTTGGCAGGTACTGCTTAGAGCTTATCATTTATAAGGGGACTGACATTTCACCAGGGGAAGACTACCCTTAGATAGTCAGGATTTCATGTTGCTAGGCAACCCAGCAAAGTAGCCCAGAAACATTTAAAAAAATAGATTGTGTGTGTTAACCTCTACAAATGAGAACATATCCAAATATGAATTGAAATTCCCATATATTTTTAAGGAAACTCTCTAACTTATTCTATAATCCTTCTTGGTCTGCAGTGAGGATTGCTAATGTGAGATGAGAATCTACTCACAAACATTAAGAAGGTAACATGATGAGTGAAGTAAAGGTAAGTAATTTTCTCAACATATGAATCAATTTAAGCTTATAATTGAGATGGTCTTCTTTTTAAAATAATTGTTACATAAATAATTTAAGACATGATATCAATTATTCACACCACCTGACTGATCTATTTTCCTAAAAATCAAAATTAAGCCCTCAATAATTTTTGTATGAGTGGTCTGACTATCAAAGGATTCTCCATGAATTCACAAAGATGAATTCTTCCATTCATTATGAAGTTGTTTAGTTTGACTTTTCCTCTGAAGGTAAAGCCTCCTAGAAAATCAGGGGAAATAATAAAACTGTCAGATGTCAAATTGGTTTTTCTGTCAACCCATTCCCCAGTGTCATTTTTCTTGGATTTTTATTTCATCTAAAGAATAAAATTTGAAATACGAATTTAAAACAGCAACACTAAATTCTTATTGCAAGGTCTTCAGGTATCAGTATATAGATATATATCTATAAATGCACAGATTATGTACCTGATGTACAAATATTTTCCATTTATTCCTTTAAAAAGAATAAAGTGTAGGCAATTCCATTTATCCAAGTTTTCTTATATTTGTTTCTTCTTCTGTGAACACCCACTTTCTGACAATGCTGTTGACAATGTCACCCCCAATATGACAGTTTTATTATTTTATTCAATCTGTGGGTTAGACAAATTCAGCATACTCTGAATTTAAACCAACTTCAGCTTAGAAATCTTAAGAGAAAATGCCATTTTTTAGCAGAAAAACATTAAATAAAAGATCTTAGACAAAATATAAAATCAGAAGAGAGGCCAAGAATATTGACATTAAAAGCCTAATACCCTCTCTACTTTTATGTCAACTTTATTCCTTTTTTTTGAACTGTACATGCACTTATGTTTGCTTCTCCTTTCCTTTTGCAGATTTTTCCTTTAGTTTTTATAGTAACACTTGACTTACTGCATTTTGTTTCTTGATATTTAATCTTTGCTTGTTAAACAAAAATAGAATATGCATGAATATCTCTTCATTATAAAAGCAATATTTGTTCACTATATAAATGTGAAATATAGGGACAGGTAGTAGGAAGAAGTTATCTATTGTTCCAATACTTACAGATAACCAACCACGGACCTTTCTTACAATCTTAGAATGATGAGACTGAGAATTATTTCAAATATATGATCTCTTCTATAAAGACCGAAGAAATTCTACAATGCCCAAGCATTTTTAGAGGTAATGACCTTAAACAGGAAAATTAGAATTTTAGAACCGATTACCACTCATTTTACCAATGAAGAAACAAGTTCAGAATAACTAAATGACTTGCTAAGGTGAAACAGCTTTCACTGTCATGAGAAATGGATGATTATTCCCTGTATGTTTCCGCTGTCATCTGTCATTTTCAAGCATCAAATGTTTTCTTTCTTTTTTTTTTTTTAGATGGAGTCTCACTCTGTCACCAGGCAGGAGTGCAGTGGTGCAATCTCAGCTCACTGCAACCTCCACCTCCTGGGTTCAAGCAATTGTCCTGCCTCAGCCTCCCCAACTAGCTGGGACTACACACGCACGCCACTACACCTGTCTAATTTTGTATTTTTAGTAGAGACAGCTTTCTCCATGTTGACCAGATCTCGAACTCCTGACCTCAGGTAATCTGCCCACCTTGGCCTCCCAAGGTGCTGGAATTACAGGCTTGACCCACCACTCCCAGCCTGTTTTCTATTCTTGACCAAAAAATAGAACCATCTAAACAAGTTGTCTATAACAGAGATTTCTGGGTTGCACAATTATTCAATGAATTAGTTTCTCAGGGAGAAACTCACATTTTCTCAAAAGTTACCAAGCAGCTGATGACCAGCAAGTTTTGCAAATCTGTTACAGACCAACTCTTTCTTCTTTCATAACTTTCACGTTATATGTTGTCTCCCTTCTTTATATTCTCCATTCCATTTATATTCATTTAAGGAATATGTTCAGGCAGTGTGCTAGCTATAAAGGCAGACATATAGAAAATAAAGAAATAGACTCTGACCTTGAGGGTTGAGAAGTAGGGCATGGTGAGAAAATGAAAGAGAGGTAGACACCACTTAAACTAGTAATTACAAATTAAGTTCTATAATACAGTTATGAAGTGATTGGTGAGTGTTGCTGGTTGAATTGTGTCTCCCCCCAGCAAAATATATTCAAGTCCTAAACCCCAGTACCTGTAAATGTGACTTTATTTGGAGACTGGGTGTTTGCAGATGTAATCAAGGTAAAATGAGATCATGCTGGATTATGGTGGACCCTAAATATGATGACTGGTGTCCTTTCAAGGAAACAGAGCTTCAGAAATACAGACAGCCACAGAAAGAAGGCCGTGTACAGACAGAGGCAGAAATTTGAGTGATTTGGCTACAAGCCAAAGAACTGCAAGGATTGCCGACAACACTAAAAGCTAGGAAAAGGCGAGGAGGCATTCTTGCCTAGAGCCTTCAGAAGGAGAACGGCCCTGTGCTATTTGGATTTCAGATGTTTAATTTCCAGAACTGGAGAGAATAGATTTCTGTTGTTCTGAACCACCCAGTTTGTGACGACTTGTTAAGGCAGGAAACTACTATAGTGAGTATCTGTTAAATGGCTTCATTTTGCAGGAAAACAAAAGATTGGAATGGTCAGTGAAATATATAAAAACCGTATAAATTAAACTGTCTTATTTTGTAACTGCTAGAGCCAAGTCCTCTGGGAAAAATAAATCATATTAAATCTGTGTTTATCTTTGCCTATTTTTCACCAACATGAAACAAAACACAGAGGTATAAATATTTGCAATAAAATGTATTTTAAAATTCAATAAATGCATACAAAATTATTGAAATCTATATATCTTTTACTATATAAAATAAAAGGCACAAATAGTTTCAATTCTTAATGATACAGAAGACTATATTCAATTATGTTACAGAAATTTATCTCTCACGTATATAGATTATATTTTCTTTGGGGAATTTTCAGAGATATTTTAGGAACCCCTAACAGTGAATAACAACAACAGACTGTGTACCCTGCAGCATCCTGGCCTAAATCACACAGCTACTAATGTCAAGATCTCTCAAAAAGAGAGAAGATTCTAGCACAGGGAAAATGAAAAAAGAATGATACCAAATACAAAAAAAGAGCTAAGAAATGAACATGTAAGGAAAAGATAAACCCAACTTTAGGAATGAAACCTTTGGACCAAGATAAGAAAATATAGGCTAATGTTGGATTCCTATTTATCACCTAAATTAAATAAAATATGGCGCTCTTAGCCATAAAGTCTCATCTTAGGAGATAAAAGTAGAGAAAGTGGAAAGAAAGATCTATTAAAAAGATACCAACAAAAACCAGAAGGAAACTGAATTCAGATGCAGTTGCCCCAGTTTGTAACAAGCAGCCTAACCCTTTATATAGAAACCTGTGTTGGGTGTCTTTCTTATTTTATTTTGTTTTGTTTCACCCTTGAACTAGAAACTGAACTTATAAATGTAGTATAACCAGATTTATAAACTGTAGATGATAAATACTACACATGGAAATATGAAACAGCTACTATAATTACACAAATATATGAATAACAGTAGTAGCTGCTGTTGCATTTTCTAACCCAACTTCTCTGCCTTCCCTCTTTCCTCAGAGGGACTCCATCTGATAACCATAATGAAATAAACATAGATGATCATTGCCATCATAAGCTAGCACATGTGCTCTTGCTATATATCAAATTTTACTCTAATTTATTTATATATACCATCGATTTTATCTTCATATTAATAATAGAATAGATATACCAATATTACACATGGAAAACTGAGGTTCAGGGAGCTTAAATGAGTTGCCTCAACATTCCTCACTGGTAAATGAAAGAGTTAGAATTCAAACCCAGGTAAGTCTAACACAACAGCTCATGTTATTAACCACTGACTTACACAGTTTCCCTTTGCCTTCATTTTCTGTATCCTCATTTTAAATTGACACAAAAGTAGAGCCTGTGATATTCTGTAGACTGGACAGGTATAACGTCCAAAATGGGGGAAAAATCTTACAATGCTTTGCCCAATCACTTGCGAGATTCTCTCAAATACTTTGTGGGTGGAGCCATCAAAACCTTGGGCCTGGTCAGTCTCTTCTAATATTACCCAAAAGGGTGAGAAAGTGGGAAGAAGCAGAAATTTCTCACGACATCCTAAACTTACAGGTGAAGAATCTGGCTTGCTAATGCCCCAGGTTCAAACCTTGAATGCCTATACTTTGAATGGATAAAGATGTATCAAAGTGAAAGAACAGCTTTCAAACCAAGAAGGAAAGACAACTCAACCAGTCGACGAAGGAGGAAAATCAGAGAGAAATTAGGGAGCTGCTAATAAGAGGTCCAATTGTCTTCCTACTCCCCTTAGTCAAAAATTGATTTTATGCATGTATGAATGGGGAAGAACAGATAGTTAGAAATCTTCATAGGCCTGATGGTTCCTTATGCTTGGTAGAAAAGGGCAGGTGGGATCTGGGCAGTCTGCTGCTTTGATTGCTCTTTCTGCCCTCACAATCTATCGAGAAGACAGAGCCATCCCAGAGGGAGAGTAGAGAAAGAAATCAATGACTAGCAAATATTTTATTAATTTTAATTCTCACTATACAAACGAGCATTTGAATTTATTTTAGAAAAAAGATAAAGACAGAGAACAGCAAAAGGAAGATAATTTTTTAAATAATTCCTTATAAGAGGGATGACTATTTTAACATCATAATAGTTTTTTTCTTTTCTATTCATTTGCCTCTAATATATCGAATGCAATTATAACTGGCTAATTTCTCTATGACTGTATATTTACATATCATATATGTCTGACTATAAATAAATATACTTATTTCTACAAAAGTAGAGTTATATATACCACATAGTTTTCTGTAACCTCATTTTCCCTCTTAGCAGCATAATATGAACATTTTCTATATCAACAACATAAATTTGTGAAACTTAAATTACGAAAATTTGTGGTACAGATTAGTATTAACATATTTAAAATCATCTTGTAAGAAATTTTAATTATTTTATTTATTCTATTAAAAATGATATTGCAATGAATATGCTTATTTGTCTGATTAATTCCTTGGGTAAGATTTCTAGAATTAGATTTTGGTTCAAAGAGTATGTCATCTTTTGATATGTGTTTCTTTCTGGGAATGTTGTACTGGTTTACTCCCACAAGCAATATATGAAGATGCCCATTTTCCAACACCCTCGCCCACACTAGGCCTGGTTAATGGCATATTTTAAAACTATTTTATGGTATGATACTTATGTGTAGGATGGAAACTCTAGTATTAAGTGTCAATGTTGAGATTATTCCCTTACTGAGTGAAACAATGAAACCAATTATTTACTGCTTGATAAAGAATAGATTTTCTGAAGAATATTAGCAATTAATGGTAGATTATATTAAGGACATGAATATTAATAATTATGGTACATTACCATAAATGTTTGTGCTTTCAAAATATTCTTGGATTAACAGCATCAGAAATTTTAGTTTTAATGACTTGAATTATTTATTAACTTTCCCATTATTAGCGTAATATAAACAGTATCATTTTATAGCCAAAAAAATAATTAATCTGCACCACAGTTCCTCTTTTGTGAGTCATCAAATACCACCTACCTGTGACAAGTTTCATGAGCCATTAGAAGGGATTTTCCATTCTCTGCAATGGATCACTGACACACAGTAAAATGTGTACAAATTAGTTTTACTTTTCCAGACAAATAATTATATTTATTTTTAAGGTAGGTTATAGTTGAAAGAGCCACAGGAAACTCTGTGTCTTTGCTTCCCTTTCATGCGTATGGACTCATATTCCATGATTGAAAGGTAAGCCATATTTTTTTTCTCTAACTTTAAAAGATAAGGAAGAAAAAGCTCACCCCATTTAACATGCTAAGTGTAGTCATTAAGTGTTTCTCAGTTGCTCAAGATCAGTAAAAGAATAAACATATTCTGTACATTATACAGGCAAAACTACAACTCAGTCTCAATGTTCCCCATGTTCATGGGTGATGCATATGCTGCCTCAGGTTCATCCAAGCAAAGAGACCCACCAATGAGCTCTTTGCCTAATTTTGCTTTGAGTCACTGCCATAAAATTACTAACATTTTAGAACAAAATAATTCTATTTTAAGTATATTCTGAATAGTACTTTATTTTGTTTAAGGTTATGTTTTTAGTGGCAGTTGAAACAGTTTTGCCTTAACTGTGAATTTAGGAAAAGTTAAAAAGTCCCAAACAAGTCCTCCAAAAAGTCTCCAAAACAAGAATGCCAAGAAAAGTAATTCAATATATGAAGCTAAATGGAAGTTCTACCTCCCTGAACAACATCATTTCTTACATGTTGCTCATACCAATCCTGATTAAGAAACATTTTGGGACTAGTTAAGCCTGGAAAAGTAAGTGATGTGTGTATGGCATTTCTGGAAACTTTCTTCTTTCCTTTTGTTGTTTTTTTTTTTTTTTACCATAAGAATGTAATGTTTAAAGGTTTTCTTAATTTTTTCTAAAACGGTGTTTAAAAATATCAGATTGCACCAGTTATATACAGGCCCCCACACCTATGTTGGTAGAACTTTGAGCTAGAAATTACACCTAAATTCTTTAACCCAGTGAGCTCCCACCCCCAGGGAAAAATCAGAAAATTGTCTGCATGAGAATTTTTTCCTTTTACAATTAGTTAATAGTTAATATCTTAGACTCTACTGACAATGACTGAGGCTGATATAAAATAATGTGAAATTATATCAAATATATCATTTTTGTGCATTGTTAGTATTAACTGGACACTTAGTTGGACAGTTGGGCAGATGGGTAGATGCATAAACTATTAGGATCATTATAGCAATCAAGATCATTCCAAACAACTCACAGAATAGAAAGACCATTGGATCTACAGTCAAAAAAGGCTCGATTTAAATTTAAGCATTTACTAAATGTGCAACTTGGCTAATTCCAGAATCATCATAATAATGGGTGCACAATTATTTGTTGCATAAATGATTGACCAATTCCCACTAATTCAAGAATTGACAGATTCTTCATTCTGTTGTACTGAATGTGAACGGACTAAAAGATAATTTTGTTTTTTCTAAAGTTACTGACATATTTTTCTTCTTTTCTTGCTTTTTTTTAAAATTTTCTTTAATTTTTAACTTTTTTTTTTTTTTTTTTTTTGAGACAGAGTCTAGCTCTGTCGCCCAGGCTGGAGTGCAATGGCACAATCTTGGCTCACTGCAAGCTCCGCCTCCCGGGTTCACGCCATTCTCCAGCCTCAACCTCCGGAGTAGCTGGGGCTACAGGTGCCTGCCACCACGCCCGGCTACTTTTTATATTTTTAGTAGAGACGGGGTTTCACCGTGTTAGCCAGGATGGTCTCGATCTCCTGACCTCGTGATCCGCCTGCCTCGGCCTCCCAACGTGCTGGGATTACAGGCGTGAGCTACCACGCCCGGCCTTTTCTTGCTTTCTTAAGGAAATTTTAAGTTTGCATGCCGATCTACTGAATGCTTTGGAAAATTGATGCCTGAAATTAAACATTTTTCCCATCATCTCACCTATGCCAAAGAAGAACAACCAAGAGGAAAATAATTGGACTTGTTATTATGCAAGCCCAGATACTCTGCTTTCTGCTTCCTAATTAAATACCTAAGCAGTGAAAGTCTTCATGGTCCTTCATTCCTTGAGGACTGCCGTAACATAAAGTATAGTCAGTGTTCCTTAAATCCTCCTATATAAGAAGAGAAAGGGAAAGTTTCTGGAAACGTGACCTTATTTAGGCTAGAGAAAGCATATGGTGGCAAAAACCTACACTTACATACACTTTTTCCCTTTTCATTCTGGTACCCTCCCAAAGCATATTTGGCAGATAAACCTTTCACGCCTATGGCAAGTCACACATGTTGGCTCACTCAACACGCATTTCAAACCACTTTTCCTTGCCTCCCTCTATTTTGTCATCCCAGGTTTCCCTAAACCTAGGGGTGACACAGCTATAGTCAATAAAGCATAGGATAAGATTGCTGGGCAACTCTTTCCTCTTTCCTTCTCTATTCCTATAACTTTGGCTAAATCCTCACAGAAGCAACAACCACCTTTCAGCCAGAAGGACAAAAACCACACCTTAAGGACAGCAAGAGCTGAGTTAGCCAGAATTCTTGATGATGTTGTTGTGATATGTACATTTCTGAGTTGTTTTTGTTATGACAAACATAAAGCACTTACTTCTTTAACCCACTAAAGAAGGATTTCTTCACTTGCCTTTGAATGTATCAATGATACAGTCTGACTTCTAGTCTTCTCTCTGAGATGCTTTCTGTGATGTCCCAAGTCAGATACAGCCATTTTTATTCTATGCTGTTCCCATATAACTTTTTGCATACAGTTTTTCGATAAAAAAAGTTTTCGTTGAAGTATAAACCAAAGGTGCATAAAATAAAGGACACAGCTTGATGAGCTATTATAAATAGTGAACACAGACTTGCAACCAAGTCAAGAAATAGAATATCTGCAGAAACCCAGAGTGCCGCCTTGTGCCCCCTCCTAGTCAATACACTTTTCCTTCCCTAAAAGTAATTTAACTTTCGCCACCAGATTCGGTTTTTCTGTTTTCTTAAATTTATATAAATAATGTCACGCAGTATATATTCTTTTGTATCTGGAGTCTTTAGGAAAAAAATACATTTATTAAATTCATCTGGGTTGCTTTATGTAGCAGTAATTCATTAATTTTCCCTGTTGTTTGATATTTCATAGTATAAATATATCACAATTTATTTACTCAATTTACTTTTAGTTGATACTGGACTCTTTCCAGACCTTAGAAATTAAGAATAATACTTATATAAACATTCTCATTATGGCTTTTGGTGCACATATGCACAAGTTTCTGTTGGGCTTATACATAGGAGTAGAATTACTAGGTCACAGGCTGTGCATATGTTTAACAGTATTACCAAACACTTTTACAAAGTGCTTGTACAAATCAGGCACCCATGAAAATTCCAGCAGCTCTACACATACAACAATATTGGCTATTTCGGCAAATGTTATTTTAGCCATTCTTATTGGTATGAAGTACATTTTCACTATGGCTTACTGTTGCATTTCCCTGATTATGAATGAGTCAAACTATTTTATATGTATATTGGTGGCAATTCAGATATCCTCCTTGATGAAGTGATTGTTGAAGCCTTTTGACCATGTATAAATTTTAAAATTGAACTGTGTCTTTTTCCTTGTTGATTTGGAGAAGTCATTGCACATTCTGGATAAAAATGCTTTTCAGTAATATGTAATATAGATAATTTCTCCTACTCTGTGGACTATCTTTTCACTTTCTTAATGGTGATCCTATTTTTGAGGTAGTCTAGTTTATTAATGTTCTTTTATGGTTAAAGCTTTTATGTTCTGCCTAATAAATATTTTTTCTGCTTTAAAATATGAAGGTTATCTTCTGGAAGCCTATTGTTTTACCTTTCATAGTTTGGTCTACAACATACCTAAACTGATGTTTGTGTATGGTATGAGGTAAAAGTCACTATTCAGTTTTTGAATATGGATATTCAAAAAGCATTGTGTTTTTCTTAATGATGCAATATGTAGCATCTTAGATTGAATGAAAAATGGTAATATTCTAAATTAGCAATATTATTTGCAATAATATAATACAGCATAGCATACAAAATTGATTAAAAGTTGTGAAAGAGATGGTATATTTAAAAAGCAAAAATCATCACATTTTTAAAATAGAAGAAATGACTTTAAAGTTAAAGTAATTTAATAAATTAGATATATTAATAGGAATTCATGAGTTTTAATAAATGTTCCCAGCTCCATTAGCTAATCTCATATATACTCCTAGAATACAGAATGTATACTTCTAATACTATTATTCACTAACAGCGAATAATGTGAATAGTTAGGATCCATGTTTTGGACACGGAAAATCAAGTTGTGCCTGGAATAACTTGATGCTAGACTGCCAGACTGCTTTCAAAGATAGCTGAAATCATGCTAAAGAGGACTATGGTCCTAACTAAAAAAATAAAAACAAAGATAATTGTTAGAGTTCATTGGGCAGAGTTAAACCTTTGAAGTGCTGTGAGTCCATAATATTACTCGAAGGGCAAAAAATATGAATTATAATAATGTCAAGTCACAAGAGTTATAAATATTTTAATGTTCTAAATAACCCAAGTTCTTTGAATGCAATCTTTAAGGTTTTTGTTTGGTTGTTGTTGTTTTTTGAGACAGAGTCTCACTGTGTTCCCCAGGCTGGAGTTCAATGGTACAATCTCAGCTCACTGCAACCTCAACCTCCCGGGTTCAAGCAATTCTTGTGCCTCAGCCTCCCAAGTAGCTGGGACTACAGACATGCGCCATCACACCTGTCTAATTTTTGCATTTTTTTATAGAGACTGCATTTCACCATGTTGGCCAGGCTGGTCTAGATCTCCTGGCCTCAAGTGATCCATCCACCTCAGCCTCCCAAAGTGCTGGAATTACAGGTGTGAGCCACTGCACTCAGCCCATCTTTATGTTTTTATCAGAGCCTATCTTAACTATGTTGACATACGTGATACCTATAGCAACAAGTAAATGTTAACACACATATTCAGAATTATGCAAATATGCTTATATTCTTGTCAACGGTAGATAAAAAATTTTATTAAAATAAATTGGTTGTCCAGAGAGTTGAAAGGTAAGAGGAAATAAAAGACAAAGAGAAATTTTCGTTGCAGACTGAGCATCACCTAAAACAGAAGTCTTCAAAATGTGGTATCCCAACCAGCATCATCAGCATCACCTGATTAATTTGTTTAAAATGCAAGTTCTCAGCCCCTAGACCTACTGAAGCAGAACATATGGAGGTGGCATTCAGCAATCTGTATTTTTAAAACACTTCCAGTGATTCTAATGTGCATTACAATTTGAGAACCACTGATCTAATGACACCATTTAAATTATTGCACCTGTCTGAGCTTTATAGCTTAATTGTGTTGGATATATAACACTGACTCCCTTATCAGAGGAATTTGACTGATTATAGATCAAATTTTAAAAACCTACCTTTTTCTCTGTACTACTAAGTTAGCACTAGGTATTTTGACACTCCACTGGACCCCAAAGTGCTAGAATGTGAATTGAAATCCAGATACTTCTTAATACAAGACTGCACTTCTTACTATGCCATTCCCTTTTTTTTCCTAAAATTTATTCTAGCTCTTTCCACAAAGAAAAAGAAGAAAGTAGTTTCCTAAGATGAGCATCTCTCATATCTTAGGATCTATCTATATGGTATTTCTAATCTTTATAATCACATATATAAAGATGAGATGCAAAGAAGCTGAAATGCAGTCAGGTTAAATATATCACCCAAAGCCACACTGCAAGCAAGGGCAGAAGTGGGATTCCACGCCAAGTTTTCCTGGACCCATAGACTATTTACTTCCCACTCACATGCTCATTTCTCAATATCATATGCTTCTAATATGTACACCACAAGTGTTCAATAAAAGTTTATTGGGTGAATGGTAAGTCAATGAATGACCTGAATTTCCCTGTTACTGCATTTTCAGGGGCTGCTACTAAGAAAAAGCATGCTGTCAGATAACCGTTTTCAGATAACTTCCAGAAAGTGAGAGTATACACAGATTAACATGATGGTCCACTTAACGGGGGAAGAGAGTAAAATGTTGGTGTCACTGACAAGGATGGCAACGTTTAAATGTTCAGATCCTTACAGGAGAAGCATTGCAGTCACTTGACAATCTCAAGCTATGTGTTTCTTCAGTGCTTCTTGAAAATATTTATAATACAGAATATGGTTTTAAAAAGTGTATAACTTTTTCAATGAAAATGTGAATTTCAACATCTTAAAAAGCATATTATACTACTGTGAAGTGTTCATGGTTCATTTTATTTAACTCACCTTCTAGATAACTTCTTAGAAAAATAGGACTCAATTTAATTTTAAAATCATTTTAAAATTACATGAAATGACATAAGGAGATGAATGCAATAGTTGCTAATGTTTCTTGGAGGAGTCATGGGGCAAAGAAGAGAAAGAAACAGATTAAAATATTTTAGACATTTGTTATTTGAATAGCAGCAGGAATGGAAAACACATAGGGGTAACATTTTAAAGCTGTGTGTGGGAGGCACTTGCACAAAATATTTTGTCAACAGGATTTCTACATACACCTCTCACACACTGCTTAGGAAATTTACCCCAGAATAGAGATTCTCGACTTTTTTTCCCTTGCAAGCTGTCTAGCCTATGTAATTAAAGTCCGCCAGCAAAATAGTATTCAGGTGCTGACAAAATTGATAGGTCCTGAGCCTTTGCCATAGAGGAACAAAGCTAGCCATTTTCATTTCAGTCAACTGTAGTTGTGAAAAACCATCTCTTTAATCTGCCTCCTAGAGCAATCTCCACCGCTTTTCGTAATAATAAGTTTTATTATAAATAAGTTTTCTTAGTAGAAAACTTAGTAGTTTTCTACTAAGTTCCTCTGCTAGCTCCAAATGACATTTTCCCTCTATTTTGCTGATAGACATGCACTCTCTCCAAGCACATTTGTTAATATTTGATCAGATGCATGATAACATCTTGAACTTTTATTCATGGTAATAATTAAAAATCATGTTAAAGTTCTCTAAAAGAGCACATTGTGAGGCAGAATCTGTTGTGAGATGCTAAGAATCACTGATTTTCTCTTTAAGTATGTCACTTGCATGTCTCATGCCATTACCATGTGTGTAACAGGTCATATTAACATTCAGACACAAATTTGCAGATCAATTAACTCAAATATTATTATATAAGATTCACTGTGCCACATTCCCAAACCCTCTCTGCAAAGTCTGTCTCAGTTATTTCATGGCATATGCAGTGACTATCTTACCTTTCCTCCAGAAAAATTGCAACCATGATACCAGACCACTGGAGATGACCTCTGTACTCAAGGCAGTAGGGGCACTTGACACTTTGACTACTGCTGGTGCTCTCCATAAAATTGCAAATTGCTGCCTATGATGTCTCTTCTCAACACAGGCAAATGTGCAAAAACCCTTGTTCAGTAGTTCTATTTCCTCTATCTTTACCAAAAATTGAAAGTTACCTAACCCTTCACTAAAACAGGGATAACATTACTTCCCATTGACTATGTCAGAGACTGTTTGACTCTAGATCAGCACTGCTTATCCCAAATCTCACAATGTTCCTCTGCACACAGCTCCTTTGACTTCTACATGCAACTCATGTTTCTCTGGTCTTTCAAATTTAGAATTTTCAGTCAATATGGGAAGAAAATGTCCTCCATTGGCCCAGACCATGATTAACAAACTTTTCTTCAAAAGTCATTCCTATCACACACAAAAATTAACTTGAGATATGGATAATCAAGTTGTTTAACATCCAAACTAAGGCATTTTTCTTTGGTAACAAGGATAATAGTTGTATTAGGACCATTGGTATAAACCAGAATTGACCCAGGTATACTAGAATGGATGGTCACTTTACCTCTAGGCTGCTAACTTTGCTTCCAATTTCATCTTACCCTTCAGAAAGTTCACATCCTGCTATTAATACATTTATTTGTTAGGACAATAGCATTTGTTGACTGCATACAATATCAGAACTCTAGGTTAGAAGATAAAAACTTGAGCAGGATATGGCTCCTATTTTGATAGACCAAACACAGAATCTAGTGGAGAATTACAGAATATTTTTAAATCAATAAAAACAATGACAATAAATAGCTAATTATGATAATAAATTAAAAAGATAATCATTAATTCAGGCACAAGGGGAACTTAACTTACTGGCCTGTTTTTATGTGTGTGTGTGTGTGTGTCTGTGTGTGTGTGTGTGTACAGGGAGGGAGCAGTGATGTGCAAGTTTTTAGGGTGAGGGGCTGGTGCTTGGCTGATCATTGAAAAGTAATGAAAGACAAAAGGCAAATAAAGAAGACAGTAAGTAGGCAGAAAGATAAGGATCTGAAGAAAGAGGCTTTGAGAAAAAATTAGGAATTTATAAAATTTGAACATGGTTGGAGGAAAGAGTAAATATGAAAAGTAGCAAATGACAAATGACAGCAGGAGCCTATAATGAAGTTTCTTCTAAGCTATGTTAAGCATCCTGAGGACAATGGTGAACCATTAAAAGCTTCAAGTTTATAGTATGGATGGCTATGGCAAAACACAGTGGTAAGAAATTGAGTGATGAGACTCAAACTAAGGTTCTAATGTGTCCGGAATCGGTGGGTTCTTGGTCTCACTGACTTCAAGAATGAAGCCACAGACCCTCGCGGTGAGTGTCACAGTTCTTAAAGGTGGTGTGTCCAGAGTTTGTTCCTTCTAATGTTCGGAGTTTCTTCCTTCTGGTGGGTTCGTGGTCTCGCTGGCTCAGGAGTGAAGCTGCAGACCTTCGTGGTGAGTGTTACAGCTAATAAAGGCAGTGTGGACCCAAAGAGTGAGCAGTAGCAAGATTTATTGCAAACAGCAAAAGAACAAAGCTTCCACATTGTGGAAGAGAACCCCAGCAGGTTGCCACTGCTGGCTGTGGCAGCCTGCTTTAATTCTCTTATCTGGCTCCACCCACATCCTGCTGATTGGTCCATTTTACAGAGAGCCCAATGGTCTGTTTTACAGAGAGCTGATTGGTCCATTTTGACAGGCTGCTGATTGGTGCGTTTACAATCCCTGAGCTAGACACAAAAGTTCTCCATGTCCCCACTAGATTAGCTAGATACAGAGTGTTGATTGGTGTATTTACGAACTCTGAGTTAGACACAGAGTGCTGATTGGTGCATTTACAAACCTTGAGCTAGATACAGAGTGCCGATTGGTGCATTCTCAATCCCTTAGCTAGATATAAAGATTCTCCAAGTCCCCACCAGATTAACTAGATACAGAGTGCTGATTGGTGCATTCACAATCTCTGAGCTAGACATAAAGGTTCTCCAAGTCCCCACCATGTTAACTAGATACAGAGTGCCCATTGGTGCATTCACAAACCCTGAGCTAGACATAGGGTGCTGATTGGTGTGTTTACAAACCTTGAGCTAGATACAGAGTGCTGATTGGTGCATTCACAATCCCTTAGCTAGACATGAAGATTCTCCAAATCCCCAGCAGACTCAGGAGCCCAGCTGGCTTCACCCCCGGATCCCGCACTGGGGCCGCAGGTGGAGCTGTGTAGCTGCCTGTCAGTCCCTCGCCCTGCGCCTGCACTTCTCAGCCCTTGGGCAGTCGATGGGACTGGGTGCCGTGGAGCAGCGGGCAGTGCTCGTGGGGGAGGCTTGGGTCACGCAGGAGCCCACTGCGGGGGCATGGGGGGAGGGGGAGAGGGGGCTCGGGCATGGCGGGCTGCAGGTCCCAAGCCCTGACCCGCGGGGAGGCAGCTAAGGCCTGGCGAGAAATCGCCAGCAGCTGCTGGCCCAGGTGCTAAGCCCCGGTTCCCACCGGCGCCTCTCCCTCCACACCTCCCGGCAAGCTGAGGGAGCCAGCTCCAGCCTTAGCCAGCCCAGAAAGGGGCTCCCACAGTGCAGCGGCGGGCTGAAGGGCTCCTCAAGCTTGGCCAGACTGGGCGCCAAGGCCAAGGAGGTGCCCAGAACGAGCGAGGGCTGCGAGGGCTGCCAGCACGCTGTCACCTGTCACTAACACTAGAAATCCTGCACACACACATGCACATACACACAAAGAACACATACATAAATATGGTTGATTTGTCTTAGAGCAGGAATGGGCGAAGTTTTTCTTTGAAGGACCAGATAGTTAAAAAAAAAACAAAAACTTAGGTATTGTGAGCTACATGGTCTCTATTACAACTTAATTTTCTATTGTAGCATACCTAAACAAATGGACATACCTATTTCCCAATAAAACTTTACAAAAATAGGCTGAGTGATAGAGTTGGTCTGCAAGTTGTAATTTACCAACCTCTGTCTTAGACTATGCCTAATTGAGTTAGCCTCACTTTCTACCCTAGATATAACCAAGTGAGAAAAATATTTGTTACTATTTACAACGTGCATTCAGAAATGCACTGTTTTTTATAGACAGTCATTTTTCTTTTGATCCTAGAAACTGTGGCTCCCATTTGTGAAGAATATCTGTGGATCCTCCATAGCAAAATGAATCCACAGTAAACATCTGATAAGATCCTACAATCTTAAGTGTCTCCTGAGCTGTTGGACCTGAAACAAATACTCCACAGTCCATTGACCATAAATAGGTATGAAAATTTGTTTAAATTCTAAACCATAGTCATTATTATTTAGCCATCTTTGGAAATGTTACAATCCATATACTTTTAAATTTTTACCTGTATGAACACAAAGGCAATTGATAGAAATATAGTATTCTTCCTTATAGAATGTTTTTATTAGGAACTATTCAATAAATATATCTGAGTAATATTATCAAAGTGACACATTACATTCTCAAGTTTATCATCATTCTTCATCCATTTAATAAAAAAGATTCATATCAGGTATTGGATTAGACACTGGGATGCATTTATGAATAAAACATGGTCTGAGTTTTGAAGGTAACCACAGTCCAGGGTGGTTGTTGGATTCTTTGTGTAAATCCTTTGTTAAATGCCAGCATGCTTTGTATCTCACTAGTTTGAGTACAGAAACAAATTTTATGACCAATCAAAATGACTCTGGGACCAGCCATTTTACTAGTTTTACCATTTTCCGGGGAACTCCCTAGCCCAAATACTCAGTGATGCTTAAATATGCCCATGAATTAGTTATTAGTACTGCTTGTCTTCAATTGCTTGACAGAAGAACAGATTCTGAAGCCTTCTTCTGAAGGCCAGAATCTATAAATGCAGATGTTTTAATAATTGTGTGTCCTCTTTGGATGTCACCAGTGCTGCTGACAGAGGTGCTTAGTGTCCACAAGCATTTGATTGATAATGACTATGCCAAAATTCTTAAGTAGTTGTACAGTGAAGTCACTATGGCTGAACTTATCGTCCTTACTATCACTGGAGCCTTGTTTGTGGCCCCCATATTTTTCCTGCTTCTTCCTAGACTTCTACTAATTAATACAAATAAGGTCTTTATCATATACTTTCCCCTCCTCAACTGAAACTTAAGGATGCCCTACAAGAAAGCTGCCTGGATCTTTAGGACAAGGTTTCTCCAGGCACCCCCAGGATGCCAAGATGACGGTAGCTTTTACAGATTCCCAAATTATCCACAGTGCATATCCAACAATTCTCCCACAACTACCTTCATCCCTTACTTAAATAACTGAGGTCTTTGTAATAAATTCAGGTACTGGTCCAGAAACAGCCCTCTCTTAAGGAGCCTCTCCATGAGCCCTTAAGAAAGGGCTGTTTCTGGACTATTAATATTTTCCAATTCCAATTTAGGAACCCCCTACACCTATGGACATTACATATACAAATAGATATGTGAGGCTTTTTTCTTTCCAATCTTAAAAACCCAACGAAACTATTTTAGGGAAAAGTGAGTCTTAATATTACTTATGAACAGCTTAATAATAAGCATTTACTAGTTATAGTCAGAATTACTATAGCATATGCTTCCACTTAAAATATAAAAAGCTCCAAAGAACAACAGCCACACCGTAACAATGAGAAAACCTGAAAAGCCTACAAAATCACAACTTTTCTTGAGTCTATCAGAGAGCTGAGGTTTCAAAGCAACAAAATAACTTGAATTCCAAAGAGAAAAAGAATAAGCCCTTCCAAAGACAGACAAAATACAAGAAGCATTTCACCTTTGGCAGAACTTGGAGAAAGAGGTGAGAAACATTTTTTTTTCTTATTATACAGGCAGGTAAGAAAAATATCAATCTACAACGTAATATATTATAAAAGGCCAAAGGTGGGCTAACATGTTAATTTAGAATAAACAGAGACAGGAGACATAAGGGAAGTCTATATTCACTTGCAAGATCTTTTCCATGGACCTCCACTGGGCTCTTAGAAGAAAAGTTGAGAACAGGGCAAAAGACTGAAAAGAGCCCACTGCACCATTGCAGGCATGTGGGAGTTCACTGGCAGCCATTAACAGGCAATTATGAACCTCTGCAATGCTACGGACCCTTCTCTTCTACAAAGCAAAAGTTTAAAACTATTTGGGAAAGGGCAGTAAAACTGTCATTCCCAGGACACAGAGATCCACTATGACTAGAGAAACAATAGCAGAAAAATAATTCTCCACCCCTGGGGAAGGAGGAGTAAATTATCTTGCACCCAGAATCCTGCACTGATATCAAGCAGAAGACTGAAGCTACTGCAGGAAAAACAGGAAACTCCTGCCAAAGACTAAGTGATGATGCATGGGAGAGTTTGGTTGTTAAAGTGAAGAGGAACAGCTAAGTTGAGAAAGACTCACCCCTGAGACTCACATATACGGAGCCTGCTCAGACTGAGACTGGTCCAGAATGACAGAATATAGTCCAGCTCCCACAACAAGTCCAGCACTAAGTAATCCAGAAGCAGCAGTCTCTCACTCAGCAGAAGCAAGGGTGTATAGACAGATTCCCTCTATGGCTCAAGTATACAGAAAGCTGAGGGGTATAGTACTGCAGCCCACACTATAAGAACAAGGCAAAAGCAACCTACCAGTAGAGAACTGGAAACTTGTAGAGCACTGAAGGTAATAATAAAAACCCACCATTCAAAACTAGCTAGTAGCTCAGTTGCTGACTAGGTAGACTCAACTTCCACACTCAGAGTTGTGTAGAAATATTTGCTGAGAAAGACCATATTCTGGGCCTTAACACAAACCATCAACAGAGGTAAAAAATTCAAAATGCCAAAAATGGAATTAAACTAGAAATCAAAAAGACAAGTTAAACCCCAAATTAAAAAAGTTACCACAGGTTATAGAGGAACTCACAAGAAAAATTAGAAAATATTGTCCAGAAATCATAACATGTCAAACATTGTGGAATTCAGGTAAAAAAAGGCTTAGAGGGAAACATACAGCATTACATGCTTATATTAGAAAATAAGAAGGCAATATCAGTAATATCAATAATACAATTGTTCTTCTTAAGAAACTAGAACAAGAAGACAAACTCAAAGCAAGCAAAAAGAAGGAAATGCTACAGATGAGAGAAAAACCCAATGACATTGGTAAGAGAAAGTCATAAAAATTAAATAAAATCAGAAGTTTTTTTCTATGAAAAGAGCAATAAAATGATTAAATCTATATGCTAGAAAAAAAGAAGACATAAATTACCAATATCATGTGTGACAAAAGGGACATTACTACAGATCCTAGAAATAGTAACAGCACTTCAAGGAAGATCATGAACAACTTCACATACATAAATTTTATAACTTGGATGAAATTACAAATATCTTGAAAGACATGAACTACCAATCTTACTCAGGTAGAAATATATAAGCTTGAGAGTTTTATATTTATTGAATAATGTATAACTAAAAACCCTCCCAACATTGAAAACTCCAAGCACACATGGCTTCATTGGTGAAGACTATACCAAACATTTAGAAAAAAAAAATCAATTTTATACAAACTCTACCAGAATACAGAAGAGGAGGTGACAGTTTCCAACTTTTTATGAAGCCAGCATACCCTAATATCAGACAAATGTAACAAAAAATAAACCACAGACCAACATGCTCATGAACATGAATGCAAAATTTTTTCAAACTGTAGTAAATTGAATGCAGCAACAATTAAAAAATAATATATCATGACCAAGTGAGGTTTATTCCAGGAATGAAAAATAAGTTTAACATTTGAAAATCAGAAAACATAATTTGCCATCATCAACAGGCTAAAGAAGAAAATCATGTAATTATCTCAGCAGATTTTTTACAAAGGCTTTTGGTAAAATTAAGCATCCATCAATTATAAAAATCCTTAGCATACTAGGAATATAGTATCCTCAACCTGATAAAGTGAATATATGATATAACCTGATAAAGTGAATATATGATATATATAGCTAATATCATGTATAATGGTAAGCCTTTAATACTCTTGCTAAAATCAAGAATGAGGCAAAAATGTGTAGTCTCATTATTTCTATTCAGCATCATAGTGAAAGCCCTAGTCAATAAAATAAGGCAAGAAAAATAAATACAAAAAAAAAAAGGTACAGACTGGAGAAGAAGAAACGAATGTATTTGCAAAAGACCTGATTGTTGAGTAGAAAATCCAAAACAATCTACAAAACGCTATTAGAACTAATAAGTGATTTTTAGCAAGTTCTCAGGAAACAAACATCAGTTGTATTTCCATGCCGGCAATGAAGAAATTCAAATTAAAAATAAAATTACCATATAACAGCCTCAGAAAAAATTTTTAGGAGAAAATCTAAAAAAACATGTAAAACTTGCATACTAAAAATGACAAAACAGTGCTAAGAGAAATCAAAGATCTAAAAACAGAAGGATACACTGTGTTCATGGATTTAAATATTTAATGTTAAGAAACTAATTCTCCAAAAATAAATCTATATATTCAACTATAATCCCAATAAATAAATAAATTCCAGAAGGGTTTTGTGTTAATTTAAAATACAGTTATAAAATTTATTATTTTTCTCTTTTTTTATTATTATACTTTAAGTTCTAGGGTACATGTGCACATGTGCAGGTTTGTTACCTAGGTATACATGCAGCATGTTGGTTTGCTGCACCCATCAACTCATCATTTACATTAGGTATTTCTCCTAACGCTACCCATCCCCCAGCCTCCCACCCCCCACAGGCCCCAGTGGGTAATGTTCCCCTCCCTGTGTCCATGTGTTCTCATTGTTCAATTCCCACTTTTCGGTGAGAACATGCAATGTTTGATTGTCTGTCCTAGTGATATTTTGCTGAAAAGGATGGTTTCCAACTTCATCCATGTCCCTGCAAAGGATGTGAACTCATCCTTTTTTATGGCTGCATAGTATTCCATGGTGGATATGTGACACATTTTCTTTATCCAGTCTATTATTGATGGACATTTGGGTTGATTCCAAGTCTTTGCTATTGTGAATAGTGCCACAATAAACATACATGTGCATGTCTTTATAGTAGCATGATTTACAATCCTTTGGGTGCAAATCCAGTAAGGAGATTGATGGGTCAAATGGTATGTCTAGTTCCAGATTCTTGAGGAATTGCCACACTGTCTTCCACAATGGTTGAACTAATTTACACTCCTACAAACAGTATAAAAGCAATCCTATTTCTCCACATCCTCTCCAGCACCTGTTGTTTCCTAACTTTTAATGATCGCCATTCTAACTGGTGTGAGATGGTATCTCATTGTGGTTTTGATTTGCATTTTTCTGATGACCAGTGATGATGGGAATTTTTTCATATGTCTGTTGGCTGCATAAATGTCTTCTTTTGAGAAGTGGCTGTTCATATGCTTTG
Organism: Gorilla gorilla gorilla; assembly: GCF_029281585.2. Taxonomy (NCBI): domain Eukaryota; kingdom Metazoa; phylum Chordata; class Mammalia; order Primates; family Hominidae; genus Gorilla; species Gorilla gorilla. The sequence continues at coordinate 35,251,835 of NC_073233.2, read as the reverse complement.
TCCACTTTTTGATGGGGTTGTTTTTTCTCTTGTAAATTTGGTTAAGTTCTTTTTAGATTCTGGATATTAGCCCTTTGTCAGATGGATAGATTGCAAAAATTTTCTCCCATTCTGTAGGCTGCCTGTTCACTCTGATGATAGTTTCTTTTGCTGTGCAGAAGCTCTTTAGTTTAATTAGATCCCATTTGTCTATTTTGGCTTTTATTGCCATTGCTTTTGGTGTTTTAGATATGAAGTCTTTGCCCATGCCAATGTCCTGAATGGTATTGCCTAGGTTTTCTTCTAGGGTTTTCATGGTTTTAGGTCTTACATTTAAGTCTTTAATCCACCTTGAGTTAATTTTTGTATAAGGTGTAAGGAAGGGATCCAGTTTCAGCTTTCTACATATGGCTAGCCAGTTTTCCTAGCACCATTTGTTAAACAGGGAATCCTTTCCTCATTGTTTGTTTTTGTCAGGTTTGTCAAAGATCAGATGGTTATAGGTGTGTGGTGTTATTTCTGAGGTCTCTGTTCTGTTCCATTGTTCTGTATGTCTGTTTTGGCACCAGTACCATGCTGTTTTGGTTACTGTAGCCTTGTAGTATAGTATGAAGTCAGGTAGCATGGTGTCTTCAACTTTGTTCTTTTTGCTTTGGATTATCTTGGCTATGTGGGCTCTTTTTTGGTTCCTTTTGAAATTTAAGTAGTTTTCTTCCAATTCTGTGAAGAAAATCAGTGGTAGTTTGATGCGGATGGCATTGAATCTATAAATTACCTTGGACAGGATGGCCATTTTCACAATATTGATTCTTCCCATCCATGAGCATGGAATGTTCTTCCATTTGTTTGTGTCCTCTTTTATTTCACTGAGGAGCAGGAGATCCTTCACATCCCTTATCAGTTGGATTCCTAGGTATTTTATTCTCTTTGTAGTATTCGTGAATGGGAGTTCACTTGTGACTGGCTCTGTTTGTCTGTTATTGGTGTATAGGAATGCTTGTGATTTTTGCACATTGATTTTGTATCCTGAGACTTTGCAGAATTTACTTATCAGCTTAAGGAGATTTGGGGCTGAATGATGGGGTTTTCTAAATATACAATCATGTCATCTGCAAACAGAGACAATTTGACTTCCTCTTGAATACCCCTTATTTCTTTTTCTTGCTGATTGCCCTGGCCAGAACTTTCAACACTATGTTGAATAGGAGTGGAGAGAGAGGACATCCTTGTTTTGTGCCGGTTTTCAAAGGCAATGCTTCCAGTTTTTGCCCATTCAGTATGATATTGGCTGTGGTTTGTCATAAATCGCTCTTATTATTTTGAGATATGTTCCATCAATACCTAGTTTATTGAGAGTTTTTAGTATGAACGTCTGTTGAATTTTATTGAAGGCCTTTTCTGCATCTATTGAGATAATCATGTGGTCTTTGTCTTTGTTCTGTTTATGTGATGGATTACGTTTATTGATTTGTGTATGTTGAACCAGCCTTGCATCCCAGGGATGAAGCCAACTTGAAAGTGGTGGATAAAATTTTTGAGGTACTGCTGGATTTGGTTTGCCAGTATTTTATTGAGGATTTTCGCTTTGATGTTCATCAGGGATATTGGCCTGAAGTTTTTGTGTTTTGTTGTGTCTCTCCCTGGTTTTGGTATCAGAATGATCCTGGTCTCTGATAAAACAGACTTTAAACTGACAAAGATCAAAAGAGACAAAAAAGGCCATTACATAATGGTAAAGGCATCAATTCAACAAGAAGAGCTAACGATCCTAAATATGTATTTACCCAATACAGGAGCACCCAGTTTCATAAAGCAAGTTCTTAGAGACCTACAAAGAGACTTAGACCCCTACACAATAATAATGGGAGACTTTAACGCCCCACTGTCAATATTAGACAGATCCATGAGACAGAAAATTAACAAGCATATCTAGGACTTGAATTCAGCTCTGGACCAAGCGGGCCTAATAGATATCTACAGAACTCTCCACCCCAAATCAACAGAATATACATTCTTCTCAACACCACATCACACTTATATCAAAAATTGACCACATAATTGGAAGTAAAACACTCCCCAGCAAATGTAAAAGAACAGAAATCACAACAAACTGTCTCTCAGACCACAGTACAATCAAATTAGAACTCAGAATTAAGAAACTCACTCAGAACCACACAACTACATGGAAACTGAACAACCTGCTCCTGAATGACTACTGGGTAAATAATGAAATGAAGGCAGAAATAAAGATGTTCTTTGAAACCAATGAGAACAAAGACACAATGTACCAGAACTTCTGGGACACATTTAAAGCAGTATGTAGAGGGAAATTTATAGCACTAAATGCCCACAGGAGAAAGCAGGAAAGATCTAAAATAGGCACCCTAACATCACAATCAAAAGAACTAGAGAAGCAAGAGCAAACACATTCAAAAGTTAGCAGAAGGCAGGAAATAACTAAGATCAGAGCAGAAATGAAGGAGCTAGAGACACAAGAAAACCCTTCAAAAAATCAGTGAATCCAGGAGCTGGTTTTTTGAAAAGATCAACAAAATTGATAGACCACTAGCAAGACTAATAAAGAAGAAAAGAGAGAAGAATCAAATAGATGCAATTAAAAATGATAAAGGGGATATCACCACTGATCCCACAGAAATACAAACTACCATGAGAGAATACTATAAACACCTCTATGCAAATAAACTAGAAAATCTAGAAGAAATGGATAAATTCCTGGACACATACACCTTCCCAAAACTAAATGAGGAAGAAATTGAATCTCTGAATAGACAATTCACAGGTTCTGAAATTGAGGCAATAATTAATAGCCTACCAACCAAAAAAAGTCCAGGACCAGATGAATTCACAGCCGAATTCTACCAGAGGTACAAAGAGGAGCTGGTACCATTCCTTCTAAAACTGTTCCAATCAATAGAAAAAGAGGGAATCCTCCCTAACTCATTTTATGAGGCCAGCATCATCCTGATACCAAAGCCTGGCAGAGACACAACAAAAAAAGAGAATTTTAGGACAATTTCTCTGATGAACATTGATGTTAAAATCCTCAATATAGTTACAAAATTTATATGGAAAAGCAAAAGACAAAATAATTGGAAATTTTTTTAGAAAAAGAACCAAAGTTGTTATACATACAAAAGCCTGATTTAAAGATTATCTACAAAGCTACAATAGTCATGATAGCATAGTACAGACAAAAAGATAAACATATAGATAAATGAAAAAGAAAAGCCAGACATGGATAAACATTGATGTCAATTAAATTTTGAGAAAGATGCTAAAATAATTAAGTGGAGTAAGAATTGCCTTTTCAGTATAAAAGTGCCCCTAAACTCATTGAGTTTATCTTAAACTAAATCATAGTTCTAAATGGAAAATCTAACTCTATAAACATTTTAGAAAAATGTAAAAAATCTTTTGACATTGTCTAAAGCAAATACTCTTACATATAATAGGAAAAATTATAAACTCTAAAAAACGTTAATGGTACTTCAGAATTCAAAATTTGTGTTGTTTGAAAGGCATTGTTAAAATGAAAAGAAAACCACAGATTATAAGAAAATATTTGCAAAATCTACATTTGATAAAAGACTGGTATCAAGTATTATGTAAATAATTCCTACAACTCAATTATGAGGAAATCAATGAACTAAGAAACGGGCAAACAAGTTGAACAGACATATCACAAAAGAAGATATACATATAGCAAATAAGCACAAGAAAAGAAGTTAAACATCATTAGTCATTAAAGAAGTGAAAATTAAATCCACAATGTGATACCACTATCTATCTGATGGAATGATTATAGTGTTTTTTTTTTTTAATCTGAAGATACCAGGTACTGGAGTGGAAATGGAGAAACCCGCACTCTGAATTATTACTGGTGGGAATGCAAAATGATACAGGTACTTTGGGGCACAGTTTGGCAGTTTTTATTAAGTTAAACCTATAACTTCCATACAACTCAGCAATCCTGCCCGTGGTATTTATGCAAGATAAATGAAAATATGTCTACCTATCCATACATTAATATTTATAGCAGATTTATAATTACCCACATCTAGGAACAGCCGAATATCCATTAACTGCTGAAAGGATTACCAAAGTGTGGTGGTACACCCTTATAAAGGAATACTATCTACCAATGACAAGGAATGAACTACAGATACATGCAAGATACGTGGTTGAATCTTAAATATGTTACACTATTTGAAAGGAGCCAGAGACAAAGGCTACATATCCATGACATTCTTAAACAGCCAAAACTGTAGGTACAGAAATCAAATTACAGGTTGACAGTGGATAGGGTTGGAGAAAGGGACTGATTCTAATAAACCATGAGAGAAATTTTCATGGTAATAGGTATATTCTATATCTTTGTTGGAATGGTGGTTACACAGCTATATGTATTTTTCAGACTTATAAACAATGCGTATTTAATGAATATGTATCTATTTATGTAAATTATACTTCAATAAACCTGATCTGTTTCAAAATTTTTTTTTAAATCTATAATAGGTCTTAACTCACCTTATCTTTGATGATTATAAGACAAGAGGATAATAGGAGCTTCACCTCTCAATCGTCATGAACTCTACGGAAAATTTAATGCTGAACACTTGGAAAATATTGTCTAGCTCCCCTTTTTGCTTCTAAGGACTTTCTAAATGAGCATACTAAGACAAAGCTTACTTTATTGGAAATATAAAATGACAAAGTAGAAAACAAAGGCTGCCTCAAGAAACTCTTAGGAGAATGACTCAAACCTTAGTGTTTAGTGAACATGGGAGGGTCTAGGGTCATCATACAGGTGAAGATAAACATAAGTCATATGGCATTTTTCTCCGTTTAAAGAAAGGTGACCGACAAAGTGTCTACTATGGGTCTTAGCCTAAAGTCAGGGTTATACTGATAATAAGATAAATAATAACATTTCTAATAAAAATTGTTAATTGAAATTAAATCTTCCTATCTTCCAGGTTCCGAACTGATTTCTATCTCCCCAAAATCTGAATGTCTAATGAGTATGACACATATATCATTGATATCATTTTTCTCTAATTTCATAATATTTAAAACTATTCAATATTCCATGCTTGCTTTAATTTAACAAATTTGATGAGTATATTCTAGGTAGAGCTGTCGAGATTATCAATGCAGCTGCTCTGGACTATGATGTTAGAGCTAATTTTCAAGAGACTTTCCTTTGTGACATTATATAAAATTTTTCTTTTTATTTTATCTATAAGAATTATTGACTGGTATTTCCTAGGTTTTCTTCTAGGGTTTTTATGGTTTTAGGTCTAACATTTAAGTCTTTAATCCATCTTGAATTAATTTTCGTATAAGGTGTAAGGAAGGGATCCAGTTTCAGCTTTCTCCATATGGCTAGCCAGTTTTCCCAGCACCATTTATTAAATAGGGAATCCTTTCCCCATTTCTTGTTTTTGTTGGGTTTGGTCAAATGGCGATCATTAAAACGTCAGGAAACAACAGGTACTGAAGAGGATGTGGAGAAATAGGAACACTTTTACACTGTTGGTGGGACTGTAAACTAGTTCAACCATTGTGGAAGACAGTGTGGTGATTCCTCAGGGATCTAGAACTAGAAATACCATTTGACCCAGCCATCCTATTACTGGGTATACACCCGAAGGATTATAAATCATGCTGCTATAAAAGACACATGAACATGTATGTTTATTGTGGCATTATTCACAATAGCAAAGACTTGGAACCAACCCAAATGTCCACCAATAGACTGAATTAAGAAAATGTGTCACATACACACCATGGAATACTATGCAGCCATAAGAAAGGTAGAGTTCATGTCCTTTGTAGAAACGTGGTTGAAGCTGGAAACCATCATTCTGAGCAAACTATCGCAAGGACAGAAAACCAAACACCGCATGTTCTCACTCATAGGTGGGAACTGACCAATGAAAACACTTGCACACAGGGTGGGGAACATCACACATCAGGGCCTGTCATGGGGTGTGGGGAGGGGGAGCGACAGCATTAGGAGATATACCTAATGTAAATGACGAGTTATTTGTATGTTACGAGTTATATGTATACATGGCACATGTATACATATGTTAACAAACCTGCATGTTGTATACATGTACCCTAGAACTTAAAGTATAATAAAAAAAGAAAAAATAAATAAAATAAAATGTATTCAAAAAAATTTTAAAAAGAGTTATTGACACCAGCATCTCACTGAAGAAAGTAGTGTGCTATAACATTAGGATTCTTCTTTTTCTTTCTTTTTTCCTTCTTTTTTTTTTTTTTTGAAAGAGGTGAAACTTCTGATAGAGTCAACCACTGAATAGGCAGCATCCACAGAAATACCAAGTTAGTCACTCTAACATTCAATTTTTGTTTCAAGATATGGAAACAAGATATTAAATTTAACCTGGCACTCACCTGTTGTTTGAAACTTTTTGCAGCAGAAAAAGCTTTTTCTTAAATTTCACCATTATTTACAAATCTTACAATGCAACATTATGACATTTCTCGCTGAAATCTGTTGACTCACCAATCTGGAGAGAAACTGTTGTTTTTCATGTATTACACAAAACCTCTTAAGCATGATGTGACATGTCATCAATACGTCAACTTACTCTGTTTGAGAGCAAAGCCTTCAATTTCTCATACTGCATCCTATCCAAACGTTTTACGCACTATAATTTTACATGCTGACATCATTAGTTTCTCACCAGCTGTGTGACTTTTCCTTTTCTGGGTAATAAATTTAATTACTAAATAACTTGATTCCTGAGGCTTTTGACTAAGCATGACTTTCAAAAATAAAACTTTGCTCTAGTTTGAGAATACGATAACCATTTAATCACTAGCTTTACCTGTTCAAATGGTTGTGTATTCGTGACTTTTTAAAGTTTTTTTTGAGTCTATGTTTCATTTGTAAGTTGTGATTCTTTATAATCCATTCTTTAGAAACTGACATCAGCCAAAAATCCTCTTCTTCCATGTCTTAAATTATTTTCAAATAATCACTATGTTAACATAGCCAGACATGTTTTTAATATACAAAGGCCAATACAACATAAAATAGGAGGGCATAATAAATAACTAAATGATAACTTTTTAAAATACCACAAAATTTCACAATAAAATTCAATCTAATTCACAAAATTTTTATTTTGCCAAGCACACAACAGCAAAATGCAAAGGAGTAACTAAGTCACCCTGCATAAAAATTCCTTTTTTGTTACACAGCCAGAGCATGTTCAGTCCTATGAACTAGTCAGCAGCACATAAGGGAAGGAGACAGGAAGTAAGTTAGAGGGAGAAGCTGATGTCATCAACACACTTTCCTACCCTCTCTCCAAAAGAGACATCAATAGTCAATGGCCTCCCATATTTCATGACAGAAGCTGATAGTGAATTCAACCAAATGAAATGGACTTTCCTTCTGTGTACTGTCATAAAAGGCTGAAAGACCTATAGTAAAAATTCTAATGGTGATGAGCTGTCAATATTCACTACTGGCAGTGTTAGCTTGGAAAAGCACTCAAAATCTAAGTAACAATTACTTTTTCTAATCATCATGTTTTATGGAAACCGTAACAACATTTGCAGAACCCCAGCTGAGACACTGTTATAAAAACAATTTAAATAAAATCAACAGAATATTGCTTTAGTTAAACACACAGAATTTTTGGAATTTTAGAACTCAGAATTAGATGTCTATACTGATGGGATATTATTATATGATAAACATGAAGTTTAATTCGGTGAGTAAAATATAGATTATCTAATGAAAGGTGCTGACAAAACTTGGTAATTTGAAAGAAAATAATAACTCCTAATATCTGAAATATCCTAAATAAGATTCTGAAATAAATGCCAGGTAGATAAAATGGTTAACAATAACCAAGTAAACCAAAAGACTTGCAAGAAACTCTAAAAACTATACTATCTAGGAATCAGGGAGACTTTCCTAATTCAAAGCTAGATAATATAAAAGAAAAACAAACAGATTAAGGTTTTTGTATAGAAAAAGATACCATTAAAAAAAAAAGCAAAAAGAAAAGAAATTTTTCTAAAAAATGTAAACAAACAGATTAATAATGGGTTAATTTATAGAATACACAATATCTCTTACAAGATAAATACAGTCCTCTCTCAGTTTCCATAAGGGATTGGTTCCAGGACTCCCTTGGATACCAAAATCCAGGGATGCTCTAGTTCCTTGTATTAAACGGTGAAGCATTTGCATATTCCCTACACATAACTTCCCATATACTGTAAATCACCTGTAGATTACTTATAACTAATATAACGTAAATACCACATAGTTACTATACTATATTGTTTTGATTTGCATTATTTTTATTGTTTTGTTGTTATTTTTATTGTTTTCTTCTTAACGTTTTTAAACCATGGTTGTTTGAAACTGCAGATGCAGAACCTGCCCATATAGAGGGCTAACCTCACTGCTGAACAAAATAAAATAATACGAAAATGTACAAATAAAAGAATACATAATTCAAAGGAGAGCAAATTCAAGTAAACAGCAAATATGTAGAAATGTTTTCAATACCATTAACTGTCAGTAAAATGTGGATTTAAGTGACAATTATATAGTATCCAAATTCAAGTGTCTACAGCTCTTTCTGATAAGAATGTTTTTTCTTTTTCTTTTTCTTTTTTTTTTTTTTTTTTTGTAGGTTCGAGCAATTCTCCTGCCTCAGCCTCCTGAGCAGCTGGGATTACAGGCGAGAACCACCATGCCCGGCTAATTTTTGTGTTTTTAGTAGACACGGGGTTTCACCATGTTGGTCAGGCTGGTCTCAAACTCCTGACCTTGTGATCCACCCACCTCAGTTTCCCAAAGTGCTGGGATTACAGGCGTGACCACTGCGCCCGGCCTAATTTCATATATTCTAATTGTACTGTGAAGTGCTATGGCCCTTTTGGAAGGCAGTTTAGTAATATTTACTCTAAAATAACTCTCATAATATTCTACCGAATGGAAGGAAAAGTATCAACTCCTAGATAATAAGGGCATATGGATAAGGATGTTTATTTAGCCTTGTTGACAGTGGCCAAGAACTGAAACAGAGACTGCCCATCAAAAGAGGAATCACTAGCTTGATTGTTGTGATGCACACCATGCGATATTACACAGCCATTGTAAAGAATGAATTTAAACTATAGCAGATGATAGTGAGAGATTCACCAAAATGTTTTAAAGGCTGATAAAGGAAATATACAGAAAAGTAACTAATAACATGCGTTTTAAAAATAAATCTAATATCTAATCATCCTTTAATAGAAATGAAAAAGAAAAAAATATGTGTGTATTACATATGTGTATAGGTATAATAATAGAAAAAATAAAGACATGCATACACTATATTATCAAAATTATGTATCTTAAGGAGTGAGATTAAATGGGCTGATATTGTGGTCATAAAGGAGAGTAGGAAATGTGTCAAAGATAAAAAAAGATAATTAAATATTATAATAGTAAATAATATAAAAGAAATGTTCTCAGGAACAGAAATAAAGAATAAATACATGGAAAAAAGACATGGAAAATTAATGATAAAAATGTTAACTCTACTTAAAATAATTTGCAAATTGTATGCAATTCTAATAAAATTAATAATAGAGTTAACACTGGAAATAGATAATATTATTTAAAAGTTCATATACGTAAAAAGGAAACTTGCCATAAAGAGCCAGAAAATTCTGAAAAGAAGACTCAGAGAGTAATTGTTTCATCAAAAATTAACATATGGCAGAAGATCCCGTCATAAAAATGTTAGAAACTAGCATATAAACAAAGGTAGATACATGGAACAAATGAAAGACCAGAAATAAACCCCAATACATATGGGAATGTAGTATACACGGTAACTGTAACATTTCAAATCAATGAGTCAAACATTAAAAAAAAAATGTTGAAACAATTGTGCAGCCATCTGGAAAATACAAACTTAGGTTATAAAGTCATCTCTGCTTCCTAAATACTGTCCAGATGTCTAAAACATTTAAATATATAAAATGAAATCATAAAGGATAACAAAAATATATGGAAGTATTTAAATTATAATATAGTAGAAAATTTTTATTTAAAACATAACACAAAGAAAATCATAGAATGATTGATGAATTTGACTTACAAAAGTTAAAATTTTCTACGAAGCAAAGAACACCGTAGACTAAGTCAAAACAAATTACAAAATGGGACAGAGTATTTGCCACACTAGAAAAAAGATCAAATACTTATAATACATAAAAAGCATTTGCAAATCAATAAAAAGGGGTTAAAGGATATGGACATGAAACTCACAGAAAAAATAAAATAGAAATTTAAGCCTATAAACACAATACCATTCAGGACACAGGCATGGGCAAGGACTTCATGACTAAAACACCAAAAGCAATGGCAACAAAAGACAAAATTGACAAATGGGATCTAATTAAACTAAAGAGCATCTGCACAGCAAAAGAAACTACCATCAGAGTGAACAGGCAACCTACAGAATGATAGAAAATTTTTGCAATCTACTCATCTGACAAAGGGCTAATATCCAGAATCTACAATGAACTCAAACAAATTTACAAGAAAAAAACAAACAACCCCATCAACAAGTGGGTGAAGGATATGAACAGACACTTCTCAAAAGAAGACATTTATGCAGCCAAAAAACACATGAAAAAATGCTCATCATCACTGGCCATCAGAGAAATGCAAATCGAAACCACAATGAGATATCATCTCACACCAGTTAGAATGGCAATCATTAAAAAGTCAGGAAATAACAGGTGCTGGAGAGGATGTGGAGAAATAGGAACACTTTTACACTGTTGGTGGGATTGTAAACTAGTTCAACCATTGTGGAAGTCAGTGTGGCGATTCCTCAGGGATCTAGAACTAGAAATACCATTTGACCCAGCCATCCCATTACTGGGTATATACCCAAAGGATTATAAATCATGCTTCTATAAAGACACATGCACACATATGTTTATTGCGGCACTATTCACAATAGCAAAGACTTGGAACCAACCCAAATGTCCAACAATGATAGACTGGATTAAGAAAATGTGGCACATATATACCATGGAATACTATGCAGCCATAAAAAATGATGAGTTCATGTCCTTTGTAGGGACACGGATGAAGCTGGAAACCATCGTTCTCAGCAAACTATTGCAAGGACAAAAAACCAAACACCACATGTTCTCACTTATAGGTGGGAGTTGAATAGTGAGAACACTTGGACGCAGGAAGGGGAACATCACACACCAGTGCCTGTTGTGGGGTGGGGGGAGGGGGGAGGGATAGCATTAGGAGATATACCTAATGTCAATGACGAGTTAAGGGGTGCAGCACACCAACATGGCACATGTATACATATGTAACAAACCTGCACGTTGTGCACATGTACCCTAGAACTTAAAGTATAATAAAGAAAAAAGAAAAAAAAAGTGATCTAATTCCACTCTCATCATTCAAGAGGAGGAAACAGAAGTCAAGACAGTGACTTGGCTAATGATCCAGGGTAAGTTTGCTGTAGAGAGTGTCAAAAAACCAAATTTTCTGATTTGGACAGAAACCCAGGACAGAACCAGTCCACCACAATGAGCAGGTTCATACTCTCTTGATTTCTAATTCTAAACGATCTTAAAGATCATTTTACAGCAAATATTTGCCATTAACTTAGGTAAATAGCCACCTCTCTAGAACTATGGCCATTAGTAAGCAAAACCTAGTAAGGTCTAAACTGAGAAACTGCTGGTTTGGGGAAACTATTTCACATCTCACTTACTGAATGTCCAAGGTGTTGACTGAATTCTAAAGTGAATAACCTCCTGGAGCTATTTGTATTTTCCACACTGGGTAAGATTTAGTTGGTAACAGCCATTTTATTTGTCTCTTTATGATTGCTAGAGTTGAACAAAAAAAAATTTATAAAATGTCCAAATACTTTATAGTTAATCTGATCATTCTAAAAGGAAGAATTGAATACACAACACATCTCAATGCTCACTTTTGCCCTAACGTCACATTGGGAGAAGAGTGGACAGATGGTAATGGAAGAATATATTGTTTCACTGATTAATTGCCTGGCCTTGAAAAATTTCTCTCCCCTTTTTGTGTGGGAGTATCTATAAAGCAGTCATTGCTTTATAAACTTTATTCAATAGTATATTTGGAGTTTTAAAATATTTATTAATTTTTTTAAATAACCTAAATGCCACAAAATAAGAAGAAAGTTAAATTATGATACATTCACATGATGCAAACTTTTCATAAAATGTTGAATTACAAATATAATAATAACGAGTAAAATAGCAACCACAACAAAAGTTTACACTATATGCCAGGCAACATGGTAAACACTACATGAAAATTATAATAGCCCTATGAGAAAAGGCCTTTGATTATCATGCTAAACATATATATATATACTTAAAAGTAAATATGTCAAAATGTAAACAATAATTATTTGGGGGACAGATGATTATTTTTACTGTGTGATATCCTTTTCCAAATATCTGTATTTAAATTACTCACTTTAAAAGTTAGCTAAAAGAGTTGTTTTCAAAATTGAATTCGTTAAATGAGATATATCAAATTCTATAAAATTTTGCGTGGGTAGAAAAAGTCTATAATAACAAAGGCCATAATAGTTGGACAACCATTGTTTAGTTTCTCATTTCTTTTGCATTATAGTAATACTTGCATCAACAACTGCCTGTGACAGCTCAGAAAAATCACAATCTCAAGAGCATCAAGAGCTTCATGTACCTGCCCAAAAGCTAAAATTAGCTTCCATTTTGTCTGTAATGACATCTAAAATTTTACAATAATATGAAATCAATTATTTTGTAATCTCCCTGGGAAAAATAACTCATATTTCTTAGAAGCTAACAATTTCCAAGAAGTTAGTTCAGTGGTTCTTGACCAGGAAGATTTCACCCCCTGAGGGGATATTTGGCAATGTCTGGAGATAGTTAATTCTATGACTGGGGAGGGAAATTTCTGGCATCTACTGAGAAGAAGAGAGGGATGCTTCTAATCATCATGCAACACATAGGACATATTCCCAAAACCCAACATAGTATTATGTACCCCAAAATGTCAAAAGTGCAGAGATTAAGTAACCCTGAGTTAGCTTAATTTCTTGTTATAAGAAACAGTCTTTCTAGGGCCAAGGATGAGGGTTCTAGATTGAGGTTGGTGAAAAATACTAATACGCAAAGTGGAAAGAGAAAATAAGATCAAAAAAAGTCAACCTTAGTAAAAACCCAGCTCTTCTCTTCCTCAAACTGAAAATGTAACTTTGTGTGAGTTACCACAGCCTCATTTCCATACCTGTAAAGTAGGAATCATAATTATAATTTTTTTTGGTAGTAAGGCTATGACAAACAAGCATCTATAAAATTTCTGGCATGATTGCAACTTCAGCTGGTGAGCCAGCAATGAACAGTGATGATGATGATGATGATGATGATGATGTTGATGACAACAATGATTATAATGATTGTAGTAGTGCTAATTGCTATGGGTTGAATGTTTGTCCTTCAACACATGCCTGAAATTCATGTGTTGAAGCCCTGATCCCCATGTGATGATATTATAAGGCTGACTTTGGGAGGCAATGGCTTTTTTTTGAAATGGAGTCTCACTATGTCACCCAGGCTGGAGGGCAGTAGCGTGATCTCGGCTCACTGCAAGCTCAGGAGAATGGTTCACGCCATTATCCTGCCTCAGCCTCCCGAGTAGCCTGGACTACAGGCACCCGCCACCACGCCCCGCTAATTTTTTGTATTTTTAGTAGAGACGGGGTTTCACCACGTTAGCAAGGATGGTCTCAATCTCCTGACCTCGTGATCCACCCGCCTCAGCCTCCCAAAGTGCTGAGATTACAGGCGTGAGCCACCGCGCCCGGCCAGTAATGGCTTTTAAATGAGGTCATGAGGGAGGAGCTTATGATTGGATTAGAGTTCTTATAAGAAAAGAAAGAGACACCAGAGCCCTTTCTCTTTTCACCATGTGAAGACACAGCAAGAAGGAAGTCATCTACATGTCAGGAGGAGAGCCTTCCCCAGACACCAAATCTGCCATCACATTCATCCTGTACTTCCCAGCCTCCAGAACTGTGAGGAATAAATGTCCCTTGTTTAAGCCATCCTGTCTAGAGTATTTTGTTATAGCAACCTGAGCTGACTTAGACAGTGATAGTGATGACAGTGGCATTCATGGTGTCATGATGATAACCGTGATGGTGGTGCTGTTCATTATTTTACTGTGCCTTAAAATCCTCTAATCTTTTAGGCTGAAGACCATTAGAAATAGAGATGACAAACCTGCTTAGATTTAATTTCTCAAAAATTGGATTTATTCTATTTGTTAACATTTTGGCTACAGGAATATAACTCATTACTCAAGAGAATGATCACCAGGGACCAAGCAGAAGAATTCTGTGGACAGAGACAAGAAGAGCAGAGATACATTAGAAAGGAGGTGCAACCTGAGCCTAACACTAAGCATCTGATACTTCCACAGAGAAACCATTCTCCCAGAAAACACTGCTGAGGTAACTACAGCTGTGGTGAATGTCCTTCTAAAACAGGAATAAGTGGAGACAGAAAACAGAACTTCAGTGGAGTCTTGAAGACAAACAAAATTAAAACTAAAAATGAAAGTCAACTATTCACTCAACTGCTCAGGACATAAGATTGTTACTGGACCAAAAACAGGCTTCATTACTTTACACAATCATTTCAAAATGTTAAGTATGATAAAAAGCACTGCCATTTTCATTATTGGATGCCTTTGGCATCTTCCAATTACTTTTCGATATGAGTTCACTTTTTTATCCCACGGATTCTCAAGTGAAGTTCAATGAGCTTGTCACTTAATGATGACCCTTGAAAGGATTTCAAGAAAAGTAATAGATTCGAGCTAACTCTACCTGTCAATCATTTATGATTTTTTTCAATATCGACCCACTCAATTCGATTCCAACTTGAAGGCTCTTGGAATGGTTTGCTCAATAGTTCTGTCTGTTCAAGTTGTTGTTGCAGTGTCTGGACACTTTCATCAACAAATGGCACAGTTCTGTTTAGTGTATTAGAATAAAAGTGTTTATATTGCAAACCATATTGCATAATCATGCCACTCTACCTGCCTGAACTGTTCATCTTGGCCTTTTCTGTTTGTCTACTTTTAATCCTGTTTTCAAGGTCTAGCAAAAGTTCCACCTCTATTTCTTACCTAAATTATTGTAACATATACGGACTGCTCCATTCTTTTGATTTTCCACACTTAAACTTTCTTTGCTTTGGTTTCTTTATCTGTAAATAGGGATAGTGGTAGAATTTATCTCATAGTATATAAAGCATTTTTCCATTGCCTGACACATAGAAAGAACTCAATTGTTAGGTATGATGCCACTGAGTTTATTATCCCACTGGATATTTGTTTGGTTGTTTCTCTCTCCCGTTGGGTTGTAAGCCCTTTGGGCAAAAACACAGCAGCAGTGGCAATGTGACAGACCTAGATTCTAAATTTAACATTTAGTAGACCTTCAATTTCCTCTATTCTTCTTTCCTTAAGAATATTGTTTCCTTAAGAATATTGAGAGGACAAAGAGACTTAATAATTAATTATATGGTATTTAGCATATTATCTGGGTCACAATAGGAGCTCAATATATTTATTTATTAAAAGCTCATTAAGCTCTCATTTATTGAGTGGGGCTTGATGTGAAATGTGTGTTTGCATGCATTATATCATTAAATCACATCATATCATGATATAATGCATGTGAACACACATTTCACATCAATCCCCACTCAATAATGAGTGAAAGAAAATGGTACTGTGGAACAGGTACCATTTTGACCCCCGTTTTACAGAGAAGGGAAGTGAGGTTCAGGGATGCTTAGGGTTTAACATCACAAAGCTCAAGTGGCAAAGCCAAGAGTTAAATACAGCATTGTCAAACTTCAAAGACTTGCTCTCTTAACTCCTCTGTAATTTTCCCCTTTTCTTCCCTTTACATCAATACATTAAGTATATCAGGTGTAGAATAAGTGCTTATTGGTAATTACTATGCAAACTGTGTTTATTATAATGTTGAGCAATCAAGAGCAAATAAGTACTATTTTGGCATTTTTTAATATCTGAAAATTTATTGGAAACAATTTCTATTCAGAGGTTTAATATAGGTTTCCTCAAATAGGAAATGTTTTCCCACATAAATATTCCTAGACAGTATTTATGAACCAAAACCATTTGTTTAAAATGAACATTGAACAAACTTCAATCTTACTGGAATGAACCTTTTGAAAAAACAAAATGTATCAAGAACCATAAAGAAAGTGCTAAAAGCAATGATTGTTTTGCTTAATGGAGCAAGTGGAAAGTCTTTGATGCTGCTCTTAACAGTAGTCAGTAAAACAGTTTCCAGTAAAACTTAAGTGAGGAAATTAATCCCATAATAACAGCATGCATGCAGGTTCAGCTCAAATAATAGTGTGATCACTTGGAGGAAAGAGGCTTTAATTTGTGTTTTAAAATGTATTTAGTGGGCAAATTGCACACTCACGTAGAGAGTTATTTCATAAATTTTTTATTATTCAGCAAGAATTTTGAAAATACAATGTTAGGTAAGTCTTATATAACCTAAAAATATCAAATAATAGTTTTGCAATTTAAATGCTACTATAATAAATCATTCAATAAATATTTATTAGGAATCCACTACTTTGTACCAGGTACTTTGCTGCTAGGCTCTGAAGCTATGAAATTATAAATGGAAGTGATCTTCATCCTCAAAGAGCTCAAAAGCAGTGGGAGAGATCAGCAGATAAATAAGATTTTAACAACAGTATAATGTAAAAAGTTCTATGTGACATAGACTGCTGTGTGTGCACAAACACCCATTTCAGTTTTCCTTCTGGGAAACTAGAATACATTTCCCAACCTCCTTTGCATTTAATTGTGGTAATGTGACTGAGTTCTTGCCAATGAATATGGAGAGAAATGATGGCACATATAAACCACCCACAGGAGATACTTTCTCTCATTTCCTCACCTGCTAGATAAATGGAACAGACTCCGAAACCTTAAACATGGCAGAGCCACAACACAGAAGGAGTTTGCATCCTAGAAACTCAGCTCACTCAGTTTTCTGTTGAATACCCCCACTGAATGCTTACCTGAGTAAAAAATAAAGATCAATTATCTAAAGCCATTGATATTTGAGAATAATTCATTATACCAGTTAGCCAACTCTGACTAATACACACTTTATTTATTTAATTTTTTTGTTTGTTTTCTGTTTGTTTGTTGGTTGGTTTTTTTGAGACGGAGTCTTGCTCTGTCGCCCAGGCTGGACTGCAGTGGTGCTATCTCAGCTCACTACAACCTCCATCTCCGAGGTTCAAGTGATTCTTCTCCCTCAGCCCCCTGAGTAGTTGGGATTACAGGTGTGTGCCACCACACACCTAATACACACTTTCTAAAAGAAGATGAGCAGGCGAGCCAAAGGTGCACAGAAGCAGGGAGAAGTACTTCTGCCTAGGTCACACTCTAAAGGTGGTGAAATTCAGACTGGATCTTTAGGGACACTTTCCCTTTACAGTGTACATGTTAAAAGTGCTCAGAGATAGCCTACTCCATTCTTGCAAACCTTTATCTCAAATGAGACATGGTTCTGTTTTGATCTTTCTGGATTCGAACACTCTAGAACCAAGGATTTATGCCTAAAAAATTGGCCAATCAGAGACATGCTCTAGTGAGCTACCAATATTAACATGGAGTTGAAATCATGCTTTCAGGGTGGCAGGCCTCTTCTAGCAACTACTTACGTGAGATGGTTAGAGTAGGTCACTGACAATATGTTGTGCTTTCTGGTACCTAAGAAAAGAGACCCTCTGTATTCACACAGATTACTATGTATATGTCTACATTAACATGATTCTATAAATGATATGGTTTGGCTGTGTCTTCACTCAAATCTCATCTTGAATTGTAGCTCCCATAATCCCCATGTGTCATGGGAGGAACCCAGTGAGAGGTAATTGAATCATGGGGGCATTTTTTCCCATGCTGTTCTCATGATAGTGAATAAGATCTGATGGATTTATGAAGGGCAGTTCCCCTGCACACGCTCTCTTGCCTGCCACCATGTAAGGTGTGCCTTTGTTCCTTCTTCACCTTCCACCATGATTGTGAGGCCTCCCTACCCATGTGAAACTGTGAGTCCATTAAACCTCTTTTTCTTTATAAATTACCCAGTCTTGGGTTTTTCTTCATAGCAGTATGAAAATAGACTAGTAAAATAATTTTCTGGTCTTTGTCACTATAACTTACTATTCCAGGAAACTCTTGTCAAGGAAGGTGATAATTTTAAATAACTTTATTGTACATTGTGATATTTCCTGAATGACCTATTAACTGTTCTTAGAAAGCTCAAATGACAGTTTATACTCTAAGATTTTTGATCCATCACGTCACCTCTCTCATTTTGCTATCCATCTGTCCTAATGGTCCTTACCCAGTGCTCAACCCATTTAAAAGTTCACCTTCGAAATCTCAACAAATATTCTGATGACATCCCTACCCTCTCTAAGAAGATACTAAAGCTCTGTCAAGATAGGAGACAGTGTTTGTCCTACTGCAGTAAGCGATAAACTCAACTTTAGCTTATTAACAGGTTGTTTGGATAATTGATTAATTTTCTAAGGCTGATGTAACAAATTACCACCAACTGTATGGCTTAAAAGAACAGAAATTACCACAAACTGTGTGGCTTAAAAGAACAATTCTGGAGGCTAGAAGTCTAAAATCAAGGTGTTGGAAAGGCTGTGCTCTCCAGAGGGAGAGCCTAGAATATCCTTCTTTGCCTTTTCCTAGCTGGTTATTTCCTGGTTATTGACAGCAGTCCTTGGCATTCCATGGCTTGTAGTGGGAACTCCAAACTCTGCCTCTGTCTTAACGTGAAATCTTCCTTCTGTGTGTGTCTGTGCCCAAGTGTCTTCTTCTTCTAACAACACCGTCTTGGATTAGGGCCCGTCCTAATCCAGTATGACCTCATTTTAACTTGATTACATCTACAAAGACCCTACTTCCAAATGACATTAAATTCACAGGTTCCAGCGGACATGGATTTTGTGGGGACACTATTTAACCCAGTACAGATAATATTTTGGAGAATCTGAATTCCCTCTACTCTACCTTAGAGACACCAAAGCATATTTTGCTGTGACAGAACTTCTTGTTTTTAAATTAAACCTAAAATTCAGATACAACTGGAGAGAAATACTGGTACGTAAATTTGCATTAAGCTATAAATGACTGGTATTAGAGTCTTTCCAGAAGGCAGGTTTTGCAAAGGAGATGTAGACAGAAAAAAGGAATAGTGGGTTTAAAGGAATTCTGGGACTATTACACACCCTCTGCCCCCGCCCCCCCCCCAACCACACACACACACACACACACACACACACAATGCCCCATAAATTTGGGCAAAAATACTAATATTAATTCTAAGAAAAAGTTCTGTGCTTTTTTTGGCCTATTTTAATGATTAAATTCCTCTTAAATGATTAGTCATTTGGGATCAGGGCAATTTGTCCTTAGGAAATCCAGCCTTTACATGTAAATGTTTTGGAAAGAGGTGACATCTTAAGATATTATACGTTAACATTTTAGTGGAATTCTTTAACAGATAACCAGTTATCTATCAGAACTGCAAAATAAAAAGTCAGAAGAGGGCTAACAATACAGCAACCCCTAGCTTCTCAGCTAGGAAGATACTGGGGGAGAAAGCCTTGACAATACATTTACAAGTAGTTATTCTTTAGAGTTATTGCACCATAAAGCTAATCAATAATTTATCAACACTTTTTGTATTTGTCTAACCAACTGTAGGAATGATAATTAACATTGACTAGTGTTATCTTTACTTATTATAAATATTTCTGTTTTTCCAGAACTTTACCATGAGCAGAGTTGCCTACTAAACTTCTGATAACTGTTTATGCTTCAGGTGCCTAATAAATTCACCTGTGAAGTCAGCAAAATCCAATTTTATTGAACCTAGAAGCCCTATCAATTAATTCTGCAAATCGAGGGAATGGAACCCTTACCAGCTCCTTGATAAACACATTCACTCACTCCCCAACACAAAATTTCTGCTTAAATATTTTAGGTTAAATTTGCTAATGACTAATATAAGCTTTCTAACAACTAATTTCTAGTTTACCTGAAACCTGCCACTGTCCTCTTTTAAAATCTAAAACATGTTAATTTCTCCAAAATTTTAAAAAATCTGCTATTTTCTAAAAGTTATCAAAGTTTTGTGCATTTTTCTGAAAGTACATATGCAGACTTTTATATACTTTAAATATACTTTAAATTATATACTTTAAATATAATTGTCTTTGCATTACATATTTTATATATCTGGTCTTATATTTGAAATTATTTTACATGACTAAAAAAGGAATTACACCTATTGTGGGTTTCAAGTGTCTGTTATATTTATTTCACCATCTGCCAATTAAAAAGAAATGCTCTTTTGTGTAGAATTTTCTAAAATAGTGAACACATTCATATTTTCATTGATATAATTTATGCAATCAATGTGTATGGATATACATAATTTATAATGCCAAAAAGATAAAAATTATCCATTTCAACTAACCAATTCATAAACATGTGAGTTCCACAAGCAGATCACTTGAGTTCCAATCTCAAACTAGCTGTGTTACTTTGGGTAAGGTACTTTACTTCTCTGTGCCTCAGATTAATGAGGTTTTACTGAATCAGTCTGTGCAAACTGCTAAAAGCAGTGACTGGATACAATAAGTGCTCACTAAATGGTATCATTAACATTATTATTCTCTGAGGAACCAAAAAAAAAAAAAAAAATCCCCAAAGTGTTCCTGCCCTCAAGGTGTTTGAAGCCTGGTGGTGAAAGGCAGTATAAAAGGTAACCAATCAGGCAGGGCACCATGGCTCATGCCTGTAATCCCAGCACTTTGGGAAGTGGAGGTGGGCATATCACTAGCAGCCAGGAGTTTGAGACTAGTCTGGCCAACATGGTGAAACCCTGTTTGTATTATTTTGTTGTCACACTGCTCTAAAGAACTACCTGAGATTGCGTAATTTGTAAAGAAAAGAAGTTTAATTGACTCACAGTTCCACATAGCTGGGGAGGTCTCAGGAAGCTTGCAATCATGGCCAAAAGTAAAGGGGAAGCAAGGCACATCTTCCCATCGTGGAGCAGGAAAGAGAATGAGGGGAACTGCCACATACTTTTAAACCATCAGCTCTCATGAGAACTCAATCACTATCACAAGAACAGTATGGGGGAGACCAGCCCCATAACCCAATCACCTCCCCCCAGGTCCCTACCCCAACATGAGGGGATTACAATTTGACATGAGATTTGGGTGGAGACACAGAGGCAAACCATATCACTGTCTCTACTAAAAATACAAAAATTAGCCTGGTGTGGTGGCACATGCCTGTAATCTCAGCTACTCGGGAGGCTAAGGCACGAGAATCACTGGAACATGGGAGGCAGAGGCTGCAGCGAGCCAAGATTGTGCCATGGTACTCCAACCTGGATGCCAGAAGGTAACCAATCAGTAATAAAAGGTCTGTTGAGCTACTAGTCAAAGGAGGCTAGAAGACTGAAGTAATTAAGGCTTCATTGTGAACTTCTGACGGGAAGTAGGTCTTGAAAGATGAATAGGTATAGCTAAGGATTTAGGAGAATGGCAAGGAATCAGGGCCAGGGTGTAGCCTGAAGGACAGCATGGAGGTAACAATGGACACTGCATTCATCAGATAGGGAGACATGCTCTTATGGGACAGATACTTACTATTAAGCAGAATCAAGGATGAAAGTAGATGTAGCCTATTACAGGAGGCCCATGGAAACCAAGCTAAGGTGTTTTGTTCTTGAAGATCATGTTCATGAAAGAGACATGCAACAATATTAGGCTTGAAACAAAGTCAAGACTGCTGTCTGATAGCAAATTCCTATGTGAAATACTAATGTCATTAAATTATAATTTTATCCAAAATAATTTTTCAGAGATGGATTCAGCCACAATACTAAAATTTTATATTAATAATGTATAAAGATTTTGTCATTCATTCATTCCTCTGTTGTTTCATTTGTTTTAAATGCATCAATGCTCTAGAAAAAGTACTATAGGTGACAGGTATATTATCTATACTAAAGATTATAAAACAATGAGTAAAACTGGGCTGTGTCCTCAAGGATCCCAAAGTCCAATGAGAGTAATTAAACTGGCCTTAATTATTATTCAATATAGAGAATGAGCAGTGCCATAAAAGACACATTGATAAAATACAACAGGAGTTCAGAAGTGGGAGAGGACACGTCTGTCTGCAAAGATCAGGAAAGACGGTGAGTTACACTTAGACTTAGCTTTGAGAGAGATTTGAAAATAGCAGCTGAGGCATTCCAGGGTGAGAGACCATGAATGGACATAGGAAACTGCTGCCCAACAGTTCAGCAAATCTTTCCAGAACACATAAGGCAATGTAACACTTCCCTTAGCAAGTTAAATATATATATGAAAAAAGAGAATCTATGACCAAGTAAGTTCAGAAAAACTTAAACAAAATGGATCCAATTTCATTATTAAAAGACTTCTTAAAGATTTTAATATGCTAATTTGCATAATAAATCTTAACACATTAATAAGCTAATTTTACTATGGAATCCACCTCCTCAGCACATTTAAAAAGATTAATATTCAATGAAGATACATTGTAAAGTGCTTGGTTAGAGCACAGAGCAGAGAATGCTTAGAGGGATCTGATGACAGAGAACTTAGAGAGCCAAGCTAATGAATTCTGGCCTTTATTCGGCAGATTTCAGAAAATCAAATCAGCAAGGGAAGCCAATGTTTGCCACTGTAAATTGATTCATTATAGAGTGTATTCGAAACATAGCATTGGTCAATTGGGAGTCATTCTTATTCTAAAGCTTACTAGCCAGAGGAAAATTGAAAGGAATTTGCCAATATGCCCATGGTAATATTCAAATGATCATGAGCCAACATTTTAAATGTGGGTGGGATAACAGCATGTTTAAGAGGGTACAAGCAGGAGGATAAGCCTGGAGACCTTACTGAACAGAGTGTTTGTATGCCTCTAAGTCCCCAGCTATTTTATTTCTACATTTATGTCATATTGACCTAAAAAATAAATATGATAATATAGTGAATAGGAAAGAATTTTCAGTCCTGTAGCTAAAATATGCTCTATAGAAATCCAGCTTATTGGTGGATATCTGTGTTTATTATTATTTTCCTACTTTATCACTGAGTTGTCTAGGAAAGCAGGAAAAAAAATGGATTTTGGTCTTTGATATTCCTACCAAGCTACAAGGAATTATCAAGCCTGAAAGCCCAAGCCAATCATATCAGGCTTTAAGAATTCTTTAAGAAAAGGGACCAAATATTTGCAAAGATGCTTGAGCTCCTTAAAACAAAGATGCAACATGCTTAGCTCACATTTCAAAAAATGTAGAAAATTAAATTGATTTAAAGAGGAATTTTCTCCCCAGGAGAATCTATTTACGCAGCCTCTGCTTTCATTGCTCTTACACTCCATGAGTCATCAGGAAGTAACACAAAGTCACACAAGAACACAGAGTCCTCCTGGGATTTTGAAACAAATGGATTTGAAACTGCACAGTTGATCCTACCCAGAGGATGATATATACAGGAATTCAGCATAAGGAGAGCTTGATCAGTGCAATTAAATGTAAGCATTGCACCTGTGGAATCTGGAACAGAATGTAGCACTCTGATTTATGAGGCCAGAGTGGGTGGATTTCATTAATTCATAGCCTTACTATCTTGCATATTTGCCATGTAGTAAATATTACTACCATTTTAATGATACTTGAAAATTATCAACAAATGAAATAAGAAGCATATTTTTCAACTTCCTATAAATTTATTGAGTGCCTACTGTGTGTCAACTACTGTGAAAGCAACTGGGAATACAAAGGTGAATAAGAATCAGTCTGGGTTCTTTAAAAGACAACTAAAAGTCAGTGTGATAAGTAGTAAGCTATGGGCAAGCACAAGGGCCTATATGGGCATGTTGGAAATAGACTGTACCTTCAGTGTTGGGAAGAGATGAAATAATTCTAAGCAAGTTACAGAGGACTGGACAGATTTGGGTAGGCATAGCTGGGAGCAGACCTGGGAGGTAGAAAGAGCCAAGGTTCCTGACCCAGATAAGGGTAGGACTGATTTTAATTTTGATAATATAGTATTCTGTGAAGCCAAGGACTTATGTAAAGCTTACGCAGAGCTCAGAAAAAGTTTTGCCTGTCATATTAGAAAATATGGAATCTATCCTGAGAAACATGAAAGATACTAAACTGTTTTTAAGCAATGTAAAGAAAATATATATGGAGATAATAATCATTTATCTGTTTGGACCCAACTGGCATCCATTTCTCCTTTCTACCTGCACTCCCATTTCTTCTTGGGAATGCCTTCTTACCTCATCTCAATGTTAGTGAGATTATAATTCCAGCGCTTCTGTCTTCAAAAATTGAAAAAGTCTTTGGGGGCTCCAATAACCACATCCTTTTAGTATTTTATGGATATCACTCTAAACAAAATAAACACCTAAGATCAGCCAATCAAAGGGAGGAAAACACTTTTTCACTTTTTTTTTTTTCCATTTCCAGCACATAGCCAAATTTATTGAGAAAGTCCTACTGGTTTTCTTTAGAATTCCCTTCTATCTTTAAACTTCCATGCATCTTTCCAATTCTTTTTACTGTATCACTTTTTGCTTTAGGTAACTAGAGATGGTTTCTCTTGCTTGCAACTGAGAAACTCTAATTAACATAAGCAATTAGCTTGATCTCTGTCTGAAGAATGACTTGAAGAAATACAAAAGTGAAGGCATGAAAACCAGTTAAAAGGAAACTGTAGGAATCTAGTACAAGAGATAATAGGGTACTAAAATAATGTAGAGGGTAGAGGGTTTGAATGAAGTGAATGCAAATAAAATATATTAAGGAGTAGTATTGACAGGACTTTGTAATTAATTAAATGTGAAAAGTGAGGGAGAAAGAAGACTCATTTTACCCAGGTTCCTGGCCTGAGCAACTGAATATGTGATACTGCCATCCACTGAGACAGGAAACACAAAAACTGGTACACAGTTAAGGACGAAGATGAGGAGTTTGTGTTTAGACATATCCAGTGAGGCATACATGTTGAAATAGTCCATCAATTATTAACTATTCTAGAGCACAGGGAGACCTTAGTAGGACATAGAAATATGGGCATTATACAATGTTAAGAAAGAATTAAATAAAACAGATGCATCACAAACCTAGCGCCTAAAGTGAAGAGAACACAGTCAAGGATGAATAGAATCTGGATTTAAGGAAAAAGCAGAGAAAGAAAATCCACAAAGGAAAGCTGAGAAAAAAAACAACCATAAATATAGGCAGGTTGAAAAAAAAAAATGTTGGTAATGGAAATCAAGTAACAAGAGGAGCAATTGGCCAAGAGAGATTTAGACTTATTGACTTTAATAAACAAGAGATTATTAGTGACTCCATCAGATAGCTATCCATACACAAATGCAACATGACAAACAACCCTCAAAATCAGCTGTTTAAAACAATAATCCTGACACCTCCCCAGAATTACATTCTGCTATGCTTCTTGTACAGCCTGCAGAACTGTGAGTTAATTAAATCTTTTATTATAAATTATCCAGTCTCAGGTATTTCTTTATAACAGGGCAAGAACAGCATAATACAGAAAAGTGGGCCAGATACAGTGGCTCATGCCTGTAATTTCAGCACTTTTGGAAGCCAAGGAATGTAGATTGCTTGAGCTCAGGAGTTTGAGACCAGCCTGGGAAACATGGCAAAACTCCATTTCAAAAAAAAAAGACAAAAATTAACAGAATGTAGTGGTGTGCACCTGTAATCCCAACTACTCAGGAGGCTGAGGTGGGAGGATCACTGGAGCCTGGGAGGTCAAGGCTACAGTGAGCCATGATTGAGCCACTACACTTCAGCCTGAGTGACAGAGCAAGACCCTGTCTCAAACCAAAAAGAAAAAGAAAAGAAAGAAAAGAAAAAAGGTATCAAGGAGTAGGGAGTGGGGCTTTGCTATAAAGATAGTTGACGATGTTGAGGTGACTTTGGAACTGGGTAACAGGCAGAGGTTGGAAGAGTTTGGAGGACTCAGAAGAAGACAGGAAGATGAGGGAAAGTTTGGAAGTTCTTGGAGACTGGTTAAATGGCTGTATCCAAAATGCTGATAGTGATATGGACAATGAAGTCCAGACTGTCAAGGTCTCAGATTGAAATAAGGAACTTATTAGGAACTGGAGCAAAGGTCACATGTGTTATGTCTTAGCAAAGAGCTTGGCTGCATTCTGTTTATGCCCTAAGGATCTGTGGAATTTTGAACTTGAGAGTGATGATTTAGGGTATTTGGTGGAAGAAATTTCTAAACAGCAAAGTTTTCAAGACGTGGTCTGGCTGCTTCTAACAACTTATGCTCAGATGTGGGAGTAAAGGAATGACTTAAAGGTGGAAGCTATATTTAGAAGGAAAGCAGAGTATAAAAGTTTGGAAAATTTACAGCCTAGCCATGTGGCAGAGAAAGAAAAAGCTTTTTCAGGAGAGAAATTCAAGCAGGCTGTGGAGCAACGACTTGCTAAATATATTAGTATAACTAAAGGGGAGCCAAGTACCAATATCCAGGACAATGGGTAAAAGGCCTTGAAGCCATTTCAGAGAACTTTGAGGCAGCCCCTCCCATCTTAAGCCCAAAGGTGAACGAGAGAAGAATGGTTTCATGGTCAGGCCCAGGGCCCTGCTGCCCTGCACATAATGCTCCCCACATTCCAGCCACTCCAGCTCCAGCCTTGGTTCAAACGGGCCCAAGTACAGTGCAGGCTGCTCCAGAGGGAGCAAGCTACTGTAAGCTTTCTTGGCTTCCACATAGTAGTGAGCCTGCAGAGCAAGTGAGGCTTAGCAACCTCCACCTAGATTTCAAAGGATGTATGAAAAAGCCTGGGTGCCCAGCTGAAAGCCTGCTGCAGGGGCAGAGCCCCATAGAGAACCTCTACTAGTGAAGTGCCAAAGGGAAATGGGGGGTTGGAGCCCCCACACAGAGTTCCCAATGGGTCATTGCCTAGTGGAGCTGTGAGAAGGGGACTACCATCCTCCAGACCCCAGAATTGTAGATACACCATCAGTTTGCACCCTGTGCCTGGAAAAGGCACAGGCACTCCACAGTGTGAGAGCAGCCTGGTGGGCCTGTACCCTGCAGAGTCATGGGGTCAGAGCTGCCCAAGGCCCTAGGAGCCCACCCTTGCAGCAGTGTGCCCTGGATGTGGGACATGGAGTCAAAAGAGACTATTTTGAAACTATGAAATTTAATGACTGCCCTGCTGGACTATGAACTTGCATGGGGGTCTGTAGCCCCTTTCTTTTGGCCAATTTCTCCCTGTTGAAATGGAAGTGTTTACGCAATGCCTAAAGCCCCATTATGTCTTGGAAGCAACTAACTTGTTTATTATGTTACAGGGTCATAGGTGGAAGAGATGTGCCTTATCTCAGACGAGACTTTGGACATTTGAGTTAATGCTGAAATGAACTTTGGGGGACTGTTAGAAAGGCATGATTGTATTTTGCAATGTGAGAAAGACATGAGATTTGGGAGGGGCCAGAGGTGGAATAATATAGTTTAAATATTTGTCCTCACCCCAATCTCATGTTAAATTGTAATCTCCAGTGCTGGAAGTGAGGTCTGGTGTGGGGTGTTTCGATCATGAAGGTGAATCCCTAATGGCTTGGTTCTGCCTTCTCAGTAGTGAGTGAGTTCTCTTGAGATCTGGTCATTATAATAGAGTGTGTGGCATACCAACCCCCCAATGGCCAATCTCTCTCTTTCTGGCTTCTGTTCTTACCATGTGATGTGCCTACTCCCCTGCCATGATTGGAAGCTTCCTGAGGCTTCCTCAGAAGCAGGTGCCACTATGCTTCTTATACAGCCTGCAGAACAATAAGCCAATTAAATCTCTTTCCTAATAAATTACCTAGTCTCAGGTATTTCTTTATAGCAGAGCAAGAATGGCTTAATACAGTAGCATATATGGTAACTGAATTTTCTGAAACATTTAGTCGTTTTTTATTAGACAGCTCTACCAGAGCTATCTAATAAAACTTTCTAGAATAATGGAAATAGCCTTTATTTGTGATGTCCAATAAGAGAGCTACTAGTCACATGTAGCTACTAAGTACTTGAAATATAGTTAGTATGAGTAATGAACTAAATTTTAAATTTTAATGAATTCTAATTTAAACAGCTACGTGGGTAGAGGCTACCATGTCGGATGATACAGCTTAGGCTTAATTACAGTATTTTGGGCATATTAGGCTGCTGTGTGATCATAATATCTACTAGGTATCACTGTAAATTTTTCAGAAGTCTTATCAAAAGAACGTACAGTCATACCATGTAGTTAGTCTGTATTCTGAAACCATGTATACATCAGCTATTTCCTAGATTTAATCTTCAGCCCCAGAATTTATCAGAATTGAAGTTTCTTTTATTATCTGGAAGAGTTGGAGATAAGAACCTCTTTTACTTTCCAACCCAACAGGTTATAGACTTTACATTCTCACCAAATTTTGCTACAATCTGATTAGTATTTTTCTAAGCTTATCTCTTTCTTAAAGTAGTATATCAAACACAAGTAAAAGAAACAAGAGTACACTTCAACATTTTGTTTAGGGTTTACTCAGCCAAGTACAAAAATCTGTTAAATACATTTACTATCTTCCCAGTTATTGTAACGGACAATATTACTAATTTCATCACTATTTTACATGGATTGCCATTTACCCAGCCTCTTCTCATTGTTCCTTCATCACTGACCTAGTGATGAGGGAACATCACTGGCTGGTTCTTTTTATTTTTTATTTTTATTTTTTTTTGAGACAGAGTCTGTCTTGTCACCCTGGCTGGAGTGCAGTGGCACGATCTTGGCTCACTACAACCTCTGCCTCCCAGGTTCGAGTGATTCTCCTGCCTTAGCTTCCTGAGTAACTGGGATTACAGGTACCTGCCACCATGCCCGGCTAATTTTTGTATTTTTAGTAGAGATGGGGATTTGCCATGTTGGCCAGGCTGGTCTCGAACTCCTGACCTCAGGTGATCCTCCTGCCTTGGCCTCCCAAAGGGCTGGGATTATAGGCTTGAGCCACCTTGCCCAGTCCACTGGTTAGTTCTAACACTAGCTAGTTCTCAAACTCATGCCACAAATTGTAAGTATTTAATACAGCAGCACTTCACTTTCAGGTGCCAAATTTTGTATCAGTCAGCTACTTTATTTTCAGGAAATGTAGCTTTGCAGCACTTGATTAGGCCAGATCCAGTGGGGATGGTTCCAACCTGCACTATACATCTTTCATCTTTCTCCTGGGACCAGTAGACTATCCCAGAAATGTCATTCTCATGAAAAAAGCAGGGGCATGAGAAGGTAAGCTCAGTCACACAGAAATTTTTAAGATTTTTTTAATGCCATGCCTGCTAATATCACATCAACAAAAGTAATCCACATGGTCAAACTCAAAGTCAAAAAGCAGGGATATAGTGGTAGGAACTGCAAAGTCATATGGTACAGAGTATAGCTATAGGATGAGTGAAGAATTAGGACCATTAGTGCAATCTAGCATAGTTTCTTTGCTGAGAGAATTCAGTTGACCAGTAGTTAACGGAGCCAGATCACAAAAGGTAAAGAGTAAATGGCAGAAAATAGAAATAAGAAATCTAAATGACATACCTCATAGGATCATGGGTTACTAGGGTTACGAGGAACCATGCAGGCTATTCAGTAAAACTGTCATCTTGAAGCTTGATTTTTTTTCCCTAAAAACCTCTCAGCAAGTACTCTTCATGTGACTTCTTGGGTGTCTTTATTGACAAAAAACTAACCACATATACTTAATTATACTATATTCTGAGAAATCTATGTTCTTCATATATTTCTTGAAACTCTTTCTGAAACAAGTCAAGGAGTAATGAAATAATTCTACTGTCATGTGTCTGTGACTACTTAGTATCAGTTTTGTTCTTTATGACAATGCAGAAGAAGACCATTCCTTCATTTGTGAAATAGCATTCTGAATGACTGAAGTCAACCATGATGCTCATTGCCAAAATAGCCCACCTTCAACCTATATTTACCCAGTTCCATTGACTGTTTCCTATAAAATGGGGTCTGCTTATCTATCTGATTTTGGCTTTGGAGCACTAACAAACTTTGTATTATAGCAGAGGTAATTATCTAGTTTTATAAAAAGTTACACTACTTATTAGAATTTACAAGTACAATATTTTAATCATTGTTTCATTAGCAAGATGATCAGTTCATGAGGAACTTGATGAAGGTAGGTTAATCTGGTTTTGATGCTGAATTGCGAGTATTACATAACTAGATAATTGTAGAAAGGAATATTCTCTGACTCTTCTTTGAAAGCAAATGCTCCTACAACATATGCAATTATTTTATATTCAATTGTGAACTCCATAAAAATGATAAAATATGCTCATACAATTGATAGGGGATATTAACTTGAGTAAAGTTGCCTGTAACTCAGAATAGCAAAGTAGTTAAAATTAACACTTGATTAATTTTTAAAATAGTCTATCAGAAAAAGGACAAAGTTTACTGGGGATAATTGTTAGCTTTTGCACTAAAGAGCTTTGAAAAAAGTCAGAAAGTCTGGTTAGACTTATGTACAGCATAAAAAATGGAAATATCAAGGTGGCTTGCAAGCTGGGAGGGAACTAGTACTGTTTGGTTGCTTCTTAATAATTATTAATTAGTTACAATGGATAATTAATGATAAAGAGTAATAATATTGATGAAATAAATACAAGAGAGAAACTACAAATAATAGGGTGGACTTATAGACTAGCAGAGATTAGAGATGAAGTTAGCAGGCAATACCATTACAATGGAGTTCATATTTAATGTTGATGCTTGCTTTAATTTATATTATGGCTGCCTATTAAACAGGATGAGGAGGTTTTTAGAAGTGGACCCTACTGTCCACTTTTTCATGAATTTTCTAAACATATCCATTTATATTCAGATAAAATAGATACATAGAAGAGAAAGAGATGAGAACCAGATCCATATTTTTAATGTTATTAAAATATAAAAAAAATCACTCAAGACGCTTACCCAAAGCAGGGCTCTCTTCAGATTCCCATTAGTGTCTGCATGGGATTCAGCCAATGGAATATTTAATATTAATTTTATTTCTTAAGAGGGCTATGGATTTTTTAAATAAGAAAATAGTACAAGTGTGAAATGCTGGCTACATTTGATACTTTTCCTGAAAGAAGGTATTTAGTGCCAGTAAATGGCTGACATGAGCTGCTATCACTTCTGAGAAACAAGAGAGATGCCCTAGCCCAATTTCCTCATACTCTGGATGTTGCTTCATCTTACGTCAAATCCAACTGAGTCCTTATTATTAACACTCATCACGTTTTGGTTTCGTTTATTTATGCTAATTTATTCAAAGGCCTCTCGTTCACCATCTTTTCAAAATGGATTATTTCCTATGGACTGATAGGGGTGGAAAAGCAAAGGCAGAAAAAGCCAGTTATTACACACATCTCAGGCCAGACAAAGTGGTGGAGAGGGATAGTAATAGCCCAGAAAAGCACAGCACAGTGAATCCTTGTCATGAACATATTTCACATTTCATGGGGTTACAATTCTCAAGCAACCCCAAGGATCCCTGGCAGTTAATCTGGGGTAATTTTGCCAGGAATGTAAATTTGAATCATGGACTTTGAGAAGCCCATGGAAAAAAAAGTCATCATTTACCAGTGCAGCCACCAAGCCACTACCCAATAGATACTTCAGAGTATATGTATAATGAAGCAAAGTAATGCATATTTGTGTATTTATAAATATGGATACTTAAATATATTAGGATTTATCACTACATTTATCTAATATTTATTAAGTGCCTATAATGGTCATCAGTGTGTTACTGAGTCTCTCCAGTCCTTAGATTTCCTCTCTATAAAATAAAATTAAAAAGACCCACTTTTTTCTTTGTTTTTTTGAGGATTAGGGAATATTTTTAAGGCCTGGTAAATTGTCTGACACTTAGTAGATGTTCAATTAGTAAATCTTGACAATACTAATAGTAGTATTAGAATTGTATTTCCTAGTGAGAAATCAGAGAATATGTACATGTACGTGTGTGTGTGTGTGTGTGTGTGTGTGTGTGTGTGTGTGTGTGTTTACTAAGATTGCAGTTTTTGAATTAGGGTTCAGAAATAGTAGAATGACCCTTGAATTTCACAGTGATCAACAGCATTCTCTGAGCCAATTTAACTTGATTGAAATCTTTTATTTGCCGTTTCCTAGATTAGTGATTTGAGCAAATTATGGTTTTCTGGGCCTCAGTTTTCTCATGATTAAATAGATAATAATGAGCACCTGCCTCAATGAGTTACTATGTGGATAAAATGAATTATTTTTTAGATTTAAATATTTAGAATAATGCTTAACATCTTATAAGTGTTCTGTAGATGTTAACCATTGTTATGAATAATAAATTGCCAAAGCTCACGTCCGTTTTGCACGTAAGAGTAAACCTATTTTAGCTGCTTTGCTGGGTATCCTGAACAGAAACAAGAATGAAAAAAAAAAAAGACTATTGGAAAAATCAGGCAAGAGATGATGCTAGAATGCACTAAGAGTAAAAACAGTGAAAGTGAAGTGGTAAGAAGTGGTCAGAGTCATGGCGTATCTTCAAGGTAGCCACAAAGAAATTGTTGACACTTTGGATACAGGGTTTCAGAGACAGAGCAGCAGTGTGGATCATTCTAAGTAGATGGAATTATTATTAACCATATGGGAAGAACTATGGGAAATTCACTGAAAGTCTGGTTTTGGAAATGTTACAATCAACATGTATTCTGAACTTAGGCAATGGAGAGAATGAACTGACATTGGGATGTATGAGTCTGGAGGTTAAGGGAGAGGTTTGTAGTACAAATATAAACTGTGGAATCATCCTCATGTAGATGTTATTAAAAAGCACGGGACTATATGACACTACCAAGGAAGAAAGTTCAGATACAAAAGAGAAGGGGTTCAAAGATTTAGCCCAAAAATGTCCACATTAAAAAGTAACGTAGATGAGTAGGAAACATAAGATTGTGGTCAGTGGGATGGGATAAAAAAAACAAGAAAGTAAACAGTTTTTAAATATATGAGTTGCTCAGTTTGAGAGAAGCATAAGCAATGAAATTATTCAATGAAGTTTAAGGGGGAAAAAGGAGCTTATTTTGAGGGATATCATGTAATATTGAAAAATGCTGAGCAACAAGGACTCAGGGAAGATGGAGAATTAGACACCCCGAGGGAATGCACTAAAACAGGTGTCCCCATCCCTCCAGATCACAGTGGCTCATGGCCTGTTAGGAACAAGGCCACACAGCAGGAGGTAAGCAGCAGGCAAGTGAGCAAATCTTCATCTGCATTTACGGCTACTACCTAATGCTCACATTATTGCCTGAGCTCCATCTCCTGTCAGAGCAGCAGTAGCATTAGATTCTCATAGAAACACAAATCCTATTGTGAACTGTGCAGGCAAGGGATCTAGGTTGCATGTTTCTTATGAAAATCTAATGCCTGATGATCTGTCACTATCTCCCATCACTCCCAGATGGGACAATTTAGTTGCAGGAAAACAAGCTCAGGTTTCCCACTGAATCTACATTATGGAAAATTGTATAATTGTTCTATTATATATTACACTGCAATAACAGAAATAAAGTGCACAATAAATGTAATGTGCTTGAATCACTCTGAAACCATCCCTCCCATGTCTCCTCCCCCAGGCCATGGAAAATTTGTCCTCCATGAAACCAGTCCCTGGTGCCAAAAAGGTTGGGACCAAGGCACTAGAAGGCTTTAAGAGCTTACCCTCTAAACCTACCAGTTGCACAACTCAACTCCCAACTTTTCTTCACAGCATAAACTTCCAAGACCCTAAAATATGATTGGCCCAGCTTTTGGTAGGTGTCTATCACTTCTCCAGTTAAAAATAGCCAGGGGTCAGGGGTTAGATTGCACAAGCATGTATGTGTGTTATCTGAAAAATTATGACAGTTCCCAGAGAAGAGAAAATTGTAAAGTTGGTAGACCATCCAAAGAGAGTCTGCAATTTAAAAATTAATTGTAAAATCACTTGAAAATACTGTTTTCTTTGACCTCCAGATATGTTAGTTTAGATGTTTAAATTTATCAGCAAATTTGTTATAGTTATTATAATAAACTTTCCCATTGCTGGTCTAAGGATAAAAAATTCAAAATATTTAACATCTTATATCTCAGTATTCTCATCTCTATGGACAATATTGGATTTCAGAAATGGCAACTTTCTTAATCCCTATATCAACTCCTATCAATTTTGTCTAGAGAGATTTTTGAGATAATATATAAGAGATGCTGGAAAGGAGACATTAGCTTGATCAGTTAATAAAGCCAGCCACACCTGTTAGAGGGATAAGGCATGGCAGAAAATCATTTAGCCAGGTCCTTGTCTGGCAGAAACTAGACGGTTTATTTATCGAAATGCATTTATTGAGTATTCGCCCATGCCTGCCACAGCATCAAGCAAGGGGAAAGATAAAGATGAATTGGTAAAGTACAGTTCCCTGTCCTGGTGAAACTCAGATTCCAGCAAGTGTAGTAAGAGTTATAAGAAATTGTCTCCAAAGGTTATTCAAGCTTTAAAACTGTATGCATTCCTGATTTTTCGGAAGGTATAAAATCTAGCTACTTCAGAGAAACTCTTTACACCCTTACTAACAGTCCACTTTCCCCCATTCTCCCATATAAGTTCATTAAGAGAGATCATTGCATAGTGATAGACAGCCTAATGGATAGTTAGTGGTGCTGTGGGCAGGAATGGCAAGCAAATTTGCAAAACTGATCAAATGAAAACAGCATATTGTCATTGCCTCATGGAATATACTCTTAGCTATCACTGCACACATCACTGATGCAGGGCATTTGACAAGAACACTAAATCTGCTGCCTTTGCACACAGGATGTAGCTGCCACAAAATTCTGATACTCTGAATGGATTTTGCACAATTTATGCTCCTGTACCACTAGCTTCTTATTCAAAGTCTGAGGTGAGCCTGAGTGGGGAGCATAAAGTGCTTAGACATTAGCTGCAAGGAGAATAGTAACTTCAGTTTCCATAGTGTACTTTTATTACTTGGAAGAATTCTAAAACTTCCCTATTTTTTGTTCCCACCCAGTCAATACATACCCTGTTTGGGAATGTGCCCTTAGTTACACTTTTATCAGTGGTTTTTTTATTTGTACATCAATCTCTTGTGAGATTAGTTAGCATGAGTCAGGATACTCATGTCTGATCATGTCTCATAGTCTCATATATTTTTTTAAAAAAAAGGTTATGAGCTTATGAGCAGGTATTGCCCAAACCCTGGTATACAGCAACTTTATCAGGGAAAAATACTACCTTCTGAGACCCCTAAGCAGTCATCTAGCTAGACTTCTAGTAGCAACTCTGCATCACCACGTTGGAGGGTATGTTTTCTTTTTTAGACTTCAAAAATGATAGCTGTCAATGTGGTCGAATAAAACCAACTAGAGCCACTGACATACCTGTTATCTTGCAAACTGAAAAGGAGGTTAAGGCCGGGTGCGGTTGCTCATGCCTGTGATCCCAGCACTTTGGGAGGCCGAGGTGGGCAGATCACGACGTCAAGAGATCGAGACAATTCTGGCCAACATGGTGAAACACCGTGTCTACTAAAAATACAAAAATTAGCTGGGTGTGGTGGTGTGTGCCTGTAGTCCCAGCTAATTGGGAGGCTGAGGTGGGAGAATCACTGGAACCTGGGAGGCAGAGGTTGCAGTGAGCCAAGATTGTGCCACTGCACTCCAGCCTGGTGACAAAGCGAGACTCAGTCAAAAAAAGAAAGGAAAGAAAGAGAGAAAGAAAGACAGAAAGAGAGAGAAAGAAAGAAAGAAAAGAAAGAAAGAAAGAAAGAAAGAAAGAAAGAAAGAAAGAAAGAAAGAAAGAAAGAAAAGGAAGAAAGGAAAGAAAGGAAAGGAAGGAAGAAAGGAAGGAAGGAAGGAAGGAAGGAAGAAAGACCAAAACTAGATAAGACCACAAAGATGGGGAAAAAACAGAACAGAAAAACTGGAAACTCTAAAAAGCAGAGCATCTCTCCTCCTCCAAAGGAACGCAGCTCCTCACCAGCAACGGAACAAAGCTGGACGGAGAATGACTTTGACGAGCTGAGAGAAGAAGGCTTCAGATGATCAAATTACTCTGAGCTATGGGAGGACATTCAAACCAAAGGAAAAGAAGTTGAAAACTTTGAAAAAAATTTAGAAGAATGTATAACTAGAATCACCAATACAGAGAAGTGCTTAAAGGAGCTGATGGAGCTGAAAACCAAGGCTCGAGAACTACGTGAAGAATGCAGAAGCCTTAGGAGCTGACGTGATCAACTGGAAGACAGGGTATCAGCAACGGAAGATGAAATGAATGAAATGAAGCGAGAAGGGAAGTTTAGAGAAAAAAGAATTAAAAGAAATGAGCAAAGCCTCCAAGAAACATGGGACTATGTGAAAAGATCAAATCTACATCTGATTGGTGTACCTGAAAGTGATGGGGAGAATGGAACCAAGTTGGAAAACACTCTGCAGGATATTATCCAGGAGAACTTCCCCAATCTAGCAAGGCAGGCCACCGTTCAGATTCAGGAAATACAGAGAACGCCACAAAGATACTCCTCGAGAAGAGCAACTCCAAGACACATAATTGTCAGATTCACCAAAGTTGAAGGAAAAAATATTAAGGGCAGCCAGAGAGAAAGGTCGGGTTACCCTCAAAGGGAAGCCCATCAGACTAACAGCAGATCTCTCAGCAGAAACCCTACAAGCCAGAAGAGAGTGGGGGCCAATATTCAACATTCTTAAAGAAAAGAATTTTCAACCCACAATTTCATATCCAGCCAAACTAAGCTTCATAAGTGAAGGAGAAATAAAATACTTTACAGACAAGCAAATGCTGAGAGATTTTGTCACCACCAGGCCTGCCCTAGAAGAGCTCCTGAAGGAAGCGCTAAACATGGAAAGGAACAACTGGTACCAGCCGCTGCAAAATCATGCCAAAATGTAAAGACTATCAAGACTAGGAAGAAACTGCATCAACTAACGAGCAAAATAAACAGCTAACATCATAATGACAGGATCAAATTCACACATAACAATATTAACTTTAAATGTAAATGGACTAAATTCTCCAGTTAAAAGACACAGACTGGCAAATTGGATAAAGAGTCAAGACCCATCAGTGTGCTGTATTCAGGAAACCCATCTCACATGCAGAGACACACATAGGCTCAAAATAAAAGGATGGAGGAAGATCTACCAAGCAAATGGAAAACAAAAAAAGGCAGGGGTTGCAATCCTAGTCTCTGATAAAACAGACTTTAAACCAACAAAGATCAAAAGAGACAAACAAGGCCATTACATAATGGTAAAGGGATCAATTCAACAAGAAGAGGTAACTAACCTAAATATATATGCATCCAATACAGGAGCACCAAGATTCATAAAGCAAGTCCTGAGTGACCTACAAAGAGACTTAGACTCCCACACATTAATAATGGGAGACTTTAACACCCTACTGTCAACATTAGACAGATCAACGAGACAGAAAGTCAACAAGGATACCCAGGAATTGAACTCAGCTCTGCACCAAGCGGACCTAATAGACATCTACAGAACTCTCCACCCCAAATCAACAGAATATACATTTTTTTCAGCACCACACCACACCTATTCCAAAATTGACCACATAGTTGGAAGTAAAGCTCTCCTCAGCAAATGTAAAAGAACAGAGATTATAACAAACTATCTCTCAGACCACAGTGCAATCAAACTAGAACTCAGGATTAAGAATCTCACTCAAAACTGCTCAACTACATGGAAACTGAACAACCTGCTCCTGAATGACTACTGGGTACATAACGAAATGAAGGCAGAAATAAAGATGTTCTTTGAAACCAATGAGAACAAAGACACAACATACCAGAATCTCTGGGACACATTCAAAGCAGTGTGTAGAGGGAAATTTATAGCACTAAATGCCCACAAGAGAAAGCAGGAAAGATCCAAAATTGACACCCTAACATCACAATTAAAAGAACTAGAAAAGCAAGAGCAAACACATTCAAAAGCTAGCAGAAGGCAAGAAATAACTAAAATCAGAGCAGAACTGAAGGAAACAGAGACACAAAAAACCCTTCAAAAAATTAATGAATCCAGGAGCTGGTTTTTTGAAAGGATCAACAAAATTGATAGACCGCTAGCAAGACTAATAAGGAAAAAAAGAGAGAAGAATCAAACAGACGCAATAAAAAATGATAAAGGGGATACCACCACAGATCCCACAGAAATAAAAACTACCATCAGAGAATACTACAAACACCTCTACACAAATAAACTAGAAAATCTAGAAGAAATGGATAAATTCCTCAACACATACACTCTCCCAAGACTAAACCAGGAAGAAGTTGAATCTCTGAATAGACCAATAACAGGATCTGAAATTGTGGCAATAATCAATAGCTTACCAACCAAAAAGAGTCCAGGACCAGATGGATTCACAGCCGATTTCCACCAGTGGTACAAGGAGGAACTGGTACCATTCCTTCTGAAACTATTCCAATCAACAGAAAAAGAGGGAATCCTCCCTAACTCATTTTATGAGGCCAGCATCATTCTGATACCAAAGCCAGGCAGAGACACAATCAAAACAGAGAATTTTAGACCAATATCCTTGATGAACATTGATGCAAAAATCCTCAATAAAATACTGGCAAACTGAATCCAGCAGCACATCAAAAAGCTTATCCACCATGATCAAGTGGGCTTCATCCCTGGGATGCAAGGCTGGTTCAATATATGCAAATCAATAAATGTAATCCAGCATATAAACAGAGCCAAAGACAAAAACCAAATGATTATCTCAATAGATGCAGAAAAAGCCTTTGACAAAATTCAACAACCTTCATGCTGAAAACTCTCAATAAATTAGGTATTGATGGGACGTATTTCAAAATAATAAGAGCTATCTATGACAAACCCACAGCCAATATCATACTGAATGGGCAAAAACTGGAAGCATTCCCTTTGAAAACTGCCACAAGACAGGGATGCCCTCTCTCACCACTCCTATTCAACATAGTGTTGGAAGTTCTGGCCAGGGCAATTAGGCAGGAGAAGGAAATAAAGGGTATTCAATTAGGAAAAGAGGAAGTCAAATTGTCCCTGTTTGCAGATGACATGATTGTATATCTAGAAAACCCCACTGTCTCAGCCCAAAATCTCCTTAAGCTGATAAGCAACTTCAGCAAAGTCTCAGGATACAAAATCAATGTACAAAAATCACAAGCATTCTTATACACCAATAACAGACAAACAGAGAGCCAAATCATGAGTGAACTCCCATTCACAATTGCTTCAAAGAGAATAAAATACCTAGGAATCCAACTTACAAGGGATGTGAAGGACCTCTTCAAGGAGAACTACAAACCACTGCTCAAGGAAATAAAAGAGGATACAAACAAATGGAAGAACATTCCATGCTCATGGGTAGGAAGAATCAATATCGTGGAAATGGCCATACTGCCCAAGGTAATTTATAGATTCAATGCCATCCCCATCAAGCTACCAATGCCTTTCTTCACGAATTGGAAAAAACTACTTTAAAGTTCATATGGAACCAAAAAAGAGCCCGCATTGCCAAGTCAATCCTAAGCCAAAAGAACAAAGCTGGAGGCATCACACTACCTGACTTCAAACTATACTACAAGGCTACAGTAACCAAAACAGCATGGTACTGGTACCAAAACAGAGATATAGATCAATGGAACACAACAGAGCCCTCAGAAATAACGCCGCATATCTACAACTATCTGATCTTTGACAAACCTGAGAAAAACAAGAAATGGGGAAAGGAGTCCCTATTTAATAAATGGTGCTGGGAAAACTGGCTAGCCATATGTAGAAAGCTGAAACTGGATCTCTTCCTTACACCTTATACAAAAATCAATTCAAGATGGATTAAAGATTTAAACGTTAGACCTAAAACCATAAAAGCCCTAGAAGAAAACCTAGGTAATACCATTCAGGACATAGGCATGGGCAAGGACTTCATGTCTAAAACACCAAAAGCAATGGCAACAAAAGACAAAATTGACAAATGGGATCTAATTAAACTAAAGAGCTTCTGCACAGCAAAAGAAACTACCATCAGAGTGAACAGGCAACCTACAAAAGGGGAGAAAATTTTCACCACCTACTCATCTGACAAAGGGCTAATATCCAGAATCTACAATGAACTCAAACAAATTTACAAGAAAAAAAACAAACAACCCCATCAAAAAGTGGGCAAAGGACATGAACAGACACTTCTCAAAAGAAGACATTTATGCAGCCAAAAAACACATGAAAAAATGCTCACCATCACTGGCCATCAGAGAAATGCAAATCAAAACCACAATGAGATACCATCTCACACCAGTTAGAATGGCAATCATTAAAAAGTCAGGAAACAACAGGTGCTGGAGAGGATGTGGAGAAATAGGAACACTTTTACACTGTTGGTGTGATTGTAAACTAGTTCAACCATTGTGGAAGTCAGTGTGGCAATTCCTCGGGGATCTAGAACTAGAAATACCATTTGACCAAGCCATCCCATTACTGGGTATATACCCAAAGGACTATAAATCATGCTGCTATAAAGACACATGCACACGTATGTTTATTGTGGCAGTATTCACAATAGCAAAGACTTGGAACCAACCCAAATGTCCAACAATGATAGACTGGATTAAGAAAATTTGGAACATATACACCATGGAATACTATGCAGCCATAAAAAATGATGAGTTCATGTCCTTTGTAGGGACATGGATGAAATTGGAAATCATCATTCTCAGTAAACTATCGCAAGAACAAAAAACCAAACACCGCATATTCTCACTCATAGGTGGGAATTGAACAATGAGATCACATGGACACAGGAAGGGGAATATCACACTCTGGGGACTGTGGTGGGGTGGGGGGAGGGGGGAGGGATAGCATTGGGAGATATACCTAATGCTAGATGACGAGTTAGTGGGTGCAGCGCACCAGCATGGCACATGTATACATATGTAACTAACCTGCACAATGTGCACATGTACCCTAAAACTTAAGGTATAATTTTAAAAAAAGGAAAAAAAAAAGAAAGAAAGAAAGAGAAAGAAGGAAAGAAAGAAAAAGAAAGAAAGAAAGAGAAAGAAAGAAAAAGAAAAAAGAAAGAGAAAGAAAGAAAGAAAGAAAGAAAGAAAGAAAGAAAGAAAGAAAGAAAGAAAGAAAGAAAGAAAAGAAGGTTAAAGCTATAAAGGAAACACTTGCTAGTTCTGCCAACAACAAAAAAATACTGTTAGGCCATGAGTAACACTTTCCTTTCTCCTAAATAGCATGATATAGGTTCTCCTACAACAATCTTTCTTCTACTGGTTCCTCTAAGTACCCCAATATCTCTGTTTCCTCTACCTTCTATTTAATTGACAGGTAACTGCCAGAATAATTTTTCTAAGGCATTGTTTTAAGTATACCAATCTCCCACAATGAAAATTTTCTGTGGTCTCATTTTGCCCAATACCTCTCAAACTGATATATAAAGCCTCCTACAATCTGGCCCCACTATCACCTCAGCATCTTTCCCCACTTCGTATCCCCATTCTTTTTTTTCCTGCATGTCCTCACCATTGTTCTCTTAACTTGAAATGTCCTCCCCATCACTTCCAATTAGCTTTTGATCATTACAGCTCCTACAGGAGCACTTCTGTTGAACTTTCCTTATTCCCTCAAATACGTTTACTTTCTTCCCCTTTTAAATCTGAATAGACACATTTTTCTAAATTGCATTATAATTTGCATGGAGAAAATGTATGGATTTTAGGTGTCCAGCTTATAGAGTTTTGATTCAGGCAACCCTAAGTAATGTGTAGAACATTATCACCAGCATAGAAAATGTCCCCATGCCTCTTTCCAGCAGGGCCCTCCACCTCAGAAGCAGCCACTATTATGACTTCTATCACAAGAGTTTTGCCTATTCTGGAACTTCATGTAAGTGGAATCTTGCAGTGTGTACTCTATTGTGCCTGGTTTCTTTTCTTCCGTATATTTTTGAGATTCATGTATGTTATTAGTTGTGGTAATAGTTTCTTTTTTTTTTTTTTTTTTTTTTTTTTTTGCTGAGTAGTATCCCATTGCGCAATTATAGTATTGTGTCTTTATCCTATTTTATTTCAATTTTTTTGTCTACTATCTCAGTCCATCAAGAAATGAAGCATACTGATATTTTTACCTTTCCTATGAATCATTACAATAATTTTGTAAACAGTCTTATTTGCCCTTTGTATTGTATTTTCTGTAAAAAGAAAAAAAATGAGAAGGAAGTCATTTAATTCCCATTATATTCTAAGTGCCAAGCTAAGATACTCTATTTAATCCTCACCACAGCCCTATGAGGTAGATATTATGCTCCTTTACAAATGAGAAAATTAAGGTATAAAGTATCATGCCTCAGGTTGCACATTATGTGGAGAAAGCAGAATTTTAACCTGGATACTCCCAGCTTTAAAGCTCTTACACTTATTTTTGTGTCATGCTTTGTATTCTGTGCGAAATCCTGCAACTGTGCTTTGTATATAATTGTTTGTTGAACTGAGAGATATATTCAGTAGTTTGTAAACATTGTTAAAAGAGGCATAACTTAACAAATAATAAGAGAAACAGGAATCACAGTAAACCAGTGTGATAAAATGTCCTCAACTAACCATTGTTACCCAGTCCTATGGCAGGCAACAAAGTGATGACTGACAGCTTTCCCAGAAAAACAGTTGATGCCTGTTCTTCTTCCCATGATATCTTTGGATGCATTATTATAGCTATTTTACAGATTCCATCTATTAGGCATCCCATAATTTCAAATTCTTCTTTAGCACCATCTTTTTCAGACATTCCTCTCTAATGTGGTAGAAATAACATAGATTTAGGATGCTGACTTACCTAAATACAAATTTCACTTGCACCTACTTACCATCTTTGCAAGACTGGATAAACCACTTAACTCTCTAAGCCTAAAT
Organism: Gorilla gorilla gorilla; assembly: GCF_029281585.2. Lineage (NCBI taxonomy): Eukaryota > Metazoa > Chordata > Mammalia > Primates > Hominidae > Gorilla > Gorilla gorilla. The sequence goes on along the minus strand of NC_073233.2, from coordinate 35,208,494 downwards.
TTCTTTACTTTTAAATTGAATGTAATAACATTTACATCTCAGTATTGTTGGAAGAATATACACAAGTTTGTATGGCATTCTTAGCACAGTGCATGGCATGTGGTCAATAAGTATTTTCCAAAATCAATATTGTTATCCCAAAAAAACTAAGTCTGATTATGCTGATCACCATGGTCTATTAAATATCACCTAGATTCTCTGTTAACAAAGAAAAGCTGACCCACAATGAACATACAGGAAATAATTTAAATTTAACACTTGAAGGCACACCAGCTATAGTCCTGTAGGAAAGAAGAGCTAAGGACATTGTTAGAAGGAATGACACTACATGGGGGAATATTGGAGTGGTTAAGCATGGATTGTAGAGTCATCATCTATATTAGAATCCCAGCTCTAACATCACCAATTGTATGATAAAGGCCAAGACACTTAACCTTTCTGTGCTTATGATCCTCATTTGCAAAGTAGGGTAGATAATAATGGAATCTACTTATGGGATTGAGAATTAAATGAATTCATGCATGTAACATATACAGCATACTGTCTGGCACACTGTGAATTTTTAATAATTTAATTTTTATAATGATAAAAAGTAGTATTGTTGTCAGTACAGTTGGGGTTATGAGGGTCTGCTTTGGCCAACTGTCAGTTAAAACGATAACTGAGTTCACATCTGTTTGGTTTTCCCCAGCGGACCTACTTTTGTGTATCTTCCCCAGGTGCTAACCTTTCCTGACAGAAAAGCACATGGTAAATGAAGTACCTATCCCGTTATTGGGGAAAATGGCTGTTTTCCACAAGTAGACAAGCTGACATCCCACTTTGAAAACCACAGTGGTGGGAGGGTATCACAGTTGAAGAAGCAAAAAAATAGTGAGCTGCCCTGGTATGAAGGGTTAAATACAAGAGTATTACCACAACTAGGCACTAAATAATCACACATGAAGTCTCAACAGTGTTTACAGCAAGCAAAAAAGAACCTCCAAGGAACTCACAAAAAAAAAAATAACCCTGCACATTAGAAATAGAAGCCATGGAAAAGAGAATACTGCTATCTGGGGCCTCTGATTCCTGGAAAATCAGTGTTGAAGCACTGTACCCGAAGCCTTGAGCAGCTAGAACCTGAATTCCATCTTTCTGATAACATGTAATTGACTGTGAGAAAAGGCCAGATGTAATGGTCAATGAAACTTGTAAGTAGATCATATATGTGGTAAAGTTTTTCCACACTGGATTTCTTTGAACCTAAATTCAAATGATGAATGTTATGTAAATGCTGTTGAAAAACAAATATTATTGAATTGGCCAGGTAAATATTAGATAAACCTATGGAAAAGTTATCACTCAGAAATAAGCTGTTTCAGAATAGATTATGCCATTTTAGGATCCACTGCAAAAATTTTAGGCACAAGAACTTTGAAAGGAATGTACCTAAACAATAGTTTCCTAAGCAAATGACCAACATATATGAGTTCCTTTTTTACCAGGTGAATATGCAGAGTTCTCAAAATATAAACATTGTTTCAGTTGAAAGCTAGTAGAAACAGGGCATCACCCCTCATTAACTAGCTATTTTCCCATCCAGAAGAGATGTCTTCTTGACATTGTAATGCTCTGTGGATGCACAAAATAAAAGCCATTACCTCCAGCCACTGGAGTTAGTGCCCAGCTCTGGGTCTCTGGGAAACAGCAAAATTGGTGGTGTGCTGCCTACAGAAAGGTCCTTGTAGGAAAAGCCCCTGAACTGGAGTGCAAATAAAGTATGAAGATTATACCCTGGGAGGGGGAGGTATCAGGGGAAAAGACAGAAAGAAAATAAAGGAGGGAACGAGGGAATGAGGGAAGGAGGGAAGGAGAGAAGGAGGGAGGGAGGGAAGGAAGGAAGGAAGGGAGGGAGGGAGGAGGGAGGGAAGGAGAGAGGGGGGAGGGAGGGAGGAAGGAAGGAGAGGGAGGGAGGGAGGAAGGAAGAAGAGGGAGGGAGGGAGGAAGGAAGAAGAGGGAGGGAGGAAGGAAGAAGAGGAAGGGAGGGAGGGAAGGAAGGAAGGAAGGAGGGAGGGAGGCAGGGAAGAAGAAAGGGAGGAAGGGAGGGAGGGAGGAAGGAAGGGAGGGAGGGAGGAAGGAAGGAGAGGGAGGGAGGAAGGAAGGAGAGGGAGGGAGGAAGGAAGAAGAGGGAGGGAGAAAAAAGAAAGAGGGAAAGGAAGAAAGAGAAAGAAAGAGAGAAGGAGAAAAAAGAGAGACAGAAAGCAAGGAAGGAAGGAAAGAAGGAAAAAAGAGAAAAGTGGGAGGGACGGAAGGAAGGAAAGCAGCACTGATATAAAGACAAAGAGATGTGAATTTAGATGGAGTGAGAATCAGGCCTAAGGCATGGAAGCACTAGAGTTTATTAATTTAAAAACTAACTTTTTATCCTTTACCATGTGCCAGAGATAAGCTGATACACAAGACAGACAAGGACCCTGTTATCATGAAACTTGCATTCTAGTGAGTAAAAATAGACAATGAATGAGAAAATAAATGTCTTAGTTTGTTTTCTATTGCTCTATCAGAATACTCAAGACTGAGGAATTTATCAAGAAGAGAATTTTATTTAGTTCACAGTTCTGGACTCTGGGTAACTCGAGATCTGTCAGCCACATCTGGCGAGGGCCTCATGCTGCATCATGACCTGGCAGATGGCATCACATGGCAGAAGCGTGTGGGGAGCAGCAAGTGTCTACATATGTAAGAGACAGGGGGCACACGAGTCTGAGGCAGGAGAATGGCGTGAGCCCGGGAGGCGGAGCTTGCAGTGAGCCAGTGAGCCAAGATCACGCCACTGCACTCCAGCTTGGGTGACAAAGTGAGACCTTGTCTCAAACAAACAAAAAAAAAGAGACTGGGGGCAAAGGAGGCTGACCTGCTTTAGAACAATCTGCTCTCTTTTGTGCTTACCCATTCTCCAGAGACAGACATTAATCCATCTTAATGACTTAATCATCACTTAAAGAAACCACCTCCCAATACCACCACATTGGGGACCAAGCCTCAACATGAGTTGAGGTGGAGACAAATCATATTCAAACCATAGCAACAAATGAATAGAATAATCACAGATGAAGATAAACACTAGAATTAAAATAAAAGGATAATGTGATTGACAATGACAATGGGGAAGGGGAGCATCAGAATAGGTGGCCAGGGAAAGAAAACCTCATTAAAAAGATAATGCTGAAGTTAAGAACTAAATGATGAACAACTGTCAGTTATATGAGGTTCTGAAGAGTGGATGTTCCCAGCAGAGAGAAAAGCAAGTACAAGGGCCATACGAATGAAATTTTTTATTCAAGAAAAATGAAAATATCACATATGCCTAAGGAATGCAGGGAAGAAGCTTTGAAAGGAAAGTGAGATGTTCAAATGTTATTTTTATTGGTATGGAATATCACTGGAGCATTTTAAGCAGGGAAGTGACATAATTTAATTTGCATTAAAAGTCTTTATGACTGCTTAGGTGGTCATGGATTTTAATTAGGCAAGGGAAAAAAAAAAAAAAAGAAGACCAGTTGGGAGGCTCTTCCAGGATTCTAGACAAGTAAGATAGTGTCTTGAATAGACATGGTAGAGATACAGAGAAGTAGACTGTTTGGGGCTATATTTTGAAAACACAGAAGTTTTTGACAGATTATATGTAGGTATGATGTAAAGGAAATGATACATATGATTTGTTTTGCTTGGGGCTTGAGTAACTAAGTATTGCCACTCACTAAAATAGAGAACACTGGAGGAGAAACAAGCTTAAGTGGAGAGGAAAATGAAGAGTTTGTTTTGCCCATCCAGTGGAGATAACAAGTAAGTGTTGGAATATGCATGTTTGTAAGTAAATAAGAAGACCAGGGCAGGAAACTTAGATTGGGAGGTCAGCGGCCCACAGAATGCTAGTTAAAGCCACAAGGGCAGATGAGATCACCTGGGAAAATTGTGTCATCAGGGAAAAGTAGAAGAAAGAACCCAACAGGAAACTAAAGAAGCAGTAGTTAGAGGTTGAATAGGACAAGAGGAGTTCACAAAGGAATCAGAGAAGGTGCCATCTGTGAGCTGGAAGAAAATCCAGTAGTTGTGGCATCATATAAACAAGAGAAAATGTGTTTGAATTAAAATGCCATAGTCACTACATCCAAATATGCTGAGAGAACATGTAAAATGGCAGAAAAAATGGCAACTGGATTTAGCCATGTGGATTGACCTTTTCAAAGACTCAGAAAAAGACTGGAGAATGAAGCCCATTCATAGTTCATTGAGGAGAGAACAGAACATGAGGGAGTGAAGTATGAGTTATCTATAATTTTTGATGTAAAGGAGAACAGAGAAACGGTCTAGGATCTAGAAGACTTGCTTAAAAAGGTTTTTTGAGTTTATTGGCATGCTATTTGGGATGGAAGATATGAACACTACTAATTCTAACTATTTATTTTGTGGTTACTATGTGCAAATGGCTATTATAAATACAGCCCCTGATTTTTATTTACAAATCCTCACAAAATCCCTATGAGGTAAGGACTACTAAGATTTCCATTTATAGATGAGAAGGGAGAGGTATAGAATGGCAAGGTAATGTGCTTTACCTGATGGCTGCTGGAGCCAGTGTTTAAACCAAGGCAGGCTGACTGTCAAGTTTATACTTTTAAGCCCTGTTATGAGTTGCCCTTCACTATGTTGGTCTGCCTCTACTACATGTATTGTTATGCTGATGTAAATGAGCCAGGAGACAGAGAAAAACTGGCGTTACCAGAAAAGAGAGGAACACTGCAGAAATGATGTCCTTGAGAAGATTTAATGAGATTGGTGCAAAATGACTTAGATTATAAGGACACTTCTCCAACTGAAGGGAAAGGAGAGAGCATGGGTCTGGATGAGGAAAGTTTTATAGATTTGATGGGGGAAAGGGAGGAAGGCATTGCCAGATGTATTTTTCCTTCTCACCAAACGGTAAAGTTGAGGTCTTCTAGATTTTTCCAACCAAATTATGAAGCAAAGTAACAAGAGCATTGATGTTTTAAAACTAAGAGAGAAAAAGAAATGGAAAACGTAGAGAGTTCCACAGAGTACATGCCCAGGAGCACAGTAGGATCCATTGGCAGGGTCGAGTGCCCTTTTGAGATAGGTGATCATGAATTTAGAGTGAGTCGGCATGGTTGTGTGTTTTTCTCCAGACTCATTTACCAGCTTGGGGACAGGTAAAAAGTATGCAAATTGTTGGGTTTAATCAGGCATATAAGATGGAAGGACAGTGGAGCAAGTAAACTGGGAGTGCTGTCACAAGTTAGGTTCTCTAGGAGAAAATGCTAGGATGAAGTTTGGGGTGCAAGTTGTTTATTGGGTATCAGCACCTGTTAATGGAAGAGGGACAGTGAGGGATTCAGCAGAGAAAGGAGTTAATCTGAAATACAGACAGAACAAAAAAATGGGGCAACCTGGTGGAGAGCTCTGGAGTAAATACTGTCCCATCAGGGTTTTCTCACATGACCACATCAGGTAGAAATGGCTGGATATTATGATACCTCTACCTCGCTTAGTCAAGGGATGCAAGCTGCCCTGTAAGGGATGAAACTCCAGACGAGGTGATTCTCCAGCTGGGGCCAACTTTGTAGGATTTGAGAGTTGGAGACTGCCTGATGATGTCACTCCCTATACTTGGCAGCAAATCCTTCTGCCAAGTCCTTGGCAGAAGGGGAATCTGGACAGCCCATCTTTGTCTATTACAGAGAGGAAGGGTGAGAGAGTATGTTATAATAGACCAAAGAATTTAAGGCTAATAAGGACAACTGTGAGAGAATGATTTTTTTCTTGTATTGTATAGTTTGATATCCACTCCTGGTGTAAAAAGTGTCATGTGAAAATACCAAATAGCGATGGACAATCGTAACTCATGCAGATTATGCTCATCCCTAATGGCAGTTTGGAAATAATCTAAAAGTGTGTAAAACCCCAAAGCAGTCTTAGACCCTCAGATTGACGTTTGCATTTGAACACCCTCCTTCATATTTATCCAAACACCCATAGCAATGTGCTGACTGGTCAATTGTCCCTTATGAGCAGATCTAGACTCTATCACAAGAGATGAGAGCTATTTGACTTTAAGGAAAGTTTCAGTCACGTGGCGTGACTTAAATGTGATCCAGCAATAAATTAAAGAGACAAATTAGATGACCTCCTAAACTATCTTCCTTCCTGGTCATGTCTATAATTGTATTTTAATTTTGTTTAACGTATACAAGTTTAAGAAACTAGGAGCAAAGCATTATGTATGAAGATTATTTCATTGTGATGTCACACTCACATTTAGAGGGCAAATGAGTCAGGAAATAATACCAAGAAAGCCTTTTACTTTCCTTTATTTTACTTTTTCATTATGATGGACAATAGAATATGCACCACATCACATCCTCTTCCTCACAAGAATATCAGTCCCCTTGAAAATAATTACAGAGCCACCTGGTTATAGACCCCACCACCTAATGTAATTGCTGCCAACTCTACCACCTACCATCCCTTTCATTGGAAATGGTCATGTAATACCTTGCGGCTCTGTCATCTGCTGATACAAGGTAAGATATGTTGTATGGCCCTCTTTATTTTCTGTAAATTATGTGACTAAAAGCAATGGCTTTGGTTGCTTAACAAAAGATTGTTTCATCTTAAGCTGTGATAATTTTGCACTCAGGAAAAAAAGAATTATTGTAATGACAAATTTAACAGCCTGGGCTATTAGCGGCTAAGTTTAGATAGACTTTACCCTAGTTACTATGTTTAGACTTGAAAATGAAAATATTATTTCAAGATGGAGTGGAAATGCTCACCATGCTTCTTATATGGGAAAGAAATAGTTGTTTAAATGAGTTTAAATTGGTTATGAATACAATGCAATTATTCTTTTGAAAACATTGGCTAAAGGAGTTTTTTTTTTCTAAAGATAGGAACCAAATAGGCTGAAACTACTTCGGTGAGGTTCCTCCTCCCCAATTCAGACTCCAGCGACCCCCAAAATACACACATCCAGATGGAAAAATTTAATATTCTTAGTCAATCAATCACTGACAAGTATTTGCCACTGAGCACCTGCTTGCTGCTCAGGGAAAGGAAGCATGACGAATTAGGAGTTGAGACTACTGCTACCGCTACATTTGTGACCTTGGAGAAGCCACTTTCTCTCTCAACCTGCTTTCTTACTTGCAAACTAAAGCCACTTTCAGATATAAAATTCTATAATAATATCCCCATGGAAATAAAACAGCCATCTCTGATATTTCTGCATGTGGTTCTAAAGGCAATGCCGGTTTTGCAGAATGAGCAAAGGATCTACTCAGCAAAGAAGGGGTTGAGTCATGTAAGCATAAAGCCAACAACCTGAGGTGCTTACTTTGCGTCAGACATGATTCAAGACACTTTACAAGCCTTATATCTCCTTTTATCCTCTCCAAAATACACCCATGAGAGTGTAATCACTATGAGATGGACCCAAGGGTCAGATTGTTACAACACAAAACATGTAACCCACCAACGCATTTGAACCCTGGGCAAGGTCATATTGATTCTATGATTTCAAGCTTTCCTACACATGCAAAACTTTCCCCTACTTATAGAGTAAATTAAGTGGTGATAACTTCATATGAGAAATTCATTTCTATTTGTTTTATTCTTTCCAGATATCTCCTTTTGAAATAAAACATTTCATAATTTGAAGTACAACATATTACTTAAGAGTCAGCTTGAGTTGGAATTCCAACTTTGTGATAATTTGAGAGAAAAGAGGGAGAAAAAACACTCATAGAGATGGAATTCCAATGACGACATTCTCATTTACTTTATAATTTTGCTGCTGATTGGCCCTGATTAAAAACAGGAAGGAAGAGTTCAATTTCATCACTGCTTTTTATTTTTGCTGATGCCCTTGTAAACTTGAGCACCCATTCATTCTCACCCCAAGTGGTCTTCAAGCTGAAACTGCCAATTATCCAAAATGTCTTCCTAGTATCTAATGTCCATACCACTTGGGGCTCCCTTATCCCATAAAACTAATTTAATGTATGAGCTTAATTACATAGAGGTAGATCAAGGGCCTTAGAGGCGAAAGGCTAATGAGGGCATTAAATCCTGAACCACTTAACAGCTGCCCCATCACTTGGCAGAACTGTATTTTAAAATAGTGTTTGAAATATATTTAAACTGAAATAAATAAAACATGTTTTCCTGTAAATGATGCCAAGTCCTGCCAATTAAATTCATATCTATTTTAAAAAAAAAAAAAAGATCTTTAGCTCTCAACAAATGCTGGCTGCTTTTTTCCACTAAAAGCAATTCTGAGCATTCATGCTCTCACTTCTTCCCTGTATCATTATGCTGTGTTCCTCTTGTTAATATTTAAAGCTTCTGAAACTGTTTTTCCCATATGCTTTTGGACTAGAATGAAAAACTTAAGTTTTCCATTTTTATGAAGCCTTGTAAGAAATAATCTCATTAAGAGATTACTATTCTCTTAAGAAAAGATAATGCTAATATAAACAACATAAATTCTTACTAAATATGAAGAAAAGAAAAAGGTAAGATTTTATAGAATACATTTAATCTTTATCATACTGTACTGTTGACCATTAAACTTGATTAATAACAATGATACAGCAATAATCATAATTTTTCAATGTGAAATTTCAGGTACATTCCCAAACACTTTACATATACTTTTGTTAAATTATATACTCACTACTACTATACAATTATTTTTCTTTTTTTTTTTTTGAAACAGAGTCTCGCTTTGTCACCAGGCTGGAGTGCAGTGACACAATCTTGGATCACTGCAACTTCCGCCTCATGGGTTCAAGCAATTTTCCTGCCTCAGCCTTCCAATTGGCTGGGATTACAGGCGCCCACCACCATGCCCGGCTAATTTTTGTATTTTTAGCAGAGATGGGGTTTCACCATGTTGGCCAGCATGGTCTGATCTCTTGACCTCGTGATCTACCCGCCTTGGCTTCCCAAAGTGCTCAGATTACAGGCACGAGCCACCGTGCCTGGCCTACCACTATTTTTCAAATAAAGAGACTTAGTATCAGCGATTGAAGAAACTTGCCTAAGATTTCAGAGTTGTAGGCACCTAACCTAGAATTTGTGCCCATATCTGTCTAACATGAAGTGAAATCACTATGTTATTCTGCCTTTAAATTTTGTAGTTGGTGTTGTTAACCAGATATGATAATGGAAACCACAAAACATGTACATTAATCTAGATGTTACAGACTCAATGAAAGAGTGACTATTATTTGGATCATAAATCCCAATTTATGGGATGAAATGATGAAGTCATATGATCAGAGGAACTATCTTCTCTGAATTGAGGGGCTGATACATCAATACAGGATATTTTAAGGACACTGAAGTTTTGAGCACTGAAGAAGATGCACTTTCTGTGTCCTGATAGAGTGGGGATCCCAGCTGAAATGTAACAGGTTGGGGTACCAAAAGGGCTGGACATCTTTGGTAAATTGCTGGAAGAGTCCTATCTAAAGTTAATTTTAATAAGGTGCATCTTACAGAGCCATGAACAAAAAGGTGGACCCAGTTAGAAAGCCAGAATCAGAGGAGAGGAACAAATCTGACTGCAATAAGCTGTTTCTTAGATTGATCTCCAAGTACAGCCACTTCCTCAGACTAGATTCTAAGATTCTAAATCAGTGTTAATAAGAATGTGAGCGAAGGGGATGGGAGGGGACTCTATATAAAACACCAAAGTTTTCTCTCTCTTCAGATAAATCTCGCCTGTCTTTAATCAACTCTACAGCAGTTCACTACTTTGATAAGGACACTTACTCCTCTCACCACCCAGCTTATAATACTTTACTCTTGAGTAAGACATCAGACCTTAACGAGGCTATTCTAGCTCTTATAGGCATCAGGTTGCAGCATTCTCTCCTTTATTCTCTGTAATTTACCTACTCTGGATTTTTTCAGATCCTGAGAAGCTTCACACTCCAACTGGCACAGAATCTTTGGGTGATTTCTTTTGCTGTGATAATGGACCCTTTGTTCCCACTCTGTGCATCCCTACATTACTTAGCTAGTGCTTACTAATCCTTCAAATCTCATAGCAGTCTCTTCCTTTAGAATTCTTCCTGTGATTGTGGTCTTGTGTGCGTCATTATTGGACTTATTTGAGTAAAGTCTGGCTCTTCTACTTAACGTGGGTGCTTTTGCTAACTATTTTATATCCAGCACCAAGCACTATGCCTGGACTGAGTACACATTCTTTAAATGTTTGCTCCATGAATAAATGGACTTTGGTACCAACGGAATGCTGCTTTAGAACCCTCTAACGGGATATAACACAAGAGAATGTAAGCCAATCCCTCCTTCTTTCACAAAAGAAAATTACACAGCCCAGTGATCACTTCCTGTGTCCCATCACAGCATGAGACTGGCAAGAGCTGGCAATGCCCTGCAACATCAGACTGCAGAACTCTGTAGAAGCTATGGAGGTTCCTGGCAGTGTCTGAAAAATGTAGTGACATTTTTACATTTAGTGGGAGTGGGAGTCTAGGCAGGAGACAAGTGGAAAATTAGTAGTATCACCAGGTAACTAGTCAAATTGATGATGGAGATATTTTCTTGATCATGTTTGAGACATCTTCTAAGAACTCTCAAAACATAAATCTTGAAGGTTTTTAAAAATCTGAATGTCCTGATTTGGTAGATTCAGGCTCAAGTATTTAAAATTTCAAGATGAGTGTGTTAATTTCCCACTAATCCAGACCAAGGTCAAGGCCCTGTTAGAGGAAGAAAGTCAGTCATCGCTGACTCATGGCCAGCAATTAGAATGTAGGTGCTGGCTCTTTGCTCATAAACCACATGATTTAGGACAATTAGAGGATAATGTTGCTTCGGGATTTCTACATTTAGCATTTGGGCCTACCTCTTGTTTTATTATTTCTTTATTATTCTATACTTGTAGATGTGCTTTCAGAATTTACTGAGCCTCAGTATTTAGAATAATGTATTGCTGTTAATGTGTTTTTTTTAGCCACAATCTTAAACATTTCCATCTTTCTATTACTTGGAAACCATATTAGTTAATACATCAACTTCATAACATTGCAAAAAGATTTAAGACATTACACATATTACCCTAATTTGCTTCTTAGGATAATATGTCAAGATTTCTCCCCATATATATATATTTTTCAAACAACTATTCCAGATGTCTTTGGCTGTAGTTTGCTCCCAAGAGGGAAGAGTGTGGTGATGGACCACCCAGATTCTTTTTGCTAAACTAATGCAATGGGAAATTAAGTCTTTGCACTGCCATCAGTCCCCAAGCCTTCCATTCCTTTTTCTTGTCCCTTAAATTATTAGCAATTCCTGTTGTTCATTTTTTTAAAAGCATTTCTATGGGCCTTTCATCTTGTGCTCATCTCCCCTCATTTTTTTTTATATACTTTAAGTTCTAGGGTACATGTGCACAACGTGCAGGTTTGTTGCATATGTATACGTGTGCCATGTACGTATGCTGCACCTATTAACTCATCATTTACATTAGGTATATCTCCTAATGCTATTCCCCCACTCCCTCAACGTGGATGAAGCTGGAAACCCTCATGTTCTTAATCCCAGCAACATCTGCTGGTCCTGAAAAGCTTGCTGGCTGATACACTCAGATTGTTAACATAATACTAACAGTCAAATACTTGGTGACTCATGACCTATCAATTGACTTTCAGCTCTTGTTCTTTCAGTTTAAAACTGGCAAATTAAAAAGAAAATACATACGAATTCTGCAAACGGAGACAGCTTTTTGTCAGCTGGAATCGAATTTCCTTGTAGTCTTTTTTCAATGAATTTCTCAACTTTTCTTCTTCCAGCACACTCCCTTTTACCTCAATTTTTGCTAAGGACTGTTTCATTTTCTTCTCATTCTTCTCAGTTGCCTAACTCTTACCTGTGAAGCCTCTCTCAAGTCTATATTTTCAGTGAAGCTCTCACTCACTAATGCAATACTCGTAGGCTTCATAGCTACTGGGAATCTCCATCTAGATGTGCCACAAGCAATTCACTTCCTGTGCTCCTAAAAAGAATTATCACATGAAGTGAGAAAATCTAAAAATGGTATTCTTTTACTATCCAGAATATTTTCCATGAAAAACCACTGAGGAAACACAAAATAATTGTGATTTTAGAAATGATATCTCAATAACTTTTCTTTCAAGACACCTTTTTCCTCAGCTAAGCTGTGATGAAATCAAACTTCTGATGATACCAACATAATCAATTACTGTGCTAAAAATTATCCTAATCACTAAATTTTTCTGGTGATATTATGACCAACTGACATCAAATTCCCTTCCAAGTTGAATCCCTCTTTCCCTATACCTCAACAGCCTCTGTTTCCCCATTGCATATTTCAGTGAGCACCACTAAATATCCACCCAGTCCTCTGAGAATCTTTTTTCCCAATCCTCGATACCTAATGAATTGATTTTTACATGTAGCATTTTAACATTTATACAGTTTTCCTCCATTCTATTCATTTCTGTCCTAACACTTCCTATCTTCAGGCTTTCATCACCTCACTCCTCAATTTTTGCAAGATACTCAAAAATTTCTTCCTATATATTGGTCCATACCTTGTTCAATACATTCTTCTCAATGATTCTGGAATAGTTTTCCTAAAACAAGAAATGTAATTATGTCATGTCCTCACTTAAAATTCCTTAATAAGCTCTCATGTCACTCTCAGGAAAATAATTCAAACACATTGATGTAACATTTCATATCTGACCCTTGTCTACTCCCTGACTTCGTGCGTCACCAATCCCCTCCATTCAATAAATGCTCCCATCCTTCTGAACAACTTTCACTTATCTGAATGCACCATGCTCTCTCATTCCTCTCTGACTTGGCACAGGAAATTCCACTTGTCTGAAACACATGCATTCCTTCTTTGCCTACGTAAATTCTACTCAGACCTCAAAATCTTCTCAGATCTTGCTTCCCCAGAAAGATTTCTCTATTTCCTCACATTTCCATCAGAATGGTTGATGCTTCCTTTCCACTATAGCACCCAGCACCATTTATAATAGTTTGTCATACTCATTGCAATCATCTGGGTCTGTGACTGATTTTCAATTGTAGAACATTATCTATCTTTGTAAATGCTAAGACTTAAGTTATTCTTTAAGCAGAATTTTCACCAATGATACTGATAAAAAGTGTCAGTTCCTTCAAAATATAATTTATAAATTTTCTACTGTCAGTTACTTATTAAGTAGGAATGGCTTCTCTCTATTTCAGCAGCCAAGGCATTTCCTACTTTTCTCAGCCTCTGTGTTCTACGCATACTGCAAGATAAGGCAGGCTTTGGTAGACATAATGGCTTCCTGACTCTACAAAAAAGTATCTTCCACCCCAGAGAAAAATGTGGATTCTAGATCTGTTCTGTTGTGTCAATATTAAGTATTCTACATGACTACTCCTCATTGGCCACCTTACACCCATTATTCAGAGAAGCTACTAGTATTGACACATGTGACTTCCCTCAGGAAAAAAATCTTTGTGTTGTGTCTCTTACTATGAGCTGACTCAAGTTTTTAAAAAGTACTATTGAATTTTCAAAAGTCTAAATATTAATGTAAGTGCTTAATGAATAATAACAAATGAGGAATCTTACTTGATTAGATTTAAACAGTTTTGAAGTAATTATCCTCAATAATCTAATATAACTTAATAGTATAAATGAAGGCTTTTATGCATTTTAATAGATGTAGAAACATATGGGGATCTTGAAGGCTTCAGTTACTCCTTAGGTGATGCTACCTGAGGGCATATTTTTTATACTATAATAAAACTCAATCTGTTTAGAGATCACTTTGGTTCAGATCAATTTTATCCATGTGATAAAATTATCTTTTATTCTCTTTTTGGAATACTTTTATCAAAACAATGAGAACATCTGAGTCAGGATGTATAGTTTGTCTAACACATTTTTGGTTCAAGGGGATTTTTCCCCTTAGTAATACTATTATCCAATATGATTCCATGGTAAATATTTAAAGTTGTACAGGCTTTTACTTGTACTTGAGAACAACAAATTTTCAAATGCTAATCATGTTCACTTCCTGTGGTCCTAAAAAGAATTATCACATAAAGTGAGAAAATCTAAAATTTGTATTCTTTTACTATCCAGAATATTTTCCATGAAAAACCACTGAGGAAACACAAAATAATTGTGATTTTAGAAATGATATCTCAATAACTTTTCTTTCAAGACACCTTTTTCCTTAGCTAAGGTGTGATGAAATCAAACTTCTCATGATACCAACATAATCAATTACTGTGCTAAAAATTTTCCTAATCACTAAATTTTTCTGGTGATATTATGACCAACTGACATCAAATTCCCTTCCAAAGAATATAAGTCACCACTGGTTGTTATAAAAAGAGGAATGAAAGTGGTTGGAAATAGAAGGCAATTCCTTTTAGTATTAATAGTGTGGACTTTAGAGTCAAAAAAAAAACTGCATTAGAATCAGGGCTTTGTTACTTATTAGTAAGAAAGTAATAAACTTAGACAAGTTATTTACCTCCCCTGAGTTTTACCTGTGAAATGAGATAATAACACAAATGCAATTCCTAAAAGATACATTTTTAGGATTGTTTGAGGCTATGTATATAAAACATGCAGCACAATGCCTGGTATGTACCAAATGCTCATTGATTGATGAGTAGCAAAGTTCAAGGAGAGAATTCTTCTAGGCATCAGCTGTGTTGGAAAGCTATTGTTGTCTTATATTTACTATTACTTTAATATTACTTTCTAAATTATCTCCAGTTGCATCAGTAAAATAGCAAATGACAAAGTCCACTTCTAAAATTTAAACAAATGTTATTTTCAAATAATCCTGAAGCACACAAAATGACTACAACTTTATAATTCCACTCTTTGTCCCCATCTCCTCTGAGAAATTTAGGAAAAGAGAAATATTAACCCCGATTTGTACCATATTTGTTCAAAGAGTGATAGCCTCTTACCTACATCTTTAAGTCAGACAGTAAAGGGAGCAGATTTTATAAATTTGAAATTAAAAAACAAAATTTATAAAGCCTCCAGTGATTTCCTGAGAAACCAGACAACACAACTTATTAAGGACGCAAACAAAGCTCCTTGATCCCACTGTTCCAGAAAATGTTCTTTCAGTACATAAGGAAAAGCAGGGAAGAAATGAACATGAAGACTAAAAGCAAAAGAGAAAGTGAGAGTGATTGTCAATCTCAATAGTGGCATTCTCTATGGACAGAAGACTTTACTGTCACTTCTGTAAAAGATCAAAAAAGCCTAGAGTCATCATGCATTTTAAATTTAAAAAAATAGTTAAAGTCTTCTCTTTAAGCATTATAACACTTTTCAAATAGATGATTATTGTTATCACCAGATGCCACTAATGGAAGTGCATTTTACTGACACACTAAATTCTACCTAAAATAATAGAGCAATGCATCAATTCCAGATTTACTTAAGTTGAATTTTTTTCAGGGCTGGGAAATCTACTTTAGATTTACAGGGGGGAAAAAGTGACCTAGCAAAAAACCAACCTTCAGTCTGTAGATACTGAACTAGCCTGTGAACAATCCATAGTGATTTGGCATCCAATAGTTATATCCCTACTTTTGGCTGGAAAAATCAGTCATTTAAGTAGATGAAAATAGTCATCTAATTGGTGTGATATGAAATCACCTGAAAGATTCCTCAGTCCCCTGAACGCCATGGTATTCCTTGTCATGGTGTCTAAAATTCTACCATTTGGATATTTGTTATTTTTGTTACAGAAAGTTATTGTCCTTAAGAATCTACCACAGCTCCAACACTTTGCCTTTGTGATACAGATAATATGATATCTTGCTGAAGTTTATTCATCTATTCATACAATGTGTATTTATTCTTTGACATATATTAAAAACATTTTATTTCACTGGGGATAGAATAATATGCAAGAGGCATAGCTCTTGCCTTCAAGAAGTTTATAGTGCATCCCAAGAGACTGAAGCAATATTATTGAGGGGAAGGATACTGTCAGGATAGGTACCCAGGAATATTGTATAAGAGAGGTGGAGAAAAAATGTGATAGTAATGAAAGAAGCAAGAATGCTTTGAGGATTTTTAACATATTTCTACACATTTATAATATTTCTTAACATCAGCCAAATTTGAGACATACCCTTGATCAATAAAGTAATCAATTATATAATCCACTGATTAATTTCTTATCGACACTGATGAATGCCTATTATCTTTGGGTTTGTTATAGATTTTAATGCTGTTCTCATATTTAATTTCAATTATAAAAAATTAAACATATTAAAAGTACAAGTGATATTTTAACAGAGCCCTACATGTGCATACCATTAAGATGTTATATGTTAACATGTCACCATATATCTGTCTGCTGTCACTCTCTCGAAAGTGCTCTCTCTCTCCCTCTCTGAATAAGTACAGTTACAGCTAAAGTCTTACCCTTTTATACCTGTTTTTTGCCTTTTTCCCTTCTCCTCAAAAATAACTAATATGAGGCTGCTTCATTTATTTATTTATTATTTATTTATTTGATAAATATTTAATGAATGGCTACCATGTGCTAGACATTATCCCAGGTATTTGAAATGTATCAGTGAACTAAAAATTAAAAAAAACAACAACAACACAGGTTGCTGCCCTTCCAAAGTTTACAGTTTAGATGGGCAACATGTATTATAATCAACAAACAAAATTAATACATACATTTTATATTATTTGAGAGAGTGACCAATGCTGTGGTAAAATAAAAATGATGTAGCAGATGAGGAAGATTGGGTGGGGGTGACAATTATAAATCGAAAGCTGACAGAGCAAAAATTTTAAAGGGGTAAGAAAATGAGGAAGTGAGCTTAATGAATATTTGGAAAAATTAATTTCCAGACAGAGGGAATAAGTATAACAAAGACTCTACAGCCAAGGTTTACCTTGCATGCTTTGGGCTGTATCAGAGGGAACTAAGAAATGAGTTCAGAAAAATGTTAGGAGTTGGGTTATGTGGGGCCTATTAGCTCATTAATAGAACTTAATTTTAGAGAAATGGGAAGCCATTGTAGGGTTTTGAGCAGAAACACAACATCACATAACATGTTTTAAAAGGAACATTCTGATGTTAAAAACAGATGGAAGAATAGCAAGGGTAGGTGCAGAAATACAAATTAGGAGGAAATCGAAGTAGCCAAAATGTTATGGTAGCTTGGGCTGGTGAGGATACTAAAAAGTTTCTGATAATGCATATACTTTGAAGCAGAACCTCAAAGAAGAGCATCATTCTTAATCTTTGCTACTGTTACTTAAGCATTTGTGTTTTAATTTGCTACATCCTGATTTCATTGCATGGATTATTATATTATAGTAAATTCAGTGTATCATATGTGTTTATTAACTAGATTTATATCTGTTAGGAGATGATGACCTATACACTCTGCAACTATGAAATTAAGATTTGCTGAAGACAAATTAGAGTAATTAATTACATTATCATGTGTCATTCAGACAGGCAAGAACAAAACTGCAGTGAAGGGAAAGATGAAATCCAGTTATGAATTTGTAATTCAGGTGAAAATTTAATACCTGCTGAGCAACATTCACAATTCAAATGTAATTCAGAATCACTTTATTCCTTTAATTGGATAGTACTATATAAAGTTTTAGTAATCAGGCAAAGCTTGTTTTGAAGAAAATATTTTGTTGCTAGCAACTTTGTTGTGTTTACATCTAAAATATTGTTAGCACAGGAAACAACCATTTATGCCCTTCATAAATCTAGTAAATTGCCATATCCTATATCAATCTTTAAAATATTTTCTTTAATGATTTTCAAATATCTCTCATTTTCACCTACCCATGTGTCTAGGATGTTCCAACCAACCAAAGTACTTTTCGTTGGAATAATCAGTCCTAATACTTCTGAAACCTTCAGCTACTTCGTACATACTGCCACATTAATACTAGAAAAAGCCATTTCTTCCTCTTTGATTCTATAAAATCATATCTAATGTATAATTTCTTACTGTATAGTGCAGTAATTTGAGTCTCTACAAAGACTTTCCAAGTCATCATAAATACTTCAGAAAGTATACATCAAAACTAGCTTGAAATGCAAGGAGAAAATAATAATTTCTGAGCAACAATTTAACACAATTTTCTTTAGTTTACAAGAGAAAATATTTGAAGAAATAATGTCACTGAGAATATAAATGATAAGATAATAGGAGCAAGTTAAAGCATATTTATTAAATTCTGTGCCTTAAAAATATAAAGGGTATCAGCAGGATAGAGAAATAGGAAGCCCCACACCTTCCTTTTTCCATATAGGCACCTACTCAACAACTATACATGAACAAATTCCACAAATCAGCTAAGAGGCTTCTATACCTCAGGCAAACATGAAACCAGCTGCATCAAATTGGTAAGAAAATTCATGGTACTCATTTGGTATAGTCCTTCACAATGGCTCAGCACAGCATGACCAAGTGAAAATTAACAGCCCTCAACTTTTCCTTCAGGAGGGATACAGAAGCCTGGAACATACTTCCAGTATTCAGACTTTTGGGTGGGAGGCTTTCTGAGGTTTCCACCTTGCCTGACTCTTACTAGTGACAGAAAAGCGTGCCAGGTTAAGGGCCATGCAGAATAAAGGCAAAGATTGGACTAGTGCATACTCACTGCCATAGTTCCTCCCCTCCAGCGCCACACAGAAAAAGTAGAAGAAAATTCCTAACTTCTAGCATCTCCCTTAGGAGGGAAAGAATTAGAAAATGTGTCCAACATTCTATCATTTTGGAGGGCTTCCTGAGGGACTAGTTTCTGTCTCACCTGTCTCAGGATGTGAATAGCACTTGGCATTCCCTAGATTGCTAGGGAGCAAAGAGAACGAGAGAACTAGGTGGCTTGCTGCTGCTCCCAGAGATCTGTGGTACAACAGACAGAAGCCAATACAGCATAGCAGCCTCTCCCTCAGTGGGGAAATGTAAGAATGGAGCTTGCATACAATCATATGAGGCCTTTTGGCTCATTGATAGAACTTACTCTTAATTTCTGTCTTGCCCACCTTGGAGCATTCATGGAGCCTAGAATAATCTGGAATTCTGGGAACTGCTGAGAACAACAACAACAACAACAACAAAAAACTGTGTGAGTTGCATCAGCTCCAGAGAACCTGCAATGAGGCAGAGAAGCAACTGAGGGAACAAGACAGAATGAGGTCCTGAGGTAAGAAACCAACAAATCATTCTAATTGGGAATTTACACATACAAACTCAGAGAAGACACATCCATAGAAAAGGTATGAGAGGCCCCCAGAATCTCAACCGGGGCTGATGGGTGAAGATTTTTCCTGTATGAAACCAGTCCATGAAGACTGGGAGAGGTGGCTGTTTTTCCAAATGCATGAATTTTAAAACAGTTAAAAACATGATCGAATTAAAGCAACAAAATGTACCTCAAGAAACCAACCGTAAACAAAAGTAAATGAATTACCTGATAAATTATTAAAAATAACCATCATGAAATGCTCAATGAGCTCAGAAAAATAATGCATGAGCAAAATGAGAATAATAAGACAAACATTTTTAAAATCAAGCAGAAATTTTAGAGCTAAAGAATATAATAACTGAATTTAAAAATTCACTAGATGGTCTTAACAAGAGACTTGATCAAGCAAAAGAAAGAATCAGCAAATTTAAAGGCAGGTCATTAAAAATTAACCAATCAAAGGAGCAAAAAGAAAAAATAATTTAAAAAATTAAAGCATAAAGGACTTACGGGAAACCATCAAGTGGAAAACTATATACATTATGAGAGTCAAAGAAAGGGGAAGAGAGATAAAACAGGAAATAAAAGTTATTTAAAGAAATAATGGCCCCAAATTTTACAAATCTGGAGAAGGAAATGGACTGTCATATTCAAGAATGAATGAATCCCAAATAGGATGAACCCACAGTAGTTTACACTAAGACACATTATGATCAAATTGTCAAAGACAAAAAGGAAATTTTGAAAGCAGCAAGAGAAAAGCAACTCATCACACACAAGCGAGCCTACGTTAAACTATTAGTGAATTTCTCAGCCAACACCTTGCAGGCTAGGAAATCTTGTGGGATGATATATTTAAAGTGCTGGAAGAAAAAAACTACCAAATAAGGATACTATAGTGGCAAAACTATCTTTCAAAAATGAAAGAGAAACAAAAGGTTTTCTCAGAAAACAAAAGCCAAGTGAGTTCATTACCACTCAACCTGCCTTATAAGGAATGCTAAGGAGAGTCCTTCAAGTTGAAATGAAAAGATACATGAAAGCAACACAAAAGCAAACTAATATATAAAGCTCTCTGATAAAGGCAAATATATAGACAAATACAGAGTATTGTAATACAGAACCATGGTATGTAAATCTCTTAATTCTCTTAAAGAAATTAAAAGACAAAAGTATAAAACTAAAACTATAAAAACATGTTAATGAATACTGAATTGTTACAGGCAGAAGGTGTCACCCCAAAATTCATATGTTGCAACCTAATCCCCAGTGTGATGGTATTTAAATGTGGGTCATTGGACGTAATTACGTCATGAAGGGGGAACCCTCATGAGTGGAATTATTGTTCTTGTAAGAGGAGGCCAGAGAGCTAGCCAGCTTTCTTTCTGCCCTGTGAAGACACAGAAAAAAACATGGCCATCTTCAAACCAAGAAGATGGCTCTCATCAGAACTCAACCATGCTTTTACCCTGATCTCAGGCTTCCAACCTCCAGAAATGTGAAAAACAAATGCTTGTTTATTAAGCCACCCAGTCTGTGGTATTCTGTTGAAACAGCCCAAACTATGATAAAAATATAAAAAGATGTTCTTGCTTATATGGAGAATCTAATAAAGTTGAACTTGTAGAAGTAGAGAGTAGACAATGGTTATCAGAGGCTTGGTGCAGAGCAGGTTGGCAGTGAAGAGGAAGGAAATAGGGAAGCTGCTTATTAAAGGATATAAAGTTTTAGATAGACAAAAGGAATAGATTTGAGATTAATGGCACACCAGGGTGTCCATTGTCAATAAAATGTATAATCTATTTCAAAATAACTAAGAAAGTAAATTTCAAATCCCTCACCATAAAAAAATGATAGGCAAGCAAGGTAACAGATATATTAAGTAGCTTGATTTAATCATACCAAATTATATACATGTATCAAAACAGCACATTGTACTCCATAAATACACATAGTTATAATTAGTCAATTTTCTTAAAAGGGAGAATAAAAGAAATTTAAACTTCCACAAATTCTATCTGTATATTTCAGGACATACTCTAGGAAAATAAAGGACAAAATCATTAGGTAGGAAGACATGGGACCTGGGAAACTGCAGGTTAGAAAGAACTAGAGGTTAAAAGGCTCAAAGAAGGGAGAAGCTATTTAATTCAATAGAAAATCTGATTAAACAGCTAGATAAATTTGACTAAAAATAAGTTCATTCATTAATAGTATTATTATAATTACATCAGAATGACCTAGCTGAATTTGTTAGGTTCAAAATCTATGACTCCCAGACATTCATTTGACTCAATATACATTATTATACTTTAATATCCAAGAAATGTTGCTGCAGCATCCCAAGGATAAAGAGTTAGGAAGAATCCCTATTTCCTTATGAAACTCAGCATAGAACTGGTAGTGCAGAAACTTTGGAAACAATCACAGAGACATTTGGTGTCCTCAGGGCTTTAATCTGTGGGAATATGTGGCATGAATCCATAATAAAGCAAGCACCTTTTATCAAAGGTTATCTTTCTTACAAAGGGTACCACCAGCTGAGAGAAGAGGTGCCCACACATAATTCAAGAAATTTCAGCATCAATAAGGAGGCCAGAGTGGAAGACCATACCGTTAATTCTGAACACATCTATTGAATACTCTCTGGAAATAAAAACAATAACATCACTAAGATTTGGGATAGGGTAGTGTTTGGTTTACAACTATCAATAGGGCAGAGTTCCTGATCAATGAGCCAGCAACCTTTAAATTATTCATAATACATTTTAAATCATATCCACAAGCTGATAGAGATAAGAAACATTCATTTTACATGAGAAAATTTATTAAAGATTACATTGCAAAAATAATTAAATGAGAAAACACACATTTTTTTCAAGTGATGGCAAAAAAAAAGGCCTTTGATAAAAATTAAACAGCTGTTCCTGGTTAAAACTCTCAGAAAGCTAAGAAAAGAATATTATGAATGTAATACCATAATATCTAATATAATACTTCATAATGAAACACTGGAGTTGTTCCCATGGACATCAAGAGCAAGACAATAATGTGGAATATTTCCATTATTATTTGGCATTTTCCTGAAGTTTTATCTCATAATATGTTAAAACAAAAGGGGTAGAAAATTTACCATTATTTGAATAATGTAAGATTATATGCACAGAAATTCCAGGAAGATAAACGAAAATTTCTAGAATCATTAAAAGATGAGTAACAATATTTTCAAATTAACACATTTCAACATTTTCAAATAAAACAATAAGTTTGAGAATATTTTAAGTTTTGAGTTGCATAGCTATAAAAAAAATCCAGAAACACTGCAAAGAATAAATATGAAAGACCTTTATGAAGCAAGCTATAAAAATCTCTAGAGAGATAGAAAATAAGTTTACAATTAAATATGGAATGTATTTATTTCACATTTTTGGTGGGGAAACTAAACATTACAAAGTGTGAATATGGAATTTTTACCTATTTTTTAACATGCCAGTATTTTCCAATTTTTCTAAAATGAGTGGCTAAAAAATTTATAATAAAAAAGGTAACAAGTACACTGAAGGGGAAAACAGGCTGAATGAAACACAATAGTAATTAGTGATCCATTGTGTGCTTTGCCAAAAATGAATAATGGACATAAACAATGATGCAGGAAGATCATCTAAGGGTGTTGGTGGGGGTAGATTTGAGGGGAAACAGGCTACGGTATGAAAGACCAGCAAGAATACAGCTATATGACAAAAACTATGAAAAAGAGAGAAAAGGAAATAGTGAAAAGGGGAAACACTCTTGAGGATGAACTGATGGGTTTCTATGATAATAGAATAGAGGGACTGGAAGGGAGAGGAAGCTAAGATCATCAGTATTTCATCTTGAGGGACTGCAGTATGGAGGTGGAGAAAACTGATGAGAAGGATAAAGTAGAGAAACAGGTCATGAGTTTCATTTTGGACAGAGCACGCTTCAGAAGCAGCACACCATTCTCAAGTTCAGAGTATTAGCTGTGCTCCTGATGTAGATGTATAAGTTAACTAGGATGATAGTAGTATTGGAATATGAACATCAAGCAGCAAATAAATGTCTTCAAAGAGAAGACAATGAATAAGATGGTGGACAGATGATACTGACAAGGAGGGATGGAGGGTTGTATAGTCAAATATAACGTTCAAAGAAGAAGAAGGAATTGTGATCTGTAAGACAATATGAGGGTTATGGCTTAATTTGACAAATAATACTGTTATTTCAAATATTAGAGCATTTTTCTACATAAGGAATTTAACAGAAAATATGTTATGATTCTGCATTTAAAAATGTAGTATCTGTGTAACCCTGAACAAGAGTAACTATTTCATAATTCTGCTAGATCAGAAGCTCCTTGTGGATAAGAATAATTCTATTTGATCTTCATAAAATTCCACATTCCACAACACAGTGCTGGGTTTCCCCCTGAATCTCAACAGAGAAAATTTGGCAATGTACAATGCCACATCGTTATAAAATATTTGAGTCATCACAGCAGATATGCACAAAGCTATTTAGCACAGGTGTCTCCAAAGTTGAGACACATTTGAAGAGTAAAAAGGTACCTACGGTTCTCACACTCACACTCCTGGTGTGATTTTGTGCTAATGTTAGCACACCGAGATATAACGTTAAATGTGTCATATTTCTGGGTGACTCATTAGCTGGTAGGAATTTGTTAGAGGAGAGTCAAAGCTTTCCAATATGTCTATCTTTATTTGGTAATTTCTATGTTTATATTTCCCCATTCAGAGAAAATTCCAGAGAGTTTGGAAGCATATATAAATACATATGAATAGCTTAAAGTTTTATATGCCACATATTATTTTGATATACCCCAACCGGAGAGTAGAAACTCTCTTATCTGTGTCTCTAAAATACGCACCTACCTCTGCACTTACCTGATACTGCAACTATTTATATTTACATCTATCTTCCTCAATATACTGAGAGACCCTTGACACAGAGACCATGCTTCATTCATTTCCGTATTAAGGTTTACTAAAACAGTTTCTTGCACATAATAAGCATTCATTAAATGTTTCTTAACTAAATGGATGAATTAATTAACATGATTTAAAAATTAAATTCTTATGAAACAATACAAACAATTCAGTAAAAATCTCCAAGATAAGCAATACTAATTATTCCATTTACCAAAATGTGGGAATTTGATTAAAAAGATTTCCTGTTATGTCATAATTTTATTTTTTCTGTCTATCATATGGTTTTAATCCTAGGTTAGAAATTATTCCTGTATATTACCTTCAATTAGGAATAAGAACAATACATTTATGGTATTTATTAAATAGCTATAAATCCTGTAGGATCTCAGAATTCACTGTTCTAGATATCACTTTTAGTTGCAAAGTTTGTAAGAGATACAGACTGAAAAAATAAAGAAAATTTGAATGGCTATATGTTATGTGAGCCTAGGATGTTATAGGAGTCAATAATATCAGATTTTTGATATTTCACTTTTCTCCTAAGACTAAATACACCTCTTCCTTTCAACACATTACCAAACAAGAAAAAACTGATACTGAATGTATAAGGTAAAAAATAATAATTTTACATTGCTCTGAATAAATTTGATGTGCACAGAATGGAGGACTTGAGGTCAAAATTCAGTTCAGCTCAAAAAACATTCATTCAGCACCCACACTGGCAGGTTCTGTGCTAAGTGCTATGGTCTGTAAAGATGCAAACCCTCTTGGAGCTAAAAGTTCACTGGGGAAATCAGACAAAAATAATTACAATAAAAGCAAATAAGTATAACACAAATATTCCAGCTCTGTGACTATACGTGAGTTAACCTCTATGATCCTCAATTATTCTCATTTGCAAAATAATGGAAATAGAACTTGTTTCAGATCATTGTTATGAGAATTAAATAAGATAATGTATATAAAGTTCTTGGCACAGTGCATGGCATATTGAAGCCACTCAACAGTGCTATCTATTACTAGCAATTATTTTATATGATACTCAAAGAGGTGTCATAGACAAGAAAGTGATTAGTTTTATTTATAGGATTATGGTTTACAGATTATATCAATCAGGGAATAATTTATGGGGAAAGTGATATAACAGTATAAAAAGAGAGCACAGAGAGCTATGTATAAACATTAATTCTTTATTTGCTAGCAGTGAGATTCTATAAACTCCCTAAGGCTCTACTTTCTGATCCGTAAAAGAAAAATCATAATGTGTACCTCATCACAATGAAGGTTAAATAAGACAATGTGTGTGAAAATATTGCCTGACACATAACAAGCATTCAGAAAAAGGAAAGAAGGGAGGAGGGAAAGAAAAATTCTGAGAGAAAGAGAGAACTTAACAGAAAGAGAGAAAAGAAGAAAGGAAAGAAGTGGAAAAGAGAGACCAAGGGGTAAGTAATAAAACTGCTAGAGTGTTAAATCAGTTATCATTACTGTGTAACAAATTATCCCAAAACTTTGTGACTTAAAACATCTATTATTTCACAGTTTCAGTGGGTCAGGAATCCAATTCCAGTTTAACTGGATTCAGGTTCTCTGGTTCATGTTCTCTTAGAAGGCTTCAATGTGTTGACGAAATCCATAGCCCTTGCAACGCTTGAGTAGAGAAGGATTTACTGGCATGCATATTTGTGTAGCTGTTGACAAGATTCAGTTCTTCAAAGGATATTGGCCTGAAAACCTCATTTTCTGATGGCTGTTGCCTGTAAGCCACCCTTAGTTCCTTGCTAAGTGGGCTTCTCTATAGGACAGAGGGAAGAGAGAAAGAAAAAAGTCATAGACTTTTATAACCTGATTTCAGAAGTGATACCTCTCCTTTTTTTTCTGTGTTCTGTGTATTACAAGCAAGTCATTAGATATTACATCCAGCCCTTGCACAAGGGGAGAAAATTACACAAGACTTGAATACCAGGAGGCAGGGATCATTGGGGGTCATTTTAGAAGCTACCTACTGAAAGTGTTCATACCAAGGTTGACATTTATAAATATAGTGGTTAGAAGTATGGGCTTCTAACATACTGCCTGCACTCAAACCCTGGCTCTATTACTTAATGACGTTATCATTCAGAACAAGTTACTTAACCTCTCTATTCCTCAGTTTTTCACCTGCAAAGGGTAGATGAAAATAATTTCTACAACATTAGGAGTAAATAACAATATTTAACATGTAAGGTACTTATAAAGTACCCCAAGTAAACCCTCAGTACATGTCAGTTATTGTTTTTGTTATCAGTGTTATTTATAAACTGTTGAAAATAGAGCCAAAATGCAGCAAGTCACAGAGTGACAGAAAACAAAAGGAGGAAAATGATTCAAATGAGTCTATACGTTCTTGCAACACGTTTTTCCCAAGACATCTTGGTAAGACACCTTGTCTGGGTCAGGTTGGCAGTTTGAAACAATCCTTGCCTACGGTGCAGTGCATTATGTTCTGTTGCAATAGCAAGTCACCTGGCAGCCAGGAGGAAATACTTCCCCACTGCCTTGTAATTGGCAGGTAGTGAGACAAAAGATGTGTTATCATTGGCAAGGGAGAACTTTCCTGATAATTCCTCTTAGATGAGCAAGCAATTTTAATCAAATATGTTGATATAGTTTGGACATTTGTCCCTCTAAATCTCATGTTGAAATCTGATCCCCAGTGTTGAAAGTGGGGCCTAGTGGGAGGTATTTTGATCGTGGGGGTGGATCTATGAATGGCCTGGTGCTATTGGTGCATTACCGAGTGAGTTCTCAAACTATTAGTTCCCACCAGATCTTATTGTTAAAAAGAATCTGGCACCTTCCTCCTCTATTTCTTTCTTCTCTCTTACCGTGTGATGCCTGCTCTCTACTTTCCGCCATGAGTAGAAGCTCCCTGAAGCCCTCACCAGAAACAGATGCTGGCACCAGGCTTCTTATACACCCTGCAGAATCATAAGCCAAATAAACCTCTTTTTAAAAATAAATTACCCAGCCTCAAGTATTCCTTTATAGCAACACAAACGGAATAAGACATATATAAAATCAGAAGATTGGATCTTCCCAACCCCCTCCCCCAGAATAGCAAAGCTAGAAATATGGAAGAAGCAATCCCAGTTTTTATAAATGGTAAAAGCTGTTAATTTTGCAGTGAATTTTATACATGTTTATTCACAGCAGAGAAATCGTGTTATTTCCAGCTCCTCTTTTTATTGCTAGGAAGCCTCACAGAATTACAACCAGTGAAATATTCCCCTTTTCTCTTGGGTGATAATAAATTTCCCGGTGGAAAACAAATAGTTTTGCATTCTTGCTATATAATAACTCAAATATTTGGGCATGTTGTAGTATAACATTTTTAATTGTATAATCAAGACAAGACAATGCTTTCTTTACTTAAATATCTAGCTATAGATATGTTTTTATATGCTTACAAGGAATTATATATGTAAAGGAGACCCGTGAAATAGCCTAATGCTTTCATTTTACAGGTGAGGTATAAGAGGCTGAAGGGCTAACAAATTTGCCCAATTTATATAATTGTTGGACTCTAATAAAATAATAGCCTATGTATTTTTTAATGAAAATATCAGTACTGGGTCAGGCACTCTGCCAGATCCTTCCCACTTCTAGCTCATGTAAATCACAAACCAAATATTTATGATTATAACCTTTACAAATGAAGAAACTGAGGCTAGATAATTCATTTACTCATTGCTTTAATACTGTTGTGCTCCTTTTATATGTCAATATGTGGGACACGGGGTGAAATGTAGTGAGATGACAGACCTAGTTTCTACCTCTGAAGAGCTTAACTTAGTGTAGGGGTGTGGAGGGGAGTGCACAACAATCAAGTACAGAAACAAATATATCAATTCAAATTGTGACTGGTGAAGGGAGCAACCAGAGAGCTATGCTAAGACTAAAGAAGGAAGAGGAAGCAACCTGAAACTGATGTCTTTGAAACAGTAAATCTTCAGCTGAGCCTGAAAGAGACGTAGTCAATCAGGAGAAGAGGGGAGACAGAAGACTGCAGCCATTTGTGTTGTGTCCTCCTGAACAATATTCCATGAGAGAGGACTGAAGGGACAAGGGACCTAAGAGCAGGAAAGAATCTGACTGCTCAAAGAACTGGAAGAAGCCTGCTATGGGCTGCATAACTTGCCTGAAGTCATTGGGATAAGCCCCCAAGTGTGTCTTTCCCCAGCTGCCTGACTCTAACATCCATAATCTCTCCCCTTCCCTGTGCTCACAAGTAAAGTAGGTGGTAAGAAAAGGGGCCAACATGGCCATAATCCTAAACCTCTATGTGCTCATAAAACACCTTCCTTCTACAAATCTTCAGAGGTGACAGCAACCCCAGTAGAAACTTTCATCTTTAAAATTCACCATGAGGAGGCAAAGAAGACTGCAGCCATTTGTGTTGTGTCCTCCTGAACAATATTCATAACACAAAAAGGACGAAAAAGAAGGGGCTTTCTTCTACACATCTCAAAATAAGACTACACAGGAGCTAAAAACAATACCAGAGCTGCCTCCTACTCTCTCCCTGAGGCACTGCCAGTTGAAGGTAATGCTGGCTCCCCAAAATCCAAGGCTGGAACAATTGCAGTATTTTTTTTTTCTTTTTGATAGTGCTAACTGATAGCTCTAACTATGAGAGTAGCAAATAAGTCTTATCTTGGCATTAAAGGAAAAAGAGAATTAATAGATCCTGATCACCTATTAAATGCCAAGTAACATTCTAGGCCCTATGATTATATTACCTCATTACTTCCCTCATAGCAAACTGAGTTGTAGGTGTTTTTTGAAATGTAGTTATTTGAAAAAGGCTCAGAAAAAGTAAGATTTTTAATCTCTCACAAATAAAAATTTTTAACTCATGCTTAATTTACTCCAGATTATAATTTTTGTATTTTCCCAATACAATTGCATCTTTTGAGGTAAGATAGTGGGGTAGAGTGGCAGAGTTCATAGCATGGATGGAAGAGGAAATTACTGTATATGATGGTCCACAAATAGCCTCTGGTTTAATAGTACGGTTTTGGGATACATTTACAAAAGCAGGTTAGGGACAGATTATATTCCACCTAATTGGCACGCAACCGGATACACTTTGATACACTATGATCATCGGTAGGTCATTTTACCTGAGCAGCCATAGATAAAATGTAGAGAAACCCTATGCTGTAATATGGCATTTAAATGAATTTTCCCGAATTCCAATCAGTAAGCAAAGGCAGATTCAACAAATCTCTTAGGACAGCCTCTGGTGTAGGCAAACAATCTGGCTCCAAATGCAAACACCCCCATACATCCCACATTTGTGTGCTGAGTCAAAATGCTATAAGAATATAAATTCCTGCCCAGCAGACTCTGGGACTGCGTGCTTGCTTTCAGAGATGGTTTTGTGAGGTGCTGTCCCAATTCTCTTTTTCTACACTAATGGGCAGATTGCCTTACAAGTACAAATCATATCAAAATAGACCAGAGATTTGACAGTACCTTTCATCGGCAATTTCAAATGCACTAGCTGTATGCTAAGGTAAAATAAATCAACCTGTTCTAAAAGCAGGTAAGTTGAGCTACAAGTTAACTTCTGGAAAAGGCAAGTGTAAATGAGGCCCACAGTCCTCTGAACTGAAGGAAAAAATATTCAATGCAGAAAGGTATTACTTTTCTTTATTCCCCCAAGCAGTTCTTAAGATTTAGATTTATTTTTTTTTTCTCTTTTAGCTCTCTTGCTCATTTAAAAAAATGCCAGAATATGAGTGTTAGGTTTAAATATCCCTTTAAAAAGTTATATAAGAGTGGCATTATAAAAATGCCCACATGAACCTTTGCAAGTAAAAATCAATCAATTAATCAATCAAAACTAACATTTCTGAGCCTCTAATGGGCCAGATAGTGTGCTATAAAATCTACATATGAGCTTGGGTATAAAAATGGGACTTTCCTGTTGTATGAGCATTTTGGCTCAAGTTACACATCTGCAGACAATGAGAGATAAGTCCCACAGCATTCTGAAGGCAGCAGTCAAGGAGATATAATAGAGTTACCTGGGTGCCATAGAAAGTGCCACGCCAGCCCTTCAGCCTTCAGCCTATCACCCCATCCAGTTCATATAAGGTCAGATGGAGAAGAGTTGCCAGCCTACCGGGAAACATGTCCACCTCTCCTCCCTAGTGGGAGGGAAGAGGTAGGTGGTTCTCTGCTGGCCACTAGCCAAGAGATGCAGAGGATCAAAATAAAAACTCACAGACATCGAGAAAGCTTGAAAGAAGAAAAAAATGTCATATTCTTCCATGGCTGGATGCTTGATGACCTAGAGAAACCCACAGACTCAGCTCAATGTTTTCATGAGAACATAGTGTGGGGAGAAATGTCTTAGGACTTGGATATATATTCTCTAGAGTTTTATCCTGAATTGAGATTAGTATTTGCTTTTCATCAGAAAATTCTTAAGGTGGGAGGATGACAAGAGATGCCATAAAGTGTAAGACAATAGGAAAGAGTAGCAAATAGAATAATTTTTCATGTTCATGTTTGGAAAAGATGGTGTATTAGTCCATATTCACACTGCTATAAAGAAATAATGAAACCGGGTAATTTATAAAGAAAACAGTTTAACTGACTCGCGGTTCCACATAGCTGAGGAGGCTTCAGGAGACTTATAATCATGTCGGAAGGAAAAGCAGGCACCTTCTTCATGAGGCAGCAGGAGAGAGAGTGTGAGTGTGCAGGAGGAACTCTCAAGCACTTATAAAACCATCAGATCCATCAGAGCTCATGAGAACTCACTATCATGAGAACAGCATGGGGGACCCATCCCCATAATCCAATCACCTCCCACCACATCCCTCCCTTGACACATGGGGGTTATGGGAATTACAGTTTGAGATGAGATTTGAGTGGGGACACAGAGCCAAACCATATCAGATGGAGTCTCTTTGGGCCAAGTAGATTCCATAAGACATAGGCAGATAACCAGCTTGAGGCATATTATTGAGACTACCCAAGGTATAAGGGTACAATAAGTACCTCGGGGTAAACTACTAGGACAAGATTCAACAGGCCAGGTGTAAAATGCCTTTGTGTTATCAACTGTCCAGTGTGAAAATCTATGATGGGTATTCAACCAAACCACATATTTGTGCCTTACAAAAACATGAACATTTGAACATTTGCCAAAACAGAGGAAATGATAGATAATATGAGCCAAAATAGAACTTCAAACAGGGTAAGGTAAATAGAAACCACTTTCATCCCTTTCCTCTTCTCTTCCTTAACGCTGAAGGAGCTTAAAGGGTGAGAAAAGAGGGGAGATGGAGGAAAAAAGGATACTAAAAGGAGAAACCATGCTGTCTTCCCAATATAGGTGGAATATATTTGAGACTGAAGTTTCAAGTTTACAATCGAAGTCATGAAAAACATAACTACCTGAAACTGAATCTTTATGGCAAAAATGGAATTACTCTTGTTAAAATAATCTAAAGCTGTAGATTTATCGCTAGGTATTATTAGAGTAAGCGAAGTCCAACAGAGCATGTCTGAAGGGGGTAGAAAAATCAAATAGTTTCCTCATTGAACCACCCTATGTTTAGCCTATTAAATAAATTAGTTGCATGTCATCTTTTTTTTTTTTTTTTTGAGAGGGAGTCTCACTCTGTCGCCCAGGCTGGAGTGCAGTGGCACGATCTCCGCTCACTGCAAGCTCCGCCTCCTGGCTTCACCCCATTCTCCTGCCTCAGCCTCCTGAGTAGCTGGGACTACAGGAGCCCGCCACCATGCCTGGCTAATTTTTTGTATTCTGTTTTTAGTAGAGACGGGGTTTCACCATGTTAGCCGGGATGGTCTCGATCTCCTGACCTCGTGACCCACCAGCCTCGGCTTCCCAAAGTGCTGGGATTACAGGTGTGAGCCACCGCACCCAGCAGTTGCATGTTATCTTATTGTAAATTTATGACATCCCAACTGAATAGGATTGAGAGTAATAAAACCATTCAAGGTCACATGCATTGTCATGGTTGCTCTAGAATTCACACTAAGATCTATCAGATTTCCGAGTCTTGTCTCTTCCTGTTACACAGGAGAATCCATAAAGGGGAATATGAGGTTAAACCTGGAATATCTAGAACTTAAGTTTATATGAGTGAGTGGTTAAGTTATTTATTTGCAGAAGCAAGAAAAATCAAAATGAGCTTATGTATCACATCAAAGCATTAAGACTTAATTTTGTCCTCATCTTATTCCCTTTTATTCCTTCAAATAAAACAGGAATGGGATTCAACAGGTGGCCTAGGAATGGGGACAGGAATGGAAAAGGAACATAAGTGGCAGAGGGTGGGGTGACATTCCAGGAGGAACAAACAGCAAGAGCAAAAGACACATGCAGGTCTCCATCTCCACTTGCTCTTCCTTCTGGCTGAGGTGCCACCCCCACAACCCCATCCATCACATCCAAAGTTTGTATTTACAGTGAAGATTTGTTGATCTCTCTAGCTAAAGTTAGGGTCCATCTCTGATTTAATAGTTCATAGTAATTTACTTTATACCACATTGTGTTTCTTTAATATGATATGTCCTTCTCTGTCTCCCCTTCAGATCCTGTTTAAAGAATAATGACTATGTGTTACATTCATTTTTGAATAGTCTGTACCTAGCAGAGTATCTGATACACAGTAGACTTGTCAAATACAATAATGAATGGATAGGGGCAGTGAGGAGGGAGAATGAGGGCATAAATTTAAAATTGAGGCAGTCAAATTCACCTATGAGAAGCAAAATCTCCTTTACAAAAGAATTAAAAAATAATAAATCCAGAATAAACTCCAAGAGAAGCAGACATATTTTGGAGAAAGAAATGAGGTTTAGTTGGTTAATTTGTAGATTAAGGTTTTAGAATCATAGTAAAGCAATATCTGCATACGTTCTGAAGTTTAGATGAAGTAGTCTCCTCTGCCAAGGTAAATTTAAATTGAAAATAATTTCCATGTAAACATGTTAATTTAATATTTAATTAGATTTTGTGTTAGGCGGAATAATGTCCCTCCCCAAAGATGTCGGTATACTAACCCCTTGGGGCTGAGAATACATTATGCTACAGAGCAAGAAGGGATTATATTTGCATATGGAATTAAGGTTGATAATTAGTTGTATTTAGAATTAAGACATTATTCTAGATTATCCAGGTATGCCTAATGTAGTCACAAGGGTCCTTTAAAGTGGAAGGTGGTGATAGAAAAAGAGGTCAGAGTCAAAAGGAGACTGGAAATGCTATGCTGCTGGCTTTGAAATAGAGGGGGAAGGTCCCAGAGTCAAGGAATGCAACGGCCTCTAGAAGCTAACAAGGCACAGAAACAAATTCTCCCCTACAGCCTCCAAAACACCCCAGCCCTGCTAATGCCTCAATTTTAGCCCAGTGAGACCCATTTCAGACTTCTGAGCTCCAGAGCTGAATGATAACAAGTTTGTATTTTTTAAGTTACTGAATTTGTAGTAACTTGTTACGGCAGCAAAAACAAACTAATCACATGTTAGAGTCCACATTAATGTAATTGAAGGGTAACATTTAATAAAGACAAGGAAATAGCCCATCTCCCATATTACTAATTGATCTATGAAGCATATCACAAAGAACAAAATCTCAAATCTTAAAACCTGCTTGCACCTTATGTGACTTGTTTTTGCTGATTTTTTCTTTGCATTTTCTTCATCAATCGTTAGTTATTACCTGCCCAGAATCCCCCTCTCTTTCTTACCTATAGTCTTAGATCTGAACACAAGGACCTGGCCGTGCAGACTCCATACAATGGTGCCCTTTTCTTTGCTATATATATAATCATTAACTCACTTGCTGTTTTGAATAGTGCTTTCATTATCTCCAAATCAACATCTGTATCTTTAGTGGAACATTAAATCCATTTTCCAGGCTTGGCTTTTTTCCTTGTTTTGTTCTAGGAAATGATTTCTGAAATAACTCAGATCCATTCTGTATATAGAAGAATATTGAGAGATGTCCTCAGATTAGCTCATGTTTTATTGCCACGTGCATGAAGCAAAATTTTATTGGTCTACTCCCCTTCCATTCTGAGGACATGCATCCAAAGGATCTTGAGGGGGAAAAATCAAAATAAAGCACATCTTGATAGACGGCACAGCTAAGTCTAGGCTATCTATACTATATGAAAAGGGAACCCTAAGAGAGTCAAAGGGGCTGTGTGTTTTTTGCAACAACATCTAGGCATCTAGTAAGTATTTCTATTTATTCTGATTACCTACATTCCAAATTACCCCAACATGAAGAGAATATCCTGAGGAAAGCATGCTAACTCATTTCTTTCATTTCTTTTCCCTTTGTTCAGTATCTCACTGGTATCATTTTAAGCCCTCTATGATATTTTCTGTTGTCATTATGGCCTTCTGAGGATGTTTGCTCTTACTCTAGACAGTCACCTGTAACATTCTGCTTGTAAGCTTCAGGTTGGTTTGCGGTCCTGCTGGGAAGCTTTATTAATCATTTAGGTGCCACAAAGTACCATTTCTCAAGTTGGGCTGAATATAAAGGTTGGCAGGAAGTGACCTGAACAGAAATATTTTGTCCCTTCCTGCCTCTCACTTCCCACACATGCCCACTCTTTTTTCCCATAAACATTTAGAATGTGCAAGTTAAAACTTTCTCTCCCATCTCTTTCCACCAATGAAAAATGCAGCAAATTTAAAATGCCAGTATCTTCTATAACCAAGTGCCCACATTCATTCTAGGTGCAATAAATGGTGAACCATCAGAAATACCTGTTCTAGAGTTTGTGAGGAGGTAGGACAGTTTTGTGACAGCTGAATATATGGGCATTTTCTCCAATATTCCTCTGACCTTTACGCTGAGACAGGCATTTTGGTGGTAATGAAATCCTTAGTCTCTATTGACAGGAAAAGCATCTACAAATGACAGTTTTTATCACATAGTAAATTGTCCCAAATGCAGCTAAGACTTACTCTCTTGACTTTGTTAAGCAGAAGTCTCAGAATTGAGCTTAAGCTGCTAATAAAAGCTTTAAAAATAAAATAAAGTGAAAACAGCAAAGCTATTCTTGGCATATATTTGGCTTTATGCCGTCTTCTCTGAAGTTCAAATACTAAAAGATGCCTTCACGCCAAAAGAAATTGCTCCCTTGCCACGTATGGAAGCTCAGTGTCACAAATTCATTCCTTCATAAAACCCTCTATGGGTTTCCATTGAAAATAAGTCAGTCTAATGTCACTCCATCTGCATCTTTCACATTGCACCTTACACTCTGGTAATTCATATGCATGTCTTATCTTCCCTGAAAAACTTCCCCTTTCATTTTGAGATAGGGACCAAAAGTGGTGGTAGTAATAGAAAAATAAGTTTTGGTTGCATACTTCAGAGACTCATTTTCAAAACTAGGCTGCACAATTTACTGGCTATATAAACTTTTAGAAAACCATTGTGCTTCTCTGCACCTCATTTTATCCTATTTCTAACTCATTTTAGTCAGAATTGTGGAGCTGCTCTGGTGTCCCTTACCATCCAATGATAATTTGCATTGACTTTTCACTAAAATATCTTGCCTTAACCTTCTTTTTTCCTAGCTGGTGTATGTAATCTACATAATGTTGGCTTCATTTCTTCTGTTGCTCGTAGACATGTGGGAGAGACCCGATTATACCTTTTATGGGAAATTAAAATATGGATTCCTTAATACTTTTGTGTTTATGCTGATGGTTGTAAGATGCCAATAGTCCAAGGAGACAGTATCAGAACAGTTATCTGAGGACAAATGTCTCTGCGTTAGCAGCACACAGCTCAGTGACAGGCCGTCATCCCTGTTACCTCTGGTGATAATATGGATGGAACAGTGTCAGAACTCTAAGACCAAGGAATGTTACAATGAGAGAAGTAATTTTTGCTGTTTCTTGTGGTCATTTTAATCATATATGCTTTGTTCAAAATTGAGACTGTTGAGCTGGGGAAGGAGAATTCTTAACTTAGTACCTGAGGTTATGTTGACTATTAATAAAACTGCTTTAGCCTCCATAAGCCAGAGAAGTCTCTGCCTTTACTGCCTGCCTTCCAGTTCCCCAAAAGATCATGGTCCCTGAGAAAAGAGTCTGGGTATTAACATCAATGTAAAATATGTTTAAGAATATCTATTTGCAGAGTACTGTTTTGTGAAGTAGTTAAATTAGTGTCTAATTTAAAAAAAATGCTTTATAAATGATTTAGTACAGGATGAATTTATAGGAACACTGTTACATTAAAGTTAAACCTTCTGGCACAGTGTATAAATCCTCATGAATACATCACAAACTAGCCTCTTCAAACCATGATTTCCCAGCATGCATCTAGTTTTCTAGCCACACCAGACTAGTTTTCTCCAAACACTTCATACTTATTTTATACTTCTGTGAACTACTTTAAATTCTTTGTAGAATGAGAAGTGTAAATAAATAAGTGACGTTATTTAAATAAAGCTTTTGGTGCCCTTGTTATGCAGTTTCCTCTGCTTTCCTTTCCTCCCTCTCTTCACTCACCTCTAAGGTCTATCTCAAACACTCTCTCTTGAATGAAGCTTTTCCTGATATTTAGCCCACACCACCCCTGGAAAACCAAGCGGAGTGAATCACTCACTTTTCCGGGTTTCTGCAGAACTAAGATTCTTCTATATTTTATCACATCGTGTTCATTGTTCATCCATCTGCATGATGGGAAATCATGGTTTGAAGAGGCTAGTTTGTGATGTATTCATAAGGATTTATATACTGTGCCAGGAGGCTTAATTTTCTTTTACTAAGACTTCATACAGGTGTGATAGAATATCTTAAGTAGAAATGTATTAATTGGATATAAGGGACTAATGAAATCCCCAAACAAAAATACAAGCAACATACTGTATCTTTTGGCACAACTTTGCAGACAATCACATTGTACATGTATTTATTCATTCAATAAGTGTTTCACAATATATTGTTACTTTATTAGTTGCAACAAGATGAACCTGATTCTTGCACTCAGGGTGAAATCTAGTAGAACAGATAATTATCAGACTGATAATCCAACAAATAATTAGTAATCTTTGTGTAAAGTGCTAGAATGGAAAAATGCATGTTATTATGACAACATTTAAAACAGACAACTTAAGCAAGTTAGGGAGGTCAAGACATTGATTATTAAAGTAATTTGGTCAAATAAAGACAGATATTCTGTGGTATGTGTGAAAATGCTTATTTTTATAAGGGAAAGGTTAACAACATTTGTATATATCTGTTCATTTAACAAACATGTACTGAAGTATGACTAGGTATGAAGCACTTTGGGAGAAACAGGAACAAAAGTTCTCAGCAGTATGGGTACTACAATCTATTGTAATGTAATCACACACCTTTCATGTAGTCTACTGGTTACAAACAAGTCATGTCCTGCACAGACTCAAGAGAAGGGGATTATAAAAGGTCATGAACACCAGGAAGTAGCAATCATAGGAACCACCCTAGAGACTATCTGCCTCAGCCCTCTTGGGAAAGGAACAGCATGAAACACAGGAGATGATTCTGGAGTCTGAATGAGCCAACATAATGAATCCAACCAGGTCAAAACACAGAAGTCCAAAATCAAACACGGTAATGGTTTTCCAGGTTCATTGTGCAGTGCTCATATTTCTGCAGATAATCATGCTTAATTTAGATGTAAACAATATGCAGTTTTCATTTCTTAGTGTGATGGGTAAATCATTATTTAATCAGTGGATTAGTCATAAAATTCTATATTGATTTATAATAATTGTATATATAGTTTTATATTTACAATTCATAGTTTTTATTAATTAAAAAAATTACTTTCTAGTTCCAGGAAGAAAGCTATAAGCAGGCCCTTTTTTCTTTTATAAAAGTGAGTTGATTATTGAGAACACAGACCAGATTCATATCCCAGAGAAAGAAATATTTGGCTCTTCATTAAATGATCCAAATAGTTATAGGTCAGAGGTGCCGTTGCATTTTAGGGCTGGACCACCCAGACACAAGAAATCAAAATCCTTTAAAAATATGTGGCTACCTCCTAGTCTAATCATACCTCTCAAAGTGTTTGTGCTTACACACAAACTGTGTCAATCAAGTTGCAACTGCCTGTTTTTATATTAATTCCAAAACTTTCAAACACTTCAGGAAAGAGTCTGATAACTAAACAAAGTCAGGATTTGTTAACAAGAGATATTTTCTTAAAAGAGAGGATTTTAAATTTGGGACTTCTATAAAGGTATTTGTTCCTGAGAGCTACCTACAAAGGCAAGCGCAAAGTTAAATATCCCTCTAGGTGTTACTATAAATAGAAATAGACACCAACTAGTTCCTACATAACTATTGCAGTTCAGAAAATATGCCGAAGGTGAAAAACACCTGATACAGTGTGTGTGTGCTGGGTTAGAAGAAGAAGTTGTAAATTTGACTTCCAACTCTTCCATAAACTGTTTTGTTTTATCAATTTCCTCCTCTGAAAAGTGCAAAGGGATTGAACTTGAAAAATCTAAAAGCCATTTTCTGCTCTAAAAGCCATGCTTAGGCCATTGGTACATTTTATAGCAACAGTTGTATTGGAAATACTCAAACATAATCTTTTAAAATGTGTAAATATTTATGAGATTTCAAAAGGTACCCCACACATGCATTTTAAAACCTCCTTATTTGATAAATTTCATAACTCACATTTGCAATAATAACCTGGTAATAAGAAATCTTTTTATTTGTTTGTGCTTTTTCCCAAGTAAATTTTCTTTCCCTGCTGTTAGCCCACCCTTTCAAATAAAGTGTCCTAAATGGAGTTTTCCTTACAGCCAGCTCAGTAACACTTTTGGCATCAACTTCCTTGGAGCATATCTGATATAGAATTGTTGGGAATGTTTTTTCCTGTCTCCAATGCCATTTTAGCATAATTCAGCAGAGAGAAGTCAGCAACGCTCATGTGAGTGGGCGCTTTCTTGGCATCTTCATTATGGGGCGTAAAAATGTGGGTGCATTTTTCTAAGCCATCTTGGAAATAAAAATGCCCAAATGGCTTATTATTAATGTATTAGAAACCAGTCTATTTCATCCCCTAAAAAAGAAAACAGTTTTTTTATGTACTTGTCATCTGCTTCAAAACCCAAAGCCAAACAGTAGAACTTGATAAAAAGCCAGAGAAAATTAGTCCCACTAATTGAATGGCCTTTGGCATATAGAAGAAGAGCAATGCTTGATGCTCAATTTATAAATGAGAAAATTATATGTACCACCTGTGAAGAAACACAACCTCATTTTTTTCCTGTTCTAAGGTTGTTTATATTCTATATTCCTAAAGAAAATAAACCACTAATTGATACACAATAAAACTGCACTGGTCCCAAATAAATCACATGTCTAGGAAGTAAGATGTAAAAATACTTAAATGCTCATGGTTAACACTCAAAATAAACACTGAAGATTAAGTAATTTTGAGAAAATGAGTCCCATTTAACTTAAGAACACTGAATTCATGAGATCTGAATAAAAAATAATTCAACACTGATAATACGCATTTATACTTAGGGTAATTAAACATTTCACTTTACACCTCCTGCTAAGAGCATCCCTCTTCACCCGAAATGTGCCCATGTTTGAATGCTAAAGTATATGGTCACCCTGTTTATAGTTGTCAATGTCTTATATGACAGCAGCTAGCAAAGGTTACAAAACATTCTAAGGCATTGATTAGAACATCTGTCTTTTCATGAGCTGCTTCTTTAATTTTTTTCCATTGTCAACCTTTAAATTGAGTAGCACAAAATGTCAAAATTATTCTTCAAGGTATCTGTGTGAAGAACCAACTCATGAATATGGAAATGGAAGATTATAATTGCGGGCCCGACCAGTGATCTTCCTGGCCCAGAACTGTTCCCGTCGTAGATGCTAAGGCAGATGTTACAAACTGGCAGCCTGTGGACTGAAAAAAATCCCATAGGTACTTCTTAAGAGGCTTTAAACATTTTTAAATTGGCAGATTTCATATAAAAATATAGAGTTTTAGCTTTTCTTGAAAAAGTCAAATATCTGGCAACATTGACCCAGATTCCCACAGGGCAATAACAGGCAGGACCTAGATAACAGCTGCCTCTTCTATACAAGATGCTCTCTGGCATATGACAGTCCCCCATCATTATCCTACACCCAAGCCTCTCTGCTCATTGAATTACCTGCCTGACTCCCATAGGCATTTAAATTTGCTACTTCAGGGTTAGAAAATGAGAGTAGTGGCTACCACAAGGTTTGCTTTATATCTTAAATATACTCTCCTATCTCTTTCTATTTTACTTGGCCTTAGGCTAACCCTCTGATATTTCTTATACCTCTTAGTGGCATTCTTCTTTTTATTTTTTTTTTCCTTTTAAAGTGTAATGTTATCTAGGGCTTCATCTTAAACCATTTTATTCTCCTCTCTTTCCTTGGACAAATTTAATCATACCTGTGGTCTTAATTATTCGTGGATGTCTCTTAAATATATATCTCAATCCCCGACCTCTATTCTGACCTCAAAGCCAATAGATCCAACTATATAGAGGACATTTCCATTGGAATATTTCCTATAAATACTACCAGCTAAATTGGACCAAAACTTTATTATCTTTTTTTGAACAAAATCTTCCTCTTTTGGTATATTCCATCTTACTGAGTGCATTATTACCTGAAATAGATCCCTGACTCCTGTCTCTAACTTTACATATTTTGTTGATTCTATATCCACATCTTCATTTTGCCACTCCTACTCATACCTATTTTCATTTTCTTAGTCAATATCCTTATTACTTGTCAACTGGATTACTGAATTATTTTATTTAGTTATTTACCCTCCATGTATTTCTCTAGTATCTAAACCAGTCTTGATATGCCACCAAAATAAATTTTTCATACCACAAATATAATTGTTTGACTCCAAATATGGTGGTCAGCCTCATGACCTATCATTCTTCTATCTTGCCATATAAAATAATTCCCTGGAGAATTATGTTATTCTATTATTTTGACTATGATATGGACTCTTCTCTTCCCCATGAAGGCAACAGCTGTTTATTTCTTGGACTGTCAGGTCAAGGCAATAGCTATTTTTTTCTTGGACTCTCAGGTCAAGTGTTACCTACAGGAAGCCCTACCTCTCTGACCATTTTGATGTTAGAGATGTTCGCACACTATATTCCTCCACCAATAGTGCCTGTCACCCTATACTCTGGTGTTTGCTTGTTTTCTTACTTTCAATGTAGACTCTTAAAGCCTAGAAGACAAGAGTAGTATCTTATCTATATTTGCATTTAAAACATTTACCACAGTGTTTGGCACATAGTAAGAACTCAATACAGATAAGTATTTTTATCTGATTGAATGAATAGGTCTTTAAGGTTAAATGTTTAGTTCAATGGTCTTTGAAAATTTTTGAAACTTAATTGATTACACTATTAAGCCAACTTGCTCATTCTCTAAAAATGCCAGTTTTTGAGTTCCCTTTTTAAATATGATTTTTTTTAAATTACTTATTTTACATTTTAGTATGTGCGTGGTACCTTTTCTCATGTAATAAGATCTGATATTTATGGACTCTCTATACATACCAAAAGTGATTTTATAGAGATAAATCTTATATCCATTATCAGTTATCCTTACTGACTACATAGCCCTAACTAGTTTATCTTCAGCAGTGCAAAGATCATGTTAGGCTCTCAGCTCTGGCCTTGAGTGATTATGACATCTGTAACCTTGTATTATAAACTTTGTGTCAACCATGATCACTTCTACCCAATATTATAGTGGAGGCTCTAACTAAAAAAGAAGGAAAAAAAGAAGACAAAAATTGCCATTTAATGATTACTTGCATAGAAAACCCAAACTAAATTATGAGAAATAAGATAATTTCTGGATATACTATCAATATGTAAATTATCAACAGTGTTCCTGTCACTAGCAGTAAATATTTGCACAATCTAATTTTTGAAGGGAGGCTATTTAACTTGCCCAAGGTCATACAGCTGTAGTAAGCGGGAGCTGGGATAGAAGATGGAATTCCGTGGACTGGCGAGTCAGGCTTTTAGTGATGGGTACGTTGTCTCTCTAGCATAGTGAGCAAATCTGATGCACTATTGTTTTAATCCAAAAGGTATAATTATATAAAACTTATCTAGGCTGCAGCAAAATGCCTTTTGTTTTCATTGTTTATAAAATAAAAACCTAAAATATGGGGATGAGGGTAAATGATCATCTAAGCAAATTTTTGGGAGAAACCATTTGAAAAATGTAGTTCAGTTTTAATTCAGCAAAAAGACTCAGTAATGTTTACTTTTCTCTAAGTTAAAGTTATTATTATAGTTTTTCTGAGACCCTGTAACACTTAGAGTCAAGCATTTGTTGTCATGAGTCCCTTGCTATATTTAAATATTTTATCCTAAGCAGGCACCTTTCTGATAATAAAATTGGTAATTAGCCAAACACTGGATTTTACTGTAGCCTTGGTGAGCCAAGTATGTGGATGAGTGAAAACTGAAAAATTATTAAGAATTTCATCCAAATTTTCTGTCTTTTAAATTTATCCTGCTTAGGAGATTTTTAAAAATAATTGTCTCTTGATCTAAACCTTGTGCTTTAGGATGAATAATGCTCCTCAAAGATGTCTATGTTCTAATTCCTGGAAACTATGAATATGTTACCTTAAATGGCAAAAGAAACTTTGAAGATGTGATTAAGTTAAGGATCTTGATATGGGAAAACTATTATGGACTATCTATTGTAAGCATCCTTATAAGAAGAAGACAGGATGATCAGAAAGATAGAAGGCAATGTGACAATAAATGCAAAGATTGAAATGATTTGCTTTGAAGATGGAGGAACGGTGCACAAGCCAAGGAATGCAGGTATGCTCTAGAAGCTGGAAAAGGCAAGGAAATAGATTGGCCCCTAAAGCCTCCAGAAGGATCCAGCCATCCAGACATCTTGTTTTTACCTCAGTAAAATGGATTTCAGATTTCTGGTCTCCAGAATTATGAGGTAAATAAATTTATGTTGTTTTAAGTCATTACGTTTGAAATAACTTTGTACAGCAATAATTGGAGGAAAATACAGATTTGGGTACTTGGAAATGGAATGCTGCTGTAATAAAACTTAAAATGTAAAAGTGTCTTTGGAATTGAATAATGGGTAGAGGTTGGAAAATTTTCAGAGAGCATGATAGGAAAAACTTACATTGATTTGAAGAGACTGTTAGTACAAATATGGATGTTAAAGACTCTTCCAGTGAAGACGCAAGAGGAATTGAGGTGGGACCTGTACCATCTGTGGAATACCAATACCATCTGTGGAATACCTAAATTGTGATAAACAATCTGTTGGGTAGAAAAATGGACATTAAAGGTACTGCTAGTATGGTAGAAAATGAGGAATGTTTTATTGGAAACTGTAGGAAAGAGGATCCCTGTTACATAGGATCAGAAAGCCTCACTGGGCTACATCCTGCAGTTAGGTGAAAAGCATAACTTATAAACAATGACTTGGATATTTAGCTAAGGAGATTTAAAAATACATACACAGTGGAAAAGTGTGAAAGGTGTGTCCTGTATTCTTCTTGCTGCATATAGCAAAATGTGACAGAAAAGGGCAAATTAAGGGAAGAACTGTCAAGCTAAAAAGAACCAGAAGTCGATAATTTAGGAAATTTTCAGCCATTCCACACTGCAAAAGACGCTAAAATTAGGGAGATTCTCTGTTAGGAAAGTGTGTTCTGGAGACAAAGCCAAGGTTTGGTTGGAAAACCTTTTTGAAGTGCCTCTGAAGAAAAAAATCATTATAAAATTTAATCACACAGAGGGATATTTGAAGAGATTAGGTATGTGATTCAGGGAGCTCTTTAACTTTCTCAGCAGATGTCAAAAATAGTGACGGGATTACCTTAGAAAGACTTGTGTAAGAACTTCCCGCCTAGGCTGGGCGCGGTGGCTCAAGCCTGTAATCCCAGCACTTTGGGAGGCCGAGGCAGGTGGATCACAAGGTCAGGAGATCGAGACCATCCTGGCTAACACGGTGAAACCCCGTCTCTACTAAAAATACAAAAAATTAGCCGGGCGTGGTGGCGGGTGCCTGTAGTCCCAGCTACTCGGGAGGTTGAGGCAGGAGAATGGCGTGAGCCTGGGAGGCGGAGCTTGCAGTGAGCCGAGATGGTGCCACTACTGTACTCCAGCCTGGGTGACAGAGCGAGACTTCGTAAAAAAAAAAAAAAAAAAAAAAAAAAAAAAAAAAAGA
Source organism: Gorilla gorilla gorilla (assembly GCF_029281585.2). Lineage (NCBI taxonomy): Eukaryota > Metazoa > Chordata > Mammalia > Primates > Hominidae > Gorilla > Gorilla gorilla. The sequence continues at coordinate 35,163,863 of NC_073233.2, read as the reverse complement.
ACTTCATGCCTAATGGAGTAAAAGGCTGTGGCATACATAGGAGACCTATAAGGTTTTAGAAAATTTTATATATCAGCAGAAACACTGTCAGCTTAGACTGAAATAAACAAGAGACGATGTAGTGAAAGAAGGCTGCCAGACTCAAAATTCTACATGGATGAAACAGACTAATAAAACTACTCAGCTGCAAACATATGCTACTTTTATGAAAAAAAATCATAATTCAGAGGACCATGCCTGGAGTCCAGAGGGCAGAACTTCAGTCCCAGAGGTTAGAGTCACGTTCCCACAGGGCAGAGCCAGAACCACAGATAATTAATCCTAAACTTTGAAACCTAATTAAATTTTCCTGATTAAATTTTAAAATTGCCTTGGGCTAGTGACTTTTCTTCCATTTCCTTCTTTTTTGTGAATGTAAATGTCTATAACTGTTACCCTATTCTTATCCCACCATTGTATTTTGGGAGCAGATTATTTGTTTTCTAGTTTCACAGATTCCACAGAGGAAGACGAATTTTGCTCCAGGATGGATCACACCAAACTCTTAGCTTATCTTATTTAGATAATGAGATTTGGGTGTCTTAAGATGATAATATTGAGATGAAATTTTGGCCTTTGAGTTGAAGCTGCAGTGAGTTGAGAATTTTGAGGATGTTAAGATCAGTTTAATGTATTTTGCATGAGGGAGTGACATGGCCAGAGAGGGCCCTATTACAGGCTGAATAATGACATCTCCCCTTTCCCGAAAGATGTCCGTGTCATAGTCTCCAAAACCTGTGAATGAATATGTTACTTTACATGGCAAAAGAGACTTTACAGAGATGATTTAATAATTTTGAGATATAGAGATTATCCTAGATTACCCAAATGAACCAAATGTAGTTACAAAGGTCCTTATAAGAGGGTGGCAGCATGCTTAGAAAAAGTGAATGCAATGTAAGGACTGAAGCAGATATTGGAATGATGTGCTTTGAAGGTGGAGGATGGGGGCATAAGGCAAAGAAGGCAGCTTCTAGAAGCTGGAAATAGCAAAGAAATAAGATTCTCCCTGGAGCCTCCAGGAGGAATCAGCTTTGAAGAAACCCTGACTTTAGCCCAGTGAAACTGATTTCACTGAATCTGTTTTCAATGAAACTGTCTTCTTGCCTCTAGAACTGTTAAAGAATAAATCTGTGTTGTTTTAAGACACTAAATTTGTGTTTATTTTTAACAGCAGCAATAACGTTTTAATATATCTTGGGTTTTTTTTCAAGTGTGTTGAAACAAAACTCGGCCAGCTTAAACCTTAGTATGTAAAAGTTACAAATACACATCTTAGACTGATGTTGCAATCTTATTTTTAATTGAAATTTGAATATTAACTAAAATGGCATTGAATGAATAATAACATAGGTGGCACATGACATTAATTTTGTATGTAAATTGGGTCTCGAAGTACTATCATATAGAACATATACTTTGGAGTCAATGTCACGGTGCTTCTTTGCTGGTTCTCCTGCTTAATAGATGAATAACTATACAAGCTATTTTCCTTCTGTAAGCATCGGTTTTTCCATACGTAAAATTATACCACTTACTGTCTCATAGTAATGTGAAAATTGAATTATAATGATGACAACTTAAACATACATACTTTTATGTGCCAAAGAATGTTCTAAGCACTTTCTATCTATGGATTCACTTATTATTTACAAAATCTCCATCAAGTGGGTACTATTATTCCCATTTTACAGAAGAGGAAACTGAGGTTTTTAGTAAGTCTGAGGTCACACAATTCGTAAGTGGCAGAAGAAGTCTGGTGCCATAGTTTGTGCTATTTAACAACTGTGTTAAATAAACTTAGACCAGTGGCCACAGAAAGGGCATAACTAGTTATATTATTAAGACTTCCTGTATCTGACTAAAGAGTCCTTTATCTTTTTTACCTCAACCCACTTCAAGTAAAATACTTCCAGAACTACACAGTTCTTGGAATAATCCCTGCTAGGTTGATCTCTAAGGTTCTTATGGCTCAAAGAGTCTATGAAATGGTCATTGTTAGTCTCCAAAGGTATTAGGTGATCAAAGTTCTTGCTCTGAGAAATAAAATGCAACTTCTGTGTGTACAGATGTTTTGGCTAACTGACCAATTCTATCCCATTTAGACCACTGAATCTGTAATAAACTACCCAGGAAAAATAATTTTAAAAAAGAACCTCATTAAAAGTATCTTATTTCAAAAGGCAAAAAGGATTATTATTGGAAAATGAGTTTATCACTTATTAATCCCAACATGTCCTTTCTGGGAATATGTTTGTTATATTACAAGTCAAAGGTTTTGCTTCAGTACAAGATGTAGAAGGAAAAATACAACCACTTCTAAAAGGTCTTAATGGGATTTTTAGCATTTTATTTTTACCTTCAAACAAACCGAGAAAATATTTCTAAAGAAAGCCATAAAATTCCTTCCATTCTACCCAAAGCATTTGCATTTTCAGAGTAGCACTTTATTTAGCCCACTGTGCTCGTATTAATTTTCAGTGCTGTGAGCAAGCATGTCAGTGTATATTAACACCTGATCTATAAAGGGAACACTGAGGCCTTACTCAAAGTATTAGTCACTGTACCTTGGGAATGCTGTTGTGCTTCTGCTGTTGGCTTCAGTGCAGAAGGATGCACATGCTTTGATTCTTAATGAAACATGCATATGAGCAAATTTATCACCAAGAACCCTGAAACTTGAACAACTTTTCCCAAGTTCAGATGGACTTTCTATGTATCCTCAGTTATATTTTTAACTTCCAGTGGTCTCTAACATATGAAATACCACTTCCCAAATAGAACGCTGGAAAGAGAATTGTAATGTGCAGGAGAGAGGCCTCTCTTAAAGATTTTTCTGTGTTTAGCACCTTTGTCAAGACCTTTACACCTGATATTCCCCCAGGTTTAGTTTTCATAAGTCAGAATTGAAAACCTCAATTTGGCTTATTTGTCTCTGTCATCTTCTAGGCTATAAGTTAATACGGTACCTTATTCATCGTTGTGTCCCAAGCAGTAAGTGTAAAGATAGTAGCACCATAATGGGCATTCAATCAACATCATCTGAGTAAAAAGAAGAAAGAAGCTCTGATACTTACCAGTTGTGTGACCTTAGACTAGTTACGGAAAACCTGTTTTCTCTTCTTTAAAATTGGAATAATAATAGTACCCACTTGATAGAATTTTTGTAAATATTGAGTTCATAAGTAGATAGTACTTAAAGAAAAGTTTCTCCCCTGGGTATTTATCTATCAGATATTGGTTAATATTTTTCATGCCTAAATAAATGTTCAGATCTCACCAACAACTTTTTGGTTTACTCAGTTTCTCTTTTTTTTTTTCCTTTTACTATTAAATTCCTGAAAACAGTAGTGTTTATTCTTTGTTTCCTTTTCTTCAAAATGTGTTTACTTCTTAGCTCTGGCAGACTGTTTTGTTCTCCCAATTTTCTACATAAATTTTTCTATCCAAGACCATCAGTGACCTTCCTGTTACCATTTGTTCATTTTCACCACTTAATCACTTCATAGCATGTTGCATTGTTACTCATATATTTTTCTTGGAATTGTTTCTGTTTGGTTCTTTATTCTTGCTTTCTCAGGTCTCCCCTCAACTTTCATGATAGCAATCTTTCTTTGAAAGTTATTCAGGCCCTTCCCTCAGCCTTTTGTTCTTCTTTCTCTGTAATCTCTCCCTTGGCGGTCTCATTTATAGTTGTCTATCTCCTGACTTTATCTACCTAGTTTCAATACCATATTGCGGCAGAGACGATATACTGGCTACTTATTTTTTGCCTTTCCCTGTTGTAGAGGCTAAAACATGCATGTGTGTAGTCCAGTGCTGGTTATATCAGCAGAAGTCATTAGGTAGGACTTCCTGGAAATAATTTCTAAAGTGGCAATCTTTGATAAAACACTTTTTTGGCTCTTCCTTTTATCCTTTTCCTTTTTTATTTCCCAAATACAGAGGTGTAGCCTGAAGACACAGTGGTCACCCGGCAGCCATGGAGTCAAATGCTTTTTCTAAAAAATGGTGAAGCAAGAAGACTTATAGTACCTGTATGCCTAATAGTGTCAGAGAGCAACTATACAGTCCAAAATTTTTATTCTCAGGATTTTGCTAGGGTAATATTTTATTTTATCTAAGGTTTTATAAGTAATATGGTTTGGATCTGTGTCCCCATTTAAATTTCATGTTTAATTGTAATCCCCAGTGTTGGTGGTAGCGCCTGGTAGGAGGTGATCAGATCGTGGGGATAGATTTCCCCGTTTGGTGCTATTCTCATGAGAGAATTCTCATGAGCTCTGGTTGTTTAAAAGTGTGTGGCACCTCCCCAGTTTCTCTTACTCCTACTCTGGCCCTGCGAAGTTCCACTTTCCCTTTAACTTCTGTCATGATTGTAAGTTTCCTGAGGCTTCCCCAAAAGCCAGTATGCTTCCTGCACAGCCTACATAACCATGAGCCAATTAAACCTCTTTTCTTATAAATTACCCATTCTTGGGTATTTTTTTATAGCAGAATATAGTAAGTCAATAGAAGCTAACTTAACATCCACATGGACATCTAAATGTTTTGCTTTCACCTAAAGCATATTTTCTAAATAGAACTAATTATCATTAATGCCAAAGCCAACTTCCATTTCAAACATCCCTCTTTCTGGCCATGCTACTACCATTTTCACAATCATCTGAATCTTAAATTCCTCTTCTTTTTCTTCTATGTTGTCAATCTCTGAGCCTTATACATATTTCTTCATAAAAACTGTCCCACAAAGCTGTTGTTCCTGTTCATAACCAGTGCCACCACTCAATCCAGTGTGCTTAACATCTCCAATGCACTTAACTACATTGTTGCCTCTTGTCTCTTATCAAATCTACATTTAAGACTCCTTTTTTGAGTTCCTTTTTTTTATATACTCAGTTCCTAATACTGAGCTGTTACACCAGAATTATCCAAATATCAATGCCATTATGATAATTATAATGATGAACGTATACCAAGAGTTATTTGATTCTTTGAGGTCATCCCATCAAATATCACTTTCAAGTAGTCTGCTCAAAGATCCCTGACCTTGCTAATGTTTGTGTTTTATCATCTTGGACAGTGCAGGATTTCAGATTCACACTTTATAATCCCTAGCTATACTTGACTTTTTATTGTTCTTTGAATTTCAGAAGTCTGACTTTTTGGACCTTTAAATCAACAAGTCATCTCTTCAGGATAAGGTAGATACCATATAAAAGTGTGATACTGGAACATTTTAACTACTTGTGGCTTCAATCCTAAATTTATTATCTGACTTGCCTCAAATTATACTTTCTGTTCTAGTTGATACCTCTGCAAATAAAAATGCCAAAAGCTGTCTATATTCAATTGCATTCCAGTCATATAATCTGATCATTTTTCAATAGTTTTGACCTTTTGCTTTCTGCCTCAACTATAACTTAGAACCTCTGTTTAGTTGTGTTTCTTATATAAGCACTCAAGTAAATACATTCCCTCTTTTTGGTCAATCACCCAGGAGTTTTGTTATCCCTAGATCCATGCGGATATTGATGGACCTATAGACATAAATTGAAAACTAGTGTTTTACAGGGTTTCTGACTGCCCCATTTACCCTCCAAGCTATATCACAATAATATCAATTAATAACAAAACAAAAAAACAGTATGGATGACTCAGAATAAACTCATTACCACCATTAGAGAATAAAAAAATCTAAAAACAAATCTTAGAACATGGAAAATGTTAGAGAAAAAGTTGTTTCCATGCAGTCTTTTAATAGAGTCAAAATCAGAAATTGTGTTCAGTGAGAATTACTCACCTTTAAAGTCAGATTCTGTAATTCAAAATCTTTCCATTCTTAAGGCCAAAGCAAAGACTTGAACGCAAAACTGGATGAATGCTGAGGCACTGACACCAGGTGTAAAAAAACTTTTCACATAAAGAATAGAAAGCTTGATGATCTTTCTTTTCTGGACTTGACACTGAAGCTAGGAATTCTGTATGGCAGATAAGACCAGTATCAGTATTCTGGTCTCCATATAGACCAGATGAAAAATTGTATGTTGTGACCACAGATGACAGTCATACCCAAGCCTATCTTCTGGAATGTTTGTCTTCGACTAAAATGATTGCTGCCTATTATTTGTATGTCTCTGAGTTTATAAATGTTATCAACTAACATTGACTGAATACATGTCATTAGTCAAGTACTATACTAGGTGTTGGGGATACAGAGATGAGGAATAAAACATAGTCTCTTCACCACAGTGGGCAAGCCGATTTACCTCATGCAACATATTGCTAAAATGGCAAAGGGTATGACTGAATAACAGTTGGTGCAATAGTTTAAGTTCTGGACTTAGTGGAAGACTATGCATAAGCCAGTACTGTTAAGGAAACCTCATGTTTCCCTTTATGATGTTGATTAGGCCAAAATAAATTTAAATTTACTATCTGTTTTGCAGAAACATCAAGTTTACAAACCAATAAAAATAAAGAGTTTAAAGAGTTGAGAAGGGAACATATTTTGATAGGAGAAAAGTACTTGTTCCCTATGCAGATTTATCTGCCTGTCTGTCTGCTTACCTACCTATATATCTATTTATCAATCTCTGCTTTAATATTTTGGAGGCAGGGTCTTTTTAAATTCAGTTCTGAACATAAGTAATTTCAAAACCTTTCACTACTTCCTACTATTTTTAAAAAATTTTTCTTTATTGAATAGATTTGTTGCCTGCACTAGAGTATTAGCTCCAGTAGACAAGTTCAATCAAAAAACATATGAAGAGAAAGGGACTTCACTAAACCATGAACTGACTCTCTCTCTCTCTCTCTCTCTCTCTCTCTCTATATATATATATATATATATATTTCTATATATAATTTAGATTATATATATTTCAATATATAATTTAGATTATATATATAAAAATATATACATATTTGTAACCCATTAATGCAGTGGCTTATGTTTTAGAGGGAAAATTGCATGACTGATATGTTACATTCCTTGCATAGTTGTCTATGCATGAATTTATCTGTCTCCCAGTGTTAAATATATTGAATTAAAACAAGAATATTGTGTATTAATTAACATTTGCTAGTAAAACATCACTTTTTATAATGGTGATGGCAATTATTGCAATCTGTAAAACAAAAGCCATGTGCATTTTGATTATATAAGCATTTTATCTCTTCCATAAAGCTTACCAGATCACTTTAGTTCTAAGTATTATTTCTCTTCTAGGAATTCATAGCACAGATTGTTTATAAATCTTCATTGACAACCACAGTTAGTAGCACCTCTTTTCAGTTTACTTCAAACCAATAAATATATATTCATTGTTGATTTTAAGAAAGGGAGTTTATGAGCTATTGTGGGAATAAGGGAATGACTAAGGTATGGTTGACCCAATCAAGGAGTAAGGTGACATATTCATAAAAAGTTAACATAAGATAGATTATGAAATATGCTATAAAGTATACAAAAGGAGCACTCAACTGTATAGGGTAAAAGAAAAACACTGAGAAATCAAAATATGTACTTACAAAATACATTCATTGTTGATACAAGATTCCATTTCCTGAGAGCTTACTTCAAGGATATTTAGTCTTATTTTAAACACAGCCACAAGGGAATTTGTTACCACTAGACACGACTTACAAGAGATCCTTAAGAGAGTTCTAAACATGGAAATGAAAGACTGATACCTGCTACCACACACACTTATGTACATAGCCAACAGACCCTATAAAACAAAACTGTGAAACAATGAGCTAACAACTTCCCAATAGAATCAAAACCTCATATATCAATATTAACCTGGAATATAAATGGTCTTAATACCCCACTTGAAAGGCACAGAGTAGCAAGTCAGATTAAAAAGCAAGACGCATCTTTCTTCTGTCTTCAAAAGACCCATCTCAAAACAAAAGACACCCATACGCTCAACAGAAAGGGTTGGAAAAAGAGCTACTAAGCAAATGGAAAACAAGAGCAGAGGTCACTATTCTTATATCAGAAAAAAAAAAACAGACTTTAAACCAAAAACAGTAAAAAAAGGTTAAAGAAGGGCACTACATTACGATAAAGGTTTCAATTCAACAAGAATACTTAACAGTCCTAAATACATATGCACCCAATATTAGAGCATCCAGATTTATAAAATAATTTCTTCTTGACCTGTTAAAAGACTTAGACAGCCACACAATAATATTAGGGAATGTCAACACTCCAATGATAGGAAGACAAAGATCATTAAGTCAGAAAACTAACAAATTCTGGGGGCGGGGCTGAGATGGCTGACTAGAAGCGGCAGCCATCAGAGACTTGAATGAAAAAGAACCATAATTAGCATGTGAATACTTCACTGGCAACCAAGGTATCCAGATTCTCTCATCAGAGCTGACTAGGCTGCTGATGCAATCCATGGAGAGGAAGGAAGAGCAGTGTGGTGCCATGGCTCACCTGAGAGCCACATGGGGCAGGGGAGCCCCAACCCCCTAGTCAAGGGAGGCAGTAAGTGAACATGCTAGTCCACCGGGAAACCATGTTTTTTCCACGGAACTGTGCAACCCACAGATCGGAAAGTCCCACTCGTGAACCCGTGCCACCAGGACCTAGGGTCCCAACCTCCGAACTGAGCAGATGCTCAACAGCCTCTCAGGTGGAATCTGCCTAAGCCTGTGGAGCTCCTGGGGGGAAATGCGACCAGCACAGCTGCCTGCTGCCTAAGCCATTTGATCTCCTTGTGGGAGGGCAGCAGCCAGCACTGGGACTCATAACTGCCTAACATGCTAAGCTTCCTAGTTGGGGGAAAGGCAGCATCCATCTCTATGGCTCCAGGCCACATTTTTGACCCTGCTGACGCCAGGGAGGTGTGACAGCTTGGTCCCCAAGAGATGTCCCCCACAACACAACACACCAGCTGTGGCAAACTGTGGCCAAAGCACTTCTTCAGGCCTGACCCTGACACATCCTTCCTCACTGGGTAGGGCTTCCCTGCAGGAACTCCAACAACTCCAGCCAGAGACTTAGGGACGGAAGCCAGATCTCCCTGGGCCTGAGCACGTAGCAGGATGGGTAGACACAGTCTGTGAGGACCAGCAGACTTAGCCTTTCCTCCTGGTAGTTCTGAGGAATCCATGCAGCCCAGATGAGTGGGTTTCCTGTAGCAAAGCATACCCTATCCACTAAGGGACAATCAAAGTGCTTTGTTAAATGAGCCCTGTTCCCCGTGCCACCCAACTGGGTAAGAACCTCCAATGGGGGTTGTCAGACACCCTCCACAGGAGCGATCCTACTGGCATCAGGTTGATGCCTCTCAAGGTCACAGATCCCAGAAGAAGGAGCAGGCACTCATCTTTACTGTTCTCCAGCCTCCTTGAGTGACATCTCCAGGTGCGGGAGGAAACCAGATGAATAGGTCCTGAAGGTAACCCCCAGCAAACTGCAGTAGCCCTAAAGAAAAGGGACCTGACCATTGAAAGAAAAACAGAAAGCAACAACAACAACATCAACAACAACAAAAAGTCCCCACAGAAACCCCATCAAAGGGTCAGCAGCCTCAAAGATCGAAATTAGACAAACTCACCAAGATGAGAAAGAATCAACAAAAAGACACTGAAAACCCAAAAGGCCAGAGTGTCTCTTCTCCTTCAAATAATTGCAGTGCCTCTCCAGCAAGGGTGCAGAACTGGACAGAGGATGTGATGAATGAATTGACAGAAGTAGGCTTCAGAAGATGGGTAATAATAAACTGTACTGTTTTAACCCAATGCAAAGAAGCTAAGAACCTTGATAAAAGGTTAGAGGAGCTGCTAACTAGAATAATCAGTTTAGAGAAGAACATAAATGACCTCATGGGGCTGAAAAACACAGCACAAGAACTTCATGAAACATACACAAGTATCAATAGCTGAATTCACCAAGCAGAAGAAAACATATTAGAGTTTGAAAACCACATTGCCAACATAAAGCATGCAGACAAGTTTAGAGATAAAAGAATGAAAAGGAATGAAAAAAGCCTCCAAGAAATATGGGACTTCATAAAAAGACCGAACCTATGATTGATTGGAGTACCTGAAGGAGATGGGGAGAATGGAAACAAGCTGGAAAAACCATTTCAGGATATTATTCAGGGGAATTTCCCCAATCTAGTGAGACAGGCCAACATGCAAATTCAGGAAATACAGAGAACACCACTAAGATACTCCATGACAAAATCAACCCCAAGACACATAATCATCAGATCCTCCAAGGTCAAAATGAAGAAAAAATGTGTTAAGGGCAGCCAGAGAGAAAGGCTAGGTAACCTACAAAGAGAAGCCCATCAGACTAACCATGGACCTCTCAGCAGAAACTCTACAAGCCAGAAGATATTGGAGGCCAATATTTAACATTCTTAAAGAAAAGAATTTTCAACACAGAATTTCATATCCAGCCAAACTAAGCTTCATATGCAAAGGAGAAATAAAATCCTTTCCAGACAAGCAAATGGTGAGGAATTTCATTAACACCAAGCCTGCCTTGCAAGAGCTCCTGAAATAAGTACTAAATATGGAAAGGAAAAACCAGTACCAGCCACTGCAAAAACACACCAAAATATAAAGACCAATGACACTATGAAGAAACAGCATCAACTAGTGTTCTAAATAACCAGATAGCATCATAATGACAGGATCAAATTTACACATAACAATACTAACCCTAAGTGTAAATGGACTAAATGCCCCAATTAAAAGACACCAACTGGCAAATGGGATAAAGAGTCATGACTCATTGGTGTGCTGTATTCAGGAGACCCATCTCACGTGCAAAGATGCACATAGGCTCAAAATAAAGGTATGGAGGAAAATTTACCAAGCAAATGGAAAGCAAAAAAAGCAAGGGTAGCAATCCTAGTCTCTGAGAAAACAGACTTTAAACCAACAAAGGTCAAAAAAGAAAAAGAAGGGCATTATACAATGGTAAAGGGAACAATTCAACAAGAAGAGCTAACTATTCTAAATATATATGCACCCAATACAGGAGCACCCAGCTCATAAAACAAGTTCTTAGAGACCTACAAAGAGACTTAGATTCCCACACAGTAATAGTGGGAGACTTTAACACCTCACTGTCAATATTAGATAGATCAATGAGACAGAAAATTAACAAAGACATTCATGACTTGAACTCAGCTCTGGATTAAGTGGACCTAATAGACATCTACAGATATCTACAGAGAGTTCTGTAGATATCAACAGAATCAACAGAATATACAAAATCAACCGCATTATTAGAAGTAAAACACTCCTCAGCAAATGCAAAAAGAACTGAAATAATAAACAGTCTCTCAGACCACAGTGCAATTAAATTAGAACTCAGGATTAAGAAACTCACTCAAAACCACACAATTACATGGAAATTGAACAACCTGCTCCTGAATGACTCCTTGTAAATAATGAAATTAAGGCAGAAATAAAGAAGTTCTTTGAAACCAATGAAAATAAAGAGAAAACATACCGAAATCTTTCGGATACAGCTAAAGCAGTGTTAAGAAGGAAATTTATAGCACTAAATGCCCACATCAGAAAGCTAGAAAGATCTCAAATCAACACCCTAACATAATAATTAAAAGAGGTAGAGAAGCAAGAGTAAACTAATCCAAAAGCTAGCAGAGAACAAGAAATAACTAAGATCAGAGAAGAATTTAAAGAGAGACACAAAAAGCACCCCCCCCAAAAAATCAATGAATCCATGAGCTATGTTTTTTTGAAAAAAATTAACAAAATAGATAGACTGCTAGCTAGATTAATACAGAAGAGAGAAGAATCAAAAAGACACAACAAAAAATTATAAAGGGGATATCACCACTGACCCCACAGAAACACAAATTACCATCAGAGAATACTATAAACACCTCTATGCAAATAAGCTAGAAAATCTAGAAGAAATGGGTAAATTCCTGGACATATACAGCCTCCCAAGACTAAAATAGGAAGAAGCTGAATCCCTGAATAGGCCAATAACAAGTTCTGAAATGGAGGCAGTAATTAATAGCCTACCAACCAAAAAAAGCCCAGGACCACATGGATTCACAGCCAAATTCTACCAGAGGTACAAAGAGGAGCTGGTAACATTCCTTCTGAAACTATTCCAAATGATAAAAAAGGAGGGACTCCGCCCTAACTCATTTTATGCAGCCAGCATCATTCTGATACCAAAACCAGGCAGAGGCACAGCAAAACACAAAAACTTCAGGCCAATATCCCTGATGAACATCAATGCAAAAATCCTCAATAAAATCCTGGCAAACCGAATCCAGCAGCACATCAAAAAATTTATCCATCACGATCAAGTTGGCTTCATCACTGGGACATAAGGCTGGTTCAACACATGCAAATCAATAAATGTAATCCATCACATAAACAGAACCAAAGACAAAAACCACATGATTATCTCAGCAGATACAGAAAAGTGCTTTGATAAAATTCAACATCCTTTCATGTTAAGAAAAAAAAAACTCTCAATAAACTCGGTATTTATGGAACTTATCTGAAAATAATAAGAGCTATTTATGACAAACCCACAGCCAATATCATATTCAATGGGCAAAAGCTGGAAGCCTTCCCTTTGAAAACCAGTATAAGACAAGGATGCCCTCCCTCACCACTCCTATTCAACATGTATTGGAATTTCTGGCCAGGGCAATCAAGCAAGGGAAAGAAATAAAGCATATTCAGATAGGAAGAGAGGAAGTCAAATTGTCTCTGTTTGTAGACAACATGATTTTATATTTAGAAAACCCCATCACTTCAGCCCAAAAACTCCTTAAGCTGATAAACAACTTCAGCAAAGTCTCAGGAAACAAAATCAATGTGCAAATATTACAAGCATTCTTTTACACCAATAATAGACAAGCAGAGGGCCAAACCATGAATTCCCATTCACAATCGCTACAAAGAGAATAAAATACCTAGGGATACAGCTAACAAAAGAAGTGAAGGACCTCTTGAAGGAAAACTACAAACCACTGCTAAGGAAAGAGAGGACACAAACAAATGGAAAAACATTCCATCTTCATGGGTAGGAAGAATCAATATTGTGAAAATGGCCATACTGCCCAAAGTGATTTATAGATTCAGTGCTATTCCCATCAAACTATTATTGACATTCTTCACGGAATTAGAAAAAAAAAAAAAGTACTTTAAATTTCATAGCCAGGACAACCCTAAGCAAAAAGAACAAAGCTGGAGGCATCATGCTACCTATCTTCAAACTCTGCTACAAGGCTACGGTAACCAAAACAGCATGGTACCGGTACCAAAACAGACATATAGACCAATGGAACAGAACAGAGACCTCAGAAATAACTCCACACATCTACAACTATCTGATCTTTGGCAAGCCTGACAATCAACAAGCAATGGGGAAAGATTTCCTATTCAATAAATGGTGCTGGGAAAACTGGCAGCCATATGCAGAAAACTGAAACTAGACCCCTTCCTTATACCATATACAAAAATTAACTCAAGATGGATTAAAGACTTAAATGTAAAACCCAAAACCATAAAACCCTAGAAGAATATCTAGGCAATACCATTCAGGACATAGGCATAGGCAAAGACTTCATGATGAAAATGCCAAAAGCAATTTCAACAAAAGCCAAAATTGACAAATAGGATCTAATTAAACTAAAGACCTTCTGAACAGCAAAAGAAACTATCATCAGAATGAACAGGCAACCTACAGAATGGGAGAAAAATTTTGCAATCTACCCGTCTGGCAAAGGTCAAATATTCAGAGTTTACAAGGAACTTAAACAAATTTACAAGAAAAAAAAACCACATCGAAAAGTGGGCAAAGGATATGAATAGACACTTCTCAAAAGACAACATTCATGTACCGAACTAACATAAAAAAAAGCTCAACATTACTAATTGTTAGAGAAATGCAAATCAAAACCACAATGAGATACCATCTCATGCCAGTCAGAATGGTGATTACTAAAAAGTCAAGAAACAACAGTTGCTGGCAAGGCTGTGGAGAAAGAGGAATGCTTTTATGCTGTTGGTGGGAATGTAAATTATTTCAACCATTGTGGAAGACCATATGGTGATTCCTCAAGGTTCTCAAACCAGAAATACCATTTGACCAAGCAATCTCATTACTGGATACATACACAAAGGAATATAAATTATTCTATTATAAAGACACATGCACATATATATTTATTGCAGCACTATTTACAATAGCAAAGTCATGGAACCAACCAATATGCCCATCAAAAATAGACTGGATAAAGAAAATGCGGTACATATACAGAATAGAATACCGTGCAGCTATAAAAAGAATGAGATCATGTCCTTTGCAGGGACATGGATGAAGCTGGAAACCATCATCCTCAGCAAACTAACACAGAAACAGAATGCCAGACACTCCATATTCTCACTCATAAGAGGGAGTTGAACAATGAAAACATACGGACACAGGGAGGGGAACAAAACACATCAGGACCTGTTGGGGGGTGGGAGTGAGGAAAGGGAACTTAGAGGACAGGTCAATAGGTGGGGCAAAGTACCATGGCACACGTATAACTATGTAACAAACCTGCACATTCTGTACATGTATTCCAGAACTTAAAGTAAAATAAAAAATAAAACTAACAAATTCTTGACTTAAATTCAACATTCGACCAATTGGACCTATAAATATCTATAGAACGCTTCATCCTTCAACCACAGAATACTCATTTTTTTCTCAATCACACACAGAATATACCCCAAGATTGACCACCAGCCAGGCCATAAAATAAATCTTAATAAATTCAAAAAAATTGTAATCAGACCAACTGTACCCTCAGACCACAGTGGAATAAAAACTGAAAGCAACAACAAGATCTCCCAAAACCGCATAATTACATGAAAATTAAACAACTTGCACCTGAATGACTTGTGTATACAATAAAATTGAGGCAAAAAGAATTCTTTGAAATAAATAAAAACAGAGACACAACATTCCAAAATCACCAGGATGCAGCAAAAGCAGTGTTAAGGGGGAATTTTATAGCTCTAAACATCTACATCAAGAAGTTAGAAAGATTCCAAATTACCAATCTAACATCACATGTAAAGAACCTAGTGAACAAACTAACCCAAAGCTAGAAGAAATAACTAAAATCAGAACAAAACTGAATGTAATTGAGACTCAAAAATACATACAAAAAATCAACGGAACAAAAATTGGTTTCTTGAAAGAGTAAACAAAATTGATAGATCACTACCTAAATTAACAAAAATAAGGAGAAAAGATCCAAATAAGAACAATCAAAAAAGACAAAAATCGCATTACAACTGCTCCCACAGAAATACAGAAATCTCCAGAGAGTACTATGAAGACCTCTATGTACACAAACTAGAAAATCTAGAAACAAAATTATAAATTCCTGGAAACACACCACCTCTCAAGATAGAATCAAGAAGAAATTGAAGCTGGGCATGGTGGCTCACACCCATAATTCCAGCACTTTATGAGGCCGAGGTGGGTGGATTGCTTGAGCTCAGGAGTTCAAGACCAGGCTGGGCAATATGGCAAAACCCTGTCTCTACACAAAACACAAAAATTAGCCAGGCATGGTGGTGCATGCCTATAGTCCCAGATACTTGGGAGGCTGAGGTGGGAGGATCACTTGAGTCTGGGAGGTCAAAGTTTCAGTGAGCTGTGATCGCACCACTGCACTCTAGTGTGGGTGACAGGATGAAACCCTGTCCCCCCCCCACCCCCCTAAAAAAAAAAAAAAGAGAATAAGAAATTGAAATCCTGAACAGATTGAAATCAAGTTCTGAAATTGAATTAGTAATAAAAAACCTACCAATCAAAAAAAAAAAAAAAAGCCCCAGACCAGATGGATCCACAGCTGAATTCTACCAGATGTAAAAAGAAAAACTGGTACAAATTCTACTGAAAGTATTCCAAACAAATCAACAGGAGCAACTCCTCCTTAACTCATTCTACAAACCCAGCATTATCCTGATACCAAAACCTGACAAAGACACAATGATAAAAGTAAACTACAGGCCAATATCTCTGGTGAACTAGATGCAAAAATCCTGAACAAAATACTAGCAAACCTAATTCAACAGCACACCAAAATGTTAATTCACCATGATCAAACAGGCCTCAATCCTGGGATGCAAGATTGGTTCAACATATGCAAATAAATAAACATGATTGACCACATAAACAGAATTAAAAACAAAATCCATATAATTATATAAATAGATGTGAAAAAGTTTTCAATAAAATTCAACATCCTATAATGATAAAAACCCTTAACAAACTAGGCATCAAAGGAACATGGCTAAAAATAATAAGAGCCATCTATGAGAGACCCATCGACATCATACTGAAGAGGTAAAAGCTAGAAGCATTCTCTTTGAGAACTGTAACAAGATAAAGATGCTCACTCTCACCACTTTTATTCAGCAATGTACTGAAAGTCCTAGTCAGAGCAATCAGGCAAGGGAAAGAAATAAAAGGCAGCCAAATAGGAAAAGAAATAAAACTATCTCTCTTCATTGATGATATGATTCTATCCCCAGAAACTTCTAAAGACTCTGTTATAGGCTCCTGGCACTGATAAGTGACTTCAGTAAAGTTTCAGAACACAAAATCAATGTGCAAAAATTAGTAGCATTTCTATATATCAATAACATTCAGACTGAGAACCAAATCAAGAATGCAGTCTTATTTAAAATAGGCACAAAAAGAATATACGTAGTTATATATCTAGGAGGTAAAAGACCTCTACAAGGAGAACTACAAAACACTGCTGAAAGAAATCACGGATGACACAAATGGAAAAATGCCCCATGCTCATGTATTGGAATAATCAATATCATTAAAATGGCCTTACTACCCAAAGCAAACTACAGATTCAACACTATTTCTATCAAACTACCAATGTAGAAAACACTATTCTAAAGTTTATATAGAACGAAAAAAGAGGCTGAATAGCCAAATTCTATGGAAAAAGAACAAGTTCAGAGACATCCCATTACCCTGATTCAAACCACACTACCAGGTTACATTAATCCAAACAGCATGGTACTGGTACAGAAACAGACACATAGACCAACGGAACAGAATAGAGAACCCAGAAAAAAAAAAAAAGCTGCACACCTATAGTCATCTGATCTTTAACAAAGTTGACATAAATGAGCAATGGGGAAAGGACTCTCTATTAAATAAATGGTGCTGAGAAAGCTGACTAGCCATATGCAGAAGAATGAAACTGTACCCCTACCTTTCACCACAAACAACAATTAACTCAAGATAGATTAAAGATTTAAATATAAGACCTCTAACTATAAGAATCCTAGAAGAAAACCTAGAAAACACCATTCTAGATGTTGGTGTTGGGAAAGAATTTATGGCTAAGTCTTCAAAAGCAATTGTAAGAAAAATGAAAATTGACAAGTGCCTTCTAATTAAACTGAAGAGCTTCTGCACAGCAAAAGAAACTACACAGTAAACAGGCAACCTACAGAATGGGAGAAAAAATTTGCAAACTATGCATCCAACAAAAGACTAATATCCACAATCTATAAGGAATGTAAACAATTCAACAAGCAAACAAAACAAAACAACCCTTTTAAAAAGTGGGCAAAAGGCATGAACAGACACTTCTCAAAAGATGAAATACAAGCAACTAACAAACGTATGAAAAATGCTCAACAGTACTAAGTATCAGGCAAATGCAAATTAGAACCACAATAAGATACCATCTCACATCAGTCAGAATGGGTATCATTAAAAAGTCACAAGATAACAGATGCTGGTAAGGCTGTGAAGAAAAGGAGATGGCTACATACTGATTGTGGGAATGTAAATTAGTTCAGTCACTGTGGAAATCAGTTTGGAGATATCTCAAAGAACTTAAAACGAAACTACCATTCGACATCCGATCCCATTACTGAGTATATGCCCCAAAGAAAATAAATTATTCTACCAAATATACACAAGAACTCCTATGTTCATTGCAGCACTATTCATAATAGCAAAGACATGGAATCAACCTAGGTGCCCATCAGTGGCGGATTGCATAAAGAAACTATGGTACATATACACCCAGAAATACTATGCAGCTGTAAAAAAAAGAACAAAATCATGTTCTTTGCAGCAACATGGATGCAGCTGGGGGCCATTATCCTAAGCAAATGAAAAGAAGAAACAGGAAACCAAATACCACATATTCTCATTTATAAGTAGGAGCTAAATATTGGGCACTCATGGACATAAAGATGGCAACAATAGACACTGGGGTCTACTAGAAGGAAAAGGAAGGAAGAGTAGAATGCGCTGAAAAATTAACTGTTGGGTACTACGCTCACTTCCTCAGTGATGGGTTCAATCATACCCCAAATGTCAGTGTCACTCAATACACCCATGTAACAAACCTATATATATATCCCCTGAATCCAAAATAAGTCAAAATTATTTTAAAATTAAAAGAAAAATAAAAACTAAATTTAAAAAGAGCAACAAATATGAAGTAAAATAAACACAGCCATAAGTAATTAGCGCATATGATATTTGGAATGGCCAAAACTCATAATATCAAGCAGTATTCAAACACTGTTCCTTTCTAAGGAGTTACGTCTCAATGAGTAGCTAAATTGGCACCAAATATAACTGGCCTTTTAACTTGGAAGGTGACTAGGGAATTCTAAAATGATTGGGCATAAAAGTTCCACTTACATCATCAGGGTTAACTGAAACTTTTATGAATGGTTGATAGAAATACTAAGACAAATAATAGAAGTAGAAAGAGAGTAGATGAGTGGGTGAAATTAGCCAATTTGTTTTGCAAGAGTCCTGAGGATGAGAAGGTGATGAGATAACCTAGTGTTCAGAATTGCTTTGTATCCTGAATGACTTTCTAGTTCCCAAACCACTTTCTAGTCTCCTTTGATTGTTGCTAGGTTCCCTTAGGCATGATCATCTGAGAGACATTTCTATATTTGTAATTTCCACTTGCATTCTAATGAAAATCCCTCTAGCATTATAGGTATAACAATTCTGTTTCTTGAACTAAAGGAATCCAACACACACACACAGACATACACAAAGAAACACACACTCACATGCATTACACACACATTTGGATATACTCACCCACTCTCACAAGCCTTATTTTCTAGTCCAAAGAACAAGTAGTAGAATATTTTTAAGTAGCACATCAGAAGACAGAAGAACAATTTTTTAAAGAAAAATGTTTGAAGTCCAGCCACTCAACATTTTTCATTAGGGTTCATTAAATGTAAAGAATATACTTTAGGTTTCCCTGTTTTATAATACAGTTAAAATTTATAGTTTTTATCACCAAAAGAAATTTAACATGGCTACTAACATGGTTACAAAGTAAGGGGGGTATATATAAAGCTTCAACTAGACAGCCATTGAACAATCATAAAATTAAGAACCCTTCAGGCTGGGCATGGCGGCTCACACCTCTAATCCCAGCACTTTGGGAGGCTGACACAGCAGGATCACTGGAGCCTAGGAGTTCAAGACCAGCCTGGCCAACATGATGAAACCCTATCTCTACAAAAAATACAAAATTTAGACGGGCTTGGTGTCACATGCCTGTAGTCCCAGCTATTCAGGAGGCTGAGTTGGGAGGATCATTTGAGCGCAGGAGGTTGAGGCTGCAGTGAGCCATTAATATGGTTTGGCTCTGTGTCCCCACCCAAATGTTATCCGGTAGCTCCCATAATTCCCACATGTTATGGGAGGGACCTGGTGGGAAATAATTAAGTCATGGGGGTGGGGCTTTTCTGTGCTGTTCTCGTAATAGTGAATAAGTCTCATGAAATCTAATGGTTTTAAAAATTGGAATTTCCCTGCACAAGCTCTCTCTGCCTGCTGCCAACCATGTAAAATGTGACTTGCTCCTCCTTGCCTTCTGCCATAATTGTAAGGCTTCTCCAGCCACATGGAACTGTAAATCCATTAAAACTCTTTTTTTTTTTTAACAAAAGATTTGATTATTGTTTATTGGGTCAGGTTTTTGATTTTTGTGTTTTTTTTTTTCACTATACTTTAAGTTCTAGGGTACATGTGCACAACATGCAGGTCTGTTACATATATATACATGTGTCATGTTGGTGTGCTGCACCCATTAACTCATCATTTACATTAGGTATATCTTCTAATGCTATCCCTCCCCACTCCCCCAAAACTCTTTCTTTTGTAAATTGCCCAGTCTCAGGTATATCTTTATCAGCACTGTAAAATATATATATATATATATATATATATATATATATATATAGTAAATTGGTACCAGAAATGGGGTGCTGCTGATAAAATACCCAAACATATGAAAGCAACTTTTTTTTTTATTATACTTTAAGTTTTAGGGTACATGTGCACATTGTGCAGGTTAGTTACATATGTATACATGTGCCATGCTGGTGCGCTGCACCCATTAACTCGTCATCTAGCATTAGGTATATCTCCCAATGCTATCCCTCCCCCCTCCCCCCACCCCACCACAGTCCCCAGAGTGTGATATTCCCCTTCCTGTGTCCATGTGATCTCATTGTTCAATTCCCACCTATGAGTGAGAATATGCGGTGTTTGGTTTTTTGCTCTTGCGATAGTTTACTGAGAATGATGATTTCCAATTTCATCCATGTCCCTACAAAGGACATGAACTCATCATTTTTTATGGCTGCGTAGTATTCCATGGTGCATATGTGCCACATTTTCTTAATCCAGTCTATCATTGTTGGACATTTGGGTTGGTTCCAAGTCTTTGCAATTGTGAATAATGCCGCAATAAACATACGTGTGCATGTGTCTTTATAGCAGCATGATTTATAGTCATTTGGGTATATACCCAGTAATGGGATGGCTGGGTCAAATGGTATTTCCAGTTCTAGATCCCTGAGGAATCACCACACTGACTTCCACAATTGTTGAACTAGTTTACAGTCCCACCAACAGTGTAAAAGTGTTCCTATTTCTCCACATCCTCTCCAGCGCCTGTTGTTTCCTGACTTTTTAATGACTGCCACTCTAACTGGTGTGAGATGGTATCTCATAGTGGTTTTGATTTGCATTTCTCTGATGGCCAGTGATGATGAGCATTTTTTCATGTGTTTTTTGGCTGCATAAATGTCTTCTTTTGAGAAGTGTCTGTTCATGTCCTTCGCCCACTTTTTGATGGGGTTGTTTGTTTTTTTCTTGTAAATTTGTTTGAGTTCATTGTAGATTCTGGATATTAGCCCTTTGTCAGATGAGTAGGTTGCAAAAATTTTCTCCCATGTTGTAGGTTGCCTGTTCACTCTGATGGTAGTTTCTTTTGCTGTGCAGAAGCTCTTTAGTTTAATTAGATCCCATTTGTCAATTTTGGCTTTTGTTGCCATTGCTTTTGGTGTTTTAGACATGAAGTCCTTGCCCATGCCTATGTCCTGAATGGTAATGCCCAGGTTTTCTTCTAGGGTTTTTATGGTTTTAGGTCTAACCTTTAAGTCTTTAATCCATCTTGAATTGATTTTTGTATAAGGTGTAAGGAAGGGATCCAGTTTCAGCTTTCTACATATGGCTAGCCAGTTTTCCCAGCACCATTTATTAAATAGGGAATCCTTTCCCCATTGCTTGTTTTTCTCAGGTTTGTCAAAGATCAGATAGTTGTAGATATGCGGTGTTATTTCTGAGGGCTCTGTTCTGTTCCATTGATCTATATCTCTGTTTTGGTACCAGTACCATGCTGTTTTGGTTACTGTAGCCTTGTAGTATACTTTGAAGTCAGGTAGTGTGATGCCTCCAGCTTTGTTCTTTTGGCTTAGGATTGACTTGGCAATGCAGGCTCCTTTTTGGTTCCATATGAACTTTAAAGTAGTTTTTTCCAATTCTGTGAAGAAAGACATTGGTAGCTTGATGGGGATGGCATTGAATCTGTAAATTACCTTTGCAGTATGGCCATTTTCACGATATTGATTCTTCCTACCCATGAGCATGGAATGTTCTTCCATTTGTTTGTATCCTCTTTTATTTCCTTGAGCAGTGGTTTGTAGTTCTCCTTGAAGAGGTCCTTCACGTCCCTTGTAAGTTGGATTCCTAGGTATTTTATTCTCTTTGAAGCAATTGTGAATGGGAGTTCACTCATGATTTGGCTCTCTGTTTGTCTGTTATTGGTGTATAAGAATGCTTGTGATTTTTGTACATTGATTTTGTATCCTGAGACTTTGCTGAAGTTGCTTATCAGCTTAAGGAGATTTGGGGCTGAGACAATGGGGTTTTCTAGATATACAATCATGTCATCTGCGAACAGGGACAATTTGACTTCCTCTTTTCCTAATTGAATACCCTTTATTTCCTTCTCCTGCCTAATTGCCCTGGCCAGAACTTCCAACACTATGTTGAATAGGAGTGGTGAGAGAGGGCATCCCTGTCTTGTGGCAGTTTTCAAAGGGAATGCTTCCAGTTTTTGCCCATTCAGTATGATATTGGCTGTGGGCTTGTCATAGATAGCTCTTATTATTTTGAAATACGTCCCATCAATACCTAATTTATTGAGAGTTTTTAGCATAAAGCGTTGTTGAATTTTGTCAAAGGCTTTTTCTGCATCTATTGAGATAATGATGTGGTTTTTGTCTTTGGCTCTGTTTATATGCTGGTTTACATTTATTGATTTGCATATATTGAACCAGCCTTGCATCCCAGGGATGAAGCCCACTTGATCATGGTGGATAAGCTTTTTGATGTGCTGCTGGATTCGGTTTGCCAGTATTTTATTGAGGATTTTTGCATCAATGTTCATCAAGGATATTGGTCTAAAATTCTCTTTTTTGGTTGTGTCTCTGCCCGGCTTTGGTATCAGAATGATGCTGGCCTCATAAAATGAGTTAGGGAGGATTCTCTCTTTTTCTATTGATTGGAATAGTTTCAGAAGGAATGGTACCAGTTCCTCCTTGTACCTCTGGTAGAATTCGGCTGTGAATCCATCTGGTCCTGGACTCTTTTTGGTTGGTAAACTATTGATTATTGCCACAATTTCAGCTCCTGTTATTGGTCTATTCAGAGATTCAACTTCTTCCTGGTTTAGTTTTGGGAGAGTGTATGTGTCGAGGAATTTATCCATTTCTTCTAGATTTTCTAGTTTATTTGTGTAGAGGTGTTTGTAGTATTCTCTGATGGTAGTTTGTATTTCTGTGGGATCGGTGGTGATATCCCCTTTATCATTTTTTATTGTGTCTATTTGATTCTTCTCTCTTTTTTTCTTTATTAGTCTTGCTAGCAGTCTATCAATTTTGTTGATCCTTTCAAAAAACCAGCTCCTGGATTCATTAATTTTTGGAAGTGTTTTTTGTGTCTCTGTTTCCTTCAGTTCTGCTCTGATTTTAGTTATTTCTTGCCTTCTGCTAGCTTTTGAATGTGTTTGCTCTTGCTTTTCTAGTTCTTTTAATTGTGATGTTAGGGTGTCAATTTTGGATCTTTCCTGCTTTCTCTTGTGGGCATTTAGTGCTATAAATTTCCCTCTACACACTGCTTTGAATGTGTCCCAGAGATTCTGGTATGTTGTGTCTTTGTTCTCATTGGTTTCAAAGAACATCTTTATTTCTGCCTTCATTTCATTGTGTACCCAGTAGTCATTCAGGAGCAGGTTGTTCAGTTTCCATGTAGTTGAGCGGCTTTGAGTGAGATTCTTAATCCTGAGTTCTAGTTTGATTGCACTGTGGTCTGAGAGATAGTTTGTTATAATTTCTGTTCTTTTACATTTGCTGAGGAGAGCTTTACTTCCAACTATGTGGTCAATTTTGGAATAGGTGTGGTGTGGTGCTGAAAAAAATGTATATTCTGTTGATTTGGGGTGGAGAGTTCTGTAGATGTCTATTAGGTCCGCTTGGTGCAGAGCTGAGTTCAATTCCTGAGTATCCTTGTTAACTTTCTGTCTGGTTGATCTGTCTAATGTTGACAGTAGGGTGTTAAAGTCTCCCATTATTAATGTGTGGGAGTCTAAGTCTCTTTGTAGGTCACTCAGGACTTGCTTTATGAATCTGGGTGCTCCTGTATTGGGTGCATATATATTTAGGATAGTTAGCTCTTCTTGTTGAATTCATCCCTTTACCATTATGTAATGGCCTTCTTTGTCTCTTTTGATCTTTGTTGGTTTAAAGTCTGTTTTATCAGAGACTAGGACTGCAACCCCTGCCTTTTTTTGTTTTCCATTTGCTTGGTAGATCTTCCTCCATCCTTTTATTTTGAGCCTATGTGTGTCTCTGCATGTGGGATGGGTTTCCTGAATACAGCACACTGATGGGTCTTGACTCTTTATCCAACTTGCCAGTCTGTGTCTTTTAATTGGAGAATTTAGTCCATTTACATTTAAAGTTAATATTGTTATGTGTGAATTTGATCCTGTCATTATGATGTTAGCTGGTTATTTTGCTCATTAGTTGATGCAGTTTCTGCCTAGTCTCGACGGTCTTTACATTTTGGCATGATTTTGCAGCGGCTGGTACCGGTTGTTCCTTTCCATGTTTAGCGCTTCCTTCAGGAGCTCTTTTAGGGCAGGCCTGGTGGTGACAAAATCTCTCAGCATTTGCTTGTCTGTAAAGTATTTTATTTCTCCTTCACTTATGAAGCTTAGTTTGGCTGGATATGAAATTCTGGGTTGAAAATTCTTTTCTTTAAGAATGTTGAATATTGGCCCCCACTCTCTTCTGGCTTGTAGGGTTTCTGCCGAGAGATCTGCTGTTAGTCTGATGGGCTTCCCTTTGAGGGTAACCTGACCTTTCTCTCTGGCTGCCCTTAACATTTTTTCCTTCATTTCAACTTTGGTGAATCTGACAATTACGTGTCTTGGAGTTGCTCTTCTCGAGGAGTATCTTTGTGGCATTCTCTGTATTTCCTGAATCTGAATGTTGGCCTGCCTTGCTAGATTGGGGAAGTTCTCCTGGATAATATCCTGCAGAGTGTTTTCCAACTTGGTTCCATTCTCCCCGTCACTTTCAGGTACACCAATCAGACGTAGATTTGGTCTTTTCACATAGTCCCATATTTCTTGGAGGCTTTGCTCATTTCTTTTAATTCTTTTTTCTCTAAACTTCCCTTCTTGCTTCATTTCATTCATTTCATCTTCCGTTGCTGATACCCTTTCTTCCAGCTGATCGCATCGGCTCCTGAGGCTTCTGCATTCTTCACGCAGTTCTTGAGTCTTGGTTTTCAGCTCCATCAGCTCCTTTAAGCACTTCTCTGTATTGGTTATTCTAGTTATACATTCTTCTAAATTTTTTTCAAAGTTTTCAACTTCTTTGCCTTTGGTTTGAATGTCCTCCCATAGCTCAGAGTAATTTGATGGTCTGAAGCCTTCTTCTCTCAGCTCGTCAAAGTCATTCTCCATCCAGCTTTGTTCCATTGCTGGTGAGGAACTGCGTTCCTTTGGAGGAGGAGAGACGCTCTGCGTTTTAGAGTTTCCAGTTTTTCTGTTCTGTTTTTTCCCCATCTTTGTGGTTTTATCTACTTTTGGTCTTTGATGATGGTGATGTACTGATGGGTTTTCGGTGTGGATGTCCTTTCTGTTTGTTCGTTTTCCTTCTAACAGACAGGACCCTCAGCTGCAGGTCTGTTGGAATACCGTGCCGTGTGAGGTGTCAGTGTGCCCCTGCTGGGGGGTGCCTCCCTGTTAGGCTGCTCGGGGGTCAGGGGTCAGGGACCCACTTGAGGAGGCAGTCTGCCAGTTCTCAGATCTCCAGCTGCGTGCTGGGAGAACCACTGCTCTCTTCAAAGCTGTCAGGCAGGGACATTTAAGTCTGCAGAGATTACTGCTGTCTTTTTGTTTGTCTGTGCCCTGCCCCCAGAGGTGGAGCCTACAGTGGCAGGCAGGCCTCCTGGAGCTGTGGTGGGCTCCACCCAGTTCGAGCTTCCTGGCTGCTTTGTTTACCTAAGCAAGCCTGGGCAATGGCGGGCGCCCCTCCCCCAGCCTCGCTGCCGCCTTGCAGTTTGATCTCAGACTGCTGTGCTAGCAATCAGCGAGATTCCGTGGGCGTAGGACCCTCTGAGCCAGGTGTGGGATATAGTCTCGTGGTGCGCCATTTTTTAAGCCGGTCTGAAAAGCGCAATATTCAGGTGGGAGTGACCCGATTTTCCAGGTGCGTCCGTCACCCCTTTCTTTGACTCGGAAAGGGAACTCCCTGACCCCTTGCACTTCCCAGGTGAGGCAATGCCTCGCCCTGCTTCGGCTCGCGCATGGTGTGCGCACCCACTGGCCTGCGCCCACTGTCTGGCACTCCCTAGTGAGTTGAACCTGGTACCTCAGATGGAAATGCAGAAATCACCCGTCTTCTGCGTCGCTCACGCTGGGAGCTGTAGACCGGAGCTGTTCCCATTCGGCCATCTTGGCTCCTCCCCTCCGAAAGCAACTTTTGAACTGTGTAACAGACAAATATTGGAACAGTTTGGCAGGCTCAGAAGAAAAAAGATGTGGGAAAGTTTGGAACTCCCTAGAAACTTGTTAAATGGCTTTAACCAAATTGCTAATAATAATATGAATAATGAAATCCAGGTTGAGGGTCTCAGATGGATATAAGGAATTTGTTGGGTACTTGAGCAAAGGTAATTCTTGTTATGTTTTAGCAAGAGCCTGGCAGCATTTTTCCTTGCCCTAAACATTTGTAGAACTTTAAACTTGAGAGAGATAATTTAGGGTATCTTGTAGAAAAGATTTCTAAGGAACAAAACATTCAAGATGTGACTTGGGTGCTGTTAAAGGCATTCAGTTTTATAAGAGAAGCAGAACATAAAAGTTTACAAAATTTGCAGCCTAACAATGCAATAAAAAAGAAAAACCCATTTTCTAAGGAGTAATTGGCTGCAGAAATTTGCATAAGTAAAAAGTAACCAAATGTTAATCCCAAAACGATTGGGAAAATGTCTCCAGGGCATATCAGAAGTCATCATAGCAGCCCCTCCCATCACAGTCCCAGAGGGCTAGGACAAAGAAAGTAGTTTCATGGTGCAGGCCCAGGGTCCTGTGCTGTGTGCACCCTAGGGACTTGGTGCCCTGTGTCCCAGCCACTGCAGCTGTGGCTGAAAGGCACCAATGTACAGCTCAGGCCATGGCTTCAAAGGGTGCAAGCCTCAAGACTTGGCAGCTTTCATGTGGTATTAAGCCTGTGAGTGCACAAAGTCAAGAATTGGAGTTTGGAAACCTCTGCCTAGATTTCAGAGGATGTATGGAAATGCCTGGATGTCCAAGCAGAAGTTTGCTGCATGGGCCAGGCTCTCATGGAAAACCTCTGCTAGAGCAGTGCAGAAGGAAAATGTAGGGTCAGAGCCCCCACACAGAATCCCTACTGGGGTGCTGCCTAGTGAAGTTGTGAAAAGAGGACCACTGTCCTCCAAACCCCAGAATGGTAGATCCACCAACAGCTTATACCATATGCTTGGAAAATCCACAGAAACTCAACACCAGCCCATAAAAGCAGTCCATAGGGAGGCTATATTCTCCAAATCCACAGAGACAGAGCTGCCCAAGGCCCTGGGAGACCGCCTCTTGCATCAGCGTGACTTAGCTGTGAGACATGAAGTCAAAAGAGATCATTTTAAAGCCTTAAAATTTAACTGCCCTGCTGGATTGCAAATTTGCATGGGGCCTGTAATCCCTTTGTTTTGGCCAATTTCTCCCATTTGGAATGGCTGTATTTACCCAATGCCTGTACCACCATTGTATCTACGAAGTAACTTACTTGCTTTTAATTTTATAAGCTCATAGGCAAAAGGGACTTACCTTCTTTCAAATAAAACTCTGGACTGTGAACTTTTAAGTTAATGCTAAAATAAGTTAAAACTTTGGGGTACTCTTGGGAAGGCATAAGTATTGAAAATGTAAAGACATGAAATTTGAGAGGGGCCAGGGGCAGAATATGGTTTGGCTCTGTGTTCTCACCCAAATCTCATCTTATAGCTTCCACAATTCTCACCTGTTGTGGGAGGGTCCCAGTGGGAAATAATGGAATGATGGAGTGGGGTGGCAGCTCTTTCCCATGCTGTTCTCAATAGTGAATTAGTGTCACAAAATCTAATGGTTTAAAAAAATGGGAGTTTCCCTGCACAAGCTCTCTCTTTACTTGCTGCCATCCATGTAAAAGGTGACTTGTGCTTCCTTGCCTTCCTCCATAATTATAAGGCTTTCGCAGCCAGGTGGAACTGCAAGTTTATTAAACCTCTTCCTTTTGTAAATTGCCCAGTCTTGGCTATGTCTTTATCAGCAGCATAAAAACAGACTAATACAGCCCTGGTTGTGCTATTGCACTCTAGCCTGGCAACAGAGCAAGAACCTGTCTCAAAAAAGAAAAACAAAAAAATCACTTCAGTACTTAACAAGTGTCACTTATAATTTTTAGGAGAATATTTTTCCCTAATACTTGCCAGAAAAAAAAAAGGTTTTAATGTATGCCTTTGGAACTTATTTTATAATATCATTTTTAATTTTTACTGATCAACTGTGTTGTTATCTAATGAACTTTATTTATATCTTGGCTCTCTCAATGAGATTTTAAGTTCCCTGGGCAGGAACTAACATACATTTGCATCATTCCTCTTGATGAGAAAATATAGAAATATTTCATTTTTAATATTCACTTACAAAGATGTAACCAAGAAAAACATTTATTTTATATTATTTTAAATCACAAAATCCTGAAATAAACCTCAGCTCAAATATAACAACACTTTTTAATCATTACATTAAGCTTTTTCATTGTCAGCGACATGAGGATGAGATAGGGAAATAGAATATCATTAAGTCAATGATTTAGATGAAGGATAATAATTTGCTTTTGAAGTGCAGAGCACATTTCATTCACAAAGAAGATGAGTAACTAGATTTATTTTCTTTCCCCATAAAGTACTAGAATTCAAGGGCATAGTAATTATGACTGGCCTGATTGCTTTCCATGTTTGCAGTCTTTTCAGAGTTACTTCCAGCATTTAATCTAACATTTAAACAAGCTCCCCAATTTGGGTTTCAATGATGCTTTCTATGCTTTGAAAATACAAGTTTAAGTTTAGCTCAATTGTACGTAAACAGTTTGGCCCCCAGTATCAACTGGATGCTTTGTTTATGTGTAGTTTTATGCTGGGCCTGAGTGGTTAAAGAAAAGCATCTTTTATTTCTTCTTTTTTTTAAGATGGAGTCTTACTCTTTCATCCTCCAAGGTTCGAGGAATTCTCATGCCTCAGCATCCCAAGTAGCTGGGACTACAGGCACACACCACCACACCCAGCTAATGTTTGTATTTTTAGTAGAGACGGGTTTCACTATGTTGGCCAGGCTGGTCCTGAACTCCTGATCTCAAGTGATATGCCCCAAAGTGCTGGGATTACAGTTATGAGCCACTATGTCCAGCCTAAAAAGTGTCACCTTCTGAGACAGAGTCCTCTACCTCATTAGGATAATTACTGAATAAAATTAGAATTCTAAAAGCAAAAAGATAACTTATTTTATAATCCAAAAACATTTTCCCAAAAGTAATCGGAACACGTTTAAATTTTGAATTGAAGTCACATGCCTCCTAATGATTTTCCAAGGTGAGTTAGATCTTAAAAACTATCTGTGAGCTTCAGGCATAATTTTTCTACCGATTATGTCACCAAAACTTCACCTTACATAGCCAAAAATTGTGAGAGTTTTTGGATGTTTGGTTTTCTGGAGCAGTCAGGTGGTTTTATAGAACATATCTGCAAAAGTGGCACCAGTTAAGGTTTACCCACAAAGGGAGGTAATCCTCCCTTGGTGTTCTTGCTTCTCAAATTATTTCTTAGCTTCTCTGAAAATTAAAGAGAAAATACATAACATTTTGTTGCTTTTGTTTTCAATTTCCTTTTCAGTTTCCACTGCAATTCTTTGAATCTTACATTACTTGCATACATACCACATATTGTGAAAAAAATATATTAATACAGAAGCTATTGTTTTACTAAAACAGGGCTTCATGACATGTACATTTCTTATCATTTTCTTTCTCTCCCTCAAATACATTATACATAATTGATTTTCTTAGAAACACTGTTTTTCCCTTTGAAGTCCAGTGTAGTAATTTTCAGATAGTTCTGAAATCTGCTGATCTCAGTTAACTTTTCATGCCAGTGAAGGTCATGATTGACATAAATTTAAAGATGAAGACCAAAACTTGAACAAAAAATATTTCAAGAGAATCTATTGTTTTAACCACACTGAAAACCAATGTAAAATTTATATGTTCCCATCTTTTAATGCAATTTTTGTCTCCAATGAAACTTAACACAAATTTGTACCTCCCAATGTATGAGAAAGGGTTGTAAGATGCAGTGAATGTCAAACAGGGGAGCTGAAAGACAACTGAGAATACTGTACCTATAGCTGGAGATCTCAGAAATTTTAAAAAGTATTGGAACATCGTTATCCAAAGTAGATGACACACGATGAGGGGCAAAAAAACTAACAATTCCTTGTTTCATACAATAGGAATGAAGTTTACCAGTGTAATCTTCATAAGACCAAATTTTGTACTTAACCTAAAAAAAAAAAAAAGCATAGGGAGATGGCTTGAAGGAAAACTTACAAAGACTCCCAATATTTACCCAAAACAGTGCCAATAGAGTGGAGGATAGAAACTCTGTCAACAGGTGCTGGAGAGGATGTGGAGAAATAGGAACACTTTTACACTGTTGGTGGGACTGTAAACTAGTTCAACCATTGTGGAAGTCAGTGTGGCGATTCCTCAGGGATCTAGAACTGGAAATACCATTTGACCCAGCCATCCCATTACTGGGTATATACCCAAAGGACTATAAATCATGCTGCTATAAAGACACATGCACACGTATGTTTATTGCGGCATTATTCACAATTGCAAAGACTTGGAACCAACCCAAATGTCCAACAATGATAGACTGCATTAAGAAAATGTGGCACATATACACCATGGAATACTATGCAGCCATAAAAAATGATGAGTTCATGTCCTTTGTAGGGACATGGATGAAATTGGAAATCATCATTCTCAGTAAACTATTGCAAGAACAAAAAACCAAACACCGCATATTCTCACTCATAGGTGGGAATTGAACAATGAGATCACATGGACACAGGAAGGGGAATATCACACTCTGGGGACTGTTGTCGGGTGGGGGGAGGGGGGAGGGATAGCATTGGGAGATATACCTAATGCTAGATGACGAGTTAATGGGTGCAGCGCACCAGCATGGCACATGTATACATATGTAACTAACCTGCACAATGTGCACATGTACCCTAAAACTTAAAGTATAATAAAAAAAAAAAAAGAAAAAAAAACTTAAAAAAAAAAAAAAGAAACTCTGTAAATATAGCTGCTCATATCTTTGCCTGAGGTGAACTAAGGGGTAAAGGAACTCCCTCACAGTTGATACTTTGTCATGGAGAATGTCCGTTTAAATACTCCCTAGCCTAAAACACAATCCCGGCCTTGAAACAACGGGGACTTTCATTAATGTTTGGCCAAAGAACATAATTTACTCATTGAAATGCAAGTAATAGTTTCTAAAAATCGTGATGCCTCTTCACATATTACTTTTCTTAAAAAAAAAGAAAAGACGACAACAAATGGCAATTGACAGAGGATTACTTGTTTAGCAACACTACCTTCAGTATATCCCTGTACATCGGGACCAGGCACTTGCACAGAAAAATTAAACCAATTAGTTAAAGAATAATTAACATTAAAGATATTTCTAGAACATAGAAAAAGAAGTAATACTTTAAATTTTGTTTGTATAAAATTAGCAAAGCATTAATATAAGCCCACAGAAAGACAACTACAAGGAAATCTCATCTATACACCTCAACATAAAAATCTTAAATGGGCCGAGCGTGGTGGCTCAAACCTGTAATCCCAGCACTTTGGGAGGCTGAGGTGGGTGAGGTGGGGGTATCACGAGGTTAGGAGTTCGAGATCAGTCTGGCCAACATAGTGAAACCCCGTCTCTACTAAAAATACAAAAAATTAGCCGGGTGTGATGGCGGGCACCTGTAATCCCAGCTACTCGGGAGGCTGAGGCAGGAGAATTGCGTGAACCCAGGAGGCAGAGGTTGCAGTGAGCCGAGATCATGGCGCCATTGCACTCCAGGCCGGGTGACACTGCAAGACTCTGTCTCAACAACAACCACAAAAAAACAAAAACAAAAACAAAAAAATTTAAACGAAATACTGACAAACAGAATCCAATAGAACATTAAAAGATGAGTGCACCATGATCAACAACATAAAATTCACACAAGGAAAGCAAAGACACCCCAGTATTAGAAGCTATATTGTGTAATTTATCATATTGATACACTTAAAAGTCAAATCATAAATACACTATCAAAATGCTAATAATATATTTGATAGACTTTTTTAAATATTCAAGAAAGAAATATTGTAAAAAGATATCTTTTAAACATGACAAATGTACATATATCCTCAAAACAAGGATTACATCTTCTGATGAAGCTTTAGTGGTACTCAAATTAAAATTCAGAGAGAAGAACTTTTTGCATACTATTACTACCGTTATATAACATTTTTCTAGATAAAATATGGAAGACTATATAATCAGTATTAATATGAGTAATCTTGGGAAGGCGGTGCTGTGAAATACAAGAGACATAAAGGAGAAAAAATGACCAAACTAAAAGGAAAATTTAAAAAATTACAAAAATGATGAATGTAATTTTCTTAATGTATTACACACATACAATCAATCAATCAAACAATAATAAAAATAACAAAGGCACTATACTGCTTGTACACCAGTGCTTCTCAGACTATATTGGTAAAACACCAATCTTTTTATTTTCAACTTATTATGGTTAATATATATATTTTTTTTGATATAGGGTCTCACTCTGTTGCCCAGGTTGGAGTGCAGTGACATGATCATGGCTCACTACAGCCTTGACCTCCCTGGGCTCAAGTGACCCTCCCACCTCAGCTTCCTGAGTAGCTGGGACCACATGTGTGCACCACCATACCCAGGTAATTTTTGTATTTTTTTTTTTTTTTAATGGAGACAGGGTTTCACCATGTTGCCCAGGCTGTTTTTGAACTCCTGGACTCAAGACATCTACCCATCTCGGCCACCCAAACTGCAGGGATTACAGGCATGAAGCACCACACCCGACCAGGTAATTTTTTGAATATGATAAATATGAATTTGCAAAACCATCACAACTTCAATAAGAGTCATAATCATGTAAAATTACTCTGAAAGTTTATGTTTAATTCTTGTTTTATTCTTATCTCATTGCAAACCAGTACCAGTACACAGACTATTTTACTCAAGAACTTGAAACAGTGCAAAGCTGTGTTTGTGGATAGGAAGGCTCAATTTCAAAATGATAGCAATTCTCCGTAAGTGAATTTATAAATATTGTAAAATCACAAAAATATACCAAGAGTTTTTAGAACTATAAAGATCCTAAAGTTTATGTGAAAAAAAATAAACTAATTTTGTCAAAATAGCTCTAAAAATAAAAACTGATGAAGAAGAATTAGACATAGCAGCAATTAACATATTTAGGGCTACAATAATTAAAACAGTAAAATAATGACATATGAATAGATACAGATCAATGGAACATAACCGAAAGTTCAAACGTAGGCTCAAAATTATTTAGAAATTTAGTTTATTATAAATACAGCGCTTCAAATAAGGGGATAAAGATTAGCTTATTCAAATAAATGGTGCTGTGACAACTACATGGCCACACTGAAAAAAAGAACATGGATTTATTATTTATGAAAAATACGTATTTGTGTCAAATATTTTAATGTAAAATATTAATCCATAAACTATATAAAAAAAACGGGAATTTTAGAAATGATCTCAGAGTGGGAAATATCCAACAAAAAGAACAAATGAAAGCTAAATTTTATTGCATTAAAATAAAAAGTACATTGTAAAAATAAGCGCTTTAATCAGGTAAAACATGTATCACACACTGGAGGAAAATTCATAACTCATATCACTAAGGTTTTAATTATTTAATATATAAGTAATGTCTATCAAAATGAAAACTCAATAAAATAGTCAAATTTTATTAATAGGTCACAGAAATAATAGGCAAATAAATCTTAAATATATGCAAATATACCCATATTTACCCTTAAAAAGAGGAATGCAAATTAAAAAACAATGAATTACCATTTTGGTATTTGTCAAAGAGCAAAAATTTTGATAAGACACTCTATTGAGCAAAGTGTGAAAAACCAGCACTCCCAATGATTGCTAGTGGAAATATATAGCTTTATTTTATTTCTCATCAACATTCGTTAAAATATTCAAAATGTACATATTCTTTAAACCAGTACTTGTATCCTTAGAAATACTCTAGAGATAGAAACCCACATGATGAAAATAATATATAAATGATATTTGTTAAAATATTTTGATCATGAAAACATTGCAAAAATAAAATCCCCTTAGATGGAGGTTTAATTAAATAAATGATGGCACATCCATGAAATAGAATGCTATATAGGTATAAAAAAGAATGAGAGCAAGATAGCAGAATAGAAGTTTTTAGGACTTAGCCCCTAAAAAAAAAAAATCAATTTAAACAACCATTTATACGCAAAATTACCTTCACAAGAGCTAAGAAATCCAGGTGAGAGATTATACCACATGAGTGGAGCATAGAAATAAGAAAAGACACATTGAAATGGATAGGAAGGACAGTTTTACATTAATCATGTAACTCCTCCTCTAAGCCCATGAAACACAATAGAGAGAGAGATACTCTCCTGGGAGAAAAAGAATAAAGTTTTCAATAACTTTGCTGCACAGCCTAATTCCCAGCACCAGACTGACCTCTGCAACCCTAGTCTTCAAGCCCATCCTAGCATCAAATGTGCCATAATGGCCCTGGGATCCAGCATGGTTCCTGATATCCCAGACTCCAGGCCTGGGTCAGCACAATGGCAGCCCTTGCAGACTCAGGCTCCAGGTCTGCCACTGTGCCAGGGCTGCTCCGACAGCTCCAGGACAGTCCCTGCAGATTAAGGCTCCAAGCTCACTGCAGTACCAAGTTAACTCCTATAGATCCAAGGCACAGGCAAGCCCACAGACCCCACCAGCCAGCACACTCAGAATCTCTGAAAGGACTTACTAGTGAAGGACTTTCCCTGCAGAAGACAGTCTATAAAGATTGGAAGAAGTGCCTACTTCTTCAAATTCAACAGATACCAAAATAAGATCCAATGATTATGAATAATTAGAGAAACATAATACCAACAAATGAACAACGACAACAAAAAAGCAAAAGTAACTCCCCTTAAATAAATGGAGATCAGCAAACTGCCTGACAAAAAATTCGAAATAATTGTCTTTAAAAGGCTTAGCAAGGTACAAAAGAATACAGAGAGACAACAAAAAGAATTTAGGAAAACAGTCCATGAACAAAAGAAGTTTAACAAAGAGAAAAAAAAAAAAAACTACAGAAAAGTGCTAAACAAAAATTCCGGGTTTTGTTTTTGTTTTTGTTTTTGTTTTTCTGAGATGGAGTCTCCCTCTCTCACCCAGTCTGGAGTACAGTGGTGTGATCTCAGCTCACTGCAACCTCCACTTCCTGAGTTCAAGCAATTCTCCTGCCTTAGCCTCCGGAGTAGCTGGGATTACAGGCACACACCACTGCACCCAGCTAATTTTTGTATTTTTAGTAGAGACGGAGTTTTGTCATGTTGGCCAGCCTGGTCTTGAACTCCTGACCTCAGGTGATCCGCCCACCTCGGCTTCCCAAAGTGCTGGGATTACAGGCGTGAGCCACTGTGCCTGACCTCCAAACAGAAATTCTAATGTTGAAAAACACAATAAATGAACTGAAAATTTTCATAGAGAGCTTCAATAGTAAACTAAATCAGAAGA
This sequence comes from Gorilla gorilla gorilla, assembly GCF_029281585.2. NCBI lineage: Eukaryota > Metazoa > Chordata > Mammalia > Primates > Hominidae > Gorilla > Gorilla gorilla. The sequence goes on along the minus strand of NC_073233.2, from coordinate 35,127,919 downwards.
AAGAAGCAGCAAGTTCAAAGACTTGGGTCATTTGAATTACCCAATTAGAGAAACAAATAGAAAATAATAAAAAAGAATGATGAAAGCCTAGGGGCTTACAGGACATCATCAAGCAAATCAATATGTGCATTATGGGAGTCCCTGAAGTAGCAGAGAAAAAGAAAGGGGACTAAAACTTATTTTTAAAATAACAACAGAAAACTTCCCAAATTTGAAGAGGGAAATGAACATTCTGATCCATGAATGTCAAAGAACTCCAAATAAATTAAACATAAAGAGATCCTCACCAACACACTATATTCAAATGCTCAATAATCAAAGACAAAGAGAATTTTAAAAGCAGCAAGAGAAAAGCAATCTGTCACATACAAGGTAAACTCCATAAGGCTATAAGAAATATTCTCAGCAGCAATATTGCAGGCTATCTTAGAATGAGCTAATATATTCAAAGGACTAAAGAAAAAAACTGCAACCAAGCATACTATACCAGGCAAGCCTGTCCTTCAAAAATAAAAGAGTGAAAGGCTTTCTGAGATAATCAAAAGATGAGGAAATTTGTCACCACCAGTCCTGCTCTACAAGAAATGCTAAAAGGATTTAAGTTAAAACTGAAAGATGATAAATAACATTATGAAAACATATGAAAGTAGAAAACTCACTGCAAAGGTAAAAAAGTCAAATTTAGGATATTCTGAAACTGTAATGGTGGTACATAAGTCCCTTTAGTATAAAATTCAAAAAACAAAAGCAATAAAAATAACTATAGCTAAAAATAATTTATTAAAAGATACACAATATAAAAGCTTTAAATTATGACATCTATAAAATAAAATGTGAGGGGGAGAGAAGTTAAACCATAGAGTTTTTGTATGTGGTTGAAGTTAAGTACCTGTTATATTAAAATAGACTGTTATGTTTTATGCAAGCCTTGTGATAATCACAAAGAAAAAAACTGTAGTAGATACACAAATGATAAAGAGAAAGGAATCAAAGCATACCACTACAAACAAAACAAATTCCAAAAGACAACATGAGAGAAAAATAGAAATAAACGAACTACAAAAAAATTTTTTTAATGGCAATAGAAGGTGCTTACCTATCAAAAATTGCTTTAATTTAAATGTAAATCAGTTTAATTATCTAATCATTGGACACATTTAATTAATTAAAAAACAATATATTACTACATACTGTTTACAAGAAGCTCACTTCAGCTTTAAGAAAACACACAGGTTGAGAGAGAAAAGAAAAAGTATTTCATGCAAATGATAACCAAGAGAGAGCAAGGGCGGTATATTAGTCTCTTTTATGTTGCTATAGTAGAATACCAACACTGGGTAATTTATACTGAACAGAAATGTGTTGGCTTACAGTTCCGGAGGCTGAGAAGTCCAATATCAAGATGCTAGAATCTGGCAACGGCCTTCTTGTTGTGCCATAACATGTTGGAAAGCATCACACGGTGGAGGGGGCAAGAGAGAGTGAGAAAGAGAAAAACTTGCCCTTTTATACAGGCACCAATCACACCCATAAGGATAGAGGTCTTATCAACTAACCACCCCTTAAAGTATCCACCACTTAATACTGTTAAAATGGCAATGAAATTTCGACATGAGTTTAGGAGGGTACAAACATTCAAATAAAAAATTCTGCCTCTGCCTCTCCAAAACTCGTGTCCTTATTATATAAAAATATGAATATTTGGTCCATCTCAATAGCCCCCAAAGTCTTAAATTCTTCCAGCACCAACTCATAAGTCTCAATAGCCCCAAAGTCTTAAATTCTTCCAGCACCAACTCAAAGTCCACAGTCTCATGTAAATCAGATATGGGTAAGATGCAAGGCATGATTCATCCTGAGGCAAATTTTCCTCTAGCTGTGAGCTTGTGAAATTAAACAAGTTGTCTACTTCCAAAACGCAATGGTGGAACAGCCAAAGATTAGATAGCCCCATTGTAAAATGGTGAGAAGAAAGGAATAGCAGGCCTTAAGTAAGTCCAAAACCCAACAGGCAATATTGCCAGTAGGCAATATTAAATTTTAAGATTCATAATCTGTCACTTCATGCGTCACCTCCTGGACACACTGGAGTGGAGGTTGGGCCCCCAACGACTCAGACAGCCCTGCCTGTATGGTTTTGTTGGGCTTGGCTCATGCAGCAATTCTCATGGGTTGGAGTTTTGCACCTACAGCTCTCCCAGGCTGGAACTGAACACTAGTAGCTCTACACGTCTGGAGTCTCAGGGGAGGTCCCACTCCCATGGTTCCACTAGACATTACTCTAGTAGGGATTCTCTGTGGTGGCTTTGATCCTGTAGTTCCACTGGACATTATCCTAGTGAGGGTTCTCTGCAGTGGCTCTGCCCCTGCAACAAGCCTCTGCCTGGGCTTCCAGTCTATCCACCATATTATTTGAAATTTAGGTAAAGGAAGTCATGCCTCCACAACTCTTGCATTATGCATTGCTGCATAATTTGCACTACCACATGGATGCTTCCAAGGTTTGTGACTTGTACTTTCTGGAGCTGTGGGTCAAGTTTCACCTGGGCCATCTTGGGCCATGGCTGAGGAATGCTGCACAATAAATAGCGGAGAGACACTTGAGAGCAACAAATACTGAGGTCTGGTTGGTGCCCTATTGATGTATTTCTTTCTCTAAGGCCTTGACACTTTGGACCTCTGATAGGTAATTTCCACCGTACCTTTGGGGACATTTTCCCATTGTCCTGATGAATAGCCCTTGGCTTCATTTTAGTCATACTAATCTTATCAAATAGTTACTGGGCCACACCCTTGGTTTTCTCTCCTAAAAATGCTTTCTCATTCCCTACCACATGGCCAGGCTGAAGGTCCTTCAAATCTCTACATTATATTGTTCTTTTCATTATGAATTCCATAGTTGAATCATTTGTTCTTACATTTTACCATATGTGGTTGAAAGAAGCCACGCAGCACTCTGAATGCTCTCCTGCTTAGATGGTTTTTTCATGTCAGGTATCCTAGTTCCTTTTTCTTAAACTCTGCTTTTCACAAAGCTCTTTGTCATAGATGCAATTCAGCCAAGTTATTTGACACTTTTTAACTAGGCTGTTCTTTCCTCAAGTTTCCAATACCTTATTCTTCATTTCTATCTGAGACCTCACCAGAATGGCTCTTGCTGTATATATTTCCACCAGTATTCTTATCCAAAGCACTTCAGTAATCTCTAAGTCTTAGACTTTTCCTACAACTCTCCTCTTCTGAGCCCTCGCAATAATTTACCTTCAGTGTAGATTAAGTCCATGTTTCTTTGTTGATTTCCTGTTGGGATGATCTGCCCAACTCTGAAAGTGGGGTATTGAATCTCCAGCTTTTATTGTATTGGGATCTTTTATTTCATTGGGATCTATCTCTCTTTAGCTCTAATAATATTTGTTTTATATATCTGGGTGCTCCAGTGTTGGGTACATATATATTTACAAGTGTTATATCCTCTTGTTGAATTGATTCCTTCATTATTATGTATAGACCTTCTTTTCTTTTTTAATACTTTTTGACTTGAAATCTGTTTTGTCTGATATAATTATAGATGCTCCTGCTCTTTTTTTTGTTGCCATTTGCATGAAAAATATTTTTTTCTATCCCTTTATTTTCAATCTATGAGTGTCTTTATAGGTGAAGTGTGTTTCTTGTAGAAAACAGATTGTTGGGTCTCTTTTTTTAAAAAATTCATTCAGGTACTCTATGTCTTTCGACTGGAGAATTTAGTGATTTACATTTAATGTTATTATTGATATGTAAGGATTTAGTTCTGCCATTTGTTTTCTGCTTGTTTTGTGGTCTTCTCTTCCTTCTTTCCTTCCTTCCTTTTAGTGAAGGCAATTTTCATTGGTGGTATATTTTGATTTATTGCTTTTTATTTTTTGTGTATCTGTTGTATGTTTTTCCATTTGAGTTTACCTTGAGACTTGCAAATACTCTCTCATAACCCATTATTTTATGCTGATGACAACTTAACACTGATTGCATAAACAAGCAAAATGAAAACTAATAAAAACTATACTTTAGCTTCATCCCCCTGCTTTTTAACTTTTTGTTGTTTCCATTTATATCTTACTTTTCTATGTCTTGAAACGTGTTGTAGCTATTTTTGATCAGTTCATCTTTCAGTCTTTCTATTCAAAATGAGTAGTTTACAAACCACAATTAGTGTTATAATATTGTGTTCTGTGTCCTTACTATTACCAGTGAGTTTTATTCCTTCAGTTAATTTGTAATTGCTCATTAATATCCTTTTCTTTCAGATTGAAGAACTCCCTTTAGCATTTCTTGTAGGACAGGTCTGGTGTTAATGAAATTCCTCAGCTTTTGTCTGGGAAAATTTTTATTTCTCCTTGATGTTTGAAGAATATTTTTTGCTGGAAATACCTAGGATACAAGTTTTTTTCCTTCAGCACGTTAAAATGTTATACCATTCTCTCCTGGCCTGTGAGGTTTCCACTTAAGTCTGCTGTCAGACATATTGAAGCTCCGTTATATGTTGTTTCCTTTCTCTTGCTGTTTTGAGAATTATTTATCCTTAACCTTTGGAAGTTTGACTGTTAAGTGCTTTGAGGTAGTCTTCTTTGGGTTAAATCTGCTTGGTGTTTTATAACCTTCTTGTACTTGGATACTGATATCGTTCTCTAGGTTTAGGAAGCTCTCTTATTATCCCTTTGAATAAATTTTCTACCCCATCTCTCTCTCTACCTCTGTTTTAAGACCAATAAGTCTTAGATTTTCCCTTTTGAAGCTATTTTCTAGACCTTGTAGGCTTGTTTTACTCTTTTTGTCTCCTCTGTGTATTTCAAATAGCCTGCCTTCAAGCTCACTAGTTTTTTATTCTGTTTAATTAATTCTGCTGTTAAGAGAATCTGCTGCAATCTTCAGTGTTTCAGTTGCATTTTTCAACTCCAGAATCTTGCTTATTTTTATTTCATTTTTTTTTGTTAAATTTATTTGATAGGATTCTGAATTCCTTCTGTTATCTTGAATTTCACTGAGTTTCCTCGAAACAGCTATTTTTAATTCTGTCTGAAAACTCATATATCCCTGTCCCTCAGGATTGTTTCCTGATGTGTTATGTCGTTCATTTGGTGAGGTCATGTTTTCCTGGATGTTCCTGATGCTTGTGTATGTGCGTTGGTGTCTGGGCCTTGAAGAGTTATGTATTTATTGTCATCTCCATAATCTGGGCTTGCTTGTATCCATCCATCTCGGGAAGGCTTTCCAGGTATTCAAAGAAACTTGGTTGTTGTGATCCAAGTCTTTGGTCACTGCAGTCATTATCTGCATTAGGAGGCACCCCAGCCCAGTAATGCTGTGGCTCTTGGTAGACTTCTAGACGTACTACCTTTGTACTCTTGGATAAGATACAGAGAATTCCCTGGATTACCAGGCAGAGACTCTTGTTATCTTATTTTCTCCCAAAATAATAGAGTCTCTCTGTCTGTGCTAAGCTGCTTGGAGCTGAGGGAAGGGTGACATAAGCACCCTTGTGGCCACTACCACTAGGACTGCTCTACATCAGACCAAAATCAAGCACAGCACTAGGTCTTGCCCAAGGCCCATAGTAACCACTCCCTGGTTACTGCCTTTGTTTGCTCAAGGTCCTTGGGCTCCACAAACAGCAGGTGCTTAGCTAGCCAGAGTTGTGTCCTTCCCTTCAGTGTGGCAAGTTTCACTAGCCCCAGCTGGGTCCAGAGATGCCATCCATTTGGGAGACAGAGCCTGGAGTTGGAAACCTTAGCAATCTATCTGGTGCTCTATTTTACTGTGGCTGAGCTGGAACCCAAGCCACAAGACAAAATGGTTCCCAATTTTCTCTTTTATTTCCACAGGCAGAGGAGTCTTTCTCCATGGCCACCACCACCACAGGTCCATGGGGAATACTGCCTGGCTACCACCAATGTCCACTCAAGACCCAAGGACTCTTCAGACAGCTTGCAGTGATTACCGACAGGCCTAGGACTCTTCCTTAAAAGCACTGGGCTCCCCTCTGGGCCAGGGCAGGTCCAGAAACATCCTCCAAGTGCCAAGACCTGGAATAGGGCACCCCAGGAACCTACTTAGTGTTCTACCCCACTGTGGCCAAGCTAGTACCTGAGCTGTAAGACAAAGCCCCCTCTATATTTTTCTCTCTCTGTCTCAAGCATAAGGAGTCCCTCATCATGGCCATCACAGCTGGGAATGTGCTGGGTCATATCTGAGCCAGCATGACTCTAAGTCTCACTCACGGCCTGTGGCAAGTACTGCCTGGGTACTGCTGATGGTTTTTCAAGGCCTAAAGATTCTACAGCCAGCAGGGAATGAGTTCTTACAGGACTGGGTCCTTGTTTTCAAGACAGCAGTTTCCCTTTTAGCCCAGAGTTTGTCTAGAAATATAACCCAGCAGCTAGGGCCTGGAATGAGTGTCTCAGGAGTACGCCTAGTGTCCTATCCTGCTGTGGCTGAGCTGGTACGCAAATTCCAAGATGAAGTCCTCTTTACTGTCCCCTCTCCTCTTCTTAAGAGGAAGGAAGGCAGGTAGAGCTGTGAAGTACCTCCCAGAACTGTGAGGTACACTGCCTGGGGTTGGGAGAGAGGTGCCACAAGTATTTACTTGGTCACCCTAGCTGGTGTTTCACTAGGTCACATGCCACCCATGTCCACTGGCTCTAGGTCCAACATAGCACTGGGACTTACCTAGGAATTGTAGTCCTTCTGGTCTAACCTGCCTTTTAAGTTTATTTAGGACCCCAGAGCACTTTAGCCTGCAGAGACTAGACTTGTCAGAACTTAGGTTCCAACCGCTGGAAATGGCAATTTTCCTCTGGTTGTTCTAAATGCTCCCTCCTTGGGTGCCAGGTGAGTTCTTCCCCATGCTGCTTTCTGTTGTGACAAGGCAGCACTGAGTTTCAATACAAAGTGTTACAATCACTGAGCTCTCCCTCTCCCAAATGCACAGAATCTCTCTCTGCACCACATGGTGCTGCTAGGGGATGGGGGAAGGGTGGTGTCAATTCAAGACTGTCTTTCCTACTCTCTTCAGTGCATCATTTAGTTATATAAAGTTAAAACCAGGTACTGATTGCTCATCTGATTTTGGATTCTTATGAAGGTACTTTTTTGTGTGGATGGTTGTTCAGTTTGGTGTTCCTGTGGAAGGACAATCAGTGGAGGCTTCTATTTGACCATCTTGCTCTGCCCCCAGAATTTACCTTAATGCTCCACTCATGAATGCCTAGGCTTTCTCCAGCATTCACTTCAAAATTATTTCAGCCTCTACCCACTACCCAGTTCCAAAGCTACATTTGCATTTCTAGCTATTTGTAACATCCCTATTTCTCTAGTACCATTTTTCTGCCTTAATCCATTTTTTGCTTCTCTACCAGAATACCACAGACAAGGTAATTTATAATGAGCAGAAGTTTGTTTCTCACAGTTCTCACAGGCTAGGAAGTCCCACATCAATGTGCCAGCATCTGGTGAAGGCTTTCTGCTGTCTTATAACATGGAGGAAATAATTACATTGTAGAAGGGCAAAGAGGGCAACAGAGAAATCAAGAGGTGCAAACCCACTCCTGCATTGATGACATTAGTTTATTCCTAAGAGTGGAGCCCTCATGACCTAAGCACCTCTTAAAGGTTCTACCTCAATACTTTCACAGTGGCAATTAAATTTCAAATTTTGGAGGGGCCAAACATTTAAACCACAGCAGGTGGCTATACCTGTGTAAGATAAAATAGACTTTCAGTCAAAAACTCACAAGGAAGATTATATGATAAAGGCTTCAATACATCAATAGGATATAGTAATGATAAATATATTTGCACTCAACATCAGTGTACCTAAATATATAAAGCAAATATTAACATAAAATGGAGAAACAGACAGCAATATAACAGGTTGCTTCAATAACCCAGTTTTAATTACAGAGAGATCATCCATATGAAAATCAATAAAGACACATTGGATTTGAACTATACTTCAGACAAAATGGACCTAACAGACACGTGCAGAGCATACCATCCAAGAGCAGAACAAACTTTCTCAAGTGCACACAGAACATTCTCCAGAATATATCATATGATAATCCACAAAACCAGTCTTAATAAATTTTAGAAGACTGAAGTCATCTCAAGTATCTTTTCCAACCACATTGGTATGCTCATTGCAATTGGTATACCAGATATTATCAGGAGAAAAACTGGAAAATTTACAAATATGTGAAAAATAAACTATGGAACAATCAATGGATCAAAGAAGAAATAAAATATAAAACCAATTCCTTTTTGGCATTGTTATAATTGCAGGAGCTAATGAAATAGAATGATTGCCTATAGGACAGTTGGTTGGGGAGAAGGTGATTCTGCACTTTGGCTCTGTCTGCAAGATCCTTCCAGGGCAGCTCATATTCTCATAATTCCCATATAAGCACTGGAGAGGCTTAATGATGATAAAAGACTGATTTGGGTTGTATGCAGTTAAGGATACCTATAAGCAAACATCCCACTAGGAGGTTACAAATCATGTTGAAAGCCAAGTTTGTCCCCATTGACTTCTGAAAAAAAAAATTAGGGACAAGGAAAATTGATTCTGTCCTACTACATCAGGCACAGTCAAGATTCTTGCTTGATTTTTTAACAAGGTTTTCCTAGATATTGAAAAGAAAGCACACAGTGCTAAAACCCAGGTTTTAAGTCTCTTTTCAGCAACAGGCAGAAACAGTTATTTTTTTCACAGATCCTATCATCTTATTACAATCAGCTGTGGTCCATTTCATTCCAATCTCAGATGTCTCATTCTTTTTTTGCCTGTTGTCCCTCTGACAAAGCAAAAGGGATTCCAAGTTACTAATTACAAGTTACAATTTGCATTATCCACTGTTAACAGAATATCTTTCTCCTGGTGCTGTTTTCTACTGTTACAGCCAGTCCCAACTGGAAAGGAGTTTGGAAAATATATTTCTGTGAGATACCTCTGCTTCCTGCTGCCCCTATTTCAGAAGTCAATTGATTTTACAAGACCTTGTTCAAAGTTAACCAGTGGATGTTTCAATACATGCTCAGTATACTCATTGTGGAGGAAACAATTTGGAGGAAAAAAAGTGTGGAGAGAACTTGAATTATCCAGAATAAATGCATTCACAAACCCTACTGACTTATAAAGAAAACATTGCATATTATATGTCACTTCCAAAAGATGTTGGACCAAAAGTTATGAAACTTTTTTGTGTGAGTCTTGTTATTGATCAATTGAATTTTTCAAGCAAAAAGAATTCTTACCAGTAATTCCTCAAAACCAGCTGCCATAGGCACTACTGTGACCTTACTCTCACTTTTGCAGGGAACACTGGTTCTACATTGAGTCTGGGTATTTTAACTTTAAAGAATGCAGCATCAATATTACTATATGTCTAGTCATAAAATTAGCACTTTCTGTCAACTTCTCCATAGTTCCTAATATGTAATAATTGGCATCATAATCCCAGACTTAAGATTTCAGAACTGCATAAGCAGCATATTTGCATGCCCCAAAGGATGATCACATTACTGAAACATGATAAAACCAAAAGCATTTTTATAAATGCAAATATAATATATAATTTAGGCACTATCTCTCCAACCATAGATTACTATGCTTTGTTTTGTCATTTTTCCCAAACATGTCTTTAGCCAATGTTCCACCAGAAAACCATATCTAAAGCACAAAGAGAAACAGAGAAGTATGACATACATAGTTTGTGTGTGTGTGTGTGTGTGTGTGTGTGTGTGTATAAACTAAGTAGCTAACTTTTAAAAGGGATCAAGTTAAACAGTTACAACATAAAAATACTGGAAAGAACTCTGCGTGTGAGGACAACAATTTCCAGGGAAAAAAGACTAATGTATTAGAAATAGCCTGAGGAGAGAGGAGAGATGGCATTAATCAACCGGACCTGGGACACAGGATAAGATACAGCTTGGAATGTTAGGATCTATGCAAAATATCTCAAACAAATGACTTTATAAACTCTATAAATAAGTTTAGCTTCCTCTGAGAAAGGTATTGGGTAGCTTAAGTATTATGGAGGCTCTTTTCCTCTCTTTGAGACAATCTTCTTCTTTTGCCTTTTTTACTCTTCAATGCCACACTAAATTCATGTGGCAAATTAACCCTGAATAAGCTGAGAAATTACTTTTCTGCAATCATTTGGAATAACTGAAGTTATGAAGCTTTCACTGCATAAAGTGCTTTGGCCTGTATCATTGCTTGTCCTGAAAAAGAACTCCAATCTATAGTGTGTTTGTTTAAAATAATAATGCCATAAACTGAAATAATGAAAACCCAAAAGTCCAGTTTTATTTTAAATAAAAAGTATGGAAAAGCCATCACTAGTTTTTTCCAGTACGTCTAAGGATGCATTCTATTGATTCTCAATCAGTGGGAAGACCCAAAAAGTTTCTAAAGATTATCTCTGTACCATGCCTATGAGGGTAAGCAAACCCATCCTGCTTGAATAATAGGGAGACAAAAAGGAACCACTGGAGCTATAAAATTTACCTCCACACTTAGTGTCTTAAAACAACAAAGATTTATTATTTTTCTTTTGAGAGTTAATTGTGCAGTTCATAGTGAGCCAGCTAAGATGGGCCTGAATGATGTTGGAAGGCCTCACTAACATGGCTAGTGATGGACTGGATGCTAGCTAGAGTGAGAGAGAAAATCTTGCCATGTGTCTTTCATTATCCAGAAGGCTAGCTCAGCCCAATCCACATGGTGGTGGTCTCAGTGTTTCCAAGAACAGCAAGAAGAAAAGCCCCATAATGCAAACACGTTTCAAGGGTCTGCTTGCATCACATTTGCTAACAATCCTTTGACCAAACTAAGACAGGTGGCCAACCCATATCCAAGGAGTAGAGAAACAAACCCCGTATCTACCTTTAAAGGAGAAGCTGCAAAGTTGAATTGTTAAGGGGCATGCATACATGAATGAGAAGAATTCATGGTCCTTTTTGTACTCTACTGCAAGTATCACAGAGGTAGGATGGCGTTTGAAACTAAGTTTGTTCTGGGTCCTCTACAGAAAGCTAGTGTCCAAAAATTGTCTAAATGAACATTTTTTTGTGATTTATTGATGCCAGAATTTCCCTTGAAACAGATATATATTTCCCTAGCATGGTTCAAGGCTATACTACAGGTTTTTACCATTCCAAAACCTTGATGTGTGGATAAACACAAACACAGCCCACCTGGAAGAAAGTGGAATCTACTGGGTAGAGAAAAGACGCTGCTTGCCATTGGAGGCTAGTAATTCCTGGGTATCATTATTCTGTCTGTTGTCACTTGTCCTAAGTTGCAAATCAATACAGTCTGAGTAGCTCAAGAGGTTAAAAAAAATCTAAATACAAAATATTTCATGTTGTGATTTTCCTCTAATTCTGTCTTGAAGACTCTTTCTATCCCTGCTCTGTTGGAACCCCAGCAAAGGTGGTCTTGGATGTTTACAGTATGCTTTCACGGGATGATTCTTTATCCAGGCAGACAGCCTAATGGTTAAGTGCCCACCCCATGACCAGGTGTGCCTCTCACAGAAAACTTGTTTATACTGGCAGATGTTCTTGTGGCTCTTTTCTGGCCTGTATCCAGTTTATTTCTACCAAGATAGCCACTTTGTAGGAGAGCCCTGACCAAAAGGAGTGTTACATTTGAGCATGTTGGTCAGGTGAGACACAGAGGAGGCAGAACAACAAAACACATGACATAACAGAAGCATTTGCTTACTTACAAATCCGCAAGAAAAAAGGTTGTTCACAACGGCCAACAGGAAGCGCAGAGATAGCAAGCGTTCTCAACCAGCAGGAGAGAAGTAGGAGAGAGAGGACTAGGCTTTTATTAAGCTTCATGAGCATTATCTGTTTTGCTTTTCCTCAGGGGTTTTGAATTGACTGGTTTAAAGGAAACACATGCGAAGGGGGAAAGTTACTTATATGAGTCAGGTGTTAACCATTAGGTTTATTGTGGTCAGCGGCTTTGGGATTTGTTGGGTTTTGGGTCAGTGAAATGAACAGAGGGCTATATTGCAAAGAACCACACAGAGATGAAAAGTTTTAACTAGGCCAAAGGTGATGGAGTATAATTGAATTTCAAATACCTATGTCTGGCATAAAAATGGATCCCGAGGCAGCAACTGTATTAAACAAATTGATGTAACTCATTACTCGAATTAGTAAATAAAAAAGGTAATAAACAAATATATGTATCTGAACAAAATAGCTGAACCTGTAATTAAGTTTAATAACATATACTAGTAAATTCTAGGGTAGATTTTTGAGCCATTTTAGATCTTGCATTCTACAAACTTTAAAAGACTACTTAAATAGTGATTCTTCTACCATTAACAAAATAATTCATGGTGAATGGCAATTTGTTTACAGTAATAATATATTTATTTACCATCAGCAATATAATATATAGTTTTAAACCTCAGACCAATGTCCTATCTTTCTTTTGTTCAAAGAATCATCTTTATGATCTTAAGGCAGAGGATAAACAGCACATTCCATAATGGAGTAAAGTTTTCCTTCAACATCTCAACATTCATAATGAAAGCTAGTCAAGTTTGAAAATATTTTCTTTCACTTCAATCAGACATTACTGGATTAGCTACTTTATGAGTCTATTCCTGCCTGGTCTAGGTTCTTTCTAATTTTCTAAAATAATTTAACTAACAATACTTCTTAGTCCTGGAACTTCAAAGAACATTGACACTCTAAAGAAATGTAATTAACCTCTAGTTCAGAGATGTTTGCGGGATTTTATCTTATTTATCAGCTCTAATAATTTGGTAGTTGCTGCCAGAGTACTATATTGAGAATGATTCTGAGGTTATATCTGGTCTCAGGATGGAAGAATACAATGATCAATTAGTAATGTCTGGCATAGGAAAAAGAGGGATGGCAATGTAATTGCCACTTACTTCCCATCCCTACCATAAGTCAAATTTGTCATTTTAGACTGAGAAAAAAAAAAAAAAACACAAAAACGGGCTTATCCAAAGTCTCACAGTTATTGAATGATAATGTTTAGTCTAAAAACCCACCATGACTTTGAAACAATATTTTTTGGGGAATAGACATTTGTCACTTTCCAACTTACCATCATCCACTTCCCACTATTTTTATTAGTCCTTTACTGTGTGCCAATGTGGTTGGAAGATGATTTCTAGTTCTTGATTCCTTTTGCTATTCTTTTCTCAACCACAGCAGCTGGGACCTTCCTCTACCTGGCTATACCACAGCACATGCCAATAAGCTAGGCTTTGCTGATAAGGTGTTTGTTCTGGAACTCTGAATCTTAAGTAATGCAAAGAATGAGGAAATGGGGGAGGGAGGGTTGTTAGATGATCCCATAGCCAGAGTTCATGGATCAGAAAGTTGCTGCAGCATGATTTTGACTACATTTCCTGCTATCTTGATTTACAACTCTTGGTTTTCTAAACCTTAGACTACCAAGTTAATTGTCACTTCTGGGAAACTGATGTCTTTCCAATGCATCTCCTTTTTCTTAAGGCCAGAGATAGGTTCTGTTGCTTCAAACCAGAGATCTTGACTGATAATTTGTTTAGCTCCACAGTCATGAGCAAATGTTAGTGATGCAATGTTTTTCTCAGCCAAATTATACACTTATATTTTCAACCCACAAAAACTGAGTAAAACATTTTTCATTGAAAAATATAAAAGATTCTCCTGTGCCGAAATCATCAATGTTTGACATCAGAAAGTAGTAGGCTGAAGGGTATAAAATGATAAATACCAGTCATCATTTTGTCATTTGATAAAAACATCTATAGTCATGTTATTTCAGACAGTAGACCAGCACAATAATACAATGATATTGGTCCTCTTTTTTTTTTTTTTTTTTTTTTTTTTGAGATGTAGTTTTGCTCATGTTGCCCAGGCTGGAGTGCAATGGTGAGATCTTGGCTCACTGCAACCTTGGCTCACCACAATCTCTGCCTCCTGGGTTCAAGTGATTCTCCTGCCTTAGCCTCCCGAGTAGCTGGGATTACAGGCATATGCCATCACGCCTGGCTAATTTTGTATTTTTAGTAGAGACAGGGTTTCTCCATGTTGGTCAGGCTGGTCTCGAACTCCCAAGCTCAGGTGATCTGCCCACTTCGGCCTCCCAAAGTGCTGGGATTACAGGCGTGAGCCACCGTGCCCAGCTGATATTGGTCCTCTTAACATATTTCAAATGTCATCAACATTATCTTATTCTTTCAATGGCAATCATGAAAAAGCAAAAATTAAATAGCTGAAATTACACAAAGGCTTGGCTTTATGGATTAAATAAGAACTGACTGGGGAAAATTCCCTCACTTTCTCTGCTCTGTGTTCAGAATATATAATATCTGCTGACGCTAGGTAGTAAAAATATATATCTATTTCTAAGATTAAAGTCTGGTTTACAGACATTTTGTTCACATAAGCTGTAACAAACTAGTAAAAAGTCTTACTACAGGAAAAGTCTCCAGTAAAATACATTGGCAAATCTACTCCTAAGCCGTGGTTTACTTATCTGCTGTCAAGAAGAAAAGGTAAGTAGATATGCTGTATGAGAACCTTATAATGTATTTCCATCATACTGATATCACTTTGAGGCTATTCCATAGGGTATATATCACTCTTCTTGACTATTTACATTAAGACTCCATTTAACATTTTTTTCTTTTAGCCTTTCTGTCTTCATTAATGAAAAACGCTACATTAAGAAATTTCTGCTTGCTTTTCCTTCTTGTTTCATATAGAGACCCATGTGTAATCTGCAAAGTAGTCTGAAAAGAATGGCACAAGCAGTCAAAATATTTACATATTTCTCTGTAAAATATTTCATATAAAGATTTAACAGGCGTAAGTAAGCTATGACAAGCATGCTCACTTATCTGAAGAAAAATACTTTGAGCTGATTTTCTGGCATTGAAAGGAAAGCTGGCTAAGTGACATCTTCCTTTATGGAATGCAATGATTAAACCAATGAGTTGTGCTTTACCTTCTCCAGGAAGGTCAGTATGATATGGAGCTGCTTTCAGTGATGCCCAACATATTGCACTTGAACTTACAGAACCTGTCACTCATATCGGTAAGTAAAGCAAGGCTTAACGTTGAGGTTAAAACAAAAATGAAAGGAACAGAAACCAAAAACAAAATAAAACTGTATGAGAATGTAAATATTATATGAATAATTTCATACAAAACTGGGAAAACAGTGAGTGCTCCAATATTAAGAACTATCTCAGGTTTAAAGATGAGAAATGGAGTGTCTCAAAACCAGGTTTTATCTATAGACTAAATACATTTTTCTCTCCTCCTAAATTGTAAGAAGAAAATAACTGGAGAATATTGCTGTGATCTCTTACAAGTTCTTTCTTCCAGCTTTGGAAGAAAGAGAAAAATAAACAGAAAATTCATTTATCTCGAAAGATAAGTATCCAAGTTCAGAAATCCCTGTTTGCTTCACAGAGGAACAAGCTCTAATCTCACAAGCTGTGGAGAAGTCCCATAGATTCTCCTATATTGAAATCATCAACATCTCACATCAGAGAGTAGTAGGTTGAAGAGTATAAAATTATGAACACTGGCACATCGGGAAGACCACATTCCAGCCCAAATTTCTCACCCATCACAATGACCTGAACTTAACCTCTACTACTTGCCACTTTTCCTTACTTGGCAATTGAAGAAAATTCCTTTCCCTTGACATAATTACAGAAATGGAATGAGTAAGAAGTTTATAGCCTATGAATAGTATTGGTCCTACTTTGGACAAGAGAGATAACTTGAAATAATAAGGTTGGATCCTTACTGTGCAGCAAAAAGGCTGGCTACCACAAACTCCCCAAAAAGATTACCATAATATTGTACAGTGCCTATTGGTGAGAGGCCTCCTTGTTAGCAGCTCTGAGCATAACATTCACTCTAACCTATCTTAAATTGCGCAGTTTGTAAATGCATAGGCAATAAGTCTTGTCTAACAGGATTTCAATAGCCTTGCAAATTCTACCTTTGGAAAATATTCAAACCAATAATTGTCATTCATATTCTTTACCACCTTCTACTTATCTGCACAGAATAAGAAGCCAAGTTGGGCCTCGTAGAAGACTCCGTTCTGGTTGTTCAGCTTCTGTGATTTGATTCCCTACCAGTGACAGACAAGATGGGCAAGTGAGGCAGGGCTTCCATCCTAACTTAAAGGCTCAGCATTTAAAGGGTGACAATCTGCTCATTCCAATATGTCTCTCAAAGGAGTTAGTAGTAGTTGTCAATGTTTGTTTTCAGTATGATGTTTTTCAAGGCATTTTTAAAACCAAATGGAATTGGCACCAACTTTAAAAAATTCAAATGGGGTTTTCCCTGAATTTGGAAATATCTGGTAATTTTTTTTTTTCTTGAGACAGAGTCTCACTCTGTCATCCAGGCTGGAGTGCAATGGTGCGATCTCAGCTCACTGCAACCTCCGCCTCCCGGGTTCAAGTGATTCTCCTGCCTCAGCCTCCTGAGTAGCTGGGACTACAGGCACGTGCCACCAAACCCCGGCTAATTTGTTTGTGTGTTTTCAGTAGAGACGGGGTTTCACCATGTTAGCCTGATGGTCTCGATCTCCTGACCTCATGATCCACCCGCCTCGGCCTCCCAAAGTGCTGGGATTACAGGCGTGAGCCACGGCGCAAAGCCTAAAATGTTATTTTTTAAAATAAAATAGGAAGTTAAAAAGCACTGTGTACTCTTACATTCTGCCCCAGAAATAATGGGATGGATGAATAATGGGTTGGATGAAGATTGGGCTGAAAAAGAGATTTCACCTTTGGGAGGCATCTCAATTCTTCATTTGAACAAGGTAAAATATTTTTCATGAAAATAACCTACGTATCAACCTGAAAGCCGGTATGTATATGGAATCAATTTAAAAGATGGAGTATAGAGTTTGAAGTCAGGATGGTCAGGGGGCTAATCGCAACTTAAACAAGTGATAGCTGTATTAATTATCTGAGCCTCTTTCTTATCAATCAGTGGGACTAGTAATAGTATATGCTGCATGAGTTGTTTGTAGATATTAAATGTGATGTCAAATATAAAGTGCCTACTTGATACTTTTGATAAGGCACTTAAAAATACATGTTTTATTTTATAGCTTAATGACAGCTAAAGAGGCAAATAAATATTGTATATGAGTCTTTGCCACAGCTGCATACCTACCTTTCAATTCCCTGAATCCTTAGGCTTCATTCACTTTATCTCACCTGGATTACTGTCCTCCTGGTGGTAGGATCATTTATTCTTTTGTCATTTACTGACAGTCCTCTGTGTACCAGGCACTGTGCTATGGTCTCAGAGGGCAAAAAGTGCCATACATTCTGTACTCTCTGTCTTCAAGGAGCTATGCTTCAGGTGGTGGTGAGGTAAGCAGGGGCTTCTGATAGCTTTTACAATACATACAATGATGTGTCATGATAGAGGTGTGTAGAAGCTGCTAAACTGCCTCCTTTGGGGCTGGGGGAGATAGTCAACTTCATGATGAAAACTTCTGCTGAGCTGAATGTGATTTCAGAATTAATAGCACAAAAGGACAGCAATATTCAAAGACAGAGACTCCTGCAAGAACAAGGTGTTCAGTTTGGTTGGAATGCAAGAAAGGTTTCATAAAGTGGTAGTAAGTGTATGGGGAGGGGTGTCATCTTCTGATTACTAACTTACAAAGCTAGAATAAACTTGACTGACTGAAATAAAAGCAATAATATCAGCAGTCATTGCATATTATTTGTTATGTGTCAGGACACTTTTCCATATTAACTCATTCAATGCTTAGAAACACCCTATGATGTAAATATCAAGACTGTATTATCATCATTTTACACATTAAAAAAAAAAAAAAACCTGAGGTACATAAAGGTTTAGCTGTTTGCCCAAGGATATCCCACTAGTAAGTAGCAGAGCTGAGATTCAAACTGAGTCAGTCTAGGTCCTGAGCTGGAGTCTCATCACAACCATATTCTGTCTCTTTTGTTTTTGCATTATTAGTTACAGAAGCTTGTATCCCAAAAGATAAATGATGAGAGCCCATGGCACATGACTGGCCTCCAGCTACAGTGGCCTTATCAGCACTACACTGACAGACTGCCACTGGAGATCTTTCTATGAGCACCGCAGATGCATACACCTACAAAATGGGAAAAATTCTTACCTCAAAAGGCTCTGAGGACCCAAAGTCATACATAAGCCTTTAGCCTGAGACATACTAAAGATTAGATGTAAATTTCTTTCCTTTCCTTTCCTTTATTCTCTCTTCCTTTTTTACTTCTTTTTTCTTTCTTCTTTTCCTTCCTTCCTTCCCTTCTTCCCTCTGTTCCTCCCTCCCTCTCTGTCTCCCTATCTTCCGTCTTTCCTTCTTCTTATTCCGTCTTCTGAATTACTACCTAGTAACTCTTCTACTTCCCTGAATGATCTTTGGTGATTGTACCCCATAATAAAGCTTTAGTGACAAGAGACAGCTAGAAAAAATCCACTAATGCTGATAATTGTTGGTGATCATTCACAGGATTACTAGATAAGTTAGGAAAAGTTACTAGATGAGTTAGGAAAAGTTGTTAGATGAGTTAAGACCCCATCTCAGAATCATGGTCAACATTGAGCTATATCCATTTATAGTTTCCACTATTAAAAAATCTCCTTTGGGAGGCCAAGGCAGGCAGATCACGAGGTCAGGAGATCGAGACCATCCTGGCTAACACAGTGAAACCCCATCTCTACTAAAAATACAAAAACTTAGCCAGGTGTGGTGGTGGGCACCTGTAGTCCCAGCTACTGGGGAGGCTGAGGCAGGCAAATGGCGTGAACCTGGGAGACAGAGCTTGCAGTGAGCCAAGATCATGCCACTGCACTCCAGCCTGGGCGACAAAGCAAGACTCCATCTCAAAAAACAAACAAACAAACAAACAAAACTCAGGCTGTCAAGGTATCAGTTATTTGTAATATAATATCCCCATACTACCACTCAAGGCAACTGTTGGGTAACTAATGTAATAAAATTATTATTCAAGAAAGACTTTCAACAGTGTTACCACTATAAAATATCAGGATTGAAAGTCATCAAGAAAGAAATGCATTTCCAAAACTTGGCTTGAATTTCCTCTAGAATAGACCAACTAAGTAGCAGGTCTGAGATAGAAAAACCAACCAAACAAAAAAAAAAAATCAGTCTTAGAGGTCCTCTCTTTATCTTAAATTTACATATACAGTTTAAGCAGGGATGGTGAAACGGCACGGGGCTTGGGGGGAGCACTCTTTATGCTATGCCATTCTCCTAATTTCATACATATTTATTTATTAAAATTATACATATATATTATATCTGCATTTTCATTCATACACATGCTAGCAAGAATTTTCAAAAATTCTTTATAAATTTGAAACCATCTTGTTTCCAACAGAAGTCCAATTTACCTATTTTTTGACATCCTGTTCATTTGCTATTTGTCTTATGAATGAAAGTATGAAGCAAATAGTAATGTATTCATGTGCCATCTCCTCAAGTGTATAAAGGTTAAGGAAAATTGATTACAAACAAATGATATCTATGACAAAAGCAGAGGAGTAAGGTAACCAGCCCCCCAAATTAATCAGCATATAAATTAATCTTGCTTCCAAACAAAAAGTAGGACAGGAAGCATTGTCATCAATAATCTACTATGCCAAGACATTCTCCAGGATGAATACTAATGAATATAAACAAATAGTAGCTGGAAGAGAAATATAAATTCTTAAAACATTAAGAGGAAAAAGTATGAAAATTTTCTAATCTGTAAACCACATATATTTTATGTATCCTACTATCAACAACAGTGCTAGCTCAGTAATTGATTACCATTTACAGAGCACCTACTAAGTGTCCCACACTATGCAAAGACCTTTCCATATGTTACCTTTAGTTTTCACATTCACCTTTTACGATTCTCACAACTGGGCCTCAGAGAGTTTATGTGACTTACTTACCAAGCTGGAACAATATACCTAAATCTCTCCATTTTCAAAAGCTAGATGCTTTCCACAATCTAGAGAAAGACTGAAAATACTTTTTCAAAAGCAAATAATTTTAATGATATACTCTGTGTTTCTACAGTTCTGATGTGCATTGACTAATTGCTACTTTTGGTTTATTTTAGAAGTTATACAGCTTTTATAGAAAGTATTACATTGTCTTTTGACTACTTAATTTTTGATCTGTTCTAGAAATGAGCTTCCATAAAGATCTGGATGAATGAAGGACAGAGATGATCTGAGGTAAAGACTGTTTCTGAGGATAAACTCTCCTAAGGGAGAAAGATTCTTTGATGATGATTTTGCCCTATCTTACTCCACAGTGTTTGCCACAGTCCTCTAGTTTTTCCTCTCTAATTGCCCCTCGATTCTCTTCTCTATCAAGGACAGAAACATATAGAAATCCTATATTTTCAAACCCAACCAACCTACATGATTAGGAAGTGTTCTGAGGAGAAAAAGAGCCATGTATGGCTAATAATTCTTAAATAGACTGTTATGCATTAAGGATGAGTAGAAAATTAGCAAAGATTTTAAATGTTGACAATAAAATTGCATATGCTGTGATAGATGAAAGAAAAGAAATATTTGTGTGACTGTGAATAAGGGTTTCCTCTCAGTTAAGTCACACTTTGCAAAAAATCAGGTTGCAAGTCTTTTTCTTTTTTTCTGTTTTTTTTTTTTTGTTGGTTTGTTTGTTTGTTTGTTTGTTTGTTTTTTGAGACGGAGTCTCACTCAGTTGCCCAGGCTGGAGTTGCAGTGGCGCGATCTCTGCTCACTGCAAGCTCCACCTCCCGGGTTCACGCTGTTCGCCTGCCTCAGCTTCCCGAATAGCTGGGGCTACAGGCGCCCGCCACCACGCCCGACTAATTTTTTGTATTTTTAGTAGAGACGGGGTTTCACCGTGTTAGCCAGGATGGCCTCAATCTCCTGACCTCATGATCCGCCTTCCTCGGCCTCCCAAAGCCCTGGGATTACAGGCGTGAGCCACTGCGCCCTGCTGCAAGTCTTTTTAAAATATCCTTGAATAATACCTGAAAACACTGTGTTTAGTAGCTAAAAACAAATAACCTACATTTCCAACACGACACATTATCTATCCATGTAATACTATACTGCGCAGCCACCAGTGTGTGACTGCTATAGAACAATGTCAAGAAAGAAATCTCCATGGGCCGGGCGCAGTGGCTCACGCCTGTAATCCCAGCACTTTGGGAGACCGAGGTGGGCAGATCACTTGAGGTCAGGAGCTGGAGACCAGCCTGGCCAACATGGTGAAACCCTGCCTCTACTAAAAATACAAAAATTAGCCAGGCATGGTGGCAGATGCCTGTAATCCCAGCTACTTGGGAAGCAGAGACAGGAGAATCGCTTGAACCTGGGGCAGAGGTGGCAGTGAGCCAATATGGTGCCAGTGCACTCCAGCCTGGACTACAGAGTGAGACACTGTCTCAAAAAAAAAGATATCTCCATTATATTGTTAATCGAAAAAAAGTGATTATAATATTATGAACCCATTCAAAATAGTGTATTAAAAAACATACATATGTCCATAAGGAGAACATTATTTTTATAAATTTTGGATGGACGTATTGTCTCGACAGTTTTTTTTTTAAGTTAGAATGTGTTAGATTTACATGGTTAAGGGGAAAAATTAACATATAATTATAATAAAATATACCCAAGACATTCTATAAAATTCAGTAGCCATTCTTAATACAAACTCTATTCTAAGACATGAAAACTAATTATCAAATGTGATGGAAAATGTTTCTGTTGTAAAACAGGCAATGAACATTATATTAACTACTGAAATACCAAGACCATTCTCATTAAAATGAGACGAAATACTGAAATGACTACCATCCCTACAATTTTTCAGCATTGTGTTGTAGTTTCTAGCCAATCCAATAAGAAAACCAACTAGCTATATAATTATGGGAAACAAGAAAACAAGTTTATCTCTATTTGCATACAATTTAACAGTCCAGATAAACTCTATAAAATATATAATAAATAAGAGAAAATCCTGATAAGGTTAACTAGATTTTTAAAAACTATTTATATACTTTTTCTTTATTCTAGCAACCCATTGAAATATATGTATCTCAAATATAAAATATGTATAGGTTTATGTAATACTAATACCCTGCTAACAGTAGTGATAAAATTATTATGTATCTTGTAATAAAATGTTTAAAAGTTATTACATATTTTAAATCAACATAAATAACCTGAATAAAAAGCTAAATGATATCTTACAGTATTATTGAGTCATAAGACAATGTCATATAAATACATTCCTCAAATTAATACATATATTTAATGAGATTCCACTCAGAATTCAAAAATTTTAAATTAAACTAGGGAGTTTTATTTTTTAAATTTATGTATAAAACAAAAATATAAAAAACCTTCTAAAAGGTTTTTCAAAAAAGAGATGAGGATAAGTGTCCTGCAACATATAAAACATACTATGCTGCTTATTAAAATCAATATAGTAAGTGAAGACCAAATACAAAGCAAAAGTGCAGAAGATAAGTTGAAAAATAAACACACAAATCCAAGTATTTGTGGAAAAATCATAGTTTATTTAATCAAAGATCTTAGCATAAGCAGCTATAGATCTTAGAATGAAAGAATTAAATCCCTGCTTTGCAGTATAAAATATTAAATTCCAGAAGGATTAAAATAAAAAATGTAAAAACCAAAATATAATAAAAATAGGAAAATGTTTGTATAACATAGGGCAAGGAGACATTTATCAAACAATAAATCCAGATGCCATGAAAGTGTTGATAGATTTGACTGTACATGAATTAACATTTTGAATAAAAAGGAAGACCGTTAAAGCGATAGTCAAATAAAAATTTGACTATTAAAAATTGTTTGAAAATGCCTTAAAGCTCCTTAGTTCACGAAGAGTCTCTATAAATCAATGTTAACAAGACAAACAATATTATTTAATGTGACAATAAAATAAACAAAATAATCACAGAAAAAGGAAGAAATATGGCCAAAACCTTCAGAAAGATCCACAACTCAAGAATAAACCAAAATACAATCATAGCAACATTGAGAATCCATTATTAACCCACTGCATTCTATTGAAATTTCAATACGTTGATCACACTCTGTTCTGGAGAGGATGTGGGAAAGCATTAATTATATATTGTTGGAGAGAAAAAAAGCATTGTGTGTAATGTAACATAGCAGTAGCTAATAACCTTTAAAACACATGCACTTTGACTCAGAATTTCTATTTTAGCAAAGCTATGCTACAGATAAAAGCATATGATCATTATAACAATCATGTCATTGTGACGTGATCATTGTAAGATATATTAGTTTTCACAATGACTATATGTAATTTTTATAAAAGCAGTAAAGTTTTAATAAAGAAAAAAGATAAAGATCTTGCTCAGGAGATAGATGTTGAAGTTTAAGGCTGCCAAAGGAGCTAGCATTTGAAGGGAAAACATCTGGAGAATAGAAAAGATCAAAGAATAAATTCAAAAATCTACATTCAAATTTCCACTTCACAACTGCTGACTTCTAACTTAACTGCTCAGAACTGTTTCTCAAACTGCATATATATGCTGTATTCTTCTAGGTTATTTGGTGTAGTGACAGAAAGAAGAAAATAGCAGTTGAGAGGCCTGATAATGAATATTAGCAGCCACATGACACTGGGGAGACAAAAGTTAAAGTTTAATTCTTGTCAAAATTGGGAGACATTTGCAAATGTCTTGGTATTTCTCAGCCACGACCTCAGAAGGGGTCATTCTAGAATTAATGTGACACCTAGTGCCATACTTTAGAAGTAAGGACTATACCCTAGATGTAAGGGCAAAACTTAAGCATTTTAAAGATGTTTAAAACCCTTGCAAATAAAGCCTAAAACCAAGCCGCAATAGGACAACGATGATCTGCTAGTAATCTATCTACTTGATAGAAGAAAACTTAACCCTCTTTGGACAAATTTCCATCATCAAGAGCCCCTGCAATGTTTCATCTATCAAGGCAAAAACTATGAGGCAAATAAAAAATAGATTAAATCATTGAAAAATCAAAGTAAAAAATAGACAATATAAATAGACCTCCAGATGATTCAGATATCAGAAATACCCAACAATGACTTTCAAACAACTATGATCAATACATTCAAGAAAATAAAAGTTGGGCAAAGTAGAAGAAAAAGGTAAGAATTTCAACAAAGAATTATAATATTTAAAAAGTAACCAAACTGGGCATCCTAAAACTGAAAAATAGAAATAAGAGTTTAAAGATCTTGACTGCCAAAGTTCAAAATTCATTTATTAAATCCACAAATAATTACTGAGCAACTATTGCCAGACAGTGTTCTAGAAGTAGGGGATAAAGCAATGAACAAAACAAAATTCCTGCCCTTATGGCTCTTGTGATCTAATGAGAGAAACAGAAAATAAACCATACAAGTAAGTAAATTCTATATTAGAAGGTGATAACCAAGGGTGATATGAGAAAGAAAGAAAAGACTGAAAATGTTAATTGGATGAAATAAATAATAGAACAAGAAATAAAATTTGAAGAAGAGCCTTCCTAAAAGAAGCAATAATAAATTTGAAGGCCTCAAGAGGGTGGTGATTTACCTGCTAAAGGAAAACTGAGGAGTTTAATGTCATCTTAATAGTAGGAGATAAAATTATTAACTACAGGAAGGGTTTGGGATTTTACTCTGAATGAGATGAGAAGGTATTAGAAGGTTCTTAGTGGAAAAGTGACATGATCTAACATACATTTTAACATTTTACATCTGAGATTATAAGAGCTAAGAGCAAAAGTAGGTAGAACACTCTAGAGACTACTGCAACCATCTAAGCAAGAGATGATGTTGACTGAACCAAGATGGTAGCAGTGAAGAAAGTAAGAAATGTTTATATTCTGGATAAATAGCCAACAGGGGATATAAGAGATAAAGGGGGCGTATGGGTGACTCCAAATGTTTTGCCTGACCAATTGAAGAGATGAAATTGCCACTGAGTGAAATGGAGAAAACAGTGAGTATACTAGCTTTAGAAGTGAAGGAAGATCAGAAGTTGAATTTTGTACCTGTTGAGTAAGAGATAACGATTAGACATCTAAATAGAGATGTCAAGGGTAAAGAGTTGAGTACATTTGGGTAAAGGTCCAAACAGAAATTATGAACATGGAAGTTATTGGCATATAAACTATATTTAAAACAATGAGACTGGATGAGATCTCCTAGATGTAATAAGCTGAGGAATATAAAAGATTTAAAATTATTATTTGCTAAATAAGAAGAATAAAATTAGGATAGAACATTTGTTTATAGAAAATGAAATGGTTTAGTGCTAGGAGTTGACAGAAAAGATGGAATCACTCAACTTCAAATTTTTTCAGCCTTCTATAGTAACAGAGATAGAAATATAATAAAACAATAAAAAGATTATATTGTACCATAATATAATAATAAAAATAAACATTTGCCCTGTGACCATTTACAACTTTTTTTAAAGATGCAGTCTCTCAATTTATCTGATAGTAAAGGATCATCTATATATTGTTTTATTACTGAATGATTTTTTAAGTGACAGTCATCTTTGTAGGTTGCTAATGAATTAACTCATGATTTGAGACCTGGTAAGTAAAGGCAGAATTAAGAATCAGGCATCCAACCCATCTTTCCTATCAAATTGTATCACAGGGTAACCAAATGATAAATGACAGTTAAGATTTCCTTAAAAGAAGTATTCCACTAGTAATATAAAGGAAAAATAAAATTAGAATATCACCATTTGACATCCCCCAGTTAATTAATGGATCTAGACACTGAGAATCAATGACTGCTAAATTCATAAAAAGAGGCACAAAGCAGACAATATGTCCTTCCGATTGAAGTAACTTTGTTAAAAATTTTAACCTGAATCTATCAAGCCACAAGTTCCAACAAGTTTCAAAGCCATGAGACCCCAAATCAAAAGTCTGAGGGATGAGTTAAATTGATTGTTTGGAAGGGAGGAAAGAAATATTTGTTTCATCTGAAATGACATGAGCAATTTAGACAGAGAATATAGCATGTAAGTCGGACTCTGACTAGTAAGTATGCTTTGTGAAAGAGGAGAGATTTGAAAGGATTTTTTATGTTGAGAGAGCAGTCTGGGCAAAGACAGGGAGAGTTAGATGTATTTATGAGACCGCCAGTTGTACGTGTGGCTGAGGAAGAAGTTTAGCACAGCAATAAAAACAAACTAGAAAGCGAAGTTTGGGCCAGGTGCCGTGGCTCATGCCTGTAATCTCAGCACTTTGGGAGGCCCAGGTGGGCAGATCACCTGAGGTCAGAAGTTCAAGACCAGCCTGGCCAACATGGTGAAACCCTGTCTTTACTAAAAATAGAAAAATTAGCCTGGTTTAGTGGCACACTCCTGTAATCCCAGCTATTTAGGAGGCTGAGGCATGAGAATCGCTTGAACCCAGGAGGCAGAGGTTGCAGTGAGCCGAGAAAGCACCACTGCACTCCAGCCTGGGCAACAGAGTGAGACTCTGTCTCAAAAAAAAATATTTTCTAAATAAAAGAAAGTAAGGTTGGGAGTGTGTGTGGGTGTAGATGTGTCTGTGAGTTTGGGTGTGGGTGTATTTTCCTTATCTATGCTTTCTAAATTTTCTAACATTGAAAAGGAATTATTATATATTATATAATTATTTATATATGTTTATATAATATATAAATATTATAAATATATTTATTATTTTATATAATATAAATATTATGTAATGATTATATAATAAATATATTTCTATACTCCTATAAATCTAAATTTTTTAATGTAATTAAACAAAGAGAGTTTTGAGGCAACTAACGGAAGACTTGCAATGTCATGACCATTGTTTTACTTTTGCCCCCCTCAGCAGTCTTGGTTATGCAACTAAAGAAATAGTTGGCTGCAACTCTCTTTCATTAAGTGTTGATGCTAAGAGTGGCACCAGTCATCAATTTCAGAAAAAATTAGGTAGCTTTTTCAGTAAGCTAAAATCATTACCATTACCGAAATATTCAATTTGAAGTCCAGTGAAAGAAGTAGAAAATTCCTCCTCTATCTTCAAGGAAGTCTTGCAACCATATTTAATGGTGATGCTAGTAAACTTTTAAATACACTGTGAATGTAAACATAGTCAATATAGTTTGTAGATGTGCCGATTAAGGCAGATATTAGAGGTATGGTTTGATTTCCAAACTTGTCTTTGTCCTCCAGACTGGGGACGATTTAAGCTTTGTCCTCCAGATTGGGGACTGTTTAAAGCTTAATAATTGATAAAATATGGCCAGTCAAATGGAAAGAGCAGAGACAAACATAGAAGAATGGACAAAAACAGAAAAAGTGATCAATGGGGAAGAGAGGAATCACTTCAAAGACTTGAGAACTGCAAAGATTTGAGAAAACCACAGGTCTCTTGATCTCAGATTCTTGGTAAAGGGAGGCTAGGATAGGAGCCCAGAAGTGCAAAGCAGGTCTGCTCAAGCTGTTATCCAAATTGGCTAAGAGCAGATACACTTCAAGGGGTATGAACAATTTTAAGCTGAAGAATAAAACTAAGATCTGTTCATAGAATTGGTCTCAGGCCTAGAAGTAGTGTTTAAATCAAGAGATCTGGATCCCAGATGATCAAGATTAGATTGAGAAAAAGAGCAGGGAGGCAACAAGGTGACAAAGGGATCATTGTAACATTTGAGACCAGCAAGGATGCTGAGAACTCATTCTTGTTAGATCTATAAGGAAAGCAGTTTTGCTAATTTAAAGAGGCAATACTGGAATAAACCCTTGCATTTGGATATCTTATTTTAGGGAAATCTGCCCAAACTTTGTGCTTTCTCTACCTTCCTGATATGGTTTATGTGTGTGTCTCCACCCAAATCTCATGTCAACTTGTAATTCCCAAAGTTGGAGGTGGGGCCTGGTAGGAGGTGATTTGGTCATGGGGGCAGATTTCCCCCTTTGGTGCTGTTTTCGTGATAGTGAATGAGTTATCACAAGATCTGGTTCTTTAAAAGTGTATAGCACCACCCCTCACTTCTCTCTCTTCCTCCTGCTCCAGCCTTGTAAGACATGCCTACTTCCCTTTTCACCTCCTGCCATGATTGTAAGTTTCCTAAGGCCTCCCAGACATGCTTCCTGTATAGCCTGCAGAACCATGAGCCAATTAAACCTCTTTTTCTTTATAAATTACCCAGCCTCAGGTAGTTTTTTATAAAAGTGTGAGAACAGACTAATACACTTCCTTACCCTTACTAATCAATATAAATTTGGTGGCAAGTAATGTATATTTGTTAATAGCTCCCGGTGTATGTGTGATTTGTGTAATATGAAATTATTCATGGAATATGCAATGTATTCCCTGTTGAGAGCACCATATATTAATTCATTCTACAAATATTAATTGGATACATACTGTTTGTAAGTTCTGTTGTAAACTGCTAAGTATGCAGAGGTGAATAAAGCAGACACGTATCTGTTCTCATGGAAGACATTCTAATGAGAGATGTGAGCATTAGATAAATTAAATAGTAACAAATTCCAGGCAGAGTCTCACAATAATGCGATGTGATAATGACTGAGTGGCTACTCTAGATTAGGGTGGTCAGAAAAGCTCTTTGAAAAGGTGGCACTCAAGCTGCATCCTAAATTTTAAGAAACAGAAATCTGGGCTGATTGGGATTCGGGGTCTAGATGAAAGACAGGGAATAGAAACAAGACAGGTTGCATGATCTAATATCTTGGGAAGTACTGGGGGAAACCACAGGTGTTTGAGTTTAATCTCACGTCTACTTTGAGCCCCTCTTTTCAGAAGCATTGCTACAAGAAAAATGTCCAGAGGGAGTTTTTAAAATTTGGAATCTTCTCTAACAGAGAAGAACAAAGAACTACTACTAAGTTGAAAGGAAAATGTAGATTTCTGTAGGGGAAAAAAGAGATGAAGCCACTAGGGTTTTATTGTACCAGCTGAGTTTCATAGCTGAATTTGATACTTGCTGAATCCCCTGCACACCTGAATGAAATGAATGAGAAATGCAGGAGATGAAGGTACAAATCCAATTTCCCCTTTGCAACAAGAGTCAGTAAGTCTTTGCTGCCTTCTGCATTTGAGAACCTATCTACATTTTATCCTCCTTCATAAACAATGTTTAGATAAACCCAGTGAATAATGGGGTTGAAAGGAAATTTTAAAGGTCATTTTGTGTATACCCCTTGCTTCAGGCAAGATTGCAGTCATGCCCACCCAAGAAGTTGTCTTCTCTTATGTCAAGTTTTGTTCCAGATGATGTTTATTTTTTCCAGGGCGGGGAGTTGAAGTAGGAAGAAGAATAATGAAGAGTGTGTTTGCCTTAAAAGCATAAGCAGAGTTATTTTTAATGTAAGTGCCCTCCCCTCTTTGTAATGCCAGGGGCAGAGTATTCTCCAAATGCCTTATACACTTACTTTCAGCACTAAATGTATTTGTGCAAATCCCATGAATCATCAAGGCTTTTGAAAATATTTATAGGGAGAGAAACTCAACCCTTTTCATTAGAGTGAGTAAAACTCACATTGGTATCTTGCTATTGTTTAAGGAGAACAATGGATGGGTGGATGAAAGAGAATGTCAGCTGGATCAACAAACAGCTGTTCCAACAGAAGTCCTGCTATCCTATACAATAAAGCAGTATTAATTGCTGCCTTCCCTGGAGTCTCTAAAGATACTCGGTAAGTGTACAGTACCCTGATGAACTAAAGCCAAAAGTTAGGGCTGATTTCGGGCTTCATCACGGTGAACACCTCACCTCCAGAGAAAAAGTTGTAGGCCTTTAAAGCTTTTGATCTCAGAGAAGACTCCACCGCCTTTCAAGGCAATAAATTCTTGCCTCTTCTCCAAATACTCTAATTGAAACTTCTGCTGTTGCAGTATAATTCAATGTGTTTTTTTCCAGACTTCAATGAAAGCAAGAATTCTCATTCTGCATGTAATTATATCCGTTATAATACCCACAGCCTCCTGCAATATTACTTTTTCTAGGCCAAATAAATAATTTTTTTTCTAAATGCAATTTGGTATTCAGTAAAAGTTATAGTAATAGGGCACAGTTCTGGATGAGATTCTTGGCTCTAACATTGACTAATAATATGGGCAACTAATTTATTAAGTATGATACCCAGTTTAGTCAACTTTCTTAAAGAGTCGTTGTTAGGATTTGGTGTAATAATACATAAGAATTATTTATGATAGCATGCTTAATATACACTGATACACACTATGTAACAATTTTATCACTGCTTATCCACCTTTTTTCTTATCAGTGGATGTTTTCCAAGTTTTTATCTGTTGTTTATGTCATAGAGTACAGATACAGGTTCAGTTATCTAAGAACTGTAAATTCTTCAAGTAATGGAAAGATAACCTTACACTTCATAACTAATTCACATTTCTAAACACTTTACTAACAATAAAGTATAAATCTTGTGAATTAATATTTTGCTTATGGTCCAAAGTGACCCATAAATCTTTTTCTGGAATCTTCTTGAAGCCTATCTTAACTAACATATATTCAGAGATCATTTTTCTTTTCTTTACATAGTATTGCAAGCAGTGTTAAATTATATCTACACATTTCTCAAATTCTCAAAGCATTTTAAATACTTTTTTATCTTGGAGTCAGATAAAACATTATTGTCAACAACAGTATTTCTGGTCATTATTCTGTCATCCAAATTATAAATAAAAATAGTAAATAAAGTCTTTATAATTGCCAATTTGGAGGGTAAAACATTTGATATATCCTATGCACATAATACATAAAAATGTGCTTTTAAACCAAATTATCTTGTGCTTACGAGTCATGCCGTAGTTTTTTTTCACCAATAAAGTTCCAGAAGTCAAGGTAAGAAGGCTGAAGGGCATATTCTTAGAGACTTAAACTGCAAGAGGAAAAAAAATTGCAAGCGTGTAAGTTATAACACATCTTGGCGACTTGTTATGGAGTCCCTCTCTTTCCAGAAATCCCAGATTCCTGATAATAGAAGAGGATCCCAGACAGTTATCACCCTAAGCATTTTCATTCAAGATCACCTGAGTCTAGCTTCTGCTCTTAAGTACAAATTCTCTACCATGATTTTTACAGCTCCCCACCACTGCCTTCTGTGTTTCTCTCTTGCACTAACCTCCCCTGACAGTAGAGGAGGCAGAGCATTCCAATGAACCTATGTGAATAAAGTCTCAGAGACACAAAAAAATCTTGGCATATTAAGGAATATGTGGAAATTTGAGGTAGCTGGAGAAGACAGGAGCCTGTGAAGAGCAGCAGGAAGTGGTCCAGGGTGATAGGTTGGGGTGAGAATAACTATCAACATAAAGAAGTAGATTTAGTTCTATGGACAATAGAAAACTAACAGAAGAGTTTGGTTCTTCAGTTGTTTTGTTTTATTTTTACACAGAAGCAAGTTCTCATTAGACTTATTTTTGGAAGATGACTGATGTGTAATGGTGAGGAAGATGAACTGGAAGGGTTAACAGGTAGAAGCTGAGATCAGCCAATAGTGGAGATCTAGGTGAGGCATGATAAAGCCCTGATACAAGTCTCTGCTAAATTAATTTTCTTATCTCAGGGTCAAATAATAATGTGTTTGGGTAAGTGTGTGCAACCACCACATTAACTTTTTAATCTGTCACAAGAACATGTCTCAGAAACACAGGGCAGAGAGGGGCCATAAAAGATGTTCCTCCAACCCATGTCATGGTTTAATCTTCTCTAATTTGGAATGTCAGGTTGCAGAACACAATTCTTGAACTAAATGATGACTGCCTGAGTTTACTGTTCAAATTTCCAAAGATTATACTTAATGTGATTTTTTTTTCCCCAAGAATCTCTTAACCACTACATTAGCTTGGAGAGTCCTGCTACATCCATCTCTTGACAGTGAGACTGAATCCCATTATACTATAACCCTTAGCTCAGTTTTAAATGTCCTGCACTTTACTAGTAAATTGCCTACATGAAGACTCAGAAACCTACACTGGTTGTAGTCTATTGTGGAGGCTCTGTTATTGTCCCTTGGTTTAGAGTGGATGGCTATCACACACCATGAGATTCTAGAACCTGGGGCTTCTCTCGGATAAAGAAAGATAACCTAAAGTCGGCTGTATTCAAGGCTCTGACAATTGCTGATAAAGCTAAGAGGATATAAAGATCATCATAGCCATTTCACTCCTCCTGAAGTAATAGTCAAACATTATCTAACAATCAGCTGCTGGGATTAAACTGCAGATGGCTTGCTGAGATAGTCCATCTTAGTCCTGACCCAGTCAGTATCTCTTTTGGCAGCTTAACTCCAGTGATGTCAGAACATTTCATGAGTCTCATAAGACTGACCAAGACTTTTACTCTTTACTATTATTAAAATAAAGGCCTTCTTTTTTCACCTTTCCCTCTAATTACCAGACATTCTCTTCCAGTAAACCACCAACACATTTCCCAGGAACAAATGTCAATTTCACATTTCCCCCTACTAACCTTTATGATAGCTATAGATGTTTGACAGCATTTAACTTAAATATATCAACAGAGCTTAGCATATTTCCCCAAGAAGCAATTGGTGGAACTGGGAAGGAAACAATATGCCATTCAGTAATCAATCTGTACCTAACTGCCTGCATGTCTCCCTTCCTGTTCTCCTTCCTCTCTGGGATGTTGCCATGGTGCCAAATTACTTGTGTTGTGACTGCTGCTGTTTACAGTTTGAAATGAAGTATATACCTATTATAGAAAATTTGGGAAAATATGTAGAAAAGTAGAATGACCAAGAGAAAAATCCATCTATAATAAATCAATAATCATTATTTTAGAACAGTTTCAGAGTACTTGTTAATGAATACAATTTTGGAGTTTTGCTGGATTTTTTGTTTAGTTTTGTTTTTAGTGCATGTACATTAGTATGATCCATATTAACTTGTTATAGTCAAGACTCCTTTGCTTGTGAGAAAAACCCAAACAAATTAACTTAAGGGGAAAACAAAAGATAATTATGTTCATGCAGGTAACTTGGGAGAACGGGCTGAGCAGGTGTTTTTCTTAGTTATTACAAACAGGAAACATCCATACAATGTGTCAAGAAGGGGCAGATTGTTTTGATGTCTTGGCAGCTTAGGACCCCAGAGGAATGAGGGTTACTCGGGCTCCCAGGGAAAGACTCTGGTTGACCCTGGATCAGTTTCAGTGTTTGTGCGGAGTACTGTGACTGACACCTCTGGGAATAATAAGTTGGAAAACAGCAATTTCCCAAAGAAAGGTAAGGTGCTGTTACCAAAAGTGCAGCTAGGAGAAACAGTAGATAGTCAAAACCAAAAGATGAATATTTTATAATGTCATAAACCATTAATTTTCCAGTAAGTAAGAATATTTCTTATACTAGGAAGGGGGAGAGTGGCAGAACACCATGAAGTGCATTTTAAAGTAGACCTTCTGCCCTTCCTCAAAAGATTTTTATTTATCACTTCTTGCTTCTTCAGCTGTCAGTCTTTGCAATAGTGATTCAGTGTTGCAGGTAAAGGTGTGGTGTGCCTCAAGTGTGTTGAGTTAAAAAGAAAAGATTAAGAATCACTTGTTCATCAGCTAAGTGATTAATCATAATTTACATACCAATTGATTTATTGTTGGAGGTTTATGTTGTATCTATTCTTTTAACATTTTTAATAATGCTACTCTGTAAACAGTTTTCAAGATTTATGATTATTTAAGACCAATTTTTAGAAGTAGAAATCAAAGTGTTCATTTTAAGACCCTCAACATACACTCCTCTGTATTGCTGAAACTGTATTTAGTGGTTGGAGTAGCTGGACAGCTAGCCTACTTTGGCATTAATTGTCCAGCTGCCTGCTTATATCAGCTCTCATTTAGAGTTGTTAGTGCTAAGTACAGTGTCTTGCGTATGAAATGCATTCCACAAATGGTTCTCAACGATGAACAAGAAGATTCTGATGCTGAGAGTCCAGGGACTTTCCTAATTAATCTGTGTTTAGGATAAAGGAGTGAGAAGGAAATTCCTTTTATACACAAGCAGGACACTGATGACTAATGACTGAGAGATGAAAGTAACTCACCTCATTCATTAAGTATAAAGGGTAATTTAAGTTTTACCTGCCTGTCTGCTGCTGGCAGGAGCTTAACCTACTCCATATGTCCAAAGAAGATTAAGCAAACCAGTATTTATGCAAAGAAGCCATTTGGTGCAAATAGCAGAAAGAGCTCCAGCTCTGGAGTTGTGAGACATAAGCTCCAGTGGAGGCTCTTAACCTATCCAAGAGTTAGTTTCCTTATTTGATCAATAGTTAAGAATGCCTGCCATGGCTGCTTCTCAGGGCTGCTGTGAGGAATGAAAAGCCTAATGCATGAGAAAGTTCTTTGTAAATTATACATTTCTCCACAAATAAATTATTCTGCCATTATTACTACATGTCCAGAAGAATTGCTCTTAAATGATGTGAGGTCATAGAACTCTTTGAAAATGTACTTGAAGTTGTGAGCTTTCACTCTCCAAAAAATAAACGTACTTTAATAATTATATATAATTTCAGGGAGTTTATTAAATTCCTGAACTAAAGGGTAAATGATTCTCAGGCCAAGAATTCTGGACCTAAAATATTGTAATATTTTAAAATTATTAGCTATTTCAAGCCTCAGAAACTTACATCACAGACTCCTGTGTACCCATCACTGACATTTAAAAAACATTAGCATTGTGACATATTTACTACAGATATGTGAAACATAATTATAGATATAGCCAACTCCAAACATGCCACTGTATTCTACAGTATTTTATGCAAATAAAATCTAAACTGTTGTCCCTGCTTACAAATCATTTTCATGCTAATCAAATGGACATTTACAAAAAGAGAAAAAGAGAGAGAGGGAAAAAAATAGGATGTGGTCATTATGAAAGCTTATAAAGATGAGAGAGTCCTGGCAAGGCTGAAGCCATCCAGATAATCATCACAGAGGAGCATCATTTGAGACAGCTTTTAACAAAGGGTTAAAGATATGTAGGTAAGAGATATCTAGCACATAACAAGAAGTCAAGCAATATATATTAAATGAATAATTAAATATATGAATGAATAAATGAGTGGATGGATGGATTTCTTGAATGTCTGTTATGTGCCAGGCATTAAGCTAGGTCTTGGACACATAATATAAATAAATTAGACATGTTTGCTAATCTTAAGAAGATGCTGCTATAAAGGAAACATAAATGAAGGTCAGAAAAGACAATGTGATACGATAAAGTCCAGTACTTTTTGGAGGAGGGTGCAAACAGGCTTTTCAGAGGAAGTGTCATTTGAGGTTGGTTTTGCAGTGTGAATAGAATTTAAGTAAAGATGACAGCATTTGGAAGGAAATGGAGATCTGAAACTGTTTGCTATTAGTACTAGAACATAATGGGAAAGCATAGCAAATGAGGCCAGAGCCAGGGAGTAGACATGGAGTACTTTTCTAAGGAAAAGCATCTTCATCCTGAAGATAAATTCAAACTTGATGATAAGAATCACCAAATGTTTTATTAAAAAGCAGATTCCCAGCCTCTACCTCCCAAGACTCTCATTCAGAAGATGTATTGGGATCTCCATTGTTTATTCATGTCCTAGGGAATTATTAATCTTGGGCAAGTTTAGAAAATAATACTAGAGGTAATATCCAGGCCTGGCACAGTGGCTCAAGCCTATAATCCCAGCACTTTGGGAGGCCGAGGTGGGCAGATCACTTGAGGTCAGGAGTTTGCGACCAGCCTGACCAACATGGTGAAACCTCATCTCTACTAAAAATACAAAAATTAGCCAGGCGTGGTGGCACGTGCCTGTAATCCCAGCTACTCGGGAGGCTGAGGCAGGAGAATTGCTTGAACCCAGGAGGCGGAGGTTGCAGTGAGCTGAGATAGTGCCACTGCACTCCAGCCTGGGAGACAGAGCAAGACTCCATCAAAAAAAAAAAAAAAAAGAAGAATAAGAAGAAGTCATATCCAGTGCCAGTGAGGGGTTTTAAGCTGTAAAAAGGTATAATTGGTCCTGAAATTTTAGTCATTTTTTAACATTCGTTAGATGAAGGTTGAAGCAGGAAAGTATTACAATGTCACTTAGTAACTTATAAACAAACATAACAGCTTTTTTATATCTAGCTAAATTCTTCTTTTTTTGTTTCATTTTCATTTCTTTCTTCTTGCTTCACCCTAGTGCAGATAAACCAATACCCAGTCCTTCATGACTCTGCCTCTGTTTTCTGAAGCCTTGGCTCTAAGTACTATTTGCTTTAGCTTAGGCTTTGGTCTCCTTAGTTCTTTCCCACATTTACCCCCCACTAGAAGATGCAAGAGCTTATTTACAACAGTAGACCAATTTCTTAGTAATCCCTGCACCTTTTTATGGCTTGACATTCTGCTTACATACACTTCTTAAACAGCAAAACAAAAATGATGACACATAGTCAACCAATTCTGTCATGTATTCATGCAACAAACATTGATTGGTTATTACAGGCTAGGCACTATGCTAACTACTAGGAACACAACAATGAATAAATATAATAGTGTCTGTGTTTTAGAGTTCAGAGTCGGCAAGGGGAGGGGAAAAAAGAAATAAACAAAATTGCCAGAAAATGTACTTACATTTAGAATAGAGGGAAATAAAGTATTTGAGAAGCACAGAGGATAGAATCGTCTAGTGCTGATCAGTGGGGTCAAGGAAAGTTTCACAGAGAAGGTGATATTTGAATTGAATCTGGAAGGAATAATAGAAAGTTTCAAAGTATAAGTGGTGGATGAGGGGCAGAGGCAATGCCTGTACTCTTGGTGTTCTCCAGGAAAGACTTGGCTTTACCAACTTCCTTCATTTGAATGTATCTCTGATCCTTGTTACACTTTCCCCTAGAAATGTATGACCACTTCTGCTGCCTGTTTCACAGCTTTAACTCACTAACAGTCCCCTGGGTTTAAGCCTACTAGTAGAACTATACAAATGCGCCCAGGTTCACCTGCACACTCTATCATTATTGTGTGAGTCTTTGGAAACCAGACCTGAAACCAGATAATTTTTACATAGTTTCAAGTTTCACCAACAACAATTCACACGATACCAGGCCCAATTCATGTATAATATAAGCAGGTGTAAAATTTCAGCCACAAGTTGCTATAGACATATGTTGGATAGGCCTTGAACTTGGCTTCACCAAAATGATTTGAGCTTCCACAGAATAAATTTTTCCCACTTGTCATCACTGCAAGTATCCTCTCCTCCAACACACACACCAACAGCCACTGGTCTAATTGTGGAAAAAACACTACCCGATTTGCACAAGGACAGCAGATGCACCATCTCCAAACTGACAGCCTGGTATGTCGAGGCATAACAATGGCCAGCCACAAAGCTTAGCGAAAACTAACACAACATTTTAGAATAATGGGAGATGATGAATTGAATCTGCAATGAGGACTTAATATGTGATTTTAAAAACCACTAACATATGAGAAAACTTTCCAACTTACAGCAGTATGGAAAGTAATGCAATAATATGTTTGATTAGAAACTACTTCAGGATGTATTAATGTAAGCACTTAGCAAGTCTCTCAAACATACCATTCGGCAACGAGCATATAGATTTTTTCAAACATATCCATTTCCACTTAGGTTGTGCTCTAGCTGATTGCTTTAAATGCAGAGGAAGTTCTACGAGCTCTTTCATTTTATGTACACTAAATTCAAATCTCTTGGTCCCATTTTGTTTTATATTTATTAATTTAAAAAAATACTAGAATCTCTGTATTTCTTCATAAGCATTGTACATTGGCCTGGTTCTGAAAGTATCTTTCCTCTTTGAATCTTTGTGAAACAACCATTTAACACTATACCCTTTCCCTCTGATTCTCTTGAGATCCTGATTTACTTTAAATTCAAAAGGGCAAAACATTCAATCAGATAATAAATCAATAGTTAACCTGGAAAGACTTATGTTTAACTAGTCTTGGCAATGTTTGAGTCCAGCTGTTCTGATACAGGGAGCAATGCTTGAGAGCCAGGTAGAAAAACAGAGAATGCAAGATCCGTAGGGTGTGTCAGGTAGGGGGATAGAGAAAGGGTTGTTTCCTTAAATAAAAATGATGGGAAAGCCCAACCTCAGATAGAAACTGCAGAAGTTTTATCAAGACTGAGTACTATATGTGAATTTTGAAAAATAGGAAGAAAGGCAAACTGAAAATGAGAAAATGTTGCAATTGTAAAATTAAACAGGTTTATCATCAGTGAGCAGAGCCTCATCCGAAAATGAACCAGGGGGTCCTGTCTCACACTCTCTGCAATCTGACCATTAGTGAAATGCACACAGAGAAGAGAAGGTAACCCAGACGGAGGCAGTGCAACCCTGCTTGAGCCAGCCTGCGGCAGCAAAGAAGATCATTACTTCCCAGTCACTCACTTGGGTGTACACCCAAATCACCTGGGGTGGTTTTTGTAAAACTACACATGCTTCGATCAGTCATCTAAGAATCTATTTCTGAACTGTAAAATACAGATTTCGCCAACACTCCTTAACACAAGAATCTGTATCTTTTTCCCAACACCCACAAAAAATCTCTCACTAGCCATGGTTGACAGTGAATCTTAAACTTCTGCCTTCACTACATCCACAATTTTCATTAATAGCCACTGCAGTCTTCCTACAGATTCATACCAGTCCCTGGATGTGCTGAAAATACCTAAACCTTTACTTCTAGGTATGTTAGTTTCCTAGAGCTTCCATAACAAAGTACCACAAACTGAATGGCTTAGAATGACAGAAATTTATTGTCTTAAAGCTCTGTAGGCTGGAAGCCCAAGAACAAGGTGTTGGTAGGGTTGGATCCTTCTGAGGGCTACAAGAGAGAATCTGCTCCATTCCTTTCTCTGAGCTTTCATTTATTTTCTAGCAATATTTGTCATTCCTTGGTTTGTGGCAGCATCACCTCAGTCTTCACATGGCATTCTCCCTGTGTTTCTTTCTGTGTCCAAATATCCACTTTCCATAAGGATGCAGTCATATTGGAGTAAGACTCCCACTACTGACTTCATCTTTACTTGGTCATCTGCAAAGACCTTATTTCCAAATAAGGAAATAAGGCAGAGCTACTACAGATGTAAGATTCAACATCTTTTGGAGGGATACAATTCAACCCATAACACTAGATTCCTTCATTCATTCAAGCAACAACAAGTATTGATGGATCAGAGTCTATGAGCCAGGGACTCTAAGGGACTCATCCTAGGCAATGGATTTACCAAAATTTACAAGACAACTTCAAGATGACTGAATTTTTCTATAATATGTGATATCAGTATATAAGAATAGTGAACACATTGCAATCCTGGGAAATAGAAGTACCTCATTAATTCATTCATCTCTCGATAATTTCTGTTATGCAGAGTATAGTGTTAGGAGGCATACATGAAGAGATAAAACATAGTTCCTGCCCTCAGGATGCTTATTTTTTAGCAAAACACACACACACACACACACACAAACTATTAATTTTGAAATACGGACTAGATGAGAAGAATGTATATTATGAGAAAACAAAGGAGGATCCTCTAAGTGAAGCAGGGAGAGTCAGGAACTGCTTTTATGGGGAGAGAATACTTGATATGTGTCTTAAAAGACATGTAGAGTTTGGGCCAAGGGCCAAGAGATGAAGGGTGGTTTCGGGCATAGAAAAGAGCATGTGTAAAAGTAGGGAGACCAAAAAGAAGCATAAAATGTCTGGAAAATTGTAAGCAAATCAGTGAGTTGAGGAAAGGAGGAGTGTGGACATGAAAATGTGACAGGAAAAAAGGTTCTGAATAGTGCTTGGAGTCTGGGTTTCCTCCAGGAGTTGGTGGAGCCAAAAAAGGGGAGCCATGGGGTTGGGTATGTGTTTCAAGAAACTTATTCTGAGAACAGTGTGGATAATAGGATGGAAGGCAAGGCAGGAGGCAGGAAGCCTACTGTAATAATAGTCCACGGAAGAACAATGAGAACCTGAACTAAGGCAGTCGTAGTAGGGCAAATATGAGAAAAAGAGTTGAGTTTCATGAGATATGGTGGGGTGGGAGGAATCAAATTTACAGCGACCAATTAAATATGAGGGTGAGGAGGAGGAAAAGTATGAACCAAGAACACATGTTATCAGAAAAGTTAAATTTTGTTCCCTATTTATGGATGCTTCCAATACTTGCTCTCTGCCTGAAATGTATTTTCTTCCATGAATAAGGAAGAACTCATCCCTTAACATTCAGTCCAGCATTATGGCTGGAAAGCGTCCCAGTTCATCTCTCCCTACTATATTCTCATAGTAGTTTGTATGCTCATATTCTCGTGAATTTTGCAGATACACTGTTTGAAATAGCACATCCTTATCCCCAGTACAGTGGTCAAATCATAGTAGATTTTCAAAAATTGTTAATTGAATAAATTAAATGTGTTTGATATACATTCTACCTAGGCCGTGTAGACAGTTTTTCATCAATTTAGACAGTTTTTCATCAAAAGAAATTGGTAAATAAATCAAACTCTGTTGCTGGAAAAGTTAAGCTACAGTTTTCTGGAAATTTTGATAATTCTAGATCACTGTAGGATAGCCTTCTCTTGTATTTGATAGAACTTAATTAGTGTTAGTACATAGTTATTACTTAGTATCAACACTTTAACACTGAAAGTAATTATAACAAGGCTTCTGGCTCCCAGTCCTTTAGTCTTTATACTTGATCAAGTTGGAATGCAATAGTATTTTACTTGTTTTGCAAATGGAA
Source organism: Gorilla gorilla gorilla (assembly GCF_029281585.2). Lineage (NCBI taxonomy): Eukaryota > Metazoa > Chordata > Mammalia > Primates > Hominidae > Gorilla > Gorilla gorilla. The sequence goes on along the minus strand of NC_073233.2, from coordinate 35,087,014 downwards.
ATGGGTTGAACGCACCCATGTAAAGTACAGCAACAGCAGCACCATTCTCCTTCCTTTTATTGTTTATTTTCCTAGCACACCACCCACAGGAAAGTGGCTTCATCCATGTCCCCACATTTCCACTTCAGTTGGGCTTTTAATGTGTTAATGAAGTTAGTTAGTTGTTAAAGAAACTAAAACATTTTTCCAATGGTTAATGCTGGAAGCAATTCTTTGAACTTTGGTTCCGAAGGCATTACAGGAATCTATGAATGAAATGAAAATGTTTGGAAACCCAAGTTTCTTTAACAGCCCAAGCAATCATCAGTAAATTGCAGACTTTACAGGTATCATTTTCAGTAAGGGTCAGGAAAATTCATTCATTAGAATTACGGGAGATAAAAATTTAAACGTCTCTGTAATATTTATAGGAAAAGTGTCATCACTATAAAGCGGCCTTAAATCACATTCATTCATTATTAAGCACTCCTCTACATTTCTGAGTGAAGTTTCTAATGGGATGAAATCTCCGCAGCTGCAATAACATCATGACTATCTATTTATAGCCAAGTTGTCTTTGGTTTTGGAAATGCCCTTTTAGATTGAGTATTAAAACAGGTTTTCCCTTCAATAGCAGACATCTAACTTTAAATGAATGTAAACTATTACTTAGTAAACAGGAGAGTTCACTAAAATTAGAAACACCTACTATTTATCATTATAAAATGCATGACATGAAAGTATGGTACCACAGGTTTTCTAAAGTCTGGGCTTTGATTGAATTGTATTTTGTTTTGCCTTTTAAGGGCTAGAGTTCCACTTTCTATTTAAAAGGAAAAAACAAAACCAAAACCAAAATACAACCCAGGGAGCATAAAGCCTCATGCTTGTGCATGAAGATCTAGTTGAATATGTTTCCCCTTTACCGTTAAGCACTCTGGAGGTTAAGTAGACCATTCTCTCTTTATATCATTAAAGATCAATTATCATCCTATTAATGCTCATTTCCTTCCCACACATACCTGAGCTTTCGACAATAATAGCCCCCTTACAACTATCACTCATGAATGACAACATGCTATTTAAATACGCAGAACTGGAAACACACTGATGATGTAGCTGTTAATTTTCTATTCATAAATGATATCACCTATGTAATTATTTGCAAAATTGTGCCTTTTGCTAAGAAAGCCTCAGGTTGCAACCAAATCATTAATTATGATATGTAAAATATTTAAAGCCAGTGACAGCACTAGTGAAACATAAGAAGAACAATGCAGCAGGAGCAGAGCTTAAAAATAGTAGTAGGCAATATTCTTTGCTTGCACTTCTCTGTCCCAATTACACAGATAATTCAGGCATGAGCAGGGATAATTGAGTCATTCCTCCACTTTGTTCTGAAGTTGTAAAGCTGGCCAAATACCAGCATTCATCAGGGCTGATGAGGATCTTCTTTTAAATATGCCCAGAGGCTAACAAATGATAAGTGAAAAGAATAATGAAATATACCCTCATCAGTTGGTAGGAGATATTCAATTGCATACTATGTGTATTTATTCAAGGTATAAGGTTCTTTATTAGATCAATTTAGCATGTCTGCTAAACTTTTGCCTTACAGAAAAGTTTAAGAGTCAGCAGCCCAATCAAAGAAATTCCTAGAAACATAACTATAAAGGTGATGGAAAGCAGATTGACAAGTCAGGCTATAATTTTTAAGAAAATGAGAACCAGGAGATCTAAACTTTAAACTTTGGAGAGACAGAATCAATAAAGGTTAGACAAAACTCCAATGAAGCTTTGGATGTTATTTATCAATATGGATTCGAATTGTTTTATTCCAAACAGCCTGGTGACTAACTTAACCCCTATGAACCCTCTAGCAAAGAGGGTATCTATACAACACCCTGGTCAAGTTGTATAGGAGCAATGTCCATGGTAGATGACCTAAGAAACAAAGATTAGATGTCAAGACAACTGCCAATAAAATATATTTTTACATGTAACCTTTTCCTGAAACCAAAATGAATGAATGATGTGACCACTCTCCTCTGGTAACTTTTCACCCTTTCTTTTGGAATGGTGCACAAAACTAACTGAACAGAAGTTCTCGGAAAACCAATAAAATAATTTTAAACTGACAATTATAAAACATGCCCCTTTAACATACATTGGGCATATAAAGGGCTTAAACATCAATAACTTATATAATCCTCCCCAAAACCCTGTCAAGTGGGTTTTCTTATAAATGAATGATGCAGGATTTTTCTTGGTCACTGTGCAAGCCGGGGACTTCTGTGGCCAGCAACATCCTCGCCTGGGCCTTGGTCGGACCCAGGCCTGCCACAGGAGGCACCCTGTCCACTTGGCCTGCTGGGCTGCATTTGGCTTGTGCACTGGCCCACAGGTGTTACAACTCATACCCACATTTGGCGGTTCCCAAGTTTGGCCCACGTCCAAGAAGAATGAGGTTATGCTGACAATTGAAAGGTGAAGAGGGCAGAGAATAATTTTATTGAGTGATGGAACAGCTCTCAGTGGAGAGGGGACATGAAGGTGGTCTTCCTCCAAGTGTGGCTGGGTCCAGGGCTTTTATGGGTTCATAATGGGGGAACGCATGCTGATTGGTTTGTGAGTATGCAAAAAAAGTCTAAAACAAAGGCACCATTCAAAGGTGGGCATGATAGTGTAACAAAAACAATTAGGGAAGGGTAGGTATATGTAAAATAGGTGAAGGGTGAGGATCAATCAGGGGAAAGCATGCCAAACAGGAAGAGAGGTTCTCAACACAGTCTGTGGATTTACCCAGGACTTGTAGCTTGGCCTTCAGGCTTTAAACTGTTTTTGGTTTGAAGGTTGGGTTTCACCAGGGACCCACCCCTATCTGCCTAGGCATTTGACTGCCTCCTGCTGCTATCATGAAGAGGTAGTCAGAATTCTGGGAAGAGGTAAGCTGAAATCTGATTCCAGAGCCTTGTATGTTTAAGGTTATGTTTTTAAATAAAAATTAGCTTTCTTTTTCTATCTAATATCTGACGCAACTTTTACTGGCAGCTATTCCCCTGGCAAGGGATTCCCCAAATATACTAAATCAATAATTAAGACTCAGAACTCAGTGTGTTAGTGTCACTGCATTTGGTTTTCTACCAGTCTTCCATCTCTCCATGTGAGCATAACTAGGCACACAGACACTCAGGCCTCCACGCCCACCTTGCTTATCCCCTTCTGTGCATGCAGCTGTCACATCCCTCACTCATCTCAGTATCCTAATATATCATCCTAATACTGAGACATTTTTGTTGGCTTATCTTATCTCAGGTCTATACTGTTGTTATCTCTTTAAAAGCTCCTTCTCTAGAATAAACTTTCCTTTAATGCCTCCTTCTCCTATTCTACTACCTATTGTCTTAAGATAGCCTTTCTACCCACTATTCAAGGCATAGTTATCCTTTTTTTTTTTTTTTTTGAGACAGAGTCTCACTCTGTCATCCACGCTGGAGTGCAATGACATGCTCTTGGCTCACTGCAATCTTCACCTCCAGGGTTCAAACAATTCTCGTGCCTCAGCCTCACCAGTAGCTGAGATTACAGGTGGGTGCCACCACACCTAGCTAATTTTTTCTATTTTTAATAGAGATGGGGTTTTGCCATGTTGGCCAGGCTGGTCTGGAACTCCTGGCCTTAAATAATCCACCTGCCTCAGCCTCCCAAAGTGCTGGGATTACAGACGTGAGCCACCAGTCCTGGCCTGCAGTTATCAATTTTACGCAGCAGATCATCTGTCACATCACTCTGAAGCCAGTGGCTTTGCTGGAGGGTTAAGGGATGAAGGATGAGGTATACATGGGATCAGCTCTGAGGTCCTATGTTACATAATAGAGAATCAAGAATTCATGAAGGCTGGGGACTCTATACTACAACATTACTCCTGCTTTGTCCAGAGCAACATTTTCTAAGCTTAAATAAAATAATGAAGTTCCATAATGATAGCTCCATATCAATATAAAACCACAGATTAATTAATATACCACTTCTTTCTCATATCTTAGTCTCTAATTAGAATTACTTCTTCATCTGAATATTTCCCTACATAAAGGTTACTAAGTTTGTGCATTCTGCAGTTTTGTTTTGTTTGTTTGTTTTTCATTTTTTGGCATTTAAAAATCAAATCATAGCACACAGTAAGTCTGGGAACAATTTGCTCTAGAGAACAGATACTTCTCTTTGTTTTAGAGAACTCAGGGTACACCAAGTCACAGCAACAGCTGACCTTCCACATACGTTCACCAAACATGTTAGAAAAAACTCATTCTTGTTCACCGTACAGTGTATGAGCAATAAATCCTGAAAACATTTTGAGCCAGACTTTTTTTTTTCATTTAATGTTGGAAAAGTTTAGATGGAAACCAAAATCACTACAGAGATCTCTGTACTCCAGCCAAGTGCAATTGAGGACTTTCGTTCTTTTCTGGTGTTTGTACTCTTGATTAAGCTGATTCACAGTTGGGTATTTCTCATTTCTCCCAACAGCACTTAAAGAAGGATTCATTCTCAGGCTACTGAGCATGGCTCCAGCACTAGCAACAGAATCAGTCTACAGAAGGTGGTGTTTCTTCTACCTCACACCTATTTTGAGCCTTCTTCAGGGCTGGAGAATATTAGCCAGGAAGAGATATACTCCATTCAAGCTGTGAAGATTTGCTTAATATCTTTCAGTGAAAACCCCGGCAGGTTTCATAGGATGGGTCTCAGCTTGTGAATAAAGCACAATGACTTCCAGGTAAAAATGCAGTTAGAAAAGATAGGCAATGATGCCTAACAAGAGATACAAAAAGAGTTCAGAGGCAGCAAGAACCAACCACATGAAAGGAAAACAAGAAAGGGAACTGAGCCTGGCACTGAAGCTAAAAAACAAAAGGCTTGACTAGGCCTGGAGAGGATGGGAAAGGGTTTTTGGAGAGCTGTCCAGTGACTAGAAATGAATGAGGCAGGTGATGACAGTACAGACCTCAAAAGACCAACAATCTTGTGTGCATAGAGAAGCATTCAGAAAGGACCTCTATTGGGAAATATTGCTTGGAAAAAGTTTTAATCTCTCACAAGTACAAGAAAATGTCTTAAAAGTTATCACTGATTGAAAGCATTTCAAAGAGCTTTGCCAATCTGGCCAAAATCAATTAGAATTAACAGTTTCTCTCAAGGAAAAGCTAATTTGACAAGGGAAATACAGAAGAATCTAGGAAGAACAAGAATTAATATATTGAAATCTTTCTCAGCACACATGCACACGCACTCACACCCATATATAAATATTTATGAGACTTGAGAACTAGAATTCCAATTGATGTTTATTTTTTTAATAAATATTGTAGGCTAAGATATCGTCTGCATGCTTATTCACCTTTTTCATCTTCTGGAAACCACCCTCTACTTTCCATCCCATGATAGCAGTATTTCTGCCACTTCTTTAAAGACACCTGTAACAATGTTCCATTTATCACAATCCATATTTATTCTCCTACTTATTCCATTTGTTTTTACCAAAATAAGTGATTATCAAGTCTACTATATCAGTAAGTTGCTCCCACCTAAAATATTCATATCTTTGCGGATTTTTTAATTTGCAGCTCACATCTCCAAATAAAACAATAGTATAATCAGTCTTCCTCTTAGCTCTCACTTCAGATTTATTTAAAAACCAAAATTATATCAGGCAAATGTCTGTAATCACAAATGTTGTTATAGAGAAAAGACATGCTGACCCTTGATTATTTTATTGTAGCCTGCTCTTTTTCCAACATATATCCAAAGAAACTCCTCAAAGTCCACAAGTACACTTCTGACGTGGATATCACAAAGAACAATTGTTCCCCTGAAATTGCCAAAGAGGTCATTCTGATTCTCTTATATCGTAATTTCACATTACACACCTAGTGTGATTTCATCAGTATTCTAGTTTTTATCTTGGCAAAATAAAAAACTACACTGAAATCACAGAAAACGTAAGTGAATAATAAGTGTGAATATAGCTATCTCCAGAGTCGTGAGGATTAAATAGGATAACCTGTGAAAACACCTTCTGTGATGCTAGTATATTAAGGCATTCAATAATTCCCCTCCCCATTATTTGATTTTTGTAACAATTTCTGTGTGTATATTATCTGAGGCAGCATACTTACTATAGAGTAGTGCCTAAGAATATTTACCCTGGAATAAGAGACCTGAATTCAAACGTTTCTGTCAAATGATGTTAAGCAAGCATTTAATCTCTTTGTGTTCAAGCTTTACTTTCCCTATGAGATAAGAACCATAATGCTTACTGCCCAGAGTTTTAGTGATTATTACATATAAAAATTATAAATTTAAAGTCCCTAACCCAGGCACTGGCCCATGGTAGATCCTCAGTAAGCTATATCTATTATTCTTATTTTTTCCCTAATGCCCCTGAGGTCATTATCTGTATTTTATGCCTAAGGACACTAAGGGCAGAGAAGTTAAGGGACTTCTTAATTGCTATAAAAAGGATGATGAAGATGAGACAAGCATCTCTTGACCCTGGCTAAACTACCTCATTCACAATGGAAGGTTACAGTCACGATGGTCTAGGGACACAGGCATAATCCAGACTGCATTCTCCATTGCTGGCAAAGTGAATGGACTCCAATACAGTAAATAAAGAGCCTGAAATATATTCACCACGTTAAGACATTTCATTCACTAAGTGAAAAGCCACAACTCATTTAGTGGATAAATGTCAGAAAGGTACATGTTGAAAGGAAAAACATGCATTGTAATTTTTAGTCTGCTGTGAAATTAGAGACTTGAGGAAGAACAATGTTGACTCTTTTAGATCAAACTTTGCAGCCAGCTGATGGAATATTCTCTGCAGTATCATTCAGGTTGGTTGATTGACATCATGACAGTGCTAATTATTTAGCTTATACATCATTTTTTCTCTTAGTGTTTGGTTTTCAGATATTCTCTGTAGTTCAATTATCACCTCAACTAATGTGGAGAATCTGTATCTGAATTATTTTCAATACAGCCTATAAGAGGGCAAACAATATCATTCTTTAGGCACCTACTATGAACCAGCTCCACGTTTGGCTTAATAAGAATCTAAAGTTCAATTAAGTAAATACTGATTTTCCCATCATTTTGAATCTTCTATTAGCTGTGAGTTCACTGACTAGGCAGATACTAACTTTTCCCAGTGAAGAGGTCAAATAACAAATTACACAATGGCAGGATCCAAGTATCTATTACCGATTCAATAAAACTACCCATGCACATCTATGCATCATTCTTTAATATGACTTTGTCATTTATATGATCAGCTCATAAACTATCTTAGCATGAGCCACTGTCAAATAAGTCTTTATTTTTTAATGGTTTCAAAAAACTATCAAATGCATACACTGAAGTTAATAGCCATTTCTACTAAATTATAGCACAAGCGTGTAACTCCCAATGGTAGATCTAATAAAACATATATGGCTATGTGTAAGCCAGCTGGATAATTATTTTAAATTGTGCTCATTTCAAGCTACCAACAAATTCCTTTATTTATTTACTTATTTTTTCTGTGTGTATTTCAACAGGAGTGAGCGCCTTTGGCTATTTCTGCTACAACTTATGTAGATGACCTTGGGAAAGTCAAATCACCCCTCAAACCTCAGTTTCATCATCTCTAAAATGGAGGCATTGAACAAGATGACGTATAAGGACATTTTCTAGCCCTAATGCTCTTGGATTTTGTCTGTCTTGAGGAAGCCATGCAGAAGATATAGAGGTTACTGGGTACTCTAAATCCACTTTTGGCCCCCTATGTCCTCTTGAGGCATGAGTGTTCTATTGCTTCAAGACTTTGCAGGCACACTTCATACACTTGTTGAATCAAATAACTTCTCTTAGGTATTATGTGACATAGAGACAATGTTTTGAATAGCATTGATGAGAAGGATGGTTTTGGGGCCAGATAGATCTAGATTGGAGTCAAGACTGTGTCATTCAGTTGGCCTGTGATCTTGGGTGAGTCATTTAATCTCTCTGAACAGTAGTTTCTTCATGTGGGACTAATAACAATATCTACTTTAGGGTTTAAGGATTAAATGAAAAATCAGGCATAAAGTTCTTAATATAGTGCCTGGAACAAGGTACCAATTAGAAATTCTTTTAATTTTTTTTGTTAAAAAGGAGATTCTGTTTTTAATTTCAAGTCTCTTAAACTAATCAACACATCCTTTCCTCATTAGAAGACCCAACAATTTACTCCAATAAGTTTTCTGGTTTCTCAGATATTGTGCTTTTACATGGAGATTTGTAATGTAAGAATCGTTGGAGAAAGATTCGCTTCCATAAATGGTCCCAAAGGGGTAGTTTGAATTTAAGATAGAAAAGATATTATTTGAGATAATTATGTATGGAAGCTATTTCTTCCATTTTACTAAGTCTTTAAACTCATTTAGCAAGTATGCAATGAAATCTTATTCTGTTCCAATAATCCTGTTGCCTACCCTCATGAAATGTATATTCCAGTAAGTATTCAAGAAAATTCAGAGATGTATGATGCATGCATCAGTGATAAGTTTGCTGTAATAGAAAAGTGCAGGGAAGGGACACATGTTCCCAACTTCCAGGATCAGGAAAAGTCTCCTGGGAATCTAAAAGTTGCATACGAGGAATCAAGGAAATAGACGAGTAGTGTTCCTGGAGGAAGAATTATTGTATTTTTTGGTTTTACTATTCAATTTCCCCCTTTCTGTAAGAGCTAAACCCCCCAAATTTTACTTGTTCATCTAACAAAGTGATTGTCCATTCATTTATGTACTATACAGTCATCGAGTGTGCCTCACATTCCATGCTCTGTACTTGGTGAACACAGTAAAACAGCAGTGAACAAAGTAGGTAAATGTTCTGCCTTCTTGAAGCTGAATGTATAAAGCAAGAGACAGACAATAATGAAAATAATTAGACATGCTGCCCAAAATTAGTTATCAAAAAATGTAATGAGAGAATATGTAATTAGAAGGAACATAGGGCAGTTTTTGATAGTTGTAGGAGCCAACACCCTTTTTCCCCCAAAGATTCACTGAAAAAAATCGCTTACATGGGGCAGATTGATTAAACAGAGAAAAGACACACAAATTTATTTAATGTGTATACAAAAGAGCCTTCAGAATGAAGACCCAAAGATACAAGAAAAATTGTTCATTTTTATGCTTAGTTTCAACAAAGTATAGACAGCTATTTAGAAATATGATTGTACAAAAAGGTTATAATCTAATGCTTATAGATATTAGCATTAGTCAAGGCTTTTCTGTCTAGATTCTTCTTGGCCTGAGCATGTATTACTTCTCTCTGTGTGTGAGATAGGGCCGTCTGGAATAGGAGTCTTATGACTTACGTCAAACGAGGTAGGTTAGATAACTTCTTTATGGCCAGTTTTTACATTTTATGGCTGGATTTCAGGAAAAGAGGTTCTGGTTTCCATGACCCACCTTGGAGAAAAGGGACCCTAGTTTCTATGGCTAGCCTTGGGGGAAAATGAAATTGAGATGCAGGCGAACAGGAGAAGGTCAGAGAAACATTTTTGTTTCTGATGCTGCTGCTGAGGGCTGCATTTTGGAGGACTGTTTTCTGAAACAATACCCAACATAGTACTGTCAGGAAAGGCCTCAGAAGAGGTAGCAGTTGAGTAGAGATTTGTCAGAAGTATGTCAGCCCTACAAATATATAAAGTATATTCCATGCAGAGGGATTTCAAGTGCAGAAATCCTAAGGCAGGAATGTGCCTGGTGTTCAAGACAAAGTAAGAAGGCCATCTGTCTGAATCACTTTCCATGTGCCATGAGCTATGCTTGGCAATGATCTGTCATGGGCAAGACGTAGAGCTGCAGTACTCACACAGCCTAGAGACCAAGCTAGCAGATACTAATTGAATAATAACAAATAATAGTGTGAGTAAATAAAAAACTACAAAGGAAATAGGTACTTAGAAGAAAAACTGTACATAGAAATGACAAAGTCAGAGGATTTATGGTAGATCTCCCTGAGGTAGGTTAAAATGGATTTTGCATCTTTCCACTGAAATATGAGATCACAATAGCACAGAATACAGAGACCAGACCTGCTTCAAATAACTATTTCTTTACCTATAATTATAAAACTATCTTTGTGTTATAGACCAAATTGTGTCCCCTCAAAATTCATACATTATGTTGAAGCCGTAGCCCCCAGTGCAACTGTATGTAGAGACAGGGCCTTTAGAGGGATAATTAAGGTTGAACAAGATGATAAGGATGAAACTTTAATCTGATAGAACTAGTATTCCTATAAGAAAAAGAAGACACCAGAGCTCTCTTTGTCTCCCAACACCCCTGCCTCCCGTGTGTGCACAGACAAAAGGCCGGGTAGGACACAGCAGAAAGGCTGCCATATAAAAGCCAGGAAGAGAGGCCTCACCAGAAAACAAACCTGCCAACACTTTCATCTTGGACTTTCAGCCTACAGAACCGTGAGAAAATAAATTTCTGTTGTTTAAGCCAACCAGTCTGTAGTATATTGTTTTGACAAGCAGAGTAGACTAATACACCACCTATCTATCATCTATCTATCTATCTATCTATCTATCTATCTATCTATCTATCTATCATCTATCTATCTTTACGTATTCTTTTCCTGTTTTCTCATGGCTTTGGTTAGCTTCTCCTAGTAGCTGCTTCAGTTAGCTGCTTTGGATAGACTAATGAATTATCTTCTCTTGCATTCATGTGAGCAACAAGTGCCTCCTAGCCCAGTCATAATGCAACCATCAGTGGCTGCTGGAGGTTGTCTTCAAATTGAAGTCATTTGAGCCTCTTTTTACTTTCTGCCTGAGAGTGTATAAAGGGGAAAACAAAGAAAAAGAGAGAAGGAAGAACACTGCGTCCTGCGTCCAGGTCAAAGTATGAATACCAAAGGGTTGTTTGGAGAATTATTCTCTGAAGTTAGTATGTTCTCTTTAGTAAATCAAGAGGAAGGTAGGGAAAATCCCTTCATCTTAAGATACCTCCAGAGGGATGAAGAAAAATATTTTTCTTCAAACCAAAAATACTATTCAAAGTTTAAAACTAAAATCTTTCCTTCCTGAAGATAACAATAACAATAAAACAGTTAATGTTTACTAGATACTTTCTATATGCCAGACACTGTGCCAGGTACCTAACAAGTATTATCTTATCTAAAAATAACAGCTAACATTTATTTAATGCTTAAAATTTTTCAGACATTTTTCTTAGCTCTTCACATGTATAATGTCATTCTATTACATACCACTCCTACAAAGTAGGAGGAATAGTTTACATTTCATAAATGAGGAAATAGGCCACGAGTGGTGTCTAACGCTTGTAATCCCAGCACTTTGGGAGGCCAAAGCAGGAAGATCACTTGAGGCCAGGAGTTCGAGGCCAGTCTCAGCAACATGGTGAAACCCCATCTCTACAAAAAAAATTAAAAAATTAGCCAGGCATGGTGGCATGCCTATAGTCTCAGTGACTTGGAAGGCTGACGTGGGAGGATCACTTGAGCTTGGGAGGCCAAGGTGGCAGTGAGCCATGTTTGTGCCACTGCACTCTGGCCTACGTGACAAAGCAAGACCCTGCCTAAAATAATAATAATAAATTAATACAAAATAAAATAAACAAGGAAACAGGCTTAGGGAGAGTACAAGTGAATTGTTGAGGTACAACTCTGGCAACCTGAAGAGCCAGGATTCAATCCCTGGCTCTCCAATATGCAGCCTCAGTGACTTAGCAGAAAGCGGGAAGGTAGGGAGAAATGCAGAACAAGGTAGTGCTACTCATTATGGAATACTAGATCAGGAAAGAACTACAAAGACGGTTTCATCTGAACTCCTTGTTCTACAAGAAGATCAACTGAGGGCTAAGGTTGAAAAAGGCCTTTCCCAACCAAAGACACACAGCTAGAAAGTGATAAAGCTAGGACTGGTCCTCAGGTCTCCTTACTGTCTATGGAAAAAGCATAAAGCTCTTTGCAAAGTAGAAACCAACTGGAGTCACAGTCCATAGAAGGAAAGGAGGCATTACTCAGTGAGCTGCAGACAGCTGAGGATGTGCAAAGTCCCGTAACTTCCTCCTCTTTCTCTCCCAAATAAAATAGGCTTCTCAGCAATATTGTCCAAGGTCTACATATTGCCATGTGATCCTAGTCTCTAAATTGGAGGGATTGAAAGGGCTTTGTTCATTGAGGGAATCTGTGTTTGTTTACTAACATGAAAAGGTGAGGGATTGGACTACAAACCTCAGATAATGTTTGGGGAATGGTAAATCAAAAAGAAGAATGTTTATACTCTCTGGGAGCAGATGCTCCTTTAGAGGAGTTAATTATGCTCTCCTTTTTAATTCTTTGAATTGCTTAGGTACAGAGATGTTATCACGTTTTGCTATTACGTTCTGGTTTTGAGGGGCCCAGAATCTATGTGGCCCAAGTCAAACTTCAGGGAGAAGAGTCAGGAGAATTTGTTGCTTTGTTTTTATTTTGTTTTGTTCTGTGTTTCTTCACAGGCCCAAGGCCTAGGAAATCAAACCAGAGGAACATCTGCCCATTCTTGCTCCCAGTCCTAGTTTTCTAACTTCCCAGCAGTTCATCCCACAATTTAGTGACTAAATAAACCAGGACCCATTGGAGATCCTGACACTCACCTCTTAGGAAGCAGCTTTTCTGCCCTAGTACAGGGAGGTGCTGGTCATTGCAAGAATGCATCAAGTTCACTAAGGAATTTGCTATTTTCCAACATAAGAGCCATAACATTTTTCCTCTTTGCATTGATTTGGAAGGCAGCTTCAGAAGTACATTGAGAAATATATACGTAACTTTTTTTCTGTCTTTGATAGCTCCCCAAAACGCAGGGCAAAATGTAAGATTTCCTTTTACACTTGGCCAGATACAAATTGCCATAAACAGCTGAAAATACTTTTGGAAATTACGAGTTGCTTGCGGATGGATGTCAGAGTGCACCACTAATTGTGTCAAAATTTCTATTGCTTCCACAAGAAGAACACTTTCAAAATAATGAACATTTGTATTGAGGGTTGGCTGGAAAAATAGTTTGTTGTTGGATGACAATTGGTTTTTGCATTTTGTTTGTTTGTGCTTTTAATAAGCAGAATATCACATATATCCAGACTGTTAAAAAGACCCTTTCTGACTTCGGTATATCTTTCAAATCAGACACCTTAGATCTTCTCAAACATATCTTTGTTTGCCTTTTTCAGTAACCCACTCAACACTAATAATCCCGTCAAAATATTTTCAAAAACATAAACCAACAAGAATGAGTCAAATTGACCAAAGCTTAGGAAATATAATTTCAGAAGGTGGCCCAGAGATTTGAAACTACATATTCCAATGCTCTAAACAGTAAAAAGAAAACCCTCTTTGTTCAGGAAAACAAATTTATTTCCATTATTAAAGGGTATGTTAGGTTTAGGAAATAGATTATCTCTTCTTGCCATTTCCTGGGTACAAAATATTATTTGAAATTTACAAGCTCTCTGATAATGTTAATTTTAACATCTTATTTGCACTAAAGGAGTTTTGAACACTCCCCAAATCTAGAACATTTGGTGGAGTTTGGTGTGTTAGCAGCTGTGGTTGAGCTCTTGTTTTGCCTTGTAATGCTGTATAATTCCATATGTTGTATATGTCAAAACTGAAGATAATTTTTCTTTTGATCTAATAAACAAACAAACCCTTCTACTCAAGGAGAGAGTTTTATTAGCACTGGGCAGACTGAAGCTTTGTGTCTGTGGAGAAGTATTAATAATCTGCTAAGACACACCTGTAGATTGTGAATGGCGGCCTATGGCATGCATATTTATGAGGTACCACATCCCAGGACATGTTTTATTGCCTTAGAAGAGCAAAATAGATGCTGTCTTATCCTGTGTAAGGAAGCAGGGAATGAATTTTGTCTCAGGAAAGCAAGGTCTTGCAGATCATGGCAACAAACGCAACTCTAAATGTGTGTGTAGACGTCATAGTGAATATCAGACAGTCCCACAGCTTCTGAGTCTGAGCCCCTGGAAAGCAATGTGGAGGGAGAAAAAAAATCTAAACTCAGGTTCCTGCTCCAGCAGTGGTTAAAAATTTCTAAGCGCTCATCCCAGCTCTGCCCTTGCCAGCTATGTCCTTGTGTAAGTCACTTATATCCTCAACTAAGAACTACAGATAATCATAGTACCTATTCCTTGAGTTTACAGGCAGACTAAATGATACATTTATTAAAAGATGTCCATCACATTATTTATACTATTAAGTATTGAAAAAACCTATATGCCCAATAATAGGGGATATATCAAATACACTGTAGTTTATCTATGCAATATTATATTAAAATTAAAATGGTGCTTATAGATCACAGTACAATTTGCAACATATATGCATAAACTTGTACATTAATAAGAATTGCAAGGAAACACATCAAAATGTTAACTGGGTTTGTGTCTGGGTAGTGGAATTTTGAGAGTTTAATTTCTCTTTTTATTTGTCACATCCTCTATAATGATCTTATAATATTTTCAAATCAGAAAAAAAGTTTTATAAAATGAATGAAGTTTGCTTGCCAGAGACAAAAAAGTGATATTTGCAAAAATCATCCCCTACAATGAGAACATGTAATCTGAAGTGAGCAAAGCAATTTAGGTAGCAGTGTACTATGTTTGTTTAAAGTTAGACATTGTAACGGAATTTTTGCTGTACTATCTACTGGTTGAATTACTTTATGCAACTTACTAACTTCTCTGTTTCTGTTCCTTCCTCTGTAAAACATTACCTCATGAAGTTTTGTGAAGATAAAATAATAATGCATGAAAATTTTTTTTTAATTTTTAAAAATTATTTTTAAAATGTTTTGTGGGTACATAGTATGTATATATATTTACGGGGTTTGAAATCTCTTTATATAATGCTTGTTGTTACAAAGTAGATATTCCAAGTAGATATTAAATAAATATTTAATAAATATTCCACACTTGATACATTGCATCATTTTAAGAGCCTGGGAAAATCTTACCCCCAAGTATCCTTTGCCACAGTTTTTGTTGTCATTGTTGTTGTTGTTGTTGTTTTCAACCAATTTAAGAAAAACAACCCAAAACTTGGAGATAAGGCAAAAAGATTATAGCATTCTCTTTCAAAGCCCTACGGGGCTATTGTTGAAAAAGCCCACATTGGGGTCACTTTTCGCTTTAGGGAAAGGCAGCCGTATTTGACTTTGCAATCATCTTCATTAGGGCCTGGACTTGGTAAAGCTAGATCTTAACTTGCAGAAGATGGATAAGCTACAAATTATTTTTATCTAGTAGAGGTGCAAATAATTTCTGTCCCATAGAAAATATAACTCCAAAGGTTAAGATTTTATTCTACTGCAGAACATCAATCAGTGTTGAATCTAATTCTGCAGCCTTATTTTGGCATTGTTTTTTCTTCTCTCTCTCTCTCTTTCTCTCCATCTCCCTCTCTCTCTCTATATATATATTTATGTTTTTTTTTCTCATTTTCTCTTTTGAACTAGGTCTATCATTATGCGGGTTTTCTTCTTAATGAACTAAATAAATATTTGGCACATGCTCACTATGTATTTGTATGAAAGCCATGGTTTTAACTTACTGAAAATTATATTTTAACATTGATATTAGACCTATTTTCATTAGAGATTCATTCCCATCTAAAAAATTTTTGACAGATGCTTACCTTTATGATCATGACATATAAAGTTTATCAGTGATGAATATAGCAGTCAAAAAGAAAGATGTTACATGAGATCTTATGTCAGGATGCCCAGATACTTCCTGGGGAGATGCATCCCTCAGAGTGAGATACACAGGAAATATATTTTGAAATCAGGAAATGTTCATAAATAAGGGTTTAAAAGGTAGTATTTACCCCAGGGATCCCATTTAAGATACTGTGCCTCTTGATCTGTCAAGAGTGCTGGTGGACGGGGGCATAGTGGCACCTGCAGTGAGAGAGGGTGGGTAATTACCCTAGAGTTAGTCATGCCTTAGAAATGGATTTTCTCAAAGAATGGTCTGAGAACCCACAGAGGTGCTTAAGAACTTTTCAGGCACAAGGTCAAAAAGATTTTCATAACAATACTATGATGTTATTTACACTTTCATTGTGTTGACATTTGCGTGGCTGGTGAAAAAGTAATGGTGAGTAAAACTGTTTGCACTTTAACATGACACTAATCTGTACCAGTAGTCATTATATTCTTCACTAAATGAACACACAGAAAGAAAGCCAGTTTTACTTATTAATGTCCTTGATGGAACAGTAAAATTTGTCAATCTTATTAAATCTCACTAAGAGATTAATGTATATTTTGAATATGTATTTTTAATATTTTGTGTGATAAAATGAAAAGTATGCATAAAGCTCTCGTGTCAAATACTAAAGTTGTCTTAAAAAATGTGCATAATTATGATGCAAGCTGAATTAGCAGCTTTTTTTTCCCCATGGAACATTATTTTTACCTAAAACAATGACTGACAAATTGTGATTATTCAGACTTGGGTATCTGGCAGACATGTTTCTCAACAGTAAATGAAGCAAGCATTTCACTTCAAAGAAAACCACCAGTAGAATTTGTTGTCAATTAAAAACTTTTCATCTTGCAAGCAAATATTCAAATTTTAGAAAAGTTGCAACCACCACTGTGAGTTTGTCAATTACCCAGAGCTTAAAGACTTTTCTGTTGAAATAAATGGTAATATTCAGAGATGTAATTTTTATGCTGTGTAATGGACTCAGTCAATATTTAGAAGAGCTAGCTACATAACTCAGTGAACTAATATTTTCCAAATGACCACTGAATGATGTTACAGAGTTATGCATGGATAAAGGATTCACTAAAATATATGCCAATAAATTTTAATATACAAAGTACCACGTGTCAAGTTTTGATGTAGTATCAAGAAAGAACATCCTCAATCTTATATGTAAATCATAGTATATAATCATAGATTTAAAACTAGTTGTAGTACTAATGTATCAGGAGAATAACACAGCACAAGCTGAGCTTAAAAATAACATCAGGTGTTAGGCAAGAATATCCTCAATGATTTAAAAAGTCTCTTAAAGTACTCCCTTTTCAGACCACATATCTACATGATGCAGCATTTTCTTCCCATAATGCAATCAAAACCACATATTACCATAGATTGAGTGTGGAAGCAGATATAACAACCCAGTTGTCTTCGATTCAGCCAGACATTAATATTTTTTGTTTGGGAAAATATATCTATATATCATTTTAAAATGTTATTAATGTTAACATATGAGTTTATTATTGTAATTTTTTAATTAATATATGTTTTTTATTTCTTAGTCCTAATTTCTAATATAGACGGTACCAGTGCATATGACCCACATAACAAAAGCTCTTTGGGGGTCTTCAGTAATTTTTAAGAATGTAAACAAAAAGTTGAGACACACTGTTCTAATATATTGAAGCAACAGAGATATCACCATGCTCGATTAGATTCTTCATCTGAAGAACAAAATCATTTGTTAACTGACAGCAGAAATAAATAAAGAGTTTAGGAACTTGAGGCATTGCAGAGTTTGGGAATTATTTTAAGTACAAAAGTTCTGTAAAGTTTTCACAACAGCTTGGAAAACAAACAATGAAACTATGATTTGATGAATAATTTTTATCTGTAAAGAGTCTGGGAACAGCTCATATTGAGGCTTCCATTTAAATAAACACAATGCTTATTTTAAAAAGCATTTACTTTATGAGTATCCACATAAAAGGCTTTCCTCTACAATACTGTTGATATTAATTCTATTTCTTTGTGTTAAATCTATGACCAAACATACAAATGTACCCAATGTTTACACAGATGTCTGGAATGGAAGGCCAAGAGACTACATTTGATTTTCAGTTAGTTCCAACATGGAGGCGACATCATTATCTACCTGGCACTAGAGGTCTTACAAACCCTGTTATTAAAGCTCCTTTATTGACTGTCTTTCATTTTTTCCCACATTAACTTCCCAACACAGTAAAGAATCACAGGATTCCATTTAGGTGTCAGGTGAAGTCATGAGATAATGAGGAGCCCATCAAAATAATTTTATAATTTATGTTTGGAAATGTTTCACACAATTTCTGTGCCCTAGAGCCCCCAGTGACCCTGAATTACAGGCTCAGGCTAAGGTCTAGAGAGCTATAGGCAAAGGTCTCCTCCTCATATGAGCTCTCCTGATATGTTAGTTACGTTTAAAACTCATTTTTTTTGTGTGTTCTTCAAAAGACAGGAAATAATTTCTGAGAATCTGAATCCAATACACTGACCCATGCTGGTTAACAGAAAAAGTGATGAAAAAGCCCAAAGGTGCCCAATCTGACTGATTAGTTGAAAATGTCTTTGTTCAACTGCACATACAGTATTCATGGTCAAGTCAGATTTAAAGTGGTGGTGATGATGATGATAAAAGGAAGAAGGCTCCTGGGATAGTAGAGGAGGAAACTACAGGATTTCCTATTTTTCATTTTGCCAAGTAAGGGCATTAAACAACAACAACAACCCTACTATTTTCTATCTTCACTTAGTAAAAGAAAAGGCATTTTAACACCAAGAAATAAAAATGTGAGTGACACAATCTCAGAATAAAGGAAAGTCTTTCTTAAAATAAGTTGGCTAACAACCTTATACTGATTAAGTATATCAATAGAATTTGTACATATAACTATGTACTTGAGGTATATAAATACACACACACACACACATACATAGCACAGCACAGTGCCTGGCACTAGAAAGTGTTTGATAAAATGGTAACTATTTTAATTAGGTTTTGCACAGTTAGCTTTTTAGAAGAAGAAGTCATAGTGGCGTAACACTTAGAGGAGATGGTTGGCATAATTTTAAAAATTGCCTGCCTTACTGGCTTTTTCCTTCATTTTATATTCTTGCACACCATAAAAAGTTTGAAACTACTGAAGATGAATCTCTGTGTTCCCCATGAAGTCTTCTAAATGGGCTTCCAAAAGCACAGTGAGGACCTAAAACAATATTAAATAAATTTCCAGGTGTGCCTGCCACTATTTAAGGGACCTTGGACTTACGTCAAAACAACAGCTCAGTTTGTGTTTTCTTTAGAAATACTCTCTTTCAAGAGATTACAAACCAAGCAGAAAGACTTGCTCAGCAATGAAACTAGCAATAGGTCCTCAGGTGAATCACAGTAGCAACTGTGTATATAAATAAGTTGGTAGTAGGCATTTAATTAGAAAATAAGCTTTCTATACAAATCCTTAGAGTTACATGAATTTAGCCCAATATTCCAGTCAAGAAAATCAAATAACTTAAAATGAATGCATTCACTCTCCTCTCTCATATCCATTACAGGTGTCATAACCATGCCTGTTTCTTCCAAGTGCAGAAAGAGTCTCAGAACGCCTTTTTTATTTGACACCCAAGAGACTGATACTATCAACTGGCCACATTTAGCACAGGGAATGAAATGCATTTGCTATTTCTGATCTAGATTTCCTTTTCTTTTATGAGACGGGGTTTTGTTCTGTCACCCAGGCTGGAGCACAGTGGCATGATCACAGCACACTGCAGCCAAGAACTCCTGGGCTCAAGTGATCCTCCCACTTCAGCCTCCCAAGCCTGGGACAAGAGGTGCCTGCCACCATACCTGGCTAATTTCATTTTTTATTTTTAAGAGATGGGGTCTCGTTTTGATACCCCAGCTGGTCTCAAACACCTGGCCTCAAGCAGTCCTCTCTTCTAGGCCTCCCAATGTACCTCCTCCAGTCTAACCAACTCTTCGCATCCCAGAGTTTCTCATTCTGCTTTATAACTTCATAGACTTGCAAATGCCTTCTCTTTCTCTAAAATGTGTTTTCCGCCCAACCTCCATTAACTTTAATGATGTCCTGTTATTATTCAAATGTCAGATGAGGGCCATCTCTTTTTAACAATCCTTCCAAAATGACTTCTCCAGAGAGGGTCTGGTATCTCTTCTTTCGGTCCTCACAGGACCTTTGCTCAGCAGTTAGCATCTTGCAGTGTAATTAATAATTTATTTTTCATCTTTCTCACTAGTCTTTAAGGTTTTGGAGGTCAATTCATCCTAACTACCTCCATATCCCAGGCATCTAAGTCATGTTCACCACAAATAAGGAACTGAATCAATGTGTATTTAATGACTGAGTAATTGAAATTTTTTGAGGAAATGTCTTCACTCACAATGTCTGCAGGAGTTGAAATAGAAAATCTAGAACAGGTTGGGTGCAGTGGTTCATGCGTGTGGTTTTACATCAACCACTAAAGAAGAACTTGAAAATTTGTCTTTTAGATCACCCATCAAAGAAGAACTTCAAAAATTCCACACTGGGAGTTTTACTCATTATTAAAGCAATTTGGCATATATGATATAAAACTTAAAAATGTATCAGGATCTGGTTAATCACCAAACCAGAAGAATAGAAGGAATATGCTTTGTAATTATCAGTGTATCTTATTTCAAAGTTAGGAATTTATAATCTGAACTATTTCCCTGGATAAGCCACCTAACATTACTAGGTATCAACTTTGTAGTTTTAAAAATAAGGCTAGTAAGATGTTCTTAATAGAGCTACTGTAAAGACTGAAGAATTGTGGTACTTATGACAACTATTTAAGTGCTCATCTCAAAGTTTCCACCTTTTAAAAATTACAGCTTTATCCTTACAATTTCTCTGATTAAAAACTTTAGATTTGCCCCCTGACTCCTTTCTCTCTTTCTTTCACACCCCACGTCTGGTCTGTGAGCAAATCCTCTTGATTCCACTTTCAAAATATATATCAGTCATCTCACCCTTTCCCACCACTTCCATCACAACAATTCTGATCAGAGCCAGCATCATCTCTCAGCGGGGCTGCACAACTCAATCACCTCCTTCCTCACACAGCAGCCAGAGATACTATAAACATATAAGTCAGACCACATCTCTCCTTTCAAAATGCCTAAAGCCCGCCAATCCCACTCAGCACAAAAGCCAAAGTCCTCACAGAGACCTTGTAGGCTCTACCTTACCCAACTCCATCTCTCTCTCTTTGACCTTCTCTCCCTTGCTTCCTCCATTTCAATCACCCAGACCTTCTTGTTGATGTTCAAACATGACAAAAATAACCATACCTTTACTCTGGCTGTCTTCTCGGACTAGAGTACTCTTCCTTCAGATAACTGCAAGACCTACCCCTTTGCCTCCTCGTATCACCACTGAAATGTCACTTTATCATTAAGGCCCTCACTGACTGCTCACTATTAAAGAGCATTCTTTCTGTCAGTGCTCCCTATTCCCTGTTATACTCCTTAATTTCTCTTCCAGGCCTCCTATCACTGCATGTGATCACCCTCAGGGCTATTGTATGTTTCTTCCAAACATGTAGCAGCATTGTACTTCCTTACCCATGCTGACATGAGGCACAAACATGCGACTAGCTTTTGCCAATGAAATGTATGTGTGTTCTGGCTTTAAGGGCCAGTCCACAGCTCACCATCTTTTTGGGGATCAAAATGCATGGGGGAAAATGAAGCCTCTATCCTGAATCCCTATGTAACTGAATTTCAGATCCTCTCTGCTAACCTGCATGGAACATACAGCATGAGTGAGAAGTAAAATTCTAGTGGGTTTAGCCACTGATATTTGGGGTTGGTTTTTTTACTGCAGCACAACCTAAATGATCCTGATGAAGCTATCACCTGATCCACATTTACTTATTGATTCATTTATTGTCTGAATCCCTTACAAAACATAAGCTTCAGGAAGGCAAGGCCTTTGTTTCTTTTATTCCCTGCTATATCATCAGCACACAGAATGATGCCTGGCACACAGTGCATGTCTATTAACTATTGGTGGAATAAATAAATACATGAATGAAGTCTTAATATGTGGCCAGCAATAAGTGATTTGCAGCTACCAACAATAGATTTGCAGCTACCAACGATATTATTGGTAACTAACATAATAACTATTGTTATTATGTCCATTTAGCAGATAAAGGAACTAAGACCGAGAAGGAAATGGCACCTGACACAAAGTAGAAAATCAGTAAATATTATGTCTGTGTCTTTCCTAAGAAGAGAGACTAGGAGTAATAAGGCACTAGAGCCCTTACCTAAGAAGTGGTCCATAAATGATGGTGAATGGATTTGGATAAACATAGTATCATAGAGTCTACTGAATCAAAGTAAAAGATGATTAATTTGTACCCTCATTTTGCTCTCAAAAAATGTCATAGTGAGAGAAAATTTATAGATTATTCCAAGGGCATTATGTATTTGCACCAAAATACTTCCACATAATATTCAGAGCTTTTCTTCATAGGTCTGTATTCCTTTTTTAGTCCAAGTTCATCATAAGAGGAAGAGTGGATGAGTTAATAAAAGGCAACTTCAGAAGTGGGGAGGTGGAGGGGAGGAGATGCTATTCCTAGGTTTCAATCCCAGCTTGGAAATGCACTAGCTGTGTGACCATAGATTACTTCCTTAAAAGCTCTGTCTACATTTTTCAATATACTATAAAGATATTAATATCTATTTATAATAGATAAATGGTACTGTGAGGAGCAAATGAAGCTATGTATACAGAGTGTTTGACAGAAACTTAACTTTAAAAAGGTAGCTATTAGTAGTAAAACAATGAAAATACATAAATGTGAATTCCTTTTCCCTCTGCCCTGCTCTATGGCAATGTTTTCTAAAATGTATTCTGGGAAACACTAATTCTGTGGAATTTAAATAGCTGTTGCAAGAAAAGATGTTTACTGTGATCACTATATTAAAGTAAACTTAGGGGAAGTATAGCGTTGCTTCCAAATGCATGAATTCCGGAGGTGCACTGCTTGACATCCATCCCATTTACTAGATGTGTAGTTCTGGACCACTTAACCTGTCAGCGCTTCAGTTTTATCAACATAAAGTGCAGGTAATAATTGTATTGTGCATATAATGTGGTTTTAGGTATTAAATTAGATCATCTTCATATCAAGTAACCATATAATTTGTCATCCAAGACACTTTTTCCGCAATATTTTATTATGGAAACTTTCAAACATACAGCGAGAACTTTAAAGAACTTTTATCTGCCAACATATGTATCTTCCACTTAGATTCTATGATTAAAATTTCACAGAAATTCCTTTATTACATGTCTATCCATCCATCTTTTTTAAATTTTTTTCTAAGAAATGTTTGAAAGTGAAAGGTGACACTATTAATATTTATGTGAGGACAAAGAGGTTATATTGGGACTCTTCTAGGCAGCTCTGGGACTCTTTCAGACCTGAATATGTGGTCTCCCTGTATGTAATTTACCTAGCACAGTGATCAGCACATTGTAGGCACAAAATAAATGATAGTTATTTTAGCTTCTAGTTAACTAAAAGTGCTGGATTAAACAAAGATACATGGTGTTCTGTCCTGCAGGGACAATCCTGAATAATGTCCTGATTACTCAGTTCATTACTTATTTGAGGTTGCCTCCGTATCACAGCAAAATTTATTTTATAGTACCCTACAGACTCAATGATTATTAGTGGTCACTGTGGCATCTTTGGCCCACCTCTGTTCCTTGAGAAAATTAATAAAACCTAAAAAAAAACTTGGATAGGAGGCATAAAATGTTATCTGCAGAGTTAACCACATTGTAAAATAAAACCCACTTCTGCTTGCAAAGTTTCCCAGTTGACCACTCAGTAACTGGCCTACTGAAATTCAGCCTCCAGCATCCAGACTTGTTTAATTCTTTACAGTGGAGTGATTTACCTGGAGGATAAAAGAATGGGCTCACGAGCTAGGTTTGTAGACATCAGCCAAATTGGCCAAGGAGAGGTATACTTACAAATCAGTTTGAGGTAGAGAATATTAATAAAAGTAATAATAAAATAGAACTACCATGTATTAAGCACTTAACCGTATGTCAAATAGTGTGTTCAGCACTTTACATGGAGGATCCTTGGACTTGGTATCTAAGACCATGTTTATGTCTCTTCTTTTAAAATCTGTGACAGTGTGACTTTTACTAGGCCACTTAACCAGCACTTTCTGGACAAAGATACCTGACCACCCTGCTTCCCAGGACTGTTGGAAGGATTGATATGATACTGTAAGTAAATGTCCTCTGTCAACTATAGGTTGCTATACAGAGTACATTGTTTTATTTTGGTTACTAGTTCTTTATCAGTACCTGGAAAATCATTTATGAATTCTACTGGTTCAGTAATAGATACTAATTAGAAAATACTAAGGTTGAAAGAAGTGAGAAATTTCTACCTGGAAAGGGAAAAAAGTTTCTTTATTATAATAAATAATAGTAATATAATAATATAATAAAGAAACATTTTCCCACCACATACAGAATTCATGAAACATCAGCTTGAGGTTGTATAACCCTGAATACATCTTTAAAGTGAGGATGCTATCACCTATATTCCAAGATTATTATGAGAAGTAAATAAGACATGACATATAAAAGCAAGTTATAAAACTGAAAAACATCCCAGAGATATATGACATAATTATTCTTCCCATGTACCTGAATATTCAGTTTCTGTAACATAGAGAATTTAGACTTCAGAACTTCTTATAATTAGCACTTACGCTGCCTCCAGAAAGGATGTATTTTATATTCCTTTTAAGAAGGCATTTTACTTAAGTTTTAATACTCTGCAGCATTTCTAGACAAATCCAAACTGGGTTACAAAAAATGTATTATGTCATAAAGTGTTCTGCAAAGACCCTACCAAAGTAATATTTGCAGCTTGATTCCATTTGATACTACTAAGTGACACTAGTTGGAAAGATCCCCCATTCCACAGAGGGAGCATTATAATTCTGCTGACTGAGACATCCCATTTGCAGGAAAAATTGCAATTGAGAAATAGTGGATGTTGTCTTGTGTCCCCACCCAATATGCTTTTTAAGTTTATAAAATATGCTTTCCATGAAAATCAATCTTGTAATGCAAAATTAGCTTTTGGAGGGTCACTCTGTAGCTGTTTTCTAATAAATGTCTCTAGAGTTGTCTTGTACTGACATTGTAATTAGTAACACAAAGAAAGAGAAAAAGAGGGTGGGAAGAGAGAGAGAAGAGAAAAAACCTGTAAGAGCTTTTGATGCATAAATTTAAAATAATTATCTAAACATATTTCCTGTTTTTATACTTACTCTGTAATTTCTACTCCAGAAGGAGTATGACATGGCAGAAAACATATAAACTTAAGTACTCAAGACCCCTCTTTGAATTTCACCTTCATCTCTTCACCTGGAGGCAACCTGTTAAATACCCCAGGCCTAGCTTCATCTATAAAATGGAAATCGTGATCTTTTCTCCATATTGAGAAGATCTGGATAAGTCATGGGAGCTCCAGCCCACAATCAGGGACTAATAAGCATGCATTATCATCTACTTCTCTCTTTTTTCATTCCGTCATTACCTAATTATAACTCATTCATTTACTCATTTGCTATAAAGCAAGCCAAGTACAATATGTGGAGACACAAATTCTAATTTTGTCATTTACTATTTGTATGAACTGGCTCTGAATCTCAAATTCTTCATCTATAAAATGGTGATCCATGGAAGTACCTCTGAGGTTGCCTTAGGGTAATGTCAGGGTGGAAGAGAAGGATGGATGAATGGTAAAGCTCTGGGCTCCTACCTTCTTCCCTCAACCATAGCAGCTCTGCATTTATCTACTTTACAATTTGAGGCTTCCTGCAAGATTTTCTTGTAAAGAAATAATTCCATATATGTGAAATAAAGAAAAGAAAGAAAATATCTGGACCAGCCAAATAGCTAAAGATAGATTTCCATTTTTACTCTAATTTCTAATGATTTTAAGTGTTCCTTGGAGGCTTATTTCGTGCTCAATCCTGAAGACCTAGTTTTTCAGGGAGCTACAGAAGCTATGGGGTTTAAAACTTGGTTCCTACTCTAAAGGAATTCAATCCCCTGAAGAAGATGAGTTTTCTGCCCACATAACGGTTGAAAAATTATGGGATGGTGCAAGTGCCACTGTGAATGATAAAGTGGTGAGTTATGGGAACTCAGAGACAGGAAATTTCCTCAAGGCCTGGCATGATGAGGGTTTCAGCTGGGCAGGGAAGCGAATGACGACTGGGGTTACAAAAAAGGAAGGCCATATGCAGTAAAGAACATAGTATAAAGCAAAGATATGGCATGAGAAAAGAACATGGGAGGTGTGGGAAACTCCAGGAGGCTGGCCATCCCCTACTGGAAAGTGATGAATGGAGATGTTTGTAAGGCCTTAAATGGCAAACTCAGGCATTTGGTGCTTCAGTGTATGATAATTAAAACCAGCGAGAGTTGTTTTGAGTAGGACATGATAAAAAACATGTTTTAGAAAACTAAACCTAATGATATTGAGAGAGTTGGGGTGGGAACACCAGGTTTCTGTTCAAGAAACCTTTCAATTATCCTCATCTTACTTTGCAGCATTTATCAAAGTCAATCTCTTTCTTGAAACACTTTATTTGCTTGGCTTACAGGACACTATGTTCTGGTTTTCCTCCCGCCTCACAAGCTGGTCTGATTTGCGGTTCCCTCTCATCTCTCCAGACTCCGGACCTTAGGACACCCTGGGGCCCACCCACTACCCCTCTTCATTCTTCTCTCTATATTAACGCTCTTGATGATCTCATCCAGTCTCATGACTTTTCATATCATAAATATGCTGACTCCCAAACATAAACCTCCCACCTGAACCTCCACCCTTGAGGTCCATAGTGTTACAAACACTTGCTACTTAATATTTCTAATAAGCATCTCAAACTTAAATGCCTCAAACATACTCTTCTTAAAATGACAGCTTAATTTTTCCAACTGCTTAGGCCAAAAACTCTGGCAGTCATCCTTGAATAGACTTCCTTCCTCACACCCCATGTCCAGTCTATGAGCAAATCCTCTTGGCTCTTACTTCAAGATATATGCAGGACTCCCTGATACTCCTTACAGTCTCCACCAATCCTACTCTGGTCCAAGCCACCATTGTCTCTCACTCTGGTCACTGCAATAGCCTTCTAACTGGTTTCCTTACCTTTTTTACTTTCCCTTTAGAGGCTGACCACAGCAGCCAGAATAATTCTGTTAAAATATAAGTTAGATAAGGTCTTTCCTCCTCTCAAAGTGCTCCAACAGCTGTGGCTCTTACTTAGCCTAAAAGCCAAAGTTAATGGCCTTCAGGCCCCTGCCCTACCTCTCCCATTTCCTAACACCCTTCCTCAGGCTCACCTCAGAGATTTTGCTGTAAGTTGCTCACTCTCCCTGGAATGTTCTCCCACCAGATATCTACAGGACTTGCTCCCTCAAGATTTTCAAGTTTTTATGCAAAGATTATCTTCCTTTAAAGATAATCTTTAAAAAAGTAAGGATTTCCGCCCTTAAAATTGCCACCCTTACTACCAGGAAAGAAATTGCCAGTTCACCTTCTCACCATGATTTTTCTCCATAGCTCTTAATTTACACAACATACCCTTTTTCTCCCCCCGGTTTTATATTTGATTTCTGATTTACTTACACTAGAAAGGAAACTCCATGAAGGTAGGATTATATTACAGTTTTATTAATTTCTCTTTTATTTATTTTATTTTTTGCTGCTGTATCCTTGTGTCTAAGACAGTGACGACAGTACAAACTCTAAATATTTGTTGAGTGAATGGATGCTGTTATGTTGACAAGAATTTGGACTATGGTGGCAACAACTGTTTGAAGAGGAAGAAAAGAAAAAAATCAAAGGAGAAGGGAAACAGATGGAAAAAAAATCACAAGTACTAAGTGGTCTGCTGGAAAAAAGGAGGAAGGAAGGAGAAAGACTGAGGTTGTCACAAGAGCAGCCCATTGTCACTCATACTTCTTAATATAATTGCATAAAACTAACTCTCACACAGGCACCCCTTCCCCTAAAAGTAACAATGACACAAATGAAGGGAACAAAAGCCTCCTATCATCAAGAAAATATCACTTTTCATAAGGTAAATCCTCTCAACACATTAAGGAAGACAAAAAGAAACTCAGCATGTCTCAATTTCAAAAAGGTTCTATTTTTAAGCAAGGCACAATTATTGGTAGGAAAATAGGTCTGAATATTAAATGACTTGCCCGAAAACAGTGTAACCATTCCTTGAGCACAGCGAGCCTGATAATTTTCTTGGTATATTTTCTAGTACCCAGATAGTGCCTAGCATTTAATTGACTCCTGATACATGCTTAGAGAACTGAATAGGACTAAAATACAAGGAGAAAGTTAAACATTCGTCTAAATTGCTCTCAAACCTCTATGATCCCTACTACTTGAGTTGTTTGACAAATAAGAGTTACATATTTTTAGATGATGTCATATACTACTCAATTTGTTGTCAACAAAGAGTTTCAGTAACACCTGAAATCCATGCTAAGTGCAGTACAAAAGACAGAAATAAATTATACTATATACCATAATCATAAAAATAGTTCAATACATATGTATTTATTAACTTAAAAGCCTGCAGTCTTTTGACCTCAAGAAACCTCCAATCTAGTGGGAAGGTGAGAAGTGCATACTAAGAAAAACTATAGAAAAATCTGATATATAATCCAATTAAATTATTTTTAAAAGGAGAAAGCCAAGTTGTACAGATATTCATGTAAGGGAAAAAATAATGTAGACAGAAAAGCTTTATATAGGTTGTGAAATAAACTAGCCCCTTTGGGGAAAATACAGCAAGGGAGAGTAAGGAACTGATCAAATGGCAGGTGGGGGAGGAGGGTTAAGATAAGAACATTCCAGATGGGAGGATCATTAAGGTAGGCTGGGCACAATGGTGCATACCTGTTGTCCCAGCTACTTAAGAGGTTGAGGCAGGAGGATCACTTGAGCCCAAGAGTTCGAGACCAACCTGGGCAACATAATGAGACCCTGTTCCCCCAAAAAAGGGTATTCCAGAGATGTCACACACAACATAATGAAAAAATATGACTCTTCCTCAATTCCAGAGTAAGACATAATAGGCAAGAAAACATAATAGGCAACACTTACTTGAGAAACAGCCTCTGGATCCTCAAGTCTTGACCACCCTAGGAGAGTAGATGATAATCAACTCTTTTTAACTTCTCTGTGATACAGAAAAGAGCCAGAGCCACAGAGAAGGATAAAGAGAACAGCTCTCTGAAAGTCCTCCTACAAACTACAGGAAATAAAATCATTGAGAAGGGAGAAAAGGAGAGCTGTACACTTCTAAATCTTGACATTGCTCAGCAAAGCACCTTGCCTTAATAAAAATGAAATCTTCACAAGTTATACATATTTAATTTACTGATTCAAAGATGAGTCAGAGGAGGAAAACAATAGTTGTGAACCTTTCAGTGGGAGGAAGAGATGTTTTCTAAAGTGTTCCCAAAGCCTTTCCGAGGTCAATCTTGTCCTGAGGTTGCAGTAAATGCATAGAATTTGTATTCATAGAAGTGGCTTGATGAGACCAGAGTAATCATAATTCTTATGAAGTAGATGTCATTAATCAATAGGAGGGGATATAAAAAGTCGCACTTCTCCCTCCCTGTGCCAGGAAGGAGGATGGCATTCCATTTCTGGATGTATGCCACAGCCGGCAGTGACTCATCCTATGCCAACATACCACAGGGACGTGAGGGGAAAAAGAAGAAGTGAGGACTGTGACAGCCCAGGAAAGCAGTGGCCACCATAATCAATCCAACACAAGCCTTTTGTAATAGCTTCATTAATAAGAATTTTGCTGAATCAGAGGCCTTTAGAGCTGGAAGAGGCTTCAGTGAGCATGTAGTAAAAAACCCTCTTTTTACAGATGAGCAAACTGAGTCCCAGAGGAAGATATGACTGCTCCAAGGACAGAAAGCAAGCGAATGGCAGAGCCCAACACAGAGCCAGGAGCCCTCAATCACATCTCTGTACTACTACTCCTTTCGTAACAATCACAATAATGATGAAAACATCCCAACCATCTGCAGTCCAGAAACCATTTGTAGGTTGGTTGGGGGACTTAGTGTCCCCATAAAAATCATGATGTGTGAGATGGGGCTTTGGAGAGCAGTGATGAAATATTTAAGGGGACTGGAGTTGGGGTAGGGGGGTAATGACAGTTTCCAGATTAGTCCTTAAAACTTACTTCATCTAAAATCTATTGGAATAACCACTCTACAAATGAAACATGATTACGGCCAAGTCCCTTCCATAGCATTCCTATGGAATAATGCAGTTGGAATATAGGTGAAGGAGGCAAGCATGTACATTGTACCCTGAATGCCAATGACTCTTGCCAGAGAATCATGGATGGAATGTGGATGGAGGAGCTGTGTTCCAGCAGCATTAACTCTGCACTAATAGGAAAGGCAAGTCTTTCATTCAGTCACTCCCTAGTTGTCCTGATAAGAGGGTAAAAGGGAAGCAACAAAGGGTAGTGCTTTACTGTGCCACTCCCCCATTCAGATGTAGGCTTTATTAAGTCTGGTTCTCAAGATCCAGGTGTGTGACTGACCCACTGTGAGCTTTGCACTGAACTGGATTCTTTCATATGGTCTAGCTTGTAAGCAAAGACTGACCATTGCTGAGTGGCTAGGGAGGATTGGATATAATTGCACTGACAACAACAATAAAGATAACAGATAGCTAAATGTTACTGTTTATATATTATTATGTGCTAGGTAATATGCTAACAATTGTACATACGTTGTTGGTAATCTTTACACCATTTAGGTTGATGATATTATCCTCACTTTATAGAAGATGAAACTGAGGCTTAGGACAATAAAACAACTTATTCAGTACAGTTTATAAGAAATTGAGGATACTAACACAGAATTGTCTGACTCAAAAGTTTAGCCTTGCAAAAATGCCATAAAATAAAGCCCTTCAAGCCATACTGGATTCTACTTTGGGCATAATTAGCACTGGATACCAGTCAAATGACACAGCCTCAGGTGTCACTGAGCTAGGATGTGGCAAGGCTAAAATGTGATGATTTTCATTCATCAAATACATTTATAAAATGACTATCTATAAGGAAGCACACACCATGGAAGGCACTAGAATAACAAGATGCATAAAGTCCCTGGCCTCATTAAGTTTCTGAATCATATCTTTGCAGTCTTGCCCACCAATACCTTCAACAAGAGCACCTAGATCATGTGTGTGTGTGTTTTTTAATTGACAACAATCATCTACCCTGGATTTTTTAGGCCAGTTTATATTTTAAAAAACTACCTCTTGGTCAGACCACTTTATCACTTTTTTGTACACTGAGATCAGTTTCTCAACTGGTCTCTCAAACAGCACTTTCTCATTCCCCTCTAGACTATCATAATTACTTCTGCCAAATTTATTCCTCTGAAGCATAGCTCCTTGTTATCCTGTATTTACAGCTGAAGAAACTAAGGCTTAGAGAATCTCAGGAGCGTGGCAAGAGTATCACAATCAAGAAATGGGGGAGCACGATTCAGAGCCAGGTTCATCTATCACTGAATCCATGTTCTTCCTCTCACTCCGTATCTATATTTTGGAAGCTGAACCTGAATGGTCATAAAATCACCAGGTCGTATTTCTTGGAGGAGCAATGTACATGAAGGAGTCTATTTTTAGCTGATTGGAAGAAATGCACCTTTAACTTCTAAACAGGCTCACAATCTACAGGGTAGTTGGGGTAAGCACCAAGCTACAGCATGGAAAGATAGAAGCTTCCTGGAGCAATAAAGAAGGAGGAGTAATGGATCAGCCATTCTCAGAGAAGAAGGCATGGGACACAAGATGGCAGCTAAAACCTGTCTGAAAAAACAGTCAGCATACCTCCGTTAACAAAATGTCACAGAGCTCTGTCAGAACCTTCATACCCAGTAGCCTGCCCTAGAAGCTTTTTGACCAAAGAAATTCACTGTAGCCTATTTAGCCTCTCAAGGCAAGGTACTGATATCTCTGAGCTCTGCACTTGACTGATAAACACAACTGTTCCGTGGCTTCTAATGTTTATTTTTTTTATGTAACAGTGATATTATCTGTGTCACATCTTCCTGAGACTAGGGACTCTGCCTTTCACTTCTTTGAATCTGCATGATCAGAAGCTTACACAAAGTGAGGGAAAATTCTCACTAAATATTTGTTCTCTGATTTACACACTGATCTATTCACATATCAGCCAACATACGGAGCCAGATAATGCTCTGAATAGAAACACACAGGTGGTCTACCAGCGATTACGTAACAATGCCCCTAACTCATTTAAAGATCAGAATTTGGCGACATCATCTGTCTGAAACACAGCCACAGAGCAGAACTTCATGGGGACAGGGCTGAGGGAATAGTTCTCACAAAGGCCACATGCTGTCTGCCACAGGATGAAGTGAAACAAACCTAAGGTTACCACAAAGGGCTACAGGGTGTCAGAATTTCAAACATTTTTGTTTAGTATTATGTAACATAAATAAGAATATTGGTTTCCAAGATGCAGAGGTTTAGCATCAGCAAATAAGAGGTGGGAGAGGGGTGACTAGTACTGGAGAAGTGAGAATGGAGAGCTAACAGCTTATCAACAGGAGACAGAAGTAGTAAAACTACTAAACAGGGATATAAGCATCAGTAAAAATCACTCTAAAATCATCACTCAAAACAGAGGGCTTTTAGAATTGGTACAACTAGTTCTGCTCTACTCGGTAATATCTGAGAAGGTTATACCTGTATACAGTGATTTTTAAAGTGTCTTAGGTCCTTGGAGATATGCTTCCTCCAGATCATTATATAGGTGATAAAAATGAAGGTCAGAGGCTGGGCGAGGTGGCTCAAGCCTGTAATCCCAGCACTTTGGGAGGCTGAGGCGGGTGGATCACTTGAGGCCAGGAGTTCGAGACCAGCCTGGCCAACATGGTGAAACCGCATCTCTACTAAAAACACAAAAAAGTATCCAGGCGTGGTGGTGCACACCTGTAATCCCAGCTACTTGGGAGGCTGAGGCATGAGAATCGCTTGAACCCAGGAAACAGAGGTTGCCGTGAGTAAAGACTGCACCACTCTGCTCTAGCCTGGACGACAGAGTGACACTTCTTCTCAAAAATAAATAAATTAATTAATTAATTATAATGAAGGCCAGAGATATAAGGATCTTATCCAACATCATCCTCCTAGTTACTAAGTCTCAATATATTTTGGCACAAATATAACACACACTGATATACATGTTAGAGAGAGACACAAAAATTTAAAAGTGAAGTGCCATCTTTGCCCTCTAGGGGCTCAGGTTTGTTCGCTGTGTATTTATACTCCTATACAATGCTCTGGCCAAGAGTTCAGTTTCATCATGGAGGAAGTGATGGTGCGGCGAGGAAAAAGCTATGAAGAAAAGGAAAGGGATCACAAAGCCATCAACAATCTGAATTCATGCAAAACCAATGTAATCAACAACTGTAGCATTTCACTAACACAGGTTAGTAATTCTCATTTAGAAGAAGATGAGGTTATTGGTGTTAATATATTTCATGTGTATATAGAGACCTATTGCTCCACACAAGATCATTAGGTTTTCTTCAGTGCACACAAACCACATCTTTAATAATCCACTTTGAGATTTTGCTGGGAATTAATGTGACATTATTTAATGTATACTTTCTAGAATACATTTCTCTTTCTGTAGCGAGAACTAATACAAAATTTGAATGTGAGGGATTAATGCATACAACAAAGGGTTAAGGAGGGCACACCTCCCCTCCCCCAGTTCAAGTAGAGAGGTACTGTCACCAGATACCAGCAGGGGGCAGCAAATAGCAGTTGAGGCTAGGAATTTAGGGAATTCGGTCTTGAATGAAGGACTGGGTAGAAATTTGGGGTACCCAGAACACTGTAGCTATTTTATTGCAGAGAGTGAGATGGAAAAAAATAAGAAAATAAAAACTTAGAGTTTAGGGATGGGTCTCAAAGTAATAACTTTTTAGTGGCAAAATTATAACGTTTAAATTATATTTATCACACTTTAAGAAGGTAGAAAAGTGTGCCCAGAATTTTAGGAACATTTTCACTAACAGCAGTTAAGCTTTGCATAAAAGTTACTGAGTGACAAGTGGAACTTCCTGTAATCTAGAAAACTCACTTTTCTGGAATACACCTATTTAAGTGAGGTTTCACTGAACTATGGCTCTATATGTGTGTAGACAAGTGTGTGTGTGCCTATGTGGTAATGGGAGGGGGAGAGATGTAGAAAGAGAGAGAAAGGGAAAAATGAAGAGATACAGAGTTACAGATGACAGAGAGAGAGAGAAAGAGAGAGAAAGGTGATGGGGTCAGGGAAGAGTGGGAGGAAGAAATCCTTTTGGGAATAACATCAAGTAAAAGAGATTATTCACCCCAAGCCTATTTTCCAAGTTTTCCCATAGTCTCCTTAAAAATAAGTCCTTCTCAACCTAAAGATATCCACACTTCCTCTGAACTCTAAGGTGAATTTCTTTTAAAAAAAAATTTATGGGACTTCATTCAGCTCCTTTCTCGGCTACATCAAGATGAATAAAAAAAAAATTTCCATTCTATAAAAAAAGCCTGCAATGATTTTTCTCTCCACTCTCCAAACTTAACAAATAGTCAAGGCTGGAAAGTTCAAGGCTAGCAGGATCTTAGCTCTCCTTGAAGAAGGAAAACCACATCAAATATTAAGAAAACAATGGTTACGTATTTTTAAAATTATTAATGTTCAAAATTCTAGATCTCCACAAAGGTAGAACACTTCCTTCCTGGTGTTGTTGAGGACCTTCTGTAAAGTCAGTTCTGCTGAGATGTTCCATGGTTAGGGTGTCAGCTATTCCAGTAAAGTGCTACTAAAAGAAAAGGACAGAGATACTAAAAAAAAATAATTTTAGGAAGGGCTGTCAATTGTGGATTTGCTGTGATAAATTGCCTTCATTTGGTTTCCTGAAATTATGAAAGCAGAAACATCTTGGTCATTAAAGATTTAGGGAGTTGTGGGAAAGGATCAGAGGTGAAAGGGAATTTGAAGTTGTTCAAAATAAATCCCCAACCTGCCCTTTCTGTTTTATCTCCTACCACTTGTCTGTGCACTCTACATCCTAACCACATTCCTCTTTCTTCCCACACTGTCACAAACCTTCCTCCCCGCTGGTTTTGCTCTTGTACCAGTATCTAATGCTGCCTCCCCCAACAGACTCCCAGGGCTCTCTCCAGAAAACCTTGGAAATTCCTATTCATGTTTCAAGAGCTAGTCTAAATGTCACTTTTTCTGGAAAAATTCCTTGATTTTATCGAGGCAGAAATAACCACAGAACTCTAAACAAATCTCTATTATTTTACCTAAAATATGTTATTATAGTTATCTGGATATGTCGTCTCCCTGGTTAACTGTGACCCACTTGATGTCAGGGATTTTGTCCCACAAATTTCTGTATCATCAGTATTGTAACCTGTGGTGTGGCACACAGTAGGTACTTCACAACTTTTAAAATTACCCTGTTAATTCCTTAGTCTAAGTGTATAACCATGCAAATTCTATCAACCAACAATTCTCAACCATATTGGTAAGATTGTATATTATTAATATAATAGGAATTAATACTCAGTATTTTAAGCAGATGTCATTGCATCTCTTGAGCAGCTGGATGGCTTCTCAGAAGACTCTGGTGATCTTGAAAAGTAGATGATCATATTCTATTATGTAGAAGACTGAGGTGACCATATCCAGCCAAGAGAGAAAACTTTGCCATATGTGAGGAGCATCACTAGAGAAGGAGGGTGGAATAAAGATGACCTTGAATCTATACCCATCTGATAGAGGAAGCTCTTGTGTTCCTCTGCATTGCCCTCTCCCTGGGGGAATTGTCTATTTCCTTTTCCTTGCTTTACTTTCCTCTCTTTATGCCTTCAGTACTTCACAACACTTGCCAATTTGCCAATCTGTCTCCCCTCCTCGACTTAATCTAGCACATATTAAGGGCTCCAAGAATGATTGATGAAGGTCTAGATGCATGAGTAGATAAAAATCTGAGGAGACAGCACCCTCTGTATTTTCTTCCCAGCCAGGAATCTAGGCAAAGATTCTTATCGTGGTCTTTGCACAAGATCATTGGCAAATATTTTGAACATTTGTCTGGCAAAGCTTTAGAATTCACCAGTAGGACTTGATCTACCAATTGAAAAGTCCTCAATGTACAATAGATCTAATCATGAAAACAGGATTATCCAAAATAAACTAGGCCAGAACCAAATAGGAGAATGACGTGCTTCATGTTAAACTGTGAACTTGGGCAAGTCATTAACATCTATGAGCAAAGACGTTCTCATGTGTTAAGAGAGAGCTAATGATATTAGGTTGGTGTAAAGGTAATTGTGGTTTTTGCCATTAAAACAATTGCAAAACCACAATTACTTTTGCACCAACCTAATAGTAAGGTTTATTGAGAACTAACTGAGAAAACCCATGTAAAGTTAGCACAGAGCCTGAAATACAGTGAGAGCTCAAGTAATAGCCAGTCACCCACTAACAACAATAATAATAAACCTCAGCTCTGAAAAATGCCTCTAATAGCTGGTGTGTCCTACAAAATAAAGCACAATTGTTTTTATTAGGCATCCCTAAACAATATAATCCCAGTTTCCCCATCACTCTAGGATCTGCTAGAATTGAAATGACTCCCCTCTTTTATTTTGATTATTTTCATTGACATGAACCTGAAGTTTCACATCACCAGATGCAAACAGATTAAAGAGTTTCATGAGCCCTTCATTTTCTCCTAAATATGATTCTAAGTGCCACTGATAAGGTGAGAATCCTCACTAGCTTGTATTGCTAACTGGGTAGTGGACTACCCCTTCAGCAAAAGACAAGGTTGTTTTTTAGCCTCTCTAAAAACCTTCCTTGGGGCAAAGATTATGGGCCTGTAAACTGAAATTTGTTTTCACTTCCTATGGTGAAATTTTCTTCCAACTTCCCTTTAACTTACAGGCATACCTTGGAGATATTGTGGGTTTGGTTCCAGACCATCGCAATAAAGCAAATATCGCAATAAAGCAAGTCACACAAAAACTTTTTTATTTCCCAGTACATATAAAAGTTAGGTTTATACTATACTGTAGTCTATTATGTGTGCAATAGCCTTATGTCTAAAAAATGTACATACTTTAATTAAAAAATGCTTTATTGCTAAAAATAAATGCTGAAAATGCTGACACCTCTGTGCCAAAAGTGAACACATGCTGTTGAAAAAAATGGTGCCAATAGACTTGCTCAACACAGTGTTACAACAAACCTTCAATCTGTAAAAAATAAATAAATAAATAAAACAGTATCTGTGAGGTGCAATAAAGCAAAATGCAATAAAACAAGGTATGCCTGTATTTGCTTTACATATTTGGGAGTCAAAGAAACTGATCCTTCTTTATATACTTAAAGAAATATATATACTAAAAGCAACTTAAACAAAGGAAGCTCTGCCAGGCGAGGTGGCTTACGTCTGTAATCCCAGCACTTTGGGAGGCTGAGGTGGGCGGATCGCCTGAGGTCAGGAGTTCGAGACCAGCCTGGCCAACATGGCAAAACCCCTTCTCTACTAAAAATACAAAAATTAGCTGGGCGTGGTAGCAGGCACCTATAATCCTAGCTACTCAGGAGGCTGGGGCAGGAGAATCGCTTGAACCCAGGAGGCAGAGGTTGCAGTGAGCCAAGATCATGCCATTGCACTCCAGAGCCTAGGTGACAAGAGCGGAACTCCATTTCAAAAAAAAAAAAAAGGAAGCTCAAGTAGGGAAATGTAATATATTACACATTCTCCTTTTAAGTATACCATATAGGAAAAAACATAACAACCACAGCCTCTTTAGCTGAAGGTATCAGTTAAGGTGGTATTCAGTTGTGTATATCAGAGACCTGATAATAGCAGCTTAACCAAATACGACATTATTTCTCCTGTAATAAGAAAAAGGAGGTCGGCCGGTCCAGTGCAAGTGCCACTCTTTAATAACCTCATTAAATACGTGGGCTTATTCAAGAATCTTGCTCCATCATTCAAAGTGTATGACATTTGTCTTTATAAAGCAAGATGGCTATTCCTCTGGCATTGTTCCTGTGTTCAGGGTAGAAGCAGGAAAGATTGGGATGGGGTAAGGGAAAAAACTTCTTGCCCCATGAAACTATCCCTTTTTGTCAGGAGTATAATTGCTTCCCCAGAATCCTCCCCACCCTCTTTGGAATTTTGTTTGACTTTTATTGGCTGGAAC
Organism: Gorilla gorilla gorilla; assembly: GCF_029281585.2. Lineage (NCBI taxonomy): Eukaryota > Metazoa > Chordata > Mammalia > Primates > Hominidae > Gorilla > Gorilla gorilla. The sequence goes on along the minus strand of NC_073233.2, from coordinate 35,048,747 downwards.
AGGGTCTATATAGCCATCCCTAGCTGCAAGTGATTAGAGGAGGTGAACACATTTATTTATTTATTTATTTATTTATTTATTTATTTATTTATTTATTTGAGATGGAGTTTCACTCTTGTTGCCCAGGCTGGAGTGCAATGGCATGATCTCGGCTCACTGCAACCTCTGCCTCCTGTGTTCAAGGGATTCTCTTGCCCCAGACTCCCAAGTAGCTGGGGTTACAGGTGCCCACCCCCATGCCCAGCTAATTTTTTGTATTTGTAGTAGAGATGGGGTTTCACCATGTTGGCCAGGCTGGTCTCAAACTCCTGACCTCAAGTGATCCATCCACCTTGGCCTCCCAAGGAGGTGAACACTTTTAACTGGGCACATTGACACCCTTTACCAAAACACAGTTCTAGTGGTAAAGCAGGAGAAAGAAGGTAAATAATGAAATATGGTAGGCAGCTAACAGTATCTGACACACTTAAGAATAATAATCATCCATTTGTTCCTGTAGGAAGGACAAATTTTTACAGTATAAGTGCTACTTGTGCATTTTCCCTAGGATCCCCATTAATAGCCATCTTCTATTCAAAACAGAATGACTAAATGATGCCTTTTCCTTATCTTGACATTTGTAATACTGGTCCCCTCCTCCTGAGAAGGCTTTTTTCTCTCCTAGTCTCCATTGAAATCTTTCTCATGCTTCATGAGCCAAATCAAAAACAACTCTGAAGCCTTCTGCAAACATCTTACCCCACTCTATTCATGGGGTCAGCTTCCCATCCTCTGCAGTAACTCCAGAACACACTAACATCTCAGCTACACTGGGATTTTATTATAATTATTTGTTCATAATTAATTATTAATAGCTAACGTTTATTGAGTGCCACATTCTGCTGCTGTATGCTTCAAATGCATTATTTTATTTTATCTCCACAACAAAAATTGGGCACTCCAATGTTCATTAATGCACTATTTCCAAAATGTAAAAACAACCTATATTCCTATCAAAAAACTGAACAAAGAAAATGTGGTATATATACACAGTGAATACACTATTCAGCCTTAATTAGAAGAAAATTCTGTCATGTGTGACAACATGAATAAAGACTGAGGACGTAATGCTAAATGAAATAAGCCAGTCCCAGAGAGACAAATACCATATGATTCCACTTACATGAGGTGTCCAAAATAGTCAAATTTATAGAAATGAAAAGGGAAATTTGCAGAGGCTGGGGTTTGGGGTAATGAAGAGTTTCTAATCAACTGGCATAAAGTTTCAGTTATACACAATGAATAAGCTCTAGACCAGCGGTCCACAACTTTTTGGCACCAGGGATGGGTTTTGCGGAAGGCAATTTTTCCATGGACTGGAGAGGGGGACTACAGGGGGAAATTTGGGGATGAAACTGTTCCACTTCAGATCATCAGGTATTAGTTAGATTCTCATAAGAAGCATGCAACCTAGATCCCTCACACATGCAGTTCACAGTAGGATTTGTGCTCCTATGAGAATCTAATGCTGCTGCCCATTTGACAGGAGGAGGAACTCAGGTGGTAATGCTCACCAGCTGCTAACCTCCTGCTGCACGGCCCAGTTCCTAACAGGCCATGGACCTGTACCTGCCCATGGCCCAGGGATTGGGGGCCCCTATGCTAAACAACATTGTACCTATAGTCAACAATAATGTATCATACACTTTAAAACCTGTTAGGCAGATAGATCTGATGGTAAGTGTTCTTACTACAATAATAAAAAAAAAAATACTTAAGGTAGTCCATTATTTCCTTGAGACAGAGTCTCCCTGTGTCACCTAGGCTGGAGTACAGTGGCACAATCCTGGTTCGCTGCAACCTCTGCCTCCTGGGTTCAAGTGATTCTCCTGCTTCTGCCTACTGAGTAGCTGGGATTACAGGTGCCTGGCACCACACCTGGCTAATTTTTTGTATTTTTTAATACAGATGGGGTTTCACCATGTTGGCCAGGCTAGCCTCGAACACCTGACGTCAAGTGATCCACCCACTTTGGCCTCCCAAAGTGCGGAGATTACAGGCGTGAGCCATCATGCTCAGCCCATTATTTCCATTTTATTGATGAGTGGTAGGTCTGAGTTTTGAACCCAAGTTAAACTGACTATAGGATCTAAGATCATCATCACCATACCATTCATAAATATCTGAGAAAATTACCATCCTTTTTGAAGACAAAGACTACTTCTTAAACTTCTATTTCTTTACTAGATTCTTTATAGCATTGGACTTGGTTCACTACAGGGGATCAATTAATGTTTCATTTCACAGACAAACAGACAAACAAATTGAGAGTAAGGGAAGTTTATTAGTCACAGAGCTTGGGCAAGAACTATGTTATTTTTGCCCTGCTTCCAGTCCACTTGTCTTCACCCTACACTGTAATATACTATCCAATCTTTCAAAAAATATTGAACACCTATCATGGGCCAGGCAGATGCTATGTTTTGCCTAGGTCGAAGGCCCCTAGCCTTAAGGATTACAATCTTGTTTACTGAGAAGAAACAAACAAATACTGGAAAGGATCACATGAAATATTTTCATCTTTCAGCCTGGGGCTGTGTGAAACTGTTGCTAGCTCTGGGTCCAAGGGAATGCTAGGATGAAATCCATCAAGTCTGTTATCATTTATCATTTTGTGGGGTTTCTGCCCCTGGGTTCTCCTCTGCTCCCTACAGACCATTTCTGATGTCATAACAGCAGCTTAGCTCTACAGAAGACATACGTCTGGAAATCCTTTGCTTTCACTCTCCTGGGTTCTGAGTCACACCGCTTCTTCCACCAGATGAGGGATAAGTCTATCAGAGAACCTCACAAGACTTTCAATATGTCAGAATTGTCATTATTTGCTGTGCAAATTTTTTCTGCAGTCTTTGAAACCATTTGTAAAAAAAAAAAAAAGAAACATAAACTTCAGATAACTCTAGATTTTATGCCAATGGAAGTTCAGGCCTGGCATGGTGGCTCACACCTGTAATCCCAGCACTTTGGGAGGCTGAGGCAGGCAGATCACTTGAGGTCAGGAGTTTGAGACCAGCCTGGGCAACATGGTGAAACCCTGTCTCTACTAAAAATACAAAAATCAGCTGGGCTTGGTGGCGTGCACCTGTACTCCCAGCTACGTGGGAGGCTGAGGCAGGAGGATTGCTTGAATGGAGGAGGCAGAGGTTGCAGTGAGCCAAGATCATGCCACTGTACTCCAGCCTGGGTGACAGAGCGAGACTCTGTCTCAAAAAAAAAAAGAAAAAGAAAGTATAAAGAAAAGCCTTTGCCCCTTGTCTTTGGGTAAGTCAAGCCCTCCAGCCCCTCTGATATTCAAGTGTGCTCCCCCACCAGAGGTAGCAAGCATGGAACTCTGCCTCCAAGGAACTCTCCATGGCAGGGGATCTTGCTGACATTGAAGTCAGCAAAGAGGTTATCTATTTCTTCATATCTGCAGTAAATGCCCAGGTACACAGGGAGAAGGAAAGAGGGCAAAAGTTAGCCATGGCCAGTGGCTACCTGTGGCCCCAAACTTCATCTAGAGAAAAGAAACCAACCTGGACCAGTGGGCTTAATCAATTATGAAGATGGCCTTCAAAGATCCTTTTGCAGCCAGTGCATAAGCAATAAAAATGCACATCCTACCTCCACCACATGGACAAACTCTGACTTCTTCTTTCTCCTGGCTTTTTTGTTGAGAAGCTAAGGTGATACAAATGTACCTTGAAGAAGACATATTGAATTATTCATGCTTCTAGAAGTTCATTTTAACAGCAATTCTTTTCTTTGAATCTTTACATTCACTTCTGAGGACACAGGGGTGTTTACGCAAGGCCAGTGAAGATGATTTCCTTCAAATGATCGGGTTTGATTTGGCACTCGCTCTGAGGGAAAGGGCATAAATAAGATGTGTAAAGATGAAAGGGCACATGTAGAAGATGTCTTTGGTGCCCCTCTTCCCATGCCATGGGCATACCTGTGATTTTAGCTGCAGTTATAGTGCATTATTTCAAGAGAGCTAAGACTCACCTTCTTCTGTGAGTATCCTCTGTCTTCAGCTCCGTCTAGAGGTCTTTTCTGAGACAACAGGAGTCCATTCAGCTGGAAAGGCAGCCCAGAAATGCAGAAGAATTCATGTCTGTGGGGGTAATTCTCAACCAATGAGGTCAAGAGTTGGTGGGTACACAAGCCAGCCTCCCTCCCCCAGATAGACAATTCTGGGAGACACTCACACCTCTCGGGAGGACTGAGCAGCTACCTCAATGCTTTACTCTTATGTTGGCCTTTCCTCCTTCCCTGTCTCTCTCTCTCTTCTGGACTCTCCATCCCTGCTTCCTGGGACTACCTTCCCAGTTCAGAAGTCCCTGTATTAGGTACTTCTTTCAGTAAAATCCAAACTCAGATGCTACTAATACCAAAACAGCTCATTATAGATTCAAGTCAGTCAACTGGATAAATTTGAGAGAAGAAAAAAAATCAACTCATACTTATTGACATTATATAAGCTTAGGAAAAAAGTGTTTGATTAATTTTTTTAGTGATTATGTTGACAGTGCTTGAAAGCAGACTACAGGTGATATTATACTTGAAACAACTGGTCTACTGTAACAAAGGATTATGTAAAATTTATTAGCACAAATATTGCATACACTAAGCCTCCCTAGCTCCTTTCTATTCTTACCTAACATAGACCTTTTTGCCAGGCAAAATGTCCTCCAATTTGGTGGCCAGACAACAAAAAAATCATGGCTCCTGAAATTTAACTAATTTCCATAGTATAGACATATTCTAGACTATCAATATATTTGCAGTTCAAAGAAGAAAATGCAATAGGCTTCACTTTGCCATAATCAGGCCCCTGTCACATGCTGGTATTGTGCTCTAGGACTATGATTTAGCTGCAGCCTATCTGACAACATATCATAACAGAGTGATTAAATGTGGTTCAGCTGTATATTGATAATTGTCATAATCTGGTCTGGTTTGACATAGTTATAGAAATACTGTAATTGTCTTACATAATTGAGTCATAATACATTGAAAATCAAATAGATTATGTATTAGTTAGGGTTCTCCAGAGAAACAGCCAATTGTACACACAATGTGTGTGTGTGTGTGTGTATAGTGTATATATGTATATATACACTGTGTGTGTATATACATGTGTATATATATATACACGTGTGTATATATATGTGTGTGTACATATATATACGTGTGTATATATATATATACACACACACACACACAGTTGGCCCTTGAGAAGCTGAACAACACATGTTTGAACAGTGCAGGTCCACTTATAAGCAGATTTTTTTTCAATAAATATATTTGGAAAATTTTTGATTTGTGACAATTTAAAACAACTCACAAACACTGTAGCCCAGAAATATGTTTATAATTATGAAAAAATTAGGTATGTCATGAATGCATAACATATATGTAGATACTAGTCTATTTCATTATTTACTCTCATAAAATATACACATATCAATTATAAAAAGTTAAAATTTATCAAAACCTACGCACACAAACACAGACAATATGTGGTATGTTATTTGCAGTTGAGAGAAATGTAAGCAAATGTAAAGATACAGTATTAAGTTCTAACTGCATAAAATTATCTGTAGTACATACTGTGCTACTGTAATGATTCTTTAGCTACCTTCTGTTGCTATTGTGGTGAGCTCAAGTGTTAGAAGTATTCACTTAAAACTCTCTGTGATGCTAATCATCTCCAGTAAATGGTGTATTGCAGTAAAAATGATATTTCACAGTTCTTGTGTATTTTTCATTGTGTTTAGTGCAATACTGAAAAGCCTGAATAACATCATGGGACCCATATGAAGTGCCACTAGTGATGCTAGAAGGCTCCCAAGAAGCAGGGCAAGGTCATAATGTTACAAGAAGAAGTCCAGTTGCTTGATAGTTACCATAGACAGTTCTGCAGCTGCAGCTGCAAACCATTTCAGGAAAAATGAATCCAGTGTAAGGATCATTGTAAAAATAAATAAATAAATGCATTCATGAAGCATTTGCTAGAGCTAGGCTAGCAGCCATGAATACCTTGCACTTTTTACAAAATATCTTTTTAACTTGAATTGAAAATACAGTTGTTTTTGTGAGTACAGGATTGCTATAAAAAAAAGCCATGCTTACAGACTCTAGTATGATTTGAGAAATAGTGGACTCATCATATGATAACTTAAAGTGAAAGGGAGGTGGGGGATCTAAGGCTGGATAATTTAGTGCCAGTAAAGGATGGTTTGATAATTTTAGAAAGATGTTTGGCTTTAAAAATATTAAGATAGTCCAGGCGCGGTGGCTCATGCCTGTAATCCCAACACTTTGGGAGGCCAAGGCAGGCGGATCATGAGGTTAGGAGATTGAGACCATCCTGGCTAACACAGTGAAACCCCATCTCTACTAAAAATACAAAAAATTAGCTGGGCATGGTGGCGGGCGCCTGTAGTCCCAGCTACTGGGGAGGCTGAGGAAGGAGCATGGTGTGAACCCGGGAGGCGGAGCTTGCAGTGAGCAGAGATCGCGACACTGCACTACAGCCTGGGTGACAGAGCGAGACTCCATCTCAAAAAAAAAAAAAAATTAAGATAACAGGAGGGGCAGCTTCTGGTGACCAAGAGGCAGTAGAGTTCCCAGATAACATTTAAAAAATCACTGAGGAGAAAGAATATATGCCTGAACAGGTTTTAATGCAGACAAAAGTGCCCTATTCTAGAAAAAAGAAAAAAGCCACAAAAGACATTTATTAGTAAGAAAGAGAAGCAACCACCAAGATTTAAGGTAGGAAGGACTAGAATAACTCTATTGTTTTGTGCAAATGCAGTCAGGTTTACAATCAGAACTGCCCTTATCTACAAAGCTGCTAACCCCAAAGCCTTGAAGAGAAAATATTAACACTAGGCGCCAATCTTTTAGTTGTACAATGAGAAGGCCTGGACAAAGGGAACCCTTTTTTTGGATTGGTTGCATCAAGCCTTTGTCCCTAAGGTCAGGAAGTACCTTTCTAGTAAGTGATTGCTTTTTAAAGTTATCTTGATATTGGGCAACGCCCATGGCCACCCAAATCCCCATGAGTTTAACTTTGAAAGCATCAAAGTGTTCTAGTTGCCCCTAAATAAAAACATCTCTAATTCAACCTCTAGATTAGCGGGTCATAAGGATCGTTAGGGCTCATTACACATGGTACCCTATGGAAGAAATTGTCAATGCTAAGGAAGAGAGCCCTGATAGAATATCATGAAAGTCTGAGAGGATTACACCATTGAACATGCCATTGTTATAGAAAAAGCCACGAAAGCCGTCAAGCACAAAACAATAAATTATTGATGGAGAAAACTGTGCTCAGATGTTGTAAATGACTTCATAGGATTTATGGGAGAGCCAGTCAAGAAAACCATGAAAGAGATTGTAGATATAAGGAAAAAGGCGAGGGTTGAAAGGTTTCAAGATAGAGATCTTGGAATAACTCAAGAGCTAGTAGACACTACAGCAGAGGAATTAACAGAAGATGACTTGATGGAGATGAGTGCTTCCAAACCAGTGCCAGGCAATGAGGAAGAAGAAACAAAAAAGGAAGCACCAGAAAAACTGATATTAGACAATCTGTCAGAAGAGCTGTGTTTATTCAAAATTGCTTTTAACTTCTTTTGTGACATAGATTCTTCTAAGACATGGGCACTGAAACTAAAGCAAACAGTAGAAGAAGTGCTACCATATAGAAACATTTTTAGAGAAATAAGTAAAAGAAGTCAGAAATTACAATGTATTTCTATAAAGTTACACTGAGTATGTCTGCCTCTCCTGCCTCCCCTTTCACCTCCTTTGCATCTCTCACCCCTGAGACAGCAAGACCCACCCCTCCTCATCCTCCTCCTCAGCCTACTCAAGGTGAAGACAACAAAGATGCAAACCTTTATGATGATCCACTTCCACTTAATAGATTATAGTAAAACTGTTTACTCTTCCTTATGATTTTCTTTTCTTTAGCTTACTTTATTGTAAGAATACAGTGTATAATATATAGGACATATAAAATATGTGTTAATTGATGGTTTATATTATCAGAAAGCCTTCCAATCAAGAGTAGGCTATTGGTAATTAAGGTTTCCTGAGCCAAAACTTTTATGTGAACTTTTGACGGTGCAGGGAGTGGGCACCCCTAACCTCTGCATTGTTCAAGGGTCCACGTATGTGTATGCATATATACATATGAGGAGATTAATATGGGAATTGCCTCATGTGATTATGGAGGCTGAGAAGTCTCATGATTGTCTGCAAATTGGAAAAAAAAAGAAAGGCAGTGGTGTAATTTAGTCCAAAATTGAAGGTCTGAGAAGAAAGGGGGCCACAGGTGTAAGTACCAAGCCCCAAGAACCGGGAGCTCCAATGTCTGAGGGCAGGAGAATATGGATGTCTCAGCTCAGAAAGACAGAGAGAGAGAGAGAGAACTTACCCCTCCTCCACTTATTTGTTCGATCAGAGGCCCTCCACAGATTAGATGGTGCCCACCCATGCTAGTGAGGGTACGTCTGATTCGAATGCTAATCTCTTCCAGAAACGCCCTCACAGACACACCCCAAAGTTATCTTTTACCAGCTTAAAACTTAATGATCGAATTAAAGGGCATCCTTTAGTGCAATCAAATTGAAACATAAAATTAACTACTACAGATTAAAAAATGGAGATTAGGTCCATTTGTGAATGACATTCCATAACATTAACACAATACATTTTAATAATTGTATTTACCTATCCTATATAACTAGATGCATGTTGAGGGACAACATGTTTTAGATGAAATTGGTGCTAAATAAATATATGCTAAATGATAAATCAATCCATCAAATATTCATTAAACCAAAATAGAATTAGAGGAGCAGGTTATTTCATAGAAGACTTAGGAAATCTCAACCAAGTTCTGGATGATAAGAAAGAATCAAAATTGCTATAATCTATGTATTTTTCCTCTTCAGAGTAAGATGCAAAGTCTCCAGAACTCATAAAGTTTCTCAGTCAAAGCACCATTTCCCTCCATCCAGAGCTGCGAATGTATGTTTTCATCACATCACAAAGTCTGCTCCCAGGCTGCTCAGTGATCTGTGGGCCTCCTAGCCCCCCGACCCTAGCCCCTGCCCCTCCCACCCTCCACCATCCCTTCCTTTGGAGCCTATCTGTCTGGGACCAAAATTAAGTTAAAAGAAGCCAGTTGGCAATCCATTCTGCTACCGGCATGAACAGCTTTGTCATGTCAAAATGGTTCCTCTGCTTATGTCTCCTGAAAATTTATTTCCTTAAGTTTTTGTCAGTCTGGCCAAATTTGCTGATCTGGGAAATGCTTGGAAAAAACTGAGAGGAATGTTTCAACTCTACTATTGTTGAATTTTATCTCCACTTAAAAAATCAAGTGGTATACCCCAAAGTGCAGTGTGTACATGAGCTTCTTGTAGCCACAGTGTAAAATCTGCTTTTATAATCAGGTTACCAAATCCCAACAAGAAGTACAAGGGCCAAACAGCTCAAAAATCATGACACTTCATTTTCTCGCCATTATTTAGTGCTAGTCATAGCTCAGAGCTGAATGAACTTAGTAAGCTGTATGGCTTATTCAATTTAACCTTCACAACAATCCTATACATTTGTTCAGTTCTTATTATCTCCATTTACAAAACCCAGGCTGACAAAAATCAAGGAATTTGCCCAAAGTCATACAGTTAGAAAGAGGTGAAGACAAAGTCATGATGACAAAGGCAAGTTTTAAATATTGTTTTATTTTTAAAATATCACTAAAATAACCTATTAGTCAAGCAAAGCTGAGTTTATTGCTCACTGCTGTGAGAATTTACTACCTTGACAGAGATACAGTAATGTTTCCAGGTAGGAGGGCAAAGCTAAGATATTTATGAGGTTGGGTGGGGTGGTGCTGGTTTAAGGTGGGCCTTTGATTTGATTGGATAAGGATTATAATACAATGGTTTATGATTGGTGGATATATCGAAGTAAGGATTTTAAAAGCAAGAGTTTCAAGGAGGCTTAGAGAGGAAGTAGTTGTTTCATGCTGTCTATTAAAAAAACTGAGCAGTTTTAAATGAGTTATGGGTAACTTGCTGAAAGAAAGAGAAGTCATTCTTTGGATTTTTAAATTTATGGGCAAAAGTTTTCTGGAGTAGTAAAATTGTGTTGGAGAAGAATGTGGAAGAAAAAAATGGCATATTAATGTAGAACAGATTGTCAGCAGACAATGGTCTTACATTTGGAAAATATGGTTACAAAACTTATCCTCAAAGGGTTAAAAACTATAAGGAGATGGAAGTTTCCTAGGTTTCAAGTTCACACCGACTACTCTGGCTGAATTTACATACCAACCTTCAGAATGAAGATCCTTCATGGGAGGAAAAGGCCTTCTAGATTAGAGACTGGAAATGAATAAACTCCTGAGGGAGAAGAAAGAATTTATTGTGTTCATTGAGGATTCCCAGACCCTAGAACTGTGCCTGCAATAGAAGATGTGCTTGATAAAGATTTATTGAATAAATACTATATTATTAAACAATATAATAATAAATAACATAATTATTAATAAAAGTTCATATTAATATCTAATGAGTTTTTTCTCTGTACCAGTTATCAGGCTGGTACTATTTAATTCCCATTATGCTGGGGACAGATTTCCAAAGCCCACACTCAAAGATGCAGAGCCAGGATTGGAACCTGGACTGTAGAGCTGAGAATGCTGAGCCCAACATCTTGCTCACTATCCCATGCAGAAAAAAAGAAAGCAAAAGAATATTAGATTACAAATTGGGAAGAAGAAAATTATAAAGTGGAAACTTTGACTGTAGGATTGCTAGACATGTTTGGAGTGTGTGTAAATTCCCAGCCTTGTAGTTTCTATCAGGACATGTTTGCTTTGTTTTTGTTTTTTAACTTTTCTTCACACTTTTTATAAATTTTTATTGTTATAGCAAATATCATAGTACAAGGAAATTCCTGCTTCTGTGGAGTCCCACCTACTGACCCCTAAGCTCTTTGAGCTTATCTTTGTATCTCAAGAGTCTGGCATAATTCTGGGTACAGATTTGACATTCAACAAACATATCTGCTGAATAAATAAATATCCCTTTCTCATATTAAATAGCAATAAACTCTTCAAATGCAAATGCTTAGGGTGTTTCTATTTTGGGAGATTTAAAATTTGAGTCCAACAAATAATACAACTCTTCCACATCCCCGCTCTGGAGACACTGATAAATAAGACACTGATAAATATTTGAGAAAGCTGATTTTGGAGAATGTAGCTTACACCTGCTGATGTGTAGGTTTCTTCATACTAAACTTCAGAATTAGCAAATATCTATGTAGTCATAGATAGTTCTGGAAAGCTGCAGTTATCTGTCCGTAGGAACAGGGCCTTTGTCACCAAACTCATGCCCTCTGCAAGCAGGTAAGTTCCCCTGAAGGTAAAGGAGAGAAAGGGGCTGAGTTTTTCAAAGTCATCTATCAGATTAAGTCTCCCCTCCACCCTGGCCAGGAGTCAGTTAGAAGCAGGAGGACTGCACTAGTAACGTTTCATCCACATGAAAGAAAACATTAAGAAAAGGATGTTTGTGGTATCGCCCAACTGTATTCTAAGACAGCCACTTGGAGTGTGTGAATTTACACACACTCCAAACATGTCTAGCAACCCTACAGTCAAAGTTTCCACTTTATAATTTTCTTCTTCCCAATTTGTAATCTAATATTCTTTTGCTTTCTTTTTTTCTGCATGGGATAGTGAGCAAGATGTTGGGCTCAGCATTCTCAGCTCTACAGTCCAGGTTCCAATCCTGGCTCTGCATCTTTGAGGGTGGGCTTTGGAAATCTGTCCCCAGCATAATGGGAATTAAATAGTACCAGCCTGATAACTGGTACAGAGAAAAAACTCATTAGATATTAATATGAACTCAAGATAGAGGCCATCTTGAGATTACAATGAACTGTGCAGCTAGCCTGATAGACCATAAGAAAATCAAGGAGAGGCTGACAAATTTTTGAAAAGAAGCAGCCATTGAAATTCTAAAAGTTTGAGGAGGAAAGAAAACAACAATGCAGGTTGCATTGTAGCAATGGGCTATTTTACAAATAGAAGACCTACATAGTTTCCTGATAAAGCTAATTATCTATCAGTGCAATTTCCGACACTATGAGGCTTACAGTAAAGAGTTCCTCTTTAAGATTTTGTATAAATTACATAAAGGGGTGCCAAACCCGCCCTTTCAAGACTATATTTTCCCCAAGGTTATAGATGGTTTCCTACTCATCTTTATTGTAGGTGCTAAAGGAATCCAGAAACCAATTAATCCATCATTCAGTAGGCCAACTGTGCTTGTGATGAAAATGATCACAGACTAGCCTAGAGCTTGTATTTTCCCATAAGAGATGCTGCACAAAGAATTTGACCACTCTCCAAGAAGATTCCCCATGTTTTCACAGCAGTGGCTTCAGACTGGGAAAAGCATCGGTACCATTTACTGGCATTTCAGCGATTAAGTGAGTGAAGGAGAAAAAAGCAATTTTATTTTTAAGTTAGAAATTCCTAAAGCCAGCATCACAGAGAGACTTAGAATTCAACTGTTTGCCTTACTGGAAACCATCTCTTAAATAATGCAAAGGGAAAGCTGCATGTATATCCTCAAAGACTGAGTGTTATGAAAAGGCAAGAAAGCAGGCCTACCAGATCCCGGAAAATCCCAGTGCTGCTCCAGGGCACACCCAGGCTGTCAGGTGGGCTCCGCCTGGGCAGAAGATTGTGCAAAGGAGACCAGCCCAGGGCTCCAGCCTGGAGGTAAAAAGCACAACTCAAGCATTCTTATCACCTCAAGGTATAAGAGACATATGAGATAAGAACCACATTTTGGACACATCAGCCTTTGTTCTTGGAGTTAGTTTCTTTGTTCAGAGATTGTACCTAACACTTTGAGATGAGAGACATAAGAAGTCAGCATAGAGGATGAAAAAAAGCAATTTGGAACTCAGTATCTAAGTTCTTCCTATCTGTCGGAACTTGGGTAAATCTTTCACTTCTTTGAGTCTCAGTTTATACATACACAAAATGGGAATACCAGTCCCTGCCATGCAGGTTTATTGAGATGAACAAGTGAGATAATTATGTTGGTACATTTTGCAAAAGGGAAAGCAGTCAGTGTTCAAGGAAGGCCAAGAAAGCAGCTGCCTGAGAAACTGCCTGCAAATCGGTCTGAAGCCACAGCCAGGTCTGTCTTTAAGGATAAATGTACCTGCTGAACTTTAACTTTGATCTTCCCCCCTTTCCCTGCCTGTGACCCTCTCCACTTGTTTTAGCCTTCCTACACCTCCCTTCTTTCTCCATACACTTCCCCTTTTCCAGGATCTCCTACCACTACAGTTTTCCCTCGGGATTTTCATTAGGTGATAGCATTTTAAATTAATCGAGTAGCTTTCCCTTCTTTCTTTTCTTCCCTGATCAAAACTTGCTTGTCATTCCATTTCCTCAAAGCTTTTATCCTTTGTTAGGAAGGGGGAAGCAATGACTGACACCAAATAAGCTACTCACTAAACTAGACACTGTACTTATATTACCTCATGTAAGAATTCTCATACTCACCAAGAGCTCAGCATCTCCTGGGAACTTGAGAAAAAAATGCAAATTCTCAGGATCCATTCCTGACCTGTGGAATCAGAGCTCTAGGATGGGGCCAGGACTCTGTATTTTAACAAGTTTTTCAGGTGATTCTGTGCACCCCTCAAATTTGAAAACCACTGATCAAATGCAATCCTCCCAACAAGATAATCATGATTAGCTTTATGCATGTAAGAAAATTGAGTCTGAGAGGTTAAGCAACTTGCTTGAAGTCATACTGTTTATAAATAGCAAGGCTGGGGATTCAGATTCAAGGCATTCTGGCCACAGTCTGGCTCAAGTCCATGCCTCCTCCCATAACACCATAATGACCATGACTGAAAATGTCATCTTACTCCTAAGAGAGAATAGTTTTATCCCAGCAGCCACACAGTACTGGGGCTAGAACACAGGGTTTGGGATCACTCAAACATTCAAAGCCTGATCATGTATCTCTTAGCTATGTGACTGTGGGAAAGTCATCCTATATCTAAGACATCATTTCTTCATCCGTGTATCTTTAACTTGATTTAATTTTCATAAGCTTTAGCAACAAAGATTCCAGATAGTTCTGTCATCATTCATGCAAGAATGAGTGACATTTTAGGCAGTAACATTATCTTACCTTCACTCCTACAGGTAAACTTTTTATGTTTTGAAACTCTGGGCCTCTTTAGACTCATTCAAGTTCTATTGTCCGAGAGAGGGAGCATGACCAGCTGTTCTGTTTAAAGGAAAAGGAGGGGAAGCTATAAAATAGATATGTTATCCAACCCCCAAAGCCAGAGTTAGAAACAAACAAACTCAAGTCCTTAAGGACCCAAGCTCAGTTGGAGGCAACAAGATCTCTTATCTGAAATGAGAACAAATGGAATAAATACTTTTGTGCTTAGAAACTGAAAAGGAAAATAGTCCAACTATTAGTCGAAATCAAAGAAATTGTGTGCCTGAGTCTGTAGTGGACACATACCTGAACGTAGTCTGGAAATAACGAGTCATGTTATTTCCCTGATGGCTGGTCCTGTGGAGCTTGACCCTTGCCTGGAACTGATAGACTCAAAGACTTAAGTTGTCGTCTTGGGGGAATAAACAGAAGCACATTTTTCTTAGCTCAGGCCAAAGTGAAAGAAGTGTAATCTTTCTCCTTCAGTGAATCTCAATTTCCTCATCTGTAAAATAGGAATAAAATGAATGAATGTTTCTAAAATGTCATTAATAACAATAACATGTATCAATTCAATTTCATTGCCAACTTCTATTAATTTTTAGTGGCAACCTTAGCTATGTTCAGAAGGATTCTGAAGCTCAGTGTCATAGTTGATTAATAATGAATGGCACGGACATGGGAAGGCCAATGGGCTACCTTTAAGACACAATCCAAATTCCTCAATGTGCCTTAAAATAAAGACCTTTGTGATAGGGACTTCTCCAGTCTCACCTCATCTCATCTCTCAATTACTCACCTCATCCCTGACCACCTAATCTGCTCTAATCAAAATAAATAATTTTCACTGTCTCAGAGATAGCATTGTAATATTGTTTCTTCAGCCTGGGATATTTTTGCTCTCTACCTTTTCTCCTCCCAAGCTTTATCACAGCCCCACGCCTTCTGCCCACATGTGTACACATACACACATCCCATATTTTACAGGAAGTTATTATATCCTCCTATGATATGTTCCTTAGTATCCCATCCTAACCTGAAAATTTGATTGGGTGTGATTATCAGTTTTCTTGTCTTTCACTGGATTATAATTGCTTGCAGTCAACAGTACTGACCTAAGGAGTATTGTGTGTAAATATATAGAGAATATTTAGAAAGTGCCTGGTGTATAGCAAGCACAGCACAAATGTCAGTTATGATCATCATTATTTGGTATTAACTTGTTATTTTGAAATCACCAAAATCTGGACAGTTTCTTAAATCTTGACCATAACAAAATAATGATATTAAATATGTGAAAAAGTCTTTAAATTTAAGTAGTAAAACCAGGAATTACAACCTCAGCACTTAATTCTTAAGTCTGAGCTCTCTCCACTGATATTATAGCTGTAATATCTGAAATACCTCCTTTCTTAAGCACTTAAACATGCAATATGGATCCCATAGTAAACTGAAACTGATTACAGCATGCTATATTACACATATACAACAAGTACAGATGATTTTATTAACATTGAAACATATTCTAACTTTGCCCACTCTAGGCTGATAGACAAAACTTGCACCTCCTATTATATACACTATAAAACTTACACATTAAAATATTAAATAATTGTGACTGGCTATGATCAATAAGTTATTTTGTCTGGCATAAAATGCATTATTTATTATAACTTGCCTAATCAGCATTTTGATATTTTAAAAACACAATTTCAGAACAATATTGAATACCTAGACCTATCTATTTATTTATCCAGTTCTAAACTGTAAAGAAAGTGGTTTCAGGGGTCATGACTGAAACCTGGTCCACATTTAACTCTCTATAGCTCTCCTTGCTTTGATGCTCAAATTCGGAACACATCGAAACTCTGTACTAATAGCATGTTTTCACTTCATACAATACAGGTAAAAGAGTATCAGTTGAGAAGTATGGAACACCAAGGTCTTTACTAAGCTTAAATTCAGAATAAGATTCTCATTTTTCCCTAAACCCCTGAAAAATGACATAATATTCAGGTTCTTTGAAGAATCAGAAGTCAATATTACCTCATATACCAACAAGTGAGTTGCTCAAATGTAGACCTACTATCGCAGATCTACAAAGATTGCAGATTGTAAAGACTGTAAGAGAATGAAAGTTAATGTTGGCTGTATATAATTGATAAAGCTATGAATTTATGCACTCATAACAATATGTTTGCTTTAAGTAAGTATCTTTAGAAATAAAAGCTATTGCCATTTTGTATACGTCAAGGTGTTGGAGAGAACTACTAGTTTCAAAACAATGATGGACAATCCCATAAACCTTGGGAAGAAATTATCTTATTGATCTTTAATTGCATGCCTAGCAAAGGAAGAAACACAGACAAAGCAGGCCCTCTGAAAACATCTGTTGAGTTGATCTGAGCTGAAACAGAGCTGTCATCATAGAGGATATCTGATTCTTCACAAGTTTAGTCAATTTCAATCAAATATATATATTTTATTTCAAAACATCTCTCAAGCTTGTTTAGTGTCATATACAGCTACGTCTTATTTAGGGAATTGCTTTCCATTTGAAAATCCAAGCCTGAATCCAAAGTTCATAATTTCATGTGAGTTTTCCTTAAAACAGCATAAAATGAACCATAACTCATTGGCAACTAAGGAACGTAAGCAGAATTCAACTCTCAGAATAATTTTATTTGTAAAGGAAAATGCCTCTGCATCTGTACATTATTAAAGCAAATATTGTCAGGTAAATAAGCAATGAGGAGGGAATATTGATATTGTTCATGGCACCCCAGGAAGACAGAATATAGAAGGAGAAGGATTGAATGAGTTTACCTCCTCAGAACCCTGCATATTATATTGACACCAGCTTAGTGAACAAGAGGACAAAAAAGAACAAAAGAGCTGGTTATTAAAAAGGATCTGTGAGCCTGCAGTACCCTGCAGATCCTACAGAATCTACTTGAAAAGGTGCCGAGTAGTGAGTCTGTCACCACACACACTCCAACAACATATGGCCAATAGGTTGTTAGTAAATATTTAATACACTGAAACTAGAGACTCTAATGCCAAACCACTAGGGTTACAAAGGAAAGCCATCACGACAAAGCCCAGGCCTGCTGGTGACAGTGGTGCTGTATTACTGAGCTCTGATCTGCAGACTAAAATTAAAACTCACTCCATTCACATAACACAACTCCCTGCAGGAGACCTTGGTAGATTTTCTCTTTAGTTAAAACTGTCTTCTACGGTTCGGCAGCTTTAGCACAGAGGGAAATTATATTGTTGGACCTTCACATCTATCTTACATACTCTACAGTGACTGAAGTTACTTTTTGGCCTTGGGTTTCCCAAATCCCCAATGCAATAGTAGTGTTTACTTTTTGTCAAACTTGTCATGCTGTCCTTATTCTGATAATGTGGGATATTTTCCATGTTAGCTAATCCAAAGTGAGGGAAACAAGATATCTGATTAGATATATACATATATATAGATTTTTTTTAAATCAGAGGTCTGAATTTTGGTTGATAACCATAACCCAATTGTTGCATAGTCCTGAAGAAGTTTCAGAGTATTCAACAATCCACCAAATAGGAGCATTCATTCCTACTTCCTACCACCCAATACTGTTGACTCATCCCAAAAATTCAGGTCATCAGGAAAATAACTGGAGAGGAGAAATGTTAATAATATTACTGGCTCCTATTTTTTTGACTGCCTGTTTGCACCAGATCCTGTGCTAAATATGGTTTGTACATTATTTCCTTTCATCTTCACCATAACCTTGTACAGTAGGTATTATTATCTATGTTTTGTTGAAGAGAAACTGAGACTCAGAAAAAGTCATCTGTCTCAGAGGGATAAGCCCAGAATTAGAATATAGGTCCCTATGATGTAAAACATGTGCTGTTTGTCACCAAACTATGATAATAGGTCTCTGAAAAGTCCTTCTAGGGGAAGGGTCCTATGGGACCAGGCAGGTAATACAGTGAGAAGTGGGATGAGAGTAAGACAGAGGTATATCTATAAAAAACTATTTTTCTCTGTTCCAATTCTAAAGGGGAAAAAGATTAATTGCAATTGACACTTTGTCTTTATATCAGGGATACCTCAAAGGGGAGAAAAGTTTAGAAGTTAATGAAGGGATACCTCATACCAGTAATGAACTTTGGCTGTCCTGGAGGGACTGGTCTGCACGTGATATTGGAGGACTGTGCTGCACACGTCATCATCTTGCTTTAAGGAACATTTCCCAAGAAGATCACTATAAAGGGGCGATGATGCAGCACATGAAATCTTTCTTCAGATTCAACCTTCCCTTGTTTATTGGGTACCAAATATTTGTAAGACACATATAAATGCATGAAGCTGTTAGTGGATCATACTATAGTCTTACATTTTAATTGAAATTTTAATTTAATATTTTCATAAGCATTTTCACATACATGTTTCAAAACTTATTATTAAATACCTATAAAATATCTTGTCAGCCTAGGACCACCTAAATGGATGAAGGCCATTACTAATTATATGTGCCCATCCTAGTGTTTGGCCTTGGCATCTGTTCTGATCTTATTGTAAGGCACACTATTCTCCCCACCCCCAATACACACATGTTAATACACTTATGCCTGAACTAGTCACCCCTGGTCAATGCAGCGGTCTTTAGGACATAATTTGATTTACAGTCTCAACATTTTCACTGGGATTATAGATCCTCAAAAACCAGAGTGTCTGCCTGAAGGTCAGGTGACCAAGTCTGTGTTGCATTACTCATTGTCAAAATTGCAGCCAAACGAGGAACATATGTAAAATTTATAGACATTCTGGCATCACTCTTAATTAGTAACCACGATCTGAGCATTTGTTATTTAAGCTCATTTAATTCCAGCCAGATTACAGTGTGTTGCAATGCAAGCTGCCTTCTGCATCATGCAAGGTTCCATTAGCAGGCTTCAGGGAAGCATGAAAAGTCACATTCAATCAGTTCTCAGAGCATACTGTCATGAGCTGTGGAGGCTATGTGAGCTACCACGGGCCACAGCTCTGGCATGTGGACCACCAGGTGGCACTATCAGTGAGGGGCTACTGGCCGGCACACTGCAGTGACTGCCACAGGCCTTTTTAATTTTCTACCATATGTTACATAATAAACATTATTTAGGAACCATGCGTTTGTGAGTGTGTGTACTCATTCACCCATGTGAGTAGGGAGAAAGAAATATTTTTTTTCCAATGTAGATGGTGTGGTCCGGAAATGCCATTGTTGACCTAGGTGGAGAGTGGGATGCTTAATGAAGATTAATGGATTTTTAAAAATGAAAACAAGTGTCAAGTTATGGGTTCAAAGGTTCTCAGTTGGCCATGCGGTTGCATGTCAGAGGGCTTCATGTACTGTGGTCGAAGTGTTACAGCTCTTTCTAATAAAACCTAAAACTTTTGAATGCAAAATCTGGCAGGGTTTGTCTCTCCACAAACACGCAGGGCAGTTTGTGCCAGTATGTGCAGAAAAGCGAGCAGAAGGGATCAGGGAAGAGAAAGATGTTCAGTAAACGAACGCGCTCTCTCTCTCTCTCCTCTCTTCTCCTCTTCTTTCTTCTCAGGGGGAAAGGAGGTTATTTAAGGACCTTTTGCCTATAGGGGAGGACTGGCGGGAAGGTACGTGTTTTGGACTAGAAGGAAATAAAAGGAAAACACTGGGGGAGCGTCGGGTGGAGCCCAAGGGAAAACGATGAGTCATCGAAATGTGGTCAGGAACAGTGCGATCATCCAGTCCATCTCAGCTCTCACCTGGGATCCTAGTCCTGATTCCCCTCCTGTCAGATTTGGGCCAGGACTGTATTTCTCTGGATCTCATTTTCTTCACTGGTCCTATAAGGAATTGAATGACATGACCCTACAGATCTCTTCCCAATTTCAGTATTCCATTATTATTTTATGTGATGAAGTCTAACTTCTCTGCAATTCTTATTGTTTGAAATAAACCCCTGTTTATTTAGAGAAATTTCCTCTATTTTAAAGCATAAGCAGAAATATGTTTAGCAACAACTAATCTTTTAATAAAAAGCTTTGTTATTGAACGTAAAACTTGTTTCAATGGATCAATGTGTGTTTAGGACCTTTCCTGGGCTCAGTCCTCTGGTGAGAGCTGCTGGAGATATGAGACGTAAGAAGTAACTCCTGCCCCCAAGGAGTTGGCAGGTCAGTGGAGAGAAGACACAAATACACATGAAGCAATGAGTAAATGGGACAGCATGGGATACAGTGGCACACTATGAGGGGTCCTTGAGGGGAAGAATCTTAGATAGATCTTGGAGGATACAGAATGATACTGAGCTTTGCAAAACAACCACAAAAGGGTAAAGGCAGGGGATTTCCTAAACAAAGAAGAGGAAGTCATTTATAATTTACAGGATGTATCCAAGCAGGGAAAGGAGCAATAGCAAGGGCATGGCCTAGACTAAGGAGAAGTAGTCATGGAATGAAGCAGTGGAAAATATGAGAACAATACAGAATCAAAAGACCTTAAAGGCCGGCAAAATTTAAAATATATACTATATCTATCTATCCATTAGATCTATGCTAGCTTTTGAACATAGCCTTTAATCATACTATAGTCTTACATTGTATTAGGCATTTTAATTTAATATTTTCATAAACATTTTTATTTCATATGCTTCATAAACTCATTAAATACCTATAAAATAGCACATCAGCCTAGGACCACCTAAGTTTGAATCTTTGCCTTACCATGTGCTATTTGGGGCTGTCCTTAGACAAGTTTTTATCCTCTCTTTGCCTCAGTTTCCTCATCTGTAGAATTAGAATATTAATAAAATTTTCATTAAAGTTATATGCATTAAGGTATCAAAAGTGTCTAGAGCAGTATCTGGCACAGGGTTAGCATTCAATAAATGTTAGCGCTTAAGTAGATTTACCATAATTTATTTAATCATTATAAGTTTTAGGAACTTACATTATTTTCAATCTTTCACTATTGAAAGAGACATCACTGTGCACCTCTTTGTGCAAAAAGCTTTTTTGTTATTTAGAATTAGATACTTCTTTAGAAGAAAAGTTCCCAGAATTGGAATTAACAGAGTCAAAGGGTGTGAATATTTGAAGATGTTTGTAACATATTGCCACAGTAGCTCCCCAATGGACTGTACAGCCTTGCCTGCATTAGATAGGGCCTCCTTTAAAGAGAAATAGAAAAGTCCCCAATTTGATAGAGGGGATTGGTATATCAGTGATGTCAGTTTGATTTGTATTTCCTTAATTATTAGTGAAAACCAACATCCTCCCATCTTTGTAAACAAACAACATTTTCACTTTTGTGAATTATCTTTCAGAATTTTTGCTTATGTGTCTGTTGAGGTCTTGATCACTTTAACACTGCTTCCTCTTGGCATTATGTATTCAGTTTGTACTTGGATGATATTTAACAGGCACTGATACATTCCTCCGTAGTTGTCCTCGTGTCATTTAATCCATATGTGTTTCCTTTTCAGTATAACAAGAACATTATCTCATTCCTTAGCATCCATTTCTGACAATTCTTAGTACCTGAACAAATGCTTTGTATACAGTAGGTATTCAATAAATACCTGATGAGCCACCAGAAGAATGCCATTTTCTTCACCACTTTAATCAACAGTTTTCTATAACTTTAAATTCAGATTATCTATCTATCTATCTATCTATATATATTTGTAATGCTCAGCACGTGACTCTCAACTATACTCACATACTTTTATTAGAGAAAATGCCAAACTTATGCCTTTTTACAGACTGCATTATTGAAGCTTGGTCAAGAAAGAATAGTATTCATTGATAAATCCCAACAGTATAATCAGATGATCTTGAACCAGGGAACCATTTCCTCAATCCAAAATCTGAACTCCGTTTTTCAACAAGATCTCAGGCCTGGAAAAAGGGAGAAAAGAGAACGCACTGTTTTCCCCTCATACTTTTTGGCCATGGAAGGTTTGATGGATAGCAGAGGAGTAATGAAGTGCATATTCTCCTGGACACTCTGACGTCAGCAGGGAAAGCAGAGTGGCCTATATTTCAAGAAGTGAAACATTGACGAGGGCCAAACTGCAAGCTCTCAGCACTCAGGTCATTTAATTAGCATTTGTTATTTTTATACATTGGTAGTTATGGATGTCAATGGCATTTTAATATCCCAGAATGGTCATAGCACCAGTACACTCACTCCCACTAATATTTCATGGCTCATGGATCATTTCTAAATCAAGAGCCTGGTTGGTAATACATTTTAACACTTTCTATAACAGAGCTAGAAGGAAGCAAAAAGTGATACTCTCTCCTGAGTACACAACATACTCTCTCCCACTTAGTTTGTGATAACCAACACTATTTTTCATTTATTTTTATGAGATTTATAGGGTGTATTTGCTCCAGAGGATTCTGTTCAGAATTACAAGTAGTTAGGTGATTTGCTTGCATGCTATTAATTTTTTCTTACTCTGTTATAGCTTTAACATATTTTAGACTCAGGAACTGATGCATCATACCCCTCTTAAAGACCCAAACCAAATATTAAGCCTCTCTGTGAAGTCTTTATTTTATGACCAATACCTTCTTAAAAGCAGAATTAATATAAATTGAGCTCTCTTTCCCCACTCTATCATATTGTTACATGATACGTAGCAACATAATATAATTAAGGGAGCTTAGTTTATATTAATTCTCCCTGTTGTGTAGAAGACACCTCTTGAATGGTCTGCTCAACTCCTTACTATGTTAACCAACATCTTAGAGAGCAACAGATCACAGGGTAAGATGGCGAAAGCCACGTTTTACATTGTAGCCCACCCCTATCTACTGCTAATTGGCTCAGAAGTAGCTACCTGACAAGTTAGACCAAGCAGAATCTTTCCTAAAAATTTGAAATTAGGAGCGAGGGTATGGGGGGTGCTTTTTCACCTTTTAGCTAGGATCAAGTGGACAGAGAGGAGAGAAGAGGGAAAAACTATGAAAGATGAAGAGGTGGAAGACTGAAGAATGGAAAGGAGAGATTCCGAAGTCCAGTAAGATATTTGACTGTAATTGATATAGAATAAACAGTGGTGTGATATGGCTACCCCTGTTCAGCCACAGGTATCGGAGGGGCACAGGTGCCATGTGTCCAGGAAGAGCAGAAGAAGCAGACAGGTAGGGAGGAGCAGAATCCAAGGTGGAGAGAGGTTTAATGGCTCTCTAGATCTTGTCTCCAATCTCCTCTCTAGTCCCAGTTATGTTCTTTTCTGCTTGTAATACATGCCCTGTTTTAAACTTAGATCAGATTATTAAATTGGTTTCCAACACTTTTGACTACAGCATCTCAATATTATAATTGTAAATGTCTCCCTAGTTCGACTATGAGTTTCTTAAGGGAAGGGACTCTACTTTATCTGTCTTGATTATATCCTAAAATGTCTAAAGGAGTGCCTGGCAATAGTATATGCTCAATTAATATTGGTTAAAAATATTGAATCACTGAATCATTCAACACACACCCAGGAATAACACATGAAAAAGACCCATTGTTAATATTTTGGGATAAATTTAGCAAGTATTTTAACAATTACCACTTCAGCTTGGGACTTAGTATATGCCACCCACCTTTGAATGAGATAGAGACTAGATAATTTCAGATTATTTCAAAGTTTCTTTCTGGCAAAAAGGAAATAATGAGCCACAGTATCACAGTTTTTACTTTTCTCAAAATGTTCCAGTCTAGTGTAAAATATTTTGAACCTAAATATAATTTTTTTAAAGTAAAACCTTAAAATTTTCCAATTCATAATAGGTGGATAGCTATTCATTTATTCTGCAAACATATGCTGAGCCCCTTATACTAGGTACTATGTCAGGTACCAAATTGGAAAGGAGAGAGAGTGAGAGTCTCTCATCTTGAATCTGTCTAGGGAGAAAGATAGTTATCAAAATACATGATTGTACTATTTGACATGGTTCTAGAGTGGAGGTCTCTATGAAACATAATGGAAAGCAGGACTCAGTTGGGGAAAGATAGGAAAGCCCTCCCAAAGGAAACAAATTCTGAACCGGATACTAGATGATAAATAGTAGTTAGCACATTACAGCAAATAAAAATTATTTATATTAAGTTGTACAAAGTAGAATATAAAATAGCAAGGGTTGGGAAGTTGTTTGGGTCAGATTGTGAAGGCCCTATTAGAAGCTATACCTAGGAGTTCAGATGTTCTTGATGACAAAAAAATTGAGAGTATAAGACTATCACACATGTGTTTAAGTAATTATTTAATAGATACCATTACTGAGAATTTAGTAAGTGACAGATACTGTGGTAAATATTTTGTAGATGTGATACTATGAATCTACAGGGAGAAATATAACTTTTGTAGAACTCTAAGTGGTATTATGTGAAATTATATGCATAACAAGAATATGTTAGCTATCCCCCAAATGTTATTTCCCTTTTCCTTGATTGTAACCTTAGAACCAATCCACTAAATAGCAAGCTCTTTGAGAGTGAGTGCTATGTTTTATTTTTCTTGGAACTGAAGGTACACAGTAGGAGAGTAATAAAAGTTTTGATGAATAAATGGATTAACAAATTATATAATCACTAGTGAGTTGGGGAGGCACACTGGAGAATGATCTTATTTAGAGTCAGAAAAATTCTCACATCTGACTTAAAGCTCTCTCTTGTATCTTCTGCAATAATCCTTTATTCCTCTCCAAAAGACACTGCCATAATGATAACAGCAATAAGGTATAAAAGAAGGGGCAGCTCTTATGGGTCATCAGTGACCTTGGCCATGATAGTGACCACTCTGGAAGTATTCCTTCATTCATAGGAGTCTGTTTACCACGGGTGTGGGAAAATTTAATAGTGTGAAATGTAAGGTATGGTATAAATGATAACAACAGTATGAAATGATAAAGATTGAGTTAAAATAGACAGAATCATTATTAACCCAGGGCATTGAATGATGCAAAAATAGAAGCAAATAATCAGGAGAAATAGGAGGAAATAGGAGGAAATTATCAGGAGAAAACAAGATTTTAGGCATTTCTCAAATCCTCCACTACCTGTGTCTTTTCCTTCCTCCCCAACTACAGGATTTCACCAGTTCAGATTCCATGTTCAGGAATGAGACTTAACTAATACAAATTTTTCTACAAAATGCATACAGTAATGCTTTTTGGGAGAAAAGTCAAGATTAAAATAACATAGCTGTTGTACCTCTTCGACTCAACCATCTTCAATCAATACTTAGGACTTATGGATGACCACTGGCTGTGAGCAGAAAGTATTCTCTCCCCACAGGCCTGGCATATTGGGTCAGGTGCACCAGAGGAGGAAAGATTCATCTTCTTTAGAAACATCTAAAATAGGCACTTGCCAGAGGCAGGGCACCAGGCTGCAAGGCCCACTGGCCTCTGAAATATTTTGAGAACTGATAGAAAATGTGTTTGCAAATGTGACATTCACCTAACTTTCAAAAGAATCTAGAAGACCACACTGAGGTTATACAGAAAACTGAGGAACCATTTGATAGAGGCAACAGTACTTTCTGCTCATTCTTGAAACCAAAAGATCTAGAGTTCAGGCCCAGAGCCACCACTTATTTACCAGGTGTCCCTAAGCAAGTCACTTAGGGTTTCCAGGGCTCTGTTACGTCTTGTGCAAAATAAAGGTGTTGGAGTGAACGTTGGGTGTTGGGATAAGGGACAGGAGTGGACTCTGGATAAATTAAGTTTAAAATAAATGTATTAGAAGGATTTGGGTTGCTCACAGAATTGAAGGAAGGCCTGGATAACCAGGCCAGGAAAGGACAGGGACCAGAGATGCCCTGTGGACCCCAGAAGCAGGAACTCCTGCAGAGCCTAACCAAGATGACCATGCCAGAGAGAATGAGCATCAACTTTTCTCTTCTTTTTTTTCTGTCTTTTTATCACATTATACAAAGTCTAGAGGGAGAGAGCCCACTGACCTGGTTTCTGACTCTACCTGTCTATTGGCTAAGCAGGAGCAAAAGAAGTGCCCAATAAATCCAGTTAAAGCTGCATGTGATTGGGGAGGGATTATTCCCCAAAATGAAGTATGGCCGAAGCCGAAAGAAGATAGGATGAGCTCCGAGTTGCTGAAAATCCACGTGTCCAGTTCAGTGGGCATTAGATTCCTATAGAGCAGTAACATCCAGGGATTTCATTTAAATTTTATTATATCATAAAAGAATATTGATACATAAGTGAAGGTAATCAACAACACAAGGGAGGTATATATTTAAAGGAAAATGGTGGCTTTTCCAAAGAGTCTGATTTAGAAAGTCTTGGATGGGCCCATGAATGCGTATTTTCAGAATGTTCCCAAGCGGGTTCTGATGCCAGGTCAGATTTGAGAGTTACCACTCTCCTTTCAATGTATTGAGCTAGAAATTACACACACACACACACACACACACACACAAATTTTCCCTTCCAAGAGTGCTTTCACATATTATCTAATGACAGCCAGAGTAACAGCCATACAGCCTAACATCACAGTTCCCTAACCTCCTCTTATACCTTATACTCTAGGCCTGGAGGGCAAGAGAGCACGCTATTGCACGGTACAGTTTAGCCCAAGCAAAAGCAGCAAATACTCTCCCACTCTCCTTTATTAGAAACACTCAATTTAGCAATCCTCCTCCCTCCTGCTGTGCTCACTGCTCCTTCTCCCCACCTCATACGCCATATGCTTTTAATCATGCCCCCACGGTTTCTCTTCCTGCAATGTCCCGGGCAAATTAAACTTGAAAAACAGAAATCTGAGAACTTGGAGCAAACATGGAAACTCGTGACAATGGTGGGAATCAGCAACCAGGCTGAAATCTCTAGCCTACAGGCGAGGAGACAGTTTTGGCCCTTAGCATAGCTAAACCCATAGTATACAGACTTCCCATGAGAGGGTTTAATTGTACTTCTTGTGACTTCCCTTAAAGATTTTCTTCATGGGCCTCTGAAAGTTCATTCTAAAAGGTCCTCTTAGATCCTTCCTCAAAATTTCACAATCTCATTTTTGTATTTTTTTCCTTGAAGTTCCATTTAACTATATTTTAGGGGGTCTATGAAATCTCTGACACTGCCCCCAGAATATTGAGTGATGTAATCATGTGTATTTTTCTGGGGATTTTCACAAAGATTTATCCACTTCAGAAAACACAAAATCCACTCATCTTAAAGGCTATAAATTAATGACTAAAGTGTTTAAATCTGTAGGTCAGAGAAATCTGCTGCAAATCCTTTCTTCATCACTTCCAAGATATGAGACCCTAGACAAGTTACTTCTAAATCTGTGTGCATAGTCATTTGGCAATAAGAACATCTGGTTCATCACATTGTCTTACAAATGAGATGAGTTAAAAATACAAGTTATCACACAGAACCTGCTACTCCATAAATATTGGATTTTAATATTATTATTAATATTATACATTATTATTATTATTGGCAGATGCAGAATCTGAAAGCCACAGAAGTCCAACATCATCAGGTGCTCACAAAAAAAGAACATGAAAGCAGGTCTTTCAATTTCCAGGGAGATTCACCACTGGGAACAGATTCCAAATTATTTTGGATTTATCTGGATCCTCTGGCCCAAGAAGGGGAAAATGTTATTATATTAGAACCAGGTTTGCAACATGGCAAACATCAAATCTGACAGGCTTTGCTTCTGTTAAGGATGAATTAAACTAAAAATCTAACTAATGAAATTTACAGCTTCACAAAGATTCATGGGACCTTGGCAATCATTAATCCCAAGCATTTCATTCCTGGGTGGAAAACTGAGGTTCAAATTGGTCAGGTAACTAAGACACAACCGAAGTCAATTTGAAAGTAAGCCACAGGGCCATTTTATTTTGGGCTAAAAGTTAATTCTGCATCCTCATTGCATTGCCTAAAATTATACCTGAGAGTCATAAGAATTGGATTTTAATTTTCAGCTGTAATATACATACTAAATGTTTATTCTCAGAGTATTTAGCAAGTACCAATTAGGTGTAAGGCATTGTAAGCTTCAGGGAATTCAGCAGTGAGTAAAACAGATCAGATCTCTGACCTTACAGAGCTTACATTCTAGAAAAGAAGATATACACACTAAACAACAAGTTACAATTGTGCATAACAACTCCGCGGGTCTAAACACGCCTGCCTCACACACAGGGCTACCATGATTACAGTGTGAACAAATACCTGTTGGGCACATAATAGAGTGAGTGCTTCACACTCATTAGCTATTATATCATCATATCAGCTTCCCCATTCCCTACATTGTTTGCCAGATACCGCTTTGTGTGTAAAATACAAGTCAAGAAATTTCATCTCACAAAGTGCGTTGAGTTTTGACTCCAGTTTGGTGGAGGTCACCATGATTTTTTTCATGGACACCGCTGAAACACTTTCATGTTTTAGAATACTTTAGTGATCTTCTCCAGGTTTTATTCATTTTTCCCCCAGTTCTGAGAAAGCCTTTGACAGGTAAAATCATGAGTGACTTAAAATGAAATCACTTTTTTAAAAATTTAAACACAAAAAGATGTTTCTTTTTCTTCACCATTTAAAGAGGTGGGGCATAGAGCGATGTTCCGGGAGGTTCTTTTCTTCATGCTGACCTAAAAGGCCAGGACTCTGTGAAGTTAAATTGTATCCTCACTGTATCTCTAGCAGCCAGGTTGAAGCCCAGCCATCCCTGGCTTTACTCACCTTTAACCATCTCCCAGCCTCTCCTTTTTTCTCTCTGCTCCACT
This sequence comes from Gorilla gorilla gorilla, assembly GCF_029281585.2. Lineage (NCBI taxonomy): Eukaryota > Metazoa > Chordata > Mammalia > Primates > Hominidae > Gorilla > Gorilla gorilla. The sequence continues at coordinate 35,019,651 of NC_073233.2, read as the reverse complement.
CTGACACCACATATTCTTCCAATTCTTCTTTTGTGAAATCCCTGCCCCATGCCAGCCCCCGAGTTATCTCCTTATTATTGAAGGATCAAGTTGAACTTCTACTGACTTTCTAATCCCAGCTCTGCCTTGGACTCACTGTGTGGCCTTGGGCGAGCTCCTAATTGTTCTAAGCCTATTTTCTATGCATGTAAAAGGGGCAAATACCAAGAGTGAGTGATTGCAGGATTAAATGAAATGCCATGAATTAGCTCCCAAGGCCACATTCAGTAGGTGTTCAAAAATGTTATGTCCCTTTTCTTCCTCTAACAGGAAACCTAGCCAATGACTGGGGTTTTCTGAGGGTGTTCTGTGGAGCCCTGGCTTTCTGCGGAGGGGCCTCAGGATTACCATGCCCAGTGAGAGGAGAGACAGACAGCCAGATACTGAACCTGCAGCCCTGCTGCATCTAGAGCAACTTCTTATACATCTGCTCTGTGTATTGGGATTCTGAAAGCATTCTGTTTTAAAAAATAATTTTAGATAAGAATGAGTTGAAAAGTGGGAAAGTTAGACAACTGTAAATTTAGAAGGAAGAGTTCACAAAAGACTCCACTCACTTCTGACACCAACTGCAAGTCCATTGGGTTCTCAAAACCACCCTCAAATACAACAATTCACTAGAAGGACTCAGAACACACTGAAAGAAATTATATTCACAGTTACAGTTTGTCACTGATAGAGGATAAAGATTGAGATCAGCCAAGGTAATAGGCACATAGCACATAGGGCAGAGTCCAGAAGGGTGTCAAACATGTAGCTTGAAGTTGTCCTCTTCCTGTGGAATCAGAGACATGTTATTCTTTTGATTTCACTGTGTGACAGTACTCCCAGAGTACTGCCATCTAGAGTAGCTTACTCAAGCCTTGGTGTCCAGAGTTTCTAGTGGGGCTTCATCACACAGTCATGATTGACTATGCACATGGAGCTGATCTCAGTCTCTGGGCCCTGTGAAGTTGGGTAAATATTGTGTGACCCCAAACCCACACCCTAAATCTATTGTTACTGTCTGGTATGGGCAACCACCCCCTAAATCACTTTGTTAGATTACCTAGTATGACCTAAGGCCCTGAGGCAAAGACACTCCTATCAAGCATGACATTTCACATGCCTAGAGATTACCTCCCAGAAGCCAAGGGCAAACATCAGAACTCCTTTGAGCCAGGTTGAATTCTTTACTATACAAAAAGCTACTCTCAAATGCACCCTATCTACTCTAAATAAGTCTGTCAAGATCTGCCTCACCTTGATTTTTTATTCCTTCCCCACCTAGAATTCCCTATCACCTTCGTTCTGTTTACCCCCAGATAAAGGCCTATCTCAAGTCATACCACTGCCATCAAAGCCCTCCTTGACCACACTGGTCCATGTTGACCCTTTGTTTTTCTTATTTCCAGGAATGCATTTTATCTATGTACTTTCTAACTCTTCAGTTCAACAAACATTTATTATTTGTATAGTGATCTAGAAAAAAGGAGAGACAGAAATCACCAACACATTGATCTCTGATTTAAGAAAGTTTCACATCTAGTAGGACAGGCAGGTTATTTTCATTTGCTTATTTAATAAATATTTATTGAATATCTACTCAGTACCAGGACCTAAACTTGTTTAACTAAGTGAAGTAACTAGTTAAATAAGTGAATGAAACCTAAATACAAGAATATATAGTTATCTATAATTACAAACAGAAAAAATATAAGACCCAATGAGAGAAGATGAGAATGACAAGATCTGATTCTTGTAGGTCTCAGTAACATATTATTTCATGAATGGTGAAACATTTACCCTAAGATGATTTTTAAAGTTAGTAGTTTTGTATTTATTTTAATGAACCTCTTAGAACAACATTATGTGACCAATATACTACAACCTGGGATTTCAGTTATTATTGTTTAAAACAAGGCAAATTATAAAGAGTAATTTTCGATTATTTAACAACTACTATGGCCATATTGCTGCATACCAGCTGAATCATAGATAATCTTCAGCTATGACTAAAGTCATGTAATCAGGATTAGAATAGCTGAAGTTTGGGAACTGCTACATTGGTAAAGGGAATGACATGCTCAGATATGGCTTTCAGTAAAGTCTCCAAGGAACTGCCATAAAAAAATGGATCAAATTGGGATAAGCCAGTAGCTAGGGAGACCAGTGAAGATGCTATTGGAACAGTTCTGGTCAGAAATGAGTAAGATACAAATTAGAGCAGAGGAGTGGGGTTGGAGAGGAGGGGATAGATTTTTAACAGTCTTTAGGACTTTGAGGATGCACCAGAAGTAGGAGTTAAGAAAGAAGGGAAAATCTAGGATGACACCTGGATTTCTAGCTCATAAAACTCAAAAGATTATGGTGGCGACCAAGGAAACATGAAAAGAGAAACAGGTTTGGAGGGGAATCAATTGAGTTTTTTAACAAGGTAATATGAGTCTTCACTATATTTAAATGTATGAAACTATCTCATTATTTCATATGTATAAATTATATCTCTTCAATTAAAATTTAATCAAAAACAATAAATAATTTTTATTGTGGTACCCTTTTTTCATAAAAAATAAGAAATGATATTCCTTTTTTATATTTCCCAGGACATGTTTAGTGGAAGAACATCATCTTTTTATTGGAAGGCTTTTAGAGTCATTCCCAAATAGCTGTGTGATCTAGACAAAGTTGCTTAACCTCTCTCAATCTCAGTTCCACATCTCCAAAATGGGATAATAACATTAATAACTGCCACCACATTGTAAAGAGCTGCGCAAGTTTTAGTTAGGTGGGGGATGGGAGGTGGTCTTGTGTTGAATAAGAATTCCTTCTTAATTGGTTTGAATCTCTTTTCAAAATATCAGTAGTGAGAAACTATCTGCGAGGGGGCCTTGTTCAGTAACCACATGTATAATATTTTTCTTCCAATATAACTTTCAAAGAGCAAGGCTGTCTGATGACTGTATCTAGACTTCAAAATGAAATAGATATTTTCCTCTCTAGCCCCATGTTTCCTTCATCCTTGAGATAAACAAAGCTCCACACCTCAAATTCACTTGCATGGTTGAGAGGGCTTTCTCCCTTTCTTTTCCCTCACCCACTTGCCTCAGTCTTCTCAGGCTATACCCAAGCCTAGTTGTGATATGTATTGTATATTTTAATGCCTAACTGCTCGGTAATTCTCTAATGTACAAAAAGGTTAGGCTCTCCAAGTGGAAAATGAAATCCACCAGGGTATAACTTAACAGTGTGTTTCCAACATGGGAAAAATGTCAATAAAAGACTTCCCAGAGCTTCTACAAGAAGACAGAAGGAAAAGATCAGACTACAAAGAGAGAAGAACAAGAAGATTTCAAATACCTCAGTGCTGAAGAACACAAGTGATTTCTAGTTCCCAGGTACGTTGCACTGGAATTCTTTCACTTGACCCACCAGATCCATGGTCCATCCTCCTGCATCTGACCTTGGTAGATTATATTAACAGGCACTCTCACCCTCTGGCTTCCTTTTTGATCCAGCCAATGGTAACCTGAGCAGGAGATTGGAGGGAAAGAGAAGATTACTATGGTATGGTATTCTTTCAGCTTTCTCTCTGGGGAGGCAGGGAGAGTGGGGACAGCAGTTAAAGTGGCTGAATATCCTATCAAGTGCTCCTTTCTAAAACATTCTCCTCTGCCAGTTTCTATTAATCACTCTCTTCCCTTTCCTCTTCAGGCCTAGGGGTGGTAGATGTGCTTTCTGTGTCCTGCTATTGAGTAGTAAGTAGTATTTCTTGGGGCAAAGCCCTCATTCCTCATCTTTCTTTGCTGCATCCTTCAGTCACTTACCTACTTCAGCTACCTTTGCTCTGTAGATAATTCCAAAATCTTTGTCTGTAGCCAAAAATTATCTCTCTTAACTTATTCATCATTCCTTTATTACTCTCTCAACAATTTTGAGTATCTACTATGTATTAGGTTTTCCATAACACACAGGTAAATAGCAACATCAGCCTTAATAATGGCTCACAATTATGTAGTATGTTTATATGGCAAACACTGTTCAAGGGCTTTACATACATAACTCATTTAATCTTCATACAACACTGTAAGTTAGGGTTATTATAGTTCCCATTTAAAGGTAAATGAACAAGCACAGAAAAATTCAGCAATCACCAGAAGCGACACAGTTAATAGGCAATAGAGCCAGCATTTGAACACAGATATACTGGCTCTAGAATGTAAGCTCCTTAACCATTATGTTATACTGTCAGTGTCACACTTCTGGGGTAGTCCCCATCTATCTCATGCCAGAAACTATGGTTTTAAACTTTCTATGAGGTATATTCACAGTGCACCAGAATCTAGAGGCTCTCACTTCCTTTTTACAGCTGTCTAGAAGCAAAAATATCTGAATTAAGCTTAAATGTAAGAGTTTGCATGTATAGTTTTTTTTTTCTAAAGTCGTTGGTGATAAGTATTACTAATGTGGATCAAACCCAGTCTCTAAACCTCAGAAAATAGTATCTGGACAGAGAAATCAGACATCAAGACAGAGAGGTATGATAGAAGGAATCCACCTCTTCCCACCCTGGAAGGCAATTTGCACAATGTCTAAAAGGCTGTAAAAATATGCACATTGTCTGATTTGGCAATTCAATTCTAGAAATATATTCTGAAGAAATAATCAGAGAAGTATAGAAATATTGATAAAAAGCATGTTCATCTGGAGCATGAATTATAAGAATGTCAAACTTGAAATAACTGAAACATGTAGCAAAAGGAAACTTCTTATCCCTGGAATGTACATTAAACAGTGACTAAGAATGAATATATGTATATGTTCAGAGAGAAAATGCTCATAATTTGTTTATTTTTTAAAGTAGTTTAAAAAGAGTACATATTGTGTAATCATTTTTTTTGTTTAAAGAATTATGCATATGTGTAAGATAATTTTAAGAACGTGGAAGCATATATACCATGTTGTTCTCTCCAGATTGTAGAGTTGTGGATGGATGATTTTTATACTCTTCTGTATTCTTATTGCTACTTCCAATGTTATCTCAATTAACAATTTTTTATAAAAAGTCGCCAGTTTCTTTAATAAATGGCATATTAAATTTTCTTCCACAGAAGCCAAATCAGAAGTGGGTATGTTAGTATTTATTTGCTAGAACATGATTATTTCCAAGAATCATGATTCTGCAGAAATCAAATACAAGTCTATTTATTGTAAATTTACAGCCACCACTTCCATGATAGATTTCTATTTAAATTGTCAGAGTCTAATTTACAGGTAACTCTTCTTGCCTTTTTCCTTAATTAAAATTTGATAAAGGAAGGCAGACTGTTCCCTGATTGGATGGATGATGAAAGAAACAAGCATACACAAATAAATAAATAAATAAAAACAATGGGAATACAGATCCCTGTTCTGCTGTTTGCTGGATAAATGATCTCAGAAGAAGTTAATCTTTCCTCATCTCAAGTTAGTTTCCCTATATGTGGGGATAAAAAATAACAAATAATTCAAATAAACTTAATGAGAGTTTAATAAGGTGTATGGAAGAGGCATTCTGTAAATCGAAAGTGTTACGTAAATGTTAATCAGGGATAGGTGATAGTATTTTTCCTGTTTTTCTGTCACTAACTCATTGTGAGACCTTGAGCAAGTCACTTAATCTCGATGACTGTCAAGTCCTTCATCCTTAAAATGAAGAAACGGATGGTGCTAGTGACCTCTTGAGTTGTTTTTGACTCTGTCATTCTATTATTTTGTGACTCTACTGGGCTGTTTACGGGTCATGACAGATGTTTGCAGAGCCCTGGAAAATGATATAAACATTGAAATCATTGAGTTTGGCACGAAACACAAGGCTGCCTTCAGTGCTGATGTGGTGATGGGTAGGATGGCTTTAGAAGAAATGCTCAGTCCTGGTTCCTCTGAATCATTTTCTCTCCAAGTGAGGACAAAGATGAAGAGTGAAGAGATTCTGCAGCAACTGTATACATGGAAACTGACCCAGAATACCTTCCCAAGGAGCCTCTTGGGAGCAATGCCCGGAGGACAATCTCTGTACCCCTGGAGGTCTGCCGCTGCCTTCCCAAAATGCTCTGGCTGACTCTCCTGCACTGCCTGTCTTGGAAAGCCCTGTGCTAAAACTTAGTGGTAATGACTCTTTAAATGTATTTATGGTAGCAAAAAAAAGTGTGTGTGAACACTGAGCAGAAGAATGCTCCTGACCAGAGAAATGTGTTACTTATAGAAAATAACTTCTGGAAAAAACAAGCCATTTTTCTCACAGTGAAAGGTATAAAAATCTTCAGAAAAACCGAATATCAGAAGCACAAAGGTATGTAATGATCAGTTGATTCAGCTCAGTCTACTATAAAGGTGGAAACTGAGTCCAAGTGGGAAGAAGGGGGAACAATAAGGGAGATTGGTTACTCAATACCTATTGTTTTCCATTGCTTAGCAAGGTCTAATTTTTATTTTCTCTCTCTGTTTCTTACACACGTACACCTGATATATATACATCCATACACACATACACACATACATACATATATACACATATATAATAGATACATACTACATATAGTATATTTGTGGGTATAATACCAAAATACATAAATAGATTTCATGATACCAACTCATAAAATGGACATAATTCATTCTCCATTTCTGTAATAAGAAAGCAGAGATTAAGCTAGATTGAATGATTTCTCAAGGTCACAAATATAATTAGTAGAAGAGCTTGGGCCTTTTGTCCTTGACAATCAGAATCAGAGGAAAGAAAAACTTTTTTTTTTTCCAGCTTAGAACATCCGGCCCAGGGATGAGTAAGCAGACACTAAGGTACTTTTTTAACTTCCTAAAGATATAACAACTTGGATGCCTCTAAGTATCAGCCAGTTATTCCTTTATAGTCTTGCTTTCTATCCTGGCCACTGGCAAAGTGGCGCTATTATCCTATGAGTCATCATGCTAATAAATATATCTAATTTGAAGATAACCCCTTCTTCACTTTGCAGCATGATTTAACCCTCCCTCCTCTTCATCTTTTTCCATTCCCAGCAACAGTCTCTCGTGTCTAAAAACAAAATGTCACTGAAGCCAGTTTCATGAAATGAAGAGAGGATGATAAGATCCTAAAATATTTCAAAACCATGACTTTAGAATGGAACTTTTGGAGCTGTTTAAAATGACTTACAGAGTGAGTGCCTTTGATGACAGAAAGGATGCAGGAAAGAGTGTGTTTGAGTACATACTAGAGTTTGCAAAGAGACTGTCTTCTGAAAATTACTGGTAGTGGTCAAGGAGTGACATGGAAGGGAAGCGGTCAGGTAACAAGTCTGTATTTTTTCAGTTCTTCCAGCCTCCCAAAGCAATTTGTACCTTGGTTTGTGATTGCATTTATCTCCCTGCCTTTTGGCTGTTTCTTTTCATAACTGTATCTTCAAGGGCAAAGATTATTGATTAAAAAGATAATACTCAGGGACTAGCCCAGAGCTTGGCATAGAGAACATTTTTGCAAATATTTGCTTACTGGAAGAATAAGGCTCACAGAAGTAGAAGTTCGGTGAGGCTGTTGAATGGTTTTTATCTGTATAACATTTCTTCCTCCTCTCTCCAATTCTACAATAACTCTTCTCACTTTGAAACATTCGCGTGGGTATAACCCTCACTCACACTGAACCCAGTGATGAGCTTCTGAACCAGGCCTAACCAGCAAGAGCTTGCTACCCCTAGGCCTACCAGGTCAGGTAAATGTGTATGATTCATGCCAGACCAATCAGGGCTTTTCCTTAACATTCTGCAAGCATACTTGGGGAAGTTTTTTTTTCTTTTTCTGACTGCATGTGCTCTAAAGACCAAGATCACCATGGGGCCTTTTGCTAATGAGAGAGAGAGAGAGAGAGAGGAGAGAGAGAGGTTATATGAACACTCAAAGGCTAACAGAGTTAAGAGAGAAAGCCTTAGTGCCATTCTATAAACACTTGAATCTAGCTTTTACATGAATTGTCTCTTTGTCTTTCCAGATACAAGAACCAGTAAATTATCTTACCATTTCAGTTGGTGTTCTATCACTATCAATCAAAAGAGACATTTCCAAGACAATAAATCATGTGATTTCTCACAGTCCCTTTCCAAATTTTAGATTCTTTCATCTCATTAATGGAAAGGATGAGCTACTGGCTCATAAAAACTCAACATAAAGGTATCAACTGGGGGTTTCATGGGTGACCTATGTTAAAGAAAAATTCATATTAATGAGAATTTTTTTCTGGTTTTGTTTTGTTTTTGTTTTTAAAAAGTCTGGCTCTGTTGCCCAGGCTGGAGTGCAGTGGTACAATTATAGCTCACTGCAACCTCCATCTCCCAGGATCAAGTGATCCTCCCACCTCAGCCTCCCAGGTAGCTGAAACTACAGGTGCATGCAAACATGCCCAGCTAATTTTTGTACTTTTTGTAGAGACAGTTTCACCATGTTGCCCAGGTTGATCTCGAACTCCTGGCCTCAAGCAATCTACCTGCCTCAGCCTACCAAAGTGTTAGGAGCCATTGTGCCCAATCTTAATGAAAGTTTTCTAGCCCTATAAAGAGATTCTCAGCAAAAGCAGTAAAAGAATATTTTCTTCCAGAATTTCAAGTTCTGGCACATATATTTAAGCTCTCACCTGTTTTCCTTGTTACTGTTTCCTAGAACAGTCCATGTGTAATAGAATGATTATCAGGACTGGACTCAGAAACCCTGGGCTTTATCACCTACCATGCAGTACCTCACTGCAACCTTGAATAAAGTCACCTTAGTCTTTCCATGTCTCACATTCCTTATTGCTAACAAAGGAATAATAATAGCTATTTCATGGATGGTCACAGAAGTTAAATGAAATTAATTACATACGAATATGGAGGCCTGATGTCAGGCACAAAATATCATTTGTGTTTTTTCATTCTAGCAATTGAATCATGCAAAAAAAACTTTACTGAATGCCTACTATGAGCCTACTGTGCTTACTATTTTATTTAGTTTTTAAAAAATATTCAATGGGCATTGACTGACATTTTCATGTGGACAAAAGAGAGAGGCTCAATGAAATTTTCCAGTGAAACTTCATCAGTCTTCATTAGTTAATCTTGACTCTCTTTTTGTACCCTCATGAGATGGATGGGCATCAGCTCCTGCTCTTCCTAAATACTGTAATTCCCTCCAAATCTCTTTCCTCTCTGGAGCCATTTACCTTTGTGAGATTCTGATGTCTGAATCCTCACACGTATTATTCTGATCAGTCCATCAAAGATTTTCATTTATATCCCTACTTTTTAGAATATAGAGGAGATGTATATAGTATTTTTTTCCACTGTCACATTGATTTTTCTCACATCCTTCTCAAAGATTCCTACCATAGGTCTTTGAACCTAAGGTCTATAGTGTGTCTTTTCCACAGACTTCTTGAGCTGGAATTTTGTTAATTATTATTATTGGCTTATTACAAAACAATGACAATATTCCTGCTATCATAATTGAGCTATCAACATGATTGATACTCTTTTTTCAGAGTCTAGTTTAGATACTAAAGCCATGATCAAATCAAGAATGCTCCCTTGTGATATTTACATACCAATGGGGAAGAAAGAAAACAAATAAATATGTAATAATATAATATGTAACAATATATCGGGAATTGATAAGCTTCACGAAGAAAAATAAAGCAGGGTAAAAAAGTTACCACTTTACATAGAGTAATCATGGAAGGCATCATTAAAGAGATGGTTTAAGCAGGGAGCTAAATGAAGTGAAGTGATAAGCCATATGATTATCTAGGGAGAAACATTCCAGGTGGAGAAAACAGCCACTGACATGATTGAGGACCAGCAAGGAGGTCATTAAGACTGGAGTAAAGCAAACAAGGGAAGAGTGGTAAGAAACAGCATATATGTCTGGTTTTAATATAATTGTCCATTTATGTATCTGCTTGCCACACTCTACTAAACTCCTCCTAAGCAGGGCAGCATCTTTTGCATCGACATTTCCAGTGCCCAGCATAATACCAACAAAGAGTGGATGCTAAAATTCTCAGTAAATATTTATAATAAATGATACAGGCATGATTGAATTATTGGAACTCTATAAGTGATTGTCAGATTTGGAACCGAATAATACATTCTGGTTAGGCCAGATGTGACATGTTTTAAACACATGTAACTACAGAAACTGTATTGCATGGATAATAAATAGCAAGTCTTGTGTTTTGGTGCTTTTCCGTCAAATGAGACCACTCGTGAAAAGCACTGAGGTGTTACAGAACTGCTAGTGGGCATATTTTTGTATGTGACTCCTAATTAATTTAATGTGCTAAATGTGCTAAGAATGTTATGACTTCTGTGACTGAGAAATGTGAAATACAGGAGAAAACAGTGATGAAGGGTTAGGAAGTGAGTGACGCAAATCCATGGTTGAAAAACAAACATGGTAATGACACCAGTGGCATCTTTGGCACTGAAATGACAAAATAAATTATTACTTGCCTAATTCTCCTGTTTTAACTAGATACTGCACAAAGATATTTTTCTAGACACACTAAGAAATAGAGAATCTTTTACACTTTTAGACATTTTGAAGTTTTCAATAATATTATAGCTAAATATCAAAGTATCCTTCATATAAAACACTCAGAAAGGTGATATCACACGACTAAGGTCACACGTGTCAGGAAAGAACTTCAACTCAAGTCTTATAATTCCCAATCTAGTGTTCTTTCCACTTCAGAAGGATTCAGCCACTAACAAGAATTGAAGAATCATTTAGACTAAAGCAAACATGGAATTAAAACTTCTAGAAGTGGCTGTGTTTTTTTAAAAAAATGTCCAGGACAGGACTACTTTAAGTAGGAAATAGTCTTAATTTCATAATCATATTGAACTAACCGTGAAATATATAAACATATATTGCATGCAAAAATAACAATTTACTTTTATTCAGGATCTTAACAGAACAGAATAAAGTCCAATTTTAGTTCATTTTGAGGACATTTGTATTTTTCTTATCTAGGCTAGACTTTCATGAATTTGCATGATTCCAGAACAAGGTCCTCTTTATGTAAATATACATAATTTAAATCCCTATAATTACCAAACTATAGGAAATAAATCATGCAATGGAAATATACACTTATTACCACAGGTAAAATTTTCCTCTACTTTAACATCCTTTCTTTTTACTAATAATGTCTTTCCTACCCTTTACATTATTTATGTTAATCATTTTCTATTGTTTGTAAGATATTAAATATCCAAAAATACAATGTAAACACAATGCAAATTAACTAAAAATAAAGGTACACATCTTGTAAGAGATTTACAGCTCTGTGAAGTATGTTAGATTTTCAATGCAGAACTTCTCAAATCTTCCCACAGTCATTCATTGACTCAGGAGAATATGGTAAAATTAGATCAGCTAATTAATACAGAAGAAAAATCAGCAAGGATGATGAGATATGCATTTCAAAGTAGAAAAAGTTTAATACCAAAGGATTAAGAGCAGTCCTATAGAAAATTAGTGCCATTACAGAATATTTTTGTAAAAGTAACCTTCTTAATTATCATGTTATAAAAGTCAAATGTAAACTAAAGCTTCTAATATTGTACTGTCATACAATTATGCTGAAAAAACTTGCAAAATGAAATCAATGCTCAGTATACTCTTTATCCTAATACTGAACACATAGTTGCAATAATAATTTAAGCATTATTAAACATAAGATAAACTGTTTTCAAGCTTTAAAATTGTAGAAAACATACAGTGGCTAATTTGTGATTCTTTTATAAATCACCTCCAAAGCAAGAAAGGAACAAAAAACAAGAACACAAAATCCTTGTTCACCAAAACTATAGCAACTAGAATGTAAATAGTCTACATATGTAAACTACACATATAGAATTCTACATACATAGAATGTAAATACAGGGAAGAATGATAATTGAAAATTATACTAGGGTATGGAAAGACAATGAATGAGGATATTAATAGCTTTAACAAACACGGAATAGGTTATTTATCCAAAGTATGTGTCACATCTAGGGAAACAAGACTCATCAGAACAAAAGGTGAATGGCATGGGAAGCATATAAGTTGTAGTGGGAGCTTCCTTAAATCAATTTAAGCATAAAGTATAGATTAGCTGGGAAAGCATGACAAAATATAAAATATATGGAAAGCAACCTGTCAGTGAGGCATAGAAAGGAGATACATTCTATATTATCAACAGCACTAGAGTACAAATTTAATCCTTCTCATCCAGACTAGAACTTTTGTTGCTCTCTTACATTAACCATCTGAAAAACTCTCCTAAGACCGAAAGATGCTATGTGAGAAAAGGAAACAAAGAATAGGACTTTTGTAGCATAAGAAAATTGTGACAAAATGTATCACTATGAATTTTTACAACATAGTATAGTAAAAACTTCTATAAAACAGGAGCACAAAGGAGATCTAAAAGAGCTCAGGAATGCTATAAAACATAAATAGAAAATAAAGCATTAGTACAAATGGCACAGAAAAGAAGTGGAAGAAAAATTAAAGTCAAACTGGGCCCACAGAAAGTTTCTATGAATTCCAAAAAGTAGAAAAAAGTGAAGATAATATTCCCTAATCAAAGTATAAAAAAAAAGCAAAGGATGAAAGGAGGGAAGGAAAGAAGAAAAGAAGAAAAGAAGGAAGGAAGGAAGGAAGAGAGGGAGAGAGGGAGGGAGGGAGGGAACTATAAATTGATAAAAAGAAAGCAACAAAAATCTACCTACAGGAAATTCTAAACTTCTCCCAAACAAGTATTAGATGAAGAAGAAATTAAAAGTAAACCTGAAAAATATTGTTAAAATAACCATAATTTAAAATAACCATAGTCTACATTTTGAATTTATGAAATATAGCTAAAACAGTGCTCAAAGAAAAAAATCATAGTCATAAGAACTTATGTCAATAAAGGGAAAGAATAAATGAATCATCATGAAATAATCATTATTTAATAAATAATAATGAGGAATAACATACAATAAGCTAAAAATAATAAGGGTAAAAACATACAATTATTTCCATAGATGTGGCAAAGGTTCATAAAATTTAACACCCACTCTTGAAAATACCTTTTAATAAAATAGGAATAGGACTTGGAGCTAGCATCTTAATTAATGAGGAAACAATGGGACTAGTTGCATAAAGTAAAAAGCTAATCGAGAATGTCTTTATCATCATTAGTATTTAACACTCTGTGGAGAAATTAACTGATGCAATTAGGAAAAAAAGAGGTATATAAACATTTAAAAGACAGAAGTAAAATTATTATTCATACACATAAAAAATGATTTCATAGGAAACTCAGAGCATGGGTAAGAAACTATTACAAATTTAAAACAACTTAGTATGGTATCTATACACAAAATTTACATACAGAAAATAACGGGCTTAATATATGCCAGCGAAACCATTAGATGAAAATATCTCCATTTACAAAGGCAACAACAGATAAATTTCAAACTTAAGAAAACACATATATGATCAACATGAATACAACTTAAAAATGCTAATCATTGGCTCAGAAGTAGTAGACAAAAACATGAAAAGTTTTGTCATGATCTTGGGTGAAAAATTCAAAATCACATACTTCAGTTGTGCTTTAATCAATAAACTTAGTGTATTTTCAATTTTTAAAAAGGCAACAGATGTCTTTGGGAAATAGGGAAGTAGAAAAATATTACTATTTTTATAGATAACAAACAATAATAATCCAGTATATTTTAAATAAAGGAAGAGTGCTAAAAATAATAATTGTGTCAAATATAAGACATGTTATAGAGCTGCAATAATTTTAAAATGTGGTATATTCAGTGAAAAGATCATTTCTGGCTCTTGTCTTGGAAGTAGAATGGACTAGCTTTAGATCCAAATAAGCTGGGATCCATTTAGAAGGAACTCTGGGACTTACAGACAAAGAATTCCCAACCTTTGAACTGTTGTAACTTTAGAGAGACTGCTGAGTTTGATGGAAACAAACAAAAAAAAAAAAAAAGAAAAGAAAAGAAAAGAAAAGAAAAGAAAGTCAGCAGAGCCAATGATTATTGAGGAACTGGGTCACTTTCTTTCAATAATTATTTACTAAACAGTAGTAAGCCCCATGTCAGGCTCATGTCAAGCACTAAGAGATAAGAGTTCTATGACATATTCTTAAGTCACCTATCCTCACAAAGCCTATTATCCTTCTCTCTCTTTTTAACCTTCTGTTGTTGTTGTTTTGTTGTTTGTTTGTTTGTTTTTAAGAGACAGGGTCTTGCCCTGTCACCCAGGCTGGAGTACAGTGGAGGTTGAGTGCACTGCAGCCTCAACCTCCTGGGCTCAGGCAATCCTCCTGCCTCAGCCTCCCAAGTAGCTAGAACTGTAGGCATGCATCATCATGCCTGGCTAATTTATTTTTATTCTTTGTCAAGACGAACTCTCATTATATTGTCCACGTTGGTCTCAAACTCCGGGCCTCAAGCAATCCTCTCACCTTGGGCTCCCAAAATGCTGCAATTAGAGGCATAAGCCACTGTGCCTAGCCCTTTTATATCTTTTATAAAGTTGAAAAAGTCAATTACATATTTTCTTAACCTCCCTTGTAACGGCAGCCATGAGTCATCGTTAGGCGAAGTACAATGGGGTGTTCAGGAAAAGACACTTCTTTCCCAAATAAGAAAATGGTGAACGAGGAGAAAGGCTCTCACCACCATTGCAGTCCTCTTGCTTTCTGACTTTGAATGAAGTCATGACTTCTGGATCTGTTGCAGCCATCTTGAGAGCATAAATGATAAAACTATGGTAGAAAAGCTCAAGAAAGGTAGACCAGAAAAACAAAGAATTGTCCAGGTTCTTGTTAATATTGTCGAATAATTGAACCAGACCAGCAGCTACTATCTCCAAACTTATGAGAGAAAAGTACTCCTATTTAGCTAAGCTACTGCCAGTAGGGCATTCTGTTATTTGAAGTGGAATGCATTCCTAGTTGAAAAGACGAATGTAAAAAGCAATAAAAGCTGGGCAGATACAGTTCCTGCTTTTACAGAGTTTAGAGTAGTAAGGAACACTAAAATACAATGTCAAAAGTGGTTCCAATTTTGTTACTAACCCTTGTTTAGAATTTGTCTCTTACTGTCCATTGTTTAGAAATAACTTTTTATCTATTTGTTTTGACTCACACAAACTCCATGAGTTAGTCTAAATGATGGGTATGTGTGTACGCTTGTGTGTGTGTGTGTGTGTGGATGTGTCTATGTATGTACATACACATATGCACTACTGGCATGGAACACTAAATTGAAAGACTAGACAGATAGTAGAATGGACGTGTGTGCCGCTAGTAAAAATGGCATGGAGAAGATTGCAACTCTTAGGTTCTAACAGATGAACTCCAATTCAGTAGTTAGTGGGTAGCTAGAGAATTTGTCACTGAATTCTCTGAAGGAAAAGACAGAGGCTGCCTTACATTTCATGTCTGTCATTAAAAAGGCATGAGTGAGTAGTTCTAACTTCAACCTGGTTTTCCTTCACGTATGACCTGAGGCTCCAACTAAGATGCTACAGTTTCTTGACTCTCACTGGACAAAAGGATTTGCCCCCAAGAATACAAGAACACTCATACATATGGGCAAAGCCAACCAGAATTCTCTATGCAAAAGTCTCTTCACATTCTTTGTCATGTTTATTAATTATCCTTCCATCAGCTGGAAGACAGTGGGCCCCCTGGAATGCCAAGCTGGCTGAGGTAGGCACCGCATTCATCACCGGACAACTGGTGGAGCCTGACATAATGTATACAGATCCAATTCCAGACAGAGATAACCTTCCGTCACAAATGCTCACAGCCGTATGGTTTCCCAGACACCCAGTGCCTAAAAGACAGGTTGACCTTTTCAAGTTTAGCTTATCAAGGTACTTGTTCACCTCACCAGAAAAAAAAAAAGAAAAAGGAACATTCTGCCTATGAGTTCAACAGAGGAAGTTTCTGCCTTACCTGCGGATATACCATCCGTCTTCAGATTTTTAGTATGAAGTGGAGCCAACAAGACACTATCTTGTATATATGGCTCAAAATTTAATTCACTCACTTGCTAAAGCACATATAAAATGTGATCATGTATTTGAAAAAAACTTTATAAACACTAAAATACTGTATCTATATATGTTATGAATATTAGGAGTCCTGACATAAAACAGTGATGGTGTTATGTCCTTGTTCAAAAAACATAAAAGCCTTCTATTTCCTACACAGGTAAGTTTTAACTCCTTAAGAGAGAATGGTTATTCCCCTTCCCATGGTCTCTATAAAAAATATGAGGGTACTTCGGGTCTACTTTCCAAAAGACAGTCATACTGGAGGCACATTTGCTGTCCTTCTCTAGTAAAGTGATTAATATAATTGGTGAAAACCATAACCAGAGAGTGAAGCCACCCCACTGATCAGTTGGCAACAGATCCCGGAACCCAAGGGGAGATTTCTGCTTTTCTGCTCCAGCTTCATCTCCTACAAACAGATGGAGGGAAATCTGGGTCATGTGGCCTCAAGATATAGGCTTCACTCTTTTCTATCTGTTTTCAGAAAGTCCTATCTAAAAGTGGTCCCTTGCCCCATCTGGCTCTTCAACCCAGAAACTTGAAAGTAAAAAGTGTGAGTAGGTGGAAATCAAGCACCAACCTACACTGAGGCCCCAACATCCTCAGGGCCCTCCAAAGTCCCTGCCTATGTTTCTAGCCCCATCTGTCCCTATATCTCCACAGGTTTTTCAGTGCTATGATCATGTTGGATTAGTCAACATTCCGAAGTCGTGCCTCTTCTTTCCTTCCCAGTGCCATCCTTTATGCCGTTTCTTCAACTTACAATTCTCCTCCTTCTATTTCTGCTTTTTGAGGCTGTGTGATTCTCAATCCTGGTTGCACATTAGACTCACCTGTCAAATTTTGAAAAACGCAGATTTCAGAGCCTGCCCCCAGAGATTATGATTCAATAGGATCAGAGTGGGACCCAGGCACTGGGAGTTTTTTTTTTTTGTTTTTTTTTTTTTTAGTAAAGCTCTCCAGATTGTTTTAAGGTGGAGCTATACTTGAAAACCACTGATGTGTCTTTGCTCAAGTCCTACTTACTCTATGAGGCCTTCCCAAAAATGCTTTTAGCCAAAAATAAGTAACATCACTTATTACAGGTAATAAATGTTGACATTTATTGACATATTCCATGTTCCAGGCAAGGATTATTCACAAGGGTTGTTCAAGGGTTACACAGACAAATTCTTTTTTTGTTGTTTGCTTTGTTTTGTTTGATTATTGATTAATTTTTTATTTTATTTTATTTTATTATACTTTTAAATTCTGGGGTACATGTGCAGAACATGCAGTTTTGTTACACAGGTATACATATGCCACAGTGATTTGCTGCACCCATCAACCCGTCAACTACATTAGGTATTTCTCCTAATGTTATCCCTCACCTAGCCCCGCACCCCACAACAGGCCCTGGTGTGTGGTGTTCCCCTCCCTATGTCCATGTGTTCTCATTGTTCAACTCCCACTTAAAAGTGAGTGAGAACATGCGGTGTTTGGTTTTCTATTCTTGTGATAGTTTGCTGAGAATGATGGTTTCCAGCTTCAACCATGTCCCTGAAAAGGACGTGAACTCATCCTTTTTTATGGCTGCATAGTATTCCATGGTGTATATGTGCCACATTTTCTTTATCTAGTCTATTA
Source organism: Gorilla gorilla gorilla (assembly GCF_029281585.2). NCBI lineage: Eukaryota > Metazoa > Chordata > Mammalia > Primates > Hominidae > Gorilla > Gorilla gorilla. The sequence goes on along the minus strand of NC_073233.2, from coordinate 35,001,881 downwards.
TTGATGGACATTTGGGTTGGTTCCAAGTCTTTGCTATTGTGAATAGTGCCACAGCAAACACACATGTGCATGTATCTTTATAGTAGAATGATTTATAACCCTTTAGGTATATACCCAGTAATGGGATTGCTGGGTCAAATGATATTTCTAGTTCTAGATCCTTGAGGAACTGCCACACTGTCTTCCACAATGGTTGAATGAATTTACACTCCAACCAACAGTGTAAAAGTGTTCCTATTTCTCCACATCCTGTCCAGCATCTGTTGTTTCCTGACTTTAATGATCGTCATTCTAACTGGCATGAGATGGTATCTCATTGTGGTTTTGATTTGCATTTCTCTAATAATCAGTGATGGTGAGGATTTTGTCATATGTGTGTTGGCTGCATAAATGTCTTCCTTTGAGAAGTGTCTGTTCATATCCTTTGCCCGCTTGATGGGGTTGTTTTTTTCTTGAAAATTTGTTTAAATTCTTTGTAGATTCTAGATACTAGCCATTTGTTAGATGGATAGATTGCAAAAATTTTCTCCCATTCTGTAGGTTACCTGTTCATTCTGATGATAGTTTCTTTTGCTGTGCAGATGTTCTTTAGTTTAATTAGATCCCATTTGTCAATTTTGGCTTTTGTTGCCATTGCTTTTGGTATTTTAGACATGAAGTCTTTGCCCATGCCTATGCCCTGAATGGTATTGTCCAGGTTTTCTTCTAGGATCTTTATGGTGTTGGGTCTTATGTTTAAGTCTTTGATCCATGTTGAGTTGATTTTTGTATAAGGTGTAAGGAAAGGGTCCAGTTTCAGTTTTCTGCACAGGGCTAGCCAGTTTTCCCAACACCATTTTTTAAATAGGAAATTTTTTCCCCATTGCTTCTTTGTGTCAGGTTTGTCAAAGATCAGATAGTTGTAGATGTGTGGTGTTCTGAGGCCCCTGTTCTGTTCCATGGGTCTATATATCTGTTTTGGTACCAGTACCATGCTGTTTTGGTTACTGTAGCCTTGTAGTATAGTTGAAGTCAGGTGGTGTGATGCCTCCAGCTTTGTTCCTCTTGCCCAGGATTGTCTTGGCTATGCAGGCTCTTTTTTGGTTCCATATGAAGTTTAAAGTAGTTTCTTCCAGTTCTGTGAAGAAAGTCAGTGGTAGCTTGATGGGGATAGCATTGAATCTATAAATTACTTTGGGCAGTATGGCCATTTTCATGATATTGATTCTTCTTATCCATGAGCATGGAATGTTTTTCCATTTGTTTGTGTCCTCACTTATTTCCTTGAGCAGTGGTTTGTAGTTCTCTTTGAAGAGGTCCTTCACATCGCTTGTAAGTTGGATTCCTAGGTATTTTATTCTCTTTGTAGCAATTGTGAATGGGAGTTCACTCATGATTTGGTTCTCTGTTTGTCTGTTATTGGTGTATAGGAATGTTTGTGATTTTTGCACATTGATTTTGTATCCTGAGACTTCGCCAAAGTTGCTTATCAGCTTAAGGAGATTTGGGGCTGAGACGATGGGATTTTCTAAATATACAATCATGTCATCTGCAAACAGAGACAATTTGACTTCCTCTGTTCCTATTTGAATACCCTTTATTTCTTCCTTTTGCCTGATTGCCTTGGCCAGAACTTCCAATACTATGATGAATAGGAGTGGTGAGAGAGGGCATCCTTGTCTTGTGCCAGTTTTCAAAGCGAATGCTTCCAATTTTGCCCATTCAGTATGATATTGGCTGTGGTTTGTCATAAATAGCTCTTATTATTTTGAGATACATTCCATCGATACCTAGTTTATTGAGAGTTTTTAGCATGAAAGGCTGTCGAATTTTGTCAAAGGCCTTTTCCGCATCTATTGAGATAATCATGTGGTTTTTGCCATTGGTTCTGCTTATGTGATGGATTACATTTATTGATTTGCATATGTTGAACCAGCCTTGCATCCCAGGGATAAAGCCAACTTTATCACGGTGAATAAGCTTTTTGATGTGCTGCTGGATTCGGGTTACCAGTATTTTATTGAGGATTTTCACATCAATGTTCATTAGGGATATTGGACTGAAATTTCTTTTTTTGTTGTGTCTCTGCCAGGTTTTGGTAACAGGATGATGCTGGCCTCATGAAATGAGTTAGGGAGGATTCCCTCTTTTTCTATTGATTGGAATAGTTTCAGAAGGAATGGTACCAGCCCCTCTTAGTACCTCTGGTAGAATTCGGCTGTGAATTCATCTGGTCCTGGACTTTTCTGGTTGGTAGGCTATTAATTACTGCCTCAATTTCAGAACTTGTTATTGGTTTATTCAGAGATTTGACTTCTTCCTAGTTTAGACTTGGGAGGGTGTATGTGTCCAGGAATTTATCCATTTCTTCTGTATTTTCTAGTTTATTTGCATACAGGTGTTTATAGTATTCTCTGATGGTAGTTTGTATTTCCATGGGATTAGTGGTGATATCTCCTATATCATTTTTTATTATGTCCATTTGATTCCTCTCTCTTTTCTTCTTTATTATTCTGGCTAGTGGTCTACCTACTTTGTCGATCTTTTAAAAAAACCAGCTCCTGGATTTGTTGATTTTTTGAAGGGTTTTTCCTGTCTCTATCTCCTTCAATTCTGCTCTGATCTTAGTTATTTCTTGTCTTCTGCTAGCTTTTGAATTTGCTTGCTGTTGCTTCTCTAGTTCTTTTAATTTTGATGTTAAGGTGTCAGTTTTAGATCTTTCCTGCTTTTTCTTGTGGGCATTTAGTGCTATAAATTTCCCTCTATACACTGCTTTAAGTGTGTCCCAGAGATTCTGGTACATTGTGTCTTCATTCTCATTGGTTTCAAAGAACATCTTTATTTCTGCCTTCATTTCATTATTTACCCAGTATTCATTCAGGAGCAGGTTGTTCAGTGTCCATGTAGTTGTGCAGTTTTGAGTGAGCTTCTTAATCCTGAGTTCTAATTTGATTGCACTGTGGTCTGAGAGGCTGTTATGATTTCTGTTCTTTTGCATTTGCAAAGAAGTGTTTTACTTCCAACTATGTGGTCAATTTTAGAATAAGTACAATGAGGTGCTGAGAAGAATGTGTATTCTGTTGATTTGAGGTAGAGAGTTCAGTAGATGTCTATTAGGTCTGCTTGGTCCAGAGCTGAGTTCAATTCCTGAATATCCTTGTTAATTTTCTGTCTTGTTGATCTGTCTAATATTGACAATGGGGTGTTAAAGTCTCCAACTAATACTGTGTGCAAGTCTAAGTATCTTTGCACATCTCTAAGAACCTGCTTTATGAATCTGGGTGCTCCTGTATCGGGTGCATATATATTTAGGATACTTAGCTCTTCTTGCTGCATTGATCCTTTTACCATCATGTAATGCCCTTCTTTGTCTCTTTTGATCTTTGTTGGTTTAAAGTCTCTTTTATCAGAGATTAGGATTGCGAGTCCTGCTCTTTTGTCTTTCTTTTTTTTTTTCTGCTTTGCATTTGTTTGGCAAATATCCCTCCATCTCTTTATTTTGAGGCTTTGTGTGTCTTTGCACATGAGATGGGTCTCCTAAAGGCAGTACACTGATGGGTCTTGACTCTTTATCCAATTTGCCAGTCTGTGTCTTTTAATTGGGGCATTTAGCCCATTTACATTTAAGATTAATATTGTTATGTGTGAATTTGATCCTGTCATTATGATGTTAGCTGGTTATTTTGCTCATTAGTTGATGCAGTTTCTTCCTAGCATTGATGGTCTTTACAATTTGGCATGTTTTTGCAGTGGCTGGTACCAGTTGTTCCTTTCCATGTTTAGTGCTTCCTTCAGGAGCTCTTGTAAGGCAGGCCTGGTGGTGACAAAATTTCTCAGCATTTGCTTGTCTGTGAAGGATTTTATTTCTCCTTCGCTTATAAAGCTTAGTTTGGCGGGATATGAAATTCTGGGTTGAAAATTCTTTTCTTTAAGAATGTTGAATATTGGCCCTCACTTTCTTCTGGCTTGTAGGGTTTCTGCAGAGAGATGCACTGTTAGTCTGATGAGCTTTCCTTTGTGGGTAACCCAACCTTTCTCTGGCTGCCCTTAACATTTTTTCCTTCATTTCAACCTTGGTGAATCTGATGATTATGTGTCTTGGGGTTGCTCTTCTCGAGGAGTATCTTTGTGGTGTTCTCTGTATTTCCTGAATTTGAATATTGGCCTGTCTTGCTAGATTGGGGAAGTTCTCCTGGATAATATCCTGAAGAATGTGTTCCAACTTGGTTCCATTCTCCTCATCACTTTCACGTACACCAAGCAAACGTAGATTTGGTCTTTTCACATAGTCCAATATTTCTTATAGGCTTTGTTGGTTCCTTTTTATTCTTTTTTCTCTAATCTTGTCTTCTCTCTTTCCTTAAGTTGACTGTCAGTCACTGATATCCTTTCTTCTGCTTGATCAGTTCAGCTACTGAAATTTATGTATGCTTCACGAAGTTTTCATGCTGTGTTTTTCAGCTCCATCAGGTCATTTATGTTCTTCTCTACACTGGTTATTATAGTTAGCAATTCATCTAAACTTTTTTCAGGGTTCTTAGCTTCCTTGCATTGGGTTAAAAGATGCTCCTTTAGCTCGGAGGATTTTGTTATTACCCACCTTCTGAAGCCTACTTCTGTCAATTCGTCAAACTCATTCTCATTCCAGTTTTGTTCCCTTGTGGCCAGGAGTTGTGATCCTTTGGAGGAGAAAAGGCATTCTGGTTTTTGGAATTTTCAGTCTTTTTGTGCTGGTTTTTCTCCATCTTTGTGGATTTATCTACCTTTGGTCTTTGATGTTGGTGACCTTCGGATGGGGTCTTTGAGTGGATGTGCTATTCCTTTCTGTTTGTTACTTTTCCTTCTGACAGTCAGGCCCCACTGCTGTTTGTCTGCTGGAGTTTGCTGGAGGTCCACTCCCAACCCTGCTTGCCTGGGTATCACCAGCGGATGCTGCAGAACAGCAAAGATTGCTGCCTGATCTTTCCCCTGGAGGTTTCGTCCCACAGGAGCACCTGCCAGATGCCAGCCAGAGCTCTCCTGTGTGAGGCGCCTGTTGGCCCCTACTGGGACCCTCAGCAGAGTTTGAATGCTGTACTGAGAGGTCCTCTGCTCTCTTCAGAGCCATCAGGCAGGGACATTTAAGTCTGCTGAAGCTGCACCCACAGCCTCCCCTTTTCCCAGGTGCTCTGTCTCAGGGAGATGGGGCTTTTATCTATAAGCTCCTGACTGGGGCTGCTGCCTTTTTTTCGAGATGCCCTACCCATAGAAGAGAAATCTGGCAGTCTGGCCACAGTAGCCTTGCTGAGCTGCAGTGGGCTCTACCCAGTTCTAACTTTCCAGTGGCTTTATTTCCACTGTGAGCATAAAACCAACTACTCATTGCTTTTGGTGTTTTAGACATGAAGTCCTTGCCCATGCCTATGTCCTGAATGGTATTGCCTAGGTTTTCTTCTAGGGTTTTTATGGTTTTAGGTCTAACATTTAAGTCTTTAATCCATCTTGAATTAATTTTTGTATAAGATGTAAGGAAGGGATCCAGTTTCAGCTTTCTACATATGGCTAGCTAGTTTTCCCAGCACCATTTATTAAATAGGGAATCCTTTCCCCATTTCTTGTTTTTGTCAGATTTGTCAAAGATCAGATAGTTGTAGATAAGCGGCACTATTTCTGAGGGCTCTGTTCTGTTCGTCTATATCTCTGTTTTGGTACCAGTACCATGCTGTTTTGGTTACTGTAGCCTTGTAGTATAGTTTGAAGTCAGGTAGTGTGATGCCTCCAGCTTTGTTCTTTTGGCTTAGGATTGACTTGGCAATGCGGGCTCTTTTTTGGTTCCATATGAACTTTAAAGTAGTTTTTTCCAATTCTGTGAAGAAAGTCATTGGTAGCTTGATGGGGATGGCATTGAATCTATCAATTACCTTGGGCAGTATGGATATTTTCATGATATTGATTATTCCTAGCCATGAGTATGGAATATTCTTCCATTTGTTTGTATCCTCTTTCATTTCATTGAGCAGTGGTTTGTAGTTCTCCTTGAAGAGGTCCTTCACATCCCTTGTAAGTTGGATTCCTAGGTATTTTATTCTCTTTGAAGCAATTGTGAATGGGAGTTCACTCATGATTTGGTTCTCTACTTGTCTGTTATTGGTGTGTAAGAATGCTTGTGATTTTTGTACATTGATTTTGTATCCTGAGACTTTGCTGAAGTTGCCTATCAGCTTAAGGAGATTTTGGACTGAGATGATGGGGTTTTCTAGATATACAATCATGTCACCTGCAAACAGGGACAATTTGACTTCCTCTTTTCCTAATTGAATACCCTTTATTTCCTTCTCCTGCCTAATTGCCCTGGCCAGAACTTCCAACACTATATTGAATAGGAGTGATGAGAGAGGGCATCCCTGTCTTGTGCCAGTTTTCAAAGGGAATGCTTCCAGTTTTTGCCCATTCAGTATGACATTGGCTGTGGGTTTGTCATAAATAGCTCTTATTATTTTGAGATACATCCCATCAATACCTAATTTATTAAGAGTTTTTAGCATGAAATGTTGTTGAATTTTGTCAAAGGCCTTTTCTGCATCTATTCAGATAATCGTGTGGTTTTTGTCGTTGGTTCTGTTTATATGCTGGACTTCATGTCTAAAACACCAAAAGCAATGGCAACAAAAGACAAAATTGACAAATGGGATCTAATTAAACTAAAGAGCTTCTGCACAGCAAAAGAAACTACCATCAGAGTGAACAGGCAACCTACAGAATGGGAGAAAATTTTTGCAATCTACTCATCTGATAAAGGGCTAATATCCAGAATCTACAATGAATTCAAGCAAATTTACAAGAAAAAAAACAAACAAGGCCATCAAAAAGTGGGTGAAGAATATGAACAGACACTTCTCAAAAGAAGACACTTATGCAGCCAAAAGACACATGAAAAAATGCTCATCATCACTGGCCATCAGAGAAATGCAAATCAAAACCACAATGAGATACCATCTCACACCAGTTAGAATGGCGATCATTAAAAAGTCAGGAAACAACAGGTGCTGGAGAGGATGTGGAGAAATAGGAACACTTTTACACTGTTGGTGGGACTGTAAACTATTTCAACCATTGTGGAAGTCAGTGTGGCGATTCCTCAGGGATCTAGAACTAGAATTACCATTTGACCCAGCCATCCCATTACTGGGTATATACCTAAAGGATTATAAATCATGTTGCTATAAAGACACATGCACACGTATGTTTATTGTGGCACTATTCACAATAGCAAAGACTTGGAACCAACCCAAATGCCCAACAACGATGGACTGGATTAAGAAATTGTGGCACATATACACCATGGAATACTATGCAGCCATAAAAAAGGATGAGTTCATGTCCTTTGTAGGGACATGGATGAAGCTGGAAACCATCATTCTCAGCAAACTATCGCAAGGACAAAAAAACAAACACTGCTTGTTCTCACTCATAGGTGGGAATTGAACAATGAGAACACATGGACACAGGAAGGGGAACATCACACTCCGGGGCCTGTTGTGGGGTGGGGGAAGCAGGGAGGGATAGCATTAGGAGATATACCTAATGCTAAATGACGAGTTAATGGGTGCAGCACACCAACACGGCACATGTATACATATGTAACAAACCTGCACATTGTGCACATGTATCCTAAAACTTAAAGTATAATACAAAATTTAAAAAAAAACATAAAAAAGTAAAAAAATTAAAAAAACCAACCACCTACTCAAGCCTCAGCAATGGCAGATGCCCCTCCCTGCACCAAGCTCTAATGTCTGGAGTCTATCTCAGACTGCTGCTGTGCTGGCAGCAAGAATTTCAAGCCAGTGGATCTTAGTTTGCTGGGCTCCATGGGGGTAGCGCCCGCCAAACCAGACAACTCAGCTGCCTGACTTCAGCACCCCTTTCCAGGGGAGTGAATGGTTCTGTCTCACTGTCTTTCCAGGCGCCGCTACGGTATGGAAAAAAAGAACCCCTGTAGCTAGTTCTGTGTCTGCCCAAATGGCCATCTGGTTTTGCGCTTGAAGCCCAGGACCATGGTGGGGTTGGCACCAGAGGGAATCTCCTGATTTGTGGGTTGTGAGGACTGTGGGACAAGCACAGTATCTGTGCCAGAGTTCCTCAGGCTCAGTTCCTCACAGCTTCCCTTGGGTAGGGGAGAAAATTCCCCCACTCCTTGCGCTTCTTGGGTGAGGCAACACCCCACCCTGCTTCAGCTGGCCCTCTGTGGGCTGCACCCACCGTCCAGCCAGTCCGAGTGAGATGAACCAGGTACCTCAGTTGGAAATACAGAAATCATCTGCCTTCTGCCCCAGTCTTGCTGGGAACTGCAGACCAGAGCTATTCCTATTCAGCCATCTTACCAGCAATACCCCGACAAACTCTTTTAAAGACACATATCATAGCGTAGTCAGTGAGAACTGAGATCCAGATACCTTGGTTTGTTTCTTAGATCTTCCAGTTACTATTTAGAAGACACTGGGTAAGTTATTTAACTTCTCTGTGCCTCAGTTTCTTCACTTATAAGTGAGAAAAACAATAGTTTCCATCTCATAGGGATGAGTATTAAATGAGTTAATATTTACACTGGGCTTAGAAAAGAACATGGCATGAAGTAAACTGCTATATAAGGGTTTGTTGAAGAAATAAATTTAATTATTTAAAATTCACAACAAAAAAAAGACAAGCGTTCAGTACTCAAGGAACAGAGACTATAAAGCCTATAAAGTAGACACTATTCATATTTCTATCATTTATATCTGATTAAACCAGTACCCAGATAGTTCAATAACTTCAGCCAGCTCATGGAGCCATCCAGAGACAGTCAGTGCTAAACCCATCTTCTGATTCCTCATTTAGTGTTAACTTGTTTTATTCCTAATCTTTGGGTCGCCTTGTCTCCAGGTTGGAGCTACCGAAAGAATTTGGTAATTTACGTTATTGCAGCAGAGTTCTAGAGCAGGTAGTTGGACAAGCAGAGCTGCATCCACTACCTAGAAATTCCTCAAAGCTAATTCTAGTCTGGTGAGTATCTGGTCATAGCTACACCTCTCCGTCATGCTGCATTACAAAATACAGTAGTGTGAATTATTTTCCTTTCAACATTAGCTACATTGAGCTAAGTGGCAGTAAAGAATAGACTCCCATCATGGCCATCACTGTGAAAATGCCAGCAGCAGGTGCAGCTGGGTTGGAGCTTATCAGGAAAAGGCAATGTGACCAGAAACTGAACTTCAGTTCCAGAGTGGTTATGTATAATTAATTTCTGTGTTGAAAAATAAGGGAAACTTTTACCATATTACATTGTACCCCAAACCATGGCAGTCTTCTGAGCCAGAGAACCAAAGGGAAAGCAGAAGCAGGATTTCTTCAGGCACCTAAGTATACCTAAGTATACCATTAGCCATGCATTGCTAATATACCTGCAAGTTATCTTCTAGACTTCAGGAGGGTAGGAGAGAGGGGCCAAAGATGAGGGTGTGAGCCATCTTAGTATTTTCATTTCTATCACTTGTACTATCTTTGAGGAAACTTTGTAAACCAAAGCTATGTGGGAGGCTTAAGTAATCTGAAGTTGGAGCAGGATGCTGTTCCTGCTGCCACTGCTATGACTGTACATCAAGCCCCACCAACTTAACTGAATTATGGACACCATCACTGGCACCACTACTGCCATGACTGGATATTGAATGCCACTTCTACCATTGGCATTGGTGGAATAAATTCTAAATCACTGCTGCTTCTCTGTAGCATCTGGTTGGTCAAAGTTCAGTCACATGTCCTGGTCCTCAGGTGGTTACCAGATTTAGCAAGTAAAAATATAAAATACACAGTTAAAAATTTTATATAAACAATAAATTTTTTCAGTGTATTTCCCATGTAATATTTGAAATATATTTATACTGAAAACTGTTGTTTATTTGAAATTCACATGTAACTGAGTGTCCCTTAATTTATCTGACAATCCCACCCCGAGGGGCCAGCAGAAAGGAGGAGTGAATGTCTGGCTTTTCGTGTCTGGCACGTAAGACGGTAAACCCAGACTTCCACAAAGATGTACACTATGATGAATTTTGCAAATATAGAAAAGAGATTATTTTGTTGTGCTGCCAGTGACAGGGATATCTACTCTTCAAAGTCAAATTAATATGCCATCCCTTGCATAACCAATATAAAAAAATACTTAGTTATTCTAACTTCTCAGGGATGCATTTTTAACCCAAACACCTAAAGGAGGGGATGAAGCAGGCAGAAAGCCATGTTCATGTTTGCTTCTCATGAAAACTTGGTATTTGCAGATGTGCAAGTACAAAGCATTGGACATTTTACATATTTTTTAATGTCCAAGTCTGGGCTTCAGCCAGGAACAAAGATGTGCAGAAGGCACAGATGTAACTGACTACAACTGCATCTGTGAACTCGACTGGGCTTTAGGGTTTTCTCAGCCATAGACCTTTTAAAGAATTTCATAGACAGAGAGCGTGGATGCTTTGGGTAGGGGCTATTACTCACAGACTGTGATGAGACCATTTCAATAAGCACCATATATCCATAGTGCTTCAGCAGGCCCAGCAAAAGTATGGCCTTAAGGAACCCTGCTCCAGTTTTGATAGAAAGGTGCTTCCACTAGACCCCAGGACTGTTGTCTGTTCCTGTGCTGCTGGATAGAAGCTATGCCTAGGAAGGGCCATGAGCCCCTCTGATATATATCCCAAATAAAGGGGAGGTGTTATTGTCCTTGAAAGGCACCATCTCCCAGATAACCAGAACCATATGTCCCATGCCTGTGGGGCTTTGTTCTCAGCAGGATGTCAGATGCTGTCCAGCCTTGGAATGTACTTGCTCCATGCAACCAGTACCAGGTGGGAGAAGGAATCCTCACTGAGTCCCTCCCCCAGGTCATCGCAGGTTTCAGAGTCTCCCCAGGGCAATCAAATAATTCATCTCTGTCTTTTACACATCCCATCCATCAACCTTTTCCAAACAGAAAAAAGGAAAATGATGTTTTCAAAGTGTTGTCCCTTCCTACCTGACACTTCATCTAGACAGTTTCCAAAAGAGCCTCTTTTTAGAGCCCTCTTTTGGGTGCTAGATGGGGAAAAGAAAAATATTTTCTAAGTCTCATTGTGATTTTACAAAAATGTTTAAGATCATTCTATTTCATAATATCCTCCCTACCCTATCCCCAACATACACAGCCAGACACTCATCAGATATTAAATCATTTGTTAGCTTACTTTTATTTGTAAATATTTATTAAGTATGTTGTTATCATGAGGTGCCAAGTATTATGTTATGCATGAGTGATATAAAGATGAAAAAGATAAAGTGATCTTGGCCTTCACAGGGTTTTCTTATTTATATACTTCACAGAAATAAGTATAAAGCTTTACATATAGTTCGTTTCAATTAAACTAGTATTTAATGAGTAATTGGAATCCCTTGAGAGAATAAAGTCACTAGGAGAATTAAATTTTATTGAGAAGATAGATGCCCTCCCTTCCTTCCTTCCTCCCTCCCTCCCTCCTGCCCTCCCTTCCTTCTTTCCTTCCTTCCTTCCTTCCTTCCAATACATATTTATGAAATGTTCATCTTGTGACAGGTGTTGTGCTAGACGCTGAGTATCCAAGAATGAACAAACTCTCAGAGGAATTGCTGTTGTAATCACGATTACAGCCTAGTGGGGGTGAGGCACATTAAAATATCATCTCCAAAATGAAATTATAACTGCAAACTGTAGTAAATTATGATCATCTCTGTTGACTGAATGAATAAATGAATAAAGGGTACTATGAAAGTATTCAACCGAGGAGTCTGGTAAAGCCCAGGGGGTCAGAGAGCTTAGATTGAATTCAGCGTATGACAGTATTACGGCCAAGTGAGGAAGAGGAGGGAAAGTGAGGAGAGCCTACCATACACCAAGCACCGTGCTATGAATTGACAAATTTTGTTTCAGCCTTTTGAGGTATTCATTATTATCTGCATTTTGTGAACAAAGAAACTGAGAGTCAGAGATTTGAAGTAATATGTTTACCATCATAAGGCTACTTAGTAATGGTAGAGCTTAGATTTGAAATCAGAACTGCTTGACTTCAGGATTCACATTGTTTTCATCACACCACATTCCCTCTCCCTACAGCTACTAGGGCAACACTTTTCAGCAGATAAGCAAAAGGGTAAACATGATGGTCTCATGTCCTAGCGGCCTGTGCTTTGCACACTTGGCTCCACATTGGCCTTTGTGTTCTTTAATCTTGTTCCCATCTCAGGACCTTGCACTTGTCTATACGTTTTTGTGTCTCTGTCCCTCCCTTAGTCAGAGGTTTGCTCAGCAGTGACCTCCTTAGAGAAGCCTTATCTGACCACATTTACTAAAATAGTGCCTGTCACTCTGTTTACTCTGCTTTATTTTCCTTTATACCACTTATCACCATATAATAATGTATTCGATATTCATTTGTTGGTTGTCACTGCCCCATAAAATGTAAGCTCTAAGTAAGTTAGGGACTGAATCAGGCAGGGTCTTAGCAGGACAGGAATTCTACTCTGATGGTTTCACTGAAAGGATTTAAAAAGAAAAAGAAAGGTGGGCACTTTACAGAGGTATTTAGGCAGGTTTAAAGAAAACAAAGAAAAATGTTGAGACATCTAGAAGTGTGAAAAAAACCAGAAGTCATTACCACCCCTAGGCTTAGAGGGAGGGGTCAGGGGAGGAAATACTGTTCCTGAAATCAGTTATTGCTGGAGTTTGAAGGAAGGCCTGGCCAACAGCAGCTGTGGTCATAGAGGAGATGGCCAATGCTGGGGCTATGACCTCTGAGCAGAGAGAAACACCAGGCAAAAAACTCCAATCTCTCACCACTCCAGCCTCGCATCTTTTGCATTGCCTATCACTGGATAAACCCAACTGGAATCCAGCCAGCGAGGTTACACAGGTGCAGTCTACAGTAATCCAACTCCCAGGCATACAGCAGGGAAGAGAAGGTAGAGAATAAATCTGAGACTAGAAGGAAATAGGGAATAATCAAATATAAGGACTTCATGTGTTTTGTTTGCTTCATTTTCCCATCATCTAGAATATTGCCTCCCATACCTTGAATGGTCAATAATGTGTGTGCATGAATTTTAAAACAAATGCCCTGTAAATGAGAAAGACATGAGATGGACATCAGAACACAGGTTTGGTTCCATGAGGACTTCTAACCAGGTGATGCTTGTGAGCATGGAATGGAAAACCATACCTGAAAGCTGCTTCTAAAAAGTGACTAGATTTCTGTTTGTTCAGTGTAAAACACTTCTGTAAAGTCTAAAGGCCATATAAATTGCGAGACACAGATCATACCCACAAATGTTAAGGAATGCCTTCTGCATGCAATATAAACCAACATCCACCGTTCCGTTGGTCTGAGCTGGTGTCCAGGTAGGAAGGAGAAGGGAGGAGCTGAGGTTAAGTGCTCATGCTGGCTGGTGCCTAAGTTGTGGATCATCAAGACGCAAGTAATAGAAATGCACTTAAATGTGCTAAAAAGCAAAACCAATAATATATTATGAGGACACAAGGCTATCTAAAGGGACCTAAAGAAAGGAGATGTAGGGGAGGGACCACTGTAATTACTCTTTCCCCCTCTATAAGGCTAGATGATCTGTCAGTCATTCAGCAAATATTCTGAACTCCCACTGTGTGCCAGGCACTGGGTTAGATTCTGAGGTAAATACAACAAAGAGTCTCATCTCTGCTTGTCTGGTTATAATTAAATACTCTCTTGTTCTCTGTCACTCTCTCTCTCTCTCTCTCTCTCTCTCTGCCTCTCGCTCTCCAACCCACTATCTCATTGGCTTTACCTCATTTTGTGCAGGCTGCCTAAACTAGCAACTCTCACCCCTAACATGTCTTTACTGCCTTTTGAAGTCTAGTGCCTGCAGAAATATGAAGCTTCTGTGTTTTGATTCTAAGTTCCAAGCAGAGAGACTCTAAGGAGATAATTGGAGGGGTCCTATTGCCCAGTCAAGCCATCAAGCAGACCAGTGGTAATTCCTGACCCATTCAGCACGGATAACAGAAGCATATTCTGTGAAGGGAACATGGGCAGCCTCTCCAAGAGGAAACTGGAGGGAGGACACATTATTAGTATGATAGGACATCTCTTCTTCATCTCCACCCATTCAGCCTTCCCATGCCTTCTTTATTTGTACACTCCACAGAAAATGTGTAAGGACAGGACTTGAAAGAGGATATGGGAGGGTGTACAGGTGAATATAATATTCTGGCTCTATTTATGAATGCCCTGTGAGTGGAATCACACCCTCTGAGGATTTATTCTTCCAGCTTGTTTGTAGAATGTTCAAGCATAACTCATCAGACAACCTATCTACCCACAGACTGTGCCCTCCGGGTCTGTCACCGATGATACACAGCATGATATGTGGCAAAATATGAAAAAAAGGAAAGGCATTTCTGCCTCTGATTTAGTTCTGACTAAATAAGCAACTACAGTGAAGACAGGCAGATCAAACAAATTCCTGACATTAGTCCATACTAATGAAAACATCTATAGTGTAATTAAAGATACAAAAAAAATCTCTTGTAAAATGTGGAGCCCATAGAAAGATGAGGTGATTCACCCTAAACCAAATATAAAGCAGTTTAGAATCTGAGTCATGTGGTACTCAGTGAATTATCAATTCTTGCCAGTGGCAATAGTGGTAATGTTCAGAAACTTTAAAATATTAACTTTATTTAGTTCATTTACGCCTTGCCTTGAAAAAGCTGGAGAGAGGCCGAAATCCAGAGAAGACCAGAATCACATGCAATTGTGTCCATTTTACTGCTTTATTCCACTCAGGCTGCTATAACAAAGTATCAAAAACTAGCTAGTTTATAAACAACAGAAATTTATTTCTCACTGTTCTGGAGTCTAGGAAGTACAAGGTCAAGATGCCAGGAAATTCAATGTCTGGTGAGGGCTGTTTTCTCATTTATATATGGTGACTTTTCACCGTGTCCTCATGTGGTGAAAGGGGTGAACAAGCCCCACTGGGCCTATTTTATAAGGGGATTAATCCCATTCTCGTGGGATGAAAAGACCCCCTCATAAGGCCTTAGCTCCTAATACCATCTTGGTGATTAGGTTTCAACATATGAATTTTGTAGGGACATAAATATTCAGGCCATAGCATCCACATAAAAAATTGCTCCCAAAATGCCCCTAACCATGATGGGTGTCACCATGATAGGTGTTGTCAAGATTAGAGGAGTTAGAGCCATGAATGAACAGAATGGTCCATATATGTTTCTTCATCTCTGAAAAGCAGCTTACATACTAATAGGAAGTGGGCAGTGGCACTGGAATCAAAGGACTTCACGTGGTACTGAAAGGGCAAGGGTGGCCCACCTGTTTCACTCCCCATCAGCCTGACCAGGAGAACCTTCAAGAGCTTCCAGAAGGCAGTGGACACAAATATGTTTCATGTCAATTCCAAAGACTCATAGAACCAGCAGCAACCTTAGCCTTATCAACAACAGCTCCTTCATTTTATAGGTGAGCAAAATTGGGACTCAGAGTGGTAAAAGCATATCACCCAAGGTTATAGGTAGTCACAGGTCTGCCATGAGAGCTGATTACCCCCACTAGCATATGCCTTCTGCTATGCAGAATTCTTGGATGACCTCCAACGATTCTCATCTCCATATAATCCCCTCCCCTTTGGGTGTGGGTGGCACCTGTGAAAATGATGAGCTATCACTCTCATGATTATGTTACATTTGGTGGCAAGGGGATATTATCCTGGGTGAGCCTGACCTAATTAAAATGCTGGCTCCTGGCTAGTGGCAGAAAACAAAGTCAGAGAGATGAGCTCTAGCTGGCCTAGAAGAAAGTATCTACTTTGTGAACTGCCTGTGGGGACCATGTGGCAAGGAACAGACAGGGGCCTCTAGTAGTTGAGAGAAGTCCCTGGATGACAGCTAATAGGAAAATAGTAACCTCAGTCCTACAGCTGTAAGCAAATGAATATTTCTAGCCAACAAGTTAGACTGGAAGAAGACCCAAACCCCAGATGAAAACCAAAGCCCCAGCCAACACTTTGATGTCAGACTGGTGAGATATTAAGCAGAAAATCCAGCCATGTTGTGCTCGAACTTCTGATCTGCAGGAATTCAAAGATAATAAATTGCTTATGTTTTAAACTGCTAAGTTTGTGGTAATTTGTTGTGCAGCAAAAGAAAACTAATATACTCCCAAGTGAATTTATCTGGGCAGGGCTCTTTTGATTTCAAAGAACTGAAGCTTTATCAAACCAGCTTGAGTAGAATAGAAAATGGGGAAAGAGATAATTATTGTAAAGACAGAAATTGCATAGAATCCAAGGACAAAAACAAAATAAAAAACTGAAGACTAAAAATAAATAAATAAATAAACTAAAAAGACTAAGGCTGAATTCTTGCAAAACTTTTACAACTGAATCAGCCACCTCATCCACCCACCCCCCTGTGAACCCCATATTCCAGATGCATGAACTAGTCAGTTATTTAAGCTACTTCCCTGCTGCTATGCCAGGGTAATAAATACATTTTCTCTTGATGCCCAGTCCATTTGACTAGCCATAGCTGTCTGTAGTGCTGCAATGAGGAAGATTATGAGATTGATGTTTGGGATCAGCAAGAACGATGAATTAGGATAGCAGGTAGTGGCTGCCTGAGTGAGGGAGGGGCTAATAGCCTGTGGCCATCTATTTCCCAACCCAGTGGTCTGTCCCTTTTTATGCTGTCTCTCCAGCTTGAAATTGTTCTTCCTTATTTTACCCCTGCTAGCCCAAATTCTACTAATCATTCAAGGCTTCTCCAAGAAGCCAATCCTAATCACTCCTCACTCTATCCACCCATAATTAGAATTATTCTCTCCCTCCTGCTGGTCCCAGAGGACTTAAAGAAAGTATTTAAATAAGGCACTTTAAGGAACGTGCTTTAAATAAAAATAACTCAATTTTTAAATGTAATACTCTTTTGGGTTGAATTATGTCCTCCACAAAGATATTTTGAGGTCCTAACTCCCAGTACCCCAGAATGTGATCTTATTTGGGAAATTGGGTCTTCGCAGATGTCATTAATTAAGATAAGGTCACACTGGAATAGGGTAGGTCATTCAGCCAATATGACTGTTGTCCTTACCAGTAGAGAAGGAACAGAGACGTGACACCCTTATGGAAAGATGACCAAGTAAAGACAGACACAGAGATTCCACTTTTGCTGTCAAAAGCCTAAGAAAGCTTGCAGCTACCAAAAAGCTGAAAGAGGCAAAGAAGTATCCTCCTCCAGAAACTTCAGAGGAAGATTGACCCTGCTAACACCTCAATTTTAGACTTCTATCCTCGAACTGTGAGAGAATAAATTTCTCTCATTTTAAGCCACCCAGTACGTGGTACCTTGTTATCGCAAGCCTAAAATACTAATACAGATACACTATTAGGTTTTCTGTAAATTTCTGTCTCCTTTATTAGAGACTAAGCTCCCTGAACACAAAGTCCGTATTGCATTTACATTATTTTTTTACATGATAGATGTTCTCAGTAAATTTGAGATAGGTGGATGGATTTTTTAACACATTTGTTGATTCAGCAAATATATATTGAGTGTCTATTACGTGTCAACTACAACTCTAGGCCCTTGGACATATAGCAGGGTACAAAATCAGCTTTTAAGATCCTGACTTCACAAAGCTTTTCAATGAATGAATTAAAGACAAATGGATGGATAATGAACAACTATTACATCTTACAGTCTGGCAAGGATTGGTTCACGTATCTGAAGTAAGCCAAATTTGCAGAATGAGTTTAATAGTTTAATTCATTCATCTTCTAAGGTTAATGCAATGGCTCCTAACAGGGGCAACTTTGACCCCCAGGGAATGTTTAACATTTTCTGGTGACATTTTTTATTATTACAACCAGGAGAGAGGGCTACTGGCATCTAGCAAGTAGAGGCCAGGGTTGCTACTAAACATCCTACAATGCACAGGACAGACCCCACAGGAAAAAAAAAAAAAAAATCCTCTTGCCCAAAACGTCAATGATGCTGACATTGAGAAACCTTCAATTAGAATATACAGGGAAACCAGGGAATAGGTAGGAAAGCAAATGAATCTGTAGCATCTCCCATAAGCTAAGCACTGTGCTGAGATAGATATGTCAATGTACTTCATCTCACTTTATAGATGAAGACACCAAGGCTCAAAGTTAAATAACTTTCCCAAGACTGAACATTTAGTAAGTGTTAATGCCAACATTAACCCAGGTCTGACTCCCAGTGTTCTTTCCTCCACATCACAGGTGCTTTGTTCAGTACAACTTCCCTGACTTGAAATTGAATTGAAGTTGATCCCCAGGCGTGAGGACATTGAATCCTAATCAATAGACATAAAGGAGACTCCTGGGGCCATTGTTATACTGCCAGGCCTTCAAGAGTGCTCTGCGGGGACTATCGGTATCATGGAGTAGACAGCCCCATCTGGGGATCAACTCAAAGGGGGCGTGGGGAGATTGAAGAGTTGACCCTCCCCTAAACTTGTAAGCCAGACAGAAACATAGGTAATGAAAGGTTATTCTCTAGTAATACAAGAGTTCCATAAACTAATGAGGACAATTGGGAAGTGGGGGCAAGAGAGAAATATCTAAAATGAAATAATGAGAATATAAAAACTACAGCAAATAAAAAAAGATAGAGACAAGAAATATCTGAAAACGAGGGTTAGAAACACAGTTTATTTATTTGTCCATTCAACTGATATTTATGAAGTGCCTACTTTGTGCTAGGTAACATGCAAACACTGGATTATACACTGGTGAACAAATGGATGTGGTTCCCTTTATCATGAGTTACAGTCTGATGGAACACGTCAAAACAATCTCATAATAGGGGTGTGTGTGTGTGTGTGTGTGTGTGTGTGTGTGTGTGTGTGTGTGTGTGTGTGTGTGTGTGTGTCTGCGTGTCTGTGTCTGTGTGTGTACACAGATTTAGTCTCAATTACATTTAGTGGCAGTTTGGAAAATCAAGAGGCTATTATGTAACCTTGAGTTTCCATGTTTTCTTAAATTATGCATCCTCTGTCAGCCTCTTTACATGCTTTCTTCAAGGGTAACAGCATAATGATGATAACGATCTTCTTTCTTGTGTTCAAAAGATTGCTCAGCAGCCTCTGATGAGGCTTAAGCAGTAGGAGACAAAAGAAAAAAGAGGACTGGGTTTGGAGTGGCCCATTAGAGGAAACTAGCTGGGAGGATTAAGCCTCTTCAGAAACAGAAAGGCTCTTTCTAGAGTGACCTAGTTGAAATGATTTAAAATATATCATATTTGGCACTCTAATAATTTAAAATCCTATTTTTCTGGTTGTTGTTACCATCTTCATATTCCCCTCTCACAGAGAGCTTCACAACAGTCAGTTCTGAAACAAGTGACTACAGTAAATTACAGATTTTTCTGGGGAGGTCTCTGATAAATGTTTGAAGCAGGTAAATTCCATCTTCAGGGTTCATTCACGCCCAATGCCTAGAAGAGTTTTAGCCCATAGTAATTACTCAGCAAATATTTGCTGAATGAATGAATGAGTGCTCTTTTCTTTCAGGACAACCTCCCATTGTTGCAAGGTACTTAGTACTCTCTCTTTCTTTGATGACTGGGTGTCACCCTTGCAGTTCCTGATACCAGTCATCCATTTACGTACTTGATGAGTACTTACTATGTGTCAGGCACTGTGCTACCAGATACTTCAGGACTGAAGTTTTATTATAGTTACTGCTGTTATTGGGTTATTTATCATTATCACCGAGGAAATGATATGCACTCTTCAATGGAAAACATCAATTTTTTTAAAAGTTAATATATTTTAGCAAAAGATTCTCTATTATTCTATCAACCCATTTACCTCTGCTCCTTACTAGAATGTCAATTCCAAGGAAGCAAAAAACTTGCCTCTTTTATTTACAGCTGTGTCATCACTGTGTGAACACAGTCTGGCATATAGCAGCTGTTCAATAATTATGTATTGAAAGAAAAAATAAATGAGTAAATTTGTCAATGCATAGAAAGAATTTTGGAAGAATATAGTGGGCAAGGAGCTTCATAGGTAGAAAAAAGGAAAGAAGAGAATGTATCTCTTTACTTAATACACTTTTATATTTTTTAATGTCCCACAAGAAGCTTGTATTACTTGTAATTTTTAATAACGTTTTGTAAAGATTTTTATAGCAAAGTTTGATCAGTTTATACAAATAGTATAACTCAACTTTCCGCAGTTGAATTAAAGTCCTATTACATGAAGTAAACCACCCTTAACAAAATATCATAGGATAAGAATATTGGGTACACAAATAAGAAATGACAGAAAATGAGCAAGGAATAACCCAGACTGGATTTAGTCATTGCTATGGTCTGAGTGTTTGTGTGTCCCCCAAATTATATGTTGATATCTTAACCCCCAAAGTGAAGGTATTAGAAGGTGGGCCTTTTATGAAGTGATTAGTTCATGAGGGTGAAGTGTTCAAGAATGCAATTAGGGCCTTTTATGAAGTGATTAGTTCATGAGGGTGAAGTGTTCAAGAATGCAATTAGTGCCTTTTATAAAAGATGCCTCAAAGACTTGCCTTGTCCCTTACACCATGCGAGGACACAGTTAGAAGGCATGATCTATGAGCCAGAGATTAAGTCCTCACCAGACACTGGTGGCACCTTGATCTTGGACCTCCCAGCCTTCCAAACTGTAAGCAATAAATTTCTGTTGCTTATAAGCCACCCAGTCTAAGTCTGGTTTCTTAACCCAACCAGACTAAGACAGTTATCATCAACCAATAATTTTGTCATTTTTAGAAATTCTTGTGTTAAACCTTCTAGAGAGGTGGTTCCTTCTGCACTGCTATACAGAAGCTTCTAGAGCAAGAAGATAGTTTAAAAATATGACTGTCTTTTAAAGGCTTAATTTTGTCTGAGTGACACATTACATATATATACATACATGTATACATTATACATACACATTATACTAGACACATAAGTTATAAAGGTATGTAAGGTATATCTTTCCTGTTCCCAAGAAAGAGCTGCCCCAAGAAAGAGCTTAAGGTTTGATGGGTAAGACAGATATGTGAATAGAAGAATTGTGATACAATGTGCCAACATCTGAACAAATTGTTCTTGATAGGAGTTTGCTTATTAAAGAAGTTAGGAGAGAACTAGGGGAGAAATATATGTCTGGTAGTTCCTGGTGAATAATCAGTCTTTCCTGTAGCAGCAACCAATGCTCTTGAACTTTTAATACACAAACATTGACTGGTAACCTAATATGTGTTTAGCAGGGATGGGAGAGTATTAGAAAGTGATAGTTGAAAGAGTATTTCACTTCCTCAAGCCCTGCTTGTTTGAATCATATGTAATTAGCTAATGAGAAGAAATATACAACAAAGGCTAATAACTACCTTGATGACTACTTGCTTCAAGATAGTATTTTCATTTTTGCCCCAAACCCTAGCCCTTTACCCATAAAATAAATATTATAAGATATTGAATAGGTAGAGCTGTGGAGGAATAAAATTTGCTTTTTCCCAAATTATACCACATGGATAAGTGGCCATGCTGCTACTTAGAATAAGAATTATCAATGGACAAAGCATCTTGCCAACACCCCTGACATTTTGTGTTCTCATTATACAGAGCTACTTGCAATTCTGCAAACACATACATACTACTTAGAATTTTCACTCCCTTCCCACTCGCGGCAAAACCCTACTTAGAAATCACCTTCTATCTGACTTCCCCAACTCTCGAAGAGTCTATCACTCATTCTTTCCTTTGAATTAATTCTTTTCCTGTTATGTTCTTCTCTTATAATAACTAACTCATGATAGTGTAGTTTCTGGTTATTATGGTTCTTCCCTACCACACTATCAGCTCCTTGAGAACAGAGAGTATCATGGTTCCCTCAACTTTGCATTTTCAGTATCAAGCACCTTGTCTGGGACAATGGTGGTGTGAAGTCTGGACAACAGAATTTCTTGAGCCAGAATAATCAGTAAAGATATGATGTTTGTTTAAACAAAAAATCCAGGGGCACAGTTCATCTTTTCTCCACCCGTGCTAAATATCAAATTCTTATACACAAAGTTCGAATGTACTAAGCCATTGTGTTTTAAACCTAATTATCAACCCCTCTGCTATGGTTTGACTGTATCCCCCAAAAAGCATTTGTTGAAAACATAATTCCCCACGTAACAATGTTAGGAGGTGGGGCCTGGTAGGAGATATTTAGGTCATGAGGGTTCCACCCTCATGAATAGATTAATGCTGATTATAAAAGGGCTTGAGGGCTGGGTGCAGTGGCTCACACCTGTAATCCCAATACTTTGGGAGGCCAAGGCGGGTGGATCACGAGGTCAGGAGATCGAGACCATCCTGGCTAATATGGTGAAACCTTGTCTCTCCTAAAAATACAAAAAATTAGCTGGGTCTGGTAGTGGGCGACTGTAGTCCCAGCTACTCAGGAGGCTGAGGCAGGAGAATAGCGTGAACCAAGGAGGCGGAGCTTGCAGTGAGCCGAGATCGTGCCACTGCACTCCAGCCTGGGTGACAAACCAAGACTCCATCTCAAAAAAATAAAAAATAAAAAATAAAAATAAAAGGCTTGAGGCTGCCAGTTCAAGACCCTTTATACTTATATATGTGCTCTTGCTCTCTTTTGTTCTCTCTTTGCCCTTCTTCCATGAGACGACACAGCAAGAAGGCCCTCATCAGATGCTGATCTCTCAGTCTTGGACTTCTCAGCCTCCAGAACTATGACCCAATGAATTTATGTTTATCATAAATTACCGAGTTTCAGGCATTCTGTTATAGTAGCTCAAATGGACTAAGTCAAGCTCCTACACTCAAAACTCACAAATATATTCCTATTTCTGTGGTTCTGATCTCAGTGAATGATACCACCACCCACAGTTACCCAAATCAGAAAATAAGGCATCAAATGAGGTGAACGTCTATTGTTTTATCTACCCACTAGCTCCTTACTCTCATTCTGATGACCATGCCATGAACTCTGTTTGGAGGAGCTGTCCCTGGCCAACTCTTAGCCCAAGTGCTTTGGGATAACACAGTCTCTAGGGGAGGTACACATACCTTGTCAAAATGAGGCATACTCATTTCACCCGTCATACTGATTGGCTCCAAGAAGGACAGTGGTCTAAGTTAGACAGATGATGTCCATAAGGCTCAGTTCTATGACTGTTGTTTGACCCATTGGAGAAGTGGAATCTCTCTTTCCTGAGGCTGGGTGCCGAGAAAATGTCATCCTGAGGTTACCAGGGGCATCACGCTGAGCCTAAGAATAAAGCCTGGAGAAAACAATGGACAGATGGTCCCTGAGAACATTTGACACCATGAAGTTACACCTGAAGATTGTGTAGTTACTTGAGTCAAAACATTTCCTATTTGTTTAAGCCAGCTTGAGTTGGGTTTTCTGTAATTTGCAATAGAAATTAACATCATTATGGACTCTCCCTCTCTTATCCAATCAATCACTAAATTAATCAATTAATATCTCATGAATCTGTCTAGTTTACAAGTAGACAGTGCCATATCCACTGGCAGGAGATGCTTGCTATCAGCATTGCTTACTGAATTTTAGCCTCAACTTTCCACTCTTTTTTATACCCTCTCCAAGCCAATATCTATACTATAATCAAGGTGATTTTTCTAAAACGCATAACATGATCATATTACTGTGCTGAAACCACCACCTATATTAAACTTTCCCTTACTCTTTCAGTCTACCGGGGTCTTTCTTTCTGTCCTGTCAACTGACATTCATTGGTATTGTGTGCAGGCCACTTTTCCACAAACAACTCTAGCAGTTGCATGACTTTTTCCTCAACCTTCTGCCCTAGTCTTGCCCTTCTCCAGTCCAGTCTCTACACTGCACCCTGTATGAATTTTCTAAAATATGTCATAGGATAATATTATTGTCTTTCTTAAAAATTCTTCTGGCCAGGTGCGGTGGCCCATGCCTGTAATCCCAGAGCTTTGGGAGGCCGATGTGGGCGGATCACGAGGTCAGGAGATCGAGACCATCCTGGCTAACACGGTGAAACCCCGTCTCTACTAAAAATACAAAAAATTAGCCAGGTGTGGTGGCGGGCACCTGTAGCCCCAGCTACTTGGGAGGCTGAGGCAGGAGAGTGGCACGAACCCGGGAGGCGGAGCTTGCAGTGAGCCATGATCGCGCCACTGCACTCCAGCCTGGGAGACAGAGGGAGACTCCATCTCAAAATAAAATAAAATAAAATAAAATTCTTCCATATCTCCCCATTGCCTGCAATATAATATCTGAAACTTATACTACATACAGGGTCTATGCTTACTTATTTAGCTTTATTGCTAACTACTTCCCTCACCTGTAGTCTTCTCTCCAGCCATACTAAACTACAATCAATTCCCTTAATGCACTGACCTGTCTTATCTCCTGACTTTTGTTCATTCAGTTCCCTTTGTTTTGGAAAGATTTCTCTACTGCTTCCTTTTTCCCCATCTGACTCCACCTAGCATCTCCTACTTATTCCTAAAACAAGTGCTTAGGCATCATTCTTAAAACAATCCTTAGACATTACTATATCCGGAAGCCTTTCCTATTGTACCTCACCCAAGTCTGGGTGAGGCATACTCCTCCTGGGTGGTACATAATAATCTTGTGCATACCTCTCTTGTAGCACTGAATTGTAATTGCCTGGCTTCATTTGTCTGTTTTCTGCCTATACAAAAATCCCAAGAAAGCAGGAATTGTGTCTTATTCAGTGTCATATCCTCAGCATCTGACACAGAACTTGGCACAAAATCAATGCCTAATAAATATCTGTTGACTGCATGGTAAGTGTATAGTAACTTGAAAAAATATTCTACCCTAAAGTTGATAAATATTTTCTCCTAAAGATGGGAGTCAACCTTAGCTGCTGCCTCCCTCAGAGCTGAGAACAGGTCTCATTGCAGCAGAGGGAAAAAATAAGCAGGAACAGATGATGCGGCATATGCAGCTCCTTGCTCTTTTCCTGCAGCGAGAATTCACTTTCGCTTTCAGGTAGGCCCAGGCTGCTGTGCAGTCTATTCCATGGCCTCCTCAGGGAGCCTAGAGGAAAGACAACTTGGCACTGAGTGAATGGACTGCGTTCTGATGAGAAAGTGGGGGGGATTTTCCATCGTATTATCCGTCCAGCAGACTGTTAAGCGGCTGCATTTGTTGGGTGATGGGGAGGAGGAAGGAGGACTAATAGACCAACCCTGGCCAGTGGTGCAATGCTGCTTCCAGGAAACAGAAAGCAGTGAATTTTTCCTGGCCACACACCATACTACAAGAAGAGAAGGGAGGTGGGGAGAAATGGGTCCTTTTGGAGGCTGATCTTGTCCCAGATCTGAGTAACTCCAGCCTTTCCTTACAAGTCTGTCCAAAGAGTGCCCTTTGCTGCGTCCCTACCCTAAACCCATCACCTCAATTAAACCTTCCCTAACTCTCCAACATACAGCAATCTCTCTGGCTCTCCTACTAACCACCATACCACTTACTGACCATAGATCCATTGGTACTAAGTACTGACCACTTTGCCAGAAACTGCTATGACTGAGTTGCCATGCATTTTCTTATTTAACAATAGAAGCAAGCCTTCACTTTCATCCCCAATCAGATTGAAAGGTCAGGGATTATATTGTGTACTTCTGTATATGCCCTTTATACTTTTGCAGCATTAAGCACAGTGCTGTTTGTGATTAAGATATCAAGAATCAGGGCCAGGCATGGTGGCTCCTGCCTGTAATCTCAATGTTTGGGGAGGCCGAGGTGGGCAAATTACTTGAGGTGAGGAGTTAGAGACCAGCCTGGGCAACATAGTGAGACCCCATCTCTTTCAAAAAACTTTTTTAATCACTGGGTGTGGAGCCATACACCTGTAGTCCTATTTACTCAGGAGGTGAGGCAGGAGGATCTCTGGAGCCCAGAAGTTCAAGGCTACAGGGAACTGTGATCGTGCCACTACATTCCAGAAGAGGTGACAGAGAGAGATCTTGTCTCAAAAAAAAAAAAAAATAGAGAATCAATCAACAGATGAATAAATAGATCAAGTCTGGCTCATTCATGGAAAGACTCAGTGTAAAGGAATCTACTAAATAGACACAGGTAAGGCTTCCTACAGGAATCAACTTCTCCTGACCCGAAAACCCCAGAGTATCAGTGGCAGATCTTCACTTTACCCTCAACCAAATGACATTTGATAGACAGGATCAGGTGCTGGAAAATATGAGCCTCCATGGATCCTGTATCATACACTATCTATCTATGTCCTCTTATGTCTACACTTAGTTCATAATCTGCAATGCTATCCCCAGAGCTCCTAGGGTTATGTTTAGTACCACGGCTACTAGTCCCTATTAGGTTTAAATGGGATTGAGATGTAGGTTAAGTTGTAGTGAAGTGTCTGTTGTTTCAGAGAAAGAGTTTGGCCTCTGTGCATTTGACAAGTATGAGTGCACCCCCTTTCCTGTGCTATGGGAATCAATGTAGAATATTCACAGCTACTACCACATTCAAGGAAAGACATTATAAGCCCTTAGGGCTTCAAGGACAATCAAGATATAAGTCTCCACTCTCAAAAGAGATTGCAGTCTAGAACTTGTGGTCAGCAAAGTGTCAGTTCACCAAAGAGTAGGAGTTCGGAAAAGGGAGTAAACATGTCAAAGGAAAAGGAACTTGAGTTGAGCAGCAGTGTATACATGGGATTTAGTCAGGGAAAGAGGTTAGTTAGTGTGAGGTCATTCTAGGCTAAGGAAACTAAGAAAGCCAAGTATAAAGGCAGGAATGTGCCAAACTCTTTAAGAAACAGTGTGAAAATCAATCATTTGCAAAACAGGTAAGTAAATGGATGGTTATTCACATAACAAGACTCACAGTAGCAGTCTCTTTAACAAAATTTGAAACCTATTACTACAGTCGTTTTAGAGGGTTGTTGGAAATCTACAGTTGTTTTAGGGAATTATTGGAAATTGGCACTGCATCTTTTAGGATTGCAGTATGAAGCTGCTTGTGAGGCTGCATTCATTGCTGATAGCTGGAACAGTGCTTCTCGAATCTTAATACAAATATGAGTCATCCACGGATTGTGTTAACATGCAAATTCTGATTCAATAGATAAGGGAGGTAGGTCCTGAAATTCTATATTTCTAACTAGCTCCTGACTGACATGGATGCTACTGGCCCATGAACCACACTTTTAGCAGCAAAGTGCTAGAACATCTTTCACTTTGTTGAAGAAATTCCTATCTATCATTACAGATATTTCATTAAACATTGTAGATGAGAGAATCCTTGGAAGAAAAGATTACATGTTGCAAAATGTATAAAAGAATAACAGTAATCAACTTTATCCCCTATATTGGTTCATACAGGGGCTGCTCACCATCAAATGTGTATTTCAGTCAGCACAACAATGTGGGACGTGTATGGCCTGTAATAGGGATCAGCAATCTACTGCCTATGGGCTAAATCCAGGCCCCCACTTGTTTTTATAAATAAAGCTTTATTGGAATACAGATACACCCATTCATTTACACATTGTCTATGGTAACCTTTATGCTACAATGTCAGAGTTAATTCATTGCCACAGAGACCACATGGCCCTCAAAATCTAAATTATTTGCTATCTGGCCCTTTTTTCTGTAACATTTGCTGACTCCTGGGCCTGTAAGATTGAGGACATGATTTCTGAATGTCTTACTAGCTATGAATTTACACACTTAGCTGCCCTTTAAGTTTTCTGCCCTGAAACCCAAATGTTCACTTTCTGCCCTGAAATCCAAATGTCTAGGACAGTGTTTAGAAGAAATATAAAGTCCCCCCAAATTATCTTGTCCAGAAAATCGCTACATCATCTGACTAGTTGGAGAGATCATAGGAGATCTGAACCAAGAGGGCTTATATAAAACTCTTGCCAAATGCAAAACACTTTCAGCACATTTATATCCTTGGTGTTGGGTGTAATCTGCGAACGAATGGTGTGCTGGTTCAGGAGTAAATTCAAGCAAAGGCAACGTTAAACTGCAGGTATGTGCTTGTTTTCACCCATCCTGGAACCCAGATCAGAGTTTGGGGTCTGACCCATCTTACTTGATAAAAAGCTAATCCTTCTGAGAATCCTTGTTTCAGTGTCTATTCCAATCTTGTCATAGAATTATGAGAGCTTCAAAAACACAGGAAGTAAATCTCTGCTAACTACCTGGGGAATTTAAACTGTCCCAGAAAAGAGGCATTTTCCCGGATACTCTTCTAACCTGTTTCATTGGGCCTGGATTGGTAGATCATGAAGATCAAAAGGAAATTAGGAAGGATGCATGTGAAGGAGTGACAAGGGCAAAAGTAACGTGCCCTTAAAAAGTTTGGCATGAGGAAAGTAGAGGCCTCCTGAGAATTAAACTATAAAATCACCAGAAATGAATCATACTAAAAATATGAGAAATCATGTTAAAGATTCAGAAAAGCACTTCCAGGCCTGTAAGACTTGACATTAATCCAGATGAAATTATTTGCGCATTTAAAGGGGGGAAAATGTGCCTGGCAACAGAAAAACTGCTCAGCAACAGAAGCCTGGAATGGAGAGGAAGATTTGAGAGTTAATATTTGTGGTACCCTTCTTCGCCCAGACCAGAGAAGAGGATGCTCAGGACTTGCCTCTTTGGGGATTTCGTCCTTCCTTTCTCCCTAACCTGTCTCCTTCTCTCCCCTCTCCAAAACTCCTCTTTCCCTTTCACCCATTCCCCTCTCTCCACCCCACTTTCTCTCTCTCATCTTCCCTTTTTCCTTTCCACAAATATGTATATAATATATATATTCCGCATTAGGCCCTGTGCTGTACAGTCTGGGAATATAATGTGGAAAAAAAATGGACATGATCTCCACTCTCAGGCAGCTCAGAAATCTAGTGGAGGAAGCAGGCATTAATCAAATAATGGTACATACAAATGCATAATTGCTCTAAGTAATGCATGAGGTAAATGCTATAAAGCAGTAGCACAATGCAACCTTAGGGTCTTTGGGCTTGCTATTTCTCTTATCTAGAATCTGCTTTTCCTAGATACCTTTAAGGCTATCTCCTTACTTCCTTCAGGCCTCTGCTCAAACATCATTTATCAGTGGAACCTTCCCTGATAACCCTCTATGTAAAACAGCAACTTCCTCCTTCCTCACATCTCTTGTGCCATTTACATTTTCTCCATCATATTTATTACTTTCAGATATTACATATATGTATATATTTCATATTTTCTTTTGGTGGTTGTTCTTTTTTGTATGGCTCTGTTCATGGAAGGAAGGAATGTTAGCTTCATGAGAACATGGACTTTGCTCTGTTACATTACTAGTATCTATAGTAGACACAGATACATGTTTATTAAAAACATGGATAAAAATATATCTGATCTGAAAGTGTTATTACTCATTTGTTAAAAGAGTAATAGGAGTTAACTAGGATAAGGAAGAGGAAAGCCATTGCAGGAAGAGAGGAACAGGTTAGACCTTGGAGACTAAAAGCAAACCATGAAGCTAGAGGGAAGACGAGGCAAAATCATGTCAGACTTTACGGAACAAGTTATTTTTTCCACTTTTATTTTAGGAGCAGTTCAAAACCATGGAAGGTCTTAAACTGAGAGATGACATGTTCAGATTTTCATTTTCTCAGATTAAATTTTTTAAATGTCATCCTGGCTACCAATTGGATGGTGGATCAGAGGTATCAGAAAAATGCCATAAAGCATTTGAATCATACAGCAAACTTGCCTTTCTCTGATTCCATGCTCACTAAACTCTTAACTGATTTGAATTTGGCTTTCTGAAATTTGACAAAGAGAGACCATGACATGTGCTTTCAAATGTACATGAAGGATACGTGAGTCAATAGAAAGCAGTAAATGCATATTCTGTGTTTCCTGTCAGTCTCTTCAAACTCAGGTTCTGTGAGACTCTCCTGTGAGATAGATCCTGCCTCTGCGAGCTCACATGCCAGGTTTCTAAAGCAGTAAAGCTGAGGGTCAGCCCTTAGGTCTCACCCACAAGGCTAAATTAAATGTCCATCTTGCAGTGCCTTGGCAGCCCCCCAGAGAGCCTGCCCTGATAAATCCCCAAACTCAAACCTTGCTGTCCACTCAAGTCTTTGGGCTACTAAGCAGAAAATCACTGTTGAATTCTGAAACAGGCTTTCGAGGGCTTACACGAAATTCCGAACCAATGCAAAACCCATCTTAGCTGGTGGCTGACCTCAAAGAATGAGCAGTTATGCACAAGGAAATGCAGTGGTTTGGCAACTCTGAATTTTGGGGGAGCAACTCCAAATGAACATCTATAAAGATCATTATTTGAAATGATAACAAGGTAACAAATAAGGCATTTGTTTGAAAGCAAATAAAACTAGTCATTTTGAGGTTCTGCTGAACTCATTTGGAAAGAAATTTGTCTGCTGAAAATGTGAAACACAGCCAATGAACCAACCATACCCATTAAAGGACTAAAAGGGACTTCAAAACAATGAAGTGCAAATGAAACTTCGGAAAAGTCAACAGCTTGTTCCCTTAATACAACCCCATTCCAACAGGTTTTTTTCTACCTAGACATCTGAAGAGCCCAGCCATCACACAGCTTCCCAGATGCCCCCAGACCCACTCCAAATATCGCTCTAAAACCAAATTTTTCCAGGTTGGCAGTAAAACCACATGGTCTCCCATACAAAGTAAATAAAACAACATTATTTCCACATGTCATCCTTGACATTTACTTCTGTGCTTTTTTTTTTTTTTTTTTTTTTTGACTTATAGTTTCTAAAGAAAAAAGTCACTTCCTCCAGGATTCGGTGTTAAGGACAAAAAACCAAACACCACATGTTCTCATTCATAGGTGGGAACTGAACAATGAGAACACTTGGACACAGAAAGGGGAACATCACACACCGGGGCCTGTTGTGGGGTGGGGGGAGGGGGGAGGGATAGCATTAGGAGATATACCTAATGTAAATGACGAGTTAATGAGTGCAGCACACCAACATGGCACATGTATACATATGTAACAAACCTGCACATTGTGCACATGGACCCTAGAACTTAAAGTACAATAAAAAAAAAATTTAAAAAAAGACATTAATTCTACTCCTAGCTTTGTTACTAACTAGCTATGAGACCTTGAAAAGGATCTGAGCTATAGTACATGACATTTATTTGTTTATTCATTCAACAGCCTTTGATACTTTACACAATGCCAGGCCCCATGCTATGTTCTTAAGAAATAAGGTGAATAAGAGAAATCCTTTTATAAGCTGTTCCAAGTTCCTTGGGGACAAAAAAAGCATTGCAAGAACAGCAACACGCTGTTGCAGAAATATGCACAGAGCATTAAGTGGGCTTAGAGGACAATGCAACTCTGCCCAAGGGAAGCTGGAAATCCATCCAAGAGGAAGTGGCAGCTGAATTAAGATTTAAAAGAAGAGTTGGAGTTCACCAGGGAAGTGGGGCGGGCCTCCTCTGGGGATGGAGGATATTCCAAGCAAAGACATAGCATGAGCAATGACATTGAAGTAAGAAAACAAATGTTTTTTTGAAGGAAACTGTAAATCTTCAAGAGAACCAAGGTTGCTATGAGTTGTGCAGGATAAGAATGAACATAAGATAAGGGATAGGGCATTGTGCCTTATACTGCCAGGCCTCTGACCGTATCCACTCAGTACTCATTGTTCCCATACATGCTGACTACTCTTTCTGCCAGCACTAGTGAATCTTTTCCAGAGTGCTTTCTCTGATCTCAGGAGCATTTTCTTCCTATTCACAAGGTGGACTGAAGTACTGAGGTGTTGAAGCCACACACCAATGATGAATGGTAGTTGGCTGATAAATACTCAACAAGCTCAGCCTCTGAGACAGTTTCTACATGGTGCCCTATAATTCCCAGTGTGCTCATAAGCACACATATTAGCTTTCTTCCCTTCCCTGTCTCACCTCTCCACTTGCCTAACATAGCTTCCTAGGATCACTCCCTGATATGATTTGGCTGTGTCCCCACCCAAATCTCATCTTGAATTGTAGTTCCCATAATCCCCGTGTGTCATGGGAGGGACCCAGTGGGAGGTAATGGAATCATGGAGGCAGTTACCCTCATGCTGTTCTTATGATAAGCAAGTGGGTTCTCACAAGACCTGATGGTTTTAAAAGGGACTTTTCTCCCTTTTGCTTGGCACATCTCCTTCCTGCCACCATGTGAAGCAGGATGTGTTTGCTTCCCCTTTCACCATGATTGTAAGCTTTCTGAGGCCTCCCCAGCCATGCTGAAGTATAAGTCAATTAAACCTTTTTCCTTTATAAATTACCCAGTCTTGGGTATGTCTTTATTAGCAGTATGAGAATGGACGAATACACTCCCCAAATAAATAAATAACTTGCACTGAAATCTTTGTCTTACTTTGGGGTTTCCCTTAAAGATTTCAGTACAAGTAATTTATTTGGCACGTGTACAGCATGTGCTGCATCACAATTACTAAGATGTTCATCTCCTGAGGGTTGGGATGAAATGCGGGTAGAAGGCTTAGGCATTAGCTCTAGGATTTTAAAGACAGGAATGCAATATTAAGCATAAAAATGGTGAAGTTGTTTGTGTTGTTTTAATGGCAACAGAAAACTTGAAAGTACAATGACAGATCAGCCAACTATCAACTCAGGGCATAATGTGAAAGGTGGCGTGACTCCATGGCAGCATGAAGAGACTTAATTTCCTGCAGCTTGAAGGCAGACTATGGCTGAAAATAATACCCAAAATCTGATTGTAAAAATGACAGAGTTAAAAAGGAGGCTAAATTCATAGCTCTGGCAAGACCCTTACGTGAGAGTTCAGGTCCTAAAAGGAAGGAGTGGGTTCTTGAGAACAGGAGTGAGAATATTTGGTGAATCTGCTTGAGAACATTCAAACCTCAGATTCCCCTCACCCTTCTGGGCTGGCAGAAGAGGCTGCCTCCACATGGATAAAGAAGAGCATCCCTCCATGGCCTGGAAACCATGCAAAGTCCTTCATTTGAGACAGACTCATTGTAAGATAATCTTGGCTTCTTCAGGATCTGCCCTTATCTTCCCTCATCGTTTTGAGAAGAGTGAAAAATATATTTGACTAATTAGAAAATTTATTGTTAATTAACTTTTAGCATATGTGTGGTTCTCACTGTATACACTTAAAAGAACTTTTATACTTTTAAGTGTTTTATGTGAACTCACTGAATTTTAAAATAGATTTCATTATAAAGATTTATGCCCCTGTGTTTTACTTATTTTGCAAAGGTAGAAAAGGGACAAAGATAAACACAGTCTTAATAAGTTGATTTTTCAAATAGGGTAGTGTAATTATGTCAAATATATAGAACTTTCAATCACTGCAGAAAATACTTTTGGATAGCAGTGGCTCTAGACATATAGGATATATAGGACCAAGTCACAGCATGGCCCAAGCAGAGACTTATTGAAATGGGAAACAAGACCAAAATGGCAACCATGATCCTTGAGTCACAGGAATCTAAGGTGACTGCTAATAGACCATGCATGTGCTAAAGGTAAGGTAGATGGACAGCTAACAAGAATAAAGCTTAACTCATATAGCAAAAATATAAAGACAAAAATATGACTCTCAAAACTCAATAACTTTCAAAACAAACCAATAAAACAGTGTACAAAACATTTGAACAGATGCCTTGCCACGAAAGAAACCCAGAAGGCAAATAAGCACTTGAAAAGATGATCAACATAATTAGTCATTAGGGAATGCAAATTAAAACCACAAGGAGATACCACCGCACACTTACTAAAATAGCTAAAATTAAAAAGACTGACCATACAAAATGTTGGAGAGGATGTGATGGAACTGGAACTCTCACAGAACAACCACTTTAGAAAAAAACTGGTGATTTTTTAAAAAGTTAAGACACACCTCTCATGTCATGCATCCATACACTCCTAGGTGCTTACTAAAGAGAAAAGAAAGTAAATGTCTATACAAAAACTTGTATATGCATTTTTAAAGCAGCTTTATTCATGAAAGCCAAAAACTGGAAACAGTCTGTATGTCCATCAACAGGTGAATGGATAAACAAAGCATAGGATATCCTCATAGTGAAATATACAGGCTAATGAATAAACAAAGCATGGTATATCCTTATAGTAAAATAGCAATGAAAAGGAGTACATTATAAGTAATATACAACATAGATGACTTTCAAAATGATTACACTGAGTAAAAGAAATGGGGCTATGTCTACCCTCATACAAAGAGCAGAATTGCTTTCGCTTGCTACAAAAGCAGTAACTCCCCAAGCTCAGTGTTCCTCAACCATGTTGCAAACCTACCGTGTGTGCAGCATCTACTCGGGCCTCTCCACATCATTCCCATATGATTTTGAACAGTGGTAGTGGCAGGGATAGAGGCTATGCACGGACCCAACAGCATGGTTTCCCACTCACCAAGGCTAATGTAGTAATCCCTACTGTCAAATATTTAACTTGTTGGCTAATGCCAACAGGTTGGGATACCAACACTGAGCCCTTGATATAGTACCATTCCTCAAGGAAACCAACCAGCCATTTGTTGGTAAGTCAATGATATCGGTCTCCACTCTAAAAGTGTAGTGAATCATCCTGAAATTGATAATATACTCTGGTTATGAATTTTCCTTCTCTGCCTGTAATATCTTGGTCAGCATCATTATTTAATGGTTTAGAGAATGTCTATTTACTGAGATCCCATATAATATCCCCTCAGACAAATGACTCACTTTAAGACAAAGGAGACGTGAAATGGGCATGTGATGATGAGACTAACTTTTCCTACCAATACTGCATTATCTGGAAGCTGCTGGCCTGACAGAATGTTGGAATAGCCTCTAGAGATGTAGTTAATACACCAGCTTGGGGATTAACCTTGCAGAATTGGAGTGCTGTTCTTCAAGATACAATATATTGTTCTAACCAATGGTCATTATGTAGTGTTCCATTTCTAACAGAATACCAGAATCTGGGAACTCAAGGATGAAACAATTACTTCCAGTGATCTGCTAAGGGAATTTGTGCTTCGCATTTCCACAACTTCAGATTCTACTGGTCTCCATGGGGAGGCACTTTTGCCAGCAGATAGTAAAGGTTCTTTTAATCCTAAAGCTGTACCTGCTGC
The DNA here is from genome assembly GCF_029281585.2 of Gorilla gorilla gorilla. NCBI lineage: Eukaryota > Metazoa > Chordata > Mammalia > Primates > Hominidae > Gorilla > Gorilla gorilla. Next base: position 34,966,656 of record NC_073233.2, on the reverse strand, counting down.
CTGATCATTTGGGGCTTTCTATTGACAGGAACCACTGGAAGTTTCTATATTGTCAGCAGTAGCTAACCCTAGGAAGCATGAGAAGGTTACTGCTACGGAGTTGGAGTAGTAGAGAGAATTGTGTGGAACTTAGGGGATTCACTGGGGCATCTCTTGCTATTTTCAGACTGTTGATAAACGTGAACCATCAATTCCAGAAGCAACAGACTGACTAGGGCCAGTAATAAGGACGCTGACCCTCTCAGGGATAAAGGTCTGGATTACTCAATAGGCCAAGCAACCTAGAAAAGCAGAAGTTTTGGCTGAGGATGAGGGAAATCTAGATGGATGGTAGAGGAAGGAGACGATAAGTATCAATAGTGGCTTCAGGACCATCCACAGCAGTGGGTACGGTAACTTATGCCACTAAATCTCTTTTTATTTTTTCTTCCAAGAAATTGTAATAATCCACTATAATGGAGAACCAGTAAGGGAACAGAATAAACTTAATATGGGGCACTAGTAGATATCAGAGGGCAAAGGAAGAGTCCATCTTGTGGGCTAGTAGATATCAGAGGGGAAAGGAAGCAATTCCATCTGGTCTCACAGAAGCCCCCTCAGCCTTGAGCACAATTGCCTTGCAGCAGGAAGCTTCTCATCGATCAATCTTATGTTATCTTCCTTCCCCTCCTCTCATTTTCCCACCAGATGAGGAATGCCAAAGAGTATATGAGGAAAGTCGAACTGGATGATTTCCACATTCACTTTTATTCTAAAGTTCTATACTTTGAAAACCAAATCTGAGACTCAACCCCTTTGAGATGTTTCCCCTCATGAGCCCCATATCAAATTGAGCACATCTTAGTTCTTCTGCTTCTCAGTACTGGCAGTTTGGATGACAACTTTAATTCACATTTACTTTACTTTCCAGTTGTGGAGTCCCAGTGTGGTCTCCCCAACTAGATGCCTCGTCAAACCATATCATCTAAAGTAGTTAGTTTCTAAGTATTTTATCCTCAAAGTAATAATAATAACTTCACCCAAGTACTCACAACAACCTTGTGAAGTAGGTTCTATTATTATTGTTCCTATTCTGTAGAAACATGAACTAAGACTTGGGGATATTAAGTTATTTCCCCAAGGGCACTTGGCTTGTAAGTGGAAGCAGCAGGCTTTGAACTCAGACACTCTGTCTTCTTAACCATTATCCTCTACCACTTCTCAAGGACTAGTTTTAATCATGTTTTTCCTTTATGGAAACCTTTTTTGAAACATCTGTCTGTATAAACTAATTATATATGAATTACCAAATTTTATTAAATAATAAATTCCTTTTCTTTTTTAATTAACCAAAGATGTATAGAATTTCCAACCATAAACTTGAACAAGCTAGTATAATAACTAGAATATAATCTCTATAACAGCTATTTGTTGAATGAATGGAAAAGCTTAGCTTATATAATTCCAGCAAAAGTTAAATACACTTGATATTTAAGTTAGCCTCTGCAGCTTGGACGGGGGTATTTTCGTGTTAAGTTATTCCAGATATAAAATATCAAAAACAAATTCAACAAACTTCATTGTCACCTGCTGGACTCTAAGTGGGCTAAGGATTCCAAATGTTTCCTTATCTGCTGAACTCTTTCTGGAGGGGTTTGCAGAATAAGTGGCTGTTGTTGTTTTGTTTTGTTTTTTTTGTGTGTGTGTTTTTGATCTTTTTCTTCTATTGGAAAGCCTCAAGACTCCTTTGCAAAACAAAAAACTGATTCCTCAGGAATGGTTCAGCTACAGTGGTAAGGAATAGAGCACTCAATCTCATTTGGACTACTCCTGATATACTGATTTCTCTGGTTTCACACTTGTCCCCATATGTCACAGTTATAATTATCACTTAAAAATACAAATCAGATCCTAGCACTCTCCTACACAAAACCCTTATAGGGCTGCCAATGTTTACGTTAAATTAAATCTCAACTTTTTACCATGGCTTATAAGACTCCATAAGACCTATTTTCCAAGAAAAATACTATATGTTTCTTTTTTTCCCTTGGAAAACTGAACAATCTCCAGAAAATCCGTGAAATTTGGTGGATCTTCCTATTGAAATGTGTCGCTCACCATTCAACCATCTGATAGTAGTCCACCAATCCATTCTCAGACACAGAACTCTCAATTGGTCTCTCGGTGCCTCACACTTGAGTAGGAACTGACAGCTAAGGATCAGCAGGTGTTTTAGGAAGGCTTCCAACATGAAAGAAAAAGACTCAAACAGGCAAACAAACAGAAATAAATCCATACTTAATAGCCTCACAATTAACAAAGGATAATTAAATTTTTTTGCATCCAAATAAGAAGAGGATTCCATGAAAATAAAGAAACAAGTAGCAAAGAAGAAATCACTCCTGGTAATTTAAAGTAGCCAAAATAAAACACTCAATAGGAGGTTTAGAAGAAGGCATCAAGAAAATCTCTAGGAAAGTACGCAAAAGGACCAAGAGAAAATAGGAAAGAAGAAAGAAAAACAGGAAAGGAGAAATAGAGGGTCAAACAGGAAGTTTAACATCTCTCTAGTGTGGGTAGCAGGGAGACTAAAAATACATAGAAGTGATAAATTTATCAGAGAAGGGATATAGCAAAATTCCCAGAACTGAAAAGGAAATCTCCAGAAATAAATGGAAAGAAGGACTATAAAAGAGGTAAATCTTGATTTACCTCAACACGGCAGTTAATAACTAATGTCTAAAGTTAACAAACCAAGAAACAGCAGTATAAGCATGTTATTTAGAAACTCGGAGGTAAATACCCAAATCAATAGGTATGAGGGTTGAAATGAATCCCTCTGAGAAGAGAATCTGAAGGATAAGGTAGAATAGGGAAGAGCAAAGCAAAGGAGTGCTATTTATGTATATATATAAAAAATTATATGTACTCTTTGGTATCTTAAAATATGCACATGTATTACTTAGACTAAAATATAGAAATAAAGCTACAGTACATAAACTATGTAATAAATTTTTTTTTCCAAGGCATGGTTTTTGTCCTGGAAATTTTGGCCTTTTGGCAGCACCTTTCAGGAATATTTTCCTCACAGTATTCCTTTCAAACTGATGTGCTTAACGTTATTTGTGATATCGTCCTGATGTGAGTTTTAAGGAAGTGATCTGAGGACCATGCTTTGGGAAACTGGTCTATTCCAAAGGATTCCCTGCAATTGCAAGCATTACAGCTCAGCTAGGGGTACTGCAAGGCAATTTAAGGAAAAAACAAACAAAACCAAAAACAAAATAGTTAAGTGTGACTTTAGTCTTTTTCTTTGTCCTATATCTTCCATGTCAATTGTGGAATTCGTTGTGATTATCAGAAGTGCTGGTTGAGTATTCAGGCCCCTGGGTACCCTCATTTCTCCTATCTATTCCTTATAGACATGGCTCACCGCATCCAACACAGTGGTTTGCCCAGTATTAATAACTAAGAAGGTACCTAATAGTTAGGGAAAGAAGGAAGAGACAGGAAGAATGGGATAGAAAAAGATATGCAGGACATAATCAATTTTTTATATCTGAAATGCTGTACAATGAACAACAATAATTCGTTAGTTGGTGGTTGGCTCTACATATAGAATGTAATTTAATTGTTTTGACTGTTATAATAAAAGACTTTCAATCTATAGTTATTGTGCATCTAAGCTAATGACCAGCACAAGACATAGAAAGAAAAATATCATAAGCATTGACTAATGTCCATAAGTACTTTAAATTCTCCTCTGGGATACAAAGTTGACACACATGAAACAAACAAGCGTGTAGCTATTATGTGATGTGATTTGGGCAGGAAGTACAAAATAAGTCATTGCTTCTCAAACAGACCAGAAATTATTACTTGAGTAATAAAACATGTATGCTACCTCTATTGTAGCACTTTTCATGTATTCTTTTACATACTATGCATAACTGCTTTGTAAGTAATTATTATTACTGCCTCCATATTAAGAAAGACTTGGAGGAATTACATATGTCGGATTCACACAGCCAGGGTGGTGATGTAATTTTAACTGATTCCGGACTTAGGTCGGCTCACTTATTGTTCTAAAGAGCAGATAACACACGGAGAGGTGCAGAAGAGAGGGAAAGCCATCAAAAGTGAGAAAAGAGAATCCGAGCTGGGATGGGTACAGGAGGATGCCCCGCAGAGTCAGTGCTGAGAAACAACTGACTGGGAGGGAGCCTGGACTCAGGCATTTACGGGCTTTGGAGCCAGACAGAGTGAGATATAAATTACAGCTCTGTATCTTACTGACTGTACGAAAGAGCAGGAGAGGTCTCCAGCCTCTGTTTCCTCATCTATAAAATGGGATAACTGCTTCTAAGGTTTGTTGTGAGATTTCAATGATATCATTTCTATTTTTAAAGAGCATCTCTCATAAATTCTTATTTCTCTTTTTTTTCTGATTGGAGTAGAGTATGATTGATGGTAGAAAATAGTGGTGGGTTGTTGGTCACAAACACTATCATTCAAAACAATCACCTGCACAAAAGCAGAGCTGTACATTCTTCACTGGATTTTGACAGGTTCCTCGGTTGTTTTATTTTGACCAGTTCAAGTCAGTCCAAACAGTTCGTGCAGTTCTAGGAAACAAGCTGAGTTTGGCCTGTGCATTTTGGCATCCTGAACCACAGGATCATGGTGGGGAGGGGGAGAGGAGGGAGGATGGAAAAGTACCCGGCAGTGCCTCCTGAATCCAACTTCCTGCTGGCGAAATCCACCTCTCGCTGACTCTGAGTCACCAACAGCATGCCTTCCCTCCCCTGCGGCCCATCCGCCCATTAGGCCCGGCAGCTCCCCTCCTATGCTGACTTCCCTCGCTTGCTCCCACACGTGTGCTCAAGGTGGAGGCAACCCTAATGAGGAAACACGAGGCAGCTGCTGTGACAGGCGTTTCTTCCTTGGCCAGCAAAAGGAGGCCTGCAGCAGCCTCGCCTGCAGGGCCTGCTGGCCCACTGCCTTGCAGGTCACCCCTCAAACCCAGGCTCCCCTCAGCTCTGTAACCTGGAGCTCGCCCCTAGGATGGGGAACCATAGGAATTCTAGGCTGGGATCATAGACCCCAAAGGCACCAGAGCAGCCTCCGTGGTGAGGAGAAACCCTTAGACACTTGCTGTTGGGACTTTTCTCATGTATTAACACACTGGGAGACCTGAATGCAGTGTGATATGATGAGCATCAGGAAGATGTTTCTCTGCAAACTCTTCTTGAAGCTACTGTCCCTCAGCCTGATATCAACATTCTCTATAATCTGCCTTTTCAGTCCAGTTTCCAAAATGGCCCTCTGCTCTAGCACAGCGTTCATTATGAACTTGACTAATCTATCATGACTGCCCTCCAGCACTTAATAGAAACACAGACTGCAAGATTCTGATTCAGTAGATTGGGGTGGGGCTCAGGCATTCTGTGTATAAGAAAGACCTTAGATGATTCTCCTGATCCAGCAATATGGGGAGACGGCACTGGCCCAATGGTTTTCAGTGTTCAGGATGGGCAGTCCTAAGGCTCGGTCGAGGTGCCTCAATGGTCACTTTAGAAGAGGGTAGCAGTTGAAGCAAGGGGAGCTCAGAATCTCAAAAATCATCCCTGTCATGGGTTGAACTGACAGGTTGAATCAAAATATATGTTGAGTTCTAACCCCAGATTGCTGTGAATGTAATGTTATTTGGAAAGAGTTATTGCAGATGTTATTTGTTAAGATTAGGTCATATAGAATTAGAGTGTACCCTAAGTTCAATATGACTGTGTCCTAATAAGAGGAGGAAGTAGGAGATTTGGATGCAGATACACACAGAGGCACAAGAAAGAAGGCCATGTGAAGATGGAACAGAGATTGGAATCAGATTGCCACAAGCCAAGGAGCACCAAGAATTACTGGAAGTCACCAGAGACTTGGAGAAGTGAGGAAGGGTTCTTCTCTAGAGCCCTCAGAAGGAACATGGCCTGATTAACACCTTGATTTCATACACAGCCTCCAAAACTGTGAGAGGATAAATTTATATTGTATTAAGCCACCAAGTTTGTGGTAATTTCTTATGGCAGCCCTAGGACATTAATACATTCCCTCTGGTTGTCTTCTATCACACACAAACACACACACATGCACACACTCACACACACAGATGCACATTTACCCCTCACACACCCTTTAATTAGAACAGCTTTGTTACTTTGATTTATGTTATATTTTGGAGTTCAGCATAACCTCTCATTTGGTGAAGGAAAAAAGGAGTTTTATTACTAACCAAAATTTGAAAATCTATCACTTTAGCCAGACTGAACCATGACCTATTCCCCAGGCATAACCTGAAGTTTTTTGATGCTATAATTGTACTCACAGCATTCTGTATATCTGGGCACTTTACCTACTTTCCTCCTGTTAAAATATCTAACCATGAAGCTCAGCTTCAACATGATCTCCTTCACTAAGTCATTCCTGATATCCCTGCAATTACATGTGACTTCTTTGGCTTTTGAATTCCAACTGAATTTTGGATCTTCTCTCAGAGCATCTGTCTTATTCAACATTGTACTTTAGCTGCATGGGAAATGTCTTGGTCTCCATTTTGACTGCATCTTGGGTTCTGTGTTTTATCCATTTTTGTATCCTGTTCCCCACTCTGACCCAGTGCTTTCTAGAGTATCTTTCACAGTGCAACGGTTATTCAGTGATCATTTAATCAATAGAAGCTTGTGGGAAAATTTCACAAAAGGCCCTACTCATTTGGATTACTTGTGTTGTGTAGGTGTGATTATAATCACATGATAAAATAAAACTTTTGCAATGTTTCTTAACTAGATATTAATTTCAAATTCCCAAGCACCTTTCTCCCCCAAATATGCCTAGCCCTCAGAAAGTTTCCTTAGGCCATATTCTTTGCTAAGAAATGGCTTGTTTTATCTTACTTTAAAAATGGATATTTAATTTCATCCTAATAATCCAGGACAATGGGTTCTTACCATAGAAATCATGCAAGTAATAAAAAATGTTAATCCAAAAAATGATAAGATTGCATTTGAATTTCATAATATGTTTATTATAGTTTGATATACACTAAACTCAACTTTCTTAGTCCACTTTCATACTGCTATAAAAATACTTGAAACTGACTACTTTATTAAAAAAGAGGTTTAATTGACTCAGTTCTGCATGGCTGGGAAGGCCTCAGGAGACTTACAATCATGGCAGAAGGTGAAGGGGAAGCAAGGCAATTCTTACATGGTAGCAGGAGAGAGAAGGTGCAGGGGAAACTGCCACTTTAAAACCATCAGATCTTGTGAGAACTCCCTCAGAAGATCTGAGAACTCCCTCACTATCATGAGAACAGCATGGGAGAAATCACTCCCATGATCCAATCACCTCCCACCAGGTCCGTCCCTCAGCACACTGGGATTACAATTCAAGATGAGATTTGGGTGGGGACCCAGAGCCAAACTATTTCATCAGTCAACCAGAATCTAGCTTACTAGAGTTTTCAATCTGATGTATTTGCTTCTCATATTTAGGAGACAAGAGTCTGATGATCATAAAAGATACTCTCTTAGGGTTCTTATGTTAGCTTCCAGAATATGTTTCTGTTTCAACCTGCAGTCATCTCAATCTGTTTCAGGTTCAATGGCTACCTTTAATGTTCCTTGAATGTTACAAAGCAGGGTCCTTATCTTAATCATCTTTAAGATATCCACACCCACCATAAAACCTGCTACACTACAATTACTCAGTGAAAAATCTATTGAATGGATAAAGAAGCCTTATTAATCCAAAGAAATCTTGCAGCGTAGCAAGATTTTCAAGTATCCATTAGAAAGGCAGAAAATGAAATTTAGACATTTGTGAAGCAAGATAAACAATTAAACAAATAATCAGAAAATATAACTGTCCGGAATCCCACAAGCTTCAGACATCTGATTATTTCAGATTTTCTGTTACCTAAAGATAAAGAAGGAAACTCCAAAAGGCCTCCCTATGTGGAGAACACTGTTTTACACCAGCGTGCTACATAAAGAAAAAGAGATCTATTCTGGTCAGTTGGCTGACAGCACTATTTTTCAGGTATCAACAATATTCTGTATTTAGTCATCAAATGATCTCCATCAGGTTACCACGTCCTGGTGCTATTCTATTTTCATAAGTGTTCTTTCGTCACCAACACATTTTCATCCTTCTTAATATTTCCAATGGCATCACTGCACTCCACTAACGTAAAAAAACAAGCAATCTAAAAATTACCCTCTGCTGTTTCCCACTCATCCACAGAGAGTGAAGTTGCCATTTATGGACACTTGCTGTTGCCATGTTTTTCAGAAAGTTTGCCATTCCACAAGCTGTTTTTAGCCCCCATACCCACGACACTTCTACAGGCATTTAGTATTTCTTTATCTGACGCTTTTCCAAGGCAATACCTCCGCCTCCTCATTGAATCATGCGGGCTGTCTCTTAATCAAATGATATTTTTTGAAGTGTTTCCTCACTGGAACCCACAAGGTTGTTTCTCATATTTTCCCCCACACCTGCTTTGTATACTAACCTAGGGAGGACTACTTAACGTGGTTTATTGTCTTTTTTGGAACAGAAACACGATATTTGTCATTTTCCTATTCTCTACAATCTGGCCCAACAGTTGAAAGTGTCTAAAAATATCAACTAATACTTCGTTATTTTCATGCTCTCCAGAAAATAATATATTTTCTCTGTTTGTATCTGGTGTTCTATAACAGCTTGGCCAGAATCAAAACTCTGTGGTGCCATAAAAACAGCTTGAAAATTAGTAGCAGAAAGATGGATTTAAATCCCGTTGATCAGAGATGTGACTTTGAGTACAAGGGCATATAAACCTCAATATTCTTGCCCACAAAATGGGGATACAAAGATTTAAATAACAAAGTTGGGAAAGAGTTAAATGAGATAATTGTTCTGCAGTTCACATATCTAACACACTGCCTGACACATGTTAGGGAACCAACAGTGTCTCCAAATATAGAAATGTCATAACTGTGGCAAGATGGTAGAGCAGGTACCTGTGCAGAGGGTGGCTGTTCACCACCCATGATATCTTAGTGTTAAGATAAAAACAAATTACTAAAATTAGAAATGGAATTCTTCTTAAGATGAAGTAGTTTTTGTTTAAGAAAAAAATCTTGATACATCTCTTAGAGAGTAGCAGTTGAAACCTATCATACAATGGCAGAAAGCAACAAAAACGTAGCTTAACTATTCAGCAAGATGAAGGAACCAAAATTTGGAGATGGGAGAAAGCAGATAAGTGAAAACAGAAAAGAGAAAACTGAAGACAGCAGAGCATCATGGTGAGAGATTAGAGTCTAAGTTAGCCAATGTGTTCAAGGGAATTTTTAAAGAAGAAAAATGGGAAATGTCCAATGATCAACTTTAAGCTATTGTTTTAATGATATATCATCCTCCTCCATATCCTCAAAGCCTAACTCTTACACAAAGTTCTGGAAGAATGTTTCATCACTCAGGTTTTGTCCTGCAGTGGCTGTGGACATCAAGCAGTGAAGATAGAATTCTCCTTCTGAGGTAACATGACAGGGAGAACACATGTGAGGTGGTGAAATAATCCATTTGTAAGTACGAGAACTTGGATTTGGAGAGAACCATGAGAATATAAGCCCCTGGAAGACTGCAGAAAACTTAGAGAAAGTAAGGTCCTTTCCATAGGACAAGAGAAGGGGGCTCCAGCACTGTTATCTAGACCAGGGTTGGCAAACTTGTCTTCCAAAAGGCCAGCTAGTAAATCACGTAAGCTTGTGGGACATATAGTTTCTGTTGCATCTACTCAACTCTACATCATAGCAGGAAAGCAGCCATAGACAATGTGTAAACAATGGAGTTTGATTGTGCGTCAACAAAATTTTTATTTACAAAGACAAGCACTTGGCTGGATTTGGTCCACAGACAGTAGTTTGCCATCTGCTGATCTTGACCAGGGTTCAGCAAACTACCTTCTAAAGACCAAGTATAGTCCCTTGCCTATTTATGGCCCTGTGAGCTACAAAATGTATTTTACTTTTAAAAATGATTACATTAAAATGATTATATAAGTACTTACATAATATCTACTATTTTGCTTCTTGCACCAAAAAGCCTAAAATATTTACTATCTGGCTCTTTAAGAAAAAGGTTATGCTATGGATTGAATAATTGTATCACCCCAAAATGAATATGTTGAAATCCTAACTCCCAATGTGATTGTGTTAGGAAGTGGGGGCCTTGGGGAGGTAATTAGCTCATAAAGGCTAACCCTCATCATGGGATTAATGCCATTACTGAAGAGAAAGAGGCATGAGATCTTGCTTCCTCTCTCTGTTCTCCATCATGTGAGGATGTGAGAAGACAGCCATTTGCAAACCAGGAAGAGTGGCTTCACTAGACACATGATTTGCTAGTGCCTTGCTCTTAGACTTATCAACCTCCAAAACTATGAGAAATAAATTTGTGTTGTTTATAAGCCACCCATCTGTGGTATGGGTATAGTTTGGGCATAGTGTCCTGAACTAAGGCAACTTGCCAACACCTGTTCTTAACCATAACAGCCAGTCAATACCTGTATTATACTGCTTTTCATACTGCTATAAAGAACTTCCTGAGACTGTAATTTATAAAGGAAAGAGATTTAATTGACTCACGGTTCAGCATGGCTAAGGGAGCCTCAGGAAACTCACAATCATGGCTGAAGGTGGAGGGGAAGCAAGGCACCTTATTCACAAGGCAGCAGGAAGAAGTGCTGAGCAAAGGGGGAAGAGCCTCTTTTAAAACCATCAGATCTCTTGAGAACTCACTCACTATCACGAGAACACCATGGGGGATACAGCCCCATTATTCAATTACCTCCACCTGGTATCTCTCTTGACACGTGGGAATTATGAGGATTATAGGGACTACAATTAAGATGAGATTTTGGATGGGGACACAGCCAAACCATATCAACACCTGAGTTCCATGTACATTAGACAAGAATTTCTGTCCCTTTTGTTAAGGCCCAAAGTTGACATCTGAAGGAAAACATGAAGAAAAAAATTCTTGTTAACTCTTAAATATTCTCCAAAAGTCATCTCTACATATCAGTAAAAGAGGCCAGTATATACACAGTTACAAAAGCACGTAACCTGGAAGTCTTCATTAACTGTCTCTAGAGCCCTCACTTAAGGATCCACAAAGACCTGTCAGTTATATTTTGAAAATATCTACCCTAATCCAAGTTACTAAAATTATCATTGATATTATCCTAGTCCATGCTATCATCCACCTCTCACCCAGATAACTACCACAGCCTCCTTCCTATTCTCTTCCTGCTTTTCCTCTCACTCCCACCACCATATAGTCCATAACAGAAGTTGGAGAGGTATTTTTTTAAATTTAAGTTCCATGTTACCCCTTTAAGTAAAGTCCTCCAATAATAGTTCCCCTACTTCATTTAGAATAAAAATCTAAACTCTTGACCATGGCCTGCAGTGTCCTGAAAGATCTGTCCCCTCTATGCCTCCCAAACATCAAATGATGTGATCTGAGCTCATTTCACTTGGTTCTTGTCTCCTTTACCTTCTCTCAGTCTCTAAGACTGGGCAAAGCTCTTTTTCAAAACAAGCTCTTTGGGCTTTGCTTTTTCCTCTGCCTGAAATAATTTTCTCCTGGATTTTCACATGTATGACATATTTTCATCATTCAGTTCTCAAATATCACCTCATCAGAGAAGGCTGTTATATCTCTCCAAAGTTGATCCTCTACCCCATTATTCTGCATCCCACACCTTGTTTAATCTCATATAATGAATTTACCTCATTAGTAAGCTCCATGCATACTATGAATTGCACCTGGCACAGTGCTCAGCACTCATTAGTAAGCACTCATAAATATGTGCTAAGAAAATGACAGAATGTAACAAAGTTCATATTAATAATCACAAAACAACTCAACATTTTATTGCAATTTGGCGATTCATGAAACATTTTCAGATCCATTAACTCACTTAATCTTCATGGAACTCTGTGAGGTAGTCATTTTATGATTATTTTATAGATAAGGATAATGAAGCTCTCAGAGGTTGAGTAAATTTTATGAGATCACACGACAATTAAGGGAAGAATCCAGGCATGAGAAACATATTATCTCACTGTACATTTGCTACTCTTTCCAAGACAACCACAAGACATCTACCAAGAGTCAAGTACCACCAACATGCTGTGGCTTCAGATGTGGTTCTTTGCAGTTATAGTTTTGCAAAGTCTAAGGGGTGAGACTCCTCAGGGGTACAAATCCTAGTAGGAGAGATGAAAGTAACTAAGTGCAGTATAAAGTATTTTGTAAACAGAGAAATAACTTCTGGGTTTAGGATCATTAGGAAAAATGTATTTGTTTCCTAAGGTTGCCATACCACAAACTAGGTGGTATAAAACAGCAGAAACTTATTCTCTGACAGCTCTGGAAGCCAGAAGTCTGAAGTTAGGTGTCAGAAGGGCCATTTTCCCTTTAAGACTCCAGGTGGAGTCCTTCTTTGTGTCTTCCTAGCTTCTGGTAGTGCCCATTAATCCCTGGCCTTCCTTGGAAGGCAATTGTATTACACTGATGTCAGCCTCTGTTTCCACAGTGTTCTATATTTCTATGTTTCTGTTTTTCCTTCTTATAAGGACACCAATCATATTCAATTAGGGCCCATTCTAATCAAGTATGACCTCATTTTAACCTGATTCCATCCATAAAGGTCCTATTTCCAAATAAGATCATGTTCAAGGTACCAGAGGTTAGGACTATGTCTTATCTTTTTTGGGAACACAATTTAACCTGTAACAGAAAGCCTTCCAGGAGAAAGAATAAAGGCAATATTTTGAAGGCAATCATTCTTAAAGTGGTATAAAAGATGATTTTATCAGTTAGGTTTCTGCTAGGATAAGCTGCATGGTAAACAACCCCCAAATCTCAGTGACATACAAGAAATGTTTTCTTGCTAATGAGGCTGAAGGCTGGCCAGGGTAGCTTTTCCTCAAAGTGTCGGGTCAGATTCAAGCCTTCTTTAAGTCTTTCATTATAGAACCAGGGGTCATCTTCTCACAGCGGATGGCCAAAATGCAAGAAACCAAGCAATTCAGACAAGCACACATAAAGCCTCTGCTTGCCACACCTCTGCTAATGTTCCATTCACCAAAGAAATTCACATGACTTAGCCCAACATCCAGTGGAGCCAGGAAGGATACTCTGTCCACTCTAATGAGAGGCATATGGCAAAACGAATGAAGAGTTGCAAACAATTATCCAATATTTTACAAGGTTTATTACCAAATATTTACTCACTGGGGCTCTGATATTTTCAAGGAACTCAGACATAGAGACGGGGACTGGGACTTTCTTCTAAAAGCCCTCATGAAGGTCTTACATCTGGAGATCTTTATTTATACTATGTAACAATTACATGTATCAGATATTAATAAAAATGTCCCAGGAATTTAGGTATCATGGAAAACTCTCTAGAATTAATGAGAAATTAGTTTCCCCAGGTACTCATGCTCTATGTTTTTGTTTTCACAAATGGCAAAAATGGGCCCTGCTTGTATAAATACAAGAAGGCTATTACAGGGACAAAGGTCCAAGAGGCCAAAATGAAGAGAAAGATATCATATGTGAGGTCATTGGGGAGAGAGCAAGCCAAAGCAATAACAGCCAGTCAAAGCACTTACAAGAATATTGAGAGTCAGAGCTGAGTAAAAATTACAAAAGAATCAAGTCTAAAACAAGGCATGAGGTCAAGTGGAGACTAGTCAGGAAGAGTAAGGGGAGTCCTGGAAATGCCAAAAGTATCTATCTCTCAAGCATCCTTGGCTTCCCTTCAGTGACTGGCATGTGTATGGCCTATTGGCACATCAAATAAGGTGAAATATAGATGCAGGGTACATGTGTTACATCTGAATACCCAGATTGCAGAGTAACATGCAAAATTAATTTTGTTTTGTTTTGCTGCAAAAACCTGCTCCACTCAGGGAAAGAATGTACTATCGAAAGGTATTGACAGCATAGAGCCACAGTGGGGGAAAATGCCCCATCAGTATGAAGTGAGTCAAAGGGGCCTGAAATGGTTCAGTTAAGACTTTGTATTTAATTAAGTAGAAAGTTATCATGTCCCTATATTGACAGAGGTGCTTCCTACAGCCAAATGAGTGGAAACCTTAAGGTTTTCTCAGAATATTTTCAGACGAATCAGGAGAATGAAAGTTCTTGAAACTGTGGCATCTGAGAAATGCTGAAGTCCCAGAAGACTTTTTAGCCTTGAGGACCCACAAATATTTAAAGTGTTTTCTGATAGACTGTTCCACATGTTTCCAAAAGGTAGCCCAATGTATGGATACTATATTATCAGTTCAACCTATGGAATGAGAACTAGTGAGCTTCCTGTAAAACTTAAAGTGGGGAGGGGCAGGAAAGGTGGGGCTCAGGAAAATAATCTGGTCTTGGTCTCATGTTCAAAACTTTTGGCATTATTTCTGTATGAGGTTTTGTGTTTAATTGTTGTGTTATCTTCCTAGTGTTTTCTCTGTATATGTCAAAAAATTAACATAAACATGACAAATGTAAGATAACTCTGGCTTGGCATTAAAAAAAACACTTTATGAACCTAAAACAGAGAAATTACTCAGATCTCTCTCAACCTGTAAGAAGTTTTGATTCACTGCCACTTACATCGTTTGAAAGGGAGAGGACATCTATCTAAAGATGTGGGAATTTATGTACTGTACATAGTATTGTACTAGATGTCTAAGACTCCATTCAATATTGGCATTTTTAAATTCTAACTTATCTCACCTATATTTTTCTTGTCTGTAAAGGTGGTTGAGAAATTCTTAGCATTTCTCAATGTGGAATATGAAACAACATTATCTATTCCTGGAATGCTCTTTGTTCTCTCCCCGTGTCCAACCCCACAACCTCCACTCCCCAACACCTCAGTAAAGTTTAGTAACTCATACTCCTCCTTCGAGTTTTAATTGGAATTTTAGTTCCTTGCAGTAAACTAATTTATCGGTTTAGGTTAATATTTTTGTTAGACACTCAGCTACCTCACTTAAACTCCTTGAGGGGACAGAATCATTTATCATTTTGCCAATATCTAGTACACAGCATGGTGCCCTGTGAAAAACAGAGGCTCAACAAATAGTTATTAAATGAATAAATGAATTATTTGTAATATTAATAGGTGTCAAATGAGAAATGCCGAATTAACTATTTTTAACAGGTTTTTTTTTTTTTTTTTTGAGACGGAGTCTCGCTCTGTCACCCAGGCTAGAGTGCAGTGGTGTGATCTCAGCTCACTGCAACCTCTGCCTCCCAGGTTCAAGTGATTCTCCTGCCTCAGCCTCCTGAGTAGCTGGGATTACAGGCACGTGCCACCACGCCCAGCTAATTTTTGAATTTTCAGTAGAGATGAGGTTTCCCCATGTTGTTCAGGCTGCTCTCAAACTCCTGACCTCATTATCCGCCCTCCTCAGCCTCCTAAAGTGCTGGGATTACAGGTGTGAGCCACCTCACCTGGTCTGTTATTAACTGTTAATAATTATTTCCTACATTAGTGGTATCATAGAATTAAGGAAATTCATTAGTGTACAATGCTTCTCTAATGTGGTTGATTGCGGAATTTTTTTTTTTTTTTTTTGAGATGGAGTCTCGCTCTGTCACCAGGCTGGAGTGCAGTGGTGCAATCTCAGCTCACTGCAATCTCTGCCTCCTGGGTTCAAGAGATTCTCCTGCCTCAGCCTCCCAAGTAGTTGAGATTACAGGCATGTGCCACCACACCCAGCTAATTTTTTTGTATTTTTATAGAGACGGGGTTTCACCTCGTTGATCGTGGAATATTTTTAAAAGAGCTTCTCCTGGGACTAGTGTTCTGTGGTGTACATTTTAGAAAATACTGGAATAGAACACCACTTCCAAATTTACTAACCTTTGAGTCTATTGGCCAGAATTGGTAAGCAATGTGCTATACATGGAAAGAACAACAAACTATAGCTACTGAGACTTGAATATTTCTCAGCCTGTTTAGTAACTCCAAACAAGTCCTTTAAGCTCTCTGAATCGTGAGTATTTTATCAATAATAGAGGGACAATGATATCTGACCTGCTTACCTCATAGGACTATTATTAGAGGATAACAGGAAAGTAAAATGTAGAGAGGTCAGATTCTGGTTAAAGATATTAGAATGAACAAAGAGTTTATATTCCCCTCTTCCCAAAAATACACTGAAATGACAGTAAAGTGATCTTTTTAAAAGGGCTAAGCTCACAAAAATAAAAAAAGGAAGAGGAGAATACAGCAACATTTTGGAAGCTGGAAGGCAGATGGATGAGTGATAACTGATTCAACAGATCCTAAAATACTGAAACCTAAAGAGGAAAACAGATAAGTAACTTAATTTGCACTCCTCAGCCCCAGAATATAATTGTAGGAATGAAGTCTTTGAGAAGGCAAGAAAGAGAAATCTAGAGCAAAAACAGGATGTGAAGGTCTTCCCACTTGAGGAGAAAACATAGAGGAGGATATTACCCCTCCCAAAAAAAGAGAGAGAAAGCGAGAATAAAAAACAAATGTTCCAGAACTGACATATGTTTCCTCATTGAAAGTTCCTACTGGGTGCCCAACACAATGAATAGAAGAGAACTACCACCATGACACATCATTATAAAAATTCAGAATTCGGCAGATGAAGATAACTGAAAAGCTTTCTGGGGTGGGGATGAGGAGACAGAATCAGAATGGAATTAAACTTCTCAATAGCAACAATTAAGTTGAGAGTTTGCCTCATGTGTTTGACCATATTGCTAATAGAGTTACACTTATGCAGAGGGTTTGATGATGAATTAGTGATTGGTATATAGAAAGCAAATCAAAGAAAACCAATAGAGTTATTTATCCTGGAAAATAAAAATATTGAAATAAATGAAGTGTAACTATAAAACACCATTATCACTCACCTGCAAAAATGTGTCCACAAAATTATGACAGCATAAACTTTGAACACAAACAAAACCATTATTTTTATATACCTATATTCAAAGAATGGTTTGTTATTTTTCTATTGTGGTTATGAAAAATTATCACAAACAGCATCTGAAAAAGGTGCACATTTATTCTGTCATATTTCTGTGGGTCAGAAGTTCAGGCAGAGCTTAACTGAGTCCTCTGCTCAACATCTTACAGGCTGCGATCAAGGTGTCAGCTGGGCTGCATTCCCATCTGGCAACTTGACTGTGGAAGAAGCCACTTCCAAGCTCATTCATATTGTTGACACAATGCATTTGTATTGACTATAGGATTCAGGGTAGCTTTCTTCTTCAAAGCCAGGAAGGGCCTTTGAAGACAAAGAGATGAGTTTGCTAGTAAGATGAAATCTTATGTAATGTAATATAACCAACGGAGTAACATCGCCTCACCTTTGTCGTAGTCTTTTGTTTAGAAGCAAGCCCACACTCAAAGGGAAGATAATAAACAAGAATGTAAATACCAAGAGGTGGAGATCACTGGGGCCTCCTTAAAGGCTAAAATACCAAACCCAGTACAACGGACAACCTCTTCTTTTTCTGATACCCCATAGTTACATGGTCTGGTGGAATTAGAGATTGGGATAGAATCTTAGCTGTTCCATTAAAAAAAAAAAAAGCTTCAGTAAATTTACAGAGTTGTGTAACCATTCTCAAAACCCAGTTTTAGAACATTTCCGTCATATCAAAAAGATCCCTCATGCCCATTTATAGTTAATTTCTGTTCTTATCCTCAGTCAACTACTAATGTGCTTTCTGTCTCTATAGATTTTTCCAAGCTCTTCCATTTTTTGCCATCAAAATGAGCCAGTCCTTCTGCACCTTTTTGCTTTTTCTGCTCTAAGTTGCAAGGAGCTAACTCCTGCTGCCTGCATTCTTGAGGTCCCTATATCACCAGCTTCTCAAGCAGCTCTTGAGGTTCTTCCATAAGTCTCCAACTGGCACTTGACAAGCCTACTGGAGTTTCAGCTTTCCTAAAGGAGCCTTAATCCCTAGCCTCCAAGAACATAACCTCCTCCCTTTCTGGCCCTGGGGGCAATGGTGTGCTGGAGTTGGCTCTTGCTAACTCATGAGAATCAATTGTGAAGTATTTGGGAATTTTGCAAGCCTGTTGTTAAACCACTGGTAGCTTAAAATTGAACACAGTAAGAGTATTTATATCATGAAAAACACCACAATCAGGATATTTTTGTTTTATTTTTCAGAGAGCTGGTTTATTAGCACACCACTGCTTGGCTTCCAAAACTTGCTAATCTCTGGATTACCTCCTGTTGTATCCAGCCTTCAAGATGTCTCCCAAATATCTTTGTACCCTAATATTCACACCTTTATTATGGGAGGGACTCCTCCCATAATAAATAGGGCTGATTTGGGTAACCATTAGATTATTGCAGAAATAATGATATGTGACTACCAAGGCTAGGTCACAAATAGCGTAATGGCTTCTGCCTTACTCTCACTTGAATCATGCTGTCTTGGGGAAGTTAGCTGATAAGTTATGAGTAGACTCAAGCAGCAGTATGGAGAGGTATGTGTAGGAAGGAACTGGGGCCTCCAGCAACAAGTCATTTAATTGAGCCAGCTTGGAAGCAGATCCTTTGGCCATGTTCAGCTTTCAAATAAACTGCAGTCCAGACTGGCATCTTGACTATAACCTAATGGCAGACTCTGAGCCAGCACCAAACAGCAAAGCTGTCCCTGGATCTTGACCCACAGAAACTCTATGAGACAATGATTATTATTGCTAAAGCCATTAAGTTTTAGTGTAAATTGTTATGCAGCAACAGATAACTAATACAGATTTCAGTACAAAGAATTATGTGCTACCACAACACAAGCCTAAATTATGAAAATGGCTTTGAAAATGGACAGTAGATGACAGCTGGAGAGAATGTGAGAAAAGCATCGTGAAATCCTGAAGCATCTTTAAGGGTCTACTACTAGAAGACTCTGTGGAGGCTGAAGGCAAGAGCTTATAGCGGAGTGAGGAAACTATTACTAGAACTTGGGAAGGGGATCCTTGTTATATAATGTCAGGAAGTTTAGGAGCACTGTCCCCTTTGATAACATGAGAAATGGGAAACATGCCTAATGAATTGGGTGATGTAGCTGAGGAGGTTTCCAGGCAGAGTGTTGAAGGAGATACCTCACTTCTTCTGCTGTTTATAGTAAAATGCAAGCAGAGAGTGAAAAGCTAAAGGAAGGACTGATTAGAAAAGGAGCCAAGAATTGTTGGATTTGAAAATTCTCAGCCTCTCCAGACAATTTATGATACTAAAATTAAGAAATAGCTTCTGGGCAAAGATCAAATCCAGGACACTTTCAGGAAAACAAAAGATGAAGCCAAAGATGTGACTTCAGAAAGATTCAAGCCAGTGCCTCAAAGAACCATTCAATCAACTGAGTTTCTAAGCAGCTGAAGGATGTTGACCCTCAGCAATCTCAGCAGCAGTCCAAGGAAGAGAAAGCCTCATCTCAAAGAAATTTGTGGATATACCTTGTGTCTGTTTAACACCTTAGAAATAATAAACAAAGGATATCTTTGCTTCTTGGTCCTACAGCAGTATTTACACCAATTCTGACTCAGTACATCGGCCTAGAGGCTTTGCAATCTCAGAGATTTCCATCTCAAAGATAACTGAACATTGTATGCCCTGAGTGAATCCAGTGGGTATCTGGCCCAGAACAAGTCACTGTACCATAAATGTAAACTTTCTTCTCAGATATGCTTTTGGAAATGTGTTTTTAGCTTGTCATGATAGTCTAAATTCACTTGCAGAGGAGCTTCAGTTCAACCACTGGCCATTCTTCCCTCAATGGCCCCATTTCCACATTGAAGGGAATGGATCCAGCTAGTATGGCAGAAGGGTCAGTTCCTGACTACCATATTTTTTAATGCACAAACACAAACTAGCATTCACAATTGTCCCAGAAATGACAAGAATAATGGGATGAAGAGGGAGTGGAAGAGAGAATGCAGATTAGGGGTTCCTGAAAATTTAAAAATAAACTCTCTTCCCCCACATCCCAAATGTCCCTCCCATACACTAGGAGTCCTTGAAAGAATAAATCAGCTTTAATCTAAGAGGAATTAAGTAATTCAGGGCAGTTTGAATTTCAGTGGAATAAGGGAGGAGTTTTCAGAGAATGTACAGTGAGTGTAGGGAAGCATTGTTTTGTCATAGCAAATCATTAGAAAGCATAGAAAGTATGCCTCAAACACCAAGATAGAAGGCTATTGCATGCAGGGTCAGCAAATTACCTAAACTGAGTATCTACTGCAGAGCAGATGTCCAAACCTATTATTTCATTAAAATAGCAACTTAACCACCTAGCTATGTATGGAGGGCTCTCTTGTAGATAGAGTTAAATAAAAATGTCCCATGTGACTAACATAGCTTCTCTGAAAAGAGGGTATCTTGTCCAAAGAATACAGAGTTTCATAAACAAAAAATAATTCATAATTGTATAAATATATTATGCAGATCTTTAAATTGCCCAAGGATAGGTTCAAATAAGTATGGAGGTCCACAGGTAGCTCACGGAACAAAGGCCATAGTGTAAGACCATGAGAAAGGACACCCCTGTGCTGCTCAGATCATTTTCACAGTCATAAATAACAAATGATAGACATTTGGGAAAGCATCCTTACAACATAATCTCATCAATTTTCTACAGATAGTAATAATAGCAATAGTTAACACTTAATGCTGCAATGAACTAAGATCATGTACCAACTCATTAATTCTCACAACCACACAATAAACTAAGTGTTACAAGGATTCCCAGTTTGCATATAGGAAGAAACTTAGATGTTAAATAACTAGCCAAACATCACATGGCTAATATTATAAATGGCCAAGCCGAGCAAAGAACTTAAGATCATGCTATTAACTGTGCCAGACAGGAACTTAAACAAAAGTAAACTTTGAGTAATTAAAAATAAAAATATGAAGCCATTTCTATAAATAAAATTCAGAGCTGTGGTTTGAGAAGGCAGAAACCAGTATGAATTACGAAGAAGAAGATGAGAACTCTATAGCTTTTGTTACTGTCAGATGTAAATTTTAGTTAAGTGTACTGTGTAACTACAAACATATAAATATTTCATTCCAACACACAGATTCATTTATGTATATGCAGTTTGCTTTTTTGCCCTCATAAATCCTGTGTTCAAAACCATGCCAGGCATAAGCATCTTTATATCTGAAATGGATAAAATAACTACTGCTTAACTATTATAGTAAAAATAATGCTGCCCAGAGAGGGCAAAACCAAGACAGCAGCTACTTTTTAACAGGATGTTGTTTCAACAAAGTTTAGTTTTGTCTCAGAATGTAAAAGCAATGCAATCTAATCTGGTGTGACTGAAATAAAGTACTTAGTGCTCTTACTTAACTGAATGTGCTTGGACCACTTACATGAAGCATCTATTCTATTTTTACTGATTATTTCCACTAATGACACTTGCTAAAGTTGAGCAAGAAATCTAAAAAAGTCTAAGTAAATTCCAAAATGATCTGGTTTTTTGAGCTATCTTCAAAATTCCCGACTCTATGATTCTAAGTTGTTGTATCTCTAAAGAAACCTTCTATAAAAGTGAGACCGTTCTTTTAAATATACCTGTCACAGTCTTCAAAATGTACTTTTGTACGTACCTTCCCTGACCCTGAAGATCACACCATTTCCCCTTATAATTGAATGGACAAGGGAGTAATACATATTCTCAAGGAATCACTCTCAAGAGTTTCATTTTACTTCCCAGACCTAACTGCTAGAGACTGGACGATTTGGAAAGTACCTGAAATAACAGTTGAGCATTTTGGAGAAAAATTTGCCATGTGGAAAAGAAACAAACTGCAAAAGTGATTTTTATCCCATCCATTCTGTTTAAGAAAAAACAACAACAACAAAAAAGGATTTGGGGTTGACCTTGTTCTGACAGAATGGTGTGAACATTTCTTTGTTGGGGGGAGTAATATTGAATGCAGATTTTAGTGAAATATTAAACTTTCAAATAGGACACCCAGAGACTTAATAGACACAGGAAAGCAGGTTTCAATTCCTCTTCTGTAAAATACTATACATATGCTACTGCAAAACTTATACAAATCTAAACTTCTAATTATTTTATTCTTTTTTCATAATATGCAACCTTTTTTTTTTTATTTAAACAAGGATAGGCCTTAAAGAGCAGTATATCAGTAGCTGTTGTCCCTTCAAGAGTCACCTATTTGTTGCTGTCTTTTGGAGTTAACTCATCCTATCAGAACTAACAGCATACATGAGTGAATGAATAAAATGAGGAATGTAGAAATTTAGGCAAAACAAGCAAATTAGAAGGCAATGAGTATATTGTTTTCTGTAGCCAAGTTATGGAATCCTTAATTGCCCTTCTACTCTGAAAGTCTGTTGAATAAATACAACAGTTTCCTGGCCAAAATTTGATTAGTGACACTGAGTGGTCAGTGCCACTTAGTGACCATTGTTTGGTTGCATATTATATATCAGCTATTGAGCTAGGTGCTAATAGTAATGACAACTGTGAGCTAGTGAACTCTTTAAGGGTAGAACTATAACTGATATAATTTTGTATCCCAAGTGTCTAATACGTTGCTCCAAAATGTTTAATGAAATAAATGAAATAAAAACTTTTCTAAGTTTTAAAACATCTGGTTATAATATTTTTATTGTTTTTTAAACACCAGATGGATGTAGCTTCTTTTACAGATAGGACTTCATTGGACCTTGAATCCTTTGACACAAGAAAGGATAATCTAAAAAGTTAACAAAATTAGCCTCAATAAGATGTAAACCTCAAGGCATATTAAGATGGATCAAATTCTCTTTTATCTTTCTTAAAACACAAGTGCTTAAACGAATGTGGCCTTCGGAGATTGATAGTTAAGATAAGAAAGTCCAGCTCAAGAGGTTGACTCTTGGCACTTCAGGATGCCAAGGCAGGTGGATTGTCTGAGCTCAGGAGTTCGAGACCACCTGGGCAACATGGTGAAACCCTGTCTTTACTAAAATACAAAAAAATTAGCTGGGTGTGGTGCCTCACACTTGTAGTTCCAGCTACTCGGGACGCTGAGGCATAAAAATTGCTTGAACCCAGGAGGCAGAGGCTGCAGTGAGCCGAGATTGCACCATTGCACTCCAGCCTTGGTGACAGAGCGAGACTGTCTCAAAAAAAAAAAAAGGTTGACTCTTGGAAGGACATGTAGAATAAGCCCAGTCCTCTGTTGCCTCCCTCCTATGCTTGGGCTCCCACTGGGAGCCTAGATAACAGAGAAACCATTAGAGGAGCCAGGATGCAGTCAAGAGACCCCTGTCTAGAGCTGACGAGATATGGGAAGTATTAAGTGTGAATATTCTATAGACATAGAAAAGAAAAACCAATGTTTGTGATTTTTAAAAGTGGGAGAAGTGGGGAGGAGCAATTGAAAGAGGTAAAAGGTCTCAACCACGACATTTCTTTGAAATGTGGATTTTTTGGGGGAGGTAGTAAAGTTTTATTGCATAACTACTCACTCTTACTATTGTAAACTACAATGAAATTTTCTTTTCATCAGTTTGAGTCCCAAAGGGATATAGAATTGAATATACTCATTAAGACATATGAAATCTGAATTATATAGCATCTTTGCCCTGACTGTAGTTATTTATGTATTTAAGATTTACACTCTATTGAACGCAAAACAACTGAAAGCAACTTACTGGCTAATATACAATGTGACTTAAAGAAAACCAGGTATTCCCTTCACCAAGAGCAATTTCAAGGGAAAGATGTTCCTGTGTACTTAAATGAATAGATTAGGCAGACATTCCATTAAATTTCACAAAATTTAGCTCTAAACAGTCTAATAAATTTGATAAAAATGCAAAAAAAAAGCCATGAAATCATAGCAGTCTTATTTCCTGTCATAAGGAAGGACTTAAATCTAGGTGCAGTCAAAACTTACCTTGGATTTAGAATCAAGAATTTATTTATCCTAGCAAAAAGGATGCTGTTTAACAACAGCATTATGGGTGCTATCTTTAGCCCCAGGTCTACAAAAAATAGAGAAAGTCTATATTAAGTGGATAATTTTAATATCAAATCTTTATAAAATCACAGAGTATCATAAACTAAAAGTCACCTAGGATACTTCTACAGAATAATATAAATAATATAGTTCAAATAATTTGCTTGACTTGATACAGAGATAGAATATAAAGCCTCCAGTTCCACAGATAATTGACATGTTTATTTAAATGTCAGCTGTCTTTGGAGAGCATTTGGCTGATGCTAAATTTATGATCAGATGCCCTAGTAATTGCCAATAGCATAAATGGTCTATGTTGCTAATTAATGACAATGGTAACTAACAAATGTAGAACTTTTTTCAGTTTATCAAGCATTTTTTATATCCATTATCACACCTTTTTATTATAATAACCCTGTAAGACAGGTTCTAGCATTGGTCTTCTTTTAGGGAAAAAAAAAGAAAGGAAAGAAGGAAAGAAGGAAGGAAGGAAGGAAGGAAGGAAGGAAGGAAGGAAGGAAGGAAGGAAGGAAGGAAGGATCAGAATTGCTAAGGAGCAGGCCAAAATGGTGCGTGCAGTAGGAGTAGTCAGAACTCAAACCCACATTTTCTGACATAAAATCTCATGTCCCTTCCACTAAATATTTTCTTGTCACTTCTAGTTAAATATCAACCCAAAGTAAAATTCTCTTATGGAAGAAGTAGCTTTGGTTTGGGGCCTGATAAAAGTTTTATTTCAGCAAGCTTTAGTCAACAACATGAAGGAACATGGGAAGAGGAAGGAAGGGTGACCTGAAAATACAATTTTCTTGGATGCAGGCTGGATCCTGCCAGCCTTGGTGGCTATTGTAAGAAAAAAAATTGGCCTCTTCACGACCATTTATACTAATCATTAAGAAGCCAGAGTTTGACATCATAGACTACATACCAAAATATTTTCTCAAAATGCCTAGGGGAGATTTAGAAACCATTTTTTCCTTAAAAAATTTCATCATCATTTTCATAATTCTGTAATGTTTTTTATTGCCTTCAAAACATCCCTTCCAGGCACAATTACGAGAAAGTCCTCTTGGGGAAGACATAATTTCCTAACTCCCTTCTATTGGTTGGGGACAAGAAGGTTCTGCCAGGTGAAGAAGTCTCCACTCAGTGTCACTAATCTAATTCTGGCCAGGAAACCGTTGTATTTATTCAACAGACTTGCCGAGTAGAAGGGCAATTAGGGATTCCATAACTTGGCTACAGAAAACAATAAACTCATTGCCTTCTAATTTGCTTTTTTGCCTAAATTTATACATTCCTCATTTTATTCATTCACTCACGTATGCTGCTAGTGCCGATAGGATGAGTTAACTCCAAAAGACAGCAACAAATATGTGACTCTTGAAGGGACAACAGCTACTGATTTATTGCTCTTTAAGGCCTATCCTTGTTTAAATAAAAAAACCACTTTACTAGTGTCAAAAAACTTAGTCTTCTGAAGAGAGAATGTGCATGCTGGGCATATTACGCCTATATATTCCAATACTATAAGTGCCAGGGACTTAAGGACTGATTTATTCCTGGGCACAGTGGCTCACACCTGTAATCCCAGTGCTCTGGGAGGCTGAGATGAAAGGATCACTTATTAAGCCCAGGTGTTCAAGACCTGCCTGAGCAACATAGTGAGACCTCATCTCTACAAAAAATAAAAAATCAGTAAGTTTAAAATATGTATTTTATATATATTTAAATATATATAAATCTATGAATATATATTTTATAAAAATAATTTTAATTAATTTATATAGAGAGAGATTTCATATAGATATAAATATAGATTATATAAATGTGGATATACCCCCAAAAGAAAGAAGGAAATACATTCTGCTGAGCAGTCCACGGAATAAATACCAAAAATTATAAATAAGTAAATAAATAAATGGATTGATTTATGCATGTTAAATAATGTTGTAATTCCTGAATTAAAGACCATTCTATAGACAAACTAAATTTTTTGACAAGGCAAATAGTAGAATGAGAAAGCCAAATGACCTAAGAAACTGTATAAAAAGTGTTCTCCAATAAAATACTGTAGTCCTTGTGTATTTCAAGAAAGCTTTAAATAAAGTCATTTAGGATGACTGAGGTTTTCTAGGTGCAAGCCAGTGATATTAACATTATTTTCTCACAGGTTGATGGTGGTGCGATCTGAGGCATATGACTTTGGTATTTACCTGAAAGAGAAACCACTTGATTATCTTGACACTACAGAGTGCCTTAACAATAGGTTAGAAAGAGATTCCATTAGAAGAGACCACTGTAATATTTAAAGAACAATCATTTGTCAACCCAATAAATAACTATTGAATGGATGGCCATAATGGATGAGGACCAATGTTAAGTGCTAGGGATACAGCAGTAAACCAGAAGAGTTATTTGCCCTCACTGAGCCTCTGGTCTAGAAGGAAAGAGAGACATACACGAATCACAGAGAAACTATATATTTAGAATTGCTCTGGGTATTTTAATTGAAACTTAGAAAGTGGATATTAGCAGATAAGACTTGGAAGACATAAGTCTGGAGGTCTGGGGAATTGAGTGGTCAACATAGGCTTCCTAAGTTCCTTTTAAGGAGATGCCTGAAACAGTGAGTAAGAGTTAACTCAGTAAAGACTACAGGGATGTGTGTGTGTGCCCATGTATGTCAGGGCATACCTCATGCAGAGGAGGAGACGAGCATTCCAGAAAAAGTGGATAGGAATGTTTAATGACACAATGGAAAAACAGAGAGAAAGTCTATGGGGCTGGAGTATTAACTTGGTATCTGAGGGAAGAGAAGGTGGAGAACAGAATATAGAACAGATCCTGCCAGCCTTACAGACTGCTGTAAGAGTAATGGGTATCAACCTAAAAGCAGGAATAAACCTTTTAAGGAGGAAATGAATGTCATCAAATTTGTATTTAAAAACAATTACTCTAGTTGGAGACTGGATTGAGGAAAGCAACAGTGAATACAAAGAGACTAGTTGGATTCTATTGCTGGAAACCGTAAAAAGATTAGAGTTTGGACTGAAGATGTGGGAGTGCAGATGGAGAAAAGTGGATGGATTGTACAGGACCTGGAAACTGTTTGCATATGAAGATGGAAGACTTGTAGGTTTTGCACTAGTGACTCTTTGGAGCTAGGTGCCATTTACTGAGATGGGAAGCCCAGCAAGAGACATTCAGGGCCTAAAACAAGTCTTGAAACTAAATTACACATACACACACACACAAATAAATTATAACTATGGCAAAGTTATAGGAGGATTGTATGTAAAAACAAGCAATACTTAAATGTAAAAGTAAAAGTATATCAATACATCAAATTACTTTAAGGGTACTTCAACAACTAATATGAGCAATTTGCTTTTTAAAGTACTATTCTAATACAAATATTGGTTGAAATTTTCCTAGCACACTTTAGAATGCTCTCATAGTAAAAGAAAATAAGAAAGAGCTTTTAAACCTATATCTCAGATATTGACTTTCCAGATAAAAGAGACTTGGTCTTGCCCATATTCAACAGGAATGGCAGATGCAATGTGAGAAAGTTCAGGCTGTTTTGTCCCAACGAATATTTTTAATTATCTTGTTCCTTTCAGGGATGTAGATCCTAAAGAGCTTCCACCATTGAATGTACCATTTAAATTTTAAAACAATGTTACATTAGTAGGTAGTTATTTGACAAAATGACTAGGATCTGGAAAATGGATGTGAGTTGGGGAAGACTCCTAGGTTTTGATCATGAGTAAAAATGACAGTAACTTTATAGAAATTTTACAGTTTCCAGAACACTTACATCTTCATAATCTCATTTGATTACAGTTGGTATATTTCTCACAGGGAAAACATGATGATAAGCTAGAATCCTACAAAATGCAATGAATTTTAGAGCTAAATAACTTATGTGCCCCCTTAAAGCTTAAGAAAAAACAAGTAAGTTGAAGATAATTTAAAGACGTTCTGCTTGACGCAGTGGAGAGCAAACTTTGCCAAACCAAGAAACACTTTCTTCCCCAAGAAATAGCCCAAGCCAACATTTATTTAAAAGATTGAAATAGATTAAAAGATGGCACATCTACAGTGACTTATTAAGGGAAACCCAGGATTTTGAGGGCATAGTCCCTAACATTTATGCTGGATGCCAAGGAAGATTAAAAACCTACTCTCCCACAACACAGCTGTTGATGACTCTGTCATCAATAGTTTAGGCTGGATGGACAAAAGGTCTGCTCCAAATTGGCAAGCCTTATGTTCTTATTACGTGCGTTTCATCACTGTGTTCTAGAAGAAGAAAGACCATCACCACCAACCAACATCCTCTCATTCTCGTGTCATCTAAAAATACCTGCAGACAGTATTACCCTGCAATTACCTCACACGCCTGCCCATCAGCCATAGCCACCTCCTACCTCCCGCTCACTAATAGCACAGTCCTGTATCACCTCCTACTCAGCCAAGCAACACTACTGTAGCTGCTTTAGATACACTCATATCTATATATATAGTCTCATATATAAATATATATTCAGACATATACTCATGTGCACGCAAAAAATGCTTTTACAAAAGAAAAAGGGAAAGCTAGTTATGTGAAAGTAGCTGCACTTTGGAAAGTTAGTGTGATATGCCATTTGGAAAATAGTTCCTGTTCTGTCTGGGTGTTCACCCAAATGCCTACAGAAAAGCATTTAATTATCTCAGACATGAGCGGTATTTGGTTTTATTAACTCTTGACTCTTGAGCAATTGGAGCCCCCATTTTCTAAGTCCATTGTATCACACCTTATATTTCCCTCTTTCAATATTATTGATATTGAAATTCATATTCATAATAATGAACTTAATATTTACAATATTATAGTACAATTTTTGAACAAGTCTGGTTCTATTTTAAGAAGGTATTTATAGATACTGTACTCATCATTCAACAAATACAGATTCTACTGCTACCCGTTTTTACTGTTTTTTCTTATTATTATTTAGTAAATCCTTGAGGTAACGGTGTATCATTTTGAGACAGAAATTAGTGAGATGGAAAGGAATCAGGAGCA
Source organism: Gorilla gorilla gorilla (assembly GCF_029281585.2). NCBI lineage: Eukaryota > Metazoa > Chordata > Mammalia > Primates > Hominidae > Gorilla > Gorilla gorilla. Next base: position 34,937,493 of record NC_073233.2, on the reverse strand, counting down.
GGCACAGGGGAAGGGAAGCAGAAACAGGAATGGGAGAGATTTGTCTCTGATAGCAACAGCAGATAAAACTACTATTAGCATAATCAGAGCAACCATGGCTTACAGCAGGGAGCAGGGAGCCTGTGACTCTCAGCTCAGCTGCACCTAGCAACAAGCCCAAATGAGCACCATGGAGTAGCACCTAGGGCTGTGAGCAGGAACTGAGATCACAGCCAGGGAAGCACTTTGAGGGTGAAAATGGCGTCAGGATGCAGGGGAACGCCTCTATGATGGTCCCATCATATAATTTGTAGTGATCATTTGTATAATGATGATTGAGCAGACATTAGAATGGGCACTGTGCAGGCAGGACTAGGCTAATTGTCAGAAACCCGAGACTCAAATCCTGACTCCGACACTAACTAGCTCCGTGATTTTGAGCAAATCTCTTCAAATAGCTGAGCCTCAGTTTTTCCCATCTGAGCGACAGCTACCTCTCCCATCTGCCCTACAAAGTTACTGTAAACACTTAATTAGAATTGTATGTGAAATGTTCTAGAAAGTATAGCACAGGATATGGTTGCACATGTATGACTGAAAGACTCTCTATTAATCCTGAAAGACTCTGTATTAGTCCATTTTCATGCTGCCTGGGACTCGGTAATTTATAAAGGAAACAGGTTTAATTGACTCACAGTTCAGCATGACTGGGGAGGCCTCCAGAAACTTACAATCATGGCGGAAGGAGAAGTAAACACGTCCTTCACCTGGTGGCAGGAACGAGAAATGCGGAGTGAGGAGGAGGAGGGAAACCCGCTTATAAAACCATCAGATCTTGTGAGAACTCACTATCACGAGGACAGCATGAGGGAACTGCCCCCATAATCTAATCACATCCTAAGAGGTCCCTCCCATGATTCGTGGGGATTATGGGAACTATACAATTCAACAGGAGATTTGGGTGGGGGCACAGCCAAACCATATCAGACTCCATCTGTATACCATCCGTATCCCAGACTAAAATAAGTATCTTCCACTGCCTGCAGCTTTTCTCAGTTAATGACACCATGTTACTAGAATGTAAGCTCCACAGGGACAGGTATTTGGAACAATGCCAGACGTATAGAGGGGTCCTCAATCAATATGCATTGTATGAATAAATGAATCAACTCAATTGCCCAGTAAGGGCATGTTATCTGTGATGTATTCTTGTTCTTCATTCTGACACATCTAATAAATCACCTCCAGGTGGCTATCACACCTGGCTTCCTCAGTGACACACAGTGGTGTGCTAATAAATGCTTAACAACTGGCTCTCAGGGAAATATTTCTGGCATTTGCCACTTTTCATGGTGTATATTCCCACTGTGGCTGATTTCAAGCTACCACCATGATTACATGTGGATTATGGGAAGAGACGCCCCCCATCGACGCTCGTGGGCTGGTGTGAGTCAGCTCCAGCTCACCACAGCCTCCGCTGCTCTCATCCTAGTTAAGACGCTCACCTCTAGCAGCTTGGCTTGACTCCTGGATGTTCCTCATTATACCCACCATCCACACGGCCGTCAGCATGGTCTTTCAAACACAAATGCCTGATCATGTTGTTTTCCTACTTAAAAAGCCTCTGGCTAACATAATAAATCTCAAATACATAGTATGACAGACAAGAGGCTTCTGAAGGCAGTTTACTGAGCCTCTTCAGTCCCAACCTGGGTGCTAGCCACACTGAACACAGTTCCTGGATTTTTATGTCTCTCTGCTTTTGATCATGCTGTTCTCACTTCCAGGAAAGGTACCTCCCTTTCCTCTCCACCTGATAGACCACCTACCTATTTTACAGGCCCAAATCAAGGAGCACTTCCATATCAAAGCTTTCTCTAATCATTGCAGGTATTTCCTCTTTACCCCTCACCTATCAGCCCCAGGTAGGATGAATTTCTCCCTTACTTGCGTCTTCATATCTTTGTAATCCTACCTCAATGATAACAAGTATCAACTTTTATTATAGTTACTTGCTTATTTCTCTCTCCCTTCTGCTGTTCTATGAGCTCCTCTTAAGCAGGACCTGGTCGTTTATGAACACTCAGCAGGTACTGAAGCACTTGGTTGAGGTCTTTCAATGCTTTGTGACTCAAAGTTCTCTGTAGTTCAGCAGCATCAAGTCCACCTGGGAACTTTTTCAAATGCCATGTCTCAGGCCTCACCCAGACCTACTAAGGCAGAATTTGCATTTTAAAAAGATAACTTTATGATTAATAGGTGCATTAAACTTTAAAAAGTTCTAGTTCAAAGAAAAATAACGAGGGCCAATTATTGATAAACTTGACAACTAGGCTAAGGTATTAACATCTTTGGGAAATGGAAATCTATTGACAGTCCTTGAAGAAATATCATAGCAAAAATACCATTGATTTCATAGCAAAAATACAAATCTCTCAGCTTGGTGAAATGATTTAAAACAATAATATTAGAGCAATGGTTCTCGACTGAGGACAATTTATTTCCTCCTCCACCCACCAGAAACTATTTGGCAATGTCTGGAGACATTTTTGGTCGTCACAACTGAGGAAATGCTCCTGGGATCTAGTAGGTAGAGGTCATGGATGTTGCTAAACATCCTAAGATGCACCCAAGAGCCCTTCACAATGAAGACTCATTCAGCCCAAAACGTTAATCGTGCAGAGGTTGAAAAACCTCGGAATAAGGAAGGAAAAACAGGAAGTTGATGAAATAATGCAGGCATATAGTTATGAACCAACACCAGTGTCAGGGCAGTGCTCGGTCAGCTCAAAGGAGGGAAAAGAATTAGAGTTGCTTCAAATAAATTGGCAGAATTTAGTGACAAAGGCTGAAAGAGAGGAAGCAGAAAATGGCTCCTTGTTTTTTCCTTTGGGTAAAAGCAAGAATGGCAGCAACACCGGCAATAATAGGAACAGCTGTCATTTCTCTTTTGGACAGAAAGAGATGCATTGAAGCAAGATGCAGAAAGAACTAGGCAAGTCAAAGGATCCTGATTTTACTACACTTATTTATTGAGCACCTACTATGTTACTGGAGCTGTGCCCTTTAATTCATGTGACCATATTCAATCCTCCTACAACCCTTAAAGTCAATATTGATAGCATTTTCCTGCTGAAACAACTGAGGCTCAGAGAAGTTACTTAGCTTGCTAAAGAAAGAATTAGGCCTCAAACCCACAACTTCTGACTCCCAACCCCAGTATAGCCTCCTCTCTGACAGATATAGCAATAGAATTTTGTCAATTGCTGCTGATTAATCATGGTATGGCTGCCTATATGAATAGGCATTCAGAAGCATGTCTGCGCTCATCAGCAAAGACCATAATTATTAATTAGACATACCTGTCATGGGGCAAGAGGGAGGCACAGTGGCACATCTACTGCATGTTTTGGGTACTCATTCTGTACTATGAGCATTCAGAGTCAGAGATGGTAGACTAACTCTGTCATTCATTCAAAGTACCAGACAAAAGTGTTTTGAATTAAAATTATTATAATTCTAACAAGCAGTAAAATTTTTCCCTTTCATGTACAAAGATCATTAAATCTATAACCTATTTCTTCTTAGAAACCAATGAAAATGTACTCAAAAATGTGGCATTGAACACGTTATTAATGTCAGCTAATATTGACATTACTAATATTCAAAAATTATTGTCATCGAGCATCCACAAGGCCCTACTTGTCTTTTTGTAAAAATAAAATCAAAATTATTCTCAGCTTATTTCAAAACTGTCTTGATAAAGTATTATTACACTGGTGCAGAAGTGATTGCGGTTTCCCATTGAAAGTAATGGCAAAACGCCAATCACTTTTGCACCAATGTAGTATCACTTTATGGGAACATAGATTGCTGATTGTGAGACCCATAGAGATCTGAGTCAGCATGAAGGAAGGGGAAGGTTAAAGTCATTTTCCTTTTCTGCCCTTCCTTGCCCTAACACAGTTCCCTGCCTGACAATCCCTACTGAAAGTTCAGGACCAAACAAAAATGATACCTCCTTTCTGTATCTTTCCTTGATTTTTCCAGAGAGAATTAGTTTTTCCCTCCTCTGGGTCTCACAACACAGAATATATTGTTCTGCATAATACGCTATGCATATTAAACATGTTAGTTATTTATTGACATGTTTATATCTTTCCTAGGACATCATTTTGTTGAAATCAGGGCTGTTTTTTATTCAGTTTACAGCATTAGCACATAGAATAGTGCCTGACTCCCAGTAGTACTCAATAAATGCTTGTTAAATTTAATTAGCATAAACTCAGTCCCAGATAATGAGTGTTTTAGGTTGTATTTTTTGCCGCATCTTTTGTTCCTTTCAAATGTATTTCATCTTCTTAAGCTGTTTGTGTTGATGTACACTGTTAAAATGGTTTGATGAAGTATAAATATCTATTTTTTAAACGTAGAATAATATTTTCTAGGTTTATCCACATTGTGGAATGTATCAGTATTTCATTCATTTTTATAGCTGAGCAATATTCCATTGTATGGATATATCACATTTTGTTTATTCAATTATCTGTTAATGGACATTTGGGTCATTTCCAGCTTTTCCTATTGTGAATAGAGTTGCCATGAATATGCACAAATTTTTTTGTTTGAACACCTGATTCCATTTATATGAAATATCCAGAATAGGCAAATCATAGAGACATAAAGCAGATTAGCGGTTTCCAGGGCCTGGGAGTAGGGGAAAGGAGAAATGGGGAGTGGCTATTTAATAGGTATGGAGTTTCTATTTGGGATGACAAATAAGTTCTGGAATAGACAGTGATGTTACTTGTACAACATTATTAAAGCCACTTATATTACACTTTAAAGTTATTAAAATGGTAAATTTAATGTTATATATATTTTACCACAATAAAAATATTTTAAATGATAGGTAGAAAGATAACATAATTGGGCCAGGAGTAAGATCCTTTTGTACATAAAAAACATTCCATCTGCTGTTCTGCAATTCATCCAAGTTTGCATTCAGCAACTGAGATGCTGTTGTCAATGCTGATCAAACCCTCATCTATTGCTATGAGTGGTGTCAATGCAACCATCTTTTATAGTAATTTTATAATATATGTCAGCACATATAACAATGTTCATGCCATTTAAACTTGGAATACTTCTAGGGATTTATTTTAAGAAAATATTTCACAAGAACAACATAGCTGTATGCATAAAAACGTTTATTACAAATATGCCTATACTAATTAAATGTTGGGAGGAAATCTTTGCCAACAGTATAGAGAACTGTTATTTAACACATGCAATATTAGCATAATAAAATACATATGGAAACTATTTAAAGATTTAATGTTGGGTGAAAAGAAGGGAATACTAAGTTGTAACTCAGTATGAATATGACTTATTCAAAATGTATGCAAGGGATTGATTAACATTAGAAAATTGTATATTAAAATGAAAAGTGTAATAGGACTTTTTTCTTTTAAAAATTTCTTTTCTATTCACTCATTCAAAAAGTTACTCATTCATTCCAAAAAGGAGTTTTGAGCAGCTAGAGTAGGCCAGGCACCGTGATAGGAGTTGTGGCCACCAAGATGAACAAAACAGATTTTCTGCTCTTATCAGGCTTCCATTCTAACACAGAAGACAGAAGCAAATAATTACGAAAGTAATTACTCAACTGCAATTGTGACAAGTGGTGGGAAGGAGATGTACAATGAGTCTTAAGAATATGGACATGTTTTATTTGAAGTCTCTGCTGGGTATTCCATGGAAATGGCTAGTAATGGTTGAATATAAATATCTAGAGGTGAGAAGAGAGGTCAGGATTATCAATATAATTGTGGGAGTTATTAGCCTTTTGATGGTAATTTAAGCCACAGGAATTGCCAAAACTACCTGCAGAGGAAGTACAGACTGAGAAGGTAAGAAGGTTTAGGAATAAGAGTACGAGGAATTTCAATAAACGGAAGCAGTTTAGTGTAGTTGTCAAAAACAAGGATGCCATAATTATATTTCCTAAGGTCAGATCCCCAGCTCTAAGAGTTATATAACTTTCTTGGGTCTCAATTTCCTTATCTGTAGAGCTGGGATGACTTCTCATGGGCTGTTAGGAGGATTTGCTGAGATAATGTATATGGGGTGGTTTGACAAGTGCCTGATACATATTAAGAGCTACATAAATGCTAGCTATGTGAAGGTCAGATATAAGATGAGAATAACCCAAAGGACCCTAGAAAAAAAAATAGGCAAGGAAGTAGGAGGAAAGTAACAGGAGAGTAAGGTGAAAAGGAAGTGGATAAGAGTGTCAAATGTTGTTGAATGTTTACATAGAATGAGGATTGAAACATCTACATTTCATTATGTTACAGAGATGCTGGTGGAGCAGAGGATATGAGAGCAACAGTTGTATAGAATAAGAAAGGAACTCTAGTTTGTTGTCTCCTTTTCCTAACAACGTAATAATATTGTCGTGATGTTATGATTTTTTAAAGGAGATAGAGGGGAGAGCAAGGGAAAACCCACAGACAGCCATTGTGGCATCCTACCCCAGTCTTACAGAGGCTCCCACAGCACGGGAGAAATTACTCTTCAGCATGTTCTTTGCGATCATAACCTTTTTTTCTCTGCCACCAGACCCAAATGTAAAGGCTTAAATATTTCCAATATTGTCTTTAAAGGCCAGCCCCTTAATTGCTGTCCTGACTCTTCCCTGAAGCCCTTACCAATTCCCTTTGTTAGTGTCCAACTGATTGAGTTACAGAGGAGCTGGCCAGATTTATCATCACAATTGCTCTCACTGTAATCACATTTGGACCCAAATCTGACTGGAGTGAAAGTGTGAGTCTTGAGACCCTTTTGCTAATAATGAGGAGTGCTTTGGGCATTTCAAGTTTGAAAAAGAAATGCTAACTGTTGACTACCAAAAAATAAAAGAGGCTCCATAACATGACAGTGGTAAATAGTGACTATGATGATAACAGCAATGGGCAGCCCCCAGAACAATGGCTCTTGGGCCAAAAAGGCTGCTCAAGTGCCCTGGGACGAGCAGCTCAGTAGGGAGAGTCAGGAACTAGGAACAGGCATTTCTGGATCTAGCATTACCATCAACAGCACAGGTGATGGCAGGGAACAAAACACTTGCAGATCTGATTAATTAAAAGAGTGTAGCAAATATGGAGTCCAAAAAGGCACTGAGAAACAAAGTCTGATTCAAAGTCTTTAAAAAATGCAATGAAATGGAATGGAAAGGAAAAGGAAGGGGAGGGAAAAGAAGAAAAGGAGGAAAAGGAGAGGAGGGGAAGAAAAAAAGGAAAGGGAAGAAAGAAGAGAAAGAAAAAAGAAGAGAGATGGGGAAGGAAGAGCCGAAGCTAAAAAGGGCTTAGACTAGCAGCTTGAGCAGCAGAGTATTGTTTGTTTATTACTTAATCCATTTCCTCCTCTGTAAAATAGGGGTGATGTTAATGACTGCTTCAGAGGATTGCTATGGGAGAATTAAATAATGTAGGAAAAGTACCTGGCCCATAGCAGCTGCTCATCAGATGTTGGTTTTCTGCCTTCCTCAATGACAAGTATAGCTCCATAAGCTGCCTGGGGATTTTAATGTCGCTATTTTTATTAAGGCAGTCAGGCCTACCTGTTGGGTCTACCCAGAAAGCAAAAATTTTAGTCTTAGAAAAGCTTTAACCCAGATAAGGAATTGGCTTTCCTAGCTTCAAAAAGCCTAATGATCTTCTTGACTCTCTACCCCTGAAGCACTCCACTCTTCTTAGCTAAGACTCCTCACCCCTACTCTCAGTTCCATTGTACCACAGGCTGGGACCAGGGACAATTCTATCACTACTTAAAGCCATCTTAAGGATCTCTGGATAAGTAGCTTAGAAGTTCAATGTTAAGTCCTCCTGCTAATGATCATGCTTTAATCCTGCATCTAGTGCTCTTCAACTGTATCCCGGTTTTGCTCATCTTAGCTTTGGTTTTATAAAGTCTTCAATGAACTAGAAGTTAGATTCATTTTCTCAGCATCCATACTTTCTTCTTAGAGAACCATACAGCCTACAGCCATGGACTCCTGATATTCATACCATGTCGTCTCTCTTCTTGATCATGGCAACTTGGACCAGAGGCAAACACTTGCCCAAGACCAACTATTCGTATTTCCTCTTCTATGCTTTTTGGTATCTGGACACTAAATGGTTATGACACTTTGAAGAAACCCAGGTGGAAACGTCATGGGGAGCAGAGACTGCCAACTAGAATATATACGAACCATTTGCTATAACTGAGTAAATAGGAACAATCAATTTAAGAAAAAGGGATAAAAAAATTCTCAAGAGAAGAAAAGATGAGCTCCTATATGCATCCAGAAACAGAGCAAGGACAGAGAAGAGAAGGCTGATGGTTTTCCAGGTTTCTTGAGGCTTGGCCGTAATTCCAGCATTTTATTTATGGGCAATTTTCCTATAATTATGCAATGCACTTCCTTGTTCTTATGTTGTGTGAATTTATTTCTTTTTTCTGTTTTCCAACAAACATGCCCAAGACACCAGGGCAAGAGTTCTATATTTGAATCAGTGTCTTGAGGTAGAGTGTTTCCTACCAGACTATCTTAATTCACCCCCCACCTACCTGTAACAGTTTCTGTCCAAAGACAGCCTCTGCCCTCCTACTGAGATATTTGCATTTGTCCCCAGACCTTTTTGACACGAACTGCCTACTTTCTAGATTTACTACTATTGTCTTCTATTTCAGTCATTCCCTTAACAAGGCTATGGATGACATTGGACCACATTTTTTAAATAAAATGGAAACTTCTGAGAGTTTTCAGGATATGGAAAGAAATGACACACACACACACACACACGCACACACACATATTTTGGTTTTTCTGTTAAGGGGGAAATTTTGAGAATTGGAAGAGTGGCTTTTGTTCTCGTTCTAGCTCTGCTGCATCCAAAATAATGTGATCTTGGACAATCACAACCTAGCAAAAATTCAGCCTCTTAAACTTAAAAATCAGGGATAATATTACCCATCCCATAATGTTACTCTAAGGATCAAATGAAAAAATGAATATGAAAGTATTCTGTAAACTATTCAGTGCTATGCAAAAGTAAAGAACGACCATTTCCTTTACAGGAAATAAACTTTAAAGGCCTGGACTAAAAGAAGCATCTCAATTTATAATGCTAGTGAACTTAGAAGCTTACATTTGAGAATCCTTTTGTAGATACCTTAAGGGCAGCACATTTACTTTGCAAACAGCAGAGACAACCGTCCTTCCCCTCCCCCAAAATCGATATATTCTATGAACATACCAGCCACTATTTTGCTGTTTAGACAGAGATGAAGAGGAAGGGGAGAAACTGGGCTTTTGTGCTGCTATACCATGTTCCTACACTATACAAATTACATAAAATATGTATAAAGCTTCATTAGATAGGGATTTCTATGACCTGTTCATTTATTCACACACTCATTCAATGAAGATATTTATAGGGGCTTAATGTGAGCTCAATACCATCATAGGCATAACAAGGGTAAACAAGGAAATCCTCCAGTTCTAGCCCTCAGTGAGCTTTTGCTCAAAGTCAGAAAACAGACAAATTTGCTTTAATTCAGTACTCTTTCATGTACTCATCACTCATTCATTCAGTCATTCAATCAACTGGCATCCATTAAGATTCCAGTGTGTGCTAAGCTAGGAACAAACTGATTCAGCTAAAGTGATTTTTTGAAGAACATCCCAGTCCCTATCCTTAAGCAGCCAATAATTCTGCCAGGGACACAGGTGAAGAAATAATTTTTTTCCTTTTTTCTCCGCTTCTTCCTTTCTTCTCTCCTTTCTTCTCTCTCTTCTTCCCCCACCCCCACCTCCTTCTTTATCTTTCTTCCTTTATCTTTTGGCTTCAGTCACTATTTATAGAGCTTCTACTATTCAACAAGCACTGGGCTCCCTGTTTGTAATCAGCAAGACAGACAAAGGCAAGTATAGGCTGTGGTAGCTAGCCTCCAAAATGGCCTCCTGGTAGTCACATCCTTGTGTAATCCCTCCCGGACTGAATAGGAATTATCTGTGTAGCCAATAACATATTGTGGAAACAATGGTTTGCATCACTCCTCTCTTGCTACCTTGAATCACTCACTCCAGGGGAAGCCAGCTGCTGCTTCATGAGGACACTCAAGTAGCCCTAAGGATGGAGCCATGTAGCAAGAAATTTAGGCCTTCATCCAACAACCAGCAATAATTGGCTGGGTATGTGAGTGAGATCCACTGGAAGCAGATCTTTCAGACCCAGTGAAACCTTTAGAAGAATATAGCCCCAGCTGATATCTTGACTTCAATCTCATGGAAGACTCTGAGCCAGATATACAGAGAAAATGCAGGCATTACATACATAATTGCAACTACAAATAAGTAGACACATTATGAAAAATGTCATCGTGAAGATAGCAAGGTAGTGCACACACGCAAGTGGGTTACCCAACCTGGCGTAGCCAAATTGGAGACTGTTTCCTGGAATTAAAGAGTTAATTAAGAGTTTCTGTTAAGGGGGTATATGCCTTGACTAGTATATGTCAAGGCAAAGAGTTGTGAGAAAACTTGGAGGAATCCAGTTTATAAAAGTGATCAACATTGTTGAAAGAAAAGAAAATGTAACTGTTCTCCAGTTGTTAACCAATAAAATCCACACATTATGAACTGGAGTTAAGATATTCAAAACAAACCTTAAGAGAAAGAATGGCTCCTGTACCTGTAACCAGATTAAGAGTATGAACATAGATCAAGAAATAATCATAGGATATTCCCACAGATGAGTAAGGCAGTAGTAGTAATAGATCAGTGCCCATCCAAGCCTTGTCTCTCAGAGTGGTAAGGGGAGGAGGCTGTTAGGCAAACGAAAGTACCCTGTGCACCTCAAAGGTATATTCTAGTAGTGCAGATGGATGAAGTAAGCTATCAGAGCTTGAAGCATAAAGCATATGAGAATTATATACTTATTTATCCTCCTCTAATACTGCACTTACAAAAGGACGATGTGTTTCTATGGTCGATCTAGTTCAACGGAGAGTTGTAGATCTCATTGTAACTTAGTAAATTGGCATTCTGGCTTCATAAATCAGGTCATTGTGAATGTGGGCAGGAATAGCATTGAGATCAGATTTCTGGACCTGCAAGGATGTAGACCAGACTATGCCCTCCTTAGGCACCTGATTGGGTAGAGAGCTGGTCTTTCTTTAAATACATTCTCACTTCATCAGCATACCCTACTTGCTTTTCCAAGCATGTTGGCAAAGAGCATACACTCTGGAGCCAAGACTACTTGGATTTAAATCTAAGTTGTGTGAAATTGGGCAAGTTACTTAATCTTCCTTGCCTCAGTTTGTAAGCCACTTTGTGCCTTGTGTGTAAAATGGTAATTACAGTAGTAGAAACCACATAGGGTTGTTCCAAAGATTGAATAGGTTCATAACATACATAAATACCTAATATACTACCTGGCTCCTTCATTATTATTATTTTTCTATCCATACTGCCTATAGTGGAAATTCTGGTAACTGCAAGTAATTCAATTCACTTATGAAGTAACAAATAGGGAAAGTAGGAGACAAAAGATGAGATGCCACATGATGGAGGACCCAAAACTCAGACTTAGATTCTAAGAGAAATTAGGACCATTGAAAGATGATAAACTAAAGATTAATAATAACTGTGCACCCTAGAAAGGTCAATGTTGTAGCAGGTGGAGGATGATTTAGGAGGGGTGAAAAATTAGAGACAAGGAAACCAATTAGGTGATTGTAGCAAAGTTCTAAGAAATGGCAATGGGAATTGAAAAAAAAAAGGGTATGGATTAGAAAACCATCTATAAAGTAGTGTAAGTAGGACATAGTGATCAATTAGAAATGGGGCTTAGGATAGCACTGTGGCCAAGCTGAGACCATATGCCAGTTACTTGTTCACTTTGTGCCTCAGTTTATTCATCTCTAAAATAAGTACACACCTCACAGGATCGTGTATTAAAGTTTAATCAAAATGTAGAATGTGAATATAAGGATACAGACCCCATAAGGTTTTTATGATAAAGTGTTTAGGTTTTTAGATAAAGTGTGTGGCACCATAGTATGTGCTATGGGAACAAGTTGTACCTAGGATGCATCTTCGGTTACTGGCTTGAGTGAGTGGGTGGGTGGTAATGTGAATAACTGAAATAGGGGAGAAAAGAAGAGCAGCTGGTGTTTCAAGATGAGTTTGAAGTGCTTGGGCTGCCCAAGTACATAGTTTCAGCATATATATATGTGTGTGTGTGTGTGTGGTGTGTGTGTGTCTGTGTGTGTGTCTGTGTGTGTCTGTGTGAGGATGTCTCTGTGTGTTTGTGTATGCATACAGGCCCACATATGCATAATCACTCATGTAACACACTGACAAATTTTTTGCATGTATCATCTTATTTACAGACAAGGTGGCTATTACTGAAATCGCAATTACTCTCTTCATTTTACAGATGAATAAATTAAGACTTTGATAAAGCAAAATAGCATCAACCTCATACGGTCGTTACGATGACTGAATAAGAGAGTATACATAAAATACTTGCACAATGGCCTGGCACACCATAAGAACTCAAGAAATATTCATGATTAACACTGTTAGTGTGGTTGTGCTGTTGCTATTGTGATTTCTCAGGGTTAGACAGCTATCGAATCACAGAGCTAGGATTCAAACCCAGGACAGACCAACTGCAAAGCAAACGCCCCTAATCACTATTAGTGTTTAAGGCTGTGACCCCTACCATGTAGATGTCTCAGAATTAGGTAGTATAAAGAATACAGGCTGGGTGTGGCGGCTCACGCCTGTAATCCCAGCACTTTGGGAGGCAGAGGTGGGTGGATCACGAGGTCAGGAGATCAAGACCATCCTGGCTAACATTGTGAAACCCCATCTCTACTAAAAATACACACACACACACACAAAATTAGCCAGGCATGGTGGTACTTGCCTGTAGTCCCAACTACTTGGGAGGCTGAGGCAGAAGAATCGCCTGAACCCGGGAGGTGGAGGTTGCAGTGAGCCGAGATCATGCCACTGCACTCCAGCCTGGGCAACAGAGTGAGACTCTGTCTCAAAAAAAAAAAAAAAAATACACAGAGACTCTGCCCTCAAAGACCTTACAGTCTTACAGTTGAAGCTGGATGATCTGGTTGAAAAGAAAGAATATAGTGTGGGATGAAGATTGCCTAGACTAGAACAATGAACTAGGTTTTAAAATTCAACTGGTTAAGGAGAGCTGGGAGAGTACCCCAGGCAGGACAATGCAAGTGAGCAGAGTCTTGGAGGTGTGGACAAATGGAAGGAAAGATACAGATAATATGGAAAAGCCATGCTAGAAAGTGTCAGTTTCCCAAATGTAGTTTTGCATACAGGCTGGGTGCGAATCTAACCATTCCAACTCTGAAATGCCTACAGTTAAGCCCGAGCATTGCCTCTAGGTTTGATTTGGAATGAAACCTTAGTTGTCAAAAGGAAAGCAGCCAGAGCTGTGTTTGCTTGGTGCTGCCTGCAGGAGTTACACTCGTAAGAAATCGTGGGAGGTGCACATGGGACTCCCCACCCACTGGGGTTGATAATCCATGCTAATTGTACACATTTCCAAAGCCTCCCGTGTGAGAAGGAAAAAATAAAAATGTTCTCTTAACATTTTTGAAGTTCATAAATGTGGCAAATGTTCAATAACTATATTTAACTCCTGTTGCATATTCCTTAGCTCTTAAAATACGTTAAACCAACAATTTTATGCACTTGACAGTAAAGGCATACTTTCCTGCTCTTTTCTCCCACCTATCTAGGTGAACATGCATGTCCACCACAGCTTTGAAGAGCTAGCTCAAGATTTGTTTTTTCCAAAGTTGTCCCTGGCTTCCCTGTCCCTTCCTTTGCTTAGCATTATACATTTGTGTTTGGTGTTGGATTCAAATGAGGTCCTGGACAGCTAGAAGGGAGACAGAAGAACTGGAAGAAAGGGTGCAAAGTGTTTAGCATCCACAAGGCAGAAACTCAAAGGTGAACACAGCAGAACTTGCTGCCCCTTTATTTGCTCTCCATGTACCTATACATCCACTGCTCTAGGTTCTTGCTCCTCAAAGTACTGTCTTTGGACCAGCATCCCTCATCAATACCTGGGTGCTTGACAGAAATGCAGATTCTCAGCTTTCCCCTGCCATACCTACTGAATCAAAATCTTCTTCTCCGTTTTTTTCTTTTAATAGTTTTAACCTTTATTTTAGATTCCAGAGGTGTTGGGGGGGATACATGTGCAGGTGTGTTACCTGGGTATATTGCAGAATGCTGAGGTTTAGATTATGATTGATCCCGTCACTCAGAGACCAAGCATAGTAACCAAGGGTTAATTTTTCAACTCTTGCCACCATTTCTGCCTCCTCCCTTCTAGAAGCCCCCAGTGTCCATTGTTCTCATTTCATATCATGAGTAATCAATGTTTAGCTCCCACCTATGAGTAAGAATATGCAGTATTTGGTTTTCCGTTCCTGTGTTAATTCACTTAAGATAATGGCCTCCTGCTGCATCCACGTTACTGCAAAGGACACAGTTTTGTTCTTTTTTATGGCTGCATAGTATTCCATGTTGTATGTGTACCATATTTTCTTTATCCAGTCCACCATTGATGGGCACTTAGGTTGATTTCATGTGTTTGCTATTGTGAATAGTGCTGCAATGAACATATGAGTGCATGTGTCTTTTTGGTAGAATGATTTTTGGAATATATACTCAATAATGGGATTTCTGGGTCAAAATGGTAGTTCTGTTTTAAGTCTTTGAGAAAGCTCCAAACTGCTTTCCACAGTGGCTGAACTAATTTACATTCCCACCAACAGTGGCCTTTCCATTTCTTAGCAGCCTCAGCATCTGTTGTTTTTCAACTTTTTAGTAATAGCCATTCTGACTGGTGTGAGATAGTATCTCATTGTAGTTTTGATTTGCATTTCCCTGATGATTAGTGATGTTGAGCATTTTTTCCCATATTTGTTAGCTGCTTGTATGTCTTCTTTTGAGAAGGGCCTGTTCACGTCTTTTTTTGCCTACTCTTTAATGATTCTCTTTCTTTCTCTCTAGCTTTTTTTTTTTTTTGCTTAATTAAGTTCCTTATAAAATCTTCATTTTAAAAAGATCCCCAGGTCATCCTAATGTACATTAAAATTTTAGAACCACTATGCTAATATAGACTTATCACCCCCACACTACAATTGTTTGTTTCCTTGTTTGCTTCTCCTTGCTCTGTGAGTTCCTTCAAGGAGGAACTGTGTCCTATGTGCCCCAGCAGCCCAGCGCCTAGCCCAGTGCTCAGTACATAGAAATCAAATAGCTGTCACTTACGTCCTTATTATTTGCCAAGTGCCATATATACATTGTTATCATTTAACCTTTGCAACAATCCTTTGAGAAGGTCACTGTTACATCCATTCTGCAGATAACGGGGCTCAGAGACTTTAAGTAACTCACCTAAAGTCACACAAATAGCAACAGAACTGTCATTCAAATCCAGCTATATCAGATGCCACAAGATGTGCTCTTGACCGCTATTTTATATTATACTACTTTCATAGTAGACGTTTAATAGATGTTTATGGAATTAAGCAGACTTTGCGCAGCAATGATTGAGCCTTTCCTTTGCTTCTTTCTGTCATGAAGTAAAAGGACAAGGGCTACAGTTTTAATCTGCCATGCAATTTCCAACGTGCAGAGGCATAATGTCTGCGTTCACGGAAATGGCCTGTAACTATACTAGGAATTCCGCATCCCCCACCCCTCTTCTCTTGGAAGATCTGCAAGTGTTAGTAAGCCCTGCAGACAAGCAATCCTGTCAGGCAGAAGGCAGCCCAGAGCCCTTAAATAAAACATTCTCGCAGCCTTCCGCGGAGAGCATGGAGACAAATACCGCGGATGTGAAAGGTGTCGCTGGGATTACCAATGACGTGCTAATGGCTGCTCAGGCAATCTCTGAGCCTCCTGCGCTCTGAGTCACCCGCTCCCTTTGGAGCCTGCGCTCACGTCATTAAGGGACCGAGAGCTATTCACAGATCACTGACTAATGGCAAGCTTGAGCCCGGCCTGCACTACCCCCACGAGCCTTCTCCAAAGGACTAAGGTCATGGACAGGAGGCCCTGGAGCTTTTTATCACGGCCACAATGAAGAGTGAAGGAAAAGACAGTCTTCTGCCTTCCTTCTATCTATTCTGCTAGCTGTACTTTTGCAAATGAGGAACTTTCCTCCTGTTCCAGAATGTGTTGGAAACTCTTTGCGGGGAACAAGCAGAATCTTGAGTAGGGCGGTTTACTTTTGACAGTTTATTATTCTAAAAAATCTTTCTGATGTTATTTTAATTCCACAGGCATTTCATTACTAATCAACCCTGGGGCTTTCAGATTCTAGAGTACATAAACATATTTCCTTTTTTTGGATTATTTGTGTGACTGCTTGCTTGAATTTATTGTAATTTTATTTGTTTGTTTGCAACTGCCATAATGGGAGCTTCTAAAAGACTAGGAAGTAATAAATGTAATATTTTCTTTCAGATACTGCATTTTTTCCCTAGCCTGCCTAAATCCTTTGAAATATAACATCACTTGGTTTTCCTGCCAGGCACTTCTCCCTGAAATAAAGTCACAGGTCTGCTTTGGTCACTCTGTCAATATCTGTGACAGATATTTCCAAGTTAACTTTTAGGGAGTCACAACTTGGCAAGTCTAAAAAGCACTATATTTAGCTGCAATTTTGGAATGATGTGGGAAAGAAAATTGAATCTGAAAAAGCAAAGCAAGATGTGGTTGAGCATTTTGTGGAACAGGTAACAACCACAGAATTATTTTTTCCTGAATAAACCATGGTCTGTTTGGTGGCCACTTCTATACTTTTCCAAAAACAATCTATTTACTTACACAAGTTCGAATTCTTCAAGATTAACCCCAGGCTTTATCCTGGAAGATAATTTTATTTATTGGTAGAAGATAAAGCTATTCATATATAAGGCAAACTGGTTGGAGATACATTTGAGCTCACTTTGCTTTCTATGCTAATATCAAAACATGAAGTTTAAGCATTTGGTTACTGAAGAAAATATCGCACACTGGAATCATTAAGATCAGTCATCAAAATGATAAAGACACAATTTTTTTCCAGAATTCTGGAGCTCTGATACACAGTTTGAGAGTACATTTCTCAGCATGAATTGCATTGTTCAGTCAAAGAATGACCATGGAGCAAAAAATGCAAAATGTTTCCTATTTCTGTTAAAAGTCAGGTTTAATATAGACACATTTCCCTTAGATGTGGTCCACAGAATATCTTCTTTGGGAGATATCATTTGGAGAAAGCAAGACTTATCTTTTTGAACAAATAAAATTTTGACTGATAAAGGAGCTTTTACAATGGCATGCTAGGATCAACATTGGTTGTGATCGTGAAAATAATCAGACTATTTAAGGAACTGGGCAAATCTGGTGTGTTGGAGAGCCATTAGACATTTCTTATTGCTTATATGCATCTCATACTTTGGTTCTTGAGTTTGTTTAAAAAATACAAACACGTATACATCTAAATTGTAAATGTTAATTGCTTCAGAGTTATATGTAACTGTTACAGAAGGTCACCACAATTTATGTTCCATTCTGTTTTCCCAGGGATTGATAAATCCTGGGAATAAAGCCTTGTTAATAGGCAGATTTGGACTATTCAGGAGTCACCTTGAGGATGATATCCAAGTGGTTGAAGGGAAGATGAGAAAGCAATTTTGCACAACTCATTGATTGACAATGAACTAATTTCAAGAGACTCCTTGAAATTCCACTAGGACTGTGGGAAAATGGAATATCAACAAAGTTATCTTAACATGTGACACCAAGGCAGTGCTAGTAGGACCTCAAGGTGCTCATCCTCTGTGAAGATCGGAGAGAGGAATCACAAGAGAATACTTACAATATGCAGACACTGTTCTAAACTCAACCACATCACATTATCCAGTCCTTACAATAACTTTGTGAGGCAGGAATTATTATTCCCATGTCACTCATTAGGTCAGAAATTTTAAGTAATTCGCAAGTCATAGATAGTGAGCATTTCAAACCTACTTTGAGAAATGTGTTCATGTATGTGTTTGTGTGTGTGTGTATGGATATGGATAATGGGAGGTTGTTTATAGAACTTTTTAGAAGTACCTTATCCTGAAACCCAGCCTTTTGCAAGTGCTTCTCTTGAAAAGAAACCAGATTTATTACAGTAGTTGCCTAGAATATTTTTTTAATGGATTTAAATATATTAGCTCAGGAGAGGAAATTTCTTGCTGCTTTATTGAAAAAAAAAACTGAAACTTACCTTCAATCTATTTTACTGTTTACCATACTTTCTACGTATTTTGTGTCTATTCTTTTAAATATGGAAGAGGAAGCATCTGGGTAAAGGAACACACTTGCAGCTAGCCAGAGGCCTAAATAAGTAAATATTAGATGGGGAAAAAAAATGAGGCCTTGTGATAAGACAGACCTGGGTTCTGTGTAAACTCTGCCACTTATATCTGAGTGATCCTGGTGGAGGTTATTAACCTCTGTGAGTAACAGCCTCCTCATCTGTAAAACACACAAAGACATAATACATATTCATGTATTAGTTATGAGGATTAATTGAGAAAAAGGTATATTTTTAAGACCTGGCATCATGCTGTTGCTTGACAAATGTCAATTCTCTTTCCTCCTGCATGAGGTTTTCTTTTTTTTTTAACTTTGTTTTTACCCAGTGACTGACAGAAGTCACAGGATCAGACCTAAGAGACAGCTTTCAAAGAAACCCTGACAGATTCATGTCCAACTATGCCCAAGTTGAGTTTTAAGACAAAATTCACCTGTAACAGAGCAGAGTCTTGGAAATACAGAGATTCATAATATACGTTTTAAATCCTAAAGACCTTATGACAGTATCTTGAACTTTATATACTCAAGTTCTTTTAGCTGTCTTGATAACATTTTGAATAATAAATAATTGGAAATAGTTTTGTCAAAGACTCAACTCCACCACACGGACTGGGAAGATTGACCATCTTTTTTATGTTATTGTTGTTACTATTATTAATATAGCAAAAGTTAATTTGGCAATAAGAGAGAAAAATACGTCTTAAAATAATTTATCCTCACAACCAAAAATTGATGAGAACCCATACATGGCCTAAAGAGAAGGTCTTACATTTCCAATGATAGAGATACTGTCATAGATCTTTCAGTCATCAGTTCTTCATTGTTTAATTCCACAATGAACATTGATATTTTGGGCCAAAGCAAGAGTATTTATTTACCTCTTCAATATACTAGGAACTTCATCATTACTGGCTTTAAGTGTGGTCACGCTCATTGGTCAAACAAAGAGGCTATGAAGATAAAGTAAGAATCACTCTATTTCCTAAGCAATGTCATGAGTTGCTAAAATGGAATTGTTCATCCATTCTTCCATTCAATCATTTAAGAAGTCATAAGCACTTAATATTTTCCAGGCATTGTGCTATGGACTCTAAGAAAATCAGATCCCCAACCTCAGTGAGCTAACATTCTAGAGCAATTCTCTAAATCAGAATTTCTCAAAAATTGTACTATTGACATTTGGGGCTGGATGACTGTACCGTAGGATGTGTCCTGTACAGTGCAGGGAGTTTAGAAGCATCCCTGGCCTCTACCCACTAGTGCTAGTGGCACCTCCCTTCCCAGTTTTGACAACCAAAAATGTCTCCACATATTGACAATATCCCTTAGGAGAGGTTTGGGAACAAAATTGCCCCTGGTTGAGAACCAATGGTCCAGGCCTACATATCAATAAGTGATTGCAGTCAGTGGAAGCTCCCTGTACAATTCTTGATCTAGGCCACCAAAATTCAAAAATGAATCCTAGGCTATTTTTGGCTTCTAGAAAAGTTAATGACATAACATCTTAATAGAATTCAGATGAAGTCTCTCTCTCTCTCTCTCTCTCTCTCTCTCTCTCTCTCTCTCTCTCACACACACACACACACACACACAAATTTGAGCTTTTCCTAAGCAATCTATCATTTTCAGAAAAAAAATAGTATTCGAGTCAATTGCCTAGGAGGCTTTGATATCTACCAGATCCAATAATGAATACAGTTTAGGCAGCATTGCTGCCTACAGCATGGCTTTTGTAGGAGGCATCACAGAAGAGCAGGTGTACTGTGATCACTGGAGAAATTGCTTTACTCACCCATACAATTCTATAATAATCTATACTTATCCCTTACTGGGGTCAGGAGGTTTTACATAACTTAAAATATGTTATTAGTCACCTGAAACTAAAACAAACTAAAACAAAACAAAAACTAAAAGGCCTTGAGAAAATTCCTCCACAACTTAGAATCATTTAGATTTGAGATATACCATGTATATTAACTGATAGTGGTATCTGGAGTGCTGGGTTAGGAAAAATTCTAAGATCACACCTGTTGGTGGGAAAGAATATCAGCTTTGATGAATGATGTCTATTCTATCCACTGAATGAAGAAATAGAAGTGTATGTACCTGGTATTTGCCATCCTTGATCCAGATACTATGTTCAGTGATGATGCCTATATTAGTCCGTTTTCATGCTGCTGATGAAGAAATATCCAAGATTGAGCAATTTATAAAGAAAAAGAGGTTTAATGAACTCACAGTTCCATGTGGCTGGGGAGGCCTCACAATCATGGAGGAAGGCGAAAGGTACCAACTTACATGGCAGCAGGCAAGAGAGAATGAGAGAGCCAAGTGAAAAGGGAAGTCCCTTATAAAATTGTCAGATCTCGTGAGACTTATTCACTATCAAGAGAACAGTATGGGGGAAACCACCCCCACGATTCAATTGTCTCCCACCGGGTCCCTCCCAAAACACGTGGGAATTATGGGAGCTACAATTCAGAGATTTGGGTGGGAACACAGCCAAACCATATCAGTGCCCATTATTTATATGGACTGGATGACCCCATGAATGAAGTCTACAAATGGCCTTGCTGTATTCAGTTCCATCCAGCTCTTCAATATTATAAATGTGATCGTCCTTGTTTCTATTCAACAATTTGTAGGACTATGTTTTTTCTAATATGTTATATGAGGAACAAGTAAAAACTACAGTTCAGATGTATATACAAAACGATTTTGAACCCTGATTAATTTTATATCTCAAGAACATGGTTACGAGTGACATAAGGCTTGTCTCAGGATATACTGATAGTTCTTTCATTTTTGGTTTTATAGACTGGTATAATCTGGGGTCACGGATATATTCCATCAATATGAATTCTAGGTTATTCTAGGTTAACAATATGTTATTAAAGTCTGTATATCTCTTCTTCCATTTAAATATTTACCTTTTCATTTATTCATTTAGCAAATGTTTATTTAAGGCCATCAATATACAGGTAAGATGCCAGATAATAATTGAGTCAGACATAAACCCTTCCCTTAAGGATCTTAAAATCTAGCAGAACATATAACAAATCTACATAGCAAATACATTATAAAGTTAAAAAGGGTAAAATTACAAATGCCATTGCAGAAAATTTAAAAAAAGAAAAAGAATTGCAGGAAGACCCAAGAGATAGAGATTTCTTTCCAAATGGGAGGTCAATAAGGAGATTGCCTTGAGTGGGCCTTGAAGTATTGGTGGAATAACAGCCATACTAGGCAACAAAGAAGGCATTAGTAAAAGCACAGAATGGGAAAATTTGGGATGTAGATAGAAAACAGCAAGCAGTTCTGTGTGAAAGGAATGCAGTTAAAAAAAAAAAGTAGCCAGTAATAAATTTGGAAAGACAGAGTCTAAAATCAGAGTAGGTAGACATGATCTTTTAACAGATGAAATTCCAATTATATTTAATAAAAGAAATATTTGGGTCATAACCTCCTTTTTTATTTATGCTTCATGAATATGATTCAGTTGTTGGAGGAATGGGCTGCTTGTTCACTTACCAAAGGAAACAGGCAGCATCCCTTATGCTAATGATTTATTTTTATTTTTAGTTTTATTTTTTATTAACTGGGAGTGGCCTTTAAAAAAGAAGAGATTCATTGGCTAGTTACCAGAAACTTCGTTTTAAAAAATACTAGAAATCATTTTATTTGGTATCCATTATTTCATATTTAAATGCAGACTTAAATGTTGAGTTAAAGAGTTGTACACACAGGAAGGTTTTTCAGCTATAAGGGGGACATTTGCGGTCTGCTCTTGCAAAATGTTGGAGCCACTAAGACAAAAGTGTACTCAAACTGGTCTTCTTCAGAGAATAAACATGTGATTTTATGACTCAAGTAGCTAAAAGATAATAGTGGTAATAGCTACTATGATTGAGATCCTACTATGTGGAGATGTTTTGTAAAGTCTTATTTGATTATTCATTCTGCAAATGTTAATGAAACATCCACGATGTAGAAGATGTGGTGCTAAGCACTGGAGATAGAGTCAGCAAAGGCAAACACGTTTCTACTTCCATGGAACACAGAGTCCCCTAGAGGAATTAATCATATGACCACTGTAATAACGTACATAGTTGTCCCCTCTTATCCAAGGAGGATAAGTTCCAAAAACCCCAGTGGAGACCTAAAATAATAGATAGTAGCAGACCATATACATATACTATTTTTTCCTATTTCCTATTTTTTTCATAGATATATACATATCTATGTTAAAGTTTAATTTATAAATTAGGCACAGTAAGAGATGAATAACAGTAACTAAATGAAGTTATTGTTGCTAAAGCATTATTAAGTAAAATAGGAGTAAACTGAACACAAGCTCTGCAATATAACAACCAGTTGATCTGATAACCCAGACACCTATGAAGAGACTCAAGTGCAGGGGGCATATATAGCATGGATATGCTGGACAAAAAGGGGTTCGCATCCTGAGCAGGCTGAAGTGGGGTGGTGTGAGATTTCATCATGCTATGCCAAACAGTGGGCAAATGGGAAGCTTATGAATTGTTTATGTCTGGAATTTTTTTCATTTAATATTTTCAAACTGTGGTTGGCCGTGGATAACTGAGACTGCAGAAAGTGAAACCGCAGATAAGTGGGGAATGCTGTGATTACAAATTGATAACAGAGCTCTAAAGGAGTAACAAGGTACTGAGAAAACACATTAAAATAAACTGACGTAGGCTGTGAGATAAAGGCTGAATCAT
Organism: Gorilla gorilla gorilla; assembly: GCF_029281585.2. Classification (NCBI taxonomy): domain Eukaryota; kingdom Metazoa; phylum Chordata; class Mammalia; order Primates; family Hominidae; genus Gorilla; species Gorilla gorilla. The sequence continues at coordinate 34,914,303 of NC_073233.2, read as the reverse complement.
GCAGGTCCCTAAATGAAAATGGGGTGGGCGGAGGCAAAAGCATTCGATCAAAGGGAACACAAAAGCTCTGAAGCAGTAGGGAACATGGTGTGTTTGAAGAATTCAAAGAAAGCCAGTGAGTTGGAAAGCAGAAAGAGAGGGGTGGGGAAAGAATCCATGATGAGACAAGAGAGTTAGGTAAGGTGGGACAAGGTATAGATTTGTGTATATATCTGTGATCAAAGAGAAAACAGTGAAAGGTTTAAAGCTGTGAGTTTAGAAGGGAACTTGATCATATTTTCATTGTGAGAATATTGTTTCAACTGCAATATGGAAATGAAGAGAAAGAAGGGCAAAGTACAGGAATGAATCCTCCTTTGAAGGTTATTACAGTAATCTAAGCAAGAGTTGAGAATCTGTACTAACGAGGGTAAAGGAGACCCAAGGAGAAAAGATGGAAAGACGTAGGTGGCTCTGATAGATATGTAGGTGGCAGCATTGGCAGAATCTAGGCATGGGAAAGACAGAGAAGGTGAGAGAAGTGCTAAGGATGTGGCATAGGTTCTAGAATACAAAATTGGATAAATGGCAGTTCCAGTCATTGCCTAAGACAGAGGAAAGAGTGGAATGGACCTAATTTCACAGGAAAAGAGCAATTATCTCATCAAAGTCCCCTCTGATATAACCCGGTTGTTAAGTCCATTTTACAGGTGAAGAAACTGAGAATTGTATGAGGGAAATCCCCTTAGTTTGTCTTTTTTATAAATGACAGAGCCAGAATTGGAGCACAGGTCTATATGATTGTAAAGCCTGTACCCTTGAGGTTTTCTTTTCTTTTCCTTTTCTTTATTTTCTTTTTCTTCTTAGATTAAAATAGCGAGTTCTGGTTTAAGGTGCAGAACTCTGGGAACTCAACCAATTACTTGTCTAAATTCTTGAGCAGACAAAAACTCCCTTTAGAAGAAAACGTGTGTATGTATGTGTGGGCAGTTGGGGGGGAGTGTCTTTCCCATCCCTGGATTTACTTCTATGTGAAAGAAGAATAACTTGCCACTGTTTTTTACTCATATATAATGTTGCAATAACTGCCATTATGCATAGCTCTTTATTCATATTTAGGATTTTATATAGGTGCCATATCACAGTCAATTTCTGATTGAATATTCTGGTTTGTTCTCAAAAGACCTGTAATCTTTATCATATCATTGCTACTTTTCAAGGCGAAGGTTGTCTTTTTATATTAAACACGCAGCCAGTGGGATAAACCAACATTTAGTAGTAAAACTGTAATGCCAACTACCTGCTAGCATTATTATAAGAATTAAATGACTTAAAAAGTGAAGCAGTACTTGGTACATAGTAAGTACTCAATAAACACTGGAAATTATTAATAGTTATTTATAGGATCTGTGTCTTGCTCACTTCTAGCTTGTGTCTTTATTGGAATTAGCTCCCCTCCCAGAAATGCTTCATTTTTCTCCTCTATCAATCCAAGCTCATCTCTTCATTCAAAGCTTAGTGTAAGACTCACTACTTCAGAATGAAAGCCCTGCCAGAAAAATTTCACTGGGGGGGGAGGGAATTTATTAATCCCTTCGATAAATACATTTCTATCCTTGTTCTAGGTACTGAGTGCTTCAGTCAATGAAACAAAGTTCTTGATGTCACAGATTTTACTTACATTTTAGTGAGGAAGGACAGTCACTAGACCAATAAACATATGAATACATAACATGTCATTTGCCATGCAGGGTAAATGCTATTTAAAAATTAAACAAAGTAAGATCTCACTATTATTTGACATTTAAGTAGACAACCAAATGAAGCAACAGGGTAAGAAAAGAAGAGAAAAGGATGATGGAGAGCACTTTGTCTGTTCAAGGAAGAGCCAGGTAGTTGATGTGATTAAAGTAATATGAAAAAGTAGAAAAGATTGGAAATGAGGTCAAGGATTCAAGCAGAGCCACATGGTATGCCAAGGGAAGGACATTAAAAGTTATTCTGGGTAAGATGGGAAGCTGCTGGCATATATAAAGAAAGGAGTGATATGATGTGACTTGGGTTTCACATTTAAAATGAAATCACTCTGGCTGGTGTGTGGATAATAGACAGTAGCAGGGTAAGAGTGTAGACAAGGGGTCCATTGGGGAAGACATGGTTTTGCATTATTCCAGGGTGATGGCATTGTGAATAGTGAGAGATGACCAGATCCTGGAAGATCTAGCCCACGTGACTTGTTAATAGGTGAGATGTAGGGTGTGAAAGAAAGAAAAATATCAGGAGTGACACAAGGTTTTGGGTCTGAGCAGTTGAAAGAATGGGGCAGCCATTTACTGAGATGGAGAAGGTGAAAGAGCAGCAAGTTTGGGAAGAAAAAAGGAAAGTCCAGTTTGGACACATTAGGATGGAGTTGGCTATTAGAAATGGATGTGGAGATGTTCAAATGGCAGCTGGATAGAAATGACAAGAGTTCAGGGGAGAAGTCAGGGCTAAAAACATAAACTGGGGAGTCATCACTCTAGACACAGCATTTATAGCCAAGGGACTGAATGAGATCAATGAGAATTAATGTGGATCAGGAAGGAATTCCAAGGACTAGATCCTGGGGCACCTCAGCATGCAGAATTGGGAAGAGGAGGGGCAAAGGAGACCGAAGTAGGAATACAAGAGAGTGGTGTTCCAGAGAACATGTTTCAAGGAGGAGGGAACAATTAATTTTAGCAAATGCTGGTGATGACAAAAGAAATGAAGCGTTTTAGCACCAAGTGTCTCAAATTTTGTCATTTTTCTACCTTATTTTTTCACCAGTTTTTAGAGAACCTATCTCAAGGTTCACATCTGGCAGCCAATGGGCCAGATTTTACCCACAAGTATATTTTGTTTGGCCAGCAATTATTTTGTTTAAAAAAAATTGAATTTGAAAGACTTTATGTTGGTTGTGTGCTCCATAGCTGACCAAAGGCCTCCCTGTTTTGTTTAAAACATGTATATATTCTTGGGTCTAATGGGCATTTATGATCATGATATCACACACATGCAACAACAACAACAACAACATAGTTATTATTGTACTTAAACTTATCTCCTAAGCCATAATGTAAGAAATTCAAAGGGAGATCCTTTGGAATTTCCCATTTGTCTGGTTCTGTGTGTATGGCAGGGAGTATTATGACCCCCACTCCCACCCCCACCCCCACCCCCACCCCCACCCCCAAGGATATTCAATGCCTTAATCTCAGTACTTGGAATATGTTATCACCTTACTTGGCAAAAGCAATTTTGCAGATGTGATGAAGGTTAATCGCTTGAGCTTAAAATAGGGATTTATCCTGGATTATCTCGGTAGACCTGATATAACCCCATAAGCACCTAAAAACAGAAGAAAGATGCTAGAGAGATTCAGCGAATGAGAAGAATTTGCTCTGGCTGGCTTGAAGATGAAGAAGGCCACATGTCAAGGAAATGGGGACCTCAGACCTACAACCACAATGAACTGAATTCTGCCAACAACTTGAATAAACTTGGCAGCAGATTCTTCCCTCAGAGCTTCAGAAAGAAAGCGGCTCCTCTAACACTTTGATTTTAGCCTTTCAGACCCTGAGCAGAGAACACAGACACAGTATACTGCACTTCTGACCTAGAAATCTGTGGAATAATAAATGAACATTGTTTAAGCCACTAAATGTATAGTAAAAAAGCCACTAAATGTATAGCAAAAGATAACTAAGGTAGTTAGTGTCCTTAATAAAGTATCATTATCAAAGTATACTTATGGTTATCACAAGTCTATCTTTTTCCAGAAAAACTTCTTAGATTATTGACTCACATCCCTTAAATTCAGAGCTTTTATCTGTACCGTCTTATGGTCTGTCTTTTCTACTTAATTTTTGTTATTTAACTTTTCATGTGTATATTTATGACTTCTATTAAACTACTGAGAGCTGCTTGAAGGCAGGAATTGGGTCTTCTATCCTCAAAATTAACTTCTGAAAATCTGATTTGATCAGGTCAATGTAGTACTTAAACTATTGTATGGTTTTCAAATGCCATTATCACAAATAGTGTTTTCTGGGCATGGCCAACACAGGTACAGAGCATGATTTGGCCCCTCTCACCTCCATAGTTTCATTTCATAAGGCATCGTGGCACCCTCCAGCTGGAGCTCCAGCCACAGAGGCATCAGCGCAGTTTCTCTGAATGGCCATGCTCGTTCCTGCTCTGCATATGTTCCAAGACCTCTGCATATGTTCTTCTTTCTTCGAGGGACTCTCCTCCCTTCTGCATCTGGTAAATTCCAAATGCTTCTTTAGATGTCAACTAAATGGTCACCACTTCCTGAGAGAAGCATTTCCTGGCCACTTTTACTAAGTCAAAAAATCTTTTTATAGTGTAGTAATTCATTTTGTGTTGCTATAAAGAAATGTCTGAGGCTGAATAATTTAGAAAGAAGAGGTTTATTTGGCCCATGGTTCTGCAGGCTGTACAAGCATGGCACTACCATCAGCTTGGCTTCTGGTCAGAACCTCTGGAAAGTTTTCCTCATGGCAGAAAGTGAAAGGGGAGCAGGTGTGTAATATGACAAGAGAGGAGGTAAAATAAAAAGGGGGAGGTCCCAGACTCATTTTAACAATTAGCTGTCACATGAACTCATGGAGTGAGAACTCATTCATTGCCGAGAGGACAGCACCAAGCTATTCAAGAGGGATCCACTCCCATGTCCCAAACACCTAGCACTAGGCCCACCTTAACATTGGGGGTCACATTTCAACATGAGGTTTGGAGGTGACACACTTCTAAACCATACTAAATAGTGTATCATAATATCACTCCTTCCTTATTACAGTTGCAATTTAATGCTCATCTGTTACAATCTAACCCATGTCATATCACTTCTTTATAAATTTCAACATGTCAGAGACTATTTCTATTTTTTCCTTCTAGTCCATTCTTGGTAGCTAATGGTGTTTGGCATATAATAGTTGTTTGTTTAAAAAAAACAGATAAATGCATAAATAACTCTTATAGGCAGAATAATGTCATCCCCTCAAAATAACCACATCCTTATTCCTGGAACTAGTAAATATGTTAGATTACATGGCAAAGTGGAATTAAGTTTGCAAATGCAATTAAGGTTGCTTATCAGTCAACTTTAAGATTATCCTGGATTATCTGGATGGCCTCATATAATCTCAAGTGTCTTTACATGTGAAAGAGGGAGATAGAAGAGAAGAATCAGTCAGGAAAATGTGAGGAGAAAAAGAGTCACAAACAGAGATGCAATGTTGCTGGCTTTGAGGATAGAAGAAAGGGGACATGAGCCAAGGAATGAGGCAGCTTCCAGAAGGTGGAAAAGACAAGGAGATGGATTCTCCCCTAGAGCCTCCAGAACCATCACAGCCCTGCAAATGCCTTGACTTTATTCCAGTGAAACCTATAAAGCATTTCTAACCTACATAACTGTAAGACAGTAAACTGGTGTTATTTAAGCCTCCAAGTTTGTGGTAACTTGTTACAGCAGCAATAGGAAACTAATGGAATAACCTACACCATTTCTTTGCCCACAGAAATGCAATATACTTCTTGATTGACTTCAGCTCAAACAATGTTCATTGAGCAAAACTAAATTGTTAACAATGTAATGCATTATGACAAAATATATATAATTTAGAGCTAGAAAAAAACTTTAAAAAATAGCAAGCACTTCTAACTTATCTCCCCCATTACAGATAAAAGCAAAATGAAGCTCAAAGATGTAAAATAACTAGCAAAAATGTACATATCTAGCTGGTGAGAAAACCCCAGGGAGACCACCTATGTTGTAAGACAGTGAGAGAAAAAAATTAATGAGAAGAATTAGGGAAACAGCTTTGGATAATCTGTTCTACATATGGTGATCACAAGGAGTAACAAGTAGTACAGCATTTTTCTGCCTTGCAGATTAAAAGGCTAGGAGGTCTCTACCCAATTTTTAAAAAGAATACTAAATAAAAAATACAATAACAAATAACAGATTGGCTGCAAGAGGAGAAAAAGTACTCTCTGAGTAGGATTTGCCACATGGGATTAGTAGCTGTCTCATTATCTGTTGCTTGAGTTTTAAAAAATTGCTCACATTGTATAAATAGATTCCTTTACTCTTTGGAACAAAAATTATATGTGTTTAGCTTGTAAAATGGAATACTGGCAAGCCAGAGAGCTAGCTACTATGTTAACAAATATCAGTGGTTTCTTTTGTGTCATAATATAGTAGGCCATTGGTTCATGTCACTAATATGACTTGCTTTTTCCAACATAATTTATTTTAAATTGTACTGTTTGAGGCCTAAATGCATGTCTTCTGTTACCTGCCAGATCTGGAGCACTCTAAGTAGAAACTAGTGCAAAGCATCATCCTGCTCTGTGAATGAGGTAAAAGAATAATGAACACAGAAATAATTTGCACATTAGTGGCCTTTGATATCAGCAGTGGACTTTAGTTGGAAACTGTCATGAGAAGGAAAAAGCACTGGGACTTCCAAACAGTACACCTTCTAAATGAAGACAACCAGTCACTGTGTGTGGAATATGAATATTGTAGTCTTGGTTTTTCTGTTAAATTATTAGCTTTTTTTTCAACCTGTGACAAACTTTGATGAAAAAGTTTCTCAGGCTAATAATAATCCTGCCATAACACAGGTATTTTGCAAGTCTCATTAATGTTAGTAAAACCAACTCCAGTTAATAGAAAGTGCTATGCAAGTGCAAATGGTTATTAAAGAGACTGTGTAAAAATTAGAGAAAAACGACTAATAGTAACATATTGTTCTGGGATGTCTTCCCCCAGGCAAGGCAAAAAAATATCAGTCAACTAGTCAGCCAGCCTTTATTTAGTACCTAATCTCTTCTCAAAAGTACCCAAGCCTAGGGATGCAAGAGAAGCAGGTGGCCGCCACATTAACAAGAACAACTAATTCTGATGGCTAATGTTTATTGAGAACTCACTATATGCCAGAAAATTTCACCTGGATTAGTCACAATCTTCATACCAACTCCGCAATGTGTAAATTTTCATTCGCATTTACAAATGAAGAGTCATGGGAAAGTTGTAAAGAAGTTAAGTGTCTTACCAAAGGCTACACAATGAGTATATGTGGAGTCCAGACTCACTCCAAAGCAGATCTTCCTTCCATTCTGTCATGTTTCTTTGGAAATGGTACAGCACATTGCCAAGAGTCATAGAAATAGGACAATTATCAGAAAGTAAACTGTACACAAATGCTTGCACTGTTGGTCCCATCAGCAAACGTACATGCTGTCTTTAGAAACCAGAGCATGGTGGTTAAATGCTCAGACTTTGGACCAAGATTGCCCAGGTTCAATCCCACTTCCTCCATTTAGGAAAGTTGCTTGATGTGACTCAGATTTTTATCTCTACTACCACTCTCATGCGGTTGTTAGGAGGAATCTCATATACAGCACCAGCTTCCTTAGAGGGTTGCAATGAGAGAACACATACACAGCACTTAGAACAGAACCTGGCCCAAAACTGACACTATGTGATTATTAGATATTCACGAATATCTAATACTCATGTGAATCAAAGCACGAGGGGGCACAACTGGCAAGAGTTTTGATAGGCAGCATTGGATGAATAAAGCAGAAAAAAATTGAAAGATTGATAAATCTGTTCTTTTGCGAGGCATTCACTGAGTGTGAGCCTAGAAATTAATGGGATAAATTGTTGGGCCTACCCTCAAGAAGCTTTCACATCTTCATGCATTTATCATGGACGCTAGACTAGGACAATGAGTTTGCAGTTTGGTCTCAGGTGACTCAATCACATCCAATATCAATGCGATGCTTATTTTTACCTTCAGCCTGCAGCCTGATTACCCTCTCCATTCTTCCTCACCTTCTTTCTGGAATATCCAGTTCTCTTCATCTATTCATACCTTCTAGTCAATCAAAATTGCCACCTTGAAAGTTATAAAATACTTTTCAGTCCATATACAGAAGTCTTTTCTGGTTATCTCCCAACCCAAGTCTCTCACACTCAACAGGTCTAAGTGATCTAGTTTTTTAAATACATACTACTTTTTTATCTCCTATGCTTTCTGATATCAGGGCTTTCATTTTTCCACATTGTTCTTTTGTCACATAATGACTACTCCTTCCAGATCCAGCTCAAACAGAACTTCTATGCAAAGCCATCTATTATCTGTTCAAGGCAATTTCTCACTCTTCTGTACTCCTTCTAGCTTATATTTATAGCTATGCTTCCCTTACCAAGTTATAAAGAAGCTGATATTGATTTCTTCTTACTTCTAATACCTTAAACATGAAGATTATCCCCGGTATCTGGCATTATCATAGCTATTCAGACCATTTAATTAATTTCTACTGCACTCATATTCTACACCATAAAATTTAGCCCTTAGTTTTGTGTAGACAACTTGATAGTATTATTGCAGGGCCAAGACTCATCACTTGAGCAAAATGATAATTAGTAAATCAACAAATAATTGATGGAGTCATTTCCAGCTTTCTGACTCAGTTCTCTAAAGCATACAAAGACAGTCTCCTAAAAACTCAGTATCTAATTGGAGGAAAACAATACTGATCTAGACATAGGTGACTAAATTCTTAATTATAAATCTCTTTCATACATTTTTTCATCTCCTGATACATCCTCCATAGTGATGGTGCTTGGGAGATAAGCCCTAAGAAGTTGATTTATATTTTATGTCCTCCAGTTGGTTTCATTGGAGATAAAATTTTTCTTTGCTTAGAAACCAGAATTACAGGATGGCATGCATATGCACAGATGGGTGAGCAACTATTAGCAAAGGAAGACTTTGGGGAGCCATTTAAAAAAACAGGATGAATTCTGAATGGAAAAAGGAAATTACCCTAAAGGGTAAGTATAAAAAAGCAGCATGAGTGTTCCTTATATGAAATGAGAACATTTTATAAAAGGATTTAGGGAGTAATAAAATCCAATCTCACATTTTATTATTTTACAATCATCCTTTCTCTTTGATAATAATAGGAATATTATCTATAATCTTTATTTAGCTCATACATACAGAGTTTCCTGGAAAAGAGGGACAGAAGACACCTGAGGAAAAGTATATACGTTTATGCCTTATTCAGCCTTGAAGAAATTGTTAAGCATTTTCTGCCACATGGGAGACTAGAAAATCCTTCTCTGATTTTTCCTCTGGCTCTCAAGAAATCAAGATAACTTGCTAATGAAAGCTATGCCCTCCTCTTTTAAAACTGTATGGTCCATGGTAAATTCCAGGGTGGAACTTCTAGATAATCAATGGTGGCCTTCACCCTCAACTTTTAAGAGTAAAGTAAAATACGATGGATATCAATGAGCATTTTTTTATTCGTTGATTTATTCAATAATTATTAAACATTTCCTAAATGCAAGGCAGTATGCCAGTTGCTATAAATAAGAAATGGAAAACTTACAAAGATAAATAATACTAGTTAACTACTAAGTGCTAAGAGCTTTACATGAATTATGTTAAATCTTGTGACACTCCTTGAGGTATTAGTATTCTCCTCATTTCACAGGTAAAGGAACTAAACCTTAGAAAGACTGAATAAATTTTCCAATGTCTTATTACTCACAAAGTGGCAAATTTAGGATTCAAATCCAGTGATATCATATTACAGGAATAAGAGGTTTTGTAGAAGAAATGACATTGAATTGGGCTTTGAATTATAAACAAGTGCATTAGTCAACTTACGCTATCATGTGCTGTGGTAACAAACAATCCCCAAATCTCAACAACAATTTCTTTTTTCCTCCTGTATTGCATGTCCACTGTGGTTCAGCTGCACATCTCTTTTATTCTGCAACTAACTTGACAGAATATGACCTATGTGGAACACACATGTCTGATGGCAGAGGAAAAAGAATAATGACAGAACCATGTAATACTTCATAAAGCTGCTGCTCAGAAGTGACTTAAGTAACTTTCATCCACATTTCATCAGTCAAAGCAATTTACAGGTCAAGTTTGCTGTCACTGGAGTATGGAGGTAAAATTCTCTTATGGGGAGAGATAGCAGTCCTTGGGAAATCTATTACAGCAAGGTTTAGACAAGTGGATATGAGGAAGAACATTCTAAATAGAGAAAATAACTTGAATTCAATCATCATAAAAAGTAACCATTGATGCATTTATGGCAAGTGGAGTTTCAAGTCAATATGGAACATTATTTAAGAGGTTCAGAAAAGGACAATAGTTTGGAAATATTTGTAGGCTGATCTGACAGAGATTGTTTAACACGGAGGCAGTTGAATAAAAGGGGAAGAGGAAAGAAAGACTGACTCAGGCTTGCAGAAGAATAGAAAATTTTCCCTCTCCTACTGTGTGCCTAAATGTCTGGCAATAATATCTATACAATTTAGAGAGTGACACCAAACACCCCCATCTAGTTTCTGATCTACTCTCATGACTTTGAGCTGGGCTGGGCATTGAAAGCCACCTGTCTATGCTCACAGCCCTCAGGTCTGAGTAAATTGGCCACTCACTGTCCACAGCATTGAAGTAAGAAAGGCAATTCTTCTATTAACACCCTTTTTTCTCTAAAGCAACCTACACAGCTGAAGTGATTTTCCCTTGGAGAGCAACTGAGCCCCTGAAGGGTTGAGATTGCCTTAAGGTTACTTTCTGAGTTTGATCCTGGGATCAAGAATAAAACACGGCTGTTTTCTCTAATTTACAGTGAGCTTTCATTTCCAAGGAGACTTCATCTAAGCTGTCTATACAATGCCAAAATACCCTGTGAATATAGTGGAAATGCTAGGGAAATAGAAGGTTGGTTTTGACATCAGGTAAATCTGTGTTATCTACCGGGTGACTGATGACCTGGGATGAACTTCAACTCACCTTACCATGTTAACAACTCCTTTAACAAAATCAAGACCATCTCACTTAGAGCTTTTCAAATCTCCTACAGTAGCTTAGGTATATTTTGACACACTAGAAACCAAAAAAAGCATAAAGTTTGTCATTAGAAAATCACCTGGCCTCTTGGAGCTTCCATGGTCTTATGGCAAAATTGAGACTTAAGGCTAGGTAACCTGGGTACCATTTTTATCCTTTTTGGTTACGTGAGAGGGAAGACCCCAAAGTGAATGCTGCTTTGAGAAAGGTTAGCTAAAAATTAACTGTCCAGAATCTCAGTGATCAAGCAAAAGCAGAAACCGTTTCACATAAACTTCTAAAAAGAAGGAAGCAATATTAGAGAGAAAACCAAGTGCCTAGGACATTGACATGTCCACACCCTCTTCTTCAATCCAAGAGGAATTGTTTTGGATAAATGAAGAATGTGACAGACCATTGGGGGAAACTTTTCCAACTCTAAGAATTCCCCCGAGCTTACCAAATAAGCAAAGCATTTGAAAAAAAAAAAAAAAAGTAAAATAACAACAACAACAACAAAAATGGCCTTTTCATCTGATGAGGCCCTCTGAGCCTTACTCACAGAACAGTGTTCAAATCACAGAATTTTTAGAAGTGTAGTTGAACTAGAAATTCTACACCCTTGACTTGAAGGAACCCTCGGAAATACCATTTAAAAGCATCTTCAAGGTTTCCCAGTGAGCTCCAAGCCAGTGGATTTCAAACATCTTCCCCTGTGTCCCCAGATGGGGAGAGAAGGAAAAGCCAGGATTCTCAGAATCTGTTGTGTCTCTCCATCTCTTCCATCAGAGTGTGCTGCTTTTATATGTAGTATTATATATTGAACTTTCATGAACTATTTCTCTTGAAGAATGAACTCTAGTGCTTTGGGGAAAACAAAACAAAACAAAAAACTTTGAGAACCACTGCACCCAGCAGGAGAGATTAAAGAGAAAGCTTAACATGGCAACAGGGTCCATTGCCCCTGAGCTCCACCAAGCCTTTCAGGAGCAGGGAGGGTAGGACAGTGGTAAAATAATCCTCAAGAACAAAGGCAGCAGGGAGGAGGAAAGAAAACAAATTCACCACCACGTTGCTCTTGCTGCACTCAAGCAGGCTCTGGCAGCAGCTTAGAAGGGTCCTGTTCTTTGCTAAACATTGTAGGAACCCAGCTGGGCTTGTCATACCCACTTAATAGCAGCACTTTAAGAAAGTGTTGTCATTTTCTTGTCGTACTCATTTCTCTACCCTCTATTATCTTTTCAAAATCATATTACAAAATATTATGAGCTTCCTGTATCAGACACTCTGGGTCTTAGTCACTCAATTATTAAAATTGTATGATTTTTTAAATTGCCATTATGTGTGGGCTGTCTTTACCGAAGCGACAAAGCAATTGAGTTAACCCAAATGGTGCTATGATTGCAAGATCAGAACATGGAAAATTATAGCATTGGAGAGAAAAAAACAGCTATTTCACATCAGTGCCAATAAAATCCTGGGAAACTCACCATGACACCATTATGTTAGACAGAGCAGAGCAAATCCTCCCAACGTATATACCATGCTGGGTCATAGAAAAACAAAATCATTTAGGGTTGTTAGTTTTATACCAAGTTCCTCATCTATAGTAAATGAGGCCCTCTGGTAATGTGATGTGCTCCACGTGACACAACAAGGGCAATTCCGACCGGCTGTCAGCCGTTTCTCATTTCACCTGTGCCTGTGACCACACAGTCTGCATATGCCTGCTGTCAGAGCTGCCTCTCTCAATGAAGAACTGAGGGCAGAGCTCCACGCAGCCTGGGCTGTGCAGGAGTCTTCCATGGGCCAAGCTGGCTCTATGACATCCACTCTCCTGGCCTGATGAGCTACTGACAAAGCCAACTTGAAAAGGATGTGGAATTTACAGGTGCTGCCCCAGGCTGATTTTTTTTCAAGCAGCCAAGCAACAACTCCATTTCCCGTCATTCCACAGATAATGGTTAGTATATGATCTGTAGAATGGGAACAAGGGTCCTGGCTCCCTCGTTTCTCCAATATAGACATCTGTGCTGGGCTCACCTAACATTAACTTGCACATTCAGCCTAAACCCAAACTGTGGAGTCAGTCATGTTGCTTGTCAGAGAGGATGATCTACAACAGTTCAGTCCAGGAACTTAAACACCATAGGGGTACATGGGATATAAAATTGGAGAAAGTCTAGGTACAGTGGCTCCAACACTTTGGGAGGCCAAGGCGGGTGGAGTGCTTGAGGTCAGGAGTTTGAGACCAACCTGGACAACATGGTGAAACCCTGTCTCTACAAAAAATACAGAAATTAGCTGGGCATGGTGGCATGTGCCTATAGTCCCAGCTACTCAGGAGGCTAAGGGAGGACTACTTGAGCTCAGGAGATGGGGGCTGCAGTGAATGAAATCATGCCACTATATTTCAGCCTGGGCAACAGAGCAAGACCCTGACTCAAAAAAAATACATACATAAATACATATGGAGAGAGATGTCACAATAAACACGGCAATAGGGTGTGATACAAACTCTGATGATATGGTTTAGATTTGTGTCCCCACCCAAATCTCATATCAAATTGTAATCCCAAGTGTTGGAGGAGGGGCCTGGTGGGAGGTGCTGTTTTCATGGTAGTGATAACAAGATCTGGTTGTTTAAAAGTGTGTAGCACCTCCCTCTTCTCTCTCGTCCTTCTTCTCAGGCCATGTAAGCTGTGTCTGCTTCCCCTCTGCCTTCTACCATGATTGTAAGTTTCCTGAGGCCTCCCCAGTTATGCTTCCTGTATAGCCTGTGGAACCACGAGCCTGTTAAACCTCTTCCCTAGGTAGTTCTTCATAGCAATCCAAGAATGGACTAATATATCTGAAGTCCATGCTCATCCAAAGGACACAGCACAGTGCAACCCAAATTACTCTTTCTAGGACAAACATAATACTAGCCTTGCCAGATGTTTTTAAGATGTCAGACACAGAGATTTTTATGTGAAGTGAAATTTGTTTAAGTTGCCAATGCTCTGTGTTTTTGAAAGCAAAACATGTTTGTTCATGACATTAATTTCCAATTGCTGCTGTAACAAATGATCACAAAATTAGTAGTTTAAAACAACAGAAATAGGTTATCTTAAACTCTATAGGTCAGAAATCCAAATTTTACTCCTGGGATTAAATCAAACTGTTGGCAGGGCTGTGTTCCTTCTGGAGGCTCTAGGAAGCAACTGGGCTTTTTTTTGTTTTGTTTTGTTTTGTTTTGTTTTGTTTTGTTTGTCCGTTTTCCAATTTCTAGGGGCCATCTATGTTCCTTGGCTAATGACCAATTCTCTCATCTTCAAATCTAGCAGCAAAGCATCTTCTAAGTTCTCTCTGACTCTGACACTCTGGTTTCTGTCTTATAAGGACACTTATGATAATAATGAGCCCAACTGGATAATCCAAAATAATCTCCACATCTCAAAAATCTTCAACTTAATCACATATGCAAAGTTCCTTTTGCCATGTAAGGTAACAAATTCACTAGTTTGGGGGATTAGGTTGTGGACATCGGGAGGCCATTGTTCTGCCTGCCACACCATCATGTTACAATGTTCTAGAAATTTGAAAGAGCTCAGAGACTTGTCCTCAAGTCAGCCTTGAGCTGGTTCTCTTGCCTTTTATTTAATAACTAGATTCTAGTATCCGTAATCATGTCTTTATTCTCTGCTCCCAATCTCCTTAACAACATTGCCTAGCTTTCAAGGTTCTACAGTGATAATCTTGATCCGTAGTGCAGGGTTGAGGTCACACTGGTTAACGGGATCTCAGAATTCAAACTCTTAGTACTAAATTTGTCCACACTGCCTGGATTACCTCCAGAACCTGTCTTCTCCTCCCTCTACTAAATAAATCTCTATCCTAGGAATTGTAGCTTCATATTTTTGCATTCTGAAGTCAGTTACTCTCATCTTCAAAGCTTTGAAATTATGAATATTTTGTGAAGGATTATACCTTTTCATTTTGCAGACACTCATTAACTATCACTTGAGAGCGAGAACAGAAACTAAGATGGATGCCTGGGCCTGAGAAGTTGCCATGAAGATGGAAAAATGAGATATTCAGAAAGCTGCTCCAAAGATGCAGATTTTACTGCGTTTATCACATTGACTAGGTGGGCCCAGATTTTGAAGACAGTTTTCAGAATGAAAGTATTGCAACAATATATTCCTAGGCATGTATATATCTCTTCAAAACTAATGCGGGATGTCGCTTGGACCTCCCTGCTTATAGCAAAATCCTAGTCTCCTCTAAGGAAAATGGGGAAATGCAGAAGCTAAGCAAAGATCTGATTCCTGCAAGGGCAGAGAAAAGAGAGTAAACATTGCCGACGTGAGGTTTGATTTTCCCTTCCTAGTGGTGAAGAGTTTACTAAAAATTGGAGCCCAAGGCCATGGCATTTAATTTAAGAGTTCTGGATTTCCAGAGTGATTGAGGCCGTAGCAGAATTTAACTTTGCCTAGGGATGGACAGCATCCTGCCTCCCCAGTCAGAGCAGGAGACTGGACACTAAGCAGAGGCAGCTCCATACCATTTTCTCACTTTCTCTCCCTTCCCTCTACCATTCTTCCTCCTTTCTGTTTCCTAAATTTTTTCCTTGGGAACTTCCTCCTGTCTACCTGTGGGGTAGGAGTGCCTAATTGACAGGGAACATTTGTATTTGTATTGTCTCCATTTGAAAGTTGATTTTGTTAGGTGGCCTTTGACCTGTAGCCTGTCACTCAGAACATAGCTGTGCTTTCTTGGAAGAGCCTATCGGACCTCATGAATATTCTTTATCTCATTCAGCCTATGCGCACAGATAGCAAAGACTATACACAGACCATCACAGAACACTGGACTCTGTGCTGCATCTGCCCCAAAGACATGTTTGGCTGCATTGTTTTACTTAACTGTCAATGCTTTGAAAATCAAGGCATTCCACAAGAAAATTCAGACAACCACACTCTCTTAAAGCCATCAAAAGATCTGGCTTCTCTGGGTCTGCAGTTTCACAGGCAGAGCACATCTACAACTTAGTAGCAGCTTACTCTTTAAACAGGTGCACCTCC
The DNA here is from genome assembly GCF_029281585.2 of Gorilla gorilla gorilla. Taxonomy (NCBI): domain Eukaryota; kingdom Metazoa; phylum Chordata; class Mammalia; order Primates; family Hominidae; genus Gorilla; species Gorilla gorilla. The sequence continues at coordinate 34,898,333 of NC_073233.2, read as the reverse complement.
TCTAGCTTAGTCCAGCAACCTGACTACCCCAGTAGGCATTTGAGTTTGTAACCCATGTGGTATCATGTAGTAAATAAATGTATGGAATCTGGCTGGCCTACATCTGATTCTTGACTCCATATGTAACAGCTTAGGCTATTCTCGACTCTGCATGTAGCAGCTTAGGCTTCTGAAGGCACTACTAAAGCCACTGGTAAGGGATCAAAGCCCATTTCCACACAATAGGAGACTCTAAATTCTTTTACTGCATCTGAATATTCTTGCAGTGAGGATTTCTAAAAACAAGCTGGCCATTAATTGGTTCTTTGAGATCACTTTGTCATCTACAGATTAGTGATTTGAAATTACTTCTATTTCCAATTATATTTATTACATGTGGCCCACCTCCAGTGTTCCATGATGTGGCACTGTGAGTGGGCTGTTGCTTTTTCTGTTTAATACTTGCAAACTCATAGCATGGCCAAGATGATCATTTAGTAGTGAAGGATACAATAACAGGGCCAGGTCATCTCACCCACACCACTCCTGGTGTCAGCTTCCTGGGGTATGGATTCCATTTCAGACACAGCATCTGTTCAATATCACTTTCAATACAGTCCTAAGATTCAGGAGAAACATTTTAGTGCCAGATAGATATTTAAAATTTAAAAAATAAATGTTCTCAAGAGACTGTTCATTGAGCCATTTTATTTTCAGGATGCACAGGAAATGTTTGTCTTACCAATTTGAAATAAATGTAATTGACCTTTTAAACACAGAATCTGAGTGATTTAGAGAAAAGAGAGAGAAACATTTCAACCTAATCTTATTAGAATGAATAACAATGGTGACTCTTCTATAAGACCTTCAGCTAATAAAAGCAGAATGTCCCTTCTAATGGTTGTTAAAAGACTGGATATATAGATATATGAAGACAGAAGAATTAGTAGCAGGAGTCCAGTTACCATATCCCAGAGAGAGACCATGAGAGGAGCATGACATTGCTAGGCAACGCTGTGCAGTTAAACAAGTTTTCACTGGCTCAGTGTGGTGTAGTAGGTAGGAAGCAAAATTCAAGAAAAGCACAGGGAAAAAAGAATGACATTGTTTATTTTAATAGGATAGGGATGGAGGGAACAAAGGCAGATATACAAGTTAGCTGCAGCCAAGTTTTCCAGGATATGAATGTGAATTCTAGAAAAAATAAGAATTCTAGAAAATTTTAAACATTTATTTCAACAAATTAAAGATGATTTCTTAAAAATAGGGTTGGAGACATTATGCTTTATATAAATTACACCATGGTAAGAGTAGTCATACTATTTTAAAGATAAGGAATGAAGTTCAGAGAGGTAGGTTCAAGTACCCAGCATTCGATACTAGAAACATAAGAAGCCAGGATTTGAATACACTCCTATGTGATGCCAGAGCTCATGCTCTTTCTATTAGTCCATCCTGGGGTTCTTTTATTGAAGAATAATTCCTTAGATTTCCTGAGTCTTCAGTTGAGGTTTCCAACAAAGTCACGTATTTTTTCAAGGAAAACACATTGGTGCAAATAGCTATTTTTTTCTCAATCATTCAACAAATACTACCTCTTCTCTCCCAAGCACTGTTCTAAATGCAGGAACTATAGTGGTGAAAAAATGAGTTCCCTGCCCTCTTGGGTTCAAGTGGAATTTGGAGAGACTAGCAATAAATGAGTGAAAAATAGATTATAATATTTTAGGTGGAGATGAGTGCTATAAAGAAAAATACATCATGATAGGGGAATAGGGCAGGGTAGGTTAGACAGATATACACAACCTCTCTGAGACATTATCAATCTACACTCATGTCTAAGGAAGACTGGCTTATAAGTTTGTTTGTTTGTTGTTTGTTTTTGCTATTACTCTGTTGTATTTGTGTATGTATTTATTTATTCATTTTCTTGTTTTTGTATTTCTACTTCAAGGAATTATAGCAATGGGTTTCTTTTCTAATTTATTGATTTTGTCCTGCAAATGCATTACCCTTCCCAAATGAATATACTGAAACTAGGACTTTAAGTTCTTTGAGAGGACCTGCCTCACTTTAATCATTGCCTCCTAATTGGTGCCTTGCTTCCATTCTTACCAATGCACTTTTGTTCTCCACACAATAATCAGGGTCATGACATTCACAGCATTCTTCTGCATGAAACCCTCCAATGTACCCCATGGAACTAAGAAGAAAATCTGCTCTCCTGAATTTGGTGCCATGATCTAGCTCCCATCACCCCTCTAGTCTCATCTTGCACTTTTTCCCTGTGTCTTCTACCCTATTATTAGGCACTGCTATGATTAGGGGTTTTATTGTAACAAGGGGATATCATTGAGCTCATATCTAAATTGGTCATCTCAAACATCTTTCCAAGCTATTTCTTCTTTACTCTTCTAGTAAAAAACAAATCCTAGGGAGTAAAATTGGAATTCAGCATTCTATCTCTCCACCCTTACTTCTTACCTCCCTCCTATCACATAACATTCTTGCCATCCAAACTAACATATAATATATGATCTATTCACACCTCCCAATTCCCCCTTCATTCTTTCATTTCTGCCTCTGAAACAGTTACCAACTCTCTGCCTCTCCCATTTCTAATTACCTATGTCTTATCTAATTTAAAAATATATCTGGCTCAGTTATTACCTCCTCCAATAAAATCTTCTTTGATTATCTCAAAGGAACAGAAGCTCTCCCCATCTCTCACAAGTTACATCTCACTTTCCAATTTGTATTGTAATTTTCTATATTTGTCTTGGTAGCTACTGTGCTAAATAACCCCATAATTTCAGTGGCTTAATAAAATAAAGATTTATTTGTGGCTCATATCATAATTCAGTGTGACTCAGTGGGGATGGGGCTGGGGGAAAGGAGACTCCAGGTTTCCCTGTTATTTAGGATTCCAGGTTTCCCCTCAATCAAGTGGCTGTGCCATCTCCTTGGACTACTCCAAAGGACCCTCTGAATCTGAGTAGTAACAAGAACAAAGGGCACAGAGAAGACTATACCCACTCAGCAACCTTGGCCTAGGAGTGACACACATTTCTTCCCACATTCCATTCATGAGAAGTGGTCACATGTCCTTACCTCAGGAAGAGTGAGCTGGGAGGATAAGCTAGCAGTGTAGCCAGAAAGAAGAGAAAATGTGTTTGGTGAGTACCTAGCCAGTCTCTGCCACTGTCCTAACTACAGATTTCACCAGAATCCCCCCAAAACCCATTGTATTGTCTTGAATATAAAATATATTCAATATTTATCCCCAAAATAAAAAGATTATGATGGTGAGAGGACTATTGTGATGAACCTTTCATTTCCTATTCTCTAGTCCTGCTGCTCTTGTAAGCCTCAGATTTCCTATCCTTCCACGTGGAGAAAGTTTGATTTCTAGCTTTCTAATTAATTATGCCCTTCCATTATGGGCAATAGAGTCAGCAGCATATGCAGATATCCCCTGAGATCTCTTTCCCCTTGTCCCCTGCTATGGTGCCTGAAATGTATATGTTAGAGTCAATCACTCAGTTATGATGGCTAGAACCAACATCACACAGATCATATTTCTGTGAATTACCAGGATGTAATAAAATTGAAAATTAATAACAAATGATTTTTAGATAAAAGATAAATATCACTAACTTATTCTTTGGTAAAGCAAAAATCATGACAAATTTTTAAAAACAATTTGAGCAGAACTCAATGAAAGTACTATATGCAAAAATCTGTGAAATGTAGCTAGAGCAGTACATAGAATAAAATGTATAGCTCTGAATACATTAATTGGGAAACAAGAAATATGACAGAAAGAAAACAACCACGATGTTGAAAGAGACAGTCTGTGGTAATGATAGGGGGTAACAGTAAGTGAATAAGGCTGTATAATAGACATGTATGACTGTCCCATAAATCAAGTGAACAGTATGGAAAGTAGCTGAGTGTGAACCATCTTACTCATAAGACCTACCTGCCAAGTTAAAGTGTCCTCCAGCAAGAGGCTGTGGGGTGTATTTCAGAAAGCACAGCTGGGGAGGGTCAGATTATATCGTAGCATAACAAATATCCCCAATCAAGAACTAGTGCAGTGAGAAGGACCTTGTAGAGCTTCTGAAGAACATAAATAAGCAATTGAGAAAGAGGAAATAAGTATAAAAATAACAGAGATTTTCTTAGCATCATGAAAAAACTATAAGCCACTCAACAACCATATTGAATTGTATTTTTAAAAATCCAGATGAAATTAATAAATTTCTTGAAAAACATACAAAAAGTCAAAATAAGCATAAAAAGAAATAGAACCCATGAATATGCCAAATCATTAAAAAAAAGATAGAAAAAACTTCCTTCTCTACCAACTCTCCCACTACTACCTAAGACATTTTAGGCCTGGATAGTTGCATGGGGTGAGTGTAACAAACAATATAAAAACAGATAACCACCATATGTTGTTCCAGAAAATGTAAAAGCAATAAAAGTTAGCTAACTCATTTTAAAAGCCAGTTTCACCCCTATATTAAAACCAGAGAAGTTCATAATAAGGACAAAAATGTAAGCCAATTTTACTTATATAATAGATACAAAAAAAACCCTGGGAAAACTGACCAAATTTAATAGCATACTTAAAAAATTATGACAAGATTTATTTTAGAAACTCCTGGATGGCTCAGTATCAAACAAACAATGTAATTTACTACATTAGCACTATGGAAGACAGTTCATATGGTCACTTTAAGAGATGCAGAAAAAGTGCTTGATAAAATTAATACGTTTTGTTTTTTAAAAAATTCGTAGAAACAAGAAATAGAAAGAAACTATTAATTTTATTTAAACAATAATAAGGATAATAATAGCCTACCAAGAACCTAGGGCAAAACCATAATGATAAATTCTTAAATGTATATTTTTTAAAGTTAGGAAGAAGAAAAAGATGGGTGCTATCATTTCAGTTGTTTGACATGATAACAGAGGTCCTGACCAACACAATAAGATGACAGGGAGGGAGGGAGGGAGGGAGAGAGAGAGAGAGAAAGAAAGAGAGAGAGAGAGAAGGAGAGAAACAGAGATAGAGATGGAAGGAGAAAGAGAGAGAGAAAGATAAACATATTGGAAAGGAAGACACAATGTTGTTACTATTTTTTATTTATTTTTATTTTTACTTACTTATTTTTTTGAGCCAGGGCTTCACTCTGTTGCCCAGGCTGGAGTGCAGTGGCACCATCTCGGCTCACTTCAACCTCTGCCTCCCCTGTTCAAACGATTCTCCTGCCTTAGCCTCCCATGTAGCTGGGATTACAGGCGTGCACCACCATGCTTGGCAGCTAATTTTTGTATTTTTAGTAGAGACAGGGTTTCACCATGTTGGCCAGGCTGGTCTCAAACTCCTGGCCTCAAGTGATCCACCTGCCTCTGTCTCCCAAAGTGCTGGGATTACAGGTGCGAGCCACCATGCCCAACCACATGAGCCACCACGCCCGACCTATTTGAAAAAAACAGAACAAATAGTACATTTCCATGAGGGGCAGGGAGACAACAAGAAAATCCATAGTAAACCATTAGAATTCATAAGATTTGACCAAAGTAGCCAGAGACAAGATCAGTTCCCCAAAATGAGTAGCATCTGTCTTATCAGTGATAACCAGTAAATAACATGGCAATGAAAAAACAAACACATCTAGGAATTAATCTAATAGAAGTGACCAAGACCTTTATGGAGAAAAATTTTAAATGTTTTAAAATGACTCATCTCTCTCCCCATAAAACTTGAATAAACAAAGAAATATACTTCATTCTTGGAGGAGATAACAGCACTGTAAACTTGTTAACTTTAAACCAAATGACTACATAAATTTAATGTAGTTCCAATCTAAACAACACTGAGGACTTCAACAAGTTTATCCTAAAATTTTTTAATAAAAAATAAACATCCATTAATAAAACAATAATTAATAAATCACAGTAATCAACAGTGTGGTTGTGATACAGAGTAAACAAGTAGATGAATGAAACATGGTAGAAAACTTAGAAACGGATTCATTTGTGTGAGACCCTACCCTATGGTAGAGATGGCATCAAAGATCACTGACTGATGCATGAATTATTTAGATAATGATGTCAATAAAAAATGTTATATTTCCCACTTCGTCTTATACATCAAAATTCAACTCCAAATGGATTAAATGCCTAAATGGGAAAGGAAAAATTATAAAATGATAAAAACTGAGGTAGAAAATTATTTTTGGTACTTTGATGATAAGAAAAATTTTCTTAATTTAAAAAGACTCAAAAATCAAAAGCCATGAGCAGAAAAACGAATTTTCATAAAAATTAAAGATATCTGTTTAATGAACATCATTGTCAAAGTTAACAGATGAGTGGCAGACTGGGACAAGATATTTGCAATATCAAAATCTGACAAGAATTTAACATCTGAAGTATACGACGAACTCCATAGAACCCACCAAAAAAAGAGGACAAAAAACGCAATGCTTAAATGGTCAAAATTTAAACTTGCACAGTTTGTATGTGATTCAGAGTTAAGGTAAGTGAACAGGCATTCAGTCTCTATAGCACTCAGAAGAATCCTGAATAAAGCAATAATTATATACCAATTTATACCCACAAGATTGAAAAAATTTGGAACGATGGATATGTAAATTGTTGCTGAGAATGTCGCAAATCAGAAGAATTACTGATCTGCTACAGGGAGGGTAAACTGGTATATCCACTATGAAGAACAATGTGTACAGTCTAGCATTCCAGTTCCTGAGTATATAAGCCAAAGAAATTTGCACAAAATTCACAAAAGATCATGTCCAAATGGGATAGCAAATATGATCCTACCCTATATCCAGAGTGAGGAAACTGACATTTTTGAACAGTCCTAATGACCATCATCATTCACCTTTGTGAACTATGGTCACAAATACTGGGTTCATTCTTCTTTCTACAAACAAAATACCTTCCAATCTCCCTCAGATGGAGGAACTTAAAGGTCTTGTCTAATCATGACATCAGTTTCTATTCACAACAGGACAGGATTTGCTGCCGTAACAAGCACTTCCCAAATCTTATTGACTTCTATTAGCAAAGGTTTATTTCTCATGTATACTATTTGCACAACACTGTGTGACAGGGTGGCTTTGATCGTAGAAATCACCTTGAACTCAGGACCCAGGCTAACAGAACAGGAAATATCTGGAACATTGTTGGTTCCAGGTGAAAAGCCATCAGCAGATGCAAAAACAAAGTACATGCTACACATGCCTCCACCTAGAAGTGACATGTGTCACTTCTGTTCACTTTTAATCAACCAAAATAACTCATGTGACTAAGTCTAAGTCCAATATAGCAGAAAAATATTGTCCTCCCCAAGAAGGGCCAATTAATATTGATGAACAGTGATAGTCTACCTCAGTGGATAATCACTGCAGCATTGTCTATAGTAGAAAAGAGTTCAAGTTATCCCATGTGTCTACCAAAAAGGGGAACAAATGAATAACATGTGATGTACTCAACTGTTATTTCATATGGCCCATAGAAATGATGATACATTTTAACATATAAGCAAAAATATATCTAAGTTCAAATATAAGAAAGAATCAGAATTAAATTTATAACAGTACAATTTTTGTGTTTAAAAAATTCATTCACAAGGTAAGATATATTTTTCAAAGACAAATATACAGTAGTCCCCCTTTATTCATGGTTTTATTCCCTGCAGTCTCAGTTACCCACAGTCAACCAGGAACTTAAAATATTAAATGGAAAATTCCAGAAATAAAGAATTAATAAGTTTTAAATTCTGTGCCACTCTGAGTAGCATGATGAAATATTGCATTGTCTCACCTGGACATGAATCATCCCTTTTTCCAGCACATCCACGTTGTATGGGCTACCCACTCATTGGTCATTGAGTAGTCATCTGGTTACTACAACAGAAAAACACTATATATAATATGGCTTGGTACTATCCATGGTTTCCAGCATCCACTGGGGGTCTTGGAAGGTATCTGCTTCAGATAACGGGGCATTACTGTATATCCAAATAAATACATGGAAGAATCTGTCTCAAAAGAAATGCCTTCCAATGATTGATGATAGTGTTCTATGTACTGAATATAATTAATTCTGTTCAACAGGTGTTTATTAACAAAAACTTCTACGTCTCCTTTCAAGTGAAAATATATGATTTGAGAGAGATAGTTTAAGACATGTTAATATTTAACATCTCACACATATACCACATATGTACATTCTCCACAATAAATTACTAGATATGACCTTGGCTCCATCAGAATCTTAAGGAAATGAGACTTTGGGCAATACATGTTTTTTATATGGGAGAGGAGTGTCATGAAAATGCCTGGCACAGGATGGGTGTTTCATAAGTAGTATTAGTTTTTGTACAAATAGTGTTTTGCGATGTACACATTATCTTATTTAATCATCATAATAAAGTAGAGGATTTTAATTGCAATTTCATATATGAAGAAATTTATAGAGGGGGATGGTGAGTTGTTCCAAGTGTGCACTGACAGTAAGAAGTAAGTAATAATAGAAATTCTTAACTTGTGAATTCTTGTTTAATTTTCATTTGCCTCTTAACACTCAGTCTGACACAAGAAAAAAATTCTTTGCATCTAAGGAGAATATGGTTTGAGTCTGGTATCACAAGAGCCTCCAAATAGCCCTCAATCCTCTTTCTTATCAGCTCTTCCCACACTAATGTAGTTAGATGGGCATAGAAACAACTTCCAGAACTTTTCCTTTCTATGCTCTGTTAAACATTGCCTGGAAATAACAATTTATCCTGGTGCAACTTCCCAAAGACACAGACAGTAAAGGCAACATGTGTAAGTAGCCCACGTAGTTCAAATACTGCCACACCCTAATGGGAAAAAAAGGTGTATACTGCAGACTGTTCAAAGTCATGCTACCAAACTTTTTCAATACATAAAAAGGTTTTTTTTAAACAGATAATAAATACTTTTAAGGCAACGTCTATGACAAAATGCTAAGCTAATTGGGCCACACAATGTACTATAGAATGGCATATCATTTGCAAGGAATAAAAGAAAAAAGATATATATTGTCAAGCTGGGACCAAAGAAAGATTTGGTGTTTACTGGAGCATGAGAAAGCCTTGTATTGTAAATATGTAAGAGAGTAAGTTCAGGGCAGTAAACAAATTCTGCACAGATAGCCAAACTATGCTGAGGAGAAACCAAAAAACTGTAGGTTCAATTTAGCCCCTTGAAGTGTGCCACCCAAATCTCTAGTATTTAACACAAAAAAAGTTTTGAAACTACTCTTTTAGATCAGAGGTTACAGAACGATAGACCATGGCTTGTCTTACAAGGTCGGAAAGCTGAGAAAGTACTTTATATTTTTAAAGAGTTGTAAGGGAGAAGATGGAGGAGAAGGAAAAGATAGTGTAGAAAATATAATCAGACCCTCCTCTTGTTTTCTAGGTCCTTGGGAGCTGGGATGGATGGTGGTTTTTGTCATCATTTTAGAGTATAGCAGTGATAGCATCAGATTATATGTAATCAATTGCTTTATAAAATCAGAAATTTCTTGAAGAGATAGCTTCAGATAATCCTTTTCTGCTTAAAGCAAACACCACAGTTGAATGAAAAGTACAAATGCAGTTAGAAAGCAGCAATTTCAGTTGTGAATTTGCCATTTAGTATGTAAAACAGGGAAATAAATAAACAGCTAAAAAAAACTAGAATTATAGGACTAGTTCTATGAGTTGCTTAAACCCCCTTAGACTTCATATTCCTTCCCTGTCAAGAAGTAGTACAGATATCTATTTTATCTACGTTAGAGTTTTTAAGAGAGACATATTAAGTTTTGAAACATTGTAGACTGTATTAAACAATTTCTGTTAGAAATAATTTCTTCAGTTGGGGCCTATTTTTAAAATAACTTTTGAGTTTTTCTTTCATTATTACAAAAATAATATATCTTCATGGTCCAAACTATGAAAATTACAGAAAAAAAAAAATTATAAATCTCTTATTTAGTGGCATTCTAGAGCTGCCCTGTAGCAGTTTCTGAAAGTCAATTGTGCGCATGTCTTTAGAATGGTATGTTCAGTGATGTTATTATGTTGGTAGCTTTAAATCAACCATGATGATATTATTTACACCATGGAAATTGGCAGATATTACAAAGCAGGGCTTTCTTTTTTGGAAACAGTTGTTATACATTTGTCAGCACACCACTGCCCATAATTCTAGAGCTTTGCCAATTTGGTAATTTAAATCAGATTGCTATCCTTTTAGTAAGTCAAAAATTGAAGGAGATTTAAAATAACCAGATAGTCTGCATTCAGCCTTTAATGTGTTATTCTCCAACAGAGAAGATAGAGTCTGAATAAATGGGAAAACATGCTTTATAAGCCTTTACTGCAAAGGCCTGCATTGTTCTATGTCTTTTGCATTATTTGGGCATGTAATAGGTTATACAACCTTTGTGGTTTCTCTCTCTCTGTCTCTCTCTTTAAGAATTTTAACCACCAAATGCCAACAGGCATAGATCTTTAGAGGCTTTGCCTGTGCTTATGTTGTTTCATTAATGTCTCCTTCTTAATGAGAGCATTTCTAATCTTTGCATAGATGGCCAAGAAGTAGAGTTATTGGCCTTCCCCTTAGACATTTGAGTTCCTCTTCAACTTCCCAATTATGTATAGCTCCAAGACCCTACTTTGGTAGCAAATAGGACCAGGAGTACCCACCCCAGCTTGCCTTTTATCCCCATATTTTATGGAGCTATTTTCTGCTGTCACAACCCTTGAACATCAGAAACTAATTTTTTATGGATTTCAGAAGTTCAATGAGGACATTTGAAACATAAGACTTATTTTCTCCATACTTACCCATGTTCAGTCAATATATAGAAAAATTTAAATGACATTTTGTCCACCAGAGGGCACTCATATTGTTCCAAGTATAGAGCTAAGGATTATGGCAATTGGAGGAGTTGGAGAAATGAAAGAACCCCTAGGACTAATCAAGTCTTCACTAAACGCCAAACAGAGCAATACAAATCAATTTTTTATTTCATTTTATTTCCACTCCTCCCATATTCCTACCCCCGCCCCCCACCCCCTGCTATATACACCAAAATAATCTGGACAAGTGTATTCCTCAATTCACGAAAGAAGTAGGGGGAAAAGGGAGAGATCAGGGTGAATTTCTGCGTTCCACATTTTCAAGTACCAGCTCTGCAAAAGGGCATATTTTTTCTTTAAAAAGTGGGTGTATGGAGAGTATGGAAGAATAACAAGAAATTGATTTTCATAAAGTTACATCCTTTGTGCTTTAAAATCATACATCTCAAGTTGTTTTCCAGTATGAAGCTGATGAACTGCATGCTTCAGATGACAGAGCTTCTACGCTTCTCTTGGAACTTGACACTTCTTAAGCACTAGAAAAACCAGAGGCTGCCACAAGGCTGCGGTCTAGTGTGTTGACAGCCTCAGCCACAAGTTATTCTGACTTCTCACAAAAGCAAAATAAACTTGTGATTTCTGAGACATGTTGTACACCTCATTAGTGGTTTCAACTAAGTGCTGTTTATTGATCTTAAAGTCTTTCTCTTCTCAACGTAAGCAGATTTCCACCTATGTCTTCATCCTTCCTGAACATTTTAGGATTATGAACCCACTCCTTTCATGGACCCTAGAAATTGCTAAATTTAAGCCATTATACCTGAGGTAAGGATTCTACCTCATTCCAGTTTTATTACTATTACATGTCAAACATTTGCCTCATGCCATTTTGTTTCTCTACAGGGCCATTTTTGTTCATAAATTTCAAAATTAGACAGATTAAAAGATGCATTACAATATTTCTGCTTCAGAATGGCTCACCAATTAAAAGTCTCAGCATTTCCTCTATTTTAAAGAGTGCTCAGTTAAGCCAACATAGAATGATCTGAAATCTAGCTTTCAATATTTAGTATCTATGCGATACAAACACACATACCACAAAGAAGGAAAAAATAAGGTTTTTGTCCATTTGAAAAATCGTGGCAAAGTAATTATCAGAGAATGACTAATAAACATTCATAAGCCTGATCTTTACAACATGGCCCAAAGTGCCAGGTACTGTAAAGCTTTGAAAAAATTGGACCGTTGGCACTGCAAAGACCAAAAGCAAAATTGGCCTCCCTTCCCCAATTCACATCTGGGTTCAGTTTGTTCTCAGTAAGAAGAGCTTAACCAATCATGCTGACTTAAGTCTCAGTTCAGATGGGAAAGCATCAATGTTATATGAAGGGAGTAGGAAGAGGTGACTATTCCTTTAAGTCCTCCCCTGAGGGAGAAATGCTGTTTTATTATGTTTGGACAGTCCTTACATAATTGCTTAGTATTAGGGAATCGGCTGGTTTGTTGCTGAGTGGTGCCTATTGGGCTTAGATAGTCCCTTTTTGAAGTATGCAGTTTACTGGTCAGAAGCCTTCAAAAATAAAGTACATTATTACAAGGGCTTTGCACTGGGTAAGATTAAGCTGAAAAGAATTAACTTTCTTTCCAATACATGAGAAAAGATGCAGAAAGAATTTCATAATTCAGGTTTAACATGGGAAATATAGTTGATATAAAAGTTATTATATAATATAGGCAGAGAATGGGAAATAGGTACAAAATTAAGAAAAATGTAAAATAATCATGATTTACACTGAGTCATTTTTTTACAAATTCTTCCCATGGATGCCACAGTTGGCAATTACTTTGAGAGTCAGAATTTTTGTGGGTATATCACCTTCAAGTTTGAAAAGATTTATTCCAGACAAGGAATTATGAAATAATGCCAGACCTGGAATTATCATAAGACAAAGTGTCACTTCACTGATGAGATAAAAACGCTAAGAAGGTCTCTATTAAATAACAGTAATGTTAGTAAGAAAAATGGTAGCATATTTCCTATCTGTTGCCTTGTTTTTAATCCTCTCAGTCCTAGTTAGCACCTACTTCTTTTGTCAGATCTTCGTTCAATTATCACTTCCTTGGGGAGGCCTTCAAATACTTCCTTGATTAAGTCAAATCCCTCTATGATATGCTTTCAAAGCACCATGCCTCTTTCCTCTAGGAGATAGCAAAGTTGCAATTGTGCATTTATTTTTATAGTTCTTTGATAAATATCTATGCTCTCACTGTATTAATGCTCCACAGGATACTGACTGTGACTGGTTCTGATGTCCATTGAGTCACCAGCATCTAATACTGTGCCTGGCATGCAGGGGGTACTCAATGCCTATTTATTTATTAAATTATAAATGAATGGTTAAGTGAGATAAAATTAATGTCATATTACAAAGTAGCTAACAAACTCAGAAAAGCCAGTTAGCTAACCCAAGATAACAAAGCCATTTAGTAACAGGGGTGGGTGGGATTCAACTCTATGCTACTTTCTTTACCCAATGTGCCTTATAAGAAAAACTATGAGTCAAAGCATAATGGTTCAAATCAACACAACAAAAGGTAAAGTAACTAACTAAATTTGTTTTCCAACTAAGGTAGTAAAATAAATCAAGTGTTCTTTGCTATTTGCACAAACCATCAGCCATATTCTGGGTGAAGAGCTATTTGCAAAGCTGGATTAAACATCATTCAACCAAGTGAAAATGTCTTCTCAGAAAATAGGTATGTATTTTTTAAAAGAGCTGAGAAAAGGATAGTATTTTATTGTGTTAAAAAAAAAATCCGCATCTGCTTAAACATTTCCTAAAAATAGGTAGATCCGTTAAACAAAAACAAGGGTGTTGGCTTTCTTTACTTGTCTTTAAACAATAATGTACACATTTACACATTTAATTTTCATCACTGATAATTAGAGCTTATTACAGAGGAGAAAATCATGACTGAGAAAAGAGAATTAAATTGCATAAAGTCTGTGTCAGGGTTTGCATTAGTCTGCTTAGACTGTTGTCACCAATACCACAGACCGAATGGCTTAAATAACAGACATTTCATCACTGTTCTGGAGGTTAGACCCCAAAATCAAGATATCAGCAGGCTTTGTTTCTTCTGAACCTCTCCCCTTGGCTCCCCTCTCCATGTGTCTTCATGTAATTCTTCCCTTTTCTGGACCTGTGTCAAAGACAAAGAGAGAATCTTGAAAATAGCAAAAGAAAAGTGACTCATGTAACAGGGACTCTCAATAAGGCTAACAGCTGATTACTCATCAGAAGCTATGAAGGCCAAAGGCAGTGGGATGACATATTCAAACTGCTAAAAGAAAAATTAAAATAATTATAAAGAAATGCTATGAGCAATTGTATGCCAACAAATTAGGTTACCTGGATGAAATGAAGAAATTTCTAGAAAGACACAAGCTACCCAAATTCTCTCTATAACTGAGAGGTGACAGCATGCTGGCAGCCCTTGCAGCCCTCGCTCACTCTTGGCACCTCCTCGGCCTCGGCGTCAGCTCTGGCCATGCTCGGGGAGCCCTTCAGCCCACCACTGCACTGTGGGGGCCCCTCTCTGGGCTGGTTGAGGCTGAAGCTGGCTCCCTCAGCTTGCCAGGAGGTGTGGCGGGAGAGGCGCAGGTGGGAACTGGGGCTGCGTGTGGCACTTGTGGGCCAGCTGGAGTTCCAGATGGGCATGGGCTTGGCAGGCCCCACACTCAGAGTGGCCCTGGGCAGTGAGGGGCTTAGCACACAGGCCAGCAGCTGCAGAGGGTGCGCCAGGTCCCCCAGCAGTGCCGGCCCACCAGCGCTGTGCTCAATTTCTCGCCGGGCCTTAGCTGCCTCCCCTTGGGGCAGGGGTCGGGACCTGCAGCCCACCATGCCTGAGCCTCCCCACGTCTCCATCATGGGCTCCTGCGTGGCCTGAGCCTCCCCAACAAGCGCCGCCCCCTGCTCCACAGCGCCCGGTCCCATCCACCGCCCAAGGGCTGAGGAGTGCGGATGCACGAGCTCCACCTGCGGCTCCAGTGCGGGATCCACTGGGTGAAGCCAGCTGGGCTTCTGAATCTAGTGGGGACTTGGAGAATCTTTATGTCTAGCTACGGGATTGTGAATACAGCAATCAGCACTCTGTCTCTAGCTCAAGGTTTGTAAATGCACCAATCAGCACTCTGTGTCTAGCTCAAGGTTTGTAAATGCACCAATCAGCGCTCTGTGTCTAGCTGATCTGGTATCTGGTGGGGACTTGGAGAACCTTTATGTCTAGCTAAGGGATTGTGAATACACCAATCGGCACTCTGTTTCTAGCTCAAGGTTTGTAAATGCACCAATCAGCACTCTGTGTCTAGCTCAGGGTTTGTAAATACATCAATCAGCACTGTGTATCTAGCTAATCTAGTGGGGATGTGGAGAACCTTTGTGTCTAGCCCAGCTTGTAAATGCACCAATCAGCACCCTGTCAAAACAGACCACTCTGGCTCTCTGTAAAATGGACCAATCAGCAGGATGTGGGTGGGGCCAGAAAAGAGAATAAAAGCAGGCTGCCCAGTGGCAACCCGCTCAGGTCCTCTTCCACACTGTGGAAGCTTTGTTCTTTTGCTCTTTGCAATAAATCTTGCTGCTGCTCACTCTTTGGGTCCACACTGCCTTTATGAGCTATAACACTCACAGTGAAGGTCTGCAGTTTCACTCCTGAAGCCAGCAAGACCACGAACCCACCGGGAGGAACGAGCAACTCCAGATGCGCTGCCTTAAGAGCTGTAAGACTCACCGCGAAGGTCTGCAGCTTCACTCCTGAGCCAGCGAGACCATGAACCCACCAGAAGGAAGAAACTCCAAACACGTCCGAACATCAGAAGGAACAAACTCCGGACACACCACCTTTAACAACTGTAACACTCACTGCGAGGGTCCACAGCTTCATTCTTGAAGTCAGTGAGACCAATAACCCACCAATTCTGGACACATAACCTTTAAGCCCTGTATGTTCTTCTCCTTACCTAAATCCTTATCTCTCATTAGGCTCCCTTCAATTTACTGTATCTCAAATATATTGGCTCTCATTCAGTTCCTAACTTCAGGAACTACACAATGTTTTACTCCTTTACCTTGCTGATTATTCCATTTTTGAGGACTCAGTTTAAATGCAATTTCCACAGACACTTTCTTAAACCCTTCACACTAAGTAATTACTCATCGAGGCAATACTAATGCTCTAACAAAAAAAATGTCTTCGACAATACCTTTCCCTCAAATACTTGTTGGGCTCCTTGGTAGGCTTTTAATCTACTTACTAATCAGTTCCATGTTCTAGTGACTATGCCCAAGGTTATTTCCCAGATAAAATTCTCAAGCCCAATTTAGGTATTTGCTTTCTATCTTCCAAGGCAATCTCTTTCACATTAATAGATGATATCTTGAGACCAGTGAAATCATAGACTTGGGTGGGAAGGCCACATACCTTTAATCTAATCTGTACTTCCAGAGCTCTATCTACATGAGTCACTGTTACTCAAAACCTCTTTAGATTTCATCTATTATGGTTCATGGTCTTGAAGTGATTTTCAAAAAAATCAAAAATTTTTGGTATTCTCTGACTGGCAACTATCCAGTTATTTCTGGATTTAGCTTTATTTTCCTAGTAACATCTTGGTAAAAAGTGGAAATGAAAACCAATTTGGATTATTCTGAGTTTTTCCAACTGTATCCCACAGAATATAATTTATCAACCCCAACACCATTGACACGTTAGATCAGATAATTATGCATTTTAGGGATCTATCCTGTGCATTGTGGGATGTTTGTCAGCATCCTTGGCCTCTACCCACTCTGTGCTTATAGCACCACCCCACCTTAGTCACGGCAAACAAAAATATCTCCAGACATTGTCATATGTGTCCTGGGATACAAAATCACCCATCAATTAATAACTGAAACCACAGGCTCAATAGGCCCATTTTCTGCCTTCAAGTTATCATAGTCAATAACTTTACCAAATATTTGGTCAAATTCATAGAATGGGCCTTCATTTATCCAACCTTTAAGAGTTTTATGGCTGCCTAACTTATTACTGATAGGTCAATGTCACCTATTTTAAATGTTTGTTATATGTAGATAGTACCTCATTTCAAGTTTATGTTGAATCATAACTTCAGAATTAGTTTCTATATTAGTTATGGCAATTCTAGCTTCATAATGAGCAAATATCAGCATCACTGTGGCTAAAGCCAATATAAATTTATTTTCCACATGTAATAGTCCAATGCTGGTGTTTGGTTGGTGACTTCTGTGTAGTGTTTCAGAGAGCCAATCTGCTTCCAATATGTCGTTCTGCCATTTTCAACACATAGATTCAAAGGTCATCATGTTCATATGTTTCAAGTCAAAGCAAAAAGAATACAGAATATTGTGTAAGGGAGAATTTTATAGGCTAGACTACGTAATGACATATATTATTTTTGCTCACATTTTACTGATTATAATTCAGTTATATTGTCGTATCCAACTGAAAATGTGTTTGTATTTGGGATGGAAAATACAGACTACTTATGTGCCCAAGAGCACAAGGGAATAGGTTTGATGATAGCTTTCAGTACCTGCTATTTTAACTAGTTATATCCTCTCATTGTACAGTCCCCTTTTTTTAATGCCACTTATTAGAATTATAATAAAGTAATTATTTAAACAACTGTTGGTTTATAATCTGTCTTGCCTCTAAATCAGTATACTCCATAAAGGCAAGAACCGCATCCATTGTATTCAATGTTGTATCTTTAGCAAAGTTGCTAGTTTTCTGAACCTTGCAAAGTTCTTGGCATTTAGTACTTTTTCAATAGAAATGTTTTAAATAAATGAATAAAATAATGTAAAAGTGGGTGAATAAACAAATGATGATTTGGTCCTTGATATAGACCTAGTCTAGCAAGTTATTCTTTGCCAGACACATATGTAGCTTTCCTCCTGATCTCACAGTCTCATGTTTACTCTGCTTAATTCAAGTAGTGGCAACTGGTTCTGCCCTTGTAACCCATGGTGAAGAAGTGAGATGGTCATGTAGTCTCCAGAGCCCAGCTTTTCCTGATTGTGTTGGTTCCTGAGGCTCCTTCTGCCTTCTTGTGATGGTGAATTTTATGTGTCAACTTGATTGGGCCATAGTGTCCGGATATGTGACACCCAGATACATTATTCTGGGATTTTTCTGTGAGGGTGTTTTTGGATGAGACTAATATTTAAATTGGTGGACTTCGAATAAAGTAAGTTACCCTCTGTGATGCTGATGGGCTTCCTCTAATCAGCTGAAGGCCTGGATAGAACAAAAGACTAACCTCCGCCAAGCAAGAGGAAATGCTGCAGGAGACAACCTTTGGACTTGAACTGTACAGTCAGCTCTTCTTCGGGTCTCCAGCCTGCTGGGCCATTTTGCAGATTTTGCACTTGCCAGCTTCCATAATTATGTCAATCAATTCTTTCAAATAAATCTTTCTATATACTGTATACATACATCCTACCAGTTCAGTTTTTCTGGATTATCCTGACTAATACACTGCTCATATACATATACCAATTTTAGACTTCACTCTAAGGTCAATACTTCTATTTAGAGTGAAGGGAGGGCTGGGTCCAGGGCCTAACATCCCCCAGATTCTCCTGTTCATATTAAGGCACAGAGCTTTCCTATTGTGTGTGCTCAGTTTCTGATCAAATTTTTAATGATACAGCATTCATTTCACTGCCTCATTACTACACACCTGTATTAGTCAGGGTCCCAACAGAAAACAGATGGCACACTCAAATTGGAAACATGAAGGCAAGTTTAGTAAAAGGATCCTTGCCAGAGTTGTGGACAGCATATAAGGAAAGTACAAGGAACAGCACATTACCCCCAAGGTGAGTAACAGAGGATCACCTCCAGGACTGAAGAGGCAAAGAAGGGAGCCAGTGGGAAACCTAGAGAGACAGCAAGAGTGGGGCAAAGAAAGATACTGAAGAGCTATGGCCTATACTTGAGAGAAACTCCCAGACTAGGACATGGAAGGAACCAGGATAATAATACCCTGACCCTACTCTGCTTTCTCCTACTAGTCTTCTAGCAATGCCTTAAGCAAACCCAACCAGAAGTGGAGCATGAAGGAGCCCAAGGTCAGCGCTAGAGTTTACAGCAGGGAGGGGAAAAATAGAAAGTGAATCTGGAGAGGCCACAAACATCAAATATTCAGCACATGGCCCTACCTTCCTAAGCCTCTGGCACTGCCCCAGAAGGAATAACTTCATATGATTCTTCAAGATAAAGCCAACAGTCTGTCTTCTCTAATAGCCTCATCTACCTCTCAAACTTATACACCCAACTCTCCCATCAAGGAGAAATCCTTCTGCAGATGGTATAGTGCTCTTTTGGCTTTTCTTTTCCCAATTACCTTGTTTACTCATAGAAATAGTACACTAGAGGGCCCATCCCTTCGGGCATTCGGACAGGCCCTGACATGTCAGAACTGGCTGGACATGTCCATGCCTGGACCTCCAAGACACAATAAAACCCAGTAAGATATACTTGGCACTAAATAAGGGCTGATTAGAATGGAATCTTCCATTGATGACTTAGCCACATCAGGATTGTACAGGACCTCAGGTTGTAATTCTGAATATCAATAGTCATTATACAAAACTGTATAAAATACAATTATGGATTTTTTAAAGGAGTTGATTTTTGCATCCTGGAACATGCATCACTGCATATTCCATGTTAACAGTTCCTGAAGTTAAAAAAAAAAGAAGTTTGATAGTTTTGTAAACCAGCCTTGAAATTCTTAGTTCTTTAAACTGGCCAAGGCCCAAAATGGAAAGAGAGAACAAAGAAAATAAACTGTTTTCATAAGTTAGAATCCAGCAGCATCAGAAATCTTGAAAGAGGTTGGAAAACATTTTCAGACTGGTTTTACAACTCCTGTTAGCCTAGTTAATTGATATCACCACCCAAATTTACTTTAACTGGGCTTTGAAAGCTTTTGAAATTCATCTTCCTAAATGAATACAGCTCTAAACTCCATGAAGAATGGTGTATTTTCCTGCCCACTATTAAACTAACCTGAAACTTTATAGCATGCTAGAAATTCTAGTCAAATCTGAAGAATCACCTTGAAGCCATTAATTACCAGATAATCCTGAAACCAAAGAAAAGACTCATATTTATAGATGAATAAAAGAACTCCCAGGGTGGCCTAACCATAAGTTATTTTCTCGGGACCTTCTTGAAGGTAATATCTCTTGGGTGGCAAGGCTGGCACCAGACAAAGTGATGAAGCTGTTTTCACTGCATGGGCTCCAGATGCCTTTGTTGTTTCTATCAGGCTCCCAGGGCAGCCTCACCCAGGTCTTCTTGATTACCCAGTTTCCTTCTAGTTTAAACATTCCTAGGCCCCTGACTCCTTTTTTTTCTTTTTCTATTTCAAGATGAGGTCTCATTCTGTTGCTCAGGCTGGAGTGCAGTGGCTTGATCACGGCTCACTGCAGCTTCAACCTCCCCAGGCTCAGGTGATCCTCCCACCTCAGACTCCTGAGTAGCTGGGAATACACGTATGCACCACTACTCCAGGCTCACTTTTCCTATTTGTGGAGACAAGGTCTCACCACGTTGCCCAGGCTGGTCATTAATTCCTGGGCTCAAGCAATCCACCTGCCTCAGCTTCCCAAAGTGCTAGGATTACAGGTGTGACCTAACACATCTGGCCAAGAAGACTTCTTTATGTGACTGAGTAAAAAGTTTAAATACTTCCTATCTTCCTTCCCCAGTGATATGCTAAAAACTGGTGCTTTAACTACAGTGTGTAGCTTTAAGGAGAATCAGCCGTGTTGGAAAATGCCTGGACAAACAATCAGGGGGCTTGGGTTCTTGTTTGTCCCCTACCACTAAAAGCTAAAGTGACCTTGACAGTGTCACTTTACTTCTTTGGCCTCAGATTCCTCTTCTATAACAAGAAGGTGGTTGAATTATGTCAGTGATGTCTATGCTATTTTTTTAGCCTTTCTGCAAAATAGAATATTACATGGGAGCTCAATACGTGAAGGAGAAAAAAAGTACAGCTGCTCTAGTTTGAAGATGATTTCTACCAACCCTGTGCACTTGACCATCACACTTCCCAGTATGTCTTCAGTTTACTCCCCTTTCACAGTAGGACCTTTGATTCATGCATGTGGCTCATGATCTCTGAGGTTCTTCTTTTTTTTTTTTTTTGAGACGGAGCCTCGCTCTGTCGCCCAGGCTGGAGTGCAGTGGCGTAATCTCAGCTCACTGCAAACTCTACCTCCCAAGTTCGCCCCATTCTCCTGCCTCAGCCTCCCGAGTATCTAGGACTACTGGCGCCTGCCACCACGCTCGGCTAATTTTTTGTATTTTTAGTAAAGACAGGGTTTCACCGTGTTAGCCAGGATGGTCTCGATCTCCTGACCTCGTGATCCGCCCGCCTCGGCCTCCCAAAGTGCTGGGATTACAGGCGTGAGCCACCGCTCCTGGCCTCTTGAGGTTCTTCTTTAAAAAGCAGAACTCTGGATCCCATTCCAAAATCTGCTAAATCAGCCTTTCTAGAGGTAGGCTCAGGAAGGTGCATTTAAACAAGCATCTCAGGTGAATTTCATCCACACAAAAGTTTCAGCACAGCAAAGCAATTTGAAAAAGGACTGGGTCAAATATTTCTGATGTCCATCTCTACTCTAAAAGTCAACAGTGGTTTTCAGTGTTTAAGACTTAGAAAAATCCTTTAGGATCTGATAAAAGCAATGACTCTCCTCCCTGAGAAATATGCAAACAAACACATATGCATACACATACATTCACAGATACATATATGAAATGTTCCCAGAATTTCAGCAAGCTTATGTACTCAGTTATATATCCCTCTGATGTACATCCATGGACACCCCATAGCCTCAGAGTTAAAACCCTTACAATATTCATTACTTAACAGCGATATTTCAGGGCGAGTGTGGTGATTCACAGGAGCCCTTCTGGGGGGCTTCTGATATTGCACTAAGCCAAAGGTTGCCTCTAACTTAGGACTTCTAACTCAGTTTTCAAATTGTTCAAAATAATTAGTATGTCCTGTTTGTTTGTTTTTCTTAACTACCAGGATAGTGTTACCCTGAATTTTCCTTACTTACTTCACCACCAGTATGAGGATGACATGGCTAACCCCTAGGCAAACAGCTGACACTTTCTGAAGACCCTTGCTGTAAGGGCTGTTCAGTTCCCAAACTGTTTCAATTATCAAATTATGCTTATAGACATTCCTGCCCATGGAACAAGAGGGTTATGTCTTCCAACAGGAATGATGCAGCCACCTCGCTGCTGGAAATCCAGATATTCTTTTCAGAGGATCCAGGAGTGAGCTTGAAGCTGGTTTTCAATCTGCCAAACAATAAAACTGTGTGGTGGCGCCAGGCACTCCTATTAAGGGCTGCTCCATAAATATTCATGGACCGTGATAACAACCAGGATAGTTCCTTCCCAAAAGTCTTTCTTTCTCACAGTGCCACCCAGATATGTCATGTGGAGGGGGGTCTCTAGTATCCAACAGAAATGAGATCCTGTACTGCCTAGATAATTTCTTTATACTTTTTTTTTTAAACCTTTCTCCTGCAATCTGAGTGATTTTGGCTTTCATTTTGCTATTGGCCTACCAGCAGTAGCCCCTCTCCAAGTCAGCTCCCCACCTACTTCTTCCCAGTCAATAGGGAACCACTTAACGACATGAACATTAACTAATTTGAAGTTTGCTTTTCATCCCAGCACTAATAGGAGATGAGGAATGTGTTTCTGTTTGCAAGTTTTCCATGTGGGTTAAGTAAAGATTGTTTGCTCAAGTTTGAAGCTTGGAAGAAAAAGGAAAAACAAGGCCCATGCCTCATCTTGTCGTTTGAAGGTAGGCAGAAGGGCCATTGTTCCCCGTGCAGCTGAAACTTGTGGGCTGAGAAACCACTGGAGTCTCCTCTCCGAGGTTTCTGAAAAATTCCCCACACACATCATTGTCAGTAACCGTGGCGGGCTGTTTTGTTTCGCCTTTCATTCCTTATTTATTGCCAAAGTAAATGGCAATGACAGTTGAGAATGGAAAGAGTGGCAAGGAGTGAAATATAGAAATAAGGCATTGATACAAAGAAGAGAAGTTGCTAAAATGGGAAAGGAGTCCCTTCTCTGAGAGCTCAAAATGTGTTTCAGCATCCAGAAAGGCTGGACAGAAAGCTGTTATTTTTAAAGGTAAACAGGTAAGAAGTGAAGCAGTGAGTCATCCAGAGCTCCAGGGTGGATGCCCACCCCTCTCACAACGAAAGGATTGCCTCTTAGTTCTTTATAGGTAAAACAGGGCCCAGAACAATGGAAATAAATATGTTTGAAAGTAACAATTAGGACATATCATATTGGATGGATATCCATCCAAAGCTAGATGGATTAAAAAATAAATAAATTTTAAAAACCTCCCTTTCAAAATCTCAAGAAAAAAAAATACCGTTGGAGTGATTCCTTCTCCTTAGCTGTTCAACGGCCAAGCTAAGGATGCCACAATTGATTGGGGGTTTGTTGGAGATTCTGATTTCAAGCTTGGCTTCTTTGTTTCATGGAATATGCAGCATTTTTCATGCTTCTCCTTACATTGTAGTTTTCACAACAACTCAGCGGAACATTCTATTCTGAATGCCCTGAGTCTGTCCCATTTGCAAAGAAAGGGCAACAGAGAGATGAAATGTTTCGATGTTCCCATCACTGAAAGGATACAATCTGAGGTCTTCAACATGGTCTAACTGGATCGCTGTCATTTGACCCTTGCTTATTGTTCCAGCTTCAAGTTCTAATATTTTGCCCCTTGAACTTTATGATCCAACAATTTCAGAAACATTAATTTCCTCCAAATCACTGCACTGCTTTAGATGTCTATGGGCATTCTGATGACATTCTATCTCCCTGGGCAACCCTCCCTTGGTGTCTTCTCTTCTCTCTGCCTAATCCTTAGCTATTAAGGCATAACTCAAGTGTCATCACATCTAGGAAGTTATTCTTAACACGCTAAACCAGTCCCTCATATGGGATTAAGCACCTGGGCATGACATTCACAGGAGAATTACCATATTTATGAAACTATTTCTGTGTTTATCTCCTCCATTAAATCATATGTTCCTCAAGGGCATCTTATTTTCTCAGTATCCCCACTGCCAAGCAAAAAGTAGGCACTTAATTGAATTTAATCAAATAAAGAAAGAGTAGTATGGAGTAGAGGAAAAAGAACTTAATTTAAATTACAAAGACCTGATAGGCAAGTTTATCTTCACACCTCAGCTCACCAGCTGAGGCTAGTTTTATTGCTGACAACTTCAATCTTCCTTCATTGCCAGCACAGTTCTTTGGTGAGCTTCATGACAGTGCCCATGTAACCTGGATCTCCACGCCCACTGATGCCCAATTCTGACAGTCTCTGCCCAAAGTCTTTTAAGCAGAACAAAATCATTCTGCAATCCCCCCACCACCCACCTGGTAATAGCCAATAGCTAATATCTAGGGCAGCACTGTACCAAGAACCAGATTCATTTCCCCAACCAGCCCATCATTCACTCCACAATCATTCTAGATGACTGTCTTGAATTTGAATTTTCTGTAACAAGCATGAAATAAATCTATATATGTGGTTTCACTTATTTGATTGAGTCTTATTCACCTCTCTTTGTAATAACCCAACATGTTCAAAACATAGGGTACACTTGATGAGTATGAACTAATTAAGTATAACTTCTGTGGTTCCCTTTGGGCTTACGATTAGATGTTTTGCGACAGAAACAGATAGTTGTCTATCAAGATGTATGTTCACCCTTTCTGATGCTGAGATACTTCTGAGAAGAGGCTTAGCTGGAGACTGACTTAGAGACTTTCCAGCACTTCTTGCATCTATTGTGGCTATGTGTTTTTATTAATGAAATGGAAATAGGGGAAATATGTGTCTTGCCTGATCCAAGGCTTTAAAGAAGTGGTTGTAACTTCTTCACGCACTTCGGTTCCTGCTGGTTCAATGTAGATTAAAAATGGGCCCTATAGCAAGCATTGACAAACTTTTTCTAGGTAATAAATACTTTATGCCTTATTGCCATATGATCTCTGTCATAACTGCTCAACAATGCCTTTATAGTGCAAAGTAGGCATGGCAATACATAAACAAGTATTTGGAACTGTGTTTTAATAAAGTTTTTTTACAAAAAAAGAGGTGAAGGGCCATATGTAGCCCATAGGCTGTAAGTTACCAACTCCTGCCTTATAGGATAGCAGACCATGAGATAAAAGAAGGCTGAGTTCTTGAATCCCTCATGGAGAAAAATCAACAACACAGATCAGGATTTCCTGTCTTGGCTTGTTACACGAATATAATAGGAAAATTCTATTGTATTAGGCCATTAAAATTTTGGTGCTTATTTGTTAAGTAAGTTAGCTCTGCCTTTACTAATACATGATACTAGTACAAGGTTTATAAGTTCAGGATTAAATATGTAGAGTTAAAAGAGCCACCAAGATAAGCTTAAAGCAGAGCCACATGATTTGGTTCTCCTACTTACCAGTTCCCTGACCCTTTCTGGCTCCTAGAATCATTTATTCTTTCTTATGCTTTTCCTCCTTTGCTGCTTTCCTGTCCCCTCTCTCATAGCTTATTAGGCAGTCAATTAAAAAGTGGTAAAACATGATATATTTTACTCCATAGGCCTATTTTAAAACTGTAGTAGCCATACTTAATGTACATAGATATCATTATTTCTTTAAATTTAGGTGTAAGGTGTCACAGATAACCTGGCAAAGAAAAATAGCCACTATATGCTCTTCACAAATGCATTGCTATCCTCTATGGCCAAACTTCTGTGGAGATCTGTGGGCATAGCAAAAGATCTAGTCCCTTGTTTTGCATTAATGTCCATTAGATGTTCTTGAAGCAATGCAGCTTGAACCCAATGTGCCTCAGAGTGCAGTAAAATTCTCATTTAACTTCTAGTTACAAAGCTATCTCAGCCTAGGCATCAAACATGTGTCCAAAGTTTGGTGGTGGCAAGGTGAACAGGGCTGGGATATAGAAGGTGTCAACACTTCAACAGGGAACAAGTTTAAGAGACAGGCACACTCTGAACTCATAAGCATTCCTGTCCTCTGACAACTAAAGGATTGTAAGTGCGGGGGATGAATTTCTTAGCATGCTTTTAGTTGCAAGTAATAGCAATTCAAAACTCAGATCAACTGATTTAAACCACAAAGGGAATTATCTTATTTGTGTGAAAAAAGCTAGTATGGAATTTAGAAATAGTTCGTTCAGGACTCTGGCTCCATTTCCTTAGCATTCTCTTTTCTCTATCCTATATATGACATCTATATCTTCAAGTGACTTCCCTTGTGGCTGCAGCAGTCTCAGATCTTATAAACACATATCATATCATTCAAGCTAAGAGAGGGATCCTATCCTTTCTCCAATCGTAGATAAAATAGTCCCAGGTTCTCACTTGACTAACTTGGTTGGGTAGATGGCATATGTTGATTGGCTTAGACCTGTGGTTTCTGCCCATCCCCGAAACAATTACTGTGTCAAAGGGGATGAAAGAATGCTGATTGGCTTTTGCTACTTAAGGCCCATCCAATCTGCACCCTAACAGTGTAATGGGGGAGGGGTGGAATGGATCTGGGAAGATAATTACAATGTCTACCACATTAAGTGAAGGTCAACACATCATGTACCTTCCCTCGAGTTTCTCCAAGATCCTCATTGTTGGGAACAGGCCCCCCAAAATCTGGCCATAAACTGGCCCCAACACTGGCCATAAACAAAATCTCTGCAGCACTGTGACATGTTCATGATGGTCATAATGCCCACGCTAGAAGGTTGTGGGTTTACCGGAATGAGGGCAAAGAACACCTGGCCCGCCCAGGGTGGAAAAGTGCTTAAAGTCGTTCTTAAACCACAAATAATAGCATGAGCGATCTGTGCCTTAAGGGCATGTCCCTACTGCAGATAACTAGCCAGACCCACCCCTTTATTTCGGCCCATCCCTTTGTTTCCCATAAAGGATACTTTTAGTTAATCGAATATCTATAGAAACAATGCTAATGACTGGCTTGCTGTTAATAAATAGGTGGGTAAATCTCTGTTCGGGGCTCTCAGCTCTGGGCTGTGAGACCCCTGATTTCCCACTTTACACCTCTATATTTCTGTGTGTGCATCTTTAATTCCTCTAGCACCTCTGGGTTAGGGTCTCCCCAACCGAGCTGGTCTCGGCACCTCATGCAGGTAGATTTCATGCTACTCTACTCTACCAACTCACCAGAGTCCCGGCTTTGCTGCTTTGTAAGAAATCATCCCCATTTTACTGCTGAGGGAACTGATAATCAGAGAGTTAAATCAGTTTCCTAAGACGTTGCAGCCGGTAAGTGGTACAGCAAAGGCATAAGCACAGCTCCACTGGACTCAGTCTCATTTTCTTATGCCCCACCCCATGTCTCCCACCTAAAAAATAAACCAGTTAGAGGATGCCCTGCACATTTGGAGACGTCCCAGTCATATGCAAGCCCTATCTGAACAGTGGGCTCTGTTCTGCTCTCTTGACATGCAATGTTTACTGCGAGTATGGAACCTACAGTTTGAGTCTGGAAGAAAATGCGCAGTGAGTCCTTGTAATCATCATTTCAGTGTCTAAGTACAGTTGAGCCTTGAAAAACATGAGTTTGAACTATGCAAGTCTACTTACATGCAAATTTTCTTCCTCCTCTGCCACCCCTGAGAAAGCAGGACCAATCCCTCCTCTTTCTCTTCCTCCTCAGCCTACTCAATGTGAAGACAAGAACAAAGACCTTATGATGATCCACTTCTACTTAATACATAGTGAGAGGTGACAGCATGCTGGCAGCCCTCGCAGCCCTTGCTCGTTCTCAGTGCCTCCTCTGCCTGTGCTCCCACTTTGGCAGCACTTGAAGAGCCCTTCAGCCCACCGCTGCACTGTGGGAGCCCCTTTCTGGGCTGGCCAAGGCTGGAGCTGGCTCCCTCAGCTTGCAGGGGGGTGTGGAGGGAGAGGCGCGAGAGGGAACCGGGGCTGCACGTGGCGCTTACGGGCCAGCTGGAGTTCTGGGTGGGCGTGGGCTTGGCAGGCCCTGCACTCGGAGTGGCCGGCCGGCCCTGCCAGCCCCAGGCAATGAGGGGCTTAGCACCCGGGCCAGCAGCCTCGGAGGGTGTACTGGGTCCCCCAGCAGTGCTGGCTCACCGGCGCTGGGCTCGATTTCTAACCGGGCCTTAGCTGCCTCCCCACTGGGCAGGGCTCGGGACCTGCAGCCCGCCATGCCTGAGCCTCCCCATCTCCTTGGGCTCCTGTGCAGCCCAAGCCTCCCCGACGAGCGCTGCCCCCTGCTCCACAGTGCCCAGTCCCATCAACCACCCAAGAGCTGAGGAGTGCGGGCGCACTGCGTGGGAATGGCAGGCAGCTCCACCTGCGGCCCCGGTGCGGGATCCACTGGGTGAAGCCAGATGGGCTCCTGACTCTGGTGGAGACTTGGAGAACCTTTATGTCTAGCTAAGGGTTGTAAATGCACCAATCAACACTCTGTATCTAGCTACTCTGGTGGGGACTTGGAGAACCTTTGTGTGGACACTCCGTATCTAGCTAATCTAGTGGGGAGGTGGAGAACTTTTGTGTCTAGCTCAGGGAATGTAAATGCACCAATCAGCACCCTGTGTCTAGCTCAGGGTTTGTGAATGCGCCAATCGACAGTCTGTATCTAGCTAATCTAGTGGGGACGTGGAGAACCTTTGTGTCTAGCTCAGGGATTGTAAACGCACCAATCAGCACCCTGTCAAAACAGACCACTCCCACTCTCTGTAAAATGGACCAATCAGCAGGATGTGGGTGGGGCCAGATAAGAGAATAAAAGCAGGCTGCCAGAGCCAGCAGTGGCAACCCATTCTAGTCCCCTTCCACACTGTGGAAGCTTTGTTCTTTTGCTCTTTGCAATAAATCTTGCTGCTGCTCACTCTTTGGGTCCACACTGCCTTTATGAGCTGTAACACTCACCGCAAAGGTCTGCAGCTTCACTCCTAAAACCAGTGAGACCATGAACCCACCAGGAGGAACGAACAACTCCAGACGCGCTGCCTTAAGAGCTGTAACACTCACCGCGAAGGTCCGCAGCTTCACTCCTGAGCTGGTGAGACCACGAACCCCACTAGAAGGAAGAAACTCTGAAGACATCTGAACATCAGAAGGAACAAACTCCGGACACGCCACCTTTAAGAACTGTAACACTCACTGCGAGGGTCCGTGGCTTCATTCTTGAAGTCAGTGAGACCAAGGACCCACCAATTCCGAACACAATAGTAAACACATTTTCTCTTCCTTATGGTTCTCTTAATAACATATTCTTTTATCTAGCTTACATTATATTGTAAAAATACAGTATATATAATACATGTGACATACAAAATACATGTTAATAAACTGTTTATGTTATCAGTAAGACTTCAGGTCAACACCAGGCTATTAGTAGTTAAGTTTTGGGGAGAGTCAAAATTTAAACATGGATTTTCTACTACGCAGGGGGTCAGCACCCCCAACACTGTGTTGGTCAAGGGTCAACTATACCATCCTTGCATTGAATAGAGAATGTGTGTATATGAGTGCGTGCATGTGTATATAGTTTATTTCCCAGTACTTTTAAAATATTAACAATAGGTGGCCTTCCTGGGTTCTCTTTAATTGTAAAAAAATCTTGAGAAGTCTACGATACATCACTAGCCTCCCTTCAGAAGCCCTCCAGTGTGTCTCATAAAGTCATCCCAGGGTTGTAACATGCACCAACCCCAGCCTGTCCAACTTGTCATTTCCAAATTAGTGCCCAGACAGACCCACACTTAACACAGGCTGAGTACTTGAGGAAGTCTGAGATTATGCACTCTGAAACCTTCTACAGCTTTTAATTGCATGATTTGCAATGATTTGGGCAGTAGTATGGTATGTTTAGAGTATAGTATAGATTAAGGCTAAGTATAAGATGTGAGAATGAGATAATCCCAAATCGGCTACTCAGTTTGCATACTTAACATGATTTTGGGCCCGTCATCAACCTCTCTAAACCTCCACTTCTCTTACCTGTAAAACTGGAATAATAATAATAACATATACTTCATGTGGTAATCATAAACATAATGTCTGACACATAGCATTCAAAATTGTTCACTGATACTACTATTATAAAAATTAATGTTTATTTTATTACTCTTATGATTATTAATCAGAATTGGTATTTTACTCAAATGACCAAACTCACTCCATTTTCTCACTATTGGACATTAGCTACATATAATTTCCATCTGCTTAATATACTGCCTTTGGGAATATAATCTTTAATTTAGATAAAGGTCTATTTTCCTCTTTTACATCAAAGGAAAATAAACAAACAGATGCAAAACATATTTTTTAATATCTTGGCTATTTACTTTCTGATTTATGGTATCTAGTACTGTGCTTAAAGTTTTTATTCCATTTCTTTTTTTGTTAGCTGAAGTAGCAGATCTTCTTACAATTTCCTTTAGTAATTTATTTTGATACTTATCAAGTCCAAACAACTGAGACACAGGCGCTGTAAGGAAAATGTCATCTCTACACAGTCAATAGACCCAGGTTTCAATGGGCTTAACCTGAAGCTCTGGCCTGCATAGCACTTCAGTGTTACATCCCAAGGGCCTCGGAGCTAATGAAACATGTTGCAATCCTAATATCTACTTAAGCAAATTGAATGTGGGCATCCAGGAAAATTACTCCATTGTCATAGTAACTCTTTTACTACTTAGTTCAAGAAGAATAGAAAAAAAAAATGATACCTGGCAGCCAACTCTACAACCTAAAATAAAGTTGCAGGAGGTACAAAGCAGAGACAAATGAGGGATTTAATTCAATATGGAGGAAAACACCTGAAATGCAATGAGCTCCCCATAACACACTCTCCCTTAGCATGCTTAGACATAAGGTTGGGGGTGTCTAAGCAAGAAACTCACAGAATGTGAAACACAGAAGAACTCTTAGGAGATCTAATTTGAGCCCTTCATTTTACAAACAAAGAAGCAAAAGCCCAGAGAGGTAAAACAACTTACACAAGTTCGCAACTCAGTTATCAGCCCATACTGAAGCAGAAACAAGGTCTCCTGCTTTTCTGCCCAAGAATCTTCCATCTTATTATTCTACATCTGGGATGTAAAGGCAAAAAAAGTTGCATCCAAAAGATAAGTCTTGCTTTTTTTTTTTTTTTTTTTTTTTAATAAAGGATTGACTTAGTGTAACAAGAGGAAAGCAGGTTAATCTTAAACCCATTCCAGGACTGGGCAGTTGTTGAAAAAGTTAGAAAGACCTCACTCATCATACATCAATTACATGTTGACTTTGTGCTAAGCACTATGCTGGCTTCCTGAGATCAAAGATGATTTTGTCAAAATGCTTCGGACATTCACAGTTCTTTCAAAAGTAGAATATCTTATGTTTACACTGAAATCCAAGAGTTTGAAAATCTCCAGCTCCAAGGGATTTATTCTCCATTTCACAAACCTTAGAACATATGGCAAAGTTATGGTACTAACAAGCAACAGCTGCAGCCTGATTTTAACTCTACGATGCTTTCAACATCAAGAAAGCATAGAAATTGCAAACCTGTGCCACAGAGGCCTTTTAACATTATCGTTAATGAAAAGGGGGACACTACCTAGTCAAAAAAAGGAGGCCCAGGAAATTTAGACAGTAGATATCATGGTCTAGAAACATGAAAACTGGCTCCCTTATGCACAACGTTGGTCAGTCTGTAGGTTAACATTACTATGCCATGCCCATCTTGGCCTCATGCCAACCCATTTGATTTACCAAACCAGGACCAGGTACTTTGGTCTTATCCCTAAATGATGTCCCTTGCCTTTTTGGTTTAACAATTTTTTTTTGGCAAGAAATAATCCTTAAATACCAAATGATTGCAGACAAAAGAGGTATTGGTAGCCCATTCTAAAATCAGCATCCCCCAAAGCCAGAGTAACCTGATGATTATACAGAATTAAACCAAGTAGGCGTTGCAAGAATTAAGAGAGAGCCTATTAGTTGGTGGCCATGAAGAGAAGTGACTAAGGGACAAAAAGATCCCATAGAGATGTGGAAACATCAGTTTATACCAAGTGAAAATATGCTCCTGCCTGATACTTGGTGGTAGATTTTGTTTCTTTAATTAGACTATCAATGGGGCACAAAATTGGTGCCAATAAGTCTTCTTTGGGTGGATGAATAAGTAGGTAGTTGGATAAGAACAGAATTATAGTTAACAGTGATGGTGTTGATAAATTCTAAAATAGAAATGATGGATAGATACATTCACGCAGTCATTCATTCACCTACTGAAAAGTATTTGTTAGGCAGCTATTATATAACAGATTCCGCTCTAGATGTTAGTTACAGCAATAAAATTGACAACATCCTGTCTCTCGTATAAATTCCAGTAGGCTTTACATACTACTGACAGGAAGGAGAAAACAAAAACTGACCAAAAAACATTCCATGTGGTAATAAATGCTGTGAAAAAAAAATAAGGACTGAAGAGGGACTGGCTGATGAGGGTAGAGGCAGGGCTCTGAGCAGGAAATAAGTTTGAAGTGTTTTAAAAGCAGAAGAACAAGCATTTTACAACTGTAGTACAGGACGGGAAAAAATGATGTTAGAAATTAGGCAGACACAAGAGTACGTGTCACTTTAGGGGACATGATGAGGATTTCAGATCTTTTATAATGGGCTGGGAAACCACTGGGAGGTTTCGAGATGATAAGTTGGGTCACCTGATTTACATTTAAAAATATCACTCCCATTTCTTTATGAAAAATAGAATGAGGAGAACTGGAATGGAGCAAAGGTGCAATGTGGTGAAGAGTTTATGATAATCCAGGAAAGGTGTGATGGTCTCAGGGACTTGAGAACTAGCAGTTTGCGGGACAAGAAGTGGTTAGAGAAGAAAATAACAGGACCAATTGATTAGATATGAAGAAAACAGAATAATTCCAAGATTATTTCCAGGACTGGGAACTAAGCACATCTGAAAAAATTATGGTCCCATTTCTGAGATGAGAAAGAGTAGGGGAGATTTTTTGAAAATGAAAATCGACGTTTCTGTACTGGAAGCATTAAGTTTAAGAAGTCCGTTGAATCAAAGAAGGGAAGCCATGTAGATGGCTGGATATATGTCTGGAGTTGAGGGAAGTGGTAAGGTCTAAAGTGATGATATAGTTTGGATTTGTTACCCTGCCCAAGTCTCAGGTCAAATTGTAATCCCCTGTGTTGGAGGAGGGGCCTGGTGGGAGGTGATGGGATTATGGGGGTTGGATTTTCCCTTTGCTGTTCTTGTGATAGTGAGTTCTTAGGAGATCTGGTTGTTTAAAAGTGTGTAGCACCACCCCCTTCACTCTCTCTTCCTCCTTCTCCAGCCATGTAAAACATGCCTGCTTCACTTTGGCCTTCCATCATGATTGTAAGTTTGCTGAGACCTCCCAGCCATGCTTCCTGTACAGCCTGCAGGACTTTGAATCAGTTCGGCCTCAGGTAGCTCTTCATAGCAATGCAAGAATGGACTATTACAAGTGGTAAGGTCTAATTAATGTGGAAATTTAGAAGTCAGCAATGCGTGTGCTGACTGATTGGTAACAGCTGCTGAAACACTGTGTTAAGAAGACTGAGGGCCAGGCCCAGTGGCTCAGGCCTATAATTCCAGCACTTTGGGAGGCTGAGGTAGGCAGATCACTTGAGGTCAGGAGTTTGAGACCAGCCTGTCTAACATAGTGAAACCCCATCTCTATTAAAAATACAAAAATTAGCCAGGCATGGTGGCACATGCCTGTAGTCTCAACTACTTGAGAGGCTGAGGTGGGAGGATCACTTAAGCCCAGGAAGCAGAGGTTGCAATGAGCCAAGATTGTGCCACTGCACTCCATCCTGGGCAACAGAGTGAGACTCTGTCTCAAAAAAAAAAAAAAAAAAAAAGAGACTGAGATTGATTAGCAATTCAGGTACCAATAAACTCCATGATTTTGACACTTTGAACACAGCAAAAGGGATACAGGTCACAGTTACAACTAGGAAGTCATACAGAATACATAATCTCAAGTAAGATGTTTTATATGACAAGATATACCCTAAGACCAAAGTTTGGGGTAGGCATAAATATTGAATGAGTAATCTTTTATAGGACAGAATATGTATAATAATAGTTACCACTCTTTGAGTGCTTATTTTGTGCCATTTACATTATGGTTTCATTTAATCTTTTTAATCAGTTTGAAAAAATAGGTATTATTTTAAAAGTTTGTTTTCCAAGTAATAAAATGAAGATTTCAGCAACCAAGTTTATAAGGCTAGTAAGCAATGACACTGAAATTCAGAATCAGGTTTGTCTAATTTCAAAGTCTATGATTATTCTGTTACATCACAGGAAATATCAAAATAGGGACTAAGTCATAGTAAAGACTGGGGCAATATGGTTAGTAGAAACAATTTAAAATCAAAAGCAATGGGGCCTCCCAGGGAGAGAGACCCTATGTCATTTGGATAACAGAGGCAAGGGGAGAGTACAGGCTGATAACTCATTTTCATTTGTTTATTCCATTAATCTATTAAACTCCAAAAGGTAGTGGGGGAAGGAAGCCAGACCAAGACTGAGTTTATGATTTAGACAGGCTTGAGTATGAGGAAGCAAAATGAGGGCTCTCACAAACTTACAGGGCAAGAGGAGTCTACCAGAGTGAAAGAAAATCATTTCCTTAACTATACCTTGCCTTTACAGCTGGGAACTTGCAAAGGGTTAGGCACAGAAGTGTGCACTCTCTTTCCCAGTGTCTCTTCAAGGAAACCCTAGGAGCATACTAACACTCAATCCATCGTCATTACACAGTCACTCAACTTTTTATAGGCCAGGAACCGACAATAATTTACAGATCATACCAGCTGAGTTACGGATCCACCCAAACAGTGAAATTCAAGATGGCAGATACTAAATTAAGTATCCAACATGTACCAGCAACTACCAGTGATTTCCAGATCAATAAGACATTTCTGCTACCCTCATCAAGTTTATTATTCTATTAAGAAATGATATAATACATATGCACACATACACAAACAATTACCAAGAGGCAGAATATAAATGTCTTCAGAGAGCTATGAAGAAAATGTTCTCAGAAAAACTAAAAACATTGGGATTGGATTGGTTTATGGATTTGCTTGTTTGTTTGTTTTAACGGGCGGAGATAATTAGTTAGACAGAGCTGACCAGAAAGAACATTCCAGGTAAAGAAAAGCAGCAGGAAACTATGACCCATGTTTACACATCAGTGTCAGTAAATCTTCCTGCTTGGAACGCTTAGAAGATGGTCTGGAGATACTTCCACCAGCTACTTGATGAGTTTCCAGCCTGAAAAGTTTGTTGGTGAGTATTTTGGAGGTGGCAAACCTATTTGAGAATTTCATGAAAGTGATAGATCTTCATTCAAGAAAAATACACCCGAATCTCTACGTTAAAAAAAACACACATACACACACACACCAAGTTACACTTTTTCCCAGTTCCTTCAAAAATTCCAGTTATCACCTTTCCAGGAAAACCCATGTCCAGCCAGCTTCCCACCAGGTCCAGTCCTGGCTCTTTATGCCAGAAGCCAGTGCAACCAGCTTTAACTAAGACTGGGAATGGCCCTACCAGTTTTTCAGTTGTAATTAATGCATGTCAAACTACAGGGCTGCTTAGTCTGGTGGTGAAGCATAAACTGAACTGAAGGGCACTGAACCACTGCCTCCTAAGCAAGGCTCCCCAGTGAATAATGACAGCTCTATACTAGCCAGAGAAAGAAAGAATTAGTGCATGTTACGTGCCAGCAGCTTGCAAAGGAAAATTGCTCTGTGGCTGTTTAAACATTCGAATGAGTTCAAAATAAAAATGTGTGCATACAACCATGCCCTTAACATATGTGCATCACGATGACAATTATTTGAATTCAGTAATTTAGCTTTTGCCACGCTGGCTCTGCTGCTGTAGCCATGGGCATGACCTAATAATCTGAGTAGGTTTTTCTCAGTTTACTTGTTTCCCAACAAGCTGGTTAGACTCTATCAGAAGACTTAGTTAAGAGATTGCAAACGATTGGTCTTGTTTGACCCATAGGTTTATTTTATTTAGCCCATATATTTTTTTAAAAATCTTGGATTTTCTTTAACATTTTGAAATTAGGAGATTATGCATGAAAATCCAGATTTCTAATGGCTTTTTAAAAATTCTGGAGACCTGACAATAATGGGCCCATTGGACATACTTCTTGATGGCAACAATTATCTTAAAATGAATTACAACTGCTCCTTTTAGGAATAGCATGAGCTATGTAGTTTGCCCCAGCCCTACTAGCTCAAGTTGTAGTATGTTCAACATGCTTCTTGCATTTATATTACCTGCCTGGTCCCTGAACATTTAAGTATGCAATTTTTTTTTTCTTTTCTCCCTCTCTCTCTCTTTTTTTTTTTTTTTTTTTGAGACAGAGTTTCACTCTTGTCGCCCAAGCTGGAGTGCAATGGAGTGATCTCGGCTCACTGCAACCTCTGCCTCCTGGGTTCAAGCAATTCTCCTACCTCAGCCTCCTAAGTAGCTGGGATTACAGGTGCCTGCCACCACGCCCAGCTAATTTTTTGTATTTTTAAATAGAGACGATGTTTTACCATGTTGGCCAGGCTGGTCTTGAACTCCTGACCTCAGGTGATCCACCTGCCTTGGACTCCCAAAGTGCTGGGATTATAGGTGTGAGCCACTGCACCCAGCCTAAGTTTGCAATTCTTAATCTAGCTAATGCATCATAAATTATCAGGACAGTATAACAGGATATTTATGAATATGAGCTATAGAATCTGGCCTACCCGGGTTTGAATCTTTTTTTTTTCCCCCTCGAGATGGAGTCTTGTTCTGTTGCCCAGGCTGGAGTGCAGTGGCATGATCTTGGCTCACTGCATCCTCCGCCTCCCTGGTTCAAGCAATTCTCCTGCCTCAGCCCCCAGAGTAGCTGGGATTACAGGTGCGTGCCACCACGCCTGGCTAATTTTTATATTTGTAGTAGAGACGGGGTTTTACCATGTTGGCCAGGCTGGTCTCAAACTCCTGACCTCATGATCCACCTGCCTTGGCCTCCCAAAGTGCTGGGATTGCAGGTGTGAGCCACCACACCCAGCCTGGGTTTGAATCTTTACTATCTGCTAGCTGGGTAAAATGAGTTACTTAATTTCCACAATCCTCAATTTTATCACCAGTAAAATGTTGAGAATAGTGTCTATCTTACACGGTTTCTGAGTAAGAATAAAGTTAGCTATGTTTAGCACAATGCTCACTATGTCCTTACCTGGAAATAGTGGTCAAAGTATATTGATTTACCTTTCACTAACAATTATTGTTCCTCCTTGGGGAAGGATCGTACTTTTACACCCCACAAGGGTCAGGCTTAGACATATGACTACTATGGGCAAATAAAATGTGAGCACAAGTGAGGTGTGTCACTTCCACAGGAATCTTTAAAGGCAGTTTGTACTTTACCAATACTGTACACCACTGCAACTGATGCTGCTTCAGATAGTGACCCATCTAATGCCTGAGTCCTGGGAGACGTTCAAGGACAATGTGGAGGACAGCCCCCAGCTGACTCTTGGCAGACATGGACAGCGAGTGAGAAATAAACCATTTTTACTTGAAGCCATTGAGATTTCAGAGTTACTACAGCATAACTTGACCTGTTTTGACTGATATTATAGTGGTAATTATTATTTTATCATTATCATTATCATAATTATGACTACTATTCGAAGTGATTTTCCTCGCCAAACCCTACTTTCCTTTATTTCCAGAGCTCCTAGCAAAGAGAACAGAAGACCCATAAGTTTTGTTCTTTTTCACGTCCCCCAATTCCATCATGTACCCTGAGCTTACTTTGCAGGTATCCACTTCTCACAACCCTCAACATCCCAGTGGTCACAAGCCTTCAGAGAAAAGGGAAAAAAATTATTTCTTTTTACACTAAGATTTCTTCTCCCTTCTCAATGTGCAAATAACCAAAACTGTATTCATATCTTACAAAAATATGCAAAGAAAATGTCAGTTTTTTCCACTTTTTATTTCGTCTTTCTTCAAAGCTGCTACCCTTTTGGATAGTAGGAGAAAATTATCTTTAGTTGAATCCAGGAAATTTAGTCTGATTCAGTAATGTAAACCTGAAGGTGGCAAACTAGGACCTAAAAACCCACCATGGGTTTGTGTGTATAAAGTTTTGTTAGACCATATTCACCTGCTCATTTACATATTGTTTATGGCTTCTTCCATGCTACAAGGGTAGAACTGAATAGTTGCAGTACAGTCCATACAGCTCATAAAGCCCACAATATTTGCTCTCTAGCTCTTTGTAGAAAAGGTTTGCTGGTCCCTGATTAAAAACCTTTTTTTAGTAAATTACCAGTCTCTATTTGGATAAAATTCTTAATCTTTCAAATTTCTCTTGCCTCATTTAACTCCTCTTCAAGAAGACAGCTGGATATAAGGGGGTCTATGGTTTCTGTGCCCTTGTGGAAGAGCTTTTTTTTTCTTTTTTTTTTTTTTTTTTTTGAGACAGAGTCTTGCTCTGCTGCCCAGGCTGAAGTGCAGTGGCGAGATCTCCGCTCCCTGCAAGCTCCGCCTCCTGGATTCACGCCATTCTCCTGCCTCAGCCTCCCGAGTAGCTGGGACTACAGGCGCCCGCCACCAGGCCCGGCTAACTTTTTTGTGTTTTTAGTAGAGACGGGGTTTCACCACGTTAGCCAGGATAGTCTCAATCTCCTGACTTCGTGATCCGCCTGCCTCGGTCTCCCAAAGTGCTGGGATTACAGGCGTGAGCCACCGCGCCTGGCCGAGCCGGGTTCTTGAGTGCACATGGTACCCTCAGGGTTCTTGCTCATATCTACTGCACAGTGGGTGATACGGGTTGCTCCCTGGACTAATGACCACTGACATGAGACTGGTCTTACTCCTGACAGTTCTGTTGACATTCCAGGCTGAAGTTTGCAGCTGGCAAAACTCATGTCTGTTCTCTTTTTGTCTGTCATAATCTGGCATCTTCCGTGACGGTGTGACTGTAGATGATGCTGAAAGCGCCACCAAAAGCCAACTGTAACCTCCTTGCAGTCATCAACTACAGAACCACTTTTATTTAATGCCAGGAATCTTTTCTGGCAAACTCCTCAGATAAAATCTCAAGTAACCTCTGCATCCTGTCCCAAGCGCATATGATAAACTCTTCATGGGAGATAAGGGTGGTTCTAAAGCGCTACACTCATGCTTTCTTTCCACTTAACCATACTGGGATGCCATGTTTCGCATTGGGTAGATTACCTATAAGGAAATTATCTTCTAGAATCTTAAGCAGAAAAGAGGCAGCAGAAATCTCTCAGCCCTCAGCGTTTTCTTTAAATCACCAAACATTCTTCCTCTCTCTGATATTCAATTCTAAAGGTAGTAGGGCACATAGCTGCCCATCTACTGTTTCCACCCCAAATGTCTCTAGCTGATATGAGTATTATCACTCTGCTCTTGCTGTCTATTTAGGATGTCTATTACTGAAACTACATAATCAAGCCTGCCAGCCAAGGCTCTCAATATATTAAAAGGCAGGATATAACACAGTGAAACCCAGCCTCTACTAAAAATACAAAAAATTAGCCGGGCGTGGTGGCGGGCGCCTGTAGTCCCAGCTACTCGGGAGGCTGAGGCAGGAGAATGGCGTGAACCCGGGAGGCGGAGCTTGCAGTGATCCGAGATCACGCCACTGCACTCCAGCCTGGGCGACAGAGCGAGACTCCGTCTCAAAAAAAAAAAAAAAAAAAAAGGCAGGATAGTGGGAATATGAGAATAAAAGATATTTAGTATATTTGTTCTGCTTAACAAACTTGGGCTTGAAGAATATAAAATTGTTGCAGCTTTTAAAAATCCTAATGGGGTGTCAGAACCTAAATGTTATCTTTCTTTTCATTCCTGCTGAAATGTGATAGATATAGCACTTGGGCTTACTGAGGAAAAAGTCATATACACTGAAAATCAAAAGAGAAGAACACATTAAAAGCATTCAAAGCCGGGTGCAGTGGCTCACGCCTGTAATTCCAACACTTTGGGGGGCCAAGGAGAGTGAATCACTTGAGATCAGGAGTTCAAGACCAGCCTGGCCAACATGGTGAAACCCCCTCTCTACTAAAAATATAAAAATTAGCTAGGCTTGGTGGTGAATGCCTATAGTCCCAGTTTTCGGGAGGCTGAGGCAGGAGAATTGCTTGAACCTGGGTTGCAGTGAGCCGAGATCTCGCCATTGCACTCCAGCCTGGGTGGCAGAGCGAGATTCTATCTCAAAAAAAAAAAAAAAAGACATTGGAAAAATATTGCTCACATTGCATATGCACAGGATCAAACTCACTTGAAGAGAGCAGAATACAGGAGAAATTCATTGTGAAAACCCTACCTGCCAATGCAGTGGGACCACCCTCAAGCCTGTTCTTAATCAAGGTTCACCTCAACAGATGTGGAATAGGCATTTTACAAAGTGAGATTTTCATTCATGTAAATGGGCATTTCTTGTCAAGGGTCTTCCCCAACTTTAAAATGAAGTGGTTGGATTGGAAGCTGATCGAAGTCACTCTCAACTCTTGAAACCAAGATCAGAATAAGGCAATGCAGTGGTAGTAGTAAGAGGACAGTCTCCAGGTAGTACAGCCCTGGATGTGAATCCTGAGCCCACCATTTAGTCATTGTGTGTATCCGTTCACAGCCACTACAGGAGTTTCTATGTCATGGGCCTCTGTTCCTAAGGCATCAGGACTTCATCTTGGTATTTGATTATTTCCTCCCATCCAGACCCACATATTATGGATTTGTCACAGACAAAAAAAAATAGCAATTCCAACCACCTGCCCTTTAAACAAACAACAGAAAAAGTTATTACTTTTAATTAAAAGGACAGTTGCTCTACCCAGAATACCACATGCATCAGCAAAGTTAGATTCCAGTTTGGCAGGCTGTCAGAATCTGATTGAACACACCTCTCTTCTTATTTTTTCTTTTGACTGTTGAAGGTCTAACCCAGTCCCTGGGTTTGAGCCACCCAAGAAACTTGGACACTGAAATTTTTGAGAGTCCCTGTACTTACAGTTCCTGACCTCTGAAATGCCCAACAGTGTCTTTCTTTGTGATCATTTTATGATTTCTCCAGACTGAGAGGCCATAACTCAAAGTGATCTCTGGTCACTTATTCAGCAGCCACTCTCAGAAATATTTTTGTTAAGTACCGATAAGTTGGGAAGAGATGATTGAGTTACCAAATTTCAAGCCATGGAAAGAATCTCAGATTGGCTACAGTTTTGATTGGTATTAGATCTTGGTACAGAAATTGAAATGACCAGTATCATCTAGGAATAATGAGAACTAATGGAACAATATGTCTGTTTTGTAGCTGTTTCTTAAGCATATCTAATATATTTATTTAGGTTAGAAAGCATGCCATTTGCATAGTTACAAAGGACTTCTTATTCTTAGAGAAAAAGTGAAGTGTCATACCTGGATGTTATAATGACAATTATTGTATGAGTGTGTGTGCATGTATGTACACACATGCTAAATGTCTGAAACACCCCTCAAGCACTATTACCCTTTGTGATCTTGGGCACACTGTACCTAAAAAACAGGTTGAGGAGAACATCAGTTATACTAGGCAAAGGTCCAAGGGGCAGGTCTGCTTGAGACCAGCAGACCCCTGAGGTAGACCCCTGAACCTGAGGCAAGGTAGAAAGCCAGAGGTAGACAACGCAAGGCCTATCATAGCTAGATCTCATTTACTCCTCACACCAACCCTGTAAGACAGGAATAGACAAGTTCAATAGCTTGTCCATGATCATACAGCAGAGTTAAGATGTATTAATAAAACCAAGCA
Source organism: Gorilla gorilla gorilla (assembly GCF_029281585.2). Taxonomy (NCBI): domain Eukaryota; kingdom Metazoa; phylum Chordata; class Mammalia; order Primates; family Hominidae; genus Gorilla; species Gorilla gorilla. The sequence continues at coordinate 34,856,394 of NC_073233.2, read as the reverse complement.
GTCAAGCTCTAGACCCTGCTTTTCTACCACTCTGAATATTCTCTTCTTCCTCCTATAATCTGGGATACAAAATCATAACAAAAGGAATAAAAAGTAGGAAAGACCAGACAAAAGTTGAGAAATACAGTAAAAACTTTAAGGCAAGATGTGACATGAACAACATCTAGGTATTAACGAGTGTCCTTTTCTTGTAGGGACCTTACCGTATCATGAAGAATCTGAAATAACTAATAATTGGATGATAACTATTTCATAGACATTAGTCCAGGAACTATTGCCTTTAATCAAAGGACACTGGGAAGTAGGCAGTGCTTACATAAAGGGATGAATCTCTAAATAAGGGGAATTTTAGTCAGGTCAGTGCAAAAGGAAAGGACAAATAGGGGTAGGAGGGAGATTTGAGGAATTGTTACTTTTACAATTGCAAAGATAGTTGCTTAGTTTTTCTGGATATATAAACAATTCAGAAAATGCTATTGAGCTTCTCTGTTAGATCCCTGAGTATAAGAATTTGGAGGCTGGGCACGGTGGCTCACGCCTGTAATCCCAGCACTTTGGGAAGTCAAGGTGGGCGGATCACGAGGTCAGGAGATCGAGACCATCCTGGCTAACACAGTGAAACCCTGTCTCTACTAAAAATACAAAAAATTAGCCGGGCGTGGTGGTGGGCACCTATAGTCCCAGCTACTCGGGAGGCTGAGGCAGGAGAATGGCGTGAACCTGGGAGGCGGAGCTTGCAGTGAGCCCAGATTGCACCACTGCACTCCAGTTACAATCTGAAATGTCCCCCAGAATTCACGTGTTGAAATGTAATCCCAATGTGGTGGTATTAAGAGATGGGGACTTTGGGGAAAGTGATTAAGTCATGACAGCTATGCCTTCCTGAATGACTTTGCATCCACCCCTCCTTTTTTTTTTTTTTTTTGAAACAGTCTCTCTCTGTTGTTCAGGCTGGAGTACAGTGGTGCAATTTTGGCTCACTGCAACCTCCGCCTCCCAGGTTCAAGCGATTCTCATGCCTCAGCCTCCCAAGTAGCCGGAATTAAAGTCATGCACCACCACGCCTGGCTACTTTTTGTAGTTTTAGTAGAGATGGGATTTCACCATATTGGCTGGTCTTGATCTCCTGGCCTCAAGAGATCTGCCTGCTTCAGCCTCCCAAAGTGCTGGGATTACAGGTGTGAGTCACCGCATCCAGCCTTAATACCCCTATAAGAGAGGTTTCAGAGAGACTTTGCCTCTCTTGTTCTTCTGCCATGTGAGGACACACTGTCTGTCTGCTCTGGAGGATGCCATCTTGGAAGCAGGCACCAAGCCCTCATTAGGCACAAAGCCTGCAGTGACTTGATATGGACTTCCCAGCCTCTGGAATTGTGAGAAATAAATTTCTGTGGTTTATTAGTTACCCAGTCTGTGGTATTCTGTTATAGCAGCACAGAGTAAGACACCCCTGCATTCAGAAGACTTATAAGCCAAGGAGACACATATAACCACAGAAAAAGCATCTGAATTTATTTTTTGTCTTTGAAAAGGAACATATAGAAGAGTATTCAAAGTGTGTAGAATGTCATTCTTTCCCATTTTGGAGCACAGATGGAAATTAAGCTCCTCTTGCCTCAACACATAAGCTTGTATTACAGTTTCCATGCAGATTGAGAATTTATGTTGTGGCACCACGTCATTAGATTTAAGAATATTTGTGCATGAAGCAAACACTAGTATTTGCAAGCATTGGAGTCAACAGGAGAAGGTTTCTTGTAGATACAAAGCTAAAGAAAAAGTGAGTAACATTTCACTCCATTCCATGACAATTTGTCCTTTCTCTGAACTCTGAAACATGATTTAGCCCTTTATCATAGTGCCTGCTAACTATTCCCCAGTTGTTAAGTCAGTCTCCTTTATCCCTAAACCAGGTTACGAAATCCTGAAGGGCAGAGATGGAGACTTCAGCTTCCTTTGTACTAGCCTCAATGTCCAGCTCAATGCCAAACCTGAATGCGGTGCCTGGCACTGGCTCCCTTGAGTTGACATAAAGAAAAAGAATCTCAGTCAAGAAAGAGAAGGGGAAGGTTCGAAGGTATTTGGCTAGGAAAGACTGGAAAAGGTTTTGCAGTTTTAATGATGCAACCTGATATTTTGGAAAGACTTGAATTTTCTGAAAGGACCATACAGATTGCATACATCATAGACAAAGTTAAAGGCTGCCTAGAGTCAGGGCACTAGCTGAGCCTCAAGTTCATACTTACATTGTTATTTACTGGCACACATAGAGTCTATTGGGTTTCCTTTAGTGCTGTTTTTCTGCAGAAACTATTAAGCTAGAAAGGAGACAAACCAAGACATTGAAATATTCACTGAGTCCCATATATCCACAGCAGGGCACTGATCATGTGTCCATAAAACTCTCTGGTGACCCCAATGGCAGCAGAAGCCACAACCTCTGTCCTTGCAAAACCTGTAAACTTTATGATGGTTCAAATAGCTTTTAAGATATTCACCTGTGTTTCCCTCTGTCTTTCACTCACTCATTGATATGGTTTGTCTGTGTCCGCACCCAAATCTCACCTTGAATTGTAATAATCCCCAGGTGCCCAGGGCGGGGCCACATGGAGGTAATTGAATCATGGGGGTGGTTCCCACATACTGTTCTCATGGTAGTCAATAAGTCTCATGGAATCTGATGGTTCTAAAAATGGGAGTTCCCCTGCACAAGCTTTCTTGCCTGCCACCATGTAAGACATAACTTTGCTTCTGATTCGCCTTCTGCCATGATTGTGAGGCCTCTCCAGCTATGTGGAACTGTGAGTCCATTAAACCTTTTTCTTTTATAAATTAACCAATCTCAGGTATGTCTTTATTAGCAGTGTGAGAACAGATTAATACACTCATTAATCATTTATTTTTGCAGCATATTATTGACAGTCTATTTGTGCCAGGATCAATGATTATGCCACATCACTAGGTAACACTAAAAAAAAGTTTGAAACGGACCCCCATGCATTCAGGATATCTGAAGAATTCGGTTAGCCATGAAGAAAGACAAGCAGGGTCCAAAGGAAAGAAAGTGCTGCTGTATTTGGGTTCATTTCTCAACATGGATCTTTTCATCCCTAAATGTATTTTTCCTTTTCTCTGAGCTTTCCAGCATAGTCTCTTCTTTAGGCCTGGATTTTGCCTGATTTTTTTTTTCTATCAAAAAACAGCAGAGATTCTGGTTTGAGGGCTTCACACTGCTTTCAGAAAGATGGCTTATTTGGGTTTAAATGTTATTAGGAAAGACTATGGGTCTTTTTGCTTTTCTTCCACCCTCTCATTTTTCCCATGGATTTGTTTGGAAAATGTCTGAAATCTCAGAGTTATATGAATAACCGAAACATATAAGCAAACATAAACTTTCAAGCCCTGACTTGGCAAGAGGAAGTACATTATAATTCCTCACAGTTGGATAGGAAAGCCAAGCACGATGTAAAGGAGGAGCCGAGATGGTAGTGGACACCCCCCTTACAAGCATGCTCAGCATCTTTAATAGGGGAGAGCTTGCAAATTAGCTGGACTCTCATTATTGAAGATCAAATCTAGTCTGTCCTTTTCTTTCTTTTTCCCTTTTTGCCATCCTCTGGCCCATCCTCCAGCCCTTCTAAACTACCAAGAGATTCTCAAAGACCTTTCATGAGTTGTTGCCTCTTTTGCAACAGCTCATTCCTCTGCCTGTATTTTCACCTCCCTCAGAACTTAAGCACAAGTTACCATATGGCTTTACAAGCACTGTTACTTGGCTGTCTCTATGGTTTATATTTACTATTAGCCTCTGATGTTCGTGAGGGTTGGACAATGTTGTTTTCACTTTGAATCTCTGAAATTTAACACAATAACTGATGTAATGGATGCACAATAGATATTTGATGAATAAATGAACTTAAAATAATAACCGATATTAGTTCAGCACTGACTCCATGCCAGGTACTGCGTGAAGTGTTTTATACATATGAATTCATTTAGTTATCACAAAACCGTATGAAGCAAGAACCATTATTTTCTCTGTATTAGTCTGTCCTCATGCTGCTAATAAAGACATACCTGAGACTAGGTAATTTATAAGGGAAATAGGCTTAATTGACTCCCAGTTCTACATGGCTGGGGAGGCCTCACAATCACTGAAGGTGAATGAGGAGCAAAGTCACATCTTACATGGTGGCAGGCAAGAGGGCATGTGCAGGGGAACTGCCCTTTATAAAACCATCAGATCTCATGAGACATACTCATTACCATGAGAACAGAACAGGAAAGACCCACCCCCGTGATACAATTACCTCCCACTGGGTCCCTCCCATGAACCATGGGGATTATGGGAGCTACAACTGAAGATGAGATTTGGGTGGGGACACAGCCAAACCATATCATTCTCCATCTCAGAGAGATGTTATCTTCTTAGATAAGATGATAAAGCACAGAGAGGTAAAGCAACTTGCTCAAGATACACAGTACGGGCTTGAGGCAGCATTTGAACTTGAGCCATATGACCCCAGCACCTACACTCCTACTTACCATACTACACTGAATGGGGATAGAATTGTAGAACCAAAAGAAAGATTGAAAAGTATATTGTCCAGTGGTTTTGAAACTTTTTTAGCAGTCAGACTTTTCTTTCCTGGGAAAAACCTTTAACAGCTCAAGAGGTAATACAAATGACAGTAGATAATTAAAGTGGGTTGGTGGTGAATAGATCGACCCCTGTCGCATGGCCTTCTCTCCCTGCTCTGTGGGTGCCCCTGAAGCATCTCAGTGAGTGCAGAGAACTGAGTTTGAACATTACTGCTCTCACCCAGTTTCCTTCAATTAAAAAATGAGACATCTTTCATCCTAATTTGTTTGCTAAATGTTGTGTATTTGCTAAATATACTAAATCATTTGTCCAAGGACACACAGCTAGTAAGTGGCAGAAACCAGGTCTTCTGGCTCCAAGGCCAGTGTTCTTTCCACTATATCGTGCCAGTGTAATTGATTTCTAATCCTAGTTTCATGCCAGTGAGGCTGTCCTAGTTCTCTCATATTGCAAGATATGTAGCAAAATTCTCAAAGCAAAAGCAGTCATTTATTTTAAGAAAATTTGTTGCCATATTTTTGTTGTTGATGAGCAGAGAATGGGACAAACTTATAGAATCAAATGATAACAAGATAACGTCGCTGCTAAGATATTGCAAATCTAAAAAGGTTGAAGTCTGGAGTAATATTCAACCATGCAAACTAAATCCATACATTCAGATTCTGACCTTGAACAACTAATCCTTAGAAAATCCACAATCTATTAGTTTTACGCAGTTGTATTTGGAGGGAACAGCAAGTGAATTGATGTTTTTCAAAACAAGGTAATGACAGCCCAGTGTTTACTGTACTAACATGGGATCCTCTCTGCCCAGAATTTTCAGAATTTTAATAATAACCAGAGTCGATGTTTAATTTAAAGCTAGAGCACACTGGTTAAGAAACTGCTAAAAATAGTCTGCTTCATATTGATGGCTTTGGCTTTGTTGACTCATAAAATGTCAGGGTTGGAGAAAAATAACTAACGGAAGCTTCAGCTATGATTGTACCTTTAATTATTGATGCTCCATTCTTAGTCTTCAGGCCCAAAAGTTAAGATGAGACATGACAGAACAGAGGCCATATGATGAACTAAGCATGGGGAGGCTCACTCCTGATTCTGTCCTTAAGACTCCCAACCTTAACAATAAAAACCCTGGGGTCCAGGGCCAACTGATTTCTTGGCTTTCCTTTGCACTGGATGTTAAGAAAAAGGAGAGCAATGGGCATGATTTGTCAGATCTGGAACACAGAGGAGAATGAGGAGATGCCTGTGTCCTGAGCACTACCACACCTGAAGGTCTGTGCTTGTGAATTTACAAGAATGATTTTCAAACAAATTCCTCTTGTTTACAACAGAGACTCCAGAATCACCCAGGATATTCATGATCTACCACTGTTGACATGGGACCCTTATGGGATTAAAAATCAGGATAATTGAGTTCTAGTCCTGGTTTTGCCCTACACCAACTAGGTATGCCTGAGCTACTCAACCAAATAGTATGCCTACTTCATTATGTACCTGATGTACCTGAAAAATCCTTACTGATCTTCAACTATCATTTCCTGAGGCTAGACGCCATACTAGGTGCCTCACATACCTTAAATTATTCCAGTCTGTACTTACATAAGATACTAGCATTTTGTTATATTTTTCTGCAGATAATGCTAGTCAATGCTACAAACGCTGTACTTGCACTCATAAAGTGAAAAGTTGGAATTGATTTCCAAAAATTACAAATAGAGACCTGACATAGGCTTTCCAGGAGGTATCAACATGCAGGCGAATCACGAATTGCTCATGACAATAGGAATAAGTCAGCATTCAATGTTGTGTGTGTGTGTGTGTGTGTGTGTGTGTTTGTGTGTGTGTGGCTCCAGTTGCCTTTTCTAAAATTTATCAATTTCTGACATTTCCACACAGCAAGAATACAAAGTCAAAGGAAACCTATGCACTTACCACCCCCCACAGGACCTGATTCAGTGTTTTTCAGCTTTGAGGTACAGCAGGCAGATAGAAACTTTGGACATTTCAACAGCAGTAAAAGAAGCACCTGCCACAAGATGTGCCTGTCAACTCTGCTGGTCTAACAATCCAATCCCAAACCCTCCATGGGGCAGGAAGACACCACAAACTGCTTCACTTTGCTTCTAGAAAGCTAGAATGGAGAGGGTGGTTCTCAGTTACAAAGCTTAGACTAGCCCTAGAAATGTTTTCATGTAACACCAGCGTCAGCTGCATATAGAATTGCTTCTCTGATAGCAAAAAACATCTTGTTCTAAACCAGCCACACTTTTGTGCTCAGACATATTTGTTGTCATCATCATTCCACTCAATTAACTTTTCCTGACAGCTTACTTGTGCCAGGCTCCTAAAGGCCTGTACCTTATACAATGCAAAGGGGGTAGGGAAAGTTTTAATAGCTAATAGTGATACCAGGTGCTAAGTCCCATGTGAACACAGAAGAAAGGAAACTAAGGTAGATTATGGGGGAAAGGGAGTTCAGGGAGTTTAAAAAATTAAAATAGAAGGCATCCAGTTAAATTTGAATTTCAGTAACATAGTAAATTCTTTTCTCTAATATAACTATTTTGGGCCAAAATAGGACATATTTATAATTTAAAAGGTATTTGTTGTCTATCTGAAATACACATTTAATTGATGTTCTGTATTATATCTGGTAATCTTTCCAGAGGAGGTTACCTGGCTATGTCTTACTTTGGGAAAAGGTTGGAGATGTTTTACCCATGGATTTGATTTCATTAAGGATGAGTCAGAAGTACTTCCTGACTATACACAAGAGTGACCTGCCATATTCTGCCCCTCTATTTTTGCAACTGCTGGTGCTGAATCCCATCCCTGTTTATCAGCAGAGTCAATAGCCCAGGTGACCTAGCATCACCAGTTTTGCTATTGGCTCTGCCTAGACCATGCACCTGACATGACCAATAAAAGCTCTGTGGGATATAAGAATGAGTGAGGGTCCTAGTTACTACCTGGATTTTTTTCTCTATTTCTTGTGCTCAAGTTCCTACCCTGTCCCTCAGTTTCAATAAGGGGGCTCCTTCTAGAATCAAGAATGAAATGGCCATTCAATAAGCATTAAATATTTAATTCAGCAATATGAATAAATGGACTAGTTGGTCAAAGCTGGACTACAGCTTTGTACTCTTATGCAACTCCTTCCACTCTATGTCCTTGGTAAAATTATAGGGTCCAAACAGATAGCCAATCTGCTTTCCCAGCCCCTTTTAAGGCAAGTCTCAGCTGTCTTGCCTATGGGTATATCCAGGGCCAGTCCTATATATTAAAAAGTCCACAAAGCTCTTCAATTTCCCTTTTAGGGATGCCAAGATTTAATGTGTAAAGATAATATTGAGCAATAACTCATTGGGAAATTACTTTTGCTAAACTTAGACAGTGTTTTTATTTCATAATTCAACACAAAATCCTTCCAAATTTCTAATCCTGGGACCAGTTTCAAATCCTTGGAGTGTCTCTATCTTTATACAATGCCCCAAATAATCAGCCAAACCTTTTGACAAAAATGTCTATTTATGCATAGTCTTGTCATGAATGTTGCCTTTTTAGCCCAGCTATTTTAAAAGGCTAACATTTGTCTCCAACAGATAAGGACTATTTTTTTCTCCTGTAATTTTCTTCAATGTTTGTCTTTTTTTATATATTACAGTTAATAGGAAAATTAAGACTGAGGTTTTCCTCTCAAAATGTATTCAATTAAATTAGTGGTGCTCGACCCTAACTGCACATTAAGAATCACCTGGGGAGCTTTAAAAATGACTGAGACCAAGATCTCACCCTAGATAAATTAAATCAAAATCTCAGGGGGAGGAGACCCTGCTTTGCCGGTGATTTTAATTTGCAGCCAAAATTGTGATCTACTGAATTAAGCCACCAAACGTGTTTCCATGGCATTGGAGCTTTATATTATTCTTGCAAAATATGTGAGGCCAACAGTAGGTCATCCAGTCTGAGAGCATTATTAAGAGATGGATTTGGGGAAAAATCAATGTAAGAATGAATCTGAGGGTCTACAGCTACAAGGAACATTTAGCTATCATGATCATTGGGTGCAGATGAATGTTCACTGAGAGGCTTCTTGGGATTTAGGATGAGAACAATTCTACCACCGTCCCTGGCAATGCCAGGTGAGAATGCAAGAGAAGTTAACATCTCTTTCCATGGACCAGATTGCAGAACTCTTTTCAAAAATCTTTCTCAGCCATGACACCTCAACTACTGAAAAGATAAGTAAAGTTCTTCAAGAAAACTGATCTTCCTCACTCCTTATCCATTGTAACTTCCTTCTGCTTCCTCCCCTTCTTCCCTGTCCTTCTATTCCTCTTCTACCCCTACCACTAGCACCACTGTAAATGCTTCTGAAGGGAGACCATGCAGTGATGGAGGAAGATGCAGGAACAGGGTCAGCTGCACAGGGTGACCAGTAAAGAGTTTACTTTTCTTTCTTCTCATGGTCTAAGTCCAGGGGCGCTCACAGAATTAGCATTTATTGAACACTTACAGTGTGCCAGCTTGAATTTCTCTCCATTTTCTTCATCTAATCCTTGCTGAAATTCTTTGCAAAATGACTAATATTATTCTCACATTATAACTGATGAACCTGAGGCTTAGAGAGGTGAAATAACATGTCCAAGGTTACATACCTAGTAGAAGAGCCAGTGTGCACCTTAATTGCTACCTTTCCCATGAGCAACTTCTCCAACAATGAGTGGAAAATGATCTCTTTCTCTCTCTCTCTCTCTCTCTGGGCTTCCATAGCACTCAGTCTCCCTTTCTAAGGCACATGGCTTGTTCTGCTTCATACTGTGATAAGTTTTAGACCCCCTCCTATGGATTTATACTCTTTGAAGATAGTAACTACGTCCTGTTTATGTGTGTTCCCCATTATGCCAGCACTATATTTGGTTGACATGTCCTGTCGATAACAGGTGAATGCTGAATGGATTTGGGAGTGAAGGAGTGCATCCTTCAACCGCTGACAATTTTATTTAACAAGTCATGCTCTGAAGTACCAAGGAAGCTTTTGAAGAAAGAATTGTTGAATAATGAATCTCTTGTTTTAGAATCACAAGTTCAATTAATCAAAGATATCCACTGCATAGGAAGGGGCTGGGGTACCAAACATGTGGCCTGTACTGGACTGGTCTCTAAAGGCTTTAGAGAGGATATTATATCAGCAGCTGTCCAAAGCAAGAGGAGTTAGGAGCATCAGCCCAGAAATGGCAAGTAGATTTTGTCACACACATCTCACCCATTGAATTGGTAGTGATTGCTTGAAGAGCTCTATCGAGAGACTGCATTAAGGCTCAGAAGGAAAAGTGCCATGAAGATTAGCAATGTCTACTGTGGGTAAGGTAAAAGAAGAGAGGGTTGTAGCCATAACACATAGTTGCTACCTCTAAGCTTATTAACATTAACATCTCTTAGTGAAGGTCTGCTTGGTATTTGATTCACCACCAACTATAAATGCTAAGACCTAAGATCCAGAGGATTCGAGTTGGGATTCAGAAGGAAGAGATGGAATAAAGAGGAAGTAGGAACAGCAGGTCTAGGAAGGTTCACAAAAAAAAGTATCGTGGGGTCAGACTTATTTAGAATCAGTTGAGGTATCTGGGTGTATCTGACTGATTTAAAGGACCAGAAACAGAAGGGACAGGAATTATTCCAAACAAATTACAGTTATGTCACAACACAAAATCCAGCCAAGCTGGGCAGAGCAGAGCTACATCTTGAATTTGCATATCCCAGAGACCATCTCAGAACTGAGAATTCAACTCTTCACTAGGATAAGCAATGTAGTGTCAACGATGACATAATGAAATTAGTCCAGTTAACTTTAGTGGGTGGTAAATAGATTAGATCCTATGGAGCACTAAGCTGATATTCATTTAAATTAATTCCAGATGAGAAAGTGGAAGTGACAGGAAACAGCGCAACACTCTTATTATAAAACTGAGTTGTGTTATTCTTTAGAAACACAGAAATGGTTTTAAATAAATATAAGAATAGAAAAAAACCAGCAAGAGGATTTTAAGAATTTGTTATTCCTTGGTTTGAGATCATAATACTGTAAGTTAGCTCATGAAGTGTGCTTAATTTTAAACTTCTATTCTCAAAGCCAAAATTTTAAAATAGAGTAATTTTGCTTTAATTGGTCTTGTTACTGCAAAATATTTTCAGACTTGTTCCAGCAGGGAAATATAATTCATTTCAAAAATACGAGTTAAATAAGCATATTTTCATTGCTGAGTTGGAAACTGTTGTATAAATAAACAATAATTATGGAACTACTAGTCAAAGTAGAAATCTAATTTATAGAATTTCTTATTGTCCTGTCCTCAGTGTAGACACTAGCTAGAGTTCTGATGCTAGCTACAATTCTCTATTGTACCCAAAAAGTTACAAATTTTGGCTTTTTGTGATACAAATAAAAAAAGTTTTTCTGTTTTGTGGTTCCCTCCATTTAGTAAATGTTTGCTCCTTCTTACTTCCAAACTATAGATTCATGAAAACATTTCTAATACTTCATGCAATTCAACATTGTAGTGCCACAGATGGCCAAGGAAAGGAGCTAGTGTCTGAGAGAAGAAATAGAAGCTAAGACAGAGGTAGATGGTGATAAGGCAGTAGATTGGGCTAGATTCTGTATCTACATCTGTGGTCCTTTATACCTTCTAAGCAATTGTTTCTTTTTATAGTTTAAAATAAAAAATTTTAAAAAGTTTAAAATAAGCTTTTTTATTAGAAAAATGAGACTTTATTATAGGAGAAATGTAATAGAAATATAGGAAGGCAATGAAAAACTGTGATCATATGCCTATATACCATTGAACAACTTAAGTATATAACTTTCTGGACTTTAAATATCTAATACATATAGTATGTACAATAAATCACAGTGTATATGCTAACTTGTAACCTGTTTTTTAATTTAAAATATATCATAAGTATCTTTCTAGGTCAACAATTACTTAATATGTCAGATTCTTTATGTCTAGATATTATTTCATGGTATTAATGAACCATAAATTACTTAACTATGCTATTATTAGCTTTTAGTTATTTCAATTTTCACAATTATAAAGGCTGAGATGAACGTCCTCATAGCAAAATACTTGTGAAGATGCATGATTCTCTTAGAATACATTTCTAAAAGTGGATGTGCTCGTTTCAGAAGGTATGTGCCTTTTAAAGATTTTTGAAACATGATGCCAAATTGCCCCCCAGAAAGGCTGTGCAAATAAATGTAATGAGATTTCACTGCAATCTCACCAAAGCTGAATATTTGAACATCTTAAAAAAAAACCTTTGCCAATCTAATAAAGAGAAAATGGCACTGTATTTTTTTTTCTTAATTTGCATTTTATGTGTACCTTTTTAAAGGTCGGTTTGCAGGAGATCTATTCTTAGTTTTCATGCCTGCCTGTCCACACCTAGCACTGAAAAAATGTGGCCATGGCTGACCTCACCTGGTGCTTTCTTTTCTTCCTTTTCTAATGGAAGAACTGATTCTTCCTGACAAGGTGAACAATGTCCACATGCATTCTTCCAGGCTAAATGGATAAAGAAGTTAAGTTATCAGCTACAATATCCTGGCATGGCAAAATGACACTCTGAAGATATATTAGGAAGAAGACAGTTGAGGAGGTAAAAGTCCTTTCTGTCAGACAGGCTTCCAGCTTGGATTTCTTGCTACAGACAATGAGAGGTTACTTCTGGGCAACCACATAGATGGCCTAAAGGGCAGATGGCCACCACTGCCACTAGAGAGGCGCAGGCTTTATTAACAATCCTGGCAGCATCAGGCTAAACAGAAACATTGGGGCTCAGTCTCATTGGCACAGACAGTAGAAAATCATAGAAGTCCACTCAGTATCTCCAGGGCCTGCCAATTTCTCTAGAAATGGACAGAACATCTGCTTTACCCAATCATCTAAGAGAGGCAGAGAAAAAAAAAGGAAAAAACACATTCTTTTTTCCTGTGTCCAGCTGGGAAAGATTAACACGAGAGCCTGATCCAAGAGGTCTCCCTTGGTCCCCAGGACTACTGAAGGCTCCCACAGACTTTCCTGTACCATCCCCCATGAGTGAAGTGGCCTAAGATGCAGGAAAGCCCAGGAATCACAGTTTCTGGGTTTGAACCTGGCTTTCCCATCCATATCCTAGATTTGCAGCCATGGACAAGTTTATTACCACCTCTAAGTGTTAACTTTCTCATCTATCAACTAAAATTGATACTCCCCTTCTCACAGCGCTAACTATGGACTAAATTGTGTCTCCCCAGAATTTATGTGTTGAAGCCCTAACCCTAATGTGTCTATATTTGGAGGCATGACTTTTAGAGGACATTTAAGGTTAAATGAATTCTTAAGAGTCGGGTCCTAATTGGTAGGTTTAGTGGCCTTATAAAAAGAAGAGGAAGACAGATCTCTCTCTACATGCACACGCATGGAAGAAAGGCCATCTGAGGACATAAGCAAGAAAGCAGCCATGTGCAAGCCAGAAAGAGCCCTCTCTGGGAGCTGAATCAGCCTGCACTGTGATCTCGGACTGTCCTCCAGAATTATGAGAAATAAGTACCTGTTGTGTAAGCCACCCAGTATGTATTTTGTTATGGCAACCTGAGATGGTTAAGACACTGTTGTAACGGGTGAATTAAATGAAATTTCATATAGGAAATGCATATCACATATTAAGTTCTCAATAACGTTTTATCTTTTCTACTCTCTACTCTCTACTCTCTTCTCCCCATAACCTGCTCACCCCAATACTTGCCCAGCATGTATCTGAGTTTCCAACAATATGATTCATTATGTCCCTGCCTCTTCTCTCTCTGCCCCTCACTTTAATGTTTCCATACTCATCCTGGTAACTACTGTGAATTTCTGAATGTTTCCTCTTCTTAGCCATTTGGTTTTTATGTTCTTAATGCTGAGTCGCACTTGATCTTGACTAATGAATTTGTCATTAGTAAGAAAAGACTTTCAGTACCTTAGAACTGTGACTTAGAACAGTGCCTGGCACATAGTGAACCTTGTAAATATAGTTATTGTCATTATTATATCCAGCATCCTGACATTATAATTAAGCTATTTTTCTTTTCTTTTCTTGCATTCAGTAAGTTAGACACAGTTAGTCTTACTTTCCTTCAAATGAACAGCTGAAACAAGAATGCCCATGCCAGCTATGGCTCTGTGGGGTGTGAGTGTGTGTGTGTGTGTGTGTGTGTGTGTGTGTAAAACTTCATTTTGGATTGTGGGATGTCACAGATCAGGAAAAACTTCATTACCAGGAACTTAGCATCATAGCAAGGGAGAATCTGAAAATAATTCAAGAATAATTCCTCTCCAGGCCTCAGTTTAGCCCTTTATTTGTCTGGAAGAGATAGAGAAGCCATCAGATATACCTGACTCATGAGCAGGCACAGTTCTAAGCTGAGGCATGTGACCAAGAGCAACAGAAGGTAGGGCATTAAACCCTGGTGTTGGACAGCGAGACTGTTTAGAAACCCTTTGCCAATTATCTTCAGGAAATCGTAGTTGATATCTTGGAGTCAAGTCTCACCTTCTGTGTCTCCCACAGCTCTACTCAAAACGATCGCATTCCCAATAAGAAGAGCAGGTGAAAAAGAAGTGAATGAGTTGGTAGGAGCCAGCATAAAGGTTGTCAAGATCATTACCAGAGCACCTAGGATGTTTTGAAACCAAGGGAGATAGATCTAGGATGTTGGGGAGATACAGCTATGATGCAGAGCCAAAAGCAGATCCCCCAGAGGAACATCAGACTAGATGGCCTATATAGAGACTGCAATGGAGAAAAGGAGGGGCAAGGCAACAAAGGACATGGAAATCCCAAACAACAGCATACCATAGGCAGTCCTGGGTTGAAAGACATGTAGGCTGGGCATCCACTGGAGCATTTCTTCTCCACAGGACTCATCAGGTGACATCAGGGCAGTGTTGCATTTAGGGAGGCACTGTTGCCCAGTGGTTAGGAGAGTTGGCTCTGAAACCAGACTGCCTACGTCCATATTCCAGTCCTGCAATTTAGAGCTATGTTATCTTGGGCAAATTACTCAACTTCTGTGCCTTGATTTCTTTGTAATAAAAGTAAGCTAAAAATAGTAGAGACCTTAACAGGACTGTTTGTGAGAACTGAATAAGGAATAAAAGTAAAGAACCTAGAATAATTCCAGATTTAGAGCAAGTACTTAATATGTGCTACTGTTGTCATTATTATCATCACCATCACTGTTATTATATGATTTTTCTTTGTTCTATATGCATATATATCTTCTAGCTCCTAATATGGAGGAATAGGTCATTAAAAACAAGATGTAGAATCTTGTTTTTACTCAAGTTCTCAGTCCTACCATCTCACTCTCTATTTTTAAATATATATCAATATGCCATTTGGATACAGCTTACAAAAATAATGATACCAATTGTTTAATAACTACTTTACACTAGGTACTAGGTGTACACATTATGTTATCACATTAATCTTCATAATAAATCTGAAAAGAAACACTATTAGCACCTCCTCTTAGAGCAGGGTTTCAGTACCTTAGAACTGTGAAAACTACCTTAGAAAACTACCAGTTGCAGTGCAAATCCAGCCCACTACCTGTTTTTATAAGTAACATTTTATTAGCACACAGTCATACCATTTATTGACATATTGCCCATGGCTATGCTCATGCTACAGTGGCAGAGTTGATTAGTTGAGACACAGGCTATATGGCCCACAAAGACAAAAATATTTACAATCTGGAACTTCACAGAGAAAGTTTGCAGATCCCTCCTTTAAAGAGATGAAGACGTTGAGACTCAAAAATAAACCCTGGGTCCAGGATCACGTAGCTAGCTGCAGAGAAAAAAAAAGATTCAAATCCAAGTCTGCCTGGCTTACAGCTCAGGCTCTTGATCAGTATTTTAAGCCTCCAAAGTTATTGGTCTTAATGTCGAGGCCAAAGGAAGTCTCTGAGGTTTGACGAAATAAGCAGATGGAGCTATGAACATCAATTAGTCGTCTAAATATCCGACATCAGGCCCATGAGTCAACAGTTTTTCCCGCCATTGCCACCCACCAGATACGCTGGCTGTCTTCTGTCGTCTTGTCAAATGCCAGGCAACATGTAGTGAGCTCAAAGTGCTCACATAATGGGAGGTATCTCCCATTATGCCCAATGCATTGCTGCAGCATGTCTCTTTTTTGGTGTTAAATCAAGCAAAGAAATTCCTATTAGTGCTTTTTTCTATTAAAAAATACAGTTCCTGGTTTGGGACTGGTTAGCAGCATTTTTTTTTTTTTCACGTTCACTGAAGTATGGTTATGTGGGGGCAGGAAAAAGGGAAGAAGAGGAGAGAGGCTGATCCGGATTGTGTCCCACAGTGGTCAGCCTTATCCTATTGTCCAGGAGGATGTCTTAGTTTGAAGTTGGGGCTGAGATGGCAGTACGGCACATTGATGAGAGCTCTCTGAATCATAGTTCAAACAGTGCTACTTGAAGTTTGGTGTGCCCACAAATTACCTGGAGAACTTGCTACAGCAGATTCCTGGGTTTCATCCTGAGAGATGCTGACTCCGTAGGTAGGCCCAAGAAATTTGCATTTCTAGCAAGCTCCCAGGTGATGCTGAGCCACACTTTGCATGTAGCCCGAGCCAGACAAACTGGCTCTGGTCAGTGGCACATTATCTACTAACCAAGTCACTAAAACATCTGAGCTTTACCTTCCTCATCTGATAAGTGGAGCTAATAAGCTAATACACAATGGAAGAGGAAACTGTAAATATAGAACTTGTTTTAATATTTACTAATAACAAGAATTGGGATTTCCTGAGCAACTACTCAGTTCTGTGCCAAGTACTGTGCTAAGCACTTTGCATCACACACCATCTGTGATTTTCAGAAGAACCCTAAAAGGAAGATATAACCCCCATATAACAGACAAGGACTCAGAGGCTCCTAAGAGGTATCTTGCCTAAGATCTACAGCTAGGAAGTAAAAGAACTGCAATTCCAAACATGATATGAATGTTACCAAAGTATGCTTTTCAATCCCCAAATAGGCATAATGAGTTGGCTATAAATTGCTTAAGTGGTAACTCCTATCCAGTATGCAGGAAAAGGCTAGGGCTCCTGATTACAAGTAGTAGCTACAGCCTCCAGCCATTAGAGAAGTGAAGACAACTTCCCCACTTGCCTTCTGCTGATGATGCTATTTGACAGAGTGCTTGAGACCAGTGATTACCCATTCTTGAAAGCAATCATTTTATTCTTCATCCTTCAATGGCTTGCAGCAGGGGTGCCTAGGGCTGAGAGAGTTTGCAGACAAGGGTGGAAAAAAAAAGCTCAAAATCCAGGGAGCTCAAATGAACACCTCTTGAGAAAATGTATTTCAGAATTAAACATTTAATGCTGGGTTTTCATTTTGTAACAGCAATGGGCTGTGGAAACAAGTGTCAAAAATCAGGAGGAAACTTGCAGCGACCCTCGCCAATAACAGAAAATTATTTATTGCTTCCCAAAGTGGTATTTGAGCCCAGCGGGCTGCACTTAAGATGTGACTGGATAATCGCTGTGTGACACACCCCTCTACTGGAACTGTCACACAGGCAGCGCTGAGCAGCCTGAGCTGCGGCTTTGAAGAAACTCCCTCCACTGTCAGGCTTTTGCTCCGGTACCTCTGGGCCAGGATGGGATGTGATCCTGCTGGCCGCTTCAGTGACTTGAGGGGATATTATGCCTAGCTGCCAAGAAAAGCTACCCCTCCCATTGGATGGGTGGGAAATCAGAGGGGAAAAGTCAGCTGAAGTCACCAAACCCAGAGATGGAGACTGAATCCCTTTGCAGGGACATTCAGTGTGCCCCCAACAATTGGAACAATTGGGAAATGGCCCCATTGACAGTCTCCTACCGCCTTTTGTGTTCATGGGAAGCCTACACATAAAGTCCCTGCAGAAGGACAAGAAGGTGTATTTGTTTCCTATGGGCTGTATTCAGCGGCTTAAAACACTTTTATCGTCCTGCAGTTCTGGAGGTCAGAAGTCCAAAATGGGTTTCACTGGGTTAACATCAAAGTGTCAGCAAGACTGCATTCCTTCTGGAGCAATTTTCCACATGGATATGAGTTAGGGAGACTAAATAAATTTTTCTGAAGTTCAGAGTGGGAGGTAACTTTAGTGACATCAGGGTTACAATTGTATCAATAATGTGATACTTCCTCCCCAGAACTACCTGATTCTTAGTGCATTCCTTAATCATGCATTTTCAAGTAGATTGAAATTATGAAAACATAACATTTCTAATATTAGAAAATAATACGTTATTCTTTCTCTCTCTTCTTCCTGCCTAAACATTACCTTCTTGATCAGGTAAACCTTGCTCTCCCCATATGCTATGACTCCTTTTTTGTCCCATTAAAGGGACAAGGCTTCAAAGATCTCCTCAGGAGCCAAGACCTATGCAGCAGGGGGGTAGGAGTGTGCAAATTGAATCCAGTGTCTTTTCCTTCTGTCTGAAACTGTTGCAAGGTGAAAAGCTTACTACCAAGAAATCACATCCAAAATCTCTCTACACAGCCTTCAAATTAGAATTACGAATAGCTTACAAATTGGAATTCTAAAACCTTAATATCTCAATAGAGGAATGAAGATGTGAAACAATAATATACGATTGCAAGGCCTTACCCCTGACAGTAGTTCTCTAATTCATTCTGCTCACCAGGATTAAAAGCCAGGGTCACCGCTAAAACCAAAGGGCAACTTGAAGTAGTCAGCTAGAGCCAGCTTGTACTGCTTACGAGAGCCGTCATTACATTTCCAGGTATTGGTGAGCAGATTGTTAAACACAGCCATTAATAAAAATTTTATTATATAGATTTATAGTTTAACAAGAAACATTAAAAACAACATCAATAAATACTCTTCAATAAATACATGCTCTTAAGATTATTTACATCTATTGTATCTGTAAGATGGAAATACTATATAATGGTACACTAAGGCACATCCCTTTCCAATTTTGCATTCAGTAACGTTGTGTTGGTAGCTTAAAATCGGTCACAGTGGGAGTATTTACAACATAGAAAATGGCAAATGCTACAAATCAGTGTTTGCTGTATTGCTTTGTTGAGTATATATACTTAAGAATACGATGAAGAAAATGTTAATAATGCAGATTATACTTTAAAAACATGTCACGTCTGTAACTGTATAGGAAATAATCTTCCAGTATTCTGAAATTTTTATCTAATTCAGCAAATAAGATACATACAACACTGACAAATGAGTAAAATTCTAGCATGTTTTCATTTTTTCACTTTCATCTTAATAGTTAATGTAGATGAAAATGCCAAGCAATATTCATGTTGGAACTACACTCCTTCATCAACAACAATAGATAAGGTGAGGATAAAAGGTTCAGCAAAAATCAACAAAAGCACTTTGTTAGATTTAGTCCACTAAATGTCATTTACAATAAAGAGTATTGGATATTCTGTGTAGTGCACATACTTTATGTTAGTAAAATGTTTAATAAACTTATAAACATGTACATATTTATATCCAAATATACACACACTTTTTTTTGATACAGCTGATGATTAAACATTTATTGCCACATCGCTGGTTATGTTCTTCAGAAAGAGGAACTTGCCAAGTAAGACTAGTTACAAATAAGAAAGAGAATACTCTAAGGCCATATCATTTATCACTATTTGAGGCTGATGAAGATGGACCTCAAAATAGGGAAAGAGATTACAGGCAAGCTGGATGGAATCTATATCAGGATTACTACAAAACCTTTTGTATGCAAAGCAGGCAAAATTCAAGAATATAAGAGTATGACTTGGAATAAAATCTTCTCAGGGCCCAAATACTAGGGATCTTCAGAGAGACAACTCTTATAGAAAAAAAAGCCAATTGGAACCATACAAAGATCTCTTAGTTTTTAGTCCCTAAGTTGTCACTTCTCTCTTTGGATTCAGTCACTTTTACATCAGTCTTTTGGGTATCTGTCCTTCTTCCTCAACTTGTCCTACAAAACATTTGTGGACTGAAAGTTTCACAAGGGCAGGGCTTCCACCTTTCTTATTCATTCTGTTAACACTAGCATCTGACATAGTCATGACATATAGTAGGCACTCAATAAATATTTATTTAAAGAATCAACAGATAAAATAGCAACAACCCTTTCCTTTATTCTTAGTTCAACTGATCATGGCTGGAATTTTATAACATTACAAAAGCAAACACACACACACACACACACACACACACACACACACACACACACACAAAGAGAAATAAGCAAAAAACTAGAGTTTTCAAAGTACAAGTTTACATTCTTATAGTAGTAGTAAGAATGCCTGCCAAATACATCTCTCTATTGTTTTCATACTCAATCTGCACCTTAACCATGTGGCCTCCCTTGGCAGGTGCCATGTTGTTTTCTGCTTCCTAGGAGCTAATGGAATTTAAGCTTTTTACAAGTCAAAAAAATATCAACACCAAAACTCCTTTCCATTCCAAGTCACTTATGGCCCCTTGGAACCTCCCGAAAACTAGAAGATCATTTGTAAAATAGCAATAATAGAATATTGATCTTTCTTTAAGTTGCCACTGTTGCTTACTGCTTCATGTTTTTTGTTTCTGGAGAAAGGGGAGGTGAATGAATACCAGGTGGTTACCCTGAGCATCCAGGAGCAAAGCAAGCCAAAGAATGCAAGAGATGTTCCCAGGCATCCCAAGCATCAAAAGCGGGGATACCAAATCTGCTGGCACATTTGAGACATAAAAAAGTTGGAGATAAAGACAAGAGGCTCTGGAGGAAGGTAACACTGAAATTTAGTAGATACAAACAATACAGACAGAAACCATGCAAGAGAGGTCAGATAATCACCACGATTGAGGCCACAGACTCGCCTAATATTTGTCTTCTGTTGTCTACTATCTGAGTGATGGGGTGATAAATTGTCTAATTTAAAGGCACGAAGTCATGGTAGGCATAGACTCATAATCACCATCTCTGTGAGTGGTCTTTAGATTCATAGCTTTAGGATATAAACAGAGCTTGAATTCATAAAAACAGCATGGTCAACATTTTTACCAAGATAAGAGGAAATTTACTCCTTCACATGGTATCTCCTTAGGATTTACAGTTTATTTAATAACTAGAGGTTCCAGATTCTTCCAGATGGTCCTTTCTTTATCTGACTAAAGTTTTAAGATCATGGACATAGGTCTAAAATAACAAAATAAAATATAAAATAAAGTTTTACAGCTGGGGTATAAGAGAGTTTGGCCATGCTAATAGATAGATAAAGGATAAAACAATTTTGAAAAGAGAACTTAGGATCTGGCGGTAGTATGTTGCCAACAGAGACCACCAACATGTAAGAACCATATCTATATAGAATAAATTATCAGAGGATGCATTCTAAAATGGAAAGGAAAATTAAAAGCTAGCAGTAACTTGAGCTTAATGCTCAAAAAAATACCATACAGAAAAATTTTAAGTTAAAAAACAAATAAATATTGAAGAAGAATTCAAGGATAATGAATGGCTCAAGATGAATATTAAAAACAATGGAAGGGCTGGATAAGTTGATAACGGCCTCAAGATTGACTCTATAAAATTATTTAAAATGAAATGAGCATTCTTATAATATAAAACACCCAATCTTTGGGGCTTTAAATAGACAGTGTATAGATTTTTTTCCAGGGATGCTATAAGGGAAATCCTTATATTGGATGAGGTAGGAAATGAAGAAGGCTATTTTATGTTAGTTGTGAGACAGAGTTCCATTCAGGCTAACTCATGTTTGTTGTAAGGATAGTTGTGGCAATACAGTTATCCTTACAACAAATACTTTGCCAGATATTCAAGAATAAAAATTGCAATATGCCCAGCACTTTGGGAGGCCAAGGGGGTGGATAACCTGAAGTCAGGGGTTCGAAACTAGCCTAGCCAACATGGCAAAACCCCATCTCTACTAAAAAAAAAAAACACAAAAATTAGCCAGGCATGGTGGTGCACACCTGTAGTCCCAGCTACTTGGGAGGCTGAGGCAGGAGAATTGCATGAACACAGGAGGCGGAGATTGCAATGAGCCAAGATCGTGCCACTGCTCTCTAGCCTGGGTGAGACGCCATCTCAAAAAAAGAAAAGAAAATAAATTGCAATATGACCATACATAAAGAAACTGGAACAAAAAGTTATTCTGTATTTCTTGAAGCTCTAGACCTCAACAGCACAAGTCTGGGGATTTTAGTCACAGGCAGACTCCCATTAACGTGGCTAAGCACTATGTTACCCTCTCTTCCTGTTTCTCTTTCTGTCTCTTGCTTCTCCTATTACTACTTGACTTCTTTTTCAACCCCATTCTCAATTTATCGGTAATTTCTGCTGCTTCATAGTTTTAAATTACTCACAACTTTGCTCACTCATGTCTATTATGGTC
The DNA here is from genome assembly GCF_029281585.2 of Gorilla gorilla gorilla. Taxonomy (NCBI): domain Eukaryota; kingdom Metazoa; phylum Chordata; class Mammalia; order Primates; family Hominidae; genus Gorilla; species Gorilla gorilla. Next base: position 34,834,306 of record NC_073233.2, on the reverse strand, counting down.
CTTCTCTATGATCTCACTGCTCACAATATGATTTGTTCTACAGCACTAAGAAGTGCAGTACAGAAAGGTAACTGATTATCCCCTAAGAGTCATTGGTTGAACTTTTTTAGCACTAAGCTACATCATAGATCACTGGTTAGCTTAAGGTGTGCCTGAAGTCAGATCCTCACATCTGATACCAACATGTGACCAGGGTAGGATCCTGGGTCCTGTGGTAACAACATAGCATTCCAGGGCTTGCCCTTCTACATGGTCTGAAAGGAAATATAGTTTCTCTTAGGAAAGAACGAGGACATCTTGATTAACCTGTTTAGAACAGTAGGAAGGAATAAAAAGGAATAAATAAGCCTCTAAGGTCTGTCTCAACTCTCAGTACGTAATTCAGACCAATGGAAATTGGCTTGCAAGGAAGATGAATACAAATACCTCACAGCCAAGCTCAGAAAGGAAACTCATCAATAATACCAAATAAGAATTCTGGTGGTCTTGTTAGAGTCACCACTATTGCCTTATCTACCATCTGGGTCATTTCAACAACAACTCAACACTCAGAAAAATGAGGTTTTACCCATAAATGATAGAAAGCATTCCCTCTTCCCAGGGACCAAAATAAAGAGGCAATAATCAAACCCAGCAGCCTGATATTTCTGTCTGGTTAATATCTCAGACAGTGTGAAGAGGGGGACAATGGGCTGGGCTTGGCACATACTCTCACGCTGAGACTGCAAGCCAGGAATATTTTTCCTAGAAAGCAACCCAGTGGGGAGCCTCTGTGAGAGAGTCAAACATAAATTATTCATTTTCTGTTCTTTGTCTACTACCCCTAGCAAGCCTGGTTCCGCGGAGGCAAACAGAAGTCAGATGAAGGTATCATGACAGGGTGCTGTGCATTAAGCTCAGCTGAAGATCACTGTTTCCCAAAAAGTGTGCATGCCACAGAGGACTGCAGGCAGCCTAGGTGGTAGCAGGAGGAGAGGACAGTCACTGGTCTGATTGAGAGGCAGGCCCCCAAATTTGCCATTGCTCAGCCACTTAGTGGACAGGCAAATTCTTCAGTTCTGTGGAACTAAGTTTTATTAAATGTAAACAGAGGGTAACTGAGTGTGATCTGGAAGGTTGGCTTTGGAAAAACACACGATTAAGGTTGCAATTCCCTTTGGACCGCTCAGATTCCCTAGCTCAGGGGAATGCTGTAAGTAGAAGAAAATCTCAACTAGAGAACTGCAACCTTGGGAGCCTAAAAGATAACACTCTGAACAGAACATAACACTAGAGGCAGCGAAGAAATTTACTCTTGAAGAGTGAATACACCCTGTAGAAGATCTGGACCACCAATGGCAACACTGAAGTAGGGTACCAGGATGTGTCAAACCATGAAAACCATTTTTCAACAGCCACACCATGAGACCATGACCAGACAAATCATTTTCTAGTTTTCTATTTTCCTGAAGTTTAGAAATAGGGCTGGACTCTTTGGACTAAGTAAGTAGAAATCTTGGACAATAGATGGAGGGAAATCTCAGAATAATTCTATGCTACCTGAATATTAAAAAAGAAAAAGAAGTGACTTCACACCACCAAGTTGGTGAAGAGGATCATGCAATTTTCATTTGATCATTTAGAGTATCAACATGAATTACCAACATGAAACTTGGCTGTGAGCTTAGCTTCATGGTTTCCACTCACTGTGAGAAACTCAGTCCCTAATAGGGCCTCTAGCCTTCCATAGCTTCTTTCTAGCGGGTTTACCTTCCCTTTACACCTTCCAGAGCCTTTGTTCAAATCAACTCTTGCCCAGGTGAGTACAACTGCTTAACTGACCTGTAGGCGTCTTGCTTACCCAGATCCAGTTCAAATAACCACCTTTGGCTATCAAAACGATCTGATTAAATAAGAGAGAAAGAGGATTGAGGACTCTGCTTCTTGGTCACCTGTATCACCAGCAAGTCAGGTTGCCTTTATGGCCTCCGTGTGTTAAACACAGGGCACTTATCCTGAGACCTGGGAGGGTCAATGACCAAGTACCACCATTAGTGACTGCATGGCAGTTTAAAATAGTATTGAAACAACACACCATTCACCCTCACTTGGGTTATGTAGAGTCCACCCTTCATTATCTGGTCAAATCCCACATACAGGGAATATTTGTGTTAACAGCATTTTCAAACCAAATATGGACATTTGTCACAAAAATGTGATGTTTGTCTAAACTTTTGCACCATCCGCTCTTCTTTTGGTGTGGGGCCTTATTAGGCTACATCATCCTTGAATACCTACAGATTAGACCAGGAGTCTTTTCAGTTTCATTTCTTAGTAACCTGCCATCCACTTTAAGACTGTCAGGCTGTTTGTGAATATTCTCCCAAAAAAGCTGGATTTTGCTGCTTGGGTCACCTTCAGCTATTTTTAGGAGCTTACTTTCTCATGAACACATATATATCCAAATCCATGAATATATATTTACTTCTATAGCATTTTGAGGGGGCTTGCTCATATTTTTCAACAATAGTGTTAGTGACCTATTTTACAGAGAGGCATTATCATTATTTCTTGGATTAAAGAAAGGAGAATTAAACATAGACACCTTAAATTAGTGTATATTTATCACAAGGGGGAAGGCTAGCATGAGAAAAATGGATATAAATATTTATAATAAATATTTTCTGTTATATAGACATATTTAATATGTATTAAATATTTGTAATAAATATTTTCTGTTATTAAGGATAGATTTATAAATATTTACATTTATACTTGTATATACTTATACATCTATAAGTATGTATATACATGTGTATTTGTGTGCATCTCTCCATGTACAAGATGTGGCATTAGCTGCCTTGGTGCTCACTGCTACTGGGAGAATAGATAGGGAAACAACTGACATACTCTAGAGTCTTTCACAGAAGTAGAATAGAAGCATGAAGAGGAAATATCAATTCTGCCCTGGGGTATGGGAATGGGGAAAAGGAAAGGGTGTGGCATATAAACTTCAGATGAAGTGGTGCAAAGAAGTTGGGCCCTGAAGAAAACATAGGTTCTCACCAAGCAGACAGAGATGAAAGGCAAACACCCTGCGAGGTTAGAGTCTGCAGGTGGTCTTTAGCATTAGATGAGTGTGAGGGTCAGGCCAAGGAGAAAGATAAGGTTGGTGAAGCAAATGCAAAATTGTGGAGAAGCTTGAATGCCATTCTTTATCTCCTGTGGAGTTTGGATTCTATGCCTGGGACATCCTGAGTCCCAATTCTGATTGGCCCATAGTTGCTGCTCCAAAAATTGCACAGTGAGGGAGATTCTGTGAACTTTTCTGAGCTCTCAAGAGAAAAGAGTCATGACTTCTTGTAACATGAATGTATCCACATCCAGCATGAATGCAGGAGCCAAGCATGGCCACACATCTGCCACCTATTGATCTCTGCAGCTGAGACAGGTTAGACATGTAATAAGTATGCCTTAACTGGGGGACAAAAACAACGTCATTAGACTTGCTCATCCTAGAAACATGAAAACGTAATTAGCCAGGATTTGTTTTATGTGCAGGACCTATGACCTTGCAATTTTAACTGTATTCTCCCAGGTGATTAATTTTACCACACTTGTTGGTGGCATACCACCATTTTCCAGGCACTCCTGGGAATACTGAAATTCAGGACAAATATTCTCTCCAAAAAAGCCTATTAAAATATTAAATGGAATAAAACTCCCAGGTAACCCATACTTTAAACAATACTGTCTATGTTACACACAGCCATGAGTATTGAAAACCATCTCAGCTGTTGAATGTCAATCACACCACTCTCCTCCACTAGCACTACATGCTCTTTCCTAATTTAGTCTCAGAGGAAACTTGTTAGCTGGCCTGCCTCCTTTATCCATTTACTCCTCTACATTTAGTAAGAACCTATGAAGTACCAGACTCTGATCTTCCAGAGAAACAGACCTAGACCTAGTCCTCTTGGAACTCAAATTCTAAAGGGAAAAGCAGACATTCAAGCAAGGAATTACATTTTCTAGAGTGCTCAGTCTCTAGAATTCTCTAAGGTTCATGTCAGGAATAGCATCACAAAGAATTTCTTGTTTATTGTTTTCTTTCATCCACATGAAAACTTATTTCATTTTATTGGCAGTTGCCACGATTTTTGTTTTCCCTCCTATTTAATATCCGCAATACTCTCTTGGCTTTTTAACCTTGAAAGTGACATCCAATCTCTCCGTGAGATTATTTCCCCAGCTAGACTTCCAGAGGTCTTTCTCTGTGTAATTTTTATTATTATCATTACAGGCCTGATACAGATTGATATAAAGTCCAATCCACATATTCTTTTATTCTTGTTCTTAGCCCTGTTGGACTAGATGTTTGCCTCTGATGCCTCTGGGAGTCTGTCTTTTGAATTTCTTCATGGAATCTACTTTAGAAGTACCCCAGATAACTTCCCTAGCCCTGTAATACCTTAGGTAGAATATTTGATGCAGCATGCCCCTTGAAATCCAACACCAAGGTGGCCTTCCCGAGCCCCTAAAAGATAGGGATTCACGTTGGGTAAATTACAGTTTTATTAGGAGATTGATGACTACTTTATTAAGTGCTTTGGAAGCAAATAAGCCCCCAAACTGATATCTATCAGTGGTGAACTTCCAGTCATGCTTGGCCTCTAGTATTAAATATTTAAAGTAAATAGGAGAGCAAAGACTTATAACAATTCTATTACCAAGTTCTAGTTAACACCTCCATGTGCTAATTAAGGGGACTATTTCTTTTATTCACTGTCTCAATTTAAATGGCTTTAGTTTCCCTGGAGAACTTGTACTTCAAAAAGACCATATTTTCTCAAAGTTTCTATTGCAAACCTGTGACTAGCAGGAATCCCAGCTGGACATTTTAGTCTTTTTCAACATCTTAGTCTCTTTCACCAGATTTGATCTGCCTCTCCTGAGCTCAACCTTGCGTCATTCAGAAAAATCATTCAAATAGCTTTCACCTCAAAGTAGTTCATTGAGAGAGTTTTTCCCCCCACAGAGAATGATGTCTGCTCTGATTAGCATAGAATCCAGCCAGTTCTTTTTCTATGATCAAGGACAATGTTTTTTTCAACTGTACCAGGAGATTTATAATCTACCAGCTGGAAACATTTTTTTTTCTAAAAACAACAATGTTAAAATCTACAGGGGTGGGGTTATAAAGAAATATCTAGCACACCCTCAGAGAAGCTTGCATTATATCTAGACCTTGGTTCAGAATGTGTTATGTTCTGTTCCAGAGATGACAAAAGATTTAGCAGAAAAGCAACCTTGCATGATGGGGGAGCTGGAAGGCCATAACCCCCACACAAAGAGAGGGCTACAATTGGAAGCATACAAATCACAGAAGTTCTCTCAACCACCTGTGTCTACATCTTGCCTCGCAACTCAGAGTAATGATGAGTTATTCTATTGATTCAGATCACAAAAAGGAACTGGACTTTTCCTGAGAAGAAAAATGGAAAAAAGAAAATTTGTAGCAGCCAGTGTTTAAAGATGTCCCACAATGAACCACACCTTTCAATATGTATGCGTTCATGAGATCCTTTCCCCTTGAATCTGGGTTGGGATTTTGATTTGCTTGAAACCAGTAAAACACAGTGCAAGGAATGCTGTATGTCTTAGGAGGCTGGGTCAGAAGTCTTGCAGTTTCCACCTTGGTTGCTAGTATGCTTACACTGGAGGAAATCAGCCTTATATAACAAGTCCGACCTGTTGAGAAAAGAAGTCACCAACTTGTGAGAAAAGACCCAACTAGGATGTCCAGCCTTGTTGGGACTTCTGATGGCTCTAGCCCCAGGTGATGTCTGTAACACATGAAAAAAACCAAGTGAGAACTACCCAGCTGAGCTGACTGAATCCACAGAAATATCAGAGGTAAGAAGAAGTTGTTGTTGTTTTAGGCCACTAAAATCAGCACGGGGAAAATGAGGTGATGGGGTAGGGGGATTGTGGTTAAACCAAAGTAGATAATAAGAAGAAATTATCTTAAAATGAGGGATGCTGACTCCAGATGTTACATCACATCAGCCCTGCATTATACAGGAATTTTTCGTGGAAAATGTCAAAAACAAACATGTCCCATCTCAAGTAACAAAAAGGAAATTTACTGGTTCAAGTGGCTGAACATGTTAATTGTGCTGGAGTTAAACGGGAGTGCTTATATTAGCTAAGATACCACTTCAGTTTCCAAAAATTAAAAATGGCTTAAATAATAAGGCCATTTCTCTTTCACATATAAGTTCAAGGAAGATAGCACTTCTCTTCCTTGAAAGCTTCAGGAATCCAGAATTCATTTATCTTATTGCTCTGCCATTATTAATATAATACAACGGTTCTATCTCTTCTGTTAAAATGGCTGCTGCAGCTCTGTTCATCACAGTCACATCCCCTTAAGTAGGAAGGGGGAGAAAGGGCAAGGAAGGATGTGTTTCTTCTCTTTAAGGGCAGGACATAAAAGTCACACATATAACTTCTGCTCACATTCAGTTCACTATAACTGAGTCACTTTACCACACCTGGCCACAAGAGGGTCAGGTAAATATAGTCTTTATTGATGGACTTGTGCCCAACTAAAACTTCTGTTACTATGTAAAAAGATTACAACTAGCAATCTCCAATATACGCAGTCCCCAGTATAAGGGGGCAAGAGGACTGAGTAAGGGGGAAAAAGCATTCACTGCAAATGTATTGATGAATTTTTTATGATTCTAAAACTTTTTAACAATACAAAGATTGTTTTTCCCTTGAACATTATTACCAATGGCCTGCTACCACTAATTACTTTCCATTTCTCTAATAAGAGAGTCTACATTGTGATTCTGAGGTTTTTTTCTTTTGTTGCTTTTGTTGTTTTTTTGAAGTTTGTGCATGACTTTTCAATTAAAAAATAGAGTTTAACAGGTAAGTTAGAATATATTCATGAATATATTCATAAGCCTGACATTTAAAATTAGTAAACACTAATATGTTTTAACAGAGGCTATAGACCTTTTCTCTTTTTTCAGAAAGTAACATATTACATATAAATTGAAAATCCCTATGTTACATTCCCGTGTCCTGTTTGCCTCCCTTCCTCTCTAAATGAATCTCATTTCATGAATTTTGTGTGTATCAATGCACATCATCATACTTTCTCTAATAATAATAGGAATTATAGCAAACATAGCGTTTATTATGTGTAGACATTCTTGTAACAGCTCTGCAAACATTAACTCATTAAGTCTTTATAATAATGAAGAGGTTGTTATCATTATTATCCCCATTTTACAGATGAAGAATCTGAAGCACATAAAGGTTAAATAACTTTCCCAAGGGCACACAACCAGTATTCCAGTAGTGGTGGAGTCAGCATTCAAATCCATGCCTCCTAATTCTAGATCAAGTGCATGGTGACTACAATTAATAATAATATGTTGCATACTTGAAATTTACTAAGAGAAATCTCAAGTGTTCTCACCATACAACAAAAAAAGACTACTATGTGTGCAGATGGAATGGATATGTTAATTAGCTTTATCGTGATAATAACTTCACAATGCACACATGCATAAATGCATTACATTGTATATCTTAAATATATACAACTCTTACTTGTCGATCATAACTGGGGGAAAAAAAGGTCAATCAGAAGTGACACAAATATGGTGTAAGTATTAAGTTAAAAGCTAGAGACTCCAAGATGGAAGCCAGTTATCAGAAACTGACCCAACCAAATAACATCTAAAATATTATTGCCCAAAAGTTGTGTCACATGACACTAAAAATGCAAGATCACACATACACACACAAACGACTAAATAAATCACTAAACCCATGAATAAATTTGGAAAATGATGTCTGCTACATCATTCTTTTAAAATCTTTTAAAAGGCCCTGGAGCTTTTGAAAGGTTACATTATGTGTACAAAGTACAAAAAATTAAAATCAATTCTCAGTCCAATTTTCTATCTATGCCCCCCAAATTGGTCTTGCCTCTGCAATGTAAAATAGAGCTCCAACTGAGTGCCACCTGGGATTCAATCTTTCATTCAACCATGAAGCATTTATTGATCAAAAGACATTAAGATACAAAGACAATTAAGTGAGGTAGAGCCCTGGAATCATATGTAAATTGTGTGCTAAGACCATGGCCTGTATGAATGCCCCTATCATGAAGCTCCCTTTGCTGACTTTGGGAATCAAGGAGTTATTTGCAAAGGTTCATAATAATCCTCTCTCACACTCCAAGAAACCTACACTAGAGGCACTTAGGGAAATTCAAGTGCTTTGGCAATTTATGACTGTATATATTATTAAATAATACTATTTTGCATAGAAATAGAATTTCTTCACAGATTTATGAACAACCCCTTGGTCTCTTAAAAAGACATGCACTAGACTAAAACAATATTATATCAAAATGTAGTTGATAAACCAGTTAAATTAGGTAGCCTGACATGTTTTGCTGTCCCAAATTTGCATGCTTGTAGCTTCTCTGGGGAACAAAATTGTTTTTTCATGAATGCACTACCATCTCTTCATTTCTCCTCACCGTGTTTTTATCCCTGGTGCTCTTTCCTGGGAGTTACCCTCAACTTGTGAGGGAAATATCTCAATTATAGAATTTATGACTAGAAAAAAATCCTAATAAAACATGTAGTTTAATTTCCTCATTTTACAGACTAAGAAATTAAGATAAAAGAAGGCTGAGGGCTTATCCAAACTTCCTAGAGCCAATTAGAGTCCAGGGCAGGACTGGAAAACAAGTCACTTGGGGTGTGTCACCATTAAGATGCACAAGGGTGTGTCACCATTAAGATGCACAAGCATTGGAACAAAATGGCTGAGATGTGGTTTAAGTTTTATGCTTAGATTGTTATGTTCAAGCATTTGAGTGGTGGTTCATGCATAATCTGCCAGCTAGACAGTCCAGTAGCAAAATAACCATTTCCTAGATCTTGATTTATTTAGAATGGGGAAGTGCGACAAATAAATATATTTTGGAAGGGAAATTCACATCTCTGGTTCCTTCTCCTCCTTGGCCATGCTACTAAAATATCTCTCATGGCTCTATAGCTTATTACCCTCTTTATTTCCTTCATTGTGCATATTGCATCCAAAAAAGTTAATTTATTTACTTGTTTATTGTCTTTCTTCCTCATCACTCTCCATTGGAAAAATTCTTCCAATTTATCTGTTTCACCATTTTATGACTGGTCCCTACTATGGCACTTGGTACAGAGAAGACACTCAGTACCTGAGTGGGTGAAGCCAAATCCAAGTGGCCAATGGGAGGGAAGAGGGCAAGATAGCTACAGAGCCCTCTGTGGTTTCTGTAGGAGAGAGATGCAAGGAGCGTGTTGAGGAGGACTTCCTGACAATGGGGCAAATACCTAATGGAATGTGAGCAGTTGAGAATAAGTTAGACAGCAGTAGCTGCACTGGAGGGAGATTAGATACACGCAGAGTGGAGTAGGAGGCAGTTTGGAGCCTCTTGTCGAAGGCCTGGGAGCTGAGCTCTTCCTAAGTCAACTGGGTGGGAGTTGCCTACGGAGGTGTTATGCAGCTTGATCCTTGTTTAGGCTGAGAATAAAAATGTTACTGAAACACCAAAATCGTTTTCTCAAATCTTTCTGTTGCCACTACCCCGGTCCCCTTATCCTCCACCCCTCTACCCCTGCCATTATAAGAAGCCACCATGACCAGAGGGAGAAGTCTAGATGGTTAATATGAGTCCAGTCACATTTCAACTTTTCCGCAGTGCCTCCTCAATGAGATGCCCTCTGCAGCAACTGAAATAACCAATGACACTGTGCTAATGATCATTTAAAACGGTATGTAGGGAGATCCCGAAAGGCAGCATGCCAGAATCTGGGAGAGGGATATTTCAGGCCAGGCCACCAGAATTCATGTGCACTTTTCCCAAAAAGGACTCCAGGTTTAAAACAAACAAACAAAAGAAACCTCCCTAGAGCAGAAAGTATGTGTGCTGTGGTAGTTTTCTGAACTCCCTCCTCCCCAACAGACTGAAGGCTCTACATGTGTTGCCCAGACAAAAGCCCATTTTGTCAGTATACAAACCATGGAGCCTAGACGCTTCTGTTTTGACCACCTCCAATGGCATGCATTCCCCACACCAGCCCTCCTAAAAGGATAAACTAGCCTGCGGCAGAGCAGAGGAGTAACAATTTGCAAATAGCTGAGGGTAAATGAGACTGTGGAGTTGCTGTAAATATGTAGACAATCAGGCACCGCGTGATGTAACGAGGGAGCCGCAGCACCTTAGCCGGATGGAAGGAGTGAGGCTGGGGTTGACACTGGCTTTGGATCACAGAATTACATAGTTACTGGAGACAAGGCTTTCTTGCCTGTGAGAACTGCACTGACACTTCCCACACATCTTGTGGAATGGGCTGAGCTGTGGTGGGGCCATGGTTTCTGTGCTTCTCTTGTTAACTGATGCCTGATGGGCTGGGCCCCAATATTCAACTTAAGAAAACAGGTTTCTCCACTCGAGGAAGCTATGCTGTTTTCAAACTCTTTATTAACTGAATTTCTTTTATTGTAGGTTTATCTTATGAAAAGTTTTGGTGGAAACCTATTATATATCTGCCAGGCACCTTCTTTTAAAAACAGTCTTCCAATTTGGCCATTCGTCAATCTATCCACCTATTTCCTGCAGAAACTCCCATGCCGGATCCTGCCTTCTGATACTAATCACAGCAGATTGATTCAGGTGTAGATGTCTGACCCAAACAACAATGTTGTTGGCCTGGCTGTTCCTGAGACCCAGCCAAATTCATATTCTTGAGTTCCTTAAGATCCCCCTGACTTCAATTGAAGATAGCTCAAGCTAAGTTTCTGTCTCATGCAATAAAAAGTTGTAATTAATACAGGAGAGAAGGGGAAGAAAGAATTAACATATACCTACCATATAGCTGTAATCAATGAGTAAAGATGTTTGAAAACAGTGATTCTCCACTGGGGGCTATTTTGCCCTCTTAGAAGACATTTGGCAATGCCTGGAAATATTTATTTTTGGTTACAAGTGTGGAGAGTGGGTGATACTGGCTTGTAGTTGCTGCAAACATCCTACAATGCACAGGAGCGCCCCCACAACAAAGAATTATCTAGCCCAAAATGTCAATAGGAGAATCTTGCTGTAGTACAGGATAAATCAGGAGAGAAACAGATGAGTAGTGAATCAAGAGAGGCACACAAATTATCTGAGGCATCTGGGGCTGGGGGATACAGGCAAAACACCTGCTTGCTAGGTTTCTGATTTGGCAACCATTAGGTGGTGGCTCCATTCACTAAAAAGAAAAGATAGGATGCAGAGCAGGTTTGGGTTTTAGCCTTAGAGATATTGAGTATGAGAGGCTTCTAAGTTATCGAAGTGGAGATGTCTCAGAAGCAGTTAGTTTATAGGTGTGGAAGTCAGAAGGGAAACTAGGCAAGAAAAATAGATTTGGAGGTCATCAGGATATGGAAGTCAATTGAAGAAATAAAGGTAATAATATTGCTCAGGAAAAATGTACAAAATAAAAGGAGAAGACATAGGACCCCTGAAAGATCACTAACATTGAAAGGACAAGAAGGGTAAGAGGAGCAAGGAGACTGAGAAAGACTGAATGAAAGAAGAAAAAAACTCAAGAGAGTGTGGTACCAAGGAAGTAAAAGAAAGAGTGTATTTCAGAGGGAAGTGGTCATTACCGTTGAAAGACTTAATCTTTCTTATCTGAATAAGGAAAGAGCAAATAGGCGACTTCTCATAAGAAAATGCCAATGGGAAATTGGCAAGCACAAGTTCCTTGGCCATGTGTTAAGAGGAGGCTTAGGGTATTGGTGAAGGTAGGATCCAGATCATACTAAAAAGATGAGTAGGCAGAAAAGGAAATAGAGTGAGTGTGACCAGATCTTCCAAGAAGCTTGTATGTGATTAGAAGGAAGATGAAGGGGCATCTCTTTTCTGTTAGGAAATTAAATTAAATCCAACAGGAAATATAGCACTTATCTTTTTGTATAAGGCAAAGAGACATCTGAGCCAGGTAGATTGGAGTTTAGAGGAAATAGTTCTCATTGGTGATCTGAGCCTTTAGGGGAAGCCTAAAAGAGGTAGTAGAACTTAATCTGGTCCCCAAAGAAGGAGCAGAACTTAGAAGCATAGAATGTAGATAAAGCACAGGCATACAACAGCATTTGAGGAACAGAAAATAGACTATTTTGGCTGGAGCAGAAAGATAGATTTAGGAAGGATTTACATATCATCTGTTTCACAGTTTTCAAAAGGTTCCCTGGAGAGCCCTAGGGTTTCTACAGAGATGACCACAAGTGAATTTTCTAGATTGGAGATGGTAAACTATGACCCTTGGGTCAAATTCAGCCTGCCATACATTTTTCTAAATCACATTTTACTGGAACACAACCACACTTATTTGTTTACATACTCTCTGTGACTGCTTTCCACACTGCTCTAGGCAAGTTGAAATAGAGTAGTTGAAAGAGAGACTGTATGGCCCACAAAGCCAAAAATATTTACTATTTGGCTTTTTTCAGAAAAAGTTTGCCAGCCCCTGTACTAGGTAATGGAAGCCTTCCCATTCATATGATATATATTTTTTTTAGCTATTTTCACCATTATTGGTAGAAACTTTTCTAGAATGCATTAGAAGGCCTTATGTAAACACATGATGATAGTGTTACATGAACTAAGGCTTTCTGCATCTTACCACAACTGAAGTGAAATAAACACTTTATATTCTTTCCTTTCTTCTAAGGTAAAATGTAATCAAACACGATTCAACTTTGCTGAGATGACGCCAGCATTGTTGTAAAATTAAATCATCACCCTAGGTCATAGCGCAGGAATGACTGCAGGAAAGCTCCCTATGCCCACTCATCTCTAGCTTTATTTTGTTTCGGACACGAGGAAGGATTACACTTGCCTTCACTCTGACAGGGTTGTGTTTAGTTCCACCCAGTGGTAGAAGTACCCATGTTACTTTTCCCCTGCCATGACATTCAGTGATGAACATGTTGAGAATCAGGTGTTACATATGCAGTAGCATAAATTAATGAGCTTCCATGTGGAGTTTAGTAACCCACAGGAGCCACCGAGACCAGAGGTAGTCTTTGCATAAGAAATCATCTTTTGTGGTACTAAGTCCCTGGGATTTTGGTATTTCTTGTTAATACAGTATAACCTATCCTATCCTGATAAATACAGTGGCCTCATGGAGTCGTTATCTGCATAAGAATGTTTTCCTCATGCTATGCAGTTTCAGAATCATATGACTTAGAGCCCTTCAATCTTCAAAACTTTGTATTTTCTCCTTCTTTAATATAAGGTTATCATTTTAAGCAGTTATCAGCATGTCCCACTTTCACATTCATTTATAATTTGCTGCTCCTAATCTTCTATAAGCTAAGTAGTTACTTATAATTATTATAATCATTCTAAAGTAAAATTTGTCCCTGAGAGATCTTGAGGGGATTTCTTGTGACTAAAATGTTTTCGTAGCATGGGTTCTATGATACCCATTTTGACGTGCAGAGGTCCTTTTGACTTCATTTCTTGTTTTGGGTGGTATTCTAAATAAGAGAGGCTCTTGATTAGTACTTTTTGGATAAGACATGTATGGATTACCATATGTTTAATAAAACTGCATGGAATTGTTCTGGAAATTTTCAGACTTATTTGTAGGTAGATGTGATATATATGTATTTTAAAACTATGTTTACATATCTGTGATACATCTTCACCCTAAATATATGTCTAGCTTTTCATAATAGACTTGTCACCCTCCTCTAACACCTGTCTCAGTTACAGGTTGCATTATCCATGTATTCATCTGAGAAAAAATTCTGTCATTTTCTTGGACTCTTCCCTTGTCATTCCCCCAACAAACAATGGGCCATGAAGTCTTGTTGATTCTGCCTCTAAAATATGTTTCAAAAGTCTCAGCTTACATACAGAACCCTTCATAAATTGGCACTATCTTACTTGTAATGGACATTTGTTATTTTCCTTACCAATAACTTTTCCTAACTATTTGGGTAACAGCAACCAAGTTTGATTTGGGAACCCTTTCTCCCATTGTTACAGCTTGATAGGAGTCTCTATCAAGGGATTTTGTTCTCTCTAAGCCAATAGGAATCCAAGTTGGACCATTCAGATGCTATCCCACTGGTCTTTGGTGTTTAAAGGAACTCACTGAACATAATTCATCCCATGAGGCTGCCTGAAGAGACCACCATCAGTTTCTCAGGCCCACTTCCTGTATTTTTTGTATCCTCGCTCTTCAGTATTTCCTATAATTCTGAGTAGCACCAAGTTCTTACAATAAATTCTGTGTGTGTGTGTGTGTGTGTGTGTGTGTAAGCGTGTATGCTTGCAGATGTGTGTGTATGTGTATGTGTGGTTGGCCTATTTCATCAGTTTCTGTTGCTTGTAACCAGAGAATTCTAACTGATACATTACCTTCCAGTCTCCTCCCAGTCCTCTTTTTCTCACACCTCCTAGATTCCAGGACCATAAGAAGCTGAACTGTTTCTATAGCATGTCCTACACTTCCATTCTTCTTGTATTTGCCCATACTCTTCCTTATTCCCATAACACCCTTTCTTCATTTCTGGAAAATTCCAATTCATTATTAAAGTATTAGGTCAGATATGGAAGTATTTCTATGTCAAGCCCTTCTCTGGCCCTAACAGGTACAATTAAGCATCCTTGTCTTCATGTACTCATAGCACTGTATACATCTTTTTGACTTACAACATGGTATCATGGATAGTGAGTCACATTGTTCAATGCTTCCAGGAAATGCTGAAATCCTCAAGGGCACCCGGGCAAAGTTCAACAAATATTTGTTGAATTGAATGAACTGAATCACATCTACAGAGAATAAAGATTTTTTTCTCAAAAGATGGATCTCATTTTATTTATGTGTATATATTCTAAAATTTCCAATCCTGTATGTCTTTTAAAAATTGTTTCCATTTTACTTAACAAAAATGTATTGTCCTTGAGTGATGAACACCCTGAATACCCTGACTTGATCACTACATAATATATACATGTCACAAATCTTCTCTTGTACTCCATAAACTTACACAAAAAAGGAAAATTGCATACTGTTAATGCTTTATAGAGTTTAGAATTAATAACTGATGAGAAGTAGAAAGCAAAAATAGTTGCCCCACATCTCTTTTTTTTTTGTAATTCTCTGCCTCTCCCTTTTCCACTGACACATCACATTTCAATGTCATTTTCGTTTCCTTCCAAACTTCCTTGGCCTCTATCTTTTCAGAAATATGCAATGACCCATTACGCAATGAGCTACATTGTATAACAGACAGGATTTCCCTCCTCTCTTGAGACCATGTGGAAGAAGAAAAAAACATGAAATCCTTAATAAAGTTGCTAATGTGAATAAAGGACAAGGATGCAATTTCTTAGGAAATTCTAGAGATGGATACAGTTTGGTTCCTCATGATAAATCACTAGTAGACTATTCAATAAAAACAAAATATAAAGAAGCAAATGCCAGACGTCCTACCTACTTTCCTAAGAAGACTGATACAAAGCCCCACTTGTCAATTGCTCAAATGAATTAACTTTAATCAGGGAAGAAAAATGCTAATCAAAACGAGGAAGAAATAAATGGAATTGGATTCATGTTTGTCTTATCTAATGATGCCAACCCTATCTCACCTGCTGCCCTTCCTGACTGATCAGAGGGTTAATAAATATTTCTTTGGTATTATCTGTCCCCCTTCTTGGGAAAAAAAGGAAAATAATCTTCCTCACTTGACTTGAGTCTCTGCATCTTAACCCCTCTGTCTATGAAATGAATTCTAAATCCCTGACCTTGGTGCACAAAGCACATAATAGTTCTATCTACTCCCAACCTACCACCTTTTTCTCTCTCATTCTACTCCAAAAGATTACTACTGTGAACTTTTCCACGTTATCCGTATACTTTTTGTTCCTCCTACTTTAGAAGATCCTCCTACTTTAGAGGAGCCTGCTGCACCTCTTAACTAGGAAACCTAATCCTCTTTGTCTTCCAGGAAAATCTTCTCTACCCTTGTTTATTCTTTTCAAATATTTAGCCCCTCACTCTTCTGAGCCCCTACAGTGTTGTAAACACATCTCCATGTGATGTGTAATTTATCTTTGATCTACTTCTCCCTACTATACTCTGAGCTCCTTGAGAGCAGGGAGCATATACCAGTCACAGTTCCCAATATATAGTAGATATTCCAATGTTTATTAGATGAGTTGATGATTACTCACTTCCAAAATAAAGCCACAGAAGGTTGTTGCTGAGGCCAAGGTAAATATCTGGTTAATTATAACATATATTTTCCCTTTATTTTCATAATATTAAAGGAAGCCAAAAGTTAAGTGTTGTAATACGGATCATCCAGTTCTGTGCTAGGCCCAATTTGCATACCTCCTGGCTTGGGGAGAACACAGTCCCTTGATAGAGTCCTGTCAAGCTTTAACAATGGAGGAAAGTTAGATTTTTCCAATCAAATTTGTTTCTGATTACTCAAGTAGGTAGAAACAGATATTGGTAAGAAAAATGACAAATGTCCATTACAAGTAAGACGGTGCCAATTTATAAAGGATTGTGGATATAGAGATACAGTCTCACATTTGAAAACTCACAGTCTAGTGAGGAAGAAGCCTCCAATTGGTAAATGTTACAAAATAATAATAAAGTATTATTTTAATGATAAATAATTTATCTTATTTAAATAAAATAAAAATGATAAAAATGTGTTTATTTAAACCTTGCTTATTATGGGAAAATAAATTTGCTATCTCCAAAGTTCACTAAAAACACTTCAAAAACACATAAATAAATGGGCTTCACAGTACTAGAGAGAATTTCATTCATCTTCACAATGCCAGTAAGCAATCATGGTATCCAGAAATTAACACCAACAGAAGCCACAAGAAATTTCTCTACATACACATAAGAGCATAAAAACAGCTGATCCATAAAACCGCTGTGGACACCAACAATAAATGACAAGGGACAAACATACACTTATCTCCAACTGGTTCTGTTTAAGGGAAAAAGAAGAAAAATGAGGTCAATGATTTCACTCAAAAAGCTATTCTAGGTTAAGCCTTTCTAACATGAGCATAGATAGAAATTGGTTTTTTCAGCCCAGATTCCAACAGCTTTAAAGAGCTTTTCTCTTTAGGGTAACATTCATTTAAGGGATCTTTCAACCTATACAATTTCCCAACTCCTAAAATTGATCATAGGAGTAACTTGATTTCAAAAGAAGATAGCATTTCAGCAATGATGGTGGGATAATAAATAAGGAATTGCTACACATTATTTTACCGGCCCTGAAATTACAAGGTAAGATGGCACTATGAAAAAGGCATAGGCTTTAGAAAGACACAGTTTCTGCTCCTGATACTGTTTCTTCCTGGCTGTCATATTTTTGCCTGTGGGACTTTGTATAATATTTAAATCCATTGGGCATCAGTTTATCTTCATCTATAGAATTTAGATTGAAATATCCCACTCCATAGAGGCTTATGAAGACAGAAAATGATATTGTAAGAGACTTAGCCCAATACACAACATGTAGTTACATATCAGCTAATATACATGAAATTTATAAAAGTATACTAATTACTCAGCTGCAATTAATTTGCTTGCTGAATTACCATTTTGGATAGGAAATACCAAAAGATATGGAAGACATTTCCATTTCTCCTGATGTCAGGATATAAGGATACAGTAGAAGAAAAAGTTAGAGATAAAAAGCCAAGGTAGAGACCAAGACAGAAAATGACAGACTGAGAATGAAGATAGGAGCATTTCAATGGTGCTGGATCATTCGGAGGAGGTATATGAACATGTCAGGTTGATTAAAAAGATCACAGTCTTAGGGAGAACAAAAAGTGACTACATAAAAGAATAAATTTCTGAACATTCCAGTTGAACTTTCATTCTACCAGTGGACATTCTTCCTTTCTTCAACAATAATCCTCCAAATGTCCTGCAACTACAGTGGCATAAGAAAAAGAGAAATATATTTATGTAGCCGTGGATGGCCACACAAATGGAAGGGAATACGCTCTGGATAGATGTGGGCTATGTGTATGTGTTGTTCTGACTAGCATCAGATAAAAGTAGTATAGGCAATCACCTTGTGGACCCAAGTGGAAGAGTAGTCCAGGATTTCCACATGGTGACACATGTTTCTGCAGTAAGGCCCTGGGCAGGTGAGAAACAGCAGCTTCATGAAGATAGCACATTGTGCCATGAACTCTCCTATAATTTTGACTTGAAAGAGGTGCATTATTATCTCTCAGAGCAGTGGTGTTAAGATCTCCAGGCTTTGGAGGAAGAGAAGACTAGATTCAAATCTTTCCTAAGCTACTTGGGAGCTATAAAATACTGGGCAAGTTTTATGGATATCTAAGTCCCAGTTATCACAGAGTTATGATAGAGGTTAATAACATAATTATATAAATTATATATCACAACCCCCTAGTATTTAGAAAATAACAAATGGCAGCTGTGATTTTATGTGGAAGAAAAAAGAATAGATAAACAAGGCCATTTGTCCATTTCTGCAATCTGTACTAAATCCTACAGAATACTACAGAAAACTGCAGATGAGGCTCCATAAAAATGTACCAGTTACAGTATATACCAACAAAGCCAAAAGATGTATTTTCTGCAAAGGCTACCAGAGAATATCAGACTGGAGAGGTTTTTCTGGGCACATCCTCGAAAGTCACCCCATCTCCTCATGAAAGATAAGATACACTCAGGGGTGGTGATATCCTTCTGCCCCTATAGGGTGAGGTCTTGCCAGCTGTGGGATGCCCTGAGGGGGAGCTTTGCAACATTCCTATATTCCCAACTACAACACTCTAGAACTCTAGCATAATTGACATACTTAGTCACAAAAACTGTGAGCTAAAAATGATATTAGGTCTAAGTACAAATCCTTATCCTGCCACCAGCTCACCTCACTTCATTGTCATCAGATTATGTTATGATTATTCAGCACAACTCTTGCCTATCTCTTGGCAATTATGAAACAACGTCCAGTCTTTAGGCGTGTGTAATAAGTGATCTCCTTACAGCACCTAAGAAGGGCAGAGTACCCTGCCTGATGACCTCAGCTCTGCAGGTGGCTGTGGCAGTTGATTCCTATAGGACATCCAGAAGATAAGAATGCTAGATGTGGGGGAATCAGAGCCCTTATGTGCCATGTGAGTTTTCGATGAAGTCACGTAGCATCTAAAAGCTTCAGTTTGCTCACTTAAAAGGGGGTAGAAATTTTTGCCCTATCAATCTTTCAGACTGCTTGAGTGGATCAAAATATAAATAGCTAAAATTTGTGCTAGTTCTGTATAAATTATAGAGTGCTTAAGGATTATGATAATATAAACAGTATTGTCATGATCTTCTCATAGGTGCTTAAAGATGACTTAGAGGATTTTTTTAAAATAACAACAACAACAAAAACAACATATAATGCTGCATTCATGTAGGAGGATTAGACAAACGTAAGGATGAAATCTATTTATATAAGTCTTTTCTAAACACTCTATCAAGCCCATCTGCATGTTGGGCTTACATTGCACATATGTGCAATACCCTTTCCATGAATTCCTTCTATGCTTAAAACATCCAGAGGCAGTCTTCTTACAACTTAGAACCCAAGAACTTTGATACAAAAAAATGAGTACCAAGAATAGTTGCAGTAACATTATCTAGTGTTCCAGGTATTTGTTGCTGTATAATAAATCAACCCAAATTCAATGGCATAAAACAACCATCATTTCATTATGCTCACAGATTCTGTGGGCCAAGAATTCAGATAGGGTACAGCAATGATGGTTTGTCTCTGTTCCAGAGTGTCTGAGGCTTCACATGGGAAGAATCACATGGCTTAGACTTAATCAGGTCTTGCAGGTTAGAATCATCTGGAGGCTTCTTCATCCACATATCTGGTGCTTAGGTTAGGATAACCCAAAGGCTGGGATTAGTTGGGACTGCCTACCAGATTACACACATGTGCTCTTTGTATGTGGCTTGAGCTTCTTAAAACATGGGGGCTGTGGCCAGGTGCGGTGGCTCACACCTGTAATCCCAGCACTTTGGGAGGCCAAGGCAGGAGGATCATGAGGTCAGGAGTTCGGGACCAGCCTGGCCAATATGGTGAAGCCCCATCTCTATTAAAAATTACAAAAATTAACAGGGCATGGTGGTGTGCACCTGTAGTCCCAGCTACTCGGGGACTGAGGCAGGAAAAATGCTGGAAGCCAGGAGGAGGAGGTTACAGAGAGCTGAGATCGCGCCACTGCACTCCAGTCTAGGTGACAGAGATCTGTCTCAAAACAAAACAAAACAAAACAAACAAACAAACAAAAAAAACAACCCTGGGGGCTATGATACAAGAAGTAGCATCCTGAGCAAAATATCGGTCAAGAGACCGAAAGAGAAGCTCAAGTGTTGCTTCTGACCAAGCAGGAGAAACCGTGCATTAGCAGTGGGACATGGCAGTCAATGCCTGTAATCTCAATCCTTTGGGCCAGAGACAGAAGGATCACTCGAAACCATGAGTTTGAGACTAGCCTGGGCAGCATAGTGAGACCCCATCTCTACAAAATTTTTTTTTAAAAATTAGCCAGGCATGGTGGCATGCACCTGTAGTCCCAGCTCCTCATGAGGCTGAGGTTGAAGGAACACTTGAGCTCAGGAGTTTGAGGTTATAGTGAACTATGATCGTGCCACTGCATGCCAGCCGGCATGATGGAGTGAAAGCTTGTCTTTAAAAAAATAAATAAATACGCCAGGTGCGGTGGCTCATGCCTGTAATCCCAGCACTTTGGGAGGCCAAAGCGGGCAGATCATGAGGTCAGGAGATTGAGACCATCCTGACTAACACAGTGAAACCCCATCTCTACTAAAAATACAAAAAATTAGCTGGGCGTGGTGGCGGGCACCTGTAGTCCCAGCTACTCAGGAGGCTGAGGCAGGAGAATGACATGAACCCGGGAGGTGGAGCTTGCAGTGAGCCGAGATAGCGCCAGTGAACTCCAGCCTGGGTGACAGAGCGAGACTCCGTCTCAAAAAAATAAAATAAAATAAAAATAAATAAGAAACCATACAGTATCACCATGGCTAGTCCAGTTTCACAGGGAGAGGGGCAGACTGTAATAGCAGGTCACATTGCAAAAGGAATGTGTTAGAATGTTAGATATTTTTACAACCATCTCTGGAAAATACAATGTGCCATGCTGGAAGTGGGTAAAATCTAGGATTGGTTCTCTGACCTCAATAGGGCTGAATGAAATTTGTAAAAATCAGCTAAAATCATAGGACAGGTTTTTACAGACGCAAGACACAGGGACAAAATGGCCTTAATGCATTGTCTATGGTAATGTGGAATAAATTTTCCACTGAAAGGAAGATTTTGGGGAACCAATTGCTATCTCATGGAACAACATGAAGGGCATAAAACATTTAATATTGTTGGGATGAAGTGGCTACTTTCCAAAGACTGATAAATTGATACCATGGGCTAAAATTATCTCTGTCTTGCTGCTTCACTGAAAAAAAAAAAAAAAAAAGCTGATCCCATGTGTTATTGAGTTATATACAGTCAGTTGAGTCCATTACCTTGCCAGTACTCTTGTATGAATTAGAACACTGACCAGGAAGTGATGCATGATGAAAATCCAAATGGATACATATGGGAGGATTCAGGGGACTTGAATACCTTGGAACTCCGATTCCCACTGAACCACTATTTCCTCAACAAATACCACCTCTTCTGTGTCTTAAGCCAGTCTCTGCCTCGTTTTAAGGCATTCTAATGACACCACCTGAGAGTTACCTTGCAAGGGACAGGCAATCTTCCTCATCCTCCACTCCAAGCCCCTCCCCATCCCTTGTGCTTTCCAAACATTTAGAGTCATATTCCGGTGTGCTCCAGTGAAGGAAACTACAAAATCAAATTCCAGAGAATAAAGCTTATTCAACAAGATAATTTCCATATATGGCTAATTTATGTTGGTGAAAATATGAGATACATTTAAGAAGAAGGAAAGAATATAATTGAATTGTTGTTCAGTCTGAATATGTTGATATAAGCACATTTACCAAAGACTATAAGTTAAGTATGTTAACTCCAACAACCAAGAGAGGTTCTAAGTATTGGTTTGATGAGTAGACGGAAACCTGGACTCTCATTGGTGGCCCATGCTAAATGACTTAGGATGGCTTAAATTTCTGGTATAATGTAGAGAAAGTAATCCTAAGACATGGGGCCTGAAACATTGAAAAGGGTGTTTTCTATGTGACTCATACACAAAACCCTAAATATGTCTCCCAAGAGGCCTCAGAAGAACTTCTATTAAGAAGACTATTAAGAAATACACTGATTAGAAGCATATCAGTACAGCTGAAAATTACTTTTGCAGTTGTTTTCTATATGTCAGAGATGTTGTTGGGAGATACTTCAGTGGAAATGGACTCCTTAATTCCAAGATCCTGAGGGTGGCAGATGTCAAGTGGCCATTAAAAGTTAGAGTCAGTTTTTATGTGGTCACCATAATACCAGTAAAGCTGGAGGATTAATTGGAATGACTTACACTTAGATAAATCTTTGGTATTGGCTAACCGATCAGGGGTCCCTGGCTCTGAAATAGAACTAAACAAATTCTACTTGAGTGATATAACGAAACAATTCCAAGTCCATCAATCAGAGGATTTACTTGGGACATCACAATAGAGTAAGATCCCCTCATCAAATTCTCAGTTTACTCCTCCAGAATCACTGAACGAAGAAAAGTCTAGGTATTCTCAATAAAAGACCCTACAGTATGATTAAAATTATGTACTGAAGTGTGACTCTTTTTCCTGTATCTTCCCATGGGATCTGTGCCAATTAAAGTTGCAATGGGGAAAGGAAAACAACCAACCAACCAAACAAACAGATTTTTCAGGAGTGGTCTAACATTGGATCTGTGTTAACACTAATCCTTGAATCCCAGAGTCAACTGTAGTACTCGCACACAGTGAAAGCTAATGATGGTGAGGATATTAATGGAATTTTGACCAAAAACCATTCCCATGAATAAGCATAGAGAGAGATCCAAAAGCCATCTTGTGGTTCTTTTCCTAGTTCTTGATTACGTAGTTAGAAGTGATGTCAACTATCATAATCCTCACAGAAATACATGGTAGAAAGGCCCAGTAGAAACACATGCTCTACTGAAAATAAGTAAATCTAAAGTAATACCACATCCTTGGAGGAAAGTTACAGATTAGTGCTATCACCAAATATGCAGGAATAAAGATTTTTTTAACACATTATCATCTAACTCAAGTGTCTGGCAGAGCAGAAGAGAAGTGATACTTAAAGACTGATAGGAGGTTAAGAAAATGTATCAGCTATTGTTTCCATCTGCTGTTGCTCTCTGAAGTGTGGTCTCTTTATTGGAGCAAATGTATTTGGCTCTTAGAACCTGGTAACTATAATCCAGCTGGATTTCTTTTATGGAAGGTGGCAGGTAGAGCCGGAGGATGCTGTTCTCTATGATGAGTTTACTGACTGACTAGGAAAAAACTTAGGCCTTCTTTACAGAAGTTGCTACATACACAGTATTCTGGCAGCAGCCATAAGTGCTTTGCCTTGGCTCTGTAAAGGAGTAGAATGGGGAAATTCTGGTATTAAAAAGAAAAAGCATCTCATTGTTTACTCTGAGGAGGTGTGGCATGATGTAGGGATCCATACTGTATCATGGGCAGGGATCAGTAGGTTGGCCAGGTGGAAAATGGCTTCTAAGGAGCAAGATTAGAGAATCTATGACAATGTGATTTAGTAAAGAGGTTAATGAATGGACTTTTCAGAATCGGCCACAAGTATAACATTTGTGTTTCACATCAACATTCACCAAAAAGCTCCACTACAGAATCAGCTCTTGATAAGCAAAAGGATAAGACAAACAACTTTGTGGATATCAATTGTTCTGCTTTCCCAAACACTCCAGTGGCTACTCAAAGTGCTCAACAATAAAGCACTCAACGGGGGCAGTGATGGAGGCTATGCATAGGCTCAACAATATGAACTAACCCTCACTGTCTGGCCTGGATCCTGTAGCAGGGACAAAATTGAATCTCTGACGTGGCATCATAACCCTAGATCCCAGTGAGTGCCTGGGTTACATAAAGATGATGTGATTTTTTTTCTTTCTAAAGTAGACATGTCTTCTAGATTTGCTTTTCCTGTCTACCTTATGTCTGCAAACATCACCACCATGTGATCTTACTTAATGTTTATACCCTGTTATGTATCACATACAGCACTGTTTCTCACCAAGTAAACCACTTTAGGTATATAAATTAAGATACAGTTACCCTTGAATTTTATTGCTGTCATTAAATATCACCGAAAAGCAATTGATTTTACAGAATGAAGGAATGGGAAACTGCAGACCATTTATAACATCAGCTGGAAGAAAAACACATTGTGAGGTTGGGGTGCTATCCTGAAGAATGCAGTAAATGATATTGGACAAGTAACCAGAATATAATGTTTCTTTCAGGCTGAAGACAGGTGCTGAAACCAAGGTGTGAAAGTAGAAAGGCACCCCTGCCTATTATTCCAAACGGCTCTCTCCATAAAACGTTTGCTTTCTCTCCCCTTGACTTTGGACACTACTTGCTTAAAGTTTTCTATATTCAAAGGTGGAATATGTCTACCAGGGTCCCCCAAAACACTTCCACTCAGCCAGAAGCTAAGACAGCTAAGTGGTTATTCCAGGCTCTTCATTATACCAACTAACCACTAACAGGCTCATAGGCTTAGAGGGCTGGCTGAAGCCACTGATCTGACTATTCAGTCTACATTATGGGGGCAGATGGGAGTTTGGAAGAACAAACAAATAAACCAAAACCAAGAGCTCTCCTGGGCTACCTTCTATCACTGCAATGTAAGGCAATAACTTTTCTGGAAGGCTGTCATAACCCATAACCATCAGGAGGTTCAGTCTTTCCAGAATGAAGGGATCTTGGCTAACCTCACCAGCAGAAGCTGCATAATAGGGTGAGCAGTGAAGGGAAGCCATCAGAAACAACAACGAAGGTGCATGGCCTAAAGCAGAAATAAGAACTATAAGCTAGCTGTATTTCCTTATTTACCATGCCAAATCCATTCACTAATATACACATTGCATTTTCTTTTTCTTTTTCTTTTTTTTTTTTTTTTGAGACGGAGTCTCACTCTGTTGCCCAGGGTGGAGTGCAGTGGCGTGATCTTGGCTCACTGCAAGCTCCGCCTCCCGGGTTCACGCCATTCTCCTGCCTCAGCCTCCTGAGTAGCTGAGACTACAGGTGCCCGCCACCACGCCTGGCTAATTTTTTGTATTTTTAGTAGAGACAGGGTTTCACCGTGTTAGCCAGGATGGTCTCCATCTCCTGACCTCGTGATCCGCCTGCCTCAGCCTCCCAAAGTGCTAGGATTATAGGCATGAACCACCGAGCCCTGCCTGTATTTTCTTTTTCAAATTAATTTTCCTTTCCTTTTCTCTCCTGTTAATCTCCAATTGATGTTGGCAGTGTAAGCTGAAGTACCCATTCCTCAGACACTGTAGTAGTCTGGGACATGATTTTGGTTCTCCGCTCTTCCCATAAGTTTTTTGAGCTGTGGTATCATCCCAGTGCAGTTTCCTTTTTGCTTAAATGAGCATAATTGAGTATTGTAGCTTTCAACTAAGAATCCTGACTGATACATATGGTGCAGCAGAAAGACCTTTGGAGTCAAACATAGCTGACCTGGAATCCCAAGCCCATCATTTACTAAGCTTGGATAAGTCGCTTAACCTGTTTGAGCCATGGTTTTTAATCTGTACAATGGTGATGAGAGTCCTCCCCTCACAAGGATTATATAGATTAAATTAGTATAATGAAAATACTGAATAGGTAGTTGGCTCCTAGAACATGTTTAATACATTACAGTTGCCTTTATTCTATAGAGCAATGGTTCTTTACCTTTCAGGATTACTATTGCCTTTGAAAATCTAATGAAAACATTGAGTTTCTAATAAAAAATATATTGTGCATATACATATCCACACAACTTCTGGCTTATCATTTCAAAAGTTTACTGAATCCACTAAAGTCCAATAAGGAGCCCAAAACTAAATCCAGATTAATAACTCTTGCTATAGGTGGTTACTTTTGACTTACACATACTGTATTTTCACTTTGAGTGTTAAACACGTGCTTTAACTCAGCTCTTCTGCTACCGCTACTACCATCAACATTCAATAAGCTTTTACCTTTATAAAGGATACATACAAAAGGCTTTTACGTTCATTATATCATTTAGTCTTCAGAAAAGTCCTGTGAGATTAGTATTATCATATTTTACAGATTAGAAGAAGAAAACTTATTTTGTATTTCCCCATTGTAAATAAGCCTCATGAGGACGTTGTTTTAGTCATCATTGTTTCTTCAACACTTTATACACTGCCTGGAACATGGTAGGTCCTCAATGTGTTTGAAATAAATGGAAACAAAAATGTTAAAAGGGAGTTTCATTTCTTGAATAAGACTTCATAATTTGATGCTAAATCAGGGTAAAGCTAAGACCTCCGTCGGCTTAGTCCAGTGTCATTGGAAATATAATGAACTCTTGGTAAGTTGCTTGGTGGATGAGTAGGTTGACAGATGAATAAATAAATAAAATCTTATTTCTAAAATGTTGAACCTTGAATTCAAACAAAAATTTCCATTTCTTTTATTGATTACTGCCCAAAATACAGCAATTTAAAACAACCATTTTATTTTGCTCTCAATTTTATGGGTCAAGAATTTCGGAAAGTCTTAACTTGGTGGTATATCACTAGGCCATGTGACATCAGCTGGGGTAAATGGGACTGGAAGATCATTTTCAAACTGACTTTTTCATTCACTTCCCTGTGCCTTGGCAGGAACAGCTGGAAGGCTGATCTCGGCTGGGCTCTTCTCCCTTTTCATCCTGTGTTAGTGTCTTTCCGCATTGCCCCTCTAGAAAGGTAGTCAGACTTCTTACACAGCAGTTCCTGGCTCCCAGATGAAGAAGCAAAACCTTCAGGTCACTTAAGAGCTATGTCCAGAACTGAAGCGTCATTTCCACTGTATTCTATAGGTCAAAGTAGTCACAGGCTAGCTAGCCTGTGACTTGAAAGTGGAGAAATAGATACCATTTCTATATGAGAAGACGATCAAAGAATATGCAGCCATCGTTAATTGCTATGGTTTCCTTAACCAAGGCAGAAGGTTCATAAACATTAACCTATGGATTTGCTCTTGTTGCCATTCTCAATCAGACTTTCCTCATGGAATACCTTTCATTTCCCAAATATCAGTAAATAATTCTGTAAACCCTTAGATTAAAATTAAATGAAGCTTGAATGCATATCTGAATTAATTTCCATGCTTCAGTGAGCATGTCTCAGGAGTAACATAGGAGTGTCTGTGTTCTAGTTATTTAAGGTAATTCAAACTTCTCCAAATCTGGTGGGATCAAACAGCCCAAAATATCATTATAGCTAAAAATTTACTCTACAGTAAAGTGTCATTACAAATCAACCCTGCACTATCCACCTCCTAGGCATGCAAAACTTTAGCACTGCCACTTTCAGGATATTTTAGCATCTCAACAGGGAGTATGGCTAAGTAAGAGCTAAAATAGCGCAATGATCCCAGAAACCACATAGAAGAAAGAAAATACAAATAGCACAAACAAGCACAGGGCATCTCAGACAACCCCCAAAGAGAACTGAAGTTTATTCTCAACACCAGTTTCTGGAGGCTCCATATTTTAAGGCATTTTACTTCAGAAGGTTTTGGCCCCCCCAACCCTCCCAAATGCAAATTATTTCCACAGGCACAAAAGCTATTTTCTCACTGTGTCATGATCTTAACCTCTACCTGTAACAAGCATAATAAATATTATACATTTATTTTCAATGACCTGGAGCTTTTGCCATCTATTAACTGATCCAAAAAATGGTGGTGGTGGGGTGGGGGAACTGGCTGGTTTTGTCAAATGCAAATATGCACTTGGATCATTTTGGCCCACAGGAACTTTCAGAAGAAGGGATGAGCATACTGAGGAAGAAAATATTCTATAAATGCAAGATCTGCCATAACTTAGGTAGATTTAGAGAGAAGGCATGTGAGAAAATGTAGAATACAAAATAAGAGAAAAATAAAAGCAAGATGAGATTGGTGGAAACTACCAATGTTAACCCCAGAGCAAGCAGCTGGGAGAACTGCTTGGTGTCTGATGGGGCATGATGGTCCCAGCCCAAACATAGCAATCTCTCATTCCTGAAGCATCCACTAGAATGCAAGACCCATGAGAAGCAAGATCTTGATCCTTTTGTCCACTCGCATATCCTAGAAACCGAGAATAACACCTGGCACATAATGAGAACTCAATAAATATTTGTTGGCTGAAAAGAATTCAGGAAGCTAACTGAAGGTGGATGTAGTCACCAGAGATCTATTCATGCAGCAGGAACCCTGCCCAAGGCATAAGAGAACAGAACAAAGATACCAACAAATACTGGGAAAATCTCAGGGTCTATGCCCAACAGGTAGAGTATAAGAGGGGCTCTACCATGTTAAATGGAGTGACCAGCCAGAGATAAGAAGAGAGGACCCATGCAGAAACCCTACTCTGTGATGAAAGTGAAAAGGATGAGAAAAGAGAGTAGTTATGAGGCTGCTGCAATCCTGTTATCATTTGGGTACTCAGATCCCAAGCCTGATGAGCAGAAAGGGGCATGGGGACAGAGTGGAGGGGGGACTATGATCCAAGTTGTGATCTGTGACACAAACTCCAAGATTCACTATACTTAAAGGATATGAGTTATGTGAAGAACATTACTATTTGCCCTCTTTTTCTCTGAATCGTCTCAGAATACTGGGCACTGTGCCTCAGTCCACATGAAAGGGTGGGCATGCATAAATAAGAGAAACTGATATGGCCATCCTAACCCCTAAAGCAAGGCATTTATAGTCTCCCTCCCCCTGAGATATTCTGAATCTGAACAATTTTTCAGCAAGACAGTACATAACAGCCATTCTCTAAAGTTTTGAATGTATCAAGAAGAACTGATTTGAAAAATTATTCATGGTAAGTTTTGCATCCGAAGACTCACAATGTAAAACAAGAGAAGAACTAAAATCTCAAAATCAAGGTAGATCACAAAATAATGAGATTCAGCCATTGGTCTCTGTGGCACAAAAAAAAGAAAAACCCACTAAACTGTGGGGAAAAAAAAGGAGATCAAGGTTCATGTTTTCGTTATTCAATACTTTATCACCAGGACTCCCCACAGTGATGAATTAGTAACAAATGAGGAATCTGGCCTTAGACATAGAAGACACTGTCTTAATGCTATCAGAAGCCCTGTTCATTGAGTGGTTTATGGGTAATAGATGCTGTGTTCCCTTTTAGGACATCTATTGCTTCCTGGAAATATTTCTGCATGCCTGGTCTCTTGACTCTGCCAGTCTGCTATTTCTCTACTGCCTTTCATAACCTAATCTCATGAGAGAATTACATTCAGTTGGGCCCAAATTAAGAAGAAAAACATTAAACAGCCTAAGATGCTCAAAGTTAATCAAGGAAGAGAACAACATTAAAGAGACTATATAGGAATACACACATATTAAAAAGAAGTCTAAGAAAATATCCTAACATTAAAGAGGTGAGTGGTGGAATTATGGGTGTTTTTTAAATAATCTCTTTTGTGCTCTTTTTATATTTTCCACAAAGAATATATATTATTTTTAAACTCAGAAAACAACATCAAATTTAAATACATATATTTGATCCCATTTTAATTTTTATAGTGTGTGTGTGTTTGTGTGTGTATATATATGTGTGTATGTATTCTTGTATTTCTATAGAAAAATATCTGGAATTGCAGACGTAAAAACTATAAATAGCGGTTCAGTTTGGGGAATGTGATTAGGGGTATGGAAAGAGAAAGGAGAAGAAATTTTCTTCTTTTCTTTAACTCATCTATAATTTTTGAATTTGTACTTTACAATAAACATTCATTATTTTATAACAAAAAAGAAAAAAGATGACTAGAAAAATGTTATAACATGTCCCCTTGATAGTCAGGTCTATGGAAAATAAATCCAATGCTAAAATGAAATGAGTTATTGCTATGATGATGTGTAGTTATTGATATGATAATATATTGTTGTTAGCAAACAGGTAACAATACTTTACCCTGTATGTGTAAGGTTTTTTTTCTTTAGCCTAACCTAAAGAAAAGAAACCTGAGGGCGAGTGATAAAATATAACTCTCTGTACAGAATGAAGGGCTCACGCCTCACAGACAGCCCTTCCGGAAATCAGGATGAGAAAAACTTGTAAGATCTGCTCCTTGAGGAAGTTAGTGATCAACAGAGAAAACTTCACACAGCAAAGGCGAGAGCACCAGTGTGGAAGCTACACACAGAATTACTCTCCCTAGAGGGCTTTAAAAATAGACTGGCACATCTAGAAGAGTAGAAAGGTTCATTTCTGCTGAAGTCCAAGCAGATGGCCTTGGTGACCCTTCAAGGTCCCTGCCAGTCCATTGATGGGAGCTTACACCCCGGCTCAGGTACAAGGGTCTCCACCCCACCCTACGGCCTTCACCCCCTGCATTCACTAGCTGCTTTATGTCCAGTGGTTACAGATGCTCCATACATCCTGCTATATCGAGAATTCTTGAGTCCAGCTCAATCTGGACAGAGAGTCTAATTGCAATCTCTTGCAAGAGACATGTTATTCAAAAGCAGATTAAAAACATGAGCTCTACAAAATCCAAATTCAGGGACATAATATAAAATAACAGGCCAGGCCAGGCACGGGGGTTCAAGCCTATAATCCCAGGACTTTGGGACCCCAGGCAGGAAGATTGCTTGAGCCCAGGAGTTTGAGACCAGCCTGGGCAACATGGCAAAACCTCATCTCTACAAAAAATATAAAAAATTAGCCAGGTATGGTGGCACATGCCAGTAGTTCCAGCTACTTGAGAGGCTTAAGTGGGAGGACTGCTTGAGCCCAGGAGGTTGAGGCTGCAGTGAGTCGCGATCATGCCACTGCACTCCAGCCTGGGTGACAGAGTGAGACCCTGTCTCAAAAAAATAATGAAGTATAATAACTGGTTTATAATCTTCAAAAATGTCAATATCATGTAAAACCAAGTAAGGACAAGACATATTCCTGTTTAAAGGAGACTAAAGGGACATGAACACTAAATACCCTGCACAATCCAAGACTGGATTACAAAATGGTATAGAAGGCATTATTGAAACAATTAATAAAATTAAAATGTGGACTATAGATTAAAGTGTTGTATCAATGTCCAGTTTCCTGAATTTCATAACTATACTGTGTTTATATAGGAGAAAATCTTTCTTCTTAAAAAAGAAACTAAGGCATTAAGGAGTAAACACACACACATACACACACAGAGATGAGACAAATATGACAAAATGTTTAAAACTGGTTAATCTGAAAAAGAGTCTACGGAAGTTCTTTGCACTATTCTTACAAGTTTTCTATACATTAGAAATGATTTCAAAGTAAAGGGTTTTTAAAAGTGGACGTTAATGTTGAAACACTGACTTAGGTGTGTTGCTCCAGGATTCCTGCCTTCTCATCTGTTCCTCACCACTAGGAAAAGCGTTCATCTTAGCCAGCCTCGGACTCCTGCTTTCCACTTCATCCTCGTCTCTGGAGCTGTCACAGTTCTGCCCCTCAGCTTGTCTCTCATGTTTGCCCCTTCCCCTCTCTAACCCCATCCTCTCAGGACCAGGACTCTAGCCAGCTCCTCGGTCCCAGTCCTCATACAGCAAGCCCCACCTGATGCTGTTCACATCCTGAAATGACACTGTCTATCTTGCACTGAACAAAGCAAAATAAGAAACTCTTATATTCACAGGAGTTCAGAAAGCCACAGGAGAAATGGCTTGCTTACAGTTTATTTCCGTGTAGGCTAGAGTGAGAATGTAAACCTAGGACAGGAGATGACTTTGGAAGGGAGGATAGAAACTATTATTTATGAGAGCCATCCTCATGCTAAGTGATTTAAGAACATTATCTCACTTAATCTTTGCAACATTTCTGCAAGGCAGCTTTTATTATCCCTATTTCATAGATGAAAACATGGAGGCTCAAAAATGGTAAGTGATTTGCTCAAATTCATGGCTACTAAGTGATTAGGCCATTAATCAAACTTTATGTTTCCAAACCTCAGCAAATTTACTACATGGCATCCCAATTCTGTGGGCTTACAGTTGAGTAGTACTGTCTGCACTAACTTATAATTAATAATAGCAAATGGACTCTAAACTAATTTATGTAATATAGTTTGTTAAATTCCAATAAATATAAGCCATGTTGGATTAATCTTTTATTTATACTTTCTTAAAGTTGTAAATAAAATTCAATCTATTTAGGAAAAAATATAAATGATTTTGTTGTTAGTACTACTAGTGGGAGTATACACTGTTGCTTTGAAAAGCAACTTGACAGTATGTAGCTATACAGCCTCCAAATGTCTATACCCTTTAACCAAGCAATTCCTGGCTATGGATCCAATATTATAACTATAAGGGTTGAGCAACTTTGTGAACCAAGATATTCTTTACAGTGTTATTAACAATAGTTAAAATTATAGTCAAAATGTCCAATGATAATGAGTTGTATAAACAAATCATGGTGTATCTCCCCATGTAATGGTAATTCAGCCATTGAAAATTATGTTTATAGTTTGTAATGACATGAAAAATTGAAATCACATGGAATTGAGTGAAAAAAGCAAAATGTAAAATTAAATATAAAGAATGATTGCAGCTTTGGAGAAAACTTTAATATTTTAAAAGATTGTGTCTACCTGCTGCATGGAGAATAAATTACAGGGTGGCAGATCAACCACTTATAAAACTACTACATTAGTTCAGGGGAACAATGATGAAGGTGGATTGGATTCAAATGTTAGCATGGGCATCACTAAGAATCTGTCAGATTCTCTACATACTCTGAAGTGGAGTGGACAGGATTCCCTAACGGGTTTGTCACATGTTATGAAAGAAAGAGTGGAGTCAAAGATGCCATCATATCTTTTGGCCTAAGCAACTGGAGATGTCATTTTCTGAGATGAGGACCCTAAGGAGGAGCAGGTTTCAGGTGTAAACATCACAACTTAGATTTGGAGTGTGTTGCCTTGGAGGTCTGGTTGGTTAGACATTCATGTGAGAATGTGAGGAAGCTATTGGATATAGTACTCAAGTTCAAGGGACAGATGAGAGTTATGGGTATAAACTTGGGAACTGTCTACTTGGAGATGGCACTGAAAGCCATCTGACTTGATGATATCACTATGAAGAGCATACAGATAGGGAACAGAAGAGGGCGAAATGCTGACCCTGTTCAATTAGAGGTGGAAAGATAGGGAGAACTCAGCAAAGGACCCACAGAAGTAGCAGCCAGGAGGGTGAGCAGAATAACGAGAGAAGGCTATGCCTCAGAAGCCAAGCCAAGGTATGGAATCACAAAGGGAATGATCAGTGATGTCAAAAGATGCTGCTAGGTTAAGCAGTGATTGATTGTTACATGGTGGGACTTCAGTACTTCTTTTAATTCCACTTTCCTAATAAAAATAAGAACAGAGGTTGCCTAGAGTGAGAAAGGCAGATGGAGACAGAAAAGTGATGTCAGGGTGATGGCAATGTTCTATATCTTGACTAGTGTATGGGTAACACAGTTGTGAACACTTTTAAAAACTCATCAAACTTTACACTTAAGATCAGTGCATTTCACTGTATGCAAATTATAGTTCAATAAAAATAAAAATAAATTCATTTTTCATATTTCTGCATTCTCCAATATTACTATAATGAACATTCATTACTTTTATAATAAAAAATAAACATTTAGAAATGGAGGTTGGATTACTGCATATGTCAAACTTCTTTGAATTGTAAAGGTAAGAATTAGCAGGATATTATTTTTTCCCTCAACCAAAAACCAACGTAAATAATGTTTGAATAGTGTACATAATGAAAACTTTGCCATGGATTTCCCAGGGGAAACTCACCTCTGCAAGTGAAAAGCTAATTCTTAAAGATAAACCAGGAAACATCTACTTCACAGGTCAAGACTGAACAGTTCAGGCAAGGAGTGA
Organism: Gorilla gorilla gorilla; assembly: GCF_029281585.2. Taxonomy (NCBI): domain Eukaryota; kingdom Metazoa; phylum Chordata; class Mammalia; order Primates; family Hominidae; genus Gorilla; species Gorilla gorilla. Next base: position 34,800,057 of record NC_073233.2, on the reverse strand, counting down.
TTTTTGCATTTTGCAATGTAAAGCAATATAAATAACACTGAAATCAGCATTGGAAGGTAATATCAAAATGTAGCTTTGTGTTATTGAAAAAGTTGGCTAAATTCTGTGTATACGTGTTCTCCAAAATGGCAATAATATTATCTATCATATGCCACTCATGGTCTTGAGATAATGCCATGAGCTAATGATCAGGAAAAAAAAACTGTTTAGAAACCATAAAGAGTTTCACAAGTGCAAGGCCTCAGAAATAATTCAATTTGAGGTCATAGGCAATTCCATTTATCTCCATCACCCTTCAGGAAATATGCCCTTGAAGGTAGACATTAAAGCCTCCTTCCTTCCTGGAAAAATAGCCCAGAGCAAATTCCCAAATAACTATAAATCTGAAACATCATCTTTCTATAGTCAGTGCATTTTGGAATGCAATCAGAAGCTTGTAACTTGAGGAACTGTCCAGTGATTCTCCAGTCTTCTTTTTCTATACCTCTTCCCCTTTCTCAAACCCATTATAACAAGAGCCTCTTGTCTTCCTCAGGTAAGTTAGTTGAAAAGAAAATTTTAACTCATCTAAAAGGCATATCAACTTCCATATGTCCACAATTTAAATCTCTTCTTCCTACACTCAACCTGCAAAATCTACTTCTTTTCCTGTGTAAAAAGCATCTTGGAACATTTCTGTCAACTCCATAAGTTATGTTTGAAGGCTAGAGAGTAATTAGTATTTTCTAGAATGAAAACCTAGACCAAGAAATTAGAGAGAAGACCAGAATGATAATCTGGGTTGATTGGAAGGGCCCCAAGTACCAAGCTAAATGGCATGGGTTTTATCTTATGGAAAAATGAATGCCATTGAAGGTTTTCCACTTTTTTTTAAAATAAGTGATGTTTTAGCAAGATTAGTTTGGATTCGGTGGGCAAAATGAATACAAATGGAATGAAGTGATGGGAGAGGCCCCAGATGAAAATCTATTGTTGTCGTTCAGGAAACTGAAGTGAGGTCGTAAGGACATTGAGAATAGAACTGAAATAGGAAAATCAGAAATAGAATACAGTGGTGAAGAAAATAAAAATACATTTTAGGATATGATGAGTTTAAGGTGACAGTAGAATCCAAACAGAAACATCAGGAAGGTACAACTGAAAATTCAGGAGTAGGAAACAGAAGAGAAGTACCAGAGTGGCTTTAAACATAATTATTTTGGGAAGAATATTCCATTCAATGTTGTCATAGAGGGTCTGTGTCTTTGCCTTTCCCCACAAATTGTGATTAATTTATTATTTAATAACATATTTAACCTAATCTATCAGAATATTGAGACCAGCCTGGCCAACATGGTGAAACCCCGTCTCTACTAAAAAAATACAAAAATTAGCTGGGCACATGCTTGTAGCCCCAGCTACTCGGGAGGCTGACGCAGGAGGATTGCTTGAACCCAAGAGGCAAAGGTTGCAGAAAAAAAAAATGAGACATTTCGTATGTTTTTCATACTGTTCAATAAAATTTTTGGTAATGTACCATATTATTATATAAACCCTACAACTACAAAAAAAAAAAGTAGCGTCATAAGTAAAAGCCAACCAGAATGCCCCCTGCCCCGCCCCCACAAAAAAAAATTGTTTCTACAGTCTTCAAAATCCAATGTGAATTTTATACTTAACAGCACATCTCAGTTTGGGTTGGCCATATTTCAAGTGCCTGATGGCCACCTATGGCTAGTGGCTATGGGACTGGACAGTGAAATTCTTGATGGCACCTTTCCTCCCCTCATTGCTTAGTATTAATGGCAGAGGGCTGGAGGAGAAAGAAAAATTGATTATCAAGACAGAAAACGTTTCAACAAGGCATATAAAAGTATGTTTGTGTGTGTACCTATGTGTGTGTTTGCATTTATGTGTGCACGTATAATGACATTTATCAACCTTTTGTTGTGTACCAGGCAATGAATTGAGCACTTTAGATAGATAAGCATCTTAAATAGTTGAAATAAGTCTATGGAGTAAGTGCTATGAACATTATTCCCATTTTATAAATTTAAAAATAGTCTTAATAAGGTTAATCAGCTTTTTCAAATCATGCAGCAATTAGGTGACTTTGAGAAAGTTACCCAGGCTTTTTAAACAAGGCTAGTCTGAATCCAGAATCTTTAAACTTAATTTATATAAAGACTTATGAGATTTATTTTACTTTTTTTCCTGACAAAAATGCCACTCAGGATTTTTTTCTTTTGTGGCAAAAAGTTAAATGCTATAGATATTACTACTTAATAATTCATAGTAAGCAATTTTTATATTATTAAATAATATTCAAAGTCATGATTGTGCACTAGATATCACATAGATGTACAACTACTTAACCATTTCTCCTCTAGGTCTTAGTTCCCTCTATATCTAGTAACACGAATAACTTGTTCACTGGTTTAATTGGGCATGCAAGAAGATACAATAAAATATATGTTGAAAATGACATTGATCAGTTCCCCAGTCATGGCTTTCTATGGGGACCACCAATACAGCCGTACTCCCTCCTGCCTCATGCAAATTGCCACAGTCAGGGTCTTAGCCTGGGTAGCTAAGAGACTTGGTAAAAGCCTCCATGTCTACCCAACACAGGAACAGCTGACAAATAAAAAGCCCTAGGAGCAGCCTTGAAGACAGTTAAGCCAACTAAATGCCAAAATTGATGCCAAGTCAGAACATTTTCTTGTATCTGGCAACTCCACAGGTGAGCAATGAACCTACATGCTCTGCTAACATGTGGCAAGTTTCCAGACCCAAGGCATCTCCTCCAATTGAGAACCAATTAGGCTGAAAGTACTTAACAATTAAATCCCTCCCCTCGGTATGTCCACAGTCCTATAAAATTCCAACAGATAATTGCAGTAGGAGTAAAAGAGATCAAACTTAACAGGGCTTATACAACACATCTCCAGTGACTCAAGGCTATGTGATGTTAGTAGGATTATTTAGTACTCACAGAGTACCTTTTCTCCTCCACCCCGCATTGGGCCCACCCACAGGGATAATGAGGGAAGACAAATATAGAGCTCTAAGTGAAACTGCACCATCAAGTCCAAGTTTAGGTACACAATGAGACAAGATACTCAACAGACAAAATTTGGTTATTCTAAATTGCATTGACTGCTTGACTTGGAAACAGAATTTTCTTGAGCTCTCGTGAAGCACATTTGTCCTGCGTAACCCTTTCATTTCTGCTGTCTTCATCCTGGGTACATGCTCAGCATAGTGAGCGTTTATTATTCTTTTGCTAGCAGGAAGGTTAGTGGAGGTATTCTCAGAACTATGTAACACACAATGGGCACCCTCCTGGGATTTTTCTAGGAAAGGAGTAGCCGTGACAAAATTGTCAACCTCCACACATATCCTAGTCCCTTTAGGACTTCAATTGTTCCCTCTATGGATTCTAAAATTGTTACAAGTTATTGCAAAAGAGAAAATGCTCATCTAAGACTGAACAAAAATCCAGAGATCCCTAGCAAAGGGTAACAGCTTCCACTTTTCTGCCTCTGCTGGATCTTACACAGACATCCATCACAGCACTTACAGCACTTTTTTTTTTTTTTTTTGCATTCTTCACATACACACACAATTAATGTTTTTAAAAATGTGGTCTGGCTGGGGGCGGTGGCTCACGCTTGTAATCCCAGCACTTTGGGATGCCGAGGTGGGTGGATCACCTGCAGTCAGGGGTTCAAGACCAGCCTGGCCAACATGGTGAAACCCCCCGTCTCTACTAAAATACAAAAATTAGCTGGGCATGGTGGCATGCACCTGTAATCCCAGCTACTCAGGAGGCTGAGGCAGGAGAATTGCTTGAACCTGGGAGGCGGAGGTTGCAGTGAGCCGAGTTCGTGCCACTGCACTCCAGTCTGTGCGACAGAGCGAGACTCTGTCTCCAAAAAAAAGAAAAAAGAAAAAAAAAGCGTGATCTATAGACCGCCAATATCAGAATCTTGGGAGTGGGGTGGTTGATAAAATACAGTTTCCTGGGACTTGGCCCCAGGCCAACTAAACTTGAATGTTCAGAGGGTGAGAAGTGGGATTCAGTCAGATGATAAAGTCTGACAACCACTTCACTGAGCCCTAAATCTCTCAAGCACAGGGAATATGTCCCAGCAAGAGAGAAAATATTTGGGACCAAAGGAAGGACTTTAAGATCTACCAGACAACCCGATGTAGGACACAGGCACTCGCCGTTTCTGCCTACAAGGACAAGCCCAGTCCTACGTGGCCTGAAAAGACTCTAACAGCCCATATGCCTTGTTATAAACTCTGAAATAGTTCACTTTATAAATGAAGCTCCTGGAGAGAATAGTGCACAATTTCTCTTTCTCACTGCCTGGGAAAAGGTCTTTGAGCAAGAATGAAAACAAGGATAATAATAGAATTCAGTTCCTGGGCTGTTCTAAGGAATTACCATTAACATCAATCATGAAATTATTTTCTAATGTAATGTAAAGTGTAACTTCTTAAAATAGGAATAATAAGTCTGCATTTGCTTTTTCCCCCACTTTGTTCATTAATTCATTTAGCTATTCAATGATTCATTTTTTTATTCAGTAAATATTTATTGAGCACCTACCATGTACAAGGCACTGAACTAACAGCTAAGGATAAACAGGATAGACAAAGTCCCTGCCCTTGTTTGGTAGAAATTTGGTTCATTTATTCACGCATTCATTCATTTATTCATTCAACAAATGTAACTAATCACATCATTTGGAAGAAACTGGGCTGGGCACTGTGAAGAATGTTTAGACAAATGATGTGTAAACCATGTCCTCTAGCAGTTTTCAATCTAGCTGGGGTGTCAGAGACCCAGCTAGAAATGATTCATTCTAGTACTAGGCAAAATAAAACGACCAAGTACAAAATGAGATTGCTTCTGACTCAGGTTGACTGAAAAGGAGAGATTTAAGCAAAACTGTAAATTGAAGCAAATTTTGACATTCAAGTATGAAAAGAGCATATTCATCTGCTGAAATCACAAGGGCAAAAGCAAGTATGCCCATATAATATTTGAGAAAGCGTAACAAGACGAGTGCTGTATAGGGTGTGTTTAAAAACTGAGGAGAAAAACATCTGACCAGTTGAAGGATATCTGGCTAAAACTTTGGTCCATGTTGCATCCCTATATGTGCATCTTCCTTTTCCATTTATTTATTCAATTATTTATGCAAAATATCTATTAAGCACCTAATATTTGTCAGGCATCATGCTAGGTGAGTGTATTAGGGTTCTCTAGAGGGAAAGAACTAATAGGATATATGTAGATATGAAAGGGAGTTTATTAAGGAGAATCGACTCCCATGATCACAAGGTGAAGTCCCACAATAGGCCATCTGCAAGATGAGGAGCAAGGAAACCAGTAGTGGCTCAGTCTGAGTCCCCAAACCTCAAAAGTAGGGAAGCTGATAGTGCAGCCCTCAGTCTGTGGCTGAAGGCCTGAAAGCCCCTGGCAAACCACTGGTGTTAAGTCCAAGGGTCCAAAAGCTGAAGAACTTGGAGTCCGACGTTCAAGGGCAGGAAGCATCTAGCATGGAAGAAAGACGAAGGCTGGAAGACTCTACAAGTCAGCTTCACCCGCCTTCTTCTGCCTGCTTTATTCTAGCCATGCTGGCAGCTGATTAGATGGTGCCCACCCAGATTGAGGATGGGTCTGCCTCTCCCAGTCCACTGACTCAAATGTTATTCTCCTTTCACAACATCCCCATAGACACACCCAGGAACAATACTTTGCAACCTTCAATCCAATCAAGTTGACACTCAATATTAACTATCACACTGAGTGTATAAAATGAGATCTCTGATTTCTACCCTTGAAAACCTAGGAAACAAGAGAGAAATAGTAAGCACAAGGCATATGTGCTACCTTTTCTATCTCCCTCACCCATGACCAAAATCACTAATTAACAGAGTAGCTTTTTCTGCTGAGCCTATATACAGCCTCTGAACATTTAAAAACAGTATTCCATGCAAGCATTTCCAAAAAAAAAAAAAAACACTCAATGTCAGAGATATATGGAGGAGGGCTGAAATTTCCCAACCAAGGCAACCTTGGATTAGCCAGTTGCTAGTGGATCTGCCAGCTGACCACAGATGCATGAACACTGATGCATTTGGCATAGCTCAGATCTGCAAAATCTTCTATAAATCCATAGACTTGTGAAAAATAATATACAGTTGTTATTTTAAGCCACTAAGTTTTGGAGTGGTTTATAATGCACAATAGCAAACTGATAAAGAATTTGGTGTTGCACTTCGGTTCTGTCATAACCAAAACTTAAAAGATGTGACATTGGCTTTGGGTCAGAAAAGTTGGCAGAAGCTAGAATAATGGTGAGGAAGCTGTTAAAGGAGACTGGAGAAATGGCGATCCATTTCATATAACGGTGAAACCACTGTTAAGACTGTCACCTGTTATAACCAAGAAAATTTTAAATGTACTAATGAACTTTAGGATTTAAGCAATGAGATTTCCATGCAGGATGTTGAAAGTGCCAACTGGCTCTTATTGACTGTATTTGATACACTGCTACAAGAAAGATATATTCTAAATTAAAGACTAGCTATTCTACAAGAAGAACATAGAGAAAATAGGGAGTCCATGATTTTCTGGGAGGGACATAAAACTGTTTTTATCTCTAGCCCCTCAAGGGAGCAATATAACTCTCAAAACAAATTTTAGCTTGGGGACAAAGACAAAATCACAGGCATGGCTATAAGACCCTTTTTAAAGATCCATGAAGGAATTCAGGCAAAGTCTAGCAGGGTTTCTCTACTATGCAAAAGGGCTTAGAAGAATAGTAAAGGTGTGACTTTTATATCATGAAGTAGAATCCAACCATATTCATAGGAATTCACAATGTTTTTAATTCAGCTAGATTGGCAACAGTTTGCCAGCCTGGAGGAAAAAAGAATTGAGATTCTATAGAGGTGTCTCACACTTGTAGAGAGACATCTCTGCCCCTAATTTTCTATAGGCAGGAAGCAGGAATATTTTCCAATATTCTCTTCTGAAGTGGGCAAGAAAAGTGGAAGAGACATGCCAAGAGCCATGGAGAACAATAGACTGAGGAGCATTCCCAGAAAGCAGAATGAATCAAAGAACATTTCCCATCTCCAGAGTAGGGTAAATGGAAAGCATCTGCCCAGAAAGAGTTCAGAGTTTCCATGGACCAGTGACTGCTATGTAGTTTCAATTCATCCCCTTTCTAAATGAGAATACTTATATAGGTTATTCTGTCCTCATTTTGCCATTCTATGTTGAGTATGTTTAGAGCAAATACTTTTTTGCCAGTACATAACTTTTTGGATTAAGAGCAGCATGTAATGAACCTGATGTAGATCACAATGCCCTGGACTTCAAGTAGGATGCCCCAACTTGAAGAGATTTTGGAGGGTCCTGGGAAAGGAGGAATATATTTCACATGGTCAAGCATGTTAGTAATTGTGCCCTGAAGGCAGACTATGGAAGATTGAGCAAATTAGGGGACACAGGTTTTCATAACTGCTATATCTTTCCCCTTTGGTACTACTGTCACACTCTAACTCTAGGCTTAAACAGATGACTTGTTTGGATGAGTGAGAAAAACTTGAAACCAGCAGAAGCTTGAAAATTTGCTCATGCATTTCTGCCTTCTCTCTTTGATTCCTGCCACTACCATGAGAACCTACCAGGCTAGCCTGCTGAAGGGAATGAAAGACACATAGAAGAGAGCCAAGTTGTTCTAGCTGAACCTATACTAGACTAAACCATCCCTAATCAACTTGCCAGCTGACTGCAGATGCCCAAGATGGCAAAATGAGCTGAGCCTATCCTAGATCAGCAGAATCTTTCAGCCAGACAGTAGACCCACAAGAAATAATGACCACTAAGTTTATGTCACACAGCAAGTGTGAACTGATACAGACAGCATGTGTGATGAAATCCATTTACCATCTCAGTAGTAGAGTTCCTTTTAAAGAAGTTGGAGGCAAATTTGAAGGATATTCCCTCATTAATGGATTCATCTTTTAGTGATATTCATAAAATCTCAGCTAGATGGACATCTCTAAATTTACAAACAGATGGAAAGAATAGCAGAGAGGTGACTACCAACATGAGAATTCAACAAGTCAGTGTCTGAACCATTGAAAATAGCCTTGGTCAGAGATGTGATTATGCCATCTGCCTTAGTTTATTCTCACACTGCTAATAAAGACATAACTGAGACTAGGTAATTTATAAAGGAAAGAGGTTTAATTGACTCACAGTTCAGCATGGCTGGGCAGGCCTTAGGAAACTTACAGTCATGGTAGAAGGGGAAGTAAACATGTCCTTCTTCATGTGATGGCAGGAAGGAGAAGAATAAGAGCCAAGTAAATGGGGAAGCCCCTTATAAAATCATCAGATCTCGTGAGAACTAACTCACTATCACAAGAACAGGACGGAAAAAACTGCTCCCATGATTCAATTATCTCCACCTAGTTCCTCCCCACGACATGTGGGGATTATGGAAACTACAATTCAAGATGAGATTTGGGTGGGGAAACAGCCAAAGTAGATCACCATCATAGAACAGTTCAGCCTCTTAAATGCAGAATGATGCCCAAGGAGACCATCCTTCACTTAGGAAGGAGTCTAGTTTAATTACATTTGATAATTAGATAATGCTTCAATTAAAAATTACATTTTAGATGAATGGGGGGATTCTCAGTGGTATTGGAGAAGAAAGGATTGATCTATAAGACGTATCAAGGACAACTCAACTAGTTGTAGAGTCTAGTTGTAGATGGGGAGATGTGAAAAAGGAGGCATCAAAGGTCATCACAACCTAGTCATTAATCTACTTAAAGACCTTCAATAGCTCCATGGAAACTTATGTGATGTCTCTACTAAAGTCTAAGCTCCATGAAGAATCAAATAATTAAAGATAATCGTCATCATCACCACCATCATCAAATCTAACACTTATTGACTGTATATTCTTATTACATGTCAGGCAGTGAACTAAGAAATTTGCCTTCATTAATTGTCTTGTTTACTTTTTACAGTATCCTTGGAAAACAGGAACTGATATTATCCCCATTTTATACATGAGAAACTGAAGTCTATGGAATTTGAAGTGATTTGCCCATGGTCAGCCAGCTAAAACACAATGGAGTCAAAGTTCAAACAGAGGTCTTCCTCTGACTTGAAAGCATTCATTCTTAAACACGACCCTATTCTTCCTCTCTTATTGGGATACTTGCTAGCTCCCCAGTGTCAACTCAGGTTTGTTATGGTATATAGAATACATATTTGTTGAGTTAATGAATGAAGAAATGAGAAGAAAGTAAATGAATAAAAGGATAAATTGACAACAAATGAGTAAGAGAATAATAGTACTAATGACAGAGCCAAAAAAAAAAAAAAAAAAAAAAAAAAAAAAAAAAAAAAAAAAAACCTGAGAGAAGTCCTGCAAGGCGAAGGCAAGGAAACTTTGGATTTTATTATGGCATTAATAGAATGACAGCTCCTCAATGTGTTCGGGAAGAAATTAACAAGATGACATTTGAAAAAGAAATTAAGTGAATATAGGTTTTTGGCATCTTTGATATAAAGGAAAATAGGTTATTTATACAGATAAGAATGACCTTTGTATATCTAGAGGCAAAAGGCAAAAAAAAAAAAAAAAAAAAAAAAGTGGAAAAAAAGGAGGTTACCAAAATGAGCCAGTGCTCTGGGAGTTTGTTGCTAAGAAAGAATGCTTCACTAGGTTATGGTCAAACAAGGACATGCTATAAAACATTCTTCCCAGGGCACACCTGCTTCCATATTACCTCCCCTAATTAACAAGAACAGCTGAGAATTCATTGATTATGTCCCTACGTGTACTACTCACTCTGCCATACCTTTGACAATGGAATTAATAATTTAATCTTCATGGAAACACTATGAGTTCGATATTATTATTTCCATTTTACAGATGAAGTTCAGTGAGAGAAAGATCCTTCTGCTAAAAATGGTGGAGAGGTACAAACTTAGATTTGTCTAACACTAAAACTCTTTCTCGTTTTTCTATATCGGGCAAACAGAACTGCCAGACCACTGACTGAAAGAGAGCATTCGCCCCTCTTGCCTTCAATGGACAATATTGAAGAAGAAACTTCTCTTTCCTCCAATACATTTTTCCAAGGAGAGAAAAGAGTAATGAACATGAATGGCCATTTCCAATCATGTGTACATAAGTAGACTTAGTTGAATGATTACAGCCATAATTATTGATTCTTTTACTTAATTCCTTAAAAAGAAAGAGAAATACCTAACTTTGCTTGAACTACCAGAATATCATGAAGACAATACAAAACAGTTAAAATAGCAGCAAGTTGCCTTTTCTTTTCCAGCTCAGTGTCTTTATTCTTTTCCATCCTCAATAACTATCTATACCATTTTTGTCCATGTCAGACTATAAGGTTTGACTAAGAATTTGGTCAACCCCATTATAACTCCTTGCATGGCACACAAAGGTATTCTCCATGAGATGGAGTCTAAGTCACAGACGATTTTGCAGTGGAAAGTTGAAGTCTTTTCTTCACCCTTAGTTACACACTCTGGTGTTAATGGAAGGATTCCTCCATTCCTAATAGAATCTGGGAGAGAGCTAAGAATCCTTTACACCATGGAATACTATGCAGCCATAAAAAATGATGAGTTCATGTCCTTTGTAGGGACATGGATGAAATTGGAAACCATAATTCTCAGTAAACTATCGCAAGAACAAAAAACCAAACACCGCATATTCTCACTCATAGGTGGGAATTGAACAATGAGATCACATGGACACAGGAAGGGGAATATCACACTCTGGGGACTGTTGTGGGGTGGGGGGAGGGGGGAGGGATAGCATTGGGAGATATACCTAATGCTAGATGACGAGTTAGTGGGTGCAGCGCACCAGCATGGCACATGTATACATATGTAACTAACCTGCACAATGTGCACATGTACCCTAAAACTTAAAGTATAAAAAGAAAAAAAAAAAGAATCCTATGATGGGCACCCTGTGGAGACACAGCTTGCTTGTTGTTCAATTAGCTGTTAGTCTGCCTGTTTCCTGGAGTGTGAGTATAGTTTTCACCAAACAAAAGCATTATCTTTCCCCTGTCTAATTCCTGTTTACTCTTTAAGGTTTTATAAGAAGGCACTTTTTACCAATATTTCAAGTTACTCTTGACTTTCGATCTTCTTTAATTGTCATCTAAGGACATGCATTATCTCCCCCAAGACATTGCAGTTTCTTGTAAGCAGGGATGCCTTAAACAGGAGTTTGGGTGATGGCAAAATAAAATTGAGAAGAGAGACTCAGACTGAGAAACTTATTACACAAAATAGGGTAGGATAAGTAATAAGAGGCTGACCCAGCTGTACTCCAGATGGGCCAGCAGAGCTTGGTTACCATGTAGGAGAGAGGTAGCAGCAGTCCAGTCAGGCAGGCAGTATAATAGGGGGTTAAAAAGTCAGGCAGGGAGAACATGGTGATGAGCCTTCCAGATAAAGGTAATATGAATAGGTGGTCAGCACCAGAGAATTAGCATGGCTCCAGCAGGGCCTGGGCTTTAGGAATAGGATGCCAGGTATCAGGTTATAGGAAGGGGATCTGCCAGTGACAGATGCAGGCTCCAGAAGTACCAGAGTCCTGGGAAAGAAATAAAGACAGGAGAGAACAAGACAGAAACTCTAGAAGTTACTTAAGCTCAGGAATTTGGAGAAGTTGGACTAGGTCAAGGATTATGTGCCACATGAGCAGTCAGAATGATGGTCTTGAGCCCCTCTGTCAGATATAGAGCAAAGTGCCTCCCAGAGTCCATGTTAGTGTTAGTAGCCAGCTTGTCTCAGGGAGCCATTTATGAGGTTTACAGAAATTAAGCCAGTCCCTGAAATGACTGTAGATTACATATTTTTAAATTCCACCATGGGTTTACATCTAGAGCTCTGCATGTAGAAGACACTTAATTATAACCACATAGAACTAAGTGTATTATATGTGTTAGACACTAGTCTAAGTGCTTGGCATGAGTTATCTCATTTAACCACATCCTAGGATTGTATATACAATTATGCACTAAATAACATTTTGGTCGACAATAGACCACATATGGCAGTGGTCCCAAAAGACCATAATATCATATTTTTACTGTACCTTTTCTATGTCTAGCTATGTGTAGATACACACATACTTGCCATTGTGTTATAATTGCTTACAGTATTCAGTACAGTAACCTGCTATATAGGTTTATAGCTTAGGAGTAATAGGCTATACTATATAGCCTGAGTGTGTAGTAGGCTATACTATCCAGGTTTGTGTAAGTACACTCTACAACATTTGTACAAAATTACCTAATGACACATTTCTAGAAATGTATCCCTGTCATTAAGCATTTAATTATTGTACTATTATTCCTACTTAATAGAAAGAAAGTCAAGGCCCAAGCACAAGAAATAAATTGCCCAAAATCTGGAAAACCAGCACAAAACAAGGATGCTCTCTCTCATCACTCCTGTTCAACGTAGTATTGGAAGTTCTGGCCAGGGCAATCAGGCAAGAGAAAGAAATAAAGGTATTCTAATAGAAAGACAGGAAGTCAAACTATCTTTGTTTGCAAATGACATGATCCCATCCTCTCAGCCCAAAAGCTTCTTAAGTCAATAAGCTACGTCAGCTTTGCAAATGACATGATCCCATCCTCTCAGCCCAAAAGCTTCTTAAGCCAATAAGCTACGTCAGCAAAGTCTCAGGATACAAAATCAGTGTGCGAAAATCGCTAGCATTCCTATACACCAACAACAAGCAAGCTGACAGCCAAATCATGAATGAACTCCCATTCCCAATTGCCACAAAAAGAATAAAATACCTAGGAATACAGCTAACAAGGGAAGTGAAGGACCTCTTCAGGAAGAACTACAAACCACTGCTCAAAGAAGTCAGAGAGGACACAAACAAATGGAAAAACATTCCATGCTCATGGATAAGAAGAATCAATATGGTGACAATAGCCATATTGCCCAAAGTAATTTGTAGATTCAATGCTATTCCCATTAAACTACTGTTGACATTATTCAGAGAATTAGAAAAAACTATTTTAATATTCATATGGAACCAAAAAAAGCCCAGAGAGCCAAGACAATCCTAAACAAAAAGAACAAAGCTGGAGGAATCACACTACCTGATTTCAAACTATACTACAAGACTACAGTAATCAAAACAGTATGGTACTGGTACAAGAATAGACACATAGACCAAGGGAACAGAATAGAGAACCCAGAAATAAGACCACAGACCTACAACCATCTGACCTTTGACAACCTGACAAAAACAAACAATGGGGAAATAATTCCCTATTTAATAAATGGTGCTTGGAGAACTGGCTGGCCATATGAAGAAAATTGAAATCGGACTACTTCCTTACACAACATACAAAAATCAATTCAAGATGGATTAAAGACTTAAAGGTAAAACCGGAAACCATAAAAGCCCTGGAAGAAAATCTAGGCAATACCATTCAGGACATAGGCATGGGCAAAGACTTCATGACGAAAACATCAAAAGCAATTGCAACAAAAGCAAAAATTCACAAATGGGATCTAATTAAAGAGCTTCTACACAGAAAAAAAACCTATCATCAGAGTGAACTGTCAACCTACAGAATGAGAAAAAATTTTTGCAATCTGTCCATCTGACAAAGGTCTAATATCCAGCATCTACAAGGAACTTAAACACATTTACAAGAAAAAAAAAATAAACGACACCATTAAAAAGTGGGCAAAGGACATGAACAGACACTTCTCAAAAGAGGACATACATTCAGCCAATAAACATATGAAAAAAAGCTCAACAGCACTGATCATTAGAGAAATGCAAATCAAAACCACAATGAGATATCATCTCACACCAGTCAGAATGGCTATTACTAAAAAGTCAAAAAAAAAAAAAAAAGATGCTGGCAAGGTTACAGAGAAAAAATAATGCTTTTACACTTTTAGTGGGAATGTAAACTAGTTCAACCATTGTGGAAGACAGTGTGGAGATTCCTCAAAGACAGAGGCAGAAATACCATTCGACCCAGCAATCCCATTCCTGGGTATATACTGAAAGGAATATAAATCATTCTATTATAAAGATACACGCAGCACTATTCACAATAGCAAAGATATGGAATCAAACTAAACACCCATCAATGATAGACTGGATAAAGAAAATGTGGCACATATACAATACTATGTAACCATAAGAAGGAACGAGATCATGTCCTTTGCAGGGACATGGATGGAGCTGGAAGCCATTATCCTCAGCAAACTAACACAGGGACAGAAAACCAAATACTGCATGTTCTCACTTATAAGTGGGAGCTGAACTATGAGAACACATGGAAATATGAGGGGGAACAACACACACTGGGGGCCTGTCAGAGTGTGGGTGGGGAGGAGGAAGAGCATTAGGAAGAATAGCTAATGCTGGGCTGAATACCTAGGTGATGGGATGAACTGTGCAGCAAACCACCATGGCACACATTACCTATGTAACAAACCTGGACAACCTGCACATGTACCCCTGAACTTAAAATTTAAAAAAAAAATAAATTGCCCAAAGTCATGCATTGTGCAAATAGTGAAGCTGGAATACAGATTGAAATAGCTTGTCAACAAAACTCAATCTTAAAGCTATATTGCCAATCTTGGTCATACAATTTTATACAAAAAATATTTGCTGAAGTCTTATGTGGCAGACTCTGTGCTAGCTATTAGTGTCTCAACAACAAAAAATATATATAGGTACCATCTATGCCTTTAAGGAGCTTAAAGTGTAATGCATATACGATGCATTAAAGGTAGAAATACTTACTACAACGCTCTGATAGGAGGCTAGAGGGTGCTATGAGAGCACTTAGCACGGGAACCAAATACTCCCTGAAGGTGAGGCCGCTTAGGTGAAGTGATGAATGATTAGAGGTCATAAAAGCAAAGGATGGAGAGGAAGGGGAAAGAACAACTTGTTCAAAGCTCCAAAGACAAAAAGGAGCATAATTCTTTCAAGTTACTGAAGGATACCCTGCATGACAGAAGTTTAGAGTATATAAAACGATGTGAGAAATCAAACAAGAGACGTCACTAGAGAAGTGGACAGAGGCCTGGTTATGATTATGCAGGGCCAAGGAGGTGACATTTAGGAGTCTGGACTTCACCTTGAGGGCAAAACTAGGAAATGATTTAAAGAAGGCAGTAATATGACCAGATGCGTATTTTGGAAACATTACTTTGACTTCTGTGTGGAAAGAATGAATAGATGGATGGGTGAATAGATGGAGGGATGGATTGATGGAGAGAAAACCAATTCTTGCTCTTCCTACTTCATGAAACAGATTTAAGTAGGTTTTATTGTTCCTACAGCCCATCTGCCTCTCAGTCTTCTGATAGGAACTAGAGCCCAGAAGATACCACCAGAGGCCAAGTCTACCAGCAGGAAAATGATCTTATAAAAACTATGAATGGTTTTCACTTAACCATGGGTTATTTCCATGCTCTGTATAGACTCATGCTCCCATCCCAGCAAGGAACTTGCTATAGTTTCAACAAGTCTTCTACAACCAACCATTGCTATTACAGTAGCTGTAAACATATGTTTTCTGCTTTTCCCACATCCCTGTAGTGGTACCACAGGTTGAAGCTCAATGCAGAGAAAAAGGGACACAGAGGAAGTCTGGAATGTCTGGTGTCATACCAGCCATGCAAAAAGTCTTGGCCTTATGTGATAAATCATACCTTCCACATCTCTTGGTGGAAGAATTGAAAGAGGGCACATTTCTTCTGTGTGTGGCCTAATGGCTCTCTCCCAACACTAAACAAGCCCATTTAAAGCACAGGTTGGCAGGGGTCACCTTCTTCACCATCACACATGTTTTAACAATCCAGTTACTCATAGAATATAAAAGTTCTGTAACTGACAAGAACCAAACAGCTTTGAAGAGCCCATGCTAATGTTTTTCTGAAGGGATTATGTGTAGACAACTCTAATTGTTGCATTGAACCGATGCCCATCTTTGCTTCCCTCCTACCTGTCTTTGTCATATGTATCTGCCTTCTCTACCCTTTTACCTCAGGTTATCCTCCATGCAGAAAACTAAGTGGGAAAGAGGGGCCTATAATAGTGACTCACCTTAAGCACCAGCAGACAAAGCAAAAGGTGATGCTTTTAGATATTTTTCCCAAGAACACGTGCAGCCTAGAAACAGAATGGGCAAATGTTCAGAAAAAAAGAAAACAAGCAACATGCTAGACATTTTTACTTTTCTGTAAGATGAAGTTAAGATATTTTTACTTATTAGCAAGACTAGTTTAAGAAAATTTTTCAGTCATTATGTCTATAAAAATGATGGAACATTAACATCATATGAAAATGACAAATGCAGATGTCAGTAGGGAGAACATATTGAATAGTATAAAGGGCTCTAAAAATGCAAAGCATATGGCTAGGTTTTATGGAAGTTTTTTGTTTCTTTGGGGTTTTTTTTAAAAAAAAGTTTTATGAGTACATAATAGGAGTATATGTTTATGGGGTATATGGGATATTTTGATATAAGCATGCAATGTGTAATAATCACATCAGAGTGCATGAGGTATCCATCACCTCACACATTTATCTTTTGTGTTACAAACAATTCAATTATACTTTTAGTTATATTAAAATGTACAGTTAAATTATTAACTACAGTCATCCTGTTGTGCTATCAAATACTAGGTCTTACTCATTCTTTCCAACTATTTTTTTGGCCCCTTTAACTATCCCTACTACTCTCCATTCCCCTGCTACCCTTCCCAGCCTATGGTAACCATCCTTCTACTCTCTATCTCCATGAGTTCAATTGTTTTAATTCTTAGCTTCCCAAAATAAGTGAGAAAATGTGAAGTTTGTCTTTCTATTCTTGGATTATTTCACTTAACATAATAACCTCCAGTCTATCCATGTTGTTGCAAATGACAGGGTCTCATTATTTTTTATGGTTGAATACTCCATTGTGTAAATATACTGTATTTTCTTTATTCATTTGTCTGTTGATGGACACTTAGGTTGTTTCCAAATCTTGGCTATTGTGAGTAGTGTTGCAATAAACATAGGGGTCCAGGTATCTCTTCATTCAATACATTGATTTTCTTTTTTTGCGGGGGTATCTACCTAGCAGTGGGATTGATGGATCACATGATAGCTCTGTTTTTAGTTCTTTGAGTAACTTCCAAAATGTTCTCCATAGTGGTTGTACTAATTTACATTTCAACAACAGTGTATAAGGGTTCTATTTTCTCTACATCCTTGAAAGCATTTGTTATTGACTGTGTTTTGGATAAAAGTTATTTTAACTGAGATGAATTGAGATGTCATTATCATTTTGATTTGTGTTTCTCTGATAAGTGATGTTGAACATTTTTACATACCTGTTTGCCATTTGTATGTCTTCTTTTAAGACATGTCTATTCATATCTTCTGCCCATTTTAAAAATTGGATTATTGGTTTTTTTTTCCCTATAGAATTTGTTTGAGCTCCTTATGTACTCCATTTTTTAACCCCTTGTTAGATGGGTAGTTGCAAACATTTTCTCCCATTCTATGGGCTGTTTTCTTCACTTTGTTGATTGTTTCCTTTGCTATGAAGAAACATTTTAGCTTGATATGATCCCATTTGTCCATTTTTGCTTTGGTTGCCTGTCCTTGTGGGGTATTACTCAAGAAATCCTTGCCTAGTCAAGGTTCCGAAGAGTTTCTCCAATGTTTTCTATTAGCAGTTTCATAGTTTGTGGTCTTAGATTTAAGTTTTTAATCCCTTTTGATTTTATTTTTGTATATGGCAAGGGATAGGGGTTTAATTTGATTCTTCTGCATATAAATATCCAGTTTTCACAGCATCATGTATTACACAGACTGTCCTTTTCCCAATGTATGTTCTTGGCACCTTTGTGGAAAATCAGTTCACTGTAGATATATGTACAGATTTGTTTCTGAGTTCTCTATTCTGTTCATTTCTTTGGTCTATGTGTCTGTGTTTATGCCAGTACCATGCTGTTTTTGTTACTATAGCTCTGTAGTGTAATTTGAAGTGAAGCAACATAACTCCTCCAGTATTGTTCTTTTTGCTCAGGATAGTTTTGGATATCTGGGTCTTTTGTAGTTCCACATAAATTTTAGGATTTTTTTTTCTATTTCTGTGAAGAATGTCACTGGTATTTTGATAGAGATTGCATTAAATCTATATATTGCTTTGGGTAGTATGGACATTTTAACAATATTGATTCTTCCAATCCATAAACATGTAATAGCTTCCATTTTTTGTATCCCCTTCCATTTCTTTTATCAATGTTTTATAGTTTTCATTGTAGAAATATTTTACTTCTTTTGTTAAATGAATTCCTAGTTATTTAATCTTATATATAGCTATTGTAAATGGAATTACTTTCTTGATTTCTTTTCCAGATTGTTTGCTGTTGGCATATAAAAATGCTACTGATTTTTGTATGCTGATTTTGTATCCTGCAACTTTACTGAATGTGTTTATTAGTAATAGTAGTTTTTTGTTGGGTCTATAGGGTATTCCAAATATAAGATCATATCATTAGCATAAAAGGATAACTGGACTTATTCCTTTCCAATTTGGATGCCCTTTATTTCTTTCTCTTGTCTGATTGATCTAGCTAGGACTTACAGTACTATGTTGAATAACAGTAGTGAAGGTGGCATCCTCATCATGTTCAAGATCTTGGAGGAAAGGGTTTCTGTTTTTTTCCCATTTGTTGTGATACTAGTTGTGAGTCTGTCATATACGGTTTTTATTACATCTATGTCATTTTTTAGGGTTTTTATCATGCAGATGTTAAAGTTTTTCAACTGCTTTTTCACATCAATTGAAATGATCATATGGATTTTGTCCTCCATTCTGTTGATATGCCATATGACACTGATACATTTGCATATGTTGAATGATTTTTGCATCCCTGGGATAAATCCCACTTGGTCATGATGAATGATCTTTTCAATGTGTTGTTGAATTCAGTTTGCTTGTATACTGTTGACGATTTTTGTATTAATATGCATCAGAGATATTGACCTACAGTTTTCTTTTTTTGGTGTGTCTTTGGTTTTGGTAGCAGGGTAATGCTGGCCTCATAGAATGAGTTTGGAAGTATTACTTCCACCTCTATTTTCCATAATAGTTTGAGTAGGATTGATATTAGTTCTTTAAATGTTCGGTAAAATTCAGCAGTGAATCCGCCAAGACCTAGGCTTTTTTCTGCTGGGAGATGTTTTTTATTATGGTCTTGATCTTATTACTTGCTATTGCTCTGTTCCGGTGTTGGATTTCTTCATGGTTCAATCTTGGTAGGCTGTGTGTATCTAGAAATTTTATTCATTTCTTCTAGGTTTCCCAATTTATTCACATATAGTTGCTCAAGTAGTCTCTAATTTGACTATTAATTTGAGTTTTTGCAGTATAGGTTGAATGTCTCCCTTTTCATCTCTGATTTTTTTGGGGTCTTCTCTCTTTGTTTCTTAGCTAATCTGGCTAAAAGGTTGTCAATTTTGTTTATCTTTTTCAAAAAAACAACTTTTAGTTTATCTTTTCTATTGTTTCTTCATTTCAATTTCATTTATTTCTGCTCTGATCTTTGTAATTTCTTCTACTAACTTTGGATTTGGTTTGCTCTTGCTTTCCTAGTTCTTTAGGATGCACTGCTGGGTTGTTTACTGGAAGTTTTTAGTCTTTTTTGATGTAGGCACTTATAGCTATAAACTTCACTGTTAGTACTGCTTTTGCTGTATCCCATAGTTTTTGGAATGTTGTGTTTCCATTATGATTTGTTTCAAATAAATTTTCAGTTTTCTTATTAATCTCTTCATTGACCTACCAGTTATTCAGGAGCATATCATTTAATGTCCATGTATTTGTACAGTTTCCAAAATTCCTCATTATTGATTGCTAGTTTTATTCCATTGTGGTCAGAGAAGATACTTAATATTATTTTAATATTTTTGGATGTTTTAAGACTTGTTTTGTGGACTAATATAAGGCCATCCTCGAGAATGATCCATTTGTTAAGGGAAAGAATGTGTATTCTACAGTCATCGGATAAAATGTTCTGTAAATAACTATTAGATCATTTGATCCACAATGCAGATTAAGTCCAATGTTTCTTTGTTGATTTTCTGTCTGGAAGATCTGTCCAATGCTGAAAGTAGGGTGATGAATTGTGTAGTTATTACTGTATTGGGGGTATAGCTCTCTCTTTAGCTCTAATGGTATTTGTTTTATATATCTGGGTGTTCCAGTGTTGGTGCGTATATATTTTAACTTTCTTGTACTTGAATATTGATATATTTCTCTAGGTTTGGAAAGGTCTCTGTTAGTATCTCTTTAAGTAAACTTTCTACCTTTGTCTCTTTCTCTATCTTTTCTTTAAGGCCAATAACTCTTAGATTTATCCCTTTTGGGCTATATTTTCTAGATCTTGTAGACGGTCTTCATTTTCTTTTATTCTTTTTTCCTTGTCTATTCTGACTGTGTATTTTTGAATAGCCTGTCTTCATGCTCACTAATTCTCTCTTCTGTTTGATCAATTTTACTATTAGGAGACTTTGATACATTCTTCAATATGTCAATTGCATTTTAAATGCGAGAATTTCTGCTTGATTCCTTTCAATTATTTCAATTTCTTCGTTAAATTTATCTGATAATATTCTGAATTCCTTCTCTGTGTTATCTGGGGTTTCTTTGAGTTTCCTCAACATAGCTATTTTGAATTATCTGTCTGAAAATTCACATATCTCTGTCTGTCCAGGATTGGCCTCTCACACCTTATTTAGTTCATTTGGTAAGGTCATGTTTTCCTGGATGATATTGATGCTTGGGGATGTTTGTCAGTATCTGGGCATTGAAGAATTGTGTATTTATGGTAGTCTTCACAGTCTGGACTTGTTTGTATCTGTCCTTCTTGGGAAGGCTTTCCAGGTATTCAAAGGTACTTGGGTGTTGTGATCTATGTTTTTGGTCACTGCAGCCATATCGTATTAGGGGGCACCATATGCTCAGTAGCACTGTGGTTGTTGTAGACGTGTAGAGATACCTCCTTGGTGGTCTTGGACGAAATCTGGAAGAATTTTATAGATTACCAGGCAGAGACTCTTGCTCTCTTCCCTTACTTTTTCCCAAACAGTCTCTCTCTCTTTCTCTCTATACTGAGCTGCCTGGAGCTGGAGGAGAGGTCACACAGGTGACCATTCCTATGGTCACCACCACTGGGACTGCACTGGGTCAGACCTGAAACTGGCATAGCACTGGGTATTGCCCAACGTTTGCTGTAATCACTACGTGGCTATTGCCTATGTTCACTCAAGGCTCTAGGGCTCTACAATCAGCAGGTGATACATGCAGTTCTTTAGCTACCTTGGCTGGTGTCTCACTAGGTAGCATGCTCCCCCAAGTCCATTGGCAAAGCACAGCACTAGGACTTCCTGGGGAGTTGCAGTCCTTTTGGGCCTAAACTGCCTTTCAAGTTTATTTAGAACCCCCCAGAACACTTTAGCCCACAGTGGCAAGGCTTGATTAAACTTAAGTTCTGACCACTGGGATGGGTGATTTCCCTCTGGCTAGGGCTTATGGAAATGTTCTTTCCATAAGTCTTGGTTGAGTTCTGCGTGATGTTGGCAGCACTGAGTTCCAGTGCAAAGTCCCACATTCACTGCACTTTGCCTGCCCTAATTGCCACAGATTATCTCTCTGAACCATGTAGCCACTGCAGGAGGATGGGGGAGGGGTGGTGTTGACAATTCAAAACTGTCTTTTCTACCCTTTTCAATGCCTCTTTCAGCAACATAAAGCTAAAACCAGGTACTGTGATTGCTCACCTGATTTTTAGCGTTTATGAAGGGCTATTTTGTATAGACAGTTGTTAAATTTGGTGTTCCTGCAGAGAGGACGATCGGCAGAGGCTTCTATTGAGCCATCATGCTCTGTCTCTGGCTAGGTTTTTCATTAGCCCCATCTAACTATGGCATCCAACCTCTAGTCAATATTCTATCATCCATCTTCAAAATAGACCCACTGAAAAGAAGCACTTCACCTACATGAAACTCAGTAATCCAGCAATCCCATTTTACTGAGACATAAAGAAAGAAAGTAAAATGGGCCACTGATCAGGCAAAGGTGCTATAATAAAGCTCGTGGACCTTTCTCACAAGAACGCTCCTGGAGGTAACAGTTGGAGTCAATTTGCTTGTATTTTAGGCACAAGTTTAACGAGCGTGATTGTCTGGTTTCCCAGTTCAAGGAATCCCAGAGGCAGCAGGTCATCAGAGAGACATACACTGGCAGTATCAAAGAGTGACAGCTGGCAGTATCAAAGACTGACAGCTGGCAGCCTGAGAGTTGATGAAGAGGACAGAAAAACTCTGAAAAGTTGATACCAGAACTCCAAACCGGATCCCCCACAGGTTCAAACACAGAGCCCTGCACTCAATAGGCTCTATTAAAGCCTGTTAGAATAATTTATGATTGAGTCATCAAGATAAGATCAAATTAGAATGTTCTATTTAATAAAGCAGGGAAGTATATATATATTTTCAAAGATGTTCACCAAAAATAGTTTAGATGAACCTATTTTTATACATATGAACTTTGTAACCAGAACAACTCATTTCCTTAATGTTCCAGATAGATAGTTGACATTTGACTGTACATTGGTCATGTTCCAATTTTAATCCTCAGCCACCTGCCCCTCAGTGGCCAGGGAGTCACACTCAGGAAACACAAAGGCATTATGCTAATATTATCCTAAGTTTAACAAAATTAGGTAGATAAATCTGCCACCCCCTCCAAGAAAAATTACACACTGCCACTCCAACCTCAAACATATGACTCCAGACTTATCTATGCTACTGCCTACTGCCAATCATATGTAACATATGTTAGCATGTGCACTGACAAAGTTTAAATCAGATTTCAGCCGACCACTTAAGAAGACATTCTTCTAATCTAACAATCTGAGCTTTTTGTGATTTGATTTACCTTCGAGTCCCTTGAGCCAGATTCTCAAGAAATCAAATAATTGCCATCCAATATTACTGAACTATTGAACCTGGAAGACAAAGACAATAGATTGGGACTTAAAATATGGAGCAAATACTACCATAAGTGATATTTTATTTTGCATTATTCTTTTTGCAAATACTAACAATGGAAAAATCAGGGTCACCAAAATCAGAGCAAACTTGAGATAAGAATTCTGCTGGATGGAATGCTTTTTATGCCTTTTTACATAAGTCTAAGACATAGTCCTGCCTCCAGAGATGGCATGTACAACACCCCTGTTCTCTCCCATAACCATGGAAGATATAAAAAATCAACAAAGTGCTTTTTCTCACTAAGGCCAGACATAGCCTCAGAATCGTTTACAACAGAGTTCTCCAAATAGCTGTGATTAATAAATCCACAGTGGTGGTTTTATTACAGAAGGCATGGGTGGGGAGGTAAAGCAGTAGTATCCAAGTTGTTTCTATTTTTATCTCAATAAATGATTCTTTCCAAAGATGTTACAGAGGTTTGGGTTTCCTGTGGTCACACATTTCAATCTACATCTAATTTGTCTTCCTAAGTAATAGAAACTGTAAAGACCAAACTGCATTTTCAGCTAAGTTTCTACCCTGTTTTAGGTTCCATCAAGAGATGGTGGCCTTGCAGGAAGAGATTGGAACTCCTGGCAAACACAGGGTCAGAAGAATTTGTTTCTCCTGAGGCAGCTGGGAGCAAAGTTCGACAGTCCAGTCTCTGGTATCAGAGCTACAAAAGAGCAAAGTATCTGTGGAAGCCAGATTTATTTTTAACAAGTCCCTTATGGTGTTTGGGCAATTTACTGGGCTGAATTATTTCTGAATGGGCAATTCACCTATACTTGGTTTCACTCTTAGATACAGGCAAGAGAGGCTCCTGTTCTGGACCCAACATGTTAGAGGTTCCTCACTGACTTCAGAACCTTTACATGGAGAGAGGAGTATGTGAGACTAAGGGGACATACTTAATTGGAGCTCTAGCCCCAGATGGTGCCCCAGGAAACATGGACCCATATTCTTTACCCAAATGGCCCTGAGCTTGCTTCCAGGGTCTGTGTGGATCTCTTCCCTGGGACCATTTTTCTCAGAGTGTCCCACTCCACCAGCGTGGGCACCTTTAGATCTGACAGTGACCACAGGGCAACTTGTTGCCAGGGGTATAGATAGAGCTTGAACACGTGGGCTATAGTCTCCACCCACAGGCACACAAGGTGCTTGCAGCACAGAATGAAGCCAGAGATGGGTAGAGAAGGGCCGGGAACTTGGGTTGGGAGCTGAGGCTATGCTTTCTCCAAGGTACTACGCTTGGGTGAGAAACCCAGAGAAGTCTATTGTAAAGTCAATCTGGACTTTCCAGGTAATTTCAGAGGTACATTTCTCAAAGGAGAATAGTAAATATTTTATTTAACGATTTGAAGATTAGATTTAACTTTTAAGTAATATGTTATGTGTGTCTCTACTTGTACTTTTATCTCAGGCCCCACAAATTTTACAAGTAAGACTGCTTAGTTCTTTCTCCCTCCTGTAAATTCTGTAAGCTACTTTGTACCCTATAATAAACCCCTTTCTGCCTAAGCTACCTAACATGGATTCTATTTTCTAACATCAAGAATCCTGGCTACTACAGCTCCCTAGATGTTTAGAAGGAGATGCTATTGTCCTTTTCTTATATCTAAATCTATATCAGCTCAAGGAATTGATGTAGACTTCATCAAATCAACTCTTCCAGTATCAACTATAGCTTCTATTTGTTGTGAGTGGCTCTTCCTATTCCCAAGGCTCTGTACTGTAGTAGAAAGAGTACTGAAGGTTGAATGAGAGCATGGGTTGGAGACCTAGCTCTAACACTCACCAGTTGTGCCACTTTGAACAAGTCATTTTTAACCTCTCTGAAACTATTTTCTCACCTGATGATTGAATAAGATAATGTGTATACATATTCTTCATTGAAAAGCACTGTGCAAATGTAACATTTCCATTTCTAATGCTGGAACTAAGAAAATAGCTAATAATAGCTGGATTCATAGCTATATTCCCTGCGGTGTGTTCTCAGATACCTTTTCTTTTATTTTCTTCAAAAACTGCTCTAGCTACTTCCCCCTAGATAACCAAATCTACTGTCCTAACTATGACTCCATTAGAAAATATTTCTAGAAAGTCATTCAGATGTTTCCATTCGCCAATTCCATTTTGGCACTGCAAGTTCTAACTCTATATACTACAGAAAACCATTTCTCCCTTGCTTGCTATTTAAAGTCTTCAAGAACTTGTCAAGCATTATTATGTCATACTCACCCTACTCTGGGAATTAATCATATATTTCATCCACTTCAAAACATATTAATTTTCTGGAGTGCCCAATGACATGATCCACAATAGCAGAGATAAGGATTCAAGCATTTAAGTTCCTGTTGGGTTTTCTTAATTTTCTGAATCTTAAGGAATCTTCTACAGTTAGTCCTACAGCAATGCAAGCTTCAAATAGCTTTCACAACACAATGTATTTTCTTTTCATCATATTTTTCGGATTAAGAATCTACTACAATAGTAGTCTATGCTAGCAGGAAGATAAGCTTTCTGTGGCTTATAATCTTGGAAAAGTAAAAACTTCAAAAGTCATTTTGATGGCATCTTTCAATTAAATGTCTAAGTATCTATGATGATATCAGCAAGAACTGCATTAGATAATTTCTATTTTCAAAAGATTTGTCTAGTTTCCTATTTTCCTCACCAGATAGTTCTGTGAAGTTCTCAAAAACAAAAAATAAATGACTAAACAAAAAATTGACATTGTAGAACCATTGAAACATGGCATCAAATAGTTGAAACTACATAGAACCTCTGAGAAAATGCTTTAAACTTTGAAACAATTAATATTGCCATAGATGCTGTGGCTGGGAGCTTGGGTGTGTTGGCTCTATTCCTTGCCCCTCTTCAGATTAGGTCTCTATCACAGGGTGGGGGGAAGAACGGAGCCCTGCAGTCTATATTTCCCAGCATCCCAGATAAGCTGTCTTCTAATTGAGTTTTAACAAAGGGAGGCACTGGCAGGAGATTGAACAGGTTTGGAAAGAGAAGTTAGGGTATTTCTCTTTCTGCTTGTTTGCATTAAGAAGTACCTTCTCAGAAGTTGCTTCCCCTGTATGTTTCCTGCTCCTTGCTTTCATTGCTTGGCAAGTTTGTCTTAGCTCCAGGTTCCATCAGGTGACCACTGCTACTGAGCAGTAACACTGCCTACATTTTTTTATCTTTCCAGCATACAACTGTGGTTGCTGCTGTTTAACTTTGGTTTGCCTTAACATTCCCTCTTTGATCCTCACCAACTTCATCACCTGTATAATAATTTCTCTGAATAAAATTCACTGTGTTGAAAAGTCTTAAAGTCATTTCCACTTTCTTGGTTAGACTGATGGATAATATAATGCCTTGGACTTTGAAACAATGCATAGAACTATTAGTGCACAAATAGGAATGTTAAGAAACTCTGCACTACATGATATGGAACATAAATTCTAGAAAATCTGCCACAGCAAGACTAGATTAGAGGGACCACGGATTTGACTATCTTTTTTTAAAATTTTTTCTCTCTAGTTGAAACTATGTCTAAGTGAGTACTGAGTGCACTGATAGTCACTAGCCTATTTTAAATTCTGATATTAGGCCAGTAGGTTTATTGTCTAGTATGAGCCACATTAAGATGTTCATTAGAATAGCTAAGAGACATTGCCTCCTATTCCTTCAAATCCATCTGACCAACCCTTTCTCTTTCATGAAAATTACCATTTCTAGAGTCAGGAGAAAAGGGGCAGTACAAATGCTCAGCAATTCAGAAGTCATTAGTACTAGAATGTGAGACCCATTTCATCCTTTTATTTCAATAAGAGTGTTTTCTATGTGGAGAAAAAACTGTGCAGATTTGCATATACATTATTTTGTTTTACCTGTAAAAAGTATATCTCGCAGGAAACGAATATAAATCTTTTTTTAAGTGGAAATGTGTCTTTCCAAAATCAGTTTATGAAACATCTTAGTCCAAAAGTTTAGTTTGTAAAAAGGAATTTTAAACAAATTTAGGGAAGGAATACTATCATTTTCAGGGAAGCTAAAATTAAATGAGGAGGTAAGAATGGTAATTAGGAGGCAAAGAATAAAAACTACTAAATATCTCTTTTGATGAAATAGATATGATGGCTAACTGAGCCCATATATAAATGGTATTAAATGGGTATAAATGGGTATTCCAGTTTGAGACAAAGATGGAAAACCACTTATTTAGTAGTATTTTTTTGTCTTAAAAGGAAAACATATTTGTTCTAAAAAAACTTTTAATGAATTTTATTGTGTATAGTTGAAGTTTACAAATGATATTACGGGAAGTATTACATTTTATGCATATAGATACATAGATATATATAGATAGTATAATGGTTACTATAGTGAAGCCTATTAATATATATATCATTTCACATAGTTACTATTGTATATGTGACATGAGCAGTTAAAATTTACTCATTTAACAAGATCTCTAATACCATACAATTTTTTAACTTGAGTCCTCATGTTGTACTTTAGCTCTCCAGACTTGTTCATTCTATGCATCAGCTATTGTATATTCTTTGAACTAAATCTCCCCATCTCCTCCCCTCTGACCTCCACCCATGGTACCAATGTTTCATTCTCTGTCCCTGTGCTTCTAAGCTCTCTTTTTAATATATTCCACATATCAGTGAAGTCGTGCAATAGTTTTCTCTCTGCGTTTGGTTTATTTTACTTAGTGTAATGTCTTCCAGTTCCAGCCATATTGTGGCAAATGTCAGAATCTCTTTTTAAGGCTAAATAACCTTCCATTATTCCATGTATATTCTGATATTATGGAAAGTGATATATGTATCACCTTAATTATCTATCACCATAACAGAAAATGTGAGCTCTCTCCCTCTCTCGTTTGGTCTCTTTCTCTCTCTCTCTCTGTCTCTCCTTTATATATATATAACATTTTCATATATTATATATAACATTTTCTTTATCCATTCCTCTGTTCCAGGCATTCATTTCCATATTTTGACCATTGTAAATAATGCTGCAATAATCATGGGCATGCACACATCCTTATGAGGTGGTAATTTCATCTCCTTTGGGTATATACCCAGAAGACAGAGTGCTGAGTCATAAGGTAGTTTTATTTTTAATTTCTTTGGAAAACTCCCTACAGTTTTCCATAATGGCTATACCAATCTACATTACTAACAGCAATATACTACAGTTCCCCTTTCTCCATACCCTCATTAACATTTCCTATCCCTAATCTTTTTGATAATAGCCACCCTTACAGGTGTGAGGTTATATCTCATAGTGGTTTTAATCTGCATTTCCCTTGTGATTAGTGCTGCAGAGTATCTTTTCACATACCTGCTGGCCATCTTCACATCTTCTTTAGGGAAATGTCTGTTCAGGTCCTTTGGCCATTTTAAAATCAGGTTATTTGTTTTCCTGCAATTGAATTGTAAAAGTTCTTTATAAATTTTGGATATTAACCCCTCATCAGATAGGTGGCTTGCAATTATTATTTTCCAGTTCAGAAGGTTTCTTTTTCATTTTGTTGATTGTGGTCTCTGCTGTGCAGATTTTTAGTTTAATGTAGTCCCATTATTTATTTACTTATTTATTTGGTACCTGAGCTTTTAGTGTGATATTAAAGAAAAAACCATTGTCAAGTCCAAGATCAAGGAGCTTTTCTCTTATGTTTTCTTCTAGGAATTTTAGAGCTTCAAGTCTTACATTTATTTAGGTCTTTTATCCATCCATTTTGAGTTGATTTCTGTGTATGATATAAGGGTTGAATTTCATTCTTTTGCATGTAGAAATGCAGTTTTCCCAACATTATTTATTAAAGAGACTATTGTTTCCCCTTCGTGACCTCTTGATGCCCTTGTTGAAAATTAGTTGTCCACATATGTTTGAATTTATTTCTGGGCTTTCTATTCTGTGTTCCCTTGGTCTATATTTCTGTTTTTATGCCAGTACTATGCTGTTTTGATTACTATAGCTTTGTAACATAATTTTAAATCAAGATGTGATGCCTCCAACTTTTATTTGTATTTATTTGGCTATTGGCGATTTTTTTGTAGTCCCATATGAATTTTAGAATTTTTTCTTTTTCTGTGAAGAGCACCATTAGAATTTTGATGGCGATTATGTTAAATCTGTATATTGCTTTGGGTAGTATGAATATATTAACAATATTAATTCTTCTTATTCATGAACATTGATATACCTTTCCATTTATTTGTGTTCAATTTCTTTCATTAGTGTTTTATGGTGTTCAGTGTATAAATCTTTCACCTCCTTGGTTAAATTTATTCCTGGCTATTTTTTGAAGCTATTGTAAACGGAATTTAAAATTTTTTATTTAGCAAGGTTGTTTGTATTTATGGAAATGCTATTTGTATGTTGATTTTGTACCCTGTAACTTTACTAAAATCATTTATTAGTTCTTACAGTTTTTATGGAATCTTTGGGGTTTTCTGCCTATAGAATCATGTTATCTGAAAATAAAGACAATTTTACTTCTGCTTTTCCAATTTGCATACCTTTTATTTCTTTTTCCTGTATAATTTTTCTTGCTAGTATTTCCAGTACTATGTTGAATGGAAGTGGTGAAAGCAGGCATCCCTGTCTTGTATCTGATCTTAGTGGAAAAGCTTTCCATTTTTCCCTGTTGATTATCATGTTAACTGTTAGTTTTTCTTAAATGGGCTTTATTATGTTAGAAATATTCCTTCTATACCTAAACTGTTGAGTTTTCATCAAGAAAGAATGCTGAATGTTGTCAAATATTAATATTTTTTGAGTCAATTGAGATGATCAAGTGTTTATACTTTTTATTCTGTTGGTGTGATGTATCACACTGATTGATTTGCATATGTTAAATCAGTCTTGCAGGCCAGGGATAAATCCCATATGGTCATAATGTATAGTCTCTTTGATGTGTTGTTGAATTCAGTTTGCTACTATTTTATTCAGGATTTTTGCATCAATGTTCATTAGAAATATTGGCCACGTGTTTTTCTTTTCTTGCAATGTCTGTCTAGCTTAGGTATCAAGGTGATGCTGGCCTCGTCAAAATGTGTTTAGAAGTATGAGGTATTACTTCTAGCTCTATTTTTTGAAAGAATTTAAAAATTATTGGTAATCATTCTTCTTTGTATGTTTGGCAGTAATCAGTAGTGAATCCATCTGGTCCTGGGCTTTTCTTTGTTGGAAGGTTTTTAGTTACCTTTTCAATCTCTTTATTTGTTATTGCTATGTTCAAGCTTTCTATTTCTTCCTGATTGAATCTTGAGAAGTTACATTTTTAAGGAATTTATCCATTGTCTCTGGTTTATCTAATTCATTTGCATAGAGTTTTTCATAATAATCCTTTATGATTCTTTGTATTTCTCACGTATCTTTGTAATGTCTCCATTTTCATTTCTGATTTTATTGAGTGTTCTCTCTTTTCCTTAGTCTAGCTAGGGTTTTGTTGATTTTACTTTTTCAGAAAACCAACTCTTGGTTTTGTTAATTTGTTTTCTATTATTTTTCTATTTTCTATTTATTTCTGTTCTGATTTTTATTTCCTTCCTTCTGATAACTTTGCGGTAAGTCTGTTTTTCTTTTTCTAGCTCCTCTATAATGAAGTGTAACATAAGACTATTTATTTGAGGTCTTTTTCTTCTTTTTTAATGTAGGAGTGTATTGCTATAAACTTCCCTCTTAGACTGCTTTTGCTGCATCCCATAGATTTTGATATGTTGTGTTTCCATTGTCATCTGTCTTAAGATACTTTAAAATTTGCCTTTTGGGTCCTGCTTTGATCCATTTGTTGTTCAGGAGCATGTTGCTTAATTTCCACATATTTGTGAATTTTCCATATTTCTCCTGTTATTAATTTCTAGTTCATAACATTGTAATCAGAAACCATATTAGATATGATATAAATATTCCTTTTTTTTTTTTTTTTTTTGAGACGGAGTCTCGCTCTGTCACCCAGGCTGGAGTGCAGTGGCATCATCTCGGCTCACTGCAAGCTCCACCTCCTGGGTTCACACCATTCAGCTGCCTCAGCCTCCCGAGTAGCTGGGACAACAGGCGCCTGCTACCCCGCCAGGCTAATTTTTTGTATTTTTAGTAGAGACGGGGTTTCACCTTGTTAGCCAGGATGGTCTCGATCTCCAGACCTCATGATCCGCCCACCTCAGCCTCCCGAAGTGCTGGGATTACAGGCGTGAGCCACTGCGCCCGGCCCGATTTAAATATTCTCAAAATAAAAATTGTTTTGTGGCCTAAAACATGATCTATCCTGGAGAATGTTCCATATGTACTAAAAAAGAACGTATATTCTGCTGCTGTTGGATGAAAAATTCTATATGTTTGTTAGGCCCATTTGGCCTAAAGTGTGATTCAAGTCGAGTATTTCCATGTTAATTTTGTGTTATTGTTGAAAGAGGGTGTGGTAAACTTTTCTTTAAAAATACTTAAAAATATAAAGGAAAAACTTAGTTTGCTCAGAGATACATACCTGATCAATTTAAGGTATTTACTTCAAGATTTGATATATATGTATATGTGTGTGTGTGCATGTGTTTGAAAACCATATTTATATTATAAAATTGAAATGACGCTCTCAATATAATGTTGTATATTACATATGTCAGTAAAATATTACATGGGCTTTTTCACCTCATTAAGTAGTCTTTGAAAAATGTGATTTTGATAGCTATATGACATTTTACCATATGATCATTTATCCATTCCCCTATTATTACATATTATGTTTTTTCCAATTATTATTAACTATTTTTTTTACAATTAATACATTTAAAAATTGTTCTTATACATGATTATTTCCTTATAATGATTTCTGAAGTGGAAATGGTGGAGTGAAGGTTGTGAATAGAGTTAACCTGACAGGACATCAAGCCAGTATAACTGAGAGAGAAAAGCTTGAAATAGAAACAGAGGTGGTTTTAGCTAGCACGCTTTTCTTGTTGTTGTTGTTGTTGTTTTTTAATGTGATGTAATTATATTTTACATTCTGGGATTCATGTGCAGGATGTGCAGGTTTGTTACTTAGGTAAACGTGTGTCATGGTGGTGTGCTGCGCCTATCGACTCATCACCAAAGTATTAAGCCCTGCATGCATTGGCTATTTATCATGATGTTCCCCCCACCCCACCCCCTGCACCAACAGGCCCCAGTGTGCATTGTTCCCTTACCTGTGTCCATGTGTTCTCATAGTTCAGCTCCCACTTATAAGTGAGAAAATGTGGTGTTTGGTGTTCTGTTCCTGAATTAGTTTGCTGAAGATAATGGCTTCCAAGCTCCATCCATGTCCCTGCAAAGGCCACAATCTTGTTCCTTCTTATGGCTGCATAGTATTCCATGGTGTATATGTGCCCCATTTTCTTTATCTAGTCTATCATTTACGGGCATTTGTGTGATTTCATGTCTTTGCTATTGTAAATAGAGCTGCAGTGAACTTATGCATGCATTTATCTTTATAATAGAATGATTTATATTCTTTTGGATATATATCCAGTAATGGGATTGCTGGGTCAGATGATATTTCTGGTTCTAGGTCTTTCAGGAATCAACACACTGTGTTCCACAATGGTAGAACTAATTTACATTCCCACCAACAGCGTAAAAGCATTCCTATTTCTGCACAGCCTCACCAACATCTGTTGTTTCTTTACTTTTTAATAATCGCCATTCTGACTGGCATGGGTATCTCATTGTGGTTTTGATTTGCATTTCTCTAATGATTAGTGATGTTGAGCTTTTATTAATATTCTTTTTGGCCACATAAATGTCTTCTTTTGATAAGTTTCTTTTCATGTCCTTTGCCCACTTTTTAAAGGGGTTGTTTGTTTTCTTTCTTGCAAATTTGTTTAAGCTCCTTCTAGATGCTGGATATTAGACCTTTGTCAGAAGGATAAATTGCAAAAATTTTCTCCCATTCCAGAGGTTGTCCATTCACTCTGATGATAGTTTCTTTTGCTGTGCAGAAGCTCTCTGGTTTAATTAGATCCCATTTGTCAGTTTTTGCTTTTGTTGCAAATACTTTTGACGTTTTCATCATGATATCTGCCCATGCCTATGTCCTGCATGGTATTGCCTAGATTTTCTTCCAGGGTTTTTACAGTTTTGGGTTTTACTTTTAAGTCTTTAATCCATCTTGAGTTATTTTTTGTATAAGGTGTAAGGAAAGAGTCCAGTTTCCCTGATGAACATCAATGCAAAAATCCTCAATATAATACTGGCAAACCGAATCCAGAAGCACATCAAAAGCTTATCGACCACGATTGAGGTGGCTTCATCCCCAGGACGCAAGGCTGGTTCAACATATGCAAGTCAATAAACATAATTCATCACATAAACAGAACTAAAGACAAAAGCCACCTGATTATTTCAATAGACACAGAAAAGGTCTTTGATAAAATTCAATATTCCTTCATGCTAAAAACTCTCAATAAGTTAGGTATTGATGGGACATACCTCAAAATAATAAGAGCCATTTATGACAAACCCGCAGCCAATATCATACTGAATGGGCAAAAGCTGGAACCATCCCCCTCGGAAACTGGCACAAGACAAGTATGCCCTCTCTCACCACTCCTATTCAACAGAGTATTGGAAGTTCTGGCCAGGGCAATCACGCAAGAGAAAGAAATAAAGCATATTCGAACAGGAAGAGATGAAGTCAAACTGTCTCTATTTGCAGATGACATAATCCTATATCTAGAAGATCCCATTGTCTCAGCTCAAAAGCTTCTTTTTATTATTATTATTATTATACTTTAAGTTCTAGGGTACATGTGCATAACATGCAGGTTTGTTACATATGTATACTGGATTAAGAAAATGTGGCACATATACACCAAAAGCTTCTTAAGCTGATAAGCAACTTCAGCAAAGTCTCAGGATACAAAATTAATGTGCAAAAATCACAAGCATTCTTTTACACCAACAATAGGCAAGCAGAGAGCCAAATCAGGAATGAACTCCCATTCACAAATGCTACAAAGAGAATAAAATACCTAGGAATACAGCTAACAAGGGAAATGAATAACCTCTTCAAAAAGAACTACAAACCACTGCTCAAGGAAATAAGAGAGGACAAAAACAAATGGAAAATATTGTGAAAATGGCCATACTGCCCAAAGTAATTTACAGACTCAATGCTATTCCCATTAAACTACCATTGACATTCTTCACAGAATTAGAAAAAAAACTATTTTAAAATTCATATGGACCAAAAAAGAGCCCAGATAGCCAAGACAATCCTGAGCAAAAAGACAACGCTGGAGGCATTGTGCTACCTGACTCCAAACAATACTACAAGTCTATGTTAATTAAAACAGCATAGTACTAGTACAAAAACAGACACAGAGACCAATGGAACAGAATAGAGATCTCAGAAATAAGACTGCACACCTACAACCATCTGATCTTTCTTCAACAAACCTGACAAAAGCTAGCATGGTTTTCATAATTGAATATGAGAGGTGGGTATGCCAAAGCAATAATCCTTCATAAAATAGTGGCTATGTATTTCCAACAATCATTTGAAATGGGAGCTTAGACTAAAGACTTGTAAATCTACCACAGAGTTCTACATAGCATGTGCTGCAGATTATTCATCACACGAGATTTTCACAGATGTTAACATTTCAAAAGTGTTTCTGAGGTATAGTGATTTTAGAGTCAAACAGAATTTGTTGCTATTACATTTTACTGCAGGTCTTCCCAGAGCCTGCAATGTTCTTACACGCTTTTGAACACACCAAAAGGAGAATATTATATGGAACATTTTCCAGATTTATTTGACCACAAAAACTTCTGTGCACTAAGTAACCTGAGAAAAAAGTTTTCTGTGGAACAGAGGATTGAGCAAAATTACTCTGAATGGAATTGAGAAAAAGTAAATTGTAGTTAAGGCCAAATGGGAAAACCATGTCAAAATAAGTTAGATCAAGTTTAATGATCATATGGCAAGCACTGCACGTCTTGAAATCTTGCTTTTAATTTGAATTCCTTATTCATCTCTTTAAAAACACTGATTGATCTATATTCCTGTTAGTGCATAGCTCTAAATAAAAGTAATATTTGGCAGACTGTGAACTTAATCTCACCATGACATGCTTTTGAGGAGGGCACATAATATAGTGAAAAAGTCCTAGACCAGGAGTTAGGACAAAGTGGCCAGCTTTGCCATTAGCTAGTTTTGTGAGCTTAGAACAATAGCCCAAGCTCCATGAGCTTTTGTTGGCACACTGCAGCTGTACAATGAATGTTTGTTTAATGAATGATTTAAACTAGATGTTCAGAAACTTTTAAATCATTCTTATTTGGTATCATTTATGGGCTTGAAGAAGATCTAATCAGTCTTTCTATGATTGGTCTTACAAATATTAAGCTCTGACATAATCATAATCTCTACTTCAGATTCACAGTATTTTTAATAATGATGCTATCAAGAGGAAGACTGGTCATTATTCAACTTCTTATTAACAATACAAAAATAAATGCGCCTCTGTCCTGTCTTTTGCCTGGACAGACATTTGCACTCCAAGGATCAGGGGCCTTGCTCATCTACATTTTCTGCATTATCTTTGCAGTGCGACGTTGGCCTATGGTTTATTTGTCTTCCACAATATAGATGTTTAACCTGGGGATACTAAGCTTCAAAGGGTCTGTTATAATCTGAATATTTGTGTCCCCTCAAAATGCATATGTTGAAACCTAATCACCAATGTGATGGTGCTAGGAGGTGGGGGCCACTGGGAGATGATTAGGCTATGACAGCTCCACCCTAATGAATGGGATGAATGCCCTTATAAAATCGGCCCCAGAGAGCTGCCTTGCCCCTTCCACCATGTGAGGATACAGCAAGAAGATGTTACCTATAAACCAGGAAGTAAGCCCTAACCAGACAACAAATCTGCTGGATCCTAGATCTTGGATTTCCCAGCCTCTAGAACTGTGAGTAATACATATCTGTTATTTATAAGCTATTCAATTTAGGGTATACTTTGTTATAGTAGTAGTAACAATTTATGGTAATTGTTTTGTTATGGTAGACAGAATGAAGTACGGCAGGATCCTTGGACCCCACGGAACTGTGTGTAACAATTTCTTTTTATATGGGCACATTTATTTTTCTGGAGAGAGACTCCATAGCTTTTAATAAACTTCCAAAAGGTATCTTTAATCTCTCAAAATATTAAAAAATATTGCTTATGGGTTTTTTTTTTTTAGTTTTTTCCTGTAGACCTTCTCTATGGTCATGTTTTCTAGGGTTTTTGAGGGAATACATGAAGAACAAAAAAGCCACAAACTAACGCTTATGTTGAACACAGTGGTCTAAGTTATTGCTACAGTAATTTACCCATCATCAGAATGTATAAGAGCAGAAATCATAGGATACAGAAATCAGCATGGTTTTAAAAAAAAGAATAAGAAGCTATTTAGAGTCATTTTTACTCCTCTTTGCTTCCCCAAGCCCCTGCCCATGCATGAGGAAAAAGAAAACTTGCAAGAAAAATGTCCTAATGATATGTTATAAAAACAGCTTTGCCATTATTGGCAAAAAATGACATAACAACATTAACCCATTTCTTAGTCATGTTCCTGAAGTCCTTAAAGAGAAACATTTCTATGAAATTGTCTTGTGTCATGAGAGTATCTATGACATGGTTCATTGTGTGTGGTTTTTTATGGATAAGATTTCTGGGAAAACCTATGCATGGGATAATTGGGCAATATTCCACCTAATACTGACTAATTTTGGTCATATATTGTTTTATGTATGCTCCTGAGTTCCAAGACCCAAGTTATTAACCCCTATTCTAGATTGAAATCCCACATATACATACACCTCTGAACATCATTGTGTGATACTGATGATGACAAAATGTGGATGACAATGATAGCTAATACTGATTTAGTATTTAGTATATGCCTCAGAAAGCTTTTGAGGTCATTACTAACAAGTTTACAGACAAGGAAACTAAACTGTAGAAAAGTTAGGTAACTTATCCTGGAGCACAGAGCCAGCAAGAGGCCAAAGCAGGACTCACACTCAGTCATATTCCAGCACTTATCATGCTATTTGGCCCAGGTCGGTAGTGTCAGACTTGAATTGAATTAAAGAACACCCAAGCTAGTGTCCACTGGAGAATCCACTGGAGAATTGCTTGGTATGTCAGGAAAACCCCCCATACATCTGCTGTCAGAAATGTCAAATGACTGAAAGTAGAGATCTTGCAGTAACATTTAAATTGACTCCTGAACAATGAACAGAAGATGGGTGAGCAATGAGCAAGAATGTTCCAGGCAGAAACAATGATTTCTTTTCCTTTGGGTGGATGGGACTGGAGGCCACTCTGTTTCTGAGTGAAATAACTCAGAAACAGAGAGTCAAATATCATGTTTCACTTATAAGTGGGAGCTAAAAAATATGTACATAAAGACATAGAGAGTGGAATGACAAACATTGGAGACTCAGGAGGCTGAGAAGGTGGGAGAGGGTGAGGGATAAGAAATTACTTAATGGGTACAATGTACACTATTTGGCTATGGCAACATTAAAAGCCCAGACGTCATCACTAAGCAATATATTCATGTGACAAAACTGCATCTGTATCCCTTAAGTCTAAAATTAGACTACAAATTGAAATTTTAAAAAGTTAGAAATTTTAAAATTAAAAAAATTAAAATTAAAAAAAGTTAAGTATTTAAATGTGGCTCTGCCTCTGAAAGTGACAGATGCAAGGGTCCAGAAGCAAGAGCCATATTTGGGAAATTCCAAGTGATGAATGTCACTAGATTTCACGGTGGGAGTGGTAGTGAGAGACAATGAAAAAGTAGTAAGTACGGTGTAGATCCAGAAGGATTTTGGGTGACATTTAAGGATTTAAACTTTATCCTGAAGTCAGAGAAGCACTGGAGACTATAAATTGGGTAGGGAGTAGTGATTGGACTTAGCTTGGCTACAGAGCAGAGAAGGAATGAGACAGAACCAAGGCTGAATGATAGCAAGGGGATCAGCTAGGAGACTATTTCAGCAATCTAGGCTAAGGAAAGTAAAGGCACTGGAGAGTATTTAGGAGGCAGAATCCACAGGTTGGATTGACTT
This sequence comes from Gorilla gorilla gorilla, assembly GCF_029281585.2. Taxonomy (NCBI): domain Eukaryota; kingdom Metazoa; phylum Chordata; class Mammalia; order Primates; family Hominidae; genus Gorilla; species Gorilla gorilla. The sequence goes on along the minus strand of NC_073233.2, from coordinate 34,761,750 downwards.
GTTGCCACTGGTGAGGGAAAGGAAGGAGGCAGAATGACATTCCAGGTTCTGGCTTAGTTGGCTATTGTATAATGGTGACATTCCCTAACACAGAGACCTAAGTAACAGAAACAACTCTGTTCACAACGTTTTTGACCTATCTAGAATATTTCATAAAGGTTCTAGAAACTACCAAAACACTCTTGGATAGGTTTTAGAAGGCTTCATGCACATGAACTGAATGCTTGCTTTAGGTGAGAGTTTTTATGTTAATTTTACATTCACTGACAAGGAAAAAAATAAGTCACTAAGTACATTTATTAAGGTACACTTTTGTAGCTTAACATTATAATATTTTTCATAGAGACCTTGAATTACAATGAAAGTAAAATAAAGTTGTTGCAGGAGTGACTTCTCTGAGCTATCTTTGAAGTATCTTGCTATCGAAGTAATTTGGCCTCAAGAACTTACGAATTACAAAGGAGTAGTGGTTTTTTTTTAGTCACTCTTAACTAGCCAAATGAGGATTGAGATCTTCATCAAAGCCAAATAAGTGCTTCCCTCTGGAGTTCAGCAAGAGCCAAATGCAGGTCTGCTGTGCACTCTGAAGGCATTCAGCTATTTATCCCTGTGTGTGGGCTAGTATGGGCTTCGCTGGTATTGCTGCTTACAATCCTCACCGAAAAGAAGAAGGATTAAAAAAGTTAAATACATGAGACAGAAATTATTAAAACAATTACTCACTAAAAGCACAGAGATAAAAAGAGTATGGTCAATAAAAGGAGAAAAACATAAATCACACACATATGAGAGAAGACCAGAAAGTTCTCTAAATTTGAAAAAATTAAAATGATGAAGCAAATTCTGAGTAATAATTACTAAAAAACAGATTAAGAGATTACTTCTTAATGGAAGTCTATGGGTAAAGTCCCCTCCAAATGATTACCCCAGGCAGGTATTTGTGGACAGTAGCCACAGGCAGCTGATTCTTCCTCCAGGCAAGTCATAATGATTGTAGTGAAGATAATCAATTCCCTAACTTAGGCATTTTATTAAATTGAAACCACAAACATGGGACTCTCACATCCACTGAAACCAGTAGATTTTTGACAAAATTAAAATGACAACATTTGCCACTGGCATGTCATTTATTTTAGGAAGAATTATGCCAAATACAAATCTATCTTTTGCTCTAATGAAAACTTGCTGGCTATTTTTAAAACAGAGATTGGTAATGACTTCTTCTCGACAGCTGTTCACACGCACGAATTTTTGTACACCACATAGACTTAATGTTCTTTGTCCAATGGAAATCTCGTGATTAACAAGATAAATAAGTCACTGCTCTTCAGTGTTTTCAATTCTGTTCAATTCAATGGTGATTGAGGCTGGTTAGGGGGAAATTGCTTGTTTTTCCAATTTCGATGTTATGAAAACACATTGTTGTGGTTAGGAAGCATTATGAGACCCATCTAAATTTAGCAAACATTTTCAATCCCTTGACCAAGCCCACTTTGATTTTATCCACACTCATGTGGGTAATGTAAACCCCTCAGGTTCTGTATAGACCACTAAGCAAGAAAGCTGAATGCAGAAATGTCATGAAAATATGTAACCTTTGGACCTCAAGAGGGGTGAGGGATGGGGGGAACTCAGACTCCATTGACAAATTCAAGTTGGTTTTAAACTGTTTCTCAATTTATCCACATCAGATCTCCTTTGTTTCCTCAGAAAGCAGCTGGAAGAATGACTAATTAGGGGAAGCCAGCTTGATGTTTATCTGAGGTGCTGGACTCAGCAATCCCTATGGTTCACATCTGAGTGGGAGGTCAGTCCAAGGTGTCATATCTCCCCTCCATGTTAATAACTTTGAGTGCAGTCATGCTTTCTTAAAGGCTTAACAAATGTGTAAGCTTAAAGCGAAGCTTGCGTCACTGAAGTCAAATGAAGCTGCCTTGTATGGTATATGACTGCCACAGTGAAAAAAAAAAGAGAAAATTTGCTTTATAAAATGCTACACATAGTAGATGATCAATAAATGATGGCTGAATAAATTGTAACCATTTAAACAAAAGGCCAAATCTATGATCCCAAATCAAATCTATATGGCAAGATTTCTCTTTCTTTACTGCTTAAGTACGGTGAAGAATGTGAGGACGGGGAGAAGAAAAGGGTGATCTAAGATGAGGCAAATCCAGCTAATTGCAAGAATTTCTTTAAAGTCTTATTATCTTAAAAGTTCATACAAATATTACATACTACGTTGTGGTATATAAACATTTATTTATGGCTTCAGGTACTCCCTTGCTAAATACTTTGAGAAGCATGACAATCTGTCATTCTCCCTGATTATGTTAACCCAAGAAAAGTTTAGAAAAGGACTTTGGGAATGACTAAATACCTAACCTGAATTTATACATCCCAATATTTGTGCAAATTATACATAAACATTTTTTAAAATTTTATTTTTGGCATTTCATTATCAATAAGGAAATGCATTTTGATAGTAGATTAGAAAGATTTTATATCTTAATATGTGGAATTGTATATTAAGGGAGAAAGGCATGTAACGAATGAATGTGTATTAACCACTTATGTGTGCATAAGGTGTGTATATGTCACTACTATACTGTAGAATTAGAGGTTATAAAAATTAGCTAATATTCTAATATATGTGCTATGAAGATAAATGATTGTTCAAAAATCCTCTTGAAAATTAGACACACTGCTTTATGATCACACCTTATGCAAATATGAGTGTGTCTTATATAGAAGTTTTCTGCAAAGGATGAAAGGAGAGTTTCATTTTCCCTAATAGTAGCCGCTACAGGTAAAAGAGAATGAAATTCCCTTAGTCTTGATGCATGAAAAATAATTCTAGGGCTTTTACAGTTTTAGGTCTTACATTTAAGCCTTTAATCCATCTTGAGTTAATTTTTGTGTAAGGTGTAAGGAAGGGGTCCAGTTTCAGTTTTCTGCAAATGGCTGGCCAGTTTTCCCAACACCATTTATTAAATAGGGAATCACTTACCGATTGCTTGTTTTTGTCAGGTTTGTCAAAGATCAGATGGTTGTAGATGTGCTACATTATTTCTGAGGCCTCTGTTCTGTTTCATTGGTCTATACATCTGTTTTGGTACCAGTATTATGCTGTTTTGGTACCAGTATTATGCTGTTTTGGTTACTATAGCCTTGTAGTATAGTTTGAAGTCAGGTAGTGTGATGCCTTCAGCTTTGTTCTTTTTGCTTAGGATGGTCTTGGCTATATGGACCCTTTTTTGGTTCCATATGAAATTTAAAGTAGCTTTTTCTAATTCTGTGAAGAAAGTCAATGGTAGCTTGAGGGGAATAGCACTGAATCTATAAATTACTTGGGCAGTATGTCCATTTTCACAATATTGATTCTTTCTATACATGAGCATGGAATGTTTTTCCATTTGTTTGTGTCCTCCATAAAAACCCTAGAAGAAAACAGAGGCAGTACCATTCAGGACATAGGCATGGGCAAAGACTTCATGACTAAAACACCAAAAGCAATGGCAACAAAAGTCAAAACTGACAATGTGAGCTAATTAAACTAAACAGCTTCTGACAGCAAAAGAAACTATCATCAGAGTGAATAGGCAACCTACAGAATGTGAGAAAATTTTTGCAATCTATCCATCTGACAAGGAGCTAATATCCAGAATCTACAAAGAACTTAAACAAATTTTCAAGAAAAAACAACCCCATCAAAAAGTGGGCAAAGGATATGAACAGACACTTCTCAAAAGAAGACATCTATGTGGCCAGCAGACATATGAAAAAAAGCTCATCATCACTGGTCATTAGAGAAATGTAAATCAAAACCACAATGAGATATCATCTCATGCCAGCTAGAATGGTGATCATTTAAAAAGTCAGGAAACAACAGATGCTGAAGAGGATGTGGAGAAATAGGAACTTTTTATGGTTTATCAATTTTTGTTTATTATTTTAAAAACCAATTTTTTGTTTCATTTATCCTTTTTTGAATTTTTTTATTTTTCTAATATACTTTAAGTTTTGGGGTACGTGTGCACAACGTGCAGGTTTGTTACATATGTACACATGTGCCATGTTGGTGTGCTGCACAATTAGGTATATCTTCTAATGCCATCCTTCCCCCTTCCCCCCACCCCAAAACAGGCCCCAGTGTGTGATATTCCCCTTCCTAGTCCAAGTCTTCTCACTGTTCAATTCCCATCTATGAGTGAGAACATGCAGTGTTTTGGTTTTTTGTTCTTGTGATAGTTTGCTGAGAATGATGGTTTCCAGTTTCATCCATGTCCCCACAAAGGACATGAACTCATCATTTTTATGGCTGCATAGTATTCCATGGTGTATATGTGCCACATTTTCTTAATCCAGTCTATCATTGATGGACATTTGGGTTAGTTCCAAGTCTTTGCTATTGTGAATAGTGCCACAATAAACATACGTGTGCATGTGTCTTTATAGCAGCATGATTTATAGTCCTTTGGGTATATACCCAGTAATGGGATGGCTGGGTCAAATGGTATTTCTAGTTCTAGATCCCTGAGGAATTGCCACACTGACTTCCACAATGGTTGAACTAGTTTACAGTCCCACCAACAGTGTAAAAGTGCTATTTCTCCACATCCTCTCCAGCACCTGTTGTTTCCTGACTTTTTAATGATCGCCATTCTAACTGGTGTGAGATGGTATCTCATTGTGGTTTTGATTTGCATTTCTCTGATGGCTAGTGATGATGAGCATTTTTTCATGTGTCTTTTGGCTGCATAAATATCTTCTTTTGAGAAGTGTCTGTTCATATCCTTCACCCACTTGATGGGGCTGTTTGTTTTTTTCTTGTAAATTTGTTGGAGTTCATTGTAGATTGTGGATATTAGCCCTTTGTCAGATGAGTAGGTTGCAAAAATTTTCTCCCATTCTGTAGGTTGCCTGTTCACTCTGGTGGTAGTTTCTTTTGCTGTGCAGAAGCTCTTTAGTTCAATTAGATCCCATTTGTCAATTTTGGCTTTTGTTGCTATTGCTTTTGGTGTTTTAGACATGAAGTCCTTGCCCATGCCTATGTCCTGAATGGTATGGCCTAGGTTTTCTTCTAGGGTTTTTATGGTTTTAGGTCTAACGTTTAAGTCTTTAATCCATCTTGAATTAATTTTTGTATAAAGTGTAAGGAAGGGATCCAGTTTCAGCTTTCTACATATGGCTAGCCAGTTTTCGCAGCAGCATTTATTAAATAGGGAATCCTTTCCCCATTGCTTGTTTTTCTCAGGTTTGTCAAAGATCGGATGGTTGTACATGTGTGGTATTATTTCTGAGGGCTCTGTTCTGTTCCATTGGTCTATTTCTCTGTTGTTGTACCAGTACCATGCTGTTATGCTTACTGTAGCCTTGTAGTATAGTTTGAAGTCAGGTAGCAGGATGCCTCCAGCTTTCTTCTTTTGCCTTAGGATTGTCTTGGCAATGCGGGCTCTTTTTTGATTCCATATGAACTTTAAAGTAGTTTTTTCCAATTCTGTGAAGAAAGTCATTGGTAGCTTGATGGGGATGGCACTGAATCTATAAATTACCTTGGGTGGTATGGCCATTTTCACGATATTGATTCTTCCTAGCCATGAGCATGGAATGTTCTTCCATTTTTTTGTGTCCTCTTTTATTTCATTGAGCAGTGGTTTGTAGTTCCCCTTGAAGAGGTCCTTAACATCCCTTGTCAGTTGGATTCCTAGGTATTTTATTCTCTTTGAAGCAATTGTGAATGGGAGTTCACTCATGATTTGGCTCTCTGTTTGTCTGTTATTGGTGTATAAGAATGCTTGTGATTTTTGTACATTGATTTTGTATCCTGAGACTTTGCTGAAGTTGCCTATCAGCTTAAGGAGATTTTGGGCTGAGACAATGGGGTTTTCTAGATATACAATCATGTCATCTGCAAACAGGGACAATTTGACTGCCTCTTTTCCTAATTGAATACCCTTTATTTCTTTCTCCTGCCTGATTGCCCTGGCCAGAACTTCCAACACTATGTTGAATAGGAGTGGTGAGAGAGGGCATCCCTGTCTTCTGCCAGTTTTCAAAGGGAGTGCTTCCAGTTTTTGCCCATTCAGTGTATTGGCTGTGGGTTTGTCATAAACAGCTCTTATTATTTTGAGATACATCCCATCAATACCTAATTCATTGAGAGTTTTTAGCATGAAGGGCTGTTGAATTTTGTCAAAGGCCTTTTCTGCATCTATTGAGACAACCATGTGGTTTTTGTCTTTGGTTCTGTCTATATGCTGGAATACGTTTATTGATTTGTGTATGTTGAACCAGCCTTGCATCCCAGCGATGAAGCCCACTTGATCATGGTGGATAAGCTTTTTGATGTGCTGCTGGATTCGGTTTGCCAGTATGTTATTGAGGATTTTTGCATCGATGTTCATCAGGGATATTGGTCTAAAATTCTCTTTTTTTGTTGTGTCTCTGCCCGGCTTTGGTATCAGTATGATGCTGGCCTCATAAAATGAGTTAGGGAGGATTCCCTCTTTTTGTATTGATTGGAATAGTTTCAGAAGGAATGGTACCAGCTCCTCCTCGTACCTCTGGTAGAATTAGGCTGTGAATCTGTCTGGTCCTGGACTTTTTTCAGTTGGTAGGCTATTGTCTCAATTTCAGCCTGCTATTGGTCTATTCAGGGATTCAACTTCTTCCTGGTTTAGTCTTGGGAGGGTGTATGTGTCCAGGAATTTATCCATTTCTTCCAGATTTTCTAGTTTATTTGTGTAGAGGTATTTACAGTAATCCTGAAATAGGTGGGGTGAGGAACCTGGGCAATGCCCTACAATGTCCACCAAAATAATCTCTGTTCAGTCTCCAAGGATTATACAGGAACTCATTTACCATCCCTCAGAAAGTAGACACGGTATTAATTATCTTGCCATCCCTATTCCTTAACACAGTGCCTGACTCCAAGGAGGTGCTCAAGAAAAGTTTGCTGACTGGCACACCTCTGAGTATCAGAATCTAGTCTCTTATGCTGCACCTAACACTAAACACAAAAGACAAAAAGTCTGAGTCCCCAAATTCTGAAAGCAGAATCATGTCCCTTCTGAAGCAAAAGGGAATTGTGGGCGAAGGATAATTGTCAAGTGATGACAGAGAATTCTTCAAATACAATAAACTTGTGGAAGAAACTCTCCAAAAATTGATTTCATTAATTTTTATTGTAATTATGGCTGATTACTTACGATCACCTCATCATTACTGCAGATTTCAAAAACTGTTGTGTATAGTAGGGAGAAATCAGCCATTGTGGCATCTTAAATATGATTGTTTTGAATGAATGGTTTGATTCATTATGCTTATACTTAATCAGTATCTATTATGTATCAGACATCATGGTGTATAAATAAAGGTAAGTAACACATGACTGTTTCATAGTCCAGGAGAGAGATCAGCACAAACTAACAATTACAGAAAAGGAATTATAGCAAAGGTAAGGATTTTGTTGGAAAAGTCATAGAAGCCACTTCCAGTAGACAGCAGCAATAATGTCTTTAAAAAGATGAAGAATCATTAGTATCTTTATGTGTACAACTCTTTTTCAGTGGAGAATCTTGTCATAAGATAAATATAATATCTTCAGTGCATGTGGACCTCCCAGCAGAGGAAGATTTGAACTGAAAAGGTCTGTGAAACATTTTAAGAATTTTTTAGTATTGAGAACTTTCATTCTCTGCCACCTCCAAGACCACACTCCTTTTTATAACTTCCACCCCCCGCTCCTTGTGAGCCAGAGTGTGTGAGTGAAATAACAAAAAGAGGGCACAAAAGAAAATTAGGCCCAAATATGACTGAATATGACCGTTAGAGCTGTGCAAATTGAATGATGCCAAAGTTCACTCACAACCCTCAGCATTTGTGTTGTGAATGAAAGCTTTTCTAACTCTTCCTGCTCCTTCTTAACTTCTCTTATGGAGATATTTTTCTTTGTTAACCATCTGTTAATTAACAGAAATGGAACTCTTATATGTCATAGAGCCTGTGATAACGAAATATAATTGCTCAAGATTGTTCCTTCCTTCCCTTACTGCCTTCTCTTCTCCCCTCTTTCTCTGCTCTGCCACTTCTTTCATTAATCTTTGGACAAAACATGACGCACAAAAATAATAAGGCACAAACCCCACTTACAAGGTGCTCAGCCTAATGGAAAAGTCAGACACATAAAAAGGTAATTATAGCACACTGTATACATTTAAAACTACACATACACAAACACACAAATACACACACATACATATTTTTTAAAAATCAGGAGTATGGATGGAGGAGAAGCAGTTTCACAATTTGGGAGATAATTTAAAGGAAGGCTTCCTAGAGGCATAACACCTAATTTCTAAAGAATAATGTGGTTGTAGCCAACCTTCAAGATGACTTCCAATGGTCTTCATCTTCTGGTGTTCACATCCATGTATAGTCTCTTCCTACAGTGAACCAGGGCATACCTAAGTGACCAAAAGAGTACTGAAGAAGTAATGGTGTGTAATTTCCAAGGGTAGATCATAAAAGGCATTATGGCTTCTGCCTTGGTCTCTGATATCACTTGTTCTGAGAGAAGGCAGTCTCCATGCTGTGAAAACTCTCGAGTAACCCTGTGTGTAGGCCCAGGTAGACAGGCTGTCTGCCAACAGCCAGCCCCCGTTTGCCAGCCATGGGTCATATTATCACTTTGGAGCTAGATCGTCCAGCCAGCTGTCTTCAAATAGCTCCAGCTGGCATCTAACATCAACACCAAGCCAGAAATGCCTAACTAAGCCACTTCAAAATTCCTGACCCATAGACAACGTGAACAATAATAAATGATTATCATTTCTTTAAACCACTAAATTTGGGGTAATTTGTTATTGAGGATTTCCATTTTTAAAGACTAAATATTTCATTGTATGTATATACCACATTTTCTTTATCCATTCATTTATAAATGGACATTTAAGTTACTTCCACCTCTTGAAACTTTTTTGAATAATGCTGCAATGAGCAAGAGTGTGTAAATACCTCTTCAAAATACTGTTTTCAGTTCCCTTAAATGTATATTCAAAAGTAAGATTGAAGGATCATATGGCAATTTTATTTTTAATTTTTTTGAGAAACTTCCAGGCTGTTTTCCATAAATGGCTGCACCATTTTACATTCCCACAAAAAGTGCACAGGCATTCCAATTTCTCCACATCCTTGCCAATAGCACTGGTTATGTTCTGTTTTGTTTTGTTTTCTTTTTTTTTCCAGTTGTCATTCTAATGATTGTGAGGTGGTATCTTATCATTATTTTGATTTGTATCACCCTAATGATTAGTGATGTTCAACATCTTTTCATAAGCCTGTTAGCCATTTGTATATCTTCTTTGGAGAAATGTCTATTCAAGTACTTTCCCCAGTTTTTAATTGGTTATTTGTTTTTTTGTTTTTGTGCAGTTGTAGATCTTTATATATTCTGGATATTGACCCCTTTTCAAACAATGTGGTTTGCAAATATTTTCTTCCATTACATAGTTTGCCTTTTCACTCTGTTGTTTCTTGTGATGTGTAAAACTTTTTAAGTTTGATATAGTACCATTTGTCTGCTTTTGCTTTTTTTGCTTTTACTTTTGTTGTTACATCCAATAAATCACTGCGAAATCCAATATCATGAAGCTTTCCCCTATATTTTCTTCTGGCATAGTTTCACATCTTATGTCAAATCTTTAATCTGTTTCCTATATCGTTTGTTGAAGAGACTATCTTTTCCACATTATATAACCTTGGCACCCTTGTTTAAGATCATTTGACCATATACCAAAGGGTCTATTTCTGGGCTTTCTATTCTGTTCCATGAGTCTATATGTCTGTCCTTATGCCAATTCTACACTGTTTTAATTACTTTAGCCTTATAACTTGTTTTGAAATCAGGAGTTTAAGGCATCCAGCTTTTTCTTTCTCAAAATTGCTTTGGCTTTTCAGGGTATTTCTGATTCCATATGAATTTTATAATTTTTTACTTCTTTGAAAAGTGTCATTGTTTTTCATATGTCTTTTGGCTGCATAAACGTCTTCTTTTGAGAAGTGTCTGTTCATATCCTTTGCCCACTTTTTGATGGGGTTGTTTGTTTTTTCTTGTAAATTTGTTTTAGTTCATTGTAGATTGTGGATATTAGCCCTTTGTCTGAAGAGTAGATTGCAAAAATTTTCTCTCATTCTGTAGGTTGCCTGTTCACTCTGATGGTAGTTTCTTTTGCTGTGCAGAAGCTCTTTAGTTTAATTAGATCCCATTTGTCAATTTTGGCTTTTGTTGCCATTGCTTTTGGTGTTTTAGACATGAAGTCCTTACCCATGCCTATGTCCTGAATGGTATTGCGTAGGTTTTCTTCTAGGGTTTTTATGGTTTTAGGTCTAACATTTAAGTCTTTAACCCATCTTGAATTAATTTTTGTATAAGGTGTAAGGAAGGGATCCAGTTTCAGCTTTCTACATATGGCTAGCCAGTTTTCCCAGCACCATTTATTAAATAGGGAATCCTTTCACCATTTCCTGTTTTTGTCAGGTTTGCCAAAGATCAGATAGTTGTAGATATGTGGCGTTATTTCTGAGGGCTCTGTTCTGTTCCATTGGTCTATATCTCTGTTTTGGTACCAGTACCATGCTGTTTTGGTTACTGTAGCCTTGTAGTATAATTTGAAGTCAGGTAGCGTGATGCCTCCAGCTTTGTTATTTTGGCTTAGGATTGACTTGGCAATGTAGGCTCATGATTATCTCAACAGATGCAGAAAAGGCCTTTGACAAAATTCCACAACGCTTCATGCTAAAAACTCTCAATAAATTAGGTATTGATGGGATGTATCTCAAAATAACAAGAGCTATGTACGACAAACCCACAGCCAATATCATACTGAATGGGCAAAAACTGGAAGCATTCCCTTTGAAAACTGGCACAAGACAGGGATACCCTCTCTCACCACTCCTATTCAACATAGTGTGGGAAGTTCTGGCCAGGGCAATTAGGCAGGAGAAGGAAATAAAGGGTATTCAATTAGGAAAAGAGGAAGTCAAATTGTCCCTGTTTGCAGATGACATGATTGTATATCTAGAAAACCCCACTGTCTCAGCCCAAAATCTCCTTAAGCTGATAAGCAACTTCAGCAAAGTCTCAGGATACAAAATCAATGTACAAAAATCACAAGCATTCTTATACACCAATAACAGGCAAACAGAGAGCCAAATCATGAGTGAACTCCCATTCACAATTGCTTCAAAGAGAATAAAATACTTAGGAACCCAACTTAAAAGGGACATGAACGACCTCTTCAAGGGGAACTACAAACCACTGCTCAAGGAAATAAAACAGGATACAAACAAATGGAAGAACATTACATGCTCATGGGTAGGAAGAATCAATATCGTGAAAATGGCTATACTGCCCAAGGTAATTTACAGATTCAATGCCATCCCCATCAAGCTACCAATGACTTTCTTCACAGAATTGGAAAAAACTACTTTAAAGTGCATATGGAACCAAAAAAGAGTCCGCATTGCCAAGTCAATCCTAAGCCACAAGAACAAAGCTGGAGGCATCACGCTACCTAACTTCCAACTATACTGCAAGGCTACAGTAACCAAAACAGCCTGGTACTGGTACCAAAACAGCCTGGTACTGGTACCAAAACAGCCTGGTACTGGTACCAAAACAGAGATATAGATCAATGGAACAGAACGGAGCCCTCAGAAATAACACCACATATCTACAACTATCTGATCTTTGACAAACCTGAGAAAAACAAGCAATGGGGAAAGGATTCCCTATTTAATAAATGCTGCTGCGAAAACTGGCTAGCCATATGTAGAAAGCTGAAACTGGATCCCTTCCTTACACCTTATACAAAAATCAATTCAAGATGGATTAAAGACTTAAATGGTAGACCTAAAACCATAAAAACCCTAGAAGAAAACCTAGGCATTACCATTCAGGACATAGGCATGGGCAAGGACTTCATGTCTAAAACACCAAAAGCAATGGCAACAGAAGCCAAAATTGACAAATGGGATCTAATTAAACTAAAGAGCTTCTGCACAGCAAAAGGAACTACCATCAGAGTGAACAAGCAACCTACAGAATGGGAGAAAATTTTTGCAACCTACTCATCTGACAAAGGGCTAATATCCACAATCTACAATGAACTCAAACAAATTTACAAGAAAAAAACAACCCCATCAAAAAGTGGGCAAAGGATATGAACAGACACTTCTCAAAAGAAGACATTTATGCAGCCAAAAGACACATGAAAAAATGCTTGTCATCACTGCCCATCAGAGAAATGCAAATCAAAACCACAATGAGATACCATCTCACACCGGTTAGAATGGCAATCATTAAAAAGTCAGGAAACAACAGGTGCTGAGAGGATGTGGAGAAATAGGAACACTTTTAGACTGTTGGTGGGACTGTAAACTAGTTCAACCATTGTGGAAGACAGTGTGGCGATTCCTCAGGGATCTAGAACTAGAAATACCATTTGACCCAGCCATCCCATTACTGGGTATATACCCAAAGGACTATAAATCATGCTGCTATAAAGACACATGCACACGTATGTTTATTGTGGCACTATTCACAATAGCAAAGACCTGGAACCAACCCAAATGTCCAACAATGATAGACTGGATTAAGAAAATGTGGCACATATACAACATGGAATGCTATGCAGCCATTAAAAATGATGAGTTCATGTTCTTTGTAGGGACATGGATGAAATTGGAAATCATCATTCTCAGTAAACTATCGCAAGGACAAAAAACCAAACACCGCATGTTCTCACTCATAGATGGGAATTGAACAATGAGAACACATGGACACAGGAAGGGGAACATCACACTCTGGGGACTGTTGTGGGGTGGGGGTAGGGGGGAGGGACAGCATTAGGAGATTTACCTAATGCTAAATGACGAGTTAATGGGTGCAGCACACCAGCATGGCACATGTATACATATGTAACTAACCTGCACATTGTGCACATGTACCCTAAAACTTAAAGTATAATAATAAAAAAAAAGAACTAGAAATACTGTTTCACCCAGCCATCCCATTATTGGGTATATACCCAAAGGATTATAAATCATGCTGCTATAAAGACACATGCACACGTATGTTTATTGTGGCACTGTTCACAATAGCAAAGACTTGGAACCAACCCACATATCCTACAACGATAGACTGGATTAAGAAAATGTGGCACATGTACCCCATGGAATACTATGTAGCCATAAAAAAGGATGAGTTCATGTCCTTTGTAGGGACATGGATGAAGCTGGAAACCATCATTCTCAGCAAACTATCACAAGGACAAAAAACCGAACACTGCATGTTCTCACTCATAGGTGGGAAATGAACAATGAGAACACATGGACACAGGAAAGGGAACATCACACACTGGGGCCTGTTGTGGGGTGGGGGTGGGGGGGAGGGATAGCATTAGGAGATATACCTAATGTTAAACAGCGAGTTAATGGGTGCAGCACACCAACATGGCACATGTATACATATGTAACAAACCTGCACGTTGTGCACATGTCCCCTAAAAGTTAAAGTATAATAAAAAAAATAAAAGTGTCATTGTGATTTTGATGGAGACTGCATTGAGTCTGTAGAATACTTAAGTATATATGGACATTTTAACAATATTGTCTTGTAATCCATGAACACAGAATGTCTTTACATTTATTTGTTTCTTTTAGTATTGCTTTCAGCAATGTTTTGTAGTTTTCAGTATAAAGTATTTTTCTTCCTTGGTTAAATTTATTCCTAAGTGTTTTATTCTTTTGTTGGTATTATAAATAGGATTATTTTCTTAATTTCCTTTTTGCCTTGTTCTGTGTATAGAAATGCAATTGATTTTTTTGTGTTGATTCTATATCATGCAACTTTCTTGAATCCATTGATTAGTTCTAACAGGTTTTTCTTGTGTGGAATCTTTATTGTTTTCTACATATAAGATTACATCATTTGTAAATAGTGATAATTTCACTTCTTTTTTCTACTTGGATAGGTTTTATTTCTTCTTCTTGGTTAACTGCTCTGGCTAAGACTTCCAGCACTATATTGAATAGAAGCAGTGAGAGTAAGAATCTTTGCCTTATTCCTGATCTTAGAGAAAAAGATCACTAGAGGAAAAGATGTTAGTTTTTCACCACTATTATGTTAGCTATGAGTTGTTTCTATATGGCACTTATTATGTTGAGGTAATTTATTCCTATTTCTAGTTTGTTTAGTATTTTTGTCACAAAAGTGTGTTGAGTTTTCTCAAATACTTTTTCTGCATTAATTGAGATGAACATGTAAATTTTGTCCTTCATTCTGTTAATGCAGTATGTTACACTGAATTGACTTTCATTTGCTGAACCATATTTGCATTGCAGGACTCAATCCCACTTGGTTATGGGATATTTGCATTGCAGGACTAAATCCTTTTAAAGTATTTGCTAGTATTTTGTTAAGGAAATTTGTCCCAATATTCCTCAGGGTTATTGGTATGTAGTTTTCTTTTCTTATAGCATCTTTGTCTGATTCTGGTATCAGAGTAATGCTGGCATCAAAAAAAATGAGTTTGAAAGCATTCCTTCCTCTTCAGTTTTTTGAAAGAGTTTCAGAAACACTGGTGTTAATTTTTCTTTAAATGTTTTCCAGAAGTCTCCAGTAAAGCCATCTTGTCCTGGGCTTTTCTTTGCTGCGAGGTTTTAAATTACCGATTTAATCTCCCTACTAGTTATAGGACTGTTCGGGCTTTTTATTTTTTTATAATTCAGTTTTGGTAGTTTGCATGGTTCCGTAAATATATCCATTTCTTCTAGGTTATCCAATTTTTGATGTATAATTATTCATATTATTATATCATGATGTTTTATTTTAATTTCTGTGGCATTAGTTGTAATATCTCCTTTTTCATTTCTGGTGTTTGTTATTTGATCATCTTTTGTCTCGCTAAGAGTTTGTCAATTTTGTTGCTCTTTTCAACAAAACAGCACTCAGTTTCATTGATTTTTATTTCTTGTTTTTATATTGCCTATTTTATTTATTTCTACTCTAATATTTATTAGCTCATTTCTTCTGCTAACTTTGGGTTTATTTTGTTCTTTTTCTATTTCTCTGAGGCATAAAATTAAGTTGTTGATTTAAGATCCTTCTCCTTTTTAACGTAAGTGTTTATGACTATAGCCTTCCAGAGCTCTTAGTACTGCATTTGCTGGATCCTATAAGTTTTGGTATGCTATGTTTTAATTTTCATTTTTCTCAAGATATTTTCGAATTCCCTTGTTATATGTTCTTTGACCCAATGATTCTTCAATAGTGTTCTTAATTTTCACATACTTGTAAATTTCATGGTTTTCTTCTACTATTAATTTTTAGTGTTATTTCATTATAGTTGGAAAAGATATTTGGCATGACTTCAATCTTGTTAAATTTGTTAAGACTGATCTTGTGATCTAACACGTAATCTATTTTGGAGAATGTTCTGTGTGTATTAAAGAATGTACAATGTGTTGCTATTGGGTACAGTGTTATATATGTGTCTGTTAGGTGCAATTGGTCTATAATGTTGTCCACGTCCTCTATTTCCTTATTAAGCATCTGTCTGGTTGTTCTATCTACTACTGAAAGTAGAGTATCCTAATATTAACGTGTTATCATTTATTTCTCCTTTCAATTCTCTCAATATTTGCTCATATATTTGGGTTCTCCAATGACAGACATGTATGTATCATTATTATATCTTCTTGGTGAATTGATTTTTATATCATTATATAATGTTTTTCTTTGTCTCATGCAACAATTTTTAACTTAAAGTCTATTTTTTTCTGATGTAAGTATGATCACCCCTGTTCTCTTTTAATTACCATTGTCATGGAATATCATTTGCTGATGTTTATAGTGAATCTCTTGTAGACAGCTTATAGTTGGATTTTGTTTTTGTTTTTATCCATTCGGCCTGGGGCATTTAATTTATTTACATTTAAAGTAATTACTGATAGGGAAAGATTTAAATCTGCCATTTTAAACTGCTTTTTGTATAACTTGTTATTTTGTCATTCTTTACTCTCTTACTGCCTTTCTTTGTGTTTTGTTGATTTTTTGTAGTGACATGCTTGATTGCTTTCTCGTTTTCTGTGTATATCTTCTATAGGTATTTATTTTGTGGTCACCATGGAGATTATATAAAACATTTCATAGTCATAATAATCTATTTAGAACTAGTAACAACTTCAATCAGATACAAAAACTTCATTTATTTCCCCCATACTTTGTTTGTTATATGTATTTTGTATCCATTAACATAATTTTACAATTACAGCTATTTGTTATGCTTTTATCTTTTAAATTGTATGCACAAATCAAAAGTGATTTATGAGACTTCTGGTTCCAAAATGGCAGCATAGAAGTACTGGCCTCATTCCCTATCCCCTCACACACACACACAGAAAATTAAAAACAAACATGTAATGCAAAGATTATCATCAGCTAGAATGAATATTGTTAAAATGGCCATACTGCCTGAACAAATTTACAGATGCTATTTCTATCAAACTACCAATAACATTCTTTGCAGAATTAGAAACAACTATTTTAAAATTCACATCGAATCTTTTTAAAAAAGGTCCAAATAGCCAAGACAATCCTAAGCCAAAAGAACAAAGCTGGAAGCATCATGTTACCCAACTTGAAACTATACTACAAGGCTATAGTAACCAAAACAGCATGGTACTAGTACAAAAACAAACACATAGGCCAATGGAACAAAATAAAGAGCACAGAAATAATGTTGCATATCTGCAACCATCTAATCTTTGACAAAGCTGAAAAAAACAAGCAGTGGAAAAAAGACTCCTTATTCAACAAATTGTGCTGGGATAACTAGCTAGCCATATGCAGAAGGTTGAAACTGGATCCCTTCTTACACCATATACAAAAACCAACTCAAGATGCATTAAGGACTTAAATGTAAAACCCAAAAGAATACAACCCTGGAAGACAATCTAGGTAATACTATTCAGGACATAGGAATGAGCAAAGATTTCATAACAAAGATGTCAAACGCAATTGCAACAAAAGCAAAAATTGACAAATGGCTTCTAATTAAACTAAAGAGCTTCTGCACAGCAAAGGAAACTATCAACAGAGTAAACAGACAACCTACATAATGGAAGAAAATATTTGCAAACTATAAACTTGACAAAAGTCTAATATTAAGCTTCTTTAAGGAACTTAAATAAATGTACAAGAAGCCATCAAACAATCCCATTAAAAAGTGAACAAAGGACATGAATTGATACTTTTCAAAAGAAGACATATATGTGGCCAGAAAGCATGGGAAAAAGAGCTCAACATTACCAATCATCAGAGAAATGCAAATCTAAACCACAATGACATAACATCTCATACCCATCAAAATGGCAAGTATTAAAAAATCAAAAAATAACAGATGCTGGCAACGTTAGGAAGAAAAAGGAGTGCTTATACACTGTTGGTGGGAGTGTAAATTAGTTCAAACATTGTGGAAATCAGTGTGGCAACTCCTCAAAGACCTAAGAACAGAACTACCAGTCGATCCAGCAATCCCATTACTGAGTATATACCAAAGGAATGTAAATCATTCTATCATAAAGACACATGTGGCCGGGTGTGATGGCTCATGCCTGTAACCACAGCACGTTGGGAGGCCAAGGCAAGTGCATCATCTGAGGTCAGGAGTTTGAGACTAGCCTGGCCAACATGGTGAAACCACATCTCTACTAAAAATAAAAAAAATTAGCCGGGTATGATGACGCATGCCTGTAATCCCAGCTACTTGGGAGGCTGAAGCATGAGAATCGCTTGAACCTGGGAGGCAGAGGTTGCAGTGAGCCAACATCATGCCACTGCACTCCAGCTTGGGTGACAGAGTGACACTTTGTCTCAAAAAAAAAAAAAAGAAAGAAAGAAAAACAAAGACATCTGCATGCATATGTTTAGTGCAGCACTATTAACACGCTATACACAACAGCAAAGACATTGAATCAACCAAAATGCCCATTAATGGTGGATTGAATAAAGAAAATGGGGTACATATACACCATGGAATACTTTGCAGCCATAAAAATGAACAATATCTTATCCATTGCAGGGACATAGATGGAGCTGGAGGTCATTATCCTTAGCAAACTAACACAGTGATAGAAAACTGAATAACACATGTTCTCACTTATAAGTGGGAGCTAAACAATGAGAACACAGGGACACATAGAAGGGAATAACAGACACTGGGGCCTACTTGAGGGTGGAGGGATAAGAGAGAGAATCAGGAAAAATACTAATGGGTACTAAGCTTAGTCACTGGATGACAAAATAATCTGTACAACCAATCCCCATGACATGAGTTTACCTATCTAACAAACCTCCATGTGCATCCTTGAACTTAAAAGTTAAAAAAATAATAAAAATAAAAGTGGTCAAAGGACACTAATAGACACTTTTGAAAAGAAGACATACACATGGCCAAAAAGCATAAGAAAAAAATGCTCAACATCACTAAACATTAGAGAAATGCAAATCAAAACCACGAGATACTATCTCACACTAGTCAGAATGGCTACTATTAAAAAGTCAAAAATAACAGATGCTGGTGAGGTTGTGGAGAAAAAGGAATGCTTACACACTGCTGGTGGGAATGTAAATTAGTTCAGCCATTGCAAAAAGCAGTGTGGCAATTCTTCAGAAAACTTAAAATAGAATTACCATTCAACCCAGCAATACTATTATTGGTTATATACCCAAAGGAATATAAACTATTCTACCAAAAAGACACATACACATATATGTTTATTCCAGCACTATTCACAATACCAAAGATGTAGAATCAAACTCAATGCCCATCAATGATAAACTGAATAAAGAAAATAAAGTACATATTCAACATGGAACACTACACAGCCATAAAAATAACGAGATCATTTTCTTTGCAGCAACATGGATGGAACTGAAGGCTATTATTCTGAGCAAACTAACATAGTAATAGAAAACAAAATATTGCATGTTCTCACTTATAAGTGGGAGCTAAACAATTTGAACACATGAACACAAAGAAGGCGACGATAGATACTGGGGCCTACCTGAGGGATAAAGGTAGGAGGAGGGAGAGGACCAAAAACTACCTTTCGAGTACTATGCTTATTACCTCAGTGATAAAATAATCTGTACACCAAACCCCCATGACATGCAGTTGACCTATATAACAAACTTGCACATGTACCCCTGAAACTAAAATAAAAGTTAAAAAAAAAAAGATTGTCACCATCACCAATATCCCAGAATTCAAATGTGAGGATCAGACAGGACCCAGGGCCACAGAGAAGTATAAAACTCCAAGAAGGCATAAGATAATTGAACTTTCTTTTTTTTTTTTTTTTTTTTGAGACGGAGTTTCACTCTTGTTGCCCAGGCTGCAGTGCAGTGGCGCTATCTTGGCTCACTGCAACCTCTGCCTCCTGGGTTCAAGCAATTCTCCTGCCTCAGCCTCCCAAATACCTGGAATTACAGGCATGCACCTCCATGCCTGGCTAAGTTTTTGTATTTTTAGTAGAGATGGGGTTTCTCCATCTTGGTCAGGCTGGTCTTGAACTCCTAACCTCAGGTGATCTGCCTGGCTCAGCCTCCCAAAGTGCTGGGATTACAGGTGTGAGCCACTGAGCCCAAGAGGTGAACTTTCATATTCACAATACCCCTCCCCGCAATCTGCTGGGAACAAGCACATGGTAAATTTCCCCGACTCACAGTTTCTACATGGAAAAAGTGAGAACATGGAAGACAACCATCTTCCTAGCCATTTTGGGTTTTTTCATGGGATACCTGCCTCACCTCACCTACAGGAAGCATCACAAGTGCCTAAATGGAGAAATATCCCTGAGGAAAGCCAGAGACAAAGTGTGGACACAGAACTATCATCCCCAGACTTGGAAACTCTGCTCTGTAATTTGCCCAAAGACACGCCAAATCAGAGTGGCTGTTCAGTGGCACCACACTGTAAGTGGTTTGCTCGACATGTTCCCTCAGCAAGAACCCCTAGCCAACCGTTTGGAATGGGCAGCACATTTGGAATGGGCAACACTCTGATTTTTTACTAGAACTGAAGTAAACCTGGGCTTAAAGAGGTAGTGATCTATTGGGGAAAACACCAAAGAAACAAAAGAAAGAAGGTCCACAGGGAAACTGCAAAGAATCTCTAAGCAAGCATATCCAATAAAAATCAAAACAAGTCTGACAGAGAAGACTTGGATAAATAACTAATCCTCCAATGCAAAGACATAAATGTACATCCACAAAAAAAAAAGGAAACAGGAAACCATAAAATTTGACCTTCCCAAGTGGACAAAGCAAAGATACAGTGATTGGCCCTAATGAGATAGTGATATGTGAATTATCTGACCAAGAATTCAAAATACCAGTTTTAAGGAAGCTCAGTGATTTCCAAGATAACACAGAAAAGCAATTCAGAAATTTACTAGAAAATTTTAACAAAGAGATTAAAACAATTTAAAAAATCAAACACAAATCTTAGAACCAAGAAATACATTTGCTGAACTTAAACATTCATTAGAGGCTCTCAACAGAAGAATGAATCTAGCAGAGGAAAGAATCAGTGAGCTCAAAGACAGCCTATATGAAAATATAGTCAGAGGATAAAAAAGAAAAAAGAATGAAAAAGAACAAAGATTGCCTATAAGATATAGAAAATCACCTTGAAAGACCAATGCTAAGAATTATTTGTGTACAAGAAAGAGTTGAGCAATAGCAAGTAATAGAAACTTATTCAAAAAAATAACTAGAAAGACTACAAAACTTGCAAAAGAGATAAATATCCAGGTACAAGAAAGTCAGAGAACACCAAAGAGAATCAACCAAATAAAAGTATCCTAAGGCATATAATAATAAAACTCTCAAATGTCAAAGACAAGGACTGAACACAGTGGCTTATATTTGTAACCCCAGCAACTTGGGAGGCTAAGATAGGAGGATCACTTGAGGCCAGGAGTTCAAGACCAACCTGGCCAGCATAACAAGACCCCATCCCTACAAAAATAAAAAATAAAAATTAGCCAAGCACATGCCTGTAGTCACAGCTACTTGGGAGGCTGAGGAAGGAGGATCTCTAGGCTAACTTCTTTAGCCTAGGAGTTCAAGGCTTCAGTGAGCTATGAACATGCCACTGGACTTTCGCCTAGATGACAGACCAAGACACTGTCTCAAAACAAAAAAGATCAAGGACAAAAGGGACACTAAGAGTAACAAGAGAAAAGAAGTGAATGAGATATGATGGAACTCCAATTTGTATGACAACAGACTTCTCAACTGAAACCTTACAGGTCAGAAGGTAATGGAATGACATTTTTAAAGTGCTGAAATGAAAAAAAAAAAACCTCTCATCTAATAATACTATGTCTAGCAAAGCTATCTTTCAAATGTGAAGGAGAGAGAACGTTTCTCCTAGACGAACAAAAGCTGAGATAATTCACCAACAGACTTGTCTTACAAGAAAGGCTAAATGGAATTATTCAATATGTGAAAGAAAAAAATGCTAACATACAAAATGAAAACATCTGAAGGTACAAAACCTACAGGTAAAATTAAGTCAACGGACAAAACCAGAATACTCTAATACTGTAATTGGAGTAGATATGCAATCCACTCATAACCCTAGTATAGTATGAAGCACAAAAGGCAAATCTGTCAACAATTACATCTACAGGAACCTATTAAGAAAGAGGCAAATTAAAAATATGTAAATCAAGATGACAGAAAGTCAAAATGTGGAGAAATACAGTTAAAGTGTAGAGTTTTATTTTTGTTTTTTCTTTGTACCATTCTTTTTAATCTAAGATATGTTGTCATCTTTTAAACATAACGTTTTATATCAATAAGATGCTTTTAATAAGCCTCATCACAATTACAATGCAAAAACCTATAATAGATTTACTAAACACAAAAAGCAACAAATTAACAAATTAAAACATGCTGCTAGAGAAAATACTTATCCACAAATGAAGACAGTAAGAAAGAAAAGAAGATATGAGTTACAAAACAACCAGAAAGCAACAAAATAGCAGTAATAAATTATTAATTATCAGTAATAACAATGAATCTAAATTGACTCAATTCTCCAATTAAAAGGAATAAAGTGTTGGGAGGGTGAGTCGGGCAGATCATGAGGTCAGGAGATTGAGACCATCTTTGCTAACATGGTGAAACCTTGTCTCTACTAAAAATACGAAAAACTTAGCCGGGCGTGATGGCAGGTGCCTGTAGTCCCAGCTACTCGGGAAGCTGAGGCAGGAGAATGGTGTGAACCCAGGAAGCAGAGCTTGCAGTGAGCCGAGATTGTGCCACTGTACTCCAGCCTGAGCAACAGAGTGAGACTCCATCTCAAAAAAAAAAAAAAATGCATAAAGTACCTGAATGGATAAAGAACAAGATCTAACTATATGCTGCTTAGAAGAAACTCATTTCACTTATAAAGATACACATAGACTAAAAATGAAGAGTGGGAACAAATATTCTATGCAAATAAACCAAAAAAAGAGCAGGAATAGCTATATTTATATCAGATAAAATATACTAGAAGTTAAAGACTGTAAAAAGTGACAAAGATTGATATATAATGAAAAAGCCAATTCTGCAAGAGAATATGACAATTATAAATATCTACACAACCATCACTGGAGCACCCAAATACATAAGACAAACATTAATACATCTAAAGGAAGAGACAGACTGCAATACAATAATAGCAGAATGTTCAACAATCCACTCTCAGTAAGGGACAGGTCATCCAGACAGAAAACATCAACAAAGAAATATTGGAGTTAGACTACACACTAGAACAAAGAAATCCTAACTGACACTTACAGAATATTTCACTCAACTGCAATAGAATCACATTATTCTCATCAGTACATGAAACATTCTCCAGAATAGACCACAAGGTAGGCCTCAAAACAAGTTCAAAGAAGTTATAAAAAGTAGTAATAATATAAAGTATCTTTTCTGATAACAATGGAATAAAACTAGAATTTAATAATAAGAAGAATCTTGGAAACTACACAAACACATGAAAATAAAACAACATGCTCCTGACTGATCAATGGGTCAATGAAGAAATTAAGTAGAAAATTAAAATATTTCTTAAAACAAATGAAAACTGAAATACAACAGACCAAAATCTATGGGATACAGCAAATGATGTACTAAGAGGGACATTTATAGCAATAAACACCTATATCAAAAAAGCAGAAAGACTTCAAATAAGTAGATCATTCACCTTAAGGAACTAGAATATCAAAAATGAACTGAACCCAAAATTAGTGGAAGAAAATAAATAATAAAAATCAAAGCAGAATTAAACATAATTTAGACTAAATTAACAATACAGAAGATCAATATAATTAAAGGTGGTTTTCTGAAAAGATAAATAAAATCAACAAACATTTAGGGAGGAAAAAAAGAGTACACCAATAATAAATAAAATCAGAAACAAAATGGAGACATAACCACTGGAAACACAGAAATACAAAGCATCATTAGAGACTATTATGAACAATTATGTGCTAACAAATTAGAAAACCTAGGAAAAGTGGAAAAGTCCTGGACGTATACAACTTACCATGACTGACCTATGAACAAATAGGAAACCTCACCAAACGAATAACTAGTAATGAGATAAAAGTTGTAATAAAAAGTCTCTTATTAAAGAAAAGCACAGGACCTGATGGCTTCACCTGAATTCTACTAAATATTTAAAGAAGACTATACTAATTCTATTCAAAATCTTCAAAAAAAAAAAAAAAAAACTGAAGAGGAGGGAATACTTCAAACCCATTATAAGACACTAGCATTACCCTGATACCAACACAAGATAAGAACACAACAGGTGGAGGAGCCAAGATGGCCGAATAGGAACAGCTCCTGTCTACAGCTCCCACCCTGAGCGACACAGAAGATGGGTGATTTCTGCATTTCCATCTGAGGTACCGGGTTCATCTCACTAGGGAGTGCCAGACAGTGGGCACAGGTCAGTGGGTGCGTGCACCGTGCACGAGCCGAAGCAGGGAGAGGCATTGCCTCACTCGGGAAGCGCAAGGGATCAGGGAGTTCCCTTTCCTAATCAAAGAAAGGGGTAAGGGACGGCACCTGGAAAATCGGGTCACTCCCACCCGAATACTGCGCTTTACCGACGGGCTTAAAAAACGGCGCACCATGAGATTATATGCCGCACCTGGCTCGGAGGGTCCTACCCCACGGAGTCTCGCTGATTGCTAGCACAGCAGTCTGAGATCAAACTGCAAGGTAGCAGCGAGAATGGGGGAGGGGCACCCACCATTGCCCAGGCTTGCTTAGGTAAACAAAGCAGCTGGGAAGCTGGAACTGGGTGGAGCCCACCACAGCTCAAGGAGGCCTGCGTGCCTCTGTAGGCTCCACCTCTGGGGGCAGGGCACAGACAAACAAAAAGACAGCAGTAACCTCTGCAGACTTAAATGTCCCTGTCTGACAGCTTTGAAGACAGCAGTGGTTCTCCCAGTACGCAGCTGGAGATCTGCTCCAGACTGCCTCCTCAAGTGGGTCCCTGACCCCGACCCCCAAGCAGCCTAACTGGGAGGCACCCTCCAGCAGGGGCACACTGACACCTCACACTGCAGGGTACTCCAACAGACCTGCAGCTGAGGGTCCTGTCTGTTAGAAGGAAAACTAACAAACAGAAAGGACCTCCACACCAAAAACCCATCTGTACGTCACCTTCATCAAAGACCAAAAGTGGATAAAACCACAAAGATGGGGAAAAAACAGAACAGAAAAACTGGAAACTCTAAAAAGCAGAGTGCCTCTCCTCCTCCAAAGGAATACAGCTCCTCACCAGCAACGGAACAAAGCTGGACGGAGAATGACTTTGACGAGCTGAGAGAAGAAGGCTTCAGACGATCAAATTACTCTGAGCTAAGGGAGGACATTCAAACCAAAGGCAAAGAAGTTGAAAACTTTGAAAAAAATTTAGAAGAATGTATAACTAGAATAACCAACACAGAGAAGTGCTTAAAGGCACTGATGGAGCTGAAAACCAAGGCTCGAGAACTACGTGAAGAATGCAGAAGCCTCAAGAGCCGATGCGATCAATTGGAAGAAAGGGTACCAGTGATGGAAGATGAAATGAATGAAATGAAGCGAGAAGGAAAGTTTAGAGAAAAAAGAATAAAAACAAACGAGCAAAGCCTCCAAGAAATATGGGACTATGTGAAAAGACCAAATCTACGTCTGATTGGTGTACCTGAAAGTGATGCGGAGAATGGAACCAAGTTGGAAAACACTCTGCAGGATATTATCCAGGAGAACTTCCCCAATCTAGCAAGGCAGGCTAACATTCAGATTCAGGAAGTACAGAGAACGCCACAAAGATACTCCTCGAGAAGAGCAACTCCAAGACACATAATTGTCAGATTCACCAAAGTTGAAATGAAGGAAAAAATGTTAAGGGCAGCCAGAGAGAAAGGTCGGGTTACCCTCAAAGGGAAGCCCATCAGACTAACAGCGGATCTCTCAGCAGAAACCCTACAAGCCAGAAGAGAGTGGGGGCCGATATTCAGCATTCTTAAAGAAAAGAATTTTCAACCCAGAATTTCACATCCAGCCAAACTAAGCTTCATAAGTGAAGGAGAAATAAAATACTTTACAGACAAGCAAATGCTGAGAGATTTTGTCACCACCAGGCCTGCCCTAAAACAGCTCCTGAAGGAAGCGCTAAACATGGAAAGGAACAACCGGTACCAGCCGCTGAAAAATCATGCCGAAATGTAACGACCATTGAGACTACGAAGAAACTGCATCAACTAACGAGCAAAATAACCAGCTAACATCATAATGACAGGATCAAATTCACACACAACAGTATTAACTTTAAATGTAAATGGACTAAATGCTCCAATTAAAAGACACAGACTGGCAAATTGGATAAAGAGTCAAGACCCATGCTATATTCAGGAAACCCATCTCACATGCAGAGATACACATAGGCTCAAAATAAAAGGATGGAGGAAGATCTACCAAGCAAATGGAAAACAAAAAAGGCAGGGGTTGCAATCCTAGTCTCTGATAAAACAGATTTTAAACCAACAAAGATCAAAAGAGACAAAGAAGGCCATTACATAATGGTAAAGGGATCAATTCAACAAGAAGAGCTAACTATCCTAAAGATATATGCACCCAATACAGGAGCACCCAGATTCATAAAGCAAGTCCTGAGTGACCTACAAAGAGACTTAGACTCCCACACATTAATAATGGGAGACTTTAACACCCCACTGTCAACATTAGACAGATCAATGAGACAGAAAGTCAACAAGGATACCCAGGAATTGAACTCAGCTCTGCACCAAGTGGACCTAATAGACATCTACAGAACTCTCCACCCCAAATCAACAGAATATACATTTTTTTCAGCACCGCACCACACCTATTCCAAAATTGACCACATACTGGGAAGTAAAGCTCTCCTCAGCAAATGTAAAAGAACATAAATTATAACAAACTATCTCTCAGACCACAGTGCAATCAAACTAAAACTCAGGATTAAGATTCTCACTCAAAACCACTCAACTACATGGAAACTGAACAACCTGCTCCTGAATGACTACTGGGTACATAACGAAATGAAGGCAGAAATAAAGATGTTCTTTGAAACTAACGAGAACAAAGACACAACATACCAGAATCTCTGGGACGCATTCAAAGCAGTGTGTAGAGGGAAATTTATAGCACTAAATGCCCACAAGAGAAAGCAGGAAAGATCCAAAATTGACACCCTAACATCACAATTAAAAGAACTAGAAAAGCAAGAGCAAACACATTCAAAAGCTAGCAGAAGGCAAGAAATAACTAAAATCAGAGCAGAACTGAAGGAAATAGAGACACAAAAAACCCTTCCAAAAATTAATGAAACCAGGAGCTGGTTTTTTGAAAGGATCAACAAAATTGATAGACTGCCAGCAAGACGAATAAAGAAAAAGAGAGAGAAGAATCAAATAGACGCAATAAAAAATGATAAAGGGGATATTACCACTGATCCCACAGAAATACAAACTACCATCACAGAATACTACAAACACCTCTACGCAAATAAACTAGAAAATCTAGAAGAAATGGATAAATTCCTCGACACATACACTATCCCAAGACTAAACCAGGAAGAAGTTGAATCTCTGAATAGATCAATAACAGGCTCTGAAATTGTGGCAATAATCAATAGCTTACCAACCAAAAAGAGTCCAGGACCAGATGGATTCATAGCCGAATTCTACCAGAGGTACAAGGAGGAACTGGTACCCTTCCTTCTGAAACTATTCCAATCAATACAAAAAGATGGAATCCTCCCTAACT
Source organism: Gorilla gorilla gorilla (assembly GCF_029281585.2). Classification (NCBI taxonomy): domain Eukaryota; kingdom Metazoa; phylum Chordata; class Mammalia; order Primates; family Hominidae; genus Gorilla; species Gorilla gorilla. Next base: position 34,734,314 of record NC_073233.2, on the reverse strand, counting down.
CATTTTATGAGGCCAGCATCATACTGATACCAAAGCCGGGCAGAGACACAACCAAAGAAGAGAATTTTAGACCAATATCCTTGATGAACATTGATGCAAAAATCCTCAATAAAATACTGGCAAAACGAATCCAGCAGCACATCAAAAAACTTATCCACCATGATCAAGTGGGCTTCAACCCTGAGATGCAAGGCTGGTTCAATATACGCAAATCAGTAAATGTAATCCAGCATATAAACAGAACCAAAGACAAAAACCACATGATTATCTCAATAGATGCAGAAAAGGCCTTTGACAAAATTCAACAGCCCTTCATGCTAAAAACTCTCAATAAATTAGGTATTGATGGGACGTATTTCAAAACAATAAGAGCTATCTATGACAAACCCACAGCCAATATCATACTGAATGGGCAAAAACTGGAAGCATTCCCTTTGAAAACTGGCACAAGACAGGGATGCCCTCTCTCACCTTTCCTATTCAACATAGTGTGGGAAGTTCTGGCCAGGGCAATTAGGCAGGAGAAGGAAATAAAGGGTATTCAATTAGGAAAAGAGGCAGTCAAATTGTCCCTGTTTGCAGATGACATGATTTTATACCTAGAAAACCCCATTGTCTCAGCCCAAAATCTCCTTAAGCTGATAAGCAACTTCAGCAAAGTCTCAGGATACAAAATCAATGTGCAAAAATCACAAGCATTCCTATACACCAATAACAGACAAACAGAGAGACAAATCATGAGTGAACTCCCACTCACAATTGCTTCAAAGAGAATAAAATACCTAGGAATCCAACTTACAAGGGATGTGAAGGACCTCTTCAAGGAGAACTACAAACCACTGCTCAAGGAAATAAAAGAGGATACAAAGAAATGGAAGAACATTCCATGCTCATGGGTAGGAAGAATCAATATCGTGAAACTGGCCATACTGCCCAAGGTAATTTATAGATTCAGTGCCATCCCCATCAAGCTACCAATGATTTTCTTCACAGAATTGGAAAAAACTACTTTAAAGTTCATATGGAACCAAAAAAGAGCCCGCATCGCCAAGTCAATCCTAAGCCAAAAGAACAAAGCTGGAGGCATCACACTACCTGATTTCAAACTATACAACAAGGCTACAGTAACCAAAACAGCACGGTACTGGTACCAAAACAGAGATATAGCTCAATGGAACAGAACAGAGCCCTCAGAAATAATGCCGCATATCTACAACTATCTGATCTTTGACAAACCTGAGAAAAACAAGCAATGGTGAAAGTATTCCCTATTTAATAAATGGTGCTGGGAAAACTGGCTAGCCATATGTAGAAAGCTGAAACTGGATCCCTTCCTTACACCTTATACAAAAATCAATTCAAGATGAATTAAAGACTTAAACGTTAGACCTAAAACCATAAAAACCCTAGAAGAAAACCTAGGCATTACCATTCAGGACATAGGCATGGGCAAGGACTTCATGTCTAAAACACCAAAAGCAATGGCAACAAAAGCTAAAATTGACAAATGGGATCTAATTCAATTAAAGTAAATTGCTTCTAATTAAACTAAATTAATTAAACTAATTAAACTAAAGAGCTTCTGCACAGCAAAAGAAACTACCATCAGAGTGAACAGGCAACCTACAAAATGGGAGAAAATTTTCGCAACCTACTCATCTGACAAAGGGCTAATATCCAGAATCTATAATGAACTCAAACAAATTTACAAGAAAAAAACAAACAACCCCATCAAAAAGTGGGCGAAAGATATGAACAGACACTTCTCAAAAGAAGACATTTATGCAGCCAAAAAACACATGAAAAAATGCTCACCATCACTGGCCATCAGAGAAATGCAAATCAAAACCATGAGATACCATCTCACCCCATTTAGAATGGCAGTCATTAAAAAGTCAGGAAACAACAGGTGCTGGAGAGGATGTGGGAAATAGGAATACTTTTACACTGTTGGTGGGAGTGTAAACTAGTTCAACCTCTGTGGAAGTCAGTGTGGCGATTCGTCAGGGATCTAGAACTGGAAATACCATTTCACCCAGCCATCCCATTACTGGGTATATACCCAAAGGACTATAAATCATGCTGCTATAAAGACACATGCACACGTATGTTTACTGCAGCATTATTCACAATAGCAAAGACTTGGAACCAACCCAAATGTCCAACAATGATAGACTGGATTAAGAAAATGTGGCACATATATACCATGGAATACTATGCAGCCATAAAAAATGATGAGTTCATGTGCTTTGTAGGGACATGGATGAAATTGGAAATCATCATTCTCAGTAAACTATCGCAAGAACAAAAAACCAAACACCGCATATTCTCACTTATAGGTGGGAACTGAACAATGAGATCACATGGACACAGGAAGGGGAACATCTCACTCTGGGGGCTGTTGTGGGGTGGGGGGAGGGGGGAGGGATAGCATTGGGAGATATACCTAATGCTAGATGACGAGTTAGTGGGTGCAGCACACCAGCATGGCACACGTATACATATGTAACTAACCTGCACAATGTGCACATGTACCCTAAAACTTAAAGTATAATAATAAAAAAAAGAAGGAAAAAAATAATAATAATGTGATCTCTGAGGAATGCTGAAACATTACTGTTATTTTTAAGAAATGTCAACCAATTGTGAAGAACTTTGTGTAGGGTTTTTTTTCAAAACTTGATGTGCAACTCACTGGTTTATCATGTGTTGGCATGGAGAAAAAAAAAAGAACACAACAAAAAAAGAAAACTACTAACCAATGTACTAATGAACATAGATGCAAAAATCCTCAACAAAACCAAGAAAATTGAATTCAACAATAGATTTAAAAGATCATTCACCATGATCAAGTGAGATTCTTCCAAGGGATGCAACGAGGGTTCAACATATGCAAATCAATTAACATAATACATCACATTAACATAACCAGGAACAAAAACCATATGATAATTTCAGTAGGTGCTGGAAAAGTATTTGATAAAATTCAACATCTCTTTATGGTAAAAATCTCAGAAAAGGAACATACCTCAAAATAATAAAGGCCATATATGGCCAATTCACAACTAACATTGTACTGAACAGGGAACTCTTGAAAGCATTTCCATTGAGATCCAGAATATGATAAGAATGCCTACTTTCACCATTTTTATTCAACATAATACTGTAAGTTCTCACCAGAAAAGTTAGGTGAGAGAAAGAAAAAAAGGCATCCAAATAGAAAAAGAGGAAGTTAAATTATCCTTATATGAAAATAACATAGTTTTATACTTAGAAAAACCTAAAGTCTCTAACAAAAAATTGTTAGAACTGATAAATTCAGTGAAGTTGCAGTAAACAAAATCAATATACAAAAATCAGTAGCATTTGGATATACCAACAGTGAACAATCTGAAAAATAAATTAAGAAGCAAACCCATGTACAATGGCTTCAAATAATATAAATTACCTAGAAGTTAATTTAAGCAAAGAAGTGAAAGGTCTATACAAAGTAAACTATAAATGACTCATGAAGGAAATTGAGGAAGACACAATAAAATGGAAAAATATTCCATGTTCATGAATTAGAAGAATTAATACAGATTCAATGCTATATCTTTCAAAATATCAATGCCATTTCACAGAAATAGAAGAAAACATTCCTAAAAATGCATACGGAACCACAAAAGAGCACAAATAGCCAAAGCAATACTGATCAAAAATAACAAAGCTGGAGGCATCATGTTACTTTACTTCCAAATATGCTACAAAGCTATGGTAAACAAATAAGAATGGTACTGGAATAAATACAGACACATAGGCCAAAGGAATAGAATAGGTAACCCAGATATAAATCCATACATTTATAGCCAACTTATTTTTCACAAAGGTGCCAAGAACATACAATAGTGAAAGGATAATCTCTTTAACAAATGATGCTATGAAAACTGGATAACCATATGCAGAAGAATAAAACAAGACCCCTATTTCTCAAAAATCAAATCAAAATGGATTAAAGACTCACAACTATGAAACCATTAGAAGAAAACTTTGGGGAAACACTCCAAAACATTGGTCTGAGCAAAGATTTTTCATGTAAGACCTAAAAAGCATAGGCAGCTAAATCAGAAATAAATAGGATTACATCAGGTTAAAAGCTTCTGTAGAGCAAAGAAAACAATCAATAAAGTGAAGAGACAACCCACAGAGTGGGAGGAAAAAAACTGCAAATTATTCAATTGACAAGGGATTAATAACCAGAATACATAAGGAGCTCAAACAACTCAACAGCATGAAAACAAATAATCTAATTTAAAGATGGGCAAAAGACATTCAATAGACATTTTTCAAAAGAAGACCTATCAATGACCAACAGGTATATAAAAATGTTCAGCATCACTATTAGAGAAATGCAAATAAAAAATGACAATTACATCTCATTTCACAGTAGTTAAAACAGCTTCTATAAAAAAGACAGGGAATAATGTATGCTGATGAAGATGTGGAGAAAAGGAAACCCTAGTACACCATTGGTGAGTATGTAAATTAACACAGTCACTATGGAAAATGTATGAATGTTTCTCAAAAAAACAAAAATAGAACTACTGTATGATACAGCAATTCTACTATTGGGTATATATCTCAAAGAAAAGAAATCAATGTATCAAAAAGATATCTGCACTCACACATTTATTGCAGCACTATTCAGAATAGACAAAATACAGAATCAGAATAAGTGTCCATTAATGGAAGAATAAAGTAGATATGATATATAGACATCATGGAATATTATTCAGCCATAAAAAGAATAAAATCCTGTCATTTGCAGCAACATCAATGGGACTATAGGTAATTATGCTAGATAAAATAAGCCAAGCAGAGAAAGACAAATATGGCATGTTCTCACTCATATGTAAGAGCTAAGTGGATCTCCCAAAGCTTTAGTATAGATTGGTGGTTACAAAAGGCCAAGAAAGGTAGGGGAGATGGGGGGATGAAGTGTGGTTGATTAATGGGTAGAAACATACAGTTTGATAAACAAGACCTACTGTTTGATAGATCAGTATGTAACTACAGTTTACAGTAACTTATTCTATATTTTAAAATAGCTAGAAGAAAATAATTCAGGTGTTTCTAGCATAAAGACAAATATTTAAGGTGATGAATATCGCAATTTCACTGATTTGATCTTTATAAATTAAGTGACTCTATTAAATCGTTACATGTACCTCCAACATATGTATACCCATTAAGTATTAATGAGAAAATAAAATTTTCAAAAGTGATTTATGCACTACCATTATGGTATTACAGGATTCTGTATTTGTTGATATATTTACCTTTACCAGAGATGTTTACTTTTCTCTTATGCCTTGGTGTTGCTGTCTGATGTCTTTTTCTTTCAATTTGAAGGACTCTAGCACTTCTTGCAAGGCAAGTCTAGTTTTGATGAACTCCCTCAGCTTTTGTTTATCTTGGAAAGTCTTTATTTCTCCTTCGTCTTTGAAAGGCATTTTTGCCAGTTATAGTATTCTTGTGTGGCAGGTTGTTTTCTTTCAGCACCTTGATTATATAACCCCACTACCAATGTTTCTGCTAAGAAATCTACTAATAATTTATGGAGTATCCTTGTATATGACAAGTCAATTTTCTCTTTCTGTTTTCAAGATTCTCATTGTCTTTGCCTTTGGACGGTTTGATTATAATGTATCTTGTGGTGGACTTCTTTCAATTTATCCTAGTTGGGTCCTTTGAGCTCCCTGAATTTGGATGTGTATATATATATATATACATATATACATATATATATATTTGCATATTTGGGAAGTTTACAACCATTATTTCCTCACATAAGCTCACTATTCTCTCTCTGTTCTCAATGTATAAGTTCTGTAATGCAATACTGGTCCACTTGATAGTGTCCCACAAGTCCCTTTGCTTTTTCTTCTTTATCCTTTTTTCTTTTTGTGCTTTTGACTTAATAATGGCAAAGTACCTGTCTTTGAGTTTGCTGATTCTTTGTTCTGCTTGATTAAGTTTTTGTCGGACCTCACTAATAAATTTTTATTTATTTTAAATTATGCTTTAAGTTCTGGGGTACATGTGCAGAATGTGCTGTTTTGCTACATAGGTATACAGGTGCCATGGTGGCTTGCTGCACCCATCAACTCATCACTTACATTAGGTATTTCTCCTAATGTTATCCCTCCCCTAGCTCCCCACCCTTTGACAGGCCCCGGTGTATGATGTTCCCCTCCTTATGTCCATGTGCTCTCATTGCTCAACTCCCACTTATGAGTGAGAACATACGGTGTTTGGTTTTCTGTTCTTGTGATAGTTTGCTGAGAATGATGGTTTCCAGCTTCATCCATGTCTTTCCAAAGGACATGAACTCATCCTTTTTATGGCTGCATAGTATTCCATGGTGTATACATGCCACATTTTCTTTATCCAGTCTATTATTGATGGACATTTGGGTTGGCTCCAAGTCTTTGCTATTGTGAATAGTGCCACAATAAAACATACGTGTCCATGAGTCTTTATAGTAGAATGATTTATAGTTCGTTGGGTATATACCCAGTAATGGGATTGCTGGGTCAAATGGCATTTCTAGTTCTAGATCCTTGAGGAATCGCCACACTGTCTTCCACAATGGTTCAACTAATTTACAGTCCCACCAACAGTGTAAAAGCGTTCCTATTTCTCCCCATCCTCTCCAGGATCTGTTGTTTCCTGACTTTTTAATGATCACCATTCTAACTGGCGTGAGATGGTATCTCACTGTGGTTTTGACTTGCATTTTTCTAATAAACAGTGATGATGAGCTTTTTTTCGTATGTCTGTTGGCTGCATAAATGTCTTCTTTTGAGAAGTGTCTGTTCATATCCTTTGCCCAGTTTTTGATGGGGTTGTTTGTTTTTTTCTTGAAAATTTGTTTAAGTTCTTTGTAGGTTCTGGATATTAGCCCTTTGTCAGATGGATAGATTGCAAAACTTTTCTCCCATTCTGTAGGTTGCCTGTTCACCCTGATTTTAGTTGTGTTTTTTTTTTGTTTGTTTGTTTGTTTTTTTTTTTTTGCTGTGCAGAAGCTCTTTAGTTTAATTAGATCCCATTTGTCTATTTTGGCTTTTGTTGCCATTGCTTTTGGTGTTTTTAGACATGAAATCTTTGCCCATGCCTATGTCCTGAATGGTATTGCCCAGGTTTTCTTCTAGGATTTTTATGCTCCCAGGTCTTACGTTTAAGTCTTTGATCCATCTTGAGTTGATTTTTGTATAAGTTGTAAAAGGGTTCCAGTTTCAGTTTTCTGCATATGGCTAGCCAGTTTTCCCAACATCATTTATTAAATAGTGAATCTTTTCCCCATTGCTTGTTTGTGTCAGGTTTTTCAAAGATCAGATAGTTGTAGATGCGTGGTGTTATTTCTTAGGCCTCTGTTCTGTTCTATTCTATATATCTATTTTGGTACCAGTACCATGCTATTTTGGTTACTGTAGCCTTGTAGTATAGTTTGAAGTCAGGTAGCACGATGCCTCCAACTTTGTTCTTCCTGCCCAGGATTGTTTTGGCTATGCAGGCTCTTTTTTGGTTCCATATGACGTTTAAAGTAGTTTTTTCCAATTCCATGAAGAAAGTCAGTGATAGCTTGATGGGGATAACATTGAATCTATATATTACTATCCACGAGCATGGAATGTTTTTCCATTTGTTTGTATCCTTATTTCCTTGAGCAGTGGTTTGTAGTTCTCCTTGAAAAGGTCCTTCACATCCCTTGTAAGAGGAAGATATTCACCAATCAGCCTGGCTAGAGATTCTAGGGTCCTCTCATACATTTTCAGGAATGTGTTTTCTCTGAGCTTGTGCATTTACTTTCCTAATTAGAGAGGTTTTCTGGTTTCTTTTTTAGAAGCTCATAATATCTTTTTTCCTGCAGTATCTGTCTGTGTACTGCAGGTTTGTAAGATGTAGCAACAAGCTGCCTAGCTCTCCTTTTTTTTTTTTCTCAGTGGCTCCTAGACATCTAAAGTATGCCAGTTCCCTGTCAACACTCTGAGTCAGATGAGACAGAAACCAGTCGCTCAGGCAGCCCCCTGAAAAGCTGAAACATTGGACTACATTTCAGTCTTCTCTTTCCTGAGACAGAAGCCACAATTTGGACATTTATTTTTTCCTGATTACACTAAGCACTTAGCTGTGCTAGCTTGGAAGGAAGGGTTATCATGGGTGAAATGCAATGGCTTTTATTATCCATTTAAATACAGCTATTCTTGGCTTTATGCTTGCTTGGGGTACTGTGATTTCTTAACTGATTTGTGGAGTTCTCATAAAGACCTTTTGGACTATATATTGTTGTCAGGGTCTCTGGGGAGGAATGATGGCTGGGGCATTTTATTCTACCATCTTGCTCTGACATAGAGCTTTTAGATAAACTCTATTTAAATATGGGTTGGCAGAGCATGCTGCGCCAATTTAGCCCCACCTTCATTCCTCCTCTTGTCTTTTATATAGCCTCAAATGATACAGAATTTTCTTACAGGCTCCTACAGACATTTTATATCCATGTTTTTTAGTCTTTGAAAATGCAGTATTAAATACTACTTGCAGGAAGCCGTACTAGGTAGGTTCCTCTCTTCTTATGGGTGAAGGGACTCACTGCTTCATGAATGAGCTCACTCAATTGATGGCAGTTGTAGTCTTCAGAAAATGAACTTTTTTCTTCTTTATTGAGCTGTAATCTGCTTCTTTATAGTTTCTACTCATTGCTCCTAGTCCTACCCTTAGTAGAAATGAGAATCAAGCTTACTTGAGGTTTTATTTTTATTGTTAATTACACACGGCAGTATTTTATTTACAGATGGATATAATGCCTCACCATATTCTGGTCTGCTTCTGTATTAACATCCACAAGCTCTTCTGCCATATGGATTCAAGGCTTTCTCTCCATTCTTTTACCCTCCACTGAGTCACTGAGTCACTGAGTTGCTCCTGTTCTTAATAATTTTTTTTTTTTTACAAAAGGAAACCTGAACTAAACCCAAGATTCCAGATGCTGTATGACCAGTGCAAAGTGGAAAGGAATAATTACTGCCTGAAATCAACTCACTGTGCTCCTGACAATGGGATCTTTACTTATTTATTTATTTGTTTGTTTGTTTTTTGAGACAGAGTCTCACTTTGTCACCCAGGCTGGAGTGCAGTGGCATGATCTCAGCTCACTGCAAGCTCCGCCTCCCAGGTTCATGCTGTTCTCCTGCCTCAGCCTCCGAGTAGCTGGCACTACAGGTGCCCGCCACCACGCCCGACTAATTTTTTGTATTTTCAGTAGAGAAGGGGTTTCACCATGTTAGCCAGGAAGGTCTCACTCTCCTGGCCTCATGATCTGCCCGCCTCGGCCTCCCAAAGTGCTGGGATTACAGGCGTGAGCCACCGCGCCTGGCCCATTTTTTGTTATTTCTAAGAAGTTAGCTCAAGTTAAACTTCTGCTTTTTCAAAAATCCCTCATACATTTTTTCACATACCATTATGCCAATTCAAGTATTCCTCATCCTATACTTATGAATAGATTCCCACAATTTCCAGCCCCAGAGTCCTAAATGAGGAATGTAATTAACACAGAAAGCAGGAGGTTTAAAGAAAAAAAAAGAGAGAAGATTCAAATAAGTGCAATCAGATATGACAAAGATGACATTTCAACCAATCCCATAGAAATACAAACGATCTTCAGAGACTATTATAAACACTTTTATGCACACAAATTAGAAAATCTAGAGGACATGCATACATTCTTAGAAACACAACCTCCTAAGATTGAATCAGGAAGAAACTGAAAACCTGAACAGGCCAATAGCAAGTTCAGAAATTGAATCAGTATTAAAAAACCTACCAATCAGAAAGAGCCCTGGACTAGATGGATTTACAGCTGAATTCTGCCAGATGTACAAAGAACTGATACCAATGCTACTGAAACTATTCCAAAAAATCAAGGAAAAAGGGTTTCTCGCTAACTCATTCTATGAAGCCAGCATCATCCTGATACCACAACATGGCAGAGACACACTGAAAAAAGAAAACTTCAGGCCAATATCTCTGATGAAAATAGATGTATAAAAATCCTCAACAAAATACTAGCAAGCCAAATCCAGCAGCACATCAAAAAGTTAATTCACCATGATCAAGTCGGCTTTATTTCTGGGATGCAAAGTTGGTTCAATAAACACAAATCAATAAATGTGATTCACCACAAAAGCTCATCAAAAACAAAAACCGTAAGATCATATAAATAGACACAGAAAAAGTCTTCTTTAAAATCCAACTTTCCTTCATGATCAAAACCCTCAACAGATTAGGCACTGAAGGAATATACCTCAAAATAATAAGAGCCATCTATGACAAAGTCCAACATCATACTGACTGGGCAAAATCTGGAACCATCCACCTTGAGAACTGGAACAAGACAAAGATGCCTACTCTTACATAACACTCCTATTCAACATAGTACTGGAAATCCTAGTCAGGGGAATCGGGCAAGAGAAATAAAAGGCATCCAAGTAGAAAAAGAATAAGCCAAAATATCCCTCTTTGCTGATGATATGATTCTATACCTAGAAAATCCTAAAGACTCTGCTAAAAGGCTCCTAGATCTGATAAATGAATTGAGTAAAGGTTCAGGATACAAAGTCAATGTACCAAAATCAGTAGCATTTTTATACACCAATAATGTTCTATCTGAGGGCCAAATCAAGAAAATAATCCCATTTACAATAGCTATGAGGAAAATGAAATATCTAGGAATCCATCTAACCAAGGAAGTAAAAGACCTCTACAAGGAGAACTACAAAACACTGCTGAAAGAAATCAGAAGTGACAGAAATAAATAGAAAAATATTTAATGCTCATGGATTGGAAGAATCAATATAATTAAAATGGCCACACTGTCCAAAGTAATTTACAGATTCAACACTATTCCTATCAAAATACCAATGTCATTTTTCACAGAATTAGAAAAATATATTGTAAAGTTTATTTATAACCAAAATAGAGCCCAAATAGCCAAAGCAATCGTAAGCAAAAAGAACAAAGCTGGAGGTATCACATTGCCTGACTGCAAGCTATATTAGAAGCCTACAGTAATCAAAACAGCATGGTATTAATACAAAAACAGGCACACAGACCAGTGAAACAGAATAGAGAACCCAGAAGTAAACTCACAGACCTACAGCCATTGGATCTTTGACAAAATCAACAAAAACAAGCAATAGAGAAAGGACTTACCATTCAATAAATGGTGCTGGGATAACTGGCTAGACATATGCAGAAGAATAAAACTGGACTCCTACCTCTCACTGTATGAAAATTAACTCAAAATGGATTAAAGCTTTAAATCTAAAACCTCAAACTATAAAAATCACAGAAGAAAACCTAGGAAATATACTTCTTGACATTGGCTTTGGCAAAGATATGTCTAAGACCCAAAAGCAATTGCAACAAAAACAAAAGTTGACAAATGGAACCTAATTAAACTAAAGAGCTTCTGCACAGCAATATAAATTACCAACAGAGAACAGACAACCTAGAGAATGGAAGAAAATATTTGCAAACTATGCATCTGGCAAAGATCTAATATCCACAATCTACAAAGAACTTAAAGCAACAAGGTAAAAACAAACAATCAAATTAAAAACGGGGCAAAGGACATGAACAGACACTTCTCAAAAGAAGACATACAAGTGAAGGCTGGGTGCAGTGGCTCATGCCTGTAATCCCAGCACTTTGGGAGGCCAAGGCAGGTGGATCACGGATCAGGAGTTCGAGACCAGCCTGGCAAACATGGTGAAACCCTGTCTCTACTAAAGATAAAAAAATTAGCTGGGCCTGGTGGCACAAGCCTGTAATCCCAGCTACTCGGGAGGCTGAGGCAGGATAATCGCTTGAATCCAGGAGGCAGAGGTTGCAGTGAGCTAAGATGGCACCACTCTACTCCAGCCTGTGTGACAGGGTGAGGCTCTGTCTCAAAAAAAAAAAAAAAGAAGAAGACATACAAAGACATACAAGTGGCCAACAACATATAAAAAAATGCACAACATCACTACTCATCAGAGAGCTGGAAATAAAATCACGATTAGATACTATCTCACATCAGTCAGAATGGCAATTATTAAAAAGTCAAACAACAATAGATGTTGGTGAAGCTGCAAAGAAAAGGGAAAGGTTATACTACATTGGTGAGAATAGAAAATAGTTCAGCCACTGTCGAAAACAGTTTGAAAATCAAAGAACTTAAAATAGAACCTCTGTTCATTTGTGGGCATATATGCTTCAAGGAAAATAATTCATTCTATCATGAAGACACATGCACCCATATGTTTGTTGCAGCACTATTCATAATAGCAAGGACATGGAATCAACCTAAGTGTCCATCAACAGTGGACTGGATAAAGAAAATGTGGTATATATACACCATGGAATACTATGCAGCCATAAAAAAGAACAAAATCATGCCCCTTGTGCAATATGGATAAAGCTGAAGACCATTCATTATTCTAAGTGACCTAATGCAAAAACACAGAGCCAAATAATCCATGTTGTCACTTATAAGTGGGAGCTAAACATTGAATATACATGATGATAAAGATGGGAACAATAGACACTGGGGTCCACTAGATTGGGGAGAAAGGGATTGGGGCATGAGCTGAAGAACCACCTGTTGTGTACTATGCTTATGGCCTGGGTGATGGGATCATTAGGACCCAAAGCCTCAGTGTCACACAATTTACCCATGTAACAAATCTTTATGTTGTACCCTTTAATCTATAGTAAAAGTTGAAATTTAAAAAAAGAAAGTAGTAGGTTTTAATGTTTCACTGATACCCAATGCAATATGATACGTGATCTTCCTGATATACCTTTCCTTCTACTTTTTCCTTGTGTTTTTCTTAATATCACAATCAGGACTGTTTGTTTAATTGCAATTGTGTAATTATTTGTCTAATGCTATTTCTACTTGTCTGTAAGCTTCATAAGGAAAGAAACTATATTTTGTTTGCCGATACAACTGGTGTTTGGGATAGTGCCCTACCATTACTGAGGGTCAATATGTATTTTAGTAAATAAATGAAAATGCTACCTCCATTTTTCTTTGAAGACCATCCACGTTGTTTGGGTCTTCTAGGAAGCTGACACTGAGATGAAGTTGGGAGAATAAGTAGTTTATTGGGGGAAAATGCCTGTAAAACATAAGAAACATAAGTAAGAAGCAGAATTGCACAGGGAGAGCCTCTGATACTAACGTCCGTCTTACAAAGGCTTGTCTAACCCAATGAGGAGCTCTAGAGCGAAGACTACTCATTAGAGGAGTCCTGTGTTCAGGGGAAATGTCTAGGCTCCGGGACCCCAAACTCTTGGGAGCCATGAATGGTTTGGTAGTTTTTACTGATATTAAGTATTAAATAAATATTTATTAAATAAATAGCAGTACTATAGGGCTTTTATACCCCTCCCCCTACCCAGAAAAGAATTATGTGATTAAAAGGAGAAATTTCAGGTAGTGTATTTATTAGAATTCCTCATTTAGAGATAACAAAAACCAAATCTAGCTAGAGTAAGAGTAAAAAGCAGAGGGAGATATTTTCTTTCTTTCTTTTTTTTTTTTTGAGAAATCAAAGTTCACTTTGTTTTAAATAAAATTTCTGTGATGCATCAGAAAATTAGGTAGGGTGTTCTCAAATAACTGAAATGACAGTTTGGCGATATTTTCTAAGGCCATCAGAGAAATGCAAATCAAAACCACAATGAGATACCATCTCACACCAGTTAGAATGGCGATCATTAAAAAGTCAGGAAACAACAGGTGCTGGAGAGGATGTGGAGAAATAGGAACACTTTTACACTGTTGGTGGGACTGTAAACTAGTTCAACCATTGTGGAAGTCAGTGTGGCGATTCCTCAGGGATCTAGAACTAGAAATACCATTTGACCCAGCCATCCCATTACTGGGTATATACCCAAAGGACTATAAATCATACTGCTATAAAGACACATGCACACGTATGTTTATTGTGGCACTATTCACAATAGCAAAGACTTGGAACCAACCCAAACATCCAACAATGATAGATTGGATTAAGAAAATGTGGCACATATACACCATGGAATACTATGCAGTCATAAAAAATGATGAGTTCATGTCCTTTGTAGGGACACGGATGAAATTGGAAATCATCATTCTCAGTAAACTATCGCAAGGACAAAAAACCAAACACCACTCATAGATGAGAATTGAACAATGAGAACACATGGACACAGGAAGGGAAATATCACACTCTGGGGACTGTTGTGGGGTGGGGGGAGGGGGGAGGGATAGCATTAGGAGATATACCTAATGCTAAATGACGAGTTAATGGGTGCAGCACACCTGCATGGCACATGTATACATATGTAACTAACCGGTACATTGTGTACATGTACCCTAAAACTTAAAGTATAATAAAAAAAAAAAAGAGAGAGACACTTTACACATCGTGAAAGCACCATGAAGGCAGGCTTCCTAGATACTAGAGAGCCTCTGGAACCCAGGCAGTGTTCCTTCTCAAAATCAAGCCTGAGTTTCTTTCTGTAGCTCTGACTAATTCTGTTTCTCTGCAGACTAGCTTTCTCCACTACTTGTCTTCCAAGGGGAAGTGACTATCTCATAGATCCTTGGTTTACATTGTATGATTATAAGACAAACTAAGGAGCTGCCTCTCAGTTCCAAGTATCAATTCTTATAAGGATTCGGAAGAAGAATCTGCTGGGCACATCTTGGGCCCTGTTTTTAAACCTGTTCCAATCGGCCATGGCCGGGGAGTGGAGTGGGATGAGAGGTGAGGTGGTGGAATTCTGCAGTGCAAATTTGGCTGGTAGGCCCATCTTACACTTGTCTATTGGGAAAGCACTTTTAAGAGAAGGCAAATGGCAAGTGAAAGAATGAATTGACCACTGGAGATCAGCTAGGAAGGAATGTTATAGTGTCTGTATCCCCGGAGATTTTAAAGAAGCCTGATCATGTGGTTTAGTTACTCTCTTAAAGGCAAAACACTCTCTTAAGGCCCCTTCCAGCTCTATGATTTCAAGAATCCTGCATTCTCTCTCCTGAGGGGTTGGGCTTCTTTTGTAAGTCCTTTAACAACATATCCAGAATCAAATTTGTTCTGTACCCAGCAGGTAAATGGACACAGGCATCGGAGTAAGTTTTGAACCTCTCAAAAACCACTCAAGTGAAATGATATTAATGCAGTTTAGAAGTTAATATCTATATAAACAACTCATATAATTAAAGTTATTTCATATCACAGTGTAAATGATCTGGTAACCTTACCAGAGTTATTATTTTACAGAAAACATACTTCGGCATGTTTCTGGTGAGTTGCAAAACAGAATACAGCATATAAGAATTTCTTGTAGAAAGACGCACAAGTGTATGAAAAACAGCTCATTGTCACTAATCCTCAGATAAATGCATATAAAAACCGCCATAAGATACCATCTCACACCAGTCAGAATGGCTATCACTAAAAAGTCAAAAAATAACAGATGTTGGCAAGGCTGCGGAGAAAAGGGAAAAATTATATACTGTTGGTGGGAATGAAAATAAGTTCAGTCACTGTGAAAAGCAGTTTGGAGATTTCTCAAAAAATTAAAATTACAACTACTATTCAACTCAGCAATCCCATTACTAGGTATATACCCAAAGGAAAATAAAATGTTCTACCAAAAAAATACATGCACTCATATGTTCACTGCAGCACTGTCTAGACATGGCATCAACCTAGGTGCCCATCAATGGTATATTAGATAAAGAAAACATGGTACATACACATCATGAAATACTATGTAGCCATAAAAATAATGACATTATGCCATTTGCAGCAACATGGGTATGGCTGGAGAACCTTATCCTAAGCTAATTAATGCAGAAACAAAAAACCAAACACCACATGTTCTCACTTCTAAGTGAGAGGTAAACATTGGGTACACATGGACATAAAGATGGGAACAAGAGACACTGGGGACTACTAGAGTAGGGAGAGGGTGAAGAGGGCAAGTGCTGAAAGACTACCTATTGGGAACTATGCTCACTACCTGGGTGACAGGATCATTTCATACCCCAAACCTCAGCATCCTGCAATATACCTGTCACAAACCTACACATGTACCCTCTGAATCTAAAATAGAAGTTGAGAAAAACAACAACAACAAAGAATATTTATGCATGTAAATTTAAAACTAAAATTTTCTCTGTGACCCTAACAAATACAATAAATACTTTAGCTTTTGGGGTGTTGGTTTCTACAGTTTATTTATCCTTTCACATATTCATTCATTGTTTCATTTAACAAACACATCTTTAGTGTCTTTACTGTGTGAGATTCCATGCTAGGTTTTGGAGAGACAAAAGTAAATCACATAGTCTCTCCCCTTAAGACATTCATACATTGTGAAGATGATCACATAAATAATTATAAGAGACTGAAAAGTACTACAATGAAACTACATAATGGTATTAAGGGAGTTCAGGGGAGGCGGTAGCAAAGAGCAATGGGAAGGTTTCAAAATCCTGATCTCTGGGATTCTGGGTAGAAGTGTTCCACTGTCTACCTCAGATCCAAAGTACTAAATTCATCATGGGACACTTCTTCTCTGTTCTGTTTGATTTTTCATCGTTACATTTTGTGCATCAGGGAAAGTTACAAACGTGGCGTATTTGGTTTTCTATTGATTCAATAGCAGATTATCACAAACTTAATGGCTTAAAAACAAGACCCTTTATTACTTTGCAGTTTCAGTAGGACAGAAGTCCAGCATAGCATGGCTGGATTCTCTACTTAGGGTACCACAGGGGTAAAATCAAGATGTCAGCCAGGGCTGTGGTTCTCAGTCTCTCCAGGGCCAGAATCCTCTTAGAGGCTCATTGGCTGTTGACAGAATTTAGTTCCTTGTGGTTGTAGAATTGAGGTCTCTATGTCTGTGAAACATGGTCTCCTTCATCTTCAAGCTAAGAACAGTAGATAGAATCCTTCTCATGCTTTCAATGTCACAGATTTCCCCCTCTGCTTGAAAGGAATCATTCAATCTCTCTATCTTAATAACCACAGATTTAAACCTTATTTAAATCTGTGAAGTCTCTTTTCCCACATAATGTTAACATTTGCATGAGTGTAACACTAGATAGAGAAAAGGTCATGGGGGCCCAAATTCTGCCTATAACACTTGACATATTACATTGTTCTTCTCTCGTTGCTCTTTCATTTCTTTTGAATCACTACAAAAAAATGATCAGAGCCTTGGAGAGAAGATAAACTAAACCCAAGGCAATCCCGAAAGAAATGAAGATTTCTGTGCACTAGATCAGAAAATCAAAGCCACTTACTCCTAATTTGTAGTTTGCTTTCATTAAAGTCTCCCTCCATGTCTTTGGGTAGTCAGTGAAGGTATAGGTTGGGGACTGAGATGGTTGATATTTATTGAGCACTTACCATGAGTCAGGCACGTCAAATCATGTGATTCTTAGAATACGCTTATAAAGTAGGATTATCACTGTGGTTATTTGACCGAGAAAACAATGAAAGTACAAAGAGTTTAAATGGCTTGTTCAAGTCTGTAAGCTAGGAGAGAAAACTTTGGGATATAAACCAAAGTCTACTTGGCTTGAGAGCCAAAGTTTCTGACCACTACCCAATGCTATCTTCTGGTAATCAGAAAGGAACTTTCTTTTATGTGAAAACTAGGTGGAAAAGAAAGAAGAAAGGGAGAGGAGAAGGAAATATTTATGTGTCAAGCACATTCACATGTACTATCTCATTGGATCTTCAGAAATATTCTATTTGGTAATATCTTCTCCATTTATTAAGGAGAAAACTGATACTCAGCAAGGTTAAGTGATTTTGCCAAGATCCTGGAATTCATATGTGGTAAAGCCAAAGAACTGTATGTAAACCAAAAGTATACTGTCCTTCCAGTCTACTCTATCAGCCTTACAAGTGACACACCCCTTCCAAAGTAAAAAGCAAATGTTCTGCCTACGAAGAGCAGGAAATAAAATTCAAAGAACTGTTCTGTGTGTACTGAGCCAGGATGTTAATAGCAACTGTGAGGTTCTGGATATGCCTACGGAGTCAGGCCCAAGTGTGCAGCTAACTGTGCCCAGTCTCCTCGAGAAATGAGTCCTGAGGCCAGCACACCTGGGCCTGTGTCAGCCAGGGCCAAGCCAGGTAATGCCTCTTCTTCCCAAGAGCACATCCTGGTTCAGCCAGGATGCCATATGGGTCTCTGATTAATTTGAAAATGAAAAATTGTGGCTTGAAGATGTTTTAGCTCCAAATACCAAGAAATGATGGTATTAACCTGTGAAATAATTTCAGCTTGTCCTATGAAATGACATAATTCAAATGGTGTTTTTGTTTCCAGGCCTCCGGTTTGGCATGGTTCATCTGGTCTGAAAATGTTTTGCCAAATGAGAATTCATGCCACTGCCTTGATAGGAGTCACCTTTGGGGTCAGAGAATGCCAGGCTATTGTCTGCCCCAGTTAGAGCACCTGGCTTGGCTTTCTTTCTAAACAAACCCCGGCCTTTGGAAACTTTCCTGCAGAGAGTTTTCATTTGCCTCCACTTTGTGCCTCCATATAAATATGCTTGAACAATTTTTCTCCCATATTTCTTAATTTGTTGACTATTTTGAAATGTTCAATCTAACCTTCCCATATACTTGTACACAGAGAAGGCTCATGTCACTCATTTGACAAATATTGAGTGTCTACTGCATGCCAGGCACTGTGCTAGCTACTTTGAGCAGTAGGTAAACAAGATCAACAAAGTTTTTAACTCAAAGATCTTGAAATCCAGTGGGAGGAGACTGAAAATAGTGAAGCAAATACATACATGGACAAAATAATTACATTGTAAAACAATGCTAGGGAAGATATAAG
The DNA here is from genome assembly GCF_029281585.2 of Gorilla gorilla gorilla. Taxonomy (NCBI): domain Eukaryota; kingdom Metazoa; phylum Chordata; class Mammalia; order Primates; family Hominidae; genus Gorilla; species Gorilla gorilla. The sequence goes on along the minus strand of NC_073233.2, from coordinate 34,715,375 downwards.
CAAGGTTATGAGATAGCAAATATCCAGCAAAGGCAACTTTAGGTAGAAGGCCAGGGAAGACCTCTTTGAGAGGGTAACATTTGAGCTGAGAGACAAGAGGGAGCAAAGAGCTGAAGTCATAAAATTATATGTTCCCTAGTAGCCTAGTGGTTAGGAACAAAAAATTAATATAGAGAGACAACACGTGCAACAGCCCTGAGGTGGAAAATAGCTTTGTGTGTTTGAGCAAGAGCAAGAAAGCTAAAGTTCCAGGAGGATAATGAGCAAAGGAAAAAGATGGTATAAGATAAAGTTGGAAAGGTATGGGGACTCCAAATCATCTGAAACCCTGTAGCAATGATATATATTATTTTATTCAATCCTTCCACAAACTTGTTAAGTACAGTTGTCCCTTGGTATGCCTGGGGGACTGGTTCTAGTACCATCACCCCCTCCCCTGGCAAATACCAAAATCCAACAATGCTAAAGTCCCTTATATTAAATAATGTAATACTGCATATAACTTATGCAAATCTTCCTCTATGCTTTAAATGTCTAGATTACTTATAATGCCTAGTACAACGTAAATGCTATGGAAATACTTGTTATACTGTATTGTTTTTAATTTGTATATTTTATTGTTTATTTCCCAAATATTTTCAATCTGTGGTTGGTTAAATACATGGATATGGAATTCATGGATACGCATGGCCAATTGTATTAATATATCTTTTCTTTCAATGAAGAAACAGAGGTGTAGGGAATTTAACGTAACGGTGAATTTTCTCCAAAGACCAAGGAGACCTGGCCTTTGCAGAACTACTACTAACCTACAAAAATTTCCAAATTGACATACTTTAAATAAAATTTTTCCCCCAGGCTCTTGGATTGATTGGGCCTAGAAAAACCTCAATATTTATTGAAATGTATTAATTTTTGCAAAGTCTTTCAAAAGAGCCAACTTCAGAACAGTGACCTAGGGATACGGTTATATGATTAACTTCTACCTAAAGATGGTAGCTGAAAACAGTTAATACAAGTTGGGATAAAGGGAGAAGGTGCCATTGAGCCTTGTCTTTGTGTAGTAGCAGGCAAGTACTTTGGGGGTGACCCAGGAACATGTGGACACTTTGTGCTCTGTGGGAGTGCTTTTGTGGGTCCTTCAGAGTTCTCCTGTAGGGACCTTTCCTAGTCCCAGAGATGCACTCTTCACCTGCTCTCTCATTATTTCTTTGTTAAGGGAAAGGTCCTCTCACTCACCTTTGTATTGATGATTTTAAAAAACTGCTCAGCCTCAGTATCCCACCCATTTCTAGTTCCATGTCTCCTACTCCCTTCCATAGTGATTCTCTAAACATTTTTGTTGGCAACATACTTTGACATAACTCAAAACATACACGAAGGGATTAAAAGTTCAATACTGATTTAAAAATAAGTTTCGTAAATTGAAAAAAGAAATGTACCCAATTATTACACCACTCACCGATTTCCCTTAAGCTTTATGTCACTATGTGAGTAGAAATATTCACTGCCCTGACCTTTCTTGCTTCTGTTGTTGAATGAGCTGAACTAAGTAGGATACAATAAAGTCAGGGTTTTTTTTCATCCACTGCTGCCCTCAAGCCATACTGCCAGATCTCTATTCTCTGTACTCTCAGACCAATTCAATAGCTTTTCTAGCCATATCTGACTAATAACAGAATAGAATCATTTCAAATATTAAAAATAAATCTAAAACGACATCCAATCTCTCATACAATGTTAGGTTCCTCTCTGTCTTAGTATGCCATGACCCAAGAATTCTATAGATTAGCAGTTAAGAAACTGATAAAGCCCACTTCTTCACTGTTCCAACATACTATTCTCCTCTCCCCCAATATGTTACTCTTGGTAACACCAGGTTGGGACAGGGAAAAGATGAAGAGGCAAAGGGGAAAAAGGGTTCATCCATGAAGAGTGCTATTGTTATCCAGTTCTGGTGTGCTCTGCAGATATTTTGTGCTCTATGGGAGTGCTTTTGTGGGTCCTTAAGAGTTCTGCTGGGACCTTTCCTAGCCCCATAGATGCACTGTTAACCTACTCTCTCTCATTATTTCCCTCTCAGCTCCTGCTCCAATGGTACATTCTGTAGTCTCATTTCTTATACCTCTTACCTCATCTTTCCTTCATTCACTGGCTACCTGCTGTCTACCACATGGTAGGCACTCTTGTTTTGACACTTCCTCTAACAGACATAATCATATGAGCCTCTGTTAGAGCTAAGTAAATTTTACATATTAATCAAGGTCTGGTGGCACACCCTTTGAAATTTTGATGCCCTCCTGCCCTTCTGTGTATTTCCACTTGGATATCTCTTATCATTTCAAAATTAATATTCTCAAACAACATTTTTCTCTTCAAAATGGCTCCTTGTCAATAGGTAAGATATTCTTCCAGGCATTTATGATCAAAAACTTAGGGTCAACTTTTTGAGCCTTTTTGCTATCTGCCAAGCCCAGTTGGTCATCACCCCCTTTCATACTTCTGGGGCTCTTCTCCTTTAGGCCTCACATTACCTTACTCTGAAGAGCTGCAGTAATCTTTTAACTGGAGCCCCAGAATATGGGCTTTTCTTTTCTAAGCTAGGCTGAATATGGCTGTATGACACTTAAATCCTGCTTTCATAGTGACGTTCTAATTTTACTGCTCAAAAGCCTCTCTGTTTCCCTACTGATGCCTGACAAAATTTCTAGACTCATATCTGACCACCTCTTAACACTTTAACCTTTTCTCCTGCTTTTCCGTATCATGCAACTGATATTATAAACTAGGCCATTGTTCTATGAATATATATTTTGATGTAATCATTTTGATTCTGGGACATTTTACTGTAAACATTGAACCATTGAGCTGTCAGTTTTTGCTGTTGCCTGGATGCCCAATTATCTTTCCTCCCTCAATGAGCTTCACCTCATCTTGACCTCAATACATCCATGACCCTTGGGGGTGGGGTGAAGATTGGGGAGAGGGAAAGGAAGGGCTGGGAGAAATCAGACTCTGAGATAGAAGAGTTCAAAGACAGGGTAAGGAGCAGGAATAAGGTGAAACTTAGGGACGGGAAGAGGAAGAGGAATGTATATAACATTTCGTGCTTGAAAAATGTTTCACATTTAACTTAGTATGTAAAAATGTCTGCATTAAATTTTGTTCTTTCCCTCCTGGACACATGAAGTTTATGATACTTCTAAGCCTTTGCTGTTCCTTGAGTGCCCTCTACTCATATTCAGGTCCACAAATATTTACTGATTGTCTCCCCTACTATCCTTCCCTAGTTGTTAGAGCAATAGAGGTGAGTAAAACATGAGGGAAAGTCATTCCCTGAAGGATCTCACAGGCTAGGGGGTAGACAGGTCAGCTATTAAGTTTAATATGAAAAATGCTTCAAGTTGTTGTGGGAGCACCAAAGTGACACAGCCATGTTGGTGGCTGATTTCATAGGTTACTCATTTTTGCCTAAACATTCCCTCCTCCCGGCAGAAAGGTCAGACAGAATTTTCTTGCCTATGCTGTGAAGAGGTGCAGGTTAGGCCTTGGGACATCTCCAAAAGAGTTTAGATTCTCCAGTGCAACCTGCAAAGAAAGTAAGTAGATTTAAGGTAAACAGAATAATAAGTTACATTACCTAGAATCACAATACCTATACTATATACACTTGCCTCACAATTTTTTTTCTACAGTGTCAGTTTTCACCTTTGTAACTATGACACCCTATTGGGGGAAATTAAGGCAGAATGGGTAAATAATTTGCCTCATGGTTTCAGGCAAAGTGAACCTCCTAGCTAAGTTTATAAAACTTAAACAGTCTCTTGCAACCTTTGGCTTTAACGCCTTCCTAGCTGTGAGCTTTCTTTATTTAAGACCTGTCAATACTGCCTATGATTTTGCTCAGCTGTAAATTTCCTGCCACACCTTATTTCATCATAACATATGACTGGTGAATGTTGTTCTTGTCATACTTAAATTGCCTTAAGTTTACACTTAATTTATACTCAAATGCAAAGACACATATATCATACTAGGGCATAGGCAGCAAACTGTTCAGACTCATGGAGTTGTATACAACCTTTCACTTGGATAGTATAGTAAGGTTTATAAAACACTTTCTCACATGAATTAACTCATTGACTTCCCAATGAGGTAGACATTGGTATAGAGATGTGGGGCAGGGAGCTAAAACGAAGATTCCAGATGTTTATGCTACTTGTTTGTGTTGATAAATAATTGTTTCTAAATTCACAGCTTTGGGCCCGGTGCAGTGGCTCACGCCTATAATCCTAGCACTTTGGGAGGCTGAGGTGGGTGGACTGGATTGCCTGAGCTCAGGAGTTTGAGACCAGCCTGGGCAACATAGTGAAACCTGTTTCTACTAAAAACACGAAAATTAGCTGGGCATGGTGGCGCGTGCCTGTAGTCCCAGCTACTCAGGAGGCTGAGACAGGAGAATAGCTTGAACCCGGGAAGTGAAGGCTGCAGTGAGCTGAGATTGCACCACTTCACTCCAGCCTGGCAACAGAGCAAGATTCCATCTTAAAAAAAAAAAATTTTTTTAATTCATAGCTTTAAGCAGTCTATCTCAAATTCCATACGGTTTACAAGTAGAGTAGACCCTGCTGCTATTGCCCTACTCTCTAGGGAGAAATTAATGGAGCTCATTCTAATTTCTCACTGGATAAACTTCTCAAATCCAGGTACAATATGGGAGAGTGAGAGATCCTTGCTCTGAAAAGTTGCTTGGTAACCAGTGACCTAGCATAAATATATTTTAATAGTTAAGGTAAAGAATGTCTTTGTGGGAGTTTGTCATTTCTGCTTCACAAAATTCAAATGTTTACATGTAATTTATTTCCCCAAATATAGCAGAAGCTCTTAGGGACAGAGATTTTTGTCTTATAGTGCTCAGACAGTCAGTGAATACCTATTGATTGATTGATAGCATCAATTTTTGAATTATATTTATCCCTTTTCACAATGTGCTAACTGCAGTACAAAATGAATTCCCTATTTGGGGTCAGGTGCTTGACCATAAAAAGACAAGAAGTCAAAAACAAGTAGAGAAAAAGAAGGAGTGTATTAAAATTTAGAAAGACCAGGCTCTTATCCAAAAGTCCTCAACCAAAAGTAATTTTGTTTATAACTTGATTTTTCCATTAGAGGAACAATTGTTTTAGTTTACTTGGATTGATTCAGTAGTTAACATGCTTAAATTGTAGAGTATGGGTGGCCTTTTTGTTTTGTTAATGCCAGATGTAATTTTGTAATAAAACTAATTTTGTTTATTTAAAAACCACATTCAAATTGTGAAATAGGAATTCTACCCTCTTTGTTCTTCTTTTTTTCTCATTTCCTTCAAATACCTCTAAAATTATCCTCTTGCAAATCAATGGATTTGTGAATTTTAGCCATCATCCATAAGGAAGAAACAAGAATTTGTGGCCCAGATTTGTAAATATTCCCATGGATCAGATTATGGTGGCCATCTCTCTTTTGGATACAGGAACTGTTTCTTATTTGTCTACAGGCCCTAGAGCACATAGCATATAGAAGGTATATAAATAGTGCTTGAAAGAAAAGTATATATGGAAAGAGTAGAGAGGAAAGGCCGGAGCTTTTATCTAATAGCCTGTCTAATACAGGTGGCTATCTCCACTGTAGCAACAGAAAGACTTTTAAGGGAAAGAGAAAAACTCTGCAAGACATCCATGAAACAAGTCATTGTGCCCAACTCTCATCATTTATGCAACACCTTCTGTGCAATTCTATACTCCTTACATCATTGTTAACATTTGTAATCTTATTTTTTTATTAACTTCTTTTCTCTAAAAATATTTACAAAGGAAGCAAAAGGAATTCTGACACAAATCAGAACAGTAGTTGCCCACAAAAGATGGAGATTGACCAGGACTTTCTGGGGAGATGAAAATGTTCTAAATCTCAATGTGGTAAATATACTTGTTAAAACTCATTGAATTACATGCCTAAGAACTGGGCAGATTAAATAATTTAATTTTTTTCTGCAATTAAAATATATTTAAGGTAAATAAATAGATCAAGGAACTAAACATACTCACAATTAAAGCAAATAGTGTTATTAAATTCTAGATACTACTCCTTATAGAAGGCTCTAAACCTGATACTTGCTTTCTCTTTTTAAAACAAATAGTAAGCAATTGAAAAAGAATAAAGACATGTTAGTAGCTCTATATCTTCCTCTTCCCTTTCCTTTATTTAGACAATATATTAGTATCCTGCCTTCCATTGTCAAACAGCCCTGTGTGAGGCCGGAAAAGGTAGGCTGCCCAGATAAGGAAGGCAGACCTGTGCAGAGGAGGCTAATCTGAACACAGGGCAAGTCCACCTGCAAGGGGTGTGGTGGCCCAGCACTATCAGAAGATTGGCCACACCCAGGGAGATTGAGAAGATAGTAAATATATTGTGAATAATGAGAACCAGGTTTTTCACTATTGGAAAGGGAGTGACAATTAAAGAAAAGATAAAGCAATAATAAACCCAGCCAATATTGGATTAAAATTGAAGGTACTAGAGTGAGCTATTAGTTTTAGTTGTAGATGTATATAGAGATAAATATAAATGTATGTGGTTCCTAGCTATCTGCTGAAACAGCCTAAGAGTAATAGTACTCCAGTAGTAATGATCACCTAATGCTCATATCTTCATTTGAAATACTGAAATGAACAAAGACTCCTTGAAGAAATGACTGAATCCAGGGCTGAGGCTGAAAATGTGATGAGCCTGGAACACCTTTCATAATAGAAAGAAAGGAAATACTCAAAGAATGCAGACATATTAAAAGAACACAGAAGTAAGCTTGAAGGAACTGGCTCCCAGTGGCCAAAGTACAATTGAAACATTAAATAATGCTAAAAGAGCAAATTATAACCCATTGAATAATCTAGTACCCCAATGATATAAATACATACATACATACATACATACATACGTACATAAATGGATAGACAAAGTGCAGTGGTGGCTCATGCCTGTAATTCCAGCACTTTGGGAGGCTGAGGGAGTGTAGCTTGAGTCCAGAAGTTCGAGACCAGCCTGGGCAACATAGTGAGACTCCGTTCTCTACAAAAAATAAAATAACTAGCCAAGCATGGTGGCATGCACCTGTAGTCCCTGCTACTCAGAAGGCTGAGTTGAGAAGATTGCTTCAGTCCAGGAGGCTGAGGCTGCAATAAGCCATGATTGCACCACTGTACTCCAGCCTGACTGACAGGGTGAGACCCTGTCTTAAAATAATAAGAAGAAATTCAATAAATGGGTAGAAGAGTAAGCTCTTCCTTACAGCAGAAAGCTTCCAATAAATGTGGAAGGAATATTGTTTTATAAACTCACCATTTGGCAATAATCATAATAATTAACCCAAGCAAGAAACTTCAACAGACACTAAAACTAGTAGGTCAAAATGAGGTAAAGAAAGAGATTTTTACATAGTCTCAAAGTATCTCCATTCAAAACATTTGTTAATTACAAAGGGAACAAGAAGTAGAGAAACCTGGTGGACGTAATCTTAAGTGATTGAAACAAACACCATCAGTAATGGGACACATAGATATCATGTGCAATCTCATAGGATGGTAATGAAAATAAAATAGTAAGTGTGACAGTCAGACCAAAACTTCATAACCTGGGTCTAGTCATGAGGAACCATTGGCAAACTCAAATTGATGGATATGTTGAAACACAACTGGTCAATCTTCAAAAATGCTAAAGTATCGGTGCAAGAAGAGGACACTGTCTAAATTCTGCTTAGAGATGTTAGGAAAGGCTTACTAAAGGAGATAACTTAGATATGGTCTTGCAAAATGAAGCAGCTGTCATACAACTTAGAGAGGAAATCATTCTAGGCACAGGAGACAGCATTTTCAAAAGTGTGGAATTCCGGGTACTATAGTGAGTTGGGTGCCTAGAAAGCATAGAAAGACGGTAGCTGCAGCCAGGGAGATGGGCTGGGGCCAAATTATGAAGGATCACTTTCCTCTGTATTTTGCACAGTAAAATGAGTACACAGAAATTCAGTGATTAATCCTGAAGGAATTGGAAAAGACATTAGAGTTGATGGGTTAGTCCAGGTCCTCTGAGAAGCAGATGCCAATTCAGGATTGAATACAGAAGCAGTTTATTAGGAGAAATGCATTCCTGAAAGAAAATATCGTAGGAGCTGGAGAGGGCTGGAAGAGCCATGAGTTTTTAATGTAAGTCTGACCCCAAGTGAAGATGAGAGGTAAAGATGGTTGGGTCGTATGTTCAGCAAAACCATTCATGAATCCTTCAGCCAAAGTAAATGACAGTAGTCCCCTTCTCTCCCAAGAATCGGGCTGCCCTACTATTCCTACCTCACTTTACCATTGGTAGGAACTACCCCTTCGTAGACATGGCCTCAGTGGCAACACAAGACTGGACTTCAAAGTGCAGCAGCAGGTACCCTTGGTCCATTATGCTCCCTGTAATAGAAGGGAAACAAAGCACATTCTCATTACCACCACATCTTTTAGAAGAAGAGGTGAAGGAAATTCCAGGGAAACATGTGAAGGAGTTTAAATGCAATTATTTGGTATTTCATCTTTGTTCTTATTTAAGTATCAATTTCCTCTTAGTTACAAGAGTCATAGACATTTTTGAGCTGAGCCTTGACTACATTTGTCAATCTGTGGTTAGTAAACATGGACATCTAATCTGGGAGAGTCTATCGTTTTGCTTTGCCTTAATGTGGTTAGTCTTCTGTTTTTAGTCTTTGGTGCACCTGTGGAGGCCAACCTCAATAATACATAATTCTCTTTTCCCTGGAGTTACTTGATGTATTATGGAACACAAGTTGTTGTACACGAAACACATGCTGGTTAGTAACCATACATGCCTTAAATAAAAATAGGAAAATAAATTTGACTTCTATTTAGTAGGAAGACACATTTCTTCTTAAACATTGTTATTGTTGTAAAGTATTTTTGATTTTGAAAAGGTTGGGAACAATTGAAATCAACAAATTTTCTTGTGATTCTGATGAAGTTGAAAAGACTATAAATCCATAACAAAATTTCAAGTTGCTTTAGCTTATTCTTAATTACAAATTTTCTAAAACCCATTAAAGAAAGGAAATGGTCTTTCTAGACTCATTTTACCAGGTTTGGAGTATCTTCTTTCTCCTATCAAGTGCCTAAAAAGTCCTCCAGATTGCATAAGAAACACCTATAAAATATGACTCATTGCATTTTTGGTGAGTAATGCAATTAACACTGTAATATTGTAGCCACATTTTAAAAAAATCTTATTTACATTTATTAACTGCTAGCATTGGGAACTTTTTTTAACTCCAAGAAAGATTCAAGATGCCCAGCGTAGATTCAAAAAAACATAACAATGTGCCCTTTCCTCAAAGGATAATGTGCCTGTTTCAAATGATGCCATTTAAAAACACAACAGAGCATTTAATTGGGTAAAAAACTGGTGCTTAAATTTCAGAACATATTTTCATTCAGTGGCAAGAAAATTGTTATTCCAAAAATGAGATGCATACAGGAGCTAGCTTAACTGAGGAATCATGCTAAAGATGTGTCTTTAAAATAGTTGCTGCATATGAGTGATAGCTTTGACATTTGGTCTTCAAGACTACTCCTATTTTTATATTTTTTGTGTGATGAAGGCGGTGAAGAATTTCTATGTTTTAGAAAATAATCATTTAATAGCTTTCATTATAAATGTCATTCCTGGCCTCATATATGCTGTGATTACTTGTTCCTGGTCAGGAATGCATTGATTTACTCAGAATAGACACCATCTTTTAATTCTAATGTGAAAAGCAATCCTGGTGTGGTCAGCCTGAAGCAATTTTTAAAGATGTTGCTATGAGTTTGCTTGATTTTGGATGTAGGTACAAAGGTCTATTTTGGTCATTTTATTTTAAAGGCTGTCTTGTAGGTGCACCAAATCCACTGGTCCTTTAGAAAAAAAGGAATGAAAAGATGCAGCTTCTTCATATGTAAGGGTTGCTGCATTGCAGTTCAGAGAACACAGATTCCATCTTATTCCATGTGTGATGCAGCAAAGTATTATACTCCTTTTTCTTCAAGCTAGAATTGTATTTCCCAAAATAATATATATGACTATCCTGAGTTAGAAAAGATAAACTAGGCAAGGTGCGGTGGATCACACCTGCAATCCCAGCACTTTGGGATACGGAGGCGGGTGGATCACCTGAGGTCAGAAGTTCGAGACCAGCCTGGCTAACATGGTGAAACCCTGTCTCTACGAAAAATACAAAAAATTAGCCCGGCGTGGTGGCGCACGCCTGTAGTCCCAGCTACTCTGGAGGCTGAGATACAAGAATCGCTTGAACCTGGGAGGTGGAGGTTGCAGTAGGCCGAGATCACGTCATTGCACTCCAGCCTGGGTGACAGAGTGAGACGCTGTCTCAACGATAACAACGACAACAACAAAAAAAGAAAAGATAAACTATTCATTTATTGCCAGATACTTATGGTGGGGGACTGGAATTATTTTTAAAAGGTGAAAAATGGATTATTTATTTAAGAAAGCCAGATATACCTGTAGTGATTAAGTTCTTAAAATGTAGTCCAAATTGAGATGTGCTGTAAGTGTAAAATAAACACTGGATATTGAACTCTTGAACAAAAAAGAATATAAAACGTTCCATTTTTATATTGATTACATGGTGAAAAAAATTTGAATATATCAAACAGACTATACTATTAAAATTAATTTCACCTGTTTCATTTTACTTTTCTCAATGTAGCTTCTCAAACATGTATAATTACAATGTGGCTAAAATTTGTGGCTTGCATAATATTTATATTAGACAGCACTAGTCTAGAATAGTCAATCTATTCAAATCCTCAGACATCACTTAATCTCTTCCATTCTTTGTGCCCAACACAAAATTTCTGTGAGGGCCCAACTTAGCTTTGCAGGGACACTGGCCATGTTAATTGATGACAAAATTGAGATTCTCTTAGACAGTGTATGGAGCTTGAAGCACCCAGGTATGAAAGAACCAGATGAGGTTCAAAGGCAGAAATCTCAGCCTTTACCCTTTGATATATCACTGGGTCACATGTGGGAAATGTGACTTGAATTGAGAGAAGTTTCTCTAGTACAGGAGTTATTGGACTGGAGCCCATGATAGAACTGAAGAGCTTTCATAAATCTCTTGATATTATAAACAAAATTAGTGTGCATGTGCTGTTTTCATTAGTAAGCCTGTACTTTTAATTAGATTTTTCAAAGGTTCAGGAAACATAGCTTCAAAAATATTAAGAATCCTAATTCCAGGAAGATATGGCTCATTCAGACAGGTTATTGTCTCATAATTACTGTTACATAGTCATCCATGTCTCTCAATATTAGTATTCTTAATAATGTGAATATGTGCATTCATATGTCATGGAGAACTAAATGGTGCTTGGTCATCCTACAGAGAGCATTTTGAGAAAACTATATCATGGAAGTCAAAGTGCATGGCGATTGGTGAACAAGAATAACAAAAAGTAAGGGTGAAACAAGTAGACTATCAATGACATTACAAGAAAAGGCCACCTGGTTGAATTATGTCCCAGTAAATTAAGCTATTGATGATTCAGCAAAAAAAACTCTTGTAGTTCTCACCTTAAACGAATGTTATAAACCCAGTTCTTTTTGGAAGAAACTTCATTCATTTCTTTATTTCTTTGGGCTGTCATAGTACTTACCTTCTATTACAGAATTTTCCCTGTTTATCTACCACCTTTTCAAAATTGGCATATCTGTCTCACCCTATATTAAACAGCAGTCTTCAAGAACAAGAAGCACTTTTTTTACTCTATTGCCCCCAGTGCCTTGCAAATAGACACTCAATAGATGTTGAGTAAAATAATAAATGGTTGTTGCCTGATTTCTGTACATTTCAAAATAAAAGACAACCTATGAACAAATACAACTTTAAATATTAGAATTTATTTGGAAGGCTAAATAAAAGGCTAGAGCTGTATAGAGTTTTAGTCAAACAGACTAGATTTAGCATTTGATCCTGTTCAATGCTCAAAAATTGAACTGATCTGAAGAAAGACTGCATGCAGGACTGCAGCTGCGATACACTTTTCCCAGGCCCAAACAGTGCTGAGTCATTCGCCACAGTTCGTTTGTGAGTGAAGGAAACAAACTTTTAAGTTAGAGAAATATAAGCAGTCGTAGATCTAGGAGTCATCAGGAAATGTTTGCTACTTTAAAGAACTGACTGAAAGTTAAACAGGTTAATGTGACATTTCAAAGGGATTTTGAAATTCAATAGCTTTCTCTAGAAGTTGATGTTTATTCTCTGGTTGTAAGGCAAATGTTTAATTTCTTCTAAGGAACAAAGATAGATTCTAGAATAACTAGATAGGTTCAATGTTCAGTATAAGTTTTTGTTTTTTTTTCTTCTCCCTGACCTTCCCCACCCCATGAAAAAATATTATATATGTATGTATACAATGGGAAATGAAAAAACATCTGGCTGGCATTTAAACATGGTTTTCTTCATCATCAAAGGGGTTTGTATGAAAACAATAATTTTACAGTTAGAAGTACATTGTCATCCAAAAGAGAAAAGCAGAATCATAAAGAATATACATAAATTCAGGAAGAGGACGTATTCTTTTTCTTACCAATCAGCACTGTGTAGGAATGTAAGATGTTTGCCATGATTAAGTGAAAGTTGTATGAGTCAAATAATCTCTTTCAAAAGCACATTATCAAATGTTGGTTAGTAGGGCTAATGACAAAGATATGTGACAGAACATACTGTATTACTTACAGACTAGGATGTGAATTGTACAACTGTGCATACAAAACAATTTCACAAAGCTTTATTAAGATACTGAAAAATCCCATTTAGGTGAATCAGTTATCAAGTAAAAGTGAAGAACATAGTTTAACTTAACATTCAGATGAAAGAAGCCTTAAAAGTCATCTATTCTAAACCTGTCATTGATTTGGTTATAAATAACAGAAATCCAACCCAAACTGATTCCATTTTTTAAAATGGGGAAGAAAGGACAGAGGAATTTCGTGGCTTATAAAATCCAAGAATGGGGCCAGGTGTGGTGGCTCATGCCTGTAGTTATAGTACTTTGGGAGGCCAAGGTGGGAGAATCACTTGAGCCCAGGAATTAAAGACCAGGCTGCGCAACATAGAGAAACCCAGTCCCTACAAAAAAAAAAAAATTAGCCCAGCCTGGGGCCACACACCTGTGGTCCCAGCTACTTGGGAGGCCGAGATGGGAGGACCACTTGAACCTGGGAGGTTAAGGCTGAGTGAGCCATGATCACATCTGTGCACTCCAGTGTGGGTAATGGAGCAAGACCCTGTATCACAAAAAAATAAAAATAAAAATAAAAATAAAAAAATAGAGTCCAAGAATGGGTGCACAACTAAATCATGGGAAGGGCATAGATACACCTGGGCTTCTGGAACAACTGGGATGAAGAATGTGAATGCTCCCAGGAAGAGCTCTCCAACTCCTGTCTTTTTATTTTCCTTCTGTAAGTTGTCACTCTTTTTTACATGGTGAAAATGTGGCCCTGACAGTTTTAAGTTTTACAACTTTCAGACATTGAAGTGGGCCCAAGAAATCCCCTTTTCTCATGAATGTTTTTTAAAAATAGGAAAGATCTAGATTGGGTCAGTCACCTGTAGCCAGGATTAGCCTAGTTTACATCATAGTCTACCCCGGGTCAATTAACTGTGATAGGAATGGAACAAGAAATTTGGGGTGATGGTGTGGTGATAGAGGGTGGTCACGGAATGACATGGAAGATTGCAAAATGGCCACACAGAGAAGAGTCCACTCCAGAAGTGGAGAGTACACTGACATGTCCAATACAAACTCCATCATTTTACAGATAAGTAAGTAGAGATGTGTTATTTTAGCCTATTTGACAAACTAGTACAACTGTAACTAAAACAAAAACAAAAAAGATACTACTTTGTGCATACCCTACTTAACTCTTGTATATATAAATATTCATGTTTAATACACCCACCTTATAAAATAGGTGTTAACATCCTCATTTTTCAGAAGAGCAAAATGAGGTTTAGAGATAAATTTATATGCAAGATGATTCCAAAATCTGTGCTCTTTCAAAATAATACTGAAACTAGACTGCTTTTGTAAAATGGATATACATTCATTACAAACATTTTAAAACAGAAAAAATTTTCAAAGAATGATTAAACATACTAAATCCCTCCACCTAGAATTAAACATCATTAATAAAGAATATCTTTCATGTATCACTAAGGACAGAATAGTAAATAGAATAGCAAATTTTTTTAAATTATACTTTAAGTTTTGAGATACATGCGCAGAACGTGCAGGTCACATAGGTATACATGTGCCATGGTGGTTTGTTGCATCCATCAACCAGTCATCTACAATAGGTATTTCTCCTAATGCTATCCCTCCCCTAGCCCCCCAACCTCTGACAGGCCCTGATGTGTGATGTTCCCCTCCCTGTGTCCATGTATTCTCACTGTTCAACTCCCACTTATGAGTGAGAACATGTGGTGTTTGGTTTTCTGTTCCTGTGTTAGTTTGCTGAGAATGATGGTTTCTAGCTTCATCCATGTTCCTGCAAAGGACATGAACTCATCCTTTTTATGACTGCATAGTATTCCATGGTGTATATGTGCCACATTTTCTTTATCCAGTCTATTATTGATGGGCATTTGGGTTGGTTCTAAGTCTTTGCTATTGTGAATAGTGCTGCAATAAACATATGTGTGCACGTGCCTTTATAGTAGAATGATTTATAATCCTTTGGGTATATACCTAGTGACGGGATTGCTGGGTCAAATGGTATTTCTGGTTCTAGATCCTTGGGGAATCGCAACACTGTCTTCCACAATAGTTGAACTAATTTACACTCCCACCAATGCTGTAAAAGTGTTCCTATTTCTCCACATCCTCTCCAGATCTCTTGTTTCCTGACTTTTTAATGATCACCATTCTAGCTGGCGTGAGATGGTATCTCATTGTGGTCTTGATTTGCATCACTCTAATGACCAGGGATGATGAGGTTTTTTTCGTATGTTTTTTGGCCACATAAACGTCTTCTTTTGAGAAGTGTCTGTTCATATTCTTTGCCCACTTTTTGATGGGGTTGTTTCTTTCTTGTAAATTTGTTTAAGTTCCTTGCAGATTCTGGATATTAGCCCTTTGCCAAATGGATAGATTGCAAAACTTTTCTCCCATTCTGTAGGTTGCCTGTTCACTCTGATGATAGTTTCCTTTAGAACAGCAAAAATTTTTATAGAGAGGGCACATCGGACTATGTAGCTTATTTTTTAATACAAGCATATCATTTAATTTGAATTTAACTGAAATTAGAGAGTAATGGATTGCTCAATCTAGGTTTTTAGTCAAAAATGCTTTGTCACCAAAATTATAAAATGTACAAAAATGTTGGAATCTTTTTAAAATGATTTAAAAATGATTCCAACATTTTGACAGAATTGAATCCTTGCTTCTTAAAAACAAATTAGTGTACGTATACTTCTCTATCTCCTGACCCTTCAGCTTCATAATTTCATTGAGTTGCTAGTTTTATATTTTCAAGCCTTGTGTATTTTGCTTTGTAACCGTAATTCTCATGATTGTTTACTCTTAGTTCTGTATTTACATGGATTCCGAGCTTATCACAGTTCTTTTTACCAGACAACTTCTCCCTTACTGATTTTTTGTTTTTCACATCTTGATTTGCTGGATTTTATCATCAAATAGTTCCCCTTTCCCCCCTACTTTCTCCTCCTCATGGCTCATGTGACTTATATTCCTTGAGAATGCCTCTTTCCTTTCAACTCACAGGACTTTTTTTCTTCAACTTTGATTTGCAGCAGGTTTTACTATGCTGTTCCTAGAAAGTTTGGGAGCCTCTTGGATCTGTGGTTTGATGTCTTTCATCAGTTTTAGGAAATTCTGTCACTTTCTCTCCAAATATGGCTTCTGCTACATTGTTGCTGTTGATTTTGGTCATCTCTCTTTTTGGGAGGCCAATTACACCTGAGTTAGACTTCTCATTGTAACTTTTATGTCTTTTGTACAGTTTTTTTTTTTTGCATTCTCTTTATGTCTCATTATGCTTTACTCTAGATATTTCCTTCTGAAATATCTTTTAGTTGATGATTTTTAGTTGTGTCTAATCTGCTCTTAAACCAATCCATGGAGTTCTTAAAGTTGAGTACTATACTTCTCAGTTCTAGAATTTTTATTTTTTATAGTTTTCAGCTTTTTAATTTCCCTGAACATATGTACCACATTGTGTGTGAATCCCTCATGGGTATCTTTTTTATTATATGTATTCTTCATCTTTTAAAAATCACATCGCATTTCTTCATGACTGGTCACTTTTTGATTTAGTGATAGACAATAAATATGAACAATTACAGAAATTATTTTAGAACTAGAACTTTTTCCCCAAAAGAAGATTTTAAATAGCTTTTGAAAGGCACTTAGGGACTCTAGTGTCTAGGATCAATTTAATCCAACTTCAAGGGCTAAGATGATTTAAAACTGAGCTCCAATTCCTTCAAGGTCCAGTTTGGTTTCAAATTTACATGTACTTCCCAAAAGACTATCAAAAGTTCCTCTTAGTTTCTCAGCTGCCTTTTCTGAAACTCACAATTGGCAGCTACAAATGCTGATCTAACCTCTAAGTTTTTTCCTGCTCCAAGATCTTTTTCATTCCTTATTAGCTCTCTGATGCTTTCACCTAGATTTCTTACAAAAAATATTTTGTCCAGGGTTTCTAGTTGTTGTAAGTGGGATGGTTAACCCGAATTATCTTGTCATTACTAAAGCTGAAGTCCTGGTTTGTAATTTAAAGTCAATTTTAACACCTTGATTCTTGCTGGTTTAATACCTACACTATAATAAAAAGTTTCTTTTATTTAAATCTAGGAAGACTCCAAACTCTGTTTCTTTCATTATTGTTTTGATATCTCTCATCCACTCTGTGGATGATCATGGAGGGATTTCACAGTATTACCCTCACTACATGCACACTCCTAGGACTAACTACCTTGTAAACAATTCACATGAGTCACAGTATGGCTACAGAATAGAGAGAAGATGATTCCGTGAAAGAATCAGTGTTAGAGAGACAAACTGATTTTGGAGGACGCAATGGAAAAAAATATTTTTATGGAAGGATAAACATGATCAAATCTTGTAGAGATCAGGTAGCTAAAGATGGTGATTAGGGTGTTGGGCCTGGTAACAAAGCCAACATTAACTATTAAGAGAACATTTCTATAAAGAATACCCTAGAATAAATTTAAAAATTGATGAGGAGTTGGAGGCAGTGTAGATTCTTTAAGAAATCAAATTATGAAAGAAAAGAAAATAGGTGGTATTTTGGTAAGAAAAACAGTCAAGGGTTTGCTTTTAGCATGGGGCCCTTTTGAAAATGTTTGCAGACTGAGGGAAAGACACTAGCAAAGAAAGGCTTAAAGACTGCAGTTGCAAGTAAAATTGACTGAACCAAGTCTTGGTGAAGACAGGAAAAAAAAAAAAAGAAACAAAGATAAGCTTTCTGCTGAAACACAGGTGTACAAAGTAGGGATAAAGGAAGAGATTTATAAATGCCCAGATGAAAGTTAAGGGGGTGGGAATTAGAGGAAACCAGTTCTGATTAACATCTATTTCTGGGTCTGTAAAAGGAAAGATCAGCTCTAATTGTAAGTACAGGCATTGAGACATGGGTCATTAGGCGATATCCTTGTGTCAGCAGTGTACTTACATAAACCTAGATAGTATAGTCTTCTACACACCTAGGCTAAATGGTATATAGCCTACACAAACCTGTATGGCATGTTACTGTATTGATAATGTAGGCAATTGTAATACAATGGTATTTGTGTATCTAAACATATTAAAGATACAGTAAAAATACTAAAAATACTGCATAAACGATAAAAAAAGGTGCACTTACTATGAATAGTGCTTGTATGACTGGAAGTTGCTTTGAGTCAGTGAGTTGTGAATGTTAAGGCCTAGGACATTACTACACACTACTGTAGACTTTATAAACACTGTATACTTAGGTTGCACTAAATATATAAAAAATATTTTTCTGGCTGGGTGTGGTGACTTGCACCTATAGTCCTAGAACTTTGGGAGGCTGAGGTGGGAGGATTGCTTGATTGTTGATTAGGGTATTGGGCCTGGTAACTGCTTTACATGCATGTCTCAGTCCATTTTTATTTCTACAAAAATTTTATTTCTATAAAACTCAGGAGTTCAAGACTGCAACAAGCTGTGATCCCACCACTGCACTCCAGCCTGGGCATCACAGCGAGACTCTGTCTCTTAGAAAAAATTAAAATTAAAACATAAAAAATTTTATTTCTTCAATAATAAACTACTTTAGCTTAAAGTAAGTTTTTTACCTTATAAACTTGTTGACTTTCTTACTCTTTCGTAATAACAGAGCTTAAAACACAAACATGCTGTACAAAAACATTTTCTTTATATCCTTTTTCTATATTTTTTGTATTAATTTTTAAATTTACCTTTAAAACTTTTTAGTTAAAAACTAAGCCACAAATGCACTCATTAGCCTAGACGTACATAGGGTCAGGATGATCAATATTACTATCTTCTACCTCTGCATGTTGTCCCACTGGAATGTGTTCAGGGGTAGTAATGTACATAGAACTGTCATCTCCTATGGTAACAATGCCTTCTTCTGGAATAACCTCCTGAAGGACCTGCCTGAGGTTAACAGTAATGTTTTTAAAAAAATAAGTACAAGGAGTACACTCTAAAATAATGATAAAATATAGTAAATACATAAAAAAGAAACATAGCCATTTATCACCAAGTATTATATATTGTACTGACTGGCAGTGCAGGTTAACAGCAGCAGCATCACAAACATGTGACTATTACGTTGCCCTGTGATGTTACAATGGTTAAGATGTCACAAGGTGATAGGAATTTTTTAGCTCCATTATAATTTCATGGGGCCACCATTGTATATGTAGTCCATTGTTGACTAAAATGTTAAGTGGTGCATGAGTGTAGTCCACCTATCTTCCACCAGTTATTTTCCCTTTAAGACCTGCAACACACACTTTTATTGGTCCTTTTTATTGGCCTCTTCTCACTGGCTTTAGAGTGCAGAATTAGAAAACTCTTTCATAGTCCTGCAACAATCTTCCATCTAATATCTCACAAATTACTCATTTCCTTTTCCCCCTCAATATGTATTTTGGAGAATCTGACTATAAAGACTCTGTAGGTTGGCCACTTACTGATATGAAGGTGTAGGAGGACAAATACTTTCCCTTACCTAAATGAATGCCAAATAACTTCAGCAGCTGGCTCCTCTTATCCCATCTTTTCTTATAAATGGAAACTCCACAAGAGCAATGACTGTATTTTATATACCCTGTCAAGGTGTAGCAAATACTTGGAGTGTTTAATAAATAATAAATGGGAGTGAAGTTCCCAAATAATAAAACAGACTATAACCCTATCAATTGCTGCTAGTGATGCAGACGCTGCACTTAAAACTACTAAGGGGGGAGAAAAAGACATCTTTAACCATAACATCCAGAAACGTAAGTTAGATTTTGGTAAATCTTTTCCAGCAAAATAATAGCACTATGTACTCACTGAGTGTTTACTATACGTCCAGAACTGTGCTAACTGCTTTACATGCATGTCTCAGTCCATTTTTAATTCTATAAAGAACACCCAAGGCTGGGTAATTTATAAAGAAATTTATTTCGCTTATGGTTTTCTAGGCCATACAAGAAGCAGGGCACCATCAGCTGCTGGTGAGGGCTTCAGGGCGGATCCTGTTATGGTCGAAGGCAAAGGGGAGCTGGTGTGTAATCACAAGGCAAGAGAGGGAGCGAGAGAGAAGAGGGAGGAACCAGGCTCTTTTTAACAACCAGCTCTCTGGGAATTGATACAGCAAAAACAATTGTTACTATGAGGACAGCACTAAGCCATTCATGAGGGACTCTCTCCCATGACCCGGACATCATTTATTAGGTATCACCTCTAACATTGGAGGTTAAATTTCAACATGAGATTTGGAGGGGTCAAATAAAGCATCTCCAAAATACAGCAGTGCATTATCTCATTTCATTCTTATAACTTTCAGTTCATAAACATTTATCTTCTATTTGATTCACAGCAACATGAGAAAGTACCAATAATATCCACATCTTAAAATGAAACAAATGAGAATTCAAGAGATTAAATAGGATGTCCAAGTTCATACATTCAGTTATTATATGCAGACCCGGAATTCAAACCCTCAGTTTTCTGAGTCCCCAGCCAATAGCGTTATTCACAATACTATACGGTCTTCTCCTCAACTTAGCACCTATAAGACTTGAATAATAAGACTTTTCCTTGTGAAATTATGAGGAATCCTATCATTTGATGGCTTAATACAAATCTTCACCTGTGCAAGGCAGACAAGTATTATTGGTCAAAGCATAAAGATGGGGTTTAACGAACAGAAACAATTATTCAAGAATCAAGTGGAGCATGTCCTCTTGTTTGATTTCAGCTTTGTATTCTAACATTTGAGCAATGATATATTTAATAGGACAACAGCTAATGGTAGAAAACTTGTTCAGTATTTAAAGTAACATTACCAAAGACACAATCTCCTGCTGTGCATATTGAAATATTAAATTTTCTTTCTTGCCTAAGAATTTGGGCAGATTATGAGAAGGAAGTGAGGTGGTCAAAAAGTCAGTGAAAAGCATTATATATTATGACCATTGTATGTTGTACAATTCTTCATTTTAAATGTTTTTAAAATTTTATGCTGCAACTAGACTTTAAAAAAATAATTTATATGTAAACTTTCTTAGCATTCCTGCAGATCATCCTGTGTTACCAAACATTAGTTGGAAATAGTAGTTATAAACAGATAAGATTTGAGAAAATAATATAAAAATAGCTGTGTTTGTTATACAACCCAGCCTCTTTAGAATATAGGGTTGATTTTTACAAACCATACTTCAATCAACATCAAACATATGGCATTGTGGTTATGAGAAAAATATATCTTTGATCAGAGTTTCAAATTTATATTTATCAAGCACCTCACAAAATTCTCTTTATGTTTAAATGCTTATCCCTGTCTATTATAGAATGCTGCTACACAAAAATATCAATTAGAATACTGAAGCAATTATGAAAACTAAATAGAAAAATAATTGCAGTAAAATAAATTTTACAAAATTTTAACCAGAAGCAATTTTTAATTTAGTTTTTAATCTATTAAAAAGATTCTAACATGTAAGGCTTAGTTTGTCACAGTATGTGCCAAAATTACCTAGTATTTCTTTTTCCAGAGATAAATTGAAACATAATTAATGTCACCTCAAATTTACATACCAATGTGAACAGAGAAGAAGGGATGGTATATAAAAAGAGGGAGAGTGGTGAAAAAGGTATTTTTTTATTTCTTCCTAAATAGTTAGCTTCTAATACACGCTTGAGTAAATATGTACATATATTTCTCTCTTTTTTTAGCCATTAAGTCCCATTAAGAACTGTCTCATACTTTTTGAATGACAGATTTCAAATGAAAGTAAAATTATTTTTTAAAAGTCTGCAGTACAGATTCATTATCTCTACTTCTTAAAAACAAAAATTAGAAACAAAAATTTTAAAAACCTTTGGTATGTAATACTCTGCAAAGACTTAAGAAAATATGATTTTCAAATATTTGCAAGTGAATTTTAAGAAATATTAGTTCATTTAAAAAATCTAATTAGGCATACTGTATTCTCTTATAAACTACTGCTTGTAGCACAACAAAGTTTACTACAATGAATTTAAGCACAAATAATATATCATATACTACATGAAATAGAAAAGACATATAGATATAATGTCTTTCAAGAACACCCCTAGAAACTTCAAAGAACATAGTAATTAATATACAATTTTAAAAATAAAATAAAAATAGGGATATTATCTAAAAATTGTAGTTATTAAATTTTGTTTAAGTAATGAACTAAAAACTGTTAAGAACTGATGTACTACACAATGACATTGATACTATGTTAAAATGATTCATAGAAGGCAGTCAAGACAGAGATTCAGAAACATTTTATTAGAAAAGTAATGTGCATTCATAGTAACATTAGCTTTTATTTCTGTGTACTGTAGGAACTTCTCAAAACCATTCTCCAAAGCTAACCATTTAAAACTCATTCATGTATTTTATTATGCATCCTACAACAAAGACTAAGAAGCAGGCAAGAATTACTATAAAACGGTCTAATTACAGAAAAGTTAATTTATTTTTACATGAAAACATTTTGAAACCAATTTTGTGTTTATTGAAGGATTTTTCTCATGCATATTATCCAAGATTTTTTTCTGTCAGAGTATTAGCTTCCTAGGATTGCTGTAACAAATTACCATGAACTGGGTACCTTAAAACAGTAGAAATACGTTCTCACTGTTCTGGATGCTAGATGTGCAAAACCATGTTAGCAGGGTTGGCAACTACTGGAACTCTGAGGGAGAATCTATTCCATGCTTTTTTCCTATCTTCTGAGGGTTCCCACAACGTATCACTCCAATCTCTGCCTCCAGCTTCATGTGGCATTCTCCCCTGTGTCTCTATCTTCTCTTTCTTCCTTTTTTTTTTTTTTTTTTTTTTTTTTTTTTTTTTTTGACAGAGTCTCGTTCTGTTGCTCACACTGGAGTGCAGTGGTATGATCTTGCAACCTCCACCTCCCGGGTTCGAGTGATTCTTGTGCCTCAGACTCCTGGGTAGCTGACATTACAAGCACCACGCCTGGATAATTTTATTTTTAGTAGAGATGGGTTTTCACCATGTTGACCAGGCTGGTCTTGAACTCCTGAGCCTCAAGCGATTTGCCTGGCTTGGCCTCCCACAGTGCTGGGATTACAGGTGTGAGCCACCATGCCCGCCCTATCTTCTCTTATAAGGAACACCAGCCATATTGGATTAAGGGCCTGCCCTGCTCCAGTATGACCTCGTCTTAGCTACTTACAACCACAACCACAGTATTTCCAAATAAGGTCACATTCTGAGGCTCCAGGAAGTACATGAATTTTGGAGAGGACACCGTTCAACCCAGTACATTCAGTTTCTATTTAACATAAAAAATAATTCCCATACTATACAGGATGAAAAAATGACTTATGAAATAGGTGAAAGATTGTTGAATATACAAATGTGATCTTTTCTTTTCCAATCACATACAGAGATAAGAATTTTTTGGGAATATGTCTCATTCACAAACATGTATTATATGCAAAGAGAAATTTATACATTGTTCAAGTAGGATTCAGTTAATTAACCTAGGTGCATTCTCTTGTTTCTATTTCAACCATATTGTTCTCCAGATTTTTTTCCTAATTCTGATTTCCCTGTAGGATTGTTCAGATTTAAATAAAGCCTGTAAAGCAGAAGTAGTGAACAAGCCTGGGTACTAAAGTTAAATATTACAGAGGCAGATAAAATAAGTCTGAGGAAAATTCACGCATTTAATTCTATCTATTTTGCCCACATAGTTATGCTGATATTTCATTCACTTGGATTCACCAACTTAAAATTTGTAACTATAATGGAGAATCTTTTTTCTGTATTTGAAAAAAGTGCACTGAGCAAATTAATAGTATAAATATGATTTCAAGGATAACTAAGAGAATATTTATTTCTATGTATGGTTAATCAACATGCCCCCTTCCATACTCCATGTGCCCTTTGACTAATTATCTCCAACTCATCTTTCAGGTCACAATTCAAGTATAAATAATAAATTAGAAGTACATATTACTATAAAAAATTGACATGTGAATTATGAATCAATCTCCTCAATTTGTTAAAGAATCTTCTACCAAGTACTCTTTTCTTGAATAAACTTTTACCCATATTACAGTTACCATATCTTTGTAACAACATTAAGGGAGCATTGATTTTACTATATTAAATAGACAGTTTTCTATTTCAAATAGACTTGGCTGAATTATTTTGATTAGCTCAATTAAAAAATACAAGATTCTAATAAGAGACTTTATTACTTACTAAAGGCATTGTGAGCTATTATTAAAATAAATACAATTGACATGAAATATAAGTTTTGTGAAACAATTCTCTGTAAGGATTTTACATTTTTACTTTGCGATAGATGAACAAAATGGCCCATATCATACTGAAAAATCCCTTTAAAACAATAGACTATAATTCAAAAGATGAAATTTTATCAGTATAACACACATTTAAACTAATATTTTAAAATTTAAAATTTGTAAAAAGCCTACATTTGAGAATGCTAATTATTTACAAGTAGGGACATTAAAATTCATTCCATAATCATCATTATTTGAGCCACAGAAAGACTGATGCAAATTGGAATATCTAAATTCAAAATTTAGGACATGCAGATATGATTACAACATCTTTCTCTTTGGTAGCTTGAGTTTACGTATTTAGATAAACACAACACAGTATTATTTTTTTAAAAATTTCCTGGCCAGAGGAAGGATTGCCTTCAAGAGTCCAATATGATGCAAAGATTAACACATTTTTCCAGTCTGGAGGTGCTGCTGCTCCCTGAGTGTAACTTTCTCTGTCATGTATTTCCTACAGTTTCTTTTTGAGAAAAAAGAAATGCTAAATGCTATCAATTTTCAGACTGTCCCACACTTAAACCTATACCAAGACATTCAGGGACATAACATGAGTAAAGATTAGAGAAATTGGGAGAAAAAATTTGAAGAATAAGATGATGGTAACTTATAATTTGATAGCTGCTCTAAGCTTGGCTGAGCGCCCTCTGGGGTTATCTTGTACATCCTGATCTTGTGGACTAAGTACCTTCTTGTGTATCAATTCCCACATTAAAGGAGCTCTTCTCATAGAGACTTCTTCCGTATTTTCGTGATCTGAACCCAATTGAGATGTTTTCATCACTTGTTGTCTAACACTTAGGTTAAACCTTTCTGTCATGCTTATTCCAAGCAAAAATCTTTTGACGATGCGATCCTCTAGTGAATGGAAGGAGAGGGCAACAAGACGACCACCAGGTCTCAGAAACTTCTGAGCTGTCTTCAGTCCCGTGTAGAGTTCATTGAGCTCATTGTTCACAAATATGCGAAGAGCCTGGAAAGTCTTGGTGGCAATATGGGTAGATCGATGTAGTAAGTCTTTCCGTGTATAAATAGCAGAGGGAGGAAATGCACCTAAAACAAATGTTGTAAAGATAGGAAAAGAAGACCGGTAACATTAATATTTTTCACTGTAAATCTAATGAATTGTGTAGTTGTGTGCATATTTAGTGAACTAAGTTTTCTTAGAAAATTGTGGTGGCATTTCATTCATACTTCCCCCTCTTATTCCCATTCTTCCAAGGTTTAAAACTATGTGGCAAAAAAACCTTTCATAACTCATAAGGATAATTGGAGTTTAACAAGGAGCACAGAAAGAGAAATGGTGGACATATATTTAAAGAAATAATAACAAAATCCTTCTCAAATTTGGTGAAAAACGTTAACTCAAAGATGCTCAATGAAGCACAAATATAATAAACAAAATGGCTGCACATAGGCATATCATAAAACTACTACAGCCAAAGATAACAACAAAAAAAAATGCCAACAGAAAAGAAAATTCATTACATAAAGAAGAACAAAAATATTATTAATAACTAATTTTTAATGAGCACACTGGAGGCCAGAAGATAGTGGAATAACATAAACAGTGTTGAGAAGAAAACTCTGTTTACGAAGAAGGCTAAGTCTACTAAGATATTTATTCAAAAATAAAGGTTCAAAGACATTTTAAAATAAATAAAAAGTGAGACAATCCACTGTGAATAGGTCTGCATTCAAGAAATTGAAAGGAAATACTTTTAGCTGAAATAAAATGAGGCCATGTAATCATTTGGATATACAGATAGGAATGAAGTGATAAGGCCATAGCTATAAAACATTTTTGAAATAAATTAAAGACCTATATAAATGGGAAATTACTGAATGTTCACAGATTGGAAGACTTAATTACTGTATGTTCAAAGACTGGAAGATGGGACTACTACCCAAACTGATCTAAGATTCAGTGTAATCCCTATCAGAATTCCAGCTGACTTCTTTGTACAAATTAACAAGCTGATTTTAAAATTCATATGGAATTGCAAGGCACCTAGAACAGCCCAAATAATCTTGAAAGAAAAAAAAGAATAAAGTAGCAGGACTTACATTTATGAATTTCAAAGCTTACTACAAAGCAATGATAAGACAGTGTGGTACTGGCATAGCAACAGACATAGAGAAAAACAGAATGTAATTGAGAGTCAAGAAATAAACCCATACCTATACAGTCAACTAATTTTTGACAAGAGTGCCAAGACCATTCAATTGGGAAAAGCCTTTTGAACAAATGATGCGGAGGCAATTGGATAGCCACATGTAAAAGAATGTAATTAGACTCTTACATCATATACAAAAACAAACTCAAAATGGATCAAAGACCTAACTGTAAAAGTACAAACTATAAAACTCTCAGAATAAAACATAAGGCTAAATCTTAATGACTTTGAATGTTGCAAAAGATTCTTAGATATGACACCAAAATTGTGAACAACAAAAGAAAAAATTAGATAAACTGGACTTCATCAAAATTAAAAACCTTTCTCATTCAAACAACACCATCAAGAAATGAAAGACAAGTCAGAGAATGGGAAAAAATTTGCAAATCATACATCTAATAAGGGACATGTATCTAGAATATAAAAAAGAAGTAAACTGCAGAATACATGTATATTATTTATATCATATTTTAAAACATGCACATCAAAACAGGTATGTCCCATCTACTTCAATAATTGAGATAGGCAAAAATTACTAATTTCTAAATAAACCAATAAATATAATTTTCCTTAAGCTTATAACCACTGGCATACAAACAAGATATTGATGTATAATGTTCAATAGATTTATACAAAATTTTTTCCTTGATTTTGTACCATGTTCCTGAAGAGTATTATCCTATAGAGAAGTAGTGTTTCTAGTACAGATTTGTTCTTAATGAAGATCTCAGAAAATAACTGCAATCTTGGCATTTTAATCTCCTTAGCATGTTTCTTAAAGAAAAGTTAATTATACAAGGCTGGCACCTTAGTTCACATTTCAGTAATCTAAACACCTAGTAGTAAAGATCAGGCATAGCAGATTAATATTCTTTGGAAACTAGATCAGAGACGGAGAGAAATAATATCTTACATGTATCAGAGAATTGAGAACCTGGTGGTTTAAAGTAAACCAAATCAGTGTGATGGTTCTTTCCTCTACAAAAATTACTTTGCCAAAAGTCTGGAGAATGTTAGACACTAGGGGATTTATCTTCCAACAACCAGGTCTCTCAGGAACATGATGTCCATATCAAAACTGAAAAGGAAGGCCAGCTTCTTACCATTTGCTATTCAATTCGTCCATTTTCCTAATAAAGAGTTTGGGCCACTGGGAAATGTGTTTCAGAGTATTCTAAGAATCTGAACAAACATGCAACTATTTATATTTTGGAAGCTGGACTTAGAGGAAGTGTCAGAAAGGTTGCATTCTTGAAGACCTTGCATGATTCAAATTTTGCATAATTCGAAACTCATTTTCTCAAAGAAGAAATGTAATATAAAATACATTTTAGTGTACATATATTTTCATGTAAAATAGGAAGTAAACATTCATGGAGCACATAAATCAATAAGAACTGTAGGATATTTTTGCTATAATTTTTTAAAAAATTTCTTAGCATTATCTTTAATATTTTGCAGAAATTAAAATGATGGTTCAACATAAATGCTTAACTTTATTGACATTTTAATGCAGAATCTCTTAATTCATAAAATAGAAAGGCAGAAAGCTCAATAAATGTTTGCATACTATTTTCAGTAAACATGTTTTGTAAAATTAATGAAAATGGAATGTTTCATAACAAAACCAAAAAAATAACAAAATAGTATCTGAAATAACCATGTAGTTCTAATATAAACAACAGCATTGGTTTATTTGACATTAAAGTTTGTTAGACATTTTGGCTTACTAGCTAAAATAGCACCTTCCTGTGGCAGAAGGATGGACATAATTTATAATTCATTTAGTTAGCTAGCTGTCAAACAATGAGATTCCTAATTCCTTTCATTTGATGAAATCAATTTTCAAAGCATTCACCCAAAGTGATAATTTATTAGTATTTTATATTATAGAATTTCAAGTTTATATAAGTCATGTTCACATTCAGTATATCCCCTAGTATATATGAATCTGCAGCTGACAAATTAAAACCACTGCAATCAGACAAGCTTTTCTTTATAAGATCTACTTTGGCCTTGCCAATGTCATAAAGTCATGCAGAATGGATATAAGAGCTTTCAGCTATATTTGGGAATAGATGGTCTTAAAGATAATAGGGGAACCTTAATCTTTCCTTGAAGCTTTCCTTCTGGGGCCTTCTTACTTTTGTTTGGGGAATTTTGACCTGCATTATGTCTGATGGATTTCCTGGAAGACATTTCTAGATGTCATCCTGTCAACCTCACTAAGCCCCATCTTTAGGGACCAAGAGATGACAAGAGGTCTGCAATGAGCAATGTGTTTTGTGGAGCTTTTTTGGTACTTCTCTGGGGAATCAAAGGCACATATCTTCCCTTATTTTAGATAGGTTAAACTTCCAGGGCTATCCTTCCTTTATACTGGTACCTCATGTCTGTAATTTTTAGGAAGAAAGGCTGTCAAAGCAGATCGTGTAAAATGAAATTAAAAAGAAACAAAAGAATATAAAATAGCATGTGATGCTGGGCACGATGGCTCATGCTTGTAATTCCTTTAGGAGGGAAGGATTTGGGAGCACTTTGGGAGGCTAAGGCAGGCAAGTGGCTTGAGCCCAGGAGTTCAAGACCAACCTGGGCAACATGGTGAAACCATGTCTCTACAAAAAAACAAAAACCAAAAAACAAAAACAAAACAAAAACAAAAACAAAAAAATCCTACAATTTAGCCAGGCACGGTGGTGCATGCCTGTAGTCCCAGCTACTCCAGAGGCTGAGGCAGGAGGATCATCTGAGTCTGGGGAGGTTGAGACTGCAGTGAGCCATGATTGCACCACTGCACTCCAGCCTGGGAGACAGAGTGAGACTCTGTCTCAAAATATATAAAAATTAAAATAAAATGGCACGCAATAATGGAAATTAAAGTAGTAAGAACAAAACATCAACTGGCAATGGGACACATGGATAAGAAAAAATAATCCAACCACAAAGGATTAGCAAGGTTCTATGAATTATTAAGCTTAAAGACAATAAAAGTTCTGTGCCTCTGAGGATGGAAAAATGGTTTTCTCGTGAAAGTCACTGATCAGAGAACAAGGAACAGAGTTATCTTAGGAATGCACAAACTAGGTAAGAACAGCTGGCTCCTGATTTAATCAAGAACACAAGATAAAAAAAAAAACTAACAGATTCAATGCCTACTCTTATGCTGGACTCTGAATGAGGCCACAGGGAGAAAAATATTAATAAGACAGAAAAATGGTCCCTGCCCTTGAGGAGCTCACTGTTTTGCAGTTCTTCTTCACCTCCTTCTCATCTCCCATATACTGTTATCAGAAATAGAAACTTATTATTCTCCTTTTTCATCTCCGAGTTTCACCACAGAGTCTAATATGGCTAATTCATTTGATTAAGGAATAGAGTAGGTAAGATGGAAAATCACAATTTGTGTCATTAGGTTTGATGAGAGAAAATCTCCTTTTTGTGTGTTATAGTCCACCAATGGACTTTGTTAACCTAGTACCAATATACATGAGAAGAGATGTGCTTACCCCTAGTATAGCACTTATACTCTTCTGTAATTACTCGTTTACTTATTTATCTCACTCATTTGACTCTGATCTCCTTGTGAATAAGAACTATTTCGCGTTCACTCTTATATCCCTAGTACTTGACAGAGAAGCTTGTGATTCTTAATTCTGACTGTACATCACAGTCACCTGTGATGCTTTTGACAAAAATGCCTGGCTCCACTCCAGATCTACTGAATTAGTTTCAGGGGTTTATTACTCAGGAATCACTAGTTTTGAAAAGCTTCACAGAGGATTTTGACATGCAGCCAAGATTAAAAACTACTTTAGAAAACACTCAATAAATGTTTGTTGAAAAGATAATGAATAGATAAATGAAAAAAAATGGATGAATGAATGGATAAAAATCCAGGATCATTAGTACAGTTTCATTCACATCATCGGGTGTGTACGGCCTGTGTGCCAAGCCTGTATATCAAACCTATGTGCCCAAAACTTATGTATAAAGCCTGTGTGTGTCTATTGCGCCTATGTACCCAAAGCTTATATGTATAACCTGTGTATCCAAGACCTATGTCTTGCTCAGCCTAGCGGGTGGAGTTTAAGGAACATGGCTGTGCTTTGGTCAAGGATAGGCCGAGGTAGGATGTTTACATCCTGCATGACTCAGTGAGTTCAGAGCAAAGGCATATAACTCCACTTGTTATCACAGCCATGTAGCCGTAACATGGGAAGGCCATCACTCGGTTCTATGCCAATATTGTCTGTAAAAGGTATAATTGCCCTGCTGACACTGTGCAGGTGCACCCACCCAGAGAAAGAGAGAGAGAGTCAGAGCTGTCCATCTTTGCAGACAGAGAGAGGGGAGCCAGGACAAAGCTTGGCTTGCTCATGCCCAGAGAAAGAGTTAAGCTGCTGACCCTGAAGCCAAGGGAATGTCAGCCATGCAGCTGCAGGCATGGGGGCAGCAGGAGCCACAGGGCAGGAGCAAACAGCTGAAATAAAGGCGAACAGTGTAGAGAGCTAGTATAAGAAAGCTGTCGATGAGAGCTGCTGCTAAATAAAATCATCTTTCACCTGCCTACGGCCCCGATTGTTCTTTCTACTTATCCACCCACTCCCTTCAGACCTCGGCATGGCATTTGTTACAGTCATGAACCTGACAGGGTGGGTCTATAAAGAGCACAATATTCAGTCATATCAATAAGTGACTAAATGAGCAGCATCACAATTTTAGTCACAAAAAGCATTATGAAAATACTTTTTAAATGTCATGATATGGGTCCAGTCCTCTATGCTACTTTTTGGCTAAATGTGATCATGGGAACCAAAGTATGATTTTTGTTAGAGCAAGTGAACTCTCAAATTTGCCAGCAATTTCCCTGTCTCAATACAACTGATTGCATGCACTTAATTATACCTGATAATGATTGAGAACATCCTTAATTAATCAATTATTTGTACATGCAATGGAGCACCTGCAAATAATTTTAACCTCAGAAAATCCAAGCTTGGAAGCCTTTATTACCTGACATAGGGGAAATGTGCAAAGTGAACTTCGGTTTTGCATATTTCTTTTGCAGAAAAAAATGAGACATGATAATATAATGGTAAAACTTGGAAATTTAAGTTTTAAAAATCCTCAATATCTTCAGTGATTTAAGCTCAAGTTTTTCCCCAAAGATTAATGCACAATATTGTTAAGATTTTATGTAAACTTTTTTTCACTTAACAACTATAAAATCCTAAACCACAAATTTTCTCAATTCTTCAAAATAGCAGAACTGTTTTCCTCCTTATACTTTAAAATAGAAAAATTTGTTAGTAAAACTGACTACAAAAGGAAATTAAAGGCTAATGTACATTTAATGGGAAGATGTTTTCATGTTAAATAAACTTTTAAAAGTAAGCGTGCACTAAACCCATTACGGGAACAAGTTCTAATTTCAATACAATTTTGAGACATTATTTGGCACTTACTTCTCTCACAGTAATGCTGGGAAAATTCATGGCATAAGGGATTGACCCTAGCTGTGAAAGAAAATTGTTAACAAGTTCTGCCTTATTAGAGGCACTCCATTCTCACATTCCAGATCAGGTTTGTTGATGGTGGTGTATTTTAAGACTCTTGACAGTTTTATATCCTTTCTGTTTTCTTTGTCTCACATCAGCAAATTCTGATGGCTCTGCATCTGGGATATATCCAGAACCCCACCACTTCTTACCAGCTCTACCACTATGACTCTTGTCCAAGCCATCATCTTTTCCACACATCCACCAGACTGATCCTTTTAAATACAAAAATTAATCACGCAAACACCTCCAACATCCCCTGACCTTGCTCTTAACTGAACCTTGGCATGGTCCTGCCTAAGTCCTTTGACCTGTACTTAGAAGATCTACCTTCATAGCCCTGAGTGGCTTACTCCCTACTTCATTCAAGTCTCTTTTCAAATATCACATAATACAAAAGGCAGTCTCTAACTATGCTTATGAAAAACAGCACCATGTCACTAGTCCCCTTACCTTGGTTTAATTTTCTTCATAACACCTTATCAGAAACAAACATTTATTTGTTTACCATCTGTCTTCCTCCACTAGAATACAGACTCAGGTAAAATAGAGACTGTATTCACTGCTATAAAACCTTTGCACCAAGAACAGTTGGTGGATTGAAAGAATGACTACATTTGTACTTCCAAGTTATAAACACAGTCATTGTTAAAAAAAAGAAAAAAAAAAGCCAAAGGAAATATTATCATTTGTATATGAAGTCAATAGTTAATGTCACTACTCTTTAAATTCTTTAAATTCAAGAGGCAACCAAGAGGTATACTTCCTTTTTTCTTCATACACATGTATGACAAAAATATAT
The DNA here is from genome assembly GCF_029281585.2 of Gorilla gorilla gorilla. Lineage (NCBI taxonomy): Eukaryota > Metazoa > Chordata > Mammalia > Primates > Hominidae > Gorilla > Gorilla gorilla. The sequence continues at coordinate 34,682,620 of NC_073233.2, read as the reverse complement.
ATAGGTGTATATGTGCATATATATACATATACTTATAAGAAAAGAATCATCTGTAAAATAATCTACAACTTAGTTTACTTATCTTTAAAAACTAATTTCAGTTGTATAAATGCATTATAATTCATTTTGTTTGTTCATTTAACAAATGTTTGTAGTGTCAAGTGCCAGCCAACTGGAAACACAATAGTAAATAAGATAGAAGTGGTCTCTGGTGGAGCTCACACTGTCACTGCAGCAGGAACATTTAGGATGGTTTTTATTTTTTCCATCACAATAAAATGATGCAATAAACATGTGAACTGTACATTTTATAATTCTACATAGCAGAAAAACTCTACAAAGTAAAATGACAGTCACAGTCTGGGAAAAATACTTGCAACTGTATGTGAATCTTGTATGTCTCTTGGAGTTGTTAGGTCAAAGGGTAGTTATGTCCACTTAAATTTGGATCAATATTTCTAAATATACTCTCTAAATAGATTATACCAACTTACTTCCATCAATAGTATATGAGAGTCCATCTCCTCACATTCTTACCAGTACTAGAAGATATCACTCTTTAACCCTGACTAGTCTGATAGTAGGTAAATCTTAGCTTACTGCTGTTTTAATTTTCATTTCTTTGGCAATTAGTAAGGTTGGACATCTTTTCAAATCTAATAGCCTATTGATTCCAGCTAGAAATTGCTTGAACAAATCCTTTATCCATTTTCCTGATGTGATGTTGGTCTCTGCTTTACTGATTTGGAAGAGCTATTTATAAAATAAGGATATTAACCTTTTGTCAACTATTTACATAGTTAAAAATATTTTTTCCTGAACATTTGTAAATGTCTTTTAATTTTGTAGAGTTTCTGCCATTCAAAAATTAAACATTTTTATACAGACTTTTTTTTTCCAAGTAGTTTTAGGTTTTATTAAATTTAGGAAGTTTTTTCCCACTCTAAGATTATAGATACAATCAACTCCACTTTTTGATATATCTCTGGTTTTATTTCTTATATTTGAATATTTAATCCACACAAAATTTGTTTTTTAGTATATGAGGTTCAAATCTAACTTTTTTTCAAAATGACATAGTCAACTTATTTATTAAACAGTACATTCTTTTCGTACCCATTTGAAGTACCCTCTTGATCATATACTACATTTCTATATACAGATGGATCTGCTTCTGGATTCTCAATTGTGTTCCACTGATGCATTTCTCCTATTTTTCTGCAAATACCACGTTATTTTAATTATTATTAAATATCTTTTCAAGTAAGTTTTGCTATCAGGTGGGGCAACCTTCTCCCCATCATCTTCTCCTCCACCAGCCCACAATCATCTTTCTTTTCAACATTCTTTTCAAAATTATCTTGGGTATTCCAATGTATTAATTGCTCCAAATTAAATTTAGAATCAAAGCATATAAAAATAAAAATTTTGACTGGAATTATAGTAAATGTGTAAATTTATTTGTGTAAAATTTATCATAATGTTGAAGCAATGCATCCAGGAAACACAGTATTTCCATTAATATTTTATATGTCTGTTATTAAAGTTTAATAGTTGTCTTCACTTAAGTTTTGGTTATGTTACATGCAAGCACTATGTTTATGCATATACCTTTTAATCACTCCTATGAAAAAGCATAAAAAATGATAATACTTCTATTAACAAAACATTGTGTAATGGAAATGTCACTGACCTTCAGAGAAAGGGCTCTAAGTTCAATTTTCAGATCATTCACTTTTTTTATGGCTATTTGATGTGGGGTAAAACACTTCTGAGTTTCTCCATTCTAGGATGAAATCATAACACTTCTCACAGGATTATTGTGAAAATCACCTTAAAAAATGTTCAGAAGCATTTAGTGCATATTGGGCATAAAGTACTCATTTTATGAATGGCATAACACAGTTACTTATTCTTCTCAGTTGTAAAATGGAGTAGGTAGGAAGGGGATTTGATATGTTAATTTAAAGGTTCTGCCAAGCTTATTCTACTTTCAGCCTGGACTAATGGAGAGCGGGTAAGATAAAGGGCTATTGAAAACCCCTGAAGCATCTGAGTAATGCTTATTCAAGTTAGGTATTGGACTAAAAGATTTCAGCATCCGAAATGAAGTATAAAATTTTCCTAATGTATAAATTAATGGAACATTCTCAAATTTACAAAGTAGTACTTATGTTTTAAAAGTATAGAGACTTACAATGACTTAAGTATGAAAAAAATTGTCTTTAAAAAAATGTTAGTTTTACCCTATTTGGTAATTGATGCTAAGGATTTTAAGAGACCAAATTTCATCAGCCTAAACCTTCCATGTTGTATTTAAACCATCTAGCTAGAAGTTTATTTTCCATAATTAAACTTCTAGATTTCTCTTGCCACCTGAGATATACAACTTGTATTTGGGCATTTTAAGAATGCATTTTTGTTTTTTCTCTATTCTTTTCTTACTCCTGTGCCTAGTTTTCATGGAGCACCTTTCTGCACAGGTATTTTTTTGGGGGGGTCGGGGGCACAGGGTCTCACTATCACCCAAGCTGAAGTGCAATGGCATGACATAGCTCACACTGCAGCCTTGAACCGTGGGATCAAGTGATCCTCCCATCTTAGCCCCCTGAATAGCTGGGACTATAGGTGAGCATCACCACACCCAGCTAATTTTTAAATTTTTGTGTAGAGATAGGGTCTTGCTATGTTGCCTAGGCTGGTCTTGAACTCCTGAACTCAAGCGCTATTCCTCCTACCTTGGCTGCCCAAAGTGCTGTGATTATAGCCGTGAACCACCATGCCTTACTTTTTAAGCACGGCTCTACAAGGCTAAAATATATTGGAGTGATTTTAAACCAGCCCCTTTGTTTTCACAGCTCAAAAAAAAAAAAAAAACAATTTATTTAGTCTGCCTATCAACTGAATTGCATCTGAGGTTACCAGAAATTGTATAGACTAAAAAAATTTATTACCCACAATGTACTAAACACTGGGGATTATAACATTTCTGAATACATAGTCCTTGCTCTCATGAAATTCAAACCTAATGAAAAGAATGATATGTAAATATTGTGATTAAGTGCTATAAAGAAGAATTATACATGCTCATATGAGAGTGAAGAAGAAAGACAGAAGAACATTGACTCTGTATCGCACACCATTTTCCAAACTTCAATCCACAACCAAACACCAGTGTATCTGTTGTCAAGTAAGTCTGGGAAATGCAACATGCTACACTCCTTTTTCCAGGATTCACAATGCCCATTAACATGGTAAAGCTCTTAAGATAACTGTATAACTTTGTTTACCCACAATTTCCCAACTTTTTGATAAGAAACTGTTTTAATTTTAATAACAATTCCACAGTATTTATTTTCTGGATAACATACTTGGGAAAATACCGGAGGTAGATTTTGTTTTAATCATGTTCCACATATTTAATTCTTACAAAAATTCTGAGAAGTATGAAATAGATGTTCTAATTTTCGTTCAAAGGTACCAAACTGAGGGGTTAAATGTCTCTTCTCAAGTTCACAGGGATTGTAAGTAGTCTTATTTGACTAGTTCATCTCAGATACATTCTAGGAAGTCTAGATCAGTATGAGTTTTCTCAAAAAAAAAAAAAACCTTATTTTATTATATATATGTGTGTATTTTTTCAGTGTCCTAAGAATGTTGTTGAGCTTCTTTCTGTTTCTGGGTGCTCAAAACAAAGCAACAATTTTAAGATGATATGTTCACCAAGCCATCTCATCTTTTTCCTGATCAGAATTTAAGGAAGCCAAGATGAGATCACATGGCTTAGAGTGATTTCCAGAAGCTCTAATTCCACGTCTGCTATTTTATACAACAATCTCATTTTCTGGGAGAAAATGAGTGTGGAATTTTTAAACCTGAACAGGCTTTTACTGAGAGATGTTTTAATGGAAGCCAAATCACTATGCATCGAGTTGCAAGAGTTTGGCTTTCTCCCTACATTTCCCTTGGGGAGATGTGCATTGTCAGGCCTAAAGACAGCACATCTGGTGAAGGCGGCAACTGCTGTGGTCTCTTATCCTGGGAATGGTAATGAATACCTTTGGCTTTTGTCCTTTTTGTTCTATTGAAAATAACTTATTGTTAGTTCAGGTTATTGACTGTACATTTGTCTCTTTTTCATCTGCTTTCTTGATAGTGGGTTTAAAAAAGAATCAGTTGCTACTGCTGCCATTGTCAAGATTTTTGGGCAGGTACTGATTACATGTGTTTGATTAAGAATCTAGACTCATCCAATGCAGTATATATGGGCTTTTCTTGACTCACTTACTAGGAAGGGAGCCTTTTACAGTTGTTTTTGTATTTGAAAAATGAGTGCTTAATATTCTCCAGTTAAGCAAGATGAGGAGAACAAGCTTGTATACAAATGTAATAAAAGGCTGAGATGGCTAAAACCTTAGGAAATTAGGCCCAGCTAAAACAATAATTTTTGTTTTATTTAAAGCTTAAGAAATGTTGATAGAGAAAACTAACTTTTAAAATACACTTGTTGTTATACATTTCTTACACAGTATTTTAGCAATGAAAGAATAGTGCTTCTTGTTCTCATTTCTGTGCTTCTGCACATACCGTTCCTTCGGCCTAGAATGTCTCCCTCTTCTTGTACTTTACATCAATTAATACTCACTAATGTGCTGTCTTCTCCAGGCAGTTCTGCAATTATATATATATATATATATATATATATATATATATATAATCAAATTATTTACCCCTCTGTACTACTTGTCTACCAACCTCCACTAGGCTGTAAAAGGTCCAGAGATCTTTTCTTACTTTCCTTTACTTCCCCAATCCGTTTTAAGGCCTGGTACACAGCAGGTGGCAAAGAAAAAAGTCCTCTCAATAAGGGATACCCTTCCAGTCCCAGACAAAGATCAAGACGTATCATAAACAATATTCGGAATGTGGAAATTCATGAACTCCCTGAAATCTTCATAGGATTTTGCATGTACATGCAATTTTATGTGGAGATGCTCTACTGCTTCCATCAAATTCTTAAATGAACAAGTGACCCACAGTAGGTAAATTTCTGGTAAATGCAAATTGGGAGTTGGCTGAGTTTTTAGCTTACAACTTACCACTTCTAATGATATCACCCCAAAAAAACTTCTGTATGCATTTAGTTTTGTTTTTCTTTACCTCCAGAAATATTCTACCACTTAGCATCACTGGAAGCATTGATTGAGAACCCTGTTTCATGTATGATATCAGAAGCTGGAAACTCTATCAGTGAATCCTTGGTTTTCTTATGACTCACAAAGAATTTCACATAAAGTAAGAGAAAATCTTGCTTAGTAACAGTCTGCACTACATATAATAATAGAACACAATTTGTATGTGAAAGTAGTAAGATATATTTCATTCATAAAAAGCACCATGCTTCTGGCTAGATAAATGATTTGAAGTCCCAGAGAGAAATTGCAATTTTTAGTTCTGGGATACCCTTATGCTAATTACACTTTTTAAAATTTAATACATTCACGTGTTTAAATGTATTGAGATTTTTAAGCTTGTGAATGAAATTAGCATCGTGCTGTGGCTGTCAACGTGATGCATTGCAATTCCCCCTGAGTGGTAGGGTTTAAATATTAATTCAGCTCTTGCACCTGTTTGCCGGCATTCGGCTGTTGAATTTCCATCACACTTAATAAGTCTCGGTGACGCAACTCATGTCCTTTTGCCTGGGCTCCTTTAATATAATGTTAAATTCTCACCCATCTGAAATTCAAGTAATATTACAAATTTCAAACTGTTAATTAAAATCTGTGAACTTGAATGGTTCTGGACAAAATTGGCTTTACTCAGTGAGGTTCTTTTTAAACTTCTTCAGAGTCTCATCTAATCCCCAACTCCTACCAGGTTAAGTCTGATGACAACATGATCTCACTATGGGTGGTTGAGATTTACAAATCCTCATACAATAGGGAAAAAAATAAAGTTATAAGTTTGAACAAAAAGGTAATGAGGAACATTAACTGCTGAAATGAAATAAGAAACATGGCCCAGAATTAAAGGAAAGAACTGAAATTTTTCATAACTATTTTTCAATAAAACTAATTCTACACTACTGTATTAGTCCATTTTCATGCTGCTGATAAAGACGTACCCGAGTCTGGGCAATTTACAAAAGCAAAAGGTTTAATTGGACTTACAGTTCCACTTGGCTGAGGAAGCTTCACAATCATGGTGGAAGGCAAGAAGGAGTAAGTCACGTCTTACATGCATTGCAGCAGGCAAAATGAGAGCTCATGCAGGGCAATTCTTGTTTTATAAAACCATCAGATCTCATGAGATCCATCCACTATCAGGAGAACAAACGGGAAAGACCCACCCCCATAATTCAGTCATCTCCCACCAGGTCCTTCCCACAACACATCGAATTATGTGAGTTATTAAATGAGATTTGGGTGGGGACACAGAGCCAAACCATGTCATTCCACCCTGGCCCCTCCCAAATATCATATCTTCACATTTCAAAACCAATCATGCCTTCCCAACAGTCCCCCAAACTCTTAACTTATTTCAGCAGTAACTCAAAAGTCTGCAGTCCAATGTCTCATCTGAGACAAGGCAAGTTAAGTCCCTTCTGTTTATGAGACTGTAAAATCAAAAGCAAGTTAGTTATTTCCTAGTTGCAATGGGAGTATAGGCAATGGGTAAATACAGCAATTCCAAATGGAAGAAATTGGCCTAAACAAACGGGCTACAGGCCCCATGAAAATCCGAAATCCAGTAGGGCAGTCAAATGTTAAAGCTCCAAAATGATCTCCTTTGAATCCACGTCTCACATCCAGGTCACATTGATGCAAGAGGTGGGTTCTCATGGTCTTTGGCAGCTCCACTCCTGTGGCTTTGCAGGGTATAGCCCTGCTCCTGGCTGCTTTCACAGGCTACTGCTGAGCATCTGTGGCTTTTCCAGATGCATGATGCAAGCTGTTGGGTGGATCTACCATTCTGCGGTCTGGAGGCTGGTGGCCCTCTTCTCAAAGCTGAACTAAGTGGTGCCTCAGTGGGAACTCTGTGTGGGGGCCCCACATTTCTCTGCCACACTGCTCTAGCAGAGGTTCTCCATGAGGGCCCAAGCCCTGCAGCAAACATCTGCCTGGGCATCCAGGTGTTTCCATACATCTTCTGAAATCTAGGCAGAGGTTCCCAAACCCCAATTCTTGACTTCTGTGTACCCACAGGCTCAACACCACATAGAAGCTGCCAAAGCTTGGGACTTCCACCCCCTGAAGCAACAGCCTGAGCTGTAACTTGGCCCCTTTCAGCCATGGCTAGAGTGGCTGGAACGCAGGGTACCAAGTCCCTAGGCTGCACAGAGCAGGGGGGCCTTGGGCCTGGCCCATGAATCCATCTTCTCCTCCTAGGCTTCTAGGCCAGTGATGGAAGGGGCTGCTGTGAAGACCTCTGACATGCCCTGGAGACATTTTCCCCATTGTCTTGGGGATTGGCTTCTCCTTACTTATGCAAATTTCTGCGGTCAGCTTGGATTTCTCCTCAGAAAATGGGATTTTCTTTTCTATCGCATTGTCAGGCTGCAAATTCTCCAAACTTTTATGCTCTGCTTCTCTTATAAAACTGAATGCCTTTAACAGCACCCAAGCCACCTCTTGAATGCTTTGCTGCTTAGAAATTTCTTCCCCCAGGTACGCTAAATCATCTCTCTCAAGTTTGAAGTTCCACAAATCTCTAGGACAGGGGCAAAATGCTGCCAGTCTCTTTGCTAAAGCATAACAGAGTCACCTTTGCTCCAGTTCCCAACAAGTTCCTCATTTCCAACTGAGACCACATTGGCCTGGACTTTATTGTCCATATCTCAATCAGCATTTTGGGCAAAGCCATTCAGCAAGGCTCTAGGAAGTTCCAAACTTTCCCACATTTTCCTGTCTTCTTCTGAGCTCTCCAAACTGTTCCAACCTCTGCCTGTTTACCTAGTTCCAAAGTTGCTTCCACATTTTTGGGTATCTTTTCAGCAATGCCCCAATCCCAGTACCAATTTATTGTATTAGTCCATTTACATGCTGCAGATAAAGGCATACCTGAGACTGGGCCAATTACAGAAGAAAGAGGTTTAATTGGACTTACAGTTCCACATGGCTGTGGAAGCCTCACAATCATAGTAGAAGGCAATGAGGAGCAAGTCACATTTTACATGGATTGCAGCAGGCAAAATGAGAGCTTGTGCAGGTCAACTCCCGTTTTTTAAAACCATCAGATCTTGTGAGACCCATTCACTATCAGGAGAACAGCATGGAAAAGACCTGCCCCCATAATTCAATCATCTCCCACTGGGTTCCCTCCCACAATACATGGGAATTATGGGACCTACAAGATGAGATTTGAGTGGGGACACAGAGCCAAACCATACCAACTACCTATGTCTTCGTTTGCTCAGCATAGATGGGATACCTGAAATTGAATCATGATTCCCATTACCTATTTAGGTGGTCACCTTTATATTTAATTACTGGACATTTCATGAGTGATTGAGGCCCATTTGCCACATACAGAAGTCTAAGCAGGAGGTTCTAGCATATTTGAGACCCATTACAAAATACTTTATTTGAACCCTTTATGAATATTCTACAGGGCATGCATTATTGATCCCAGAATTGGGCCATATGCACTTCCCAGAGTTGGAAGATGGTAACACACAGATGATTAACAGTGCTGCCTTTTTCTTGAGATCAGCACATACTCATAATCAATCCTTGCACTCGAAGATAAAGTTGCATGCCTTCCTGTAGCATACTTACCTGCAATAGAACACTTCTCAACTGTATTACAAATGTTCTTCAAAAAATATTTATCTCTCCTACTGACATATAATCTTCCAGAAGGTAGAGGTCATGTGTTTTCATCATTTTTCTCAAAACAGGCTTGTTGAAAGACCAACAGACTGACTGAATTAAAGATTACATATACAATTCTCTGATGTCCAATAGCAAATGGATTTTAATTAAATCATAAATTATAGATATCTTTTTTCACTCACATCCAAATTCAATACTGAACTTCCTCCTCCAACTTTTATTTTCCTACCTGCTCTATACCACTAAATTGCTGTAGAAATAGTGCCCAGTAAAGGCTTTTGGTTTCTAGAAGAACATGTATACATTTTGAAAAGCATGTTTCAAGGGCTAAAGGCATATATGTGCTATTAATCTCACTTTGAGACTTTAGCTTAGAAAATATCCACCTTCCAAAAAAAAATCCCTTAAATATGCCCAAATTATTTATTATATAGCTTTTAATAATAGCTCCCACTTGGAGGCCAACTATCTAATGATAAGTAAGTTAATAAATTATGGTATCTCTACTGATATCTAGTATATTGGCATAAAATTTAAGTAATATAATAAAATAGTAAGTAAAAAAATCCAAAACTATATACAATCCAATCACTCCAACACAAAAAATGTGAGAATAAATAAAGAGATAAAAGTAACATGCGATAGCATATTTATGTTATAGTTGTACAATGGTATTACAGGTTTTTAAGTTTTTTTTAAATTTCCTAACAATTTTCCATGACATATAAACAAAGATACTTTTATAATAGAAAAATAAAAGTCCTGTACTTTATAATCTTGAATTTTAATTACTGAAACATAAATTCATTAATCATTGATTATTAATAATGAATTCATGATATTTATGAATTCATGATCTTTAAGATTATGAATTCATGATCTCAATGATCATGAGTTTTAATTATTTTTGCATGTGTTTGTGATGTAGATTTTATCAACAATTAGACAAGGTAAATTCTTATATTGTTTTTCTTTTGTCAAGTACCTATCATGTGCCCAGAACTAGAATAGGTAGTTTTAAAAGGTAATTTCTAATCATTACAATAATCTTATAAATTAGAAACCATTATCCTATTTTAGAGAGGCTTAGAATAGTCATGTCATTTGTTCAAGTTCACAAAGCTAGTAAATGGTAGAGATGGAATCTGAACCTAGGTTTTTGTATAACTCCAAAACTAACTTATTTTTCTATTACTCAGTGATACAATAGAAAACAGAGACATGAACTCTGACTAATAATACGAGAGTGAAGGGGCTTAAAAAAAAGAAAAAAAAAAAACAAGTCCTATGGTGGGAATGTGTTCCCCAAAGTTCATGTGTTGAAACTTAATGCCCAATGTTAACAGTATTGAGAGATGAAACCTTTAAGAGATGATCAGGTCATGAGACTGTCCTCATGAATGCTACCATCTCAGGAGTGGGTTAGTTTTTGAGGAAGTGAACTCCTGAGAAGAGAATGAGTTTGGCCCCCTTTCCTCTCCTGCATGCATGCTCTTTTGACCTTCTGCCTTTCTGCCATGAGATGACATAGCGAGAAGGCACTCACTAGATGCTGCTCTTTGATTTTGGACTTCCCAGCCTCCGGAACCATGAACCAAATACATTTCTGTTGATTATAAATTATCCAGCATCAGGTATTCTGTTATAGCAGCACAAAATTGACTAACACAACAAGAAAAAAAGAACAAAGCAATAAAATACAGCATATTGGCTTGGTAGTTTGATGGAAAAGTCCATTTTTCATCAAAGGAGTATAGAGACGAAGTCAACAACTTTTATGTCCTACTTGGTAGATTATCATTCACAGCTACAACTTCTGAGATAGACAGCTGAAGCCCAAAGGGCTCTAGACTAATGTTTTCCAGGAGACTATGCATAACTGTCAACATTTTTTCTTCTTTTTAGGAAGCAAATGTAGTAGCTTCAATATCATTGTTATATATATGCTGTCTCTAAAACAGTTTAATGAATAACAATAATTGGGCAACAGAAATCTCCATTCAACAATCATAACTTAAATTATAATGAATAATAAAACACATTATCTTAACAAATTCCAAGCTTACAGCTTATTGTGTGAGGTCTAACATGTCACCTGGCTAATGAGCTGCTGGTGTACCTGAAATGAGTTGGCTGCCTATCCTAAGAGTTCTTCAATGTGATGAAGAAAAGGGTGGGGAGGATAAAGTAGCAGCTGGGAATAACAACTTCAACAAAAAAAAGGAATGCTTTCCTCTGTCTCAGCTTTCTTACATTGCTTCTTAAGCTTTAGGTTCCCAGTCCCTTGACTGCCACTGATATCTCTACCTGCTGACATCTTAGCCATCCCTTCAAAGAGCAATGTACTGGTATAGGAAGTTTGTCTTTTCTGATGAATCTATTAATGAAATTTGTATAGCACTGTCCAACTCACTCAATTACCCACTAACTCACTCATACTTACGTGTTCATTCAACAAAGGTTAAAAATAAACAGATATCTCTAGACATCTAAAATATGTTATCTGATTTAGTTATCCAAGAATCATTTGAGGTAGCTATTACTACCCATATTTTGCAGATAAAGAAATAGATTCAGAGAAGATAAATTTACAAAGCTAGTAAATTACAGAGTCAGCTCAAATCTATGTGACTCAACCATTCTTGCTTTTTTAGGGCAGTCTATTGATTCCTTTAACACATGTTCTAAGAGATGTAAAGTATTCAAGTAAATTACATATGGTTGCTCTATCCTTGAAGAGCTCACACAGTTCATAAGGTAGACAAAGTATAATGAAGCAAATGCTAGTTAGGCATATGAACACATAATGAAAAAGTAAGCAACTTCAGGAGGATGGCAAGAAGGAAACGTTCAGGGAAGGATCTAAAGTAATAATATATGAACTGAATCTTGAAAGTGAGTATGAATTTCTCACAGGAATTTCTCCCTGTACTACTTGTTCATGACATTTCCAAAATTGACAATTATACATTTATTTGAATGATTTGAATATTTATTGCCTGTTTCTCTCACTGAGAAAGAGAAAGGATTAAATAACTTTCCAAAGTCATATAACCATTAAGTAGCAAAACAAAGATTTAATTGCTGCTCTTTCTGACTGTATAAAGCCTGCCATGCCACATTGCCAAGAGGAAGATAAAAGATGAACAAACTGCTGTGCTAGTTTAAATCAAAGACCATGCCCAACTTGGGAAATAATGGATGGACTCTCTCTTCCTCTCTCTCTCTCTCTCTCTCACTCACACACACACACACACACACACACACACACCACCACCACCACCACCACCACCACCACCAGCAGCAGCATTTAAGCTAGGTCTTAAAGATGAAAATACTTCAACTGGTGGAGACGGAAAGAGATTTTTTTCCAGGTGGAAGATATATCACAATCAAAGATACATGAAATACAATGTAAGACATGTTTAGGGGAAACAGACAGAACAGTTAAGCCAGAATGTAGAATAATATCAGAAAATATGAAAAAAGAATAGCTCAGACTAGAAAATAGGCCTTCAAAAATCAAGCTCAGGAGTCTGGGATCAAATGTATCCGTAACTGGAGTCATTGGATGTTTTGAGCAAGTAAATGATGTGATTAGTAAAGCTGTGATATCTTAGGGAATTGGTTGGATATTAAGGAATGGAATAAAGCCCACTCAAATTAAGATTCTAAAAAATTATTAAAAGGTGGTATAGGAATCACAGAAAGCTAACAGCAGGAAATATTACTAGGCCTTTAGGGAATTGAGAAGCAATCAGACAAGCATTCTTTGCACGCCTGTGTTTGGTTATATATTCATGGGTGTGTGTGTGTGTGTGTGTGTGTGTGTACCTCTGAACATTTCCTCCATTTTCTAGACATTCATTCTTTCCTCAAACTAATTGCCTTCATTCTGCTCTTGGTTCCCAGTTTTCCTAACTCTGACTTTCCCCTTGCTTTGGATTGACAATGAGGCAATTCTGTCCCCAAATCTATATTTCCAGTACCATCTACTTATAGTTTCTAAGTTTCCTGGCTCACATTTTGAGAGAAGTATCTAATTTACATGACTCTCCAATTAGTTGCTTCTGGAGTAAAGTGGTATAAACACAGGTGCCTAGGTTTCTTTACCAGGTATCAGTAGTTGATGGGGGGGGTCTATGAAATTCAATGGGAAGAAGATATGGGTTGGGTAGAAACTCCAAAATATGTGTAATGCAGATGGATCTGAGTGGAAAAAGTAGACGTGGGTAGGCCTCTAAGAAGTCTATTGTAATAGTCTAAATAACAGATAAACAATGGTAATGGTGGATATTTACAAGAGATGACTGAATTAAGAGCCACCATCAGGACAGAATTTAAGTGATTAAATGAAAAATTGTGTGTGGGGGGCACAGAAAAAAATGACCCAGGGATATCTCTGAAGTTTCCATCCCAGAGACTAGGAAAATGCTGTTGTAGCATCATAAAACGCAGGAGATTGAATGGTCTAATAATACACTTACCCCTTACAAGAAAGAAAATAAACGAGAACCAGAGAGAAAAAGTTATTTGTCTTGAGTAACAGTCAATTATTGGCAAAAGAGAAATCAGACTTAGGGAAACTGGACTTTGCTAGAGGATGGTGATAAAAATCTGGACCATGGGTTCTGGGGTATGCTCCAAGATCCCCAAAGCAATGCAAAAGAATACTACTCAATGGTAATAATTAAAAATGCAAAGTGAAAGGTACCCATGTTAGTAAAGATGAAAGGTAATAGGATTAGGCACTAAATAGTAAGAGATGAAGTAGAAGTTGGTCAGGACTAGAGTTAGTCACAGTTGGGCAGGTATAGACCAAGAGAAAAAACAAGTTAGCTGGGAACCAAGAACAGTTTAAAGGGGAGGTTTGTCAGTCAACAGTGGTGGGGTGTCAAAAGTGAGATTTGTGACGAGTCAAAAGCGAGATTTGTGTGATCAGCCAGGTAGTTGGCAGCAACCAAATGGAAGCCAGATATTACCGTAAGGATAACAACGCCAGGAAGAGAAGACGATTTTGGTGGAGAAGATAATGAAAATTTCAACATTATACATTTTGAGATTAAAGTATTGACATGAAATTTCGGCAGACATACAGAGCAGGCCACTACAAATGAGGGAGTACAGCTTGGAAACATAAGTCTGAGCCAGAGCCATCTATCTATGTATCTATTGATCTACCTACGATTAATCTATCTATTGGTTGATTGATAGAATGGCTATCCATCTTGCCATCCATGCCTATCTATCTATCTATCTATCTATCTATCTATCTATCTATCTATCTATCTACCTACCTACCTATCTATCTATCTAATCTTTCTTTCTATCTGATGAACCTGCTAAGGGGAGACACTTTAGTGATGAAGAAATTTCAATGCAGCCTCACATATGGTAAACAGTGGGGAAAGAGAGTGGTTTCTTGCCCCTGGAGATTTGGGGAAACTAAACGTTATCATGCTTTGGTAATATACCATAATAACTGTCATTAAAAAAGCCCTGTCAACAAAAAATTACTAAAAAAGACAAATTATAGGGTGCATCCGGCTCATATAAGATAACTGAATGATTTTAAAGGAGAATAAGAAACTTATAATCAGTTATAGCTAATTTCAAGAACTATCTGTTCTTTGAAGCACTACATAAACAATTACAATCCTGGGAGGAGTCTATTCTATGAGTGGAACTGTGTCAATTAAAAAAATTAACAAATGGGTTACACAGCAGATTAGATACACCTTAAGAGTGAACCAGTACAGTATCTTACCTAGATTATAACACAGAGATAGAAAGACGTGGGAAATACAAGAAACTAAGTGTTGCAAAGGAGTAGAGAGAATGGGAGGAAAAAAATATGGCTAAAGTCTGATATTTTCAGGAATATAGAAATATTAAAGAAGCTCATTCTGGTTCATGAAGGACAAATAAAAACAAAGTCACAACCAAGCACATCACAATTAAATATGAATGACAGGAAAATCTTAAAGGTAATCAGAGAAACAGAAAGAGTAACTATAAAATAAAGACAAGCAGACTTTTCATTAGCCATAATAGATGTCAAAAGATAATGAAATGATATCTGCAAAGTACTAAGTGAAAATAATCATAAACCTATCAATTCTACACCCAACTAAGCATCATTCGAAAGCGAGAACAAAACAAAAATACAGTTAGACAAATGTACCAACATACTCTCATAATTTGTCTGTGGCTTTATCTTCATCGAAGATATCTTAAAATATGTACTTGGGTAGGAGGAAAATTAATCCCAGAAATTAATGGGATTCATGAAAATATTATAAGAAATCAGTAAACATATATATGTAGCCAAATAAATACTACGACATCTGCTATGTAACTAGGAAAGATCATTTTTTGTTAATTCTTAGAAAGTAAAACCTTTGTCTTCATCTTCATCAGTGCCCAGCACAAAGTAGACTTAGAATAAATACCTGATGGTTAAGTCGATACATAATATGTGTATGAAATAGGTGTTTCTAGGTCAAATTCACTACTTTGCTAATGAGAAAACTGAAATTACAGAAGACTGACCCTGTATTTTATGGCATATTTAGCCTGATTTACCATTTAAAAGAATAGGAAAGGTACTACAAGTGCAAAGACAATTATTACATTTTCTCTTATTTTTGTAGGTCTGAGTCTACCTAATAGTAAGTGCCTATATGCTAAAGAAACTAGTTGATTAAAAGGCCTTCTTTACTAGTTGTACCTAGTCAAGCTCATTGTATAAACATCAAAACTATGAACAAAATGGCCATTCATTTATTCATTAAAGAAATATTGATTGAGCATCTATTTTAAGACAAATAATATATCAAGTTTTGATGATGCACCAATGAAGAAGACACATCTAATCCTTCCCCTCATATAGTCTTGTAGTCCAATTGATAAGAAAGTCATTAAATAAATAATTATGTATTAGGAGAGGTAAGAAGTCAGCAAATATTTCTTGTTGTTTACTGTGTGTTATATGCTATCACACACAAAAAAAATGTAAACAGAGGTGATCTATTCTATAGTTTATAATACAGTAGAAGTGATTCTAAGTGATTAGAAATATTCGAGGCAATATACAGTCATCTGAAGATTACAGCGATACAATAAATTAAAATGTTTGGGAAATGATGAAACTGTTAATATTTCTGACAAAACTGAAGAGTTATAAGAAATATAAAATATATTAAAAGTTAACAAATTCCTATTTTAAAAATTTTAACAAACACATTTCCTAGATATTCCATAATTTTTCAAATTCAGCCACAAAGCAAAAGATACAATATATAATAAGTTGGAAGTATTATTCTTCATTTTTAGTAACAAAGCTTAAACATCAAACATCAAAACTACTCTTTCTTCCATTATTACCCTCTCAGTCCCAAAAATATAATCTTTGATCTTTGTCAATCCATTAAAATTGGGAATTCTCTCTCTTTGACATTCTTTAAAATAACTTGAACATTTTAAACTCTAAAAATGAAAGCATATGCTTGTCTTCAAAGAACATCCTGAAACATACAAATATAATAGCTGATGTGTGACACTACTACTTTAAGGAGTGGAGGTGCATACTGTTGATTCTCTCAATATTTTTGGGTGAAGTAAAGAGAACATGTTATTGCATCTGCCACCTAGACAAGATCTGAATCCATGTAAATATCAAAAACAAGACAGTACAAATAATATGTAAGACTGCCTGATCTAAATTCTGAAATGGATCGTTCAGATAAATATCTGCCACCAAATTCTTAAGGCTTCTGAATAACTAGTTATAGGAACAAATAATCTTTCTTCATTTTTAACAATTAAAAAGGAGGAAAAGATGGCCTGGCTAGTCATATATATCTTCATAAAATTAATATCAATTTGAAAACTGCTAATATATCAAACATACAATGCCAGCAGGTCACTCTAATTTTCACTTGCAGAAGTACTAAAAGTATAAAATAACAAGAAATGGAGCAATGAGGTAACAGGATGCATTTTCTTTTCTCTTTTTCCCTAGAAGCAGTCTAAAATTCATCCAGAATCAGGAAGATCTAGAGTACGTGGTTATGCTAAATTACTGTCCCAAAAATCTGACCCAGCTCAAGGTCACATTTAGGAAAGGGGATTCTAAGATAATGAGGAATTCCAGGAATTTGGAATTATATTAGGTCCTAGAATCGGACTCTGAATTGCCTGTCTTCTACTCTCCTCTGCCCCCTGAAATCCCACCTATTTCTTCATTTATTTGTTTATTCATCTTTTCATGTCTGTAATTCATGAATTTCTATTAGTTGCCAGGAACTCTTCCATAAATAAGCATCACTTCTGCCCCTAAAAGGCCTAACTCAAAGGTCTCCTTGTCTATAACTTCTACTTGACCCCTCTCTTCATTAAGTCTAACCTCTCACTATACGAAAATGAATTTCTCTTTTTTCTGGGTTCTCATACCTTTTTGTTCATGACTCCATTATTTATAGTATTTATCACAAGATACAAAGTGCTGGGAGTATGGGACATCCTTGAAGACTGAGCTGTCAGCATTCTCCAGCAACACTGCTGTACCTTAATCATAAGAAAGGGATCTAGAACAGTGTTATAATCAGGAGCTCAGAGTGTAAAATGAGATTACTAGCTTCTAATCCCAGCTCTAGTTGACAAGAGGAAAGTAACCTAATCTTTTTATACTTCAGTTACCTCATCCATAACATGAGGATAAAACCAGTACCAGCCCCATGGGTTGCTGTGAAGATTAAGTGAGTTAATACAAGAAAATGATTTCACATAATACCTAGTATTTGCTCAGTAAGTGTTAGTTAGCATTATTATTTATCATTATTATTATCAATAAATTAGGGTTGGGCTAATTAGTCAGTTGGGACTGGAACATTCCCTGCTCCCCATTTGGTGCCACAAACTGAGAACAGCTAGACATTTTTAGGAAAAGTTACTCAGGTTTTCTTTCTTTTTTTCCACATTCCATTCCCTTCTGAGTTGGAGTTCATGTACAGAATGTCTTTTGAAAGGATTATTTATTAAAATAAGAAACAAAACATAAGTTTACTTAAACAATGTCATTTGCTAATTTAGTTGGCATGTCACTATACATACAGTGTGTAATAGATTGAGTTCGAGAAATTTGAAATGACAAAAGAATAAGTGTAATTTTCATAGCAGTGGCAATGACAACTATGATATATTGGGGAGCCATCCAAACTCAACTGTAGGTTTGACCATACCATTTTCCATCAGAGTGAAAACTGAACACTCTAACACTTTTCCTTCCATTTCTTAATCACAGCAATGTTAGTATAAAGAGTACTTTTTGAGAAAAATGAAGGAAGCAACATGTAAGTTATTAAACAATAAAAGGATGTCAAATTATCTTGATCAGGAATAAGTTTATGTTCCAACTAAAAGAAAATGACTATTTCTTAATAAATTTTATTATTTTATTTTATTATTTTTGAGACAGAGTTTTACTCTGTCAGCCAGGCTGGAGTGCAGTGGCACGATCTCAGCTCACTGTAATCTCCAGCTCCAGGGTTCAAGTGATTCTCATGCCTCAGCCTCCTGAGTAGCTGGGACTGCAGGAATGCGCCACCACACCCGGCTAATTTTTGTAGTTTTAGTAGAGTCAGGGTTTCACCATGTTGAACAGGCCAGTTTCGAACTCCTGGACTCAAGATCAGCTTGCTTTGGCCTCCCAAAGTGCTTGGAGTATAGAGTGAGCCACTGCGCCTGGCATAAATTTTATCTTAACATTATCTTTTATTTTGAAGGTTCTCTCTGGATTAACAAAATGATGCTGAAAAAAGATGATGGTTTCAGATACAGGTTGAGGCATGAGCCATTGATGCCACTGTGGAAAGATATACCTTAACATGTCCCAGTGCAGAAAAAGACAATTATTCTTCTCCTTCCTACAAGTCACATAACTCCTAAGGGAAGAACATCTTGGAATGAAGTGATCAATCTATCACAAATCACACTGTTTGGTTATGGACAGGAAAATAGAATTGGAAATGGAAGTCCACACTCAAGAGTTCCAACTACTGCATTCCTTTACTGTCTGAATTACCTTAGCTCTGAATACAGAGGAGAAAAAAAAAATGCTTACAAGAATATTTGCACTTTAAATTTCACAGATAATAAATGTCATTTATTAGTCATAGCAAGATTTGTTATTCCTATTTTCCAGATGAGGAAATGAGGGTCAGAGAAGATAAGTGAACTTACTCAGTTCACAGAACAAATAAGTGGCACAACCAGAAACAAAATTTGAGAATTTTTGATTCCATGTCCTGGAGAGCCTCACCTATTCCTCAAGCTGCTTTAATTTATACTGAAGACTTTGATGCTCAGGTTGTCTCCCTCTTCAACATGAAGGAAAAAGTACAGTTTATCCTCAGTAACACCTAAGAACTTATATATTTTTTCCCCTTGAATTTTCATTTTTACTTTGGCTGGAAATGTACGTATCCTTTTATTGATTTATTTGTTCAACAAGCATTCATTAATCTCTGGTTATGTACCCAGTTTATGAGTCAGAATAAAGGTTACACAAAAGTTTCAGGAAAGGAATAAATCTATACATTTAATCAACATGAATCACAAATATCTAAGAAGTTTCTCCCCCTCCTTTCTCTCATTCAAATAATTATAAGCCTTCTGTCACCTTTTGATTGTTTAGAGATCAATTATCTATTTTATCAATTATTTTATTTTTATTTAACCTAAATCTCAATGATCTGAAAAGTGACTGGTATACTTCTTTGATTTTTAACATGAGCTCTGAGACTACAAGTGAATTTCAACATTGGTTTAAGCAAAACATAATTGGCATGGTTATGTTTACTAAAGAAAATTAATGATTATTATCATAACTATTATTTGCCTCCAGTTTAAGATGAGAAAGATGAGGTCTAGAATTATTCAAGTTTACACAAACAGCAAGTTGAAGAACCAGGACTTGAACAAAGATGTTTTCATTAAACTAGTTAGCATTTAACTGGTAATTTCCTTGATGTAACCGGAGAATGAAAAGAGCGCTAGAATACGAAAAAGCTCAAATATAAACTATGGGCAGCCAGCCTCTTGAGGAAAATACCCAGATTTCTTTATTCAAAGGGATGTCTAGAATCTATCTCATTTTTAAGACTATGCAAAACATCAATACATCAAATACATCAATTCTGCAAAATCCAGACCATGGCCATTTTTTCAAAATTAAGTGCATAAATTTTCTTTCTTCTGAAGAGCTTGAGAATTTTTATATGTGTCATTCATCATAATGAAGGATTTTTAATTAATAAAAATATTCTATCAAAGCATTATTATTCTTCACAGCATTCTTAAAGAATAAGATGGGAATTAATATCATTTCAACTTACAAAGATGAATAAAGTACTAGAGGGCAATGTAGTTTTCCTAACTTACCTGCATATGTTAGTGTTAATGTTGTGGGGGACGTATTAGTCGTTTTCATGCTGCTGATAAAGACATACCCAAGACTGACCAATTTACAAAAGAAAGAGGTTTAATTGGACTTACAGTTCCAAATGGCTGGGGAGGCCTCACAATCATGGCAGAAGGCAAGGAGGAGCAAGTCATCTCTTATGTGCATGGCAGCAGGCAAAGAGAGCTTGTGTTAGGGTCTCAGGTCTCATGAGACCCATTCATTATCATGAGAACAGCACGGGAAAGACCTGTTCCCATGATTCAATCATCTCCCAGTGGGTCCCTCCCACAACACATGGGAATTATGCGAGCTACAAGATGAGGTTTGGATGAAGACACAGAGCCAAACCATTTAAGAGGACATTTGCTTTTTATGACCTACAAGACTGAACATCAATTTTTAAAATTAATGTTGAAGTTATTTTACTGAATCCAAACATTCTAAAAGCAGAGCTTTTCTGATTGAATGTGCATTTTGTTAACTGTATAAATTAACATTGAAAAAGTATTGCCAGGAGCAGTTGCTTACACCTGTAATCCCAGCTACTCAGGAAGCTGAGCCAGGAGGTTGGGGATCGCTTGAAGCCAAGAGTTCGAGACAAGCACGGTCAATATGGTGAGACCTTATTTCTAAAAATAAAAATTAAAAAAATTAGCCTGCTGTGATGTTGGGCACCTGTAGTCCCAGCTACTCAGGAGGTTGAGTCAGGAGGACAGCTTGATCCTCACAGCTCACTGCAGCCTTCAACTATGATTGCACCACTGCACTCCAGCCTGGGTGACAGAAGGAGACCCTGTCACTTAAAAAAAGTTTTTTAATAAAAAATTCTAAAAAATGTATTTACTAAATACCTTTCAGGTGTCGAACATTAGGCTAAACGCTATGACACAGTAATTAGTACAAAAGTCACAGCAGGGCTTATAATCTTGATGTTTATAGTCTAGAACAATACTGTCCAATAAAGATGTAATGTGAAACATGTTATTTAACATTTTTCTATAGCCACATTTAAAAAGCAAAATAATTTTAATACCATATTTGACCTAATATATCTAAAATATTACCATTTCAACATGTAATGAAGATAAAATTATTTTTGTAATATTATAATTTTTTTCAAACTAAGTCTTCAAAATCTGGTGCATATTTTAGATTCATGGCGCCTCTTAATGCGGAGTAACTACATTTCAAGTGCTTTATAGCCACATGTGGCTGTTGACAATGGTGTTGCACAATATAAATCTAAGGGAATATTTAAATAGTAAGCAAGCAATAAGATACAGCATAATAAGTGCCAGACAAGGGAATGCAGTGCAATGGTAGCACATAGGAGACCATCTCAACTAATGTGAGTAAAGTTGGAAAAAACTTTGTGAGGAAGTGGCATTTCAACTGAGCTCTAAAGGATGAGCTGAAATTAGCCAGAGAAAAGGGTAGGGGTAGGGCAGGGAGATGAGAGAAGAGGAAGGTCAATATTCCAGGCAGAAGGACATCCAAGGCCTGCAGGTGAATGACTATGGTGTGCTGGAAAGACTATTAAGAACTTCAATATGGCTGGAACAAAGACTATTATGTGGAAAGGGGAAGATGAAAAGACAGGCAGGAGCCAGTTCATGGAGGAAGTTGCAAACCATGTAAAGGAGTTTTGCTTTTATTCTAAGAAATCTATCCTTTCTAAAGTCTCTGCGCCTGTATTATATTTATGGAACTGGCGACTTCAGGCTGAAATGTGCTCGTCTTCACCGGAATACAATGGGGAGTAGGACAGATGAAGATGAAGAGGCTAAAGCTAGATGACCATTTATTAGAGGTGATGAAGAATCTAGTTCTAGATTAGATGAGTCCCTTAGGCCATTTTCATCTCTTAGATTTTACAACTCCAACTCTTTAGCTAGAACATTAGAATAAACATTATGTTTAACAAAATGTGGACTTGTTATTTATGAATCATTTTTGGAGGGAACACTGTATATAACACTGCATATGTATTAAATATTTATATTAAGATTCATGGCCAGTAGTTCTGAATAGCATATGTATGAACATGTGTGGTAGTAAGAACAGTGAAATCCTACAGGTTGTTTTTGGAATTCTCTTGTAAGTTGCTTATAAATTACTGCTTTGATAATTTGCAAAGTAATTCACAATGCTTGTAAGTGCTCTGTTCCAACTTGGAGTCTTGAACCTGTCTTTTGGAATTCCCATGATATGGAAGAGTACTGGAACTGTAGTTATTTATACTAGCAAAACGCACCAAACTTTAGATTTTACAATTAACAGCTTAATCACGTGACTTACAGGATCCCACTGAGCATGTGATTCCAAGTGTGTTGTTCTTTCTTGTCCTACTGAATTACTAGTTTTTGGAAAGCAAAGAAAGTGATTTATATTTCCATCAATATGGATTTTAATATGTGTCTGGAACTGTGCTGCATATTTCCTAGAGTGCTTGATAGTTTTGAACATATTTAGTATGAATTTATCAGAATCAGAAAACACATTTAAATATAGTCATTGCATATTATAGCTTGCCAAAATACATGTTTGTTAAACAAAGATATTGCTTAGGAATTGTACTGGGTTTATAGAGTCCCCCACAATTCATGTCTACGTAGCACAATTCATGTCTACCCAGAACCTATAAATGTGATCTGACCTAGAAATAAGGTCTTTGCAGATACAATCAAGTTAAGATTAGGATATATTGGATTAAGTGTGGGCCCTAAATCCAACATGACTGGTGTCCTTATAAGAAGAGGGAAATCTGGGCACAAAGACAGATGCCCAGGGACAATGCCAAGTGACTATGGAGGCAGAAACAGTGATATATCGACAAGCCAAGGAACACCAAGGATTGCTGGCAACCGCCAGATGCTAGGAATAGTAAGGAAGGATTCTCCCCTAGCTCCCTTCTAACATCTTGATTTCAGACTTCAAGTCTCCAAAACTGTAAAATAATAAATTTCTGTTGTTTTAAGGCACAAAGTTTGTAGTACTTAGTAACAGCAGCCCTAGGAAACCCATGCAGGAACTTGCGCCCTTCCAATTGTGTCACATATTTTCTTTATGTAGTACCTCTTGATTTATTGGACTGGACAGATTTAACCCTTTTCTCTGTTAAACAAATTGTGTGAGGGTAGGATTCTATTCTTTGGATTCTCTGGTATTTCTATACAGTTCTAGTCCCATCAAGAGAGCTGTGCACTTACAGCCCAGAATGTTCACTGTTGTTATTACATAATTTAATTACATATTACATAAACTGATGAAATATGAATGCAAAAGGAAAGACAGCTGCAGTTTCCCTGAAAACTAAGTTGGAAACTTTGGAAACTCTTGTTAAAGGTGAATCACTTAAAAAAAATTCAATCAAATTAGGTATGAATGAGGCAATTATAAAAGACTAAAATCATGAAAATCTAGAAAAACTTCTCATTCAGATGGCTTTGCAAATGCCTTTAAAGGCTTACTTCATTTTACTAAAACTATAACCAGAACTTATAGGACATACGTCATGGGTGTGGTTTGTTAAGAATCAACTTCATGGAACTGCAATTAAAATGCAAGCATACAAATATATGTATATTTTTATAGGTTCTATAATTATCTGCTTTTATCAAATTTTCTATTGACCATACTATCATAACTCTTGATTACAATAAATAGGAAAGAGAATTTTCACTGTAAGTAGAGGTTATTATATGATGTTTTCACTCAGTTCCCTGACTGTTTAATCTATTAGTCTATAAACTTTGTAAACACAGAGGGTGTATCTGATTAGCTCCTATTTTACCTTTAGTATTTAGGAAGTAGCTAGTATAAAGCAGCCTCTCTCAAAATATTTTTTGAATAAATGAGGACAAAATGAAAACACATTTTTGTTTTTCCCTTTTCCAAAAATTCATATTATCATTAATAAAGTGGTATTATTACAGACTGATATTTAAGACATAAAAATGGACTAATTCCAGATAACTCAATGTTTCAATGGCATTTACTAAATTGAGGTTTTATTTACCATATATGAACATTTTCACTTTTACTGTATCATTTCTCATAGCTCTAATGTACTTTTCATATCATAATCTTTCTGAAGGTACTTAAATTGTTCCTATTGTACACCTTCACATAATTTCTACTTAATGCCAAAGCGTTATTTCCGCAAGTTTACAAAGTAGGATGCACAGACAGAAAAGGTAGCTTAAAGGCAGATTCCCAATTATGCCTTAAATTTATGAGCTTCTGAATTCTAGATTACTATTGCAAGCTATTGACCCTCCCTGAGCCTCAGTTTCCTTAGTAATCAGATGAGGTTTGCTGACTAGACAAATTTTAGGATGCTCTCTAGCCCCAACACCTCATTTTCAGCACCAATTTTAGATTTGCTTATAAATAAAAAAAAAATCACTTCTCACTGCTTTTCTTTCCAATATGGGAGACAGATAATAACACATAGCTAAATAATTACAGAAAGGATACGGTGGAGACATGTTAGTGAGTACGGAGTGGTTAAAGGAACACAAGACAGGGGACGACTTTAATGTCGGCATGCTGGTATACACACTTTTTTAGGGGGGGAAATATGAAATATTTTATGTTCATATAACCACAAGAATTCTGCTCTTAAACTTGCCTAAAGAAATCTCAATGGTAAGTTCAAAGGGCCCTGAGATATGTGGCTTAAAAAATTAAAGGCTAGTCAGCTCTTTATATTTCATTATAATAACTAAGTGGAATATAGTCTTATTTAATTATATCATAAAACAATTGCTATGTGATCTCTAAATAGTAATGATCTAAATGAATTTATAATTAAGTTTTACTTCTTAAACTATGGATAATATTAAGAAAGAGACAGCCAATATCAGGTTCTATTTATAAGTTACACAAATATTCCTTTTTTAAAAACTTCTTAACATTTACTTAAGTAATTTAATAGGAACCATTGAAAAAAAAATCTTAATACATTTGGTAAATAAAAATGATACAGGGTTTCAGATGGTTCAACAAGATGAAAATTTTACCATTGGAATTCTGTTAAATAACTGCAAGAGTTATATTTTTGCCTTGGAAAACTTTCATCACAGAACACAGCTGTGAAACAACTTTGGCTTCAAACAGAGAGGCTATAATAAAGTGCCTCCTAGCTAGAGTTAGGTTCAAGAGGTTTATGGTGGTGAATAGCGAAATAGCAGAAAAGACGAAACGCTTCAATAAGCCCCTCAGGCTGATTTAGTTAGCATTCACAAAGTGGAATAAACTATACATCATATACCCTTTGTTAGTTGGTTGTTTAGAACAGATATATGAGTCACTGTATTTTATTTTAGCATTTGGGCAATGCAATTCTCCTTTTGCCCAAAATATTAAAATGCAGAAATGTGAAACTAAGAGAAGTAATGTCAGATCTTATACAGGGTGATTATCAACGATTGTGATGGATCAAGAAATCCTTTTGCTCATCATTCCATGTTTCACCTTGGTAGACACAAATGATAAATTATCCTGTGTAAAATAAAAATCTACTATTATACAAATTAGCAAACTACAGTATTTTTTTTAAAAATTGTATTTGGGGGAGAGGTTTTTTGGGGGAGAAGCTTGCAAAAGCAAAAGAAAGCTGACATTAGAGAAGGATAGGCAAGATTCTATCCTGGATTTCAAGTACAAATGAATCCCTCTGGGAGTCTGGGGGATTAATGCACACACACATGTGCATGCGTGCACGCACACAAACACATGCACACATGTAAATATAATTTTTTCTCTTAGACGCTGTTGAGAATTAATGAGGCTACCTGCAACGATGCTGGCAAGCTGCTGGGTTCTGGTGATGGGGTAGATGCTGCGTGCCTGAACAATTGCTGAAGCGATTTTCTTGGCATGCTTCTCCTCCCCGTATGTTCTTAGGATAGATGCAAGTGCCTGTTGATCTAAAGCATTCACAACATCAGCAGCAGTGGGCATGTCAGGGTACCTACGCACAAGAAGAGCCAATTAGTTCACTGACGTCAGTTTTCATTGACAAGAGGTGAAACTTCAGAGTACTGAGACATAAAGTCAGACACACACATACTCTAGGAGAACTGAGGTTTTAAAGTCAGAGACTGAAACCTTAAACAAATGAAATAGACTTTCTATTTCAACTACCCATCATTATGGCAAGTGGTGATGGTTTGTAAAATTCATCAAGGTCAAGGCAGCAGGAAGTTAAAATATACTAACCTTACACTTTAATTCACAAAGAAATTTTTATTTCCTGTATATTTTTCTCAAACTAAAACAATGAAAAATGGTTAGATTTAAGTTGTTCAAAATTTAAATTACTGCTTGAATGTTTTTTGCAGTATGGAAGATACAAGGTTTGCTGATGATATTTTAAAAAGTCTAACTCAAGAACTTGACTAAATCTGAGGCTGTAAAATAACTGATTACTTGTGGAGACACAAATTGAACTTAGAAAATCTATAAAAAAGATACTGCTGATCAGTTTCCCTCATAAAAACTCATATAACTTTAATGGCAATGAGGCATATTATTCAAATGTTTAACAATATTTGGTCATTCTTCTGTAACAAAGGACACCATACGGTAAAACCTGGTAATCAATAAGCAGTATTGAACAAGTCTAGATAGTAATTTTAGATGGAGGAGGAATAAAAAATACCAACCTCTGGTCAAATAGAATAAATTATAGTCAGAAACAGCATTTACTCTGTCAGACCATTCCTGTTTACCTTAGGGAAATGGGCCAAAGAATTCTAAGTGATGAGTTAATTATGACCTTACGTATTAGAAAAATAGCTTTGCTAATGGTGCAGTTACTGCTCTTACAGTTAATATGCTGGATTGATTGTTGGTAACAGACTGTGAGGATCTGTAAGTAACAAGGGTATGGTAGCTTTAAGAACTGAGGGTCCAACCACAGTGGGGTTGCCAAGAAACACCTGAAACTCTCCTTAAAAATACTAAAATATACATTGTTAAGCCTAGTGCCTCTAGGAGAAAATCTTTTTGCTGTCTTTGGCTTATCCCCCGATTTGTCATGACTTTCATCTCTCTTGATGTCTCTTTGTCTCTCTTTTTTGTCCAAACCTCGCTTTTCAGATTATTATTGTATTTTTTTTTTTTGAGACGAAGTTTCGCTCTTGTTGCCCAGGCTGGAGTACAAAAGCAAATCTCAGCTCATTGCAACCTCCACCTCCAGGATTCAAGTGATTCTCCTGCCTCAGCCTCCCGAGTAGCTTACAATAATTGTTTTTACGTCGGTCTGCCGTTAAACTCACAGAACAATGAATGTCTTGTAAGGTAGCCCTATTTCTATCTCAGTAGGCCGTGCCTCTTCAGCTTTCAGGATGAAGCTCTGGTCCTTGGAGTTCAATTGATCTGGATTAGAATCCTGGTCCTGCTACTCATACTGAGTAAGACTTTTAACCTATTAGAGCCTCAATTTTTAACCTGTGAAATGAAAGTAACAATTCTTAACTCACAGAATGGTTTGGATAATTATTGGTGCACACAATTATAAAACAGAAATACAATGCCTGGAACATAAAAGATGCTCAATGCATGCCACTGTCCTTTAGATCTTCCCCATTCATAAATTTGCAAGGCATAATTCGTGGCTTAAATGACAAAAATCCCTGCTAAAACTGACCTATTTGTGAATTCAGCTGCTCAAACCACTGAGCATTTGAATGAACTGTGTCAATGATGTGAAATTTAGAAATTTATCCATGGGATATAGTCAAGCTTTACCAAGATAATATTATGACGAGTATGGATGTACTTAGCAGTTTTTAATTATACTTTTCTATGTTTAAATAAGAAAATTAAAAAGTATTTTGTTCAACACATAATTTTACTCTAAATAAATAATTGGACAATACATATAATTTTATTTTACTCTATATTAACAATGATAGAAGTTTCCATAGTGCTACAGTGCAAAAGGTGCAACACTGGAAGGTTTGGCAGGCTGCTAGACAGCTTCATAATAGGCATTCATGTGGTCAAGGAGTCAAGATCCAAGAGCTGCCCCCCAACTAATAGATTTGATCTTGTCAGTCCTCCAGAGTTCACTGACTTACAGTGACTAAACTTAGAAAATATAGACACAATTAATTACCTTCCAGTGAAGACTACAATTGCCAGCAGAACTAGACTCTCAAATTCTTGAAGCTATGAATTTCTTTCTATTGCTTCTACATGAGAAACCTTACTGTAATCTGAAAGCTGCTGTTGAAATTGGAATCAGCAGAGAATAAACTATGTTTTAAGACTCTAGTGTTAAATGGCTACTGGTTAAGGAAGTCTCTTGCATCCGTCTTCATCACAGGGATACATCTCCCTTCAGGAATTGACAGGCCACATTTTTTGGCCTGGATTAGCCAAGGCAAACATATACCACTTGGATTAGCATTGCACATGTTTGAATCTATGACTTTTCTTTTTCAATAAATTCATGTGAATCAATTCCTCCTTTTCAAATGTCACACACTTTCTTCAGAGCTGTTATAAGAGCTATCTATGACAAACCCACAGACAATATCATACTGAATGGGCAAACCTGGAAGCATTCCCTTTGAAAACTGGCACAAGACAGGGATGCCCTCTCTCACCACTCCTATTCAACATAGTGTTGGAAGTTCTCGTCAGGGCAATTAGGCAGGAGAAGGAAATAAAGGGTATTCAATTAGGAAAAGAGGAAGTCAAATTGTCCCTGTTTGCAGATGACATGATTGTATATCTAGAAAACCCCATCGTCTCAGCCCAAAATCTCCTTAAGCTGATAGGCAACTTCAGCAAAGTCTCAGGATATAAAATCAATGTGCAAAAATCACAAGCATTCCTATACACCAATAACAGACAAACAGAGAGCCAAATCATGAGTGAACTCCCATTCACAATTGCTTCAAAGAGAATAAAATACCTAGAAATCCAACTTACAAAGGACGTGAAGAACCTCTTCAAGGAGAACTACAAACCACTGCTCAATGAAATAAAAGAGGATACAAACAAATGGAAGAACATTCCATGCTCATGGCTAGGAAGAATCAATATCGTCAAAATGGCCATACTGCCCAAGGTAATTGATAGATTCAATGCCATCCCCATCAAGCTACCAATGACTTTCTTCACAGAATTGGAAAAAACTACTTTAAAGTTCATATGGAACCAAAAAAGAGCCTGCATCACCAAGTCAATCCTAAGCCACAAGAACAAAGCTGGAGGCATCACGCTACCTGACTTCAAACTATACTACCAGGCTACAGTAACCAAAACAGCATGGTACTGGTACCAAAACAGAGACATAGATCAATGGAACAGAACAGAGCCCTCAGAAATAACGCCGCATATCTACAACTATCTGATCTTTGACAAACCTGACAAAAACAAGAAATGGGGAAAGGATTCCCTGTTTAATAAATGGGGCTGGGAAAACTGGCTAGCCATATGTAGAAAGCTGAAACTGGATGCCTTCCTTACACCTTAGACAAAAATTAATTCAAGATGGATTAAAGACTTAAATGTTAGACCTAAAACCATAAAAACCTTAGGAGAAAACCTAGGCAATACCATTCAGGACATAGGCATGGGTAAGGACTTCATGTCTAAAACACCAAAAGCAATGGCAACAAAAGCCAAAATTGACAAATGGGATCTAATTAAACTAGAGAGCTTCTGCACAGCAAAAGAAACTACCATCAGAGTGAACAGGCAACCTACAGAATGGCAGAAAATTTTTGCAACCTACTCATCTGACAAAGGGCTAATATCCACAACCTACAATGAACTCAAACAAATTTACAAGAAAAAAACAACCCCTTCAACAAGTGGGCAAAGGATACGAACAGACACTTCTCAAAAGAAGACAATTATGCAGCCAAAAGACACATGAAAAAATGCTCATCATCACTGCCCATCAGAGAAATGCAAATCAAAACCACAATGAGATACCATCTCACATCAGTTAGAATGGCAATCATTAAAAAGTCAGGAAACAACAGGTGCTGGAGAGGATGTGGAGAAATAGGAACACTTTTACACTGTTGGTGGGACTGTAAACTAGTTCAACCATTGTGGAAGTCAGTGTGGTGATTCCTCAGGGATCTAGAACTAGAAATACCATTTGACCCAGCCATCTCATTACTGGGTATATACCCAAAGGACTATAAATCATGCTGCTATAAAGACACACACACACGTATGTTTATTGAGGCACTATTCACAACAGCAAAGACTTGGAACCAACCCAAATGTCCAACAATGATAGACTGGATTAAGAAAATGTGGCACATATACACCATGGAATACTATGCAGCCATAAAAAAGGATGAGTTCACGTCCTTTGTAGGGACATGGATGAAGCTGGAAACCATCATTCTCAGCAAACTATAGCAAGGACAAAAAACCAAACACCACATGTTCTCACTCATAGGTGTGAATTGAACAATGAGAACACATGGACACAGGAAGGGGAACATCACACACTGGGGCCTGTTGTGGGGTGGGGGTAGGGGGGAGGGATAGCATTAGGAGATATACCTAATGTTAAATGACGAGTTACTCGGTGCAGCACACCACCATGGCACATGTATACATATGTAACTAACCTGCATGTTGTGCACATGTACCCTAAAACTTAAAGTATAATAAAAAATAAAAATAAAAAATAAATAAATGTATTCTCCTAAAAAAAAATCTTTTGATTAAGTTATAATCTATACCATCTACCTGAAAGCCATTCAACATTTTAAGATATATTTACTTAACTCTAATTTCATCCATTAGGTATTAATTTTAAATTCTCAGTGTCAATGTTATTTTCAAGCTCTTGGGAAAACTACAGGGACCCTGATTCACAAACTACAATTTGCTGATAAGTCTTTAAACTAACAATATGGGATTTACTACTAGTAACTAGAAGTTTTGTTCATTGCATTTCAGAAATTGGCTTGATGTTTTATTACCTCTACACAACCATCTCCATCTCCACACATGAGACTATATTTCACCTTTACTATTAGTTACTTGTTTTTAAAGGATTTTTATTATTTTCTTTATAATTACATTCTTCATTCTGTGAATACCAACAACATGTGCAAAAGAAGGTATAACACTTAGAAACAACAGAGTCCCAACAACTACAGGTCACAAGCCAAGTTAACAGGTCGTATCACAACATAGGGAAAAAGGCTATATGTGAATAATTACCACAAAACAAAGCAGTTTGTGGTGGGGCATGGTATGAGAGAAAAAACCACAGTTAAGTTTTACAGGTATAGGCTGTCCATTCCCTAGGTCAGTATTGAGAATAGACACAGGTCCTAATCTAAGCTTTTATATAAAGAAATTGTTGGCCGGTAATGGTGGCTCACGCCTATAATCCCAGCATTTTGGGAGGCTGAGGCAAGTGGATCACTTGAGGTCAGGAGATCCAGGTCAGCCTGGACAACATGGTGAAACTCCGTCTCTACTAATACAAAAATAATTAGCTGGGCATGCTGGTAGACGTCTGTAATCCCAGCTACTCAGGAGGCTGAGGCATGAGAATTGCTTAAACTCGGGAGGTGGAGGTTGCAGTGCGAGATCATGCCACTGTATGCCAGCTTGGGTGACAGAACGAGACTCTGTCTCAAAAAAAAAAAAAAAAAAAGAAAAGATTTCTACACTTTCCTAGAATATGATTGTTTTTGTGTTATCTAATCTATTTGAATAATGGAGAATAAATGCTAGTATTTCCAGGAAGAGGAGGTGTAAAAGATATCTTATTATAGTACTGTGTTTGATATCATATCATAAATTACAGTTTCTCTGGAGAAGGTACAAACAAAGTGACTGCATAAGACAGGACAAAACACACTTACTGACTTCTAGGATCTTGCCTTTTTTTTTTCTGTATGCTAAAAGAGGATGCATTAAATATATGTAGTTCTTTTTGCTTCTCACAAGAGGCATAGTTGGGCATGCAAAAAAATGAAATCGTTGTTGCAGTATCATGATATTTACTGACATTGGTTAACACTCTAAAACCCATATTGTATAAGTAAAAAAGATAATCAGTATGAAAGTTATCCTCTTCACTATTTTGTGTAAAGGCAATAATTGTTTTTCTTTAAAAATCCCAAATCCAGAGAAATGCTGATGTGTATAATGAGTATGAAACAAACTGATTTATTATGTATTGGTAGTGTTAGGTGTAGGCATGTAATGGAAATTCTGTAGTCTTAAAAAAATTTAATTCAGAGTGTTTTTGACAAATTGATTTCTTGTTGTGAGATGAAATGCTTTATGAATACTCACCTGCCACCATCCATTCTCATGTCCAAAGGGCCATCTTTCCGAAGGGAAAAACCTCTTTCAGGAGTATCAAGTTGCATGGAGGAACACCCAAGATCCATAAGAACTCCATCAAAAGTTCCTGGCTGCACTCCAGCTTTCATTAATAAGGCTTCTGCCTGGCTGAACTGGCCCAGCATAGCTCGGATTTGTTTACTGTGAGTAAACCCAGGAGATAGAGAAAACACTTCTGTTAGATTGAAGTCTTTCTAAAGTCTATGATCAATGGAAGGCAGCACATTCTATTATTACATGATTTAACCGATATATATTTATTGAGTGCTTAGTGTTGTATAAAGACATGGATATGGAAACTATACATCTTGGGTTTCAAACACCAGAGCTGGTTTAATGTAATTTTATTACTGCTGATAAACACAATTTATTGTATATCTTTGTGAAGGGATACAATATATTCATAAGTTAGAAAAATTCCTATGTCAAACCAGGTCTTTCATATTTTCTTAAAAAATTCTTAAATCTCTGGGTACAGAAAAAAGCATATGTCATTCTATCAAAAGAATAACAAGTAAGCCAATTTAAATACAACACTATAATATAAATCTTAAAAAAGATGTCAAATATGTTCAAACCAATCATTTTAGCTTTCTCCATGTTTTTCCTATAAATTAGAATAGGGTGCTATGCAGCTATAAACTTGAAGAATGAAACTATGACTAAAATAAATGCCTTCTTGCTGAAGCAATGTATTATCTCTCAGCAGGGATTCTGAAGTGAATGGAGCATTCAGAACCAACAGACAGGCAGGAGTTGGGATCACCTTGCAGCTATATTAATTCTTCTTCCTACACAAAGTGAGATGCTGCCTTTACGGTTCTTCAGAAGCCTTAAGGCAACTAGCATGCATTTTGGAAGGTGAATGAGAAGAGAAAATTGGGCAATGCTCTCAAGATGTCATTCCCTCTGTCTAAAGGTGGGTAGAGTGAGTTTGGATTTCAACAGTGTTGGATAATTTACGTTTATGATATTTACTTACATGGTATGTTGTTTAAGGTGAACTTCACAGCTCATTAGTAATTTTTAAATACAATTCCAATGGAGAAAGTAACTGAATATTTGCTATGGGTCAGGCATTATGTTATTTGGAGTGTACATAAAGATTAATAAAGCATGACTTTCTGTACTTTGAGCTGAGAGGAAAAGATGTATAAACAGTTTACAAAATAATCTGATGGGTGCCACTAACAGAATAATGAACAAATTGCCCTGTTCTTATTGGGAAAATAAAAATGCTAATACTAGCATTGGAAACACAGAAATAACAGAATCTTGCTATTGAAAGGCAACTCACAAGTCAATTGTTACTATCACATAACTGATATTTGAATTTTTCCCCAATACAACATCACTGCTGTGTAAGTGGACAGAAAGGAGAGTCATTGTTTTAATTACCTCCTGTATATACCATTGGTGAGAGAGGGATGCCAATTCTAAGTTGTGAATATGGCCAAACACAGGATTTCATCTGGCCCAACACTGGCCAGATGAAACAGAAGTTTGTTTTATTTTATTTATTTTATTTAACTTTTAAGTTCAGGGGTACATGGGCAGGTTTGTTATATAGGCAAACTTGTATCATGGGGTTTTGTTGTACAGGTTATTTCATCACCCAGGTATTAAGCCTAGTATCCATTAGTTATTTTTCCTGATCCTCTCCTTCCTCCCACCCTCCCCACTCTGGTAGGCCCCAGTGTGTGTTGTTCCCCTCTATGTGTCCATGTGTGGTCATCATTTAGTTCTCACTTATAACCACGAGCATGTGGTATTCAGTTTTCTGTTCCTGCATTAGTTTGCTAAGGATAATGGCCTACAGCTCCATCCATGTTCCTGCAAAGGCCATGTTCTCATTCTGTTTTATGGCTGCTTAGTATTGCATGGTGTATATGTACCACATTTCTTTATCCAGTCTACCATTAATGGGCATTTAGGTTGATTCCATGTTTTTGCTATTGTGAATAGTGCTGCAATGAACATTTGTGCACATGTGTTTTTATAATACAACAATTTATACTCCTTTGGGTATATACCCAGTGGTGGCATTGCTGGGTTGAATGGTATTTCTGACTTTAGGTCTTTGAGGAGTCATTACACTGTCTTCCACAACAGTTAAGCTAATTTACACTTCCACTACAGTGTATAAGTATTCCTTTTTCTCTGCAACCTCGCCAGCATCTATTATTCTTTGACTTTTTAATAACAGCCATTCTGAATGGTGTGAGGCGATATCTCGTTGTGGTTCTGATTTGCATTTCTCTAATGATCAGTGACGTTGAGCTTTTTTCATATGTTTATTGGCTGCATGCAAATCTTCTGAGTCAAAAGTTTATTAATCACATATATTCCCCTCCCAGCCAAAGGGAAGAAGACATTACTTGCCATGCAGGGTCACATAGGGGTTGCACTCAGGAAGAGACTGGAAAACCAGGGGCTGTGAGAAGGAGATTTTAAGAGGCTGGGTTGCCCCCTGGTCCCCAGAAGAATGTGATTGGCTTGTTTGGATAATCCCTTGAGCTGGCAGGAATTGAACCTGCTAATGAGGGATAAGCAAAAATTATGCCTGATCCCTTTGATAAAAAGGGTTGTTTGGCTAGGTAACCTTATCTGCAAGAATACAGTGGGGAGAGAAACTTGTGGCTAGGCTATTTGAGAAAAAATTAATTTATTTATAATGTATATTAAAAATATAAATTACAGCTCCTTCCACGCCACCACAATGGTGCACATGGATGTCCTGGCTGACGCTCTCAAGAGCATCAACAACGCCAGAAAGAGAGGCAAATGAGGTTCTTATTAGGCCGAGCTCCGAAGTTATTGTCCAGTTTCTCAATGTGATGATGCAGCATGATCAAATGGGCGAATTTGAAATCACTGATGATCACATTGCTGGGAAAATTGTTGTGAACCTCACAGGCAGGCTAAACAAGTGTGGAGTGATCAGCCCCCAGATTTGATGTACAACTCAAAGATCTAGAAAAATGGCAAAATAATCTGTTTCCGTCCTGCCAGTTTGGTTTCATTGTAATGACAACCTCAGCTGGCCTCATGGACCACAAAGAAGCAAGAAGAAAACACACAGAGGGAAAATGCTGCGATTCTTTTTCTAGAGATGTAATACACATTTACAAATAAAATGCCTCATGAACACACACACACACACACACACACACACACACACACATTGTCTTTCTATATATATATGGTATATATATGGGTTATATATAGAGAGAGTGAGACGTGTGTGTGTGTGCATGTACACATATATGCACTCAAATATATGTACATATATATAGTGTGGAGAGTACATATATATATATATAGTGTGGAGAATACATAAATATGTAGTGTGGAGAGTACATATATATATAGTGTGGAGAATACATGTATATATAGTGCGGAGAATACATGTATATATAGTGCAGAGAGTACATATATATGTACACACACATATATATATATAGTGTGTGTGTGCGTGTGCGTGTGTACATACTACTGGTTCTGTTTCTCTGGAGAATCCTGATGGACATAATATCTCAGGTACTATTTGATATTAATATGAGTAAAATAAAATTATACCTGTTTTCTATTGAACTCCTCTTAAGCAAAACATTACTTTCCCCAGAAGTTAAGGAACACATAATAACTAGGCCTTAATCTGGGGTCTTACACCACAGTCCTCAGCTCACGTTTGAACATTCTCAGTAATAGGAACTCACTACTGTTTTGTTAAACAGTTCTTTTTTACTTGATAGCTATTTTATCACTATTTCTATAACTTTTGTCCCTAGTACTCC
The DNA here is from genome assembly GCF_029281585.2 of Gorilla gorilla gorilla. Classification (NCBI taxonomy): domain Eukaryota; kingdom Metazoa; phylum Chordata; class Mammalia; order Primates; family Hominidae; genus Gorilla; species Gorilla gorilla. Next base: position 34,646,165 of record NC_073233.2, on the reverse strand, counting down.
CCTATGTCAAGCAAGTTGAAAACCTATTCCCCAGAGCAGCCTTTCATACATGTACTGTTAGATACTGTAAAGGATATTTGTTGGCTACCTTAGTTTCCAATCTGTCAATTCTAAAAGGAACTCATAATTTCAGTTACATATTTTGGGAAAGATTGATCACATCCATGATAGTTTATATGCCAACTTGGCTAAGCTACAGTGCCCAGTTATTTAATCAAACCCTAACTTATGTGTTTCTATGAATGCATTTTGTAAATATGTGTAATATCTACAATCAACTGACTTTAATTAAAAGCTATTATCCTTAATAATGTAGATGTGCCTCATTCAATCAGTTGAAAGGCCTGAAGTTTCCCAGAGGAAGAAGAAATTCTGCCTCAAGACCACGACATCAGCTTCTACCAGATAGTTTCCAGCCTGCTGGCCTGTCCTACAGATTTCACATATGTCAGACCCCACAATCAGGTGAGTTAACTCCTTGAAATAAATTTCTTCATATAATAAGGTATCATATATATATATTTATCTACTTCTTATTGATTCTGTTTCTCCTAGTAGCCTGATAGATATAATATCTCTGCTCAAGAGGTAGATTTTTGATTAGCTACACTACTTTGTGTACATTATCCCAATGGCCCACTATAATTGGTTCAGAAATTGGCACAAGTCACAACTCTGGCCAGTGAGATACTAGAGATACTTCCTGGGGTCAGGGGAAAGAAGGTTCTTCTCTTTTCCATCAAGCTACTGGGGAAAGAAGGTTTTTCTAACACTTGCTTGATATGAAAGAAGCAGCACACAGCTCTGATTATTGCTAGCAAACCAGCAGTTAAATTGTCCCAAGGAAGGAGACAGTGCCAGCCAATTTTGGCCAACACTATAGAAAGCAAAGTAGAGAGAAAGATTAACTAGGCCACTGAATTGAGCCTCACCTAAAATACAACGTACTCCTGAACTTTTAAGTTATAAGAACCCATAAATTATCTTTGTTACTTAAAACACTTTGATGGGTTATGATTTTACTTGTAATTGAAAACATGCTAACTACTATAGCTATCATGTTCTCTAAGTCTTCTTTACTCCAAAGCAGGGGTGTCCAATCTTTTGGCTTCCCTGGGCCACTGGAAGACGAAAAATTGTCTTGGGTCACATATACAATACACTAACACTAAGGATAACTAATGAGCTAAAAAAAAAAAAATCTCATGATGTTTTAAGAAAGTTTATAAATTTGTGTTGGGCCACATTCAAAACTGTCCTGGGCTGCATGTGGTCTTTGGGCCGTGGGTTGGACAAGCTTGCTTTAAACCATGTATGTTAGTTCATTCTCATACTGCTATAAAGAACTGCTTGAGTCTGGGTAATTTGTAAAGGAAAGAGATTTAGTCGACTCACAGTTCTCATGATTGTAAGGAAATTTATAATCATGGTGGAAGGCAAAGGGGAAGCAGGCACCTTCTTCACAGGGCGGGAGGGAGGACGGAGTAAGTGCAAGCCTGGGAGATGCCAGATGCATATAAAACCATCAGATCTTGTGAGAGCTCACTCAGTATCACCAGAACAGCATGGGGGAAACCGCCTACAAGACTGGATTCCTTCACCTGGTCCTGCCCTTGCCAAATGGAGATTATGGAGATTACAATTTGAGGTGAGATTTGGATGGGGACATAGAGCCAAACCATATCACCATGTATATTTTGTTTCTTTAGCCATACCTCATATAAAAAAATATTCTCCATGCTGGCTGCTCTTTTCTAAATGTGTTCCAGTCTGCCTATGTCCCTAGATCTGAATTCCATAATGATCAGCAAGAATAAAGTAAATCCTTGCTCCCCTTGTTCTAGTTATATTAATAGAGCTCAAGCTCAAGATGAAATTAGTTTTAGAATTTATTTCACACTGTTGACTTACATTGCCTAAATCCCTTTAGTCTTTTTCATGTACACTGCTGCTAAGCCTATTTCCTCCATACTGTACTTGGGCAGTTTTGCTATTTTTTTAAATGTAAGTACAATTTTTGTCTTATGCATTTTCTACAGTCCTTTTAGGATTCAGGGATTATCTTCAACTACAGAAATCTTCATACTTCAGCAAAAGCCTATAACAAATCACTACTGTCCAGTCTTAATTCCTTAGATATTATAGTTATTATCCTGCTTACAGCTAATGTACCTGTAAAAAATAAACATAAGATCTTATAGAGGATGTTTGCATTCTTGGATGTCCTCAAGCTTAGCTGTTTAACAGAAAATATTCATATAGTTTCATAACTCACTATGAGTAAATAACAAAGATGTAATAATCATTGTGGTACAAAGCTCAACATTATAATGTACAAGTATGAAAGTATATAAAAAAATGATGCACCACCACAAAATAAATGTGTTTAAGACAGAGTTTTCTGATGCTACATCAGTTATGTGTTTCTAGAAATGAATTGTTCTCTGAATAAAGGAAACATCCATGAAGTTTGCTTACCAACTGTTGAAAACTCAGCCACAACTTTAGACTCTGCTCATTATCTCATATATGCAACTACGTTAAGGCTAATTTTCCTAGATAGGCAGATTACATGCCCACTTTTCCCTCACCCACTCCCCTTCCATTGCTCTCTTCTTTCCTTTACTTCTTCTTTTCCTCCATTCTTCCTTTTTCCTTTCAAACTTTAATTTTCAGTATTTTTGCATGTGCATTCTACAAGTGTTAAAAGTAACAGAAAAGTAACATCCTGTGTTCTCCAGGATGTAAGTAGAATGTTGCTTGTGATCCAGAACACTTGTTAAATGAGAACACTTTCTCAATCCAACCCCACTAAAAGTCAATGGACGCAGCAGTAGAATGCAAACAATACCTTGGTTGTAGGCAGCCATTTCTGAGGTTCTCTGACTGTAATAAGTATTGTTAATCCTGACACTGGCAAGTCATTTGCACTTGTAGTACAAGTTATAAATCTATTTTGCTATAAATGACTAAGGTGCTCTAGTATATATCTGAGACTGAGTGATACAAGAATAGCTACCACTCACTGTGTACTTATTAGAATTGAACATGGAACATGGAACTTCATCATTCTTCTAACGGCATACAATCTAATAAGAGGAGTTAAGAACAAATTGCTTCACAAATTATAAAAATCAGTCCACTTACAAGGTTGGGCATCCTGTAGTTAATAAGTGCTCATCCATCTTGGCTACAGAAATCTAAAATTCCCATGGTTTCTAAGGTGCTTGATACAAAAGGGTACTTTTGCTGTCCAGGAATAAATAATTTTATTTCACAGACAGAAGACTTATTTATGTAGAATCAGGGCTTGCTGGATAAAGCAACTTAAAAATATAAAATCTGTTCACAAATTTTCAAGAAAAACTTTGGATTTGGAACTAACTTTCTGAGACAGCACAGGAAGAAAAACATCTATTCATTTATCCTCCTAGGATGTAACACTCTTCCAGCCTAATCAATAGTATTAAATAAAGGCTTTAAGTAATTATACATCTTTAATCTCAAGTACAGTAATGAATACTACCATAATATGCAAACAAATGTAGAATGCAGACATACACAACTGACAAAAACATAAAAATGGTCCATGAAAATGATTAATAATGATGGTCATGATTCTCTCTGGATCACTTAATTTTTGCTATGTAACAAACTACCATAAAATGTAGTAGCTTCTTATGATTCTATGGGTCAGCAATCTAAGTTGGGCTCAGCTTGGTGATTCTTTTGATAGTGGGTTGACTGAGGCCTAGTTGGTTCCACATGGCCTCACTTACACATTGGGAAGTTGGTTGGGGTAAAGATGATGAATGGACCATACGTCTCCAGCATTTATCAGCTTAGCCCAAGTTTTTCCAAAGGAAGAGTGGTCTTGTTTCAAAAGTAGCAATGTAGGGCAATCCCAATGCATGAGAACTTTTAAAGTTTCTGACTGTGCCCTGTTTTCTAATATCCTATTAGCCAAGGCAAGTCAAATAGCTCAGTTCAGATTCAAGGGCTATAGTAACAGACTTCACCTCTTGATGGAAAGTGTTGATAGACATCATGCAAGGAATGCATACAGAAAAGAGAAAAATTGTAGGAAGCATTTTTATAAACAATATATCATAATCTTTTTATATTTAGGAGTTAATTTGTAATTAGGAAGGAGAAACTGTACTTTTTTTCCTCTAATCTAGATTCCCTGCTGCTGATTGAGAATTCGTATTGTTACAAGGTAGTTTCTTTTTAAAAGCATTAAGAGAAACATGCAGTGTCCGTTGGTGATTGACAGTACAACTCCTAAGTAGACTAAAGGGCAAGGTTCCAGTGCCAGAAATACAAATCTGGGTAGAGACCAAATAGGAGTCTGTGGCACAGGGGTCTGTCAAAGGTGAATACATGATAATCTGGGAGAGAGTAGCATGTTAGCAGTAAGGGTTCTGTAAGAAGATAATGTGTATATAGACCTAGTCATGTTAGCATCAAGTAATACTTTGAAAGCATTATCTTTACTAACCATTGTCCTTCCTTCCCTTCAAGAAATACTTTTTAAAAACTGATTTAGTCATTGATTTGTAGCTCACACATTGACTTTAACAAAATATATTTTAGAAATAATAAAACACAATTATATTTCTCTCACTCAGTAACCCTTTTAAAATTTATTCAGTGGAGTAATCTTTCCCCACTCTGGAATAACAATCTAGCAGGTCCCAAACCTTTACCACTCACTAATATGTAATAGGCAGTCCCATGGTCACTGAGTTGCAGACATATTCATCTCAGGAGTTAAGACTGTCCAGTGCTCAACTATAAAAACAAACAACAAATAAATATTTACTGAGCTTCTACTAAATGTCAGGCACTTTTCTAGTCACCTGAGATACAAAGAAAATAAAGTACCAATGATTGTAGAGCTTGTATCCCAGGAAACAATAAAAATCAATACATTTGGAAACATCTATTTCTGTTTACAGCAGTTTAACTTGATCAGACCAACTCTTCCACAGAGCAAAACTAGAAAAGCTAGATAAGACAATTATAATTACACATTTGAAGGAATCAGAGAGCTATAAAAACAGCTAAGACTTGAGGGAACAAAGAAAAGTGAAAACAAGTGAGCCCAACATTGGAGCAGGTATTCCACTAATGGCCTACTTATTTGCAAGTGGATGCTGAGAGCTGAAGAAACTGAGGAGAACTTTCGGCAGCTTCACTGGATACAGGAGATAAATATTAGAGTTCAGGACCCATCCAGGTGGATATGACCAGGAAATAGCCCCAGAATTTCAGATGGGGCTCTAAAGGGCTAAAACTGGGATTAAACTAGTAGAAAGGTCAACAAAAAATAGATTATTACACAAGTACTGAAATTCAGTTTCCAATCAACTCAAGCCTTATTGCATTAGGGTAACATAGTCTTAGATGAATTGCCTGCCAAAAGCAACATTAAGTGGTATCTGGAGGAAGACACCTTCAAGACTCTCAAATTATCACCATAATTTTTTAAAAAACAATGTGTGAAATAAAATAAAAATTACTAGACAGACACAAGGATAAGAACACATACCAAGCTTAAGGAATATGTTATAGAAACAGACATACAGAATACAGAATAGAGTTATCAGAATGGACTATAAGATAACTGGTTAATATACTCAAGGAAACAGAGGACAAACTAGATAACTTTATCCCAGAAATGGCTCTATAGAAAACAGTTAAATAAAATAAAAATCAGACCAAATGGAAAACAGAAAATTATAATAATTAAAATTAAGAATTCTATAGATGTGCTTAAGAGCAGCTCACAAATAGCCAAAGAGAGAATTAGGGACATGAAACACAGTTCATTAGGAACTATTCAGATTGAGGAAGAGATTGGAAATAATTTGGAATATACAAAAAAAAAAAAAAAAGCATAAGAGACATGGTGAGAAAACCTAAAATACATATGACCAGAATTCCAAAAAAGAGGAAAGAAAGAATGGAGTAAAAGCAATATTCAAAAACAATGGCCAAGCTTCCAAAATGATTCAAGATTGCAAACTGCAGATTAAAGAAACACAATAAACTACAAAGAAGATAAACTTAGATACAAAAGCAAAAATGCAAAACTAGGACCATCATAGTAAAATGTGAAAAGACAACAGGAAATAAAATTACTAAGAACAGCCAAAAGAAAAAAGGTAAATTACACTCAAGAGAGTAACAGTCAGAACTAAAATAAGGGAAGCCAGAAGACAAAAATTGCTAACAATCAAATTTCCATCAAAAATTAAAGGCAGATAGAGATATTCTCAGATAAAGAAAATTGAGTTAGTTCACCTGCAGGAGACCTATATTAAAAGAACTATTAAAAACAGTTTTCTTCAGGCAGAATAAAATAATCACAAATACAACCGAAGCAACGAATGGGAAAAATGGGAAAAAATGGGAAAAAAAGCAATGGAAAGTGTAAGTATATGGTAATTACAGATTAATACAGACTGTACAAAATAATAATTTTGGGGGAGTTCAATACATATGTGGAATTAAAATATATGGTAGTGGCACAAAAGGAAAGAATAGAATTAATGTAGTTAACATGATCCAAGGTCCTTGCAATTACAATGTCCTGGAAGAGGTAAAATTACTAATTTATGTTAGCCTTCCTTTTTTTGTTTTTGTTTTTGTTTTTGTTTTTGAGACAGAGTCTTGCCCTGTCACCCAGGCTGGAGTGCAATGGCGTGATGTCGGCTCACTGCAACCTCCACCTCCCGGGTTCAAGCGATTCTCCTGCCTCAGCCTCCGAGTAGCTGGGATTACAGGCACACGCCACGATGCCCATCTAATTTTTTGCATCTTTGGTAGAGACGGGGTTTCACCATGTTGGCCAGGCTGGTCTTGAACTCCTGACCTTGTGATCCGCCTGCCTCGGCCTCCCAAAGTGCTGGGATTACAGGCGTGAGCCACCACCCCCGGCCATGTTAGTCTTTCCTAAGACAATCATGTAGGTTGTGATCACCAAAGTAACCTCAAAATGAATAATAAAATAATGTATAACAAATAAGAGAGCAGATGAAAAAATGGACTAATTTTTTAAAGGCAATAAAGGAGAGAAAAAGGAACATAGAATAGGTTGAACAAATAGAGAACAAACAGAAACATCGTGGGTAGATTTAAAGCTAAATACATCAGTAATTACACCAAGTATTACTGAAGTAAATACTCTAATTAAAAGACAAAGGAGTGCCAGATGGAATTTTAACAATCAAATTTTAGGCTGCTTGTAAATGACATAATTCAAATGTTAGTATCAAAAAAAGGTGAAAGTAAGAAGACAGAAATAGATGTCATGCAAATATTAAAAAAAGGAAAGATGGTAGAGTTACACTATTATCAAAATACAATTCACCAGGTCATCATATAACCCTGATACAAAGTTCAAAAAAGACATTACATGACAAACTAAGGCCAGCTGGGTGCAGCGGCTCATGCCTGCAATGCCAGCACTTTGGGAGACCGAGACAGAAGCATTGTTTGAGCCCAAGAGTTTGAAACCATCCTGGGCAACATGGCAAGACCCTGTCTCTTTCAAAAATACAAAAAATAGCCAGGCATGGTGGTGTGCGCCTGTGGTCCCAGCTACTCAAGAGGCTGAGGTGTTAGGATCGCCTGGGTCTGGGGAGCGGAGGTTGCAGTGAGCCAAGATTGTATCACTGCACTCAAGCCTGGGTGACAGAGCAAGACTCTATCTCAAACAACAACAAACTTAAAGGCCAATCTCTCTCATGGATAAAACAAGAAAGTAATGAATATTAACAAAATATGTACAAACCAAATTCAACTACCTATACAAAAGATGATATTATCACGTTGACATCCAGATGGCAAGATCCATGAGGCAGTCAAGTATGCAGTACTGAAGACAGGAGAGAGGTAAGGACTGAAGAGAGCTTTTGTAATTGCCTTAGAATAGTAAGACTTAGTAAAGGTTTAATAAATGAATATATAACAAATTTTAAAATGGAAGAATTCTTCTTAGATTTACGCCAAGACCCTCAGGAGATAGATATCTGCTACTAAAAGAAATATCAAATAAAAATGTGATTTGCTCAAATACAAGGCCTAGAGGTTTCATTAATCTTGGGCCCTCACAGGGAAGTTTATTTACTTTAATATTATAAAACAGATTAGAAAATGAATAAGAAAGAATTTTTAAAAGAAAACTTCCTTGGTGAGAACTGCTTTATCCCTTGATTTTCTTAACATTTAATTTTATTCTTTTTACATGATGTTCAAATGCTGAATCCTATATTCCACATAATTGTCACATAAAAATGTCTACTTCCTCTGTGCTTAAATTCCAATGCCCCAGTGTGTGCCTGCTTCTGACACCCACACGAATTCTCTCTCTCATATAAGGCCTATACAATGCTTGGTGATAATTTTTCCTTCTAGACACCCATAGGGCTTTTCTGGGTTGTTGTTTTTTTACCAGTTTATGGGGCAGATGTGAAATTCTGTTACAAGTATATAATGCGTATCCTCAAGTCAGAGCATTTAGGGTGTCCAGCACCACAGTACATTTTTTAAAACTATACTCATTTTATTCTGCAATCAAACACTGAATTTATTCCTTCCAACTATATATTTGTACCGTTTAACCCACTTCTCTTCATCCTCTCTCCTCCCCAACGCAGTCACCTTTCCTAGTCTCTGTTATCTTTCCACTCAACCTCCATATGATCAAAATGTTTAATTCCTACATATAAGTGAGAACATACAATATTTGTCTTTATGTGCCCAGCTTATTTCAAATAAGATAAGGACCTCTAGTTCCATCCATGTTACTTCAAATGACATGATTCCATTTTTTTGTTGCTGTTTTTTTTTTGTTTGTTTTTTTAAACCGAGTCTTGCTCTGTCAGCCAGGCTGGAGTGCAGTGGTGGCTCACTGCAACCTCCATCTCCCAGGCTCAAGCAATTCTCCTGCCTCAGCCTCCCAAATAGCTGGGATTACAGGTGTGTGCCACCATGCCCTGCTAATTTTTGTATATTTAGTAGAGACGGGGTTTCACGGTGTTGGCCAGGCTGGTCTCGAAATCCTGACCTCAGGTAATCTGCCCGCTTCGGCCTCCCAAAGTGCTGGGATTACAGGTGTAAGCCACCATGACTGGCCAATTTCATTCTTTCTTAAGGTCAAATAGTATTTCATTATGCATACACATACATTTTCCTTATCCATTTATTTGTTGATGAACACTTAGATTGATTCCATATCTTTGCTATTGTGAATAGCACTGTGATAAATATGCTAGTACATGTATCCCTTTGATACACTAATTTCTTTTCATTAGGTAGATACCCAGCAGGGGTATTGCTGGATTGAATGGTAATTCTATTTGTAGTTTTTGAAGAAATCTCCTTACTGTTTTCCATAATGGCTGAATAGTTGTTAAATATTTTCTCCCATTCAATAGGTTGTCTCTTCACTCTATTGATTATTTCTTTTGCTATGCAGAAGCTTTTCAATTTAATTCCCATTTATTTATGTTTGGGTTTGTTGCCTGTACTTTTGAGGTGTTTGTTATAAATTATTTGCCTAAACCAAGGTACAGGAGAGTTTTCTTCTAGCCTTTTTAATAGTTTCCGCTCTCACATTTAACTTAATTCATGTTGAGTTGATTTTTATATATGAAGAGAGATAGGGGTCCAGTTTCATTCTTCTGCATGTGGCTATCCAATTTTCCCATCACCTTTTACTGAACAGGGTATACTTTCTCCTACAGCTTTGTCAAAGATCAGCTGGCTGTAAATATATGGCTTTATTTCTGAGTTCTCTATTCTGTTCCATTGATCTATGTGTCTATTTTTATACCAATACCAGGCTGTTTTGGTTTTGTAACATATTTTCAAGTCAGGTAATGTGATGCCTCTAACTTTGTTCCTTTTGCTCAAGACTGCTTTGGCTATTCAAGCTCTTTTTGGTTCCACATGAGTTTTAGAATTGTTTTTTCTAATTTGTGCAGAATGACATTGGTGTTTGACACAGATTGTAGTGAATCTGTAGATTGCTTTGGGCAATATGGTCATTGTAATGATATTAGTTCTTCAGATCCATGAGCATGGGATGTTTATCAATTTGTTTGTGTCATCTTCAATTTACTTCATGAGTGTTCTGTAGTTTTTCTTATAGAGATCTTTCAGCTCCTTGGTTAAATTTATTCCTAAGTATTTATATTTTTATAGCTATTCTAAGTGGAATTGCCTTCTTGATTTCTTTTGCAGTTAGATCATTACTGGTGTATAAAAGTGTTACTGACTTCTGTATGCTAACTTTGTATCCTGAAACTCTACTGAATTCATTTATTAAATCTAAAAGGTTTCTGGCAGAGTCTTTAGCTTGTTCCAGATATAAAATTATATGATCAACAAAGAGGAATAATTTGACTTCCTTTTTTTCCCATTTGGATGACTTATTTCTTTCTCTTGCCTGCTTACTCTGGGTAGGACTTCCAGTACTATGTTGAAAGGCAGTGGTGAATGTGAGCATCTTTGTCTTGTAACAGTTCCTAGAAAAAAGACTTTCAACTTCTCTTTATTCAGTATGATGTTAGCTATAGGTGTGTAATATATGGCACTTAGTATTTTAAGGAATGTTCCTTCTATGCCTAGATTTTTAAGAGTTTTTATCATGAAGGGAGGTTGAATTTTATTAAATGTTGTTTCTGTGTATACTGAGATTAATATATGGCTTTTGTACATCATTCTGTTGATGTGATGTATTATGTTTATTGATTAGTGTATATTGAATCATTCTTGCATCCCAAGCATAAATCTCACTTAATCATGGTGAATCTTTTTGATGTGTTTTGCATTATTTGCTAGTATTTTGTTAAGGATTTTTGCATCTATGCTAATCAGGGCTACTGGCCTGTAGACTTTTTTTTTTTTTTTGGTATCTTTGTCTGGTTTTGACATCAGGGTGATTCTGATCTTGTAGGATTAGTTAGGGAGAATTATGTCCTCTGATTTTTTGGGATAGTTTCAGGGAAATTTGTACTAGTACTTCTTTGCATTGGCAGAATTCAGCTATGAATCCATATAGTCCTGGGCTTTTCTTTGTTGAGAAACTTTTTATTACTGACTCAACCTTGCTACACATTACTGGTCTGTTCAGGATATCTATTTCTTCCTTGTTCAATCTCAGGTTGTATGTTTCTCAGAATTTATCCGTTTCTTCTAGGTTTTCTAGTTTGCAAGCATAAAGTTGTTCATAAGTCTCTAATGATCTTTTTTTATTTCTGTGTTATAAGTTGTAATGTCTCCTTTTTCATTTCTGGTTTTGTTTATTTGGGTCTTTTTTTCTTGGTTAGTCGAACTAGTGGCTATCAATTTTGTTTATATTTTTGAGGAACCAACTTTTTGTTTCATTGATCCTTTATATTGTTTCTTTAGTCTCTTATTTAGCTTCACTTTGATCTTTTTATATATTTTCTTCCACTATTTAGGGATTTTGTATGTTGTTTTTCTAGTTCCTTGAGGTGCATTACTAGATTGTTAGTTTGTAATCTTTCTAATTGTTTGATGTAAGCCATATATTACTATAAACTTCCCTTTTTTTGAGTCTTTTGGCATTCTTTAATTTTATATATATATTTTGTATTATACTTTAAGTTCTAGGGTACATGTGCACAACGTGCAGGTTTGTTACATATATATACATGTGTCATGTTGGTGTGCTGCACCCATTAACTCGTCATTTACATTAGGTATATCTCCTAATGCTATCCCTCTTATCCTAGTATCCATTGATGGATGGACTTTAAAATGGCACTTTAAATTCAATTTAAATAAAGAAAAAGCAAAACTACATACAACCAAGTATCTAAAAATGAAAGGAAGATGTATAATGGAAGTCAGCAGTGCTATTCAAATAAGGAAACCATACATTAGTTCAAAATTACAACTCATGTAGTCTGGGGTTTGAATTTTAAAATTAATGAACATTTTTTATTCTACTCTATATATGTATTCATTTTAATATAAAATAAGTTTAATTTACTTGTTGGCAAGTCAAATTGATGCTCCAGGAAGACATACTATGTCTTTCCTTAGCCTTGAATACTCACTGACAATGCTGCTGAAAAGTACTAGAATACTGAAATGATGCATCCAGAGAAGGAACAGAAACTATGACAAACCTTTTTTCCTGTTGGCTGTTGTCATTAGCTTCAAAACTCTGTAGTTATTACATAAGAAGAATATTATGGCAAATAGCTAATGGTTTTAGTCTAAGGAAAAGAAAATATACCCTTTTACATCTCTGAAAAAAGTTCATTAAAACTTAAAATTGGTAGTATGAGTTTTAGTGGATTTTCATTTCTTTTTTTAAGTTCAGTAAGAGTAAGAAAAATTAATTCCTTCTGTAAACACAAATTAATTAGCTGGGTGTGTTTCAGAAGAAAATTTCTTTTAGCCACACTCTATTGAAGTGACTGCTCTCTGAAAGGGTTTTTCTGTGCCTTCCATTTGCTGAGTTTTATTCCTGTGAATACTGTGTATTATTTCTCATTTTAAAAGAATATGCAAGTGTATATTAGTATGAAATAATCTCCCCAACCAGGCATTAGCTTAGTTTATGTAGATCTTAATTGACATTGTTTTGCAAAAGGGTGATTGGTGATTAGACCAAAATCTGCAAGTGCATTGCAAGAATAAGCCTTAGAATCTAATTTTTGTTGAGTTAATATTACCTAATACAGCATTCCTTTTTGGTCTGTGAGATTTCACTTCCTATACTAATAAAATATACATCATGAAATATTTTTAGATGTGGTCCAGTGTACTGAAATTTATATCTTTAGTCCATTTACTAACATTAATACATATATACAGTGTCCCAATAATTAGAAACATTTTAGGTAGTTGACTACTGTGACAATTAGGTAGGTTTTATAATTCAATTATTATTAATTTTAGGTACAAAATATATTTTCAGCCACTCAATATATATATGTGACACCTGAAATAAATTATTCAAAAATCTGAAGATTAACTACAGCTCTAGGTGCACAAAAATAGCAACAGTTGTTGGCCATAGTAGATGTAATAAACTTTTAAAAATTTCTTTTAATTCAAACCCTACATTACCTTGTAGAAAATAGGGCCTGCTGATAATAGGGCACATATAAAAGTGATTTTATCTAGTAACACATTTTCTTGCAGTAAGTCCCTTAGGAATGTTCCACATAATTCAAACTATATATGAATACCATTACATAATCAAAAGAATAAATCATCTATATTTTAAGCTTAACTTTGGAAATAATATCCTAAATACAAATGGATGCTTTTGAGATCTTTAAGAAAATCGGTCTGCTGCAGACATTTTCTGAATACTTCTATGTGTCAGGTACTATGTTAGATAATAAGGTAACAAAGGAAGACATAGTCCCTATTCTCATAAAGCTCACAGCAAATAATACTAGTATACAACTTTATGATTCACAGAATATTTTAACAGAGATGATCATATTTTGACCTGTATCACAATCCTATAAATTATATAATGTAAACATTTTTATCATTATAGAAATGTTGGCTTAGAGAATTTTCTGTTAGTTTACTTAGTAATAGGGTATAGAATAAGTGCTCAATAAATATTTGATAATGATGGAGTAAAACAGTTGCTCAAGGTCACACAGCTAGTAGTGGTAAAGCTAAGAATTAAACTCAGGTAAAGTAAATTCTAAGACCATGAAGTCAAAGTATTCCTGTAGATAGCTTTAAGAGGTTGATTCAGGGCATGTGTTTGCACTCCCCTCTGTGATGAACCCGATTCAGCAACTGCTTGATATAGTAATTCTTTTTTCTTTTATTAATAAACTTTAAGTTCTGGGATACATGTGCAGAATGTGCAGGTTTGTTACATAGGTATACACGTGCCATGGTGGTTTGCTGCACCCAACAACCAGTCATCTACATTAGGTATTTCTCCTGATGCTATCCCTGTCCTGAACGCACACCCCCTGGTAGGCACCAGTGTGTGATGTTCCCTGCCCTGTGTCCATGTGTTCTCACTGTTCAACTCCCACTTATGAGTGAGAGCATGTGGCATTTGGTTTTCTGTTCCTGTGTTAGTTTGCTGAGAATGATGGTTTCCAGCTTCATCCATGTGCCTGCAAAGGACATGAACTCATCATTTTTTATGGCTGCATAGTGTTCCATGGTGTATATGTGCCACATTTTCTTTATCCAGTCTATCACTGATGGGCTTTTGAGTTGATTCCAAGTATTTGCTGTTGTGAACAGTGCTGCAGTAAACATACGTGTGCATGTGTCTTTATAGTAGAATTATTTATAATCCTTTGGGTATATACCCAGTAATGGGATTGCTGGGTCAAATGGTATTTCTAGTTCTAGATCCTTGAGGAATCGCCACATTGTCTTCCACAATGGTTCAACTAATTTACATTCCCACCAACAGTGTAAGAGCGTTCCTATTTTTCCACATCCTCTCCAGCATATGTTATTTCCTGACTTTTTAATGATCGCCATTCTAACTGGCGTGAAATGGTATCTCATTGTGGTTTTGATTTGCATTTCTCTAACGACCAACCAGTGATGATAACCTTTTTTTCATGTTTGTTGACCACGTAAATGTCTTCTTTTGAGAAGTGTCTGTTCATATCCTTTGCCCACTTTTTGATGGCGTTGTTTGTTTTTTTCTGTAAATTTGTTTAAGTTCTTTGTAGATTATGGATATTAGCCCTTTGTCAGATGGATAGATTGCAAAAATTTTCTTTCATTCTGTAGGTTGCCTGTTCACTCTGATGATAGTTTCTTTTGCTGTACAGAAGCTCTTTAGTTTAATTAGATCCCAATTTTCAATTTTGGCTTTTAGTATAGTAATTCTTGACCTATATATTTATTCTTTTAAAAGGACAGAATGGCATGCCAGGAGAAAAAGTCTATTGATTGATTTAGTTTTAGCGTCCAATCTTGTGGTGGGTGGGGTGGGCAGAAGACAGTGGGAAATAAAAAGAAATTATAGAGATCTTGCATTTTTGTCACCAGTGTGGATCGTTAGGCCACTAGCAGGTATTATAAGACAGCAATCATCTGCCTGATAACAAACTTTATTGTGTGCTTGAGAATATTAGTATCAACCAATGTCAATCTTAAATTAGAATTAACCAGACTAGCCTCATGCCAACTTAACTAGGTTTCCTGGAGGGACCACATATCTTAACTTAAAAAAGAGCAACGACAAAATCTGAAACCACATGATTTTACACAAGTATTTAAATGAATTCATTCAGATTTAGGGTCAATTATTTGGGTTAATTTGTGTTAAAATGAGCCTTATAATAAATATTTATTGTAAGGGTATTTGTGGGATTGCTAGGTGGGGTGTCAAAATCTCCAGAAATGCTGTGTGACCAGAGAAATCTTTTCTGCAGTCCGGCCTGTTTAATAATGACAAAATGCCAGGGCTAGACTTAATAGATTTCTAAAATAACAGGAAGCTCACATTCAGTGATTTTTGATATAATAGCTAACATTTATTGAACCCTTACTATGTGACATGCATTGTTTTAAGCACTTTCTTTGTATTGATGCATATAATCTTCAGATACATGTATTAAATATGTGATATTATATTCCCCTATTCTACAGATGAAGAAACTGAGGCAGTGAAGTTAAGAGACTTCTTGAAGGTTACACAGCTAGTAAATAGTACAGCTGGGATTCTAACCCAGGTATTATGATTCTAAAGCCTGTACTATTAAGCACTATGCCATACTACCCCTGCAGACAAGGAGAATTACCAGGTCTAATATAACAAATGACTGATAGCTACCATTTGAGTTATTACTATGTGCCAGATATTGAGTTAAGGGCTTTCTGCTTATTTCATTGAATCCTTATAAAAACAAAAATCGTTGAGGTAGTTCCAACTACACCTATTTTATACATCAGATAACTGACTTAGAATGTTGAAATAATCTGTCTATTGTTACGGGTAGTGGCAGGCTGAGATTCTAACCCTGGTTGTTCTGTTTCAATGCCTCTATTCTTGATCACCGCATAATATTACAATGTTCTGGAATACTACTTTTAGAGTTGGAACTCATCCTACATATTTTGTACCTCAAAAGACTCTTGATAGGTTTCAGGAGAAAAAGATGGAGCTGGAAAAGGTTATAACATGCCGAAGGAGTTACCAATATGGAGTTCTCCTATCAAATTCATGTGTAATGTTAATTAGATGATTTAGCTATTCCATAACGTATACATATTTCAAAACAACATGTTGTCCATGATAACTATATGCAATATTTGTCAATTAAAAATAAATATGTCAAAATACAAAAAATGCCAACATGGGAAATAATGATCAGATGCCATATTTTAAAAATTATATAAAAATTTGAATTTTCCAAAGAAAAATAATTCAACAACATGTGAGGATTACTAAGTAGATAATTCATAACAATAACAGTAGTAATAATTATTGAATTTAAGGTGTCACTCAGGAATTTCAGAGAATTAACATTCTCTCCTTATACACAGGCATCTCCTAAACTGACTGAAGTTAGTTATTCCATAAACACAAGTTTAGCAATGTTTTTATACAGGGTTTGAAGAACAACTAGCTTACTAAATAAAAATCTAAAATATTTTCCTCTGCTTAATTCCAAATGGTGGTCCCATCAGATCCAATTTAAAATACACTGGCAGAGATCAGCATGTAAGCTGGCACTAGGCCGGCTCAGGAGTCAAGGGACTTTAACTCCATGCATGGATGCACAGCACATATTTTAATATTTTCAGGGGAAAAACAGTCAAAGCTAAGCAGGAGAAAATCCTGTCTTTAACTGATTATATTAAATGTGTACAAAATGGTATTGCCCCTATGAATTCCCAAAGAATCTAGTGCTGATAGTAAACAAATGTTAAGAGGCCCTTTTAAAATAATAACAAAAGCACTAATACCAACAAACATGGTAGTACTATGCAGCTAATCAACATCCATATCCATAGTAATAACAACAACAACATGCAGTTAATTCGTTTCCATAAAATAATAATCAGGTGTGAAAATAAGAAAAATAAAACTATGACAGTCAGTTTTTGAGAAGAAACTTTTAAAAAAGCTTGATATGTATAATGTTAAAATAAATATGAATATACAAACCTATATTTAAATATATTACACATTTTAAGGATATAAAGCATGTGCAAGTTACATATATGCACAGGCATATATATTCATGTGTTTTATATATATATAATTGCTTAGTTCTAAGAGGGAGAGAAATCTAATTGGTCAAAATCAGTCATAAAATTTTAACCATGTTTCTGCAAAAAACAGCAGTGCCAAAGGGTAATGCATCGCTAATGGTTTCCAGTAGAATAAATAGCTACTCTGACGTCAAAACTTTGTTACACTCCAATAACTGGATCACTTGGGGTTTCAGGTACAGCAAGTTACATGTCAGTTTTAAATAAAGTTATAAAAATAGAATGCCTGGTGAAACATATTGTCGCTATGCAACCTGATACAATATGATTTATATCCAATAAAATGTAACAGAAATGATAGATTATACCAAAATAGTACCTGGTGGTTTAAGATGCCTAGCTTTCTAAATTTCAAATGAAAAATACCATATTTTACTCTCTCTTGTTCTAAAGCAGTATACAACTGAGTTATCCACTGTTAGTACAAATGTGAAATTAGGAATATTTACATATCCCAAGACAAAGTGATTCTTACACTGCTAAATCTTCTCTGATAGATATAATAATAATATCCTAATCAGGGACATGAGACAATAAGAAAGTCTACAGAATGCAAAAAATGGTTTATGTTATTTCATATAAGAATATCCATCATTTTTCAGAAAGGATATTTCTCAAATAAACATATAAATTTACAATCAAAACACAGCAATTGTACTACCTTATCCTAAAACTAGACTTGAAACTGTTAAGTTGAAAAAGCCCTGAAGGATGTACCCCATTTATATAGTATATATAATAATGAAAAGATGCCAACTGAAACAGTCAGTGTTATCTTAAAGAGAGTACAAATTAGATCTTACACAGCTTGAACAATTCCATCAAACACAATGTACAATCAGAATGATAATGGATTCTCTATACCAGTGTCTTGCTATGAACTACAAAGAGCTTATATTTGTGTAGGTGAAGCAGGAAAAAACTCCTAATCATTTCATTATCAATACTTACTTAATATCAAAAAAGGTAATTATATTTAAGTTACTGATGAATATAGCAATTTCTGTGTAAAAATATTTAAATTCTAGTATTATACAGTTACTATTTCTATACTAAAATAGAAAATATTTTATTCTTATATGTAGACATTTATATAAAAGTGTTTATAAAATATCATATAAATTCATCCATATACATGCATTATTCTTTTCCCTTGTTTTCACATACTTTGTATAAGGAAGGCAAGGAGCAGGAGATGTATATGTGTAAATCTCAGTTCCACTTTTACCAGATATTGACTTCAGCCAAGTTAGGTAACCTCTGTGAGTCATATTGTTTCATTGGTATACGTAGAGAAGACAATGAAATGAAATAATATTTGAAGTCTGTGGAACAGAACCTATAACATGCAATATTCTGGGCACTGTACCAGGCTACAAAACAGAGTTCTACCCTCATGGAGCTGATATTCTAATGGGAGTGGGAGATAGTAAACACTACAAATAAGTAAATCATAGAGTTTAATAAGTGACAAGTAATATCAAAAGATACAAAGTAACATAAAGTAGAGAAGAGTGAGATCAGTAGTGCTGGAATTATGATTTTAATAAGGTGGTAAGGTATGCCTTATTGAGAAGGTAATGTCTCAGCAAATACTGGAAGGGGAGAAAAAGTGAGAGAAGAACATCCCAGGTAGAGAAAAACAGCTAATGCACTGACTTTAATTCAGAGGCATGCATGGCAATTTTGAGGAGATGAACAAGGAAGCCAGAGCAACCAAAGTGAACAAGGGGCAAAGAAGTAGGAAGAGACTAGACACTGGAGGGCCCTAGAAGCCACTGTACATTCTTCACTCTTTTTTTTTTTTTTTTTTTGAGATGGAGTTTCATTCTAGTTGCCCAGGCTGGAGTGCAATGGTGCGATCTTGGCTCACTGCAACCTCTGCCTCCTGGGTTCAAGTGATTTTCCTGTGTCAGCCTCCTGAGTAGCTGGGATTACAAGTGTCCACAACCACGCTCAGGTAATTTTTGTATTTTTAGTAGAGATGGGGTTTCACCATGTTGGCCAGGCTGGTCTCGAACTCTTGACCTCAAGTGATCCACCCACCTTGGCCTCCCAAAGTGCTGGGATTACAGGCATGAGCCACCGCGCCCAGCCAATTCTTCCTTCTTTGTAAAACAGTTACCACTACAGAGTTTTGAATAAAGGAGTGGCATAATCTGACACATTTTGAAAGGATCATTAATGGCTGCCATGTTGAGAATAGTTTACGGAAACATAATTATCTGGGAAAGAGACTGTTGCACTGATCCAGGTAAGAGAAAGTAGATGGCACAAGGGTGGTACCAGTAGAGGTGGTGCAGTCTATGTCCTAATAATATATTTTGAAGTTAGAGGCAATAAGATTTCTGATGGACTGGATGTAGAGTGAGAGAAAAAAAGAGAAATCAAGGATGACTATAAGGATTTTGGGCAGAGCAACTGAAAATGTGAGAAAAGCGGTAGGTAAGTATAGCAGGTTTCAGGTGAAAATCAGGTGTTCAGTTTTAGTCACATTAAAATTAAGATCTCTTGTCCTTGTGATAGTTTGCTGAGAATGACGGTTTCCAGCTTCATCCGTGTCCCTACAAAGGACATGAAATCATCATTTTTTATGGCTGCATAGTATTCCATGGTGTATATGTGCCACATTTTCTTAATCCAGTCTATCATTGTTGGACATTTGGGTTGTTTCCAAGTCTTTGCTATTGTGAATAGCGCTGCAATAAACATACATGTGCATGTGTCTTTATAGCAGCATGATTTATAATCCTTTGGGTATATATCCAGTAATGGGATTGCTGGGTCAAATGGTATTTCTAGTTCTAGATCCCTGAGGAATCGCCACACTGACTTCCACAACGGTTGAACTAGTTTACAGTCCCACCAACAGTGTAAAAGTGTTCCTATTTCTCCACATCCTCTCCAGCACCTGTTGTTTCCTGACTCACTCATAGGTGGGAATTGAACAATGAGAACACATGGACACAGGAAGGGGAACATCACACACTGTGGCCTGTTGTGGGTTGGGGAGAGGGGAAAGGGATAGCATTAGGAGATATACCTAATGTTAAATGATGAGTTGATGGGTGCAGCACACCAACATGGCACATGTATACATATGTAACTAATCTGCACGTTGTGCACATGTACCCTAACATTTAAAGTGTAATAAAAAAGAAATTAAGATCTCTATAGACATCCAATATCTATCAAATGTGGAGATGTCAAGAAGATATTTGGGTATATAGGTGTGGAGTTCAAGAGAAAAGATTTGTATGAAGACAGTGCATGAAATCATTCAACTTGATGACTTCACTAAGAGTGTGAATCTAGATAGGAAAGAAAAGAAAGCCAAGAAATTTCAATATTAATACTGAGGAAGAAATGCTGATGAAATTGATTGACATGATGTAAGTATGTTTTAATATTTATTAATTATAAAAATAATATTCATTAAGATGCTCATCCAGATACTACTGTATTTGGGGCTTTCATGCACGTGTATCTACACTCCATGTAAAAGATAATAAAGAGAGGCCTAAGGACTGACAATTTCGTTTTCTCACCAACTCTTTCATGCTTTTCTCAAAGTTCTTTCTATCCTTTCTATGATGATGCCAGTGAGCATCTACTTTCAGCAAGGCATAGGCTTCATCATCATATTCTATAGATTACCAGTTTAATTGAGTAGCTGAGACCTTGTGAATTTAAGGAAAGAGACAAGCAGAAAGGGCGGGAGAAGTGTGATGGGTATGAGGATCAAGTCTCCCTATGATCCACTAAACAGGATTTGTTTCTACACTTATATTTATAGATTTAAAAGTTTATGTGTTGTTTTGTCCTTGTATTCTGTGGTAGCAGCCATCTTTCATAATTTGCATTTACACACTCTTATCACACCACAGAATCATTTCACAAAGTCTCTGATTGGCTAATTCCATATTTTATAACTGCCTTGGCCACCGTCAATCACATAGAATTGTATATAGGTGATGAATAAATTATAGCTATTATTGATATGAAGCAATACTATAAATTCTTAGATTAATAAAAAAATATTTCCTCCCATATATATCACTTATGCATGATCATATCTTTCTACAGTCAGCATTTACAACTTAAATATTACAAAAGATCTCTGATCATATGGCCGAAGTAACTCTTCATTGTATAGATAAGGAGAGAAATTCAGAAAGGAATGGTAATTTGTCCAAGCTCAAATTGTTAATTTGTGGAAGAACCAACTCTACTCAGAAATGAGGTCTGCAGTACTATTAGAAAGGGCTGTGAAGAGGGTACAAAAAGGAATATAGTAAGGAAATTGCATTCTAGGGCACTGTAATGTTTTACATGTTTATCCTCTAATACCCAGGGGAAAATCTTGACACATAATGATTTTTCTTGGCTTCTGCATCACAGGATTCCTGTATCACAACTGATCCTTAAATTGATTGATAATCAGGTGACATGTAACTATAGAATCTGGGAAGATGGTGTAGTGAGGCTCTTTACAAAACAAACAAACAAACAAACATATTTTAAGGTAGGGTTCTCATTCTACTTTGATTTTTGAGTAATTATTACATTTTAAAAAAACAGACAACTACTAATTATATTGCTTTAATTATCAAAGCACAGAAATTTCTCATAATCAATAGGGGAAATAATAAAATATCAATAAGGATTATCAAATGTAAAGTACTAATTCAGGTAAGGAGTAAAAGTGAATTGCAATATAAATAGTAACATAAATACAAAATAGTCTATGGTGATTCTATCCAAAATATTATACTGGAGAATTAAGACGAACGAAATGCTTTCATGTTTTTAAAAGAGTTTTCTTTCCACAATGTGAATCACAAGATTTGAATGGGGATTATGGTGGCAGAGAGTCAACAAGCTGTGTGACAGGCATAAAACTGTGTAGGCCTAAATTTTAAGGTTCTATGTGGTTAAACAGCTGAGAATACAATTCAGGTGTACAAAGTTAAATGCTACATGTGTAGCATTGGGCTGAGCCCTATGGAAGATATATAGAAGACATATTACATGATCCTTGCCCTCAAAACACTTACCATCATCTTGGGAGGATAAGTTAAGTTCATAGCAAAGGGCAACATATGACAGAATACAACCATACTTTTAATATGTAAATAAAGCAGAAAGAATGAAGGAAAAAGAAAGATAAAAACGAAGCCAAGTATCAGAGATATTCACATATATAAAAAGACTATATTAAAAATTATTGTTTTCATTAAATCTGACAGAGCACCTTCAAAAATATGCTTTTGAACAATTACTCAATTCAATAAAGGTCCATGAAAAATGTTGCACATCTATTAAGTTCCAGAAACTGGGCAAGACATTATGGATGGAAAGATGAAAAACATCTTTCTAATGGAAAGAAATGCAATTACAATAGAGAATGATTAATTATATAATAATGTTTCAAAATTCACAGACACCTAACTTCTTATTCTATTCTCTACAAAAATAAATCAAATCATATATTCAGGTTTCAATAAAACTGAAGTTTAAAAAGACATATACATTTAACCGATTTTCTCTCTGATTTAGTTTTTGTCTTTATCACCTTGACTACAAAACTAAATTACACTTCATCAATGTTATCTATGCCTATAACACCAAAAGGTAAAAGGTATGCCAATAATATGTGAACGACAGAGAGTCTCATTTTATATTATTACATCTAACTTGAGAGAAGTGGCTATAGCTAGTAAGATGTTACATCCTATGTAAAATGAATCAATGACATTTCTCCATTTCTTACTAATAGGAGGCTCAATTCCAGAGGACAGGAAGACAGAATGTCACCATACTGTATATACTCTAATGAACATACTGTTCAGTTCGGAGCACCACATTTTAAAAATATATACTGACCAAGAGGTCAGTGAAGTAAAGCATTTGGAAATCATTTTTTAAGAGATTAAAATGGAAGAAAGTGGAAATAACCCAATTAAAAAAAAGAAAACAGACATGGATTGAAGTACTCTACTCATAAACATTAAAAATATTAAAATCTCAAGATCTATAAAAACATTGTACATTAGTTTCCTCTTTGTGGATGTAGTTTTGAAGCTTCATGTATGTGAGACCAAGAAGACCTGGACATTTGGATGACTCTGCCTTTCTTCTCTACGACCAATGAAAAGCCACAATAGCAAGAAAAGGATCCAGAAATATGAAGGTGCTTAATCTGAATGAGAAGGTGTGGGCTACTATACAGATACACTGTTTTGGCTCAGGAAAGATGGCATATCATATAAAAATACTTGCCTAATGAAAAGTTATTTCTCCCTAAAGAATATGGCAAGTAGGATCCAGTATCTCTGATTAACCTAGAAAGTGAGAAGACACATTCTTAGTCTTGAATTTCTATTACATCTCAGTCCTGAAAATGTCATCTCTGTGAATTCAAACACAATATTTTTTCACCCTAGCAGAAGTAATTATGCCATCTTTCATTACTTCACAGTGAAGCGAATGTTTATGTATACACATATATATGAGACTATGTAGTAACTATGACTATGAAAGTACATATCTGTGTAAATAGCATATATATAATATATATACTATACAGTTATACTATACACATATATATCTCTGTGTAGTTATATAGTGTATATATCTGTATGCATAGTTATTACATAGTAGTCATATATATGTATATATACATATATATCTATGTGTATAATTATAGTTATTGCATAGTCAGTTCACATGTTAATCTTCCCTTGGTAGACTGTGAGCCATTCAAAATCAGAAAACTTTCTAGCACTAGGTCATTCCTACAATATAGTAAACAGTCAAGACTTATTTTTTACAAAAATTAACAAATCCACTGGTTTAGTGATTTGTATTAAATCTGCTCTCTTATGGCCTGCCTTAAGTGTTCTTCTAATAGGCAAGACATTACAGTGGTTTAAGAGTAGACTTTAGAGCCAGACTGCCTTGGTTTAGATTCTGGCTCTGCCAATGATTAGTTCTCTGTGATCTGAATAAGCTACTGAACCTCTTTATGTCTTAGTTTATTCATCTACAAAAACATAGACAGCAATAGTGGTCTATGTGGTTAGTTTATAATGAAGATTAAATAACACTTGCAAAGTGTTAAGAACATTGATTAGCACATAGTATGCAGTCAGTAAATAGTAGCTATTATTATTATTAACACATCAGATGTCAATGTCTTCAGTGTATCGGAGAAATGGATGTAATTATAATAGCCAACTATTTTTACTCCTGACTCTAGAAAACGTAAAAGAAGTATTAAGAACTGTAGTCGATGTGCTCCTTTCAAAAGTTATCTTCAGTTACGGGTGGTATAAAATGTAAAATATTTATCTCTTACATCATGAGCACAGAGAGTGACACTAAAGAAAAATACTTTGCTACTACTACTAAAATACTACTTTAATTAT
The DNA here is from genome assembly GCF_029281585.2 of Gorilla gorilla gorilla. Classification (NCBI taxonomy): domain Eukaryota; kingdom Metazoa; phylum Chordata; class Mammalia; order Primates; family Hominidae; genus Gorilla; species Gorilla gorilla. The sequence goes on along the minus strand of NC_073233.2, from coordinate 34,621,458 downwards.
TTTAAAGAACTACAATATACAAAATAGGAAACATGAGGATGATCTGGCTGCAACATGTCAACCCATTGATCACCAGAGTTGATTCAGCTGATCTGGCTGACAAGGTGGGTGTCCCCTTCCTCCCTCACTGCTCCATGTGTGTCCCACCTAGATCTGTATACCTAGTCAAAGACAACAATTTTCCCTGAAAGAAGAGGACCATTCTCCAGTCAAGGGTTTATGAGTAGCTGTGCTTCCCCACTAAAATCTCCAAAGAAGCTCTCAAAGTAGGTAGCTTCTAATGTAATTGTGTTTTGTTTTGGTTGGTGTTTTTCTTTATTTCTTTGAGCCAGAGAAAACACAGGTCTTGGTTAATTGGGATTTACTATAGTCTGCTTTACCAGAAAGTAAATTAAAATGCCAGAGATTCAAAGTTCACGGAATCTTCAGATGTTATATTCTGATCAAGAAACTGTGTGAAATATGCCATTTTGTTTATGGATTCCAGATGATAAAAGACAAACACGTGACTTTTATATTACCACCCCTGGTTCCCATATCTACAGCAGGTCTTCCTTCGAAGCCCACAAACCATAAAAAAATAAATAAATAAAAATGACCCAGGTACAGTAACTACCAACCAACAGGCCTTAACTCAAACTATAGTCTACTTGCCATTCCTACCCTACAGCCTATGGTTATGGCTCAATCAAAGTAAATTTCAGATTCTTTTGGTAATACCTGGGTAAGAAGCGAGCCTGCCAGCACAACATCTATGATTCCTCGAGGCTCCAGTTGCATAATATGTGTTCTCATAATCCTAGAGCCCCCATATTCTTCCCTATTTTAACAAAAATCTTGCTATTTTGCTTAGAAAAGGTTTTCTGTGTCTATAATACTTTTAGTTTCCTCTTCAAATGCATTTATCTGCTCAACTGTAGAGAGACTGGGGGTAGTAGCTCTTTTCTGTCTTTAGTTTGCCCTGGGAACCAATCAGTCAACAAATAGTTGTTGATCACTTACCATATCCCAGAAAACAGATGGAAGAAGTAAATAAGACAGCAGACTTATTCTCCCTGACAGCTGCAATTTTAGTGGGAGGAAAGAGGTAATAAGTATTGAAAGACATAAATAAATAGGGTAGTTCCAGGTAATGATAACTAGTATAGAGAACATAAAATATGGTAAATGGAGGAGAGTGATAGCAGAGGTAGTGAAAAAAAGGGGTCATTTCAGCAGCAGTATGAAGAAAAAGCCCTTAGCTAAAGGCTGAAATGTTTGAGCCTGAATGACCAGAAAGTGACATCTATGAAACAGGGAAGAACGTTCTATGCAAAAGGAATAACAAGAGCTAAGTGCCTGATATGGAAATGAAACTGATATGTTCTTAGTACAGAAAGGACAGTATGTTTGGAAAACTGTGAACAAGAAGAAGCTTAGAGAAAGATGAGGTTGAATAGATTACCAAAGCCCAACTGAGGCAGACAGAAAAATTAGAAGACTTTTGCAGTAAGCCAGGCTACAGATGATGGCAGTTTTACTAAATTTACAGCAGTAGGGATGGTGAGAAGTGGCTGTATAAGGAGTATATTTTAAAGTAATCAGAAGTATTGGTGAGGAAGAGGAGTCAAGAAGGACTTGTTGGGGAAGTGGAACAAGATGGCAGAATAGAAGGCTCTACCGATGTTCCCCTACTGCAAGGGCACCAATTTAACTATCTACACAAGAAAAGCACCTGGATAAGAACCAAAAGTCAGGTGAGTACTCACAGTACCTGGTTTTAACTTCATATCACTGAAAGAGGCACTGAAGAGGTAGGAAAAACAGCCTTGAATCACCTGCAGTAGAGGCGTGGTATGGAGAGTGTTTCTATGCTCAGGGGAGAAAGAAAGTGCAGCATTTATGAGGCACTGAAGTCAGTGCTGCCCTTTTACAGCAGAAAGTGAAACCAGACCAAATTCAGCTGACATGTGCAATGGAGAGAACATTTAAACCAGCTATAGCCAGGTCAGAACTTAAGTACCTATGCACAAGTCTCACCACCAAGGGATAAAGAGCTCTGGGCCCCTACATGAACTTGAAAGGCAGTCTGTGCCACAAGGACTGCAACTCCCAGGCATGTCCTAGTGTTGAACTGGGCCCAGAATCACTGGACTTGGGGGGACATTATGTACTCAGACACAGGCCGGGGCGGCTAAGGGACTGCTGGCATCATCCCTCCCCTAACCCTAGGCTACACACCTCATGACTCTAAAGGAGACCTGTCCCTTCTGCTTGAGGAGAGGGCAGGACAAATGGGAAAGACGTTGTCTTGCATCTTGGAAACCAGCGTAGCCATTAGCAAGATAGGGTACTGGTCAGTCATAAGGCCACCCTCACAGGCTCTAGCTCTTGGATGACATTTCTAGACACGGTGTAAGCCAGAAGGGAACCCGCTGCCTTAGGCAAGGACCCAGTCATGGCAGGACTCATCATACCTGTTAACTGGAGAGCCACTGGTCCCTGAATAACAAGCAGTGATACCCAGGTACTATGTAGAGGGCCCTGGATAAAACTGTGAGACTTGCTGGCTTCAGCTGAGACTCAGCACATTCCCAGCTGTACTGGCTATGGGGCTAGACTCCTGCTGCTTGAGAAAAATAGACATAAAAGTAAAGTGGACTTTGTCTTGCACCTTAGGTACAAGCTTAGCCACAGGAGGGCAGAGCAGCAAGTAGGCTCTTAAGGTCCCACATTTTAGGATTTGGCTCTTGGACAGCATTCCTGGATCTGCTCTCGGCCAAAGGGGAGTCCACTGCCCTGAAGGGTGAGTCCTAAGCCAGGCAGCATTTACCACAAGCTGACAAAAGAGCCCTCGTACCTTAAGGGAATATCAGCAGTAGTCTGGCAGTATTCCCCATGGGCCCATGGTTGTGGTGGCCACGGAGTGAGGCTCCTCTGCCTTTGGAAAGGGGAGAAAATAGTAGAAACGACTGTGTCTTGTGGTTTGAGTGCCAGCTCAGCTACGGTACACTAAAACACCAGACAAACTTCAAAGATTTTTGACTATAGTCCCTGGCTCCTAGATAGCACCTCTGGATCAACCCAGAGGGAATTCATTTTCCTGCAGAGAAGGACACAAGCCTGGGTGGCTTTGCTACCTGTTGACTGTTGAGCCTCAGGGTCTGAAGTGAACATAGGCAGTAGACAGGGAGTAGTTATAGGAGGCCTTGGGCAACATCCAGTGCTGTGCTGGCTTCAGGTCTGACCCAGCATAGTCACAGTGGTGGTGGCAACAATGATGCTTATATCACACCAACCTCAGCTCCAGGTAGCTCAGAACAGAGAGAGATACCCCATTGTTTAGAAGAAAGTAAGGGAAGGGAGTGAAAGTCCCTGCCTAATAATCCAGAGAATTCTTCTGAATCTTGTCCATGACCATCAAGGCAGTACCTCTTCAAGCCTGCAAAAACCAGTTTTACTGGGCATGGGGTGTCCTATTAAGCAGATATAGCTTAGATCACAACTTCCAAGTCTGTTCAAATCTCTGGAAAGCCTTCCCAAGAAAGATGGGTGCAAACAAGCCCAGACTGTGAAAACTATAATAAATACATAACTCTTCCATGACCAAACACAGAAGAACATCTACAAGTATCAAGATGATCCAGGAAAACATGACCTCACCAAATGAAGTAAAGCACCAGGGAACAATCCTGAAGAATTAGAAATATGTGACCTTTCAGACAGAGAATTCAAAATAGCTATGTTGAGGAAACTCAAAGAAATTCAAGATAACACACAGAAGGAATTCTGAATTTTATGAAATAAATTTTACAAAGAGATTGAAATAATTAAAAAGAAGCAGAAATTCTGGAGCTGAAAAATGCAATTGGCATACTGAAGAATGCATCGGAATCTGTTAATAGCAGAATGGATCAAGCAGAAGAAAGAATTAGTGAGCTTGAAGACAGGCTATTTGATAATACACAGAAGAGACAAAAAAAAGAATTAAAAAACATGAAGCATGCCTACAGGATGTAGAAAATAGCCCCAAAGGGCAAATCTAAGAGTTACTGGCCTTAAAGAGAAGGTCTAGAGAGACAGATAAGGATAGAAAGTTTATTCAGAGGGATAATAACTGATAACTTCCCAAATCTCGAGGAAGATATCAATTTTCAAGTACGAGAAAGTTATAGAACACCAAACAGATTTAACCCAAAGAAGACTACCTCAAGGCATTTAATCATCAGACTCCCAAAGGACAAAGATTTTAAAAAGGATGCTAAAAGCCACAAAGGAAAAGAAGCAAAAAACATACAATGGAGCTCCAATAGAACTAGCAGCAGACTTTTCAGTCAAAATCTTACAAGCCAGGCAAGAGTGGCATGAAGATTTCAAGTGCTGAAAGAAAAAAATATTTTATCCTAGAATAGTATATCCAGTAAAAATATCCTTCATACATGAAGAAAGACTTTCTCAGATAAACAAAAGCCATAGGCTTCCATGAACACCAGACCCATCCTACAAGAAATGCCCAAGGGAGTACTTCAATCGGAAAGAAAAATAATAAAACTAGTGGAATTTTGGAAACTATACAAATACATGCAAAGTACAAAATATACTCCTAAATGGCCAGTGGGACAATGAAGAAATTAGGAAACTGAAAAATTCTTGAAACAAATTATAATGGAAACACAACATAACAAAACCTGTGGGATAAAACAAAAGCGTACTAAGAGGGAATTTTACAGCTGTAAATGCCTACATCAAAAAAGAGGAGAAACTTCAAATAAATAACCCAATGATGAATCTTAGAGAACTAGAAAAGCATGAACAAACCAAACCCAAAATTAGTGGAAGAAAATAAATAATAAAGATTAGACTAGGAATAAATGAAATTGAAATAAAGAAAACAATATAAAAGAACAATGAAATAAAAAGTTGGTTTTTTGAAAAGTTACATAAATAGACAAATCTTCAGCCAGATTAACTAAAAAAAGAGAGAAGATTCAAGTAAATAAAATCAGAGATGAAAAAGGAGACACTATAACTGATACAACAGAAATCCAAAGAATCATTAGTGGCTACTATGAATGACTATATGCCAATAAATTGAAAAATCTAGAAGAAATGGATAAATTCTTAGATGCATATAACCTACCAAGATTGAACCAGGAATAAATCCAAAACCCAAAAAGACAAATGACAAGTTTAATGAGATTGAAGCCATAATAAAGAAGTCTCCCAATAAAGAAAAAGCCTAAGACCCTATCAATGGCTTCACTGCTGAATCCCACCAAACATAATTTAAGGAAGAACTAATGCAAATTCTACTCAAACTATTCTAAGAAAGAGGATAAGGGAATACTTTCAAACTCACCGTGTGAGGCTAGTATTACCCTGATACCAAAATAAGAGAAAGACACATCAAAAACGACTACAGGCAAATATGTCCAATAAATATTAATGCAAAAACCCTCAATAAAACACTAGCAAACTGAATTCAACAATACATTAAAAAGATCATTCATCATGACCAAGTGGGATTTATCCCTGGGATTTAGGAATGATTCAACTTATGAAAATCAATTGGCCAGGCGCGGTGGCTCATGCCTGTAATCCCAGCACTTTGGGACGCTGAGGCAGGCGGATCACCTGAGGTTGGGAGTTCGAGACCAGCCTGACCAACATGGAGAAAACCCATCTCTACCAAAAACACAAAATTATCTGGGAGTGGTGGCACATGCCTGTAATCCCAGACACTTGGGAGGCTAAGGCAGGAGAATCGTTTGAACCTGGGAGATGGAGGTTGCGGTGAGCCGAGGTCGCACCATTACACTCCAGCCTGGGCAACAAGAGCAAAACTCCGTCTCAAAGAAAAGCCATATGATGATTTCAATCGATGCTGAAAAGCATTTGATACAATTCAATATACCTTTATAATAAAAACCCTTTAAAAAACTGGGTACTGAAGGAACACATCTCAACATAATAAAAACCATATATGATAGACCCACAGCTAATATCATACAGAATGGGGAAAAACTGAAAGCCTTTTCTCTAAGATCTGGAACACAACAAGGATGACTACTTTCACCACAGTTATTAAACACAGTACTGGAAGTCCTAGATAGAGTAGTGAGACAAAAGAAACAAAGAGCATCCAAATTAGAAAGTAGTCAAATTATCCTTGTTTGCAGATGATATGATCTTATATTTAGAAAATCCTAAAGATTCCACCCAACAAAACTATTAGTACTGATAAACACATTCTACAAAATCAACATACAAAAATCAGTAGCAACTCTATATGTCAACAGAAAACTATCTGAAAAAGAAATCAAGTAATCCAATTTATAACAGCTATAAATAAAATTAAATACCTAGCAATTAATTTAACCAAAGTAGTGAAAGATCTCTATAAAGAAAATTATAAAACACTGATGAAAGAAATTGTAGAGGACACACAAAAAATGGAAAGATATTCTATGTTCATGGAATGGAAGAATATTGTTAAAATGCCTACAGTACCCAAAGTGATCTACAGATTTGATGCAATCCTTGCCAAAATATCAAAGACATTCTTCACAGAAATAGAAAAAAACAATCCTAAGATTTATATGGAACCACAAATGTCCTAGAATAGCCAAGGCTATCCTGAGCAAAAAGAACAAAACTAAAGCGATCACTCTTACCTCACTTCAAATTACACTACAGAGATAATAGTAACCGAAACAGCCTAAACAGACACACAAGCCAATGGAAGAGAATAGAGAATCCAGAAAAAAATCTATACATCAACAGTGAATTCATTTTACACAAAGGTTCCAAGAAATATACTGGGGAAAGGAGAGTCTTCAATAAATGGCGCTAGAAAACTGCATATCCATTTGCGGAATAATGAAGACCCCTATCTCTTGCCATATACAAAAATCAAATCAAAATGAATTAAAGACTTAAATCTAAGACCTCAAACTATGAAGCTAATAAAAGAAAACATTTGAGTGACTCTCCAAGACACTGAACTGGACAAAGATTTCTTAAGTAATACCTCACAAGCAAAGGCAACCAAAGCAAAAATGGACAAATGAGATCATATCAAGTTAAAAAGCTTCTGCACAGCAAAGTATACAATCAATAAAGTGAAGAGACACCTACAGAATGGGAGAAAATATTTTATGAACTACCCACCTGACAAGGGATTAACAACCAGAATATATAAGGAGCTCAAATAACTCATGGGGGAAAAAAATCTAATAATCCGATATAAAAAGTGAGCAAAAGATCTGAATAGTCATTTCACAAAAGAAGACATACAAATAGCAAACAGGTATATAAAAAGATGCTCAACATCAGTGATCATCAGAGAAGTGCAAATCAAAACTACAATGAGATGTCATCTCACTCCAGTTGAAATGGTTTATATCCAAAGACAGGTAATAAAAAATGCTGGTAGAATGTAGAGAAAAGGGAACTCTCATACACTGTTGGTGGGAATGTAAAGTAGCACAACCCTATAGAGAACAGTTTGGAGGTTCCTCAAAAAACTAAAAATAGAGCTACCATATAATCCAGCAATCTCACTGCTGGGTATATACCCAAAAGAAAGGAAATCAGTATATTGAAGAGATATCTGCACTCCCATGTTTGTTTTAGCACTGTTCAGAATAGCCAAGATTTGGAAGCAACCAAGTGTCCATCAACAAATAAATGGATAAAGAAAATGTGGTACTTATACACAATGGAGTACTATTTAGCCATAAAAAAGAATGGATGAGATTGTGTCATTTGCAATAGCATGAATGGAACTGGAGGTCATTATGTTAACTGAAATAAGCCAGGAACATCACATGTTCTCACTTATTGTGGAACGTAAAAATCAAAACAATTGAACTCATGTAGATATAGAGTAGAAGGATGGTTACCAGAGACTGAGAAGGGTAGTTGGTGGGGGGAGGGAGGGTAGGAGATGGGGGTGGGGGTTGGGGCCATGAGGGGATGTTTAATAGATACAAAAGAAAAAAAATAGAAAGAGTTAATAAGACCTAGAATTTGACAGTAAAACAGGGTGACTATAGTCAATAACTTAATTGTATATTTTAAAATAACTTAAAGAGTACAATTAGATTGATTTTCACTCAAAGAATAAATGCTTGAGGGGACGCATATCCCATTCTCCATGATGTGCTTATTTCACATTGTACACTTGTATTAAAACATCTCATGTCCTTCATAAATATATACACCTACTATGTATCTATAAAAATTAAACAAACAAACAAAAGAATGACTTGTTGCTTTCTTGGCCTAAGCAACTGGGTGCCAATTACTGAGATAGGAAATGGAGGATGGAGGTGAAAAGGAAAATATCTTTTGGTTTTCAGCCTACTGAGTAGCAATTTCAAGTAGCTAATTAGACTAAACTTCAGGGGAGCTTAGGGGAAAGGTTAGGGCTGGGGATATAAATTATAAAGGTATCAGTCAAGAGATGACCTCAGAAGCCATGGGATCATATTTTGCAAAAGTGTAGATAGTGAAAAAGGCCAAGGACGAAGGCTGGAGGCACTCCAAAATTAGAAGTCTGTTAGAGGAGGAGAAGACCAAGAGGCAGAGTTAATGAGGGAAACCAGTGACTCTGAAGTTACAGAAGACCAGAGAAAACATTGTAGCTAGAAGGAAAATGTAGTTATTTCAGTAAAGTAGTGAGGATGAAAACTCAATTGGAGTGATTTCAGGAGTGGATAGAAAGTGAAGAACTGGAGGGAGGGAGTGGACGTGGACAACTTTATTAAGGAGTTTTTTTTATAAAGTGGAAGAAAAAGTAAAGCCAAGCTGCAAAGGAATATGGGATCCTGAGAGCATTTTTAAAGTTGTGATATTAAAAATGTTAGTTTATTGATGAGGATGCTCCCATAGACGGGGAGAGACTGATAACACAGGCAGGGCATAATTCTAGAAGCAAAGTTCACCAGAAAGGAAAAAGACTATAGGATTCAGTGCTTAAGTGAAGAAATTTTCTTTAAAAAAGAGATACTTCATTACAACTAAAGGGAAGACATAATAAACTCATACAGATACAGGTAGGATGGTGGAGCTAATGGCAGAAATGTGAGACAGTTAATGTTTCATTGTATCTCTTTTATCTGTGAACTAGGTAGGTAGCTGAGAAATAAAAATAAGGTAAGGGAGTTACAGATTTAAAGAAAGTCAAGTATAAGAGAACGGGAATGGCAATTTACTGGCAGTACCAAATGTTCTTTGAAATCTGTGATGCCTTCCCTATTAGCTAAAATTGCAATTCCTCCCCACGCCTCCCACCAACATTTCCTATTCCCTTTCCCTTCTTTATATTTTCCTTAGCACTTGTTGATAACTTCACATACATTTTATATTTCATTCATTGTCTGCCTCCCACTTGAGTATATCCCCTATGAGGGCAAAGACATTTTTGTTGTTGTTCACTAATATACCTTCACATTGAGAGCATGCCTTGCACATGGTTGGTGCCAAATAAATATCAGTTGAGCAAATGAATTTGTAGAAACAAATTTGAAGTTAGGCCAGCCAGTACAATTACAGGGTTTTCTCTAATAATGTTCAGTTGAACATATACATTATGGAGTTAGGTGGGTTTAGCAAAATGTGACAGTTTTGCCCAGTAATATAGCAGAGGAAGAAAAAGGAAGGAAGTTAAGGGTACTTACAAAGTGTCTCACCATGATGGAGTGAAAAACAATTATAGTCATTGGGCAGTGACTAGAGGTGGGAGGTCCCCATGGGCTGAAGGATAGTGCATCTATTTTTTTAAGGGATCAAGTGGTACAGGAAATGATGACCAGAGTGTGAAATATTAGAGATCTAGATTATAATCATGTGAGTAGATGGCTAAGGTAGAATGGAAGAAAAATTCAGAGAGTTATGGAAGCCAAGGAGCCAAGAGACTACTGTGTTGAATAGATTGGCTAGCAACATAATGCTAATGTTGATTCCTGGAGCACTTGATACTACCTAGTATATGTGACAAATGGGGCTTTGTGAGTTACTACGAAAAAAGTCTTATTCATTCCAGATGGCATGAAAATCTCAGAGCCCTGCAGTAACGACTAATTTATATGAGAAAATTGATGACCTAGCCAAATATAAAATTAGCCTGTAACAATTTCTGGATAGAAATGTTTAGGAATTTGGAGTTAGTAAAAAGGAATGTTCAACCTAAAGTTAGCAGCTTTCTTACTTATAAAATTTACTGCTGAGAGGGTTATTTGTAAACTTTGAAGCAAAACTCTAGTCAAAATAGCATGTTTCTTGTTTAGCAAAAGGAGGCAGGATGAAAAAAGGATAATTCTCATTCATTCCTTTGCTTGGGAATATAAGATTTGGTAGAGTGGAAGAACAATATGAAAAGGGAGTAATTTTGCCATCTCTTCAAATTTGCTTCAAATATTCCTCTAGTTAATAGAAATACCAGAGATCTGCTCTACTGAGAAACAAATGGGAGGTTAGAAAGTCACAGAACCTTAGAAAAACAAGATATATTTCAAAGGTGATTGAAGGAAAGCTTTGTTTAAAAGGATGAAGAAAAATCCAGATCTGATAGTGTTGATTTAAGAATTATCCTTTCACCAAAATATCTGCAGAAATCCCTGAAATTCTTCTCTTACACCCCCAGCCACAAATAATGCAAGGAAAATAGGAAAAAAAAAAAAGGCTCAAATTGACAAGGTGGTTGACCTGATATATTTTACTAGTGATGCAGAAATAGCAAAGTTTTGAATGCTACTGACAAGTCAAAGGTCACTGATAACAAGAGAGAAGATGCTTTTTCTGGCAGGTAAAAAACAGAATTGAAGATGATTTTCTGGACAAAGAGAACCAACTAAGAGAAGGTTGATTTGGCTTTTGAATCAATAATTAATTTTGCTGAATCAGCCATGCACACTGCCTCTGGACTGTTACATAGGCTACTCTGTGCTACTTTTCTGAGAAAGAAGCAAATGATGTAGGAAAAACATCATTTTTTTTTTTAAAAAAAAGGAGAGTAACTTCTAAAACATCTCCTACATTAACAGACATTTTTCAAAAGAAGAGATACATGTGGCCAAAGGCATATGAAAAAATGCTCACCATCACTAAATATTAGAGAAATGCCAAATCAAAACCATAATGTGGTACCATCTCACACCAGGGCATTTTTTAAAAGTCCAAAAATGGCAGATGCTAGTAAGGTTGGAGAGAAAAGGAAATGCTTATACACTGCTGGTGGTAATGTAAATTAGTTTAGCCATTGTGGAAAGGAGTTTGGTGATTTCTTAAAGAACTTAAAACAGAATTATCATTCAACACAGCAATCTCATTATTGGGTATATACCCAAAGGAAAATACATCATTCTCCCATAAAGATACATGTACACTATGTTCATCACAGCACTATTCACAATAGCAAAGACATAGAATCAACCTAAATGCCCATCAATAGTACACTGAATAAAGACAATGTGGTACATATAGACCATGGAATACTATGCAGCCATAAAAAAGAATGAGATCGTGTCTTTTGCAGCAACATGGATGGAGCTGGAGGTCATTATCCTAAGCAAACTAACTCAGGGATAGAAAACCAAATACAATATGTTCTTACTTTTAAGTGGGAGCTAAACACTGAATACACATGGACATAAGGGAAAAACAGACACTGCAGCCTACTTGAGGGTGGAGGGTAGGAGGAAGGTGTGGATAGAAAAACTACCTATCAGGTACTGTGCTTATTACCTGGGGGATGAAATAATCTATATGCCAAACCTCCATGACATGCAATTTACCTATATAACAAACCTGCATGTGTATTTCTGAACTTAAAAGTAAAAAAAAAAATCGCCTTAGTGTAGTAGCAAATTAGTACAAGATCACACAATAGCATTATCTGTGTAATAGGGTGACAGAACTAAATTATATAACACGATATACATACTGACAAGCATTAACTCTTTAGTGATGTAAAGACGACTTATCCATTCATGAATACTTACTGACCCTTCCTTTAAAACACAAGGCAACAAGAAAATACAATATTTAACAAGCATAAACCTTCCCATCACAGAAACTAAAACCTAATTTAGCAATTAATATATTTACATATTATAATATAGTATCAGGTTGAGTCACTGGAGTAAACATAAGGGTATTTCAATTTTTAGCTAAGTACGTAATGAAATAAAAGTAGCAATAATCATCTTCATTATCTTATATTAATTATCTTAATTTGTTGAATGTGTACTATGTGTAACATGTAAAATTCTTAGCTAAGTACTTTATAAGTATCTCTGTCAAATCTCGGAAGATGCTTATGAAGATAGGTACCACTGTTATCCTCATTTTTAGATGCAAAAGCTCAAGTTTGAAAACATTAAAAAAAATTACCTAAGGTTTCCTCGTGTGAGCTTGTGAGGGAGTCAGTCTAAATCCTGAGTCCATGCTTAATTCTTGACTAGTACCTCATATTGTCTCACTTATCTAGTCAAATAATAAAGCATTATAAGATTTCTAGGAAAGAATGGTCCCTTTTCTGGTAGGAGATAGCTTCACAGAATGGTGAGTTTAATACAGTTTAAATGAAGAAAGTAAAAGAGAGAAATAACAAAGAAAGGGTGAAGACAGAGCAGTCTGAAAAAAAGATTATCAAAATATTTGTGTTCAAGATTAACTTAGAGGTATTGAGTTTTGTGGGAGAGTGGCATGTTGGAAGATAAGTTACTTAACCTTAGTGATGCTTTTTTTTCTAATAATAAAATAGGATAAATAAAAATACCTATCACAAAAGTTTATTGTAAAGATTAACTAAAATAAATTGTAAAACACCGTTGAAAATAACTTTCATTTTGTGGAATATAAAAGAAGCAAAGTAAATAGGGACTTTCTCTAATATTAGTTATCTACCCATAAAATGCCAAAATAAAGATAAATGTACATTCTCTAAAAAAATTATAGTTTAGAATAAGTGGTTTAAAATGTGCATGGATGTTATATTTTTACTTACAAGGCTAATACAATGGAATAAAATTAAAGGGAGGTGGATCTTTCACTTCAGGCAAAATGGAGAAACAGAGAGCAGAGTTATCCACTGGCCTGAATCAACTAAAAACCCAGACAAAATCTATGAACAAGGGATTTCACATACTGGATGACAAGCAAGGCAGAATGGTGATCGTAGACAGATGGGAAACCAATTAGGTCAGCCAAAAATTACCCCAACTTTCCTTGCTAGGAAGTATACAGGCAGAAATGCAAGTAGGGGAAATTCTGATGGAGCTTCCTTGTCTCCCTGAGGTCAGTATTAAGTGGAAATATGAGGAGGTCTCATTGTTCATGGGGCAGGAATACTGCATAAGAGGCAACTATGCAAAGAGAAGAAAGACAGGGACCATATTATGAATGGCTTTCAACTGATTACAAAGGATTTTGAATTTCATCCTGAAAAGTATGAGAAGTCACTGAAGGTTTTTAAACCAGTGGATGATAAGATTTATAGAATAAACCAAATAGTGTTTATTCCCCCAAATACTCTTATTGCTATCTTCAACTAAATACAAATTACCAAGAATTTGAAAGCCCAAAGACATATTTTGACAACTTAAAAACTTTAAAATCAATATTATAGCTGCCCTATTTTGATTTATTTTAACCAGCAATTGTTGGTTAAAATAAGCTACTCAACAACTTTCCTTTGATTATTTGTATGGTTGATCCTAAACCCTTGGTTGACTTGTTAGTAAATGATTTGAAAATAAAACATAATGCAAAAAATCTCATAACGCCTTAATTGTTAACTCATTTTGCCTGTAAGCCATCTACTGTACCTCTAAAAGTTGATTATGGGACAAAGACATCAGCAACCCAATAACGAGAGAATGAGTTTTTAGTTCCGTATTTGTAAATGGTACTTTCATTCCCCACAAGAAGCTCAGTTTAAATTACCGATCAATCTTAAGCGTTCTTAGGTTTTGAACTTACATAAAGCTTCATTTTTGGGTCAAATTACAAAAGATGCAAATTGACTGACATTTATGACATTAAAGTATGAATTCACTTCATAAACCAGTGAAAGGCATAAATGCCTCCATTTTTCAGAAAGATTCCTTTTCATGAACAAAATCTGTGTCCTAAGGAATTATGAAAATCAGTCACAAAACAAAATTAAAACTGTTATTATAAATTGTCTAACTGTGGCAATATCTACAATTTCAAATATGTGGAACTTTTCAATTCATTTATTCAATTTTCAATAATTTTGCCTCCTGAAAAATTATAGAAATGAACAAATTTATGTCTCATTAATAATTTTTATATTCAGCTATACCACGATGGACATATTCATACATGCAAATTTGTTTACATTCTTTATTTATACTAAGTATTTGAAATCAGTGTGCATTCACAGCACATCTCAATTCAAACACCAATATTTCATCAGAAATACTTGATACAGTATTTAGAAATATTATAACATTCTAGTTAGTAATATAGCATATAGAAATACAGTATTCTAGTACACATTATACTAATACAGTATTTAGAAATACTAAGTATAGCATTTATATTTCATAAAATATACAGTGAAAGAGGCAATGTATATGCTAAAGTTGTTCAAAAATGCTTAAAAGTTTTCCAATAACTAAATCAAGTATTGTTTTTATATTTAAATTAAAATTTAGAATTTAGTTCCTCAGTCATATGAGCCACATGTCAAGTGATTAACTAGCTGCTATAGTGGCCACTATACTGGACAGTGCAGTTCTCAAATATGGTAACCCTTGCTCACAGACATTACCCATGTATATCACTAATATACCTTAGTAGGAGATGTGAGCATGAAGTACTGTTTGGTATCCCATACCAGTCCCATAAAAGCCCCAGGACAGTTTTCCCTTGTTGTCATGGTAATAGCAATATAGTAGCTAGAACTGCAATTCTATTGATCATTTACTTTGGCCCATAATAGATAACACTTACATAGCACTTATTACCTGCTAGGCAGTTTTCTAATTATTTAACATTTATTAGCTCAGTTAATTCTCCTGACAATGTTATGATGTACAAAAGTTGCTCGCTTACTGCACTCCTAATGTCTCAGTAATATTTTCACATGACCCCCAAGCCAAAATAAATATCTAAGAGTTCCATTTATTATGTAGTTAGGGCCTAATAAGTACATATGTCTTAACAATTTTGAGCAGTCACTTGAAATACATACCAAATAAAAGGAGAAATAATTTTTTATTGACACATAATACACATATTTTCAAACACATATGATATTTTAATACATTCATATAATGCGTAAGATGAAATTAGGGTAATTATCAATTTCCTTAAATATATTTTCTTTATGCTAGGAACATTCAAATTATTTTCTTCTCGCTATTTTGAAATGTACAATAGATTACTATTAACTATAGTCACAATATTGCTCCAAACATTGTTTTATTTCTTCTATATAGTTGTATATTTGTATCCATTAATCAACCTCTTTTCATCGCCGCCTCACCAGAAATAATATTTTTATTTTATTCTCAAATAATCATAATTACTTACTGATTTGGTTTGGCTCTATGTCCCCACCAAAATCTCATGTCAAATTGTAATCCCCATGTGTAAGGGGAGTGGTCTAGTGGGAGGTGATTGGATCAGGGGTATGGATTTCCCCCTTACTGTTCTCATGATAGTGAGTTCTCATGAGATTTGGTTGTCTGAAACTGTGTAGCACTTCCCTCTTCACTCTCTCCTCTTCCTGCCAGCCACGTGAAGACATGCTTGCTTCCCCTTCACCTTTCGCCGTGACTGTAAGTTTCCTGAGGCATCCCCAGCCATGCTACCTATACAGCCTCTGGAACTGATAGTCAATGAAACCTCTTTTCTTCATAAATTACCAAGTCTCAGGTATTTGTTATATTAACAGCAATGTGAGAATGGACCAATATACTTACCAAAGGTATATATATGCCTGTTAGACACTGCACAACTTTTCCAATTTTGAAAATCAGGTTGAATACTATCATCTTATTTACTGTTCTACGTTGATTTTCATGTGATACTTTTTTTTCATGATCACTAAAAAAATCAAGCTTTGTAAAGATATGACACCACTGAAGGAAATAATACATGATCTAATGTTGAAACCACTAACCACCTTGAAATAGCAGTTTGGCTGTGTACAGCAGGTTTTGGGTATCACTGTTTCTCTTGAAAATTTCAAATATCCTTTTATGGCCACAGGAATTTGCTTAGTCTTCCTGGTGCACAGTTTTTAAGTGACGAGGTAGATAATTATTCTCACCATTTTACAAATGAGGACACAAGCATGGAGATTAAGTAATTATCCCAGAGTCACACAGTGAGTAAGGGTAGAGCTGGATTTTGAACAGAAGTTGTACAGCTCCATTGTCTGTAATTTTTAACATTTTGCATTTTTGATTTCCAATGGATACAGCCCAAAGTATGAGAAGCAAATCAATTAAGAATTAAGACATTGCCTGTCTAGCTGAACATCAGTTCAGGTCCTAGACCTGCCTATCTTCAGATCTATCCTTTTCCTGCTCTGCTTTGTATTTCAGGGGATTAAACCTTGCAGGCTGCACAAAGATTTTTATCAAGGTCAGCCAATAGAAGATATTACCAAAATATCAGAAGAAAGGAAAAAGAGAAAAGACAGGATATCTCTACTAATTCCTCTCAGTTTCTTTTCCATAGCTTCGGCCCCAGCCAGGTGACCCAGGTCCTTGAGCTCTAGTCCCCCCAGCCCAGAAATGTAGTGGCTTCTGACTGTGCCTCCCTGTTTGGCTTCTCAACTATTCAATCACTGCATATAATCCTCTCACTAAAAGTGTATACCTTTGTCCCAGAATATTCCTGACACTTGCTAATACTTTTCCTAACAAGTATAAGGTATGGATAATAGATACAGTAGTTCTCAAACCTGGACATATGTCAGAATAACCTGTAGGAGTTTTTTAAATGCAGATTCCTGAGCCATACCAAAAACAAACTGAACTGGAAAATCAGGAGTTACAGCCTAGGAATTTATATTGACCTGAGAGACTGGGGGCAACAAACACAAATTAAAAAAGAAAACAAGCAAACAAACAAAAAAACCCAATCTTATGTAGCTGAAATTCGAACTACTTAAATATCACAGAATATACAAAATGAATGTTAAATTAACGCTTATCTACATAATATCACGTTAAAATTCAAGCAGAATTTTTAAAAGTCAGGACAAAAATTACAATAAATGTTTCTTTTGAGATTAAAGAATAACAATTAAATGGATACTCTTGCATACACTTACCAGGCAAAGAAAAAGAAAATGACCTTACCTTCTGCAATCTGATTTCCTTGCCTAACATCAAGATGAAACCAAGATCTAGAATTCTGCACAAATAATTCCCTTGCTTTTTAGTTGTATGTTCTTGGTTTTTTGTTTTTGTTTTTGTTTTTAAACAATCTATGAATAAATCTTCAAATAATATTATTAGGTTGCCTATTTTTGAACTTTAAAAAACATCTGTTTTGAGCTAGCTGTCCCAGCAATTCTAGCCAATTGACCCAATCAGCTAAGGCATCAGTCATTATAGAGCAAAAATGAAATATCCCTCATTGTGTCCTGCCCAAATTTCTGACCCACAGAATCATTAATATAACAAAATGGTTGTTTTATGCCAGTGTTTTGTAGTAGTTATGTGGCCAAAGATAACTAAAACAAAGATTTATTGAAAAGTTCTTATTTTTTCTTTCAATATGACATTATCCGCGGGAAGACTCATGAGGAAACAATGTTCCCTCAAACATATGTACTGAATTATATTAGGATTTGCATAGTTGAGTTTTCAATGATCAGTAAAATTGATGATTTGTCATATACTTTATACAGTGCTATCATAATGTACTTGGAGATCCTGGAACGCTACTCTTAATTTGAAATAAACTTTAACACTAACATCTTGCTTAGGTATTTGAATGCCGCAACATTGGCAAAGAAAGAAAAATAAAACAGAACAGTTTTCCTCTCAAAAAAGTAGCTGAAATGCCAATAGTTATGATACATACTATTTTTATTAAATCAGGTAGGAAGATAAAAGGGCCTTCAGCCACAAGAAATCCAGGGAAGTAAAAACATGTTTTTTTTGTTTGTTTGTTTAAGTATTCTATCCATTTGACTACTTTAATTTCACCAAATATTACACTGCATAAACTTCTATTGCTAAGGAAAAAGATACGGCCAAAAGAAGTCACAAGACTAATTCTAATTTTACCAATATTTCCACAGCTGACTTCATACTCTGCTTGGAATAGTGCTGCTGGGAGACTGTTAAACTTACATCAATGACGGCAACAAGTTTCCATATTATTTTAAGCTCCTCTTTGGCATTTATCTTTAAAATCATCTAAAAGTCCCTCTAGAATGCCAGTTTTTAAATATACTATTTTTACTTCCACACTGTTTTTTTTTACACTCCAATCATCAGGCAGAATTATATTTTTCCCTCAATAAGGTCTCTCATTATTAAGGAGATTATAAAAATACATAGGGTCAGTTCTGGCTAGAAAGTTTAATCTCTATTAGCACCTTTCAAAAGAACACTCGCTCAATGACGGACACTTATGTCATCAAAATTATTAAAGCAATATGATGTCTAGAAGACAATGTAAAAAATTTGGTCTCTGCCACTAACCAACTCTTGAAGAAGGCTGGGCTAGATCTGAGAGATTTAGTTATCTGACCACTTAGCACACCCTTCCCTCTTAGTACAACCAGAAAAACATTCCACCAGGGTTTATGGAGAATGCTTTGAAAATCACTAGTCAGATCGGCTTTAAGGTCATCTTTCCTAATTCTTCAAACTGTTGTTATCATTTAAAATTAAAATAGATATAGAAACCCAAGTAAGGAAAAACAAGAGTTGTGTCCATAAAACAAAGGAAAGACACTGATGAAAGTGAAAAGCAATCATATAATAAACTCAGAATAAAGGAAACTACCATATGACTTTATAATTGGATACAATCATTTTCTTACTTTTAGAAAAATGAGCATTTTTATATTCTAGGAATGATGTTCTCTAAATTATCATTGACTGAATTTTACTATTTAGAATTTGCCCTTTAGTTCATGCTCAATAATTTTTGCATACTAACCATGCATTTGGGCTTTTTAAATTTAATTCAAGAAACAAACTTTGAGCACTGAGAATACAGTGGAAAATAAGACATCATTTCTGTCTTTGAGCTCATATTCCAGAGTAGAGATGGAGCATGAGAGGAAATCAATAAACCTAAATATAGTAACAGAAGAATTTTAACATGAATGAATACTTAATAATGATTGACAAGTATATGCTAATAAGATGCAAACATATGTATACTTCTTCTATACAAATACCAAATACCTGATTCTGACATTCTCAAAATTTTAGTCAATATTATAATCTTAAACAGAGACTTTTATTTATATTTTAATGGACCCCTGTTTCTAGCTTCCCTGCTTTTGCCCTAGGCTCCTTGAGAGTGTACTCAACATAGCAGTCAGAATAATGCTTTTAAAATATGTCAGACAATGTCACTCACTCAAAACTCTGCAATGATTTCCCATTTTACTTAGAATAAAAGCCAATGTTCATTCAATGGTCTAAAAAGCTCTTGCATGATCTGTCATCTGAGCACACCCATTAGCCTTCTGACATCATCTCTTTCTCTTACTACTCTTCTTGCTCCTTATGTGCTCCCCATATGGGCATCTTTGCTTTTCCTTGAAACCAGGCACATGTGGTATAACTTTCAGGCCTTTACCTTGCTCTGGCTTTTCCTTTGCCTGAATGCTATCTTCTCAGATTCATTCCATTCTAACTCCGTACCTCTTCCAAGTCTTTCTCAATATGTCTTATTCTTGAGACCCTATTTATCCTTTGGAAAACTGTAACAAGCTTTATCTACAATCCCCATGTTCCCAATCCCCTTTGCTTTTCTCTGGTTTTCTTTTTTCCTTTTTTTTTTTTTTTTGAGACGGGGTCTCCCTCTGTCGCCCAGGCTGGAGTGCAGTGGCGCAATCTCTGCTCACTGCAAGCTCCGCCTCCCGGGTTCACGCCATTCTCCTGCCTCAGCCTTCCGAGTAGCTGGGGCTACAGGCGCCCGCCACCATGCCCAGCTAATTTTTTGTATTTTTAGTAGAGATGGGGCTTCACCTTATTAGCCAGGATGGTCTCGATCTCCTGACCTTGCAATCCGCCTGCCTCAGCCTCCCAAAGTGCCGGGATTACAGTCATGAGCCACTGCACCTGGCCCTCTGGTTGTTTTTCATCATAAGTATCATTTTGTTAACATACTAGACAACTTACCTATTCTGCTTATTATAGGATCTGCCTTGCTAGAAGTTAACTCCCATGGTGGCAGTGTTCTTTGATTTATTCACTGATTTATCCCAAGCACTGAGAAAAGTACCTGGCACATTGTAGGTGTTCAATAAATATATGCTAAGTAAATGAGCAAATGACCTTTTTCCTAGAATAAAACAGTACTTCAAGAAAATACTGAGTATATCATTATTTTCAGAAATATATAAGCTCTTTAAAAGTACAGCTTTTATTTTCTGACAATCAAATCTTCTTAAATAAGTCACTTGGCTTCTTAAAAAAAGTTTGAAACACATCAGACAACTAAAAGATTAAAAGGGTTATCCATTATTCAATTTTTTAATCCATATTTCTTTATTCAAAAAACTTGGCTATCCCCTATGCTTTTCCTCTATCATCTATGTTTCCCATCTTTTTAAATTTTCTTAACATCTGATAAGAAATTGGTTAAGACCGATTCAAGTTAAATTTTGGGAAACCTAGGACAAATTAAAAGATTGCCAATACATCAATGCAGATCAATCATTTAAAAGATTAGGCATATTTTAAAGGAACAAGCACTAAGCTCTTAGGCATAAATTTAAGATTTTAATCCTAGTAGAACAAACTATTTGCTATATGACTGGATCTCTGTTACTACACCTCAAAAACTGGTATAGAAATCTTAATCGTACATTTAATCCTAATATTCTACACAGTCAATGTGATGATCAAATGAAATAAATGAATGTGAATACACATTAGAGATTAAGTTTTGATGAAATTTTGTTAGCTACTGTTATTTTTACAACTATAGTTTCATAGTCTAATCCATATAAAAGACACCTATGTTAAAATCCTTGATTATTCAGAAATCTTTCTAGATTATATAACTTTGTTACTTAAAGTACATTCTTCTCATTTAACAAATATTTACGAACAAAGTATAGCTGATCTTTACATGATACTTAACAGTTGAATGAACGAATGAATGTGTTATATGTATTTACTTAGTTTTAATGAAACTGAAGTAGCTCATGAAAAGTCAAGTATTACAGGGCAGCTTTATTTAAAGAATATTTGCAACTGCATCATTTATAATGCAATAGATCATGGGCATCTATTCTATTTTACTTGCTATGTTTGTTGCTTGATTGATCCCTTTACTCCTTCAGCAAATATTTATTGATACCCTATTATGGCCAGCAACTGTTATAGGTATTAGATCTATAACAGTAAGGGAAAAATATTCCTACTGTCATGGTAGTTATATTCTAGTTGGGGTAAATAGACAATAAACTAGTAATTATTATTTAAAATAAATATGTACTATGTCAAAGGGCGATGTTGTATAACAAAATATAAAGCAAGGGTAAGGAATTACAAAATACTACAGTTGACTTGTAAATTTGATACTTTATATAGAAAAGTCTGACCGAAGACATTTGAGCAGAGACTTGAAAGAAATGAAGGAATGTGCCACAGAACATCTGGGAAGAGGAAATGGCTTGGAGGTGCAAACATGCTAGGTGTACTTAAAGAACAGCAAGGTAGCTGGGAAGCTGGTGGGGCAAGAACAGAGTAAAAAAACAGGGGTCAACACAGCAGAGGAAAAACATGATCTAATTTGCTTTTAAGAAGGATAACTTGTCCTGGGGCTGAGAATACACTATAGAAGGATTTTAATGGCAGAAGCTGGAAGACAAGTCAAAACACAAAACTCCAATTAGGAGATGATGGTGGCCTGGACCAGGGTGGTAATGCTAAGGTGATAAGTAGGGGTCAGATTTCATATACACCTTGAAGGTAGAGTTAATGGGATTTCCAACAGAATTGTACTGCCATATCAAAAGGATTAGTATTCTTTTTTATTATTAAAAGAATTTTATTTTGCCTGAGCAAATAGAAAAATAGAATTGCCCTTAACAGATGGGCTGGAATCAGGGCAAAGCATGTTTTAAGGAGAAGATCAAAAGTTTTGTTTAAACATGTTAGATCTGAGATTTCTATTAGCCACCTAAGTGGAAATGCCAGCTAAGCAGTTGGATGGGATAAGGCTGAAGATAAAAATCTGGAGTCATCAATGTGTAGATAGTTTTTAAAGCTCTGAAACTAGGCAAGATTATTGAGGGAATGAGTGTAAATAGAAAAGAGGGCTGTAGAATGAGCCCTGAAGAAGAACAAATATTAGGGCAAAAGAACGCACACATGAAGAGTTTGACAAGGAACAGTACAGACAGGAAAAAAAAAATCCAAATAAAATCATTTGAAGGAATAGGAAGTAGTCAACTATGACACATGATGCTGATGGCTTATGTGTTTATCTAAGAAAAATGAGAACTAACCACTAAATTTGGCATTGTGGATATCACTGGAGTCTTTGACAAGAGGAGTTTTGGTAGAGTCGTGGGGTGGGGCAGTTGAAAGCCTTATCTGGGGGAGTCTAAGAAAGAATGGAGGAGCCAAGACGGCCGAACAGTAAGAGCTCCGGTCTACAGCTCCCAGCGTGAACAACGCAGAAGACGGGTGATTTCTGCATTTCCATCTGAGGTACTGGGTTCATCTCACTAGGGAGTGCCAGAAAGTGGGTGCAGGACAGTGGCTGCAGCGCACCCCGCGCCAGCCGAAGCAGGGCGAGGCATTGCCTCACTAGGGAAGCGCAAGGGGTCAGGGAGTTCCCTTTCCTGGTCAAGGAAAGGGGTGACAGATGGCACCTGGAAAATCAGGTCATTCCCACCCGAATACTGCGCTTTTCCGACGGGCTTAGGAAACGGCGCACCAGGAGATTATCTCCCGCACCTGGCTCGGAGGGTCCTATGCCCACGGAGTCTTGCTGATTGCTAGCACAGCAGTCTGAGATCAAACTGCAAGGCGGCAGCGAGGCTCGGGGAGGGGCGCCCACCATTGCCCAGGCTCTCTTAGGTAAACAAAGCAGCCGGGAAGCTCACACTGGGTGGAGCCCACAACAGCTCAAGGAGGCCTGCCAGCCTCTGTAGGCTCCACCTCTGCGGGCAGGGCACAGACAAACAAAAAGACAGCAGTAACCTCTGCAGACTTAAATGTCCCTGTCTGACAGCTTTGAAGAGAGCAGTGGTTCTCCCAGCACACAGCTAGAGATTTGAGAACGGGCAGACTGCCTCCTCAAGTGGGTCCCTGACCCCTGACCCCCAAGCAGCCTAACTGGGAGGCACCCCCCAGTAGGGGCAGACTGACACCTCACACGGCTGGGTACTCCTCTGAGAAAAAACTTCCAGAGGAACGATCAGACAGCAGCATTTGCAGATCATGAAAATCCGCGGTTCTGCAGCCACCGCTGCTGATACCCAGGCAAACAGGGTCTGGAGTGGACCTCTTGCAAACTCCAACAGACCTGCAGTTGAGGGTCCTGTCTGTTAGAAGGGAAACTAACAAACAGAAAGGACATCCACACCAAAAACCCATCTGTACATCACCATCATCAAAGACCAAAAGTAGATAAAACCACCAAAGATGGGGAAAAAACAGAGCAGAAAAAGTGGAAACTCTAAAAACCAGAGCGCCTCTCCTCTTCCAAAGGAACGCAGTTCCACACCAGCAATGGAACAAAGCTGGACAGAGAATGACTTTAACGAGTTGAGAGAAGAAGGCTTCAGACGATCAAACTACTCCGAGCTACAGGAGGAAATTCAAACCAAAGGCAAAGGAGTTGAAAACTTTGAAAAAAATTTAGACGGATGTATAACTAGAATAACCAATACAGAGAAGTGCTTAAAGGAGCGATGGAGCTGAAAGCCAAGGCTCGAGAACTACGTGAAGAATGCAGAAGCCTCAAGAGCCAATGCGATCAATTGGAAGAAAGGGTATCAGTGATGGAAGATGAAATGAATGAAATGAAGCAAGAAGGGAAGTTTAGAGACAAAAGATAAAAAGAAACAAACAAAGCCTCCAAGAAATATGAGACTATGTGAAAAGACCAAATCTGCATCTGATTGGTGTACCTGAAACTCACGGGGAAAATGGAACCCAGTTGGAAAACACTCTGCAGGATATTATCCAGGAGAACTTCCCCAATCTAGCAAGGCAGGCTAACATTCAGATTCAGGACATACAGAGAACGCCACAAAGATACTCCTCGAGAAGAGCAACTCCAAGACACATAATTGTCAGATTCACCAAAGTTGAAATGAAGGAAAAAATGATAAGGGCAGTCAGAGAGGAAGGTCGGGTTACCCACAAACGGAAGCCCATCAGACTCACAGCTGATCTCTCGGCAGAAACTCTACAACCTAGAATAGAGTGGGGGCCAATATTCAACATTCTTAAAGAAAAGAATTTTCAACCCAGAATTTCATATCCAGCCAAACTAAGCTTCCTAAGTGAAGGAGAAATAAAATACTTTACAGACAAGCAAATGCTGAGAGATTTTGTCAACACCAGGCCTGCCCTAAAAGAGCTCCTGAAGGAAGCACTAAACATGGAAAGGCACAACTGGTACCAGCCACTACAAAATCATGCCAAAATGTAAAGAACATCGAGATTAGGAAGAAACTGCATCAACTAATGAGCAAAATAACCAGCTAACATCATAATGGCAGGATCAAATTCACACATAACAATATTAACTTTAAATGTAAATGGACTAAATGCTCCAATTAAAAGACAGAGACTGGCAAATTCCTCGACACATACACTCTCCGAAGACTAAACCAGGAAGAAGTTGAATCTCTGAATAGACCAATAACAGAATCTGAAATTGTGGCAATAATCAATAGCTTACCAACCAAAAAGAGTCCAGGACCAGATGGATTCATAGCCGAATTCTACCAGAGGTACAAGGAGGAACTGGTACCATTCTTTCTGAAACTATTTCAATCAATAGAAAAAGAGGGAATCCTCCCTAACTCATTTTATGAGGCCAGCATCATCCTGACACCAAAGCAGGGCAGAGACACAACCAAAAAAGAGAATTTTAGACCAATATCCCTGATGAACATTGATGCAAAAATCCTCAATAAAATACTGGCAAACCGAATCCAGCAGCACATCAAAAAGCTTATCCACCATGATCAAGTGGGCTTCATCCCTGGGATGCAAGGCTGGTTCAATATACACAAATCAATAAATGTAATCCAGCATATACACAGAACCAAAGACAAAAACCACATGATTATCTCAATAGATGCAGAAAAGGCCTTTGACAAAATTCGACAGCCCTTCATGCTAAAAACTCTCAATAAATTAGGTATTGATGGGACGTATCTCAAAATAATAAGAGCTATCTATGACAACCCCACAGCCAATATCATACTGAATGGGCAAAAACTGGAAGCATTCCCTTTGAAAACTGGCACAAGACATGGATGCCCTCTCTCACCACTCCTATTCAACATAGTGTTGGAAGTTCTGGCCAGGGCAATCAGGCAGGAGAAGGAAATAAAGGGTATTCAATTAGGAAAAGAGGAAGTCAAATTGTCCCTGTTTGCAGATGACATGATTGTATATCTAGAAAACCCCATTGTCTCAGCCCAAAATCTCCTTAAGCTGATAAGAAACTTCAGCAAAGTCTCAGGATACAAAATCAATGTACAAAAATCACAAGCATTCTTATACACCAATAACAGACAAACAGAGAGCCAAATCATGAGTGAACTCCCATTCACAATTGCTTCAAAGAGAATAAAATACTTAGGAATCCAACTTACAAGGGACGTGAAGGACCTCTTCAAGGGGAACTACAAACCACTGCTCAATGAAATAAAAGAGGATACAAACAAATGGAAGAACATTCCATGCTCATGGCTAGGAAGAATCAATATCGTCAAAATGGCTACACTGCCCAAGGTAATTTATAGATTCAATGCCATCCCCATCAAGCTACCAATGACTTTCTTCACAGAATTGGAAAAAACTACTTTAAAGTTCATATGGAACCAAAAAAGAGCCCGCATTGCCAAGTCAATCCTAAGACACAAGAACAAAGCTGGAGGCATCACGCTACCTGACTTCAAATTATACTACCAGGCTACAGTAACCAAAACAGCATGGTACTGGTACCAAAACAGAGATATAGATCAATGGAACACAACAGAGCCCTCAGAAATAACGCCACATATCTACAACTATCTGATCTTTGACAAACCTGACAAAAACAAGAAATGGAGAAAGGATTCCCTATTTAATAAATGGTGCTGGGAAAACTGGCTAGCCATATGTAGAAAGCTGAAACTGGATCCCTTCCTTACACCTTACACAAAAATTAATTCAAGATGGATTAAAGACTTAAACGTTAGACCTAAAACCATAAAAACCCTAGAAGAAAACCTAGGCATTACCATTCAGGACATAGGCATGGGCAAGGACTTCATGTCTAAAACACCAAAAGCAATGGCAACAAAAGCCAAAATTGACAAATGGGATCTAATTAAACTACAGAGCTTCTGCACAGCAAAAGAAACTACCATCAGAGTGAACAGGCAACCCACAGAATGGGAGAAAATTTTTGCAACCTACTCATCTGACAAAGGGCTAATATCCAGAATCTACAATGAACTCAAACAAATTTACAAGAAAAAAACAAACAACCCCATCAAAAAGTGGGCGAAGGATATGAACAGACACTTCTCAAAAGAAGACATTTATGCAGCCAAAAGACACATGAAAAAATGCTCATCATCACTGGCCATCAGAAAAATGCAAATCAAAACCAAAACCAAAAACACCAGTTAGAATGGCAATCATTAAAAAGTCAGGAAACAACAGGTGCTGGAGAGGATGTGGAGAAATAGGAACACTTTTACACTGTTGGTGGGACTGTAAACTAGTTCAACCGTTGTGGAAGTCAGTGTGGCGATTCCTCCGGGATCTAGAACTAGAAATACCATTTGACTCAGCCATCCCATTACTGGGTATATAACCAAAGGACTATAAATCATGCTGCTATAAAGACACATGCACATGTATGTTTATTGCAGCACTATTCACAATAGTAAAGACCTGGAACCAACCCAAATGTCCAACAATGATAGAGTGGATTAAGAAAATGTGGCACATATACACCATGGAATACTATGCAGCCATTAAAAATGATGAGTTCATGTCCTTTGTAGGGACATGCATGAAATTGGAAATTATCATTCTCAGTAAACTATCGCAAGGACAAAAAACCAAACACCACATATTCTCACTCATAGGTGGGAATTGAACAATGAGAACACATGGACACAGGAAGGGGAATATCACACTCTTGGGACTGTTGTGGGGTGGGGCGAGGGGGGAGGGATAGCATTAGGAGATATATCTAATGCTAAATGACGAGTTAATGGGTGCAGCACACCAGCATGGCACATGTATACATATGTAACTAACCTGCACATTGTGCACATGTACCCTAAAACTTAAAGTATAATAATAATAAAAAAAAAAGAAAGAATGGAAGGAGAGGAATTCAAAACAGTGAATATAGACAACCGATGGCATAACTACAAAGGAGAAGTATTCCTCACCACTCATGTATTTATACTTGGATGTTAGCTGAGTGACTGACTCCAAATTAATAAAAGCAGGAGAAACAACTGTTATGGTAACAATAATTAGCATTTATTTCAATAATTATTATTTTATCACTTATACCTCACTCACCATAAGGAAGATGAGGTGACTGAGGCTTGGAGTAACTTGCCCAACAATAGAGAGTTAAGAGGGAAAACTGAATGTAGTATTGTATTCCAGAGAGACTTTTATCCTTTAAGTTAAAAAAAAAATTAGCCACAGTCTATATATGAGTATTTAGATGTTACATAAGGAAAACAAAAAAAGCTAATGGTTTACATAAACAAAAAAAGTAATCATTTATACAAGCAAAATTACTTTAAACATGTATTTTCATATTCTGTCTTATAACTATCCTGATTACTTCCAAAGGATTCTACTAGTATTACTACACAAAGCTTTAGTCTTCTTTTAATTATTATCTATGTTATTAAGCAGTATATTATGTCCTAAAAATTGAGTACAAAGGAGAATTCTTGATTTATAGTGCGCTCTATTTTTGGCATTTATATTCACTGCATTTAAGAATACAAATGTACATTTTAAGCCACTCAAAATAAAACTATATTCATGACATTAGATGTGATTCCTTAATGTGATAAGATTGTTAAGGGTATAATTTATAAAAAATAAAGGCTAATTTTGTTGTCTGCTTCAATTCCTTGCATACAGGTAGATAACTTTTTGAAATTCCAAGCTTAGACTAGCCCTTATTCTATTTTTCTTCATGATGTGTATGCTGCTATATTAATAGGAGAAAAAAAATGGGTCAAGCCCTGTTAGATATTCAGAGTGTGGGTGGAAATCCTTTGACGAGCTTTCTGGGGATGCCTATAACATGGGAGTAGCTGTTGAGATTCCAGGAGAAAAAGATAAAATTCTGTCAGCAGCAATATCTCTTACAAACCAACCCTTTCACACCCACTAAAAAGGAGGTTAGAAAGGTGCCTGAAATCTAGCAATTAACCAGTATCATTGCAAAATTTTAGTATACAGAATCCTATGCTGGGCCTACACATTGCACACAATATGTTCCTTTTAATATACATGCTGATATGAAAAATGCTAGAAGACACATAATAAATAAACGTGTTCATATAAAAAGTAGTTTTTAAATTATTCCATGAATTATAATATCTTTAATTATTATTTAATAACTTACTATTATATAGTATACTTTTTCTTTCAAAGAAAAAATTTTGATGCATAGGAGTTCGCATGCCAAACATGAATTTTTTAGATTCAGTGAACACAGACTAGCATTATTCAAAAATAAAGTTTATTTATAATATAGAGTATCTAAGCATCTTTTTCTAGTGATAATATATATAATTCCCATATACGATTCTTTTCTCTTTTTTTCTTTATTAGTCTTGCTAGCGGTCTATCAATTTTGTTGATCCTTTCAAAAAACCAGCTCCTGGATTCATTGATTTTTTGAAGGGTTTTTTGTGTCTCTATTTCCTTCAGTTCTGCTCTGATTTTAGTTATTTCTTGCCTTCTGCTAGCTTTTGAATGTGTTTGCTCTTGCTTTTCTAGTTCTTTTAATTGTGATGTTAGGGTGTCAATTTTGGATCTTTCCTGCTTTCTCTCATGGGCATTTAGTGCTATAAATTTCCCTCTACACACTGCTTTGAATGCATCCCAGAGATTCTGGTATGTTGTGTCTTTGTTCTCGTTGGTTTCAAAGAACATCTTTATTTCTGCCTTCATTTCGTTATGTACCCAGTAGTCATTCAGGAGCAGGTTGTTCAGTTTCCATGTAGTTGAGCAGCTTTGAGTGAGATTTTTAATCCTGAGTTCTAGTTTGATTGCACTGTGGTCTGAGAGATAGTTTGTTATAATTTCTGTTCTTTTACATTTGCTGAGGAGAGCTTTACTTCCCAGTATGTGGTCAATTTTGGAATAGGTGTGGTGTGGTGCTGAAAAAAATGTATATTCTGTTGATTTGGGGTGGAGAGTTCTGTAGATGTCTATTAGGTCCGCTTGGTGCAGAGCTGAGTTCAATTCCTGGGTATCCTTGTTGACTTTCTGTCTCATTGATCTGTCTAATGTTGACAGTGGGGTGTTAAAGTCTCCCATTATTAATGTGTGGGAGTCTAAGTCTCTTTGTAGGTCACTCAGGACTTGCTTTATAGATTCCCTTGGCACAGGACTGCAAGTGGAAATAGTAGTGAAAACTAGTTTCTCCATAGTAAAAGCTAGTAATAAGGATTTTGAGCCCACTGGAAGATAGGATATGGTATATCTAATCAGGGTTTATCACTTAACATTTCTACATAAATATTTACTGAGGAAGTGAATCTGCAGTTTACTCCACAATTCTCTCTAGAACTTAGATCTAGACTTATAACATATTTTAAAGAGTAGTCTGGATATTTTTAAAGGTTCTATTTACATTGTAAAATGGAAATTAAGATGAACTCAGCCCATTATATCTAATTTCTATTTTATACATTTGATATAGAAAATGAAAAAATCATCATCCATTCATTTATTCATCTAGCCATCCATCCATATGATATTGAGTATGTACTATATGCCAGGGTTTGAAAAGTATAAAGTCTGTTAAGATACAGCAATACTTCAAGGAGCATATAATATATGGAAGTAAACCAAGAGAATGATGAAAAGCTTGGATAAAGGTAGCACAAGGTGTGCTGAGGAACAGAAGAGAAAAATTTAAATCAAATTGGAAGTATCTGGATGATTTTGCAGAGAAAATAGTGCTAAGTCTTGAAACGTAAGTGGGATGAACAACGCTACGTAAATAAACAGCACATAGACACGAAGAGAGGTATGACACAACATTGTGAGCTAATGTGAAAGTAGTTTAGATTTCAAGGAGGGTATGAAAAAACTGTTGTAGAATTGTAAGAGATGAATCTAGAGAAAAGAAAGGCCATATCCTCAATGGCCTCCTGTGGTAAGCAGAAAAGTTTAACTTTATTATGAAAGTAATGGTGTACCATTGAAAACTGTAAGAATTTTACCATAAGAAAAAAAGCCTGTTTTATAGAAGTATTCCTTAAATAGCTAACTTAACTTGATCAATGATATCTTAATCAGCGATATCTTATTATTTTACTTGTCCTATGAAAGGTCCATAATGTGTCCTATGTAATGAGTACTCTTCCTTCTTGTAATTATTTGTTGTAATGGTATTTTATTTAAATAACATAGTTATTCCATGCTATTTAAAGCATACTGCCTTGGTATTTAATGTTTTTGGGTCCTGACACTTATCTTAAATAAATACTTGTTAATTATCTGTCTTTCCTGATAAAGTAAGAAGGCATATGTTGACCTTTTTATCCAGCTGTAATACCAGAATATGATTTAATATCTGCCCCAAAACAGTGTCTGGAATTGAATTAAATGAGTAACAATGCTAACAGAGAAAATAAGAATGTATATTCCTCAAATAATTTAAGTTTGAATTTAGAATATGTTTGGTATTTTCCCTGCCAGGAGATTTACTTACCTGATCTCATAGAGGTTTACTTGTCTATCTATTAGATAATGAGCTTTATCTTGTGGTACAGAGGCCTTATCTTGAGCTTCTGAGCATTCCCCATGCCAAGTCTATTTCCCCATACACAGCAGGCACTAAAATGTACATTGAATTGTGCATTAAATTTAGATTGCATTCTCTCAGGAAAAAAGGAATAAAATACTAAAGAAGATAATCCAATCCAGCAGCTGTTTGTCTAAGTTTTACTTTAAATATCAGGCAAAAATGGGGGGTGTCGAGAACAGGAGGATTATACATGTAATTATAGCAAACTCATTTGACTTAATTAGTTGACGATTTAGAGAAAATACAACTATTGTTTTCACTCTTTTAATAACTCAGAAGCCCAAACATGAAGGGTTCTACTAAAATTTTCTCATATGTAATAAAATATGTCTCTAAATATGTATTATTTACCCAAGATAAAATGAAGTCTTTCTAGGTATAGTCATTCTCGTACTGAACAAGCTGCTATTCTTATCCTGTACCATATGGATATGTTCAAATGACGTAGGCAATAAAAATGGATTATCTCAAGTTTGTGAAGAGGTAATTCATTTTCTCATAGTTATCATAATATAAATATCATTTGCATTTCAAATATACACATTGACTTTCATGAATCAGTTTTGAAACTTTTAAGCCAAATATTCTAAGAATAAATATATAATAGTACTTAGGAATGGATGCAGAGGTGTTAATTATTATATATAGGTCTATACTTGTATTTGTCAAAAGAGAAAAAAAGAGTTTATTTAAAATAAACACAGATTCTGTCTCCTCATGTCAGTAATAAGCTAAATAATCAACAATGAATGTAAATGTAAAGGTAATGAAGGTGACTCAAGATTTTAGCCTTGCAGAATTTTCAGGCTTCAGAACAAGAAATGGCTAAAAATTAAACCTTGTACCTTCTTTACTGAGAAAAAAGTAGCTTCCAGAAAGCCAGCAGCATATGAATATAGAAGGAGAGGGTCAAAGAATAGAAGACAGATAAGAAAGAACTTCCGATTTGTTGATGACATTTGTATGATATTAGTTTTTATCTAAAGCCAAGAAGTGATGGAAAAATCACAACCAATAAAAAGTAAGTCTGGGGTTAAAAGAAGACAATAATACAGCTCAGTGCAGCAGTGTCTGTAATTGTGACAGGCTGTCTCAGTCCATTTAGGGTGCTACAACAAAACATCTTAGACTGGGTAATTTATTGAAACGGAAATTTATTTCTCATAGTTCTAGAGGCTGGGAAGTCCAAGATCAAAATGCCAGCAGATTCAGTGTCTGGTGAAGGCATGTTCTCTGCTTAAAAGGGAGCCTCTTGCTGTGTCCTCACATGGCAGAAGGACAAAGCAGCTCCCTGCAATCTTTTATAAGAGCATTAATTCCATTCATGAGGGTAGAACACTCATAACTTAATCACTTCCCCAAAGGTCTCATTTCTTAATACTATTAGGTTTCAACACAGGAATTTGGGGGAGACACCAATATTCAGAGCATTGCACAGGTATAGCCTTCAGTATTTACACTGACCAGGGGAGAAAGTCTATAACAAAAGGCAGATGCCAGAGCACTTTTCAAGATGAGGGAAGTTGAATGCAGTGTCCCAGGCCTCAAATCTTAAACAGTTCTATCTGTGCATATTAAGGAACCAAGCAGGTAAAGACAGGAAATAACTGCCAATCATCATCTTGGTGTATGCCAATGAAACTTTCCAAAATCTTAGCATAATGACAATAATAATTAATATAACTATGTATTATCTTACATGATAATTCTAACAAAGCAATTATAACTAACATTTATTAAACAATGTTATGATAAGCAAATTGCATAAACTTATTTAATATTCATAACATCCCATGAGGTAGGTATTAATAGTACCTCATTTTAAACGTATAAAAATACAGACTTAGAAAGATTAAGTCATTGATCTAAAAATCTCATAGCTAGAAAGAGGCAGAACTAAGACTCTAAATCAAGACTGTTTGATTCTAAAATCTAAACTACTTTCTCACCTGTGGGGATGGACGTTTGAAATAAGCCAGATCCAGATGAGTTCAAAGAGGGAGGAACCAGCTAGAAATAAAGAAGTTTCAGATACCTTGTAAGTCTGCAAAGTTTTTTGGCAAAAAATTAAAAATTTAAAAATAACATATCCAAGCAGGGATATGACGTGTTAGACATAGTTTTTGTCTTCAATGAATATTTAATATACAACATGAACAATATATGTGGAATGTAGTCAAATAGCATGGTGGTTTTCTAAAAAGTTTGATCAAGACACTTCGTCAACAATAAGGTTTAACTGCAGTCACATATACACAGAAACTTACAATACATATATATGTATATGTATATATGTATACATAAAATTCTTTCATTAGAAACAATACTTAATTTAACTTCATATGATGTACTATGATATTCTTATTCCATTCCATTAAACTCTGATCAGGACCCAACAAAATGATTTCATGACTCATTAAAAAGATATGCTAGACAGTGTTCTAAGCCTAATCCTATCATTTCTAGGAAGTATGTAATGTTATTATTTCCATTTTTAAAGATGAGAAAACTGAGTAGCAGAGTGGTTAAGTAACCTATTCAAAGTTTTATAGTGAGTAAACAGCAGAGCTGAAGTTAAAAAAAAAGCTCAGCAGTCTGGTTCCGGAGTTATATGGAAAAGAAGGAAAAGAGCAGTCAGATACTAAAGCAGATAAGCCTTGAGGTAGACATGAAAAAGCCTTACTGATTACACACAAGGGAGGAGATTCTGAGAAAAAGGTAATTACCGAAAGTCTTCTGTGAGAATAAAAATATACTGCTGGACTTGAGAACACGGTAAGACTGAACTTATTCCTTGTCTCCTTCCTTATACTGGCTAAGTCAGAAGAATGGGAATTCTTGAGGGTCTTACAAAATTTAGTGTCACAATATTAACTTCAGTTTCACCTATAAACACAAAACATACTTTTATCTTGGAATAAATTGTTTTAATTATTTAGAATACCATTAAAACGGGAAGCCAGAGATCATTAAAGCAAAGTAGAATTTCCAATAGAATGATCAGGAAACAAAAATCTAGGCCCAACTATCCTCAGCTTTCAGACACAGCAGCAATTCCTAGCCTTCTAATTGATCTCACTGAATCCTTTCCAATTTTGCCCTCCTCCTACCCATTCTTCACAGAAACAAGAAGACTATTCTTTTAAAAGTGCAAATATGATCATGTCAGTTCCCTGTTTCAAAAACTTTGGTGCTTTCCCTTTGTTCTTAAGATGAAGTCCAAAATCCCTAACAAGTTCCTGTATAGCCTAGCCCTAACTTACCACTCTGGTCATTCCTCTCCCTTTCTATCATCCATTCACATTACAGTTCTTTCAATATGCCATTCTCAATTCTGCCAAAGATCTTTGAATATTCTCTTTTCAACACTTCAATTCTCTCTCTTGTCAGAATAGCCCTCCCTCCTTCACCCAGCTAACAATCATTGATCTTTCATGTTCTAAATTGAATTCAAATACTCTGGAAGTCTTCCTAGATGTTCTAAACTAGATTAGATCCTGATATCATATTCCTGAGATCATACGCTACTCATTCATAGCCATGATCACAATTTTAATTAAATAATTAGTTGTAAAATTATCTGTTTTCTGTCTAATTTCTGCTTACATTGTAAACTCTATGAAGTCACAGACTATAGGTCTTAATCCCTCTGGAACCGTCAAAACTAGTAGATTGCCTGAAAAGTAGTTGGTATAATACATGTTTATGGAATAAAACATATATTCCTCAAGCCTCGGAACTATGTTTGGTAGACTAGAGTCAAGTTTTACCTCCTCAAACAAACAGCTTCAGCTTACAAGGCTAACATCTCCTGAGCGAAGGTTATATTTAATAATATTAAATGGGGCAAAATACAATATCCTATTTTCGTAATGTTTTTGTTACCAAAAACAATGAACAGGTAACAGATCATCATCAATAGTTCAAAATGGTTTAGTTAATTTTTCCAAGTTGTCTTTTTTCATGCTTGTTTATATTTGTGACAATTCTTTCACTTTGACAGTGTATGACAGAACTGACCTCCCATGGTTAGTAAGATTAATAACAACTGTGTCTCATATCTAATACTAAAAGTCTAAATTTTAGGTAGATAGGGCTGTTTAAGAGCATGTATTCTTTTATAAGATTTTTACACTGGCCTTAGGGTCAAAATGCCTGGGTTTCAGTCTTGACTCTGTTCAACAATGTGACTAAATTGCTTCTTGAATAATATTGTAGTGGTGTAGAAGGAATACAAGCAGCAAACCTGACGCTATGAGTTCGAGACTTGCCATTGCTCTGTCTTCCTGTGTAAATTTGGCCAAAAATTAAAAATGGCAGCTTAAAATAAAGAGAAGGAAAATGATAAACTTCAAGTGCTAGAAAATAAGACTACACAACTTAGATCATGTGGGTAGTTCAGAATATATTATATCATATGAAAAAATATTTTTGTAACTCTCTAATTATATTACTATGTTAGCTGGCTTCCCTCTTTTTGCTCCACAGTAATATAATGTTTGTTTAATCTTTTCTGAAAACGAACAAAACAATGGAAGTTCAAATTGTATAAATCACTAAAAATAGTCCCCAAGGATATGGCAGAATACAGAAAACCTACCCCTTCTTACCAAATGTAAATCTGAACCCTGATTCAAGGCAGTGGAGTGAGTTAGGAAAAAGGTTAAGAATGTTCCACTCACACCCATTGCCTCAGAGACACAAGAGAGCACCAGAAGGAACCTATTGCTTGATGTATATACTCTGTTCACAAATAAAATATAGAAATGAAATGGTAAGAGAAGAAGAAATAAAAAGGATTTGGCAGAAAGGAGAAATTCAACAAATTAAATAAGAAAATATTATATAAGAAAAGATAACTTCTAATTAGCTGAATTAAAACTTGAACAATATTGACAGTAAAAACCATAAACAACACTGTAGAAAATAAAATCCTTAACCCAGAGAATAATCTCAAAGAGATTTTGCAGAATACTGCAGTAAAGTGAAAATAGCTGAAAACACTAACAGATTAAATCAAAGACATGCAGGACAGATAATATACATCTAACCAACAAATAATGAGGGCTCATAGGGTAGAAAATAGAAATAAGGGTAGAGAGGTTACTAAAACAAAAAGTCATCTTTGTAGATGAAAGACCTGATCCACAGGACAAAAATTGTTCATGGAGTATACAGAAAATTAACTAAAAGTGACCAATCATTAATATTTTAATACAGTTTATAAATATCAAACGTTTTCAAAGAACTGTATCGAATAAGCATCCAGCCAGGGGGTGAAAAGAACAAGTGAGAAATAGATTTCCAAGAAACAGAAATAAAAAAGAAAAAAAAAACTGGGTTGGCCTCAGACTTCTCCACAACACTACAACCAGAAGAAAATGAGTGATATCTATAAAATTCCCCAAATTCTATACTCTATCAAGTTATTGCAAATGTAAGAAGGCATGAGAAACACTGTTTTCTCAGGTAAACAAAACCTCAGATGTATCCTTTCTGCATATTTATCTTAAAGATAAACTACTTAAAGATGTAATCAATTGACTGAGACATGAACCCACATAAGGAACGCAAAATGGAATTGAAAGTATTATAAAAAGGCTAGTAGACCCATTGAAATAAATTAAAATGGCCAAACTATAAAGTATTATTTTAGATAATACAGCCAAAACTGTAAATGCTAATAGTTATCATAAGAGTAGACATTAATATCTAAATCCCAAGATAGTATTTAAAGAGCCAAGAAGTAGGGTAGCAGAAGAAAAAATACAAATAAAGGAGTATTACTTTATCACCTTACATGACGGTGGTTAATCAATAAATATTATTTTAAAAACATACTTAAAAAAGTGTTTAAATACTTTTTATCTTAAAAAATACTAAAGTCAGTGATGAATAAATTAAAAAAATAAAAGTGACTAGTGTCACTAAATCACTAGTGAAGACGCAAAATCAAATAGTGAAGAGGCAAAATCAAATATATATAATGGACATAAGAAATTATAAAAGTTCAATAAAACACAAAAATTTAAAATACAGAAAAAGATAACACCAATGTATCCTGATATAATTACCCTTTTATAGAAAACACACTCAGATTTGTTTATGCAAAACGCATCAGATATTCGCTGTTTATTAAATCATCAACAATATGAATATAGGTAAGAGTATATAAGAATTAGGGTTCTAATAAATTGTTATATGATAAAAGTACCCTACAACCAATAAAATCGTGTGTTTTAAAATAATCTAATGAAAGAGGAATGTGCTGATAATATATAAGTAGAATCCATTTAGGAAAATATATATCCATGTATCATATATGAACATATAAGCATAGATAACCACAGTAATTAGAAGGAAATATTCCAACCTGTTTACGTTGGTGTTAGTTCTATGAATTATTTTAATTTTTTTCTCAGTACTTTCCTGCATGTTTTAATTTTAATTAAGAAAAAATTTCACTAAGAAACACAAAATACCAGAATAAGTGGAAAGATATATCAGGCTTCTGGATTGGGATACACAATAAAGATGTCAATTCTTTAAAATGCAGTTATGCATTTAATACAATTAACCAAAATGGATTTTAAACTTTGCCATGATATTCTAACATTTTAGAAGTACAAAAAGTGAAAGTGTCCAAAAAAAAATTCAAACAGGAAACAGTATACATAATGAAATACTGACAATTAGAAAGATGAAATGAAAAACGTAAAATCACTAACCCCGATTACATAAAGTGGTAAAATTATGGGTGAGTTTATACTTTCATATTATAAATTTACCCCAGTATGCATATCTTCTTTTATAAAATGTTGAAAATAACAGTTTATTATATTTTTAGAAACAACTTAAAATTATAGTAAAATGATGGAATGATTTTTTTCTTTATACATACCTATATTCTCTAAACTTAGTATATACATAGTATGTATTATTCCAAAATTCAGAAGATAAAAAACTTTGATTTTTAAAATTGTCTTCCAATATCCATCTTCCACGACGTTAAAAAGTCAACCAACACCTCATTGCTGCAAGTTAAATGTGTTTCCTCTTATACAGTCTTCAGAGGCAACAGCAAAAAGTTTCAGTCTTCAAACAACAGGTGATCTGACATGTCATCTTTTCTGAAAGAGCTAAAATGGGTTAGCCTAAAACTCAGCCTTCCCATGAATTGCTCAGTTTTCTGTAAAAATGTTAGTTTCTATTTCTGACTTAGTTTTGACAGAGTAAAGGACATGGGATTTTTTAAGAGAAACTTAACTCCTCTTTTAGAATAACAGCAAAATAAATAAAAGAAAAAAATTACTATGTTTCTTCAAAGGTGTTTACTTTAAAATGACAAAATGTTTCATTCTGTGCCCTACTACAGATTGCAATTACATAAATATTTTTAAGAAG
Organism: Gorilla gorilla gorilla; assembly: GCF_029281585.2. NCBI lineage: Eukaryota > Metazoa > Chordata > Mammalia > Primates > Hominidae > Gorilla > Gorilla gorilla. Next base: position 34,582,611 of record NC_073233.2, on the reverse strand, counting down.
ATATGTAATCTATCTAACCATCCTTTCAACCAACTATCCATTGATCAATCCATTATTCCCACAAATACTCCCAAACACAAATCTGTGTTTTTCTTTCTCACGCATACTTCATTTTATTACTACATATGTGGATATTAATAAATTATATATATATAGTATAACTCTGAATTTTCTATTTTGCCTAAATATGCAGAGATGTAATCATAACATCTCTGGGTTTTTCTTAGTCATTGTTTTATCTTTCCCTGAACCTCCCTCCATTGTTAATCCTGTCTTTTTCAAGTTTTCCATGATTATATACACACAAGCGATGTATATATAAAGTTTGTAGGAACTGTAAAAACATGTTTCCTTAGATATTCTTTTACTTAGATGGAAAAGATTCTAAGCAGATTATGTGTTTTATATTAAAAGATGTCCACCCAAAATAGATGAAAGTATCGTTTTCTGCACATCCTCACTAGCAAAATTATGTTTTTCAATATTATACCATTATTATTTTGATTGCCCTAATTATTGCTACTGAATTGGAGCATCTTTTCACAGTTTAATCTTCTATGAATCACCCTTCTGTATGTTTTGTTGTCTTCTCTCTAGTTTTGTAAGAACTTATCCTATATAGTAGATATCAATCTTTTTCCTATCTTCTATATTACTAACATTTATTTCTCAAATTTGCTGTTAGAAATTACCAAACTAGTCTTGCCATAGGTTTTTTAAAATTACATAATCATATTTATTTTATAGATTTATGATTTCTAGTCTAAAGAAGTTTCTCAGAGGGTGGTTCCAAGATGGCCAAATAGGAACAGTTCCAGTCTACAGCACCCAGCATGAGCAAAGCAGAAGATGGATGATTTCTGCACTTCCAACTGAGGTACCAGGTTCATCTCACTGGGGATTGTAGGACAGTGGGTGCAGGACAGTGGGTAAAGCACACCAAGCGTGAGCCAAAGCAGGGCGAGGCATCGCCTCACCCCAGAAGTGCAAGGGGTCAGGGAATTCCCTTTCCTAGCCAACGAAAGGGGTGACAGATGGCACCTGGAAAATCGGGTTACTCCCACCCTAATACTGCGCTTTTCCGACGGTCTTAGCAAACGGCACACCAGGAGATTATATCCTGGGCATGGCTTGGAGGGTCCTATGCCCACGGAGCCTCACTCATTGCTAGCACAGCAGTCTGAGATCAAACTGCAAGGCAGCAGCGAGGCTGGGGGAGGGGCGCCCACCATTGCTGAGGCTTCAGCAGGTAAACAAAGTAGCTGGGAAGCTCGAACTGGGTGCAGCCCACCGCAGCTCAAGGAGGCCTGCCTGCCTCTGTAGGCTCCACCTCTGGGGGCAGGGCATAGCCAAACAAAAGGCAGCAGAAACCTCTGCAGACTTAAATATCCCTGTCTGACAGCTTGGAAGACAGTAGTGGTTCTCCCAGCATGCAGCTTGAGATCTGAGAACAGACAGACTGCCTCCTCAAGTGGGTCCCTGACCCCTGAGTAGCCTAACTGGAAGGCACCCCCCAGTAGGGGCAGACTTAACACCTCACACGGCCAGGTACCCCTCTGAGACAAAACTTCCAGAGGAATGATCAGGCAGCAACATTTGCTGTTCACCAATATTTGCTATTCTACAGCCACCTCTGCTGATACCCAGGCAAACAGGGTCTGGAGTGGACCTCCAGCAAACTCCAGCAGATGTGCAGCCGAGGGTCCTGACTGTTAGAAGGAAAACTAACAAACAGAAAGGACATCCACACCAAAACCCCATCTGTACATCACCATCATCAAAGACGACAGGTAGATAAAACCATAAAGATGGGGAAAAAACAGAGCAGAAAAACTGAAAATTCTAAAAATAAGAGTGCCTCTCCTCCTCCAAGGGAACGCAGCTCCTCACCACCAATGGAAAATGGAGAATGACTTTGACAAGTTGAGAGAAGAAGGCTTCAGACGATCAAACTTCTCCGAGCTAAAGGAGGAAGTACAAACCCATGGCAAAGAAGTTAAAAACCTTGAAAAAAGATTAGATGAATTGTTAACTAGAATAACCAATGCAGACAAGTCCTTAAAGAACCTGATGGAGCTGAAAACCACGACACGAGAACTGCGTGACGAATGCACAAGCTTCAGTAGCCGATTCAATCAACTGGAACAAAGGGTATCAGTGATGGAAGATCAAATGAATGAAATGAAGCGAGAAGAGAAATTTAGAGAAAAAAGAATAAAAAGAAATGAACAAAGCCTCCAAGAACTATGGGACTATGTGAAAAGACCAAATCTACATCTGATTGGTGTATCTGAAAGTGACGGGGAGAATGGAACCCAGTTGGAAAACACTCTGCAGGATATTATCCAGGAGAACTTCCCCAATCTAGCAAGGTAGGCCAACATTCAAATGCAGGAAAAACAGAGAACGCCACAAAGATACTACACGAGAATAGCAACTCCAAGACACATAACTGTCAGATTCACCAAAGTTGAAATGAAGGAAAAAATGTTAAGGACAGCCAGAGAGAAAGGTCAGGTTACCCACAAAGGGAAGCCCATCAGACTAACAGTTGATCTCTCCACAGAAACTCTACAAGCCAGAAGAGAGTGGGGGCCAATATTCAACATTCTTAAAGAAAAGAATTTTCAATCCAGAATTTCATATCCAGCCAAACTAAGCTTCGTAAGTGAAGGAGAAATAAAATACTTTACAGACAAGCAAATACTGAGAGATTCTGTCACCACCAGCCCTGCCCTACAAGAGCTCCTGAAGGAAGCAATAAACATGGAAACGAACAACCGGTACCAGCCACTGCAAAAACATGCCAAATTGTAAAGACCATCGAGGCTAGGAAGAAACTTCATCAACTAACGGGCAAAATAACCAACTAACATCATAATGACGGGATCAAATTCACACATAACAGTATTAACCTTAAATGTCAATGGGCTGAATGCTCCAATTAAAAGACACACACTGGCAAATTGGATAAAGAGTCAAGACCCATCAGTGTGCTGTATTCAGGAAACCCATCTCATGTGCAGAGACACACATAGGCTCAAAATAAAGGAACGGAGGAAGATCTACCAAGCAAATGGAAAACAAAAAAAGGCAGGGGTTGCAATCCAAGTCTCTGATAAAACACACCTTAAACCAACAAAGATCAAAAGAGACAAAGAAGCCCATTACATAATGGTAAAGTGATCAATTCAACAAGAAGAGCTAACTATCCTAAAGATATATGCACCCAATACAGGAGCACCCAGATTCATAAAGCAAGGCCTCAGAGACCTACAAAGAGACTTACATTCCCACACAATAATAATGGCAGACTTTAACACCCCACTGTCAACATTAGACAGATCAACCAGACAGAAAGTTAACAAAGATATCCAGGAATTGAACTCAGCTCTGCACAAAGCGGACCTAATAGACATCTACAGAACTCTCTACCCCAAATCAACAGAATATACATTCTTCTCAGCACCACATCGCACTTATTCCAAAATTGACCACATAGTTGGAAATAAAGCACTCCTCAGCAAATGTTAAAGAACAGAAATTATAACAAACTGTCTCTCAGACCATAGTGCAATCAATTTAGAATTCAGGATTAAGAAACTCACTCAAAACCACTCAACTACATGGAAACTGAACAACCTGCTCCTGAATGACTACTGGGTACATAACTAAATGAAGGCAGAAATAAAAATGTTCTTTGAAACCAACGAGAACAAAGAAACAACATACCAGAATCTATGGGACACATTTAAAGCAGTGTGTAGAGGGAAATTTATAGCACTAAATGCCCACAAGAGAAAGCAGGAAAGATCTGAAATTCACACCCTAACATCACAATTAAAAAAACTAGAGAAGCAAGAGCAAACACATTCAAAAGCTAGCAGAAGGCAAGAAATAACTAACAACAGAGCAGAACTGAAGGAGTTAGAGACACAAAAAAACCTTCAAAAAAAATCAATAAATCAATGAGCTGGTTTTGTGAAAAGGTCAACAAAATTGATAGACTGCTAGCAAGACTAATAAAGAAGAAAAGAGAGAAGAATCAAATAGATGCAATAAAAAATGATAAAGGGGATATCACCACTGATCCCACAGAAATACAAACTACCATCACAGAATACTATAAACACCTTTACGCAACTAAACTAGAAAATCTAGAAGAAATGGATAACTTCCTCATCACATACAGCCTCCCAAGACTAAACCAGGAAGAAGTTGAATCTCTGAATTAGGCCAATAACAGGCTCTGAAATTGAGGCAATAATTAATAGCTTACCAACCAAAAAAAGTCCAGGACCAGACAGACTCACAGCCTAATTCTACCAGAGGTACAAGGAGAAGCTGGTACCATTCCTTCAAAAACTATTCCAATCAATACAAAAAGAGGGAATCCTCCCTAACTCATTTTATGAGGCCAGCATCTTCCTGATACCAAAGCTGGGCAGAGACATAACAAAAAAAGAGAATTTTAGACCAATATCCCTGATGAACATCGATGCAAAAATCCTCAATAACATACTGGCAAACCGAATCCAGCAACACATCAAAGAGCTTATCCACCATGATCAAGTGGGCTTCATCCCTGGGATGCAAGGCTGGTTCAATATATGCAAATCAATAAACGTATTCCAGCATATAAACAGAACCAAAGACAATAACCACATGATTATCTCAATACATGCAGAAAAGGCCTTTGAAAAAATTCAACAGCCCTGCATGCTAAAAACTCTCAATAAATTAGGTACTGATAGGACGTATCTCAAAATAATAAGAGCTATTTATGACAATCCCACAGCCAATATCATACTGAATGAGCAAAAACTGGAAGCATTCCCTTTGAAAACTGGCACAAGACAGGGATGCCCTCTCTCACTACGCCTATTCAACATAGTGTTGGAAGTTCCGGCCAGGGCAATTAGGCAGGAGAAGGAAATAAAGGGTATTCAATTAGGAAAAGAGGAAGTCAAATTGTTCCTGTTTGCAGATGACCTGATTGTATATCAAGAAAACCCCATCGTCTCAGCCCAAAATCTCCTTAAGCTGATAAGAAACTTCAGCAAAGTCTCAGGATACAAAATCAATGTACATAAATCACAAGCATTCTTATACACTAATAACAGACAAACAGAGAGCCAAATCATGAGTGAACTCCCATTCACAATTGCTTCAAAGAGAATAACACACCTAGGAATCCAACTTACAAGGGATGTGAAGCACTTCTTCCAGGACAACTACAAACCACGGCTCAACGAAATAAAAGAGGATACAAACATATGGAAGAACATTCCACGCTCATGGCTAGGAAGAATCAATATAGTGAAAATGGCCACACTATCCAAGGTAATTTATAGATTCAATGCCATCCCCATCAAGCTACCAATGACTTTCTTCACAGAATTGGAAAAAACTACTTTAAAGTTCATATGGAACCAAAAAAGAGCCCACATTGCCAAGTCACGCTAAGCCAAAAGAACAAAGCTGGTAGCAACATGCTACCTGACTTCAAACTACACTACAAGGCTACAGTAACCAAAACAGCATGGTACTGGTACCAAAACAGAGATATAGATCAATGGAACACAACAGAGCCCTCAGAAATAATGCCGCATATCTACAACTATCTGATCTTTGACAAACCTGACAAAAACAAGAAATGGAGAAAGGATTCCCTATTTAATAAATGGTGCTGGGAAAACTGACTAGCAACATGTAGATAGCTGAAACTGGATCCCTTCCTTACACCTCATACAAAAATTAATTCAAGATGGATTAAAGACTTAAATGGTAGACCTAAAACCATAAACACCCTAGAAGAAAACCTAGGCAATACCATTCAGGACATAGGCATGGGTAAGGATTTCATGTCTAAAACACCAAAAGCAATGGCAACAAAAGCCAAAATTGACAAGTGGGATCTAATTAAACTACAGAGCTTCTGCACAGCAAAAGAAACTACCATCAGAGTGAACAGGCAACCTACAGAATGGGAGAAAATTTTTGCAATCTACTCATCTGACAAAGGGCTAATATCCAGAATCTACAATGAACTCAAACAAATTTACAAGAAAAAAACAACCCCTTCAACAAGTGGGCAAAGGATATGAACAGACACTTCTCAAAAGAAGACATTTATGCAGCCAAAAGACACATGTAAAAATGCTCATCATCATTGGCCATCAGAGAAATGCAAATCAAAACCACAATGAGATACCACCTCACACCAGTTACAATGGCAATCATTAAAAAGTCAGGAAACAACAGGTGCTGGAGAGGATGTGGAGAAATAGGAACACTTTTACACTGTTGGTGGGACTGTAAACTAGTTCAACCATTGTGGAAGTCAGTGTGGCGATTCCTCAGGGATCTAGAACCAGAAATACCATTTGACCCAGCCATCCCATTACTGGGTATATACCCTAAGGATTATAAATCATGCTGCTATAAAGACACACGCATACGTATGTTTATTATGGCACTATTCACAATAGCAAAGACTTGGAACCAACCCAAATGTCCATCAATGATAGACTGGATTAAGAAAATGTGGCACATATACACCATGGAATTCTATGCAGCCATAAAAAAGATGAGTTCATGTCCTTTGTAGGAACATGGTTGAAGCTGGAAACCATCATTCTCAGCAAACTATCGCAAGGACAGAAAACCAAACACCGCATGTTCTCACTCATAGGTGGCAGTTGAACAATGAGAACACTTGGACACAGGAAGGGGAATAGCATACACTGGGGCCTGTTGTGGGGTGGGGGTAGGGGGGAGGGATAGCATTTTGAGATATACCTAATGTAAATGATGAGCTAATGGGTGCAGCACAGCAACATGGCACACGTATACATATGTAATAAACCTGCATGTTGTGCACATGTACCCTAAAACTTAAAGTATAATAAAAAAAAAGAAGTTTCTCACTACTAGATTGTGTATATAGCCTCTCCAATTTTCTCATAGAACTTGTATATTCAAATTTTCACAATTTTTTCACACCATCTAGAAGTTATTCTTGAATCCAAATTTTAAAATGGGTCTATTTTACTTTCTTCAAGTCTGACAGGCATTGTAACAGCATCATTTTTTAATTATCCACCATTTTCTCAATGAATTAAAATATTTTAATCTTCAATTAAATGCCTTTATTTAGCAGAATCAATTTTTGGATTATTTCCTCCATTAATCCAATTGCCTATTCTTGTATCAATATTGTATTGATTCATTACAGTGATTTTATAGTGTAATCTTATATCTAGTAAGGCAGGTTTCCTCTTACTTTTTAATTCTAAAAACATCTTGTCACTTTTTGCCCCATACAAACTAAGGATCACATCATCCAAATTTAAAAAACAAAGTAATTTACATGTACAATACATGTATATATTAATTTAGGGAGCATTAACTCTTTTCATTTGTATTCTTTCTGATCTGTCTATCCTTCCATGCATGCATCCATCCATCCACCCATCTTGAGACAGGATCTTGCTCTGTCACCAAGGTTGGAGCGCAATGTCGTGACTACAGCCCACTGCAATCTCAACCTCCTGAGTACCACCACAGCCTCCTGAGTACCTGGGACTACAGGTGCACACCACCATTTCTCTGTAAGAAACGGTGTCTCACTATGTTGCCAGAACTGGTCTCTTAACTCCTGAGCTCAAGAGATCCTCCTGCTTTGGCCTCACAAAGTGGTGAGGTTGCAGGTATGATCCTCTTCGTTCCATCCTCTTTTTATAATATTAATTCTCTCTACCTCAAAAGAAATATGTCTTCCCTTTTGTTCAAATCTTCTTGTATGCCCTTCAAAAACATTATCGTTTTCTTTAACTTGGAAGTGTGCTCTTTGTTAAATTTATTACTAAATATTTTATACAATTTTAGGAGCTGTTGTGAATAGAATATTTTTTCCCATTTCCCTTTCTAGGTACTGTTGGGGCTCAGAAAACAATAGCCCCAAGTGAAGGCCTAAGAAGCAGACTTAGAAGCAAAGTTACCTTCTGACCACCTCTTTCCCTGCTGTCTCTCATTCTTCTCAGAGGCGAGCCACACTAGATTCCCTCTTCTCCAACGTGGGTCATAGAAACCAGAACCCCTTTCCTCCAAAGCCAGCTTTAAAGCCTAAAATATTACTCTAACCTCCCCTATAGAAACCAGAACCTTTTTTCTCCAAAGCCAGCTTCAAAGCCTAAAATATTAATCTAACTTCCCCCACTTCTTTCTGTGTAATAGAATAAATGGCCATAAAGAAATTAAGACCCTTATTCACAGGGGTCCTACCTTCACACCCAGCAGAAAGGAATGTTGCATAGAGAGGCCTTATTGAGTTCCCCCAACTCAGTCAGTTAGCATTAGACCATATATCCTTTTTGTCCAATCATAGTTCTACATACTCTCCATACTTTATTGAATTTAAGCATAAAAAATGGATAGTTCTCTCTATATCTTTGCATCTTCTTTCTGAAGGCTCCTATGCCACGTAAAACTATGTCAAATAAATTTGTTATTCTTTTCTCTTGTCAATCTCTCTTGTTATAGGGGTATCAGCTGTGACCCTTATGCTGGAAAGGAAAGGGCTTACTTCCTTGTTGTCCCTAGAGTTCTTCTATTCTGAATAGAGTTTTAAATTTTTAGCTAAACATCTAATTTTATAAGTATTTACTAATTTTATAAGTATTTGGGGTTTTTAACTATTCAGTAGATCATTATAAGAAGAATATTCTAACCTTGCCTTAGCCTTTGTAAGACCTTCAAAAAATATTGAGAAATACTATTTATAGAAGTTAAATCCTATTTACATCCTAATTTTGTCTTAAATAGTTATAGTACTTCACATTTTAGGAAAATAATTACTGCTTGTCCTTGATTGAGAATATTTTACATTTAAGTAGTTTCCTTATATTTAACAGAAATTTAAATAAGAATAGCTAGCTGATTATTGTCATGCTTATCAACCTATCATTGATTAACTATCTGACATGGAACACCTCATCTTCATGAAATAAACTTCATTAGGCCACGGGTATTACTGTTTTAATTAAATAACAGGTGAATTAGATATACTAGTATTTCCTTTTCAATTTTTGTATTTCTATACTTCAGCAAACTTAGACCTTTTTCCTTTTTATACTATCTCTATCAAGATTTGGTATTAGGCCAGGCATGGTGGCTCATGCCTATAATCCCAGTTCTTTGGGAGGCTGAGGTGGGATGATCACTTGAGCTCAGGAGTTCAAGACCAGCCTGGGCAACATAGAGAGACCTCATCTCTACTAAAAATAAAAAATTAGACAGGTGCATACCTGTAGTCCCAGCTACTTGAGAGGCTGAGGCAGAAGGGTCACTTGAGCCCAGGAAGCAGAGGCTGCAGTAAGCTATGATGGCATCACTGCACTCCAGCCTGGGCAACAGAGTGAAAACTTGTCTCCAATAAAAAAAAAGATGGGTATTAAAATCATGCTAAATTCATAATGTTAACTGAAATAACTTTCCAAATTTACCATGGTCAGGATTAGTGTAAAAGGCATTGCTTTGGCCTGGCGTGGTGGCTCACGCCTGTAATCCCAGCACTTTGGGAGGCCGAGGCAGGCGGATCATGAGGTCAGGAGATCGAGACCATCTTGGCTAACACGGTGAAACCCCGTCTCTACTAAAAATACAAAAAATTAGCCAGGCGCGGTGACAAGCGCCTGTAGTCCCAGCTACTCGGGAGGCTGAGGCAGGAGAATAGTGTGAACCCGGGAGGCGGACCTTGCAGTGAGCCGAGATAGCGCCACTGCAGTCCGGCCTGGGTGAAAGAGCTAGACTCCGTCTCAAAAAAAAAAAAAAAAAAAGAAAAAAAGTCATTGCTTTTTCCTTTTTTTTTTTTTTTTTTTAAGAATTAGATAACTACAAATCCATTTGGTCAGGGTCAGTTACCTTCTAATTTCTATTATGGTAATGACATTCAAATTTTGTAACTATTAATCAAGTTTTAATAATTTATATTTTATTAGGATATCATTCATTTCATCTAGGTTTTGCAAGTTACCAGAGAATTGCAGTTTTATTATCTTATGATGAACTTATCTTGTGTCTATGGTTGGTCTTCCCTCTTAATCTTAATGACACTTTTTGTCTCTAGAAATCAGGTTCAAAAGTGATTTTGCTATTTTCAAAGACTGATCTCTTGTGATCTCTTTATCCTTTCAATTTTTTTCTTCTTTTTTTGTTTATACTTTCCTTGATTCTAGCTTTTATCTGTACTAATTCCTTCTTCTTGGCTTACTCTGATTTGTTTCCTTGTTCTTATCTAATTTATTATGTTTGACAAAGAAATCATTTTGTCAATGAAGTAAAAAAAAGTCTCAAGATTTGAGCCAAGGCAGTAATATTTAATAAAATGAGGCTAGGGATTGGAATACATGTCGCAGGTCTGTCCCCATAAAGTCGCTTATGCCTTTTAGCAAATCACTTCATCTATCTGGCTAATAGTTTCCACATCTATAAACTGAAAAGAATATACAGCCTGATAGTTCCTGTTAGGTTAAAAAAAAATTACACATGGTAAAATTTGTAAACTTTAAGCTACATTTGAGAAAGTGGGGTGTTTAAAGGAATAAGAGCCATTGAAATCACTGGATTGGGAATCATTGCCTTAAGAAACAACAATATCTTAGGAGAATTCAGTTTTTCTATGACAGTAAAGTATGACTGGCCCTCCTTATCTGTGGATTCCACATCAATTGATTCAACTAACTGCAGGTCATAAAAAAAGACACGTGCATCTGTATTGAACATGTACAAAACTTTTTTTTTCTTGTCACTATTCCCTAAACAATAAAGTATAACAACTGTTTAAACAGCATTTACTTTGTATTAGGTAAGTAACTTAGAGATGATTTAAACTATATGGGAGGATGTGTGTAGGTTATATGCACATACTGAACCATTTTATATAAGGGAATTGAGCATCCATGGATTTTGGTATCCACTTCTCCTCAGGTACAAAGGGACTGCTGTATAAAAGAGGCCTATACTTCATGAATGTTCACATCATAACCAAGTGAACTCATACAACGTTTCGCAAACATGAATGCTCTAATAAAACATCTTCTTAAAGAAGGCGCATCTAAGTTACGCTGCAGAAGACAGATAGATTTAAAATATTAAAAATTAGTACCATGTCATTAAATCACGTCTTCATATTATTCTCGGAAGAAATGAAATAATCTGCAGTCAAATGGTAGGTTTCAGGGACTCCATAAATCCTATGATCTTGTAAACAAAAGCTTATGTGTATTTATTTATAGTTTTATGGGGAGAGTTAATCACATTCATTAGATTTACAAAGAGTTTGGGCCCAGAAAGAGGCTGTAAATACTATTCTAGATGACGAATTAAACTTTCTATTCTTAGTGTCTGATTAAACTTTTCCATGGTCATACTTTTGGAACTTCACCAAAGAGACCATTTTGTTGTTGAATAGCCACAACTAGTAAAAACTCTAGTCCACATCAAGTCAAAACTTCAACTTTTGATGTGAACTACAGTTCACATCAAGTCAAAATTACCTCTCAAGTTCCCATCTATTTTCTTGACTCCAGTCTCTGATAAATGACAGAATAAAACAATTTCCCATTCCTGAAAACAGCCCTTTATGTATTTGGAGAGAGCCATCTTAGCTCCAAGATATTTTTCTCTTTTAAAATGATGGCTTTAAACAACATACCATGTAAACTCTACTCCCTAATTCAAAATGTTTCTTTAAAGGCAGATGGTTTTACCACTCATTCATATAATATTTTATATTTTTAAAAAGTTCTTTAGTTATACATCACTTTTTCTGATAGAAGGATGGATCACTCTAGATTTACTTGTGAATTTCAGAAAATTCAAAGGAAACAAGTATATTATGTTGATCTATATGTCCTCATGAGTTCTACAGAATTCTCACATACTTATTTACTCTGCTAAATTCTTAGAAATAAACTCATAAAAATGTTTAAAAATTATTTTTTGACTATGAGTTATTGTTAAAACTCATTTTTTGTGGATGGATTCCAATACACTTTCAATCTTGTAGGTGGAAGACATTTTGTATTTCTTTTTATGGATTCAGAAAGGATAACTGGAAAATAGCATTACTTTAAGTGGTACTAAAAACATCACTTACATTAATTCTTTTTGGGGAAAAAAGAAGAAAATATTTACTGGAGTAAAATATAGCCCATGCAAAGCAGAACAAATTCCAAGGTGGTAAACCAAGTTCTGTAAAACTAAGAACCAAAATCAAATAAATATGTAAGGGTATTACTTACGGATACAACTCTGAAAGATGTTCAGCTAATGCATAAGCTGTTGGGTCTCTGTCCAAGGCATAGAGAACAATATCTGACTCCTTCTGCAGAATGGCTTTTGTGTGCCCTCCCGAACCAAATGTCATATCTAGAAAAATCTAGCAAACACAGAAAAATAAAATTACAACTTAGCATAAACAAAACTTATTCTTGACAACTATCTCAATTTCTAGAAGCACACAATGATTTTCAGAGTTGACAGTAAATAGGAAAATACTTACAATCGTTGTGCCTATAGTTGAATTTGTTACATGTGAGATCTGGCTCAATTATGAGTGATAAGTCTAAAAGAACTTATCAGACTATCAGTAAAATAACCTCTAACACAGACTGGCTAATTCAAGACAAATTTATATTTCTCTCTATAAGGTCAAACTGGTCACACTGTTGTGCCCCCAGCTCTTTAACACTTCCCAGCATCCAGCTGGTAATAACATTTTCAATAATTTCTCATTTAGAGATGGCTTACAATTAGTGTGGCTCATTTTATCTCAATTTCTCTTAATGCTTTCTATGAAAATGATACTCAAGAGAAGAAAGAGAGAGAGAATAAACATCCCTAATAATAAATAGGCACAGGACAAATCAGATAAAATCTGGAAAACTGACAAACTTACAGATTATATCTGTAATAATAAAATAACAAATATGAACTGAGAAGAAAAAAAATGCTTTCCAAGTCAAAATACCTAGGGTAAACTCTAGGTTTGACACAAAGTATCTATGTCTTTGGGATAGTTACTTAAAGTCGCAAAATTCCAGTGTCTTCAGCGGTTAAAAAAAAAATGAAGAAGAAAAGAAGATACCATCACCACCTGCCTAATTGTTAAGGTAACATATCATTTCTCATGTAAATCAAAACACTTTTAAGAGTGAAACATTTGCCAGTAATAATTTTGCCAGGACAACACGATAGGATGTACTTAAGTACAAATCACTCAATGCTTGGCTCATTCCAGATATACAGTATGGTTAATTGAATCTGAATCTATTTCTTGGCTATTTTATTTGGCCACACTCTAAAGAGAATAGTCACGTCACAGTTGAGCAAGCAACCAGACCTGGATCATAAGAAACATATCTGTGTACAAGTTAGTTGATTGTAACTAGTTTGCAAGTCAAGACATTCTCCACATATTCCCTCAAAGTTATGCTCTTAGTTTAATGGGACCTTTCAGTAAACTTCACTGGTGTTATGAAAATAAAAACAATTACTCTAATAATATTGACTACAATGACAAACAACATAAGTCTATTGGCTAGATTTAAAAATATCTAAACATACAATTTTCTTAAAGTTCATGTGCATAGTACATAAGAAGGGAAATTCCTGTCATGGATTTGAATATATTTCCCTGCTCTGAATGTTTCCACTTATTTCAGGGACAGTGGTCAGAAATTGGGCATGCAATTATGCTTTGACTTTTTGGCTCGTATCTACCATGCTAACTCCCATCCGCTGATCAAGTCCTCATAAAAGTTAGCCTGCTACTGAAAGAATAACATGCAGGAAATCTTCTGATCAAAATTGGAGGATGGACATAAAATATAAAAAGATGTAAATGTGGTGAAAATGTACAAGCATTGCTTTTTAACACAAATGTTGTATTGTGACTTAACTTTGTACTTCTATCACTATCACCATAAAAGGCATGGCTAAATATATTTTTCACCATTTTAAACAATATCTTTTTATTTATGGAAACACTTAAATCTCAAGATCAAATAATTTCCTTTGCCAGTCACTTATTTTACACATCTATGAATTGGCAAAAATCTTCCACTATGCATTACATCAATTTGAAAATTTTAAGAAATTCAACATAATTTAACCAAAGAATTTTTTCCAAGGCAAAACCATAAACTACTTCCTTGTCATGGGATCAATACCTAGCCTTGCTGTAACTATAAATTTAAACTAAAAGTAGATTAAATAAAACAATTTAGATACGATTACCCTTATTCTGAGACAAGAAAGTCCCAATCAATATTTAAAGAAAAATCATCATCATTAGCAATATTCTGAAAAATATGAGTGATTATAATTTACATGATTATTTTTAATGTATCATGATTATGCCCTTGTAGATGTACTGACAATCAAGAAAGTCTCCACAGGGGGGAAAAAAATCTATTACTACCAGTCAAGTGTAACACAGAAAGCAAAAAGTGGCAGACAAATGGAATTCATGAAACTAGAAGGGAAACCCATCATATGTCCTGAGTTAATACGTGATTGGAGCCATCAACTCTCATTTTTACAATTCTAATATTCATTGTTCATCACATGTAATAGTGACATCTAGGCCTCATGAGCCAACCAGCACCACAATTGAAAAGGGAGCCAATTAGTTTACCCCTTCTTCTAGGTCACTAACATAAGACCACAGTTTAAAATCTGTAGGAGTTGCAAATAAAAAAAGCAACTGAATAATAATGAGAGACTTTAACACCCCACTGTCAACATTAGACAGATCAACGAGACAGAAAGTTAACAAGGATACTCAGGAATTGAACTCAGCTCTGCACAAAGCAGACCTAATAGACATCTACAGAACTCTCCATCCCAAATCAACAGAATATACATTTTTTTCAGCACCACACCACACCTATTCCAAAATTGACCACATACTTGGAAGTAAAGCTCTCCTCAGCAAATGTAAAAGAACAGAAATTATAACAAACTGTCTCTCGGACCACAGTGGAATCAAACTAGAACTCAGGATTAAGAAACTCACTCAAAACCACTCAACTACATGGAAACTGAACAACCTGCTCCTGAGTGACTATGGGGTACATAACGAAATGAAGGCAGAAATAAAGATGTTCTTTGAAACTAACGAGAACAAAGACACAACATACCAGAATCTCTGGGACACATTCAAAGCAGTGTGTAGAGGGAAATTTATAGCACTAAATGCCCGCAAGAGAAAGCAGGAAAGATGAAACACTGACACCCTAACATCACAATTAAAAGAACTAGAAAAGCAAGAACAAACACATTCAAAAGCTAGGAGAAGGCAAGAAATAACTAAAATCAGAGCAGAACTGAAGGAAATAGAGACACAAAAAACCCTTCAAAAAATTAATGAATCCAGGAGCTGGTTTTTTGAAAGGATCAACAAAATTGATAGACTGCTAGCAAGACTAATAAAGAAGAAATGAGAGAAGAATCAAATAGATGCAATAAAAAATGATAAAGGGGATATCACCACAGATCCCACAGAAATACAAACTACCATCAGAGAATATTACAAACACCTCTACGCAAATAAACTAGAAAACCTAGAAGAAATGGATAAATCCCTTGACACATACACCCTCCCAAGACTAAACCAGGAAGAAGTTGAATCTCTGAATAGACCAATAACAGGATTTGAAACTGTGGCAACAGTCAATAGCTTACCAACCAAAAAGAGTCCAGGACCAGATGGATTCATAGCCGAATTCTACCAGAGGTACAAGGAGGAACTGGTACCATTCTTTCTGAAACTATTCCAATCAATAGAAAAAGAGGGAATCCTCCCTAACTCATTTTATGAGGCCAGCATCACCCTGATACCAAAGCAGGGCAGAGACACAGCCAAAAAAGAGAATTTTAGACCAATATCCTTGATGAACATTGATGCAAAAATCCTCAATAAAATACTGGCAAACCGAGTCCAGCAGCACATCAAAAAGCTTATCCACCATGATCAAGTGGGCTTCATCCCTGGGATGCAAGGCTGGTTCAACATATGCAAATCAATAAATGTAATCCAGCATATACACAGAACCAAAGACAAAAACCACATGATTATCTCAATAGATGCAAAAAAGGCCTTTGACAAAATTCAACAACCCTTCATGCTAAAAACTCTCAATAAATTAGGTATTGATGGGACGTATCTCAAAATAATAAGAGCTATCTATGACAACCCCACAGCCAATATCATACTGAATGGGCAAAAACTGGAAGCATTCCCTTTGAAAACTGGCACAAGACAGAGATGCCCTCTCTCACCACTCCTACTCAATATAGTGTGGGAAGTTCTGGCCAGGGCAATTAGGCAAGAGAAGGAAATAAAGGGTATTCAATTAGGAAAAGAGGAAGTCAAATTGTCCCTGTTTGCAGATGACATGATTGTATATCTAGAAAACCCCATTGTCTCAGCCCAAAATCTCCTTAAGCTGATAAGCAACTTCAGCAAAGTCTCAGGATACAAAATCAATGTACAAAAATCACAAGCATTCTTATACACCAATAACAGACAAACAGAGAGCCAAATCATGAGTGAACTCCCATTCACAATTGCTTCAAAGAGAATAAAATACCTAGGAATCCAACTTAAAAGGGACGTGAAGGACCTCTTCAAGGGGAACTACAAACCACTGCTCAATGAAATAAAAGAGGATACAAACAAATGGAAGAACATTCCATGCTCATGGCTAGGAAGAATCAATATCGTGAAAATGGCTACACTGCCGAAGGTAATTTATAGATTCAATGCCATCCCCATCAAGCTACCACTGACTTTCTTCACAGAATTGGAAAAATCTACTTTAAAGTGCATATGGAACCAAAAAAGAGCCCACATCGCCAAGTCATTCCTAAGCCAAAAGAACAAAGCTGGAGGCACCACACTACCTGACTTCAAACTATACTACAAGGCTACAGTAACCAAAACAGCATGGTACTGGTACCAAAACAGAGATAAAGATGAATGGAACACAACAGAGCCCTCAGAAATAACGCCACATATCTACAACTATCTGATCTTTGACAAACCTGACAAAAACAAGCAAAGGGGAAAAGATTCCCTATTTAATAAATGGTGCTGGGAAAACTGGCTAGCCACATGTAGAAAGCTGAAACTGGATCCCTTCCTTACATCTTATACAAAAATTAATTCAAGATGGATTAAAGACTTAAATGTTAGATCTAAAACCATAAAAACCCTAGAAGAAAACCTAGGCATTACCATTTAGGACATAGGCATGGGTAAGGACTTCATGTCTAAAACACCAAAAGCAATGGCAACAAAAGCCAAAATTGACAAATGGGATCTAATTAAACTAAAGAGCTTCTGCACAGCAAAAGAAACTACCATCAGAGTGAACAGGCAACCTACAGAATGGGAGAAAATTTTGCAACCTACTCATCTGACAAAGGGCTAATATCCAGAATCTACAATGAACTCAAACAAATTTACAAGAAAAAAACAAACAACCCCATCAACAAGTGGGCGAAGGACATGAACAGACACTTCTCAAAAGAAGACATTTATGCAGCCAAAAAACACATGAAAAAATGCTCACCATCACTGGCCATCAGAGAAATGCAAATCAAAACCACAATGAGATACCATCTCACACCAGTTAGAATGGCAATCATTAAAAAGTCAGGAAACAACAGGTGCTGGAGAGGATGTGGAGAAATAGGAACACTTTTACACTATTGGTGGGACTGTAAACTAGTTCAACCATTGTGGAAGTCAGTGTGGCGATTCCTCAGGGATCTAGAACCAGAAATACCATTTGACCCAGCCATCCCATTACTGGGTATATACCCAAAGGACTATAAATCATGCTGCTATAAAGACACATGCACACGTATGTTTATTGAGGCACTATTCACAATAGCAAAGACTTGGAACCAACCCAAATGTCCATCAATGATAGAGTGGATTAAGAAAATGTGACACATATACACCATGGAATACTATGCAGCCATAAAAAAAGATGAGTTCACGTCCTTTGTAGGGACATGGATGAAATTGGAAATTATCATTCTCAGTAAACTATCGCAAGAACAAAAAACCAAACACTGCATAGTCTCACTCACAGGTAGGAATTGAACAAGGAGAACACATGGACACAGGAAGGGGAACATCACACTCTGGGGACTGTTGTGGGGTGGGGGGCGGGGGGAGGGATAGCATTAGGAGATATACCTAATACTAAATGAGGAGTTAATGGGTGCAACACACCAGCATGGCACATGTATACATATGTAACTAACCTGCACATTGTGCACATGCACCCCAAAACTTAAAGTATAATAAAATAAAAATTAAATAAATAAAAATAAATAAATAAATATAGCAACTGGTCAATTTTTGTGGTTAACAAAGAAATGCACAGGAACAAATAAATCTGAATGTTTCAAAGTAACCCTTCTATGGATCTCATCTATACATACATTTTAAATGTATATTTTGTGCTCCAAAGACACATGGAACTTCTTCTTTGAAATTATCTGATATAATTTATCTATAAACAAAACTCACATTTTAATACTAAGTTTATTCTGGTTATTTCACTGACAACCTGTATAATCGTAAAGAAATCACTTGAATTCTTTAAGCCTCAATTGTTTCATCTAAGAATAAATGGGATAAAAAGTACCCCTGTTTATCTCACAGAGATTTATAAAGATTACCTTATATCATCATTACAATCATGAAGGAGATGTCATTAGATGTTATATACACATTTTACAAACTAAGACTGCACTAAACTAGTAAGTGGCAAATGCAGGAATTGAATAGAGATGAATCTGGGCTTAAAACCTGGGTTCTTTCACATACCTCTCTGTGTCTTATTAAGTCATGAAGTCTGTATCTGCATATTGCTTTATGGTTTACCAAGCATCGATGTTTTCCTACTTGGTCTAACAAATGCTCCGTGAGGGAATTAGACAACTGGCATTATATCCCTTTTTACAAAAAAAAAAAAAAAGGAAAACTCAGGTGCAGAGAGAAAATGTGACTTTATTAAGATCCTATTACTAGTAAGTTAGGGGAAGTGAACTCTAAACTAGGTCCCGCCAACACTAAATTCTCTGCTCTTTCTGAAGAGAGAAAGAGGAAGAAAAGGCAAGAGTGATAGAAAGAACAAAAAATGTAAGACATAATTGGGGTTCAGAATCAAAATGAAAGTGAATTAAAGTAGAAAATATACAAACCAGCATTTGAGGAAAATGATTCTTGATTTCTACAATCCCCCAACTTTACCTCCAACTTAATGTGGCAGCATCAGTGCAAAACACTAGGTGCTAAGTAATGTGATATGAATAAAGGAGCTCAGCCTCCCAAGGTAACTATGTTAAAGGTAACAATTTTCATTTGTGCATTTGAGTCTAGAAACATTCTTCAAAATATAAGACTCATTACCACAGCACCATATAAAGTAGTTATAATTCAGCTCAAGATGTCCAACTTTTTAGAGTCATTTAACATCAATGTATTCCTAATATTGCCAATTGATTCATTAATGAATAGATCTCTCCTAGAACACAAATAATGATCTGTTATTAACTCTTTTGCACCATGTTTTTATTTGCTGATCACTCTCCTTTACATTTGAAATGAGAAAACGAGCTTTTCTTATTTTAGGCTAGTTCTTTTTAATCAAATACAACTAAATGTCATTTTATCCCCAATGTTCTTCAAATATGGACAGACACAGACACCACATTTCACAGGTCAAAGGGACATAACAGACTATTCCAATCCCTCCTTTTACTTATGAGGAAACCAAGGCCTGGAGAGGTTACCTGGTCGCTAGTTGGGGCAAAGCTAATAGTAAAATGTAGATCCTATGTCCTTTCCACATCATGTTGTAAACCTCCCCACTGAAATTACATAATCACATTGAAATAAAAACAATTGTTTCTTCAAAAAGTTGTCTCTTTCTTAATATGAAGATAGATACATATGGAAACATTGTTCCTATACAATGATTCCTCCAATATAGTTAAAAACAACCAGTCTTCTACCAACCTAATTTTTTAAGTCTTTTAATTCAAACCTGCTAATTAAGTCTCCAAAAAAGATAATTATTTTGTATATGATTTAGTATAAATGTCCACCTATTATCTGTACCAGTTACTGATGAAGACTGACTTACTGACAGGTTATAGATTCCAATTTGATTTTGAAATTTAAAAATGATTTTTAAAATCATAGACTCATAGGTGGTTAGAGCAATCAGGACCCATGGAAATAATGCACATTTAATTCCTTTATTGTACATACTGTTCCACCTTTCTAAAGAATACATAGCTCTATACTTTCATACCTTTCAAATTTGATATCCTTTAAGACTCATCTCAGACTCCTCTCTGGAGTTGGAGATTGACAGAAATCAAGGCATTTGCCCAAGATCATCTTGCAGAGACTAGATAATTTTTTTAATCCAATCATTCTAATCATTGAAATTTTCACACTGTAACAACACTGTCGAAAATGAACATGAAAACATTTTTAGCCATAAACAGTATGAGGGCAGATCTTAAAATTTCATTTTCCTAATGTTGCTTAGTCATTTTCAATCTGCAGAATATTTTTAATAGTAAGTTCCCATCTTAGTTTGGAAACAATATGGCCTGACTTCACTTTAAAACTTCATCCTATGAATCTTTTCTTGCAATTGCTAATTTGAATTTTTAGAATTAAAGTGCTTTTGAAAAAATTTTAGTTAAACTTCACCTATTTGCAACTAGTTTCATTTTGGAGTACTGAAATGTGCCAAGCACATGCTGAACTATATGGATTTTTTTTTCAGGAGGTAATTTAAAATGTTAGGCATTAATTAATCATCTGTATATTTATTGAGCATTCAGTATAGAAGAGATGATAACAGGTAGATATTACATTATAGGCCTTCCAGTCTTGTGAGGGACTTTAGACATGCAAACAAACAGCTATAAGCCTAGTTAAAAAAAAAAATCAGCAATGTAAGAAAGATATACATAGCATTCCATAAGGAGTCAAAAACCAGACATTTATTCCAGTCAGTGGCAAGATGGACTAAACTGGAGGAGGGTACAGTTCAATTGATCTTTGAATGCTAAGCAGAACTCAGAGTTCATCCTATCTTCTCACTCTCCCATATACTCCAAACCCAACTGGTTACCAAATCCTGTTGATTTTACCATGTTTTGAATATTTCCACCCCCACTTTAATTTAGGCCCCCATGTTCCCATGCTTTACTATTGAAATAGGCCCACAATTGATACCAATTCCTCCAATCTCACTTCTAATTTTTCTTACTACACTGTTAACAGGCTATACTATCTTACATAAAACTTTAGCATGTCACATCTGCATTTAAACCCCCTCAATGGCTCTCCAAAGCTACAGGATAGAGTCTAAACTTCAAGGCATAATGGGTAATATTCTTCATATTCTGGCCTTTGCATTTCTTTTCAACATTATCTCCCACTACTCTCAAAAATGAATTTTACAACATATTTTCTAGCCATACAGAATATGTGAAATTGTCAAACATGCCAAGATGTCTCATGTCTTCTCTCCCTTTTTTGCGTTGTTCCATCTTTGTCAAATTTTATTCTCAAACAATGATGACACTCCTAATATATCCACAGCATTGTTCTAAAAACTAGAAATACTACAGTGGGCCAAAGTAGATATGGTCTCTGATCTCATATAGTGATCCCCCAGAAATACAAACTACCATCAGAAAATACTATAAACACCTCTACACAAATAAACTAGAAAATGTAGAAGAAATGGATAAATTCCTGGACACACACACACAAACACACCCTCCCAAGACTAAACCAGGAAGAAGTCGAGCCCCTGAACAGACCAACTGCCTCTGAAATTGAGGCAGTAATTAATAGCCTACCAACCAAAAGAAGCCCAGGACCAGATGGGTTCACAGTCAAACTCTACCAGAGGTATAAAGAGGAGCTGGTTCCATTCCTTCTGAAACTATTATAAACAATTGAAAAGTTGGGACTCCTCCCTAACTCATTTTATGAAGCCAGCATCATCCTGATATCAAAACAGGGCAGAGAAAAGAAAACTTCAGGCCAATATCCCTGATGAACATCGATGCTAAAATCCTCAGTAAAATACTGGCAAACCAAATCCAGCAGCACACCAAAAAACTTCTCCACCATGATCAAGTTGGCTTCATCCCTGGGATGTAAGGCTGGTTCAACATAATCCATCACATAAACAGAACCAGTGACAAAAACCACATGATTATCTCAATAGACGCAGAAAAGGCCTTTGATAAAATTCAACATTGCTTCATGTTAAAAACTCTCAATAAACTGTATTGATGGAATATATCTCAAAATAATAACAGCTATTTATGACAAACCCACAGCCAACATCATATTGAATGGGCAAAAGCTGGAAGTGTTCCCTTTGAAAACCAGTACAAGACAACAAGATAAGGATGCCCTCTCACCACTCCTATTCAACATAGTATTGGAAGTTCTGCAGGGCAATCAGGCAAGAGAAAGAAACAAAGGGGATTCAAGTAGGAAGAGAAGAAATCAATTTGTCTCTGTTTGAAGATGACATGACTTTATATTTAGAAAACCCCATCATCCCAGCACCAAAACTCAAGCTGATAAGCAATTTCAGCAAAGTATCAGGATACAAAATCAATGTGCAAAAATCACAAGCATTCCTTTACACCAACAACAGACAAGCAGAGAGCCAAATCATGAATGAACTCCCATTCACAGTCACTACGAAGAGAATAAAATACCTAGGAATACAGATAAAAATAATTTTTTAAGGACAAAAAAAAATTTTACTTCTCACAATATTAGACCGCTGGTAGGGTGTGAGAAAATAGTGATGACCTGAAGGCTTCCACTAGCGTAAAGCACCCAGTTAAGTAGAAACAACAGGCTGAATGGGCATCAGGAATGAAGAGTAATAATAACGACTATGTATGTTACATTTATGGAAGCTTATTTTATGACAAGCACAATGCTAAACATTTTACCATTCATTCATTTTATACATAGGCATAAAAACACACACATACACACTTTCAGTTAATTAAGTAATTCTCAAAGCTGTACTCTGAGGTAAGTCACTATTATTATCATCACTATTTTACAAAGAAAGGGAGGTTTAGGAAGAGTTAGGTAAATTGTTTGAGGTACAGCTAATGAATGGCAGAGATGGATTTCAAAAACAATTCTGTCTCCTGCCCACCTGCACAATTACCTACTTTGCTTTTTCATAGAAGCAGAATAAATTAGATGTGGTGAGTAGAGAAGTGAAATAAAAAATAATCACAAAGCATGCCATTTGGATAACTTGGAAGATAACAGATACAATTTACTATGCAATTACTATGCACCAGCACTCATTATGATAAACCCTTTAAAAAGTCAACTTTGGGAGGCCGAGGCAGGTGGATCACCTGAGGTCAGGAGTTCGAGACCAGCCTGACCAACATGGTGAAACCCCGTCTCTACTAAAAATACAAAAAATTACCCAGGCATGGTGGCGGGCGCCTGTAATCCCAGCTACTCGGGAGGCGCGGGCAGCAGAATCGCTTGATCCTGGGAGAAGGAGGTTGCAGTGAGCCGAGATCATGCCATTGCACTCCAGCCTGGGTGACAAGAGCGAGACTCCATCTCAAAAAAAAAAAAAAAAGTCAACTTAATTTAATTCTTACAACAGCCTGCAAGATGGATAATGTAATCCCATTTTACAGATGAGTATATTGGAGCCATTTACTTCAAAAAACATGATAGCACAATTAGAGATAGGCACAGAAATAAGCATTTTTCCCTACCTTCCATATCTCCCTCCCAGCTGCCACCTCTCAATTAGTGATATACTGGCCAAGAAGCAAATTCTTACTCCAGAAAAGAGAAAATTAAGAGCGTTAAAAAATACAGGCATTTTAAGAGAGAAAATCAGGCATTTTAAGAGAAACTTCTTGAAGAGGTTTAAGAATTTCATGTGGGAATAGAATAATTATTTATAGTAAACTTGGAACAGTGAAGTGAAGGGATTGCTGGGTAGAGATTTTGAAGAGAATCTACAAATATAAGAAAAATTGATAGCTACTTAATGTAAGAGGGCTAACTATAGCAGCATTAATCCTCAGTAAGATCAAGAAGGTTGGTTTGTAACAGTGCTTAAAAACACTAAGTTCTAAGTATACTTTTAAAAGATCATCCTAATCAAAAACATTGATTCATGTAAAAAACAAAAAAATAAATTAAATTACCTTCACTGTATATACAATTCATGGGATTCAGCCTTTGGGAATATTGCGCCTCCAAACAAGGTCAACCTGGCACATATTTGACAACAGAGGGATGCTCCTTTGACATAATTAGTAAGGTCAGTGTTAAGAGAGGGATGAGCTAGTATGACAAGTTTATTTGGATATTAAAAAAAAATCACTAAAAAGAGTTCACAATGCCCCTGAAATGTTTGTAATTGCTAAGGCAAGCTATTGTTCTACCATTGTGTGCTGAATCACTCAAGACTATATTACTGACTTCTCTAAGGCTCTGCATATTTTCTGTCTAACATGTCGACAACTAGAAATCTGTCACATTTGATATAGTTGTTAGACCTGAAATAAATTAGAACATGTAACTGTGAACACAGAAGTCCAACCTTATAGTTAGCTAACATTTTTTAACAAACATTTCTCCTACCAAATCCCTTGATTTATTATTGTCTTGTGAAGCTTGGTCAAGTATCTGTCTGCTAACACTTACTTTGTTTTATTGGTAACTATTATATGGGCTTATACAAAAGGGAAAAAACTCTCAGAAGCACATAAAAGTTTTACCACAAACAAAACAATTAATGCATTGCAATAAATTTATATTTCTTCCCATTTTATCAGAAGTATTGGTGTTACTATGACTCATTCTGCCTAATTCTGCAAATGTTTCCTCTTGTAGCTTAAATCCTTTCCTATTCACAAAATAAATCTTTACTTGTCATAAAAGTAAAATTTATTTTCTCTTCTTTTAAAGTATGTCCTTCAATTACATTAAATAATTGGAGTATTTATCATTCTTTGTGATAAACAGCTTTCACTCTTATGTGTAACATAGGATGTATTTAATCATAGTCCAAGTCACATACAACAGAACTGTCACTTAATCTATTTACAGATAGAACGGCTAAATTAACACAAGTAGCTAATCTCAAAAATCTAATTTCACAGAGGTCTCTGTCCAAGACAATGCCAATCTGTCAGCGTCTTTTTTAAAAAGACAAATAGTTTTTATCTACATTACCAAGAAATTCACATAACCCATACTGGACAAATGCCAATGAACATACTAACTACTAAGAATGCTGGAGAGGTACTTTCTTTTAAGAATTACTAAATATATAGACTGTTTATAATATTTGGAAAAACAATGTGAAAACAAAGAAATACTGAGCTCTTTAATCAATGTGTTCAGCAAATGCTCTTTTCAAAAAAATTTTTTTTGGCAGAAGTCATTTTAGTGATGGCAGTTTCAACATGGTTCTAATATTAAATTCTTCTCATAAGCAATAATTAAATTAAAATAAATGATGGTAAGATTTTCTATGACTTGGCCTCCAAGTAACATTAATTTTACACAAATCAAAGCAGATCAATACATACAAGTGTTGGTGTACAACCCAGAGTGTCTATGTGTGCATGTGCAAACATGCATGTACAATTACATATATGCACATACGTGCATATTGCAGGGAGAAATAGAAACTTACATATTCCTGAAAATGTTTAAACATGTGACTTCAGAGAGCACAAGTTTCAGACATAGAAAAGGCTATACTATACCACCAGGAAATCCTTGTTAGGCAAGTTACTTAACTTCTCTGAGCCTCAGTTTCCTCGTGTGTAAATGGAAATAAATACACCATCCTAGTCCACATCGCCAGGAAACTGGGATATGCAAATCAGACAATACACATGAACAAAATCTGAAAAAAGTAGTGTCATATAAATAAATAATATTATAAAACGGATTTTAATCAAAAAAATAATTATTCACAAAGGCCTAAATTCCGAAAAATTTTATGCTAAATCCTAAAGTAATTTAGCAATACAGAAGATATTTTATGGCTTCTGAATTTGAATAAACAGTAATAGAACCTTTGGTTGGCAGAAGGTCTTTTAAAAAGGAGACTCTCGATAATACATTTCCAGCAGGAGAAATTTCAAAGAACTTAAAATTCAATAAAAATTACCGTTGTATATCTGAACTACGGCAAAATTAGTCCAACTATGCTGCGTTTCTTAAAACTAAGAAAACAACTTTGAATGAACTTTCATTCAAGCCCAAATTGAAAAAAAACAGCTTAACAGATGATTTTTTAAATGCTCTTTAAAAATATAGTTTCAAAATGTAAATATTATTACTTTTCTTTCTCGGATACTAATACTTTAAAAGACTTTGGTATTGCTCTTTAAAATTTTATCATACCACTAATCATAGTTTGGAATTTGTAAACAACTCCATGGAGGGATGATGAATTGAACAATAGGCCAATTTAACTATATTGGTACTCTGACTTATTACTAGAAACAGGCATTTGAAATATCTCAATTTTTTACTGACCAGAAAGACTTTATACAACTTTCAAAGTGGCCAGTTGACTTAAATGAAGTAATATTCATACTAAGATCAATTAATTACTTTAACAGTAAAATTGTTTGTTCTTATGTCAGTCTTCTCCTTAAAAAAAAAAAAGTCTTTCTTAAGAGGGAATCAAACTATTTGTTTGCCAATGATAGGATCTTATATACACAAAAACCTAAACTATCCTTCAAAAGACCCCTAAATTTGATAAATGAATTCAGTAAAGTCTCAGGTTACAAAATCAATGTATACACATCAGCAGCACTGCTGTACATCAATAAGCTGAGAATTAAATGAAGAACTCAATCCCTTTTACAAGAGCTGCAAAAAAAACAAAAACAAAGAAACTTAATATATTAACCAAGGAGGTGAAATATCTCTACAAGGTGAGCTACAAAACACTGCTGAAAGAAATCATAGATGACACAAAGAAATGGAAATACATCCTACGTTCATGGATTGGAAGAATCAATATCATGAACATGACCATACTGCCCAAAGCAATCTATATATGAAATGCAACTGCTATCAAAATACTAATGTTATTCATCATAGAATTAGAAAAAACAATCCTAAAATTCATATGGAACCAATAAAGAGCCCGAATAGTCAAAGCAATCCTAAACAAAAAGAACATATCTACAGGCAACACATTACTTGAATTTCAATTATATTATAAGGCTATAGTAACCAAAACAGCATGATATTGGTGTAAAAGTAGAAACACAGACCACTGGAACAGAATAGAGAACCCAGATGTCAAGCCAAGTACTTAACAACCAACTGATCTTCAACTAAGCAGACAAAGATGTAAACTGGGGAAAGGGGCACCCTATTCAAGAAATGGTGTGAAAATTGGAAAGCCACATATAGAAAAATGAAACTGGATCCGTATTTCATTTCAGACCAACTCAAGACAGACTGAAGACTTAAATCTAAGACCTGAAATCATAAAAATTCTAGAAGAAAACCTAAGAAAAATTCCTCTGGACATCAGCCTAGGCAAAGAATTTATAACAAAGAATGCAAAAGCAAATGCAACAAAAGCAAAAATAAATAAATGAGACCTAACTAAACTAAAATGCTTCTGCACAGCAAAAGAAAAAATCATCAGAGTAAACAGACAACCTAGAGAATGAGAGAAAATATGTGCAAACTATGCAACCAACAAAGGACTAACATCCAGAATCCACACGGAACTCGAAAAAATGAGCAAGAAAAAAACAATCCCATTAAAATGCAGGCAAATATCATGAATAGATTATTTCTCAAAAGATGATATACAAATGGCCAACAAACATAGAAAAAAATGCTCAACATCACTAATCATCAGGGAAATGCAAATTAAAATCACAATGAGATACCACCTCACCCCAGCCAGAACAGCATTATTATAAAGTCAAAAAACAATAGATGCAAGTGTGAATGTGTGGAAAAGGGAAAACTTATACATTGCTGGTGGAAATGTAAATTAGTATAACCCTTATGGAAAACAGCATGGAGATTTCTCAAAGAAGTAAAAGTAGATCTACCATTCAATTCAGCAATCCTACTACTGGGTATCTACCTAAAGGAAAAGAAATCATTGTATCAAAACAATACCCGCAAAAAGGATACCTACATGCATATGTTTATTGCAGTACAATTCGCAACTGCAAAGATGGGGAATCAACCTAAATGCTCATCAACCAAAGAGTGGATAAAGAAAATGTGGTATATATACCATGGAATACCACTCAACCAAAAAAAATGAAGAAAAAAATGTCTTTTGCAGCAACTTGGATGGAATTGGAGATCATTATTCTAAGTAAAGTAACTCCGGAATGGAAAACCAAATACTCCATGTTCTCCCTTATAAAGGGAGCTAAGCTATGGGTGCATAAAGGCAGACAGAGGGGTATAATGAACACTGGAAACTCAGAAGACGGAGGTTAGGAGAGTGGTGAGGGTTGAAAAAAAAACATATTGGGGCACAAGGTACACCTATCACCGAGTGATAAGTACACTAAACTCTGAGACTTCACCACTATACAATTCATCCACGTGGACAAAAACCACTTGTACCCCTAAAGCTAGTGAAATAATTTTTTTTAATCTTTCTGACAGTGGTCAAAAATTTTAAAAATAAAATAATCTTTTATTTTTTTCTTTTTCAACAAAGATATATTTTCCTTATTAAAAAATGTATTTGTCTTCTATGAAGTTAAACTCATCTATATATGTCATCATGCTTGGTCATAGTTCTGTTACCTTGATAGTTTCAACCACAGAATGAAAGTAAATAGCCAGGCATGGTGGCTCATGCTTGTAATCCCAGCACTTTTGGAGGCCAAGGCAGGTGCATCACCTGAGGTCAGGAGTTCGAGACCAGCCTGACCAACATGGTAAAACTCCATCTGTACTAAAAATACAAAAAATTAGCCAGACATGGTGGCAGACGCCTGTAATCCCAGCTACTCAGGAGGCTGTGGCAGGAGAATTGCTTGAACCCAGGAGGTAGAGGTTGCTGTGAGCTGAGATCGCACCATTGCACTTCAGCATGGGCAACAAGAGCAAAACTCCATATATTAAGAAAGAGAGAGGGAGAGAGAGAGAGAGAAAGAAAGAAAGAAAGAAAGAAAGAAAAGAAAGAGAGAGAGAGCGAGAGAGAGAGAGAGAGAAAGAAAGAAAGAAAGAGAAATCAACCATCAAAGCAAGTAAAAGAAAGAAAGAAAAAGAAATCAACCATCAAAGCAAGTAAAGTCCTTGAAAGAGGGCACTATGTAGTAAGTTAAATGACAGAGCTATTTTGGAGACTGGGAGAAGGAATCAAATAAAACATAAAGGGATTGCAAACCGGTATTGTGGGCAACCTTGAACAAAATAGATAATCCTAAGAAAAAAGATTCAAGTAGGAAACAATCTTATAATAGAAAAATACAAAGAATACATTAGGGATAGTTAATGTGTAGGATTTAAATGTCAAACTAAAGAGTCTGGACTTTAATTTACAGCCAATATTCTTTAGAGATCCTGTGCCAAGGGGAGTGATATAATTTGAATGAAATGAAACATAAAAACTTGAACATGGGATATAGTTATAGCAATTTTTTATATTGGATTTCTTTTTTCTCAGAGTCATCCTGAAAATAGCTAATGATATGATTTTCAGTACACAGAGATAAACCTTTGGAGATGTCAATTTGTTGAGATCACAGCTCTAACAGTATATAATCAATTATGGAATGGGGGTGGAAGGTGATATAGTTTGGATCTGTGTCCCCACCCAAATCTCATGTTGAATTGTAATCCCCAGTGTTGGAAGTGGGGCCTGGAGGGAGGCAATTGGATTATGGGAGTGGTTTCTAATGGTTTATACCATCCCCCTAGTGATGTTCTCATGATAAGAGTTCTTACAAGATCTGATTGTTTAAAACTGTCTGGCACCTCCACCTTCTCTCTCTTCCTCCTGCTTTGGCAATGTAAGATGTGCCTGCTTGCCCTTAGCCTACTGCTATGACTGTAAGTTTCCTGAGTTCTCCCTAGCCATGCTTCCTGTATAGCCTCCAGAACTGTGAGCCAAAGGAACTTCTTTTCTTTATAAATTACCCAATCTCAGATATTTCTTTATAGCAGTGTGAGAACTGACTAATACAGAGGGTAAACATCTTTATAAATATATCCTTTAAAGAATTTGGAGTCATGGAAGGAAAACTTCTAAATTCAATGAGAAGTATAATGTTGTATTCTCCTGAGATAGAATGGCTTAAAATCCAGTGGAATTTAGTAATTAGTCTAAAAGTTTAGTCTTCTTATAGTAATGCTGAAAGCCTAAGACTTTAATTATAAGCAGACATAAGAAAAAGATAAAGTACTAAGATTGTACAGATAATAAAAGAATAATGGAATATTATGAAAAAGTCTACACACATAAAGTCAACAACTTAGCTGAAGTGAACAAATTCCTTGTAAAACACAAACTATCAAAATTTACTCAGAGAAGAAACAGCTAATCTGGGATTTCTCAATCTTGGCACTACTGACATTTGGGGCCAGATAATTCTTCGTTATCAAAGGCTGTCCTGTGGATTATAGGGTATTTAATAACATTAGTGGTCTCTACTATTGAGATACCCTAAAAAGCTCTATATCTATTTTTAAAATTGAGTTATGGTTAAAAACCACCTAATAAAGGAAAGTCCAGTTCCAGATAGCTTCAACAGTGAATTCTATAAATTCTAAGACTTAATGAAGAAGTATAACCACTATTACAAAAACCTCTTCCAAGAAATAGTAGAGGAGCGAATATTTCCCAATTCATTGCATGGGATCAGCATTACTCTGATACACAAATCAAACACATTATAAGAAAATTACAGATCAATAACCTTCACAAAACATAGATGTAAAAGTGTGCAAAAAAAAAAGGCAAATCAAATGCATTAATATATAAAAGGAATAACTACATTGTGGTCAAGTGGGGCTAATCCCAGGAATGCAAGGCTGGTTCAACATTCAAAATCAACTATTATTTTGGAATTGTTGTAATAAATATGATTCCAAAATAAGTAGATATTCACTTAAAGCCTGGAAATCTTTCTGATACATCAAGCTGTATATTGCAGAATGTGTTATCATTTATTGTCAGACAATATTAATTCTGCATTCATAATGCAAGTATTATATGACATAATCTTAAGAGGAGATATCACAAGATACCAAAGACATGATCTCAGAATGAAAACCTCATCAGGAGAAGACACACAGATAGACACAAAAGAAACTTTAGTTGCCTATGTTTGATGTAAAACATAGTAACTCAAATAACTTGAGATTATCTGGTTAATCATTATTTTAAAAAGGCTTTAAATATATAAACACTGAGTGTACCAAACAGAGGTCAGGAACAGGCTGATGAAAAATAATAATTATTAAAATATTAACCTCAGTTTAAGAAAATTCTTATTACCTTTGCTAAGGGAGGAAAATTAGGCAGAAACAACTAGCACTTTATGTTAATTGTTTTAGGTATTTTACAGTCACAACACAATGCTAAGCTCTTTTCTGACTACTAGTTTTCACAATAGGCTTAAAAATAAATCAACTTTGCCTTTCAGGAGTTTATCTAATTTCAGACTTGAAGTTTTGGTTACTTCTTAAAATATTTCCATGCCAAAAGAACTCATCCATAATATATCACCACTTGCTTATAATACTTGGAGTTCATAATTAGACACTAGATTACTAACCATAGAACCTGAAAATATACAACAGATTTATATCCATGTACAGGTTTATATAAAGATTTTTTAAATTGAAAAGATACTATTATTGACTATATGTTGTACTGAAAAAAAACATTTTGGAAGATGCAACCCTTAAAAGGTAGATTTCTTTACATTTATATAAAGCATAAATAAAACTCAGATCTTTTATTTTAATCCCTTCAACTTCTATTTCAGGATTTTTTTAAATCTTCCAATTTTAGTTGACTATTAAATTCTCAGGAACATCCCAAAGTACAAAAAGCTGTAAAAACAAGGAGAAAGAAAGGGTAATTTAAATTACCTTGATACTCAAATCAGATAAAGATATTATAAGAAAAAAAAACTTTCACAAACTTCAATTTATATATAGTTAATATTTGGTTTTAAATTTCAGACAAAAATTTTAAATAAAAGTATTGTCATCAATATTGAAATTCTACAGGAAATTGCAAAATCATTCATGCCAGTTCCAGTCTAAAAAACAATTTATAAAAAAGGGATAACTTTAAAATACAAACCTTATAATAATCATATGAAAGAAGTATCATTTGCCTTCTGGGAGATACACAGTATCTCCCTGCTGTCAAGCAAACTTATTAGTAGGCTCGGTGTTATAACTTCATTATACAGTATAATGTAAGTGAAACCTAGGATAAGGCTTATTAGTGCCAGTTTACACATGTTACTTTGGTTGAACAAGTTATAACTAAAGCAAATGAGCTAAGTACATAAAATATTGCCTTATTCCATGATTACAAATGTTTTTAAAAGATCAGTTAATTTTGCTAACATTTTAATTTGTATTAATTTACAATTCTATCTAAGTAAACATTGTCTCCCTCATCTATCATTATAATTTACCTATGTTTCGATACATTCCTAATTCAGTAGAAAATTATTAAACACTTCATATATAAGCATCATACTAAGCTTTTTATTTAATAATATGGCCACATGACTTCAAGCAAGTCACTTTATCTTGCCTGAAGGTAAAATTTATACCTTAATTTTCTCAATGATAAGGCCAGGAGTTTCAAAACGACAATCTCTTCACATTCAAATAATTTGTAATTCTAAAATAATTCTAAAATAAGATAAAAACATGTCTGAACATAAATTAAGAACGATCTTCTTTGCACTCTTAATAGAGTTACGTAGTCTTGAAATAACTCATTTAACTTAACACCATGTCAAGTAAATTGGAATTTACATCCAAAGAGTAGACAAAAACTTAACAAATGTTTGAAATGATTCTGCCTACAACTTCTGAAAATAATAATTGACCTCTATTCATTATTTATAAAAATATAAATTCTCTTTGTTATTGTAAGGAATTTTATCTATATTCTAAATGCAAAAAGACATCATACATTTCCCCTCTCTAGGTTATAGTCACAGGCAAGAGAAGAACTATTAAGAGAAATTAGAAGCCAAAGATTTCTCTTTATGAGAAGTAATCTTAAAACCATTACTAATAAACAGCACTAAATCAACTTTTGAACAACTATTGATCAAGAAAAAATTAAAGTAGTCAATAAAGTATAATCACCACTTAAAAGCAGATCAATAGCATTAACTCAAAATACAGAGCACTCTATGGAACTCTAGCAGGAGCCCTGAAAAAAAGAAATTATAAATCAATAGCATTGCAAATATATATGAAGTCTGTTTCAATGAATTTTGTAGTAATGGCTTCATAACTAAGTACTATCACAGTGAAAACACAGCTGATTGTGATCAACTTACTTCCTTCATTTTGTTGAAATTTCGATTACAATGTTATTTGAACAAATTATAAAATACTCTTGTATGGCTCCTAGTGAAATTTTACAAAATGTGAGATTGACTGTATTGGCTAACTAATCACCACAGGGAATCATCAAATGGACATGATTCACTCATGAAAGCTTACTCTTGTAACTATTCACCAGTTGTAAATTTCAACTGATAAAGTACTCGCAGAGTCAAGGGGGTTTTTAAACTGGCCTGTGTTATTTACTACCACTTGCTCCATGGTTAATTGAGACTCTGATAAATTCAGATTTGTTCACATTTGTCAAAATAGGTATTTGAAAAAATGCTACACGAAGTTTATAAATAAAACTACATTATTCCAATTAGTGCTTTAGCTAAAATCCTTGGCAGTATTTCATGGTATCTTTCTTCAAAAATAATATTTGATATTCATGTTAGACATAATCCTATATTTATCTATTATAACATTCTGTAGGCTTTGTTCCATTCTTTGGGAAATAAAAAATGAAGATACACAAGACAGAATGTCATTACATTCAACACACAAAAATCTCACTTCGTAGTTCAAATTAGTAGTGACTTTGTAGCAATTTTTATATGCCCAAATTTCAAAACAGTATGTTAAAGAAAGAAATGAATCATGGAATTGTAAATTAACACTATTTAATATTTCTTGTGGGCTTCTGAAGGAAATGAAAATTCAACAACATATTTATTGGCAAAGTATTTAAGTCAGTTTATAATATTATATGTTTTTGCTTTATTCCAAGTTCAAATGTGTTCTAGAAAATAAAACAACAAAATAAGCTACACACCTACATTACACATTGAACACATTATGGTAAACGATATTTTACAAATGTAAACATTAAAAGTTACCTAGGATGAATAGATTACTAAAAAATAGGCTTAGATATTTTTATGCCACTATTTAAATGAATAATCACAGTTTCCTTTAGGAAATAAACATTATTATGTTACACATAAAGGAGTTTGTAATGACACTTTCCAGTATAAGAAGAGAACAGAAGAACTGGCACCTATACTTATACCATTTACATTGGCTTTGGGGAAATAAGAATAAAAACTATACTACCAAAGACGTTCCAAAAGGTATGGTTTAGCTAAATGAGTGTACGCAGGGCAGCAAAACTCTAAAACTAGGCAGATGATTACTACTTCAGGTGAGTTCTAACATTAGCTTTGAAACTGATACGATATATATCAATTTTTGAATGATAGTACATACCTTCCTGTTTCTTCAGTACTTAGATTCAACAATTACTTACTGTTAAAAATATTAAAATATTATAAGCTAGTAAGCAAACATTTGGACATGAGTCAATTTTTAAAACATTTGTTCATTATCAGTAATTACATCAACTCTTCATTCAGAGCAATAAAATTTCAGTAAATGAATAATATCTGACTTGACATTTTACATTCTTAAAAATCCAAATAAAAAGTCAAAGCTATTTCATAATTTTCATTGTTAAGAATTACAACAAATGTAATACTATATATGCCTTGGTTTAAGACTTTGTCAGAGTATTAAAATATCTATTTGATATGTTTGAATTTTTTTCAAATAATATGTGATTCATGTATAGTTTGGTGAAGCAAATGTCAGCAATAGGCTGGTTCAACAATGATATGTCCCAAAATGTCTTTCCATTTAAAAAGCTAATTGGATAAAATTTTGTAATGTGATATTCACTATATTTTTAAATGCCACAAAAACTAGTGGAAAGAAAGGCAATGAATAGAATTTCAACCTGATCTACTGGCCATGAGCCAGGGTTGAGGGAAACCTCTAAGAGTACATGGCTAGTGGTGAAACATGTCCAAGAGAACAATGCTTGCATATTTAAATAATATATTCTCAAGTACTATAATCTCCAAAGACCTTTTCATATCAGAAGATACATTTTAAAAATTTATTGTTTAGGAAATTTATTAGAAAATTTTTATTTTCTTAAAAATAAAATGTATTTATTTTCTTTTGAAATTACAAAATACTTTTTGTTGTTACCATTTGCAACATTTCAAATAATAAATAACAATGAGAAGTTCATTGTAATTTTCATCTCCTCCATCCAGCATGCCCAATATAAACTTAGATGTGCTTCTTTTTCATACCTTGTTCTATACAGGAGCAAACATAAACATATTCATTTATGCATACATATATTTTTCCCTATAAAGATAGCAAAATAAAATTATACTATATGTCTAGTGTTGCAAGTATGTGGTGACTATGTTTCTATTATTTTAATATAAGATGGACATCGGTCCGTGTTAAAAAAAAAAAAAAAAAAAGCACAAACATTTATTGTGTTCTTATGTACCAGGTACTGTCCAATATGCTTTCCCTTTTTCAGTCCTTCTTAATGACCCTGAGTTATACATTATTAATATCACATACCTCCCCTACGAGGTCTACCTCATCCATTTTAAAAGCTATATGGTATACCAATGTACAATCTTACTATTGAATTTAAGCACTTCATAAGTGATGAATTTTCAAACATTCTAAAAATCTCTAGCAACTTAACAACAAAGATACTCAAAGCTCAGCTGTGATTTATTTATTTAGTCAGAGAAGGCCATAGCACTGGGATAATTATCAAACTCACCTACTTTTGTTCAGAACAACCTCTGGATTACTGGATAAATTTAGTTAATTTTATATTTACTAATTTTTAATTTTAAATAGCTATCATATCTCACAGAAATTTGAAGCTTTCTATTATTTACTTCTAAGAAGTTTACAGGAAAGATTTGTTTAAGGTTATTCCAGTTTAATCAAGCTCATGAAGAAAAACATTGCTTTTATATTTTTAAGAAGTTTCTTTACAAGTATATTAACACTGTAGTTATTTTATATTATGTGATTAAGGAAATGAAGGTATGTGTTTGACAGTGATTTAGTACAAAAATAGAGATTAACTCATTTGTGCATATCTTCACAGGTTCCACTACCCTAAGCTACCAAAGAATCCTCTTGCTATTAACAGATACATTATGAACATAGATTAAACTTACTTAATCACAGCATCCTCTTTTTAAAAAAAAATGTTATATTACAATAGTGGCTGGTAAAATTAAAAGGTAATTATTAAAGAAACAAATATATTGTTTTTTAATAAAAATTAACAGCATTATTATCAAACTAAATATGATCAAGTTTTTAAAACTTCCTTCTCACTTTAACCTTCGCTATTTTCATCTATAACACAGTACTATATATTCTTGTATATGATGAAAAACTAGGCATTTATAGTTATCTATAATCAAGTCAAGTAAGCTTTATGAAATAACCTATTTTTATCCCAAGGGGTTAACCAGTAAAATAACTTTTATTGTAACTATAAAATTCTAAGTCATAAAATTAACCCTCCAAACAAATCATAAATAATGTTGTAAAGAAAGATTATTAAGATATATACAAAAAAATTCTAAAGACATAAATCATTTTTTGTTGACTAAAATATTTTGCAAATATTGATAATACACAAAATCCCATTATATAGGTTGGCTATACTTGCTGTTCTTATAATATTCTCTCATTCCAATCAGCTTTTCAAACTCAATCATTTCCCTGAAACATCTTACAAAATCAGCAATGACTTCTATTTAAGCAAAATACAGTTCTTATCTTACTTGACCATGGCATTTATTATAGTGGATGATTTGTTCCCTGAATTACTGTCTTTCGTGGCCATAGCTTTAAACAGTTTCTATGGCCTAACCTTTCATTTGTTCATTAGACCCCCAAACCCAAAGATACCATGTTTAACATTTCTCTATTTGGATTTCTACTATGCATCTAAAACTTAACATGGCTAAACAGGACTCATAATTCCACTACATATTTATAAAAATGAATGCACACATATATTTTAAAAATATATGTATATATATTAGATACGTGTGTATATTTATATATTTATTTATATATTAATTATATATCCCCAAATAGATCAGAAACTCCATGAAAACATAGACATTTTCACGTTAACTGTTATATCTTCAGGGCTGCGAACAAGACCTGAAACATGATTAAAGCTCTAAAAATATTTATTAAGTGAATAAATAAATAACATACAGAATTAGAATAATTCACTTTGCTTTGGCCTGGGACTTTAGAATACAAGATAAAACAATTTAAAACCTAAAAGCATCAAAGGGAAATAATCAATCCATTATTTTACTTCTAAGTGGATTAAAGAACAATCAACATATTTCTTTTGTTTCACCGCAAACTGAAGTTGATCCTGAACTATGACTAATAAAATTGATGGCAACAGCTACTAATTGGTTGACAGTTATAATATACTAGTAACTTTTGAAGACGATTTGTATATATTTACTCTATTGTAAAAGATAACTTTTATTATCTATCCAAATATTAATAATAACTTACAAGCACAGGCACAGAAACCAAGGCTCAAGACCAAGCAATTTGCCCAAGCTTTTAAGGAAGCAGGGCTGGGATTTGAACCCAAACCAGTCTAACGAAAAATTAAATATTGTTTAAAAAAAAATCTGTACTCTAGCTGCCTTTCTTTTTAATTCTAGTGTTTCGTTATTTAAAATGGGATTCAATTTAATCCAGAAAACAATCAGTGAACAGCTAATTATCTACCATACATTATATTAAACAAATATAGAAAAGATATGATCCCTGGCTCTACGGAGTTTATATATAATTTAAGGGACCACTGTAGATTGACTTCAAAATTAGAAAACAGTTAAAGACTCTATATAAAACAGTAACCTTATAATTTTTAAAAATGCAATATCCATTTTCTTATATATGTTAACATTCAACACATTATGTAAAATGTGGATTAGGTGGGACTCATAATTAAAAATAAACTTTCAATATATTTCCTTTACTCAGGAACTGTCTATCAGACCATTCTCAATGATCTGGTATTTTCCTTGGATACATGCAATAGCAAATAGCTTTCATGCAACACACATATACTCCTAGAGGCCTACTCTGTAGAGAATGTAAAATATCCTTTATTTTTCATTTTTAACTAGTCCTTATTATTTAACACTTTCCTTTCCCATAAGAACAGATATGGACATATCTGCAAGTTATTAAGTGATATATTAACATAGCATTAACTTGAATCAATCATAATTTTTGAAATTTTAAAATGTTTCAATATATAGTAATAATACATAATGCTTGTTGATAATTGTAAGCTAAGTACTGTACTAAGTATTTAAACGTGTTATCCTTCAGGAATAAGAAACTCACTCAAAACTGCACAACTACATGGAAACTGAACAACCCGCTCATGAATGACTACTGGGTAAATAATGAAATGAAGGCAGAAATAAAGATGTTCTTTGAAACCAATGAGAACGAAAACACAACGTACCAGAATCTCTGGGACACATTTCAAACAGTGTGTAGAGGGAAATTTATAGCATTAAATGCCCACAAGAGAAAGCAGGAATGATCTAAAATTGACACCCTAACATCACAATTAAAAGAACTAGAGAAGCAATAGCAAGCAATTTCAAAAGCTAGCAGAAAACAAGAAATAACTAAGATCAGAACAGAACTGAAGGAGATAGAGACACAAAAAACCCTTCAAAAAAATCAACGAATCCAGAAGCTGGTTTTTCGAAAAGATCAACAAAACAGATAGACCGCTAGGCAAGACGAGTAAAGAAAAGAGAGAAGAATCAAATAGACACAATAAAAAATAATATGAGGGATATCACCACTGATTCCACAGAAATACAAACTACCATCAGAGAATACCATAAATACCCCTACACAAATAAACTAGAAAATCTGGAAGAAATGGATAAATTCCTGGACACACACACCCTCCCAAGAGTAAAACACGAAGAAGTTGAATCCCTGAATAGATCAATAACAAGTTCTGAAATTGAGGCAGTAATTAACAGCCTACCAACCAAAAAAGTCCAGGACCAGACGAATTCACAGCTGAATTCTGCCAGAGGTACAAAGAGAAGCTGGTACCATTCCTTCTGAAACTATTCCAAACAAAAGAAAAAGAGGGAATCCTCCCTAACTCATTTTATGAGGCCAGCATCATCCTCATACCAAAACCTGGCAGAGACACAACAAAAAAAGAAAATTTCAGGCCAATATCCCTGATGAACTTCAATGCGAAAATCCTCAATAAAAAAATGGCAAACCAAGTCCAGCAGGACATCAAAAAGCTTATCCACCACGATCAAGTCGGCTTCATCCCTGGGAAGCAAGACTGGTTCAACATATGTAAAATAATAAACGTAATCCATCACATAAACAGAACCAATGACAAAAACCAAACGATTATCTCAATAGATGCAGAAAAGGCCTTCAACAAAATTCAACAGCCTTTCATGCTAAAAACTCTCAATAAACTTGGTATCTAAGGGACGTATCTCAAAATAATACAAGCTATTTACAACAAACCCACAGCCAGTATCGTATGGAATGGGCAAAAACTGTAAGCATTCCCTTTGAAAACCAGCACAAGACAAGGATGCCCTCTCTCACCACTCCTATTCAACACAGTATTGGAAGTTCTGGCCAGGGTAATCAGGCAGGAGAAAGAAACAAAGTGTATTCAAATAGAAAGAGAGGAAGTCAAGTTGTCTCTGTTTGCAGATGACATGAGTGTATATTTAGAAAATCCCATCATCTCAGCCCAAAATCTCCTTAAGCTGATAAGCAACTTCAGCAAAGTCTCAGGATACAAAATCAATGTGCAAAAATCACAAGCACTTCTATACACCAATAACAGACAAACAGAGAGCCAAATATTGAGTGAACTCCCATTCACAATTGCTACTATGAGAATAAAATACCTAGGAATACAACTTACAAGGGAATTGAAGCACCTCTTCCAAGGAGAACTACAAACCACTGCTCAAGGAAACAAGAGAGGACACAAACAAATAGAAAAACATTCCATGCTCATGAATAGGAAGAATCAATATCGTAAAAATGGCCATACTCCCCAAAGTAATTTATAGATTCAATGCTATCCCCATCAAGCTACCACTGACTTTCTTCACGGAATGGGAAAAAACTAGTTTAAACGTCATATGGAACTAAATAAGACCCCACATAGCCAAGACAATCCTAAGCAAAAAGAACAAAGCTGGAGGCATCACCCCACCTGACTTCAAACTATACCACAAGGCTACAGTAACCAAAACAGCATGGAACTATTACCAAAACAGATATATAGACCAATGAAACAGAACAGAGCCCTCAGAAATAACACCACACATCTACAACCATCTGATCTTTGACAAACCTGACAAAAACAAGAAATGGAGAAAAGATTCCCTATTTAATATATGGTGTAGGGAAAACAGGCTAGCCCTAGGCAGAAAACTGAAACTGGACCCCTTCCTTACACCTTATATAAAAATCAACTCAAGATGGATTAAAGATTTAAACATAAGACCTAAAACCATAAAAATCTTAGAAGAAAACCTGGGCAATACCATTCAGGACATAGGCAAGGGCAAAGACTTCATGACTAAAATACCAAAAGCAATGGCAACAAAAGCCAAAATTGGCAAATGGGGTCAAATTATAATAAAGAGCTTCTGCACAGCAAAAGAAACTATCAGAGTGAACAGGCAGCCTACAGAATGGGAGAAAATTTTTACAATCTATTCATCTGACAAATGACTAATATCCAGAATCTACAAAGAACTTCAACAAATTTACAAGAAAAAAACAAACAACCCCATCAAAAAGTGTGCAAAGGATATAAACAGACACTTCTCAAAAGAAGACATTTATGCAGCCAACAAACATACGAAAACATGCTCATCAACACTGGTCATTAGAGTAATGCAAATCAAAACCACAACAAGATACCATCTCACACCAGTTAGAATGGCAATCAGTAAAAAGTCAGGAAACAACAGATGCTGGAGAGGATGTGGAGAAATAGGAATACTTTTACACTGCTGGTGGGAGTGTAAATGAGTTCAACCATTGTGGAAGACAGTATGATGATTCCTCAAGGATCTAGAACTAGAAATATCATTTGACCCAGTAATCCCATTACTGGGTATATACCAAAGGATTATAAATCATTCTACTATAAAGACACATGCATACGTATGTTTATTGCAGCACTATTCACATTAACAAAGGCTGGAACCCACCCAAATGTCCATCAATGATAGACTGGATAAAGAAAATGTGGTACATATATACCATGGAATACTATGCAGCCTTAAAAAATGATGAGTTTATGTCCTTTGCAGAGACATGGATGAAGTTGGAAACCATCATTCTCAGCAAACTAACACAGGAACAGAAAACCAAACACCACATGTTCTCACTCATAAGTGGGAGTTGAACAATGAGAACACATGGACACAGGGAGGGGAACATCACACACAGGGGTCTGTCAGGGGGTGAGGTACTAGGGGAGGGATAGCATTAGGAGAAACACCTACTGTAGATGACGGGTTGATGAGTATGGCAAACCACCATGGCACGTATATACCTATGTAACAAACCTGCACGTTCTGCATGTATACCCCAGAACTTAAAATACAAAAAAAAAAAAAAAATTAAAAATTAAATAAATAAATAAACGTGTTATCTTTAGTATTAGCAAAAAATTACTTAAAATTTATTGTGACTCATTGATATCCCTGTGTACATATGTATAGAGACCATATGTTTTATAATCGACTACTCATTCCTCTGGGCATACATATTTTTCTTTATTATTTATCTTGACTTTTCATTATTTTCTAGCTCCACAGGACAAAGAGGAAAGGAGAGAAAACAAATCGGCATCAGTCAATATTATTACCTCCCAGTGGCTACTGTCAGAGTTGAGAAGTAGAAGACGAAACCTAGCAAAATATCT
Source organism: Gorilla gorilla gorilla (assembly GCF_029281585.2). Classification (NCBI taxonomy): domain Eukaryota; kingdom Metazoa; phylum Chordata; class Mammalia; order Primates; family Hominidae; genus Gorilla; species Gorilla gorilla. The sequence goes on along the minus strand of NC_073233.2, from coordinate 34,540,000 downwards.
GAAAGATTTAACGTGCATGTACATTTCATTTATTCATGTTTTTACTCTCTTTACCAACAATAACTGAAAATAAACTGATAACAAACACTTAATGGCAGTTGTCAGAGTTCATTTTTCTTACTTAAGTCCTAGAGTCTACCAGTCGAAAACCTAAAAAAATTAAAATACCAGTACCAGAGGACTGGGGAAATTGGTATTTCAAATATACTATTCTTTTCATTTGTATTTCTTATCAAAATCACCTTGTTCCTACCTCACTTTTTGTCATCTCAGAAAATAAGACTACTAAGAAATTGCATACTAATTCTTAAGAGGGAATTAGTACAAAGAAAGGTTGAAGAGAAGTACAAAGAAAAGGTTGCCATAGTTTGTTAAATATGTTTCTGATAAACACTAGCATCCTTAAACGACAGAGGTTTCAGGCCCTTCTTAGTTCTAGTCCTTATTTAAAAATAGTTCTCATTGACTAGACCAAACAAGTCAAAAGGGAAGGAAAAGCAGACAACTAATTACAGTTTTAGATTACTTTTTCAAAAGTAATAAATAAAAACAGACTATATTTTAGACAGCTCTAGGTTCACAACAAAATTGGCCAGATTATTTTTAATTCACTTCTGCTGAATCCAGGATTGTTCAAAGATTAAGGTGATAGCAGTGATATCAGAGAGAAAACATTTAAAAAATGTTTATATAAAATTATATATGTTATATAAAATTATAAAATTATAAAAACACATCAATTTGAAAAGGATGCATAGGAGTCAAGGGTTCATTTGCTCATTCATTCACTCAACAACAAAACATAATTTGTACTCTTACAGAACATTATGGTCTACCATAGTACTCAGATAAGACAATACAGATTCCTGGTTTAACAACTGAGTAGGATTATAGCTTTGTTAAATGAAAAGTGGAAGGTATGGGTGAGGAGATAATAAAGATCCCAACTTTAGACCATTTGAGTTTCTCAGGGGTACTTAATATCATCATTCATCAAGTAAATACAAATTAATACCAATGACATACCATACACCAGAAAGGATAACATTAAAAAACATTGTCAATGCTAAGTCGCATTGCATATGTGAAACAACTGGGAAACAATTTCCTAAAGTGAATCAATAATTCTACTATTAGCTATATGCTCCTGGAAAACGAGTGCCTATGACCACCCAAAAAATACATATGAGGATGTTCATATGAGCTTTATTCATGATAAACAAAACTAGAAAATATCCACAAGCCCATCAACAGGAGAATGGACAAATAACTTGCTGTATAGCCATATAATAGATTACTGCAATTTTAAAAAAGAATGAACTACTAATCCCATCAACAATATAGATGACTATCACAAACATGTTGAATGCAGAAAGCCAGCCATAAATTAGTTTATGATTTCATGTGAATGAAATTCAAAAACAAGGAAAAGAAAGTGACAGAGTAAGAAAAGTAGTTATGTTTGAGGCAGGCTTTCTGAGTGAGAGATGTTACATATCTTCATTTGAGTAGTAATTACAAGAGGGTATTCATTTAAAAAATCATAGAATGGTACACTTAAAACGTCTGTATTTTTATACATGCATTCTAGACTTCACTTAATAAAAAACTGTTACAGAAAAAATAATGCATAATGAAAAATTAACAGAGGGTAAATATAATATGTATTTAAGCCATACAAATAGGGGGAAAAACATAAGATTATAGACTTCAACCCACATTGATCAGTGACGATATTAAACGCAACTGGACTAAAAACTCTAATTAAAACATTTCCAGATTAGATTCAAAATACACACACAAACCCATGTGTGCACACAGGTGTGTGCATTTTCTCTCTCTATTTAAATCAGAGAGGGGAAATGTTTTCTTTTATCATAAATTGGGTAAAAATAAAAGATTACAAATAGTATAAAAACAAAGTGCAAGAAGAAAATACAAGTGAGTATCAATCATTATAGTTCTGGAGTACAGAAAGTCTACCCTAGTCTGAAAACAATTTGTACTTCTTGTTTTCTTGATGATGTCAAAAAATCACCAAATTGGTTCATAAAAATGAGAATTTCTGAAACAAACACATATACGAAACCTATAAGGAATATTTACACATAAATCTTTTTAAACTGGGTAAAATATTCGCAATGAATAAGATTTGAAAGTATTAATGTAAATAATGTTTTTATTCAAAACAATAAAAAGATTAACACTTAAATTTTGAAAAATGGGACTATTAAAAATTAACACATACAGACAAATGATTAAATGTTACCCTTCATATATACTAAGGGAAAGCACATTAAAATGTAAAAATAGTGTTCTTGACCAAAAAAAACCAGACTACTAATATCTGGCCTTGTAGGGAAAGAGTAATGATAATACTGCTAATAGAATGTCAACTGGTAGATATTTTCTGGAGGGCAATTTAGCAACATATATCAAACACAATAAAATGTACGTTACCTTTGGTGCACCTCAAATAATTAATCCCAGTGAAATAATTACATGAGTTAATAATTTTGATTGCAACACTACAGATAATACCCAAAATGGAGACAAAGTAAATTTCTAATAGCAGCAAATTGTTAAAATAACTGATACATTTTTACGGCAGAGTATTCTCCAGTAAACAGGTTTTGTTTACTTATGTTTACTAATATAAAAATGTTAATGATATATTGCCACCTAAAAGAATGCTGGTTTATGAGTAGTGAATGTGTGTATGTGTATGGGTATTCACAACGGCATATTCCCGAATAGACAACCACGCTGCCTGTAAACTTCTCAGTAGAATGTCTGGGCAGGCAAATGATAACTCATGCAAATTGGGCAGCCACTCATCAAATCACTTCTAACCTCTACGGAAAGTAAAAAGAAGGTAACGTGGGTTAAATATTCCTTCTTTTCCTGAGATCAAAAGTGTTTAAGTCCCAACCAAATCAGCAATGTAATAATATAATAAGAGTAACTGTCTTCGATTATACTTATGTCTTCAATTTTGTCCCATAGCCTTACAATAAATTCATGAAGGGTTATTAAACTTTTGTTTCTAATCCATCTATCTATCCATCCACTCAGTTATCTGAAGTAACTAGAACTACTGACCTCTCTTCAGGATTTCACATTAAGTGCTCCTGCTAAGGACCCAAAAAAACTCTAGCAGATCTAATTTCCAATAGACTCCAACGCTTTCATTATATCAGATGAGGAAACCAACGCCAAAAGAATCAAGAAAATTAATAAATTAAATGTAGAAAACATTCAATATCAAATACTTTCCTAATTCGTTTCATCATGTAAGTAATATAACTTTCCAATCCCCAGAGTTCTATATTCTGATTTTCCCAAAAAATCACTTTTTCTTACCTAATCCATACAACTTAAATGTTGGGCCTACATTGCCATATTTCATATTAAATACAGCTTTTTACATGCATAGAAAACATTTTACTTGGAGTCTCCACACAACCTAAAACACTTGTCTCAAATGAAACATCTGCTTTGCCAGCAAATGTTTGAAATTTGAAGACATTTGTTTCAATCATCTTTGAAGAAACCAGCATTTTTCTTGATTTCAGGCCAAGTACTTTTTTAAAAATCTAACTCTACTAAATCTTTTCAATCGGAAGCCTTATTCACTGATGGAAATCTGTATTCATAACAAAATGTCAGATGCTAATTCCTTCTTTACAAAACATATATTGCATTTTACTATTTTAACACAAAGTTTATGTATTTTCAAACTTCAAATATATATATTCTTTCACACACTGTCAGTGTTTATTTATAAAAGGACTTACCAAATATCTTAAATTAACAAGACCAAGAAATTACTACAATGGGAATTCAGCTTTTATTCATACAGAACTGTCCTTCTAGTACATCCATCTAAGAATTATTATATTTATAAAAGAAAGGCAAAAAGTTTATCAACTTATGCCTTGTCAATTTTGAAAATATTATTGAAAAGTTTAGACTTTTGATGTCCATTATCCAGCTATTCCACTTTGACAAGAATAACAGGTAGTATTTATCAAGTGTGTATTTCTTGCCAGGCAGTTTTCTAAGTTGTTATTTCATATGGATGTTTTCTTTTTTACAAAAACCATACACAGTAATATCATAATTCCATTTTACATGTAAGGCAACTGAATCTCACAGAGCTAAGGTCAACTGCTAAAGGTCAGATAGGTAATAACTGACAGGTTAGCCAAGTCCACTTGGTCACAAAGACCACACATAATACTGTCTCCTGAGACTGCATACCGTATGATGCAATACTATACAATCAATAAAAATTAATAGTGTAAAGGAGTGAATGGTAATGATAAGAAATACTTATTAGGTACCACAAGCTATTCTAAACATTTCCTAATATTAACTGATTTAACCTTTATTATACTCCTGTACTAATTTTATAGATGAGGAAACTAGTACACAGAGGAGTAGAGTAACATGCCCAAGGGCATAGCTAGTAAAAATCGTTAAGGCAAGGATTCTGACTCAGACACTATGGTTCCAGAGTCAGGCTTTTAATGACTGCATTAGAGAAAAAGACATTTAAAACTTTTGCTAAATACGACAAAATACAAATAGTATGATTGTAATTCTGTAAGAAAAGAAAAGCTGTATAAACACAAGCAGCACCTTGGAAAGATACAAGCCAAGAGATTAACAGTTTAACAGCAGGGTTACAGGAGAAATTTTTTTGTCTTCTTCAAGTCTATCTATATTTTTTAAATTTTCTAAATATATTTCTTTTGAAATACAAAAATACAAATTTTTAATTTATTTTTAAAAATCTATGATTTCCTTCCACCACTGCCATTATTCCAGCCTTCATTACTTTTTATTCATTAACTGATCTTACGTTCAGTCTTCTTTCCTCTTTCTAAACTCCTTAGTAATATTAAATTGACCTCCCTACAGCAAAATTTACAACTTTGATTATAGTATCATCTCATCATCTAAAAAATTATATGCCTATACATATATATATATATTTGCACGTTTATTTTCTATCTCACACACCAATATATGAGATTCTTGAGGGCACGAATTTGTCTTGTGCATGAAGAGCAGAGCAGAATTACAGTGATCAAAGAAAATGATAGTAGTGGCCAAGATTAGGGCAATGGCAGCAAAAAAGAGCTAAATATATTTTAGACAATTCTGGATATAAGTTCAACAGGGATTGGTGATTTAATAGGGGAAGAGTAAGAAGTTTGAAGGTGATACTCAGATTTTTGACTTTGGCAAATTATGTGCTCATACCATTTACTGAGATATGAGGAGATGCAGGTTTAAGAAAGTTAATAAGTCATTTGGGCAATTTTTAACTGATGCCTGTAAGAATTCATGAGACTGTAAACTAGTTCAATCATTGTGGAAGTCAGTGTGGTGATTCCTCAGGGATCTAGAACTAGAAATACCATTTGACCCAGCAATCCCATTACTGGGTATATACCCTAAGGATTATAAATCATGCTGCTATAAAGACACATGCATACGTATGTTTATTGTGGCACTATTCACAATAGCAAAGACTTGGAACCAACCCAAATGTCCAACAATGATAGACTGGATTAAGAAAATGTGGCACATATACACCATGGAATACTATGCAGCCATAAAAAAAGATGAGTTCATGTCCTTTGTAGGGACATGGATGAAGCTGGAAACCATCATTCTCAGCAAACTATCGCAAGGACAAAAAACCAAACACCACATGTTCTCATTCATAGGTGGGATCTGAACAATGAGAACACATGGACACAGGAAGGGGAACATCACACATCGGGGCCTGTTGTGGGGTGGGGGTAGTGGGGAGGGATAGCATTTGGAGATATACCTAATGTTAAATGATGAGTTACTGGGTGCAGCACACCAACATGGCACATGTATACATATGTAACTAACGTGCACGTTGTGCACATGTACCCTAAAACTTAAAGTATAATAAAAAATAATAAAATAAAAATAAATTTAAAAAAAATTCCAAAGAAAATCTTCAATACATAGAAAGATGTATGGTTTTACAGTTCAAAATAGAGATTTGCTTTTTTTGGTTTTTTTTGTTTTTTTTTTTTTTTTGAGACAGAATCTCACTCTGTCACCCAGGCTGGAGTGCAGTGGAGCAATCTCTGCTCACTGCAAGCTCCGCCCCCCGGCTTCATACCATTCTCCCGCCTCAGCCTCCTGAGTAGCTGGGACTACAGGCGCCTGCCACCACACCCGGCAATTTTTTTTGTATTTTTAGTAGAGACGGGGTTTCACCGTGTTCGCCAGGATGGTCTCAATCTCCTGACCTCGTGATATGCCCGCCTCAGCCTCCCAAAGTGCTGAGATTACAGACATGAGTCACTGTGCCTGACCCAAAATAGAGATCTTAAAAAAATACGTCTGGAATTAATATTTGAGTCCCTACTTCATGTTGTAGATATTATAATAAATTTGAAATAACGCTGCATATTACAGTAAATTCCAAATAGGGTTGGTATTTAAAGGTAAAAATAAAACAATGCGGTATTAGATAAACCTTGGTTATAATAAAATGCAGTGGGAAAACCTTGGTTATAATAAAATGTAGTGGGAAAACCTCGCTAACTATGATTCAAAATCAAGAAGCAGTAAAACAAAAACAATCGTTCTTAAGTATAAATAAATATCTATGAGTCCATACTAATATAAATAAAAGATTGGACAAACAAATAAATGGAGAAGAGACGAATTGCCTGTGTAGAAAAATTCCAAATTAATTATGTAGATATTCCACCCCCAATGAAGGCAGCGTAACTCCCTACTCCTTAAGTATGCACTGTGCTTAGTGACTTCCTCCCAAAGAGTACAGCATGGCAAAAGGAAAAAATGAGTAACTTTACAATGGAGAAATCTCGAAACACAGCCAGGTGATGGAGGTCAACATCAACAATGAAAAATCATATTGATAGTACATACCCTTGACATGACATAATGAAAATGGCACTTTACCTCTGTAGTCTTCCTCCCCGAAACCCATAAGTTAACCAGGAGAAAAACATCAAGCTAACTCAATAGAGAGGCATTCTACAAAATACCTGATTGTATACATCTCAAAACCACGAAGGTCTTCAAAAACAAAGTCTGAGAAACTGTCATAGCCAAGAGGAAGCTAAAGGGACATGACAACTAAATGTAGTGTGATATCCTGGATGTGATCCTGGAACAGGAAAAGAACATTAAGTAAAAGCTAAGGAAATATGAGTAAAGTACAGACTTTAGTTAATGATTGTGTATCAATATTAGTTCAATAATTATAACAAATACACCATACTAATGTAAGATGTTAAATAACAGCAGAAAATGAGTATAGGTTATATCGTGTCTTAGTACTCTTGGGTTGCTATAACAAACTACCATAAACCGGGTGGCTTATAAGCAACAGAAATTTATTTCTCGCAGTTCTGGAGGCTGTGAAATCTAAGATCAAGACTCCAGCAGATTTGATGTCTGGTGAAGGATTTTTTCCCAGTTCACAGATGGTGCCTTCTTGCTGCATCTTCACTTGGTATAAGAGACAAATAAGCTCTCTAGGAATTCTCTTAGAGGGTACTCTTCCCCTTCATGATTGCTTCACCCTCATGCCCTAATCACCTCCCAAAGGTCCCACCTCTTAATACCATCACACTGGAGGTAAGAATTGCAACATATGAATTTGTGGGGAATACAAATATTCAGACTATAGCTTAGGGAACTCTGTAGTATCTTTACAAGTTTTCTTTAATTCTTGAACTGTTCAAAAAAACAAAATCTATATTAAAAATTTTGTCTCTTTTTTTAAAAAATAAATATCAAAAAAGTTAAAATATGCTAGAGACTTTTCATCAGTTACTATCAAACCTCTTTATAAGAGTTTCGTTAAGTCTTTAAGATGCTTCATATTGAAATCAGTTGTCCCAATCACTCATTAATTTCTAGTCTCCTGAAATACCAAAGTGAAATGTGAAAGAAGAAAGGAAAACTAAAAAAAGTAGCCAACAAAAGGAGAGATATTATTCTAAGCTCTCCATACTTTGCTCTTCTTTCCTTGAATAGTTTGTTCATAGCTCTGTATGCTATTTTCTGTCTATTCATTTTTGAGAAATACACATAGGACTGATATTAGAAAATCAGAATACAAAAACTGTTCTCAGCTCCCTCACAGGCTACTAGTACCTAACGCAATGTCTGAGACAATGAATAAACTGATTCGGTCTTTCTTTGCATCAGTCTCTTTATCTCAAAAATGAGGATTTAATATGTATTGGGTGACTGTGAGGACACAACGTAAAACAGAATGTAAGGCAGTTAGTAGAGTGCTAAAACAGGGTATAATAAATGGAAGCTATTAGGAACAATAACAAGGTAGAATACAGGAATGAAGTAAAGAAAATTAGCAATCTCTAAAGCAATAAAAAAGTAAAAAGTTAGTAATACTGAGCTTTAATTATCAAATTAGTAACCTGAGCTATAGCTGTTGTGATGCTTTTGAAGCTAAGTTGCCCTATTTTAAATAAAAACATATTGACTCTATTAATGAAATTTCATTCAGTAAACTAATCAACCCTAGAATAATACAAGCTACCAGAAAATAGGAAAAAGGGAACTGATCTATTTATCCTGTCTTTATAGATCAGCTCCAGTTCATTTAAATGGACTTTATGCTAAAATTGTGCTAAAATTTGTGAAGCCATATTTTGTCTTGTTTTGAAAGAAAAAAAAATCACATATTCCTGAATCAGAAATATTAATTTGTCTGATTATGGTAGAAGTAAAATTAAGAAAACATGGCCAGGTAAAGTGGCTAACACCTGTAATCCCAACACTTTGGAAGGCTGAGACAGGAGAACTGCTTGAGCCCAAATGTTTGAGGCCAGCCTAGGCAACATAGTAGAACCCCATCTCTTCCAAAAAGTTTTTTTCAAGAAATTTAGCTGGGCATGGTGGCATGTGCCTGTAGTCCCAGCTACTGAAGAGGCTGAAGCAGGATGATCGCCTGAGCCCAGGTGATTGAGGTTGTGGTGAGCTACAGTTGTGTCACTGTACTCCAGTCTGGGTGATAGAGGAATACCCTGTCCCTAAAAAAAGAAAAAAAAAAAAGAGAGAGAGAGAGAGAGGCGGCGGGCAGGGGAAACAAAGATTTGAAAATTTTAAAAAATATATAAATACTCAAATTATGAAAGTATCAAAGAAGCAAACATTCAAGAACATGAGGTTTTCTGTTAGGAACCCAATAACATCACTATATTTAGCACTGCTCAAATGATGCTAGTTTGCTAATGATAAAAATGTGTTAAAATGAAATGTCACCTAAAATGTTTAGAAAACTGTTCATTCTCATTACTGAAAACTGAGATAAAAATAAAGTCAGAATTACCTACAATTAAGACAAATTGTTTTATCTCACTTTCCAGTTACGTTTTTAAAAAATTACATTAAGAACATTTGGCAAACCTTTTCATATACATCCTCTCTTATGAGCCTCACTACAACCTAATCTGATGGGTAATATTGCCTCTATCATGGAAATAAGAAACAAAGGCTTTAAAAAGCCAGGCCACTTACCTAGTGCTGCACTACAAGTCACAAAGAGTTAAGACTGATCTGAGGTCACTTGATCTCAAGTTCAGTGTTCTCCGCATGATACTTCAACTACCATGCATTATTTATCTTTCTCTCATTTTAAAATTAATATTCACTCCCAAAACTCCACTTAAGCTTAAAGAAATATAAAAAGGTATAAATTCCCAAGAACAAAGATGAGAGATGTCAACAAGTGCTCAAAGATGGAATAGAACATAAGTGGAAACCTAATAGTCCAAGGGAGCTGAGGTAGTGGCCAGCTTCTCCAGAAGACAGAAGAGATGGGATAGAAAAAGCAGTAATGGTTGGAATTCTGCATAAGGATTAGTTTTGTCAGAGGTGTTCGAACCACAGCGACTCCATCTTGAATAGGGGCTGGGTACAATAAGGCTGAAACACAGGAGGTTAGGCATTGTAAGTCACAGGATGAGACAGGAGGTCAGCACAAGATACAGGTCACAAAGACATTGCTGATAAAACAGGTTGCAATAAAGAAGCTGGCCAAAACCGACCAAAACCAAGATAGCGATGAAAATGACCTCTGGTCCTCCTCACTGCTCATTATACACAATTTATAATGCATTTGAATGCTAAAAGACACTCTCACTAGCGCCATGACAGTTTACAAATGCCATGGCAACGTCAGGAAGTTACCCTATATGGTTTAAAAAGGAGATGAACCCTCAGCTCTGGGAATTGCCCACCTCTTTCCCAGAAAACTCATGCATAATACACCCCTAGTTTAGCGTATACTCAAGAAATAATTATAAGTATTATCAAGCAGCCCAAGCTGTTGCTCTGCCTATGGAGTAGCCATTCTTTTATTCCTTTACTTTCTTAATAAACTTGCTTTCACTTTATGGACTCACCCCAAATTGTTTTTGCACAAGGTCCAAGAACCCTCTCTTGGGGTCTGGATTGAGACCCCTTTCCGCTAACAGCTTCACCCCCAACCCCTTCCTCTCCTCATGCTTCCTAAGAGACAAGAAATTCATTATCTGGAGAAACCAACCAGGAAAACCTAGGTTCTAGGTTACCAGGCACAGCAGAGGTCAGAGAAAATGAAATGAAAGCAATTAAGTGCAAGTCCCCATCCTGTGCTCTGGGATCACAGCTCCTTGACTTGGTTCTGAGCAACCTATTGCTATCTTCTGGTGAGAGATTAGAGAATTCTCTGGAAAATCTGATCAGCAGAAGAGAAAAGACCTACAGTCACTAAAATTTAGAATCTCCCAAACAAAGCAACCAGCTGTCAGCCTAGTCACTCAGTACAGAAGCCCAACAGGAACCACATCCTACCCCCCACACCAGAGCATACTTACTCAACCACCCACTCAAACAGGGTTATCAGAGTAGAAGAAAATCATTAGTAAATAAGAAAATACAAATTTTGCTTGTGTTCAGGCTTTAGGAAAAATTTTCAAAATCACTTTATTTAAAATAACAACACTCTGCTGCAAAAGTAAGAGAATAGAATTATTCTTATCTAGTAGGAGTTTGCATTAGGTTTTGAAAACCAGGTGTTTTGTGAAAGAAAGGCTTATATTAACTTTGAATTATTTATATTATTCACATAGCCATAGATTTATGATTAACGTAGTTATCTAAATAAGGTTTCACAACTCTGGTAAATAGCTCAAGAAACGGGAGTGTTTACTATGTGTTTCTTATGTTAAAAACAAGTTTTAATGTTAAAAAATAGTGTTCATCATTCAAAAAAATGACTAAGGAATTTCAAAAACAAAACAGAAATCACCTCCTGTGATTCCACAGCCAGTAATTTTGGTACATCATCTTTCAGATCTATAGATCCAGATCAACATTTTAATGCTTGTTTTCTTCTGTATCAACTTGCTTTTAATTTCTAATATAATTTTAAAAATATTATAGAAACATGAAAGTAGTAAAAATCTTCAAATCATAATATCAGTTTTAAATCTAAAGCTTTCAAATATTTGAACAACCAAGATAAAAAATATCTGGAGAATCTTTACTATGTGAAGTTGTCAAAGTACTTATAACAGCCACGGCTCCTGAATTTGTTTGTCCACTAATAACCCTATCTAGTTTTTTGAATACAGAATTCATATTTCTCTGTCAAATCTATTCCCCTCTCACAATAGTAATGATGATTGCTTTATTTAAACTCTCACCACCATTTGCCTACATTATTAAACATACATTTTAATCAGTTTTCTCTACCAGTCTCTCTCCATTTTGGTCTAACCTCCACTTTACCTTGTGAAACATCATCTTAGCATCTTATGGGCATGTCTCTCTTCTGCTTCAAAACCTTTAGTGATTTCCTGTTGCCTACAGGTTAAAGTCCAAATTCCTACTGTGGCCCAAAGTTCATTCTAATCTGGTCCTGACCTGCTTCCAGTCACTTGCTTCCATCTTCTGTCTTACGCTCTGGCTTCCCTGAATTACCCTCTGTTTTCAGTGTCAGCATTTTCCCACCGGCTGTTTCATCTGTTGCAATGTCTTCTCCATGTAAATTTTTAAATGGTGCGATAAATACCATTTTTTGGTGTGGAATGCACTAACATTCCACAAATATGTTCTATATTATATAATTCAGGTACATGAGAATATGGGTAATATTTGTACTACAGTTTGTGTTTTTCTGTATTTTAAAATTTCTCCTTAACAAAAAGCATCACAGGGCTTGTTGTGGCATGGGGGGGGGGGGGGAGGGATAGCATTAGGAGATATATCTAATGTTAAATGACGAGTTAATGGGTGCAGCACACCAACATGGCACATGTATACATATGTAACTAACCTGCACGTTGTGCACATGTACCCTAAAACTTAAAGTATAATTAAAAAAAAAAGCATCATTTAAACTACTGATTGTTTGCTCTAAAAGAACAAGAATGAATGCAAGATTATGTTCATTACTTACCCTACTCAATATGATCTATTTAAGAAAGATTTCTGATCTTTATAGGTTTTTTTTTTTATTTCTCAATTACAGCAGTAATTGCTTACTTGCTAATGAAATTAGTTTACATATGCTTGTCTATCATTCTACACTGGACTGTGAGTTTCCTCAAGGATGAGGATGAGGGTGACATTGTCTTATTTTTTCTTGTAAACATCCATGCCTGAATATAGAAGTGTTCAATAAATATGGACAAAGACAAAGAGGGCTTAATACAGGATGGGAGGGAAGAAAACCAGAGGAAGAGAAAGAAAAAGAAAGTAAAAAACTGATGTCAGTATAGGAATCTTTCCCTAAATGTATATAAAAATAATGAATTACAGGTTTTAAATAATCTTCATTTCGATCTTCTAATTTTAATTCTAAAAAAAATGGACTGGTGCATTCCTGTCTTTTAGAATATAAAAAGGTTTTATAAAATCAATGCAATTTTTGTCCACCACTTCAAAGGCTAAATATTAAACCAAGGAAAGAACCTCAATAAAAAAGTTAACTTATGTTGGATAAAAGAAAATCTAAGCAGATGATAAAGTTGATAAGGTGTTGAAATAACATCTGAGAAAGATTATAGGATTTTGTCATTACAGTATAAATTTATATATTTTTTCATATCTAGTATATTGATACTAGATATGAATCTAGTATATACAGGTGAATCTCGTACTGTGGGATTCTGTGATAGGAAATGCTACTCCATCTCATCTTATGTAAGCCCCAGTGACTAGATGATCCCTTAGGCTCTCATTCCTTAGCATCAAATGACTTATACTTACATAATTAGATGTTCCCAACTGGAATACTGAATCCTGGAGGGCTGCTAAGACTCAGGGACAGTTAAAACATTATCTGCATAGAGAAAAAAGTACTACGGTGGTAACAGTGTTGAGAATTCAGCAGCAACAAGATTGAGAATCCAGCAGAGCTGAACCAGTGACAGATTCGCAAGGTGGACTATTTGGTGGCACGATCCTGGTTGTGTTTGCCACTGCTGAGCTTTCCTTGATTTCTGCTCATTTTCAGACCTGGTTCTCCCATGTTCTTGCTGATTCTGAGAGTTGCCCAACCTACTTCAATAAATTCCTTTTCTGCATAAGACAGCCAGAGTCACTTTCTTGGTTACAGACAAGAGTTCCAACTCATAGTCACCCAAAATATACCCATCCTAACTCCCGCTGTAATAATTAGCCACATTCATTTGTTTAAATAAGCAAAGATCACTCAAAGTTCCTGAAAGCTCCATTATTTAATGACTGTGTCTATCAATACTAAACTTCCTAATTCACAAGGACAAACAAAAAACAAAAGAATAACAAATACAATCAAAAGGTTAGGCCAGAAGTGCCGGATATAGAAAGAATAGATGAAATATGCATTTTCATTTTCAGTATTTTTACTTATTTTTTTGAGATGGAGTCTCACTCTGTCACACAGGCTGGAGTGCACTGGCACGATCTTGACTCAATGCAGCTTCCGCCTCCCAGGTTCAAGTGATTCTCCTGCTGCAGGCTCCAGAGTAGCTGGGACTAAAGGCATTCACTACCACGCCTGGCTAATTTTTGCCTTTTTGGTAGAGACAGTTTTCACCATGTTGGCCGGGCTGGTCTTGAACTCCTGACCTCAGGTGATCTGCCCACCTCGGCCTCCCAAAGTGCTGAGGTTACAGGCATGAGCCACTATGCCTGGCCAGTTTCAGCATTTTTTTCATTGTGAAGTCCCAGCCTAAGATTCCAGAACCACTTAAAAGTAATTTAATAAAACATCACAAATGAATCCTGAACCAGAACGTAAGTTCTCTAGAATTCAGAATTTAAACTACACATTATAGCTCATAATATCAAAAATGAGGATGATAACCAAGAAGAAAGCTACAAAGACATAAAACAGGCTATGAAATTTGTATTCTGTACCTCACTCTACTTTTACCACGACATTTCTTGTGTACCTACATTGCTTTCCAGACTAACCAAATGAAACCATAAATTCACATTATCTTTGAAAACACAGAAACTAATCCTACGTCATATTCAGGCACTAACAGCAGAGAATCAGATAATCAGCATAAAGATTAGTGTTTGCACAAGGAGGGAAAAGAGAAAATGCAGATTAGTTAAGTATACCACCAGACTCAGAAAACGTTGAGTTTACAATACAATCTCTATCAAAATTCCAGTCTCATTTTTTCCCAGAAATGAAAAATGCAATCCTTAAATTCATATGTAACCATAAAAGACCCTGAATAGCCAAAGCAATCTTCAGCAAAAATAACAAAGTTGGAAGAATCACAGTCCCAGATTTCAAAATATATTTGAAAGCCATTATAATCAGAACAGTATGGTACTGGCAATAAAAACAGACACATCAACCAATGGAAAAGAATAGAAAGCCCAGAAATAAACCCACACTTTAGACAAAGGTGCCAAGGCCACACAATGGGGAAAAGACAGTCTCTTCAACAAATGGTGTTGGAAAAACTGGATATCTTCATACAGAAGAATAAAAGTGGATCTTTATCTGAGACTATACGCAAAAATCAAGTCACAAGCTGAAGACTTAAATACATTATCAGAAAATACGAAAACTACTAGAAGAAAACATATGGGAAAAGCTCCACGACATTGATCCAAGCAATTTTTTTTTATACAACCCTGAAGCATAGGCAACAAAAGCAAAAACAGACAAATGGAATTGTATCAAACTAAAATGTTTTTACACAGCAAAGGAAATAATTAGTTGTAAAGAAATAACCCAGGATGAGAGAAAATATCTGCAAACCATACATCTAATAAGGAGTTAACATCCAAAATCTATAAGAAACTCAAAAAACTCAATAGCAAGAAAACAAGTAAACCAATTAAAAAATGGTCAAAGAACATGAACAGATATTTCTCAAAAGAAAACATATAAATGGCTAACAGGTTCATGAAAAAAGCTCAATATCATTAATCATTAGGGAAATGCAAATTACAGTGAGATATCACCTTATAACTGTAGAATGGCTATTAACAAGAAGACGAAAAATAACACAAGTGTTTTCGAGGATGTGGAAATAATAATCCTTGCCCTTTGTTGGTGGGAAGATAAATTAATACAACCATTACGAAAAACCATATGGATACCTCAAAAAACTAAAAATAAACTACTATATGGCCTAGCAATCCAATTCTAGATGATACAAGATAACTGAAATCAATATATCAAAGAGATATCTGCACTCCCATGTTCATTGCAGCTTTATCCACAATAGCCAAGATACGGAATCAACCTAAACATCTACCAGTGGATAAATGCATAAAGAAAATGTAGTACATACACATAATGGAAAAATATTCAGCCTTTTAAAAAGAAGAAAATTTTGTCATTTGTTACAACATGGGATGAACCTGGGAGGACATTATGCTAAGTGAAATTAGCCAGATATTGCATTATTCCACTTATATGTAGAATCTAAAAAAGTGTAACTCATAGAGTTAGAGAGTAGAACAGTGGTTACCAGAGGCCTGGGGAGGAGGGAAGAAATGGGAGATGTTGCTCCAAGGGTACAAAGTTTCAGTAAGACAGGAGGAATAGGTCTCTGAGAACTACTGCAAAGCAGGATGACTAAGTTATATGTAACAAACCTGCACGTTGTACACATGTACCCTGGAACTTAAAGTATAATAATGTATATTTCAGAATAGCTAAAAGAGTTAATTTCAAATGTCTTACCATAAAAAATAAGTGACATGTTAATTGGCTTGATTTAATCATTCCGTATTGTACATATGCAGCAAAACATTACACTGTACTCCATAAATATATATTATTATAATTGGTCAATTAGAAATAACACTTTTTTAAAAAATTGAGATAATTATAAACTAATTTTCCAAAGTGAAAGAAAATCATGTATGGCTAAATATGGGGGAAAAACCTATAAATTATGGCAATGTCAGTTTCACCCACTTTCAAGCAGAAACATACATATTCCTTTTAAATAAATACGTTCTACAGTATCAATAGTGAATTAAAACAGTGGTCATAAGGTACTTATAAACCCTGAAACTGAAGGCAATGGTTCAGTATTTCTTGTTTTATGACATCCCAGGAGAATGATCACATTATGATAACATCACTTCCTAATGTGTGTTTTTAAGTAATCATTTTGTTCACAAATAAGCCGTTACGTGTGTGAGCTTCTGCATATGTTGTGTTTGTGTATGTAATAAGTGAAATATTAACATAAAGTACCAAAGAGATATAGCGATTTTATTTTGCCAATAATCAATCTCCAAAGATAATTAATGTCCATATTTAAAGAGCTACACGTGATATTTTGATGTTTGCATTTTCTTCTGAATTACAATTAACTCTAAAATTCATATTTAACTTAAACATAAATGTAATCCCATTAATTATAAAGTAAGAAAAAATTTTGGCTTGGTTCTTTAAAAAACAAACAGAATCTCTCCTAAAGAGACATAAATCATAATTTGAAAAATGTATTAAAATTATAACTCTTTCTAATACAAGAGGGGACATATGTTCAGTTGTGGCAAGATTTCAAATTGAGGTTCCTACTTTAATGATCAAAGAAAAAGCTTCCAGGCTACAGAAAAAAAGGACTTAAAAAATTAACAACAATAAAAATAGCTCACTAAATTTTAGTTAAAGATATTTTTTAAAAAGTATATTAAGTTCTCAGGGTATAAGCCATTTTGGGGTAATTGATTCTGGGGGAAAATTAAATAGATAACATTATTTTACCTAAGTCATTGAAGGTGAGGAAATACATTTGATTGTGTATTCTCCAGACAAACACACACACACACACACACACACACACACACACACAGAGAGAGAGAGAGAGAGAGAGAGAGAGAGATCAGTAAGAAGAAGCATCTCATTAGAAAGATCTATGCAAAATTAGATAACCAAGTAACAGCATGGGGAGAGAGTTACAAGAGGAAAAATTTGGAACAGATTTCAAATGACAGCAAAAGCAGGGCTGCTGTAGAATGAAGTTCTGGTAACAGGTGCAGAAAGATGAGCACATGGGAAAAAGACCATGAAGCCTGACAGAATTCTGGGAATAAAATAATAATATTTAGAATTTATGCCATACTTTTTTTTCTTCAAGCATTTTACACAAATCAACTAATTAATCATCAAAACACCCACATGAATATTTCTCCACTCATTATCACACCCAAGAATGAGTTGTTTCTTCTTGACTACATATTACAAATCACACTTTTTTCACTTTTCACATTAAACTTTTCAGCAATATCTGCCTTTTCATCTACAACTAATTTAATCATTGCATTTGGTATTTTCAACAAATTCTATTGCCCCAAACAAATCCAAAATTAGATTGCTTATTTCTGATAGATTTCCCTTGAGAATTACACAGAATTTATTAAAACAATCTACACCATGTTTGCTTAAGCTCAAAATACTACCTATCTGATAGAATACAGATAGTCCCCAATTTATGATGGTTTGACTTACAATTTTTTAACTTTACTATGGTGTGAAAGTTATATGCATTCAGTCAAAACCATACCTTGAATACCCAGACAAACGTTCTGTTTTTCACTCCCACATCACATTCAATAAATTACATGATAATCAATACTTATTATATTATTACAAAATAATTTATTTTACCTATTTATCTACTACAAAATAGGCTTTGTTTGATGATTTTGCCCAACTATAGGCTAACAGAAGAGTCCAGAGCACGTATAAGGTAGGCCAGGTTAAGCAATGATGTTCAGTAGGTTAAGTATATTCAATGCATTTTTGACTTATGACATCTTCAACTTATGATGGTTTTATAAGGATGTAACCTCATCATCAGTCAAGGAGCATTTGTATATTAAAGTCCAGAATAGCTAATGGACAAATAAAAAGCATATTGAAAATTTCTAGAAAGTCTCATAAAAACACATGCTTAGATCATTTTCTTGGGCTTTGCAACATTATTGAATAACCATTTCCCAAAAAGTTACTAATCATCAAATCTAGTGGCCTTTTCTAAACTGCTCTGAAACCTGTGATACTACCTACCATACTCTGTTTCTTAGCCTTCCAAGACAATGTACACTCTAATTTATTCTTTTAGCTAACAGGTGTTTGTTTCTTGTTACAGTTGCCTCCAAAATTAATGAGCTCCTCAAAAATCCTTCCTTTGGAAGAAGGCTCTAGAGCCTGGCTGCCTGAACCTCTATCCAAACTCTACTACTAGCTAAGTTGTCTGAACTATGGCAACGTCTTGGTGTGTCAGCAGTTTCATCTGCAAGAAGGATATGTTGGTAATAATGGTACTTATTTTACAGAGGATTTGAGAGAAATATGTGAAAAAATAAGTCAAAAAGAGGAACAGTGCCCGGTATATAATAAACATCAACAAATGTTAGCAGTTTTTATGTTAAATTTTATGATTACTATTATCCTATTTGCAGTATCATCTAATCTAATGGCTTCAATAATTCCTGCTCTGTAAGTGACCCTCAAAACTAAATCTTGTTGACATAACCTTATCTGAAATTGTAATTTTCATTTTCAACCACTTGCCTAGTATTTCCATCAACAGTGCCTTGCCAACAGCACATATTCAAAAGATCCCAGGCTGAACTCACCATCCCAAAATTATCACTCATCCTATGTTCCTTTTTTTCAAGATGTAAAGTTTCAAAATACAAGTCATATTTTCTATTCAATTTTCATTATATCACCCTTCATGACAACCTAGACAATTAGTATAATATTACAATTAAAATAAGGCCCAACTCATTTTCTTCAATTTGACAGGATATAATTTGTCTTCTCATAGTTTTCCTTCTTTGGCTAAAATTATTTCCCTTTTGCTTAAATCAAAAACGAATAAATGTGACCTGTTATTACTTATTCTAACATCACTTTTTATTCTAATGTCCATTTGTACATCAATTCTTTCAAATTAGTACCCTTTATGTAAGAAATGATTTATGATCTTCCTACTTTTCTTAATTCCAAACATTCATAGGTGCAAGCAGGCCAAGGCAGGTGGATCACTTGAGGCCAGGAGTTGGAGCCAGCCTAGCCAACATGGTGAAACCTAATCTCTACTAAAAAACAAAAATTAGCTGGGGTGGTGGCCTGCATCTGTAATCCCAGCTACTTGGGAGGCTGAGTAAGGAGAATCACCTGAACCCGGAAGGCAGCAGTGGCAGTGAGCTGAGATTGTAACCCTGCACTCCAGACTGGGCAAGAGAGCAAGACACAGTCTCAAAAACCAAAAAAAAAAAAAAAAAAAAAAAAAAAGGAAGGTGCAAACATCTGACTATATCACTGTCATCTTTCATTTGTATACTGTAATACTTAATACTTAATGTGATTTACTTTGCTTTTATTTCTTTCAATTACAGCTAGTATATTATATTGATATTTTACTGTGTATTTCTGACTGTATTTTCCAGATAAGGGGGTGCCTACAAAATATTTATTATAAAAAAAGGATGTTGGGTCTAATATGATTGAGAATCAATGTACTAAATGAAGAGCTACCTAAATAAGTTATATTGTCTTGCTAGGCTTATTTAAGGGAGGAGAATTTTACTATTGGTCTGTTTATTTTATTATTATGGTTATATAGTACATTTATATACAAGAAATGGAGCAATGGTAATTGTTACCATTATTGTTAAGATTTTCAAATAACTATAATATGTTATTATTGCAAAAACTCACATATTGATATCATAGGCACAAGTTCTTTGGCAAATTTAAGTATACCAACTCCAATGTATTACAATGTTTTTAAAGAGTAATCAGGATTGCCTTTAAGAAGCCAGGGTCACACAAAAAAATAAACTCAGCAGATCGATATTTAACCATGAACTTGTATTTACAAAGAATATCAAGGAAATCATTCTTGAAGAAATTAAGCTCTACCAAAATCCTAATCCTGAAACTTAAGCCAGGTCTTTAGTTGTAGAATCCTATTGTTTTACATAAATAATTCTGAAAGTAGTATAATACCCTTAAGAGAAGGATTGTGTCATCATTTCCTCCTTGATCACTTCCCAACAATAGGCTTGTATTAGTCAGGGTTCTCTAAAGGAACAGAACTAATGGAATACATATATTCCAATAACGAATCAATAATATCCAATAACTAATGGAATATATACATATATATAAAATTCCATTATATTGCATGGAACTCAATTCGAGTTCCAAAACTGAAGAACACGGAGTCCAAAGTCCAAGGTCAGGAAGCATCCAGCATGGGAGAAAGATGTAGGCTGGGAGGCTAGGCCAGTCTCTTCACATTTTTCTGCCTGCTCTTTTATTCTAGCCATGCTGGCAGCTGATGAGATTATGCCCACCCAGATTAAGGGTGAGTCTGCCTTCCCCTAGCTCACCGACTCAAATGCTAATCTCCTTTGGCAACACTCTCACAGACATACCTAGGATAAATACTTTGTATCTTTCAATCCAATCAAGTTGACACTCAGTATTAACCAAAGTAAGTCCACCCCTTGTCAACTTGAACTCATACACATCTCCTGAAATCACACATAATCTTCAAAAAAAGACAATAGGGTCATAATTATGCCTAACATAATACAACTATTCTTCGTACAACTGGAAATGCAGCAATCCCCAACCCAAATACTATTACACAAAGTTAACGATACTTAAATTCTGATGTGAAGTCAATAAATCTTATGTCACATGATAAAGGAGAAAGGAAATAAAATGACGATATTTTCTTAGTACAAGTGTATATATGCACAAACATGTTTTTAACAAAAGAAGGGGGAAAGACTCATGATAATTACAGTCTTCATTTCTGCAGCTGGTCACGTGGTCATAGCTGGTATTGATGACTACCTACTTCTACTACCCATTCTGTATTCCCTTTCCCTTCAGCAAGCACCTCAGCAGGTTGTGTTTTTTTTTTTTTTTTCCTGGTGGAGTGATTCAAACCTTCATTCATGAAGGGTCTGGATCACTTGTAGTCCTGCCTGGATTGGGCTGCTATAATTTCCCATTGACCTTAATCACAGGGCATGGTAATACTAAGAGATGCCCTAATGGATCTCCTGTATTCCATGCAACTCTTCCTCTTCCTTACCTCCGTTGTGGCGTAGTAGGCTGATTTCATCTTCATAGTCGAGGTCAATCACCCCAGCCAACACTGTATCTCCCTTCTTAGCCTCTTCACTTAAAGGTAGGAGGAACCCAAAGTGTCCAGGTAGCAATCTTAAGTTCCAGTTTAATGGAATTGTTGTGTCTCCTGGTGGCAGCATTCCTCCCTCTAGAACTAAGACCTCTGTGCCAGCAGAACGTAATGTCGTGGGAACAGGAAGCAACAATTTTGCTAGTGTATCACTAGGGTTGATGGTAAGTGATGCCACTTCCACTTCCACCCCTTGATTCCTGGACCCGTGAATCCCGGCTATGGGACAAACAGTACCATATATTGGACGCTGATTCAGAGCACACACAGCCTTCTGGAGAACTCTGCCCCAGCCCTGCAAAGGATTGTCACCTAGTTGGCATTGTAATTGTGACTTCAAAAGGCCATTCCACCATTCTACCAATCCAGCTGCTTCAAGATGATGGGGAAGATGGTAAGACCACTAAATTCCATGAGCATGAGCCCACTGCTGCACTTCTTAAGCCATAAAGTGAGTGCCTTGGACAGAAGCAATGCCATGTGGAATACCATGACGTTGGATATGGCATTCTGTAAGTCCATGGATGGTAGTCTTGGCAGAAGCATTGTGTGCAGGATAGTCAAACTCATACCTGGAATAAGTGTCTATTCCAGTGAGGACAAACCTCTGCCCATTCCATGATGGAAGAAGTCCAATATAATCAACCTGCCACCAGGTAGCTGGCTGATCACACCAAGGAATGGTGCCATATCGAGGGCTTGGTGTTGGTCTCTGCTGCTGACAAACTGGGCACTCAGCAGTGGCCGTAGCCAGGTCAGCCTTGGTGAGCGGAAGTCCATGTTGCTGAGCCCATGCATAAACTCCATCCCTGCCACTATGGCCATTTTGTTCATGGGCCCATTGCATGAAGACAGGAGTGGCTGGGGAAAGAGGCTGAAGGTGTCCACAGAATGGGTCATCCTATCCACTTGATTATTAAAATCCTCCTCTGCTGGGATCACCCGTTGGTGAGCACTCACATGAGATGCAAATATCTTCACAGTTTTTGACCACTTAAAGAGGTCCATCCACATACCTCTTCCCCAAATTTCTTCATCACCAATTTTCCAATCATGCTTCTTCCAAGTCCCGGACCATCCAGCCAAACCATTGGCTACAGCCCATGAATCTGTATACAATTGAACATCTGGTCATTTCTCCTTCCATTCAAAGTGCACAACCAGGTGCATTGCTTGAAGTTCTGCCCACTGGGAAGATTTCCCTTCACCGCCATCCTTCAGGGATGTCCTAGAAAAGGGCTGTAGTGCTGCAGCTGTCTACTTTCAGGTGGTGCCTCGGTATTGTGCAGAACTATCTGTGAACCAGGCTCTAGTCTTCTCTTCCGCTGTCAACTGATCATAGGTAACTCCCCAGGAGGCCATTGGTGCAGGCTTGGGGAGAGAAGGCTGGGTGGCAGGAGCAGGGACCGTGGGCATTTGCGCCACTTCCTCATGTAAATTACTTGTGCCTTCAGGACCTGCTCGAGCCCGATCACATAGATACCACTTCCATTTGATGATGGAATGCTCCTGTGCATGACCCAATTAATACCTAGATGGGCCAGAAAGTACCCAGTTCCTGACAGGCAGTTCAGGTCACATGGTGATGACATATAGTCAAATGTTCAGTTTCCACCAATGCCCAGTAACAGGCCAAGAGCTGTCTCTCAGAAGGGGAGTACTTATCTGCAGAAGATGTCAGGGCCTTGCTCCAAAATCCTAGCGGCATCCTCTGTGATTCACCTATGGGGGGCCTGCCAAAGGCTCCAAAGAGCATCCCTATCTGCCACTGACACCTTAAGCACCGCTGGATCTGCTGGGTCATATTGCCCAAGTGGCAGAGCAGCATGCACAGCAGCCTGGACCTGTTGTAGAACCTTCTGTTGTTCTGGTCCCCACTCAAAACTGGCAGCCTTTCAGGTCACTCAATAAATGGGCTGGAGTAACACACCCAAATGAGAAATGTGTTGCCTCCAAAATGCAAATAGGTCTACAAAGCATTGTGCCTCTTTGTTGGATGTAGGAGAGGCCAAATACAGCAACTTATCCTTCACCTTAGAAGGAATACCTCTCCCAGGATCAGTACTTTGTATCCTTCAATCCAATCAAGTTGACACTCAGTATTAGCCATCACAGGGCCTGCAAGTAAGAATCATAAGACCTTTCGCAAATAAAAAAATAAAGAGTTTATGATTTCAGGAATAAGGGTTAAATACCATTTATCTTATATCTATCACAGATTAAACAACCATGTTTTCAGAAACAATTTAAAGTGTCTGTTTTTGCAATCTTTTGCTGTCAAAGATATTTTTCTGTGCCTTTATTTGTGTTTCAAGGCCATTATCTCCTGGGTGGATCCAATGGATTTGTTGGTAAAGCTACCAAAGTATAAAATAATTGTCTATATTATCATTTATAAGTTTTTCAGTTAATATATATAATCTTATAACACAGAAATGAAACAAATTTGTCTACAGGCAAATCTGAAAGCTCATAAAAATAACAATTTTTGGAGTTTGTATCATTTAAAAAATTAACCTTGTACACATGTTTGGTTATCTCATTCCCTTTCCCTTCTCCCTGGGAATAAAGCCACTGGTAATTTTTAACACTTCAGAAGAAAAACAAAAGTGACTTAAAACATCTACAAAGTAATGACATAAATGTTTATGGGCAAATATATTTATCTATTTGAAAAGGTCATTTTTAAAGGCTTCTGAGATTCTGTTGTACTGAATATCTACCGTCAGGAACACTTATGGCATTTTGAACTAAACATACACTTTCTTAACACACTGAAATCTATTTATGTTGAAGTCTCAAAAACATGAAATGCATTTATGACATGAATAGAAAGATAAATTTCTAACCATTTTGGTTGATTTAAAAATAGAAAATGTCTCAAATTGTATATGACTTAATAGGGATTTCAGGTCCTCAACTCCTACTTCTTCCTCAACTGGGTACCTTTCAGGATCATGTCTTCTGTAAAGACCAAGGGATGAATGATATTTTTTTATGAGGTGACTTCCAAATCTTATTTCCCATCCTAGGGTATATTTTAGGCTCTAAAGTATAAAGAATAATAACACATTAGACACATGGGAACATAGAAAACTTTCCAAGCAAAATATTAATCTTAAAGAAGAAATTTACATTTATTCAGTCTTCAACTTCAGTCGTATTAGTTTCTGCTAAGTCACGTTTACCACACAAAATGAAGATTGCGCTATTAATTACTGTACTTACTCTCAAGTGGCATATAAGTGATCTTACAGAGACAGCCTGCTTCCTGATGTAATCCTTATAAGATTCTTAGTAAAAAACCTTTAAAAAAATTGTAATACTAGCTACCATTTATTTAATGCTTACTAAGAATGAAGCACTGTCTTAAGATCATTACCAAATACACAATCTCATTAATACAGTCCTAGTGGAGTTATTATCCTCATTATACTCAAAGAAATTGAGGCACACAAAAAAGCCAGAATTTGAACTCACACAGTCTTTATCCAAGATCTAACCTCTTGTCCTCTTCCCTGCATTGCCCATTCTTCCTTGGCCTTCACACAAACCTACAGATCCTATATGCAATATGGTCTCCCTGTCCTCTCCCTCTCATCTCTGTTAAGAGGGTCCATAAGCCATTAATTCAAACAGAGCACTCCAGAAACCTGGCAGAGGTGGGAAGGAAAAGACAGTGAATTCTAACAAAGTTAAAAGTAAAGAGAGAAAGGATGCTTTATTGAGGCTGTAAAGTAATAAGGTCCATGTTCCTGGACAGATCAAGAATTGGCTCTAAAGGCAAACATTTAAATCATCTAGTTTAATCTCATTCTCTCCTCCACCCCTTGTAAAAGAAGATGCTGAAACTTAGAAAAGTTAGTTGTTTTTTCTTCAATGCCTAACAAAACTAGTTAAAGAACCAATGCCATATTCCTATTGGAGAGCATTACATTCTAAAAATCATTATGAATGGGGATGTATTGGATCTAATACAATTCTAAACCAGAGAGAAACCTTAACAAAATAAAGGAATGAGATAGAAAGAAGCTGGGACCAGTTTCCCATAAAATGCTACCTTAATGCTGCAGACATCTAGAGAACACCTTACCTTTAACCTGCTTTCTTAATTCTCTTTTCCTTGTATTCTCAATTCTGATCCTCCCAAAATAAATCCCATTAGGAGAAACTTCTATCTTTTGTAGTTTCTTAATGGCTCTTCCTTCCACAAAGAACTGGATAAAACTTGCCCAGTTTTGTCTCACAAATTCACTTAAGTCATACACTAAAATCATCTTATACTGAGAATGGCACAAATTCAAATGCATAAATTAGAGAGATACTCCTTTGTGAGAGAGAACTGAGAAAAATAGAGACCCTGTGTAAGAGGGATTTAAGTGCAGTAGCATTATTAACTACATACTATATAATCAGGCATTATAATTGACATTTTGCAGGTGTCATTTCTTAAAATCAGCACAATCCTTGTATGAGAGAGTTCTTATTATTCTATTTTATAGGTAAAACTAATAAAGCTTAAAGAAGCCAACAGACTTGTCCAAAGTGACACAGTACCAAGTCACAGACCTCTGACATTACAACTTTATTTATTCAAGTACTTATCTAATAACAAAATTTATATATTTTTCATACACTTATTCTATAAGCTGTGATATGCCATTTTATTCTATTAAAATCAGTTCTAGAACTAGAAGGTAAACTAGAGCTTATCTACACCCTCACACAAAATTAATAAACAAAGCCCAAAGATATAAAGTGACTTGCCAAAGATAACAGAATACGTTAATGGCAAGGAAGAAACTACAAATTGTTAAGATTTACCAAGAACTTACTACCCTATAAGGTAGGTATTATACTATCCACATCGTACAAGTGAGAAAACAAAAAAAATGGGAAATCAGGTGGCTTGTCCAAGATCATAAAGCAAGTAACAAGAAAGAGAAGGAACATAGATTTGTCCTCAAGCAGTCTGGCTCCACAGCCTGTGTTGTTAACCACTATGCTAGAATCTCCCCTTCAATTACGAGCTGTACCTCCTAATTTCCTTCCAGCTCCTCTGAAATTAAGATAAACTTTGCACTTATGAGTTACACATGAAAGAATCAATAACAGAAAAATCAGGTAAGAACCCACTTTGAAAATTCAAACAGCTCCATTATTTCAATTGATATTTAGAAATTTACATTAAAATGTAAATGAGTCAATTTATAGAGATTAACAGAGGCTCAAATTTTAAACCAGAATTTTTCCCAGCACTACCGATTTCTGCGCTTAGCTCATCCTTCCAACTCTACCACATGGATATTTGTAAAATGAGCCTAACGATTAGATCCTCTGTCCAGAATCTGGACAATTTAGAATGCTAAATTGGGACCTTAATTGTTTCTGTTTCATGAGTCAGTGAGTATAATATTTTATCTGTTGGATTTTCTAAATGCCAATTCCATCATGTTCTAAGCACGTTCTTTGCCCACTCAGTAGACTGGGTCACTCAAACAAAACTTAAGTATAACAGTAAAATGAAGTTTTCTAATTCTTTATTTTCTTACAAGCAACCAACAGACTAATATTTTCATGGGCTCATCTACCTATGTATCTCAAATTTTTCTTTTATCTATTCACTCTCTCTCCATTTATCCAATCCCAACTGTGTAAATCACACATTAGAATATAGTCAGTCCTCCATATTAATGGGTTCCTGATCCATGGATTCAACTAACCAAGGATCAAAAATATTCAGAAAGAAACATTTCAGAAAGTTCCAAAAACCAAAACTTGAATTTGCCAGCATGGAGAGTACTATGTTGAATCCCACTGGAATAAAGGGATGGAGAGGCATTATATTAGATATTATAAGTAATCTAGAGATGATTTAAAGGGAGGATGTGTGTAGTTATGTCAGAGGTATTCGAACCAGAGTGAAACCATCTTGAATAGGAGCTGGGTAAAATAAGGCTGAGATACAGGAGGTTAGACATTGTAAGTCACAGGAAGAAACAGGAGGTCAGCACAAGATATAGTCACAAAGACCATGCTGATAAAACAAGGTGCTGTAAAGAAGCTGGCCCAAACCCACCAAAACCAAGATGGCCATGAAAGTGACCTCTGGTCCCCCTCACTGCACATTATATGCTAATTATAATACATTTGCATGCTAAAAGACACTCCCACCAGCACCGTGACAGTTTGCAAATGCCATGGCAACGCCATGAAGTTACCCTATATGGTCTAAAAAGGGGAGGAACCCTCGGTTCTGAGAACTGCCCACCCCTTTCCCAGAAAACTCATGAATAATCTACCCTTGTTTAGGATATAATCAAGAAATAACAATAAAAATAGCCAAACCGCAGCCCTTAGGGCTGCTCTGCCTATAGAGTTGCCATTCTTTTATTCCTTTCTAATTCTTTCTTGCACTAGATCTAAGAACCCTCTCTTGAGGTCTGGATACGGACCCCTTTCCTGTAACAGTTATATACAAATATGATATCATTTTATATAAGGAACTTGAGTATCTTCGGATTTTGGTATCCAAGGGGATCCTGGAACCAATCTCTCATGGACACTAAGAGATGGCTGCATTTACCTTTTTCAAAATTATTTTCCAATGTACAAAAAAAAGGCCCTCAAAGACTGTGAGTTAAAAAAAAGAAACGTTTCCTAACATTTTTTCCCTTTTTCTCTGTCAAACTATATTTAAAAAACAAAATTTAGTGACCATCATATGGCTATCACTAAATACATAAACAAATTCCTTTCAACAAAATTGACTAAAAAGAAAAAATTTATATCCTAAAGCCTACTTCCTCCTCGCCATCCATTTGGAAATGAGAAATGAATTCAACATAAGGGACATTAGTACATAATTTAAGACAGCAGCTTAGGCCTAGTGCTTATGAGGTTAGCAGTGTGCTGCAGTTAATTAAAAAAAAAAGCACACATAGGCTTTGAGGACATATAAAACTAATTATATCATTTCCTACCTCCATGATCTTGGGCAACTCATTTCACTCCTCGAAATCTCAGTTCACCTGTCTAAAATGTATATAAAGTAGCAGGTGTGGTCCAGGAGACAGAAGGGAAAGTCTAAAAGTCTTGGGAAATAAAAGTAGAAATACAAGATCCACTAACTAGTGTTATATAGTATAAATAAACCAGGCACTCACGCTGGGAATTGACCTTCTTTATTTCAGAAGCAAATAACTATAATTGATTATTGAAATCTGAAGGAAGAGGGTGGGACCAATAACAGTGGGTATAAAAATTAAAGAATTATTGAGGGGAACACTCAGGAAATTGACAGGTCTTGAAGAACAGCTATAAGCCTACTTAAGATTCTAAACCTTGTTGGGCTGAGACACTCAGAAATTTACAAGATACAGAAGGAGGGACAGTAATGCAATAAACTGTTATTGAATGAGGTACTGTGCTAAATGCTAGAAATACATAAAGTAGGTATGAACCCTCCACAGTTTTAAAGAGGAAACAGGCAAGTTAAGAGACAATTACAAAAAGTGTAATAACTCCATCCTGGAAGAAAGAGCAAACAGGGTAGTGAACAGTGCAATAAATGTCATCATGGAAGAAAGAATGGACAGAAGCAAGTGCAAAGTCAGAGACCTGAAAAGAAAATTATGTGCCTCATATGGTTATGAAGTAGGAAGTAAGGCATGTTGGCAGAAGGGGAGGTTGAAGAGGTAAAATGGGCCTGGTGGTAAAGGAACTTTGTACATTTTGCCAGTAATTTGCAAACCATTACCCTAGAAAATGATGTGATCAGATCTAAAGTTAGATCCATATAACAGTAAATTAAAAGATATATTGAAAGTAAGTGGCCAATTAACAGGTTCTTGCAGTCAGCACGGTAAGAGATGAGAAGGTGGGCATATGATGTTTTAAAGAAGGGAGAGGGGTGAATAAGTATGCTAATAGTTTTAAATCCAAATACCAACCAAAACAAGTAAATTATATATAGTATAATATTTAGAGTTATAACTTTGTTTTTAATTCAGGTCCAAATACATCTTTTGAACATCAGATCCAAACATTTATCATGTGAAAACAATTCGTCCCAATGAAAACCTTTCATCACAAAAAGCACGGAAAACTTTCCTTATTACCTTTTTTTCCTTTTCTTTTTTTTTTTTTTTTTTTGGTCACTGTTGCCTCTGAACAGATGGGAATTTCCTCCTCTTAATCTAACTGACGGCAAAAACTTCAAATGGGAAGAACTTTCTGGCATGGGTTTACAAAGAGTGCTTAAATCTATTCCAACAACATGGTGTGGGAGTATTTCAGCACAGGCTGGAACAGTTTCAGGTTCATCATTACCTCCTGAGAATACCTTTGATAAATAAAGACTCATAGAAAAGTAAAGCTAAAGTCTCAACTCTTGAAAAGGCAGCAATGATTTTCTTGGTTTTAACATTCCAACCCTAATGAGCAGGATTTCTAAACTGATAACTAGAAGGCGAGAGCAACAAAGCTCTTTCCTTTAGAATGAAATTATATAAATTATAGGGTTTTTTTCTATCACACAGGCGATATGTGTATAAAGGAGAGGGATTTTTCATTTTTTAAAATCACCCCCATTTTAAAGTTAGTACAGATATTTTTAAAATACCTTTTCCAATTCAATATCCTCACCTTTTCTCCTTTTAATTTTCTTCTCATTGTCTCCTCCCTCTTCATATTCAAAATAATAAATGTTAGTTTGTGTGTTTGTTTGAGGAAGAGGTGTTAGTGAAGCTTTATCACTCCAATTCCTTTGTTCCCTCAATATCTCTCACAAAAATCCACCTCAATTTCATGGCCTAAGTAGAGAGTAACAAGAAGAAAGAATATAGAAAATAGGCAACAGAAAAGAGAAAACAAAAGAACCAATGAAACACAAAAGCCAAATGAAAAAAGATCAATACTATACTAGTGTAGTATAACTAATAAATTGAAAGTTATCTTGGAAATCTTTTAGCCCCACTCTGTTGACAATAAGACACAAAAGAGCAATGTAGGAGATTGGAGGGCTGGGGTGCAGTGGATAAGAACTGATTAAACCTTTCAAACCTAATCTGAGCAGGAGTTTAGGACTGCCTGCCCAAGAGATGTACCCTGAGAAATGGCAGGCCTATAGTTCCTATATTTGAAATTCAAAGAAGCGACATTGGGCCCTGGGTTTGCTGAGAGTGTAAATTTATCAAATATTATTCAATTTATTTTTCTAAATTCCTCAGTTGTCTCAATGAGTGTTTCCAATTGCAAAGCATCTCAGAGATGTTTTCTTGCCTCAGAATTTTCTTTATTGACTCTCAATTTGAGAAATGCAAATATATTTTAAATAAAATTTAAGCACTGTTTTGTTATAGTGCTTTTTTATATAGGCCTTTTTGTATCGAAAATAAATTTCTATGGGAAGCAGATAAATTCCAAAGTCATATACCAGTTAGGTTTTGGGTAATCCATCAGAAACAGTGCAATGAGATAAAAGAGATGATCCTACTTACATGTTCTCCTTAATGGATCCTCAGCCACTCCTTGCCTATCCCTAAAGAATCATATATTTTAAATCTAATAATTACCTAATCCAAATTCATTATTTTATCTATGAAGGCACCATGGCCTAGAAGGAAAGGTAACCTGCAAAGTAACACAGAGTTGGGATACGAACCCAGGTCTCTTGATTTCCAGTCTAAAAAATGTAAACTGCAAGAATGGCCCTGGTGTGGTACATCTGATACATGGCTAGTTTGGCTAGATTAGAGCACATTTGGTAGTTCAACACCCACCACTCACCCCTGCCACACAAACACACACACACTTCAGCTACATCCATAATCCAGTATTTTTGTCATTATATTATCATCTCTGTCTGTGCCAAGTACTGTCCGTTAAACACTTTATGAACAACCTCTAATTATCAGAAAAATCCTATTACATAGGTTCCTCAAAGTAGAAATGGCTAAAAAAAAAAAAAAAATCAGAAAATGAATTGAAGTCCAGAAGATGTGATGATAAAGTACAAAGTCCTACTTGAAATAATTCAAGTGTTTAAGCTAACTATATGGCAGAATAGGAAAAATAAAGTGTATTATTGCCTTTCTCAAAAGCTGCCTTAGCCTAGCAGTGTCTTAGTCTGGCCGTCAAACTGCTACACAATGTGGTACCAATCCACATTTCTATTCTCATTTCCCATCCTTTTAATGCAGTATTATTATGCTATGAATGCAGTAAGTTATAAATTAATGGGTTTTTCCTCACTGAGATCAGAGTGTTTAAAAACACAGAATATATAAAGTCTAAGATGGTTAGCACAGTGATAGGAAGAAAACAAACTTAAGAATACTACTTGACAGGACTGACCACCACAAGCATAGACCATGACTACAAATACAATAGGTAAGGAAGAATTTTGAAAAAGTTGAAATAAAATCCGTTTATCTCAATCCCTTGGTGACTTACATGTGATAAACTACTGTGACAATCAGGGAAATTGGTAAATAGAAGCTCGTTTAGCTTAGGTATAAAAAGCCAAAGACTTAGACAAGTTCTCTTGTAAAGTGCTAAAAGTAGGGCTAGAGAAGCAAAATTATAAAAATGGAAAATACAATTGGAAATAAGCATGACCCAATATTACAGAATTAAATAATGCTGATAGAACATAGAAACAGTAAATAAGTTGAGTCCAGATTTTTGAGAGAAGGTAGAGGGAAGTGGCGAAGGAAGAAGATGTGAAGGCCAGGGAGTGAAGAAAGAAACAAGAAAAATAGCAGGGAATAGAGATTTACTCTTCAGAGAGTCTCTGTTCATGAAAAATGTTGTACCTTTGAAGCAATCAGCATAACATGGAAATAAGGCTACCATAACCAACTGACTTTTAGGTATCATAAAATGCAAGAAAAATTTATTTCTTTCCTTTCCAATTTATACATGACCATTAATTCTCTGTTTAGAATCTTTAATGAAACTCTAAACATCCAGTTAATAAATTTCAAATATCACAATTTGCTAGCAAATGAAAAACTATATACCAAGATATGACTCAAGAAGTAAAAGTTGAAACAAAAGAATAAGAAATTGGTAATGTGGTTCTGGCCAATCTATGAGCAAAATATACATGAATAAAATGAGGTTGGATAAGAAGACTGAAGAGAAAACTGTGTGGACCCTCAGAAAGATTTGGACTCTAACTGGTAATACTCAATTTTAGGTAAAAAACCAAGTAACCCAGCATTTCCCAAAGTTAGATAGAGCATTAAACTCCTCAGGCACATTCATAATGTCCTTTGAAAACTAGGTAAGTAAAAAAGAGTTTGTCAGGGTGGAGGAAATATATGATCAAATAAGTTTGTACAATGGGTTAAACAAAGGTAAAAATGTTGTTTTTTTGCTAGAATTTTTATATGCTAGTATGCACTGAAAATCTCCAAGAGAAGGATAGATTATGCTGTGTTTTTAAAACACATTTGACCACAGAATTTTTCAAAGTTCATCTCATCAGAACTTAGGGATAATGAACAAAAACCCAATAGGTTACTGTTGTTCTTAAAATTTCCTAAGGAATGATTAAGATCATATACTGTATCCCATCAAAGACTGACCATCTACTGTACTCTATCAAATCTAAGATGATACTGATTATGAGATGCAGCATTAATTTTACATACTATAAAGAAAAGGTACTGCCAATTAAATTATAACATGTCATCAATTATAAAATGTGTCTCAATTTCAATCAATAACTTCAAAAGAAACATTTCAGAGGAATGACTTAAAGATGTGTAATCCACTTATTGCCCTAAAGATTGTCTACTCTGTAACTAGATCAAATGCTTCTCCTGAATTTTCCTTTAGCATAACGCCTGAATCTGGCACTAGACAGCACACTAAAATGCTGTTGTAGATTGCATTAGGTGTTTATTATACAGATATTGTTGAGGCTTCAAGATTCACATTTGATTATAGGTAAATAACTCCCATCTCAGAGATGCTGGAAGGATTCAGAAAAATAATATATATAAAGTACCTGAAACCTATCAGGTATTTAATATGTGACTTCTCTTCTCTTCCTCTTTTATTCAGTAATCCTTTCTAGCATTTTATCATTTTGCCAGAACATACTTGCTCTCTTAAGCCAAAATACCTTCCTGGCCTTGATTTACTTTTGTTTATTCTTCTATAAACATGAAGAACACCTAACCAATCCCTCTTTGCAAAATTCTTTATATAAATGAAATATTTTCTTTCAAATACTTTATTTTAAACAAATATGAACCTAATGAAGGAAAAGACTTTTAAAAATGTCATTTTTAATGAATTTATTAAAGTCAAATTAATGCAATGTAAAGGAATGTAAGCAAGCCACTTAATTTGTTTTTTATTAAGTAAAACGTAATGTCTAATTGGATAATGGGCTATTATTGAACAAATCAATATGCTATTATTTATGAACTAGTTTGTGTGAGGCATAACACACTTTCTCATAGACTGATAAATTAGCAAGATAAAAAGAAAAGATATTGTATTGAATATTTTTAAGAGAAAAAAAGGCATCAAACAAGGAAGAAATTAATCACAATGACACAGGGTTCACTACAGGATTCTAAAAAATAAAAATCAACATGGTAACTACAGGTCTATTCAACAGATTTTTAAAAATCTATAAAGCAAAACAAAAATGTAAATACCAAAGAACAATTAAGCAAGTTGCCAAAAGACAAAATACTTTGGTGGGATGTCAATCAGTAACACTGAGCTGACAACTGTGCCTTAATTAATCTTGAAACTGTTTCCAATTAGTTAGTATAGAACACTAGAGGCTTCATGCTGCCTATGACTCAGTACACTGACTCATCTACCAAAACTTTTCTTACACAAGAAATATCCAAGCACTCGCCAGGATGCAAGATCAAAAGGAAAGAGGGTTCACCAACCTTCTTAGTTAAAACCTTGTGATAAATTTAGATGACCGGAAGGATATGGAACAACTTTCCAGAAAGGTTTAACAGTCAGAAATAGCTTGAAAAGTTTGATTTGTTAACAAAACAATCAAAATATATTATTTTAAAATCAGTCTTGCAAATATATCTATAAAATATGCTAGCTGTTTTTTAAACTATATAGAGGATATAAATAATATAACCAACATTAAAGTGTTCAATGAACTTCACCAAGCCATATTTAAATATCTCATATTTCCTAACTCATTAAAATAGCAGTGGAAACAAAATTCAGATGTAAAGAAAAGCCTAAAATCATCATACATCTACCCCATAGAAACTTTCTTACATTTTCAGATTTAGCTTATCATGGTATAATTCAATTACAGACTTTTCTAGAATAAATCTAAAGCTTTAAATGATTCTTCAAAAAAATTACAAAACATTAATATGAAAAAGAAGACAATAACTTTTATTATACAGTTTATCTAATTCAGTTTATTAAATCACAGAGTAATAATGTAAGCAATTATATTAATAATTTTTTTAAATTTTAAATAGTTTTGAAACGCCATTGGGTTGGGAGAATGGGTAAAGGACCACAGAAATAAGGAGCAAAAGACCACTCGTTGCAGGGAAAACAAAGAAGACCCTTTATTCAGGAAATAGAATGCACAAGACGAGGTGTTCCACAGGCCAAAGCCAGTCCTAACATCCTGGAGAGTCTAGGAATCCAGTGAGAAAAATCAAAGTTAGTACCAAGTCAGTTCCCAAACAAATTACCAATAAGAGATACGTTATGTTATAGATGTCTACAAGTAATTTTTTCATGCCATATGAAAAATTTTTTAAAAATTAAATTTAAAAAATTCTGAGATGACTTACAAAGGTAAATTAGTACACAAAGTATAACAGTAAAGAAATGGAAATATGAAAGAGATGAAGGTAGCAATAAACATAGGAGGAATTTTAAAAGTATAATTAGCTAGCCATTTGGGGCCATGGATTTTTCATCCTAAAACCATGGTCTGATTTGTCTGGAACCTGGAGGAGGAGGCTCCAGCACTGGTGAACACTGCTGTGACTTATTTGAAGCCTAGATTGGCCACATTTAGATATTAAGCCAAAGTTGAGCTAACTCCTCCAACTCCTACTGAGATCCTGACAGCTATTCAGAGCCTGAAAAAAATAGTCAACAGTGCTTACACTGCTAGCTTCTAACAGCTGACAGTTAAGGAAGCTGTGCTGAATGGTTCAGTGGCCACTGAGGTGTAAATGTGGTTTTATATTGGAGCAATCATAAGTAAGCATTGCACCATTGCCTATAATGTATGACAACAAGTCTTTAACATCTGATTATATTTGACTTACTATTTCAGTGTTCTTGGATCATGTGTGATCAGACTGCTATCTGAAAAACGTGTGTCAATAAAAAGTATAATCAGTGGTATGACTGTTACTCAAAAGAAAGGACATAAAATGTTTACATCCTTTAATATAAGCAGACCACAAAATTTACCAATGAGTTTCCTAAAAACCACTACAAGAGAGAAACATAAATGGTTGCATTATTCACTATATCCACCAAAAATTACACACACGCACATATATATATCTAAACCCTGGTCATTCAAAATAAGCCTTCCTGCTACTGCACTTTGAAAAAAAAATCCTATTAGTCCTCATAAACTGATAAGACAGTAAATTACCACTTCCTCCTCCATCTCTGGAGTAAACACAATAATGAGTTTCAAAGTTGCATTACTTTTAATATTTCTCTATATAAGCTATGGAATAACAGTGAAACATGAGTATGAGTAATTCTAAGACTGCGAATATTATATGGTCCAAGTACACTGCAGTCCTTCATAAATTTTATTTCCCCCAAACTTTTTATAGGTATTAGGTGACAGAGAGGTCAAAGTCATAATCTGATATAAGAACCTGGAGTACAGCTATTTTATGTTGTTTTCTAAAGAACAGATCTATATATTTTGGCAGTAAGCTAAGTAGAAAATATTGACATACACATATGAAACCTAATGAGCCAAATGAGAATGCCTGCCTGAATTAATTAAACAAATTCTTATTGTGATCCACTACATAAAAGATTACACTTACTAGGGTTAAAATGATGAACTTGTCTCTCATCCTCCCAGAGGTTAGAGTCTATTGGGGACCACATGCAATTAAATAAATAATTATAGCAATGATAAGGACCATAATAGGCAATCAGTGCCTGCTGGAGCAGAACCTAACCTGGAAATGAAATGTCAAAAAAGGCTTTTCAAAGAAACAAATGCCTAGGCTGCTGCCTAAAGCAAGAGTTAGCTCAGAAGTTCCAGTCAGATGTCAACAGAGATCCTAATCAGTCTCCTCTATGCTCATCTTCCTAAACCGAGTCATTAAATTATGGAACTACTCAACGATCAAGATATCTTTTCTCAAGGCAAAATTCATCTAGACTCATGGTTTTAGTTTTTACTTACATGCTGATCATTCAGTTACATGACAAAAATCATTAATGCGTCTTTGTTCCCATAAGTGTTCCCTGACTTTCCTCTTCCTAAGGCATCAAATCTGGCTTTATGCTACCAGCTTCTTTCCCTATCATCCACTGCAAGGAAGGTCCTATGTTGTCAAAATAGGAACCGTTACATCAACGTAAATAATACACAGCAAAGTACAAAAGAAGAAGGATGAATTAGAATAAAACTAGCCCAGATGAGAGTAGAGGGGTAGCTTCTTCAGTAGTTTTTGAAAAAAGAATGGAACACCAGCTGCATTTGATGAAAACAAAAGACGAGAAAGGGAACAAGAGCAATACTAGAGAGTACTGCTGGGAATTAAGAGTCCCTTCATGGTTTTGAGAAATGCATAAAGAACTTGCTTCATTTTTAAATAATTGTTGTTTTAATATACTGTGTTCTTTTGACTATAAGACTCCTCAAGGACTGTATCACATGGGTTATGACTTAATAAGAATTAAATCTGGTACATCTTTGTCTCATGCTCAGACATTACCTCTGAGCTCCAAAACAGACTCTTGAAACCCTATTCTGGCTGTCTGAAAAGTATCTAAAAACATGTCCAAAAACATATGTGATCTTCTATTAAGGACAAAAAAAATAGGGTCCTTGTTCATCCTACGACAAGGCCACACACCTACCTTTACAGTTCCCTCTCTTCACTTACCATATCTAGCTCTTAACCAGATTCTGTTTATTTTATATTCAAAACCCCTCATATCTGCCCACCTCTCTCCATTTAAACTGTTACCACTCTATCTAAACTACCACCATCTCTTTCAATAAATACAATTGCTTTCTAACTGGTCTCCTTTCATCTACTGTTGCACAACCCACTCCCAGCCTACCACTTCTAATCTATTTTCCACTAGGCAATCTGAATGTTCTTTACAAAATATCTGTCTAATCTAGTTAGCCCACATCCTCTGCTCAAAATGAATTTAATGAATTTTCAATGAATTCCCACAGCTTTTAAAGACCAAATATTCTTAACATGGTCTAAGGCCTAGCATTTTCTGTTCTCCTTAACTTCATCTTTTTCCATACATCCTTGCTGTCTACACTTAGCCACACTGGGCTTTCACGTTAAATAAAAATTATAGAAATCTACTGTTTTGGGCTAAGCTCCTGCACTAGGCCCCAACACACTAGACTAAAAATCAAAATCAAAGCATTAAAGTTCCCAATCACCAAATCAAAAAGTTATCTGACTTTCCAATAAATCAGGAGAGAAAAATAATAGCCAAATTTCCAAAATAGGCCAGGCAGCAAGACAATGAAGTTCCTTCTTCAACACTTACCCAAAAATAAGTAAACTTAAGTAACCTGATATTAATAGTTATTTTTTTATTGTGCTGTTTCCCTGTTCTTGCCTTACTAGAAAAGTAACTTTGAAGTGACCAATCCACTTCTTGTTCTTTGTTTCTCTTTTCTTCGGCCCTTTTCTATCTATAAAACCAATCTCCTCTGGTCCACTCACTGTAACACTCATTCTATTTTATGGAATGAAGTGTTGTACAATTCTAGAATCATAAACAAAGCCAATTAACATCTTTAAACTAAATTTGTTTTCATTTTGTTTTTTGACATTTGGTTTCTCAAAAGTGTCCTGCTTTTTCCCATAACAGTAAAACTGCCTTTGCAAATAATATGACTGAGAGAAATCTAACATAGCTGACTTCATCTCACTTCTAACCTCATAAGTTGTCTGTATGTTCATTCCTCCGTGTAGGCCAAGCTAACTATAGGAGGAATTTAGTTTACAGTTTAAAGCAAGGATGATAATAGTCCCTGCTTAAAACTAACCTCCTCTTTGTTCAGGATGGAAACTGCCTTTGTGAAAATAATGAAAGGCCACAAGGTTAGAATTATGGTAAGGACCTAAATTCTGTTAAGCTGTAAGCATCATTAAGCAATAACTAGCCATTGTTCCCTAGCTTGCTTACTACTCAGGAGTCACAAGATTTTATTTTATTTTATCTTATTTTATTTTATTTTGCTTTGTTTTGATACAGGGTTTCAGTGTGTTAACCAGGCTGGAGTGCAGTGGTGGGATCTCAGTTCACTGCAGCCTTGACATCCCAGATCAAGCGATCCTCCCAACTCAGCCTCCCAAGTAGCTGAGACTACAGGCGTATGCCACCACGCCAGAATAATTTTTTTTTTAATTTTTTTTGTAGAGATGGGGTTTCACTATGTTGCCAAGGCTGGTCTCCAACTTCTGGGCTTAAGCAATCCTCCTGCCTCTGATTTTGTCTCTCTCTGTCTCCCAAAGTCAAAGCCTTCCCCAGTTGCTCCTTTAGATAACAGCACTATTATCAAAAACTAAGATTGATCTTTCAGATATTTTTCAGACTCGTGCATTCGGCCATACCACCTGATACCAACAGGACCGTGATTCATACCAAGGAACTGACTCAACCAGTCCTGTAACACCTGCACCCAGATACTGACTCAGCACATGAAGACAGTTTGGACAATACCATGATTTCATGCCCAGTCAATCAGCAATACCTATTCCCTAGTGCTCTGCCCACCAAATTACCCCTAAAAACCCTAGCCTCCAAACTCTTAGAGAGGCAGATTTGAGAAATATCTCCCATCCTCCTCCCAATTAAAGTGCTATGACTAAACACTATCTCTGCTACAACTACTGCTGTTCTCAGCATATTAACTTTCTGGGCA
Organism: Gorilla gorilla gorilla; assembly: GCF_029281585.2. Classification (NCBI taxonomy): domain Eukaryota; kingdom Metazoa; phylum Chordata; class Mammalia; order Primates; family Hominidae; genus Gorilla; species Gorilla gorilla. The sequence goes on along the minus strand of NC_073233.2, from coordinate 34,500,103 downwards.
TCGGGCAAGAAGAACCTATTTGGCTATAATAATGAAAGGAGTTAGCCAGCTTCAGGCATACAGTAAGGCAAGGATCCCTGGAGAACCTCCCACCTTTGTTTGGTCCAGATAAGGGAACCTGAACAGGAGCTTTGCCTAAACATGCCTGCAGCAGACTAAGTGCCCACACACCCACGGGGGAAATGGGGTGAATCGACGAGGAATTCACACCTTATACAAGTAGGGAACACAGCCCCATCAGCATGTATGTAAAATGCCCTTGTATTCAACTGTGAAGGGGGCAACCAGCAACCTGCTTTCAGGACCCCTCTTTTTGCTGAGAGCTTTCCTTTTCACCTAATAAATTCTACTCCACTCACTCTTTGATGTCCACATGGCTATTTCTTCCTGGTCATGAGACAAGAACCTAGACCTAGCTGAGCTAAGGAGCAAAAAACCCTTCATCATTTTGGGGGCTTGTCCAGAATACCTGGCAGGTGAGTAAACTGCAGATCCGAAACCTTTTGCTTTCATTTCTGAGTCCTCTCCTCCTCAGACTTTTTCTGAAGGCAGATGCAGCAACAAACTTCTGGTGAGCCAAGTAAGAATGAATGGCACAGCTACAGAGGACAGGATGCTGGAGAGTACCCCAAAAACCCCCTATCACTCTCAAGGGTTGGGAATGTCAGCCTTATTCCAAACCAGTCTTTTCTACAGTATTTTCCTTCTTTTGTTCCAGGATTATCCTGGCACTTAGCTCTTCTTTTATAATGTTAAAGATGTTGCTGCAAACTGCAGATATTACTAGGTAGAGTGAGCATTTAGCCCAGCCATCAGAAATGCCATTCAGAACAATGCGATTTCCGTCTGTTCTTAGAGGCACATCTCACACCCCCACCCCAAGGGCCACAGGCACACGCTCGGAACAGAAAGGCAAGCGGAGGCACCCATCCTCCCTGCTTCCCTCCCAGCTAGGGCGTATGGACATGTCTGCACATGCACATGCTTCATCCAACAGCCACATGGGGCAGGAATGAGCTGCAGCCACCAACTCCTGCCATGGGTCCACACAGTCTTTCCACCCCTAGCCTAGGCAAAAGGAGGGAACAATGATTAAGAGTTTCTCTCCCTGTTGGAGGAACCCATTTGCATAGAGCTAGAGGATTTTCCCTCAGGCATTTTCTCCATCCTGCATTTAAGCTGTTTTTTTCTTTTCTTTTCTAACATGGCCCTGCGAAAACAGGGAGCTTTTCTATGCAACAGTTTTGTTTTTTTTTTTTTCCTTTTGGAAAACATCTTATTAAGCCAGGACCCCAACTCACAAGACACCCTTTACTCTCCCTTGTTTGAGGAGGACTCAGCCCCACAGATTTACCTTAGCATGACTAATTCCTGCCAGTTAGGACCCCTCCCATTTCATGGATAGAGGTCATGCTAGCATCCATGGCACAGACAAGGTCTAGGGAACTCAAAGGTTACTGACAGCAGAGGAAAGGCAGCATGTGGGTAAATGTGGATAATTCCCACCTCCTGGGCCCCCTGTTAACAAGGGTGAAAAGCCACATTGGCACCCATGGTCTGCACCCTCCCAAGGCTACAGGGACTCAGGGATGTGAGGACGGCTCTTCTCTCTCTCTCTCACATAACCCGGTTATTCCCTGGGAGAAAAAAGGAACTAGGGATGACTTGTTCCCCTCTTTCTAGTTGAGTAACCAATCATCTTCAGTCTGTATTTCTCTCAAATGCCTCCTGAATCACTGGGATTCCTTTGAGGGAAAAAAAAAATCCTTACTCTGTCCTCTCTTCGCAGATGGGTAATTGTGTCCCCATACCACAGGACACTCCCCTCAGATATATCCCCCAAAGTAGGAAAAGTTAGTTTCCCCAAACCTTAAACTGCTTGGCTTAAAAGTGAGCTCAGGGGAAGGAAACCCAGAAGTCTGACATGCTGGTAAAAGAGTAAAAGTTCTTAACAGTTGGACTTCGGGCCTCCCTCTCCCTGTGCAGACCGGTTGAATAAATGATAAAATTACTGTTTGTGCCCTCTGTGAAGTCTGGATTAATGGAAAAAAGGATTTGTGAGGCTAGTCTTAGGCTGTAGCCAATCTGGTGTGCTTTTTGTGTCTTCCTGTATGGTTCCATGATAAGGAGGAATACCTTAGGATAGAATGCAAGCCTAGGACCCCATAAGCCTGTTGTTCAAGCCAACCAGCAAACTGGGCAGTAACAAACATTGCTGCAGGTTTCCATTTTGTTTTACGTCCTTGGGAGCTTGACCTTGTAACCACGTGGCAGTACCTTCTTTTGGCCTCTGCCATTTTAAAATGGTGGCCCGGGTTCAATTTTGGCATAGGGAATGAGTACTTTCCAGTTAGTATCTGTGTGACTTTTAGAATTTGCTGATTCTCTTCCCGTCTGTGAACAAATTCTAGCTTCCTTTCTTAAATCTTTATTTCTCTGAGCCACCTTTAAAGATTCTAGATTTTGTAGGAAGTGCTTACCACTTCTTTGAAAATACCTTGTACACTCACAGTTAAGCCATAACCTTAATTGAGGCTTGTTGGTTTCACCTGTGAGGTTACTTTTGGTGATGTTCAAAAGTTAGAAATATTGGCCACTTGGCATGGCTAAAGTAGGGTAATGAGGGATTTAAAAGGATTTTCTTAAAAAGCACTCAGCTTAATTTAAAGTGGATATCCAAGCTAGAGGTATATTTAAAAGGCCTTTATGTTTTACACTTCATGGATCTTGTTTTTCTGGAAAAAGGACTTTCTCTCAGTCAAATGAATTATTCTTCTCCATTTCATTTTGCTACTCTTAATGCCCACATGAGAGGCCCTAAGATAACTTCTGATAGCCTGGGACACCTGGGGAGAAACAGAGAAGGGGCCACAAACCCCATTTTGGAAAAAAAAAAAAATCCCTTGTTTTCCACATGGAACTCCAGCAATTAAAATTGGATAGATTCCTCTCAAAATCTGTTTTTGTCTTCCAGCTATACCTGTTTACTGGTCCCCAGAAACTGCATGCTTTCCTAGCCCTGCTCTTGAAGGGCACCACCCTGAGGCCAATGATCTGACTAGGAGATTAGAAAATGAAGAATCTTACAATTACTGGATCTTCTTCTGTCTGTGTCTGTATAATCATACATGTGTTATGTGTGTGATGGTTTTATAAAAAATAGCTCTAATTGATTGGCCTAAAGAAAAATAAGTGCTTAGATCCAATATTTTTTGAAAAAAAAAAAATAAAAGCTGTAATGCCTGTTAGTTCAAGTGACCTTAATCTTTGAGAAATAGAAATATTTTTGAAGACGAATGGTAAAATACAAATGTCTTCAAAATGTAAATATGTGATCTGAATTATGCAGCTCAGATACTAGGTTTGCTACATGTTTGAAGGTTACAAACTGCTTCTTTGGCTTTTGAGAACTGTTTGACTTGCCTGCTTTACAATTTGATAAGGCTTGAGGACATATGGAATTAATCACGCCCTTAACTACATTGGAAAGAGTCAGACTTTATCTGCACCTAGCACATAATTAAAACAACTTGCCAGCCTTTACACTAAAATTAAAAATTGCTAACAGTTACTGTTATAACATATAATTGAGATTATTGACAACAGATTCACCCACAAGGTGTGTAAAGAAAGTAAAATGTGTTTTTAGTAAAAGATTATCAGAAGGCATGGGAGTGTAAATTTTGGACCAGGGTTAAAGGATTGTTTATAAGATAAAGCTGAAGGTTTAAACAAAGAGTGGAAGGTTTGTAAAAATTAATCTTCCAAAAGAAATTCTATATGAGAACATATTGATTAACTTCAAAAAGGTATTATATGGTCTTTCCATAAATTGCGCATTGAAATAGAAGTACAACAAGGTTTTATTAACACACTGATCTGCTACTTAACAAAAATTTGTAAAGTGTTATAAAAGGTTTACCAAAATCTCACCTCATGGTCAAACTGGCTAAGATTGGATAAAATTATCTATAAGGTTCCACTAAAACAAAAAATTGGGGTTGACATTAATAGCAGACTAACTTAAGGGTGAAATCTGGCTTTTTCTCTCTTAAACAAGATTTTCATGTTAACAGTAAAAGATAATGAAAGGTTTTACCTTTTTTTTTTTTGAGTCATCATTTTGGCAAAAGAACTTACAGTAATCTGGAATTCTATTCCATAATATCACATGCTTTTGAACCTCTAACATATATATTTAACATATTTCCCAAAATCAAACTTCAGCTTCAAAAATTGTCTTTCCTGACCCCTAGCTTTTGGATGCTAGAGGACCCCTAGAGCATCCAAGAGAGAGGTAAACAGGATTATTTGACATGTTTAGTTATAGGGGATTGCCAAAGTGATGTTTAATCTTCCATAGGTTATATTTTAATGAATAATATTAATATGTGTTTTAAAATCATATAGGATGTCTACCATTCTAATGTCTGAGTATATGCTATCAATCATAATTAAGGTTATTATGTTATTGTAAACCACATGTATTAGTCTGTTCTCATTCTGCTAATAAAGATATACCCAAGACTGGGTAATTTATAAAGGAAAGAGGTTTAATGGACTCATAGTTCCACATGGATGGGGAGCCCACACAATCATGGCAGAAGGCAAAGGAGAAGCAAAGGCACATCTTACATGGTGGCAAGCAAGAGAGCTTGTGCAGCAGAACTCCCATTTATAAAACCATCAGATCTCGTGAGACTTACTACTATGAGAACAGTATAGAGAAAATTGCCCCCATGATTCAATTATCTCCACCTGGCCCACCCTTGACACAAGGGGGATTATTACAATTCAAGGTGAGATTTGGGTGGGGACACAGCCAAACCATATTGCTACAGAAATAAACAAATTTCTTTGTCAATAGTGTTTTTGAGGTAACTACCCTGGACATTTTGTTATTCACAGACAATTGTTGTCTAGCTTTGATCCTTTTCAAAAGATGGCTTATAATCAGATACAGTACTTTGACAGGTGCTCTTAAAGGCAGGTTTCTGATATCTTTGGAGATTGGGACACTGGAATAGAGAGAAACATACAGGACTCATGAAGAGCTGAAAGGTTCATGAATATCAAGTAGAACAAGAGTTAACAGAATGGACTGAACTAACAGAAAACTGAAGTAATCTTTTTAACCTTTTGTGCTTAAAATGTTGCTGATCCTTGTTTTGTTTTTAGAGTCAAGGAAATTTATTTTGAGCTAATTACAGCCTTTAATAATTGAGTAAGGTATACTCCTGTGAACAAAATTTGGAGGATATTTATTTCTCCCCGCCTGGCAGCTCCAGAATTTGGAAACTATTTGTGAGTATTCTTTAACTTACGGCAATATAGTTATTTGCATCTATGCAATAATAATTCATTTTCCTTTGCAACAGGACATGATTGGAGAAACTGGTTGTTTCACCAAGGTTTTGACTGGAAGGGTTTGCTTCCCTTTAAGGAATCAAGCATGGCTTGCAGAGCTAATAAAAGCCCCTTGGGAAATCTGGCCTCATATCTTGTCTACACAGTCCCTATAAAGGATTACTAACCTATGGTGAGTAAAGAATATCACTTTCTCACAGGCCCAGGAGCTCCAGGTTCTTGTGACCTCAAAAAGGGAGGAATTTACCCAACTCATAGGTATTTGAGGGTACAAACCCATGACTGGGCTCAGCTTTTAAAGGTCTTATCTGAGATTCCTTGTGGAACAGAGTTCCATTAAAGCCAACTTAGAAGCCTATGTGAAAAATAATTATTCTTGCTGCACCAATAATCTGGTCAAGTATAGGACTAAAGTTTATTTTGCCAACAACTCAGTCCTATCATGATTTGTTTTTGACAAAAATGAGGACTGGAGAAAGAAAAATTATGCTTCAAAACTTATCATACACCTGTTATTAAATTCTAATCTCATCAGTTGTTTTTAAGTTTTTGCCTACATTTTAAACTAACCCTGCTTATTCCTGTGAACCAACCAGCGATAACTGGCTGTAGCTCAGAAGAAACAAAAGGGATGGGTGATAAAAATCTGGATCAATATTCTAGTTCTGGAAAATTATCCTGCAAATCCTACCATATGATAAGAGTAAACACAGTGCCCATAACTCAAGGTTTCTTTGTTTGGAAAAATCAAGAGAGCTACCAAAGCCAAGCCCCATGCACCCAAATCTTAGCAGGTATAACTATAGCTAGCTACCAGCTATCTGAGCACATTGGCAGCCTTGGGATTTTTGAGCAGTCCTTAACCCCTTGTTTCATTTTGATATATGTCTTCTAATAACCCGAATTGTTCCTTTTTGCTTGGAGGCCATTAAACTTCAAATGGTGATGCAAATGAAACCATGCATGGACATGCCATTCTTCCCAGGACCCTTAAACTGACCTCAGGAGGAGCCCTAACTGCTGCTTTTCCAAAACAGCGCCTCCTGTCAGCAGGAAGCAGTTAAGAGAGGTCATCGTCCACTTTTTCACAACAGCAGTTGCTGAAGGAGGGAATGAAAGGGGTTAGCCAGCTTGCTTTTGACAGACAGTACCAGAAGGATCCCTGGAGAACCTCCAACCCATGTTTTGTGCAGATAAGGGAACTTGCACAGGGGCCTTGCCTAAATATGTCCACCGCCAACTAAGAGCCCACATACGCACAGGGGGAATGGGATGGAGCTACCAGGAATTTGCGCTTTATACAAATAGGGAACCCAGCCCATTGGTATATATGTAAAAAGCCCTTTTATTCAACTGTGAAGTGGGCAACTGGCAACCTGCTTTCAGGACCCCTCTTTTTGCTGAGAGCTTTCCTTTTCACCTAACAAAATCTACTACACCTACTCTCTCTTCAGTGTCCACGTGGCTATTTCTTCCTGGTCATGAGACAAGAACATGGACCTTGCTGAGCTAAGCAGCAAAAAAATCTTGAATCAACAACAGGGCCAGTTCACATGTTGTTCCGTTAGGAATGTCTTTCCTATTCTTTGAATCTGAGCTCACAAGCTTTTCCCAAACCTCCATATTAAAACAGAAGTCTGTTGGTCACTCATATAGTAATGCATACCTTTCCTTTAGAGCAGTCAACATAGTTGAAACTTTGCCTTTATTTCTGTGTATATTACTTCTGTATCCTGCATAAAAAATTACCCTAAAATTTAGTGGCTTAAACCAAATATATATTCATTATCTTATGGTTTCTATGGATCAGGAATTCAGTAGCAGCTTAACCAGGTGATTCTAACTTGGGGTCTCTTTCACAAGGTTGCGGGCTTGGTTAAGACTAGAGGATATATTCCCAAGATTGCTCAACCACTGGGTGCTGATTGTTGGTAGGAGCCTCAATTCCACTCTACATAGGCCTCTCCATGGGCTGCTTAAGCATACAATGATATGGTAGCTGTCCCACCTTGAGCAAGCAATCCAAAAGACATCATGGAAGCAGCCAAAATTTATTTTATGACTTCCCCTTTGAAGTTGCACACTATCATTTTTGCAGTATCTTATGGATTACACTGGTCAACCTAATTCAATGCAGCAGGGAACTACATTTGAGCATGATTATTAGGCAGTGATAATCAATGGAACCCATCTTGTAGACTGGCTACCATAGTGTGTTAAGAGAAATATATTTTTTTCAAAATCTTCCTCAGTTGATCAAATGCCAAGACCTAAAGTGACCACAGTAAGCCTGAAATTGTCTTGAAGGTTTTTAACACGAGTCACAGCTCCCATCTATAAGGCATCTATTCCCTGCCATTGTAGTAAAAAACGTTCCCTTTAGAGGATTCTACAATCTCCTTGCACCCTTGAACCACCATTTCTAGCCCAGCTATTCCAAGAGACATTTTAAAATCAATTTTTCTAAATATTCCAAGAAACAAAAATTTACAAAATTACGATACCCTAAGATCTTACTTTTTGTCTTTTTCTTAAATCAGATTGCTCTTAAGCCATACCCCCAGTTAGGATATTGTTCTTTATGACATATTTCAACAAATAACACCAATTAATACTTTTTACTTTGTAAGACTTAGAAACTGTAATTAAATTCCTTATGCATCATAATTCTAATATGTTTTTGGACTGCCTTCTAAGGAGATAAAAATTAAAACTCAAAAAAATGTATCTTCTTGTTAAAAATACAAACACCAATTTTGTAAGTAAGTATTAATTCAGTACTCTAAGTTCAAATAAAACATACTAAGATTATAATATAATGCAGTGGGGAAAATAGAAGATTTTGAAATTCAGTGTTCACAAACTTTTCAGGAATCTGTGGTAATGAAAACAAAACAACAAGCAGCTGTATCATATATCAAAGATGATGAAATAATTCTCCTGAAATGTATTAGTACCATAAGCTACCCCAATGTGAATTTTCAAAGGATAATTTAAAAATTCACTGTAGGGTAAATATAAACTGAGTTATAGTTTATGAAAATCTCATGGAAGAAACCCTCCACAAGACAAACTTAAAAGCAGCTGAAATTAATTAATTGATTTAACTGATTCATTTTCAAGATTATGATAAAAACAGACAGAGAGAAGAAATTATTTTCAACCAGTTTAAAACACAGAATAAGTAATATATTAAAGGTAAGGTTAAGGGACAAGAACAAATTGGATTTTATGAAATATTCAATTTTTCTCACACAAAATTATATATATTTTAATATGAAAGAAATGTAACTTAATGAAAGATACCACCCATATCACCCATACAATATAATTGTATATTATTACATATTACCATTTAAATCAGTCAAGAGACCATTATACTATTCCATTTTAAGACAATGTCTGTTGCTATGACCTTTACAGGGCAAAAAAAGAGGTTCGTTTTTACAAGTCTGGCTTCTTTGCAAGGAGACCCAAGAAGCATAACAATTAATGCTAATCATAGTGATTTCCATAGCATGGGCATTTCCCCTGGGAAAGATATTGAAACTAGAAATATATTTCACAAGGTATGCATACTTCAGGAACTACTTCTAATCTTCACTATGAGTTTTACATCACAAATGAAGCTAAAAACCTCATCAGACTTGGTTTAATGCCCCAGGTAAATAATCATTTTTTTAATCACTCTAAATTTGATTTAAAAATGAAGAATACTGTTCCACATTACAAAGGTCACCAAATTTAGAACAAGTACAACAACTAAATAGCTCAACAAGGCTAGACTTTATCACATTAATCTTTTGAAAGTAATACTTCCGATTTATCAGGATCATTAGAAGTAATCTGCTGCATATGAGACGATTCTTCCAAGACAACAAAAACTGTTAAAGTTGGCCAAAGGTGGCTCTATTAAAAGTTTATCAATTTGAACAAAAGATAAAACTGCAATCATCATCTTCACTGATTCCAATGCATTTTAGTGCATTTGGATATGTTCACAATCAAACAGAAATACAAAGATTACATTTTATGCAACACATTTACCTAACAGCAAGAAAAAAATAAGAGAAATAAACATTTACATGAGAAATATCAGGCATCTTTTGTGACTGCCTTCAAATGGCAAAAAAAAAAAAAAAATGCTTGGAAGTATAGTAGAAAGGAAGAAAAATGCTAATTTAGTTAGAAAGTATGCTGAAATTATACACTTTACCAAAACCAGTCAAGAATTCTCACTGGGGCCACAGGTGTTAACATAACCAGGCTACCAGGTAAACCTGGGCTAGAGATGGTGTGAGGAAAGAAGCTAAATGTGGACAGGAGGTTGAGATGGTAAGAAAACTTTACCACCTTGCCTCATGGCAATTTTATTTCAGGAACGTACTTGAAATTCTGTTGCCAGGTGATTCCCTGCTTCACATCTCTATCGTATTGGTCACTGTGCAAAATAGAAGCTTTCTCCTTGGGTCTAATCGACATATTGCTCTGTGCCTTCTTTCCTCTAACCTAGAAATGCTCAATGGGGGGCATTCTGAAAATGTGTTTAGACTGTAATTTAAAAAAAAAAAATGGGAGGATGCCACTAGCACTTAATGGGTGAGCTACAGGAATGGTGGATATCCTGCAATGCACAAATGCACAGCACATGCTACAAAATAAACTGATCCAAGTTCTCCATGACTTACAGTGTCTATTCATGAAGGAGAGGGGGCAGCAACAATTATCCAAGCCTAAAACAAAATGTCAGTTTTCATATCACAGAGTACTTTTTATAAGGATTTAATTAATATACACTGAATTTTCTAGAAATGTAACTATTGCATAAATCAAAAGAAACTTAACCAAGAATAGCTCTCTGCTTCAGAAAATCAAGTCATATTTAGCAATGCCATATGTCATATTTAAGTGGTCAAGTTTAAGTGTTTGTACTTATAAACAGAATAACCGTGAATGCAACATCTGCGCATGTAGACTGACACAATGTCTCATACTTTGACAATATGTACACCTCAAATCCAGTGACCTTCACCTCTCTCAGTCAGTTGCTAGACCTTTCCATCAGCTCAACGTATTCTAACTGAAATTTGAAATATTCTGTTCTTTAAAGATCCAGTCCTCACATGTATACATCTGTTTGTGTTTTCCCTTCTCTAATTTGAACAGCATGCCTTTCTTATAACACTTATTTTTTCAAATAGTATGACTATTATGGTTATGTGCATACAAACTATCCTACCTATTGAATTATAAACCCTGATATTTAAATCCATCCTCACACATATCACCTTACGCAAGGCTGCCAAGAAGGTGTGTTGGTTTTTGTTGGTTTTTTGAGACCAGGCCTCACTCTGTCACCCAGGCTGGAGTGCAGTGGTGTGATCACGGCTTACTGCAGCCTTGACCTCCAGGGCTTGTGTGATCCTCCAACCTCAGCCTCTCGAATAACTGGGACTGCAAGTGTACACCACCACATACAGCATTATTTTTTTTGTTTTGTAGAGATGGGGGTCTCACCACCTTGCCCAGGCTAATCGCGAACTCCTGAGCTCAAGCGATCCTCCCATTACAGCCTCTCGAAGGGCTGGGATTATATGCGTGAGCCACCATGCCAAGCCTGGTATGCTCTTTAAATGAAAGCCCTTTTCTCTTTTCCCCATGAATTGTGTACCCTAGCTTTTTCTCCATCAATTATAGATTTAGGTGATCAAGTTGTATTCAGTGCCTTCTTAATACTGGTATTCCACAAAATAAGCCTTTAATTATAAGACAAATCTTCTGGGCATAGTTTATCCCCTCCACATTTATTCACTCACTATTTTAGCAATCCCCAGATCCCCCAACACAATGCAAAATACACAAAAAAATTAATACATGTTTATTGAATTCAACTTTTTAAAGTTATTTTATAGCATATTTAAAAACTAATTATAAGGGGCTGAGCGCAGTGACTCACACCTGTAATCCCAGCACTTTGGGAGGCACAGACGGACAGACCACTTGAGGTCAGGAGTTCAAGATTAGCCTGGCCAACACGGTGAAATCCCATCTCTACTAAAAATATAAAAATCAGCCAGGTGTGGAGCTGCACACCTGTAGTCCCAGCTACTCGGGAGACTAAGGAGGGATAATCTCTTGAACCTGGGAGGAGGAGGTTGCAGTGAGCCAAGATCGTGCCACTGCACTCCAGCCTAGGCAAGAGAGCAAGACTCCGTCTCAAAAAAAAAAAAAAAAAAAAGTAATTTTATATGATTTGAAGATTTTTTCCCAAGTTTTATATTTAAGAAAAACAACAAACACCAATGTCAAAGTATGAGTGTGTTTTTCTTCTGCAATGTCACAAAATCACTATATAAAATGTTAAGAAAATTGGGGGAAATCTAAACAATTTCAAATATTCAAGATAACCACTTATTTATAGACATGTTGACCTAGTCTACTGAGTTGCTGTGTAAATGAATAGCATCTAAAAGATTCCTCAAGTGTTTGACAGAGGAATACCTTTGTAAGCTAACCTTGAGAATATGTTATTAGAACATGTTTCTTTCTCCATCATGTCCTATGAGGACTTTCTCCATTATGTCCTATGAGGACAAGTTGAGAAATCCAGCAACAAAAGGCCCATGTAAACAAAAAAGTTAGAAATTTAAAAAATAAAAAATAAAAGGATCCCCCAGTCTGAGTCATTAGAATAAATTAACCTAACAAAGAGGAAAACCATCGAAGGCTAATTTATACAGTATAGTGAATTTAATGTATTTGTACTCTCCTAAAACACCATTAGTACCACTTTAGATTAGACTAAAAAATTTAGTTGATGGTCAGAATATCCCAAATCACCTAAGACTAATTAAATAATAAAGTCTTAAGTACTAAATCTGAATGATCATAAAATTCATTTTATAGAATTTAGTTTCCCTACTCACACTTTTACAGCAAATCCCATATCCCTGAATTCAACAAAGGGAAAAAGAGTGATTGCATAGTTTCCACTCACTTTTCAACTTTTACGCAAAACATTGCAAAATAAAACCACAGCGAAAGATTCATATAAAATGTCCATTGTAAAAAATTTAAGTTTCTATCACTAGCATTGAAATTATTTTGAGGAAAAACTATATAAACTACAACATGTCCAATTTTTAAGAAGCTTCAAAATAAATGTATATAACATACATACATAGATTGTTGATTTTCAGCAAATAATAACACATTTACAAAACTGTACTCCCTGAATGTCTTTCTCATACAAACTCTATTTTCAATTTCTAGCATTATATTGATTAAAGCTAAATTATTATTTATATGATTATTTTAAACATTCTTATAGAATATGAATGTAGTATATAGTACCTAACAGCAACATGCATTAATCTAGAGATTATACTGTTACTTCTGGTTAATTTTTTTTCTATCCTTAACTTATTTTTCACCCAACCTATAAAACACCATTAATACATAAATAGGGAAACAAAGTTTCTGTCTTGGCTAAAACGGTTGCCATATGAAAATGCCCACAGAGCATTCAATGGAAATTTACATGCAAGAAAATCCTTCCTTCTTTTCTATTAGGCATTATAATTCATAAAATAGCTATGAAAAGATACAAGTAAGAAATCACATTCAGACTCAAGTGGGTGTTGCCTGACACTTAATTTACCAGTCTCTGAATGGTGGTAAGTCAACTAATAGGTTGAATATTAGTCCAAGGCAATGTAGCTATAAACACATGAAAAGAAACAGCAAATTTCAAATAATGTACCAAAGATGAATAATGTCATGGTTACTAAGCTGGCAAACTTTTAACTGTCGGGGTGATTTCTTTGGTATACTTTCATGTAAATAAAAGTTAACATAAAATTTTTACACAGAAAAATTTATATACTTTTATATAGATTAGTAGTTATAACAGTATTAATTGGTTCTATGTGGTAATGCTTATTCTACATAAAATAGCAATAAAATGCTTCTTTCAAATAAATTAAAGTCACTTTACAGATACAAGTTTCTAAATGAAATAAAATAATGTGTACACAGTGGATCAGCAAGTGGGTGTTTTGGAACTTAAATATGATTAACAATAGCAAGGAAAAAGTTAAGAATAAATATTAAGAAAATAGCCCAAGTACTGAAAGTATCATAAACAATTTACCTTTCACTGCAGCTTCATGGCGCCAGAAAACAAGCTTTTTCTTCAAGTCCTAGGTCCTCAACAGATACTGGATCTGTGGGCACCTTGATCTCAGACTTCCCTTCTCCAGAATTGTGAGAAATAAATGTCCATTTTTTTTTTTAAGCAACCTAGTCGTTCTAGCAGCCTGAACTCACACAGTATTTAATAAATGTCAGCTTTGTCCTATGCTTTTTACCTCTTAAATCTCCCTCAAATCTGCCCATTCTTCTCCAATGTCTCAACTATTACCACTCATTATCTTTTGTCTGGACAAAAGCCTCATAAGTAATCTGGACCAATCCAACCTCCACAGTGTAGAGAGAATTATCTTTTTAAAAAGCAGACTTAATCATCTCTCACCTCCACCTGCCTCTCCAGCCTCATCTTGCACCATCTCCCTCTTTGCATTTTCAGCACACTCACTCAGTGGCTTGCTTACAATCTTTCATTCTTACTAAGCTCCCTCCCAGCACAGAACTTTTGTACATGTTCCCTTTCCTCTTTGAAATGTTCTTTACCCTCCTCTTAACCTATTTAATTGTCTAGATTCTTTGTCCTTATGATTACTTCCCACTCAAGAAAATCTTACCACTTTAAATCCTCCTGTTCGGAGATCTAAGAGCACTATATACTCTTTCATGGCAGTGGAAATTTCATATTCACTTGAATAATTACTTGATAAATGCCCATTTCAACCACTAAATTGTAAGCTCCTTAAGGGCTAAGACCATGTCTAATTTTGTTCTATATTGCATATCCAGTACTAAATGCATTGCACCTGATATACAGTAGAAACTTAATAGACATCTTCTGAATAAATGAGAGAATGGTCTAATTTTCACACTAAAACTCAGATATAACACCTCACTGCCATTTTTTAATTTTTCCCTATCCTTGCCTCTTTTCACCCAATCATTGCCACATCTATCTCCTCAATGTCTCTTTCTGTAGGACCTTTCTTTTCATTCCTCCATTCAATAATTATTTCAACAAGTATTTATGGGGTATCTTCCACGTATCAAATGCTCTTAGCACTGAGGACACAGTGGTAAAAGTCAGACAAAAATCCCACCTTTCAAGCTAGTGTGCCATGGAGGAAGGTGGTAGAGAAGGGAGTTGGGGGAGGAAGGGGCAGACAGTTAAGAAGAAAAAGAGAATGGTAAATATAGCATATCACTGTTAAGTGCTAAGGAAAAAACAAACAAACAAGCAAGGAAGGAGGATACCAAACATTTGAAGATGGTAGTTGAAATTTCAGACAGCGTGGCCAGGGAAGGCATCCCTGAAAAGGTATCATCTGAATAACAACCAGAGTGAGAGAGTCAGCCATGTGTATATCTGTGGGATGTGTACTCTAGGTTTTCTGATTTAATGTGCTACCTACTTTCACCAAGAAAATCCCACCAATTTGCTTAGATTAAATGTACTGGAAAATTTCGTCAAGAAGATTCAATTGCTGGAGTGAACATACTAAGATATAAGCACTAGCTGAAAAGAAATAAAGGCACCCAAAAATACATAGCCATGTGTGGATTTGGAGAAATAAGGAATTAAGTCACTTAGAATTCCATTGATGCGTAGAATACGGAAACAAAAAATATTCAAAATTACTACCTTAAGTCGATCAAGAACAGTTTAATTAAGATGCATATACTATAAGGTAAGTTTACATTTCAGAAAAATAGGATTTTAGAAGATTTTTTATCCAAAAAAGAACTTAACAAAACAGTTACAGCAATTTAAGTTGTACCTGGAATAGGCAATCATCGTAATTCAAAATCAAATTTGTTAAAAATTGGTTTATAGTTACCTTATTTAACCAATAAATTATTCTAATTCCCTTTATTACAGAAGTACAGTGAAAGGTGTGAGAGACCTGTAACATTGTGGTTTTGATTTTTTTCCATATGTAATCATAAAATCAAACGTGTAAAATCAGCTAGCTTGGTTCCAAAATTCAGAATAGAATACACTGAAATAAAAAAAAATGAAACAAAATTTCAGAGTTTTGGATGGATACTCGTTTATCCAATTGCACAGGACTCAGATATAATATCATCAGCACAATCAAACCAGAATAGTGTCAATCTATACACAGATTTCACAGGAAATGGAGAATTTGACCCTACACAACTTACTCCTGGCTTTCAGAAGGCATACTTACCTTAAACAAAACTGACATATCCCTGATATAAATTGCTCAAAGAAATTTTAATACCTACTCTGAAGAAATCTTGAAATAAAAGTATTTATTTTATATGCTATCAATCATGCCTTTAAACTCCTCAGGGGAAAGCTTAATAACTTTAGAAAAATCTGGATGGTTTCTATTACTAACATGATATTACAAAAATAAGTACAAAAACAAGAAAACATTATAAAACATTCCTCTCTCACAGTTATCTCAATTTTCTGAAAAATCTGTCTGTATTTAACTTCTAAAACAGGCCCTAGCAAGAGAAGTTACTTACATGTTCATTCATAAAAGTAGTTCACTATTTCGGTAATTTTAAATTGGAGAAAAATCAAGTTTTTCTACTAAAAAATGTTGGTTTCATATGTATTGCTCAAAGAAGAAACTGTCTTGGCGATGATATTCTATACCGGTAGAAAAATTAAAGTATTCATATAACCATTATATAGGTCATTTAAAATAAGGGGGTATAAAACTGAGGTCAATTTTAATTCTTTCATATTTCTGCTACAAAGTTAAGAGTAATATTAAAGCCATAGAGAAGAGACTAATGGTACCTCGGTGCTAGAGAAAGCAGGGAAAACGTACAGAGAGGACAGAAATTCATGGAGTTTTTGCTTTCCTTTTTAGTATTAACACTCCGTTTCTTCAAGTCATCCTCTTACAGTTTTTTATTTCCCTCAACACCACAGTTTCTCTCCATCCTCATTTCTTAAGCCTCAGTCACTTAATGGCTCTAGTTGGCTTATCCCATATCTTTCTTTGAGCAATTTATCTTCTGATACTGCCATTATAAATATAAGGTTTCCTTGCACGAGTGAGAGATCAATCTGAGATCAAGCTCTGAAAAATTCAGTGAGCCAGCCAATTAGATGTGTCTGCACTCCTCTGCAGAGGGTTATGAAGACAAGAACAGCATAACGTGCTCCAAATGACTGAGCTTGGGCATAGTCACAAGTGCTCAGGGGGCTAGTGATCTATTCTCTAGTAACGTTAGGCCAAATAGCTGTCCTAAGGGATTAAGGGGCCTGATAACAAGCTCTGAAGATCTCCTAGGGTGTCCTCCAGAACGTAAGAACACTTAGGTTTGAGGGAAAAAAGCATACTGTATAACCTGATTATTAGCTAGAAGCATTCAAGTCCAAAAAATGTCATTTATTACTATATGGTTCCAGTAAAACATATGCATTAGAGACATTTCCTGTCCTTCTTTCCATATCTGACATGACACTTTGCACAAAACACTACTGAAATTAGTATTAATGAAAAGCACAGTCAATAATATATAAAAGTGCTTCATAAACAGTAAAATCTTATACAACTCTATGTTGTTATTATTAATAATCTTCTTCCCAGTGTATACTCGCCTCAAGTGGGAAATTCTCCATCTTTATGAATATATTAAATATCCACAGTTTACTTCTTTTGCTTGCCAGAAAGAAAAATATATGTAACAAAAGAAAGATTTCAGTTTTATCTTGAAATTTAATTATATAGAAACCTATTACAGATGACACAGGCCAAATAGGACAAAGATAAAAAATATATGCCTAAATTAGCATGTAATTTGATAAAATGACGTCTCAAACATTGAAGAACAAAGGAAATAGTTTATACAGACCAACAGAGAGAAAATAAGTAGCTATAAAAAATGCACATACTTTCTAAAGCAATATTCACCAAGAAAAATAAAATATTTAAATGCATATTACCTCCTGGTAAATGATATTTGTTTCACCCAAAGGGGACAACTACTAGCAACTGACCACAAAGGAAAAAAGAGAGTTTACAGAACATTATAAGATGAGTCACCATAAGGCCTTGCAACTTGGTTTATTGTAAAATAACATTTTACGTATGCTACTTACACCTCAGCTCAGTAGTTTGTTACATGAGGAGAAGGCGGTGGAAGAAGAGTAAAATAAAATGTTATGAGAATCACAAGGTCAAGGTACACTTTCTACCACTCTTCATAAAACAACATGCAACTTAGGGGAACAATGGGAAAAGACAGAGCCACTAAGCCTAGACTCTTGCAGTAACTATGATTAGACTATTGATCAGGGACTAATGCTGACCTAGAGAGTAACAAGTACTGAGGATGACTCGTGTGTATGTGCTTTAGGAACAGAAAAACCTCACTCGTTTCTCCCTTTTCTTTCTATGAGCTTCTCATATACAATGAACCTGTTTTCTGCCTGGGTCATGTCTATTTCCTGAACCAGAAGAATGGCTCTTCAGCAAATTTAAAATTTGGATTCAGTACATATGTCTGATTTTTAAACATGAGAGTGTAACATTTTTATCAACTATGAAACCATAATTTTTTGGTTAATTTTAAAAACTAATTTCTAATTACCTTGGAAGCTTGATTTTTTTTATCTTAATTCTTATATTTTAGTAGCAAATAATTAATTTGGGACCGTGAGAAAGACCAACTAGAAAAAAGATAATTTAAAGCCACTGGATAGGAAAAATAATTGAATAAGTTGTTGGTCTTAATTATTTGATGTCCTAGTAATAATTTGCTTCACAATTCAAATAAAGAGAATTATATAGTGATAAAAATGCATTAATTCAGTGGTAGAAAAACAAGCATATTTTCATGAATGCCAAATTTTAAAAAAAAGTTATACATTCAATATACACTGTAATTATTAGATTTGAATATGAAAACCCAATTATACAGTTACTTATATTTATACATAAATGTATATATACACACCTATATACATATATATAAAAACAATATTTTAAATGGTAACCCGTCATTATGGAAAAAATAAGCATGAAAAACTATGTTATTTTCATTTTAGTTATAAATAATGTTTACTTCTAAAACTCTAAAAAACTGTTAAAGAGATTAAGTAACACTTTAGGCATAACTACCTCATTTACCTAAAAGACTATATATATACACACACACACACACACACACACACACACACATATATACACACATCTATATACTAGGATTTGAAGAGATAACCAAGAAAACTCATTTCTGCATCAGTTTTTCACATTTTTATAACATGATATGAACAAAGCATTTTATAAAAAATATAATCCATAAACATTCTCATTTTAAAAAATGTTAAATTTACCTGTAGGATTCATATTCCCACACTCCTCACATCAAGACTCTGTAAGAGGAATTTCTAAACTTGATACTTTGAGTGAGTAAGATGGAGTTAATACACATTAGGGTTTTAATAAACTATAACTTTTATTAACTAAAAATATTATATACAAATTATTTATTAAATGATCAAATATAAGAATTCAACATTTAATTGTTGTCTAGTAGTTCTGCATTTACTTTGACTCCCTAAAGATTTTAAATACCTTAACAACAGCATGCAAAATATTCATCACATTGCCAGGCAGTGCGAGTTACCTATAAATGCTACATTTATCCCAAATAACAGATAAACATGCCACTCTTAAAATATCGCATATAATAAACATAAAGCTAATCATAAAATCCAATACTAATGAGACTTTTAAACACATATCAAAGATATGCTTTAAAAGTTTTCATAGAAAAAATCTTCAATATAGAACCTTCAACAGTAAAATAAAGCAACAATATTCATTTTGCTTAAGATATCATAAAACAATTGTCTATTTCTAAAAACCATAAATATGAAAAATAAATTGTTTTCTTCAAAAAGATAATTTGCTTCTAAAATGTGTATTATAATATTAATAACATGTTGTCATTCTCAAGTTCTGTTATAAACCATTAATAGCTATGTTGGAAAGTTCAGGTTAAGAATATTTTGAAACCCTTTTAAGATGTATTAGAAGTGTCAAAATTTCTTCTTTCTAAATCTATTACACAAATGAAGCAACAAATTTTTGTATAGCACAGGGCCCAAAGACAGCACTCTCCTCAGGTCCCAGTGCATAAATTAAAAAGCCAATTAAGTTAAATCAACTGATAACACTAATAAATCATCAGTTCAACTACAGTTAAAATAAATATTTATTGCCCTCCCACTAAGAGTCAAGCACTATACTGGTGCTGGGGAAGCAAAGAAGAAAAAGACATTGTCTTTATTCTTAATAAGTTTCCAATCAATAACAATGAAGAAATAATTATAATACAATGTAATACACTCCATAATTTTAAAAAGGACAAGGTTCAATATAGTTAGGTAGAATGAATAAGATTATTTAAAAGCACAACAGGGTAACGGTCAACAATAATTTATTGTACATTTTAAAATAACTAAAATAATATAATTGGAATGTTCAGAGCACAAAGAAATGATAAATGCTTGAGATGATAGATGACCCATTTACCCTGACGTGACTGTCACACATTGAATGCCTGTGTTGAGACAGCTCATGTGCCCTATAAATACATACACCTGCTATGTACTCACTAAAATTTAAAAAAACAAAAAAGGAGAAAAAAAGGACAAGGTTCTGAAGCAGTCAAGAGAAGAAAGAGTGAATAACTTTGCAGAGAAACTTTAAGAAGGATAAGTTGACAAACCCAGATACTGAAATATGAACAAGATGTTCTCAGACCAACAAGTCACAGGGAAAAGGGCAAGTATAAGGGCACAGAAGCATCAAATACTACAAAGTGTATGGAAAACTGCATCGTGATTGATACAAAATTCAAGAAGAGGCAAACAGAAGTTGAAGAAATAGGCAGAGACTAAATCTACATTCCATGACATCAGGAACGTACTCCATGGAAATTTGCAAACACTAAAATCAGGATTTTTTTTTTGTTTTTTTTTAATTCACATACCACCCCTTACCCCCAGAGAGCCAGGTGTTAAACCTTTACCAGAACAGCACTGGCAGTGTCACATTTCAGAAGATATTTTAATACAAAGGCCACTTAATGTGCTACATTTTTTAGAACATTCTCCAAACAAAGGAAGAATGTAATGTAAAATAAAATTTGCTTCAAAGAAACCTGTATTTTAAAAAATAACAGAGGGAAAACACAACATCAACAGTCCACCTCATATGAAATTTTAAGTTTTTTCTTAAGAAGAAAAAAAAAAAAAGGCCGGGCACAGTGGCTCACACCTGTAATCCCAGCACTTTGGGAGGCTGAGGCGGGCAGATCACGAGGTCAGGAGATGGAGACCATCCTGGCTAACACGGTGAAACCCTGTCTCTACTAAAAATACAAAAAAATTAGCCGGGTGTGGTGGCAAGCGCCTGTAGTTCCAGCTACTCAGGAGGCTGAGGCAGGAGAATGGTGTGAACTCAAGAGGCAGAGCTTGCAGTGAGCCAAGATCGCCCCACTGCACTCCAGCCTGGGCGACAGAGTGAGACTCCGTCTCAAAAAAAATTTAAAAAGATATCTCCCTCTAGGTGCTATGCCATTGGTCCTATCCCTTAGAAAAGTTTCTCTTTAACAATTTGGAGTCAAACAAAATAAACTCCCATCATCAGCCTCCAATATTTAAAGTGAGCAAACATACAGTTTTAGTATTTTTCTCTTTGATGTCTACTCTCCATTAAAGATTGCAAAGATTTTTAAATAAAACAAGTAAAATACTGCTACTGATCTTAAGAAAATTCCATTGTACAGAGCATAATGCATTTAATAAAGAAAATTATCAAAGCTAGTACCATAACTATAGAAAATCTAATAATTATAAAAATACTAAACATTATAACTTAAAATAGGTAAAAACTTACTTTGAAATATTTATAAACCGAACCTAGCAAATTTAAACTATTTGTCATCATAATCTATTTTGCTTCCGTTTAGGTGCCAGCTTATTTTCTCAGCCTTTGTATCTGTTTTTTCAGATCAGTTACTTGATCAGACCTGGCCTGCCATACTGACGCTGAAATTATATAAAAGTCTTGAGCCAGAGAAGCTACCTCAGTACCCAAGGGACATTCCTCTTATTGGTGCCTCACATCTGTCTTCTAGTTTACTTTGACTTTTATTCATTCACTTAAAACATCATTACAAAACTACCATGGGGCAGGCTTTGTGCTAAGCACTAGAGATATAATGGTAAGCAAGACAAATATGTCCATGGCTTCATGGAGGGCAATCTACTAAGAGAGGTGTATATTGAACAAATAATCTCATCATAATTATAATTATGACTTATTAAGTTGCTATGAAGAAAAGTACATGATATATAATTGGGATACCTGTCTTCTGTGGAGGCTCATGAAAAGTTCCCATAAAAAGGTAAAACCTGACTCCAGGCCTGAAGGATGAAGATGAGGAGAGTTCCAGAAAGAGGAAACAGTACTTTTTCAGTTCCAGACAGGTTGGTTCCACCTTTGCTCTCTCCTTGCATTTTTCTCCTGAATTTCTTTTTTAATCTAGCTAACAACTTTGACTCTTTCTATTCCCATAGTAACAGCTAATGTTTATTGGGCTCAACTACTTCGAAGATATAATTCTAAACAATTTATGTATATTAACTCATCTAATCCTTACAGTAACCAGGAGTGAGATAGGTTCCCTTTCCTTATTTTACAGATAAGGAATCTGAGGCACAACCATGGAAAGTTAATTGATCAAACTGCACAGCTACTTGTACTAGTGGGGTACTTGTACCCTTATAATAACACTCAAAGAAGCCCCAAGGCACCAAGCTAAATTAGCACTACTACTGGGGCAAGAGTATCAGGTTTCCTATACTCTCCAAACTGCTACCATCTTAAACTAAGCAGAATTTAGTTATTTAGAAAATAACCAAACTTTTTTTCTCCAGTTTTCAGAAATCAAGAATAAAAAGTTAATCTATTAGCCCAGACTAAAATATCTCCAGGAGAAAAAAAAAAGTTCTTAGGATAATACATTTTCACAAAAAAGTTATTCACCTAGAATATGAAATGATGCAAACTAAGCAGGGAGAAATAATTACAATTTCTTTAATTTCTCCTTAACAATTAAAATTTTAAATACCTTCCAAGAGAAAGAGGATATTTTTCTCATAATTAAAACTAATAAATACTTTAAGTGTATTTGAAAAACAAATCTGTAGTAAACTACATAGGTAGTAAACTAGCTATGATGCTAAAGAAATTCCCAAAATCACTATATTCTTTAGGTGAGCACCTTTCAAGTATTAAAGAAAAAAGAACTATAAAATGCCTTGCACCTCACTTTAAATACATTCAGATATTTTTTAAAGTTCCTGTTACATCAAAAGTTTCATCTGGAGAATGGAGTGAACCTGCGAGGTGGAGCTTGCAGTAAGCCGAGATTGCGCCACTGTACTCCAGCCTGGACGACAGAGTGAAACTCCGTCTCAAAAAAAAACAAAAAAACAAAAAAAAGTTTCATCTGTAAATTCATCATTGAAGGTGATGCAGAAAAAGGTAATAGTAAGTAAGTAAGTGACTGATGCAAGTGAGTGTATGACTCATACTCATAGTTTGAAAAGGAAAATGATTTTGGGGAAAAGGCTCAGGAAGAAGAGAAGCAAATAATGGATTATGGACAAAATGAAGACCTTTCCTGTCCGAGGACTGTCACCAGTCCTTTATTACTTGAAGATTAAGGGAATAGTGAATAAAGCTGTCTGCCAGACAGCAGAAAAGGTAAGAAATAACATTGTCTCTAAGTGTACCTCACAAGAAAGTTTTTAGAAATAACATTGAAAAAATTAAACTTCTTATAAAAAGTTACTGGAAAACCCAACTCAAATCAGAAAAAGGAAAATGCCAAAATAAACCAACATTACATTTGTAGGTACTTGAACAGAATGAAACGGCAGTGTAGGTCAAGTTGTAGAATTATCTAATTTTATTCCACTTGGTTTTAGAAAAAAGTTGGATACAATACTGATTTGCTAGAAGATGTAGTGCAATTTGTTTTTGTTTGTTTTTCTACTCCATGGCTTAGTGCAACATAAGCATTTGGCTTTGTTACTAGGGTTTAATAAATTAATACAATGTGCTTCGCTTTTTAGTTTCAGAAGTCAAGTTCAAGCCACTGAATTTGGTTCCAATTTTTACTAACTGCCCCTATCCTTTCATATATATATATATATATATATATATACACACACACACACATATACATATATAGGTGTATATATGTATGTATATATACACACACTAACATATATCACATATATTTCAATATACATTTTTTAAAACTCACACTTATGTAAGGATTTTAATTGTTATCCCTGCATTCTGGATCTTTTTTAAAGCACCAAGAGAATTTCATTTTGATGAAGTCACTCACATTCAACAAGAAGTTTTATCCAATTTAATATTTTAATTTACATTTTCATGTATATTTGGAGTCCCACTACATGACAGCATTGAGCTAAATACTTTATACACGTAAATTCATTTAAGAATACTGGGTTTATCTGGGTGCAGCAGCTCACACCCGTAGGACCAGCTACTCAGGAGGCTGAGACAGGAAGGATCACCTGAGCCCAGGAGTTCCAGACTACAGTGAGCTATGATCACATCACCATACTTCAGCCTCAACAACAGAGACAGACTCTCTCTAGAACAATTAAAATTTAAAAAACAATTTTTTAAAGAATGCTGGATTTATTTTGTGTGTAAACTTGCCTGTGTATACTGCCTGAGGAGAAGGTAAATAATATTTTTATGAAGAACCCACATCGTATCACTGATGGCTTTTGTATGAGCAACATCTAGCCATTGTAGTACACCTTATACATATAGCTTAAATTTAGTTCATGAAAACTGCCTGATCCAACATGAAAAAGTTTCAGAAAAAAGAAAAGCTGGGTGTGTGCACACATGCACATGTTTCCTAGACAAGAGCTTAGAACCTAGGCAGTCCAGTTCCAGAATCTTTGCTCTTAACCACTAAGCAGTATGTTGGAAAAAGAAGAAAGATATAAAAATAACTGATTTAGATAAAAACAGTAGCTTCTAGAATAAGGGATCACATTTCTGAAGTCAGTACACTAAGAAATATAAGCATTAAATTATCTTTAAAAATTGAAGACAATCTACAATACTTTTTTCTCTTGTGAATGAATATACATATCAGGAAGTTTCTAGCTTTTTCGTTTTGAATATTATATCAACCAACATTTTTTACATTGCTTTAAAGAGATCATACCTACCTTACAGTATTTCTGGCAGGATTAAAGAAGGTCTTAGATTATGACTTTAAATAATAATCTAAGACCTTATTTAATTTAATCTAAATTAAATATCTAGATTATGATATAAGGTCATAATCGAAGATCTTATGTAATCCTTTAATCCTCTCTTTCTATAAAGAGAGAGACTTATGTTAAGGAATTGGCTTAGGAGATTGTGGTGCACTGGTAAATTCAAAATCGGTAGGGTTGTGTGTGTGTATGTGTGTGTGTGTGTCTGTGTATACATGCATATATATGTGTGTATGGGTATACACACACACACACGATTTATCCTTGAACAACACAGGTTTGAACTGCGAAAGTCCACTTATTTGTGGATTTTCTTCAGCCTCTGCCACCCTTGCAACAGCAAGATCAACCCCTCCTCCTCTTCCTCAGTCTACTTAACAAGAAGACAAGGCTGAAGACTTTTATGATGACCTACTTCTACTTAATAAATAGTAAACATATTTTATCTTCCTTATGATTCTCTTAATATTTTTTCTCTAGCTTACTTTATTGTAAGAATACAGTATATAATACACATAACATATGAAATATGTGTTTATGGAAGGGTGTGTTGGCTCACACCTGTAATCCCAGCACTTTGGGAGGCCAAGGTGGGTGGATCACCTGAGATCACGAGTTCAAGACCAGCCTGACCAACGTGGAGAAACCCCATCTCTACTAAAAATACAAAATTAGCCGGGCGTGGTGGTACATGCCTTTAATCCCAGCTACTCGGGAGGCTGAGGCAGGAGAATCAATTGAACCCGGGAAGCAGAGGTTGCGGTGGGCCAAGATCATGCCATTGCACTCCAGCCTGGGCAACAAGAGCAAAACTCCGTCTCAAAAAAAAAGAAAAAGAGAAAGAAAAAGAAAAAAAGAAATATGTGTTTATGTTTTCAGCAAGGTTTCTGGTCAATAGTAGGTTATTAGTAATTTTTTGGAGAATCAAAAGTTATACATGGATTTTCAACTCTGTAGGGGTCAACACCCCAAATTCCCACATTGTTCAAGGGTCAACTGTCTGTTGGTTTTGATTCTCTGGGGAACTCTAATACTTCAGGGTAGTTGAAAACCAAGGCTTAGAAAACAGGAAAAGGAATTCAGATTCATATCTTTGTCTCCAGCCATTCCTGAAAGGATTATGAAATAAAATTCTCAAGAAGCTCTACTGGATTCAGTTTTCATACCCTAACCACTCAGCCAGTGTAATGTTCTTTTTCTTTTAAGACTGTAATTTGACAAAACCAATCAACTCTGAGAAACAGTTTGTCACAGCCTCAAAAAGTTAAGCCTAGAGGAATTCCACTCCTAGATATATATACCCAAGAGAACTGAAAACATATGTCCATACCAAAACTTGTACAAGGCCGGGCATGGTGGCTCAAGCCTGTAATCCCAACACTTTCGGAGGCCAAGGCAGGAGGATCACCTGAGGTCAGGAGTTCATGACCAGCCTGGCCAACATGGTGAAACCCCATCTCTACTAAAAATACAAAAATTAGCCGGCCACGGTAGTGTTCACCCATAGTCTCAGCTACTTGGGAGGCTCAGGCAAGAGAATCGCTTGAACCCAGGAGGTGGGGGTTGCAGTGAGCCGAGATCACACCACTGCACTCCAGCTTGGGTGACAGAGCAGGACTCTGTTTCAAAAAAAAAAAAAAAAAAAAGAAAAGAAAACTTGTACACGAATGTAGTAGCATTATTCACAATAGCCACAAAGCAGAAACAATATAAATGCTCATCATTTGGTTAACGGATAAACAAAATGTGGCATATCCATACAATGCAATGATTCAGCAATAAAAAAGAACCAAGTACAGATACATGCAACACCATGGAAGAACCCTGAAAACATGCTGAGTAAAAGAAGGCAGATACAAAATGCCACATATCTATGAATCCATTTAAATGAAATGTCTGGAATAAGCAAATTCATAGAGACAAAAAAATAGCTTAGTGGTTGTCAGGGGCTGGGGGAAAGATGTCAATGGCGAGTGACTACTAATGGCAATGGGGTTTCATACTGGGGTGACAAACACATTCCTCAATTAAACAGTGGTCATAAGCTTATGAATACAAATTCTCCTCAACTTACAAGGGGGTTATGTCCTGACAAACCCTTCATTAGTTGAAAACACCATGTGTCAAAAATGCATTTAAGTACTTAACCTACCGAACATCATAGCTTAGTCTAACCTACTTTAAACATGCTCAGAACACTTACGTTACCCTACAGTTAGGCAAAATCAGCTAACACAGAGCCTATTTTATAATAAAGCTATTGACTATCTCATGTAACTTATATGAATATTGTCCTGAAAGTTAAAAAAAGCATGGTTGTATGGCACTGAAAAGTACAATTTCTACTGAATGTGTATCACTTTCGCATCAACCATCAAAAGTTGGGATTCATCTGTATACTAAAGGCCACTGAATTGTATACCTTAAAATAATTAATATTACAATAAGCGAATTTTATCTCAACAAAAACTTGCTAAAAAATAAAAATTCAACTCACCTGTCCCTTTTGTGGTGACAAACAATGAACAACTTCATCCACCATTACTGGAATATGTAATTTAGCCATAGTTTCAAAATCTCTATCTTGAGATCTGTGTAACTCCTGGGCTTGAGTTTGATCTGTTTGCTCCCGGGCTTCATATTCTCTATATTTTTCTGCTGTAGTATGTATTCTTTTTGGCCAGACACCTAAATTAGGTATGCCAGATTCCAACCAACATGAAAGGCATTCTTTATACATTCTACAAAAATACGGATACCGAAGCATTTTGTAGGTAAACAAATCTAGAAAAAAAAATTAAAATATGATTGTTGGATTTTTTTAAAAGAATGTTCTAATACTTGGGGAAAATCAAATTAATATGCAATATTTAGCACATCAAAAAAAAGTTAAGACTTATGATCCTAACATCTTAAACAAGTAAAGGTGACAAACCCTTCTTATATATACAAAGCAAGGAACCTAAGAGGACCCAGAGACATAATTTAAACATAATTTAAATACAATTTTTAATGTAGCCTAATACATTCTAATATCATTAACATTTTAACCATTAGGGATATGAAAATTGATTATTAGGTCAACATTTTTATGAAATATACTTTTTTGAATTTTAATTAAGGCTAAAAAGTAGATTCAATGAATTAAAACTGTTTATTTGAAAAGTAATCAGGATGACTGAACGGATTAAAAGTATTACATTTTAGATTCAGATGGTCTTCTATTTCAAGCTCTTGTATTTGTTTTTCTCACAATGCTAAATTCTCATCTTCAGAGACTATCCCTGGGAAAAGACTACGCATGTACATCCAAAAAATAAAAAAGATAATCAGTCTATCAGTCCGATTCTCTGATGAGATCATCTCCCTGTACCCTGTATCAGTGGAGTGTATATCAGTTTAAACTATGACTGTATAAACACTCAACTGAGCACACTTCGGTATTTCATGTCTACCCTTAATTATCTGTCCCCGGCACCCAAAAAACAAATAATTGATATATTCCTTGGATTTACCATACGTGCTCCATTTTCTTCAGCAATCCATAACTCGTTAAAATGCAGAAGAAAAACAGGATTTATGTACATATATTAACAGGAGACCTTTTGAAAACACCATGCATTTTATACCCAGCTGGTTTCAAGCAAAGTTTTTGATACTACCACAGTAAACACCATTTGATACTACCCAGTTAACACTATTCTTTCCTTACAGGTTATTAGTTATTTAAGAATATGACCCACACCTTCGTATACACAAAATAAGATGCACATCAGTGCTTAATAAATGTTTTCTGAAGAAAATGAACGAATGGATTAATTCCAGACTCCACAGAATTAGCATTGTTATCAATCCTCACTTTGGGAAATTTCCCCTGCATGACTGACCCCACCAAAAACCATATGTTCTCAAAATACTACAAGAAGCATAAATCCCACTTAAATATGTCTGTCTTTCCTTTTGCAATAAAAAAATTTAAAAACGTTGAAAAGCTGATCACACGTAATAAAACACAAAGAAATACAAATATGATGTAACATCAACAAGATGTTACCTTGAGGATAACATCTTAACTTCACCAAAGCTATAATCTGCAGAACTGTGTGGCAAATGTGACACTGAAAAAATGTGCGGCGGGGGGGGAAATGAGTGATCTAAGTAGATTTTTGGTTGCTTGGCAGCAACGAAATAGCCAAATTATTAATTATGCCTAAGGTTTCTGGAAAGCGTACAAAAGTAAGCTCAACTACCCTCTGACTTAGTGTTTCTAACAGTTTACAAAATAATAGCTAACATTTATTTAGCACTTACTAAGCACCACTTACTATTATAACCACACTACATGCACTACCTCATTCAATCCTTACCACGACTCTTGAAATATTATTCCCATTTTATAGACAGGGAAAACAGAGAAGTAATTTGCCAAAGGCCACATAGCTAGAGAGCCGTAAAGCTAAAATTGTAACACAGTCTACCCCCAGAGCCTGAACTCAATCTCCATGCTATAAACATAGCCCACTGGAACTATTTAATCCACTTATGTAATTTAATAGTACTTCAATTAAATTGACTATATGTTTGTAATATCTCATAGATTCATTTTATTAAGGAACCGACATCCAATGGCTTGGCTCTGTTCCACTTAAAAATAACAGTATGCTGCGGGGTTCCCAGTAATGAACGTACAATGCATACGCCTAAAAAGTGAACTCTGGAACAACCTACCCTATATGTCCAGATTTTGATAACTAAAAAGAAAAGTAGTATCATCAATTCTAATATAGGAATAAGAACCATACAGGAAAACGCAGAGTAGCGGGGGAAAAACAAACAAAAAACGCTATCACTTGCATTTAATTTTTTTCTATTGCATTCAGTTTCTATGTGTTTATTCAACTATGGTCAAGGCACAAAGCCTGAATATTTTATTATGAACTAATTGCCTGCCAACTTGAGTCAACCTGGAGAAAGGGTGACAAATAGTTCATTTGCCTCTTGTTTCCTGCAATACCTCCCTAAAAAAAATGGAAGCTGGGGGTGTGGCATGCTCTAAAGAAAACTATACTCTTCTCTTTTGGAGCCCAGTTTCCTACCAGACAACTTGGAGCTCTCCTGCAGTCTGCTAGTGGCCAGCTACCCTAAATGATTTAAGATTAAGTTCCCTCTGGTCATAAGGAAGCAGGGAGTCAGGAAAACTGCCTCTGTGATCTCCTAGTTAAGTCATTTAACTTTTCTCTACAAGCAAAGTTCACTTTTGGCTGTTGAGAGCATAAAATTGGCCAGATTACTCTTTTAATTGTGAAAACACACAGGTGAGTGATGCCCATGAAGGATACTCCCTCAAGGGCTCTAACAATTATAATCATTGCAGTCAATTTTGTCTGGCAGGGAAATCCTGTTTGAAAATGTAATTTTTAAGGACAAAAACGCGACGTGGCGGCTGACACACGAACGCTGAGAAAGTGAAAGAGGTTCTAAGGAAAGAGAAAAATACACCCTGTTGCCTAAGAATTACGCTCTGACGAGGAAAAACTATTCGGAAACTTCCAAACCCAGGTTGAAGGCGTGTTGAAGAGAGGGAGAGGGTCAGGGGCGTATTTTTCTTTTGCTCCGGACGAATCCAGCGACCCCTGTGGAGTACCCCCAAAGGTTTGGTGGTTTCCAAAACGAGTTCCCGGGACTCGGTCCCCTTCTCCTCACCTGAAGCACGAAGACTTCTCAGCTGGCCTCTAACTCCGGCCAGTGACTACTACTACGATCCCGGAGAACCTGAATGTGCCGCGCGTCTAGGTCCTGCCCCTGGGGGAAACTTGGAAGGACGGACAGATTGGGTCCACGTCCGCCCAAGCAACTGAGGACCGTCTGCCTTTGGTTCCGCTGTTTCCAGCCTCAGCTGCCAAAGGGTCCTGTTGGCGCTGGGGTTTCCAAACGACTTTCCTGGGGGAAATAAATAAGACCTCACTATTGCCATGTTTAAATTCACTTTTACTTTTTCCATTTTTATTTTTTGGTCTGAAGCAACTTTAAATCTAACTTTTCATTTATCCTTATCTCTACTCTTTGGTTTACAATGAAAGTATATTAAACTTGTGTTCTGATAACACAGCAGTTATACTCCAATTTTTAACTAAAAGTGGGAATTTCTGTTTCATTAGCTCTATGTTTAGAAACTACAAGGAGCAAGGTGGCACAGTAGTGGGATTGATTGTAATGTCAAAATCTCTCTGCTTTAACCAAATGTACAATTCCTTTAAAATATGGACCTCGTCATCTGAACACTGTTAAATGGCAAGTGTAACACTGAATTTGAAATCTAAAGTACTTGGATTAGGTGTGAAAACATCTGTGGCACTGATAAACCTTATACAATGTGGGTGTCAAAAAAGACAAACTTTAAAACACTTCTATTCTTCACCAATGATCCATGCAATTTTACAAGCAACTGGCAAAATATGCATATTTTCAGACTGGATTAATATATTCTCTTAATGTCACTTAATCCAGAAAGTATTTCAGAGACAAATGACTCAATTCTGAATTGCCTTGCCTGTATAGTTCAAGACAAACTTTTGTGTTAGGAATTTTCTGAAAACTTCAGTTTTCTCTCAGAAAAATGAAAATAATATTACCTACGTCTCATGGGCTGTTGTGAGAATTAACTGAGAGACCATATGTAAAGGGACTAATAAAATACCTGGGAAGTCAAAACGTAAAGTACTATACAATGAGTTCTTACTGGAAATAAAGACATCTCGATTTTATTACCAAGACCAGCAGCACACAAATAACCATTTCATTAGCTAAGATACAGGTAATACAGCCAAAAATAAGTAGTAGTTTTATTGATCCTCTGTCTAGTGATCAGAAACAATAATATGCATCACATACAGTACACAATACTCCCGATTTTCCTCAACAGGAAATAAATGTCCATAATACAGAGGTTTCCATATATTGTTGCATTTATAATACTCTGCATGGGTATGAGTCATCCTATTTATAAAGTGATATTGAATCCACAGAATATAAGCTCCAAGAGGGAAGAGTTTGATTCCATTGCATACTATTGTGTCTAAAATCTAAATAATTGCTAAATGGATACAATAACAGTAACATATAGAACAATGAAATTCAGATACTGTTATTAAAAACACCCTGCCAAATAAAGTTATTTTAGCAAACGTATTTCCGATTTGTTCCAGGTATTTTCTCTCTTTTTAAAGTGTCTATTCTGAAATAATATCTATAACCTGGGACTTAAAAAAATCAC
This sequence comes from Gorilla gorilla gorilla, assembly GCF_029281585.2. Lineage (NCBI taxonomy): Eukaryota > Metazoa > Chordata > Mammalia > Primates > Hominidae > Gorilla > Gorilla gorilla. Next base: position 34,467,974 of record NC_073233.2, on the reverse strand, counting down.
TTCACCTAATAACAAACCAAGCCAAAATCTTTAAATTTATTTTGTTATGCCATCATTAGACAGAGAATGTAAAAAGTAACCAAACAGAAAATAGTTTCACGGTCAGTACTAATGGGAGTAGGCCTGGAAGTCCTGAGAAATGAAGCCTGAGGCCTCAACCCAAAAGATCTCCAATTAATTCAGGTGAAGAGACCCCACATTTTGGCCCATATTAATGTGTCTGGAAGAAACAGGTCCCTACAACTTCTTGGAGGCCTCACTACTCAGAGAAAAGAAAATAAACACCCAGAACCCATTAATCCACACCCAAACTCCACCTCTCCCCCTAGCAGAGGGCATAGGCCAACCCCTGCCCGCACCAGTCTCACTCACACCCTTAACTCTGGGACCGGGCCCTGCACGCGCCGGTCTACAGGAGGCCTGGTGATCTCAAGTGGCTGCCTCCCACCAGCAGCTCCGGCCTAGCCCCGCCCACTTTGGCCACCGCCTCCGGAAACGGCCGCGCGCGTTGCCACGGTGACGAGCAAGCAAAGAGCTTCCCCTGCGCAGCCAGGCTGAGCTTCTTGGCGCCAAGCTGCCGCGAGCCGTGACAGCGTCCGACGTGATGACATCACTCGAGCGGCAGCCAATGAAACGAAGCGCTGAGGAAAGTGGCTTGGGTTTGAATATTGTGGTTGAGTCTGAAACGCCGGGAGGCGGACATTAAAGTGAAGTGGTTGCGGTAACCTGGCCTGGGCCTGAAGTGAGTGAGAGGCACATGAAGGTAAAACTGGACTCTGGGACACTCCTTTTGGTGACTTGTATTATTGGGAACGGAGGGTCCTGCCGCTTCAGGTCTAGAAGACCAGGTGGGCTTCTTGACAAACAGAAGCGTTGAGCGGTGGGGGATCAGGGTACCTGGGGAGAAAGTGAAGGGAAAAAGGGATTCGAGAACCTGCTAAGAGCACAGCTCTGCTTGACCGTAATCCTCGACTGCTCAGCTGGAAGGGCAGGGATCTCCTTAAGTTCTGAGAGGAAGGTCTTAAGTTTTAAAGGGCATCTTGGCCCCTTTCCCAGACTTTGGCAGAGAACTTTAACTGCCCAGCACCTTGTAGTGTCAGCTTTTTTCCGGACTCCAAATTCGGAGTGTTTTGTTTCAGACGCACATATAAGCGTACCCAGGGGCTTACCTATCAAACGAGGAGCTTTTGTTCATCACTGCATAAAATTTTTGTCTGACGAGCTTTAACTGTTAGTCTTGCACTGGTCAATCGGGAACTCCTCCTGAGCCCCAGTTGTAGGTAGCATCAAGATAAAAGCCGCTCTGACTGCCTAACGGGATTGCCGAGGATCAGATGAGGTACGGAAGAGATACTGTTTGGCAAATGCTCTGCAGATGAAATTAAACTGTAAACATTGAGAATCAGTCCTATAGTCTGTTCTTGGTTTCCGCAGGACTTTTTTTTTTTTTTTTTTTTAGGAGCTCATTAGTCGCTCAGTTACAGAGAAGCCAGGACTGACTGCTGTTTATTATATGAGAAGAGAGTATTTGACCAGAATGGACTGATTTTGTGGTATAATATATAGTTTCGATTATGGATAATTAGGTAGAAATTTAGGCACTCTACAGATGTTAATTTTTAGTGTCATTCCACCACGTCTAGCCTCCTGTTTCGTTTTTGGAAGGTTTTTATGAACTTTGATGCTAGAGAATGTGATATCCAATGACTAGATAGTGCTTCTTATTAAGTTCATAGTTTGTAAGAACTATTTCAATAAACAAAGATTATCTACAAAGCACAATCACAAAGAAAAAAACTTAAAAGATTATCTGCCTTTAATGGTAGTAATTAATCTCCTCTTCTATTATTTATTCATTTATTTGAGACAGAGTCTCGCTCTGTGTTCCAAGCTGGAGTGCAGTGACGTGATCGCTGCTCACTGCAACCTCCACCTCCCAGGTTCAAGCAATTCTCGTGCCTCAGCCTCCCGAGTAGCTGGGATTACAGGCATTTGCCACCACACTCGGCTAATTTTTGTATCTTTGGTAGAGACGGGGATTCACTGTGTTGGCCAGGCTGGTCTCGAACTCGTGACCTCAAGCCATCTGCCCGCCTCGGCCTCCTGAAGTGCAGGAATTACAGGTGTGAGGCAGGGCACCCAGCCCTTCCTCTTCTACTATTGAAAAGTATTTACAAATACATAATATTTTTATATTGAAAGTGCATCTTGTCCCATCATAGAAATACCCCAAATCAATTAAGGGACACGATAAAAATGATTTTTTTTTTTTTTTTTTTTTGCCGACAACTGTGAAAACTAAGAGGAAAAAAAATAGCTCAGCTGTCAGTGCCGGCCTTCCCTCCAGTTGAACCTTTTATTCTTCCCTGATGGTTGTAAGTTGGTGGGAGTAGTGCCCCCAAGACTGATATTCCAAAAAGAGCTTTAAGATGGACTGTAGATGATAGTGTTGAGTATCGTTTTCAGTCCTATACAGTGTTTGTTGAATCTGAATCTAATTCAGGTTTGAGTTTGTATTTAATATATCATAACTGTCACTCTACTTCTGTATCATTGTTTGGAAGCATTCTCTTCTGATTCCAGTAGAACCTAGCTGTTAATAACATGGACTTTAGATTTGTACCCGTTAAGGAGTTTGTGTTTTATTCTTCTGGTGAGAAGTCATTGGAGACTTTAGAGCAGGTGAATGCCATGTGATGCATCACATGATCTGAATGCTTTTGATGAACATATCAGTGAATACAATCAATGAATTAAATTTATTATAGTACTTTCATAAAATTAGGGGTGAATCTTTGACTGAATTGACTTCTATTTGACGTTTGGTTCCCCACTTGTTACGTCATCTTGGAAAAGTTACTTATCCTAAGGCTAAGTCTTTGTTTTTGTAAAATGGAAATACTACTACAACCTACCTTACGTGATTATTATAAGGATTGAATGCAATGACGAATGTCAAGTGTGTACTATAATGCATGAGACAGTGTACATACTCAAATGAAACGCATTGTTGTTCATTATTAATAATTATCACCATATCAACCTAATCTAAGCATTGTTAAAGCAGACTTATTGAGAATGGCCACTGTGTGATATCTGACAAGTACAGAGAAATCATAATCAGTTTTATTTTCACATTCAAGAGCTCCTGTGCCAGGCCCTGAGGTTTCTATCAAAAGTAAGGAAATATAAGAGAGTGGTACCAGAAGCTGAGTTTTGGGGGAAATAGGGAGATTTTGGTCAAAGGGTACACTTCAAGTTATAAGATAAATAAGTTCATGGCATTTAATGTACAGCATCGATGGTGATAGATGTATTAATTTAATTGTAATCATTTCATAGTGTATAAGAATATGAGACCATCACATTGTACATCTTGATTTTATACAATCTTTGCCAGTTAAATGTTTTAAAATTTCTAAAAAAGTAAGCAATATATATATTTTTAACTTCTATAAGAAAATTTCTGAGGGTTATATATTTACATCAGGGAGAGTAGTGATTAAGTACTTGGCCTTTAGATTCAGTTAGTCTGAGTTCAAATCCCATGGCATGTGCTTCCTCAGTTGTGTGACTTTAGCCAGTTAATTTCTCTGTACTACACTTTCTCCCTTAATAAAATAGGAATGACAGTACAGGGTTTATGTCATAGGTTGTTATGACGATTTAATAAGAGTATGTCAATTGTTAGTACATTTCTATTTGTGGGATATGAGCTCAATAGAAAATATAACTTATTGTTACTAAATTAAATGTTGCGATTAAGGTAAATTTTAATAGTGGTTTTGTTGTCGTTTGTCTGTTTTGAAATAAAAATACCTAGACCTTGTTTAAAATTTAAATATTACAAGAGTATGAAATGGAAAATAAACCTGTCTCTCACTCAGACCTTTATATTTCCCTTCTATAGGGAAAGTGGTATTATCAATTTCTTGTGTACCCTTCTGGGAATGACCACGCATATACATATATATCTTTTAAAAATACAAATGGTAACATGCTAAGTCTATTAAAACTGTACTGGTTTATTCATTCATTTATTCAACAAGTATTTATTGGGTCCTAAATATTTGACAAGCAGTGTCCTAGGTGCTGGTGTACAGATAAACTCCGTGCTCTCACAGTGCTTACATTCTAGAGGGAAAACAAGCAATAAATATGTAACCAGATAACATATACTTTCCAATTAGTGCTAAATTCGAGAAAGAAAAATAAACCTAGTATGGGATTGGAGAAGCAAAGGCAGGGTGACACTATTTTGGATAGATTCTTTAGGGAAAGCCTCTGTAAAGTGGCCTTTGAAGAGACCTGAATAATGAAGTGAGGGATTACAATTTGCAAATATCTGGAGGTAATGCCTGCCAGTAAGCAAAAATACAAAAGCCAGGAGGCCAAAACAAGACTGAAGTGTTTTAGGAATGCTAAGAAAGTCATTGCAGCTGAAGCGGAATAATGAAGTGGGGAGACAGCAGTAGAAGTCATTGTCAGAGAGGTAGACAGGGCCATATGTGGAATTTATAGGCCATGGTAAGGAGTTTGTATTTTATTCTTATGATGAGAAGTCATTGGATAGTTTGGAGCAGGTAAATGACATGCAATACATATCATGATCTGAATGCTTTTGAAGAAAGTATCAGTGCATACAATCAATGAATTAAATAAAATTTATTGTACTTGCATATAATTAGGGGTGAATCTTTAATCTGGGATGAGCACTAGCTACATATGTTATAAGTTAAAAATTGACCTGTTCAACTTGGCTTATTACCATGCAAGTATTCAGGATAAATAGATTTTAATACCTCATTAAACATTGCAGAGGCATGAGCTGTTCTACATAAATGAATCTTCCAGAAAATTGAATATTAGCTTTGCTAAGTAATAAAATATTTTAACCACACTCAATAATGAAAATAAAACATGATCTTGCCATTTCTTTAATTTTCTAAACAAGAAATTGGGAACATTATTTCTTTCTTATTTTTTTCTTTTTGATGCCTCAGGGTTCTCATTGTGATTGCCTGTTGTTGTCAACTATTGTACTCTAATATGTTGTTTCTCTTGGAGATATACATTTTCTGTTTCCTTCTGCTCTAAGTGAGTAAATTGCTTTTTGGGGTCTGTGAGCATTTTTTATAGTTTATTAATTCATTCATTGGTATATTTGAAAATTTACTATATACTAGACTCTCTATGAGAGAATAGGGATATAAAGTAAAAGTCTATTAACTGTCATTTCTTATTCTCTTGTACCCTTTTCTAATCATGCATAATAATCATAAAATTTTGGAGCTAGAAAAAGACCTTCCATATCATATAATCTAACCCTTTTGTTTTATACATTAGCAAGTGAAGCCCCTTTCCTTAGCCCCTTCATTCTTCTTTTTTGATACCCTACTCTCTCTAGACTAGACAAATATTCTTCTTCAGGTTTAGTATCTATTATATAAAATGCTTGGTACCAGAAGTTTTTTTGAATTTTGGAATTTTCTTTTTTTAATTTTTGCATTGTGCTTACTGGTTGAGGATCTCTAATCTGAAAATCCAAAATACTCTAATGAACATTTCCTTTGAGTGTCATGTTGGTGCTCACAAAGTTTTAGATTTTAGATTTTCAAATTTGGAATGGTCAACCTGATTATGATGAATAATCACGTTGGAAGTATTTGCCTTTCATGTTTTAGTTCCACCAATGAAATCCTACCAGTTTGCTCTTTTGATTCTGTTCAGTAAATACCACTTAGGGGTAGATATGACAAAATTGATCAGAGGCTATAATACTATCTTCTGAACAGCTGTCTGAAAAGAATTTGTGAATCCACACATTCTTGCGCAGATAACAATATTTAGGCTTTTCTTTTGCTGCTTCATATTAAACATGGTTGAAGAATTTACTCTCTCTGTGCCTTATTCAGAATCAACTAAATGCTCATTTCTTTTAGTCAGCCATCCTAGAAAACAAAGAAGGCACCATTAATGTAGGAACGATCTCATTAATTCCTGCAGATGTAAGTATATTTGAACATAGATTAATTTTTACATTTGATGATTCTGTTGACCTTAGGCATTTTTATTAAGAAAATTCTATCCACATATTTGTTTTTAAAAGGTAGGGAAATACATGATACTTTAAAAATTAACATCCATGTCTTTGTTAAAATATGCAACTAGTTGTGAAACAAAGTTATATTTGACATTATACTTAAACTTTATTGACTGAAAGAGTCAAACTCTGTAAAATATTTGAAGAGATTTATTCTGAGCCAAATATGAGTGACCATGGCCCATGACTCAGCCCTCAGGAGGTCCTGAGAGCATGTGCCCAAAGTGGTCAGTGTACAGCGTGGTTTTTTATATTTTAGAAAGGCATGAGACATCAATCAAATACATTTGAGAAATACGTTGGTTTGGTTCAGAAAGGCGGGACAACTCAAAGCGGGGGCTTCCAGGCTATAGGTAAATTTAAACATTTTCTGGTTGACAATTCGTTGAGTTTGTCTAAAGAACTGGGATTGATAGAAAGGAATGTTCAGGTTAAAAATAATTGTGGAGACCAAGTTGTATTTTGCAGAGGAAGCTCTCAGCAAACTTCAGAGAGAGAGAGCAGGTTGTAAAATGTTTCTCCGCAGAGCTAAAAGGGTGCCTGGCTTTTAGTTGATTATCTACTGGATCTGCAAAGAAAAGAGGAAAACAAAGAGGGAAGGGGATTCTCTATAGAACGTGGATTTTTCCAACAAGAAACTTTGCAGGGCAATTTCAAGGCTTGGCAAGTAAATCTATTTTGGGGGTTAAATATTTTCTCTTTGTCTCATAATGTTATGCCAGAGTCAGATTGAAAAGCAAGTCACAATATACGGGGTCAAATAAAACGCATCTGATGAAAATCCATGATTTATAGGGCGTGACTCCCCAGATCCCTTAGATAGGAATTTGGGCAAAATAAAATATCAGAGTTTAGTCCTCACTCCTTTAGGTAATTGTCCAAATTTCTCCCTGGAATGTTACTTAGATAATCCCCTCATTATAGTCTTATAAAGCACTGTTAACGTTTTCCCTATAATAGCGCTTGTCACAGTTATACCTTTACATGTTTGTGTCAATATTTTATTAATATCTGTTTCCTCACTACACTGTAAATAATAATAGCAAACACTTGTAGTTCATACTCTGTACAAAGTATTGTTCTAAGTGTGTAATCTTTACAACTTTATGAGATAGGTACTGTTGTTAGTCTTACTTTACAGATGGGGAAGCTGAGCCACAAGGAGGTTAAGTAACTTATCCACTATCAGTCAGTGCGTCATAGAGCTGGGATTTTAACCTAGGCTGCCTGGCTCCAACATGTAATAGTTGTCATGAATTAATTAACTAATTAATTAGGGAGGGATATCCTCCAGCCTTGAGATTCTAAGGTTTATTTTGAAATAATCACTTAGCATTTTATGTTTACTTTGTTAACACTTTCATTTATTTATATTTAATCTATCATTTAAAAATAGTATATCTGTTAAAATATTGTTGAATATTTCTAAAAGCTTTTAGAAATGTGTGTAGGAGATAGTTTTGTTATCACAAGGAATATGGGACACTGCTGGCCTTTAATAGACAGGGGAGAGAAATGCCAAACATCCTCTAATAGGGCAGTTCTAAATGCCCTATAACAGGGCAGTTCTAAGCAAGGAAGAATTGGCCTACCCAAAGTGCTAGTCATAAGCCCATTGAGAAAAACTCAAAAGATGAACTCAGTCTTTTTGGCAAGAAGAAGCAGGAGTGGGGCAGATAGGAAGAGAATTGATATTTACTGAATACCATAATACTTACCTCTTTTAGCCTTCGCAACAAACATTGAGGTATTATTATCTCTTTTATACAAATAGAAACCTGAGACTCATGGGGTTAAGTAATTTGTCCAAGGTCATAAAAGTGAGGTGTAGGTGCTTTGTGACACTTGGCTAGACGGAAGCTCAGGGATGAAAAACAAAGTAGTAATTCACCTGGGACCTGACTTAGAATCCAAATGACCATCCCTTCCTTTTCAGTATTCTATTTTTGGCCAAAGACAGAGTCCTAAAAAGGCAAAGATATGTCTAGCATCTACTGCTTTTAGATTCCTTTGAATTCTGTCCTTATTTGAATTCTGTCCGAAAGTATATGGCTAAGTGGTTTTGTGACATATTTCAGCTTGAATATTGCTATTTCTCCCATTTAAAAAAAAATACAAACAAAACATCTTGACACCACCCCCCCCCCCTTCACTCACACCATTTTTCTCCTCCCTTTGAAACAGTCCTTTCCATATACTTTGTCTATGGATCTTCTCCTTTCGGGTTTTTTCCCCACTACTGCCCCAAAATTGCTTTTCTCGATGGCCTCTGTGTTAGTAAATCCCATGGTTAATTCTCAGTAAGTACTTGACCTATTAGCAGTATTTAACACAATAGATCGCTGTTTCCTCCTTCATTTAGGATTTCCCAAAAGTTTTTAAAGCTCAATACTGCATTAAGACTGAGGACAGCCTTTATTTTCTTATTTTCTTAACTTCCACCTGCCCTGACATTTCCACCTGGATGTCTGTCAAAACTCTGAGACTTAAGCTATCCAAAACTGAACTGATCTGACCCTGCCTCCCACCACTCCCCACCCTGCTGAAAAAAGCCCTGCTTCTTATTTCCATCTCAGTTGGTGACTACTTTATCCTTCTAATTCTCAAGCCAAAAACCTTGGAGTTATTCTTCAATCCTGTGTCTCTCTTTCACTCTACATCTACCTGTCAGTAAATTCTGTCACCTTTACCCTCAGAATACACCCATAATCTGACCACTTACCACCTCTGCTGCCACTACCCTATTCTGAACTGACAGAGTTGTCTCTTGTCTACATTACTTCAATAGACTAGTCTATTATATTATCCACATAGCAGTGAGAGTGATAGATTATGTCACTCCTGTGCTCAAAACGACTTCCAATTGTTCTTTGTCTTACTCAGAGTACAAGCCAAAGTTCTTTTAACGGCCTCCATTTCTCCTCTCATGTCTTACTACACTCCCCTTTGCTCACTCCATTCTGGCCAACATATAAAGTAGCACCCTGGGTCCTTCTCTCTATGGGGAAACGCTTCCTACAATACCTGTATGACTAACTCCCTCACCTCCTTCAAGTCCTTACTTAAATGTTGTTTTGGGTGAATTTATTATTTTTGTCTCTTATTTTAACTTACAAGTGACAAAAAAATGTGTAAGTTTATAGGATACAATGTAATGTTTTGATACCTGTGTACACAGTGGAATGAGCATATCAGGCTAATTAATTAACATATCCATCACCTCACATACCATTTTTTTGTTGTGAGAACATTTAAAATGTACTCTTAGCAATTAACCATGGTCACCTTGCTGTGCAATAGATCACCAAAACTATTCCTCTTGTATAACTGAAACTTTGTACCCTTTGACCAACATTTCCCCTTTTACCACCCACCCCACCCTCCTCAGCCTCTGGTAACCATTACTCTACTTCTCTGTGTTTATATTTTTAGATTCTGCATAAAACTGAGATCATGTGATATTTGTCTTTTTGTACCTGGCTTATTTTACTTAGCATAATGCCCTCTAGATTCATTCATGTCATAAATGACAGAATTTTAGTCTTTTTTAAGGCTGAATAGTATTTCATTGAGTGCATATACCACATTTTTTCGATCTATTTATCTGTTGATAGGCACTTAGATTGTTTATATATCTTAGTTATTGTGAATAATGTTGTAGCGAACATGGCAGGGCAAACATCTCTTCAACATACTGATTTTAATTCCTTTGGATATATACTCAGAAGTGGGATTGCAGGATCGTCCTAAGTCTCACCTCCTTTTGGTCCTTACTCAGTTCTTGTTGTTTTGGGGTGTTTTGTTTTGTTTTGTGGTTTGGTTTTTTTTGTTTTTTTGTTGTTGTTTGTTTTTTTGTTTTGGTTTTTGGGTCTGCAGATTCTAGAGTATTTTCTGGATAGTTGAGACTTCCAAATTATTGATCTTTGTTACTTTGTTTACTTTTCCTCTTTGCATGTGAACCAGTCATAAAATCAGACCATAATTTTTAAACCTGCTATCATTGATTCCTTAAACTTGCACACAATTAGAAAGCAGAGAGTAGGATCTATATTCAGAGACTAGGTCTCTGAATACACCAAGGAGTCTGCCATCTCTATCACCTTCAGACCTGAGCTATCTAGTTGAATGCATCTTTGGAACTATTTTTAACCCTATGGGCCTCTGAGATACAGGTAGAGACCAGCCTGGGTGTATCACTTTCCACTGCCAAGGGGCTTGCAGCCAAGATCACTTTTACTAAAAATAGTTCACAAGCTAAGGCTCTCCAATCATACCTTGATATGGTTCTGGGAGATCCTTTTCTATTCATTCCCATGACCTAAGCTGAAATAGTGCTGGAGGGCTTGTGAAAATCAAATCTGGGTTTTAGGATAGCATATCTGTGATTATATATGGTTCAGCTATAGTATTTGAGTTTAAGCCAAATATCCTACTAATATTTCAGGTAAAGAGATTTTTATTATAGTTTTGTGTACGTATGTGCCATTTAATTGTCTGTTTTAGGGTACTTAAGTGCATGTGTGTATGTGTGCATATATTTGTGTGTGTGTGTTGTGTGTGCGTACGTATATATGTATTTTTCCCCCAGTGTTTACCTAGTGAGTGAAACAGAATTATTAACATCTTTTTTGAATGAATACTACATGCCAGTTGTTTTGCATGAAAGTAAAAACTGATATTAAAACTTTATTTTCTTTTTTAATTTCAGAGAAGTATTCAAGTATTTATACAGATAGGAATCAAGATAATCAACAATGTCTGTCACTGAGGAAGACCTGTGCCACCATATGAAAGTAGTAGTTCGTGTACGTCCGGAAAACACTAAAGAAAAAGCAGCTGGATTTCATAAAGTGGTTCATGTTGTGGATAAACATATCCTAGTTTTTGATCCCAAACAAGAAGAAGTCAGTTTTTTCCATGGAAAGAAAACTACAAATCAAAATGTTATAAAGAGACAAAATAAGGATCTTAAATTTGTATTTGATGCTGTTTTTGATGAAACGTCAACTCAGTCAGAAGTTTTTGAACACACTACTAAGCCAATTCTTCGTAGTTTTTTGAATGGATATAATTGCACAGGTATTTGTTTCAATTTGGGATTTAATTTCTCTATCCGATTTCACTTTTGCATTAGGAGGGACATCTACTTGACCCTTCTAAATATAATCAAATTTAAGGAGCTTGTATGCTAAAAATTCTTAAGAAATTCAATAGACTTGAACTGTAAATATAGACTTTCTTTGAAATTTTAGTTATCATATATAACTTATACATCATTTGTAAACCTTTCTCTTCCAGGGCCTTACTGTGGCCCCTATAGACATCTGTCCTTTCAGTTGCCCATGTTATTAAACCACATGCTTATTGCAATTAACATCAGTTTTCTCATAATCTGTATTTATAACTTTTCCTACAGCTTACCTATGTAATTATCTATTCCTGGAGAGTAGTCAGACGTTTCTGAACATTTGACAGTTTCTTTTCAGCAGTTTTTCTTCATGGCACATTGAAATAAAAATGTTTAAGTTGGCGAAGGATAGGAGGAGACTGAGGATCAAAAAACTACCTATGGGGTACTACACTCCTTACCTGAGTGATGAAAAAATCTGTACACTAAACCCCGCAGCATGCAGTTTACCCATGTAACAAACCTGCATTGTACCCCCAAACCTAAAATAAAAATTGGAAAGCGGGTAAAAGTGTTAAGATCCCGTGTTAATTATCTCATGCCCTTTAGCTCATTGTTAGCCCAAGAAGCATCTTTAGTGCTTTTTTTGGCCTTTCAAGAAAGCCACGTTGATTTCCTTAAAAAAAAAAAAAAAGAGGGAGGGAGAGAGATACCCAAGATGCAAAATGGCCAGTTTTTCAGTGCCTACCAGGCACTAAACACCATTATTAATATCTTATTTTTGTAATTATTAGTATTTATGATATTTTCCCCAAGACAGCTCACAACTATAACATTTTTCACTGTCTTTTCCTCATTCATTTCAGTTTTATCATGGAAGGCATACCCTCTTGATCAAGTAAGGATGGAATGTGGTTTATAGATTGGTACTACTGTGATTCCCATTTTTAAGAAGATATTCTTTTCCTCTTTCATGAAGCTTCATATGTCTGTAGGGATTTTGAAATCTTCTTAACTCTAAGAAAAAAAGTAGACTCTCTATCAAACTACTATTGAATTTTTGGTTTCTTTTTGGCTTTCTTTATATTCTTACCCTGTCTTTAAGACAGCTTAAGAATAAGCTTAAGAATAAGCCATTTTAAACCTTCCTTATATACCAGCTTACATAAAATAGAACAAAGTAAAATATACGCCATGTTAATTCATCCTACTGAAAAGTATTTTTGTGGTTTGTTAACATTTGGTTTAGAAGACAGATTGAATTTATAAAAATATTTTCAACCAGTAATGCTATGAGAAGTTATTGCCTTAACTGATTATTGTATTGGGTATTTAACATATATAATTCACAGAGTGGATTTTTTTCTTTTTCTTTGTCTTTTTTTTTTTTTTTTTTTTTGATGAAGTCTTGCTGTGTTGCCCAGGCTGGAGTGCGCTGATGCAATCACAGCTTACTGCAATGATATGAGAAGTTATTGCCTTAACTGATTATTGTATTGGGTATTTACCATATGTAATTCACAGAGAGGATTTTTTTCTTTTTCTTTGTCTTTTTTTTTTTTTTTTGTGATGAAGTCTTGCTGTGTTGCTCAGGCTGGAGTGCGCTGGTGCAATCACAGCTCACTGCAGCCTCAACCTGCTGGGCTTAAGCAATCCTCCCATCTCAGCCTCCTGAATAGCTGGACTACAGGAATGAGCCACTGCCATCAGCTAATTTTTTGAAAATTTTTGTGGATACAGGGTCTCACTGTGTTGCCCAGGCTGGTCTCAAACTCCTGGGCTCAAGCAATCCTCCCACCTTAGCTGTCCAAAGTACTGGGATTGTAGGGATGAGCCACCGAGCCTGGCCCACAGAGTGGATTTTTTATACATTTGAAGAAACACACATGACTTTCTTGTACTGAATAGAATCTAGGAAACAAAGTAATTCACCTAAAACAAAAACTTAAAAAGGAATCTTATAAATGGCATCTATCTGGTATTTATTCAACTACCTGCTTTGTGGCAAGCGATTTGTTAGGTGATAAGGATACATGGCCTCTGCCTTGGTGGAGCACTCAATTGGAAATACAGTGTGATACATGCCAGAAGAGAGGAATGTGGATATGCAGCATATACTAAGGGCTGAAGTGAAAGAGTGGATGTGTCTGCCTAGGACAATGAGGGAAGGCAGAGAAAAATGATATTTGTGCTGAGCATTTAGAAGCAGGTGGAAGTTTTCCAGCTGGATCAAGTAGAGGGACTCCTCAGAACAAAGACAGCAGAGTAGAAAGGAGCAGCAAATGCTGAGAGTATTGAATAATTAAGTATCCCTAGATCACAGCAAGGAAGCAGTAGGCTGGCAAAATAAGCAGGCACCCTCTGAGTGCTTTATAATATTCCAAAGTGAGGAATTTGAACTTATGTAAACCTGGAACAATTAAGAAGGTTTAACGTATTCCAATTTCTTTTTCATAAAGATGACTACAAATTGCAAAGGATAAAGAAGATGGAAGATGAAGACTAATCTGTGGGGAGATTTTAAGATTGCTTTGAAAGAGTAGTTGTTAGAGTGGGGGGCCGGGGGTAGTGATACCATTTATCAGAATAAAGAACATAGGAGTAAGAGTAGATTTGTGGTAACATTCCCAGGTTTTAAGGATAAGACTATAATTTTGGATTTGTAGGGTTTAAAGATACTGTTCAGGATATCCAGGTGGAACTATCCACTAGATAGTAGATATAATAGAGTTATGTTTCATAACAAAGAGTTTTGATCCCTTTCTTAAAAACTCAGTACTTGCCTATGGTGCCACTGGTGCTGGGAAGACCCACACTATGCTAGGATCAGCTGATGAACCTGGAGTGATGTATCTAACAATGTTACACCTTTACAAATGCATGGATGAGATTAAAGAAGAGAAAATATGTAGTACTGCAGTTTCATATCTGGAGGTAAGTTGGGAATTTAGATTAATCAATAGTTTTGGGAAATCATTGACATGATTCATACAAATGATTTTATTATATAAGAGTTTTCCGGTGAATATATAAAATCATTAAAATTCCTTGTCTTGAATATTTGTTATGCATCTTTTTCTGTTAATTTTTTTTTTTTTTTTTTACTTTGGCTAAATTTCAGACTTATAGAGAAGTTGCAACAATAGTACAAAGAACTTCCAGATACCCTTCATACAGATCCCCCATATGTTAACATTTTACTGCATTTGCTTTCTATGTGTGTGTATACATTTCTTTCTTTCTGAGCTAGGTTGCAGACTTGTAAAAACAGGACTTTTTAAAAATAACTGCTAAATAGGTACCAAAATCAGGAAATTAGCAATGATACAATATAATTATCTGTAGATCTTAGTGAGATTTTGCTAGTTATTTCATTTATACCCTTTATTGTAAAAGAAAATTGTATTCAGTTGTTATATCTTAGTCTCCTTAATCTGTAATTTTTTGTCTTTTATAACACTGCCATAAAAATCCTCAGTTTGGATTTATCATGATTATATTCAGATTATGCACTGACAGTAACACAAGCAAAGTGATGTTCACTTCTTACTGCATCAAAAAAGACTTAAGCCGTTGATTAGTCCCCATACTGGGAATGTTAACTTTGATCAGTTTTATTATGCTGTGGTCTGTAGAGTTTCTCCACTTTGAAGATACGTTTTACCATTTATAATTAGTAAGTACTATGTATTTACACAATGTAAATATTCCTTACTCCTCAAACTTTTATCTATTGGTATTAGTATCCACTGATGATTGGTGACTGAATCAATTACTATTATGATGGTAGATGATGGTGATTTTTAAATTCCATCATTTCTGGTACATTTCTTTATTGACTTTCTACTATAAGGAAGAGTTTTCCCCTTATTATATCAGCCTCCTGCATTTTTACTTTATTGAATAGATTATAATCCCTTTCTGTAATCATTTTTTGTACAAATTATGTAAGATTTGGCTAGTTGAGACTTCTTCATGTTGTCTCTTGTGTCCTTTTGAAATACCCCATCATTCTTTGAGGCCTTCTACCCTCTTAATAGTCAACAAATGGTAACTAAGTGGCAGACACTCTAACTTTGCATTCAAATAGTGTTTCAGAAACCAGTGCAGAAACATAAAAACCCTGATTTCATTGCCTATTTATTTCTGGTGCCATAAAATTTCTCTCTTATTAACATCTTGTAGTTTGGTCCCTACTGAGAATTTCTTCCAAAGATTGATTAAAATCATATATGTTGCTAAAAATTTCTTCATTAGAACTTATAGATAAAAAAGAAGTAAAACTCATTTTCTTTGGTTGGTTAACTATGAAAAGAATTGTTCTGAACTCAATTAGGAAAAGAGGGTGCCAGCATTCATTATTTTTTCCTTAGATCCTTTTTATAACTGGGAGAATTTTGAAGTTTGGTTATTTTCACAATTTTTATTTTTTCTTTTAATCTGCTTTCATATTATTAATGATAAGGCAGTGTATAATATGGTTTTCTACTCAAGCTGTGCACCAGAATTGCCTATAGAACTTTTTAAAAATAGGCCTAGGCATCACACTTGGGATATTTTAATTTAGTAGGTCTGGGGTGTGACTGAGGCATCTGTGTTTTTTAAATGCTCCTTGGTGAGTGTCATACATAGACCAGCTGGAGGGCAATTATTCTAATTTTTGATTTGTTATGATTGAAGTGGGTAAGGGGAAGCAATAGTAGAGTGACTGCTGCTCATCAAAAAGATATGATTTAAAAATATTTCTTCATATTATCATTTTACTACTTTTAAGGGTTTATTACATTCTAATGCCTATCATTCATTGTAGAGAATTGTACCAGCAATGAATTATCACTATGAGCTACTTATTAGAACAAAGAAGGAAATAACACAAAATAATTTTTTAGAGACTAAATTTTGTTATGTTTTTTTCTTAAATCTTGTCAGTAATAGTTGTAATTGTCATTTGGTTAGCAAGTAATAAACTTTATACGTTTAATAAATTCATAAAATCAGGTCACTAGTACTACATAGAAATGTGTGTTACTTACAAAAATTATTTTTTAAAAAATGGCCAGAGATATAAACTACAGATATGTATTCAGTATGATGCAGTAGAGTGAAGCTGTCTAGGCTCCAGTTCCTACTCTGCTAATACCTTTATGACCATGGACAAATCATTTAACCTCTCAGAGTCTTAGTTCCCTCATCATTCAAATGGGTCTCCTTTTGAAATTTATTATTAGTAATTATATGTCAAAATTAATGTAATTGAAGGATAACCGAAACAAATACCACCTGTCCTTGGTATGGGTTTTCTGTAACATTTAAGCTCTAAAATTTCAAAAGTTTGGACTACTTGGACATTGTGAAATAATAGATGTCTTCCACAGTAAGAACCATGCCATCTCCATACAACCTGCATTTCCCAGAGTTTCCCAGTACCGTGTGTTCCATACATTTCCTGAAAATAAGAAAATGGGCCGGGCGCGGTGGCTCACGCCTGTAATCCCAGCACTTTGGGAGGCCGAGGTGGATGGATCACAAGGTCGGGAGATCAAGACCATCCTGGCTAACATGGTGAAACCCCGTCTCCACTAAAAATACAAAAAATTAGCCAGGCGTGGTGGCGGGTGCCTGTAGTCCCAGCTACTGGGGAGGCTGAGGCAGCAGAATGGCGTGAACCCGGGAGGCGGAGCTTGCAGTGAGCCGAGATTGCGCCGCTGCACTCCAGCCTGGGAGACAGCGAGACTCCGTCTCAAAAAAAAAAGAAAAGAAGAAAATGCACTTCAGCTATCTTACTTATCTCTGTTTCACCATAGTCATCAAGGCAGGAATTATGAGTGAGGGGATGACTCCAACTTTAAGTTTCAATTTCAAGCCTAGGTAATCAAACTCTTCAATTTTCTGGAATGATAGAAAATTAATGGCAACATGAGATCGAAGGTATGAGGTGAATAAAAGTGAGGTGCTGCTTGTCTTTAGGATAAAATTCTAATAACTTTAAATCAGCAGTGTATGTGTGATGTAATCACGATTTTTTTTTTTTACATCAATGCTAAAGCAGTTCTTTTTATTTTAAGGTATATAATGAACAGATTCGTGATCTCTTAGTAAATTCAGGGCCACTTGCTGTCCGGGAAGATACCCAAAAAGGGGTGGTTGTTCATGGACTTACTTTACACCAGGTATGTATATAAACATCTTTTTCCCTGTTAGAATAGCAAATGTGACTATTAAGCTATTTTCACCAGCCATGCACTTACTTTCCATCCTGTTTGAGAAAAAAAACTAATGAGGTACAGAATTTAAATGATTAGGGTATATTTTTAGTCTTATTTTGTTTTCTTTTAAAATAGAGTGAACTTTTTAAAAATTTTTTAAATTTTATTTTTAAATTTTAATCTACGTATGTATGTATGTATGTATGTATGTGTGTATGTATGTATGTATTTATTTTGTGACCTGGCTATGAGACTGGCTAATTTTTGTATTTTTGGTAGAAAGCGGGAGTTCACCATGTTATTCAGGCTGGTCTCAAACTCTGGGGCTCAAGATCTGCCTGCCTCGACCTCCCAATGAGTGAGCTTTTCTTTCAAAAATCTGCTTGAACATTTAATGTCATATTATTCTACTCAATAGACTCCACTCCTGAGAAACTAGATTTTATCTTTTATTCTTCATATAAACACACACAATACTAAGCAGATGAGATACAGTTAGTATTTAATAGGATTGAATTTATAGAAAACATTTTCTTT